>NC_083277.1:12500-2412500 GCF_963506605.1 Zootoca vivipara
TTCTTACCCAGATGAAGATTCTTTAACACTGGTGAGTCATCTATAGATTTTAATTTCAATAAATAGGACTAAGTAGAAGGGACTTCTTGTTAAAACAGATATTTGCTGAACATACACATTTTGCTGAACATTCACAGTGGATGTGCTTTGAGAGGTACGTGTGATAAAAAGTTTTGAAGATGTGTATGACACAGTTTCTAGTAAACAGATAGTTGTATATGGTATTTCAATACACTTAGATATATTTTATATGGTTGCTTCATCTCCCCAAATTTTATTTCCCCCATTCCATGCACTGTGATGCAAACATGGTGTTAGACCCTTATTTATTTCAGATTATTATTATTATTATTATTATTTACTGCACTTTCTGTCTCTTGTCTTTTGTGAAACACCTTCAGGGTGTCAAAGTCAAAGAGCAGGAGAAAAATCTCCTAAGTAAATACTATAAATAAATGGTTTTTTTTGCTCATTGTGAGTAAAGCTAGCAAGTGTGAAAGGAGTGGGGGAGCTTTGGTTTGAAGACAGATCTGAACAATATGTGAACCACTAAGTCAAATACAGCCCAACAGCCGGCTTAGGTTTCCAAAAATTGGCAAATCTGCAATATGTTCTTTGCTAAGTAGCTTGTGGTGTGAAGGTAATAAAATCCATTCTATGAAAACAATATGTGGGTTCTCTCAGGTGGGTTGGTTTTGTGTGGTGTGGGACATAGGGCTGATGTCCCCTAATCCAAACTCTGTATCGGATCCAGTAATTAATATATTATTTGTGACTTCCTCTTATTTCAGTGAAGGAGGTAAGCACATGACTAACTCTCTCCAACTAATAAAAATATCATCAATGTAACGTAGGTACTCTCTCTCCAACTAAAATCATCAGGTGCTAAAAGTATTGTCTTGAGTTGTCCTTCTGACCCTGACAGAGATGTTCTCTCTGTGTTCCAGCTGCCCCATTAATTTCTATGAAACTAATGAGTCCATGCACAAAGGATATGTGTGTGTGTGTGTGTGTGCGTGTACACACACACACACACACACACACCCCTGCCCTGAACTGAATGGAGCAGTAGCTGTGATGCAGCGGCTGCTGCACATTTGAAATCCTGCCATCGTCCTATATCTGCAGATTTTCAACCATTCTTAAAATGCAACTAGGATTATTTATTTTGTAAAATACAGAGCCATTTTGAGGAGATCAGACTTAAGAGGTTTTTTTATAATAAAAAAAAGTCTGCTGAGCTGAATGATATTGGCACAGCAATTTGACAGGGGTTGTAACACTGTCACATTTACAGGATTCTTCCCCATGACTATCTCTATCTCATAGAAATCACTAGCTCTTAAAGGTGGATTTTGCAAATTGGCAGTAGCATCTCAGGGGGTTGTTCTTTCTCTATCGACTTGTGCAGCTCCTGTACCAAGCTAAGCTCACTGTATCTCTAAGTACCATTGCGAAAAGCAAAACAAGGAAGAAAAGGGTTTGTTATCTGCTAAACTCACACTAGAGTCAACGAGGGTCTATCATTCAGAACACTACTGTTCAGACCCCACCACTGACCACAGTCAAGAACCAGATTTCTTAAAATCAAAAGCTGACAGAACTACCACACTTACTGGCACATTCCACCACTTGGCGTTGTCTTGGTGTTGAACTCCAATTGCCTTCATCCCTGAAATGTAAGTGGTGGTTGAAGTCCAATATGTGGAAAGCTCTAGTCTGAGAAAGACAAGTTTATAAGCTCATAATATAATATAGATTAGGGTTGCCATATTTCAAACAGAAAAGTTGTTGAGTGGTTCACTAAAAAAAGTTTAGTTTTGCCCAAATTTGTTGAGCTTAAAATGCAATTTTTGAGATATTTTCATGGGAATTAGACAAAAATGACACTGTCGACATGGGCTACCATATGTCCGGATTTACCAGGACTTTTTTGGCTGATTTTTGCCCAGACACTGCTGAAGACTGCAGTATTCTAGATACGTCCAGGAAGTTTCAGACATTTGACAACCCTAATATAGATTGACAATAAAGCATGAAATCTGACCTGGAACTATGTTTAAAATGATCACAAGGACCAAACTATAGTGATCCTTCCTTTTGAAAGAACAGCAAAATGACCCTCTCAATGTTTTAAGCAGTAAGAAGGTCAGCCATTTGTTATCTACCGTAGTTTGGAGTGTTTGTTTGTCTGTCTGCTTGCTTGTTTGTTTTTGGACAGATAAATCTGAAAAGTGTTTAGAAATAAAACTGTAAATATTAGTGATATATAAAACACAGAATAAAATCTCTTCCAGTCCATATGCCATGAGTGAGTGATTACCCATATGGCTGTACAGACATCTGCCCCAGCCAGCTTGGCCAAAGTCAGGGATGATGCGAGTTGTAATCCAGAAACACCTGGAGGGCACCAGGTCCCCAGGTCTCACCTTAAGAAAACCTTAATATCCCCCCCAAAAAAACCAAGGTTAAATCTTATATTATTCTTGGCTTTCATTACAACATGAATTAAATTAGGCTTTGGGTGAGGTGGAGTGAGTTTGCTTGCAAATTATTTCACCCTTTATGACTTGACTGGTGGCGAATGTATGGTTGTAGCCCCCCAATGTATGTTGTGACCTGGGGATCTATGCTTGTTTGGCATTAATGGATGCAGACACAATATCCAATACTCAGTAGAATGGAGGGAAAGTGTTATCTTCCTCAAAGATTTAGTAAGGAACACACATACTACTTTTTTCACCACTGTTCCTGCATAGTGCAAAGCAGTAAAATGCACCCCCCAAATGCAAATGAAGAAAATAATAGGCTTTAGGGGGGAAATGTCCTCCTTGCTTTCCTAATTACACAGAGCCAATTGAATTTCTTAATCGCCTATCAAATGTTACTCAGTTTGCAGTACAACCTGATGCATGTTAATGTGTCACCTAAATTAGATTGATCAACAAAAGCCTTACGTTTTGCCTTTCATTAATGACCGGGACTTAGTCATGATGTCTACACATGAACTTTTAATTTGTTTTCCATTTATAACATTTCACAACAGACTGAGGAAATAACTAGAAGGGCTGGAATGTCCTACATGAGGTCGAATGATATTTGATATCACTTTTTATAGGTAACATGGAAGAATGGGGCAACACAACTGAAGTGACTGAGTTCGTTCTAATAGGCCTCTCCAGAAACCCCAAAGTGCGTGCTGTTTTGTTTTTTCTCTTCTTGCTGATGTACCTGGTTGCTGTTGCTGGGAATGGACTTATTGTGGTGCTCATTGTGATGGATTCGCACCTCCACACACCCATGTATTTCTTCCTCAGCAACCTCTCCCTCATTGATGTCTGCTATGTCACCACCTCCGTCCCACAGATGCTGGCCCACTGCTTCACAGACAGGCCCACAATCCCCAAGGGAAGATGCTTTGCACAAATGAGCATTGCTCTGTTTTTAGCAGTGGCCGAATGCCTTTTGCTAGCAATGATGGCGTATGACCGTTTTGTAGCAATATGCTACCCTCTACGTTATAGCTTAATCATGAGCCAAAAGGTGTGTATCTCTCTGGCAGTCAGCCTGTGGTCTAGCTCTTTCCTCCTGACCATTGTTCCCTTTTTCAGTATGCAGGCACGCTTGTGTGGGCCCAATGTGGTGAATCATTTCAAATGTGAGCTCCAGGCAGTGTTGAAATTGGCCTGCTCTAATACCCAAGCCAGTGGAGTCAGCATGATGATAACCAGTGTCTTCACTCTGCTGTTCCCCTTCTCCTTTGTTTTGGTGACCTATGGTCGCATTGGTGTCGCTGTTCTGCGTATCCGCTCACCACAAGGGCGTAGTAAGGCCTTGTCAACCTGTGGTTCTCATCTGGCTGTGGTGGGAATTTTCTATGGCACAATGTTGGCCATGTACCTCAGGCCTCAAGCCAAGACATTCACCGACAAGGAAAAGGTAGTGGCTGTGTTTTATGGGGTCGTCACTCCCATGCTCAATCCCATGATCTACAGCTTGAGGAACAGGGATGTGAAAGGAGCCCTGTGGAGAGCAATTGGAAGGAAAGTGGAGGAATAAAGCACTTCAGAAATTAAATTCTATATTGATAGATATTTTATCAGCAGGAATACCTAAAGTGTTTTGTTATTCTGCAAATGGGTGGAGTTCAAAGTAGTGCTAAGGAGATGATTACATCGATGTGCTTCTCTGGAGGTTCTCTGGACCCCACAGAGCAGATTGGGGGGGCAGACCCATTTCCACTAGCATGAGTCATGCTGGCTCCCACAAGCACAACTATTTAATTGACTCTAGCCCAATATTTTTATTGCTGCTGGTGGTTATGGTGGCAATATAGCTTCTCAAAGTGAGGAAAGCAAAATATTTAGCTGCACCCCAAGCAGTTTACAATCTAACTATAGGCATGGGCTGGGGGAACCTGTAGTCCTCCAGGTGTTTTTGGACTCCAACTATCATCAGGCCCAGCTAGCATTGTCAGTGTGATCAGGGAGGATGGGAGCTGTATTCCAGCAACATCAGGAGGCCCACAGGTTCTCCATCTTTGCTTCAGGCAGTACTTGAGTAAAAGAGTAAAAGATGGGCAATAGCGGACAGGAAAAGGCAAGGATATTTATGATTTATTCTCTGCAGATTTCTTGAAATCCTCTTTCCAAAAATTGTATGCTCTCCTCAATTGCAACTAGTAAGAGATCGTTTTTGGGGGTTTGCTTTTTTCCCCTTTTCCTTCCTTCCTTCTCTTGGGGAGCATTGTTTCCTAGTTTGTCTTCAGAAATTCTGAATTAAAACATACTTTTTAGGCCAGCTAACCAAATGCTAAAAATTTAAATCAGCATGTTGTAATATCATTTAAACTTGAGTGGTACATGATGTGCATAAAATGTTTTTTTGTATGATTAAATCATATTAAACATCTTTCACAGTAAGCAAAGTCCAACTCTTCTGTTTACCATGTGAAATATCTACCACACAACCCTCAGAAGTACATTTTGGGTACCATTTTCAGCCATCCAATAGATCCTTTACATACTCAGAGTACAAACAATTTGCAAAAAGTCTATGTATTAAATAAATTTATTAAATATAAATATCTTCCTCTCCAAGTTTTGGAATTATTTCCCCCTTATTTTACCTTTAGCTGTGAACTAGCAAAGCAATTCCTTACTTCAGTTTCCGTTATTCAGCAAATTAAACGGTTTTTAATATTCGGTTGGAAGCCGCCCAGACTGGCTGGGGAAACCCAGCCAGATGGGCAGGGTATAAATAATAAATTACAATTACAATTATTATTATTATTGCTGTGAGGCTAAAAGAGTACCAGTTGATTATATAGAACAGGTATGCCCAACTTCAAGTAGGCTGTGACCCAGTATCAAAAACTGGCAGTGATCTACCACACTCTTCCATTGTCATTCTTCAACTTAAACATATTCTGTTTGGCTGAGCTTATATTTGGCTTCCCCAAGGCCTTAGCGGAGGACCATGTCCAGCCCTGCAAGACACCATTTTGCTTCCCACTGCAGGAAGATGAGCCCCCTTAATTTCCTGGGGTTGGGAAGCTGCCTTATACCAAGACAGGCTGTCCTGACACAGGTTGGCAGCTTCTCTCCAGGAACTTTGGGCAGGAGAATCTTCCCAGCCCTGCCGGGGCCTTGAACCCTGCATCCTTCCTCACACAAGCACAAACCGCTCCATGATCATGTTGCTCCCCTCAAGGCAAGGTGGCTTCTCACAACCCCCACCATGCCCCCCCCAAGGTCCAATTTCTCCCTTTACCAGACAATGAGTTCCATGGGGACATGGGGGGCGGCGGTGGCTTAGTAAACGCAGCTAGACTGGAGCTGTAAAAGTGGGGAAAGTTCAGCGTCCACACAGAACTAGGAGCAGAAGGGCGAGAGGGGGGAGGGGCGAGGGGTGTCACTCACCGTCTCTCTCCAAGCGCTGCCTTCTCACAGCTCCCTCCGCAGCGCTACAGCACGTGTGGAGCCCACGTCATTGCTCCCCCCGCCTCCCTGTTCTGGGGCTGGGGCTTGCAGGGGTGGAGGCACGTGCCTTACACCTTTCTGGGGCCGGCAGGGCATGGAAGGAGCAGGGGAGGGGAGAAGGGTGGCGATGAGCTAGCCAGGCTAAGCGGAGCCTCGACTTGTTGCGCTGCCTGAGGGAGGGCAAGCAGCTGAGGGTGCCCTGCCCAGCAGACCTATGTCCTGTTCTGCTCTCACAGGACTGCAGAATCATAAAATTATGCACGTTCGACTCCGAGTATATTTCACACGTCATGGTGAATGTGGGTAGTTCATTCTTCTGCTCTTATAATGCCCTCTAATACTCATGGGTATCCAGTGAAGCTGAATGTTGAAAGAGTGGGGAAAGATAAAAGAAAATACTGCTTCATGCAGTGCTCTGGAACTCATTCTCATAGGAGGAACTTAGATTGGTTTTCAATCACGGAAATCCAAAATGGAAATGGAATTGTTAGAGCCAAAAACAAAAAATCTTTCTAGGATGTATAATTTATTGCTTGAGTGGCAAACAAAAGATGAACAGGTGAAATCGGTAATGATTGATTGGGCTACGGATGTGGGGCAACATATTACGTTGGAGGATTGGGAGAGATTATGGAAAAAAGGTATCAAGTTTACCGCATGTAATACATTAAGAGAAAATATGATGAAAATGATGCCTAGTTGGTATTTTACTCCTGTTAAGCTAGCAAAAATGTATCATACACATGATAATAGATGCTGGAAATGGAAAGATGTGGAAGGAACCTTTTACCACATGTTGTGTACGTGCCCTAAAGTAAAAGACTTCTGGGAAAATATTTATAATGAAAAAGGTGTTGAAAAACACATTTATTAAAAAAAACAGAAGCCTTTTTACTTGGAATAGTAGGGAATATAATCCCCCAAAAGGATGTTACTTTCTTTCTGTATGCCACAATAGCAGCGAGATTATTGATAGCTAAAAATTGGAAGACACAAGAATCACCAACGGTGGAAGAATGGCAGGTGAAGATGTTGGACTTTATGGAACTTGCCGAACTGACTGGGAGACTACGTGACCAGGGAGAAGAGTCAGTGGAAGAAGATTGGAAGAAATTCAAAATTTATTTTAAAAAATATTGTAAGATTTGAGAATATGGATTATTTTTGGAAGTTGTTATAGGTTGTAGATTTAGAAGTAATGATTACTAAATAAGTAAAATTTATAGAAATGAATTTAAAGAGTATGTAAATAAATTAGATAATAGACAAGAGAGAAAAGATGTTATAATTATGAAATAGAAATTACTAATGATGATTTATAATGAAATGCATAGAGGGGGGACTTGAGGAAGTAACCCTACAATGTCAAGAAAGGAAGGTAGCCGTGCTGGTCTGACGCAGTCTTTTATTTTGTTAAGAAAGGAAGGATTATTAAGAAATGCATAGTTTTGTTTGTTGTAGTAATTTTTTCATTTCGTATGTTGTATTATGTTTTTGTTTGTTTATGTCCTGTAGTTATAAAATCTCGTATAAAGATTACCATAATAAAGGACAAAAGTGGTAAGGACCTAACAGAAGCAGAAGACATCAAGAAGAGGTGGCAAGAATACACAGAGGAATTATACCAGAAAGATATGGAGGTCTCGTACACCTCAGGTAGTGTGGTTGCTGACCTTGAGCCAGACATCTTGGAGAGTGAAGTCAAATGGGCCTTAGAAAGCACTGCTAATAACAAGGCCAGTGGAAGTGATGATATTCCAGCTGAACTATTTAAAATTTTAAAAGATGATGCTGTTAAGGTGCTACACCCAATATGCCAGCAAGTTTGGAAAACTCAGCAATGGCCAGAGGATTAGAGAAGATCAGTCTACATCCCAATTCCTAAGAAGGGCAGCAGCAAAGAATGCTCCAACTACCACACGATTGCGCTCATTTCACACGCTAGCAAGGTTATGCTTAAAATTCTACAAGGCAGGCTTAATGAGGGTGAAAGAGGAGAGAGCAAAATATGGTCTGAAGCTCAACATAAAAAAAAACCCAAGATCATGTTCACTGGTCCCATCACCTCCTGGTAAATAGAAGGGGAAGAAATGGAGGCAGTGAGAGATTTTATCTTCTTGGGCTCCTTGATCACTGCAGATGGTGACAGCAGTCACGAAATTAAAAGGCGCCTGCTTCTTGGGAGAAAAGCAATGACAAACCCAGACAGCATCTTAAAAAGCAGAGACATCACCTTGCCGACAAAGGTCCGTATAGTTAAAGGTATGGTTTTCCCAGTAGTGATGTATGGAAGTGAGAGCTGGACCATAAAGAAGGCTGATCGCCGAAGAATTGATGCTTTTGAATTATGGTGCTGGAGGAGACTCTTGAGAGTCCCATGGACTGCAATAAGATCAAACCTATCCATTCTTCAGGAAATCAGCCCTGAGTGCTCACTGGAAGGACAGATCCTGAAGCTGAGGCTCCAGTACTTTGGCCACCTCATGAAAAGAGAAGACTCCCTGGAAAAGACCCTGATGTTGGGAAAGATTGAGGGCACAAGGAGAAGGGGACGACAGAGGACGAGATGGTTGGACATCATAACTTTTATCCAAAGAATCAAGCAGTAACACAGCAAACACTTCCTCAGGTAGTTTGAAAGCACGGTTCACTAATTCCAATCTCAATCGCTGCATTTCCAATATGTGAGCTCTCAAATCACTTCCTGGCTGAAGCTTCATATTGTGCAAGGTTCTAAAGTACAACAAAACTGATCCAGCATGCCGTCTCTCATGCAGTTCCTTTAATGTGTCCCACATTTCTTTTGTGCTCGCTTTTCCAACAAGGTTAACCAATTCTGTCGGTGAAACACTTCCCAATAATACGCCTCTGGCTTGAGAATCGGCCTGAGACCATGTGTCCGTTAACGGCGCGCGGGGGGGGGGTCATTTTCAATGGTATGCCATAACTTTGCAACACGCAATTTGCCTTCTACATATAATTTCCACGTGTTGTAATTAGTCCCATCAAGGAGAATGATCTGACTAGAGCTGTTTAGCAAATCCTCCATTTTCCCTTCCACCCAATACTGGCAACTCACTTAGGGAAAATACTCCTGCCCCAGCTCTTATCTAACAGTCATTCATCACTGAGAATAAATCTTCTCCGGCCGCAACTTGCAAAAGTCCTTTTACTGCTTTCACTTTCCACATACCTCTCAAAATGATCTGATGTTTTCAGCATTAATTTCAACCGCTTCGGAACAAACTGCCTGCTTCTCCATTAGCCTTCTCCACTTAATGGGCTTGACTGGGCTACACTGGGCCCCATAACCCTTTTGTTGAGACAATCACCGAAACTGAGAAGCCAACAGCCCCCCTTCTTCTCTCCCTCCTGGAGCCGGTGTCTCGAACGGAACGGCATGCAATTAGCAGAGCTTATCCACGCAGGGTTAGCAGTGTTAGTGGAGAAGACGAGGCAGATAAGAGGCATCTTGTATTTCCATAAGCAGTTTTATTTACAGCATATTAGAACACTTGGAAGAGAGCGAGCGAGCAGTGCTTCTCCTCCTATACTCCTCCTCAACTCATACAGCAACTACAGCATAAAACGGAAATGCATAGACATGTGACACACTATCTCAGCAACATGTCTAACTCTTAACGTATAATGCGTAAGGTGGAACTGAATTTATCAACAGCCCTAACCCTAACCCCAACCCCTAACCCTGACCCTAACCCCAAACCCCAAAACCCTAGTATGTCTGGTATGCCCAATCCCTGACCCTGACCCTAACCCTAAACCCTAACCGTAACTCCTAACCCCTAACCCTAAAAACCCCAACCCCAACCCTAACCCTTAACCCTAACCCTGACCCTAAACCCTGACCCTAACCCTAACCCTAATCCCTAACCCTAAAACCTAACCGTAATCCCTAACCCCTAAACCTAAAACCCCAACCCTAACCCCTAACCCTGACCCTGACCTTCAATATCACTTTGCATTTATCTTGACATGAACCTTCATTGGCAGCCTCAATCCTACCAACAGAAAATGTCCTGGTGTAACACCAACTGAGTCTTTCCCATAGTTCAAGAACCTGAGTGAATTTCTCTGATAGTGTGTACTTTTTAGAAGCCTGGAGTACTATAATAGTACTATTGTGTACAAGTATGTTCTAATGGATTATTGAATATTACTTGTTGATATGTTGTTTACTTTAAAGTTATTGTTTTATTATGAGCTTGTTGTATTGGATCAGATTATAAGGTATGTGATCTTTGTTGTATATTTCATTGTTGTAAACTGCCTTGTGTAATACAGAAAGGCAGTATACAGGTTAAACGTGAAATGAAATGAAAAAATAGAGGAAAGTCACCTCAGGCCACTTTCAACTAACCTGATGTGCCAGCAAAAGCCAGTGCAAGGACTTCTACTAGCCCAAAGGCAGGTTTCCCGATTCACCCCACAAGTACCTCTGCACCTCCAGCATATCCGTTCTGGAAGGTCAGGAGATATTAGGAAATTATGAACCAAATGAAGGAAAAGCGGATTTCTATAAGAAATTGCATGAGAGACAAAATAACAAATGAGGGGAGATTACCTAAAACATTCTTTGAGATGATTGATGAATTGGACTTAATTGATACTTGGAGGCTGAAAAACCCAATGGAAAAGGAGCAAACTTTTTTCTCACAATCAAATCAATCTTGGAGTAGACTAGATTATATTTGGATAACAAGAGAGCTGACCCCAAGAATCCATAAAGCGGAAATATGGCCAAAAACATGCTCAGATCATAATGCTGTATTTTTGGACTTAAAAGTATTGGAGCAGGGTTCTTTCAGATGGAGAATGAATGATGCATTGTTGAGAAATGAAGAGATGGTTATCAGTGCACAGAAGGCATTGAAAGATTATTTTGAGATAAATTTGAATACGCCAATGGAAAAGAGAATAGTGTGGGATGCAAGCAAGGCCGTGATGAGAGGTTTCTTGATTCAACAAAATGCAATGAAGAAAAAGGTGCAAAATGAGAAAAAGGGAAAGTATCCTGGCTCAATTAAAAGAAAAAGAGAAGAAATTGAGAGCCAAACCGAAAAGTTTACAAATTCAGAAAGAAATTAAAGCATTGCAGGCCCAGTTTGCATTATTGATTAACCAGGAAATTGAATGGAAAATTAAATGTATGAAACAGAGGACTTTTGAATCAGCAAATAAATGTGGCAAATTACTTGCTTGGCAATTGAAAAAGAGACAAAAATAGAATACAATAACAAACTTGGTTCAGGAAGGAAGAAATATAGAGAACCCTGCAGAGATTAGAAAAGGCTTTCAGAAATATTTTAAACAGCTATCATAGCTGCCAAGTTTTCCCTTTTCTCACGAGGAAGCCTATTCAGCATAAGGGAAAATCCCTTTTAAAAAAGGGATAACTTGGCAGCTATGAACAGCTATATAAAAGAGAAAAAGAGAATATAGAAAAGATGGAGCAGTTTTTGGACAAAAATGGTTTGCAGAAAATTCCGGAGGATAAAATTAACCTGCTCAACCACCAGATTTCGATTGAAGAGGTTGAAAGTGCAATTAATCAAATGCAGTTGGGAAAAGCACCAGGACCAGATGGACTAACAGCTAAATACTATAAGACCTTAAAAGAATGGCTGATACAACCACTGACTGATTTATGCAGTGAGATTTTGAGGGGAGGGAGGGCACCGGACACCTGGAAGGAAGCCTACATTACCCTGATACACAAACCAGAGACTGACAGAGCACAATTGAAGAATTATCGTCCCATCTCCCGGGTAAAAGTGGATTATAAAATTTTTGCAAATATCTTAGCTTCAAGACTGAAAAAGGTATTGGTAGAACAAATACATCATGACCAGGCCGGCTTTTTGCCCGGTAGACATATGAAAGATAATATCAGGAATGTAATTAATATATTGGAGCTATTACAGGAGAAAATTAATACAAAGGCTATGTTAATCTTCATTGATGCAGAGAAAGCTTTCGATAATATTTCTTGGAATTTTATGAAGAAGAATTTGGAAAGGATGGGGGTGGGTCAAGGGTTTATGAATGGTATAAATGGTATAAATGCAATTTATACTGAGCAGAAAGCCAAGATTATTGTAAACAATGTGGTATCAGAAGATATAAGAATTGAAAAAGGAACGAGACGTGCCCCTTATCACCTCTATTGTTTATATCGGTCTAGGAAGTGCTTTTGTCAATGATAAGGAAGGAGGATAAGATTAAAGGGGTGGGAGTGGGGGGAAAGCAATATAAGTTAAAAGCCTTTGCTGATGACCTTGTTCTAACCTTGCAAGATCCAGAAATCAGTGCAATTAATGCACTGAATTTGATTCAAGATTATGGCAGTGTCGCCGGTTTTAAATTAAATAAGAGTAAAACCAAAGTGTTAGACAAGAATCTAACATTGGAGGGGGAAAAGAAGTTAGAGGAGGCCACTGGACTGTCATTTGTGAAAAGGGTGAAATATTTAGGGGTGAATTTGACATCAAAAAATCTGAATTTGTATAAAGACAATTATGTGAAGGTATGGAATGAAATCAAGAGATTTGGATAGATGGTCGGACTTAAAATTGTCCTTGTCAAGTCAAATTTCGGTAGTGAAAATGAATGTATTGCCAAAAATGTTGTTTTTGTTTCAAACACTGCCAATTATTGATAAGATGGAAGGTTTTAAAGAATGGCAAAAGGTACTTTCAAAGTTCATATGGCAGGGGGGAAAGCCCAGAATAAAATATAAACTTTTGACAGATAGTAAGGAAAGAGGGGTTTTTCCCCTGCCAGATTTAAGGATTTATTATGAAGCAGCTACCTTTTGTTGGTTGAAAGAATGGTGTTTATTAGAAAATACAGATGTGTTAGACTTGGAAGGATATGATAATGTATTTGGATGGCATGCGTATTTATGGTATGATAAGGTCAAAAGTCATAAAGGATTTAAAAATCATGTAATTAGAAAATCTTTGTTAAATGTTTGGAATAAGTATAAAGACCTATTAGAAAAGAAAACACCCCTTTGGATTTCACCGCTGGAAGCTAAGGCTCAAAAGAAGTTAAATATGGAGACCCGATGGCTAAAATATAGAGATACTCTGGTGGAGGAAGGAGACCAGTTTAAATTAAAGACATATGAGCAGTTAAAAAGTAATTTAGATGACTGGCTCCAATACCACCAGATAAATGAATTGTATAAAATGGATAAGAAAAATGGTTTTTCATCAGAAAAGTCCAAGCTGGAGACGGAGTTGTTAGAGCCAAAGACAAAGAATCTTTCCAGAATGTATGGTTTATTGTTGCAGTGGCACTTGAAAGATGAGCAGACAAAAAAGTTATGATAGATTGGGCAAAGGATGTGGGACATAATATTATGATGGAGGATTGGGAAAGGTTATGGAAGAAGAACATGAAATTCACGGCATGTACGGTTTTAAGAGAAAATATGATGAAAATGTTGTATAGATGGTATTTAACGCCAGTAAAATTTGCTAAGATTTACCATAATCAAGACACTAAGTGTTGGAAATGTAAAAAGGTGGAAGGAACATTCTATCACATGTGGTGGACCTGCCCATTAGTTAAGGATTTCTGGGGAAAGATTTTTAATGAATTAAAAAAGGTGTTGAAAAACACGTTTATTAAGAAACCAGAATCCTTTCTATTGGGCATGGTAGGAAAAAAATTACCTATGAAAGATGTGAATCTGTTTTTATATGCCACAACTGCAGCCAGAATATTGTTAGCAAAGTATTGGAAGACACAGTGGAGGAATGGCAAATGAAGATGTTGGACTATATGGAACTTGCTGATCTGACCGGAAGACTACGCGACCGGGAAGAGGGGAAGACGGAAGAGAAATGGAAGAAATTTAGAATTTATTATAAAAAATATTGTAGAATTGATGTATGAAGAGATATATAAGCAATTAAGTATGTTGCAGGTTAGGAATTAAGGGAGAGCTATTCAAAAATAGGTTAGAATTTTATAATGGATAGTAAAGTGAAAGAAAAGATGTGGTAATCGTAATTAAGGATAGATAATATGAATAGAGCCTGCGAAGAATGATATGCAATGAACCGTTAGAAAGGGGACTCGAGGAAGTTCACTATTGAAATGAGCAAAATGGACTATTAAGTTAGATTTATTTTTATTTATTTTTAATTTTTATTTTAAACACTTTTTTCTGTTTGTTAATGTGGATGTTTGAATATGGTATGTTATATAGGTGTCATTGTTTTTTTCTTTTTCTTTTAAAAAATCTTAATAAAAATATATATTTTTTTTTTTAAAAAAGGAAGGTCAGGAGAACCCCCAGAACAGCAGGTGAAGGGGGGGGGGAGAGAGAGATTGTTCCAACTGACAAAACGTGATGCTTACACTGATGGAAAGATCATAATAATGCAACACTGAAATATTTCCTCCCATTAATTCTTTCAGTCTATCGTTGATATTTTAGGGCTGCAAATTTAAGAAGCTATTGAGCCAAAGGTTTGGTAGTTTTTTCATTTAAAAAAATCTGCTATAGCAATTACCAAATCCAAGGGTTCAGGAGTTCGGAACTTGAGTAAATTTCTGCAACACAATGTGCACTTTTAAGAACCCTTGAGAAAAGTCATATTATCCTTTTCAGTTTATGGTTGATATTTTGGTGTTGCAAATTCTTAGAAGTTGCTTCTAGCTTCTGCTCTTCTTAATTATATCCATGGGATGTGGTCCCTCTGGAATCCCATAAGCAGTTCTGAATTTCCAACATGAGATCATGCATTTAAAAATGTTTGGGGATAATATAAATACTTTGGCAATACCATAAAAATGTAAACCTTAGTTGGTTCCCATGAAACTATGTTTTCTTCTTACTCAGATGAAGATTCTTTAACACTGGTGAGTCATCTATAGATTTTAATTTCAATAAATAGGACTAAATAGAAGGGAATTCTTGTTAAAACAGATATTTGCTGAACATACACATTTTGCTGAACATTCACAGTGGATGTGCTTTGAGAGGTAAGTGTGATAAAAAGTTTTGAAGATGTGTATGACACAGTTTCTAGTAAACAGATAGTTGTATATGGTATTTCAATACACTTAGATATATTTTATATGGTTGCTTCATCTCCCCAAATTTTATTTCCCCCATTCCATGCACTGTGATGCAAACATGGTGTTAGACCCTTATTTATTTCAGATTATTATTATTATTATTATTATTATTATTATTATTATTTACTGCACTTTCTGTCTCTTGTCTTTTGTGAAACACCTTCAGGGTGTCAAAGTCAAAGAGCAGGAGAAAAATCTCCTAAGTAAATACTATAAATAAATGGTTTTTTTTGCTCATTGTGAGTAAAGCTAGCAAGTGTGAAAGGAGTGGGGGAGCTTTGGTTTGAAGACAGATCTGAACAATATGTGAACCATTAAGTCAAATACAGCCCAACAGCCGGCTTAGGTTTCCAAAAATTGGCAAATCTGCAATATGTTCTTTGCTAAGTAGCTTGTGGTGTGAAGGTAATAAAATCCATTCTATGAAAACAATATGTGGGTTCTCTCAGGTGGGTTGGTTTTGTGTGGTGTGGGACATAGGGCTGATGTCCCCTAATCCAAACTCTGTATCGGATCCAGTAATTAATATATTATTTGTGACTTCCTCTTATTTCAGTGAAGGAGGTAAGCACATGACTAACTCTCTCCAACTAATAAAAATATCATCAATGTAACGTAGGTACTCTCTCTCCAACTAAAATCATCAGGTGCTAAAAGTATTGTCTTGAGTTGTCCTTCTGACCCTGACAGAGATGTTCTCTCTGTGTTCCAGCTGCCCCATTAATTTCTATGAAACTAATGAGTCCATGCACAAAGGATATGTGTGTGTGTGTGTGTGTGTGTGTGCGTGTACACACACACACACACACACACACACACACCCCTGCCCTGAACTGAATGGAGCAGTAGCTGTGATGCAGTGGCTGCTGCACATTTGAAATCCTGCCATCGTCCTATATCTGCAGATTTTCAACCATTCTTAAAATGCAACTAGGATTATTTATTTTGTAAAATACAGAGCCATTTTGAGGAGATCAGATTTAAGAGGGTTTTAAAAAAAAGTCTGCTGAGCTGAGGGACACAAGACTGATATTGGCACAGCAATTTGACAGGGGTTGTAACACTGTCACACTTACAGGATTCTTCCCCAACCTGGTGCTCTCTAAATGTTGCAGGACTCCAGTGAAGAATATTTAATATATAGATATTCTCTCAAATTTGTGTGTTTGTAATGTGTGTTTGTGGTGTGTGTGTGTGTGTTTGTGATATGTGTGTGAGAGGGGGGGACGAGGGAGAGAGTGTTAAAACTATTCAGAGAGGGCTGTACGCCCATGACTATCTCTATCTCATAGAAATCACCAGCTCTTAAAGGTGCTTTACTATGGCTGGATTTTGCAAATTGGCAGTAGCATTTCAGGGGGTTGTTCTTCCTCTATCGACTTGTGCAGCTCCTGTACCAAGCTAAGCTCACTGCATCTCTAAGTACCAAGGGTTTGTTATCAGCTAAACTCACACTAGAGTCAACGAGGGTCTATCATTCAGAACACTACTGTTCAGACCCCACCACTGACCACAGTCAAGAACCAGATTTCTTAAAATCAAAAGCTGACAGAACTACCACACTTACTGGCACATTCCACCACTTGGCGTTGTCTTGGTGTTGAACTCCAATTGCCTTCATCCCTGAAATGTAAGTGGTGGTTGAAGTCCAATATGTGGAAAGCTCTAGTCTGAGAAAGACAAGTTTATAAGCTCATAATATAATATAGATTAGGGTTGCCATATTTCAAACAGAAAAGTTGTTGAGTGGTTCACTAAAAAAAGTTTAGTTTTGCCCAAATTTGTTGAGCTTAAAATGCAATTTTTGAGATATTTTCATGGGAATTAGACAAAAATGACACTGTCGACATGGGCTACCATATGTCCGGATTTACCAGGACTTTTTTGGCTGATTTTTGCCCAGACACTGCTGATGACTGCAGTATTCTAGATACGTCCAGGAAGTTTCAGACATTTGACAACCCTAATATAGATTGACAATAAAGCATGAAATCTGACCTGGAGCTATGTTTAAAATGATCACAAGGACCAAACTATAGTGATCCTTCCTTTTGAAAGAACAGCAAAATGACCCTCTCAATGTTTTAAGCAGTAAGAAGGTCAGCCATTTGTTATCTACCGTAGTTTGGAGTGTTTGTTTGTCTGTCTGCTTGCTTGTTTGTTTTTGGACAGATAAATCTGAAAAGTGTTTAGAAATAAAACTGTAAATATTAGTGATATATAAAACACAGAATAAAATCTCTTCCAGTCCATATGCCATGAGTGAGTGATTACCCATATGGCTGTACAGACATCTGCCCCAGCCAGCTTGGCCAAAGTCAGGGATGATGCGAGTTGTAATCCAGAAACACCTGGAGGGCACCAGGTCCCCAGGTCTCACCTTAAGAAAACCTTAATACCCCCCCCCCCCAAAAAAAGGTTAAATCTTATATTATTCTTGGCTTTCATTACAACATGAATTAAATGAGGCTTTGGGCGAGGTGGAGTGAGTTTGCTTGCAAATTATTTCACCCTTTATGGCTTGACTGGTGGCGAATGTATGGTTGTAGCCCCCCAATGTATGTTGTGACCTGGGGATCTATGCTTGTTTGGCATTAATGGATGCAGACACAATATCCAATACTCAGTAGAATGGAGGGAAAGTGTTATCTTCCTCAAAGATTTAGTAGGGAACACACATACTTTTTTCACCACTGTTCCTGCATAGTGCAAAGCAGTAAAATGCACCCTCCAAAGGCAAATGAAGAAAGTAATAGGCTTTAGGGGGGGAAATGTCCTCCATGCTTTCCTAATTACACAGAGCCAATTGAATTTCTTAATCTCCTATCAAATGTTAGTCAGTTTGCAGTACAACCTGATGCATGTTAATGTGTCACCTAAATTAGATTGATCAACAAAAGCCTTACGTTTTGCCTTTCATTAATGGCCGGGACTTAGTCATGATGTCTACACATGAACTTTTAATTTGTTTTCCATTTATAACATTTCACAACAGACTGAGGAAATAACTAGAAGGGCTGGAATGTCCTACATGAGGTCGAATGATATTTGATATCACTTTTTATAGGTAACATGGAAGAATGGGGCAACACAACTGAAGTGACTGAGTTCGTTCTAATAGGCCTCTCCAGAAACCCCAAAGTGCGTGCTGTTTTGTTTTTTCTCTTCTTGCTGATGTACCTGGTTGCTGTTGCTGGGAATGGACTTATTGTGGTGCTCATTGTGATGGATTCGCACCTCCACACACCCATGTATTTCTTCCTCAGCAACCTCTCCCTCATTGATGTCTGCTATGTCACCACCTCCGTCCCACAGATGCTGGCCCACTGCTTCACAGACAGGCCCACAATCCCCAAGGGAAGATGCTTTGCACAAATGAGCATTGCTATGTATATGGCAGTGACCGAGGGCCTTTTGCTAGCAATGATGGCGTATGACCGTTTTGTGGCAATATGCTACCCTCTACGTTATAGCTTAATCATGAGCCAAAAGGTGTGTATCTCTCTGGCAGTCAGCCTGTGGTCTAGCTCTTTCCTCCTGACCCTTGTTCCCTTTTTCAGTATGCAGGCACGCTTGTGTGGGCCCAATGTGGTGAATCATTTCAAATGTGAGCTCCAGGCAGTGTTGAAATTGGCCTGCTCTAATACTCAAGCCAGTGGAGTCAGCATGATGATAACCAGTGTCTTCGGTCTGCTGTTCCCCTTCTCCTTTGTTTTGGTGACCTATGGTCGCATTGGTGTTGCTGTTCTGCGTATCCGCTCATCACAAGGGCGTAGTAAGGCCGTGTCAACCTGTGGTTCTCATCTGGCTGTGGTGGGAATTTTCTATGGCACAATGTTGGCCATGTACCTCAGGCCTCAAGCCAAGACATTCACCGACAAGGAAAAGGTAGTGGCTGTGTTTTATGGGGTCGTCACTCCCATGCTCAATCCCATGATCTACAGCTTGAGGAACAGGGATGTGAAAGGAGCCCTGTGGAGAGCAACTGGAAGGAAAGTGGAGGAATAAAGCACTTCAGAAATTAAATTCTATATTGATAGATATTTTATCAGCAGGAATACCTAAAATGTTTTGTTATTCTGCAAATGGGTAGAGTTCAAAGTAGTGCTAAGGAGATGATTCCATCAGTGTAAGAATTTCTGCTTTTCTGAAGAGAATCAATTTCCACTCCCCCCCTCGATGTGCTTCTCTGGTGGTTCTCTGGACCCCACAGACCAGATTGGGGGGAGGAGACCCATTTCCACTAGCATGAGTCATGCTGGCTACCACAAGCACGACTATTTAATTGAATCTAGTCCAATATTTTTATTGCTGCTGGTGGTTATGGTGGCAATATAGCTTCTCAAAGTGAGGAAAGGAAAATATTTAGCTGCACCCCAAGCAGTTTAAAATCTAATTATAGGCATGGGCTGGGGGAACCTGTAGTCCTCCAGGTGTTTTTGGACTCCAACTATCATCCAGTGCATAAAATGATGTAATATAGAAGAGGGAGAAAAATTGCTGCTCCAGAGAAGCGGACACGGAGCAATGGATTCAAACTACAAGAAAGAAGATTCCACCTAAACATTAGGAAGAACTTCCTGACAGTAAGAAGCTGTTCGGCAGTGGAATTTGCTGCCAAGGAGTGTGGTGGAGTCTCCTTCTTTGGAGGTCTTTAAGCAGAGGCTTGACAGGCATATGTCAAGAATGCTTTGATGGTGTTTCCTGCTTGGCAGGGGGTTGGACTGGATGGCCCTTGTGGTCTCTTCCATCTCTATGATTCTAGGATTCTATCAGTCCCAGCTAGCATTGCCAGTGTGATCAAGGAAGATGGGAGCTGTATTCCAGCAACATCAGGAGGCCCACAGGTTCCCCATCTTTGCTTCAGACAGTACTTGAGTAAAAGTGTAAAAGAGGGACAATAGAGGACAGGGAAAGGCAAGTATATTTGTGGTTTCTTCTCTGCAGATTTCTTGAAATCCTCTTTCCAAAAACTGTATGCTCTCAGAAGCAGTTTTATTTTTTCAATTGCAACTAGTAATTGTTTCCTAGTTTGTCTTCAGAAATTCTGCATTAAAACATACTTTTTAGGCCAGCTAACCAAATGTTAAAAATTTAAATCAGCATGTTGTAATATCATTTAAACTTGAGTGGTACATGATGTGCATAAAATGTTCTTTGTAAGATTAAATCATATTAAACATCTTTCACAGTAAGCAAAGTCCAACTCTTCTGTTTACCATGTGAAATATCTACCACACAACCCTCAGCAGTACATTTTGGGTACCATTTTCAGTCATCAAATAAATCCTTTACATACTCAGAGTACAAACAATTTGCAAATAGTCTATGTATTAAATAAATTTATTAAATATAAATATCTTCCTCTCCATGTCTTAGAATTATTATTTTACCTTTAGCTGTGAACTAGCAAAGCAAACTGTTTTTAATATTTGGTTGGAAACCCAGCCAGATGGGCGGGGTATAAATAATAAATTACAATTATTATTATTATTATTATTATCATTATCATTATCATTATTATTGCTGTGGGGCTAAAAGAGTACCAGTTGATTATATAGAACAGGTATGCCCAACTTCAAGTAGGCTGTGACCCAGTATCAAAAACTGGCAGTGATCTACCACACTCTTCCATTGTCATTCTTCAACTTAAACATATTCTGTTTGGCTGAGCTTATATTTGGCTTCCCCAAGGCCTTAGCGGAGGACCATGTCCAGCCCTGCAAGACACCATTTTGCTTCCCACTGCAGGAAGGTGAGCCCCCTTAATTTCCTGGGGTTGGGAAGCTGCCTTATACCAAGACAGGCTGTCCTGACACAGGTTGGCAGCTTCTCTCCAGGAACTTTGGGCAGGAGAATCTTCCCAGCCCTGCCGGGGCCTTGAACCCTGCATCCTTCCTCACACAAGCACAAACCGCTCCATGATCATGCTGCTCCCCTCAAGGCAAGGTGGCTTCTCACAACCCCCACCATGCCCCCCCCAAGGTCCAATTTCTCCCTTTACCAGACAATGAGTTCCATGGGGACATGGGGGGCGGCGGTGGCTTAGTAAACGCAGCTAGACTGGAGCTGTAAAAGTGGGGAAAGTTCAGCGTCCACACAGAACTAGGAGCAGAAGGGCGAGAGGGGGGAGGGGCGAGGGGTGTCACTCACCGTCTCTCTCCAAGCGCTGCCTTCTCACAGCTCCCTCCGCAGCGCTACAGCACGTGTGGAGCCCACGTGCCTTGTCCTTGCTCCCCCCGCCTTCCTCTTCTGGGGGTGGAGTCACGTGCCTTGCACCTTTCTGGGGCCGGCAGGCTGGCAGGGCATGGAAGGAGCAGGGGAGGGGAGAAGGAAGGGTGGCGATGAGCAAGCCCGGCTAAGCGGAGCCTCGACTGGTCGTGCTGCCTGAGGGGGGGGGGGCATGATGCCGCTGAGGGTGCCCTGCCCAGCAGACAAGGGAGAGGGCAGCGGGTGGAGGCAACGGGTCGTCTCTTTCAATTCCTATGAGCCATAGTGCGATTGACAAACATCCATCCCATGATTAACCGATCAATCGACATGCCTGCTATAGCCGGTCCTTCTACTTGCTCTGCTCTGGCACCAGCTCTACTGAATTCCTCCCTCCTTCTGTCTACTGCCTCCATTCCCTGCATTTTCAAAGTGCAGCAGTGAGTTGTGAGTTCCAGTCCTTATTTATACAACAGAGTGGATTTATACAATCCACACACAAAAAGGACTTACCAGGTTTAAGTTTGCAGAACTTAAAACAGAAACACCAGGAAAATAAATCATAAGGGCAGGGAAGAACAGCCAAATGAGAAGTGAGCAGACTTAGTGACCATGGAATGCTGAGTGCTGAGGTAAAAGTTCATTAAAAAAATTCCTTCCAGCAGCACCTTAGAGACCAACTAAGTTTGTCATAGGTATGAGCTTTTGTGTGCATGCACACTTCTTCAGATACACTGAAACAGAAGTCACCAGACCCTTATGTATAGTCAGAGGGTGGGGGGGGTGATGGGAATGGGTGATGGGCTGATAGGAGTGGCAAACCTGTTGATGACTGTTAACGACTGTTAATGACTGCAATTGGTTTTGCAGGAAAAAGCAAGGACTGAGGTGCTAAAGAAAGCTTGATCATGTATAATGAGATAAGAATCCTATGTCTCTGTTCATACCAGGTCTCTCCATGGTTTTAAGCTTGATAATGAGTTGCAATTCAGGAACATCTCTTTCCAGTCTGTTTCTGAAATTTTTCTGTAATAAAACAGCTACTTTGAGATCCTATCTAGAATGCCTTGGGAGATTGAAATGTTCTCCTACTGGTTTCTCTGTCTTGTGATTCCTGATGTCAGTTTTATGTCCATTTATCCTTTGGCGTAGGGTTTGGCCTGTTTGTCCAATATCTCATTATTGATAGCTAAAAATTGGAAGACACAAGAATCACCAACGGTGGAAGAATGGCAGATGAAGATGTTGGACTTTATGGAACTTGCCGAACTGACTGGGAGACTACGTGACCAGGGAGAAGAGTCCTTGGAAGAAGATTGGAAGAAATTCAAAATTTATTTTAAAAAATATTGTAAGATTTGAGAATATGGATTATTTTTGGAAGTTGTTATAGGTTGTAGATTTAGAAGTAATGATTAATAAATAAGTAAAATTTATAGAAATGAATTTAAAGAGTATGTAAATAAATTAGATAATAGATAAGAGAGAAAAGATGTTATAATTATGAAATAGAAATTACTAATGATGATTTATAATGAAACGCAGAGAGGGGGAACTTGAGGAAGTCACCCTACAATGTCAAGAAAGGAAGGATAATTAAGAAATGCATAGTTTTGTTTTTTGTAGTAATTTTTTCGTTTCGTATGTTGTATTATGTTTTTCTTTGTTTATGTCCTGTAGTTATAAAATGAATAAAAAATTTCTGGGGGGGAAATGAGCTGGAAGAATCTCTAGAGTTTCCATTACTTATCATTTATTATTAATGCTGTGAAGCAACAGGGAATCTGCCACTCAGACTCCATAGGGACATGCAAACCATTAACTCTACCTTGGTATATGAAGAAGGATTAAGGCAACTTTAGAAAAAAAAACTTTTACTGTGGTTCAAATGGGAGGCTCTGATATAAAACTGGAATAAGAATATTATTTGGAAAAAAAGCTAAGCTGAAGCATTAGTTTGCTCTCCTTTCCTCCAGTGTCTGGTATGCTCATTTCCCTGATCTTACTAGGGGTGAGGTAGAAAACTGGCTTCAAAAGCCTGCAGAATCAAAATAAGAGTTGGTGTCTGTTACCCTTTTGAAGTTGATCCACTTTGATAACCAAGTGCATATTAGGCATCTCAACCCCACATTTCTTCAGGTGAGACTTTTTTGTTTTTATGAAAGAATAAAACAATGGGAGTAAGAGAGGGAGCCTCCTTCTCCAGGAGCTTTATTTTTTAACCATTTGGAAAGACATCTGTTAAGTCTTGGTAGAATCCCAGCATGTATCTGATGACATTCCTATGATATATTAAATAAGGAAAACTCACCACTGTCTCTTTGAAATTATCATTGGTAGAGTGTAAATTATTTTGAGGCAGGGGTTCAATAAAGATATTTTGATTCTGGTCTAGGAAACCTGACAGATCTCAAAATGCAGGTTAAATATAAATGGGCTAAATGTTCACACTCAGATACTGGATTTCTCACCACATGCTGTACAGTAATGTGTGAGGGAAATGGGTGGAGGAACCTTCAATGGCACCCACCCTGTGGAATGCCCTCCCACCAAAGGTCAAAGAGAACAACAATTACCAGACCTTTAGAAGACATTTCAAGGCAGCCGTGTTTAGGGAAGCTTTTAATGTTTGATGAATTTCTGTATTTTAATATTTTGTTGGAAGCCACCCAGAGTGGCTGGGGGAGCCCGGCCAGATGGGTGGGGTATAAATAATATAGATAGATATATAGATATAGATATCTTTATTGTCATTGTCCCCTTGCGGGAACAACGAAATTACTTGGTTGCTACATCCACTCCGATAAAGCATTCCGCATAATCCAAAATTACAAAAACCTAATTAAAAACAGTAAATGTAATACAAAATAACAAGTAAAATAAGATGACTTCAAAGTCCAGGCTTTCCAAATAATATATTATTATTATTATTATTATTATTATTATTATTATTATTATTAAATATCTGCTTCGAAGGAATACCTAAGTTTCTAACTAAGAATATAGCTTTTGAATTATGAGCCCCGATTTATCCCTTTGTGCTACAGACTAAACTGCAAATTGTTGACTTCTGCATCAGGAGAGGCGAGACCTATATTTTCCATAAGGTAGTCCGGGGGCCAGAAGTATATTTTGCTGCACAATACAACCCTTGCAAAGTGCGCCAGTGTTTCTATTAAAGTAAACATGACATAGTACTGAGAACACAATAATTTAATTAATTATGGCATTCTCACTACTTTTACCAATGATAACCTTTGGGCCATGGCTGGGTGCTATATACAGTAGCTGAAAAGGGGTGTCACATGGAAGTGAAAAGTCTACCTCATGCAAATAATTTTTGAAAGCAAATTTATTTTTGAGAACTAGTGTCACACAAGACTAAAAGCTTGAGATACAGTCCCCATCTAAATCTCAGTTCCACCATGCACTCACTAGGAAAGGCACACAATGACTTACTCAGTGGGAGAGTTGTAAGAGATGGAAACCTGCCCCTCTCCAGATGTGGGTGGGACTCCAACTCCATCATCCCTGACTGGAGCATCAGAGGTTGGAGTCCAGCAACATCTGGAAGGCCATAAGTTCCCAACACCTGAACTAAATAATGTAAGTGAAGCACTTAGAGAATCTCTGAACTGTGTTCAATTCTCATTTTCATAACAATTTATTCTATTTGTTAGTAAGAGGTAGTAGCTGAAGAAGGCTATGGCACATGCAAACAATACAGTGGTTAACAAGTTCATTTTCATGCGAATCTTGGATCACCCCAGAGTGGAGGCTGCCTTATTCTGGCTAGTTCGCATTGCCACTCTCTTTTGCAATGGTCTTATGGCTGTGGTAATTATTTCTAATTTCCACCTCCCCACCCCTCCGTAATTCTTCCTCAGCAATCTTTCCTTAATACACACTTTCTATACCACTAGAAATCCTAGCCAGTTGTTAGACTTACAGAGTCAGCCCACTGCTTTCTAGATATTTTGGACTAGCAGTCAGTATGGCAAAAGGTCACTGACCGAAGGGCAACAGGATCTGCAAGACTCCAACAGAGACTGTCCAGTTGTTTTAGCAATGACATTGCCAATTAAAAATCAGTGCACATGATTTATTACCTAGATAAATGTTCATTCGTTGATTCAAAATCTGGTTTACTCCACTCTATTTTAGCTTCAATATTTCTCACCTTTGTTCCTCACAGACTAGTTGAAGAAGGCTATGACAGATGAAAACAATACAATGGTTACAGAGTTTGTTTTGGTGGGACTTTCGAATCACCCAAGAGCTCAGATGGTCCTCTTCTGGCTGCTTCTGATAGCCTATTGTATTACTCTCTTTGGCAATGGCCTGATGGTTCTGGTCATTATTGCTGACTCACACCTCCACAACCCTATGTACCTCTTCCTCAGCAATCTCTCTTTGATAGACATCTTCTTCACCACGAACAGCATACCACCAACCCTAGCCAACTGTTTCATTGCTAGAGCTACCATTCCTGTTACAAATTGTTTGACCCAAATGTACTGTGGACTCTTCCTCGCCATGACAGAATGCTTTCTTCTGGCTGTCATGGCATATGACCGTTTTGCTGCTGTGTGTCATCCCCTTCATTACACCTTAATCATGAACAATAGGCTCTGTATCAGTTTAGTAGCCTCATCCTGGATTGTTGCTTTTTTGCTGGCTGTGGTCCCTGTATTTTTCATACCAGTAAGCTTTTGTGGCCCTAATATCATCAATCATTTTTCTTGTGAATCGCAGGCTGTCCTTAAATTGGGCTGTTCCAATGCCCGCATCAATGAGATCTTCTCAATTGCTAGAGCTATTCCAGTTCTTGTTGTTCCTTTTCTCTTCATCATGGTGACTTACATTCGCATTGGCCAGGCAGTGCTGAAAATCCGATCAGCACAAGGTCGAAGCAAAGCTTTCTCCACCTGTGGCTCCCACCTGATTGTGGTCAGTATATTCTATGGCTCAGCCATGTTCATGTATCTTCAGCCACAGGGTAGACCCACCTCTGATCGGGACAAGCTGATCTCTGTACTGTATGGGGCACTAACTCCTATGCTCAATCCCATGATTTACAGTTTGAGAAACAAGGAAGTAAAGAGAGCTGTGTGCAGAGTGATCAAGAAGAAACTGCCAAAATGAAATTAGTCATTGTGTAAGAAAATCTGTCCTTTACAACTACTCTGTCATGCTCTAATGGTGGGAAATCAACTGGTTGTGTTAATCTGGTTATTGGAAAGATTAAGCAGGCCTTCAGTGCAAAATAAGGCTCCACTTTTAGTTCCCATGTGATTTTGGTCAGTGTCTTGAATTGCTCAGTTTATTATTATTATTATTATTATTAATGTTTATACCTCACCATTTTCAAGGCAGCAGTTTATATCCTAATTGAGCTGCTCCACTTCTCCTTAGAATACAAACAGTTTTGACATATTTTATGTTTCATTATATGTGTTATACACATTATTATATGTATAATATTATGCCCACATACACTCCAGGTTTACTATATGAATAATAGATGTATTTTTGCTTATCATGTGTATTATTTTGTGCATCAGTTAGGATTACTTTTGCAAAAAGTGTATCAGCAGCTCAGCATAATAGGCATAAATAGAGGGCTTCAAGTTAGAGTTGCCATTAAATTTCACCTGCTGACAATTCCCCTCTCCCTCAAAAAAGGAAGTCTCTGCTCTGAAAAAATGCCAGAGGAATCTTGTCAGAAGAATAAAAATATTTGATAGGAATATATTGCCCTAATGGTGCAAGATTAACTGGCTACATTAGTCTAGCTATTAGGAGGATCCAACCACCACAACTTTGTTGCACAGTATTAGGGATGGAATATTCTGAAATTCTGGATATTAAGTTTATCTGTATGATTTTTTTCTGATTCCCAGCTTCCTCATTAATTGAGAAGAAGAAAGCCCCACCCCCAACGTTCTGCTAAAAATACAAACAATTCTGGCATATTTATATGCATATTTATATGTGTTCGTATGTGATATGATTATATGTATACAAT
This sequence comes from Zootoca vivipara, assembly GCF_963506605.1. Classification (NCBI taxonomy): domain Eukaryota; kingdom Metazoa; phylum Chordata; class Lepidosauria; order Squamata; family Lacertidae; genus Zootoca; species Zootoca vivipara. The sequence continues at coordinate 39,834 of NC_083277.1, forward strand.
CATTTATTCATAAATTGCTATCCATAAAAATTTCGGAGCAGTTTACAATTGTACATAAAATCATACAATAAAAACCGTATACAAAGTTGAAATCAGAAATCAGCTAACTATTGAAGAAATATGTATTGTATAAGAAGAAGTATATATGGAGTGTGGATAAGATATCAAGATCTACTTGAAAGGAAAACACCTTTATGGCTATCCTTTATAGAAACTAGTACACAAAAGAAATTATACATGCAGGTGAATTGGAGTAGATATAGAGACATATTTTGTTTCTCTGGGAATGTTTGCAATTTGAAAAAGTTTGAAAAAATCCAAGAAAGGGTATTGGATTGGTTGGTATTTTTAAAATGATTTATTAAAAGGTTTTATAGACCTGTCCTGACTTAAAGATGTTGTTTGAAGGAAGAGGAAAAATAGATTTTAAAAATGTATAAATTGTTATTAGAACGGGAGCTGAAAGATGAAATGGTTACATCAGTAATGATTACAATGGGCTAAGGATCTAGGACATAATATAGAAATGAATGTGTGGGAAAGGCTGTGAAAAATGGATATGAAATTTACTGCTTGCTATAGTTTAAAATAGGGACGCGGGTAGCGCTGTGGTCTAAACCACAGAGCCTAGGGCTTGCCGATCAGAAGGTTGGCAGTTCGAATCCCCACGACGTGGTGAGCTCCCATTGCTCGGTCCCTGCTCCAAGAGCCAGTGTGGTGTAGTGGTTAAGAGCGGTACTTGTAATCTGGGGAACCGGATTCGCGTCTCCGCTCCTCCACATGCAGCTGCTGGATGACCTTGGGCTAGTCCCACTTCTCTGAAGTCTCTCAGCCTCACTCACCTCACAGAGTGTTCGTTGTGGGGGAGGAAGGGAAAGGAGAATGTTAGGCGCTTTGAGACTCCTTAGGATAGTGATAAAGCGGGATATCAAATCCAAATTCTTCTTCTTCTCCTGCCCACCTAGCAGTTCGAAAGCACGAAGTGCAAGTAGATAAATAGGTACCGCTCTGGTGGGAAGGTAAATGGCGTTTCCGTGCACTGCTCTGGTTCGCCAGAAACGGCTTAGTCATGCTGGCCACATGACCCGGAAGCTGTACACTGGCTCCCTCAACCAATAAAGCAAGATGAGCACTGCAGCCCCAGAGTCGTCCGTGACTGAACCTAACAGTCAGGGGTCCCTTTACCTTTACCTTTATTGTTTAATCTCAGAAGGGTGGTGGGAATGGGTGATAGGCTGACAGGTGTGGTAAACCTGTTGACGTCTGTTGACGACTGCAATTGGTCTTACAGGAAAAGCAAGGGATGAGATGGCTGTTGTTGTTTAGTCGTTTAGTCGTGTCCGACTCTTCGTGACCCCATGGACCATAGCACGCCAGGCACTCCTGTCTTCCACTGCCTCCCACAGTTTGGTCAAACTCATGTTCGTAGCTTCTAGAACACTGTCCAGCCATCTCGTCCTCTGTCGTCCCTTTCTCCTAGTGCCCTCCATCTTTCCCAACATCACGGTCTTTTCCAAGGATTCTTCTCTTCTCATGAGGTGGCCAAAGTATTGGAGCCTCAGCTTCACGATCTGTCCTTCCAGTGAGCACTCAGGGCTGATTTCCTTCAGAATGGATAGGTTTGATCTTCTTGCAGTCCATGGGACTCTCAAGAGTCTCCTCCAGCACCATAATTCAAAAGCATCAATTCTTCGGCGATCAGCCTTCTTTATGGTCCAGCTCTCACTTCCATACATCACTACTGGGAAAACCATAGCTTTAACTATACGGACTGAGATGGCTAAAAATAGCCAATCACTCATTTCCTAAAGGCAGCCCTGTTTAGGGAAGTTTTTAATCTGTGATATTTTAATGTATTTTGGTACTTGTTGGAGGCCGCCCAGAGTGGTGGGGGAAACCCAGCCAGGTGGGAGGGGTATAAATAAAATAATAATAATAATAATAATAATAATAATAATAATAATAATAATAATAATTCCCACCACCCTTCTGAGTAATACCCCTCCCCACCCTCTGACTATACATAAGGGTCTGGTGACTTCTGTTTCAGTGTATCTGAAGAAGTGTGCATGCATACGAAAGCTCATACCAATGACAAACTTAGTTGGTCTCTAAGGTGCTACTGGAAGGAATTTTATTATTATTATTATTATTATTATTATTATTATTATTATTATTTCTCCCCCAAAAAAATATATTTATTGATTTTATAAAACTGAGGGCGGGGGGGACATATAAAACACAAAAATAAAAAAAATCACATAGAACACAAAATTACAAAATACAAAAAGAAAAACAACAACCATATTTATTATTCATGTATCCTAACATTGTTGACTTCCTCAAGTCCCTGCTTTCTGCTTTTCATTGTATATCATCCTTAGTAATTCCTATATCATACTTCAATTATCTTATTATTACCTTAACTGATTAATTTCTATATCATATTTTAATCATCTTTTTACCTTAACTAACAAAAATTCACCTCATATTAATTCTTTAACAACATTCAATTCTTATCTTACCCTTATATCTAAATCTTAATATACTAAATACCTCTACAAATCCTCCTCTACAACCTCCCTGTACTTCCAAATCTTATCTTAAAAATTTTCAATATTACAATTATTTCTTAAATAAACTTTAAATTTCTTCCAGTCTTCTTCCATTGACTCTTCCCTCTGGTCACGGAGTCTCCTGGTCAGTTCAGCCAGTTCCATAAATTCAACCATCTTCACCTGCCATTCATCCACTGTAGGTAGATCTTCACTCTTCCAATTCTTAGCTAATAAAATCCTTGCTGCTGTTGTGGCATACAGAAAAAACATAGTATCTTTTTTTGGTAGTTCCTCTCTAACAATCCCAAATAAAAAAGCTTCTGGTTTCTTGATAAAGGTGTTTTTCAACACTTTTTTCATTTCATTATTAATCTTTTCCCAGAAGTTCTTTGCTTGGGGGCAAGTCCACCACATATGGTAAAAGGTTCCTTCTCCACTCTTACATTTCCAACCATCATGCTTATGATAAATCTTTGCTAATTTTACCGGTGTAAGGTACCATCTATACATCATTTTCATCATATTTTCTCTTAAAGCATTACACGCAGTAAACTTTATATTCTTCCTCCACAACCTTTTCCAATCCTCCATCATAATATTGTGCCCTACATCATTTGCCCAGTCAATCATAACAGATTTCGTTTGTTCATCCTTAACCATTCTTTCATCCAGTAAAAGGCTGCTGCCTCAGAAGATATCTTTAAATCTGGCAGGTTTTTATTTTATTTTTTGCTGGAAGTGTAAACAAGTAGATGGGTCTTTTTTTCATAAGTGGTTTTTTCATAAGTGGTAGACTTGTAAGAAAGCGGGGCTATATTGGGATATGATATATGATGCAATAAAAAAGATGCTCAAGGTGATTATACACCCCCCCCCCAAAAAAAACCCCAACAACTCTGAACAACAATCTCTTAGGGATTATAGGGACAGAAGTTCCAAAGAAGATGATTAAGCTATTTATGTATGTAACAACATCCAGCTACAGTCTCTATGCACAAAAATGAAGGAAGAAGTTCTCCCCAAAGAAGAATGCATAAGGAAAGAGAAGAACTATGTGGACCTGGCAAAGCTGATAGCAAAAACAAGCACCTACTGAGGATTGTTTTGAGGAATAATGGAACCCTTTTTTGTAATATTTAAAGAAATATTATAGTATGATGAATTTGCAAGCGGGATTTGAACTATAAACAACAGAAGGAGTTAGAGATTATTATATGCAGAGAGAGAGAGAGAGAGAGAGAGAGAGAGAGAGAGAGAGAGAGAGAAAAGACAGGGTGCAGCAAGGGGGAGAAATTGAAAACCCTGTGGAAAACGGGAGGGGAAGTCAAATAAAACTGAAGAAAAAACTATTGTGTTTTGGATTGTATAGGGTTTTTTTTTATTATTTAACAAAATATTATGAATCATGGAATGCCAAATGATAATACAGGAGCATAAATGTAACAGTGCAGGGAGTTGTAATCATGACAGCTCATGGCAAGCAAAATCTTTACAGGGTTGTTGTGAGGATTAAAGGAAGAGGGGGAGCAGGGCCGGCTCTAGGTAGAGTCCCGGTGGCGCGGGGCGCCAGGCCGCTGGGCCGGTAGGCAGGGCGCTGTGTGGTGAAGCCGGGCGGAAGCCATGCTGCGCCCTGTGAGGGCGGGGGCGCCGGAGCGATCTCCGCCCCTCAGAGCCAGGGCGCGCGACCTGCTCGAGACTGCCCTGAGGAGGAGAACCATGTGTGCCACTTCAAGCTCCTTAGGGAAAAAAGGTGGGATGCTGCTCTCTTTTGTTCTTCTAGGTACCAGTACTTATTTTTAGTCTATAAGGATATTAGGATGCAGTGCATCAGTGATTCTGATCCAAAGTGGAGAAATCCCTAGAGTGAAGCAATAGCAAATTTGCTGCTCACTCACCAAAGGGACCTCTATCACCGTAGAGGTAATGGCTCGAGAGGGACTGAGACTGCTTTAGAAGACAGAACCTCTGCTGTGTGATATTCCTATATATGCAAGCTCAGCAGTGGTACAGATGGAAGACTCTAATATAAAAAATGGAAAGATATGGAAGAACAATATTCGTTAATTGAGGTAACACATTTATTTGCTATCTTCTTCTCCAGTGTTCATTATATTAATTTCTTTTATCTTATTGGGGACAGATGACTGATTTCAAAAACACTTTTAAATTAGATCCATGTCGATACTCAAGTCCATAACGGACAGCTCAACCCCATGTTACTTCCATGTAAGTCTTTTTCTTTTATGAAAAAACAAAAACCACGAGAATAGAGTGAGGTCCTCCTACACTGGGAGCTTTAAACAGGGGGAGAAAACATTTGTCAAGTTTTGGTAAATCCCAGTTTTCATCTTATGGCATTGCTAGGATATCTTAGCCAAGAGGGACTCACCACTGCCTCTCTGAAATTACCATTGCTAGGCTGGCAAGTATTTTGAGGCAGGAGGTTCATTTTTTTTATTCTGGTCTTTAAATCCTACAGATCTCAAAATGCAAGTTTAACATGAATGGGATTAAAGATCAGATCCAGATTCTCCACCACATGCTGAATGACATGGTAGTGTGAGAGATAATAGGGTGGGGGCAAAAGCCTTTGTTTATAAACTTTGAAGGAATACCTGTTTCCAACTACAGCTTTTGAATTAAGAGCCCTGATTATTTCCTCTGTGTAATAGGCTAAACGGCAGTCTGCAGATGGCCAACTTCTGCATCAGCAGATGGGGGCACTAGATTTTCCATGCAGCGGTCCAGGGGTGAGCAGTATATTTTGCCCAAACCCCTGCAAACCAGGTCAGGGTCTCAATGAAAGTCAACATGACATGGTACCATACAGGTAGTTAATTCCCAATGCTAACGTTTGGGTCATGACTGGGTGTTATATACAGCACCTGAAAAGAGGTGCTGTGATAGTGCAAAATCTGTCTCATGAAAATTATTTTTGAGATCTGGTGTAACACAATGACTAAGAATGACATACACCAACCAGAAAGTTCCTAGTTTGAATCTCAGCTCCACCATGAACTTAGGAAAACCGCATGATCTCTGCAATATGGGGAGTAATATTTTCCAGGCAGGGGTGCCAACTTGAATAAAATATTGTGCAGGGGGCAGGTAAGCCCCACCCCACATAATCGAACACAAAATGTTGTGTATGCACACCATGAAGGGTGGCCCTTTCACATATTTTATTTGGGGGGGCAAAGGGACCTCGGCCCCTAGGAGTTGGCTCCTATGTTTACAGGATAGTTGCAAGGATACAACTACATCAGGGATGATGGGCATGTGACCCTCCAGATGTTATTCTAGAAGAAAATAACTGGCTGGGCTTAATAAAATTTGGAATCCAACAGCATATGGAAGGCACAGGTTCTCCGCCCTTGAAGTAGATAACGTAGGTGAAGCTTTCAATTCTGTGGGGGAAACCTTGTTTTGTCCATTTTGCCTACAATCATGTTGGAACCTACTAGCTGAGTTAGCTATCAGGAGTGTATTCGATTTATGATCTGGTTGTGCACTCATTTTTTTGGTTTCTGATCTGCCTCATTCTAGCCTATAGGCATATCATAATATGTCGTTTCTATTTCTGCTTCACAGATAATAGCTCTAGAAGGCTATGAGAGATGAAAATGATACAATGGTAACAGAATTCATTTTGGTGGGACTCTCGGATCACCCCAGAGCTCAGAAGGTCCTCTTCTGCCTGCTTCTGCTTGTCTATTTCGTTACGCTCTTTGGCAACGGTCTGATGATGGTGGTCATTATTGCTGACTCGCACCTCCACACTCCTATGTACTTCTTCCTCAGCAATCTCTCTTCAATAGATATTTTCTACACCTCCAGCAGTGTGCCACAGATTTTAGTCAATTGCTTCATTGCTAGAGCTACCATTCCTGTTACAAATTGTTTGACCCAAATGTACTGTGGACTCTTCCTTGGGATGACCGAGTGCTTCCTTTTGGCTGTCATGGCATATGACCGTTTTGCTGCTGTGTGTCATCCCCTTCATTACACCTTAATCATGAACAATAGGCTCTGTATCAGTTTAGTAGCCTCATCCTGGATTGTTGCTTTTTTGCTGGCTGTGGTCCCTGTATTTTTCATACCAGTAAGCTTTTGTGGCCCTAATATCATCAATCATTTTTCTTGTGAATCGCAGGCTGTCCTTAAATTGGGCTGTTCCAATGCCCGCATCAATGAGATCTTCTCAATTGCTAGAGCTATTCCAGTTCTTGTTGTTCCTTTTCTCTTCATCATGGTGACTTACATTCGCATTGGCCAGGCAGTGCTGAAAATCCGATCAGCACAAGGTCGAAGCAAAGCTTTCTCCACCTGTGGCTCCCACCTGATTGTGGTCAGTATATTCTATGGCTCAGCCATGTTCATGTATCTTCAGCCACAGGGTAGACCCACCTCTGATCGGGACAAGCTGATCTCTGTACTGTATGGGGCACTAACTCCTATGCTCAATCCCATGATTTACAGTTTGAGAAACAAAGATGTAAAGGGGGCTGTGTACAGATTGATTGGTAAGAATCCACCAGAATAAATATACAGTGGTACCTCTACCTACGAATAACTCTACTTACGAATGTTTCTACTTACGAATGGAGCTCCGTCCGCCATCTTGGATGTGGTTTAGATAGGATTTTTTCTACTTACGAATTTTTAGATAGGGTTGCTTCAACTTACAATTTTTTTCTCCCAATGCATTCCTATGGGATTCGACTTACAATTTTTTTTCAACTTACGAATGTGCGTTCGGAACACATTAAATTCGTAAGTAGAGGTACCACTGTATCTGTTTTTGATGGAAGATTATCATGAAGTTTTTGTATATGCCAGTGCTTCTTTCCTTCCTTTCTTCTACTGTACTGTAGTCTTCTGTCCTGGCTTTTTAAATAAACTATTTCATAAGCTTGATAGTCGTTTAAGCAATTAGAAGTTATTTTCAGTTTAAAAGTATAGAGCAAGGGGAAGGGTTCCCTTACTTTTTTTAAAAAAATGCATGTGAACCCAACCCATGGAGCAAGCCGTTTGCGCTCTCTCTCTACCCTGCTCCAATTACAAGAGCCCAAAGAAACTGTGTCCGAGGTTTTTGCCCAATCCCTGCTCACTTGCCACCCAGCAACTCTTTTACATGTTCTCCCCCTGCCACCAAGCAGGCCCTGCTCATGAGCAGAGGCTGGCTGATCTGTGGATCATCATTGTGGCTTTCACTGTGCAATTAGCAAAATAAGTGAGTCCCTGGCAGGGGATGGTGCTGCAGAACCCCTGGGTGTGTTTCGCGGACTCCCAGGGGCCCTAATTGGGAGCCACTGTTCTGGGGTGTTTTTTGCAGTCGTAGGGATTGTTGTGTATTGAGTCAAAGGATTTTATATCTGTATTATTATTGTCTGTACTTGCATTAGGATAAAGTAACTGCCTTTTGGTTCCAGAGGGTACAGCTACTATTGGTTCATTTAAGCTGCTGTATTTGGATCCTCTGTCTTATGATTGCCTGATATTGTTCCCTCCAAATTGTATCCCTTTCCAGCTAGTTCCCTGTCCCTATAAATGTAGCCTTCCTGCCCTCAGAGCCAGTCTTGTTTACCTTAATAAAGAAGTGTTACTAGAGAACTGTCTCCAGCATATTATGTCAAGAGGGCTGAAATCACAAACCCTACCTCACAACACCTACAGTAAATAGGAAAATAATGTTTATTTTTGTATACTTCCACTTTATATTTTATTATTTTATATTGTTGTATATGTGATTTTTTTTTCATTTGTAATTTTTCCATTTATTGTGGGAACCTTTTAGTGGAACCTGGCTCAGCTGTACCAAAGAAAATCAAGCAATGGAAAACTTCCACGGTGCCATATAAATATTCCAAAAGAAACTTAGTATAGAAAGGAAATAAATATCCCAAAATAACCTCTAAATGAAATGACCTCTAAATGAATGCTAAGATTGTGCAACCACCCAAATTTGGTTCTGAACCCAAGCCACCCTGATCAGGTGGCCACCCAATGCAGGTCCTGAACCAACTGGGTCGCACAGTCCTATTGTTTCATATGGGTTTTTAAAATCAAACTTGTGCTCAGTTTTCTGTATTTCACCTTATTCTGTTAATGTACTTTTATGGTTTCATTACATCACAACACATCTTTAAGCTGGTCTATTCCGTGTTTTAAGATGGACATGTTTTGTAATACCCCTATGAGGAGACTGTTTTTATTTTGCTGTATTCTTTTGAGAAACTTCAATAACATTTGTTTGTTTGTTTGTTTGTTTGTTTACACCGACAACTGGGAAACACTGGCCTACGAGCGCTCCAATTGGAGGACAGCCTACTTAAGGTGTAGTGTAAGCCTATGGGCTTTGGAGACACTCGAACTCAGGACAAAAGGGAGAAACATGCTAAGAGGAAGGCACTCTTGGCAAACCCTCACCATGATCAACTCCCGCCCGGAAACCCATGTCCCCACTGTGGAAGGATGTGTGGATCCAGAATTGGCTTCCACAGTCACTTACAGACTCACTGTTAAAACCATGTTTATGGAAGACAATTTTACTCGGCTATGAGTGATTGTCAAAGAAGCAGCAGCAGCAAAAAAAAGAGTGAATGCTAGTGTCTAGTGTCCAGATCAAGGAAAGTAATAGTATCGCTCTATTTTGCCTTAGTCAGACCCCACCTGGAATACTGTGTCCAATTCTGGGTACCACAATTTAAGAAGGATGTTGACAAGCTGCAGCACATGCAGAGGAGGGCAACCAAAAAGATCAAGGGTCTGGAAACCAAGCCTTACGAGGTGTGCTTGAAGGAGCTGGGTATGTTTAGCCTGGAAAAGAGGAATCATAGAATCATAGAATCATATAGTTGGAAGAGACCACGAGGGCCATCCAGTCCAACCCCCTGCCAAGCAGGAAACACCATCAAAGCATTCTTGACATATGGCTGTCAAGCCTCTGCTTAAAGACCTCCAAAGAAGGAGACTCCACCACACTCCTTGGTAGCAAATTCCACTGCCGAACAGCTCTTACTGTCAGGAAGTTCTTCCTAATGTTTAGGTGGAATCTTCTTTCTTGAAGTTTTAATCCATTGCTCCGTGTCCGCTTCTCTGGAGCAACAGAAAACAATCCTTCTCCTTCCTCCATATGACATCCTTTCATATATTTGAACATGGCTATCATATCACCCTTTAACCCTCTCTTCTCCAGGCCAAACATACCCAGCTCCCTAAGCCGTTCCTCATAAGGCATCGTTTCCAGGCCTTTGACCATTTTGACTGAGAGGAAATGAGATTGCCGTCTTCAAATATCTTAAGGCCTATCACATGGAGGGGGAGCATACTTGTTTTCTCCTGCTCTGGAGGGTGTCAGGGCTTCAAGAATTCTATTCCTTCCCCAGTGGCAGCAACAAACAGAGTAAACAAGAAAAAGTCCTTTTTAATGAGTTTATTCATTCACAACAGCAAGAGGCAAAAGAACGTCGTCTGCCCTAATCATGACGTCGCTCCAACTGAGCTCCTCCTTCCTCCTTCCTAGCAACAGCATTTCCCCTTACAGTGGCCACTCGTGGTCAATTGTCTGTGAGTCCTTTGTTCCTACACTCTCAGCGAACACCAAGTTCTGGGAGAAGGGGGGGGTCAGAAATACTCTCCAGTGACAATGTGTCAGCTGGCTGCTCTGCCTCTATCTCCCCTGGCTCTGCCTCCCCTCCCCTTCTCCTAACTCTTCCCAACTCTTTTGTTCGTCGAACTCTGAGCTGTGACCCTTCTCAAACCCCTCCTGTAAATCTATGCTGCATTCCTCTTCTTCCGCAGCATCAGGAGAATGGGTGGTGGTGGTGGTCACCATTCCTCCTCCATTTTGTCCCCTAGAGTCCAATCCCTGACAGAGAGTAGGGCTCAAACCAATGGCTTCAAGTTGCAAGAAAGGAGATTCCGACTAAACATTCAGAAAAACCTTCTGACAGTAAGAGCTGTTCAGCAGTGGAACAGACTTCCATGAGAGGTGGTGGACTCTCCCTTCTTGGACGTTATTAAACAGAGGTTGGATGGCCATCTGACAGGGATGCTTTAGCTCAGATTCCTGTATTACAGGGGGTTGGACTAGATTACACTTGGGGTCCCTTCCAACTCTGTAATTCTATGATTCTATCTCATAAGCCTCAAGGGGACAGAAATGGTGAAAAGGTTAAAACTTTCCTAATCCTGAATGGCAGGTTTGCCATGTAAAGATCAGCTACCTAGAGCCATGTACTGATAGTGGTCACCTCCCACTATTCTGCATAACAGAAATTTAGGTTTACATAATTAAAGTGAACCAAAACACTCTTTTGCCCTGGTGCAACAAATCCAGGGGTTTATTTTACTCATCTCCTTAACATCTGGTGGAAGCACGATCCACAGGGAGGGTGTCACTACCAAGAAGGCCCTCTGCCTGGTTCCCTGTAACTTCCCTTCTTGCCATGAGGGAATTACCAGAAGGCCCTCAGAGCTGGACCTCAGTGTCTGGGCTGAAAGATGGGGATGAAGACATGCAACAACACATTCCTTCAGATATGAGTTAGACATGTGGAAATTGGGGGAGAGCATGCCTGTGGGTCACAGCAATAGCACTGGATGGAGCTATCCCATACAGTTCCTTATGTATATTCAGAGGGTGGGGGTGGGGTGATGGGAATGGGTGATGGGCTGATAGGAGAACACTTCAATCTCCCAGGACATTCTATTCAAGATCTCAAAGCAGCTGTTTTATTACAGAAAATTTTCAGAAACAGACTGGAAAGAGAAGTTGCTGAATTGCAACTCATTAGCAAGCTTAAAACCATGGAGCTACCTGGAATGAACAGAGACATAGGATTCTTATCTCATTATACATGATCAAACTTTCCTTAGCACCTCAGCCCTTGCTCCCCCCCCCGCAAGACCAATTGCAGTCATTAACAGTCGTTAACAGTCATCAACAGGTTTACCACTCCTATCAGCCCATCACCCATTCCCATCACCCCCACCCTCTGAATATACATAAGGGTCTGGTTACTTCTGTTTCAGTGTATCTGATGAAGTGTGCATGCACACGAAAGCTCATACCAAAATATAAACCTAGTTGGTCTTTAAGGTGCTACTGAAGGAATGTTTTTATTTTGTTTTGACTCAGACCAACACGGCTACCTACCTGTAACCATACAGTTCCCTAACCCTTGCAAGGTGAGGCTGCATATGCCCCTTTATTTTTTAGTGGAAGGGAATTTCCTTTCCCATATTCTCCAGAATGCTCCCTTGACCTCCTTGTTCCTGAGGCTGTAAATCATGGGGTACAGCATGGGTGTGACATTGGTGTAGATCAAAGAGACCACCTTGTCCTGCTCTAGGGAGTAGCTGGCTTTAGGGCGGATGTAAATGTAGATGGCACAGCCATAGTGGAGCATGGCCACAATCAGGTGAGCAAAACAGGTGGAGAAGGCCTTCTTCCGGCCTTCAGAACCTTTGATCCTGAAGATGGAATTGGCTATGAATCCATAGGAAATGAGAATAAGCAGGAATGGAATGAGCAAGATCATCATGCAGACAAGGAACACGGCCACTTCATTGAAATGTGTGTCACTACAGGCCAGGTACAGCACAGGCGGGATATCGCAGAAGAAGTGGTTGATCTCGTGTGAGCCACAGAAGGGTAGGCTGAAAATCAGGGTGGTCAGTCCCAGTGAGATTGTGAATCCACTGGTGCAGGCTACCACCAAGAGTCGCAGGCAGAGACTCCTGCTCATGATGAGAGTGTAGCGCAATGGGTTGCATATGGCCACATATCTGTCATAGGACATCACAGCCAACAGAATACACTCAGCGCCCCCCAAGGCAATGAAGAAGTACATCTGAGCAGCACACGCCATCAATGGGACTCTTCTGCTCTTGGCCAAGAGGTCGGCCAACATTTTGGGTACAATGACCAGAGTGTAGCAGACCTCAATGAAAGACAGGTTGCGCAGGAAAAAATACATGGGGGTGTAGAGGGCGGGGTCAACCAAGGTTATGACCACAATGGCCAAGTGTCCCGACAGAGTGATAAGATGAATGGCGAGGAACAAGGCAAAAAACAGAGACTGCAAAGTTGCATCGGTTCTGAATCCTAGCATGAAAAAATCACCATCCAGGCTCTTGTTCTGCCCATGCTGCTCCATCCTAGGTTACATAGTTGTCAGGCAGCGCTTGCGGTCAGTCTGCACAAGAGCGAAAACAAAGATCAAATAAAGGCAGACTAATATTAGCAAGAGGCAACAGGCAAAGATGAAAAGATTGCCTTTGAAACTACTCTTTTAGTCCAAAGTAATTGTATGCAGTTTAAATTGATCAGTTAATCATTGGGTGACAGCCCTAGCTGAGATGTAACTAGACATCTAGATCATCAGTTGCCACAATGTTTACATACCCTTTCCCCTTTTTGCAATTTGGAAGCCCAGTTTGGGGGTCTTGGTGGTGGTGGTTTTTGGAGGGCGGAGAGGAAAATCATGGACCAAATGGTATGTGATACTTTGTTGTTGTTGTTTAGTCGTTTAGTCGTGTCCGACTCTTCGTGACCCCATGGACCATAGCACGCCAGGCGCTCCTGTCTTCCACTGCCTCCCGCAGTTTGGTCAAACGTCACGTTCGTAGCTTCGAGAACCCTGTCCAACATAAAGTGAAGGGAAATCAGCCAGCTGGAACCCTGACCTAGTGCCATGCTCACAACCCAGATTGGGACCCACAACTGTTTTGTGCCAAAAATCACTTCCCTTCCCCAGCTACCCACCCTCCCTCCCTCCCTCCCTTTGAATATTCACTTTTATATAAGATATAGCAGTATACAGACTAAAAACACAGTGTTGCAAAAAAAAACACACACACACACTAAAATAACAAACTTAACAGTAAGAGTTGGTTGGCAGTATTTATTTACTGCAAACAGCATCTTGGAGGCCAAATAAAAGCTGGGGTGGCGGATTTGCAGCAGGACACTAGTATGGCACTCTGATCTGGACTGGGAGCTTAGCACCAGATCATGTGACTCTTTGCTGAGTGGTGGAGCATCTGCTCTGCATGCAAAGGTTTCATGCCCATTCTCCAGATTGGGCTAAGAATGTCTCCTCTCTGAAACCCTGGAGAGCTGCTGCCAGCCGGAGTGGATGATGCTGAGCTAGAAGGAGCAATGGTCTGACTCAGTACAAGGCAGCTTCCTATATTTCTTCATGGCCTCACTGCAAAGGGAATCCCCCTGCACACAGAGTCTGGAAGTGATGTTTTCTCCTGAAACAAAAACACTCGTTGGCAGAGCATCGGCTTTGAATGCAGAAGATCCCACTTGCAGTCCCTGGCATCTGCAGTTAAGGCTGGGCAAGACACCTGCCTGAAACTTGGAAGAGCCACGCCAACCAAAGTTGTAGACTTTTATCCCCGTAGGGTCTGAATTATTTTTCTGCCCATTGTGGCAATTGTAATGTACTCTACTAGATGTGATATAGCTTTTTAATTGTATCTTTATGTCTTATTGTATTGTATTGTAATTTTATTGGTGTTAGCCACCCTGAGCCCGGTTATTATTATTATTATTTATTTATTATTATTATTATTATCTTTAAAGATATGTCACAGACAGAATGAAGCTCACAGATGGCTGGTGGTCAACAGACCTCAGTTTGGGAAGCCCTTGTCTGACTCAGTAGAAGACAACTTCCTATATTCCTGTCCTATAAAAATAACTCACCTAGACCAGTAGGATGTATGAGATCCCCACAACAACAGAGTAAGGGTTGCGTGTTTTTGGATTAATTTTTAAAAGAACTGGTTGATTATTGCAGGTGGTGTAGAAATAGTAGCAATCTTACTGCTCCCACTATCTCTCAGTGTAACCTGCCTCACTGAGTGGTCGTGATGAGAGAATGGAGAATGGAGGGAGAAGCCTGTTCCCCACCTTGAGCTCCTTGGAAGAAAGGTCAGCTATCAATGTAAATACATAAATAAATAAATAATCAGTGGAGAGGTGTGACAGGTGTTATTTATCTAGGCAGTGGTCAGTTTTGAAGTGTTGTCACAGAGACGTGCCTGCAAAAGAAATTCCCTAGCCATGTCTCCAAGGAAAGTCCAAAAACGCAGGCAGTTTCGTTTATTTTTCACATTTATTACATACACATACAAATGTGCGCATCTGCATGTGCATGTGTTTAAACCCCCCCCCCCGATGTTTGTTTTTTTAGTTAAGTGTTCTATATATTTCATTATATAACATGCAGCCTCCTCAAAGAGCCTCCGCATAGCATAATATCCAATTCATTAGGCTCAACATGACTGTCACAAAACTGCTACAGAGGTTCGGCTAACTCTTCATCCAGATAAAGGGCAGCCTTCAGCTTTTAATTAGAAGTGGAAACAATCTTGCAAAGAAGTTTTGACATTTAAAGTGTAGATGTAAAGTAGGAACCCCCCTTTAAAAAAGAAAAGAACCCAGCTTCTGTTTATTGTCCTCATTCTTCAGCTTCCTCCATGCAAATCTGTCACAAACAAACTTGAAAACTTTATTTGCACCACATTCACTTGCCAGAGGAAGGAGAGTCCCTCCGTTACATTGGCTCTGAAAAGAAATTCCTGGAATTATATGCCCCTGAATTCCCTCTCCATTCCCACCATTGTTGTTTGGCTATGAAGCTCCCCCAACCTGGGGTCCATTTCTTCTTTGCTTTCCCTTCCAGGCAACTATCAGAAGAGTTTAACATAGTAAAGTAAGAGCAGCTCAAAAAAGCAGCTGAAGCCTATTCTGAAAAAATGCTCTGCAAAGTCCAACTGTAGCTTATGAATCTCAACTCCTGCAGCGGAAAAGAGGAAGGATCATAGCTCATTAGTAGAGCATCTGCTTTGGAGATGGGCTAATGGTCTGACTCTGTATGCTCTGGCCTTCCCTATGTTCCTGGGAAACATTGTCCTGCTTCAGAACTTTAAAACCCTGCCATTCCTTACCTGTCAGAGGTCTGATTTCTTTCATTCTTCTTTTCTTGAGAAGTTTGGACATTTTGTTGGTCAAGAATCAGCAACTACAAAGTTTTCTTCTCATGCTGAAGATGTTTATTCCTAAGTCTAGGTGGTCAGGTAGGAAGAAGGCTTGCTGTAATCTGAACATGCATCACTAGCAGGAGGTGCAGGCTGCTGGCAGAGACGGAATAGCTCTCTGAGCCATTTATAAGTTTGTTTGGTCCTCGTGGAGATCTGCCAGCCTTTCCCCCCAGAAGTCCAGAAGGAAAATAGGAACAGGATGCATGCTGCTGAAGGCAAATAACGTAGGCTGAGATAAAATGTCTCTCTCGCCAAAAGAACTTTTTAATTCTATTTCAACAATTCATATACTGCTTAACACCATAGTCACTCTCTGATGTTAAAAAGAAACAAAGAAAATTAAAACGAACCATAAAATCACAAAATTTGCTTTAAATGCCTGCTGAGATATAAAAATAATAATTGTTCCTCACATTCCAGCAGATCAACAGGGGGGGGGGGCTGTCTGGTCTCAGGTGGGAGAGAATTCCACAGAATTGGGTCCACAGTACCAAACACAGTTCCTGGTGGAGGCAAGCCTTGTGGGCTCTCTAAAAGTGACTTCTGTCATGCTTAGTTTGGGATATAAGAAGTCAGGTAGTCTGCAAGGTCTCCTGGACCCAAGTTGTTAAGGGCCGGAGGACCTAAGAACGCCACTGGTGATATTATTATTATTATTATTATTATTATTATTATTATTATTATTTATCATTATTTATACCCCGCCTATCTGGCTGGGTTTCCCCGCCACTCTGGGCAGCTTCCAACAAATACCAAAATACATTAAAATATCACAGATTTAAAAATTTCCCTAAACAGGGCTGCCTTTAGGTGTTTTCTAAATGTCACGTAGTTGTTTATCTCCTTGACCTCCAATGGGAGGGCGTTCCACAGGGTGGGTGCCACTACTGAGAAGGCCCTCTGCCTGGTTCCCTGTAGCTTTGCTTCTTGCAGTGAGGGAACCGCCAGAAGGCCCTCGGCGCTGGACCTCAGTGTCCAGGCTGAACGATGGGGGTGGAGACGCTCCTTCAGGTATATAGGACCGAGGCCGTTTAGGGCTTTAATATGATATGATAGCGCCTTCATGGATCACTGCCTTGTCGTGGCGAAGGGGCTTGAATAACTCAGAGAAGCTATGAGCTATGCCATGCAGGGCCACCCAAGATGGACAGGTCATAGTGGAGAGTTTTGACTAAACGTGATCCACCTGGAGAAGGAACTGGCAAGCCACTCCAGTATCCCTGCCAAGAAAACTCCATGGACAAAGACAACAGGCATATAAAAGTTATGACGCTGGAAGATGAGCCCCTCAGGTCGGCTTGACAGGCATATGTCAAGAATGCTTTGAAGGTGTTTCCTGCTTGGCAGGGGGTTGGACTGGATGGCCCTTGTGGTCTCTTCCAACTCTAGGATTCTATGATTCCATGATTCAACACACAGGTGCAATTATCTTCTGTTTGGGGAGGTTAGTGCTCATATTTTTAATGTGAAAAACCCCTACCTTTCAAAACCCAACCCCTTGATTTTCAGAAAACCAAGCACATGAAATTCTTTAGGAGGATTTGCTGGAGTTTGAATCGCGTAGCAATGGTCAGTAACTGTGGCAGTTCCATCTTCATGCTCGGAGGCACTAATGCTTCTGAATATCAGGCTGGGCATGAATTGCCTCTTCACAGTTCTGGAAGGCAGTGGGAGCCTGGAAGGGAGCCTGGAGTGGGGGGTCCTGGTTGTGCCCCCCAATACACCACTGACTCAAGATACCCTAAGTTTTGCAGAAGTACAACTAATCTTTAGGGGAATAAACCCTCAGGGGAAGGGACCCCTCACTGGTGGAGGAAGGGGTGTGCAGGGTGTGTGGCCCACCCCGGGTGTCATCCCTGAGGGGGGTGACATCACTGTGGCACCCCCACCCCCAGGTGCTCGCCCCACCCCCAGGTGCACAGCATGTGTGCTGCTCCGGGTGCCGGAGCCACTAGCTCCGCCTCTGGGACCCCCCCCCCCAAAAAGCAGCTCAGAGGAAAGTTGGACTGAGCATGCTTAGTGGCATTGAATGATCATGCATTGCTGGGAAGAGAAACAGGAAACCTACAGGCAATTTGGACATAATGGAATGCTTGGAATCCTTAACACCCTGCACTGCAACTTTCTGTTGCAGGTCTCAGTTCTCTGAGCACTGGTCCTTTTGTAGCCAAAATGGCATACACAAGAGGGTATTATATCAGCTTAAGAGCACTGGAAGAGTCTGCTGGATCAGGCCAGTGTCCTGCTCTCCCAGTGGCCAACAGGATAGCTGTGGGTAGGATTCTAAGTGCTCCTCCAGATTGCCTTTTGTGCTGCGTTTGTAGGCACAGGTCTGGGCTTTACTGTGTCTTTTTTTTTTTTTACATAATTTTTATTGGTTTTTACAAATTACAAAAGATGGTACATACATAAACACCTTTTCCACCTTCTTCCCACCCCCCTCCATGGGTCCTCCCCTGCCACAGAAGTATCCCACGCAGGTGATCAGTCAGAAGTGGTCCATTTTATGATTGGGTTTCTGTCCTCCTCCCCCTCCCCTGCCCCCCAAGCCCCCCCCTGCCACCAGGGAGCTCCAGTGAACCAGGGCAGTACGCAGGAGTTCATCCATCCAACCATCTATTGTCATACCAAAAAAAAAAAGAAAATACAAAAAGAGAAAAAGAGAAAAAAGAGAAGAGGAAAAAAAAAAGACAAAAAGGAAAAAAGACAAAAAAAAAATTCATCATAATTGTTAAATTCATAATTGTTAAACCATATTTTGTGGGCTTCCCCACCCTCCCACCCTTCCCCGGTTTTCCTCCCTTATTTATCATCTTCAACAGTTTCATAGTTCATATTTTATAACATACACCTTTATATCTTATACCACTTTTAAACTATTATCATTTTCGCCTATTGTCCAATCACTGAGAAATCAAACTCCCATTTTTTCTTCCCGTGCCTAATTTTTACCCCTCTATAGGCCTCCATATTTTCACCTTTTTCCAGAATCAATTCACTTTTTAAACCTATAACTATTCCCAAACTAACCTTACTCCCCCCGAGTACCTGCTCCACCCCTCCAATCCAGCAAGTTCCATAGTCAGCAGTCCAGTTATAGTCCTATTAACCCATCCTTACAATCACCACTTTACTTTCCCTTCACCCCACCCCCTGTTTGCAGTCTTTTGCCATCCAGGCCTCCATATCAGACCCCTGAGCTTCTTCTCTTCTCTGCTTAATTTTTCCTTCTTCCCTGTGGTCATTCTGGAGTTCCAGTAAATCCAGTCGTGCCCCCCTCGAAGGGGAGGCACTCCATCCAACTTTTTGTAGAGTAAAATCATCATTTTTTTCGTGATGGGCTTCATTTTGTGTTAAATCATCACAGTCGTCATCATTGTCATTCTCACATTCATCTTCTTCAGTTTCAAAAGCTTCATCTTCTAGGAAATCATATTCTGTCATCACAATCTGGAATTGTTGCTGTAACACTAGCCGTTGTGTCTCCTCTTGACATAGTTCTATTCTTGTTTCCCACATTAAGGTCAAAACAGTCCGCTGAAACTCAGGCGGGTACCTTTTTGTTGACATAGTTCAGTCCTGTCAAGGTCAAAACTTGTCACATGGGGTGGAATATGATCGCAGTCTATTTTCTCGACTCCATTTTAACAAGCTGGCTGCATTCTTAAAAATAAAGTTCGAACTCACATTTCAAAAGCATATAAACCAAAAAAAAATTCCCAAAAAGTCCAGAGATAAAGATAGAAATAAAATTTAACTATAAATCCTGGTCAGCTCACTGGGTTTTCTGGGCTGCCGGCTCCCGAGAAAAAGAAAGGTCTTTCTTAGTCTTAACTTCATTCTGCAGGGCAATCACAACAGTCTCTCTCCCCTTTTACCCTGCATTTAGGGGGGATTCTCTTTGATGCCTTTGAGGAATCCTTTTAAGTTAAAATCTTCTGTTTACGGCTTCGGGTTTCTGTTTACTGTCTCTTATGTTACCGTGGGGGGGGGGTGGCTTCCTCTTTTCCCCTCTCTCCCAGGTCCAAATTGTTGCCTTAATTTACATTCCAAAGAATCCAAATTACTCACAGTCTATTCATTTGCTGAATGTTCTTTGAAGAATTGGCCACCTCCACTTCCCAGACTCGCAGCTTCGCACTCTCAGAGCAGCAATGTCAGCCTGTCCGCCGCGGTTCACCTCCTCGCTCTCGGGGGCTTAAACAAAGCCGATCCGGGGAGGAGAGAGCCTGCTTTTGGCGCCGCCAGGCAAAATCTGTCCCCAAAAAGCACGATTTGGGGCTTTTAAGGAGGTTTCGTTTCGCTGGAACGATTCCCTCCACCTCTGAAGCGCCGAGGTCCGCTCCGCTGTGCGGACCCCCGTCTGAGCAAGATGGCGTGGTCAACCGGAAGCCCTGGGCTTTACTGTGTCCAAGCATATTTTGTCAGTCAGGTTTTCCACAGATTGCCATTTGCTCCAATTCCACAGTGAAATGTGGGTTTTTCCGGGGAAAGCACCAGGACAAAAAGACCTGATCAGACACAGAGCTTTGCAGCCCGGACCTGTGCCAGGAAAGCATGGTGCAAAAGGAAGCAGGTATGAGTCCTTCATCGCCTTTTCCTTAAACTAAAAAGCTCAGAACAGTGAAACTTTTCCCCAATAAGGGAACTGCTCCATTGTGGTTTGTGGAAGAACAAAAAGGAAAAGAAGCTAGCTCACGAGGTCTGAACATGCTCAGTCGGCAAAGAATGCTAACTGAGGAAAACCAAAGTGCTGGAAAGAATCTGAGGGTGGATAGGGAGCGCTGCATAGTGGGACATTTGGGGTACAGGTCCCCCTTGTTCTATGGTTTAATGAACTCCTCTGCCCCAGATCCACTTACTTGTTTTGGAAATCACGATCCTCTCCTGCCTCTCTCACTTTAGAGTTCAGATTTAATTGCTAAATGTTACAAACAGATTAATTAACATTTCATCAGTTTGTGGGCGTCAACAGGCAGGAAAGACGGGTTTGAAGGCCTGCTTCAGCCTCGTTTGTAGATCTGGCAGGGCTTTATCAGCCAATCTGGAGCATCATGCCAAGCACCTCCCTCATTTGGCCAATCTTTACCAGCTTCCCCTGGGCTGGACTGCCAAAGTTACTTGAGCCAGGATGCTGGTGCGCTGCTCTTGACACATTTCACATGTGCCCTTTGCACTATGGGCTTATCCAGACTTGACCTCGCGCCTAGAAAGCATGGGTCCAAGCAGTTTCTCAAAGCCTAGAAGGCCCTTCAGAATACGCCAGTATTTTATTGTATTCTTTCATTAAGTACTGTCCATGGAGGCCCAGGTCAGTTCTGTGTCCAGGGCAGCTGTCTACCAGCTCCATCTGGTACGCAGGCTGAGAGTCTACCTGCCTGCAGACTGTCTCACCAGAGTAGTGCATGCTCTAGTTATCTCTCGCTTGGACTACTGCAATGCGCTATATGTGGGGCTACATTTGAAGGTGACCTGAAAACTACAATTAATCCAGAATGTGGCAGCTAGACTGGTGACTGGGAGTGGCCATATAACACCAGACCTGAAAGACCTACATGCTTTGATGGTGTTTCCTGCTTGGCAGGGGGTTGGACTGGATGGTCCTTGTGGTCCCTTCCAACTCGCCCACCTGCCCGCCCCACGCCCCGTGCCACCGAGACTACCCCTAGAGCCGGGCCTGAGCATCTCCACCCCCATCATCCAGCCCGGACACTGAAGTTACAGGGAACCAGGCAGAGAGCCTTCTCGGTAGTGGTGCCCTCCCTGTGGAATGCCCTCCCTTCAGATGTCAAGGAGATAAAGAATTATACAACTTTTAGAAGATATCCGAAGGCAGCCCTGTATTGGGAAGTTTTTAATGTTTGATATTTTACTATGTTTTATATATTCTGTAAGCGACCCAGAGTGACTGGGGAAATGCAGCCAGATGGGCGGGGTATAAATAAAATAATAAATGATGATGATGATAATTATTATTATTATTAAGTTCAACCAGTTTCATGATCCGACCCCATGGGCGTAGCCAGGATTTTTGTTAGGGGGTAGGTATTTTTTAGGAAATCAAAGTTGCTGAGCTTTTCTTGGGAAATCATGGGTATAAATACCCCATATAAAGGATATTGCGGAGGTGGGGGAGGCCTGTGCTGGGGAGGGGGCAGAGAACCTCAGATAATGCTCCTAATATAAGAAAAAACTGCTCTTTCTATAACACTAAATTCAGCAATATTTGTGGATGGGGGAGCGGCCCCGCTGCCCCCCTTTGCCCTGCCCCCCAAAAAGTTCCTTGGGTGGAGGCAAAGGCTCGCGATCATTTTGTTAAGATTTCATTCTCCGATGCAAACGCGTTTCCGGGACCAGTCAAACGATAAAGAATACGGAAAATAAACCCCAAATAAAAGCGAAGACGAATCAGCCTAAAGATGCCGCGAGATTAGCACCGACGGGGCGGTTGAAATGGGGGGAAATGCGCAGCTCATCCTGAAACATTTCCCTGTCTTTGCGGGGGTGGACTAGATGGCTCTGGGTGCCCCTCGCCTCGTGACGGGCTGCTGCCTCGCCGCTCTCCAATCCCGCGCAGGAGGCGGAGAGGGCGAGGCCCGCCACGTGCGCATGCGTCCCCCGCGCGCTCCCCCCCCCTCGGAGAAAGGGAAGAGCGGCGCCCGCTTCTCCGCTCTGCTCTCGGCCGGTGAGTGGCGGGGGGGGGGAGGGGCTTTGTGCAACGAAACTGCCCCCGGGAGAGGAGCCAGGGGGGAGGGGGTGCCCCTCGGGGGGATCTGGGGGCAGGAGCCGGTGCTGCCCCCCCCGGCCGACCCCCTTCGTCCCCGAGGGCAATCTAGGCGCGGCCGCACCTGGCGACGCGGAGGAGGATCTGGGGTGACGGAAGAGGGCGGGGCCGAGACGCAGCGGGGGGCGGGCGGAGGGCGGAGAGACAATGGAGTGCGCCTCGGAGGGTGAAGCCCAAGCGCTGTGTCAGCAGCAGCCTCTCTCAGCTGAACTGATGTGCCAAGGAAAGCAGAGCCATGTGCTTGGCACCCGCAGGAGTTGCTGGCAGGAGGGGTGGAAGGCGCCATCGCACCGTCTCAGGGAGGGACACCCCTTCGGATTTGTGTAGTCCCACTGTATTCTGCTCTGGTCAGACCTCACCTGGAGTACTGTGTCCAGTTCTGGGCACCACAGTTCAAGAAGGATACTGACAAGCTGTAACGTGTCCAGAAGAGGGCAACCAAAATGGTCAAAGGCCTGGAAACGATGCCTTATGAGGAACGGCTTAGGGAGCTGGGTATGTTTAGCCTGGAGAAGAGAAGGTTAAGGGGTGATATGATAGCCATGTTCAAATATATAAAAGGATGCCATATAGAGGAGGGAGAAAGGTTGTTTTCTGCTGCTCCAGAGAAGCAATGGAGTCAAACTACAAGAAAGAAGATTCCACCTAAACATTAGGCAGAATTTCCTGACAGTAAGAGCTGTTCGGCAGTGGAATTTGCTACCAAGGAGTGTGGTGGAGTCTCCTTCTTTGGAGGTCTTTAAGCAGAGGCTTGACAGGCATATGTCGGGAATGCTTTGATGGTGTTTCCTGCTTGGCAGGGGGTTGGACTGAATGGCCCTTGGGGTCTCTTCTGGAGATGACAATTGGGGAGATAAAGGCTGTTGCAATAAGGTCCTCCTACGGCCACCTGAGAACAGGATGCCTGACTAGATGAGCCTCTCACCTCCTCCAGGAGGCTCTTAAATTCTTAGAATGGTAGAGATAGAAGGGATCCCAAGGGTCATCTAGTCCAACCCCTCCTGCAGAAATCTCAACTAACGCATCCCTGGCAGATGGCCATCCAAGCGCTGCTCAAAAACCTCCAAGGAAGGAGAGTCCCTTCCTATGTCTTCACAGCTTTTATGGTCAGAAAGTTCTTCCTGATGTTCAGTCAGAATCTCCTCTCTTGTAACTTTAAGCCTTTGGTTCGAGTCCTGCCCTCCAGACCAGGAGAAAGCAAGCTGGCTCCATCTTCCTTGTGACAGCTCTTTAGATATTTGAAGATGGCTATCGCCGTGGCGCTGCAGGAGCTCATGGCGCCTGGGGAGGCACATGTGAGCTGGAGGGATGTGGGCAAGGCGGGAGTAGAGGGTGAAGGAGCCCACCATGGCACCCCAGCCCTTGCCGCCAAGCCTGCCAGAGTGACCCCACCCCAGATCCAAGCAGGGTTGTGCTGCGCCTCCTACCTGCCACACAGGCGCCCCCATGTGGCCAAGTGCTCCTCTCCGCAAACGTTGGTTCCTCTGACTGGGCCGCGCTACACCAGGGGGCACCTGTGGGGGGCACCTGATTAACGTACCCTAAAAAATCCCTGCCCTGGTCTACTGCCCCTCTGGCATGCCCCTGGGCTCCACTATCTCCTCTCAGCCTCCTCTTTTCCAGGCGAAACATTACCAACTCCTTCAACCGTTCTCCATAAGGCTTGGTTTCCAGACCCTTGACCATCTTGGTTGCCCTCCTCTGAGCAGCTTCCAGCTCGTCAATATCCTTCTTAAATTGTGGTATGCAGGGCTCCTGGTGTGTCCAAGGCAGAATAGAGCAATGCTATGACTTCCCAGGTGGCGCTGTGGGTTAAACCACTGAGCCTAGGGCTTGCTGATCAGAAGGTCGGCGGTTCGAATCCCTGTGACGGGGTGAGCTCCCGTTGCTTGGTCCCAGCTCCTGCCAACCTAGCAGTTCGAAAGCACGTCAAAATGCAAGTAGATAAATAGGAACTGCTACAGCGGGAAGGTAAACGGCGTTTCCATGTGCTGCTCTGGTTTGCCAGAAGTGGCTTTGTCATGCTGGCCACATGACCTGGAAGCTGTACGCCGGCTCCCTCGGCCAATAATGCGAGATGAGCGCGCAACCCCAGAGTCGGTCACGACTGGACCGAATAGTCAGGGGTCTCTTTACCTTTACCTTATGACTTCCCTAGAAGTATGTTCATATTTAATCCTCACAACAACCCTGTAAGAGACTGTGAGTTGCCCAAGATCAGCCCGTGAGTTTCATGACTGAACAGGGACTTGAACCCTGGGCCTCTCAGGTCTGAGCTCAACCCTCTAACCACTATACCCCACTGACTCTCTTATGACTTATCCCCAGGTAAGTGTGTCGTTTACATAGGATTGTGGTCCCCTCCGTTGACCTGCCAACAGCATGGCTGCCCCCAGCACAGAAGAAATGAAGAGCTTCCGGAAGAGTTTCCGGGAGAAGAACCAAACCTGTTTCATCTTGGGTGCTTCTGGGGAAACCGGGAAGGAACTCCTAGCCGAGCTCTTGAGGCAACAGCTTTTCTCCAAGATTACCCTTATCGGCCGCCGGAAGATGGAAGGATCGCTTTACAGCAATGTGGTAACGAAAGCAAATGTTCCTTAAGTCATGGTTGTTTTTTAAACCTAGATCCTGATTCTCTTTCCCTCGCCCCTGTTTTGTCCTCCCACCAACCCTGTGAGGTAGACTAAGCTAAGGTAAAGGTAAAGGACCCCTGGGCGGTTGTCCATTCAAAGGCGACGAACAGCTCCTGACAGTAAGAGCTGTTTGGCAGTGGACTTTGCTGCCAAGGAGCGTGGTGGAGTCTCCTTCTTTGGAGGTCTTTAAGCAGAGGCTTGAGAGGCATATGTCAAGAATGCTTTGATGGTGTTTCCTGCTTGGCAGGGGGTTGGACTGGATGGCCCTTGTGGTCTCTTCCAACTAAGGTCAGCCCCTGAGCTTCCTGGGGATTCAAACCTGGGTCTCCTCCAAGTCTTGCCTGACTTTTCCACCACTAGACCACACCAGGGCTCCTCCAGGTATCCTTTTCAGGGCTCATTCATGTTGCATTTGTGCTCATGATGCTCTTGGGCTAGTCATGCGCCATCCTCCTTTCCGTACTTTTTGCCCCTGCAGGTGTTTGGGGGCAATCGTGCTGCTTCATTTCTAGTTAGTGCATACCCTGTACTGTATTTCCTACTGAAATCCCATGCTTTTTCATAGCACAAATGTTTGGGGTTTGTTGGTTCATTGTCCCACTTTTGTTTTGTTTTTCTGTTTTCCCCCCCCAAATAATATTTATTGATTTTCTAACATTCCAAATTACAAAAATTCACAAAAACAAAAAGAAAAAAAACATTAAAAAAACCAGGAATAAAAACATAAAAAAGAAAAACATATCAAATCTAACATTTTAATTACATTAACATTGTAGACTTCCTCAATTCCCCTCACACTGGGTCCATTTTTAACTCCAAATTAAGCAATTTTCATTTATTATCCTAAATCATTCTAATACATTTTTTCATTACCGGTATCTCACAACTATTTCTATTCTTCAATGCATCAACTATGTTCCACCTGTAATTTATCTTAATCCAAATCTAAATTTAGCTATACCAGGAGATAGAAGTGAGTTTACTTATGTGTTTGAAGCTCCATTTCTGCACCTGGGTCATTTTATTATTTGAAGATTTGCATCTTGTTTCCCCCCTTCTTTTGTCTCCTCTCGTGCTCTGCATCCCAGTCGCAAGAAGTTGTTGACTTTGAGAAACTGGATGAATCGGCGGCTGCCTTCCAAGGCCATGATGTTGGGTTTTGCTGCCTGGGGACAACAAAGGCCAAAGCCGGAGTGGTGAGCAACAATTTTGTGGGTGGCAGGAACTGAGGAAGGTGGCAAGGCCCACACAGCCATGGGGAGCCTCAGGTCAGGAGCCAAATGTAAGGTACTACACTTGGGCAAAAAAAAATGAAAGGCACAAATACAGGATGGGAGACACCTGGCTTGAGAGCAGTACATGTGAAAAGGATCAAGGAGTCTTGGTAGACCACAAACTTGACATGAGTCAGCAGTGTGATGCAGCAGCTCAAAAAGCCAATGCAATTCTGGGCTGCATCAATAGGAGTATAGCATCTAGATCAAGGGAAGTAATAGTACCACTGTATTCTGCTCTGGTCAGACCTCACCTGGAGTACTGCGTCCAGTTCTGGGCGCCACAGTTCAAGAAGGAGACTGACAAACTGGAACGTGTCCAGAGGAGGGCAACCAAAATGGTCAAAGGCCTGGAAACGATGCCTTATGAGGAACGGCTTAGGGAGCTGGGTATGTTTAGCCTGGAGAAGAGAAGGTTAAGGGGTGATATGATAGCCATGTTCAAATATATGAAAGGATGTCATATGGAGGAGGGAGAAAGATTGTTTTCTGCTGCTCCAGAGAAGCGGACACGGAGCAATGGATTCGAACTTCAAGAAAGAAGATTCCACCTAAACCTTAGGAAGAACTTCCTGACAGTAAGAGCTGTTCGGCAGTGGAATTTGCTGCCAAGGAGTGTGGTGGAGTCTCCTTCTTTGGAGGTCTTTAAGCAGAGGCTTGACAGCCATCTGTCAGGAATGCTTTGATGGTGTTTCCTGCTTGGCAGGGGGTTGGACTGGATGGCCCTCGTGGTCTCTTCCAACTCTATGATTCTATGATTCAAATAGAGCCATTCAAGCACCTGTATTGGTCCCGTGATCATCTCCCCAGGCCACACACCCTCCACAGCCCCCGCCCCCAAGCCCCATCTCCTGGTGGTGCTTCTTGCTTGCCTGCATGGAGGATGGAGAGTGGCCTGCGAAGAAACTAGCCTAGTAGGCAAACGTAAAATTCACATCTCTTGTTCCGCACATTTCTGCCACTGGCATGTGATCCCTAGAAGCTTTCTCAAAAGCAGGGGTCAGCAACCTTTTTCAGCCGTGGGGGGGGGGGGAATGAACGAATTCCTATGCCCCACAGATAACCCAGAGATGCATTTTAAATAAAAGGACACATTCTACTCATGTAAAAACACGCTGATTCCTGGACCGTCCGTGGGCCGGATTGAGAAGGTGATTGGGCCGCATCCGGCCCCCGGGCCTTAGGTTGCCTACCCCTGCTCAAAAGGAAAAGTGGCCTCCTGTCTCCGGAGTAAAGGGAAATGGGAGCTGCGTGAAGCAGCCAGCCAAGCACTTTGGTGTGGCCTAATGCTTGTTTTCTTCTCCTTTGTGTCTGAGAGCTGTGAGGGTGAAATGGGAGTGTTTGGGACCTTGGCAGAATAGGGTAACCTTGTTGAGGATGCAATAGGAGTTGTTCATTCATTACATATGTGCACAACATTTCTTCCAAGTTGCATGAGGTTATCTTATTCTTTGTTCACAACAACCCTGCGAGGTACACTGCACTGAGAGAAAGACTAGCTTGCCCAACTTGAACACAGGTCTTTCCAGTTACAGGTAGGCAGCCGTGTTGGTCTGACATAGTCAAAAAATAATAATTCCTTCCAGTAGCACCTTAGAGACCAACTAAATTTGTCATAGGTATGAGCTTTCGTATGCATGCACACTTCGCATGCACACGAAAGCTCATACCTATGACAAACTTAGTTGGTCTCTAAGGTGCTACTGGAAGGAATTTTATTTTTATTTTTATTTTTTTGACAGGTCTTTCCAGTCCAAGTTTTGCCCTGCACTAGCTGTCGCCTGCTAGTTCAACCCACTGAGTGAAAATTATTGGTATTTAAATATGGCTTGAGTCACCCTTACCCTTTGGAATAGAGAGGCTTTCCAAATCAATAAATGTTACTTTCTCTGGCCTGCAGGATGGATTTGTGCGGGTCGACCGCGACTACGTTGAGCACTCGGCAAAACTCGCCAAAGCTGGCGGCTGTCACCACTTTGTCCTGCAGTCGAGCAAGGGGGCCAATAGCTCCAGCCGCCTCCTCTACCTCCGGGTTAAGGTGTGTCTTGTTGGAGAGAGCCTAGTCCTGGGGGGGGGGGACCCTCTGGCCCTCCAGATGTTGCCAGACTCCAGCGCTTATCAGCCCTGAGTTGCAGTCCAGCAACATTGGGTGAGCCACAGGTTCTTCAGCTCTTGACTTGTCTTTCAAAATGAAGTAATCAATGTATGGGAGGAGACGCCAGTTTTCTGAACAGTTCTGAATTCTGTCCTTAAACGCCAAGTTCTAGGTTTTAATTTTATGTTCAGATGGCTGTGACTCTAGGCTCTGCTCTTCATTCTACTGATATTCTGGATATTAGCAGAAGCTATTATTATGATTATGATTATTATGATTATTATTTATTACCTTTCCTCCAAGGTGGTTCATGGTGGTTTACAGGGTTTTAGCTCCCTCCCCCAGAGCATTTAACTTTCACAAAAGCCCTCTGGGGTATGTTAGCCGAGAGAGATTAGTAACTGGTCCATGATCATCACGTAGTTTTCATGGCTGAGGGAGAATTTGAACCTGGGTCTCCCCAGTCCTGGCCTGACACTCTCAGCGCTACACGCACGGGCACACACACACACACAACCCAGAAGCAACACAGTGTTTGTGGTTCAAAATGAAGAGGTCAAGGTCAGTATCCTGGCCATAATATGGTGTGCTGTAGATCCGAAGGCAATGTAAGCCCTAATGAAGGGATGTGGTGGGGCAAGAGGGGGAGGGAGGGCTCCTCAGCCCATGCAGCTCAGTCTCATGACCTGGCAACCTAGTCTAAGTTACTCTGATGAAAAGGGAAGTGTTACTCAAACCCCGTTTTAAAGGCTCGTTTCCCCTCTGCTAGGCTTAGGCCAGCTCCGCCAGGAGCAGCTGCACTCCTGAACAGAGTTTGGACCTGGTGTACTTTACGGTGTATAGGGGCCCAGTCTTATTCAACATCTTTATCAATGACTTGGATGATGGGCTTGAGGGCATCCTGAGCAAGTTTGCAGATGACACCAAATTGGGAGGGGTGGCTAATACCCCAGAGGACAGGATCACACTTCAAAATGACCTCAACAGATTAGACAACTGGCCCAAAGCAAACAAGATGAATTTTAACAAGGAGAAATGTAAGGTACTACACTTGGGCAAAAATAATAATAATGAAAGGCACAAATACAGGATGGGTGACACCTGGCTTGAGAGCAGTACATGTGAAAAGGATCTAGGAGTCTTGGTAGACCACAAACTTGACATGAGTCAGCAGTGTGATGCAGCAGCTCAAAAAGCCAATGCAATTCTGGGCTGCATCAAGAGGAGTATAGCATCTAGATCAAGGGAAGTAATAGTACCACTGTATTCTGCTCTGGTCAGACCTCACCTGGAGTACTGTGTCAAGTTCTGGGCACCACAGTTCAAGAAGGATACTGACAAGCTGGAACGTGTCCAGAGGAGGGCAACCAAAATGGTCAAAGGCCTGGAAACAATGCCTTATGAGGAACGGCTTAGGGAGCTGGGTATGTTTAGCCTGGAGAAGAGAAGGTTAAGGGGTGATATGATAGCCATGTTGAAATATATGAAAGGATGTCATATGGAGGGGGGCGAAAGATTGTTTTCTGCTGCTCCAGAGAAGCGGACACGGAGCAATGGATTCAAATTTCAAGAAAGAAGATTCCACCTAAACATTAGGAAGAACTTTCTGACAGTAAGAGCTGTTCGGCAGTGGAATTTGCTACCAAGGAGTGTGGTGGAGTCTCATTCTTTGGAGATCTTAAACAGAGGCTTGACAGCCATCTGTCAGGAATGCTTTGATGGTGTTTCCTGCTTGGCAGGGGGTTGGACTGGATGGCCCTTGTGGTCTCTTCCAACTCTACGATTCTATGATTCTAGTTTTGCTTCATCAGCTGCCCCTGCCCTGGTAATTTTGAAGCTGGATTCCTGCAGTGTGCTTTTCATAGGGCTGCCTTTGAAGACAGTATGGAAGACAGTCCTGAATACTGCTAGGTTGCGAACAGGAATCAGGCAAAACGATCATATCTTGCCTGCATAGAAACAACTCTACTGGCTCCCAGTGAGTTTTCAGGTTCAATTCAAAATACTGGTTTTAATCCCTACATTCTAATACATTTTAGGTCCCAGATAAAAATCCAAACAAGTTGTTTTCCCAGTCTCTTAAAAAGTGAAATATTATCAAACTTGGAGCAACTTGATTTTACACTCTTTAAATTGGCTGTTGATGTTTCAGATTGTTTTTAATTTGCCGTCTTAGTTTCATTGTATTATCAATAATAACAGTAATATTTTGAATGTTACCTCTTGTTTCTCACTACGGTACTGTGTTAACCACCCTAGAAAAATGAATCTCTGTTAAAAGTGCAGGGTAAAACTTTCATCTTTCATTTCCTCTTCCCATACAGGGTGAAGCAGAGGACAGGGTCCAAGCAGTTGGCTTTGACCGTTGCTCCATTTTTAGACCAGCGTAAGTACTACAAAGTGTTTGTTTGTTTGTATATAGATTGGGGATGTGTGGATGGGATAGAAGGAAAAGCACTCAACTATTGACGGCTGTTGTGGGGATCATAGAATCATAGAATCCTAGAGTTGGAAGAGACCACAAGGGCCATCCAGTCCAACCCCCTGCCGAGCAGGAAACACCATCAAAGCATTCTTGACATATGCCTGTCAAGCCTCTGCTTAAAGACCTCCAAAGAAGGAGACTCCACCACACTTCTTGGCAGCAAATTCCACTGCTGAACAGCCCTTACTGTCAGGAAGTTCTTCCTAATGTTTAGGTGGAATCTTCTTTCTTGTAGCTTGAATCCATTGCTCCGTGTCCGCTTCTCTGGAGCAGCAGAAAACAACCTTTCTCCCTCCTCCATGTGACATCCTTTCATATATTTATCTATCATATCACCCCTTAACCTTCTCTTCTCCAGGCTAAACATACCCAGCTCCCTAAGCTGTTCCTCATAAGGCATTGCTTCCAGGCCTTTGACCATTTTGGTTGCCCTTTGTTTGTTTCCAGGCCTTTGACCATTTTGGGATGATGAGGGGTTGGTGGGCACATCACAGAGGAGCCTGTAGCGCTTGGGGGCGGGTTACACTTCTGTGCATTGACCCACCCACCCCTGCAGATCTGCGTATTTGAACCTCCTCCTCCCAACAGGCACAAACTAGTCAACTCCTGTCTTGATGTCTACTCGGGAGCAGGTCCCAAAGCACAGTGTGTGGACGTGAGGAGGCTCCAAGCCAATGTGACCTGCGGATAAGACATCTTTCCATCTCCAGTATACCTGAAGGAGCATCTCCACCCCCATCGTTCTGCCTGGACACTGAGGTCCAGTGCCAAGGGCCTTCTGGCGGTTCCCTCCCTGTGAGAAGCCAAGTTACAGGGAACCAGGCAGAGGGCCTTCTCGGTGGTGGCGCCCGCCCTGTGGAACATCCTCCCACCAGATGTCAAGGAAATAAACAACTACCAGACTTTTAGAAGACATCTGAAGGCAGCCCTGTTTAGGGAGGCTTTTAATGTTTAATAGATTATAGCATTTTGGTGTTCTGTTGGAAGCCGCCCAGAGTGTCTGGGGAAACTCAGCCAGATGGGCAGGGTATAAATAACAAATTATTATTATTATTATTATTATTATTATTATTATTATTATTATTATCATCATCATCATAGGAAGCCCAGGGTCACAGGTATGAGGTTATGACACAATCCGCTCAAACGGTGAGGCCACTTGGAATCCAGGATACTGACTTACCAGAGGCCTCCCCAGTGAGTTTTGTGGCTGAACAGATATTTGAATCTTGATCGCCCGAGTTCCACGTTCAGCCCTCCCACATAACCCTGGCTCTTGTTGCAACAGCTCGCCTGGCATCATTTTACTCCCAACAGTGGCTAAGTGCGCATTATGATATAGATGGGGCCATTCCTATCCTGTTGGGCGTTCCAGCTTTTCTCGAGGGAATTGTCCCTAACCAGATCCAGGCTCTTTTGGACGAGACCAATTTCCACCTGGGTTTAGGCCTGGTTTAGACAGAAACTGCCTTGGTCATCCTGTTTGAGTATCTTTGTTGCTTCTCTTTCAGTCTTCTGGAGCAGCTGAATTGGCAGTAGGTAGTGGCACTTGACAGTGGTCCTGGTCCTGTTTGTATGGCCGTCTCCAGAGGGTTGTGCTCGGGAGATGTGAGCTGCCACAGGGGTTCCTTTATCTTCCATGCTGTTTAAAATCTGCATGAAACCACTGGAAGGGAATGTGGAGTGTGTTGCCATTAATTTGCAGATGATTTGCAACTCTATTTCTGCAGGTGTGTTTAGCCTGGAGAAGAGAAGGTTAAGGGGTGATATGATAGCCATGTTCAAATATATAAAAGGATTTCATATGGAGGAGGGAGAAAGATTGTTTTCTGCTGCTCCAGAGAAGCGGACACGGAGCAATGGATTCAAACTACAAGAAAGATTCCACCTAAACATTAGGAAGAACTTCCTGACAGTAAGAGCTGTTCGGCAGTGGAATTTGCTACCAAGGAGTGTGGTGGAGTCTCATTCTTTGGAGATCTTTAAGCAGAGGCTTGACAGGCATATGTCAAGAATGCTTTGATGGTGTTTCCTGCTTGGCAGGGAGTTGGACTGGATGGCCCTTGTGGTCTCTTCCAACTCTAGGATTCTATGATTCTTCATTCAGATAAGATGGAGTCACTTTTAATGGAGGTTCCTTGGACTGAATAGGTGGGGTTCAACCTGTTATGGATGGGGTTGCACTCCCATAATAATAATAATAATAATAATAATAATAATTTATTTATACCCCGCCCATCTGGCTGGGTTTCCCCAGCCACTCTGGGCGGCTTCCAACAGAAATATTAAAATACACTAATTTCTTAAAGATGATGATGGTGATAATATTAATATTAATAAATAATAATAATAATAATAATAATAATAATAATTTATTTATACCCCGCCCATCTGGCTGGGTTTCCCCAGCCACTCTGGGCGGCTTCCAACAGAAATATTAAAATACACTAATTTCTTAAAGATGATGATGGTGATAATATTAATATTAATAAATAATAATAATAATAATAATAATAATTTATTTATACCCCACCCATCTGGCTGGGTTTCCCCAGCCACTCTGGGCGGCTTCCAATAGAAATATTAAAATACACTAATTTCTGGACCGAGAACTCCCAGAAGTGCAAGCTGGATTTCGAAAGGGCAGAGGAACCAGAGACCAAATAGCAAACATGCGCTGGATTATGGAGAAAGCTAGAGAGTTCCAGAAAAACGTCTACTTCTGCTTCATTGACTATGCAAAAGCCTTTGACTGTGTCGACCACAGCAAACTATGGCAAGTTCTTAAAGAAATGGGAGTGCCTGATCACCTCATCTGTCTCCTGAGAAATCTCTATGTGGGACAAGAAGCTACAGTTAGAACTGGATATGGAACAACTGATTGGTTCAAAATTGGGAAAGGAGTACGACAAGGTTGTATATTGTCTCCCTGCTTATTTAACTTATATGCAGAATTCATCATGCGAAAGGCTGGACTAGATGAATCCCAAGCCGGAATTAAGATTGCCGGAAGAAATATCAACAACCTCAGATATGCAGATGACACAACCTTGATGGCAGAAAGTGAGGAGGAATTAAAGAACCTTTTAATGAGGGTGAAAGAGGAGAGCGCAAAATATGGTCTGAAGCTCAACATCAAAAAAACCAAGATCATGGCCACTGGTCCCATCACCTCCTGGCAAATAGAAGGGGAAGAAATGGAGGCAGTGAGAGATTTTACTTTCTTGGGCTCCTTGATCCCTGCAGATGGTGACAGCAGTCACGAAATTAAAAGACGCCTGCTTCTTGGGAGAAAAGCAATGACAAACCTAGACAGCATCTTAAAAAGCAGACATCACCTTGCCTACAAAGGTCCGTATAGTTAAAGCTATGGTTTTCCCAGTAGTGATGTATGGAAGTGAGAGCTGGACCATAAAGAAGGCTGATCGCCGAAGAATTGATGCTTTTGAATTATGGTGCTGGAGGAGACTCTTGAGAGTCCCATGGACTGCTAGAAGATCAAACCTATCCATTCTTAAGGAAATCAGCCCTGAGTGCTCCCTGGAAGGACAGATCGTGAAGCTGAGGCTCCAATACTTTGGCCACCTCATGAGATGAGAAGAATCCTTGGAAAAGACCCTGATGTTGGGAAAGATTGAGGGCACTAGGAGAAGGGGACGACAGAGGACAAGATGGTTGGACAGTGTTCTCGAAGCTACGAACATGAGTTTGACCAAACTACGGGAGGCAGTGCAAGACAGGAGTGCCTGGCGTGCTATGGTCCATGGGGTCACGAAGAGTCGGACACGACTAAACGACTAAACAACAACAACAACAATTTCTTAAAGATTAAAAGCTTCCCTAAGCAGGGCTGCCTTCAGATGTCTTCTAAAAGTCTGGTAGTTGTTTTTCTCTTTGACATCCGGTGGGAGGGCATTCCACAGGGCGGGCGCCACCACCGAGAAGGCCCTCTGCCTGGTTCCCTGTAACCTCATTTCTCGCAGGGAGGGAACCGCCAGAAGGCCCTCGGCACTGGACCTCAGTGTCTGGGCAGAACGATGGAGGTGGAGATGCTCCTTCGGGTATACCGGACCGAGGCCATTTAGGGCTTTAAAGGTCAACACCAACACTTTGAATTGTGCTCGGAAACGTACTGGGGGCCAATGCAGGTCTTTCAAGACCGGTGTTATGTGGTCTCTATAGAAGCAGATGCACAATGTGGAGTTACTTCTGGATCTACTCATATCACTGGAGGCCTTGGTGGCATGGAGTGTCTTCCATGAGTTCCAGCTGGTGGCCCAGCTGTGACTTCATCTGGAGAAAGAGAGCCTAGCTTCCGTTGTCTGCCTCCTGGTTAGATCACGCCAGTGCATTGCCTTACCTGGGGGGCTGCCCCTTTCCCTTCATTAACCTGCCTAGACCCTGCATTCATTATCTGGGGTGTGGAGGGTGGCAACACAAGACCAGGCCTTCTCAGTGGTGGCTCCCTGACTCGAGAATTATCTCCCCAGAAAGATGTAGCTAGCGCCTTTACTGTGAAGACATTCCTATTCACTCAGGCATTTCTCTCTTAATTGGGAGTTATTACTTCAGTTAGGTGGGATGTGGCTTTTCATGTTATCGCAGAATGAGCACTTTTAGTTGATAATGTTTTTATCTTCTGAAGTATTTGGATTTTAATCTTATATGCTTTTTTAAAGTTACAGGTAGGTAGCCGTGTTGGTCTGACGTAGTCGAAACAAAAACTATAATAAAAAAATTCCTTCCAGTAGATATCTGAAGAAGTGTGCATGCACACGAAAGCTCATCCCAATGGCAAACTTAGTTGGTCTCTAAGGTGCTACTGGAAGGATTTTTTTAAATTTTATTTTATGAATCATAGAATCATAGAGTTGGAAGAGACCACAAGGGCCATCCAGTCCAACCCCCTGCCAAGCAGGAAACACCATCAAAGCATTCTTGACATATGCCTGTCAAGCCTCTGCTTAAAGATCTCCAAAGAAGGAGACTCCACCACACTCCTTGGTAGCAAATTCCACTGCCGAACAGCTCTTACTGTCAGGAAGTTCTTCCTAATGTTGAGGTGGAATCTTCTTTCTTGAAGTTTGAATCCATTGCTCCGTGTCCGCTTCTCTGGAGCAGCAGAAAACAATCTTTCTCCCTCCTCCATATGACATCCTTTCATATATTTGAAATGCTTTTTTTAAATAAAAGCAAGTCACTTGGAGACAGTTTCTTTGTAGTAAGTGACAGATAAATATAAGTAAATAATAACTCCCAAACCAGTAGCCCTCACCTCTGTATAAACTGGGTTGCTGTT
The DNA here is from genome assembly GCF_963506605.1 of Zootoca vivipara. Taxonomy (NCBI): domain Eukaryota; kingdom Metazoa; phylum Chordata; class Lepidosauria; order Squamata; family Lacertidae; genus Zootoca; species Zootoca vivipara. The sequence goes on from NC_083277.1 coordinate 76,024, forward strand.
TCAGCAGGAGTGCAGGGGCCCCTACGCTGGAACCACTTTATACCTTCCGTGCTGGGGCCTGAGGCAGATACTTAATATGTCCTGTCTGAAAAATTACTGCCTTCACTGTCATGAATCCAATACACTTGGTCTTATATATGATTCACTGGTCTTGCTGTCTTCAGAAATGGCCGTGCTAGACGCAGCCTCTCCCTCCCTGCTTGCTCATAACTCTAAAAGATCTCCAATGCTTACCTTCCAAGTCCCGGACTGCAGAATCCGGGATCGGCAGCCGTGTGACACCGGAAGTTGCGTCGACGTAACTTCCGGTGTCGCTTTGCCCTTCTATGGGCACCAAAAATGGCGGCCGGCGGCTTCGAAAGCCGCTTGTACGCATGTCAGGAAGTGCGTCGACACAACTTCCGGTGTCGCTCCGCCCATCTATGGGCACCAAAAATGGCCGACACCGGAAGTTGCATCTATGCACTTCCGGACATGTGTAGATGCGACTTTTGAAGCCGGCGGCGGCCATTTTTGTGCCCATAGAAGGGCAAATCGGAAAGAAGACAAAAAGGCCGCCGGCAGGAGAAAATAACGGAGAAAAATGGGAGACGAAGTGATACGGGGGACCACCGAGAAAAGGTAAGTAAAATCGGGGGTTTCCCGGAGAAACGGGGTACTTGGCAGCTATGCTCCAATGTGCTATCTGTTGCCTTCCAGAAGTCACCATTCTGAGCAACGGTGATACCTGGTGACATCAGACAACCGAAAGGAAATGGTTTTCTCCTTCTGTCTCCTGCAGAGTGCTGCTGTGTGATCGCCAGGAGTCTCGGCCGGCCGAGTGGATGGCCCAGAAATGCCTCGGAGTGGTAGCCCTTGTCTTCCCCACGGCCCTTTCTGTCCCTACCGTGACTGTGGCGCAGGCGATGCTGAATCACGTGGTGATGCCAGGAAAGGAGGGCCAGAAGGTGGATGTGCTGGAAAATGCAGCTATACATGCCCTTGGGCAGGCGAAATAAGGGGCGAGGGGATTGTTTCCTCAAGCAGTAGGGCCTGCCTCTTAACTTGAGACCATTCCTCTGTGTCTCCAGGGTAATGGGACAAACGGCAACACCTCCCAAGGCAGCCGTTTCGAGTAGCACTGCTGGTTGCCAGAAGGACAAATGTTTGATTTTCACTGCTGTGCAATGCTCACGAAAGATTGTAAAGCACATCTGTGGAGGGAGGGCGCTGTTATGGGTCAGTCTCCTCTGTGCCTTGATCTATGGGCGATCTGTTCTTGGTACAAGTCTTCTTTTCCTGTCGTGCAGTAAATTAAGATCCCCTCAAGTGCTTGTTTCCTTACTGCTTGAAGGGACTGATCCGATACCTCCTGGGCTTGCTGCCTCTTCAGGAATGGGGCTGAAATGGCACAAGCCTTCAATAACTGCTCTGCTCCTGTCAGTGTCTATAAAGTGTGAGATTGGGGTACCCATGTCTGAAAACAGTGGGTCCGTCACCATTTGGACCAAAGATGATGCCCTTCTAGGCGTTTCTGTGACACGGGACATATTTGCAACCCTGGCAAGACTGAGCTGCCAAGCTTTCAGACATGTCAGAATCTGAGCTGGCGCTGGGAACCTGGCAATCTCTTCCTGTTCCTATACCAAAGAAGGCTGTGATTCCTTTTTATGCTGAACTTCTGTTATGGCTCAAGGGAAAAATGGAATGTTATTCGACTCTCAGGGGTGAAAATGAATAAGGGACGCTTTTTCTACACAGGCTGAAAAGAGGAATGTAATAATGAACAGGATTCAAATATTATCCACCACCCCGGGATTTTCTGCTTTGCTCCAAACCTGCGTTACAGCAGTCCCTACAAGTTCCCAAGAGGGCACAAGACATGTTCACATGATCTCCATTCACATGAGGTGCACCAGCCTTCACCAAACTTGTGTCTCCTGTGCATGTTTTGGACTACAGTCCCCATCAGCCCCGGGCAGTGTGGCGAGTTCTCAGGGGTACCTTTAAGTGTCTCCACACCGGACGGGTGGAGTCACGTGTTGTGTTCCTGTCCAGTGCCTAAGCCAATGCCACTCACATGCTATAACCAATAAAGCTGTGGCCTTATTTTACCCATTAACCTAAAATCATGTGTCCTTGTGTCTTATTTACTCCAGGCGGGTGACGGTCATTGACACACAAGCTCCCAAGACACCTGGAGGCGACCAGGTTTGGAAATGTTGGCCAGGTTTTGGAAATGTTTAGAGAAAGCCTTGTGTGACGTGGCCTACAGATTGTGGAGAAGGGGCCTGTACAGGAATCTGCCTGGTATATTAGCCATAGCTGAGCTCTGGTGCTTCAACTTAAAGTGCAAGGGACTCAAAGAGAACTGGCTAACAGAGAATAGGGTGCTGCTTAACTCACTTGGCTTGAATGCTAGTAAGTGAAGCTTTCTGATATTTTTGTGGGTTTATTTGTTTTGCAATGCAGTTTGCAAATCTCTGGTTTGCATTCAACATTGGACTAAGGAGGACATTCTGCCAGCAGTAAGACTTCACCAGTCTTCACCTCCCCCCATGCATCCCTAAATCATAGAATCCTAGAGTTGGAAGAGACCACAAGGGCCATCCAGTCCAACCCCCTGCCAAGCAGGAAACACCATCAAAGCATTCTTGGCATATGCCTGTCAAGCCTCTGCTTAAAGACCTCCAAAGAAGGAGACTCCACCACACTCCTTGGTAGCAAATTCCACTGCCGAACAGCTCTTACTGTCAGGGAGTTCTTCCTAATGTTTAGGTGGAATCTTCTTTCTTGTAGCTTGAATCCATTGCTCCGTGTCCACTTCTCTGGAGCAGCAGAAAACAACCTTTCTCCCTCCTCTATATGACATCCTTTTATATATCATATCGCCCCTTAACCTTCTCTTCTCCAGGCTAAACATACCCAGCTCCCCAAGCCGTTCCTCATAAGGCATCATTTCCAGGCCTTTGACCATTTTGGTTGCCCTCCTCTGGACACGTTCCAGCTTGTCAATATCCTTCTTGAACTGTGGTGCCCAGAACTGGACACAGTACTCCAGGTGAGGTCTGACCAGAGCAGAATACAGTGGTACTATTACTTCCCTTGATCTAGATGCTATACTCCTATTGATGCAGCCCAGAATTGCATTGGCTTTTTTAGCTGCTGCATCACACTGCTGACTCATGTCAAGTTTGTAGTCTACCAAGACTCCTAGATCCTTTTCACATGTACTGCTCTCAAGCCAGGTGTCACCCATCCTGTATTTGTGCCTTTCATTCCCCCCCCCCCCAAGTGTAGTACCTTACATTTCTCCTTGTTAAAATTCATCTTGTTTGCTTTGGCCCAGTTGTCTAATCTGTTAAGGTCATTTTGAAGTCTGATCCTGTCCTCTGGGGTATTAGCCACCCCTCCCAATTTGGTGTCGTCTGCAAACTTGCTCAGGATGTCCTCAAGCCCATCATCCAAGTCATTGATAAAGATGTTGAATAACACTGGGCCCAAGACCCTGTGGCACCCCACTAGTCACTACTCTCCAGGATGAGGAGGAGCCATTGATGAGCACCCTTTGGGTTCGGTCAGCCAGCCAGTTACAAATCCACTGAATGGTAGCATTGTGTAGCCCGCATTTTACCAGCTTCTTTACAAGAAAGAAGCTGGTAAAATGTGGGCTAGACAATGCTACCATATATTCTGAGGGTTCCTGAACCCTCCAGAGCAGATCTAGGGAGCAACAAGTCGTATTGTGTTAGCACAATTTTTTTCTGCATGAGATCTACCCAGTCGCAAGACAGTTATGAAGATGAGCTTGAAAGAAAAGTGCTGAATATTAGACTGTATGTTCAAGTTATCTGCATTGGATCTGACTGGTAGATCCCATGCAGATAACATGAACATACAGTCCGATATTCTGATCCAGCACTTTTCTTTCAAGCTCATCTTCATAACTACCCTGTGACTGGGTAGATCTCATGCAAAAATAGGTATTTCAGTGGATAATGCAAATGTTGTGAAGCAAAGTGAGCTGGCAAAGAAATGTCAAAACAGCATTCAGCAAACAAAGTTATAGCTTGGGAAAACCTGCAGACTTGACTTCCAATTGCATTTTATTTGATTCATAAATCAAAAACGTATGCTATTTTTTCTGAAACAATTATGATGTTGGTGATATTTCTAAAGCTGTAAATGTGTTTAATTCTTATTTATATATTCATTAAAATTCTTTAAAATGTTTTAAAGTTTGGTAGTGTATTGATTACATGTTAAAATGTTACCGTAGTTATAGCTTGAAATATCACTCCAAAATAATGTGTGTTCTTTAGATTTTGTTTCCATTTTTCCTCCTCATTGTGTCCCAGCCAGCTCAAAATATAAATTATTTTTTAAAAAACTTAGGAGCCAGCACTTAAATGCCGCATCAAAATTCAAACACACGAAATTAGGGCTGCTAATATTAATCAGTAGATTGACTAAAGCTTTAATTGAAGTCGTATTTTAGTCAGTGCAGCTGAAAAAAGGCCTTTGGTTTTCGAGGCTCTCTCTATTCTGTTTTCGAAAGGCAGGCAGGCTGGCTTTAATAAATGGTGGCTTTTCTTAAATCCAGGGGTACCATCTATGCAGTTCTGCAGTGGCGGATTTATGTCTTGGGACGTCAGCACAGCCTGCAATGTGCAAGGCAAGGCAGTGCACCTCCTTCAATCATACATCACAGTTTACACTTCAGTATTTCAATTTTTTTATTTTTTTATTTAATTATTTATTTATACCCTGCCCATCTGGCTGTGTTTCCGCAGCCACTCTGGGCAGCTCCCAACAGAATATTAAAAACATGATAAAACATCAAACACGAAAAACTTCCCTAAACAGGGCTGCCTTCAGATGTCTTTTAAAAGTAGGATGGTTGCTTATTTCCTTGACATCTAATGGGAGGGCGTTCCACAGGGCAGGCGCCACCACCAAGAAGGCCCTCTGCCTGGTTCCCCGTAACCTCACTTCTTGCAGTGAGGGAACCGCCAGAAGGCCCTCGGCGCTGGACCTCAGTGTCCGGGCAGAACAATGGGGGTGGAGATGCTTCTTCAGGTTTCCTGGGCTGAGGCCATTTAAGGCTTTAAAGGTCAGCACCAACACTTTGCATTGTGCTTGGAAACATACTGGGAGCCAATGTAGGTCTTTCAGGACTGGTGTTATGTGGTCTCAGCGCAGCTACTCCCAGCCACCAGTCTAGCTGCCGCATTCTGGATTAATTGTAGTTTCCCGGTCACCATCAAAGGTAGCCCCATGTAGAGCGCATTACAGTAGTCCAAGCGAGAGATAACTAGATCATGCACCACTCTGGCGAGACAGTCCGCGGGCAGGTAGGGTCTCATCCTGCGTACCAGATGGAGCTGATAGACAGCTGCCCTGGACACAGAATTGACCTGCGCCTCCATGGACAGCTGCGAGTCCAAAATGACTCCCAGGCTGCGCACCTGGTCCTTCAGGGGCACAGGTACCCCATTCAGGACCAGGAAGTCTTCACTGGTTCTGATTTAAAAGAGATGTATCATCCGCATACTGATGAATACCCAGCCCAAACCCCCTGATGATTTCTCCCAGCGGCTTCAAATAGATGTTAAAAAGCATGGGGGAGAGGACCCCCACAAGTGAGAGCCCAGGGGTCTGAACACTCATTGCCTCAACACTACTTTCTGGACACGGCCCAGGAGGAAGGAGCGGAACTACTGTATGACAGTGCCCCCAGCTCCCAGCCCCTCTAGACGGTCCAGAAGGATATTATAGTAGATGGTATCAAAGGCCGCTGAGAGAGCCAGCAGAACTAGGAAACAGCTTTCACCTTTGTCCCTAGCCCGCCGGAGATCATCAACCAGCGCAGCCAAGGCAGTTTCAGTCCCATGATGAGGCCTGAACTGGAAGGGATCCAAATGGTCCGCTTCTTCCAGGCATGCCTGGAGTTGTTCAGCAACCACCCGCTCAATCACTTTGCCCAAGAATGGAAGATTTCAGCCTGGGCGATAGTTGGCCATATTGGCTGGTTCTAAATATGTTTTTTTTTAAAGAAGTGGTTTAATAACGGTCTCTTTCAGTGGGTCTGAGCGACGTGATCTGCAAAAAACCTAGCAAAATCACTGCAGGAGTTCTTGGGGTCCTTACCAGGCCCCTATGGCAAAGGTGGTTCCGTTGGCTTGCGAACCACCTGAAAGAGTCTCCTGCTGCTGTTTTCTGCCGATGCAATAGAGGCAGTGAAGAAGGTCCTCTTTGCCATCACTATCGCCACTTGGTAGGCTCGATGTTGAGCTCTAACCTGTGTCCGGTCCAATTCAGAATGCATTTTCTGCCACTGGTGTTCTAGCAGTCTCAGCAATTCTTTCATTGCCCTCAGCTCTGGGGAAAACCACGGGGCCATCAATCAGAGAGGGCGCTTCGGAGCCAGACAGTCGATAGCCCTGGTTAACCCTGCATTCCAGTGGGCCACCATGGAATCAGCTGAAAGGCCATCAACATGGGATAAAACATCACCTACGACTCTCTGGAAACCATTTGTATCCATTAAGTGGCAAGACCCTGATGTTGGGAAAGATTGAGGGCACTAGGAGAAGGGGACGACAGAGGACGAGATGGTTGGACAGTGTTCTCGAAGCTACGAACATGAGTTTGACCAAACTGCAGGAGGCAGTGGAAGACAGGAGTGCCTGGCGTGCTATGGTCCATGGGGTCACGAAGAGTCGGACACGACTAAACGACTAAACAAAAGTGGCAAGGGTGGGCCATCTGAATCGGTCCCACCTCCCTTCAGAGGGGAAGAGGGTATTTGTCAGTAGGTTTTATGATTCCTCGCAGCCGTTCTGTTACATCTTTGATCTTGGCCCTGGGTAGACAGCACACCTCTTGAGACATCTTGTCGGGCCCACAGATCACTGCTTCTGTACCCCTCAGTAGGGAATCCCCTATCACCACTACACGCCTCTTCATAGGCTTGGTCGGGATTCTTCCATGTGCTGTCCCTTCCAAGGTTACCTGCATATTCCCAGAGATCATCAGGGGGTTTGGGCTGGGTGTTAATCAGTATGCGGACGATACCCAGCTCTACCTCTCTTTCAAATCAGAACCAGTGAAGGCAGTGAGGGTCCTCTGTGAGTGTCTGGAGGCGGTTGGAGGATGGATGGCGGCTAACGGATTGAGGTTGAATCCTGACAAGACAGAAGTACTGTTTGTGGGGGACAGGAGGCGGGCAGGTGTGGGGGACTCCCTGGTCCTGAATGGGGTAACTGTGCCCCTGAAGGACCAGGTGCACAGCCTGGGAGTCATTTTGGCGCAGGTCAATTCTGTGTCCAGGGCAGCTGTCTATCAGCTCCATCTGGTACGCAGGCTGAGATCCTACCTGCCTGCAGACTGTCTCTCCAGAGTGGTGCATGCTCTAGTTATCTCTCACTGCAATGTGCTCTATGTGGGGCTACCTTTGAAGGTGACCCGGAAACTACAACTAATCCAGAATGCGGCAGCTAGACTGGTGACTGGGAGCGGCCGCCGAGACCACATAACACCTGTCCTGAGAGATCTACACTGGCTCCCAGTACGTTTCCGAGCACAGTTCAAAGTGTTGGTGCTGACCTTTAAAGCCGTAAACGGCCTTGGTCCAGTATACCTGAAGGAGCGTCTCCACTCCCTTCGCTCTGCCCGGACACTGAGGTTCAGCACCGAGGGCCTTCTGGCGGTTCCCTCGCTACGAGAAGCCAAGTTACAGGGAACCAGGCAGAGGGCCTTCTCGGTGGTGGCGCCCGCCCTGTGGAATGCCCTCCCACCAGAGGTCAAAGAGAACAACAATTACCAGACCTTTAGAAGGCATCTCAAGGCAGCCCTGTTTAGGGAAGCTTTTAATGTTTGATGGATTTCTGTATTTTAATATTTTGTTGGAAGCCACCCAGAGTGGCTGGGGGAACCCGGCCAGATGGGCAGGATATAAATAAATTATTATTATTATTATTATTATTATTATTATTATTATTATTATTATTATTAACATTTTAAGTATCTTCCTTGAGGTGTCTTCTAAATTGATTACCAACCAGCTGTCAATATATCTGCATGCTGTAATGGGTGGGATTCATCAGTGGAGTCCTTTTGCAAGGACTTTTTATCCCCCTCCTCCCCAAAGTGTCCTCTGCACCCAAAATTGGCTGGGGGGGGAGAACCCCCAGACAGCTTGCAGGGGGAGCAGAGGGCAGATCATTCTGTCTGACATGCTGAAATGCTTGTGCCGAACAGAACAATCGACTTTGCACAACATTGAATTATTCCCAATATCTCTCAGATTTGCTATGATGGTGAGTTCCTAAGGCCACTTTTAATCATTCATATTCAGTTCTACTGAGGATGGGGTTCCAAATTACTTTGCATTTTGTACTCTGTTTAATAGTTCGTTGACCCTAGTCAACACTTGATTGATTGAGCTTCTCTAATCTAACTATTCCATCCACCATCACACAGTGTTACCACCATGGCATGATTGCAGTTTGTAGGGTGTATTCCTGGCAATATCCTGTTCATGCAACAACATTGGTGTCCAATAGCAATGGGTAGACTCCAGATTTTAGTGCATTCCCAAGCAAGAGGCCCTCGGAGGCTGCCTCCCCAAGCAGTCCCACCTCCACCTCCATGTCCATGTCATCACTGTCCCTCTGCTTTCCTGCCCACTTTTCCTGCATTCTGCTCTGGTCAGACCTCACCTGGAGTACTGTGTCCAGTTCTGGGCACCACAGTTCAAGAAGGATACTGACAAGCTGGAACGTGTCCAGAGGAGGGCAACCAAAATGGTCAAAGGCCTGGAAACGATGCCTTAGGAGGAACGGCTTAGGGAGCTGGGTATGTTTAGCCTGGAGAAGAGAAGGTTAAGGGGTGATATGATAGCCATGTTCAAATACAGTGGTACCTCGGTTTATGAACACCTCAGTTTACGAATTTTCAGTTTATGAACGCCGCGGACCCATCTGGAACGGATTAATCCACTTTCCATTACTTTCAATGGGAAAGTTCGCTTCAGTTTATGAAAGCTTCAGTTTATGAACAGACTTCCGGAACCAATTGTGTTCATAAACTGAGGTACCACTGTATATAAAAGGATGTCATATAGAGGAGGGTGAAAGGTTGTTTTCTGCTGCTCCAGAGAAGCGGACACGGAGCAATGGATTCAAACTACAGTACAAGAAAGAAGATTCCACCTCAACTTTAGGAAGAACTTCCTGACAGTAAGAGCTGTTCGGCAGTGGAATTTGCTACCAAGCAGTGTGGTGGAGTCTCCTTCTTTGGAGGTCTTTAAGCAGAGGCTTGACAGCCTTCTGTCAGGAATGCTTTGATGGTGTTTCCTGCTTGGCAGGGGGTTGGACTGGATGGCCCTTGTGGTCTCTTCCAACTCTATGATTCTATGACACCGTTATCCAGGGGGAAGGCAGGTGAAAAGGCAGTCAGAGCAAATAGGAGGAAGAGCAGGGCCAGGAGGCTGTGCAGTTGGCCCCCTGCTGGACCATGGGCCTTGAAAGTGCCAGACGCTACCAAGTCCCGATGTTGACCCTACCAGTTCCTCACCCATGGCACCAATATCTGAGCTGGTTTTGTGTGAATTGTCCCTTAGTAAAAGACATCAGGGGGTTGTGGCTTTAGAGCAGGGATGGAGAACCTGTCGCCCTCCCGATGCTTTGGACCACAATCCCATCCGCCCCAACCACTGTGGTCATCGGCCGGAGGGCAGTACATTGACTGCTCTTGGTTGATTCAGCCATAACTCTCCAACCAGCTCCATGAGAAATCAGACAGTGGAGTGTGGAAGTTTCCTGCACTTCATAACAAAAATAATTGCCTATCTAGGGTATTGCCATTTGCAAAGTTGGCTAATGACAAGTTGCTTTTAAAAGTATACTTTGCACAACAGCATACAGGGGCCTTATTAAAAGTCTGCAAAAGTTGATAATGCAGTGGAGTGTTGACTCCCTTACTGCAACGGAAGCTCGCGGGAGAGAGGTGTGTTTTGGAAATAGGCAAGCCAAGCCCCCCGGGACACTAGAAAGGAGGCTGATTTAATTTAATGAGCTGGAAGAGTCACAATCCAGGAAACTTTTCTTTTTAGTAAGAAGGATCTGTCATTTGCATTGACAAGAATGCATTTGCAAATAAATGAAACCAGTGCTCCAATTGGTACCCCAATCTGAAGCATCAAATTTCACTGATCTGCACGTTACTAGGTTTTTAAGTTCCCAAAGAACTACCACCTCTGGTAGCAACTCACTCTATTAAACGCTAAAAAAGAATTTGGCCCATTGTATCTTTTTTTAATAGGGAGTCTAATGCTGATTAATTTCTTTCATGGGAAGCCAATCCCAAGGGTTAATTCCCTTCCCCATTCCACACAGAGAGTTCATTCTATTTTTTATTTTTTTAAGAAATCTCACTACCACATTTAATCATGTCCTTCTACCTCTGTCCGCTGGATTGAACAACCATATATAGCAAATTCTCAAGGATAGCCCCTGTAAGATTATTTAATATATTTAATGCTGGGAATTCTAATTCAATCAATTGTATAAATAATGGTCCACAGCTGAAAATATTTTGATATAGAGCCAGAGGGAGGAACCTCATGTCTGAGGCTGCCAAATGTGGCCCTCTAGGGTTCTCTATCCAGCCCTCTGGACTCTTCTGGGGCCACATCTCTTCCCCAGGGCAAACCCCTCACCAGCCTGTTAATTATCACTGCTTTCCTGGTGCCGGAGGAGAATGGAGAATGGAAAGTGCATGGCTGGGACAGAGCTTACTATAGACCAAGAAGAGTCACATCCATTGCAGAGTTGTATATCGCTGACCTCTGATGGGAGGGCGTTCCACAGGGCGGGTGCCACTACCGAGAAGGCCCTCTGCCTGGTTCCCTGCATCTTTGCTTCTCACAGTGAGGGAACCACCAGAAGGCCCTCGAGCTGGATCTCAGTGGGGTGAGGCTGAACGATGGGGGTGGAGACGCTCCTTCAGGTTTACAGGACCGAGGCTGTTTAGGGCTTTAAAGGTCAGCACCAACACTTTGAATTGTGCTCGAAAACGTACTGGGAGCCAATGTTCTGGATTAATTGCAGTTTCTGGGTCACCTTCAAAGGTAGCCCCATGTAGAGCGCATTGCAGTAGTCCAAGCGGGAGATAACTAGAGCATGCACCACTCTGGTGAGACAGTCTGCAGGCAGGTAGGGTCTCAGCCTGCGTACCAGATGGAGCTGATAGACAGCCACCCTGGACACAGAATTAGCCTGCGCCTCCATGGACAGCTGTGAGTCCAAAATGACTCCCAGGCTGTGTACCTGGTCCTTCAGGGACACAGTTACCCCATTCAGGACCAGGGAGTCCCCCACACCCGCCCGCCCCCTGTCCCCCAGAAACAGTAGTTCAGTCCTGTCAGGATTCAACCTCAATCTGTTAGCCGCCATCCATCCTCCAACCACCTCCAGGCACTCACACAGGACATTCACCACCTTCACTGGTTCTGATTTAAAAGAGAGGTAGAGCTGGGTGTCATCTGCATACTGATGGACACCCAGCCCAAACCCCCTGATGATCTCTCCCAGTGGCTTCAAATAGATGTTAACAAGCATGGGGGAGAGGACGGACCCCTGAGGCACCCCACAAGTGAGAGCCCAGGGGTCTGAACACTCATCCCCCTCCCATCACTTTCTGAACACAGCCCAGGAGGAAGGAGCGGAACCACTGTATGACAGTGCCCCCAGCTCCCAACCCCTCTAGACGGTCCATCCAGAAGGATGTTATGGTCAATGGTGTCAAAGGCTGCTGAGAGATCCAGCAGAACAAGGAAACAGCTCTCACCTTTGTCCCTAGCCCGCCGGAGATCATCGACCAGCACGACCAAGGCAGTTTCAGTCCCATGATGAGGCCTGAATCCTGACTGGAAGGGATCCAAATGGTCCGCTTCTTCCAGGCGTGCCTGGAGTTGTTCAGCAACCACCCGCTCAATCACCTTGCCCAAGAATGGAAGATTTGAGACTGGGCGATAATTAGCCCTATTTGCCGGGTCTAAAGATGGTTTTTTTTAAGAAGCAGTTTAATGACCGCCTCTTTCAACGGGGCTGGGAAGACTCCCTCACAGAGGGAAGCATTCACCACCCCGCGGAGCCCATCGCCCAGCCCTTCCCAGCTCGCTTTTATGAGCCAGGATGGGCAAGGATCAAGGAAACAGGTGGTTGGAACTGTCCAGGGGTCCTTTACCTTTACCTAGTAGGTGTATGTCTAATTGCAAGACATGAGGGGAGCATGATGGAAAGGAAGCAGCAGTCGCTGGTCATCTTATTGTCTTGCCTTCTTCCTACTGTTGGTCATGAACCAGCTGTTTCTTCATCATTTCCATCATGCTTTCTCCTTTGTTTGTCTTACACTTAATCATAAATGAGCCAGGTCTTGGCCCCCCCATAATGAAGCCCCCCCATAATGAATCCAGGACTATACTAGAAGGCCATTGCTCTTCATGTGATGTTGGCAGTTTAGTTCCTGTCTACTTCTATTGTCTCTGCAATGGTGGGCTTAAGAAACAACAGCAGGCAGTGAGGAATTATGCTCCAGTGTCCAAGGAGGGGAAACTCAAGCATCTCTACTCCTGCCCCTCTGCCACCATTTGGCCCTCAGCCTTAGCGCTATAATAATAATAATAATAATAATAATAATAATAATAATAATAATAATAATAATTTATACCCCGTCCATCTGGCTGGGTTTCCCCAGCCACTCTGGGTGGCTTCCAACCGAATATTAAAAACAGTACAGCATCAAACATTAAAAACTTCCCTAAACAGGGCTGCCTTCGGTTGTCTTCTAAATGTAAAATAGTTGTTTATTGCCTTGACATCTGCTGGGAGGGCGTTCCACCGGGCGGGTGCCACTACCGAGAAGGCCCTCTGTCTGGCATACCGGTAGGTCCCGCTGGCATAAGTTTTTTTATTAGTGGCATAGCTTTTTTCCCCTTTTACATTTAATAAATTCACAGAATGGTGGAGTTGGAAGGGACCCCAAAGGTGAGTGAGCAGGTGAAGTATAATAATAATAATAAATATCTATATCCCGCCCAACACAGGAAATGCAGCCTCTGCTCTCTCCCTCTGAGAGTCTGGGCCCCCAGGGAGCCTCTCCACCCCCACCCCCCCCGCTCCAATACTTCCTGCTGGTCCCCTCTGGGATTCTGGGATTAGGGTTTCCCAGAATACATTCCCAGAACCATCCTCAAGACATCATAGATCTGTCACAGAAAAGGTGTGGCGTCAGGTAGAACCTGAGATCCAGGCATGGCCCCCCTCTTGAGGCAGGATCTCACCGGTCCTGGGGGATGATGGGGGGCTCACTGACCCCTCCCCTTATGCCTCACTTCCCTGGGTCCTCAAGGCCATTGGAACTGAGACGATTGACCTGCCTGGTTGGGGGGAATCCCGGACGCGTCATCCACCAGCCGCCCAATCCGGTCGGCTGGGGGGCGTGGCCTGCCTGATTTAAGCAGACCGCGGCAGGATCTCTCCCTCCCTCTTGCCCGGCTCCCAGCTGCTCCGGTTTTTCGCCGGAGGAAGAAGGAAAGGAAGAAGGAAAGGAAAGGGGAAAGAGGAGGGAGAGGAGAAAAGAAAAGAAAAGAAAAGAAAAGAAAAGAAAAGAAAAGAAAAGAAAAGAAAAGAAAAGAAAAGAAGGGACCCCCGACCACCCAAGCGCCCCAGCTTACCGCCGCCGGGAGAACGGAGGTAAGAGAGAGCCGGGGAGGCTGCAAAAAACCGCGAGGCAGAGGACTCCACGTGGGAGAAGAACACTGCCTGAGATCATCCAAGGAGCTCTCTTTTTATTTTTATTTTCTATTTCTAGTTTTATTTCTATTTTTTGATTTTTATTTTTTATTCCACTTTTATTTTTTCTATTTTTATATTTTATTGTCAGGCCTCCCTCCGCCCCCGTATTTTCCTAATTTCCTAATTTGGAAAACAGAACAAAAACAAGACAGATCTCCCTTTTAAAAAATATTTTCCTTTTTAAGGGGGGCACTGCCGTTGCAACCACCTCTTGCTTATTATTTTGCTTTTTAAATCTCATTTTTGTTTTCGTCTCTTATCTCTTATTTTTTATACTTTCATTTTCATTTTTGTTTATTTTTTCATTTTACCTCAAAAAAGGGAGAACAATTTTTTTTTACATCCTTTTCTATTTTCTCTTATTTTTGTGGTTGTTTTGTTGTTGTTATTACCTGTGCTACTATTATTATTGTTATTTTTATCCCTATTTTTATTCTTACTTTTTCAGCTTTACTTTTTAAAAACCCCTTTGCAGCTAAGTTAAATAATTAGTTTTTGGTTTGTTAAATACAGTTTACAGTATATATTACAGTTATACATTTTTGTTATTTAAACTATAAATATCGTGAAATTATGGTGTTTTTTTTCTCAAAGTGACACACCAACCGAGTTATGCTCGGTTTTTGGGCGAATTTTGACACACCAAGCTCAAAAGGTTGCCCATCACTGCCCTAAGACAGGGGCAGAAGCAAGAAAAGCACAGGAAGGCAGAGCGAGGGGTGCCCTCAGCTTGCCAAGGGTTAAAAGGAGCAGTGATGGGGGGAGGGGGTCAGGATTCTCTAGAGCAGAAGCCCCTCCCTCCCTCCCTCCCACCCACATCCCTTCCTGCAAGCATAGCTGCCAAGTTCTCCCTTTTTTAAAGGGAAATTCCATTATGCTGAATAGGCTTCCTCGCGAGAAAAGGGAAAACTTGGCAGCTATGCCTGCAAGCAGAGAGGAGGCTGCTTGCTTCTCTCCTTTGCAAAAGCTTCCTTGGTTCCTGGAATCCGGTGAGTCTCCCCTCTCTCTCTTCCCCCTGAGGCTGCCATGGGGAGAAGGGGGTCCCAGGGGTGCAGGGAGGGTGAATGGGGGTCTCTGTTCAGATCATGCCTGGTGGGGGGAGACCCCCATGTCAGGGAGCGGAGGGTCCTCCCTTGTCCTCTCTGCCAAGCCAGGAAGGGGGCCAGTTGGTGAGAGGTCTGCATCTCTGCTCTTCCTTTGGGTCCAGATGCTTCCTTCCTTTTGGGGGAGGGGGCTTTGGGTCAAGGAAAACTGCGCATGAAGATAAACCCCCTTCAGATGGCACAACATAGCATATTAACAAAAAAAATCATATTCAGACAACAACAAAGAATAACAAAAGAAAGGGGGGGAAAAACCCTTCAGATGGAGGGATAAGTCACATTTGTGAACAGAGGCTGTAGCCAGATGGGAACATTTGCAAATGGGAGAAGAAAAGCCCTTCTGCATCTGCAGCAGCAAAACCCGACCACTTCTTCTGTCCCAGATGCAACAAAACATGTCTCTCCCCTATTCAGGCTAAACAAGTGGAGGAGCTAATGTGAAAGCAAATTTCAGATCTATCCTCAGGAAATGCTAAAGCAAGGATAAAAGACCCCTTCTCCCAACATTCTGGGACAAATGAGGAGCGATTATAAGCCATTGAGTGGTTTGTACTAGTAACGGGACATTTAGGACATGTGGAAGATCTATACTTTGATGGCTTCCATGCCAGGGTGGGGCCACATTTTGAGGCTGGAGACTTGCTAGAATGGTGTATAAGCACAGGGAGTATCAAAGGAGGAGGAGGGGTGTATTCGTCTCAAGATCATTCAGAAATGTGGCCTCACCAGCTCCTCTGCTTCCACATACAGATTTGGTCCCCATGGAACCCCTGACAGAGGCAAATAGGGCCACAACACCTGCCTGGCTTGCCATGAGAGAGCTCAAAGAGCGTCAACAGGGCTCCCCATACAAAGCACCTAGCATGGGGGCACCTACATGGAAGAGCTACTCGTCTGTTTTCTGCCCATGCTCTGTGGTTGCAGTTTTCAGGCTTGGGGACGAGATGGTGACTGGTTTGGGCACCAAGTTCTGTCCATAAACCCCACTGAGTTCAAGGGGATCTATTCTCAGGTCACTACTGTGTAGACCATGCCAGCCTTACAAAGTGGGGAGAGGAGCAAACAGATGAAATTAGAACCACTGGAGATGTTTAGAAATGGGGCTTCTGTTGGGAAGGGGCTGCCCTATTTGGGCAGCAGAATATCTAGGGCAGGAGAATCCCTGCAGGGCCTCTGAGGCTCCCTTTGCTTCTTTCCTCTCTCCCAGGACCCTGCAGCTTCTTTTGGCTCCTCGACTCCTCAGGAAGGATGAAAGAGACGGATCCTGTCAAGCTAGAAGGGATGGAAGGGGGAAGATGGACAGTTGACCTCGTCAGGTTGTCCCCCGCATCCTTCCCCACAACCTCTGAGCGTTCCCTCCCAGGGACCTCCGAGAGATCTGGTGAGTCCCAGGGGAGTGGAGATGGGGACATGGAGGGATGGAGCTGGAGAGGTATTGGGGCTCGCTCAGCTTGGGGGTGGGGGAGGCAGGCAGGCGGAGGGAGATGGAGAAAGACCAAGATGGAGATGGAGAAAGACCACCTACCAAGGAGTGTGGTGGAGTCTCCTTCTTTGGAGGTCTTTAAGCAGAGGCTTGACAGGCATATGTCAAGAATGCTTTGATGGTGTTTCCTGCTTGGCAGGGGGTTGGACTGGATGGCCCTTGTGGTCTCTTCCAACTCTAGGATTTTATGAAAGAGAGCACCTTTTGGGCTCCTCCACCTGCCTGCCTTCACCTTTGTCATCTGCAGGCAATTTGAGCTAGGAATACAGCACAGCTCCCCGGCCACCATGATGTATTGACAGCTCAAAATGTATAAAACTAGTACTGTGATCTGAATGCCCTACCAGTGTCAGACAACTCACTGATCCATCGCGCAATAAGGTTGCCAGATTTTTTTCAAAGAATCTGGGGACACTTTTTTTTTTTGAGGGGGTGCTTAGATTAACAATGTTTATCCAGATAATCTTTAATTTTTCCACCTTCTTCCTTTCCTTTGCTGTATAAACGTCTATAAAATTTTGGAAAGCTTTTCTAATTTCCTTTAGGTCTTCGGTCATTCCATCTTCTGTTTTAATTTTATTAATTTTATTTTGATTTTGACATTTCCTCAATTGCCAAGCTAACAGTTTTCCTGTTCTGTTTGCTGATTCAATTTTTTGTGTGTCTCATTTGTTTTATTTTCCATTCTATCTCCTGATTTACCAACATGGAGAACTGCGTCTGCAACATCCATATATTGTTTTTGATTTGCCGATCCTCTGGATTTGCAATCAAATTCTTCTCGTTCTCCATGAGATATTTCAGGATTTCCTCCTTTTTCTTCTCTGTCTTTCTTTTCAGGAAACTGTTCTTCTGTATTAGAAAGCCCCTCATCACTGCTTTACTCGCATCCCACACCATGTCGATGGAGAGGATTCCATGATTGAGCCCCCCCCCCCAATTATCCCAGTAAAAGCCAAGCAATATGTCAGTTAATGCCAGCCAACAAAGGCAGTGAAAACTATAGGAAGGCCTTACATCTGACTCTCCTCAGTTCTTCCTCTATGCCAAGCAATCATTAACTTTGTTCAATAATCTGGAACTCCATTTCTTCCTTCTAATTAGCTTCTCTCTTCATTGCAGATGGTGATGAATTGGAAGGGAAGAACAAGGGGGAGCAGAACAGAATTCACATAGTGGAGAAGTCATATAAATATTCAGATTGTGGAGAGAACATCCGTCAGAGATCACATTCCACCTCCCATCAAGGAAAGAGCTTCGTTCGGAGGAATAGCGTCACTTCACACAAAAGAACTCACAGTAGAGAGAAATTGTATCAGTGCTTGGAATGTGGGAAGAGCTTCAGTCACAGGCAGAGTCTCACTTTACATCACAGAAGTCATACAGGGGAGAAACCATATCAGTGTTTGGAATGTGGAAAGAGCTTCAGTCAAAGCATCTCTCTCACTTCCCATCAAAGAATTCATACAGGGGAGAAACCCTATCAGTGCTTGGAATGTGGGAAGAGCTTCAGTCAGATGGTGAATCTCAATTCCCATCAAAGAATTCATACAGGGGAGAAACCTTTTCAATGTGTTGAGTGTGGTAAGAGCTTTCATCACCTTGCCCATCTCATGACCCATCAACGAATTCATACAGGGGAGAAACCCTATCAGTGCTTGGAATGTGGAAAGAGCTTCAGTCAGATGGGGAATCTCACTTGCCATCAAAGAATTCATACAGGGGAGAAACCCCATCAGTGCTTTGAATGTGGAAAGAGCTTCCGTTACAGGGCGAATCTCACTTCCCATCAAAGAATTCATACAGGGGAGAAACCCTATCAGTGCTTGGAATGTGGAAAGAGCTTCAGTCATAGCGACTCTCTCACTTACCATCAAAGAATTCATACAGGGGAGAAACCCTATCAGTGCTTCGAATGTGGTAAAAACTTCAGTCACGGTCAGACTCTCACTGCCCATCATAGAATTCATACAAGAGAGAAAACGTCTTAGTGTTTGGAATGTGGGAAAAGCTTCCGTCAGAGTGCCACTCTCATGTCCTACCAAATCATACAGGATTGAAAGCATATCAGCGCAAGGAATGTGGATAAAATTTCACTGGTAAAAAATTTAAGAACTCACAGCAGGGTACATAATAGAATCGTAGATTCAGCATCTAGTCCAACCCCCCTCCAGAAATCTCATTGCAAGCATCCATGACAAATGGCCATCCAACTTCTTTAAAAACCCCAATGGAGGAGAGTCAATTTCAGGGCTGGAAGCTGCTCTCTTCACAAGAAACCATGGCAGACTGCTGACAGTTTTATAGTCTTTATTTACAACTATATACAGAAGCCATACAATCCATCAATCCGAGTCACTCACTTCAGATACAGCTAACGGCTTTTTCCTCCTCCTCTGACCCTGTCTTTTGGTCTCGCGCGAGCCGTCGTAAATCTCCCGCCCTCATCCGATTCAGAGGATAGCCCTGTTCACCCACCACCTCTTGCTGATTCTTGGGTCCTGTTGGAGTTGACACTGCCCCACTGGACTCTTCTCCCTCCTCTTCCGCATACACGTATTCCTCTTCTGCTCCTGTCTCTAAGCGCCCATGCTCAGCTATGTCTGGGGACTTGGAGCGTCCTGGCTCTGCCCTGACAGTCCACTGCCTTCCAAAAGAGTTCCTTTTCACTGCCAGCTCTTACTATCAGAAAGTTCTTCCCGATCTTTAGGAGGAATCTCCTTTCTTGTTGCTGGAATCCATTCGTTTGGATCCCCTGGAGCAGAAGGAAACAAGCTTGCTCCATCTTCTATGGGAAATCACTACAAATAGAGGAACAAAGAATTATTATTCTAAAGAAAATCCCTATAAGACTATTGAAATATGGGACTAACTATAAATTGTTGACGGAAGCACTAAAAAAGAAAAGCGTCCCATTTTGTTGTGAATATCTGGAAGGGATCTCGTTTATTTATCAAGGGAAAAAATGAAGATGTGTGGAACCAATGAAGGCGAGATCTCTAAAGAGAAAAAATAAAAAAGACTTTGGAGAATTAGAGGAAACTTGACAAGCGGAAGAAGAAGAAAAGGAGGAGGGAGAGGAAGAGCAGTAAAGGGACAAAAGAAGAGGACCTTGGGATGGATCTGAAAGTGCTGTTGTGGAACATAAATGGACTTAATAAAAAAAATCAAAAGAAACCAAATAGCACACATCTTGCTTAAACAAAAGTTGGACGTCATATATTTACAGGAAACACATAGAATAGATTCAAATAAAAGACTGTGCCAAGCACACTCCAAATGAGACAATACAGTATCTGAATTCTATTAAATTCTAGAGGAGAAACTATTTGAGGTTTGTGAGATGAAAATAATGTTAATGGGAGATCAAAATGGGGCTGTTTCATTAGAGTATGACAGGACTATTTGGAAGTTTTATTCATTTTTCATATTTCTCTTTCGTTTGATTCTATTAGTCTGTTATTATGAGTAGCTGCATTATATATAGGAATGGTTTTACTTAAAAGTTTTGTGTTTTGTTTTTCTCTTTTTCTGTTTCATTTTTCAACTAATAAAGATTAATAATAACAGAATATGCACTCCAGAATAAACCCAGTTGTATTTAGTATCCAGCCTTTCCCCTCCCTTTCAGCAAGATCACACTTTCCCTACATTTCCCTACCTAGCCCAGCCTTCAAATTTTAACTACTCTGACAGATCAATATGACTCTTATAATGATTGTCTCATAATCCAAATTAGTATTTCTACAGTTTCTCCATCCAGTTTCTATGAAGCCTTATTAAAACTCTTCCAACAAATTTCAGCCAAATCACAATCCAAAATTATAGTCTCTTTTAATGTTCATCCAATCCTGCTTCCTCTTCTTTCTTCTTTTCCTAATCTTTAGACATTTTAATCTACTGGGGATGGGGAAGAAGGTGTGGTTCTTCTTTTTTTGGCCAATTAATTTTTTATTAGTTTCCAATTATAATAATCACATCAAATGTTCCAATTATGCTTCAAATATTTCAAATAGATCCAAATAAACTGCTGAATTATCATTCTTTATCGGCTTCCCATGCTTCAGGCTTTCAGGAACCATAATTGAAACAAATCTGTATTGCCTTCTAAGTCCGCCAAAAATATTCTTGCTCCTTCTGATGTTGTCCTTCAATCTTCATTCATGCCACTGAACTATCCAGCAATCGTGAGATAAACAGCCAAAATAACATTCCTGTGTGGATTTTATGTCCATAGTCTTTTCCATAGATTACAGCTCCTCCAGATATGCTGGTATTTCTTCCAAAATCCCAATCTGCCACTCTCACCATCTTTGCTCAGTCCGTAAATCCAAACAATATATTCTGCTAAATATCTTTCGAACCAATCACATAGGAGCCTTTCAAGGGGGGGGGGTTCGCCTGTCAAACTGTAAGTTCGTATATAAATGGTTATTTTTTGGCTATCCCCGACCTCAATGATTCACAGATTACTGCGTCATTAATCACAGAACGAGGTAGTTCCAGGCAAACATCCAAAATTCTTCAGGAGAAGCTCTGCCAATTAACAGATCAAAGCACCTTTTATCCTCTTCGAAGTTGCTTCCAAATATAAAGTCTTATTTTGTCGGATTGGTGTTATTATTCTCTTTTATCCTCTTCGAAGTTGCTTCCAAATATAAAGTCTTATTTTGTCGGATTGGTGTTATTATTCCATAGGCCAATTCCACAGAGTTTATTTTTTAAAAAAATAATAATAAAATATCCACATATTCTTTCAAACTTTCAGATCTCGCTTGCTCTAACAAATGAAAACAGTTCTTCTGGTTTTTTTTTTTGCACGTTAATATATTATGCTTCGAAATACAATATCACAGAGTGGGGCCCCTCCCCCCCTTTCGTTCCGTTCCCACGTACCGATAAGATGTTAATGCAGGCATCCCCAAACTTCGGCCCTCCAGATGTTTTGGACTACAATTCCCATCATCCCTGACCACTGGTCCTGTTAGCTAGGGATCATGGGAGTTGTAGGCCAAAACATCTGGAGGGCCACAGTTTGGGGATGCCTGGGTTAATGTCTTCTTCCTCTTAATCTATTCTATGATTCTATGAATCTCGTCCTGTCTTCTCAGTGGCTGGATAATAGAATCATAGAATCATAGAGTTGGAAGAGGCCACAAGGGCCATCCAGTCCAATCCCCTGCCGAGCAGGAAACACCATCAAAGCATTCTTGACATATGCCTGCCAAGCCTCTGCTTAAAGACCTCCAAAGAAGGAGACTCCACCACACTCCTTGGCAGCAAATTCCACTGCCGAACAGCTCTTACTGTCACTTTCCTCCTTCTTGTCTGAAGCATGTCCAAAACTTATTACCGAATTATTCACTTAAAGTAATGGAACTCAAGCCCAGGAGAGCCGAATTCTCTCGAGGGCTTTCCACCCTTCGGAATTGGGAGCAGGATTAGTGGGCACCCGCGGGTGAGGCCTGCAGGGTCTTCCCATTAATCCTGGCCAGCTGTCAGGGGGGAGTCCCAGTCCCAGATTGGGGGGGGGCGCTTCACTGAGCAACATGCGCCCCCTCCCTCCCTCTCTCTCCTCTCCTGGGCTTCCCCTTTCCTGCCTGTGGGGCTATTAGCGGGGGGGGGCTTCCACATCTGCCCCCCTTAAGCCCCCACCCATCGCATGTGCATCTCATTCCTTGCCCGGGACACTTCATCTGTCTCTTTTCCTGGGATGAAAATCGGTTGCAGAAGCAGAAAAATCCACTGGAGGGGAGGGATCTCCTGGCTAAAAAGCGCCCCCTCTATCCTCTCCCCGCCCCCCACTCGCTGAGCTGGGTGGTGTTTTTTTAGAGGGTGTCTTGACGGAGCCATTGCTGAGCCCAAGGCACCTCCTGCCACTAGGCAGACTTTCCCCTCTTTTCCATCCCAGCCTTTCCTTGGGATCCAGGAGCCTCTATGTTGGGGGAGGGGGAGAGCCAAGGTAACCCCCCCCCATGCTCCCCCTCTCCCTCGCGGTTAGTCTGGTTAGATGTGGGCTCCTTGGGGCAGAGTCCTTGGCAAAGAGGGAGAAGCGGGGAGGGAAAGGGGGCAGCCCCTTGAGCGCAGGCGCAGAAGCAGGAAAACTGCAGGCGCGGGGCGGGGGTTCGGTGCCCTGGGCTTTGCAAGGGTTATAAGGAGCCGAGCTGGATTCCTAGAGAGGACAGGAAGTGAAGGGGGAGGAGGCAAGGTCCTCCATGGCTGAATTCCCTCCCTCCCTCCCGCATCCCTTCCTGCTTGCTTCTCTCCTTTGCAAAAGCTTCCTTGGTGCCCCTCCTGGAATCCGGTGAGTCTCCCCTCTCTCTCTTCCCCCTGAGGCTGCCATGGGGAGAAGGGGGGTCCCAGGGGTGCAGGGAGGGTAAGACCTGAAGCAATGGCTTCAATGGGAGAAAGATTGTTTTCTGCTGCTCCAGAGAAGCGGACACGGAGCAATGGATTCAAACTTCAAGAAAGAAGATTCCACCAAAACATTAGGAAGAACTTCCTGACAGTAAGAGCTGTTTGGCAGTGGGATTTGCTGCCAAGAAGTGTGGTGGAGTCTCCTTCTTTGGAGGTCTTTAAGCAGAGGCTTGACAGGCATATGCCAAGAATGCTTTGATGGTGTTTCCTGCTTGGCAGGGGGTTGGACTGGATGGCCCTTGTGGTCTCTTCAACTCTATGATTCTATGATTCTAAGTTACAAGAAAGGAGATTCCAGCTAAACCTCAGGGAGGACTTTAGGACAGTAGATAGACTCTCCTTCCTTGGCAGAGGATAAAGCAGAGATTGGATGGCCATCTGTCTTGGAGGAGATTCCTGCCTTGCAGGGGGTTGGAGCAGGTGACAATGAGGACCCCTCCTGACTCTCCCATTCTACGATTCTGTGGTGGAAACTTGGGCCAAAGTGTTGCCACAAAAACTAGGGAGATAAGATTATTCTTGCCTATCTCCTTGCCTACAAAGGTCCGTCTAGTTCAAGCTATGGTTTTCCCAGTAGTGATGTATGGAAGTGAGAGCTGGACCATAAAGAAGGCTGATCGCCGAAGAATTGATGCTTTTGAATTATGGTGCTGGAGGAGACTCTTGAGAGTCCCATGGACTGCAAGAAGATCAAACCTATCCATTCTTAAGGAAATCAGCCCTGAGTGCTCCCTGGAAGGACAGATCGTGAAGCTGAGGCTCCAATACTTTGGCCACCTCATGAGAAGAGAAGAATCCTTGGAAAAGACCCTGATGTTGGGAAAGATTGAGGGCACTAGGAGAAGAGGACGACAGAGGACGAGATGGTTGGACAGTGTTCTCGAAGCTACGAACATGAGTTTGACCAAACTGCGGGAGGCAGTGCAAGACAGGAGTGCCTGGCGTGCTCTGGTCCAGGGGGTCACAAAGAGTCGGACACGACTAAACGACTAAACAACAACAACAAAGATGCTTCTGGCAGTGGGACAGAAAGTCATGGCTAAAGTCTTGAGGGCAGAATCCGGAAAATACTGGTACCTTCTGGAAGTTTCTGTTCTTTTCTGCAGAGGGTCCTCCTTTGTCCTCTCTGCCAAGCCAGGGAGGGGGCGAGTTTGCAAGAGGTCTGCAGTTCTGTTCTTCCTTTGGATCCAGATGCTGCTTTCCTTTTTGGGGAGAGGGCTTTGGGTCAAGGAAAAGTGGGCATGCAAATGAACCCCCTTCAGACAGAGGGATAGGTCACATTTGTGAACAGAGGCTGCAGCCAGACGGAAACATTTGCAAATTACAAATGAAGCTCAAATTAATCTTCAATAATTTTCTTTAAAAAAACAACAACTCAAAAACTTCTTTTTTAAATTCTTACCTTACTACATTGATACATTCAAAAAGAATAAAAATCAGTTAGCATATTTGTTTTACATGAAGAGAGAAGAGGTCCTTCCATTTGGAAAATGGGAATGCTTGCAAAGAATAACTTGAAGATGAGTGCCGTATAGATAATAAAAGATTATTTTGTGGAATTCCCCCATTGACACAAAGATTCGTACCCATCATTTAAATACACAACAAAATTGTTTCAGAAAAGAACAAGATCTTTATGCTCCCTCTTTCTCTTAGGGTCCAGTGTGCTTTGAAGACCTAGCTGTTCCTTTCACAGACGAGGCCTGGGCGTTGCTGGA
Source organism: Zootoca vivipara (assembly GCF_963506605.1). Taxonomy (NCBI): domain Eukaryota; kingdom Metazoa; phylum Chordata; class Lepidosauria; order Squamata; family Lacertidae; genus Zootoca; species Zootoca vivipara. Next base: position 100,586 of record NC_083277.1, read on the forward strand.
TCCTGACCAGAGAGCTCTGCAGAAGGAAGTCAAGGAGGAGAAGTGTGGGATCCTGGCCTCTCTGGTAAGGCTCCCTGCTGGACCATAAGTTCAGTTTTGAAACTCCATACAGATCTCTGCAGGACAAACTTCTGCTATTTTGAGGGAGCCCAATAGCGCCACCTACAGCATCTGAAATTTTAACACCCACAACTCTCCTTGAATGGAAAACTAACAATATCTGCTGTTCTGTCTGGGAATATTCTTCCACCAGTGCTGCCTTTTCAAACCATGGTGAGGCTGGTCTGAACTGCCCAGGCCTTCTTAAATGCAGGCTTCAGAGATCTTAGGGACGTGGAAGTACATCCTGTCCATTTTTCTCTTTTCCTTTCTGCATCTGTCTGTTTTTGGTTGAGCAAAGAAATGACTGACCTTGGAGATGGAGCGGATTCCATGATTGAGCCAAATTAAATCCATCCCTGGAAAGAGCCAGGCTTTTTGAATCTCTCGTTCCCATAAATAGGTTAGGTATTACCAGCCAAAAAGGCAGTAACTCCCTTCCCTTCTTCCTCTTTCACAAGCATTCATTTGCATTGTTCAATCATTTTGGACTCTATATGTTCCTGAGGCTATTATATTAATTGATTGATTGATTGATTGATTGATTGATTATACTGCCGTGGGTTGTAGGTGGTGAATAGGAAAGGAAGAAGAAGGGAGACAAGAAAATCCTCACAATGGAGAAACCATATAAATATTCAGAGTGTGGAGAGAACTTTAGTCAGAGCTCCCAGTCCGCTTCCCATCAAGGAAAGCTCTTCATTCAGAAGGATAGCCTCACTTCACATGAAAGAACTCACGGTGGGAGGAAATGAGTCCTTGAAATGTGGAAAAAGCTTCCTTCACAGCTCCATTTTCAATTCCCATGAGATTCTTCATACAGGACAGTGTTTGGGAAAAGCTTCATACAGGTCAGAATATAATTTTCCATGAAATATTTCCTTTTTGGAATGTGGAAAAAGCTTCACCTGGAAAACCAGTCTCAATTTCCATTAAATAAAACACAGCAGGGATAATCATAGAATTTTAGAAAATGGTATAAGGCAGTGATGGCGAACCTTGGCACTCCAGATGTTTTGGGACTACAACTCCCATCATCCCTGACCACTGGTCCTGTTCCCTACCATTAAAAACAGATCAACCAGGGAGGTTAAAAGAGCCCACAGGGAAACCATGGCAAAAGGAGGTTTGTACATACAAAGAAGAGCGGTAAACCAGCGCAGCGCGGGGACTCGCCGAGCGGCGCCGGAAACCACGTCTACGCAGTCACAGAAGCGATTTCTGGCACTGCGGACATTTTGGAAATGGGCAGCCAGCACCGGCAATTGCTTCTGCGCAGCCGCGGACATGGGCAGAAGCCATTTCTGGTGTTCCGGACGTGGGCAGCGCGGCACCGGAAATTGCTTCTGCGCCTGTGCGGCCCATGTCTGTCCCACGGACGATAGTCTGTGGGATTCCTCCGGCCCACGGGCCAAAAACGTTGCCGGCGCCTGCTCTATACAAAGCACCTAGCATGGGGGCATCTACATGTAAGAGCTACTTGTCTGTTTTCTGCCCATGCTCTGGGGTGGCCGTTTTCAGGCTTGGGGACAGAACGGTGAGTGATTTTTGCACCAAGTCCTGTCCATAAACCCCACCAAGTTCAATGGGATCTGGTCTCTACTGGTCTCAGGTCACTACTGTGCAGACCATGCCAGCCTTACGAAGTGGGGAGAGGAGCAAACAGAGGAAATTGGAACCACTGGAGATGTTTAGAAATGGGGCTGTTGGGAAGGGGCTGCCCCATTTGTGCTTCTCCAGGGGCAGGAGAATATCTGAGCAGGAGAATTCCTGCAGGGCCTCTGAGGCTCCCTTTCCTTCTTCCTCTCTCCCAGGACCCTGCAGCTTGTTTTGGCTCCTCCTCAGGAAGGACGAAAGAGACGGATCCTGCAAAGCTAGCGAGGATGGAAGGGGGAAGATGGACGGTTGACCTGGTGAGGTTGCCTCCTGCATCCCTCCCCACAACCTCTGAGCGTTCCCTCCCAGGGACCTGCGAGAGATCTGGTGAGTCCCAGGGGAGTGGAGATGGGGACATGGAGGGATGGAGCTGGAGAGGTATGGGGGCTTGCTCAGCTTGGGGATGGGGGGAGGCAGGCAGGCGGAGGGAGATGGAGAAAGACCAAGATGGAGATGGAGAAAGACCAACAAAGGCTCCCTTTGTGTCTTCCTCTCTCCCTTTGTTTCTTCCTCTCTCCCAGGACCCTGCAGCTTCTTTGGGCTCCCTGACTCCTCAGGAAGGATGAAAGAGACGGATCCTGCAAAGCTAGCGAGGATGGAAGGGGGTCGATGGACGGTTGACCTGGTGAGGTTGTCTCTTGCATCCCTCCCCACAACATCTGAGCGTTCCCTCCCTGGGACCTGCGAGAGATCTGGTGAGTCCCAGGGGAGTGGAGATGGGGACATGGAGGGATGGAGCCAAAGAGGTATGGGGGCTTGCTCAGCTTGGGGATGGGGGGAGGCAGGCAGGCGGAGGGAGATGGAGAAAGACCAAGATGGAGATGGAGAAAGACCAACAAAGGCTCCCTTTGTGTCTTCCTCTCTCCCTTTGTTTCTTCCTCTCTCCCAGGACCCTGCAGCTTCTTTGGGCTCCCTGACTCCTCAGGAAGGATGAAAGAGACGGATCCTGCAAAGCTAGCGAGGATGGAAGGGGGTCGATGGACGGTTGACCTGGTGAGGTTGTCTCTTGCATCCCTCCCCACAACATCTGAGCGTTCCCTCCCTGGGACCTGCGAGAGATCTGGTGAGTCCCAGGGGAGTGGAGATGGGGACATGGAGGGATGGAGCCAAAGAGGTATGGGGGCTTGCTCAGCTTGGAGGTGGGGGGAGGCAGGAGATGGAGAAGGGGAGCACCTTTTTGAGCTTCTCTGCCTGCCTGCCTGCCTACCTGTGCCTTTATCATCTGCAGGCAATTTGAGTTAGGAAGACATCACAGCTCCCCGGCCACCGCGATGTATTGGCAGCTCAAAATGTCTAAAACCGGTACCATGATCTGAATGTCTTACCAATGTCAGACAACTTACCAATGCATTGTGCAGCACTAGAAGCCACAACTGTTGATCCTGCTTTGCAGATTGAATGCAAATGTGGCTTCGTATGTTACCTTTTCCAAAACTCTTCTTTGCTTTTGAAAACAAGGATCATAGGACTAGGAAATGATAGAAATATGAAGACGGAGTTTTCTCATGTCATTTGTATATAAAATAACAGAATAAACTGGCCGGAATATCCATAACATATGGTTCATCAGTTGTGGTCAGTGTATGAGTTCTGGGTTCATGAATTGCTTTAGAATCATAGAGTTGGAAGAGACCACAAGGGCCATTCAGTCCAACCCCCTGCCAAGCAGGAAACACCATCAAAGCATTATTGACATATGGCTGTCAAGCCTCTGCTTAAAGACCTCCAAAGAAGGAGACTCCACCACACTCCTTGGTAGCAAATTCCACTGTCGAACAGCTCTTACTGTCAGGAAGTTCTTCCTAATGTTTAGGTGCAATCTTCTTTCCTGTAGTTTGAATCCATTGCTCCATGTCCGCTTCTCTGGAGCAGCAGAAAACAGCCTTTCTCCCTCCTCTATATGACATCCTTTTATATATTTGAACATAGCTATCATATCACCCCTTAACCTTCTCTTCTCCAGGCTAAACAAACCCAGCTTCCTAAGCCGTTCCTCATAAGGCATCGTTTCCAGGCCTTTGACCATTTTGGTTGCCCTCTTCTGGACACGTTCCAGCTTGTCAGTGTCAGTATCCTTCTTGAACTGTGGTGCCCAGAACTGGACACAGTACTCCAGGTGAGGTCTGACCAGAGCAGAATACAGTGGTACTATTACTTCCCTTATCTAGATGCTATACTCCTATTGATGCAGCCCAGAATTGCATTGGCTTTTTTAGCTGCTGCATCACACTGCTGACTCATGTCAAGTTTGTGGTCTACCAAGACTCCTAGATCCTTTTCACATGTACTGCTCTCAAGCCAGGTGTCTCCCATCCTGTAATTGTGCCTTTCATTTTTTTTGCCCAAGTGTAGTATGTAGTACCTTACATTTCTCCTTGTTAAAATTCATCTTGTTTGCTTTGGCCCAGTTGTCTAATCTGTTAAGGTCATTTTGAAGTGTGATCCTGTCCTCTGGGGTATTAGCCACCCCTCCCAATTTGGTGTCGTCTGCAAACTTGCTCAGGATGCCCTCAAGCCCATCATCCAAGTCATTGATAAAGATGTTGAATAAGACTGGGCCCAAGACAGAACCCTGTGGCACCCCACTAGCCACTTCTCTCCAGGATGAGGAGGAGCCATTGATGAGCACCCTTTGGGTTCGGTCAGTAAGCCAGTTACAAATCCACTGAATGGTAGCATTGTCTAGCCCACATTTTACCAGCTTCTTTACAATATCATGAGGCACCTTGTCAAAGGCCTTGCTGAAATCAAGATAGGCTACATCCACAGCGTTCCCTTCATCCACCAGGCTTGTAATTATGTAAAAAAATGAGATCAGATTAGTCTGACATGACTTATTTTTCAGAAACCCATGCTGACTTTTAGTGATCACAGAGTTTCTTTCTAGGTGCTCACAGACTGTTTGCTTAATGATCTGCTCTAGAATCTTTCCTGGTATTGATGTCAGGCTGACTGGGCGGTAATTGTTTGGGTCCTCTCTTTTCCCCTTTTTGAAAATAGGGACAACATTTGCCCTCCTCCAGTCTGCTGGAACTTCGCCTGTTCTCCAGGAATTTTCAAAGATTATTGCCAGTGGTTCTGAAATCACCTCTCCTAGTTCTTTTAATACTCTTGGATGTAGTTCATCTGGCCCTGGAGACTTGAATACATCTAAACTAGCCAAGTATTCTTGTACTACCCCCTTACTTATTCTGGGCTGTGTTTCCCCTGCTGAATCATCTGCTCCATATTCTTCAGGTCGGGCATTTAAACTGAAACAATAAGGGGGAAACAACAGAGAACAGAGAACATTCAACATTGCATAGCCGAATGCCTAGTTAGGAGCTCTTGTGGCCGTTGTGACTGTTTTCCGTCTAGTCATGCTTTTTTAAAGAATGACCAGGCTTGTCTGAACCTCCCAGGCCTTCTTAAATGTGGGCTTCAGAGCTTTAAGGGAAGTTGAAGTAACTTCTGTCAGGTTTGATGTTTTGGCATCTGTTTGCATTTGGTTAACCAAAGAGATAAGATAAGATATCTTTATTGTCATTGTCCCCCTGCGGGAACAACGAAATTACTCGGTTGCTACATCCACTCAGATAAAGCATTCCGCATAATCCAAAATTATAAAAAACCTAATTAAAAACAGTAAATATAATACAAAATAACAAGTAAAATAAGATGACTTCAAAGTCCAGGCTTTCCATTTAAGGCCAAAATTGCTCTAGAGAAGAAACTGTTCCTGAGACGGCTCGTTCTTGCCTGCATTGTTCTATATCTCCGTCCCGATGGCAGGAGCTGAAAGAAATGGTGGCCAGGGTGCGTTGGATCTCTTGATATATCTAGTGCTTTTCTATGGCACCTGGTGGTGTAAATTTGTTCTAAGGTGGTGAGTGAGCAGCCAATAATGCTCTCTGCTGTTTTAATAATTCTACACAGCTCTGCTCTGTCCTGGGAAGTACAGCTTCCGTACCACACACATAAACCGTACGTGAGCACGCTCTGTATGGCACAGTGATAGAAGGCAAGCAGCAGCTTTTGTGGAAGATGGTTTTTCCTTAAAATTCTCAAAAAATACAGTCTCTGCTGCGCCTTCTTCACAAGCCCCCTTGTATTAACACTCCAGGACAGATCCTCCTGTAACTCAATGCCTAGAAATCTAAACATTGTTACCCTCTCCACACAAATTCCGTCAATCAAGAGTGGCTGGACCTCGTTCTTCTGTCTCCTAAAGTCCACCACAAGCTCCTTAGTTTTCTTTGTATTAATGAGCAAGTTGTTGACTCTGCACCACTCTGTCAGTCGCTCCACCTCATCTCTATACTCAGTTTCACCCTCCTTATCAGAGATGAGCCCGATCACGGTTGTGTCATCTGCAAATTTGACAACCCTATTTCTAGGGTGGGCAGCGACACAATCATATGTATAAAGAGTATAAAGGAGCGGACTAAGTACGCATCCTTGTGGTGTTCCTGTGTTAGTCCTAAGCATGTACGACATATAAGGGCCCAACCGGACCCTCTGGGAGCGATCTGAGAGAAAGTCCAGTATCCACCCACAGAGTGATAGCGGGAGCCCCAGATTTCCCAATTTAGTTATCAGACGTCGCGGTAGAATGGTATTGAATGCCGAGCTGAAATCTACAAAAAGCAGTCTGGCGTAGCTCCCCCGCTGCTCCAAATGTGCAAGAACAGCTTGGAGGGCAATCACCACGGCATCCTCTGTTGATCTTTTCGTTTTGTAGACAAATTGGAATGTGTCCAATCCCTCTGGTAGGCAGGCAATGACATAATTTCGTACCAGCTTTTCAAAGCACTTCATAATTATGGGTGTAAGTGCTACTGGACGAAAGTCATTCGGATTCTCCGGATTGGATTTTTTTGGTACTGGAACAAAAGATGACTGACCTGGGAGATGGAGCGGATTCCAGGATAAAATATAAAAGCCAACCAATATTGTGAGGGACGAGGGATACAGGGAAGTCCCTCCCATCTTAAGTTCCAGCCCATCCCCAAGCGCGGGAGAGAGTAAGGAGAGCTCTGCCTCCAGCGGAGAGTCAGGAAGTGGTGTCCGAGGCTCAGGCAAGGTTGTGGAGCCCAGGCCGCAGGTGGGACAGGAAGTAGGACGCACAGGGGGGAGGCCAATTCCCCCAACTCCCGAATTGCGACGCAAACGTAGGGGGAAGAGGTTGGGTCTGCCAAAGCTGTGGTGCTGGAAGAAAACGCGCCAATCGCCATTCGGGAGTTCAGACACCTCACCTTAAGGATGCATTTTTACTGCTCTGAACACTGTAAATAATCAGCACTTAATAAAAACCTTAAAAGGCCATGCTGGAGTCGTTACTCTAGAGTAGCCATACCAGGCCCTCTGACAGCAACTCCCGAATCTTTTTTTTTGGCTACTTTGGAGTGCAGCGATGAGCGCTCAAGAGGCTGAGCATTGGAGGCTGGAGGCCGAAGCAGCGAAGCAGGAGCTGCAGAACCTCACAGCGCACGCACAGCAGCAATTGCATGCCGCTCAGGAGGAAGCGCGAGGGGCGCAGGAGGAGCTGAACAAGCTGGTGGACCAGGTGAGGACAAAAGAGGAGACTGAGAAACAGCTAAGGGTGATGGTTTTGGACCTACAGAAGAAGTTGGAAGAGGAGAAAGCCGCTAGAGGTGGGGGGGTGCCCCAGCCGCAGCTAGTCCAAGTGAGAAGGGGACAGAGCCTAGTCACCAAGTTTAGCGGCGACCCTAGGGAGTACCTAGGATTCGAGACAGAAATAAATTATGCGCTGGAATTGCATGCAGCAGAATTCCCAGATGACGCGCACAGAGTCTCCTTTATCATAGAGCATTTGACGGGGGCCGCCCGAGAATGGGTAAGACCGCTCATCGCGCAAAAAAATCCTTGCATGAAGAACGCAAAATTATTTCTAGAAGCTTTAAAAATAATGTACGCTAGTGACAGTGAAATGGAGGCCACTAAAGAGGAGCTTCATAACTTAACACAAGGAAAATCGACAGTTAGGGACTACTGGGCGAGATTCACCATGCTGGTGCACAAACTGGGGTGGGATCTGCAAAGTGAGCCAGTGAAATCAGCCTTCTACATGGGTTTGCACGCAGACGTTAAGGATGAGCTGGCAAGAGGTCCCAAACCGCGAACTATGGATGAGTTAAGCAAAGCGGCGCTAGCGGTGGGGGTGAGACAGGAATCCAGATGGAATGACAAACAAGCGACGCGCGCAGCAAAACCTTGGTTCCCACGCTCCCAGGACAGACCACATCACCAAACCCCACCCCAGGGCCCGCCCCCACACCCACCCAGGCCAAGCCCAGAGCCGGAACCGATGGAGATCGGAGGAGCGCGCGCGCGGGCTTTTCAAACCCCGGCGGCGCCAAGACGCAAGGAGGGAAGAGGCGGGAATTGCTTTCTCTGCAACTCCCCCAGGCATCGCGTCAGAGACTGCCCTCATCGCAGAGAGTGGCAAGGAAAGGCGGGAACGGTTGTACCTTCCCCAGCTGACGCAGCACCACAGCAGGGAAACGAGACAGCCTGGCTGCAGGAGACAAGGGGGAGCGGCCAGGCACAGTCAGCAGACAACAGCCCCCGCCCGCCCACCCGCACAGAGAGGAGCACAGCCAGCCCACCCCTCCCAGAGCAGGAGTGGTTCTAGAAGTCACGCTCACGCTCCCAAATGGCTATCCCCTGACAGTCCTCGCCTTAATTGACAGTGGTGCCTCAGCCAACTTCTTCTCGAGAAACTTTGCGGAAGAGCACCAGATCCAACTTCTGCAGCTGGATTTTCCCCTGCACGTGGCCACCATTGACGGCAGAGAGCTGCTGGGAGGGGCCATCACGCATCAAACCCCCCCCCCATGAGAATGACGGTGGGAAGGCACTCAGAGACACTGGCTTTCAACGTCACAACCATCTCAGACCCCCCCATCGTCTTGGGCATGAGCTGGCTGACGCGCCACGACCCCTCCATAAGTTGGCACCAGAGATGCATCACTTTTGGATCGGACTTTTGTCTGGAACATTGCATGCAGCACCAACCAGGGGAGGGGCCTCCGATAGCCACGGTGGCCACCATGCACGTCAAGGGGGGTGAGGCAATACCCAAGCCGTACTGGGACCTGCAGGAGGTCTTCAGCGAAGCGGAGTCCGACCACCTACCCCCACACAGGCCTTTTGACTGCCAGATCAACCTGGTGCCAGGGGCAACTATACCCCCAGCCAAGCTGTACGCCATGTCAGATCAGGAACTGGAGGATCTGCGCGCTTTCATCGACAAGAACCTCAAGCGGGGGTTCATCAGAGAAAGCAAGGCAGCAGGGGGCAGCCCGGTCTTCTGGGTGGACAAGAAAGACACGCAACAGCGCCGTCTGGTGGTGGATTTTAGACGGCTGAATTCGGTGACAGAGCCAATGGCTTTCCCCATGCCCAGAGTGGATGATCTCCTGACAGCGGCACACAGGGGCAAGATCTTCACCAAGCTCGACCTAAGAGGGGCGTACAACTTGATTAGGATCCGGGAGGGTGATGAATGGAAAACCACGATGTTCACGCCTCTGGGCTCTTTTGAATATCTGGTGATGCCCTTCGGGTTGCAAGGGGGCTCAGCATGCTTCCAGGCCTTCATGCACCACGTCCTGGGGTCCCTCCTCTTCAAGAACTGCTTGGTCTTTCTGGATGACATCCTTATCTACTCCAATGACCCAGTGCAGCATGTGAAGGATGTCAGGGAGGTGTTGCAGCGCCTGAAGGACAACCACCTGTATGTGAAGCTGGAGAAGTGCAAGTTTCACACCAAAGAAGTGGACTTCCTAGGCTACAAGCTGTCAGACAAGGGGCTGGCGATGGACAAGGACAAGGTGCAGGCCATCCTGGACTGGCACAGCCCCAGGACGCGCAAAGATGCCCAACGCCTACTAGGCTTCGCGAACTTCTACAGGAAGTTCATCAAGAACTTCTCTCGCGTCACGGCTCCTATCACCGACTGCCTGAGAGGCAAGCAGAAGTTCCGGTGGACACCAGAGGCGCAAGCAGCGTTCGAAAGCCTCAAGAGGGTATTCGCTTCAGACCAGCACCTGTTCCACGTGGTGCAGGATGCGCCCCTACGCCTGGAGACAGATGCTTCGGACAAGGCTCTGGGAGCGATTCTGTTGCAACTGGACGCCAACAGAGAGTGGAGACCCTGTGCCTTCTTCTCCAGGAAGCTGACCCAGCCGGAACGCAACTACACAGTGTTTGACAGGGAACTTCTCGCGATCCACGCTGCGTTCCAGCACTGGCGACACTTCCTGGTGGGCGCCAAGCACCCCATCCAGGTGTGCACAGACCACAAGAACCTGGAGTTCTGGAGAACTGCCAGGGTGCTCAACCAGCGGCAGATACGGTGGGCAGAGTTCTTCTCGAACTTCAACTTCTCCATCCACTACATCCCGGGAGAGCAGAATGTCAGGGCGGATGCCCTCTCCCGCAAACCAGAGTACATGGAGGAGGAGTTGCCACCGGCACCCAGCCCTTAGCCACACCGCACATGCCGTGGGAAGTAGTGTCCATGGACTTCATCACAGACCTGCCGTCGTCCAGGGGCAAGACCGCAGTGTTGGTGGTGGTGGACCTCATGTCCAAAATGTGCCATTTTATACCGTGTGCCAGGGCGGTCTCGGCAGAAGAGACGGCCAAACTGTTTGTTGACCACGTATTCAGACTGCATGGATTGCCTTTAAGGGTTATTTCGGATCGTGGCCGCCAATTTGTTTCCAGGTTCTGGAGGCGGCTCATGAACCTCCTGCAGGTGGAGGTCAGCTTGTCGACGGCTAGGCACCCGCAAACCAATGGACAGGCGGAGCGGGTCAACGCCATTCTGCAGCAGTACCTGAGATGTTACGTCAGCCAGAGGCAAACGGACTGGGTGGATCGCCTGCCCCTGGCAGAATTTGCCTACAACAATGCGGTGCACGTCTCCACAGGGGTGTCGCCCTTTAAGGCCAACTACGGGCGCGACCTCAGATCTTTCCCGGAGAGGGAGGGGGAGGAGGAGGAAGAGGGCCCACAGGCAGAGGATTGGGCAGAGGACCTGGAGACGGTGCACCAGCAGCTCAGAGAACACTTGGAGAGGGCCAAGGAAGCGTACAAGAAGGGGGCAGATCGCCACAGGCGACCGGGAGAGGTCATCAGGGTGGGGGACAAGGTTTGGTTATCCTCGGAAGGTCTTCCCACCAGGGGGCGATGCAAGAAGTTAGCACCCAGGAGGCTGGGCCCCTTCACGGTCACGCAACAGGTCAACCCGGTAGCCTTCAGGCTAGCACTGCCGGAGGACATGAGAGTGCACCCAGTGTTTCATAGATCGCTGCTGTCGCCGTACAGGGAAAGTACCAGGTTCAGGGACAGCGATCAGCCTCCAGAGGGAGGGGGGGAGACGGGAGACGCCCGACAGCTCAATGAGGCAACTGAGATTTTAGACTCAAGGAGAGGGGTGAGAGGACTGGAGTACCTGACAGCATGGGAGGACACTCCGCCGTCCCACAATGAGTGGATACCGGCCACAGAAGTACCTGAGGAATTTTTAGTGGAAGAGTTCCACGCCCTGTTCCCCCACAGGCCCAAGCCCTGGCACATGGAAAGGGAGGGAGAGGGGGAGGGGCAGGAGGAAGGGATAGCAGGCAGCAGCTCTCCATGGAGATGGGAAGCGGAATTTGAGGACACGGAAGAAGAGGTGTGGGTTTCACCGAGGTCAACGACGTCAGAGGCAGGAGAGGACTGGCAGAACATTTTTACTCCCACCAGCTCTGACGCCACTGACTTCTTGGGATTCCCGTCTTCTCAGGGGGAAGGAGAAAGATCGCAGGATTGGGGGGAAATTTTTACACCCACAGGCTCGGATGCCACAGACTTCTTGGGGTTTCACTCGTCCCCAGCAAGCGGAGAGCCACTAGGAAGGGGGGGAGAGGAGCCTGGGAGGGGGATGGATGTGAGGGACGAGGGATACAGGGAAGTCCCTCCCATCTTAAGTTCCAGCCCATCCCCAAGCGCGGGAGAGAGTAAGGAGAGCTCTGCCTCCAGCGGAGAGTCAGGAAGTGGTGTCCGAGGCTCAGGCAAGGTTGTGGAGCCCAGGCCGCAGGTGGGACAGGAAGTAGGACGCACAGGGGGGAGGCCAATTCCCCCAACTCCCGAATTGCGACGCAAACGTAGGGGGAAGAGGTTGGGTCTGCCAAAGCTGTGGTGCTGGAAGAAAACGCGCCAATCGCCATTCGGGAGTTCAGACACCTCACCTTAAGGATGCATTTTTACTGCTCTGAACACTGTAAATAATCAGCACTTAATAAAAACCTTAAAAGACCATGCTGGAGTCGTTACTCTAGAGTAGCCATACCAGGCCCTCTGACAAATATGCTAGTTAATACCAGCCAACAAAGGCAGCGAAAACTATAATAAGGCCTCACATCTAACTTTCTTCAGTTCTTCCTCTATCACAAGCATTTATTTGTTCAATAATGGATGTGAACCACGTCCCCTTCGCCTGACTTATGCTAACATAGCTGGGAGAGGTGTCAGGTGGTGGGTTTGATGGTTCTGTGTCATCTGCGACCCGGTCACAGCATGCTAGCAGTGGCCCCCTACTGGTTTCAAGATTGTCAGGTGCCTCATAGGCATGCTCAAATGCTGGGGGGTAAGAGATGCCACACATCAACAATGACACTAAGTTAGACTCCAAGGATGTCCTCTTGAGGCCGAAATGGAGCACTCTCAATCTCGCTGTTCAGTTCTTCCTCTATCAAAAGCATTCATTCACATTGTTCAATAATCTGGAGCTCCATTTCTTCCTGAGTCTCTAATAAGCTTTCCTCTTCATTGCAGATGGTGATGAATTGGAAGGGAAGAACCAGGGGGACCACAACAGAATCCGTATAGTAGGGAAGTCAAATAAATATTCAGAGTGTGGAGAGAACATCGGTCAGAGCTCCCAGTCCACGTCCCATCAAAGAAAGAGCTTCATTCGGAGGGGTAGCTTTAATTCACACAAAAGAAATCACAGTGGAGAGAAATTGTATCAGTGTTTGGAATGTGGAAAGAGCTTCACTAATAGCTCCCATCTCACTTCCCATCAAAGAATTCATACAGGGGAGAAACCTTTTCAATGTGTTGAGTGTGGTAAGAGCTTTCGTCACAGCCACCATCTCAATAGCCATCACAGAATTCATACGGGGGAGAAACCCTATCAGTGCGTGAAATGTGGGAAAAGCTTCAATCATAAGAATCATCTCGCTTCCCATCAAAGAATTCATACGGGGGAGAAACCCTATCGGTGCTTCAAATGTGGAAAGCGCTTCAGTCAGAGTTCCAATCTCACTTCGCATCAAAGAACCCATACAGGGGAGAAACCATATCAATGCCTGGAATGTGGAAATAGCTTCAGTGACAGGCTGAGTCTCACTTCGCATCAGAGAATTCATACAGGGGAGAAACCCTACCAGTGCTTGGAATGTGGAAAGCGCTTCAGGCAAAGCTCACATCTCGCTTCCCATCGCAGAATTCATACAGGGGAGAAACCCTATCGGTGCTTCGAATGCGGAAAGAGCTTTAGTCGCAGCCACCATCTCACTTCCCATCACAGAATTCATACAGGGGAGAAACCATATCAGTGCTTCGAATGTGGGAAGAGCTTCAGGCAAAGCTTGAGTCTCAAGATCCACCAAAGAATTCATACAGGGGAGAAACCATATCAGTGCTTGGAATGTGGGAAGAGCTTCAGTGTCAGGCACAGTCTCACTTCCCATCAAAGAATTCATACAGATGGAAAACCAAAAAAGAAAAGCAATAAAGCAAAAACTATTAAACAAAGAATTCATACAGGGGAGACACCATATCAATGCTTGGAATGTGGAAAGAGCTTCAATCTGAAGGAAAGTCTGACTTCCCATCTAAGAATTCATACAGAGGGAAAACCAAAAAGGAAAAGTAATAAAGAAAAAAATTATTAAACAACCCTTACAAAACACCATTGTATAGAAAAAAGGTGAAGAATAACTAAAAATACCCTTTATGACATTTGTATCATATATATCATATCATTCATCAACCCATAGAAAGCCAGGCTCCCCCACCTCTCTCCTGGGTGCCCCCTCTTCTCCCCGTCTCCCACCCTGGGAGATCCTTCCTTCCCTCAGTTCCTTGTAGGTCCCTCCAACTCTCCTCTTCCAATGTGTGTCCTCCTTAATTCAAAATAAAGGAATCTTAATATAGAAAACAAACAAAAAGTAGATGAAATGGAAACTCCCGTCTCCATCTGAAAATCATCTGTTGCAACATTTATTCAGAATATGCACTCCAGAATAATCCCAGCTGTATTTCATATCCAGCCTTTTCCCTCCCCTTCAGCAATATGACATTTCCCTCCCTACCACAGCCTTCGAATCTTAACCACTCAGACAGTGCAATATGACTCTCATAATGATCGTCTCATAATCCAAATTAGTATTTCTCCAGTTTCTCCATCCACTTTCTATAAAGCCTTTTAAACCATTTCAACAAATTTCAACCAAATCACAATCCAAAATTATTGTCTCTTTGAATGTTCATCCATTCACGCTTCCTCTTCTTTCTTCATTTCCTAATCTTTAGATATTTTAATCCACAGAGGATGGGGAAGAAGGCATCTTAATTCCCTTTCCTCAGAGTTTCCCTCATACAAGAGTGTAGATTGCCTTGTTAACAGTTTCAGGAGTTGCATTTAACCCCCTTTTGCTGGCTGTACATTTTTCTCTGCCGATCATTCCCACACCAGCTCAGTCCAACCTCATCCTTCCATGGAGCTCTTTCTCTCTCCTCCTGTTCTTCCCTCGCCTGCTCAACACAACCTTCTGCCTCTCCCAGAGACTCCTTTCCAACAACTCCCAGCTTAGGACCCACACATTCCCCTTGTCCCTTTTTAGGGACCCGTCTGTTGAAGATTCATTCCCAGTGTCTGCAGTCATGGGATTGTTGTCTATCATATGACAGTGTTTGTTTTTCATTCCACAGTGTGGGAAGTGATGGAGACAGGATGTTTGTGATACTGTGTTCCGTGAAGTGGGACTATAGTCCTTTGTTCTTTCTCTTTGCTGTCTGATGCTAGAGAGAGAGGGAGCCATGTTGCAGTGCTCCGAGTGTATCATATGTAAATAAAAGTAGATTAGCCAAAATGCTGAGTTGCTGAGGTCTGTTACGCAAACTGCGAAGACTCTGCAGATCCCTAAGTGTGCTGATGTCTCCAAGGCATCAGTCACTGTGATGTTCGTGTTGGAGAAAGCTTTTGAAGCTCCCGATCGATCAACCAGGAGGGAGAGAACATGCCAGTCGGGCATGTGTCTTTACCAAGGTCCTGCTCATGTTTAGGACGCTCCTGTAACAATGGTTATGCGCCCAGGGATCGGGACCACAGACCCAGTGCCAGTAGGGCTGGTATTTGTCCCCGTTGGGGTTTCCTGGAACCAGCAGCTTCAAGCAAGCCTCTTCAGAGACGGAAGAGAAAAAGCAAGTGCGTGGAGACTCTGTGAGTATGCTGAGCTGCCTAAAAGTGAAAGTAAAAGGCAGGCTGGGCTGTTTTGTGCCAACACTAGCAGCTTGCGCAGATTTATGGCTGTCTGATAAGGACAGTAAGAGTTCCAGCTTGAACTAAGCTGCGGAATGGATCCCATTCCCTAAGTTTACATGGAGGGAACTGGGAAGAAAATGTTCCATCCCCTGAGTTCCATCCCCTGAGTTAGGGAGATGCGATGTGCCTTTCCCCGTTTGCCAGGAGCCTACATGGGACCCCTTCTCCTTCTGAAGGGACTTCCGAGGAGGAAGCCAGGGCGGATCAGTCCCTGGACCTTGGAGTTGATTCCCAGACTCATCTGGAAGTGCCATATAAGGTTCCTTTCCCCATTTGCCAGGAGCCTATTTGGGGTTCCTCCTTCCACACCCCAAGATTCTTCCAAGGCCTTGGGGAAGGAAACTGAGGCAGGCTCTGCTTGCTCCCCAGGGCCCTGCAGGGGATTCAGGGGGGGGGATCTGTCTCTTCCTCTGGCCATTGCAGCCCCCAGGAAGCCTTGGAAGAAAGGCAGGAGACTCTCAGCAGAGAGCAGCCAAGTCCGGTTCTTCTCCAAAATGGCTTCCTCTTCTGAGAGCGCCCTCTCTTTCTTGTCTGGGCTGGGCTGGGAGGACCCCAGTTCAGCCAGTTCCCCCAGTGTCCCCCCACTGGGCTCCAGTGGCCCCGAGAGACCTGCAGGGATCCTGAGTGGGAGCAGCTTCTCCTGTTGAATTGCCACCTGAGGGGGAAGGAACAAGCAAGGGCTGTCCAGAAAGGGCTCCTGGGACCCCAAGTTCGGGGTCCAGAAGGGAAGTCTCCAGCCTGGTCTTTCCCCTATTCCTGAAGGTGGAGCCCTTCTCCTAGCGCTGACTCTTGGGGTGACCAAGGAAGCTGGTCCGGGGGTCAAACTCCCCTGAGGGAACCCTCCACCTCAGATGAGATGAAGCCATTATTATTATTATTATTATTATTATTATTATTATCCTTCTCATTCTCCTTCTTGGGCCTCCGAGACAGAGAGGGCCTTTCCTTCCTGGCCCCCTTCGCCTGTCCTGGCCCAGAACCTGGTGGATCCCCCAAGGCTGCTTGCCTGGCATCTCCCAATGGAGAGAGAGGCCTCCTCTGTCGGGCCATCATGGCAGGAAGGCTGCTGAGGACCCAAAGGTGCCGCCCTCCTTCAGCCGGGAGGAGAGAGAGACCCCAAGAATGTGGGGCCCACGGGGCCCACAGGGGAGCCATGGCGTCTCTGGGAGCGGCTGAGGCCTCCGGAAGAAACAACATGGCGTTCCCGCCTATTTCGAAAAAAGGCGGGAAACACTGCCGTCTGGCCCTGCTGCCTCCGTGGGCTCCTCCTGGGCCTGCCTGGCCGGGGGGGAATCTAGCTACCCCCCAAATAATGGGGGGGAGGAAGAGGAGGAAGGCGAAATGAAGGAGAAGCTGGGAGGGGGAGCAGCCAAGAGAGAAACTCAGGGGGGAAACTCCCTCAGGAAACCGGGCGAAGGAGAGGAGGAATCTGAAAGGGGATTGGCCAGCTGTCCGATGGAGAGGCTTCTGATTGGTCCATCCCTGCTCGGGGTGGGAAATGGGGTCAGGTGGTTCTGGGAGCCCCGTAGAAACTGGTTTTCTGCCTGGAGAAACAGGGAAAGGATGACAGGGGTCCCTCTTGCTTTGAACTGGGGAGAGTCCCAGAGGGAGGGGCCGCCCCCCTGAGCAACATGCGCCCCCTCCCTTTCCTGCCTGTGGGGTTCTTACAGGGGCCCCCTCCACATCTGCCCCCCCTTCAGCCCCCTCCCAATCTCAGGCGTGTTTCATTCCTTGCCCGGGACACTTTCTCATCTGTCTCTTTTCCTGGGATGAAAAGCGGCTGCAGAAGCAGAAAAATCCACTGGAGGGGAGGGATCTCCTGGCTGGGACGCCCCCCCCTCCATCCTTACCCCCCCCCCACTCGCTGAGCTGGGTGGTGTTTTTTTAGAGGGTGTCTTGACGGAGCCATTTCTGAGCCCAAGGAACCTCCTGCCACTAGGCAGACTTTCCCCTCTTTTCCATCCCAGCCTTTCCCTGGGATCCAGGAGCCTCTAGGTTGGGGGAGGGGGAGAGCCAAGGTAACCCCCCCCCATGCTCCCCCTCTCCCTCGCGGTTAGTCTGGTTAGATGTGGGCTCCTTGGGGGAGAGTCCTTGGCAAAGAGGGAGAAGCGGGGAGGGAAAAGGGGCTGCCCCTTGAGCGCAGGCGCAGAAGCAGGAAAGAGGGGCGGGCTCGGTGCTCTGGCTTTGTAAGGGTTAAAAGGAGCAGAGGTGGATTCCTAGAGAGGACAGGAAGTGAAGGGGGAGGGGCAAGGTTCTCCATGGCTAAATTCCCTCCCTCCCTCCCGCATTCCTTCCTGCTTTCTTCTCTCCTTTGCAAAAGCTTCCTTGGTGCCAGTTCCTGGAATCGGGTGAGTCTCCCCTCTCTCTCTCTTCCCTCTGAGGCTGCCATGGGGAGAAGGGGGTGCAGGGAGGGTGAATGGGGGTCTCTGTTCAGATCATGCCTGGTGGGGGGAGACCCCCCAAGTCAGGGAGCGGAGGGTCCTCCCTTGTCCTCTCTGCCAAGCCAGGGAGGGGGCGAGCTCTGCTCTTCCTTTGGGTCCAGATGCTGCCTTCCTTTTGGGGGAGGGGGCTTTGGGTCAAGGAAAAGTGGGCATGCAAATGAACCCCCTTCAGATGGAGGGATAAGTCACCATTTGCTAACAGAGGGTGAAGACAGATGGGAACATTTCCACATGGGAGGAGGAGCACAGGGGTGTTATGGGAAATCCCGGGTTGAGAGACTACTCAACAGCCCAGCTCATGGGGTACAAGTCCCTGCGATCCAGTAAAAGAAGGAACTTCCAGCCAAGCCTTCTCAGGGGGGGCTTCACCCTTTTCACATAGAAAAATAAAAAGTAATCTCATATCAGAGGTCCCCCCCCCTTTGACTGTCCATTATTCTACAGTTCGAGTCTAATTGCAAGTGGCAGATTTCCAAAAGTCAGAGCACAGTTCCGATAGATATTCAGGGAAATCATCCAAAAGATAAGGTTTTCAGCGCTGGTGCTATCCTGCACCTAATTAATTTCCACACCGTTTATATTTCCACTCTCGCTTGCTATAAATGAACAGTCCATCTCAGTGGCTGGGTATTTAGCAGATAAACTCTACCTCCGATCTTGAAGCATGTCCAAAACTTAAATCCAGTTTTTCATCTTAAGCTTTGGAACCTGAGGCGCTCGCAAAGGCAGCCTCAAGGGGGGCTGGACTCTCTCGGGGGCTCACACCCAATGCCCGCCAGCCCCTTCTTCTTCCGAATTTGGAGCCGAGTTAATGGGCAACTGCGGATGAGGCTGCTTACTCCCATCTCAGCCTCTAATACCCCATGGGACCCGGAGCGGTGGAATTTCCAGCCATCTTTGTGGCGGCTCAAG
This sequence comes from Zootoca vivipara, assembly GCF_963506605.1. NCBI lineage: Eukaryota > Metazoa > Chordata > Lepidosauria > Squamata > Lacertidae > Zootoca > Zootoca vivipara. The sequence continues at coordinate 119,297 of NC_083277.1, forward strand.
TGGAAGTCTAATTGGTTGTCTGTTAACAGCTCTCTCTATATGTCTGCCAATTTGTCTTCATATTTACTTTTTTCTAAGATCTTGCTTCTAATGGGGAAAGCCACCATGGTGTTTTCTGTTCTAATTAAATCTTTACATTTCTCCGAAACTTTAAGAATCAAGTTTTCTTTTATGATTATAAAAACTTTTATGAACTTTTGCCTAGGGACAGGATGGTGACTGGTTTTTGCACCAAGTTCTGTCCATAAACCCCACTAAGTTAAAGGGGTTCTACCTTGAGGTCACTACTGTGCAGACCATGCCAGAGTTATGAAGCGGGGTGAGGAGCAAACAGAGGAAATTGGAACCACTAGAATCATAGAATCCTAGAGTTGGAAGAGACCACAAGGGCCACCCAGTCCAACCCCCTGCCAAGCAGGAAACACCATCAAAGCATTCCCGACATATGCCTGTCAAGCCTCTGCTTAAAGACCTCCAAAGAAGGAGACTCCACCACACTCCTTGGCAGCAAATTCCACTCCAGAGTGAGCTTTCAAGGATGCTCCCCATATGTGTTGAATGTCTCATCAAGATTCATAGAATAAAAAGTTGAACAATATGTAGCTGTTTCAAAGTACGGATCCATCCAACCGTATATGGCAGAATAGTCATGGGAAACGCCCCCCCCCCCCGGTCTCCCTTGTGGTCAGTCTGGATCAGATGTGGGCTCCCCTCTGGGCAGAGATGGAGGAGGGGGGAGAGAAGGGGGGCAGAAGCAGGAAGGGAGGAGGGGCCGGCTCAGTACTCTTGGCTTTGCAAAGGGTTAAAAGGAGCACAGCTGCATTCCTAGAAAGGATAGGAAAGGAAGGGGGGAGGGGGCAAGGTCCTCCACGGCTAAATCCCCTCCCTCCCTCCCACATCCCTTCCTGCAAGCAGAGAGGAGGCTGCTTGATTCTCTCTCCTTTGCAAAAGCTTCCTTGGTGCCCCTCCTGGAATCCGGTGAGTCTCCCCTCTCTCTCTTCCCCCTGAGGGTGCCATGGGGAGAAAGGGGTCCCAGGGGTGCAGGGAGGGTGCATGGGGGTCCCTGTTCAGATCATGCCTGGTGGTGGTGGGGAGACCCCCAAGTCAGGGAGCGGAGGGTCCTCCCTTGTCCTCTCTGCCAAGCCAGGAAGGGGGCCAGTTCGTGAGAGGTCTGCATCTCTGCTCTTCCTTTGGGTCCAGATGCTGCCTTCCTTTTTGGGGAGGGGCCTTTGGGTCAAGGAAAAGTGGGCATGCAAATGAACCCCCTTCAGATGGAGGGATAAGTCACATTTGCTAACAGAGGGTGAAGACAGATGGGAACATTTCCACATGGGAGGAGGAGCACAGGGGTGTTATGGGAAATTCCGGGTTGAGAGACTACTCAACAGCCCAGCTCATGGTGTACAAGTCCCTGCGATCAGTAAAAGAAGGAACTTCCAGCCAAGCCTTTTCAGGGGGGCTTCACCCATTTCACATAGAAAAATAAAAAGTAATCTCATATCAGAGGTCCCCCCCCCTTTGACTTTGACATGAAAGCTCATACCAAAATAAAAACTTACCGGTAGTTGGTCTTTAAGGTGCTACTGAAGGAATTTTTTTCTTTTGCTTCGACTCAGACCAACACGGCTACCTACCTGTAATATGTCTGCCAATTTGTCTTCATATTTACTTTTTTCTAAGATCTTGCTTCTAATGGGGAAAGCCACCATGGTGTTTTCTGTTCTAATTAAATCTTTACATTTTTCCGAAACTTTAAGAATCAAGTTTTTTTATGATTATAAAAACTTTTATGAACTTTTGCCTAGGGACAGGATGGTGACTGGTTTTTGCACCAAGTTCTGTCCATAAACCCCACTGAGTTCAAGGGGTTCTACCTTGAGGTCACTACTGTGCAGACCATGCCAGACTTATGAAGCGGGGTGAGGAGCAAACAGAGGAAATTGGAACCACTAGAATCATAGAATCCTAGAGTTGGAAGAGACCACAAGGGCCATCCAGTCCAACCCCCTGCCAAGCAGGAAACGCCATCAAAGCATTCCTGACATATGCCTGTCAAGCCTCTGCTTAAAGACCTCCAAAGAAGGAGACTCCACCACACTCCTTGGTAGCAAATTCCACTGCCGAACAGCTCTTACTGTCAGGAAGTTCTTCCTAATGTTTAGGTGGAATCTTCTTTCTTGAAGTTTGAATCCATTGCTCCGTGTCCGCTTCTCTGGAGCAGCAGAAAACAATCTTTCTCCCTCCTCCATATGACATCCTTTCATATATTTGAACATGGCTATCATGTCACCCCTTAACCTTCTCTTCTCCAGGTTAAACATACCCAGCTCCCTAAGCCATTCCTCATAAGGCATCGTTTCCAGGCCTTTGACCATTTTGGTTGCCCTCTTCTGGACACGTTCCAGCTTGTCAGTATCCTTCTTGAACTGTGGTGCCCAGAACTGGACACAGTACTCCAGGTGAGGTCTGACCAGAGCAGAATACAGTGGTACTATTACTTCCCTAGATCTAGATGCTATACTCCTATTGATGCAGCCCAGAATTGCATTGGCTTTTTTAGCTGCTGCATCACACTGCTGACTCATGTCAAGTCTGTGGTCTACCAAGACTCCTAGATCCTTTTCACATGTATTGCTCTCAAGCCAGGTGTCTCCCATCCTGTATTTGTGCCTTTCATTTTTTTTGCCCAAGTGTAGTACTTTACATTTCTTCTTGTTAAAATTCATCTTGTTTGCTTTGGCCCAGTTGTCTAATCTGTTAAGGTCATTTTGAAGTGTGATCCTGTCCTCTGAGGTATTAGCCACCCCTCCCAATTTGGTGTCGTCTGCAAACTTGCTCAGGATGCCCTCAAGAGAGGTTTAGAAATGGGGCTTCTGTTGGAAAGGGGCTGACCCATTTGTGCTTCTCTGGGGGCAGGAGAATTCCTGCAGGGCCTCTGAGGCTCCCTTCCCTTCTTCCTCTCTCCCAGGACCCTGCAGCTTGTTTTGGCACCTCCTCAGGAAGGACGAAAGAGACGGATCCTGCAAAGCTACGCAAGGATGGAAGGGGGAAGATGGACGGTTGACCTGGTCAGGTTGTCCCCCGAATCCTTCCCCACAACCTCTGAGCGTTCCCTCCCAGGGACCTCCGAGAGATCTGGTGAGTTCCAGGGGAGTGGAGATGGGGACATGGAGGGATGGAGCTGGAGAGGTATTGGGACTTCCTCCGCTTGGGGGTTAGGATTAGGGCTGGGGAGCTGTGATGTATCCTGGTTCAAATTATCTACAGATGACAAAGGTGAAGGCAGGCAAGCAGGCGGATGGAGAAGGAGAACGGGAGCACCTTTTCGGGCTCCTCCACCTGCCTGCCTGCCTTCACCTTTGTCATCTGTAGATAATTTGAACCAGGATACATCACAGCTCCCCAGCCAACGCAATGTATTGGCAGCTCAAAAGGTCTAAAACCAGTGCTGTGATCTGAATGCCCTACCAATGCCAGACAACTTACGGATCCATCGTGCAACACTAGAAGCCACGACTCTTTAAAGTAACCTGATCCGGCTTTGCAGATTGAATGCAGATGGGGCCTCTACGCAATGCCTTTTTTCCCTTTTTCTTTTTCGGATAACTTTCTATTTGCTTTTAAAAACAAGGAATCATAGAGTTGGAAGAGACCACAAGGGCCATCCAGTCCAACCCCCTGCCAGGAACATAGGAATAATAAATAATGCAAACATGTAGACCAAGTCTTCTCATGTCATTTGTATATAAAATAGCAGAACAAATTTGCTGGAATATCTATAACATATGGCTCATCATTAGTGGTCATTGTATGAGTTCTGGGTTCATGAATTACTTTAAACTGAAACAAAAAAGGGGAAACAGGAGAGAACAGAGAACATTCAACATCGCATAGCCGAATGCCTAGTCAGGATCTCTTGTGGCCATTGTGCTTAGATTAGATTTTAAACGTTTGATGCTGTACTGTTTTTAATATTCGGTTGGAAGCCGCCCAGAGTGGCTGGGGAAACCCAGCCAGAGGGGGGGGGTATAAATTATTACTATTATTATTACATTAAGTGTGAGTAATAGTCATTTTTCCTCTTCTGTCACCAATGAAACAATACAGAGTTGGTCTCCTCATGAACATGGAAGGAGGGGTTCAAAGTGAAGAAAGTGATTTACGAAATTTAAATTTAGACCAAGCCAATTGAGATAACTTCTGATGGGGATTCTTCAGATGAAGATGTTGCTGTTTGTATCCTGACCAGAGAGTTCTGCATAAAGAAGTCAAGGAGAATCATGGGATCATGGAGACTCGCAGTAAAACTCTCTGTTCCATCATAACATCAGTTTTGGAATTAAGCAAGTAACCTCTATGTGATGAACCTCCACTATTTCGATGGAGACCAACAGCATTTGGGATTCTCCCATCCCCACCATGAACCCTGAATGGAGGAATATCCTCTGTGAATGTTCCTCTGTGACTGTTCTTAATCTAGTCATGCCTTTTTAAACAATGACCAGGCTTGTCTGAACTGCCCAGGCCTTCCTAAATGTTGGCTTCAGAGTTTTTAGGGAACTTCTGTCAGGTTTGTTCTTTTTGTTTTTCCTTCTGTCTGCATTTGGTTAACCAAAGAGATGACTTGACCATGGAGAAGGAGTGGATTCCATTACTGAGCCAAACAAAATTATCCCAGATAAATGCCAAGCAATATGTCAGTTAATACCAGCCAACAAAGGCAGTGAAAACTATAGGAAGGCCTCACATCTAACTTTCTTCAGTTCTTCCTCTATCAAAAGCATTCATTCACATTGTTCTATAATCTGGAACTCCATTTCTTCCTGAGGCTCTAATTAGCTTCTCTCTTCATTGCAGATGGTGATGAATTGGAAGGGAAGAACAAGGGGGACCACAACAGAATCCCCATAGTGGAGAAGTCCTATAAATATTCAGAGTGTGGAGAGAACATCCGTGAGAGCTCCCAGTCCACCTCCCATCAAAGAACGAACTTCATTCAGAGGAATAGTCTCACTTCACACACAAGAACACAGAGTAGGGAGAAATTGTACCAGTGCAGAGAATGTGGGAAGTGCTTCAATCGGAAGTATAGTCTCGATTTGCATCAAAGAATTCATACAGGGGAGAAACCCTATCAGTGCTTGGAATGTGGAAAGAGCTTTCGTCAGAGAGGTGATCTCACTTCCCATCAAAGAATTCATACAGGGGAGAAACCCTATCAGTGCTTGGAATGTGGGAAGAGCTTCAGTGTTAGGCAGAAACTCACTTCCCATCAAAGAGTCCATACAGGAGAGAAACCCTATCAGTGCTTGGAATGTGGAAAGAGCTTCAATCGGAAGGATCAACTGACTTCCCATCACATGATTCATACAGGGGAGAGACCCTATCACTGCTTGGAATGTGGGAAGAGGTTTAGTCACAAGCTGAGTCTCACTTTGCATCAGAAAATTCATACAGGGGAAAAACCCTATCAGTGCTTGGAATGTGGGAAGAGCTTCACTCATAACTCCAATCTCACTTCCCATAAGAGAATTCATACAGGGGATAAACCCTATCAGTGCGTGGAATGTGGGAAAAGCTTCACTCGTAGCTCCCATCTCACTCGCCATAAAAGAAATCATACAAGGGAGAAACCCTATCAGTGCTTCGAATGTGGAAAGAGCTTCAGTGAGGGGTCCTGTCTCACTTCCCATCAAAGAATGCATACAGGGGAGAAACCATATCATTGCTTAGAATGTGGAAAGAGCTTCCGTCAGAGGGGCAATCTCATGTCCCATCAAAGAACTCATACAGGGGAGAAACCATATCAGTGTTTGGAATGTGGAAAGAGCTTCCGGGATGGGTTTAATCTCACAATCCATCAAAGAATTCATACAGGGGAGAAACCATATCAGTGCTTCAAGTGTGGAAAGAGCTTTAGTCACAGCCAGCATCTGACTTCCCATCAAAGAATTCATACAGGGGAGAAACCCTATCAGTGCTTGGAATGTGGGAAGAGCTTCAGTCTTAGGCAGAGTCTCACTTCCCATCAGAGAATTCATACAGGGGAGAAACCCTATCAGTGCTTGGAATGTGGAAAGAACTTCAGTCACTGGACGAGTCTCACTTTGCATCAAAGAATTCATTCAGGGAAGAAACCCTATCAGTGCTTGGAATGTGGAAAGAGTTTCACTAATAGCTCCCATCTCACTTCCCATCACAGAATTCATACAGGGGAGAAACCCTATCAGTGTGTGGAATGTGGAAAGAGCTTCACTACTAGCTCCCAACTCACTTCCCATCAAAGAATTCATACAGGGGAGAAACCTTTTCAATGCCAAAAGTGTGGGAAGAGCTTCAGTCGGAAGAAGAGTCTCACTTCCCATCAAATAATTCATACAGAGGGAAAACCAAATAATAATAATAACAACAACACTACTACAGCAAAAAATATTAAACAACCCTTAAAAATACAATTGTATAGAAAAGAGAAAGGGGGGAAGATGAACTAAAAATACCCTTTATGACATTTGTATCATATATATCATATCATTCATCAACCCATAGAAAGCCAGGCTTGTTAACAGTTTCAGGAATTGAATTTAATCCCCTTTTGCTGGCTGTACATTTTTCTCTGCCGATCATTCCCACGCCAGCTCAGCCCAACGTCATCTTTCAATCGAGCTCTTTCTCTCTCCTCATGTTCTTCCCTCGCCTGCTCAACACAAGCTTCTGCCTCTCCCAGAGACCCCTTTCCAACGACTGCCAGCTTAGGACCCACACATTCCCCTCGGTCCCTTTTTTGGGACCCGTCTGTTGAAGATTCATTCCCAGTGTCTGCAGTCATGGGATTGTTGTCTATCATATGACAGTGTTTGTTTTTCATTCCACAGTGTGGGAAGTGATGGAGACAGGATGTTTGTGATACTGTGTTCCGTGAAGTGGGACTATAGTCCTTTGTTCTTTCTCTTTGCTGTCTGATGCTAGAGAGAGAGGGAGCCATGTTGCAGTGCTCTGAGTGTATTATATGTAAATAAAAGTAGATTAGCCAAAATGCTGAGTTGCTGAGGTCTGTTAAGCAAACTGCGAAGACTTTGCGGATTCCTAAGTGTGCTGATGTCTCCAAGACATGAGTCGCTGTGATGTTCGTGTTGGAGAAAGCTTTTGAAGCTCCCAATCGATCAACCAGGAGGGAGAGAACATGCCAGTCGGGCATGTGTCTTTACCAAGGTCCTACTCATGTTTAGGGCGCTCCTGTAACAATGGTTATGTGCCCAGGGATCGGGACCACAGACCCAGTGCCAGCAGGGCTGGTTTTTGTCCCGGTTGGGGTCTCCTGGAACCAGCAGCGTGAAGGAAGCCTCTTCAGAGACGGAAGAGAAAAAGCAAGTGCACGGAGACTGTGAGTATGCTGAGCTGCCTAAAAGTGAAAGTAAAAGGCAGGCTGGGCTGTTTTGTGCCAACACTAGCAGCTTGCACACAGAAGGCAATGAGACTTTTGAAGTTTTTGCCAGGATTTATAGCTGTCTGATAAGGACAGTAAGAGTTCCAGCTTGAACTAAGCTGCGGAATGGATCCCATTCCCTAAGTTTACATGGAGGGAACTGGGAAGAAAATGTTCCATCCCCTGAGTTAGGGAGATGCGACGTGCCGATGCGGCAGGTCTTGGGCAAGAAAGTAGCCCTGATTTATGTGCTACAGATGGGAAGTCATTTCCCGATGCTCCTAAAGCCTGAGAAGAGTGGGGGAGGGAGTAAGTCCCCTGACAACGAAGCTGCATGGAATAACACTGAGATAAGCACCCAAGGAATCCAAGGCAGGGGAAGCCCTGGGGAGTGGGGAGAGGCCGCCCCCTAAGTGTGGAGACTGGATGGGAGACCCTCTCCCCCCTTCTGCCCAACGACAATTCCCAGAGTTCCCTGGCAAGAGGTGCGGATTGCTGACCCCTCTAGGAATGGCAGCCCTGGGACCGCAGGGCAGCAGGACTGGACATGTCTCCTCGCCACTCAGCGTCCTGAACCGATTCCGGTCCCCAGGATCCTTTGGAGGAGCCACTAAGATGGGGGAGATCTGGTTTCCAACTTTGTGATGGAGCAGCAGATAAACACCCCTGCCCCCTCTCAAGTGAGCAAGCCCACCTACTGCTCTGGCACGTGCCACTCTCGGGAACAGGAGCTGCATCCAGGCTTGATCAGCTAAGTATTTTTAGGAAGACCCCTGCCTCTCCCGTGCTGGCAAGGCACCAGGGTGAAGCCATCAGCAGCCCGTGTGAATAATAATAATAATAATAATAATGCGCCACTCATCTGACTGGGCTTCCCCTGCCACTCAGGGCGGCTTCCAGCACATATAAAACCATACTAAAACATCAAACATTAAAAACTTTCAGATTCAGGGCTTCCTGTCTAGCTCTTTCTTTTCTTGACACCTGATGGGAGGGCGTTCCACAGGGTGGGTGCCACTACCGAGAAGGCCCTCTGTCTGCTTCCCTGTAACTTTGCTTTTCGCAGGGAGGGAACTGCCAGAAGGCCCTCGGCGCTGGACCTCAGTGTCCGGGCAGAACAATGGGAGGAGACGCTCCTTAAGCTATACAGGACCATTTAGGGCTTTAAAGATGAGGACCAACACTTTGAATTGTGCTCAGAAACATACTGGGAACCAATGTAAAGCCTTTAGGAGTGGATTTATTAAAACATTCAAAAAATGAATCAGCAATATATTTTTAAACAGAAACTTTTCTTACCATTACTGTGAGGGATAAGAGGTACCGACAGCCCCCTCCCATCCTGAATACCAGCTCCTCCCCCAGTGGGGAGGGGGAGACTTCGAGTGGTGATTCAGGAAGTGGAAACAGGAGCTTGAGTACCTTAGCGGAGCACAGGCACCTCCGGGGAAAGGAACAGGGAAGCAGGGAGACGGTGGGAAAGAGGCCGATCCCCGCTACTCCGGAATTGCGTAAAAAGCGCAGGGGGCAGAGATTCAGTATGCCAAGATTACTTTGCTGGGGGAAAACGCGCGAATCGCCATTCGGAGGTTCTGCGGAAGACTGACAACATGTACCACTATCTGTAAATAGCACTGCTTTGAGCACTGTAAATACACAGCACCAATAAAAGGATAAAATGCAGAGCTGTGTGGAGTCATTACTCTGAAGTAGCCCACCCAGGCCACTGTGACAATTACGTTCAGTTTACAGGTGGTTCGGGGGGGGGGATATGCCGAATATGCTGACTCTTAGGGTAACCAAGGAAGCTGGTCCGGGGGTCAAACTCCCCTGAGGGAACCCTCCACCTCTGAGGAGATGAAGCCATTATTGTTATTATTATTATTATTCTCCTTCTTGGGCCTCCGAGACAGAGAGGGCCTTTCCCTCCTGGCCCCCTTCGCCTGTCCTGGCCCAGAACCTGGCGGATCCCCCAAGGCTGCTTGCCTGCCATCTCCCAATGGAGAGAGAGGCCTCCTCCGTTGGGCCATCATGGCAGGAAGGCTGCTGAGGACCCAAAGGTGCCGCCCTCCTTCAGCCGGGAGGAGAGAGAGACCCCAAGAATGTGGGGCCCACGGGGCCCACAGGGGAGCCATGGCGTCTCTGGGAGCGGCTGAGGCCTCCGGAAGAAACAACATGGCGTTCCCGCCTTTTTCGAAAAAAGGCGGGAAACACTGCCGTCTGGCCCTGCTGCCTCCGTGGGCTCCTCCTGGGCCTGCCTGGCCATAGGGGGGGGGGGAATCTAGCTACCCCCCAAATAATGGGGGGGGAAGGAAGAGGATGAAGGAGATACTGGGAGGGGGAGCAGCCAAGAGGGAAACTCAGGGGGAAAACTCCCTCAGGAAACCGGGCGAAGGAGAGGACGAGGCCAAGGGGAATCTGAACGGGGATTGGCCAGCTGTGCAATGGAGAGGCTTCTGATTGGTCCATCCCTGCTCTGGGGTGGGAAATGGGGTCAGGTGGTTCTGGGAGCCCCGTAGAAACTGGTTTTCTGCCTGGAGAAACAGGGAAAGGATGACAGGGGTCCCTCTTGCTTTGAACTGGGGAGAGTTCCAGAGGGAGGGGCCGCCCCCCTGAGCAACAGGTGCTCTCCCTCCCCTATCCTGGGCTTCCCCTTTCCTGCATATGGGGGGGGGGGCTTTTGTTACACACACACACACACACACACACACACGTCTAAAGCAGTGGCAGAGGACAGTCCTGGAGCCACTTTGGCTCTCCCAAACTGACCAAATGTTTCTCTTCCAAAAAAAAACCCTCCTCATTGTCTCTCTCTGTGCTCACAAATCCTGCCTTAAAGGCACATTTAAGGTGTGAATAGGTCCTGGCTCAGGAACTAAGTCTCAATTACAAAAGGACTGGCCAGATTCCCCTGTCAAGTGAAAATTAACAGACCTGGGGGAAAACAACGGACTCCGATTTCTTTCTTAGACTTTTATTTTGGTATGAGCTTTCGTGTGCATGCACACTTCTTCAGATACGATGTATGATGTGATGTATTATGACGTATCCTGGGGTGGCTCTGATTGGACGAGGGGGATTTTAAATTGTCTATATAGGGGCAGGCGGGCTTTCGTTCTGGGTCTTTCTGCTGCAGCAGTCTTCTGTATCTTTTAAATAAAGGACCAGACCTTGCTTTGATTCTATGATTCTATGATTTGATTCTATGATTCCATGATTCTATTATTCTATGCTTTTCTTGAATCCTGGCGTGGTCTCTTGTCATTTTTCCCGACCGGAGAGGAGCCTAAAAACCCCCTGGTCCTTCCTACGAGGCTGGGACCCCTTTTTGGGGAGCACAGCAATTCCTATTACACTATCACATCTGCCCCCTTGAGCCCCCCCCCCCCGGATCGCTGGTGTGTTTCAATCCTTGCATGGGACACTTCCTCATCTGCCTCTTTTCATAGAATCCTAGAGTTGGAAGAGACCACAAGGGCCCTCCAGTCCAACCCCCTGCCAAGCAGGAAACACCATCAAAGCATTCCTGACATATGCCTGTCAAGCCTCTGCTTAAAGACCTCCAAAGAAGGAGACTCCACCACACTCCTTGGCAGCAAATTCCACTGCCGAACAGCTCTTACTGTCAGGAAGTTCTTCCCAATGTTTAGGTGGAATCTTTTTTCTTGTGGTTTGAATCCATTGCTCCGTGTCCGCTTCTCTGGAGCAGCAGAAAACAATCTTTCTCCCTCCTCCATATGACATCCTTTCATATATTTGAACATGGCTATCATATCACCCCTTAACCTTCTCTTCTCCAGGCTAAACATACCCAGCTCCCTAAGCCCTAAGCTCATAAGGCATCGTTTCCAGGCCTTTGACCATTTTGGTTGCCCTCCTCTGGACACGTTCCAGCTTGTCAGTATCCTTCTTGAACTGTGGTGCCCAGAACTGGACACAGTACTCCAGGTGAGGTCTGACCAGAGCAGAATACAGTGGTACTATTACTTCCCTAGATATAGATGCTATACTCCTATTGATGCAGCCCAGAATTGCATTGGCTTTTTTAGCTGCTGCATCACACTGCTGACTCATGTCAAGTTTGTGGTCTACCAAGACTCCTAGATCCTTTTCCTGGCAGAGGAGGGGTTGTTTTGGGGAGGGGAGGGATCTCCTGGCTGGGAAGGCCCCCCCATCCTCCCCCCCTCAACTAAAAACTTAGTTGGTCTTTAAGGTGCTACTGAAGGAATCAGTGGGTCTGAGAGGGATAAAAGTCCCGTTCTTTGTAATGGGGATTGTTCTTTTTTTTAAAAAATAAACTTTATTTGGAATTATTTAAAATACACACACTCACAAACATACACATACACGTATAACGTCAAAGTAAAGAAAAACAAAACTAATATAATACAAAAAAAGAAAATAAAGAAAAACCTTATATTCGAAAACAATCACTTAAACAAAGTAAGAATAAGACATAGCAGAATCCAAATAATATTTGTGAAGTATCCAAATCATAATTATAACAAAAATTTTAACGTGAGAATCTTAATCATCAAACAGAAGATTTAAAATAGAAGCAAATAATGAATAAACAAATAATGAATAAACAAATCAAATATCTCTTCAGACAGTCATTCATACTCAACCCCCTAATTTATGGACTCTGGTCCAATTCATCTTAACCATTAAATCTGTTAAGAGAGACTTAAATACCCTCCCCATACCCTCCACCCTGGTGACTTCCAGTCATTCCTGTATGTTGATTATATTTCTTTGTTCTGATGCATGCTTAATGCAATTTTCTCCTGCCCCTTAATTTCCTTGCCCTTCATATCTCTGCCTCAAGATTCGCTCATTTTGCCTTATTTTTCATATATGATTCAAAAGGTTCCCAATTTTTACCCGCTTTTTCCCTACCCAATCCTTTTGATATCCCATTTCGAATAGCCAAATTCTTATATCCCACTAATTTCATCAGCCAATCTTTAATATTTGGGATTTTGTCACTTTTCCAATTTTGTGCAATTAGAATTCTGGCGGCTATAGTGCTGTACATTACCAAACATCTATCTTTGGCCTTAATTTCTTCGCCTACCATGCTCAAAAGAAATATCTCCGGTTCTTTCTTAAATGATGTCTTAATTATCTTTTTTAACTCCTTATATACCTCATCCCAAAAATTTCTTATTTTCTTACACCACCACCAGACATGTTTAAATGTTCCGATCTCCTCCCCACACCTCCAACAGGTATTGTTGTTTCCCTTGTATATCTTTGCCAGGCGCACCGGGGTTAGATACCACCTAAATTGCATTTTATAAATATTTTCCTTCAAATCATAACTAATAACCATTTTAATATCCCTTAACCACAATTTTTCCCAACTTTCATACATTATTGGTTTGCCCACATCCTGCGCCCATTTAACCATTATGGGGATTGTTCTTAGCCCTGCTCTAAGCAGAGTATTTTAGTCACTTCTTGGAGGAACCTGCCTAAGACTCTTGCCCAGGCATCCCCAAACTGCGGCCCTCTAGATGTTTTGGCCTACAACTCCCATGATCCCTAGCTAACAGGACCAGTGGTCAGGGGTGATGGGAATTGTAGTCCAAAACATATGGAGGGCCGAAGTTTGGGGATGCCTGCTCTTGCCTGATTCCTACCTTCGGGAGAGGAGCCAAGGTGTTATTAATTTCTGTTCTGTTTGTCTGTACTTTATTGAGTTTAGTCAGTATATTTTACAATGTTTTTATTTTGTTTACCTGTAACCTGTAATTGGGAACTATGTAATTTTGATATGATATGTGGTTTTCTTTAAATTAACCTTAAAAAGAGTCTGTGGATTTTTTGGGAACTTCCATGAGGTAAAGCCAAGTCTAAAGTGCTCCACACTTCTCGCTCCAACTGTTCTGGAATTTAGTTGTGCTCACGGAAAGTGAACTCAGGCTGTGCAGCCGGAAAAGCAGAGGGACTGATCCCTTTTTCCCTCGGTTTGGGCTGGCAGCAGCTATTTGCAAAGGGTGGGGGCAGCATTTCTATCAATTGGCTTAGTTACAGATAGGTAGCCATGTTGGTCTGACAGAGTCAAAACAAAACAAAAAAATCCTTCCAGTAGCACCTTAGAGACCAACTACGTTTGTCACAGGTATGAGCTTTCGTGCGCATGCACACTTCTTCAGATACACTAACCTATTTGAAGAAGTGTGCATGCACACGAAAGCTCATACCTATGACAAACTTAGTTGGTCTCTAAGGTGCTACTGGAAGGATTTTTTAAATTTTGTTTTATCAATTGGCTTGTTTTGTGAAGATAGGGTTTGGGGGGGGGGAGCCCTCCCCTGGCTAGGGAAATCTTACTACACCCCCCCCCATGGCCACCCCCGTCTCTCTTGCGGTTAGTCTGGATAAGATTTGGGCACACCTTGGGGCAGAGTCCTTGGCAAAGAGAGGGGAGGGGGGCAGCCCTTAGAGCGCAGGCGCAGAAGCAGGAAAACTGCAGGCAGGGAGAAAGAGGGGCGGGCTCCGTGCGCTCGGCTGTGCAAGGGTTAAAAGGAGCAGAGCTGCATTCCTAGAGAGGACAGGAAGTGAAGGGGGGAGGTGAGGTCCTCCATGGTTGAATTCCCTCCCTCCCTCCCGCATCTTTTCCTGCACTTTCTTCTCTCCTTTGCAAAAGCTTCCTTGGTTCCTGGAATCGGGTGAGTCTCCCCTCTCTCTCTTCCCCCTGAGGCTGCCATGGGGAGAAGGGGGACCCAGGGGTGCAGGGAGGGGGAATGGGGGTCCCTGTTCAGATCATGCCTGGTGGGGGGGGAGACCCCCAAGTCAGGGAGCGGAGGGTCCTCCCTTGTCCTCTCTGCCAAGCCAGGGAGGGGGCGAGCTCTGCTCTTCCTTTGGGTCCAGATGCTGCCTTCCTTTTTGGGGAGGGGGCTTTGGGTCAAGGAAAAGTGGGCTTGAAAATGAACCCCCTTCAGATGGAGGGAAAGGTCACATTTGTGAACAGAGGCTGCAGCCAGATGGAAACATTTCCACATGGAAGAAGAAATGATCTTCTGCATCTGCAGCAGCACAAACGGACCACGTTCTCTGCCCCAGATGCAACAACACATGTCTCTCCCCTAGATCTCACTCCCAAAGGAAGACTCTTCCATTGTCTCCTAAGACAGATGGAGGCCAACCAACCAAACCCACCCCACACACACACAATGCATAATGGGGCTTCCCCTCCCCTCCCCTCCTGGCGCCCCTTGAAGTTGGCTTGAGGGCATTGGGAGGGTCCGCCCCACCAGATGAAGAGAGGAGAGGTCCTTCCATCTGGAAAATGGGAATGCTTGCAAAGAATAACTTGAAGATGAGTGCCGTATAGAAAATACAATATGATTTTGTGGAATTGCCCCATTGACACAAAGATTCGTACCCATCGTTTAAATACACAACTGTCATGAAGTAGCAAAATCAGTATGTTCAAACCAAACTTTGGCTCACTGCAGAAAATGTGCTGAAGGAATCTGGGAGTGAAGCTGTGCCTTTGGGAACCTGTCCTTTTGCCTTTAGAAAGGAACTTGTCCTTGTCTTTTGGGAGCTAAGGGGGAATGCTTTGCAAAAAGGTTTGCCAGCTCTGGCTGCATCCTGCCACTTGGAAAAGATGAAGCCTCGATACCTTGTTACTTTTTCTGAGTATGCACCTGTAAGTTAGTATGCTTTAATTGTTTTACTTTGTAACCTTATTTGAGAGCTGTTATACTGTATTCTGTTTGTTTAACTATGCTTCTTAGAATAAATAGTTAAAAGGTATTCCTTTGGTTTCTTTTATTCTTCTTGGCTGCATTGCTGAATCCAGTCTTTAAACCCACTCGCCCGCACGGCCAGGTTTACAGTTTGTCTGGACTTCCTTCCGAGGAGTTCAGTGGTGGCAGCGATACCTAAGGCTATTGAGCGCTCGATCCATTGACGTACAGGGGCGTACGCTTGGTCCTCCCAGTGACCCTCGGAGAAGGGGCTGGAGGGCAGGGGGAGAGATGGAAAGGCGATCCCTCACTTCATTACAACAACAAAATTGTTTCAGAAAAGAACAGAGCAATGGGTAGAAGATCATCTTGATGCTCCCTCTTTCTCTTAGGGTCCAGTGTGCTTTGAAGACCTAGCTGTTCCTTTCGAAGTCAAGGAGGAGAAGTGTGGGATCATGGCCTCTCTGGTAAGGCTCCCTGCTGGATCATAAGTTCAGCTTTGAAACTCCATACAGGACAAACTTCTGCTATTTTGAGGGACCCCAATAGCGCCACCTACAGCATCTGAAATTTTAACACACCCACAACTCTCCTTGAATGGAAAACTATCAATAGAGGGGTATCTCCTGTTCTGTCCGGGAATATTATTCCACCAGTGCTGCCTTTTCAAACCATGGCAGCACCGGAAATCGCGTCTACGCAGCCATAGAAGCGATTTCTGGCGCTGCGGACATTTTGGAAATGGGCAGCCAGCACCGGAAATTGCTTCTGCACAGCCGCGGACATGCGCAGAAGCCATTTCTGGTGTTCCGGACGTGGGCAGCGCGGCACTGGAAATTGCTTCTGCGCCTGTGCGGCCCATGTATCGTCCGTGGGACTCCTCCGGACCACGGGCCAAAAACGTTGCCGGCGCCTGCTCTGTACAAAGCACCTAGCATGGGGGCATCTACATGTAAGAGCTACTCGTCTGTTTTCTGCCCATGCTCTGGGGTGGCAGTTTTCAGGCTTGGGGACAGGATGGTGAGTGATTTTTGCACCAAGTCCTGTCCATAAACCCCACTGAGTTCAAGGGGTTCTACCTTGAGGTCACTACTGTGCAGACCATGCCAGACTTATGAAGTGGGGTGAGGAGCAAACAGGTGAAATTGGAACCACTAGAGAGGTTTAGAAATGGGGCTTCTGTTGGAAAGGGGCTGCCCCATTTGTGCTTCTCTGGGGGCAGGAGAACATCTAGGGTAGGAGAATCCCTGCAGGGCCTCTGAGGCTCCCTTTCCTTCTTCCTCTCTCCCAGGACCCTGCAGCTTGTTTTGGCTCCTCCTCAGGAAGGACGAAAGAGACGGATCCTGCAAAGCTAGCGAGGATGGAAGGGGGAAGATGGACGGTTGACCTGGTCAGGTTGCCTCCTGCATCCCTCCCCACAACCTCTGAGCGTTCCCTCCCAGGGACCTGCGAGAGATCTGGTGAGTTCCAGGGGAGTGGAGATGGGGACATGGAGGGAGGGTGGAAGAGGGAAAGCTCTCTGGCCAGAAATGAGATGAATCAGGGATTATGCTGTGGAAACTGTGGACATATTGGGAGGCTTCCCCTCCAGCCAGAAAATCCCTGCAGGGTCTGTGAGGCTGCCTTTGCTTCTCCCTCATTCCTGGGACTTCTGAGCTCAGCAAAATAGTTTAGAAGAGGCTGGATCTGTAATCCTAGAATCTATTATTCTGCTCAGAAGGGTGGTGGGAATGGGGTGAGATGGCTAAAAATAGCTTTATCATGTATAATGAGATAAGAATCCAATGTCTCCATTCAGACCAGGTCTCTCCATGGTTTTAAGTTTGGTAATAAGTTGCAATTCAGCAACTTGTATTTCCAGTCTATTTCTGAAATTCTTTTGTAATATGACAGCTATTTTGAGATCCTATCTAGAATGCCCTGGGAGATTGAAATGTTCTCCTACTGGTTTCTCTGTCTTGTGATTCCTGATGTCAGATTTATGTCCATTTATCCTTTGGCGTAGGGTAGACAGACCCAAAAAAGAAAATAACAGAACACCACTAGTAATCACATACAGCTCCCAAGTTAAAACAGTACAACGCATCATCAGAGATCTACAGCCTCTCCTGGACAAGGACAGTTCTCTTTCTCAAGCTCTGGGAGGAAGACCTTTAATTGCCTACAGACAGCCACCCAATCTTAAACAACTCCTCACCCACAATAACACAGAGGCTCCCTTTGGTTCTTCCTCTCTCCCAGGACCCTGCAGCTTCTTTTGGCTCCTTGACTCCTCAGGAAGGATGAAAGAGACGGATCCTGCAAAGCTAGTGAGGATGGAAGGGGGAAGATGGACGGTTGAGCTGGTCAGGTTGTCTCCTGCATCCCTCCCCACAACCTCTGAGCGTTCCCTCCCAGGGACCCTCGAGAGATCTGGTGAGTTCCAGGGGAGTGGAGATGGGGACATGGAGGGATGGAGCCAGAGAGGTATTGGGGCTTGCTCAGCTTGGGGGTGGGGGGAGGCAGGCAGGCGGAGGGAGATGGAGAAAGACCAAGATGGAGATGGAGAAAGACCACCTACCAAGGAGTGTGGTGGAATCTCCTTCTTTGGAGGTCTTTAAGCAGAGGCTTGACAGGCATATGTCAAGAATGCTTTGATGGTGTTTCCCGCTTGGCAGGGGGTTGAACTGGATGGCCCTTGTGGTCTCTTCCAACTCTAGGATTCTATGAAAGAGGGCACCTTTCCGGGCTCCTCCACCTGCCTGCCTGCCTTCGCCTTTGTCCTCTTCAGGCAATTTGACTTAGGAATACATCACAGCTCCCCGGCCACCACAATGTATTGGCAGCTCAAAATGTCTAAAACCAGTACCATGATCTGGATTCCCTACCAATGTCAGACAACTCATTGATCCATCGTGCAACACTAGAAGCCACGACTATTTAAAGTAACCTGATCCTGCTTTGCAGATTGAACACAGATAGGGCCTCCATGTGTTTCCTTTATATTTTATTTGTAGAATAACACTTTATTTGCTTTGAAAAACAAGGAAGATAGGAATAATTATGATACAAACATGTAGACCGAGTCTTCTCATGTTATTTGTATATCTCAAAAATAGCAGAATAAAATTGCAGGAATATTATTTAATTTTTACTTTAAACTGAAATAAAAAAGGGGGAAACAGCAGAGAAAAGAGAACATTCAACATCGCAAAGCCGAATGCCTAGTCAAGCATAGGTCAGATTAATCTGATCTCATTTTTTGACAGAATTACAAGCCTGGTAGATGAAGGGAATGCTGTGGATGTAGCCTATCTTGATTTCAGCAAGGCCTTTGAAAAGGTGCCCCATGATATTCTTGTAAAGAAGCTGGTAAAATGTGGGCTAGACAATGCTACCATTCAGTGGATTTGTAACTGGCTTACTGACCGAACCCAAAGGGTGCTCATCAATGGCTCCTCCTCATCCTGGAGAGTAGTGACTAGTGGGGTGCCACAGGGTTCTGTCTTGGGCCCAGTCTTATTCAACATCTTTATCAATGACTTGGATGATGGGCTTGAGGGAATCCTGAGCAAGTTTGCAGATGACACCAAATTGGGAGGGGTGGCTAACACCCCAGAGGACAGGATCACACTTCAGAATGACCTTAACAGATTAGACAACTGGGCCAAAGCAAACAAGATGAATTTTAACAAGGAGAAATGTAAAGTACTACACTTGGGCAAAAAAAAAAATGAAAGGCACAAATACAGGATGGGAGACACCTGGCTTGAGAGCAGTACATGTGAAAAGGATCTAGGAGTCTTGGTAGACCACAATATTGACATGAGTCAGCAGTGTGATGCAGCAGCTAAAAAAGCCAATGCAATTCTGGGCTGCATCAATAGGAGTATAGCATCTAGATCTAGGGAAGTAATAGTACCACTGTATTCCGCTCTGGTCAGACCTCACCTGGAAGGTTGAGGGGTGATATGGTAGCCATGTTCAAATATAGAAAAGGATGTCATATGGAGGAGGGAGAAAGGTTGTTTTCTGTTGCTCCAGAGAAGCGAACACGGAGCAATGGATTCAAACTACAAGAAATAAGATTCCACCTAAACAGTAAGAGCTGTTTGGCAGTGGAATTTGCTACCAAGGAGTGTGGTGGAGTCTCCTTCTTTGGAGGTCTTTAAGCAGAGGCTTGACGCCATATGTCAAGAATGCTTTGATGGTGTTTCCTGCTTGGCAGGGGGTTGGACTGGATGGCCCTTGTGGTCTCTTCCAACTCTATGATTCTAGGAGCTCTTGTGGCCGTTGTGCGCCTTAGATTAAGCGTGAGTTATAGTCTCTTTTCTTCTTCTGTTGCTAATGGAACAATACAGAGTTGGTCTCCTCATGGACATGGGAGTGGTGTTCAAAGTGAAGTAAGTGACTTATGTATAAATTTAAATTTAGACCGACCAGATTGAGGCAACAGCTGATAGGGAGTGTGTAGGTGAAGATGTTGCTGTTTCTTTCACAGACGAGACGTGGATGTTGCTGGATCCTGACCAGAGAGCTTTCCATAAGAAAGTCAAAGAGGGGAATCATAGGATCATGGACCCTCTTGGTAAAATTCCCCATTGGATCAAAGTGAACCTCCACTATTTCGATGGAGACTAACAGCATCTGGGATTCTAACATCCCCAACTGTGAACCCTGAATGGAGGGATATCAACTGTTTCCTCTGTGAATGTTCTTCGTCTAGTCATGCCTTTTAAAACAATGACCAGGCTTCTCTGAACCGCCCAGGCCTTCTTAAATGTGGGCTTCAGAGTTTTTGGGGAAGTTGATGTAACTTCTGTCAGGTTTGTTGTTTTTGCTTCTCTTTGCATGTGATTGACCAAATAGATGACTGACCTTGGAGATGGAGTGGATTCCAGGATGGAGCCAGAACAAAATCCATTCCAGATAAAAGGCAAGCAATATGTCAGTAAATACCAGCCAACAAAGGCAGTGAAAACTATAGAAAGGCCCCACATCTATTTTTAGTTCCTCCTCTTTCACAAGCATTCATTAATATTGTTCAATAATCTGGAGCAGGCATCCCCAAACTTCGGCCCTCCAGATGTTTTGGACTACAATTCCCATCTTCCCTGGCCACTGGTCCTGTTAGCTAGGGATCATGGCAGTTGTAGGCCAAAACATCTGGAGGGCCGCAGTTTGGGGATGCCTGATCTGGAGCTCTCATTTCTTTCTGAGGCTCTAATTAGCTTCTCTCTTCATTGCAGATGGTGCTGAATTGGAAGGGAAGAACAAGAGGGACCACAACAAAATCCACGTAGCAGAGAAGTCAAATAGATATTCAGAGTGTGGAGAGAACATCCGTCAAAGCTCCCAGTCCACCTCCCATCAAAGAAAGAGCTTAATTCAGCGGGATAGCCTCACTTCACAAAAAAGAACAAAGAGTAGGGAGAAATTGTATCAGTGCAGTGAATGTGGAAAGAGCTTCAGTCAACGTCAGAAACTCACTTGGCATCAAAGAATTCATACAGGGGAGAAGCCCTATCAGTGCTTGGAATGTGGAAAGAACTTCAGTCAGAAGGGGAATCTCGCTTTGCATCAAAAAATTCATACAGGGGAGAAACCCTATCAGTGCTTTGAATGTGGGAAGAGCTTCCGGGAGGGGAATAAGCTCACTTTCCATCAAAGAATTCATACAGGGGAGAAACCTTTTCAATGCCTTCAGTGTGGAAAGAACTTCAGTCAGAAGGGGAATCTCGCTTTGCATCAAAAAATTCATACAGGGGAGAAGCCCTATCAGTGCTTGGAATGTGGAAAGAGCTTCAGTCGGAAGGAGAGTCTCACTTCCCATCAAAGAGTGCATTCTGGGATGAAACCATATCTCTGCATGAAATGTGGAAAGACTTTCAGTTGGAAGTATAGTCTCACTTTACATGAAAGAATTCATACAGGGCAGAAACCCTATCAGTGCTTTGAATGTGGAAAGAGCTTCCGGAAGGGGACTAAGCTCACTTCCCATCAAAGAATTCATACAGGGGAGAAACCCTATCAGTGCTTCGAATGTGGAAAGAGCTTCAATCGGAAGGATCATCTCACTTCCCATCAAATAATTCATACAGGGGAGAAACCCTATCAGTGCATTGAATGTGGAAAGAGCTTCAGTTACAGGCGATATCTCTCTATACATAGAAGAATTCATAGAGGGGAGAAGCCATATCAGTGCTTTGAATGTGGGAAGAGCTTCAGTCAAAGCCCACATCTCACTATCCATCAAAGAATTCATACAGGGGAGAAACCCTATCAGTGCATTGAATGTGGAAAGAGCTTCAGTTATAGGCAAGATCTCACTATGCATCGAAGAATTCATACAGGGCAGAAACCCTATCAGTGTGTGGCATGTGGAAAGAGCTTCAGTCGGAAGGATAGTCTCACTACCCATCAAAGAATTCATACAGGGGAGAAACCCTATCAGTGCTCAGAATGTGGGAAGAGCTTCAGTCAAAGCCCACATCTCACTTCCCATCAAATAATTCATAGAGGGGAGAAGCCATATCAGTGCTTGGAATGTGGAAAGAGCTTCAGTCGGAAGGAGAGTCTCACTTCCCATCAAAGAATTCATACAGGGGAGAAACCCTATCAGTGCATTGAATGTGGAAAGAGCTTCAGTTACAGGCGATATCTCTCTATACATAGAAGAATTCATAGAGGGGAGAAACCCTATCAGTGCTCAGAATGTGGGAAGAGCTTCAGTCAGAAGAATAATCTCACTTCCCATCAAATAATTCATACAGGGGAGAAGCCATATCAGTGCTTTGAATGTGGGAAGAGCTTCAGTCAGAAGAATAATCTCACTTCCCATCACAGAATTCATACAGGGGAGAAACCCTATCAGTGCTTGGAATGTGGAAAGAGCTTCAGTCGGAAGGAGAGTCTCACTTCCCATCAAAGAATTCATACAAAGGGAAAACCCAAAAAGAAACATAATGAAGCTAAAATTATTAAACAGCCATTACAAAACACAATTATATAGAAAAGAGAAAGGGGGGGGGAGAATAATAATACCTTTTATCACATTTGTATTATATATATTGTGGGGGGGTGCATCTGGAATTCTCTGTACAGGGCAAAGTTTATTGGGGGGTAATCCATCAAGCGATTTACCACAGGACCACTGGCGCCAGTCTGTCTGTTTACACATCTTCCTTGTCAGCATGAGTGATGTTTAAGTTAAAGGTTAATGTATACTTACGAATGCTTAATAGAGAGGCTGGGGCTGAGAGAGATCTCAGCACTTCCCTGCACACTTTCTGCATCTACCGACTGCTGTCTCACAATTTGTTCGCACCACTGCCGGCTGGTTTTCCGGCAAGTGGTGCCCCGTGTGAGGCTCTGTTCTACGCCTTTGTTGGAAGGACGCACGTCATGGTCCTGCATCGCTACTCACCCGCCCGGCAAGGGCTTCAGGCGCCTACTTCATCTTCAGATCCCCGGTGAGTAGCCCCTGCTACTGCATACCCTTCTCTCCCTGCGTTGCCATGGGCACCTCGCTTTCCGTGCCACAGAAACGTTTTCTTAAAGACTTAAAGCACCTGCTGAATTCCAACAGTCAGCATGTATCAGAGGACGATTTAATTGCTCTCATTAATATCATCACAGAGCATTGCCCATGGTTCCCTGAAGATGGAACCTGGGAACTGGATAAATGGGATAAATTAGGTGAACATTTCCATGGTCATCCCAGCATCGGGGTGCGTGTTTTAAGTACGTGGGGAAAAATCAGAGCATGCTTGGCCTTGGTAACACCAAAAAATATTTTACTGGCCGCATCCTCCGCTGCACCAACTGTTCCGTTCATTTATCCAGCCTTATCACCTCCGTCAGCACCGCCCGCACCCACGCCTGCCCCACCAACGCCTTCTGTTTATCTGGCATTGCCTGCGCCCATGCCTCCTGGTCCGCCACCGGACCCACCTAATCTAACTCCGCCAGTAAAACAGCAACTTCCTTTGCCTGCCACCCCACCCCCTCCAGCCTATGTCTCTCAGGTTTTGCCAGCATTTCAAAGTACCATGCCCACCGTAACGCAGGGGGGGGAAAAATACCACAAGGCTGCAGGAATCTCTTAAAGCAGCAGCCCCCTTGTTGGCGTTTGATTCCACTGAAATGTCAGCTGCTTTTCCTGTGATAGTGCCCGCAGGACCCGCGGGTGGGGCCCCACGGCATGAGCAATTTGAACTCCGCTTCATCAAAGAATTATACCAGTCAGTAAGGGACAATGGATTGCATTCCCTATACACCCTCGGCCTCTTTGGCACCGTCCTCCAACCTCATCAAATGATAATTTTTATGCAAGGTTGGACCTGGGCATGCCAACGTAGGGTAGCTAATATTCAAACCACCCTCAATAATGCTGCCCAAGTAGCCCACGCAGCAGCCGTGGTCGCCGCCGGTGCGGGGGCAGCCCCCCCGGCACCCGTCATGCTGACTCCAGCTGATGTGCTTAACGGCTTAACCGGCGAAGGAAATTTTATGCAAATACAAC
Source organism: Zootoca vivipara (assembly GCF_963506605.1). Classification (NCBI taxonomy): domain Eukaryota; kingdom Metazoa; phylum Chordata; class Lepidosauria; order Squamata; family Lacertidae; genus Zootoca; species Zootoca vivipara. The sequence continues at coordinate 142,926 of NC_083277.1, forward strand.
AACAATTGGGTCTGGATCCCTCTTATTGGGAAGCCACCACTGCAGCTGCCCAGGAAGCCCTTGCTGCGGTCCCAGATGACAAAATTGAAAAAGGTGGGCGTTGGGGCAGTGTCCGTCAGGGACCTTCTGAGCCTCATGGGGCGTTTATTGATCGTTTGTACAACACGCTTAAACGCCAAGTGCAAGACGTGGCGGCACAAGAAGTTATTGTCAGGCAGCTGGCATTTGATAATACCAATGAGGATTGCAAACAAGTGCTCCGCCCTTTGTTATCCACACCACACGTGGCAATTGCCGATATGCTTAAAGCTTGCCAGTCAGTGGGCACCGAGAGCCATAAGGCAAAATTGCTTGCCGCTGCCTTAACCCCAGCAGTAAATCCAGCAGCTGGGAGAGAATGTTTCAATTATGGAAAAATGGGTGCAACAGTTAACAGAGGACCTCACCTCTGCAGGGCTTAAAATCGCCCCGGAAAAAATTCAACGCACTCTGCCTATCACATACTTTGGACACAAGGTTACGCAACAAGCAGCATCCCCCCTGATACCGCAGTTGCATTTTCCAGCGGTACTCCGGCTGGTGGATCTACAGCAGTTATTAGGACATCTGAATTGGGCAAAATCATACATAGACCTACCAACGTGTGTACTATCACCCCTGTACACTGCCCTGAAAGGACATAAGCAACCGGCGGACATCATACCGGTAACCCAGGACATGGAATCAGCCCTGGCGACGATTAATCACCATTTGCAAAAATCTATGGTGGACCGCCTGGATTCCACAGGACCATTGTCATTGGCAGTTTTTGCCACAAAATTGCTGCCTACAGCTGTTCTCTACCGGCCTGCAGAACTTTCTCAGTCTTGCGTTTGTATTGTTGAATGGCTACACTTGCCCCATACACCACCGCAAAACGTATATACTTCTCCAGCTGCTGTCATGGACATTGTTATCAAGGGAAGACAACGAGCTGTGGCATTGACAGGAATGGAGGTAGAAGCTATTTTTCTACCTTTTTCACAGGACGAGGTTCAGCATTTGCTATGTCCACTTGTACTCAAGTGGCATTAGCAGACTTTGTTGGAAGGATTTTACATAATCCACCTACTGACTTACGGCTTACCTTTCTTTCCTCTGTCTCCTATTCCCTCCGTTCCCTGTGCTCCCCCACCCCCATCCCCTCTGCTCTCACCCTCTTCACTGATGGGACAAAGGCGAGGGGGGTGGTAGTGTGGCGGGAGGAGGGGGCGTGGAAGACAAGATTTACAATGGAGCAGAAATCCGCTCAGCGTTCTGAATTGGCTGCGGTGATCTTGGCATTTGATCTTTTTCAGGATGTGCAATTTAATCTGATTGTTGATACTCAGTATGTCTCCAGACTTTTAACATCCTTGCCAGTGGCATACATTACGCCTGCTCTCGATGATGATTTGTTGCAATTATTTCTCTCTTTGCAGCGTCTGCTACAAGCTCGAAGGCACTCCTTTTTTGTGGCCCACCTGCGCTCTCATTCTAACTTGCCAGGATTTCTGGCACATGGTAATGCTGTAGCAGATGCTGCTTTGCAGCAAGAGCAGGTTTTTTCTTTGTTTTCTGACCCTCTGCTGAGCCATGCCACCTTCCATCAATCCGCCAAGGTTCTAGCCAAGTCTTTTCAAATACCAATTTCTCAGGCACGGGACATTGTCTCGCAATGTTCTTCTTGTTCTAAAGCCCCTACCATGATTCCTTTTGATGCTGTTAATCCCAGAGGGATTGCCCCTCTTTCAATCTGGCAAATGGATGTCACTCTCACCCCGTTGCTAGCCCCTTTTTCGAAACTTCACCTCACGGTGGACACGTCTTCGGGCTACATCTCAACCCCTCTAAAAGGGGAGACAGCCAGACACATAATACAGCACACTCTGCGCTGTTTTTCGGTCATGGGAAAGCCTAGCAGCATCAAAACGGATAATGGCCCCGCGTATATTTCTAAGCAATTCTCTGATTTCTGTAAATTGTGGAATGTGAAATTAACTCATGGTATTCCTTTTAATTCTACAGGACAAGCAATTGTTGAGCGAGCGCATTCAACTTTTAAATCTCTGCTTTTTAAACAACTAAGTGGAAAGAACGCTCCTATTGCTGAAATTCCTAACATTGTGCATCAAGTGCTTTTTACTCTAAATCATCTCTTGTACCCACATAATAAGCAGCATACTCCAGCAGAATTGCATTTTAGAAAAGAGGAGGAGCTGCCTCGCCCCCTTGTGTCTTTCAGGAAACTTCCAGATCCAGCATGGCGTGGACCTGTACCGCTGATTACCTGGGGACGCGGATACGCCGCGGTGGATATCGATGGGGACCCCCTGTGGGTACCAGCGCGTTGTGTACGGCCCTGGCGTTCATCTTCTGCAGTTGCCTCGCCTTGCCTAGTGGAGACAGACCTTTCTACACTCTTTCTGGAAGACAGCGCCTGTCACCCGGTCTGAACCACCATTGCACCTGGCGGCATCGTGCTCTAAATATGGCTGCACTCCGTCAAGATCACCTTCCATCTATTCGATCTACAGGCCATAATCGCCCTAGGCGTGCTGCCATTTTACAGAAGAATCAAAGACCCGACTCTTATCATTCCATATGGAATAATAATACCTATGTACAGGATATTTCTCACAGCTCCCTTTCTCAAGCTCTGGGAGGAAGACCTTTCATTGCCTACAGACAGCCACCCAATCTTAAACAACTCCTCACCCACAATAATACAACCACCAGACTTAACATGGACACTGGTACCAGAGCCTGCAATAAACCCAGATGCCAACTTTGCTGCCACATACACCCGGACAACATCATTACTGGCCCCAACAACATCCAACATACCATCTCAGGACTATTTAATTGTTCATCTTCTAACATTGTGTATGCCATCAAATGCCAACGGTGCCCTTCAGCTCTCTATATTGGACAAACAGGCCAAACCCTACGCCAAAGGATAAATGGACATAAATCTGACATCAGGAACCAGAAGACAGAAAAACCAGTAGGAGAACACTTCAATCTCCCAGGACATTCTATACAAGATCTCAAAGTAGCTGTCTTACTACAAAAGAATTTCAGAAATAGACTGGAAAGAGAAGTTGCTGAATTACAACTTATCACCAAGCTCAAAACCATGGAGGGACCTGGTTTGAACAGAGATATCGGATTCTTATCTCATTATACATGATAAGCGATCTTCAGCCATCTCAACCCTTGCTTTTTCATGCAAAACCATTTGCAGTCGTTTTCGGTCATCAACAGCTATCAGTCAGTCAATCACCCACTTCCACCACCCTTCTGAGTGATCCCCCCTCCCCTCCCCATCCCCACCCCTTCTCTACATAAGTGCCTGGGGACTTCTATTTCACTGTATCTGAAGAAGTGTGCATGCACACGAAAGCTCATACCAAAATAAAAACTTAGTTGGTCTTTAAGGTGCTACTGAAGGAATTTTTTTTATTTTACTTCGACCCAGACCAACACGGCTACCTACCTGTAACCAGGATATTTCTCAGTTTGCAAAATTGCTTAATTACTCTGATTGTTGGGTTTGCTTACATATTCCCCCGCAGTCAAGACACTCGGGTATATTATTTCATGGTATTCCAATCAATGACTCTTATAGAATTAGTAATAATATGAAAAGTAATCGTATTAGTTCACCCCCCGTTATATTATCATTATTAGAAATTGCTCCACGATGTTTTCGTTTTAATCACGATAGTAGCAGATTTTTAGGTCATTACCCTTATTGTACTTGGACTTATGAGTATGTTAATGGTAGTTCTTGTTTTCTCAATGTCACTACCCAAAGTGGCTGAAAGGCCCCTGCAACCTGCCGTGGGTTTTGATCCCTGGGAATGGCTGATGTCTTGGCTGCCTCACGGTGACTGGATAAGGAAGATACTCTTGACGGTTATAGGATTAGCCTGTGGATTGGTTATGTTATGTTGCTGCATTCAATGTTTACCCTCTCTCCTTGGTCAATGTATGACCTGGTTTCAGGCTGTACGCCCCTCCACTGGAATTTCACGTGGAGCCTTCATTGCGAGGTATCAGCGACTCCCCAACGAGGTTTCCGATGAGTTAGTTAACTCTGTTGCTTAAAAATTAACAGAAAGAGGTGATGTGGGGGTGTGCAGCTGGAATTCTCTGTACAAGGCAAGGTTTATTGGTGGGTAATCCATCAAGTGATTTACCACAGGACCACAGGACCACTGGCGCCAGTCTGTCTGTTTACACATCTTCCTTGTCAGCATGAGTGATGTTTAAGTTAAAGGTTAATGTATACTTATGATGGGAGAATGCTTAATAAGGAGGCTGAGGCTGAGTGAGATCTCAGCACTTCCCTCCACACTTTCTGCATCTACCGACTGCTGTCTCACAATTTGTTCACACCACTGCCGGCTGGTTTTCTGACAATATATCATATCATATCATCCGTAAACACATAGAAAGGCAGGCTCCCCCACCTCTCCCCTGGGTGCATCCAAAATTATTGTTTCTTATAATGTTCATCCAATCCTGCTTCCTGTTCTTTCTTCTTTTCCTAATCTTTGGACAGTTTAATCCACAGGGGATGAGGAAGAAGGCATCTTAATGCTGGGATATTTGTACAGGCTGAGTTGCAAAAGCAGCAGCAGCAGCGAGTGTCTGTCTTTACCCGTGAGAAAGCCAGTTCTGTTTGGCTGCCTTATCTGCTTTCTCTACCATCTGATGTTATTGTACATTCTGACATTCTCTTCTGGCTAGAGAGATGCCGGACACTCTTATGCACAGCTGACTTTCTGAGCTGGCAAGCAGAGACACACTCTGCGTTTTGCATACAATAAATAGTTTAGACTCTATCAATGACTTGTGTGTGTTGTTCTTCACACTGGGGACCAATCGCATATAAATGTGCCACCGGACTCTTCTAGTAGCCGGGAATGTGCACAAGGTTTTGTTCCAGCTTTGGGGCAGTTTCACAACTGGCCCCAGGCGGGCAAATGCCAACACTTAATTCCCTTTTATCAAACAAGATCATAACTTGTGTTGTCAACAGTTTCAGGAGATGCATTGCATCCCCCTTTGCTGGCTGTCAATTTTTCTCTGCCGATCATTCCCATGCCAGCTCAGCCCAACGTCGTCTTTCAATCGAGCTCTTTCTCTGTCCTCCTGTTCTTCCCTCGCCTGCTCAACACAACCTTCTGCCTCTCCCAGCGACTCCTTTCCAACCACTCCCAGCTTCGGACCCACACATTCCCCTCGGTCTCTTTTTCTGGGTCTTCAATGCCAAGGCGCTCCATGTCTGGATGGAGGGCAGAGCTGCAGAAGCTTATTTGGAGTGGATGCATCTGGTTCTCAATAAATCACTCAGAGGCAAAGATCTTTGGCAAAAGAACTTTTGACTAAAGGTTTCTCAGCTTCGTTACTGAAAAAAACTTCAGGAAATTTAGTGGACGTGAAAGTAAGAAAGAGAAACCAGCCCACTGAGCTGACAGATTTATCTTTCTGGCTCACTGTGGTCTTGAGATAACAAAACACTAATCCTAATATATCCAGCTGCCTCAGCAGAAAACAAACAGAACCTTCTGGAAGGAACCAGTATTTTCCGGTCTCTGCCCTCAAGACTTTCGCCATGACATTCTGCCTCGTTGCCAGAAAAGGATCTTTAGCTCCCTAGTTTCTGTGGAAACACTTTTTGGGATGTGGTTCTTTGCAAGGAAATTTGTTTTTCAATAAAGGCCTATCTTTCCACTTGGAGACTTCCTCCTTTTCTTCTGGGTTTCTGTGGGTAATCTCCAGTCTAGGAACCTCTTTTTGAATTTCTCCCACATATACAGTACATGACTGGATTAATCATAGAATCAAAGAGTTGGAAGAGACCACAAGGGCCATCCAATCCAACCCCCTGCCAAGCAGGAAACACCACCAAAGCATTCTTGACATATGCCTGTCAAGCCTCTGCTTAAAGGCCTCCAAAGAAGGAGACTCCACCACACTTCTTGGCAGCAAATTCCACTGCCGAACAGCTCTTACTGTCAGGAAGTTCTTCCTAATGTTGAGGTGGAATCTTCTTTCTTGTAGTTTGGATCCATTGCTCCATGTCTGCTTCTCTGGAGCAGCAGAAAACAATCTTTCTCCCTCCTCCATATGACATCCTTTCATATATTTGAACATGGCTATCATATCACCCCTTAAGCTTCTCTTCTCCAGGCTAAACATACCCAGCTCCCTAAGCCGTTCCTCATAAGGCATTGTTTCCAGGCCTTTGACCATTTTGGTTGCCCTCCTCTGGACACGTTCCAGCTTGTCAGTATCCTTCTTGAACTGTGGTGCCCAGAACTGGACACAGTACTCCAGGTGAGGTCTGACCAGAGCAGAATACAATGGTACTATTACTTCCCTTGATCTAGATGCTATACTCCTATTGATGCAGCCCAGAATTGCATTGGCTTTTTTAGCTGCTGCATCACACTGCTGACTCATGTCAAGTTTGTGGTCTACCAAGACTCCTAGATCCTTTTCACATGTACTGCTCTCAAGCCAGGTGTCACCCATCCTGTATTTGTGCCTTTCATTTTTTTTGCCCAAGTGTAGTACCTTACATTTCTCCTTGTTAAAATTCATCTTGTTTGCTTTGGCCCAGTTGTCTAATCTGTTAAGGTCATTTTGAAGTGTGATCCTGTCCTCTGGGGTATTAGCCACCCCTCCCAATTTGGTGTCATCTGCAAACTTGCTCAGGATGCCTCAAGCCCATCATCCAAGTCCTTGATGAAGATGTTGAACAAGACTGGGCCCAAGACAGAACCCTGTGGCACCCCACTAGTCACTACTCTCCAGGATGAGGAGGAGCCATTGATGAGCACCCTTTGGGTTCGGTCAGTCAGCCAGTTACAAATCCACTGAATGGTAGCATTGTCTAGCCCGCATTTTACCAGCTTCTTTACAAGAATATCATGGGGCACCTTGTCAAAGGCCTTGCTGAAATCAAGATAGGCTACATCCACAGCATTCCCTTCATCTACCAGGCTTGTAATTCTGTCAAAAAATGAGATCAGATTAGTCTGACATGACTTATTTTTCAGGAACCCATGCTGACTTTTAGTGATCACAGAGTTTCTTTCTAGGTGCTCACAGACTGTTTGCTTAATGATCTGCTCTAGAATCTTTCCTGGTATTGATGTCAGGCTGACTGGGCGGTAATTGAAAAATCCGCTGACTGGGCGGATTGAAAAATAAAAATAAAACTGAAAGTGATTTAGGAGACTGAAACATTATACTTATTGGTAGAAGCAACTCTTTAAAACATTCAAAAAATGAATCAGCAATGCATTTTAAAACAAAAAAATTTCTTACCATAAACTTCAGTTTACATATGATGGGGTGGGGGCTACCTGCCAAAGCAGAGCCCATCTTTCTCATTTCCAGATTTTTTTTATTCATTTTGTCATAAAACAAAACCAACAATTTAACAACACACACACAAAACAAAAACACAACAAAAACTACAAAAAAACCAAAAATCTTTGATTTTCATTTTTTCATCTGATCTTAACATTATGGGGTGACTTCTTCAAATCCCCCTGCCTTTCAACATATTTCCTCTTTAGTAATCTCCTCAACATACTTTTTCACATTATCTCTTTTGTCTAAAAATTATTATTTTCAATATCATTAATAATCTCTCTTCTACATATTCTACATCTGCTGACTCGCAGCTTCAACTTCTTGTCTTGAAATCTACTGATTTAGTCGGGTCCTTTTCTCCAATGGGATTTTATGCAATCCATTTTTGTCCAAAACTTGTTCCAACCTATCTTTATCCTCTTTCTCTCTCTTATATAATTGTTTGTAATATATCTGAAAACCTTTCCTTATCTCTGCAGGGTTCACAACATTTTCCCCAACCAGCATAATATTTGTAATTGTACTTTGCTTCTGCCTTTTTTTTAAAACTGCCAAGCTAACAATTTTCCACACTTATTTGCAGATTCAAATGTTCTTTGTTTCATCCTTTTAATTTTCCATTCAATTTCCTGGTTAATCAGTTGCAAAAACTGTACTTGCGATGCCTTTATTTCTTTTTGAATTTGCTGATTCTTAGGTGTAGATCTCAATTCTTTTTCCTTTTCCTTTATTTGTATATAAAAAAAATGTCCTTCCTTTCATTTTGAACTTTCTTTCTTATTGAATTTTGCTGGATCAGGAAACCTCTCATGACTGCTTTACTTGCGTCCCATACAACCGAATATTAAAACAGTACAGCATTAAACATTGAAAACTTCCCTAAACAGGCCACCTTCAGTTGTCTTTTAAAAGTAAAATACAGTGGTACCTCGGTTTATGAACACAATTGGTTCCAGAAGTCTGTTCATAAACTGAAGCGTTCATAAACTGAAGCGAACTTTCCCATTGAAAGTAATGGAAAATGAATTAATCCGTTCCAGATGGGTCCGCGGCGTTCATAAACCAAAAATTCATAAACCGAGGTGTTCATAAACCGAGGTTCCACTGTAGTTGCTTATTGCCTTGATATCTGCTGGGAGGGCGTTCCACAGGGCGGGCGCCACCACCGAGAAGGCCCTCTCTCTGCCTGGTTCCCTGTAACCTCACTTCTCACAGGGAGGGAACCGCCAGAAGGCCCTCAGTGCTGGATCTCAGTGTCCGGGCTGAACGATGGAGGGGGAGACGCTCCTTCAGGTCTACTGGACCGAGGCCCTTTAGGGCTTTCAAGGTCAACACCAACACTTTGAAATTGTGCTCGGAAACGTTACAGCAAAAAGAAGACAAACAGTCCAGGGGATTTAGCGTCCACGATTCCTCCCCTCTTGGAAAACGAAACCCACTGAACTCTGGACAAGCAGAGCAAAGAGACAATGGCCGACTGTGGGCCAGAACGCAGCATCCGGGGAGCAGTTCAGCCATTCAGCCCACAGTAACACTAGCTAGGAAAGGGGACTCTGAGGGAGTCTTCTAGTTGGTGGAGTCCAACATCTGCTAGTGTCTCCAGCAACTCAGGTTGTGAGACAGAAACAACTCAGGGTGTCAAGAGAAGCCATCTTACCTTCCAGGTTCCGGACGGCAAAATCCGGGACCGGCAGCCATTTTACACCGGAAGTTGAGTCGATGTAACTTCCAATGTTACTTTGCCCTTCTATGGGCACCCAAAATGGCCGCTGGCGGCTTCAAAAGTCGCTTGTACGCATGTCAGGAAGTGTGCCGACGCAACTTCCGGTGTCGCTTCGCCCATCTATGGGCACCAAGATGGCCGCCGCCAACACCGGAAGTTACGTCTATGCACTTCCGGACATGCGTAAACACGACTTTTGAAGCTGGCGGCGGCCATTTTGGGTGCCCATAGAAGGGCAAATCAGAAAGAAAAAAAATGGCCTCCGGCAGGAGAAAATAATGGAGAAAAACGGGAGACAAAGTGATACGGGGGACCACCGGGAAAAGGTAATTAAAAAAGGGGTTTTCCCGGGGAAAACGGGAGACTTGGCAGCTATGGAAGCCATTCTCCAAAGGGCCCCCCTTCTTTTGGGTGTCTGTTCAAGCCTTTTGTAAGCAGAGGTGGAAACAGAACCTCCGTCTTTTAAGACAGGCAGGGCCGTTTCTTTTCTCCCCCACCTTCTTCCACCATGAGAGGAACGCAATGGGGTTCCCCCCTTCCGCCCCTTTCTGCTCCCCTCACAAGAGGCTCCCCGTTGTGTCTCTGAGGGAAAAGAGAGGAGGAGCCCCTCCCCCCCCACTGCTGCTTCCCCTCAGCAGCTCTGAGGGAAAGGGCTTTTCCCGCCTTTTCCCAACTTCCCGCCTTTCAGAATCTGAGAAACAAAATGGCGTCCCCGCCATTTACGAAAAGGGCGGGAAACACCATCTCCTGGCCCTGCCGCCTCCATGGGCTCCTCCTGGGCCTGCCTGGCCATGGGGAGGGGGGGGGGAATCCAGCTTCCCCCAAACATTGGGGGGGTGGCAGGAAGAGGAGGAAGGAGGAGAAATGAATGAGCAGCTGGGAGGGGGAGCAGCCAAGAGGGAAACTCAGGAGGAAAACTCCCTCAGGAAAGTGGGGCAAAGGAGAGGAGGCGGCCCAGGGGAATCTGAAAGGGTGCCTCTTGCTTTGAACTGGGAAGAGTCCCTATGTTTGAAGCATGCCCAAGACTTCTCGCTAATTTGTATTTTGAAGCGTTGGGACTCGGGCATGAACGGGTTGGCATCCAGGAGTTCCTTCCCCCGCGGGCGCTTTCCGCCCAGGTCCCCCCGCTCCTTCAAGACTGGGGCAGGCTTAAGGGGCAACTGCGAGCGAGGCAGCCCTTCCCACATTCCTGGCTTACTCTCATCACAGCCTCGGATTTTCCTGCGGGGGACCTGACAATATCATTTCCTGACAGTAAGAGCTGTTCAGCAGTGGGATTTGCTGCCAAGGTGTGTGGTGGAGTCTCCTTCTTTGGAGGTCTTTAAGCGGAGATTTGACAGCCATCTGTCAGGAATGCTTTGATGGTGTTTCCTGCTTGGCAGGGGGTTGGACTGGATGGCATTCTTCCTCATGTTGAGGTGGAATCTTCTTTCTTGTAGTTTGAATCCATTGCTCCGTGTCCGCTTCTCTGGAGCAGCAGAAAACAACCTTTCACCCTCCTCTATATGACATCCTTTCATATATTTGAACATGGCTATCATATCACCCCTTAACCTTCTCTTCTCCAGGCTAAACATACCCAGCTCCCTAAGCCGTTCCTCATAAGGCATTGTTTCCAGGCCTTTGACCATTTTGGTTGCCCTCCTCTGGACACGTTCCAGCTTGTCAGTATCCTTCTTGCACTGTGGTGCCCAGAACTGGACACAGACCTACGCAGGCAGCTAAGAATACATGGTCTTTGGAGGCTTTTAATTTCTCTCTTTCTTTTTTTACTCATTACAATTTTTACGTTTTGGTTTTGTGTTCTTGCATTGCTGCAAACCACTTTAGGATAAGGCGGCATATATTTTTTTACAAACCAATAAATGATTGTCAGACAATGCGACTGGAAGAGTGTTTATTTGCTCCAAGCGAGAGCTGCCGTGAAATGCTGTCGTGGAGACCACCCCCCCCCCAACAGGATGGGCTTGCTCCTCTTGCGCCTCCGGGATACCTGACCCCCCACCTCTGGCCATTCCACAGCTACTGACTCTTTGTCGTCCCCCCCCCCAATTAAAATACCAGGTTATCCCCCCCAAGCATTTGCTTCTCATTGCTTCTGTGCTTCTGGCACTGGATGTTCTAGCAGGCAGTGAGAGAAGCAACACGCAATGCAGAAAGGTATCTAGCGGAAACACAGAAAACCAGTTTTAGCACCAGGGCTGGGGGCACGTTCATTTTATTTTATTTTAAGTAAATCTTCATGCCCTGGGCAGCTTCCGCCTCCTGCAGACTTCCAAACAAACCTCCCTCCTTTTTGGACATCTCTGCTGCTCCTGCTCAGAACGGGGAGGTTGAAGAAACGGCAGGGCCCTGAATCTTCTCCACCCGCCACAAACCCCCCCACTATGGAAGAATTAAGTCTTCCCAGGCTTTTCCCGTACTGCCCAGCCATAAAAAGCCAGGTCGCAGGGTGGGGGGCGACATAGGGGACCCCAAATAAACAGCAAGAAAAAACTTTCTGACAGTGGAAGAGATTCCTTGGGAAGGAGGTGGGTTCTCATAGAATCAGAGAGTTGTAAAGGACTGATCCAGGCCAAACCCCTTGCAATGAAAGCCCAGGTCCCTGGGGGTGGGGTGGGGTGGGGTTTGCAACCAGCACAAAGACCCACACTTTCGCTGCCACCTCCATGGAACAATGGCGGCCAGGACCCATGGCTCCTTGGCGCCATTCAAGGTGTTGCTTTTGACCTGCTTCTGGCAAGTCATAGAATCATGGAGTTGGAAGGGACCCCAAGGGTCATCTAGTCCAACCGCCTGCAAGGCAGAAAGCCTTCCTCAACTATGGCCGCCTTTGGATGGTGAAAGTGAATCCTAGAATCCTAGAGTTGGAAGAGACCCCAAGGGCCATCCAGTCCAACCCCCTGCCAAGCAGGAAACACCATCAAAGCATTCTTGACATATGCCTGTCAAGCCTCTGCTTCAAGACCTCCAAAGAGGGAGACTCCACCACACTCCTTGGCAGCAAATTCCACTGCCGAACAGCTCTTACTGTCAGGAAGTTCTTCCTAATGTTGAGGTGGAATCTTCTTTCTTCCTCAACTATGGCCGCCTTTGGATGGTGAAAAGTGAGCCGCCCCCAGCAAGAGAAGCCCCCCAGGGACAGAGGGGGGGGCCTGGGAGCATTCAAGGGGTGATGGGTTTCTTCTGCCTGCATTTCCCCCTCTAGAACCAGCTGGCGACATCTGAAAAGGCCGGATGCCGGAAGATACAGGGCAGATGTGTGTAAACCGTGGGACTGGCTCCCACAAGAGACAGCGATGGCCACCAATTGGGCAAATGAGCGGAGGGTCGGGGCTCATTTCTCCGCCTGTGGCCAGGAGCTCTGGGTCTGAAGGGGGGCTTCTAGCTGGGGGAAAGGGTTCTGCTCTGGGGCTCCTTCCCTTTGGGGCCCGTGCTTCGCCGCGATGCGAGCAGGGTGCTGACCCAGAGGAGCCACCGGCCTGATCCGGCTGCAGGGGTCCTCTGTGCCTCTGAACCTTGGGGACTCCTCAAAAAGACGCGCCCAGATCAAGAATTATACTGACAAGCTGGAACGTGTCCAGAGGAGGGCAACCAAAATGGTCAAAGGCCTGGAAATGATGCCTTATGAGGAACGGCTTAGGGAGCTGGGTATGTTTAGCCTGGAGGAGAGAAGGTTAAGGGGTGATATGATAGCCATGTTCAAATATATGAAAGGATGTCATATGGAGGAGGGAGAAAGGTTGTTTTCTGCTGCTCCAGAGAAGCGGACACGGAGCAATGGATTCAAACTACAAGAAAGACGATTCCACCTAAACATTAGGAAGAACTTCCTGACAGTAAGAGCTGTTCGGCAGTGGAATTTGCTGCCAAGGAGTGTGGTGGAGTCTCCTTCTTTGGAGGTCTTTAAGCAGAGGCTTGACAGCCATCTGTCAGGAATGCTTTGATGATGTTTCCTGCTTGGCAGGGGGTTGGACTGGATGGCCCTTGTGGTCTCTTCCAACTCTACGATTCTATGATTCTATGCTGGAAGGGGCTCCTTCGTGACTGTGGCGTTATATTGTTGGGAATATTCTCCTTGGGTTTGAACCTCATTCCATGGGAGAAGAGAGTCTTCTCCTGTGGTTTTTGTGTCCTTGTATTTATCACTTTCCTCTCTTTTTATGTAATAAATTACGGTAAGCCTCCTTTCAAAAAAAAGGGGGGGGAGACCCGCCCTGCCTCTTCCTGCCGCGACTCCAGGATCTCTCCTCCCTACCCAGATCCACTCCACTACTCTAATAGCAAAAACAGCTTTGGAGCTGCCTGTACAAGGAAGTTTTCCATGCGTGATGTTTGGTTATGCTTTCATCTCTGTTGGAAGCCGTATAGAGAATAAAATAATAAACATAGTATTATTTCTACATCCAGTCTCAGTTTCCCCCTCTGCAGTTTTGGGAAGCGTTGGAAGTCAGGATAGAATCACAGAGTCAGGCGGGACCATCGAGCTCATGGCGCCCGGCCCACTCCAACGCAGGACTCCTGCTCTACTGACTGAGCTATCCCAGCATATGAACATGGGGAGGGGGGGGGGAATGAGGAGCCACCCTAGACAGAGCCAAGGCCATTGGGTCTGGCTAACCCTGGGCTGCCGACACTGGCTGGCAGAAGCTCTTCTGGATTTCGGACCTGGGGCCTGGAGATGCTGGGGACTGAGCGTCCGCAACCACACTAGGGTCCCGCGCTTCCCGCGGAGACGGCGCCTCTCCTTCCTGTCCTTCTGCACACAGCTGGGGGGGGGGGCACCTGCCGCCTGCTGGCTCTTCTGGAGAAAGGGCCCTGGAGACCCCCTGAAATGTTGTGGTTCCATGGCTGCCGGCTGCCCTCCCTGCAGCCACCAGGCGCCTGCCTTTCCTGGCAGCCCTGAGGGCCAGACCCCTGGGCCGGTCGGCCGGAGGGCCAGGAGGAACCCGAGGGGCTCCTCTTCCCGCCAAGCCCTTCCCCAGCCCAACGACTCCTGCCCAGCTCCTCTCAGAAGCAGCTTGCAGAAAGGCTAGGCAGCTAGTTCATTATCCCATGGGGAAATCATACACCAGGGCTGGGCAGGACCCCCAAAGCTCATCTAGTCCTTGACCATGTCAGGCTGTGGAAAGGGGGGAGCAGGGCCACGCAACCTCCATTGGCACGGCCCCCCATTGAGGGCAGAGCAGCAGGGGAGGGTTGCAGCCCGGGGCCCCAGGAACCTGCGACAGGTGCGCTTTGGGGTGTAGCCCCAGCGGCCGCCTCTGGCACAGGGCCGTGGGGCAGGCCGGCCACCCAAATGGAAGAGCAGGGCGAGGCCACAATGGAGCCTCCACGTCCCGAGCCAGTCCACCTCAGAAGACCAGGGAGGGCAGCAGCCGGGGAGGCCTCTCTCTGCCCCCTGCCTCCTCCCTGGAGCAGTTGGAGGTGCTGGATGAGAGGGGCTTCCCGTGGCCTCATCCAGCAGCCGGCCTGTGTAAATCGTGAGGTTTTAAGGTGGATTTTAGAATTGTGCATTAAATTGGGTTTTAAATGGGGTCCAGACTGAGGCAGGGAAGTGGGGGGGGGGAGAGCAGAGACTCTCCCTCAAAGGAAGGTGGGGCAGGAAGAGCAGGCCTCTGCAAGGCCCCACAGCTTACATGCCGGGGGGGGGGGGGCGGGGCGGGCAGGTGCCAGTTGGCTGCCCAGGAAGGAGAGCACCCCCACCCCTAGGGGCTTAACCCTTCGCTCCCTGCATTTCACGCCCAGCCTGATCCCCAAAGAGACGGGGCTGGGGAGGGGGGGGGTCTTTGGTTGTGTCCATGCCATCGCCCCCCAGCACAGGGTGAGGCGCCCTGTCCACCCCAGGTACTCTGGCCCCCTGACCCCCACACCCGCCTCTGTGCCCCTAAGAAGGTCCACAGGGCTTCCCATCTCTGGGTGGGCCTCCCCCCCTGCTTCTACTTGTAGGTCCAGCAGGCGGTGGCCCAGCCCTGCCCCTTGCAGATCTCCTTGTGCTTGAGGAAGCAGCTCTGGACGCGGAACTTGCGCCCGCAGTCCTCGCAGGCGTACAGGTTGCCGTCGTGCGTCTTCATGTGCTCGGTCAGGTGGTGCTTGAGCTTGAACTTCTTGTTGCAGACGGAGCAGCCAAAGGGGCGCAGGCTGAAGGTCAGCATGATGTGGCGGTCCCGCTTGGGCTTGACCGCAAAGCGCTTCCCGCACAGGCAGCCAAACTTCTTGCCGTCGGGCGCAGACATCAGCTTGACGGGCGCGTGGACCACCTGCCCGTGCACGGCGTGCGCCAGGATCTCGTTCCCGTGGAGGTCCACGGGCTTCCACGAGCTCTCCGGGAAGGCCACCGAGTCCGCCTTCGCCGAGAAGCCGCCGCCGGGGCCGCAGGACGAGGATGCCACCGCGGTGCCAGGGAGCAGGTAGCTGACCTCGCCGCTCTCCTGGATCTCGGCCGGGCACAGCCCCGACGCGGCGAGCGGCCTGCCCAGAGACTTGAAGAAGCCAGCCTCCGACAGGCAGGAGCTGGTGCCGGCCCCGCCCAGCCCCGAGGCCGAAGGGGCCGCCTCCTCAGCGTCAAAGCGCTCCTGCTTGATGTAGAAGATCTTGGGTGCCTCGTGCGGCTC
Source organism: Zootoca vivipara (assembly GCF_963506605.1). NCBI lineage: Eukaryota > Metazoa > Chordata > Lepidosauria > Squamata > Lacertidae > Zootoca > Zootoca vivipara. The sequence goes on from NC_083277.1 coordinate 158,679, forward strand.
CTTGGCCCGGCTCTCCTCGGCCTTTGCCGGCCCGTCGGTGGAGCCGCTGCAGATCGGCGCCTGGTGCTCCTCCTCCTCCTCCTCCTCCTCGTCCTCTTCGTCAGGAGGCACGCGGATCTTCAGGACCTCGCCGTCGGGGCAGGTGCGCCGCCGCCGCCCAGGAGCCTCGGCCTCGGCCTCGTCCCTGGAGCCAAAGTAGTTGCTGCTGCTGGGCGATTGGCTCTCGCTGGCGCGGCTGGACCAAGGCCGGCAGGCACTGCCCTCCAGCTCCTTGAGGATCCCCGAGCATTGGTCCACCACCTGCCACATCTGGAGCCCACTGGCCACCAGGAGGTGGCTGGGCAGGGCCTCCAGGAGCAGCTTGAGGCGCCCCGAGTAGATGAGCTGCAGGAGGTTCTCGAAGGCGTCCGGCTCAATGACGCCGGGCAGCACGATGCAGTTGGTGTCGTGCAGGAGCAGCTTGTCGTGGAAGTAGGGCGAGGAGGCGGCCAGGACGCTCTTGTGCGCCTGGAAGATGCGGCCCTGGACGTGGATGGCGATGTCGCAGAACTTGCCCTCCAGGCGGTGCTTGTTGAGCGACTCCAGCAGGACGGCTGCGTAGTGAGGGAACTCGATCTGGACGCTGCGGGTCTCGGGCTCCATGGCCACCGGGGAAATGGGCGCTGCTGCAAGGAGGAGGAGGGAGAGGGTGAGGGTGAGGGATCCTTCACCTGGGGAAGAGGGAGGGGCCAAGGGGTGAGGCGAGGGCAGAGGGGGCTCCGCAGGCCAGGCAGCCGCCTATCAGGGGTGGAAGGGAGCCCAAGGGTCATGAAATGCGGGAATCTTTTGTCCAATGCGGGGCTCAAATCTGCAATCCAGAGATGAAGGGCCACAAGAGGCTTGCTTTATGAATTGCATTGCAGGGGGCTAGGTTCTATTCCAAACCTTTCTATATCCTCTGCCCGTCAGGGATTTCATTGTCCAGAAAGTGGGAGAAGCAACAAGAGGATCAGCCATTTTAGATCTGGTCCTAACCAATAGTGATGACTTGGTTAGTGGGGTAGAAGTGGCAGGATCATTAGGTGGGAGTGATCATGCTCTTCTGGAGTTTATTATACACCTTGAAGGAGCAACTAAGCATACTAAGCCTCAAATTCTAGACTTTAAGAAAGCCGACTTCAGAAAAGTCAGGGAAACGCTGGGTGAAATCCTTCCTCTGTAGCAACAATTATTCAGACTATGCACTCCAGAATAATGACCAACTGTATGTAATATCCAGGATCTCTCCAGCCACTGAAGCAGGAGGACAACCACCCAGACTGCCGGGGTGGGGGTGGTGGAGTTCAGAATATAATAAGGGGACATGTATTCTTTTGCTGTTTTCTTATTTACTTGTTTTGAAGTATGTGAACCGCCATGAGATCTTACGATGAAGGGCGGTATACGCATCTAAATAATACTTCATTTATTCATATATTTCTTAGAATTCAGGAGTGTACATGCAACAACGGAGGCGTTCGACAACCGAGGTTCCACTGTAGTAATAATAATTGTCGTAGTACCTCGCCTATCCGACAGGGTTGCCCCAGTCTGACACTTGGGGGGCCGGGGCGCATTTGGGGCCGTGATGTCTCTGTTCGCCGAGTCTTTGCTGGTCTCATGTCGCATATTTCAAGTGGAATCTCTGTGACTTAAATGTGCCTATATGCCTTTCTTTTCTTTTCTTTTCGTTTCTTTTGCATTTTCACTATACTGTATAATGTTACCGTGAAGCACCCAGGTATTGGGCAAGCAACGCGTAGACCAGGCATAGGCAACCTTGGCTCTCCAGATGTTTTGGAACTACAACTCCCATGATCCCTGACCGCTGGCCCTGTTTAGGGAAGTTTTTAATGTTTGCTGCTGTACTGTTTTTAATATTTGCTTGGAAGCCGCCCAGAGTGGCTGGGGAAACCCAGCCAGATGGGCGGGGTATAAATAATAAATTATTATTATTATTATTATTATTATTGTAGCTCCAAAACATCTGGAGAGCCAAGGTTGCCTGTGCCTGGCATAGAGTTTGGTACTAACAGCCAGCAGGCGACTTATGAGCCAATTAATCGAGTTAATAACAGCCCGATCTGCGCAGGTGGGTCTCCCCCCCCCCAATATATATAGTCCTCCCTCCACTCCGCGGGGGAGCCATTCTCTTTACTGATTGGCCCCCGCGGCTGCGCGCCCCGCCCTCTGCCCGCTCTCCGGAGCGCCCTCGGCTCAGCGGCCGGCACTCTGCGCGTGCTCAGGGGCGCCCTCGCTCCGGCCCCTCCCCCTGGGGAGGATGACGCGACGCGCCAAGGGGCGGGGCCAGAAGCTCCCAAAGCTCCTCCCCCGCCGCCGCCGCCTCACCTCGGCCGCCACCGCCGCCGCCTTCCCTTCCTTCCGCCTTCCTTCCTTCCGCCCTACGGAAGCGGCTGAGCCGGAGCTGGAGACGGGGCGTCTCTTCCGCGCCCAATCGGAAGCTGCGAGGGCGCTGGCTCGGATTGGCGCCCGGCTCCGACGCCCCGCCCCCTCCGGGCATTTTAGCCAACCGGAGAGATCTTCGTGTCCCGCCCCTTGGACTGGCGCCCCGCCTCTCTCGTCCCTCTGAAGAACAGGACCCGGATGCGGATCTGGGCTCTGATTGGCTGCGCTCTTCGACTTAGGCGGGAGCTGCTTTGAAGGTGCCGTCCTTCAATTAGGCAAACAAGCAGCGCAGAGGCGGGACCGGGAGAAGGCGCTGCGCCTTCCCATTGGACGCGGCTCCTGGGAGGGAGGGGCAGGAGGCGGCGGCTCTTCCTGGTCGCCTTCGCTGCTTTCTAGTCCTCAGCGAGAGGAGGAGCTTTGCTGCGGGGAGGGCGGGGCTTGCTGGCGAGTCAAAACACACCGAAAAGATATTATTATTGTCATGACTATTTACTAGAAGTTGTGGTGTTGCATCTATATACCACCCTTCATCTGAATATCACAGGGGCGATTTACAGCAGGCTTCCTCAAACTCGGCCCTCCAGATGGTTTGTGACTACAATTCCCATCATCCCTGACCACTGGTCCTGCTAGCTAGGGATCGTGGGAGTTGTAGGCCAAAAACATCTGGAGCGCCAAGTTGGAGGAAGCCTCATTTCCAGCATTTAAAAGTAAAAGGAAAACACCAAAGAAAATCTGTTGCAACCTTTGTGTGGTCTGCAAAACCGCCATTTGTATAAAGCTGAACACACACACACACCCCAAAAAACCACATTGTGTTATAACAATTGCAAAATGCAGCATGTAAGCCACGCAAAGAGCTGGAAACACTTTGCTTGTTAGGGCCCCACTCTCTTGGGGGCCTCCAAAAAAATTAAAGGGGGAAAAAACTGATGTGATGTACATTTCCAAAATCTATATATATAAAAATGTAGAAGGTCCATGTTTGTTATTCCACACTTTTCTCCAAAACCGCTTCCCCAATCGCCCTCAAATTTTGCCACAGCTTCAGATGTGCATGTGGGAGTGTTTCTATCCACTTACATTGACCAGATGACACACTTAGGACAGGTAAAAACCTGAATTTCTGTACAAAAAAATTGCACCCTCCAGTGGACATCCAACAAACAAACATACTGCCACAATCCCGCCCACTCCCCATCGAACCCCACAACCCTGGGAGCAAGGCCGCCCCAGAGAGCAGGCCGCCCCTCTCTCCCCCCCCCACATACAGAACTCCCACCGCGGGACACCTGACGAACTCCATAGGACCCTGAGTCGACAACACCCCCCACCCTCAAGAACTTCCGATCATGTCGTCTTCCCCAGTATCCCCCCACCCCCAACTTCCACCTTGGGACACCTCACCACCTCCCACCCTCAAGACCTTCCTACTATACCCCCTACGAGTATTATATTGTACAACTTTAAAAGGTAACATTTCTATTTTCTTTATTTTCAGTTTTATGCAATTTGCCACAGCAACGCATGGCAGGGCACAGCTAGTATAAAATAAAATAAAATAAAACCTACATACAGCAAGTGTTTTGTATTGCGTAGGCTCCTATTTTTTTTATGTACAACTGGCTTTAGAGACCTATTAGGTCCATAAATTACCATGTATTCAACAAAAAAAAACAGCAACAATTTGTTGACAAAGGACAGCTGGACATATAAAGCGCCCAATTACCTTCAGTAGCTTAGGGCTTCCTCAAACCTAAATCTGGCCCTGTGTATCAAACATATTGTATATATTGTTAACAGAGAAATCCCTTGGACAAAAAAAACACAAGGACACCAGCCAGGAAAACCAGAGCAAAACAGCAGCCAGTAGGTGTGGTCTTTATTGAAGACTTTCATGACAGGACTCCCACCTGCCACCAGGTGAAACAAGATGGAAGCCCCGTACAGAAAAGAACCCAAACTTTTATTAGCTGCTAATCCCCATGTTGGGACGCGGGTGGCGCTGTGGTCTAAACCGCAGAGCCTAGGGCTTGCCAATCAGAAGGTCCCCCTCGATGGGGTGAGCTCCCGTTGCTCGGTCCCTGCTCCTGCCAACCTAGCAGTTTGAAAGCACGTCAAAGTGCAAGTAGATAAATAGGTACCGCTCTGGCAGGAAGGTAAACGGCGTTCCCATGCGCTGCTCCGGTTCACCAGAAGCGGCTTAGTCATGCTGGCCACATGACCCAGAAGCTGTCTGTGGACAAACGCTGGCTCCCTCAGCCAGTAAAGCGAGATGAGCACCACAACCCCAGAGTCGTCTGCGACTGGACTTAACGGTCAGCTGTACCTTTACCTTTAATCCCCATGTTACACCCCAAAACTACATCACTAATACATCATGAAAGGGGAGGTCTGGTGGCAGTAATCTGAGCATCCTGGACCCTGCCCCATGCCTCCCCTTGACCTCCACAAAACACCCATCAAGTGTAACAAAACAGATATTTACATTTCCCCGTTTCCCAGCCAAGTTAATCACACCCTTTAGTGATTGTGCTGACTTTGGTAGTGGGCTGCATGTGCATTATATCTGCTGGAGGGGCAACCCCCCCCCAACCTATAAATTCCTGCAACAATATGATATACAGTGGTACCTCTACTTACGAAAAACTCTACTTACGAATGTTTCTACTTACGAATGGAGCTGTCCGCCATCGTGAATGCAGTTTAGATAGGATTTTTTCTACTTGCGAATTTTTAGATAGGGTTGCTTCTACAGATTTTTTCTCCCAATGCATTCCTATGGGATTCGACTTTTTCCGACTTACAAATGTGTGTTCGGAACGCATTAAATTTGTAAGTAAAGGTACCACTGTATGAACTAATTGTATTTTTATATGGCAGGCAGCTAGTAACACCAGATGTCCCACCCAGACGTCAATTTCGTATTTGAAATCCAGACATATGGGAGACCTATGCTAGCGGGAGACCTGGGTCTTTCCTTCTCCCATAAATTGTTTAAAATACTCTGTACAGGACACTACAAGGGCCAGACCTAGGGAAACCCCACCAGTCACCTGTCTTCTTAACTTGCACAGTGGCCCCTCTGTCAACATCCTCTGAAAGTGGGCCAGAAAACGGCCACACAAGACATGGCCTTTTCTGCAGTGGCTCCCCATTTGTGAGATGCTCTCCCCAGGGTGGCTCTCCCGACACCATCCTTACATGTCCTTAGAAGAAAAAGCAGCCTTCTTCTTCCAGGCCTTGGACTCTGTGTTTGTACAGTCATACCTCGGTTTAAGTACACCTCGGTTGGAGTATTTTCCGTTTAAGTACTCCGCGGACCCGTCTGGAACGGATTAATCCAATTTCCATTACTTTCAATGGGAAAGTTCGCTTCAGGTTAAGTACAGACTTCCGGAAACAATTGTGTTTGTAAACCGAGGTACCACTGTATGTTGTTGGTTACTATGGTATGTATTTTGGCTCGGATAATCCCCACAGCTCGCAAACAAGCTTTGACACAACCAGCATGTTTTCCTTCTCTGAAAGGCAGCTAAATTTCCATCTCTTTGAACATTGGAACATAATAGCCTGCTCAGGAGTCTTTGGCGAGGTGCTTTGGAGGAAGGAGTTCTACAAGAGTAGCCCATCTTTCCTGGCGGGCCATTTCTCCATGTTTCGGCCTTGCTGGCAAAGCCATATATATAATGCAAGAGTTGGCTGCTGAGAGTTGTTGAAGCCTCCTCTGACCTACAAGGCTCCCAATGCTTTCCTGCTGCAGCCACAGTTAAAGTCCTCCTGTTGCCCCAGGATCCTTTCCAGAAGGGCCAAACTCAAGCTCAAGCCACTCATTCCCCTTACCCCGAAGAGAAAGAAGCCTGGGCACGCAGGAAGAAAGCAGAAAACGCCAAAATCAGCAGTGGAAGAAGAAATATAAACATTTATTACAAAGTAAGTATAAAAATAGTAAGAATGGGGTCAAGACCAGCCGCCTCCGCCGCCCTCACTTCCTGTTCGATGCCGTGCCGATGACGCATTCATTCACCTGCAAGGCAAGACCGGGCAGATTTGGGGGGCCAGAAACTGGTGCTTGATCCTCAAAGAAGCAGGCAGCCCACAGCTGCTACTGCTGCCGCCGCCGCCTCCTCCCTTCTAGCTACGGTCAGTCAGGGCGGACCTTCAGCAGAGGAGATTCTGTAAGCAGCCAAGAAAAAGAACCACCCGCAACCGTACGCTGCAGCCACTTACCTTTCGGGCAAATCGAAGGGAATTGAGGGACTCAGCAAAGTTCTCCTCCGAGGGCGAGATGTTAACGAACATCAGCCTGGGGGGGGGGGAGGCAGGAGGAGACGGTGAGGAGAGACAGAGGGTGCCCCAAGGGGTATGCATGGCACCACTGTCAGAGAATTTTGGGTTGAAAGGGGTCATAGAATCCTAGAGTTGGAAGAAACCACAAGGGCCATCCAGTCCAACCCCCTGCCAAGCAGGAAACACCATCAAAGCATTCTTGACATATGCCTGTCAAGCCTCTGCTTAAAGACTTCCAAAGAAGGAGACTCCACCACACTCCTTGGCAGCAAATTCCACTGCCAAACAGCTCTTACTGTCAGGAAGTTCTTCCCAATGTTTAGGTGGAAGCTTCTTTCTTGTAGATTGAATCCATTGCTCCGTGTCCGCTTCTCTGGAGCCCAACCTACTGTGTCCCTGGCAGTACAGCGCAGACAATGCATGAAAGGGGGGGGGCATAAACTCCCTCCCGCTCTCCCACCTTGCCGACTCACATCTTGGAATTGCCACCTAAGGAGTTCTGGAGGAGGTAGGTCAGCTTGCTGTTCCGGTAGGGCACATGGGCCTCCTGCGAGGGGGGGGGGGCAAAGGAGGCGGACAAGAATGGGTGCAGGAAGGGGAAATGTTTGGGGTCCCCTCCTCCCCACTCAGGGCAGGCCGCTTCCGCCAGCACCGTGAGACTGTCCCATTTCTTACTGAATTGTAGAGTTGGAGGGGACCACCAAGAGCCCCCGACAGGTGGGCACCCCACCCCTGAGACAGCACCCTCGCAGAAGACCAGTGGGGGGCTGTGAAGGGCTGCCCCACTGCTGGCTGGGACTCTCCCACCCGGAGGCACAAGCGACCCCCCTCTCCTGCCTACCTTGTTGCTGAGGGCGGTGATGACCAGGCCCAGGTTGGAGAGGCTGCTGTTGATGGCCTGGGTCTCCTTGAGGCGGTCGCCTGTGGAGAGGGACTTGTCCAGGCGCTCGCTGCCAGCCAGGTCCACCAAGCTCAGCACAGCTGCCAGGGGGACAAAGGAGGGATGAGGGTGGGTGCCCCCGTCTCCCACTGAGGGGACCAGGGGCAGAGGGGGGATGGTGGGGCCGGCTACCCTCTTCCCCGCCTGCCACTCACAGGAGGTGTGCAGCTCCCGGTTGGCGTTGTGGCCCTCGATGCGCAGCTGGAAGAGGCTGTGGCTGCGGGAGGATCGCTCATTGAGATTGGTCTTGGCCACCGAGCGGTGGGCTTTGGCCCTCTGAAGCAGCTTCAGCACCTGAAGGGGCAAGCAGAGAATGGAAGCAGAGTCGGAAGGGACCCTGAGGGTCATCTAGCGGCCCTAGCCAACACCTGGCAAACAGGGTGAAGAAGCTAGCCAGGCACATTTTCCACCTGGCTATTGGCTACTGCGACCAGACTGAGATGCCCAGTTGACAGGATGACGTTTGGCGTCACCACCTAGAGGTGCAAGCCTGGGAATCCTTGGATCTATACTGTTTCCACACACTAGTACCTCATCCTGTAGGATTCTATCCGTTATATTTTAGCTGCACAATCGGAATGAAGATCAGGAATCAAAATGGATGAACTGCACCTTATTAATCAATAAAACTCAAGAAACTCCAATATGCTAAAGAGGAGGCTTACAGGAAAGGAATTCCCAGCTAGGAATGCACTGACAAAGGAGATTATAAAGTGGAAAAACAAACCTATGATTCAGAGTCAATTCTCAACAGGGACTCAGCTACTCTTTGGAAGAATTTACAGAACATTACCGAATATAACTGATCGCCGAAGAATTGATGCTTTTGAATTCCAAGTACTGTATATTAGTACTTGGCCAATAAATTATTATTCTGTTCTAAAAAAGGCTTTCTCTCTGCAGCCTGAGCAGAAGCAGCGAGCAATGTCAGTTAATTGTGGTCACTTGACTTCACTTACTGCCCCACTCACAGTTGTGAAGAATATTCTTATATTATGAATGGACCGTTAAGAAAAAGAAGTTGGACTAGGCCAATATATATGTGGACCGCCCCAATCCCAGCTCAAGGTGGTCATCTGAACTAACCAGATGTATAACTGAGAATCAATCCGTTTTGGCGAGTGTAACCTTGGTTCAAGGAGCTGCTTGGCGCCTAGCTTCTATATCGGAGTTTCTAACATTGCCTGCAAATTGAAAGGGGCGCATGGCGGGGAGATGTTCCTCTTGGAACTCGAGGGCAGGCAGAAAAGCCATAAGGAGCCGAGGGGCCAAGACCCAGGGGATCTGAACTCTCCAGAAAGGCAGGCTGGCTCTCAGAGAAAAGCCCTGAGAAGAATCGGAGAATTGCAAAGTTGGAGGGGAGCCCCCAGGGTCATCTAGCCCAACCCCATATTCCTCACTCTGCTCCTCCCCCCTCAGAGGCTTTGGATGCAGACACACTCTGGCTGCCTTGTCCCCAGACCAAGGCCCTAAAATGGGTCGTCACAATGGGGCTGGTCCTCTGGCGTCTGCCTCTCCTCCACCCCTTGCAAGCAGACTGGTGGCCTGACACAGTGAACAGAGCTGTAGAATAGCAGTGTTGGAAGGGGACCCCAAGGGTCATCTAGCCCAACCCCCCCAACCGCAGTACCTCCTCCTCTGAAACAACGGGGACGTAGCAGAGGTTGGGGACGTGCAGTTCCTCCGTGCACTGGCTCACTCTCCGGATCTCCAGCTCAGAGCCCCGCTCAGGGCGCAACACCAGCAGGTCCCGCAGAGACTCGTTGTAGATCTCCAGGAAGTTGGCGGTAAAATGGTACTGGAAGGAGACAGGCAGAGGGGCAGGATCAGACCAGGGAAGGCGGCTGGGGAGGTGCGGGCCCAGCCGGCACATCGCTCCCAGCTCAGACTCGGAGACTTCCTGACAGTAAGAGCTGTTCGACAGTGGAATTTGCTGCCAAGGAGTGTGGTGGAGTCTCCTTCTTTGGAGGTCTTTAAGCAGAGGCTTGACAGGCATATGTCAAGAATGCTTTGATGGTGTTTCCTGCTTGGCAGGGGGTTGGACTGGATGGCCCTTGTGGTCTCTTCCAACTCTAAGATTCTATGACCAACTGGCATGGTTATTCCAAGCTGGCCTGGCTCCAAAGGTGAGTCTCAGGGCCTAGGAGTTCAGACATGCCACCCTTTCGGGGTTCAGGGGATCGTCTGCAACTGAATGGAAAGCCTTGCAGAAAAACACTGGAGGTCTCGCCAGCCAAGGGATCTAAGGCAGGAGAGGCCCTGCTGGGAAGGAAACCATCCTGTGGGGCGGGTGGGGGTGTGTGAAAGAGGCAGCCCCCTCCCTCCCCAAGTGCTGAGAGTGGTTCCCAGAGTTAAACCACCCTGGGTGGGAATGGCAGCGCGGCGAGTGAATGCAGCGGGCGTCTCCTGCGGCTTCCTCACCCCTCCACCCCCTTTGAACCCCTGCCACCGGTTTCCCTCTGCCCACCTTCCAGCCTTTGGCCTCCATCTCCCGGGCTTTCTTGAAGATCTGCTGGACTGCGCGGGGGATCATGCCAGCCGCGGAAGGGTCCCGGCAGTCGGGGCCCTCCATGGTGTACGTCTTGCCGCTCCCCGTCTGCCCGTAGGCAAAGATGCAGACGTGGTAGCCGTCCAAGGCCGACTGCGGGGAGGAAGGGAAGCCATCAAGCTGGCGTCCACCAGGCCCTACCTGCTCTCCTGTCCCCGGAGGGGGACAGCCGCCCTATATTACATTTCCATACCATCCTTCAGCCAAATCGACAGGGTAATCTTCATCATAATACAGTGGTACCTTGGGTGTCAAACTGAATCCGTTCCAGGAGTCCCTTTGACTCCCAGAATCATTCAAAAACTAAGGGCGCGGCTTCTGATTGGCTGCCAAAGAATGTTTGGAAATTACACTTAATTCCAGGTTTTCAGCGTTCAGGAGCCAAACCGTACGAGTGTCAAGGCGTTCGAGAACCAAGATACAACTGTATCATACTCAACATACATAATAACAAACTAGAACAGGCATCCCCAAACTTCGGCCCTCCAGATGTTTTGGACTACAATTCCCATCATCCCTAACCACTGGTCCTGTTGGCTACCGGTAGGGATCATGGGAGTTGTAGGCCAAAACATCTGGAGGGCCACAGTTTGGGGGTGCCTGAACTAGAAGAACTGGCCCCCCTACTATAATAATAATAATTTATAATTTATAAATAATATTAATTTATTATTTATACCCCGTCCATCTGGCTGGGTTTCCCCAGCCACTCTGGGCGGTTTACAACAGAAAAATGAAATAAAATAATCTATTAAACATTAAAAGCCTCCCTACCCCCGTAATATATTTATTTTATATATTTTTTTATTTTATTTATGTGCTGCTCTTCATTAAAAGATCACAGGGTGGTTCACGGAATAAAATTCATTTCCTTTGTTAATTTTCCTTACCTGCACAAGCAGAGAGATCTCCTCAAAGACCTCCTCCTGGGAGCTGGACGGAGGGAAGACCTGGTCAAAGTTGAACTCGTAGACAATGTCCTCTTTGCGCTCCCGGCCAACGTGGGACTGGCAGAGGTTCAAAGAATTGCAGAGTTGGAAGGACCCTCAAGCCTCAGCTAGTCCACCCTCCCCAAGGCAAGACTTGAACCCACAACCCTAAGATGATGAGTCTCATGCTCTACTGACTGAGCGGTAACAGGGGCCGCATTCCCCCTTGGCCAGCTCTCCAGGGGCCACAATGGTCTCTCTCTCTCTCACACACACACACACACACACTCTCCTGCTCCTGTGGTTTAGCCACCCCGTTGCCAAGACTTGTGCCCCCCCTTCCCCACAGGATGTGCCCCCCCCGACACTGACCTCCTCCACCTTGGATAAGACGAGGCTTTTACTGTCGTCCGCCGGGAAGCGCAAGTGGCTCATTCCATGCTTCTGTGCCTCTTTCTCGCTGCTCAGCAGGGGGCGCACGCGGCAGAAGACACGGATGTTGCCCTGGAGGGAGCGGGGACTCGTCAGCACCCAGCCCCACCAAGGGACCCCCAGCACCAGCCCCCCCCACACCACCACCACCGGCCCACCTTCAGCTCCTGGACGGCGTTGTGCAGGAAGCGCCGCTCCATCTCCGACTCGTGCAGCTTCTGCTCCAGCTGAGCCTTGCGTGCGGCCAGCACCTCATTCTCCTGCGCCCGCTGGGCCAGGCTCTCCTGCGCCTGGCGCAACTCCGCCTGCATCAGAGAAACCCCAGGGGCAGTGAGGGGTGGGCCACCTTGAAGCCAGGCAACAGATCCAGGAGCGCCACAGGCTCCTTCAGGGAGGTTTTATTGTGATTATCACTCTTATTGTGATTTTTATTCATTTTCTTTCTTTCCTTCTTATCTTCCCACCTTTTATCGCTTTTTCCTGTATTGTATTCCTATGTTGTTTATTGATATAGCTCGGCTTTTCATACCATCCTCCCGGACATTCTTATCAAAAAGCTGATGGAACCAGACCTTTCTTGCGAGAAGCCAAGTTGCAGGGAACTAGGCAGAGGGCCTTCTCGGTGGTGGCACCTGCCCTGTGGAACGCCCTCCCAACAGATGTCAAAGAGGACAACAACTACCAGACTTTTAGAAGGCATCCAAAGGCAGCCCTGTTCAGGGAGACTTTTAATGTTTAATAGGTCACGGTGTTTTATTTTTCTGTTGGAAGCCGCCCAGAGTGGCTGGGGAAACCCAGCCAGATGGGTGGGGTATAAGTAATAAATTATTATTATTATTATTTCTTCTACCATCTGTGACTGGATTAAAGACTTCCCGATGGATCGGCCACAAACAGGGAGGATTGGGCCTGCTACATCTACCTCCCTGTGGCATGCTGGCTTGACAGCCACGGACAGAAAATCTCTACAGAGGGTGGGAAATACAGCACGATATCATGGGCTGTTCCCTGAGTCCGCGAGACGACATCGCAAGGGATCATTGCCTTAGGAGAGCGAGAAAAATTATCTGGGACGATTCACACCCCGGCCAGCACCTCTTTAATATTCTACCCTCGGGCAGGGAATATAGAAGAATGATCAGTTGTACCAACAGGCTAAAAAACATTTTCTACCCGTGGGCTGTTAGGCTGCTGAACGGAAAATAATATAGTGCAACTGTCTTTCGGGGTTGGTGTGTTGTGTGACAAGCACACAGTGTGCAATGAGATTGAGTTTTTTTTGGGGGGGGGGCTCGGTTAATTTCATCGTGCACAAGTTGCACATTGACAATAAAGGTATTATTATTATTACTATTACTATTTCTAATTATCCTTTTTTAACTAGTTTGGCTTTTATTGTATCATACGTTGAATTTTTTTTTTTACTTTGATATTGATCCTGGCATTGTAGAATCAGAAGGGTCTCTAAGGGACATCTAATCCAACCGACTGCAATGCAGGAATCACAACTAGATGTTGGCTGGTCCCTAGGATTCCTCACCTCACCTTGGGATTCCCAGCACCTCACGGAGGCAGACAGTCTCTCCATTGAAGGGTAGGTGGAAGTACCCCCAGCCCCCGCTCACCTCTCTGGTCTCCAGCTGGGCAGCCAAATCCTCCTTGGCCTCCCTGGCCTTGCGGCCAGCGGTTTCCAGCTCCCGGATTGTCTGGCTCTGGCTCTGGACAGTCTCCTGCAGCCGCCGCTCCTGCTCCACCAGCTCCTCCACCATCTGCAGGCTCTCTGTGGCCTGCGCTCGGGAGGTCTGCAGCTCCAAGGCCAAGGCACTGCAAAAGAGAGGGTAGGGCAGAGGTCGGATCCTGCAGCAGGAGGAGCCCGCCATGCCCTTCTCAGGCTGCCGCTCACTCACCTGTTCTGCCCCTCCAGCTGCTGGCTGAGGCCTGTCGTCTCCTTCAGCTGCCCCTCCAGCTGGTTCAGCCGCTGCCTCAGGGCCTCATTCTCCCCGGCTAGCCCCTGGGCCTTCTCCTTGTAGGTCCCCACTTTGGCCCGCAGGTCGCTCACTTGCCCCTTCAAGTCCCAGGGGGCCCGCTTCTTCTCACCCCCGCCAGCACTGGCAGGAGCAGCGGCTGCCAAGGGGAGAGGGATAGAGAGAGGACAGTGTGAAGGTCCCAGGGGCGGCTCAAGGATGGCAAAGGAGGGGGGCCACCTCCCTCCTTTCTCTTGGCCTCACCTGGCTTAGGGGCTGCCGCAACCACCATCCGACGGGATCCTGCTGGGAAAGGAGGAATGAGATATGAAGCAGTGAAAGGGTTCCCAAGGGGGACCCCTCTCCCCTCCATTGGTTCCTGAAATCTACACCCCGATTGATTGTGAAAAATAACAATACTTCGCAACATATGTGGGGGGTTCCATTCCACGGATTGCGCCTAAAGCCAAAATAGTGTATAGCTGAAACACGCTGGGTTGAACGGTGGGTGGGATTGCCAGAGCATTTTTCCTGGAACCCCAGCCCCTCTCCAAACTTTATATTGTTTATACACTGAATGCACACAAGTTGAAGGGACACGAGATGCAGGGTTACGGGGGACCCACATTCTACACACCTGAATCAGCTTGCCAAAACTAAAATGGCTTCAGCGGGTGAAAAGAGTCCAGCAAAGATAGCTACCGGCATTGATTTCCATTACAGTGGAACCTTGGTTCTCAAATGGCTTAGTTGTCGAACAAATTGGGTCCTGAACGCGCAAACCCAGAAGTGTTCCGGTTTGCGAAGATTTTTCAGATGCTGAACAACCGACACGGCTTCCAAATGAGTGTAGGAAGCTCCCGCAGCCAATTGGAAGCTGTGCCTTGGTTTGCAAATGGAGTCCTGGACTCCTGGAATGGATGAAGTTTGAGGAACCAAGCCACCCCTGGATACAAAAACAATGGTAGTGCATAGTTAACCTATGGAACTTCCTCCCACAGGAGGTAGTGAACTTGGATGGCTTCACAAGAGGATTAAACAAATGCACGCCAGAGAGGGCAATCCATGGAGGCAGCAATGCTTCTGGATAATAATAATAATACATTTTTATTTATACACCTGTTACCTGTTTTTATTTATACGCCTGTTATACGCCTGATACCTGTTGCTTGAAGCCACAAAGGGGGAGAGGGCTCTTGGGCTTGAATCCTGTTCTCTGGTTTCCCACAGGAAAGTGTTTGGCCATTGTGAGAACAGGATGCTGGACTAGACAGGCCCCCTTGGGCCTGATCCAGTTAAGTTGTTACAACATCAGGTACCGTACAATATTTATAATATTTTTAAAAAATGACAGGATGGGTGCTGCTCCTCTAAAAGATCAATTCCTGACAGGTATGACATGGCACCCTTAACAGGGACATTTCTGCAGCCCACAGCCTACCTGTGACGGAAGGCCCTGCTAGACCCGCAGTCCCCCGTGTCCGAGTGCTGGAGCGGCGGCGCCCACCTGCCAAGAAAGCTGCGTTACTGCAAAGTCCAGAAGGGCTCTCCAGGTTCTGCCCCTTCCCCTCCCCACACTGACCAGAGCTTACCGGCCTGGCGGTGGCTTCGGAGCCCAGGGGCCGCTGGCGGAGGCTTCAGCAAGGAGGGGGCTGCTGCTGTCACAGGTCCTGCCCGCTTGGTAGGCTCCAGGGGACCCCGAGCCCGTTTCTGGGAGGAAGGAAAGGGCAACTGTTTGTTATTCATAGAATCATAGAGTTGGAAGAGACCACAAGGGCCATCCAGTCCAACCCCCTGCCACGCAGGAAACACCATCAAAGCATTCTTGACATATGGCTGTCAAGCCTCTGCTTAAAGACCTCCAAAGAAGGAGACTCCACCACACTCCTTGGTAGTAAATTCCACTGTCAAACAGCTCTTACTGTCAGGAAGTTCTTCCTAATGTTTAGGTGGAATCTTCTTTCTTGAAGTTTGAATCCATTGCTCCGTGTCCGCTTCTCTGGGGCAGCAGAAAAGAATCTTTCTCCCTCCTCCACATGACATCCTTTCATATATTTGAACATGGCTATCATATCACCCCTTAACCTTCTCTTCTCCAGGCTAAACATACCCAGCTCCCTAAGGGTCAGGCTGGATGACCGGCAGGGGTCCCTGACCACCTCCCTGATTCTATTCAACGTCCCTCTCTGCTGGATTTTGTGCAGCAGAAGGGAGGGGCTTGAGAACTCACCCGCTCCACCTTGGGGGGCTCATTCTCATCGCTGGCCGGGCGCTTGAGGCGAAGTCCAGACACAGGGAGCCGGGAGGGGCCTTTGGGCAGCACGGAACTTTTCCCCTCGGAGTTCATCTTCTGCTCCCGGAGTGGCAACTGAGAGAGAAACGGAATCACAATGGCAGGCAGGCAGGCGAGAGAGAGAGAGAGAGAAGCCCCCTGACCCCCCGGAAGCGACTCACGGGAGGTGGACCATCCATCGGCTCCAGGGACGGCCTTCGGGCGGAAGCAAAGCCCTTCAGCCGTCGAAGCGGGAGGCCCAAGGAAGTCAGCGGAGGCCCAGCTAGTCCAGCCTCCTGCTCCCGGGGGCCAAATGAAGGCCTGAGAAAGGGGACCCTCTGCCCATGCCCAGAGGCCTCACCGGCGCGGCGCTCGGCGCCCCTTTTGCTGCTGCTCCTCCTCGCCGCCCTTTTCCCTCTCCGATCCAACCGCCGTAAGGATTCAAACGGGTAACTCCCGTCTTCCCCCGCGGCGCCGCCCCGACAGCCAATGGCGAGGCGGGCGAGAGGAGGAGACCAATCCGCGGCCGCCCGTCGCGCGCGCCGGCACCGCCCTCTTCGTCTTACGCCAACGGCCCGGTCGCGTCACCGTATCACCTCGCGCCAGCTCCGCCCCTTCGTGCGCGGCCACAGCGGACGACGCACTGCGCACGCGCGCCGCCAAAAAAGGAGCCCGAGACCGCCTCCGCCGGAAGAAGCGTTGGTGTGAGTGCGCGCGCGCGTGCCGCAGCCAGGCCCCGCCCCGCCATGGCAACGGTCCCGCGCGGCGCGCAGGAACCGGGCTGGCGGGGGCGGGGCCTGTGGAGGGGCGGGGCCAGATAGATCTCTAGGGAGAGAGAGATCAATGTAGAAAGAGAGAGAGAGAGAGAGAAAAACACACACACACACAAACAGAAGGGGAGCCCAAGGGGAGGCCGGCGGAGCGCTGCTTAGCAACAGGCAGCTATTCCACAGGTGCAGCCGCCTGCGCGAGGGGGAGCAGCTTCCCCAGTTAAACACCCGCCTGCCCCTCTGCGCAGGTGGGGCGGAGGGGGGTCGAGGGGCGGGGCCTGGAGGGGAGGGACCCCCAATGTCAAAAATGACCCCTCGTGACCCTGCCAAGGTTTCCTCTATCTTCTCTCGCGCCCTTTTCTCTCGCCCTCCCCCTCAGGGCTTCTAATTTATCAGACTGTCATCTTAGGGGGGGGGGGTGTCAGCCCCCCACGAAGCGGGTTCGGAGCCTGAAGCAGGTGGGGGCACACAAGGCCCCTGGCCAGCTTCCCCCCCCCTTCGATTCTGGGAAGCAGGGAGGGGAGCCCCGCTGCAACGGGGCGATCCCCTTGGAGGGGGTCCCGGCATGGGGGGGGGAGGCAGGCGGGACCCCCAGGCGCTGCCCAGGGCCCGTCTGGGAGCTCAGGGGGGCGGGGCGTGCAGCGCGAGGGGGAGGCGCGGGCTGCCCCCTCCCCGCGTCCTGGGGGGGTCTTTCCCCTCCCCACCGCCTGGCGCCCCCCCCCAAGGCCGGCGGGGGCGTGCCGGTGTCCGGGTGGGGGCGCTGGGGGGGCTCGGGGGCCGGCCCTCGGCATCCCCCCTCGCGGCCCCCCGCTCCGGCTGCTGCGTCACTGGCGCTCCGCGGGAGGATGGAGCCGCAGAGGGTCCCGCTCCGCCGCCCCTGAGACCCCCCAGCCCACCGGGGAGGGACCCGCACCCCCAGCGGGTAAGGGGCGAGGGGCCGCCAAGAGGGGCGCAGCCTCCTCCGGGGGAGGGACCCCCAAAGCCGAGCCTGCAATGGGGGGCGCCTCCCGCACCCCCGACCACTCCTCCGCCGGAGACCCCCCAGCACGCCCAGGTGGGTGGGTGGGTGGCAGACTCCTGGGGGCCCTCCCTCTGCGGGCGGAGCCTGACCCCCCCGTCTCTCTCTCTCTCCCCCCCCCCCGCAGGTGGGGCGCAATGTGATGGCGAGTGAGCCTCCCGCCCCCCCGTCCTCGGCCCGGCTGACCCGGACGAGCGCCCGCCTGACCTCGGGGCCCTGGAAGCGGCCGGCGGCCGGCAGCGGAGGGGCGCCCCCCTCGCCCGGGGGTCCCGGCGCAGCCCCTCCCGGCTGGCCTCGCTTCTGGGAGGGCCAGGATGTCCTGGCGCGCTGGACCGACGGCCTCCTCTACCTGGGCACCATCAAGAAGGTCAGTGGCTGCCCCCTCCCTCCCCTCTGGGTTCAAGGGGGTCTCCTCCCCCCCCCGCTGGGGGTCTCTGCTCACCCCCTCCCTCCCTCCCTCCCCCCTGCAGGTGGACCCCCTCCGGCAGGTGTGCCTGGTGCAGTTTGAGGACGACTCCCAGTTCCTTGTGCTCTGGAAAGACATCAACCCAGGTCAGTGGGAGATGCCCACCCCCCACCCCCTGGGTAACACCCCCCCCCGTCGCCACCCTGGGCCTTCTTTGGGGTCACCTGCCCCCACAATCTCCCCACCCTGCAGGCCTGGCTCTCCACCCCTTCTTACTCTGTGGGGATGACCCCAGTGCAGAGTTCACCTGTGGAACTCCCTCCCACTGGAGGCAGTGATGGCTGCCAAGATATCAGAGGCTACCTTTTAGGGGGGGGCGTTCCCAGTGAGAAGGCTGGATCAGAGGAGAGCCCCCCCTTGGCCCCATCCAGCAGACACTTATTATTTCCCAATGGAGCCTCCAACTCCAGGGGCAGTCTATCTCGGTTCCGAGGCCCTTGGGGGGGAGGAACTGGCCCCTCACGCCCCCCCACTGCCTTCTTTCCTAGCGGCTGTGCCTGGGGAGGAGCAGTCCTGCTGCGTGTGCCACTCGGAGGCCGTGAGCTCAGACAACCGGCTGGTGCGGTGCGAGAAATGCAGCCACGGTAAGTCCGCCGAAGGAGCCCCACAAGCTGCCCCTGATGCCCCCCCCAGTGCCCCACTGATGACCCTCCTTCCTCTCCCCCCTGCAGCCTACCACCAGGAATGCCACCTGCCCCGGGTGCTGAGCGATGGGGCCTGGACGTGCCGGCAGTGTGTCTTTGCTGTGGCCACCAAGGTAAGAGTGGCCTCCTCTGACCCCCCAGCTGGAAGGGACCCCCAAAGGTCCTCTGTCCCAGCCCCACGTGCTGGCTCTGCCCCACGGCTCTCGCTGCAGTAGACCAGCCTGCTGCAGCGTGGAAAGACGACCTGGCGAGAGCCTGCTTGGGGTGGGGCCCCCCTTCCGTGCCCCACGCACTGACTCTGCCCCACGGCTTTCCCTCCTTCCGCAGCGGGGCGGCGCCCTCAAGAAGGGACCCTACGCCAAGGCCATGCTGGGGATGAAGCTGGTGCTGCCCTACCAGCTGAAGGCCCTGGAGTGGGACGCTGAGCACCTCGCCAACCGGCAGCAATGCTACTGCTACTGTGGGGGCCCCGGAGAGTGAGTCTGCCCCACGGAAGAGGGGGGCCAAGGGGCTTGTGGGGAGGAGGAAGGGCACCTCTGGAACCGGGGCCCCCTGTGTGTCCCCCTGTCCCTGCCCCTCTACGGATGGGGCTGTGGTCTTAGGGGGGCAGCTCCCCTGACTGGCCCCCTCTCTTCCTCTGCCGCAGGTGGAACCTGAAGATGCTGCAATGCCGCTGCTGTGCCCAGTGGTTCCACGAGGCCTGCACCCAGTGCCTCAGCAAGCCCCTGCTCTATGGGGACAGGTGAGGGGCAGCCCTTGGCAGGGGGAGGGGGGTGGATCAGAGGGCACAGGCTTCTTGTGACTCAACCCCCACCCACCCCGGCTCCACCCGGCAGGTTCTACGTCTTTGAGTGCTGCGTCTGCACGGGAGGCCCGGAGAGCGTCCGACGTCTCCCCCTGAGATGGTGAGTGGGGCGGGCAGTGGGGCTCAAGCACAAGCAAGCAATGCAGCAGCCAGCTTCTCTCCCCAGGGAGGCCTGCCTGGCCCCAGCCCATAGTTGCATTGGCAGAGACTCAGTCCACGTTGGGCAGGAGGTCCTTGCATCATTGCGGGTTGGACTAGATGACCCTCGGGGTCCCTGCCAACTGTGATTCCATATAAAAGCAGTTCAAAGATAGCCAAAGGAAGGTGGGTCCTTAAAAAAAACACCACATCTTGAGTGTAAAAACCAAAGTGCCCTTTAATTAATGGTTTCCTGCTCATCGCTCGATTGCCAAATACGTTGCTTGGGATAATTGGGACGCCGCTTGGTAACTTAAGATAAGTCCGTCAGAATTAAGCAGCCGATCTCAAAAGCAAAGAAAGAGCAGGATGGGGAAGGAGGTTTGGGCACCTTAGCCAGAGCGAAGGAAGCCGCCACCTAAAGGGCCAGGAGGCTCCAGGAGGAAGCTGCTCCCCAAGGAAGTGGGGGGCAGGCAGCAGTAGGGGGCTGCGCTGGCTGCGCTGAGGGATTCCCACCTGTGCCCCTGCAGGGTAGACGTGGCCCACCTCATCCTCTACCACCTCAGCATCTGCTGCAAGAAGAAATACTTTGACTTCGAACGCGAGATCCTGCCCTTCGCCAGCGAGAACTGGGACAGCCTGCTGCTGGGAGAGGTGAGAGGCCGGTGGGGGAAGGGATCCCGGGGGCAGCAGGAGAAAAGCGGGCTGGGTGGGTGGGGGGTCACCTTTGCTCCCTCCATAGCAGGGGACTCTGAATCTCAGGGTTGCGAGTTCGAGTCCCGTGGGGCGCAAAACATTCTTGAATTGCAGGATAAAAGTCGATGATCCCTTTAATTTGGGAGTCAGGGATTGGCAGTGTGGGCCAGGAGGCGGGATCCCCTCCCCCCCCGTGAAGAAGGGGCCTCAGGGTGGCGCACCCTGGCCTGCGCCTCCCCTGAGAGGAAAGGGGGAGGTAGGGGCCTGAGGTTGTCCCTTTCCCCGCAGCTCTCGGACACCCCGAAGGGGGAGCGCTACAGCCAGCTGCTGAACGCCCTGACGGGACACAAGGACAGGTGAGGAGGGTAGCGGGACCCCTGGGGGGCTGCTGGGTGCCCTCCAAGCAGGCGGCGAGAGGGGCCCGGGTTCGAGAGCTGCCCCATCACACCTGCCTCCTCTGCAGGTTCATCTCTGGGAAGGAGATCAAGAAGCGCAAGGGCCTGTTTGGGCTGCACTGCCGGGTCCCCCCACCCGCCCCCCAAGGGGATGACGGCTCCGGCGATGCTCCCGGGACCCCCTTCATCGCGGGCAGCAGGTGAGCCGGGGATCTCCCCCCCCCCAGTGCCAGAAGCCGAGCGGAGACAGCCCGAGGGGGTGGGGAAAGGGGGCAGCGGCCCCCCCAGCCCCCCTCCTCCGGCACCCCCCCTCCGTGCCGTGCAGATAAGGAGGGTCTCTTACAGCTTCCTTTCAGGGCAGGGCAGGCGTGGGAAGGGGCCGGAGCGCCCGAGGGCCGGGCGACGGGGGCAGCCGCGGCAGCAGCAGCCACAGCGCCGGCGCAAGGGGCACCCGCCAGCCCTGAGTGGCAGCGGGGGGCAGTGGGCGCAGCAGCAGCAGGAGGAGGAGAAGCAGCAGCGGAGCACCCGGGAGAGGGAGCGCCTGGAGAGGGCCCTCACTCAGGTAGGCAGGCCGGGGCCAGAAAAGGTGGGGGCGGGGGGGCAGGCCAGGGGGCCCCTGCTCCGTCCCCGCTCAAGAGCCGCCCTCCGCTCTGTCCGCCCCCCAGGAGGTGGTGCACAACCCAGTCAGCGCTAACCAGAGCTACAGCGGCTACGGCGGCACTTCCAGCTCTTACAACTTCCGCCGCACCGACGCCCGCTGCCAGGACAGGTGAGGGGGCAAGGCAGCCCCACGGCGGGGGGCGGGGGGAGGCGTTCCCCGCCCCACACTGACGACCTGCCTCTCTCTCTCTCTCTCTCCCCCACCATCCTGCAGCGCCCCGATCCGGATGTTCGCCTCCTTCCATCCCTCGGCCAACACTGCAGGGACCTTGAGGTGAGCGGGAGGGAGGGGGGGATGGATACACCCCACTTTCCCCCCGGGGGGGGTTGGACGGAAGTGGGGGGCTTCACTGGCCCCACCACCACTCTACGGAAAGGCTGGCCCAGCACTCGGGTGGTCTAGTCCAGCCCCCTGCAGGCGCCAGCTCGAAACCCCCCAAGAGGCTGCTATCTAGCCTGTGGGGTGACCGGCCTCATTAATGGGCAAGGGGCATCCGGTCCACTTGCTTTCTCCTGCCAGGTCAGGTCGGCCCCTGTGAGCCCCACCCTCGTCCAGTTAGAGCATTGGACTAGGACCTGGGAGAGACCAGGGTTCAAATCCCCACTCAGCCATGCAGCTCACCAGCCGGCCTTAGAGTCAGTTGCCATCCCTCAGCCTAACCTACCTCACAGGGTTGTTGTGAGGAGGCAGGAGGAGAGAGGAGACCGGGTCGAGAGGGGGTGCCTCTCCTGGCTTACTGACCGAACCCAAAGGGTGCTCATCAATGGCTCCTCCTCATCCTGGAGAGTAGTGACTAGTGGGGTGCCACAGGGTTCTGTCTTGGGCCCAGTCTTGTTCAACATCTTCATCAATGACTTGGATGATGGGCTTGAGGGCATCCTGAGCAAGTTTGCAGACGACACCAAATTGGGAGGGGTGGCTAATACCCCAGAGGACAGGATCACACTTCAGAATGACCTTAACAGATTAGACAACTGGGCCAAAGCAAACAAGATGAATTTTAACAGGGAGAAATGTAAAGTACTACATTTGGCCAAAAAAAAAAAAAGGAAAGGCACAAATACAGGATGGGAGACACCTGGCTTGAGAGCAGTACATGTGAAAAGGATCTAGGAGTCTTGGTAGACCACAAACTTGACATGAGTCAGCAGTGTGATGCAGCAGCTAAAAAAGCCAATGCAATTCTGGGCTGCATCAATAGGAGTATAGCATCTAGATCTAGGGAAGTAATAGTACCACTGTATTCTGCTCTGGTCAGACCTCACCTGGAGTACTGTGTCCAGTTCTGGGCAACACAGTTCAAGAAGGATACTGACAAGCTGGAACGTGTCCAGAAGAGGGCAACCAAAATGGTCAAAGGCCTGGAAATGATGCCTTATGAGGAACGGCTTAGGGAGCTGGGTATGTTTAGCCTGGAGAAGAGAAGGTGAAGGGGTGATATGATAGCCATGTTCAAATATATAAAAGGATGTCATAATATAGAGGAGGGTGAAAGGTTGTTTTTCTGCTGCTCCAGAGAAGCGGACACGGAGCAATGGATTCAAACTACAAGAAAGAAGATTCCACCTAAACATTAGGAAGAACTTCCTGACAGTAAGAGCTGTTCGGCAGTGGAATTTGCTGCCAAGGAGTGTGGTGGAGTCTCCTTCTCTGGAGGTCTTTAAGCGGAGGCTTGACAGGCATATTTCAGGAATGCTTTGATGGTGTTTCCTGCTTGGCAGGGGGTTGGACTGGATGGCCCTTGTGGTCTCTTCCAACTCTAGGATTCTATGATTCCTTCCCTGGATGTTGGACTGCCGTCTGTCAGGGACCCTCGAGTTCCTGCTTCCCACATTGCAAGGGCTGCTGGGAGTTGTAGCACCGGCCTGGCTGTCCAGGGCAAGCGGGGGGCAAGATGAAATTTGGGGTGACTTTGGCTGCAGCAACTGACCCCCTCCCTCCCTTCCCTTCTGCAGCACCAGCAGCAGAGCCCCCCTCGACGCCGGTGACGCCGCCACGTCCGCCGCCCCTGCAGAGCGGGGCAGCCCAGAGCACTCTCCGGCGGATGACGGCCCCGCACCCCGGACACTCCTGCGTCGCCACTCCATGCCGCCTGCCCCCAAGCGGCCCCCGCAGGCTGCGCCGGCGCCTGCGGCCCTCTCCGCAGCCCCCGGCAGCCCCGCCAGCTCGGGCTACTTTGGACCCATGGGCCGGCTGGCGCGGGGGGAAGCTGTGCGCATCCTGGCTCGCCGCGTCACCACCGAGGGCACCGTGCAGTACCTGGTGGAATGGAACGGGGGCAGCATGTTTTAGGGGGCGCCCAAAGCAGGACCGAGAGAGGACCCCAATGTGCCTGGCCGAGGAGAGAGCAAAAAGTGCAATTCTGGGGGGGGGAGGCCGTGGGGTGGCTCCCCCTACCTGCTTGAGGAATGTGGACTGTGCCGTCTCTTGCTTTTGGGGGGGCAGGAGACCCCCAAGTTTATTCTACTTGCTGCTGCTGCTGCTGCTCCCCCCCCCATATCGTCGTCTTGGACCCCAAAAAGAGTTTGAGCCCTGCTTATTTTTTTACTGTTTGTTGGTTAAAGGTATTATTTAAAGAGGCCTGAGTGGGAGAGAGAGAGAGAGCGCCCCCCCTTGGCTGCCCCCTAAAACACACACAGCCGCCCACCTTGCGCCTGTAATTCTGCTTCTGCTGCTGCTAGACTGACTGTTGTACAAAGCACTTCCGAATAAAAAGAGCTTCTGGGCAAGACTTTGCCGCCTGCAGCTGCTTCCTGGAGCTCAAGCCCCTGCTGGATCAGGCCCGTCCAGCCCAGCCTCCTGCCATCCTCCTGGCCCAAAATCCCAAGGACTCGAGGTAGACTGCCCCTGGGCCTGGAAGCTCCATCAGCAGGCCAAAGGCAGCCCGCTGCTGGGATGGCTGGATCAGGAGAGGAGGGCGAGGCTCCGAATCTCAGGGTTGCGGGTTTGAGCCCCACGTTGGGGTGTCGCAGGGGGTTGGGCTAGATGACCCCTAGGGTCCCCGCCAACTCTGCCAGCCCGTGGTTCTATGATCCGGGCACGAGGAGGAGATCTTTCTCCTCCTGTGTCTTCCAGCGACTGGCGCTCGGGAAGAATTGGCTGCTGCCGCCTGGGGAGGCGGAGCGTGCCCGCCATTGCTGCCTCCAGTGGGAAGGAGTTCCGCAGCTTAACTGCTGCTCGAGGAAGGACTTCCTTTCGGAGGCAGAGCCCAGGGGGCCAGGATCCCGGCTGGCTGGCTCCCCCCCCCCACCAAGGGGCTATGGGGCAGGAAGCCCTGCTTGGGTCCTGGACAAGAGCCCATTTTGGGGGGCTGACGGAGGAGGGACTTGGCATCATTCCCAAAACCCTGTTCTTTGTACAGCTGTTTGGTGTGTCCATTTTTGAGACCCCCAGGACCCCCCCCAAAAAAAATTCCTCTTACCCAGGGACAGATTCAGACCACACCACCTTGGCTTTCTCCCCACAAGGCCCCTAGGGGCAGAGAGGTGTTTATTTCTGCTCTCCTACTCAAATCTCCTCCTTGGCCGTGGGGCACCCCCCAGCCCCTCCGCTTCACTCTGGGACGGTCTCCTCGACCCACTGCAGGTAGGGGGGGTTCCCCTGTTGGATGGGGACGGCGATCACCTCTGCCACTTCGTAAGGGTGCACCGACCTGCAGGGGGCAGAAAAGGGGGTGTCACCTTGCAGCGGGGCTTCGATGTGTGTCGCCGCCCCCCCCCCCGGGCCATCCTCACCCCCCAAGTGACTCACCGGACAAACTCTGCGAGGGCTGAGGCACGGGAGCTGCGCGTCTTGATCATCTGTTGGGGGGGAGAGGCAGGATTTGAATGCAAAGCGTTCTTTGACCCCCCACCCAGTGTGTGCTGGAAGTGACGCGCAATGGTTAGAGGGGACGCTCTGAAAAGCCTCCCAGTGTGTTCTGGGCTGCTTCTGGCCTGGTGGGGCACCGAACTCTGCCGGGGGTGGGGGGCGCCAGGCCAGAAATCCCTCCCAGATGCCCATCACAGCCCCTCCTTCCTTAATGGGGGGCTTCCCTGCCCCCCAGCACAGTGGAGCATAGGGAGAGCAGGGGTTAGCAGAAGGCCCCCTCCCAAGAATGGGGCGCCCCTGCCATCTCACAACTCTGTGCTACAGGGGTTGGGCTGGATGACCCTTGGGGGCCCCTTCCAACCCTACAATTCTCCATGTCCTCCCAGCACCTGAGGCAATAGAGGAACTATCTTTGTGGACCTATAGGGAGGGGGGACAGCAAGGGCCGGAGGCTGCAAGGGGTGGGGGACCCGGGGCCCAGTAACTCACCAGCAGCACTTCCGAGTCTTCCTCAATCTTGCCCTTCCACTCGTAGCTGCAAGAGAGAGAGACAGAGAGATGGGGAGGCAGCGGTGGTGCAGTGGTTAGAGCATCAGGCGAGGGAGCCTGGGAGCCCCTTCTTGGCCATGAGGCTCATGGCGTGGCCTGCCTCGCAGGGTTGTTGTGAGGGGCAGCAGAACCACATATGGCACCCAGGAAGGAAGGGGGGCCCATGCAGAAATGGGATGAAATAAAAATGGGGTGTGGCCTGGGATGCCCCCCCCCAGCAAAGTGGGGGGAGCCCTTTTGCAGAGGGTGCAAAGGGCCCCAGGCCCAGCTCCCTCCCCCCCTTGTGGAGCTCCTGGTGGGAATAATTGAAATGTAAATAATAATAATAATATTAATAATAATGTATGTAAATATAATAACAAAATGAAACTGCACAGGAAGGAAATCCCCATGCCCCACCTCAGGGCTCAGAATCCTGGAAGGGACCCCAGAGGCCATCTAGTCCAACCCCCGGCACCCCTTCTCTGGGGTGCCCTGCCGCCTCGCAGCCCCACATTGGCCCACGCCTGAGCTGTTGCCCACCCCACCAGGGCAGAGGGTTGGCGCTCGTCACTCACATGGAGGTGATCTGGGGAACGATGTTGACGCAGGCTGCCAGCTTCTTCTCCACGACGGCCCTGTGGGGCGGGCAGACGGAGAGAGAGAGAGACCCTCAGGGCCTGGCAGAGCCTCCCCTTGCCATCCGCCGGGGGGGGGGGGGAGGTGAGGCAGAAGGAAGGTCCCAGGGCAGCCCTGTTTTCCAACTAGAACAGCAGGGTCGGTAGGGACCCCGGAAGGTCATCCATCCCAACCCCGCCACCCCCCTGCCCCAGGCAGGGCTCACCTGGCAATTTCCTTGGCGACGGTCTGGTTGGGGCAGGTGACGAAGGCGGCGGAGAGGGTCCCGGGGACGTAGGGTCCCCCGGCGGAGGCGGCCATGGAGGAGAAGAATTGGGAGGCCCTCCGGAGCAGAGGGAGCATCAGCAGCGCCAGGAGAAGGACCTGGGGGAGGAAAGTGGGGGGCTTTGGGGGCGTGGCAGGGTCCCCATTGCCCCCCCAAGGCCTGCACTTTCTGCCCCCTAGAAGGTGGTGATGGGGGGCATGGGGGGTCTGGTGCCCCCCCCCACTCCAGCTACTTACACAGCAGGCGCCTCGGGCCATCTGCGCTCGGCTGCTCCTGCCTGGCATGGGGGGCGGGTGGGGGGCACAAGGGGGGGTCTCCCCGAGCCCTCCCCAAGGATGCTTGCTGCTCCGACCTGCCTGGAGCCCCGCCCCCCGCAGGCAGACACTCAACCGGGGGGGGCGGCGCCTTCACCGGTGGAACTCCCGCCTGCAAAGAAGGGGGGCGCGGATCAGGGTTTCTTGGGGGGCTCTTTCCAAAGGGGTCCCCGATTCTGCTTTTGGGGGGGGCTTGGGAGGCTGCGCTGCTGTTGCTGCGGGGGGGGGCCTCCCCGTCTCTCTCTCTCTCTCTCTCTCCCTCTCTCCCCCTACCTGCTCTCCGTCGCGTCCGCGCCACGTGAGCAGGAGCCCCGCCCCGCTCTCCCTCCGGCCCTCTGACGTCACCGCCACCCGCCGGGCCCCGCCCACCAACGTCGTTTTCGACGCATCCGCCAGGCAGGGATGCGGCCGGTGAAGCGCAAGCGCGCGCATGCCCAGTCCGCCCCCCCGCCCCCTTGCCCGGTCTCTTGCACTGCCCCCCCCAAAATTATTATGCCCCCCCCCAAAAAAAATTATTATGGCTCTGCACTGACCTTTCAAGGCCGCAGAAGTTGCTGGAAAGGAATGGGGGGGCAAGGGGGGGGCTTTTTTTTCATAATACTGTAATCTGATGTCAAGGAGATAAATAATTTGAGAAGACATCTGAAGGCAGGGAAGTTTTTAATGTTTGATCGCAGTGCCGGATTTACATATAAGCTAAACAAGCTATAGCTTAGGGCCCCCCAAAAAAACAGAGGGGGAAAAACGAGGTACATTTCCAAAATATAAGATTCCAAATACAGTGTTTAGCGTCCGGTGTGGCCCTATTAGGTCTATAAATGACCATCTAGCACAGGGTCCCCAAACTACGGCCCAGGGGCAGGATGCGGCCCAATCGCCTTCTAAATCCGGCCCGCGGACTGTCCAGGAATCAGCATGTTTTTACATGAGTAGAATGTGTTCTTTTATTTAAAATGCATCTCTGGGTTATTTGTGGGGCCTGCCTGGTGTTTTTACATGAGTAGAATGTGTCCTTTTATTAAAAATGAATCTCTGGGTTATTTGTGGGGCATAGGAATTCATTCATATATTTTTTTTCAAAATATAGTCCAGCCCCCCACAAGGTCTGAGGGACAGTGGACTGGCCCCCTGCTGAAAAAGTTTGCTGGCCCCTGGATAGTTACAGGTAGGTAGCCGTGTTGGTCTGAGTCGAAACAAAATAAAAAAATTCCTTCAGTAGCACCTTAAAGACCAACTAAGTTTTTATTTTGGTATGAGCTTTCGTGTGCATGCACTTTCGTGTGCATGCACACAAAAGCTCATACCAAAATAAAAACTTAGTTGGTCTTTAAGGTGCTACTGAAGGATTTTTTTTTAATTTCATCTAGCATATATTCAACACACACAAAAAAAAACAGTGACAATTTGTGGTCGACAAAGGACAGCTGGACATATGCAGGGGTCAGCAAACTTTTTCAGCAGGGGGCCAGTCCACTGTCCCTCAGACCTTGTGGGGGGTGCCGGACTATATTTGGAAAAAATAAATAAAAAAATGAATGAATTCCTTTGCCCCACAAATAACCCAGAGATTCATTTTAAATAAAAGGACACATTCTACTCATGTAAAAACACCAGGCAGGCCCCACAAATAACCCAGAGATGCATTTTAAATAATAGGACACGTTCTACTCATGTAAAAACATGCTGATTCCTGGACTGTCCACGGGCCGGATTGAAAAGGTGATTGGGCTGCATCTGGCCCCCGGGCCTTAGTTTGCTGACCCCTGATATAAAGGGTCCCATTCCCTTCAGTGGCTTAGGGCCTTATCAAACCTGAATCCGGCCCTGGTTTGATGTGATGTTATTTCATATCTTGGAATAGGGTGTGATAGGAATTCCAAGGTTCATAAATTTACAAGGCAAATGCATAAGTGTATAAACCACATGTCTGAAATAGTACAGGAGAGCAATCCTGAAACCATTTTGACTCTTCCAGTAACCTCAAATATTCTCCCCATTGTCTTTTCGCTTACAAATCCTGTCTTTAGAGCATATTTATGTATGAACGGGGTGAGCCTGTGACCTGGACTCACCATCACAAAAGAATGCCCAGGCTGCCCAGGTAATGCAGTCAGTGGCAGGCAGGATTTCTGCTGGAGACGGCCTCCTGTGATTTTTTTTTTTGGGGGGGTGTCTCTGGCTATAGGGTGAGCAACTTCAAAAGCAGGGGTCTCCAAACTAAGGCCCGGGGGCCGGATGCGGCCCAATCGCCTTCCAAATCCGGCGCGTGGATGGTCCCGGAATCAGCATGTTTTTACATGAGTAGAATGTGTCCTTTCATTTAAAATGCATCTCTGGGTTATTTGTGGGCCTGCCTGGTGTTTTTACATGAGTAGAATGTGTCCTTTTATTTAAAATGCATCTCTGGGTTATTTGTGGGGCATAGGAATTTGTTCATTCCCCCCCCCCCAAAAAAAATATAGTCCGGCCCACCACATGGTCTGAGGGAGAGTGGACCGGCCCCCTGCTGAAAAAGTTTGCTGACCCCTGTAAATCAAAAGTCTATATAAGGGGACTGGAGGACCCTGTTGCAACAGTTTAATAAAGAGCAGGCTTACTAGCTGCTTTGCTTCTCAATTTTCTCTGGTTGGCCTCTGTTATTTTCTCCTAGAGAACCTAGGCTCTTGGATACTCCATCAGGGAAAAACGAGCAGTTTTTTCTTATAACATAATAATAATCAGATGTCAATGAGATAAACTACACACTACAGTGGTACCTTGGTTCTCAAACGCCTTGGTTCCCAAACACCGGAAACCCAGAAGTAAGTAAGTAATAATAATAATAATAATAAATTTTTATTTATACCCCGCCCTCCCCAGTCAAAAACCGGGCTCAGGGCGGCTGACACCAACAGAATTACAATAAAACATAAAAACAATTAATTAAAATACAGATTAAAATACAGTATTAAAATTAAAGTGCAGCCTCATTTCAAGTAGGCCATAAATCCAAGCCATGAGGGAGGAAAACACAGGGGTCAGGCTGACTCCAACCCAAAGGCCAGGCGGAACAGCTCTGTCTTGTGGGCCCTGCGGAAAGATGACAAATCCCGCAGGGCCCTGGTCTCCTGGGAAAGAGCGTTCCACCAAGTTGGGGCCAGTACTGAAAAGGCCCTGGCTCTAGTAGAGGCCAATCTAGCCACCTTATGGCTCGGGATCTCCAGAATATTATTATTTGTGGACCTTAAGGTCCTCCGCGGGGCATACCAGGAGAGGCGGTCCCGTAGGTATTCCGCTTTTTGAACGTTTTTGGGAAGCCGAACATCCGATGCGGCTGTCGGCTATTGTTTCCAGGGCGCCTGCACCAATCAGAAGCTGCACCTTGCTTTTTGAACATTTCAGAAGTCAAACGGACTCCCGGATGTAGGTTCCCAAAGGGAAATGTTTCTAAATTATTTGCATAGAAACACTAAGGTGGCTTGCTTAAGCCACACGGTCTAAGCTTGGAGCACCCAGCTTAGACCTCCTTCCTGGCGGGCTTCACAAAGTGGCATGGGAAAAGCAGAGGGAGAGTGGCCCCTGGCAGGACAGTTTACTCTATGGCATTAACCCCTTCCTGCATTCAGCATGGTGGTTCTATGGCGCTGGTTATCCCCCAAGAGTCTTCTTCGTGGAGCTGCTACCTGGCAAGACAGTTCTCAACATAAAAATACAAAATGAGAACGCAAAAGGCATCATGGAACAAGAACAAGAACAAACCAATAATTGAATTAAACTGGTTACAGGTAGGTAGCCGTGTTGGTCTGAGTCGAAGCAAAATAAAAAAATTCCTTCAGTAGCACCTTAAAGACCAACTAAGTTTATATTTTGGTATGAGCTTTCGTGTGCATGCACACTTCTTCAGATACACTAGAAACAGAAGTGTCAGACCCTATATATATACAGAGGGTGGTGGGGTTGGGTGGGAATGGGTGATGGGCTGATGGGAGTGGTAAACCTGTAGATGGGTGTTAATGGCTGCTGATGGCTGCAATTAGTCCTGGGCTGAGATGCTAAAGAAAGCTTGATCATGCATAATGAGATAAGAATCCGATGTCTCTATTCATCCCAGGTGCTTCCATGGTTTTAAGCTTGGTAATGATTTCCAATTCAGCAACTTCTCTTTCCAGTCTGTTCCTGAAATTTCTCTGTAATAAAACAGCTGCTTTGAGATCTTGTATAGAATGTCCTGGGAGATTGAAGTGTTCTCCTACTGGTTTTTCAGTCTTATGGTTCCTGATGTCAGATTTATGTCTATTTATCCTTTGGCGTAGGGTTTGGCCTGTTTGTCCAATATAGAGAGCTGAAGGACACTGTTGGCATTTGATGGCATACACAATGTTAGAAGATGAGCAATTAAATAGTCCTGAGATGGTATGTTGGATGTTGTTGGGGCCAGTAATGGTGTTGTCTGGGTGTATGTGGCAGCAAAGTTGGCATCTGGGTTTATTGCAGGCTCTGGTACCAGTGTCCATGTTAAGTCTGGTGGTTGTCTTATTGTGGGTGAGGAGTTGTTTAAGATTGGGTGGCTGTCTGTAGGCAATGAAAGGTCTTCCTCCCAGAGCTTGAGAAAGGGAGCTGTCATTGTCCAGGAGAGGCTGTAGATCTCTGATGATGCGTTGTACTGTTTTAACTTGGGAGCTGTATGAGATGACTAGTGGTGTTCTGTTATTTTCTTTTTTGGGTCTGTCTTGCAGCAGGTTCTCCCTAGGTATCAGTCTGGCTCTGTTGATCTGTTGTTTAACTTCATCAGGTGGATATTTTAGTTCTAAAAAGGTTTGCTGTAGATCTCTTAGGTGAGATTCTCTGTCTGTAGAGTTGGAACAGATACGGTTATAACGTAGGGCCTGGCTGTATACGATGGATTGTTTGGTATGTTTGGTATGGTAGCTAGAAGCATGTAGATATGTTTGTCGGTCAGTTGGTTTTCTGTATAAGGTGGTGTCTATACGTCCATCCTGTATTTTTATAGTAGTGTCCAAAAAATGTATTTCTTGCATGGATTGGTTCATTGTTAGGTTGATGGTGGGGTGAAAGTCCCCTGTTTCTCATATTTTAAGACATACCCATAAAATAAGCCATAGCAGGATTTTTAAGCATTCAAGGAATATAAGCCATACCCCGAAAATAAGACACAGTGATAGGCGCAGCAGCAATGCTGGCCGCGGCAGGAGGAGGAGGAAAAAAATAAGACATCCCTTGAAAATAAGCCATAGTGTGTTTTTTTGAGGAAAAAATAAATATAAGACATGTCTTATAATATGAGAAACACGGTCATTGAATGTCTGGTGGAAGGTTTCCAGGGTCTGTTGTTGAATTAAACTGGCTAGCAACGTAGCGCATCTGGGTTATGGGCTCTGTGTGAGCAGTGGCCGGATGCAACTGGGTGAAGCCAAAGGGGGCACATCTAAAGGGGGGTCCAGAAGAGGGCAACCAAAATGGTCAAAGGCCTGGAAACGATGCCTTATGAGGAACGGCTTAGGGAGCTGGGTATGTTTAGCCTGGAGAAGAGAAGGTTAAGGGGTGATATGATAGCCATGTTCAAATATATGAAAGGATGTCATATGGAGGAGGGAGAAAGGTTGTTTTCTGCTGCTCCAGAGATGCGGACATGGAGCAATGGATTCAAACTACAAGAAAAAAGATTCCACCTAAACCAGGCATCCCCCAACTGCGGCCCTCAAGATGTTTTGGCCTACAACTCCCATGATCCCTAGCTAACAGGACCAATGGTCAGGGAAGATGGGAATTGTAGTTCAAAACATCTGGAGGGCTGAAGTTTGGGGATGCCTGCCCTAAACATTAGGAAGAGTCTCCTTCTTTGGAGGTCTTTAAGCAGAGGCTTGACAGCCATATGTCAAGAATGCTGCAAAAGGAAAGAAGATTCCACCTAAACATTAGGAAGAACTTCCTGACAGTAAGAGCTGTTCGGCAGTGGAATTTGCTGCCAAGATGTGTGGTGGAGTCTCCTTCTTTGGAGGTCTTTAAGCAGAGGCTTGACAGGCATATGTCAAGAAGGCTTTGATGGTGTTTCCTGCTCGGCAGGGGGTTGGACTGGATGGCCCTTGTGGTCTCTTCCAACTCTATGATTCTATATATTAACTCAGAAATTGCTGGTGGTTTGGAGGCACAGCAAGATGCCAGTAGGTCTGAGCTCACTACCGGTATGTCCAGGACTTTTTTTGCAGCCAGAATTCACCCAAACTAAATCCCGGCACCTCTCTAGGGAGCTGTCCTTGGTGCGGCCTGGCACCTCTTTTTCTATAAAAATAGCACCAACAATTGTTGGTGCTGGAGGAGACTCTTGAGAGTCCCATGGACTGCAAGAAGATCAAACCTATCCATTCTGAAGGAAATCAGCCCTGAGTGCTCCCTGGAAGGACAGATCGTGAAGCTGAGGCTCCAATACTTTGGCCACCTCATGAGAAGAGAAGAATCCTTGGAAAAGACCCTGATGTTGGGAAAGATGGAGGGCACTAGGAGAAGGGGACGTCAGAGGACAAGATGGTTGGACAGTGTTCTCGAAGCTACGAACATGAGTTTGACCAAACTGCGGGAGGCAGTGCAAGACAGGAGTGCCTGGCGTGCTATGGTCCATGGGGTCACAAAGAGTCGGACACAACTAAACGACTAAGCAACAACAAAAGCACCAACAAGGTCCCTATCAGGGTGAGTAGCTAAACAATAAAATGGCATCTCTCAAGATGGGCACAAAGTGGAAGCAGCCATAAACTTGGGCAGAAGTGGCCATGTCCTCCTGTGTTTCACAATACAGAGGCAAGGGAAAGCTGAGGGTGGTCGACAAGGAACCTGGACTTTAAGGAGGCCAATTCCAGGAAGCGGAAAGAGCTACTGGGTGCGACCCCATGGTCAGAAATACTCAAAGAGAAGGGAGTCCAAGATAGATGGGAGTTTCCTAAAAGTGAAATACTGAAGGCCCAAATGCAGACAATTCCATCAAGAAAGAAAAGTGGGAGGCATGTAAGGAAACCGGTGTGGCTGCGTAAAGAGCTTACAGATGAGCTGAGAGTTAAGAAGGGAATGTGTAAGAAAGGGAAGAAAGGGGAAATCATAAAGGAGGAGGAGTATACACAACTAGCCAACAGTTGCAGGGTGAAGGTCAGGCGGGCTAAAACACAGGCTTGCAAGAGAGGTTATAAATAACAAAAAGGGCAGAGGTAGTACTGGAAGGACAGATCCTGAAGCTGAGGCTCCAATACTTTGGCCACCTCATGAGAAGAGAAGAATCCTTGGAAAAGACCCTGATGTTGGGAAAGATGGAGGGCACTAGGAGAAGGGGATGGCAGAGGATGAGGTGGTTGGACAGTGTTCTTGAAGCTACGAACATGAGTTTGACCAAACTGCGGGAGGCAGTGGAAGACAGGAGTGCCTGGTGTGCTCTGGTCCATGGGGTCACGAAAGTCGGACACGACTAAACAACAACAACTACAACAACAGTACTGTAATTCCTTTAGGATACGCTTCTGGAGGCAAAGGCTACAGAATGTTGGACTTAAAAACAGGAGAGATCAGCACAGCACAATCTATGTAGTCAGTGGTGTAGCTAGTGGTGCAGGAGGAAAAAGCAGTGTGGGGCCAGGACAAAAGTTTTGTTGAGCCAAATGAAGCCCATTTAGTACGCAATCTTCAGAAGGGCCTCTTAAACAGGCTGCTGGGCATGGAAGGAGACCTTGTACAGCCCGTGCACACAGTCGGGGCACACACAAGCCACACAGACAAGTGTTTGTACGGCAAATGCAAAAATGGACCATTTCCCTATGTAGTGGGCATTTGTAGATGACTTGCTTATTGCAAGAAAGAGTGGCCAAGATGATGCACATAGTTCTCCAGTATTTAAGCAAGGGTGTGGAGGTCAAGGAACCAGGGAAATTCTCCTGTAACCTAGGTGTAGAGAGAGCAGAAAATGTATTGTTTCTAAGTCAAAAGCCAAAGGTCACCGAGCTGCTTGACAGCCTCCGTTCTTTGAGTCTGTAGGAAGTCAATCGCAAGGATCACCACCTGCCTGGTACTATGTTGTTTGCTGAATCCTGGCAAGACCTACATGTGAGTACACAGTCTGATTACTTTTGCAGGTGGCAAATGGGGTGACCTCCAAGTACATTTAAAGCTAAGCAACCTAACCTCAAGTTTCCGTTTCGACTCTGCAAAGGGATGGGAATAGTTTAATTCAGAAAGGCTAAGGCGCTAAACCTCTCATGTGAGAGATAAATTAACTTTAATATCTCCTCTCCTGCTTATCCCTCAAATAGTTTCTGCCCAGAAGCCCCCCATTCCACCCAACAGAAGGTGAAATAAGATAAGCCTCCCCCCCCCTACTCACTTGCATGGCTCCCATAGGGTGATTTCCTAAGGAACTGAGGAAATCAATAGCCCCCCATCACAAATATGGCTCTTGCAAGGAGGTCCTGCTTCGCCCGCAGGGTTGGCCTACACCACAGGGTTGTCTGTAGGCTAAGCTGACAAGAGAGCGCAGGTGACCCCAGAGGCCCCAGAAGCCTCAGTCCTCCCTATCTGTAAAATGGGCCCATGAGGGACCTGCTTTTCCAGCTTGCTGTGGGGAGGGGGGGTAGTGCAATAGGCCTCTCCTCTGTGTGGCTGGGCCAGGAGGTGGAGGAAGGAGTGAGCAGGTGCCTTGAGATGGGGGGGGGGAAAGCTGTGCTGAGCCTTTGCACCCTGGGTGATAAAAATGGGGGTGTCGCCACGTGGGGAAGGTTGAAAGTAGTAACCCCACATCAGACCCTGCCTTCTTCTCCCACCACACCTCAAAATTGCAAGCTGGGGGTGTCCTGTGATGGAGGGGGAGTCATGCCGGGAGAATGCAGTGGTGGATCCAGCATGGTGGGGGGGCACCGTGAGACACCCCCCTCTCCCCCGCCACCTGACTCCGCTTAAAGAGGGGGCCTCGCCTTTCCTGCCCTCCGTCCGCAGCGGCTCCGGTGCCCCCCCTCCAAATGCAGCAGCAGCTGCTGCCGGCGGGCGCCTTTAAGAGTGGGCAGCGCTCCTGCGGCGGCGGCGGCGACGCGGCGGAGATGCGCTGCTGCTGCTGCTCCTCTGCGCGGCCGGCCGGGCTGTGATGCTGAGGCGGCTGCCGGAGGAGGAGGAGGAAGAGGAAGAAGGAGGAGGAGGAGGCGGCAAGGCGAGGAGGAGCGAAGAGCAGCGGCGGCGGCGGCGGCGGCGAGAGGGAGCCTGTGCGCGCCGCAGCCTCCGCGCCAGCATCCTCCTCCTCCTCCGCGGCCGCCGCCTGCATCCTCGCCTGCATCCTCTCTCGCATCAGGACCAGCCGGCGACATCCTCTCGCATCAGGACCAGCCGGGGAGGCGCCGCCAACAGGCGGGCGGGCGGGGGCGCAGTGCGGGGGAGGCAGGCAGGCAGGCCCGGCGCCCCCCCCCGCCCGCCGCCGCCTCCTCCTCCTCCTGCCGGGCCTGAGCCCCCTCCCCGCGGCTCCCGCTCCGTTTCCCCTGCCGGGCCGGCCGTCCCCCTCCCCGGCTGGTCCATGAGCCGCGAGCGCGCAGGCAGAGGCTGAAGGCACCATGTCCTATGCCCCCTTCCGAGGTACGGGCGCGCGCGTGAATATGTGTGTGTGTGTGTGTGTGTGTGTGTTGATTGGGGGGGGGTGAGGCAGGGGGAGCTCGCCGCCCTCGGCCAGGTCCACCCAGCCCGCGCCCCATTTTCGGGGGATGCAGCGGTGAATCCGGAGCGAGGCTGGCGTGGGCTCGGATTGACGGGGCGCGCGGAGTGGGGGTGGGGGTTGCAGGCTGGAGGTGGGAGATTATTTTGTGTGTGTTGGGGGGGGGGGTCGTCCTGGGGCCTTGGCGGGCAAGGCGGGTGGGGGACGGCTGGAACTTGGAGGGACAGGTGTCCCCCCCCACTCCACCCCCATCTGGCCCGCGGCCCGCTTGGGTCTCCACGTGGGGCGGAGGGGGGCAGGGAGGCGTCATCCTAGCGCTGGATCCCAGAATGTCCCGTCGTTGGTTGAGGGGCAGGTAGCTCAGCTCCTTCCACCCCCAGCTCCTCTCTGTGGGGAGAGGAGGCCGAGCGAGTCCCCCCCCCCCATCACCACCAGAGGCCCGGGATCCCTTCTGCTCCTCGCAGATGCTTCTGCTGCTGAGCTGGGGGGGGGGTTCTGCTTGAGACGGAGGCCTGTAAGGGGGTGTCTCATAGCTCTTCTTGCCCCCCCCCCGACCGTGCTGCTCACATCTGCCGTCCTCCCTGGACAGAGTGGGGCCCCTTCCTCCAACCCGCATCTTTGAAAGCCCCTGCTTGACCCATAGCTCGGTCTTTCTTTCTCCCTCCACCCCAACCCGCAAATTCGCCCCCCCCCCCAAATAAAAAAAACTAGCCCTCTCTGGCGATCCCATTTCCTGCCCTGCAAAGGGTCAGGATTGGCACTGCCATGTGCTCCCATCCGCCAAATGCGCCCCCCCTCCCCTTGCTGAGCACACCAGGATGGCTAGCTCAGGTGAGCCATCCCCCTCCCGTGGCCCTCATGTGCTGCAGCTGCCACATGAGGGCCACGGGAGGGGGGTGGCTCACCTGTGGCAGCCCCAGGGAACAGGGCTCCTGCCACACCTGGAGACTGCTCCCCACACCTGCAGGTTCCTAACTCCTACTCTGCCCATGGAGGGGGGGGGGGTTGGTGCAGCACCAGCAACAGGCAGGAGGGCAAAGTGGGTGAGGGGCAGCCTTTCGTGGGGAGGGGGGCACTGTATGCCTGGCAAACCCTTTCATGCATATATTTTGTGGTTGTGCCACTGAAAGCGTTGGGGGGGGGAGCAGTATCAGGATCCCACACCAAGTGATATGTGGGGGGCAGGGAGAGAGCCCAATAATCCCCACTTGAGGGGAGAGTGACTGGGGGGGGCACATTTCTCTCTGTTCCCAGTCCTTAAGAGGAAGGGGCTTTTTAGGGGGTGGGGCTCTGGGACCCCTAGCTTGGCACCCGGAGGCCTCCCTTCTCTTCCTGTGGCAGGAGAGGGGGCGTGATGTTGCTAGGCAACCCTGTCAGAGGGATGCTGGGGTGGTGGTGGGGGGGGGCCGTTTCAGCAAGAAGCACATTCCCAGAGTGTGATGCTGCACTGCAGGGAGCTGCTGCCCCCCCTCCCAGCCACACACACCCGCCAAGACCTCCTTTCCCTCCCCAAGACAGGAAGGTCCGGGTTCTCCATCCCCCACCTCACCTGCTCCCCATCGGGTGGCCTGAGGAGGAAGGGGGCAGCCCAAGCCCCCCCCCCGGTTGCTGGCGTGTCCTGGGCTGCCCTAGTGGCTCTGCTGCCACTTCCAGGAACTGGGACCCCCCCCACAGGACGGTTGTTTGGGGGTACAAGTCCCAATTCCCCAGGAATGACTTGGTGAGAGGAGGGTGGCCACTTCTCTTCCGCCCCCCAGGTTTCTCCTGGGCCTTTCTTTCCGGTGGGGGGGGGGGCCCCGCGGGCGTGCTGGTTGTGCGTTGTGTGTATACAGCGGTGCAACTCTTTCCTGCTTCCCCTCAACAAGATGCTGCTGCTGCCCAATGGCTTCTGCCGCTGCCCGTTTGCTATGCATACCATTTGCATAGCAACAGAAAGAGGGTGGTAAGGGGGCGGTGGGGGGGTCTCCAGGACAGGTCTGGGGACATCGCTGTGGTGGCTGGCAGGCAGCTGAAGGGTTAACATCGTGCCTTGCCAGTCTCTGCACCCCTGTCCAGGTGACCTTGTGGGGGGGCTCTGCCTCATGTGACCAGCAGAAGTAGGGTGCTTCCTTTCGCCTGCTGGGGAGACGGCCTTCCCTGGAGAGGTCCCCACCCAAAACTTCGCTTTTCCTGGGCCTAAGACACATGTTCCCTTCTTGATGTGTGTGTAGGGGGGGGGAGACTTTTTTGGCAAGCACCCTGAAGATGATTTAATGAGCTTGTGGAGAAGGGATCTGCATGCCTCCCAATCTGATTGGCACCTCGAGCTGGGAGCAGATTCGCATTTGCATGCCATTTGCATATCGCCAGCCAGTCCTTTTCACAAAAGCAATGTGTGTGGGAGCTTGGCATTTTTTATGGTTGGGGGGGGCAGCTGTTCCCCTCTCTGCCACCATTTCCTGGCCTGCGGCTCTTCCTTGTTGGACTTGGGTGGCAAGGGGAGGCAGGCGGCACCACTCGCACCCAGGTCCCTAGCCCCCTCCCTCCTTCTATGTGTCCCCCACCCACCCAAAAGCCTTACAGGCTTCTCCATCCTGAATTGGCCTTCTAGCAGGCGGAGAAAGAATTGAAAAGAGAGAGAGAGAGAGCGCCAGAGAGATTTCCCCTTTGGCCACGTGGCAGGGGGCCGCAGGGGGCACAGCCACAAGCACCAGCCTGGCACCTCCTGGCTGGCACCTTTGCCAGCACTTTCTAAGGAGGAGAAGGGGGTGAGGGAGGACCACTGGCCAGGATAGCTCTCTCTGCCTCCCTTCCCCATCCCAGTTGCTGGGAGCCACAAGAGGCCGGAGTGGCTCTGGTGTGGTGGGATCCTGTTTGCAGCTTTCCCATTTGGGGCTTCTGGCGGGGAAAACAGGAGCCTGGACTAGGTGGGACGACGGCCTGATCCAGCAGAGGATCTTCTGACTTCCCCCGTCTCCCTTGGGAGCAGCGTTAGACTCTCAGATATATAAGTCTAGGGGGCTTTTTTCATTGGTGGTTGTTAGCGATGATACCATTATTATGAAGAACATCATTTCTTTATATTTTAACAAACAAATCTCAAAGCGGCTGGCACACATCTAAACGTCAAAAATAATAATTCAGAATATATTTCAGCTTCAAGAAAAAAAACATTTCAGTTCCTTCTCTAAGAGACATTCTGTTTTTCCCTGTAACCACCTGGCACCCAGAGATCGCTACGTGGCCAGAACTGGACCCGTGCCAGTCGCAAAACGCTCCTGGCGCCGGGCTAATTTCTAACGCTGCTTGGGAGGCTGTGTGCCCTCCTTCTGCCCCCTTCCGAGGGGCATTTCTGAAACCCACTTGCTGCACTTTGGAATGCAGTCACACAGGGCCAGCCGAGGAGGGCGCCTGAGTTTCTGGCTAGGGGGTGTGGAGGGCTGAGCTGGGCTGTGCGATGCTGGGCGATTTTCACCAGTCTGTGGAGATGGGGTGAAGGCGAGGATATAAATTTAATAAATAATAATGGTGGTGGTGGCAGCAGCAGAGTTGGCCTGTGGCATCTCTGGCATTGCTTTGCCCGCTGGGGGCAAGATTGTGTGGCCAACTTACAACCCGCTCAGTGGCTCTTGAAAACGAAGGGATTGAAATTGCGAGCGGGGAGCATGTGGAGGCGAGTGCGAGGGGCAGCTGCTGGGGGTGAAGTTGAGAGGGAGAAAAGGCAGCATTTCTCCCAGTTAACTGGTGGACCTCCTTGCTGCAGGAGGGGAAGGTGCCCACTGCCTTAGGCAGCTTGGAAAAGGGCTGGGGAACGGAGGCGAGGCTTAGAATCATAGAATCCTAGAGTTGGAAGAGACCACAAGGGCCATCCAGTCCAACCCCCTGCCAAGCAGGAAACACCATCAAAGCATTCTTGACATATGCCTGTCAAGCCTCTGCTTAAAGACCTCCAAAGAAGGAGACTCCACCACACTCCTTGGTAGCAAATCCCACTGCCGAGCAGCTCTTACTGTCAGGAAGTTCTTACTAATGTTTAGGTGGAATCTTCTTTCTTGTAGTTTGAATGGCGGCTCTTAAGGCCAGGAAGCTTTTGGAGTCTTTTGCGTCTTTTGGAGACTTGGGCTCCTTCTTTGCCGGACTCTTCCCAGTGCCTGATGCCAATGTTTTCACTCAGGCAAGCCCACCCAGACATTCGAAAAGCAGACACGTCTTTTAATGTTTTTGCTAGTTGTCGATTTTAAGCATTTCCCCCGACTGTTTTCAACTGCCTGTTTTACGTTTCAACGTTCCGGCAAAACTCTTGTTAGGAGGCTTATTAGAACCAAGCCGTATGCAAAGATTGTAGAATCATAGAAGCGTCAAGTTGGAAGGGAACTGTCTAAGTTGCCTCCCCCTTTGAAAAAGAGCTGGTTTTCATTTTTCAGCAAAATCTGACAAGCTGTCAGCATGTAAAATGCACTTTGCTTAGTGTTTTTTTTAAAAGTGGACAGAGGCAGGACCCTTCTCCATATTTATGAAGCCTGGTGGGGGCTCCTTGGAGACATTTGAAGCCCAACCCCTGCTTATTTGTATATTATTATTATTATTATTATTATTATTATTATTCCCGTCATCTGTAGATATCAGGGTGGTTCATAACATAAACATACAACAGGCACCCCCAAACTGCGGCCCTCCAGATGTTTTGGCCTACAACTCCCATGATCCCTAGCTAACAGGACCAGTGGTTGGGGAAGATGGGAAATGTAGTCCAAAACATCTGGGGGACTGAAGTTTGGGG
Source organism: Zootoca vivipara (assembly GCF_963506605.1). Classification (NCBI taxonomy): domain Eukaryota; kingdom Metazoa; phylum Chordata; class Lepidosauria; order Squamata; family Lacertidae; genus Zootoca; species Zootoca vivipara. The sequence continues at coordinate 200,053 of NC_083277.1, forward strand.
ATGCCTGATATACAATATAAAAAACACGAAATTTAATGAAATTTACACACCACTTGATTGAGAAAAACCTCAGCAGTTTACAGAAAGAGAAAACAAGCAAAAATTGGGGGAAATCACAGCCCTACAAAAGTTAGAATACTAAAACAGGTTAAAACTACCTCTACCTTCCGAGCACCTGTGCAGGCTTGTCTGAACAAAACTGTTTTTCCAGCAGGTTCTGCAGAGTCCTGTGGAGGTACCTGTTGGATTTCAAGAGGGAGGGAGTTCCAAAGGGCAGAGTTAGGGTTAGGCACCTTGCGTATCTCAGGAATCTATGCACCTGGTCTGCCCCTGTTGGGTGATGAAATGCAGAGAGGGAGACGGGGTGCTTGGCGATGCAAGAGTTGTCTTTCCTTGAAGCTGCGACTGCCCCCCTACCTGGCACCCTCCCGCCGTTTTGGGGAGGGCGGCTTTCATCAGCCCCTGCCAGGCTGGCCACGTGGGTGCTGATGGGAGTTGTAGTTCAAGGGAGGCCAATCTAGGGTCGCTCCCTGAGAAGAAAAAATGGTTTGGGGCAAGAAAGGATGCAAAGCCAAGAAAAACTGCCCTTCCCAAAGGTGGGTGACTCTCTCGCACCCGAGTCCCGTGTGATGCCAGGGCTGGTTCTTGGAATTCATTTTGAGCTTGTGGGGAGCGTCAGCCCCTCCTTGTCCGAGTTGGGGGGCTACCCTACTCTCCCTTCCTGCTGTCTCGGGACCCCTTTGGAGGGAGAGGCCAAGCAAGCGGGGCCCATATTTTTCCGCAGCCCCTGCCAAGATGGAGGCTGGCCCTGTTGGCTCCCTTCCGAAGGAACTTCCTGGCCAGGTGAAGGCGGCCTTTTGTGCCCCCCACCCCTCCCAGGTGGCCCCCTGGCCCCTCCTCAAGTGGGCCCCAAGGGACCTGCTTTCCCCCTCTTCTCTGGCAGGGACTTCTTCAGCCAGGCCCCTAGGAGGGAACCAACGAGGCTGAGTTTTTTGGGAGGGAGGGGGATGCCATTGACACACCTCATTTGGACCCCACCCCATGCCTAATAATGTCAAATACTTTGGGGTTTGCAGGAAGTAGGTAAAGGGCAAAACCTGCCATCTTGTGTCCAGTTCTGGGCACCACAGTTCAAGAAGGATACTGACAAGCTGGAACGTGTCCAGAAGAGGGCAACCAAAATGGTCAAAGGCCTGGAAACGATGCCTTAGGACAGGGGTGTCAAACTCAAATTCATCGGGGGCCGCATCAGCAGTTTGGTCACCCTCAAAGGGCCGGTTGTATCTGTAGGACTATGTGTCCACTCTTTATTATCATAAATTATTGTCACTGCATTCAATTATTACTGTTTTTTGTAATAATGTAAGTAATAACTAGCTCTGAAAGCAGAAACGTAGTCAGAATAATGGCAAGTAGATATTCAAATGTACAATTATTGTACAATTTATTGAAAAATGATTTTTGGTAACTGCACTGGGTGGTGGAGGCTCGCTAGGGTTTCATGCAGGACCTTTGCGGAGCTACTAGCACCTGGAGATGCTGGGGTCCTTCTGCATGCAGGACAGATGTTCTGCCAGTGAGCCACCACCCTTCACCAAAGGGACTGGCTGAGGTTGACTCACTGGAGCTGCTCTCCTGGTTCCAGGGTTAAAGGGCCAGAAGTATAAAGCAGCATCCTATGTTTCTGAGGAGAGGGAGAGGGAGAGGGAGAGGGAGAGGGAGAGGGAGGGGAGGGAGGGAGGGAGGAAGGAAGGAAGGAAGGAAGGAAGGAAGGAAGGAAGGAAGGAAGAAAAGAGGGAGTGGGAGGGAGAGAGGAAGGAAGGAAAGGGGAGAGAAAGAAGAGTAGGAAATAAGAAAGGGAATAAAGAAGGAAAGAAAAAGAAAGAGGGAGAGAAGACGGAAAGGGAGAAAGAAGGAAGGAAGTAGAGGGAAAGAAAGAATAAGAATGAGGGAGAGGAAGAAAGATGGGAAGGACAGAAGGAAGAAAGGAAGAAAGGAAGAAAGGAAGAAAGGAAGAAAGAAAGAAAGGAAGAAAGAAAGAAAGGAAGAAAGAAAGAAAGAAAGAAAGAAAAGAAGGAGCAGGAGGGAGAGAGGAAGGAAAGAGGTGAGAGAAAGAAGAGTAGGAAAGAAGGAATAAAGAAGGAAAGAAAAAGAAAGAGGGAGAGAAGACAGAGATAAAGAAGGAAGGAAGGAGAGGGAAAGAAAGAAAGGGAAGGGGGGGTCGCTGCCTTGATTCAGCGCCAGAAAAGAGCGCGAAGGGACCCAGGGGCAAAAAGCATTTCCTGTGCAGCGTGAGGCAGCGGGTGTCCGTTTTAGGAGAAGTGCGTAAAGCCTCAGAGTTGCACATTCGTGAGGCTGAGCCGCTGCTGAGCTCACGTTCATGAGGCTGAGCCGTGGCAGGAGGAGGAGGAGGTGAGGCAAGAGGAGGGGGAGGCGGCGGCTTGCCGGGTCGGTGTCGGTGCCCGGCAGCGCCGTGCGGAGAGTCCCGAACCTCTGGGACGCAGCAGTGCTCTGTAGCACTTTGAATCCTCCTCCTCCTCCACACGGCACTGCTGGGTGCTTTATCTGTGCTTCAGCAGCAGCAGCAGCAGCAGCCGCCGTTTCCAGGCGCTGAGCCGTGGCAGGAGGAGGAGGATTCAAAGTGCTACAGAGCACTGCTGCGTCGCAGAGGCTCGGGACTCTCCGTGCGGCACTGCCGGGCGCTGACCCGGCAAGCTGCCTCCTCCTTCTCCTGCTGTGGCTCGGGGCGCTCCACGCAGCGCTGCTCTGGCCGCCTTTCTAACCCCCCCCCCCCGCCCCAGCTGTTTGTCGGCGCTTTGTCGGCGCGGCGCTTCAGCAGCAAGGTCCCACTGCTGGGTCCCGCTGGCTGGGGCGCTCGGCGGGCCACATGACGAGGTCTGGCGGGCCGGATTTGGCCCCCGGGCCTTGTGTTTGACACCCGTGCCTTAGGAGGAAAGGCTTAGGGAGCTGGGTATGTTTAGCCTGGAGAAGAGAAGGTTAAGGGGTGATATGATAGCCATGTTCAAATATATCAAAGGATGTCATATAGAGGAGGGAGAAAGGTTGTTTTCTGCTGCTCCAGAGAAGCAGACACGGAGCAATGGATTCAAACTACAATAAAGAAGATTCCACCTCAACATTAGGAAGAACTTCCTGACAGTAAGAGCTGTTCGGCAGTGGAATTTGCTGCCAAGGAGTGTGGTGGAGTCTCCTTCTTTGGAGGTCTTTAAGCAGAGGCTTGACAGGCCTATGTCAAGAATGCTTTGATGGTGTTTCCTGCTTGGCAGGGGGTTGGACTGAATGGCCCTTGGGGTCTCTTCCAACTCTATGATTCTCTGATTCTATCTGGTTACCTTTTCACACCTTGACATCAGGCTGCCCATTTCAAGGGCTGGTGTGAGAAGGTCCGCGGCTCAGAAAGTGGAAGTTCAGCCCCCAAATGGGCACATTTTGCAGCCATGCGGGAGCGCACGGGGGGGGGGGGAGGACCAGGACAGGGGGGCTCCTGCCTCCCAAGAACCATTATTATTACTAGGATTAATCACTATTATTAGTTGTAATAGTAGGAATGCCATCCGTCTGAGTGCCTCATGGCGATTTTGCAAGAAAGACGCCTTCAGCTTTGGGCAAATGAAGAGGGTGGGCCAAGGCAGAGGCAAGGCTGCTTCTCTCCCCCCCCCCGCCCTCCAGGGGTCATGTGGGGGGTAGGATTTCATTCGGAGCACAGCGCTGACTCTTTGAGGGGGCCACCACCCCGAAGCTGATGGGCATTGCCATTCTTATGATCAATTATGTGGGGCAGGTAAGCAGGCTTACCTGCCCCCACTATTGTATTCATAGAATCATAGAATGCTAGAGTTGGAAGAGACCACAAGGGCCATCCAGTCCAACCCCCTGCCATGCAGGAAACACCATCAAAGCATTCCTGACATATGCCTGTCAAGCCTCTGCTTAAAGACCTCCAAAGAAGGAGACTCCACCACACTCCTTGGCAGCAAATTCCACTGCCGAACAGCTCTTACTGTCAGGAAGTTCTTCCTAATGTTGAGGTGGAATCTTCTTTCTTGTACTTTGAATCCATTGCTCCGTGTCCGCTTCTCTGGAGCAGCAGAAAACAACCTTTCTCCCTCCTCTATATGACATCCTTTTATATATTCATCATGTTGTTGTTGTTGTTGTTGTTAATCAAACTTGCATACCCCCCCATAGCCATAGGTCTCGGAGCGCTTCACCCTGTAGCGCGGCGAGGCTCCGTCATGTGGCGGGGAGTCCCGCCGCCTCGCCTGCGGCTACTGCGTCCGTCTCTCCCCGCGTGGGCGTGGCTTCCCCTGCCGCTGGGCTGACGTAGAGGGGCGGGGTTTTCGCTCCTCCCCTCGGCCCCTCCACCGCGCAGCCGCAGTGCCTCTCCTCGCCGCCGCCTCAGTCTACCTCAGGAGGTCGGTCGCCGGGGCCGCCGCTCGCCTTCGCTTCCCACCGCCGGAGCGGCCAGGAGCCGGGACCGGGGGACGCCCACCCGCCCGGGCGCTTCCGTGAGGGAGAGAAGGAGGCCGCGGGGTCGGCGGGGGATGGGCGAGGAAAAGGCCCCGGAAGAATGGGCGGGAAGCTCGTGAGGAGGGGGCGGAGCCGCCGGCGGAGGGAGGGGCCTCTGACGCAGGAGGGGCGGAGCCTCTGGAGGAGGCGTCCTCGAGCCCAAGCGGGGAACACCAGCATCATAATTCCCCATAATTTATGGATCCCAGGAGGAGGAGGAGGATTGTTTTGACAGCGGAATAATGCATAAGCCCCGGAATATCCCGCTCGCCTGTGAATCGAAGAGTCAGAAGGGGCCCCCAAGGGCCATCTAGTCCAGCCCCCTGCGATGCAGGAATCTCAGCTCAAGGATCCCTGACAGATGGACGAACTGCTATGAAACCTCCCAAGGAAGGAGAATCCTTGATTTGCAGTGTTGGAAGGGGTTCCCAAGGGTCATCTAGTCCAACCCCCTGCAATGCATGATTCTGAGCCTCTTAGCCTCCGAGGAAGGAGAGTCCGCCACCTCCCGTGGAGGACTGTCAAATAGTTCTTGCTGTCAGAAGCGCCTGCCTACCAAAAACAGTGTCAGCTGAAGAAAAACCTTTTACTTTATACTGAGGGACAAATGTATGAGGAAAGTCCTGCAGATGCCGTCCAACCTCTGCTAAGAAACCTCTGTTCCATTATCAAACGGCTGTAGCCGTCAGAAAATTCTTCCTGGTGTTAAGTTGGAATCTCCTTTCTTGTCACTTGAAGCTCCTGGTTCGAGTCCTGCCCTCCAGAGCAGGAGAAAGCAGGCTTTCTCCACCTTCCATGCGGCCGCCCTTGAGATATTTGAAGATGGCCATCGCCTCTTCCAGGCTAAGCATATCCAATCCCCTCAAGCGTTCCTCATAAGGCTTGGTTTCCAGACCCTTTATCATATTCCTCTGCACACCTTCCAGTTTGAACTGGGAGATGTTAGAATAGTTAGCTTCACTCTTTCTGGACCAATGAGTTAAAAAAACACACTGAGAAATGGGTGACAGCAGAAGAAAGAACTGGCGCACGATTGGCTAGCACAAATATGCTGGATAAGGAACACAGAAGAGGAAGCAAACACGGTCATTGGTTGTGAGGAAGCTTATACTTCATTGAAGGTGATCAGAAAAAGATAAAATTGTTGACAAACCGTTTCCAAGCGCTTTACATTGGAAGAACCATTGCTGCAAGAAATATCTCCGCTTCCTTGGATGACCACATTTGGGTTCTAATATTATTATTACTATTTTATTAAATTTGTTAGTCACTTTATCTTGCCCAAGACAACTCAAAACTTCCTTATCTCCACTTTCCCTGCACAAGGCATAATTTCATATCCTTCCATCATCTCATAAGCACCTCTTCAAACGCATACGGTAACTTACTTTCCCCCCAAGCTAAAAACCCCAAATACTGCCGCCTTTCCTCATAGGGGAGCTGCTCCCCCCCCGATCATTTCTCTTGCCCCCCTTTTCAGACCTTTTCCAGCACTACGATATCCAGGGCAGATGTGGCCACCTCTGCTCACCAAGCGGAGTCCCTGTTCTGGATCCTTGGAGGAACCCACTTTCTACATCCCACCCTCTTTTTCCTACACTCTGCTTCCTGCTAACTTAACCAGTCCCTGACCTGCTGATTCTAGGACTCCTAAGCATCCTCCTTGGAGATGCCAGACGGAGGCAGGGGACTGGGGTGGCTGGTCCCTAAGGGCCATCCCTGTGCATGGGAGAGGCAATGCTCAGGTGTGTGTGTAGTGGAGGGAGGTGGGCAGTCGGGCCCTGGCTCAGTCCAGGGGCACCTGCCTCTCTTACTGCATTGGAATCCATGGGGGGGCAGTGTCAGGAGTATGGGCAGGAGTCAGGCTCTGGGGCCTGTAGTGCTTTGCAGGACTGGGGCATGCCTCAACTTGTGCTGGAGAGGCAAGGAGTAATCACCCAGGTGAGGCCACTTGAGATCTCACTGCACCTGGTGGCAGGAGCTGGGAGGGATAAAAGCCCAGCATTTCCCTTCAGCTCTTTGCCACAGCAACGCTATCCCTGCCTGGTTGCGTCTGGCCTCCTGTTCCTTGGACCCTTGCCTTGTTGCTGCTGTGCTTCTTGGACCCCTGCCTCGCCTTCGCCTTGCTCCTGCCCCGTGGACCTTCGCCTTGCTTCTTGTTCCTGGATCCTTTGCCTTGCTCCTTGGACCCTTGCTTCGCCTTCGCCTTGCTCCTGCCCCGTGGACCTTCGCCTTGCTTCTTGTTCCTGGACCCTCGCTTTGCCTTCGCCTTGCTTCGTGCCCCGTGGACCTTCGCCTCTGCCTTCGACCCTGCTTCTTCACCACCATCTTGCCTCTGGTCCTGACGCCCGCCGACCGGACCGTGACAGGCAGCTTGTGGGCCTTATCACCACTGGGACACTGAGATCCCAGAGGCAAGCCAAGGGGAGGGCGAAGAGAGGCTTTTGAGAGGGTCCAGGGACGCAGGTGGCGCTGTGGTCTAAACCACTGAGCCTCTTGGGCTTGCCGATCAGAAGGTCAGCGGTTCGAATGCCCACGATGGGGTGAGCCTAGCAGTTTGAAAGCACGCCCCGAAGTGCAAGTAGATCAATAGTTACTACTCCGGCGGGAAGGTAAACTGCGTTTCTGTGCGCTGCTCTGGTTTCGGTGTTCTGTTGCCCCAGAAGTGGATTAGTCATGCTGGCCACATGACCTGGGAAAACTGTCTGCGGACAAACGCTGGCTCCCTTGGCCTGTAAAGCGAGGTGAGCGCCGCAACCCCAGAGTCGTCTGCGACTGGACTTAACTGTCAGGGGTCCTGTACCTTTAGGGTTTGAACAGGGAAAAGATGAGATCGCCTGCCCTGCTCTTTGAGACGGTTCTGCACCCAATTCCAAGGGCTGCAGGCCTTAGGTTCTCACCCTTTAAAGTCCAGGCTTCCCCTTGCGGCCAGGACACAGACTGAGGGCTCTCCCCTGCCAAAGTTAGCCGCCCTATAGTTCCTGGGCTTGAGTTACGATGCTCCCAGTGGTGTTGAAAGCCCTAAAGGACTCGGCCTCTGAGAGACCACCCCTTCCCCCAGACCTGCCTGGGCATTAAAATCTCAACAGTTCTGGTATGTGTGGGGTGAGCAGGTGGCTCGGGGGAGAGAGCCTTCTCCACGGTGACCCCTTAGCTCTAGGTTCCCCTCCTTGCTCTGTGATGGCGACTTGTTCTAAGCTCTTTTAAAACTGCCATGGCTCCCTCCTCATGGAGGATATATGAAGGGCCTTTCCAGGGGTGGCACCCCTGCAGCAGAGAGGCCCCCCTGACACTTTGGCTTTCCAGATTCAATGCCTTTCTGCGAGGTGTATAGTTGCAGGTCTTCATCTGTGGGAATGTTGGTGCTGCTGTGTGCGTTTTGTAATATACTTTTAATTCTCCGCTGCCTCCCCTAACCAGGCGTGCACCCCCCCCCCCGGTGTTATGGAAAACAGCTCCCAACTGGATGAGGCTGACAGGAGCAGCCCTCCGAAACAAAATTCTGGGGGCACCTGGTGGGGTATGAGGTTGTGGTTATTTGCCTTCCTTAGGGCTTGAACCCTTAGGGGTTCAAGAAAGAAGATTCCACCTAAACATTAGGAAGAACTTCCTGACAGTAAGAGCTGTTCGGCAGTGGAATTTGCTACCAAGGAGTGTGGTGGAGTCTCCTTCTTTGGAGGTCTTTAAGCAGAGGCTTGACAGGCATATGTCAAAAATGCTTTGATGGTGTTTCCTGCTTGGCAGGGGGTTGGACTGGATGGCCCTTGTGGTCTCTTCCAACTCTAGGATTCTAGGATTCTATGATTCTATTCTATGGTTTTAATGTTTGGTTTATGGCTTTGGTTTTGATGTGTGCAATTGCAGAGAACTTTTGCTACCAGTAACAGTGGAAAGAAGGAAGGAAGGAAGGGACATGGAAGGGGCGTCGGGGGCCTTGGCCGCTGACCTGCAACTGTGGGCATGGTGGGGCCCTCCTTTCCAGAGGCTAGTGGGGCTGGCCGTGAGGACACCCCCTGGGCTGGGGAATCTGGGACTCTGGCCTGTGCTGAAGCCCCAGAGCGGCTTCTCCAGATCCTGGCCGTCTCGATGAGCTTGGCTTCTTCACTCCCATTCCCACCCATCACTTTTAAGGACCTAAAAATATCCTGCGAATTCAGAGAACCGATCCTCTGGTCCTTTGGCACCTGGAGGCTGAGGCTGCCTCCCTTTTCTCCTTGGGCCTGGGTTGCAAGTTGCACCTTTTGGGGTGACCTGCTTGTCATCCCCACACTCTGTAGGCAGCTGAAGCTCCTCCCCTAAACACACATACAATAAATGGACTAGATTCTAGGACTTGGCTGGGTTTTTCTCACCACTAGAGGGCAGCACCACCTTGCCAGGCGAGGCCCTTATACAACTCCCCATCCTCTGCTCTCTCTCCCCCCCCCCCAATATGGAGATTCCATCCACGCTCTCCAAATGGAGGCTCAGCTGCAGAAGGAAGGGAGGAAGGAAGGAAGGAAGGAAGGAGAGGAAGCTCCTCTTCCTCCTCCTCCCAGGTCCACTGGTTGTCCTTCCAACTGAGCCCTCCCAGACCACAGAGGCTGCTGAGGGCTCCCCAGGGTGGGATCGTTGCAGCAGCCCCCCCTCCTCTGCCAGGGACCTCCTGTAGTCACCCATCCCACCACGCCACATAGACCAGTGTTTCCCAACCAGTGTGCCTCCAGATGTTTTGGGACTACAACTCCCATCATCCCTAGCTAGCAAGACCAGTGGTCAGGAATGATGGGAGTTGTAGTCCCAAAACATCTGGAGGCACACTGGTTGAGAAACACTGACATAGACCATCTGGTGGTTGTGGGGAAAGGGGGCTGAAGAGGCTGTCCCAGCCCCCAAGCCAAGTGGCATCCAGCTTCCAGGGGTGACAATTGTCCCTCTGGTCAGCAAAAGGAGGAGTCTCCAGCCAAGTTAAAGCAGCAAAACAGCGGTCAGTTGACCTGATCTTTATTTGTTGCAACAAGGTTCAAACGCGCAAAGATTAGGAACCCCGAGCATGGGGTCGCATGAACTTTTAAGACCTCTCCCCATTTCCCATAATACATTTTTCAACAGCATCATCAATACATCACAAATCGCAGAATCGTAGAGTTGGAAGAGACCACAAGGGCCATCCAGTCCAACCCCCTGCCAAGCAGGAAACACCATCAAAGCATTCTTGACATATGCCTGTCAAGCCTCTGCTTAAAGACCTCCAAAGAAGGAGACTCCACCACACTCCTTGGCTGCAAATTCCACTGCCGAACAGCTCTTACTGTCAGGAAGTTCTTCCTAATGTTTAGGTGGAATCTTCTTTCTTGTAGTTTGAATCCATTGCTCCGTGTCCGCTTCTCTGAAGCAGCAGAAAACAACCTTTCTCCCTCCTCTATATGGCATCCTTTCATATACAGTAGTACCTCGACTTCGGGGACCCAGGTGGTGCTGTGGGTTAAACCACTGAACCTAGGGCTTGCTGATCAGAAGGTCAGCAGTTCGAATCCCTGTGACGGGGTGAGCTCCCGTTGCTCGGTCCCAGCTCCAGCCAACCTAGCAGTTCGAAAGCACATCAAAATGCAAGTAGATAAATAGCAACTGCTACAGCGGGAAGGTAAACGGTGTTTCCGTGTGCTGCTCTGGTTCGCCAGAAGTGGCTTTGTCATGCTGGCCACATGACCTGGAAGCTGTACGCCGGCTCCCTTGGCCAATAATGCGAGAGGAGCACGCAACCCCAGAGTCGGTCACGACTGGACCTAATGGTCAGGGGTCCCTTTACCTTTACCTTTACCTCGACTTACGAAGGCGATCTGTTCCGCGGCACTCTTCGGATGGCGAATCCTTCGTAAGTTGAAGCGTCCATTTTGCGCTTTGCGCATGCGCAGACCGCGCACACAGTGAAAATACTTCTGGGTTTGCGGACTTCGTAAGTCGAAAACTTCATAAGTCGAGGCATTCGTAAGTCGAGGCACCACTGTATTTGAACATGGCTATCATATCACCCCTTAACCTTCTCTTCTCCTGGCTAAACATACCCAGTTCCCTAAGCCATTCCTCATAAGGCATCGTTTCCAGGCCTTTGACCATTTTGGTTGCCCTCTTCTGGACACGTTCCAGCTTGTCAGTATCCTTCTTGAACTGTGGTGCCCAGAACTGGACACAGTACTCCAGGTGAGGTCTGACCAGAGCAGAATACAGTGGGACAATAAAAGTATTTACACATCCCCCTAGCTTTGAAAGTATCCCTCCTTTGAAAGTATCAGGATCCAATCCACCATTCCCTGGGGTATGTGCTGTCCTTGATTGCCTCCTGCCTCCTATTGTGAGGCTAAACAATTCACATCTTCTGGAGGGGCAAGGGGCATGTGACCTTTATGCTTAAGTGATTATGGAGGCAGGACGGGTCCTGGATTCCCCTCTTCCAGAGAAGTTATTGGAACCATTGGAACCAAGGAAATCGGTCAAACCGTTGAATTTTGGTGATTTTGAAGTTTCTACAGTTTTCTATATTGGGTAGTCAGTCGAAACAGTAATATACGTGGTCTCTGCTTATTGCTACAATTTTATAGGCTGCTTTTCTGAGCCTCTCTGCATGTATGGTGCTTGTGTAAACCAGGGCCGTCTTAAGCGCCCCTGGCGCCGTGGTTTGCCAGATCCCTCCAGCGCCCCCCGCCTCATTTCCCAGCGCGGTGGGCGGGTGCAGCACGGTTGCCGTGGGCGCAGCTGCACGGCGGACCGGCCAGTGGGCGGGCGCAGTTTGCGGCGCCCCCCTGGCGGGCTGGCGCCGTGGTGCCCTGCGCCACCCAGCCTGGCCGTAGGGCCGGCCCTGGTGTAAACAGTGAAGCAGAACGTCATTGTCATGGCCTTCGTTTGAGGCTGTGGGGGGGACCTTGGGATTTTGGGGGAGTTGTTTAACTGTCCCACCCCATCCGTGGTTTTAACACCTTGCACAGACCTCTTGCTGTGCTACAGGAACAGTCTTGGCTCATTGGGGGGGGGGGGTGAGAACACCTTATTTGCATAAAAAGGTCCCAGGGAAGGAGAGGGTCCTTTAAAGGGTTAGGTTCAAAAAGTCACCCTCCTGTTATTGACGCCACACACGGTAGTGAAAATGGGGCTTTGCTGACCCCAGCTGTGGTGTTGGCATCACCTGGTGGGCCCAGGTGAGACCCCCCCCCCTGCTTGAGACCCTGGAGAGCCACCTGCCAGCAGGTGGACCAGGGTGACCTAACATTAGGAAGAACTTCCTGACAGTAAGAGCTGTTCGGCAGTGGAATTTGCTACCAAGGAGTGTGGTGGAGTCTCCTTCTTTGGAGGTCTTTAAGCAGAGGCTTGACAGTCATATGTCAAGAATGTTTTGATGGTGTTTCCTGCTCGGCAGGGGGTTGGACTGGATGGCCCTTGTGGTCTCTTCCAACTCTAGGATTCTGTGATTCTAGGTGATCCTCATGTAGGAGAGGGCCATGCTCCACATCCACGCTCGGAGATAGCCATGTTTCTGAATGCTAGTTGCTGGAATCGGCTCTTGTGCTTGGTTCCTGCTTGCATATTTCCATAATGGGCACCTACTTTGCTATGGTGAGGACAGGATCCTGGGCTCCCTTTGGGTCTGATCCTGCAGGCTTTCCCTCTGTTCTTACGTTCTTGTGCTTCCTCTGTCCCTTTGCTTGTTGTTTGGCCCTTAGGGTGGCAGCAATGGCGGCTGTTCTCTTGGGGGTGGTGTTGGGGTAAGGGGGGGCTCGCCTTGGATTTGGGGGGGGGCAATGGCTGCCTGATCCTAACCTCGAAACAAAATAAAAAAATTCCTTCCAGTAGCACCTTAGAGACCAACTACCGTAAGTTTAATAAAAAATATTCCTTCAGTAGCACCTTAAAGACCAACTAAAAGTTTTTATTTTGGTATGAGCTTTCGTGTGCATGCCCACTTCTTCAGATACACTTGAAACAGAAGTGCCAGACCCTTATATATATACAGAGGGTGGTGGGGGTCGGTGGGAGTGGGTGATGGGCTGATGGGAGTGGTAAACCTGTAGATGGCTGTTAACGACTGCTGATGACTGCAATTAGTCCGGGGGGGGGGGAGCAAGGGCTGAGGCGCTAAAGAAAGCTTGATCATGCATAATGAGATAAGAATCCAATGTCTTTGTTCATCCCAGGTGGCTCCATGGTTTTAAGCTTGGTAATGAGTTCCAATTCAGCAACTTCTCTTTCCAGTCTGTTCCTGAAATTTCTCTGTAATAAAACAGCTGCTTTGAGATCTTGTATAGAATGTCCTGGGAGATTGAAGTGTTCTCCTACTGGTTTCTCTGTCTTATGGTTCCTAATGTCAGATTTATGTCCATTTATCCTTTGGCGTACGGTTTGGAAGTACAGGACCGTAAGTTTGTCATTGGTATGAGCTTTCGTGTTATCTGAAGAAGTGTGCATGCACACAAAAGCTCATACCAATGACAAACTTAGTTGGTCTCCAAGGTGCTACTGGAAGGATTTTTAAAATTTTGTTTCGACTACGGCAGACCACTACGGATACCTACGGTACCTGCAACTGAGGAGGGAGAGGGGCTGGCCAGAGGTGGGGGTGGGAGGGAAGGAAGGGGGTGCCCAGGGGGCAGATGTTGGGGCCTTTGCTTAATGCTTCCCTTTCCACTTTGCGCAGATGTGCGAGGAGCCCCTATGCACCGCGCCCAGTACATGCACTCCCCTTACGACCGGCCCTGGAACCCCCGATTCTGCATCATCTCCGGAAACCAGCTGCTGATGCTGGATGAGGAAGAGGTGAGAGGCTGGCAGGTCATGGGAGAGGGGGGCGCTGGGGGGCAGTGGGAACGGGGAGGGTGGGGTGGGCATTTTGCTCTGGGGGGGCACCGGAGGCCTTTAAGGTAGTGCATCACCCCCATTGCCCAGCCACCCTGAGACATACAGCTCATACAACTCTGTTGTTGTTGTTGTTTAGTTGTTTAGTCGTGTCCGACTCTTCGTGACCCCATGGACCAGAGCACGCCAGGCACTCCTGTCTTGCACTGCCTCCCGCAGTTTGGTCAAACTCGTGTTCGTAGCTTCGAGAACACTGTCCAGCCATCTCGTCCTCTGTCATCCCCTTCTAGTGCCCTCCATCTTTCCCAACATCAAGGTCTTTTCCAGGGAGTCTTCTCTTCTCATGAGGTGGCCAAAGTATTGGAGCCTCAGCTTCAGGATCTGTCCTTCCAGTGAGCACTCAGGGCTGATTTCCTTCAGAATGGATAGGTTTGATCTTCTTGCAGTCCATGGGACTCTCAAGAGTCTCCTCCAGCACCACAATTCAAAAGCATCAATTCTTCGGCGCATACAACTCTGTATGCAATTAAATAGAACTTCCCAAAGACCAAATATAAAAATAATACTTTTATATTCCACCAAGTGTCCATTTCTTTAAATATAACTTTTACATAATGTATGCGGTACCAAAATCATATTCAGGTGCGATACAGGAAGTCTCAAAGCCAAAGTTCCATCCAAATATTCCTTCATTCAGTAAAGAGAAAATAATCACTAGAAGAAGAAGAAGAAGAAGAAGAAGAAGAAGAAGAAGAAGAAGAAGAAGAAGAAGAAGAAGAAGAAGAAGAATAGAATCATAGAGTTGGAAGAGACCCCAAGGGCCATCCAGTCCAACCCCCTGCCAAGCAGGAAACACCATCAAAGCATTCTTGACATATGCCTGTCAAGCCTCTGCTTAAAGACCTCCAAAGAAGGAGACTCCACCACACTCCTTGGTAGCAAATTCCACTGTCGAACAGCTCTTACCGTCAGGAAGTTTTTCCTAATGTTGAGGTGGAATCTTCTTTCTTGAAGTTTGAATCCATTGCTCCGTGTCCGCTTCTCTGGAGCAGCAGAAAACAATCTTTCTCCCTCCTCCATATGACATCCTTTCATATATTTGAACATGGCTATCAGAAAAAGCTGTCCACATCCCTGAGAGTGTTGTAGCTTTCCCTCAGTCACTCAAACTGCAGTGCCTCAGCTGTGTGAAATCCTGAGATCACCAGATTCCAATCTCTGGGTCCAATGTCTTCCTCCGGTCAGCCCACAATGGAACGATAAGACGGCAAAGCACATTCTCAAATAGAAAAGTCAGTTTCATAAAACGGAGAAGGCACTCTGCTTATTGGTGGAATATAAATGTCTTCTTTTTATATTTGGCCTTCGGGAAGTTCCACAGAACCTGCATACATAATTGTATGACTGTTTCTTTATTTCTCTGCATTCCTTTGCCTTGTATTTTGCTTGCCCTGAGGTGTACGGCAAATTCGTAGAGGAAAGGGCTGTTGAGGGCTACCAGCTGCCATGGCTGTGCTCTTCACCCATGGCTGGAGGAAGCAATGCTTCCAAATGCCAGTTGCTGAAAGCTGCAGGAAAGGAGAATTGCTCTTGGGTCCATAGAATCACAATACTGTAGAGATGGAAGGAACACCAAGGTCATTTGGCCGTCCGACCTTTGCTTAAAAACCTTCTGGCGGTTCCCTCCCTGCGAGAAGTGAGGTTACGGGGAACCAGGCAGAGGGCCTTCTCGGTAGTGGCGCCCGCCCTGTCGAACACCCTCCCATCAGATTGAAGGAAATAAACAACTGACTTTTAGAAGTCATCTGAAGGCAGCCTCACTCAGGGAAGTTTTGAATGTTTGATGTCGTATCGTAATTTGTCGCAAGCCGCCTAGAGTGGCTGGGGGAACCCAGTCAGAGGGAAGGCATATAAACAATAAGTTATTGTTGTTATTATTACTAAGGGAGAGTTAGTAATTATAGTAATAATAATAAAATTATTAAGGGACCCAGGTGGCGCTGTGGGTTAAACCACTGAGCCTAGGGCTTGCTGATCAGAAGGTCGGCGGTTCGAATCCCTGTGACGGGGTGAGCTCCCGTTGCTTGGTCCCAGCTCCTGCCAACCTAGCAGTTCGAAAGCACGTCAAAATGCAAGTAGATAAATAGGAACCGCTACAGCGGGAAGGTCAACGGCGTTTCCATGTACTGCTCTGGTTTGCCAGAAACGGCTTCGTCATGCCAGCCACATGACCTGGAAGCTGTACGCCGGCTCCCTCGGCCAATAATGCGAGATGAGCGCGCAACCCCAGAGTCGGTCACGACTGGACCTAATGGTCAGGGGTCCCTTTACCTTTACCTAATAAAATTATTAGTAGTAAGGTTATTATTATTACTAAGGGAGAGTCTACCACTCTCCTGAGGGAGACAATTCCACTGTCAAACTCCTCTTATCCTCAGAAAGTAATAGCCCCATTCTGTACTCGGCCTTGGTCAGACCACACCTGATTCAATGAAAGTTCTCCTTAAGTTTTAGTTGGAATCTCCTTTCTTGGAGAAAACAAGCCCCCCCTTCTTCACCTCTGATGATGGCCCAAATCCTGCCAGGCTCTGGCCACCTGCTCCACCACATTATTTTCCAATGTTGACTGGCTGCTTGCAGCAGCAGTTCATAGAACCATAGAATTGTATGACACACACACACCCCGGGAGGGTCATCTAGTTCAACCCCCTACAGTGCATAAATTTCAGCTAAAGCATCCATTCTGCCCGGACACTGAGGTCCAGCGCCGAGGGCCTTCTGGCGGTTCCCTCGCTACGAGAAGCCAAGTTACAGGGAACCAGGCAGAGGGCCTTCTCGGTGGTGGCGCCCGCCCTGTGGAACGCCCTCCCACCAGAGGTCAAAGAGAACAACAATTACCAGACCTTTAGAAGGCATCTCAAGGCAGCCCTGTTTAGGGAAGCTTTTAATGTTTGATGGATTTCTGTATTTTAATATTTGGTTGGAAGCCGCCCAGAGTGGCTGGGGGAACCTGGCCAGATGGGCGGGGTATAAATAATAAATTATTATTATTATTATTATTATTATTATTATTATTAGACACACACCCTCCCAACTATGTTTAAAAACCTCCAATGAAGGAGAGTTCCTTCAACTTCTGAGGGAGTCTGCTAGGAGCTCATTTCTCTCTGGTGGGTGCTGGAGACCCCCACAAGGCACCACAGCTGGCCCATAGCTGCCAAGTTTTCCCTTTTCTCGCGAGGAAGCCTATTCAGCATAAGGGAAAATCCCTTTAAAAAAGGGATAACTTGGCAGCTATGAGCTGGCCTTGTGGAGCCTGAGAGGGGTCAGGGTGGTTTAAATCCTCGGGGGTCCATGGGGGAAGGCAGCCTCCTGCATTTGGGAGCCTTCCTTGTGAAGCAGGGAGGAGCATGATGGGAAGCCTGAAGTGGAGAGAGAGAGAGAGAGAGATGGGTCAGAGTCCCCACCACCACCACCACCACCACCCCCCCTTGTTGAGTTGGGGCCTTGTCTCCTCCTGCTTCTGCTTCTCCCCTGGGAGCACCACGTTGGCTCCCGAAGCTGCTTGGGTGTGGGGTGGACTGTGGGGTGGAGCGGGTTGGGTCTCGGGACTCCTTTTCCCCTCTGCTATCTTCTCTTGTGCCCTGGTGTCTGCCTCTCTCCTCGGCCAGATCCACCCCCTGCTCCTTCGAGAACGCCAGCGGGATCCCGCTCGGAACAAGCTCCTGCGCCGGACCGTCAGCGTCCCTGTGGAAGGGAGACCCCACCCAGAGCACGGTAGGGGACCCCGAGGGAGTGGGTGCTGTTAAGGGGGGTGGGCCATACACTTGGATCATACCAGGGGGGGGGAAGAGCACCATGTGATCCCAGCAGATCCTGTGCAGGGAGAGATCCTTCCCCACCCTCACCCCCAGCAGTGATCTGGCTTGCCTTCAGAAGCCTCTTGGAGGCAGGGACCCTTGAGGTTGCCTTTTTGCCCCTGCTTTTCCTCTCAGCTGCAAGGAGGGGGTTCTGGGTTCCATGCGGAGGAGCACAGCCTCTAGGGCAGAGGAGACTCCCTGCCCACCCCTGCCCCCTGGCAGGAAAAGAGAGAAGCTTGAGGGCAGGATCCACCCCATGTCTAGCAGGGTGGCACTTGGGTGTGGGGCTGCCCTCCCCCCAGAAGAGGGGGCTCTCCTGGGTCTCTCAGATCCGCAGGCGACGCTGCCACCCTCCCCTCAGCCAAAACCTCCTTCCTCCGGGGACATTAGAGCACACACAGCATGTTGAAAGTGCTGTGGGGTCGTGATTACAAACCCATGGATGCCCCTCCAGCCAGGGGCGTAGGAAGATAGGGGTGGTGGGGGCGGGCCGCCCCGAGCGGCGCGATCTCAGGGGCGCCATCATGGCTGCCCACCCTGCCCCCAAAGCATGTGCCCTGCCCCTGTGCACGGCGCGCCCTGCCCCAAAACGCACACGAGGCAGCGTCACGCTTGTGGGTGGCATGACGCCCCTCGCTGGCAATGCCCCTCGGCTCCGTCCAGGGAGAGCGGGCGCCGCAGCAGGAAGGGGGCCAGGACCGGTGGTGCATCCCAGGGGAATTGGGGGAGAAAGTGCTCCCAGCCCAGGTGGTTGATCCAAGGGATCCACTGTGCGCAGTGGCTTTGAGAAAGGCAAATTCCATGCTAGGGATCATTAGGAAAGGAGCTGAAATTTAAACTGCAAATGCCGTAATGCCATGATGCAAATCTGTGGTGTGACTGCAGGCGGAGGAGCCCTGCGTCCTGTTCTGGTCGCCTCGCCTCACAAAGGATATCGTAGAGTTGGAAGAGGTTTGGGGAAGGGCCACTGAAGGGATCCAGGCGAGGGAGCGGAGAAAGGGGGCAGAGGTTAGAATCATAGAATCATAGAATCCTAGAGTTGGAAGAGACCACAAGGGCCATCCAGTCCAACCCCCTGCCAAGCAGGAAACACCATCAAAGCATTCTTGACATATGGCTGTCAAGCCTCTGCTTGAAGACCTCCAAAGAAGGAGACTCCACCACACTCCTTGGGAGCAAATTCCACTGCCGAACAGCTCTTACTGTCAGGAAGTTCTTCCTAATGTTTAGGTGGAATCTTCTTTCTTGTAGTTTGAATCCATTGCTCCGTGTCCGCTTCTCTGGAGCAGCAGAAAACAACCTTTCACCCTCCTCCATATGACATCCTTTCTTGTATTTGAACATGGCTATCATATTGGGACTTTTCAGCTTAGAGAACAGGCGAGGAAGAGACAGGATAGACGTTGGTAGGATTATTCACGGCCTGGGGACAAGAGGAACCAGTCGGCCACTGTGAGAAGAGGATGCTGGACTGGGTGGCCTGATCCAGCAGGCTTTTCTTACATTTTTATGCATGCCAGGCAGTGCCCCAGGCCTCTGCAGGGCTGTTGAGAATGTGTGTGTGTGTGGGGGGGTGTCTTCAATCAGGTCTGTCCCTTCACCCCTCCTCCTAAAGCTCCCCTGGGTAGGAAAGGGGGAGCACAAATCCCCATATAGTGAATGAAATGAAACCACCTCCTGAATGGGGCCTGAGCTGGCAGAGGCTGGCCAGGAGGCTCAGGGCCGAGAGGATGCGTCCATTTCGTCCGCTTGTGTGAAATCACACTGGAGCCCCCCTCCCGTGAGTCTTTGGGGGGGTCATTGGGGAAAGGGAGGGAGCTTCTCTTTACCCTGACCAATCCCCTCCTTAACGAACCTGTACCCTAATAATTCCTCTGATCCAGACCAATTTGGGGTGGGGCGTGTGTTCACAGGTGCCTGCCTCATTTCCCCTTCTGCGTAGGGTTGCCATATGTCCTGAAAATCCCAGACATGCCCGACCGGGGAGAATTTTATGTTTTAAAGGAAATGTCTGGGGTTTTTTGGGGGGGTGTATTTATTTAAGGGACGTAGGTGGCGCTGTGGGTTAAACCAGAGCCTAGGGCTTGCCAATCAGAAGGTCGGCGGTTCGAATCCCTGCGACGGGGTGAGCTCCCGTTCCTCGGTCCCAGCTCCTGCCAACCTAGCAGTTCGAAAGCACGTCAAAATGCAAGTAGATAAATAGGAACCACTACAGTGGGAAGGTAAACGGCGTTTCCGTGCGCTGCTCTGGTTCGCCAGAAGCGGCTTTGTCATGCTGGCCACATGACCTGGAAGCTATACGCCGGCTCCCTCGGCCAATAATGCGAGATGAGCGCGCAACCCCAGAGTCGGTCACGACTGGACCGAATGGTCAGGGGTCCCTTTACCCTTACCTTTATTTATTTATTTGGCTCAGGCCAGCAGCCATTTGAGCTGTCCACTTTTTTGCTGTCACTGTTCCTTAGGGGACTCTCCTTCCCTTCCCCATGTCCACCCCCTGCATGGATCGCCGTGGGGCGAAAGTCGCCCTCAGCTACCCCATGGAGGTTTCACTTGGGCTCCCCACACAAGTGCCACCATGGGGTGAGAGGGGACAGTCAGATAATGGAGTTGGGGAGGTGGGGTGTCCCAAATTAGCCGAGGACACCCAGTTGTTCAGGGTGTGGGAGACAAGGGATTTGGGGTCCCCCGAGATGATCTCTCCAATGTGGATGGGTGGGGTAGCACTGGCCTTGTGGTGGGGTGCAGGGAGAGGGGCCGCGTGGGGGCCCTGAGGTGCTGGAAGTGGGCCCACAAGTAGTACATCTTTGGGCATAGAGACGAGGGTGCTCCTGAACAAAGCGCCGGTCACTGAGCAGCCACAACCAGGGCTTCTGGCCAAAGGGCATGATAGGACCTGTGGGCAGAGGGTCTGTTTTGCATGCAGAAAGTCCCGGGTTCAATGCCACGTGGCATTTATAGGTGCAGACAAACCCATGGCTTGGTGTGGAGACAGCTGCTCTGTGATGCTGACTGTGCCCCCTCTTTGAAATCCTAGAGCAGGCACTCCCAAACTTCGGCCCTCCAGATGTTTTGGCCTACAACTTCCACGATCCCTAGCTAACAGGACCAGTGGTCGGGGAAGATGGGAACTGTAGTCCAAAACATCTGGAGGGCCGAAGTTTGGGGGTGCCTGCCCTAGAGAAACCCTGCAGGCAGTGCAGTCTGGAGTGAGTCAGGATGTGTTCCCAGTCTCGCCTTTCAAGACCCCTGAGGACCCTGCCCTGGCCCCACTGCAATGGTTCAGGGTGAGTTGCAAGGTGTCCTCGTCACATGGCCACTTGGTTGACTTGTGTGGATGGACTGGACTTTGGCAAAATAACCAAAGCCATGGAGTAGGAGCATGCAATGCAATTCTGGGCTGCATCAAGAGGAGTATAGCATCTAGATCTAGGGAAGTAATAGTACCACTCTATTCTGCTCTGGTCAGACCTCACCCGGAGTACTGTGTCCAGTTCTGGGCACCACAGTTCAAGAAGGATACTGACAAGCTGGAACGTGTCCAGAAGAGGGCAACCAAAATGGTCAAAGGCCTGGAAACGATGCCTTATGAGGAACGACTTGGGGAGCTGGGTATGTTTAGCCTGGAGAAGAGAAGGTTAAGGGGTGATATGATAGCCATGTTCAAATATATAAAAGGATGTCATATAGAGGAGGGAGAAAGGTTGTTTTCTGCTGCTCCAGAGAAGTGGACACGGAGCGATGGATTCAAACTACAAGAAAGAAGATTCCACTTCAACATTAGGAAGAACGTCCTGACAGTAAGAGCTGTTTGGCAGTGGAATTTGCTGCCAAGGAGTGTGGTGGAGTCTCCTTCTTTGGAGGTCTTTAAGCAGAGGCTTGACAGGCATATGTCAAGAATGCTTTGATGGTGTTTCCTGCTTGGCAGGGGGTTGTGGTCTCTTCCAACTCTAGGATTCTATGATTCTAAGGAGGAGGAGGAGGAGGAGTCCCATCTCACAAACCTATTAGAGTTCTTTGAGTGTCAATAGCTCTATAGACAGAGGGGGTTTGGACGATGGGGTACTTGCACTTTCAAACAGCTTTGGAGAGAGCGATGTATGTTGGGGGGATCTTAAATTCCCATACACACTCCTGGGGTCTGGACGGGAGCGAGACCTTGGGGTCATCGTAGGGACCTCTATGATCATTCGTATAGGGATCGAAGATACAACTGCCACTATTACCATTCCATTATACAAATGGATGGTGCGGCTGCGTGGGGAGCCCTGTGTCCTGTTCTGGTCGCCTCAGCTCAGAAAGGAGATCGCAGAGTCGGAAAAGGTTCAGGAAAGTCACCCAGGTTTCCGGAGCAGTCAGTCCCCTGTGAAGAAAGGAACTTTTGAGTGTAGAAAGATGGCAAGTGAAAGTGACATAGATGGAGGTTTGTGAAGTTGTTGGGTTCTGCTTCTTCCCTTTGGGAACATGGACCACTTATCAACGCCATCTCCAACTCCTCAAAAGACTCAATCAATGGGGTCTCGGAAATTGTTACACATCACTTGGGAAGACAGGCAGACTAGTACCAGTGTTCTGGAAGAAGCAAAGATCACCAGTGTGGAAGCAATGATTCTTCAACATCGACTTTGTTGGACTGGTCATGTTGTGCGGATGCCCAATTATCCTCTTCCAAAGCAACTACTTAAAAATGGAAAGGGTAATGTTGTTGGTCAACAAAAGAGGTTTAAAGACTGTCTCAAGGCAAATCTAAATAAAAAAAGTAGTATAAACACCAACAACTGGGAAACACTAGCCCCAGACGAAAGGGAGAAGGCATGCTTGGCAAACCCTCCCCGTGATCAACTCCCCCCCAGAAACCAATGTCCCCACTGCGGAAGGACGTGTGGATCCAGAATTGGCCTCCACAGTCACTTACGGACTCACTGTTGAGACCCTGTTCACGGAAGACAATCTTCCTCGACTACGAGGGATCGCCAAAGCAGCAGTAGAAGCATTGGGTTTATTCAGAAAAGGGAAGGGGAACGGCCAGAGGCCTTTTTCTGGGTGAACCCCCCCCCCCCAAGGAGCCGCATCATATCGCTGGGGGCACCCATGGGTGCTCTTTTCTCCTGTTTTGGGGGGACCTTGGCTGGGCTTCAGCTGCAGCCCCCGCCCTCGTGACCCACTGCCAGCAGCTTCTCAGCTATTCGCTCCAGAGCGCCCCCCCCCCCCCCGTGTCCCTATCCCATAATAGTGAGTTCCATTGAAAGGTAACGGCTCCTGGGCGCTTGACAACTGTTGCTATAGGAACCCTCTCTCCCTCTGGCTGCCTTCCCAGGCAGCCCTATTCAGAGCTGGCCCTTCGTGGGTGTTGCTGCGAGGGACCCAGGAGTCCTGGCTCAAATGCTCTCCCTGCAGGTGGCTGCAGGGCCCTGACAGGGTGTGTGGGGAGAGGGTGAGCGTTGAGCTCCCCCCCTGCAGTGGAGGGCTTTGTTCCAGGCCCCCCCAGCGGAGGACGGGGGTCTCCTGCTTCCCCCAGTCCCCCTGTCCTGGCTCCCCATGGGTCCCCTCTCTGGAGATGGGGGGGTCTTTGGGCTCTGGCCTGCGCCCTCTTCTCCTAGGGGTGTTTTGGGGGGAGGGCAGCGCATGTGTGCCCTTCGCTCCCCTCTCCCCTCCCTCTTCATCCTCCCCCCCCTTTTCCTGCTTGAGGTTTAAAAAAAGATTTTTGTCTCCCGGAGAAGTTGGCTTAAAAGGTTTCCATGGAAACTCCAAGAAGAGATGAAGGGGAGAGGCAGCCGGAGACAGGCGGAATCCGGGGACATGCCCCCCCCCAACCCAACACACACGCGCGCGCGCGCGCACACGCGACGCCCCCTCTTCTGCCGCGGGCCTCCAGCGCCCCCTGCTGGCCTACTGCCAAACTCCAGCGCCGCCCCCTCACCTGCGCGACCCGGCTTCCCTCCCCCCCCCTGCGGTGACCCCGAGTGACCCTGCTCGGGCAGAGGGGCCTAACGAAGGCGCAGCGGGGAGGGACACCCGCCCCCCCCCGGACCCAGAGATTTTTTTTGGGGGGGGGGAGAGAGCAAGCGCCTCTCCCTTACGGAGACTCGTAGAGTCCACGATTGGGGGGATCTGCTCCGGGGCGTCTCGCTTTCGTCACCCCAAAGGAGGGAGCAGGGGGGGGTCCTGCAGACGGGGGGGGCGCGGGGAGTTTTGGCTTTCCCGCCTCGTGGCCGGACTTGGGAGTGCCGGGCGCGCTGCGGCCCCTGCTGCCCGGTGTCCCGGGGCCCCTCCGCCTGCCGTGCCGCCCGTGCCCGTCCCTTCCCGGCTCTCCCGCGAGCGGCTGCTGACAGGCGAGCCCGTCTCCTAGCAACGGCTCGGCATGCTGCGGGGAGCGAGCGGGCGGGCACCGGGCGGGCGAGCGAGCGACGAGCAGGCAGGCAGGCAGGCAGGCAGGCGCAGGAGCGGGCCAGCTGCGCCGCTGCAGGGGCCGGCGGGGGCCAGGGGGGCGCTCGCTCGCCCGGCTGCATGGCCGGCTAGGATCGGGCCCGGCGCCCCCCCCGCGCCGCCCCCGCGGGGCCTTGGCGATGGGCCGCGCCCGGGAGGAGGAGGAGGAGGAGATGGAGCCCGAGCCCTAGCTAGCGGCCCGGAGGGAGGCCCCTCGGTCGCCGCGCAGGTAAGGGCCGGGCCGGAGGCTCCGCCGCGTGGGAGGGGGGCGAGGGCGCTGCGCGGGCGGAGGAGGAGGAGGCATCCGATGTGGGGGGAGCTGCGCGCCCCCGCGTCTCTGCCCCAACGAGCGAGTGGATGCGAGCGGGCAAGCGCGCCCCCGGCGAGGGCATGCGAGGTTGCGCCGGGGAGCCGATCCTACGGAACCTTGCGCCGGGCGGGGAGAGGAGCTGCGGGCTCCACCTGCCCGCGCGCGCTCCCCCGCTCGCCTCTCCCGCTCGCCTCTCCCGCTGCCCGGGGAGGGGAGAAGGGGGGGGGTCGCCGCTTGCCTGCGTCGTGCGTGCGTGACGGGGGAGGGGGACTGCGCTGCATGCCGGGCGGGGGGGGGAGGACAGGGAGCCCCCCTCCCCTGGCACCCGTGCAGGCTGCCCCAGGCTCAAGGAGCGGAGATGCCATCGCTGCTGCTGCCCCCGCTTCTGGAGTGCAGCGCCTCCCTGGCCCTTCTGGAGGACCTCAGGAGAGCCCAGGGGCAGAGGTGGCAGGCAGCTGGGTCAGTTGCCCAGGGGAGCTCCTCCTAGCCCAGCGTAGCCTCTTTTCACGGGGTGGGGGGCTGCCAGGTGAACCCCCACCTCTCTTCCTCTCCCCACCATGCCAATTCCTCCCAGCAATGGTCTTCCCCAGTGGAGGCTGCATGGCTCCCAAAGGCCAGAGGTCACAGCAACAAGAGCGCCTCTGAGCGTGCCTTCCCAGCCCCATGGCAGCCTGCACAGGAACTTCTCCCATGGACTAGCCTGGGCGCAGGTGTGCTGAGGGGCCTTGAGGGGGCAGCAGCTGAGCACCCCCCCTCCCCCCCCACAGCAGGTGCCACAAACCTGACCACCTGGCTCAGCAGAGGCTCACCTGGAAGCTGCTGGCTGGCTTTGCCTCCTCACAGCCCCCCCCCCCAGCTCCTAAAGGCAAACCAGCAAGCCGAGAGGGGTGCAGGGTGGGGGGAGGGAAACCCTAGCAGGCAGGATTCCTGGGGCAGCTGGCCAGGGAGCCCCCCCTCCTTTCCCTCATGCTGCCTTTTGGCCCCTACAAGAGCCGCATGGTGGCGGTGGGGGGCTGGCACCCCATGGCAGGAATGTGCCCCCATAGGATACCTGCTGCAGGTGGGGCCTGTGGGGTGGGCTTTGCTTAGAGGGAACCCAGGGATGGTTTTTGAAATGTGTGTGTTGGGGTAGAGGAGGAGGTGTTGCCTCAAAAGACCCCCCCCCCTTGCCCCTGCCGTTGGCGATGCCCACGTGGTTCCTCCTTGGGGCTGGACATGAGGAGAGTGGGCAGCAGGCAGGAGAGCTGCCCTGTGGTTCCCTCTCTGGACAGCCCAGCCTAGTGGGAAGGTCTCTGGCCACAGGCACCTCTCCCCTAAAAGCTGCTCTCCCTGGTCTGGCCTGTGAAGCTGAGCAGGGTGAGGCCTTTTGGGAAGACTGGGGGCCACTGGCAGCCATCTGTCCCAGAATCAGGTCCTGGCAGCTGGGAGAGGTCTCCTGAGCTGACCCCCCCATTTCTTTCTCAAGGTGCCTTGACCCAGATGTGGGGTGGGTGGAGGGGGGGCCTGTGCCCCGGAGCTGAAGCCAGGCCCCAGAGCCTGGAGAGGGGGCCTGGGAGCACCGGCCAAGTTGGACGAGTGGCTGGCTGGGGGGGGGGCAGCGAAGGCAGATGGCTCACCCACGGAGGAGAAGGAGGCGCTTGGGTGCAGGAACAGATCCCTCGCTCTGTGTGCTTGGGGAGGGCAATGGGCATGGGCCCCTCCCTTGTCTGGCTTCAGGCAGCAGCCACCTTCTGCTACTGGGGCATCAATGGGCAGGGGGAGGACCAGAAGTCCCCAGGGCAGGGGGGGGGACAGGGAAGATAGGGGGGAGGGCTTTTTGCCAAGTGTTGATGCTGGGAGGAAGGGGTGAGGGATGGCTCCCCCCCACTGGGCCTGGTTTGAACGCTCTTCATCAGCCACAGCCCCCCTTCCCCCCCTCAACTGCCCCCCTCAACTGCCCCCAGAGCAGGAGCTCCCCTTCCTTCCCGGGCTTTCTGCCCTATGGACGCTGCCCTTTCCTCTCCCCACCCCAGTCACAAGCCTGGCCTGGCTGAGCCATGGGGAAGAGGGAAGGTGAGGGGGGGCAGGTGAGCTGCATCCTGGCCTCTTCCTGCCCTGTGAGCCCCTTGCAGGCAGGGAGAAGCAGCCCAAGAGGCAGCCGTACAGTCAGGCAGCCGTCAGCTTAGGAGGGACCCCAGGGGTCCTTTAGCCCAGGGCGGTCCGACCTCTTGGACTAAGTGGGTCACCAGAGTCTGACGCGGAAGCAGCAGGCGGCCGCACACTGCCTTGTCGTGGGGAGTGGGGGGGGGAGGCCAAAATGTGATGCTCCCTCTGGGCTTTGGAGAGGAGGAGGCCTGGCAGAGTCCTAGCGCCCTCCCAGCTCCGTCCCAAAGTGGGGAAAGCGCTAACTTTGGGAAGGAGGCGGGAGGACCCCGGCAGAGCATCGCGCCTCCTTCCCAACGCCCAGCACCTTGCTTCGCTGGCGGGGGGCATCAGATGTTGCCAAGGGCCACCCCAAAAAGCCTCTGCGTCTGACCACCCTGATCGAGCCCAACCGCCTGCCCCCCAGGCAATGCCTGGCCCAGAGACCCTGGCCCTGGCCTTCTTGGAGGCTGCTGGGGCTGCGTTCGAGTCCCGCTTGCTCCTGGGTGGCCTCTCTGGGAAGAGCAGGAGGCTGGCCTAGGTCCAGCTGCTTTGGGGCTCTTCCGATACTCTTCCTAGCTGACTGGCGCCTGCTCTCGCTCACTGCGCCTTTTTGTACCCCCCCCCCAATTACTGTCAAGTGCTCATCACCACCACCCCGTCCTGTCGGCATGGCCAGCTGCTTCCGAGCAGATGTGCCTGAATTGGGGAGGGGGAGGCCGCAAGATCTGGCTGCTCAGCAGATGTGCCAAAGAGCGCCCCCAGTTGAGTGACAGCTCACATTCCAGCAACCCTTCTGGGCTGGGGGGGGGCTCCTTGCCCCTGCCACCTCTCTGGGCGCCCAGGCCCTGACCCGCCGGCCTTTCACTCGGTCCTCGCGCCAAGTGACAGCTCCGTGTGAGTGATGGAGGGAGGAGCCCCCTTGAGATGCGCTGCCCAGGTCCGGTTGCTGCAGCCCGAAACTGCGGAGGTTGCAGAGCTGGGAAGTTCAGAAAAAGGGCAGCCCAAACAATGGAGGGGAGGGAGCGGCTCCCCTGCGAAGGAAGGTTGCTGCCTCCTGTGGGAGGGAGTTCCATAGGTCAATTGTGGGCTGCATGAAGCTTCCTACATTCAGCTTTCTGGGATGCCCTCAAGTTCCAATGCTATGAGGGAGAGAGGAAGACTTCTGCCTCTCCACTTTTCCCATAGGTGGATAAACTTCTGCCGTGGCGCCTCTGACTCGCCTCTTCTCTAAACTAGAAAGTCCCTTTCTTCACTTTGGTGGTCCTTTTCTGAGCTGTTTCCAACTCCGCAATATCATAGAATCATAGAATCCTAGAGTTGGAAGAGACCCCAAGGGCCATCCAGTCCAACCCCCTGCCAAGCAGGAAACACCATCAAAGCATTCTTGACATATGCCTGTCAAGCCTCTGCTTAAAGACCTCCAAAGAAGGAGACTCCACCACACTCCTTGGTAGCAAATTCCACTGCCGAACAGCTCTTACTGTCAGGAAGTTCTTCCTAATGTTTAGGTGGAATCTTCTTTCCTTTTGCAGGGACACGGCTTCAAATGTGGCTGCCCTATAGACTCGTATAAAGGCATCCACATGTTAGATTTGGTGGTGATTTATGTGGAAATTGTTTAGCTTGGTTTTCTTTTCTTTTTAATGTTATGTATTTCTTTATGTTATAAGCCGCCTTGAGCATGGTTTCAATTGTGGAAAAGTGACATACAAATACAGTTATGTATATATGTAGGAATGTTGGCAGTTTTGCTTTCAATCACTTTCCCAAAGACCCCTAGTATGGCATTTGCCTTTTTCATGGCCTCCACACAACCTCTTCACCAAGGTCCCTGCTATGACCCCAAGGTCTCCTGTTCAGACCCCAGGAGTGTGTATGTGAAGTTAATATCCCCCCCCAAACATACATCACTTTGCTCTGAATTTACCCTGGATTGCATTTGCCATTTTACCACCCGTTCCCTTAGTTTGGAGAGGTCCGTTTGGAGCTCTTTGCAATCTCTCTTTGCTTTAACAACAATTTAGCCTCGTCCACAAACCTGGCCACCTCACTGCTCGCTCCTATCTCTGGGTCATTTATGAGCAAGTTAAAAAGCTCAGGTTCCGATCCTTGGGGACGACGACCCCCATTTCTCTCCATTTGGAGAACTTCCTGCAGCTAAATCGATTCCTGGTGCACAAGAATCATAGAATCATAGAGTTGGAAGAGACCCCAAGGGTCATCCAGTCCATCCCCCTGCCAAGCAGGAAACACCATCAAAGCATTCTTGGACATATGCCTGTCAAGCCTCTGCTTAAAGACCTCCAAAGAAGGAGACTCCACCACACTCCTTGGCAGCAAATTCCACTGCCGAACAGCTCTTACTGTCCTTGACTGCTCAGCTTACTCGGATGTCTTTGGTGAGGAATTTTGTCCAAAGCTGTTTGAAAGTACCCCATCAACCAGATCTCCTCTGTCTATATGCCTGGTTTGTGAGATGGGACCTGCCTTTGCAGAAGCCGTGCTGGTGCTGCTTCAGCAGGCCTTCTTCTGGGCTCTTAATAATAATAACAATAACAATAATTTATTATTTATACCCCGCCCATCTGGCTTCCCCAGCCACTCTGGGCGGCTTCCAACAAAATATTAAAATACAGTAGTCCATCAAACATTTAAATCTTCCCTAAACAGGGCTGCCTTCAGATGTCTTCTAAAAGTCTGGTAGTTGTTTTTCTCTTTGACATCTGGTGGGAGGGCGTTCCACAGGGCGGGCGCCACCACCGAGAAGGCCCTCTGCCTGGTTCCCTGTAACCTCATTTCTCGCAGGGAGGGAACTGCCAGAAGGCCCTCGGTGCTGGACCTCAGTGTCCGGGCAGAACGATGGAGGTGGAGATGCTCCTTCAGGTATACTGGACCGAGGCCGTTTAGGGCTTTAAAGGTCAGCACCAACACTTTGAATTGTGCTCGGAAACGTACTGGGAGCCAATGTAAGTCTTTCAGGACCGGTGTTATGTGGTCTCGGCGGCCGCTCCCAGTCACCAGTCTAGCTGCCGCATTCTGGATTAGCTGTAGTTTCCGGGTCACCTTCAAAGGTAGCCCCACGTAGAGCGCATTGCAGTAGTCCAAGCGAGAGATAACCAGAGCATGCGCCACTTTGTTATGTTACCTTTAACGCTGCTTTTCACTAGTTTTGGGCTGAGTGGCCCGTAGTATCCCGGAATTGGCGTTCCATTGACTATTTTCCGGTCCTCGGGTGCAGAGGGCCGAGTCCTCCCTTCTGCTGTCAGGATGCCTGTTTGCTGGGGGGAGCTGTGTTGCTGTCAGGCCCTGCTGGCGTCTGGGCCCCTTCTCTTTGGGGTGCCTGGTTGTCCACAGAGAGGAGAAGGCTGGGCTTGGTTGGACCTCCCTGGAGTTGTGGCAGCGTCTGGGGCAGGGGCTTGGAAGTTGAGGAGCCAGAGGGGATTGTCGCCTCGCTTCCCCTGCAGGACTTTCAAGCTCTAGTAGCCGTGTCACAGGCAGAAACCCAACCGTTGCAGGTATCCATCCAAATATCCCATTTGGAATCCCATGCCTCTTCTGAGGCGGCAGTGCAGCATCAGCCCAGACCCCCTGGGTCCTGGGGGGGGGTATTTGGTGGGTGGTCTCTCAAATGCAGGTGCCAAGTGGCCTGGGTGTGTGTGTGTAGGGGGGTAAATAGCCAGGCAGGCCTCTGTGCCGCTTTGGCTGCTATTTCCAGCTCTGACGCCAATTCTTTCTGCTATTTGAGGCTCCTGTGTGTGTCCCCCAGCCCCTCCTGAGGAGGAGGAGCTGCCTCCGGCAGAGCTTCTCCCCCCCCCCATCTGCTCATTCACAACCACCCAGCGCCACACATGCCAGGCGGTCCCCTGGAGGCAGCACGCAGGAGGCCCCCCCCCCATGATGATGCCCCTCTTGCCTATGGGGAGAAGAGGAAGCCCCCTTCTTCTAGGGCCAGGGCCTGGCTGGGGGAAGGGGCGCCCCGGCTTCTCTGTCAACCACGTGCTGAGGCTGGGGCGGTGCCCCCCATTTCGGCGGAGGGGGGCGCTGCCCGTGTCGTTCTGCTGTCACCCCCCATCCCTACAAGAAGACCCTGCTGCAGCCGCACCAGACCCCCCTCCCCCTGTGGCCTCCACTCTTCTCCACTGGCTCCCAGGGGGCACCCCCCACGGCCACGGCAAGGGGGCACCCCCCGTGACGGCCACCTCTCCTTTTGCAGAGCACCACGCTGCCCGTTCCCGTCGGAAGAGCGTCCCCGGAGGGAAGCAGTACAGCATCAACATGGACGCCCCACCCGCTCCGCCCTTCCGGCCCTCGGTGAGCAAAGGCCCCCCACCCCACCCCCACCCTCCCTCTCGCACCACCGGGGGTCGTGCATCTGGAGGAGGAATCCTAGAATGGGAGAGTCAGAAGGGGGGAACCCAAGGGCCATCTAGTCCAACCCCCCCACAGTGCAGGGACCAGATCTGCAGGATCCCTGAGGGGCCGCCATCCAACTCCCTCCAGCGAAGGGGAGGCCACCGAATCATAGAAAGGGAAGGATTGCAAGGGGGCTCTGAGGGTCATCAGGTCTGACCCATTGCAAGGTGGAAATCCCCATTTAAGAATCCCTGACAGAGGGCCATGGAGGGATGACAGGCCTGGGGGAGGGAGCCCCACCCCACCCCCTGGTGGGACCCTGCCCACCTTGTCCTGGGTGCCTCTCAGACCTCTATCTGCAGGAGTGGCAAAGGGGGGGGAGAAAGGGGGGCAGGCACCTGAAGAAGCGGCCTTGCAAGAGCCCTTCCCCAGCAAGCTATGGGGGTCACAGTACAGGAAGGGGGGCAGCTGCGAAGATGCAGGGCTGACCAGCTCACCCCATCCCTCCAAGTGGCTGCCATTGTACTCTAGGGCATGAGGGACGGGGGGGGGGACGGGGGACTGGCTGGCTGCTCAGCCCCAGTGGGCAAATGGTGGGACAGGCCCTTTCCCTCCCCAGGAAACAGGCCCCCTTTCTTCCTGAAAGCAAAGGTGGAGGTGGGGGACATGCTGAGAGGCTTCTGGGAGGAGGAGGGCAGGGGGCTCTGGCTGCCCTCTGGCTGTGGGGCGGTTGCCCAAGGCTCTGACTCTGTCTCCCCCTGACCTCTGGGGCCCCCAAGCAGCAGGGATTCCTCAGCCGGCGCCTGAAGAGCTCCATCAAGCGCACCAAGAGCCAGCCCAAGCTGGACCGGACCAGCAGCTTCCGCCAAATGCTGCCCCGCTTCCGCAGCGCCGACCATGACAGGTGAGGGGATGACGACGGCAACGAAGAGGGCCGAGAGGTAGAGGCTGAGGGGCAGGTGGGGAGGCAGGTTGGGGTGCCCCTTCCCTTGCAGGTGGACGCCAGGCCCCGTCTCCCTCCCCCCAAACCCTTGCCCCCGGGTTGCCCTCCTCTGCTGCACGCTCTCCACCCCCGTCCCCCAGATCCACTCCCCACGGCGGTGGCTGTGCTTGGCTGCCTCCCTGGGAGGCTCATCCCTGGGTCCCCGCGTGTATTTTTAGCCTCCTCCCAGCCCCAGTCCCCCCCCCTCTGACGGCAGCCCCGACACGCTCGGGCTCTCTCTCTCGCTCTCCCTCCGCTTACGCCGCTCGGCTAAAAATATCCTCCTGGGGGCGGCAGCTCCGAGCAGAAATGCCACCGGGGAAGGGAGGGGGGGCCTCCCTTGCGAGAGGAGCCAGCTCACAGGCCTTCGCTTGCGCCCGCTGCCCACGAGGGGAGCCCCAGCGGGGTCCTCTGAGAGGGCTGGGGGGGGCAGCTCTGTCCTCGGACCGGAGACACGGAGTCGGTGGGGGACCCCTTTGCCCCCCACCTGCGTCTCTCCCTCCCAGAGGCTTCCTTGGATAAGAGAGAAGAAGGAGCTGTGGGGCGCCCCCCACCCCAGGAACCTCCTCTTCCTCCCCCCACCCCCGTGTCCGGGGCTGACGCTGCTCACCTCTCCTCTGACACTGGTCTCCATCTCTCTCTCTCTCTCTCTCTCTCTCTCTCTCTCTCTCTCTCTCTCTCTCTCTCTCTTTCTTTCTCTCCTCCGCCTTGACCCCGTTCCAGGCTGGGACCCCCCTGGCAGCTGCAGAAATGTCCCCCTGGGGGGCAGACGCCAGGTACCCCGCCTGAGGGTGGGCTTTGCCGCCCCAGCCGCCACCGGCACCTCCCCCCTGCCCCCTCACTCCCCCTCCCCACCCCATAGGAGCAGCCTCACCTGCGCCCCCCTCCTTCAGGTTCCCTGGCCCCCCTGCCCCCCTGGCCCCGCCTCCCTCTGCTCCCCCTGCACTCCGGACGCGGCCTCCGCACCCCCGCCTGCCCCCCACCCACCCCCTTCCCGCCTGACCTGTCCCTTTGCCCCCTCGCAGGGCCCGCCTCATGCAGAGCTTCAAGGAGTCCCACTCCCACGAGTCCCTGCTCAGCCCCAGCAGCGCCGCCGAGGCCCTGGAGCTCAACCTGGACGAGGACTCCATCATCAAGCCCGTCCACAGCAGCATCCTGGGCCAGGAGTTCTGCTTTGAGGTACGTGGGGGGAGGGGGGGAGAGGAGAGGGAGGGCAGGCGGGTGCATGGGAACGTGCAGAGCGCAGGTGACCCATGCCTTTCTGCCGCTCCCCTCCCAGGTCACCACGTCTTCGGGCACCAAGTGCTTTGCCTGCCGATCGGCCGCTGAGCGGGACAAGTGGATCGAGAACCTGCAGAGGGCCGTCAAGCCCAACAAGGTAGGCCCCACAAAACCCACCCACCCCCATTGGCCCTTGGCTGCCCCCTGTCGCTTGCCAACCCTCGCCAGCTCCTGCTGAAAGTCAGGGCCTCTTCCCTGTCCCTGATCTCTCCCCCCACCCCAAAGCTCTCAGGTTGGCAGGGAGCCAGTCAGCCGCCACTTCCTCCCGCTGAGGTCACTTCCTTTGCCCCTGCTTCGCTCTGGGATGGGGGTCATAGAATCCTAGAGTTGGAAGAGACCCCAAGGGCCATCCAGTCCAACCCCCTGCCAAGCAGGAAACACCATCAAAGCATTCTTGACATATGCCTGTCAAGCCTCTGCTTAAAGACCTCCAAAGAAGGAGACTCCACCACACTCCTTAGCAGCAAATTCCACTGCCAAACAGCTCTTACTGTCAGGGTCCTCCCCTTGCTTTGCCCCATGGCGCTACAAATGACAGGGGGACCCTCCCGCTATTCCCAGAAACTGAGATTGAGAGGGAGACGGGCTGTCCATCAGCAGTAGCCTTCTCCTCCTCTGTGAATCTGTCTTCTCCTCTTTCAAAGCCATCCACAAGAGCTATTTGAGAGCGGAATGGAGGTTTCAAAGCAGAGGTTGCACGGCCATCTGCCCTGGATGCTTTAGCTGAGATTCCTGCATTGCAGGGGGTTGGACTAGATGACCCTTGGGGGGCCCTTCCAACTCTGTGGGAGCCAGAGTCAACTGGGCCGTCTTTCTGTTAAGTTTCATACATCTCTCTCTCTGGGCTCTTCCACACTTCTGTTTGTCCAAGTGCTTTTGCCTTTGCCCCGCTGCTTTCCCCCAGAAAACTTACTCTTGAGCGCTAAATCAGAATAGAATCATAGAATCCTAGAGTTGGAAGAGACCACAAGGGCCATCCAGTCCAACCCCCTGCCAAGCAGGAAACACCATCAAAGCATTCTTGACATATGCCTGTCAAGCCTCTGCTTAAAGACCTCCAAAGAAGGAGACTCCACCCCACTCCTTGGTAGCAAATTCCACTGTCGAACAGCTCTTACTGTCAGGAAGTTCTTCCTAATGTTGAGGTGGAACAAACAAAACAAAATAGGCAACAAACCATGGAAAAGTTGGTGGCTTGTTTGTTCCATTTCATGGGGGAAAGCGGCTAGGCAAAGAGAGTTGTGGGTGAGGCCTCCCTGTCTCGCTCTCGCTCTCGCTCTCTCCTGCCCTGAACTGGGCCACTTCTAGCAGCAGCGCCTGTCACTTCTTGGTTAGACTGGTAAGCTGAAGTGGCAGCTTTTTCCAGGTCAGGCCACTCTGCAACGAGGAGCCAGTCCTCCTCCTCCTCCTCCTCCTCCTCCTCCTCCTCCTCCTCCTCTCCTGGGGTTGGAAAAGGGTCTTTTTTCCCGGCTTTCCTCCCCATTTTCAGTTCTGGGTCCAGGCTTCAGGTATCTTGGCTGGCAAGATGGGGGGTTTGTTGTTGTGAACTGAGAGCCGCAGGTTCCTCTGGGACGCGAGAGCGAACCAAGGACTCTCCTTCCTTGGAGGTTTACAAGCAGAGGCCAAGTGATGCTTTCGTTGAGATTCCTCCAATGCAGAGGGTTGGACTAGATGACCCCGGGGTCCCTTCTGACTCCATGATTCCGTGAAAGGGCTCTTTCACTTCCGGTGCTGGTGTCAGCCGTTGGCCTCTTCCCAGGAAGTGTCCCACCATGAAATGTTCCCCTTCTTCTCTTTTCCTTATTTGTATTCATTAGATTTATATCCTGCCCTTCATCACAAGATCTCAGGGCGGTTGCAGGGTAAGATGTCGGCCATGAGGTCATCTCCAGGAACAGGACTCTGGCCGGCTACCTCACAGCATTGGATTAGGCCTTAAATTACCAAGTCTGAGGATTTCTTTTGGTTGAGTCCCATCAGGGGAAAAGGCAGGGGATAGATAGATAGATAGATAGATACCGTATTTCTCTCTCCGTGAGGCACACCAGACCTTAAGGCCTATTTCCTGGGAAGGAAAAGGGCCTGTCCCACCACTGGCCCACTGGGGCCGAGCAGCCAGCCCCCCCCCCCGGTCCCTCATGCCCTAGAGTACAATGGCAGCCACTTGGAGGGATGGGGTGAGCTGGTCAGCCCTGCATCTTCACAGCTGCCCCCCTTCCTGTACTGTGACCCCATATCTTGCGGGGGGAGGGCTCTTGCAAGGCCGCTTCTTCAGGTGCCTGCCCCCCTTTCTCCCCCCCCCTCCACTGGCTCTGGCTCCAGCCCTGCCCACTTTGCCGCTCCTGCAGACAGGGGGCTGAGAGGCACCCAGGACAAGGTCTTTTAATTTCGTGAGTGCTGTCACCATCTGCAGTGATCAAGGAGCCCAAGAAAGTAAAATCTCTCACTGCCTCCATTTCTTCCCCTTCTATTTGCCAGGAGGTGATGGGACCAGTGGCCATGATCTTGGTTTGTTTGATGTTGAGCTTCAGACCATATTTTGCGCTCTCCTCTTTCACCCTCATTAAAAGGTTCTTTAATTCCTCCTCGCTTTCTGCCATCAAGGTTGTGTCATCTGCATATCTGAGGTTGTTGATATTTCTTCCGGCAATCTTAATTCCGGCTTGGGATTCATCTAGTCAAGCCTTTTGCATGATGAATTCTGCATATAAGTTAAATAAGCAGGGAGACAATATACAACCTTGTCGTACTCCTTTCCCAATTTTGAACCAGTCAGTTGTTCCATATCTAGTTCTAACTGTAGCTTCTTGTCCCACATAGAGATTTCTCAGGAGACAGATGAGGTGATCAGGCACTCCCATTTCTTTAAGAACTTGCCATAGTTTGCTGTGGTCGACACAGTCAAAGGCTTTTGCATAGTCAATGAAGCAGAAGTAGACGTTTTTCTGGAACTCTCTAGCTTTCTCCATAATCCAGCGCATGTTTGCTATTTGGTCTCTGGTTCCTCTGCCCCTTCGAAATCCAGCTTGCACTTCTGGGAGTTCTCGGTCCACATACTGCCTAAGCCTGCCTTGTAGAATTTTAAGCATAACCTTGCTAGCGTGTGAAATGAGCGCAATTGTGCGGTAGTTGGAGCATTCTTTGGCACTGCCCTTCTTTGGGATTGGGATGTAGACTGATCTTCTCCAATCCTCTGGCCATTGCTGAGTTTTCCAAACTTGCTGGCATATTAGGTGTAGCACCTTAACAGCATCATCTTTTAAAATTTTAAATAGTTCAGCTGGAATATCATCACTTCCACTGGCCTTGTTATTAGCAGTGCTTTCTAAGGCCCATTTGACTTCACTCTCCAAGATGTCTGGCTCAAGGTCAGCAACCACACTACCTGGGGTGTACGAGACCTCCATATCTTTCTGGTATAATTCCTCTGTGTATTCTTGCCCCCTCTTCTTGATGTCTTCTGCTTCTGTTAGGTCCTTACCACTTTTGTCCTTGATTATGGTAATCTTTGTACGAAGTGTTCCTTTCATATCTCCAATTTTCTTGAACAGGTCTCTGGTTTCCCCCATTCTGTTGTTTCAAGAAAACGAACCTCATGGAGTCATAGAATTTTAGTGTTGGAAGAGTCCTCTAGTTCAACCGCTGGCAGCCCATAAGTATCTCTGAAAGGGTTTGCATGCCCAGATACTCCCCCTGCCCGGCACTCCTTTCTTGGTGGGGAAAGAGTGCTGGAGCAGAAGGCAATAGGCCCACATCCTGAACCACGCGGGGCAGTCCTGGTAGGATTCCACACCTGTCCAACTGTGTAAAGGTGACCTCCTGGCATGGTCCTCGCAACCAGAATGTGGTGGATTTTGGTAAGCAGGTTTCGTGGTCGCACCTCTTCGAAATTGGCTTGCACCGTTCCCAGAAAGCACCCCAGTTCTGTCGTGTTGGCTGGTGCTTTCTGCTCTCCGAGAGTGTGTTCCCTTTCCTGAGCATAGCTTTTGTCCCACGATGGGAGTTTATTTGTCCCAAGAAACCTGTACTGCGCCCGTCAAAAGCGCCTTTCTTCTTGTTTTTCTTGAGCCCAGAGTCCCGGATCCGCTTCGGGGGCGGCAGCGCCGGTGTTTTCTCAGGGTCTCCCATTCATGTACCGTAGATTAGGCTGTCATCCACGGTGACAGGGACTCCTTTCATGTCCCTAAGGAGCTCAGTCATCTTCCTTTGAAAAGCCTCGGGAGCACGTGGGATTCCAAACCGAACCTCCCGCCAGGCGTGACGAGCGCTGTCAGCGTAGGGCTCTGGCTTGTATCGGGCGTTTGCCAGAAGCTGCTTGGAGAGCCGCGTGGAGGAAACGCTTGGGCTCCAGCCGCTAGTGGGAGCTGATCCTCTGGCACTGGGGTGGCACATTCTTCCCCGACAAGACGTTTAAGGGTCTTGGCAGATGCACATCCCCCCTGTTGGGGTTGTTACACGCCAGGCAAGAGGTTGGGAGGTCTCCTTTCTCGCTGCATTTCCACCTTGTGGAGCCAGGGATTCTGTGGGGTGCTTGTGCCCTCCGGAGTTTGGCACCTGGCCGTAAAACAAGACCCCCAACATCATCTGACACCTGCTGGTATAGGGTGGTATATTTGTTGTTGTTTAGTCGTTTAGTCGTGTCCGACTCTTCGTGACCCCACGGACCATAGCACGCCAGGCACTCCTGTCTTGCACTGCCTCCCGCAGTTTGGTCAAACTCATGTTCGTAGCTTCGAGAACACTGTCCAACCATCTTGTCCTCTGTCGTCCCCTTCTCCTTGTGCCCTCCATCTTTCCCAACATCAAGGTCTTTTCCAAGGATTCTTCTCTTCTCATGAGGTGGCCAAAGTATTGGAGCCTCAGCTTCAGGATCTGTCCTTCCAGTGAGCACTCAGGACTGATTTCCTTAAGAATGGAGAGGTTTGATCTTCTTGCAGTCCATGGGACTCTCAAGAGTCTCCTCCAGCACCATAATTCAAAAGCATCAACTCTTCGGCGATCAGCCTTCTTGATGGTCCAGCTCTCACTTCCATACATCACTACTGGGAAAACCATAGCTTTAACTATACGGACCTTTGTCGGCAAGGTGATGTCTCTGCTTTTTAAGATGCTGTCTAGGTTTGTCATTGCTTTTCTCCCAAGAAGCAGGCGTCTTTTAATTTCGTGACTGCTGTCACCATCTGCAGTGATCAAGGAGCCCAAGAAAGTAAAATCTCTCACTGCCTCCATTTTTTCCCCTTCGATTTGCCAGGAGGTGATGGGACCAGTGGCCATGATCTTGGCTTTTTTGATGTTGAGCTTCAGACCATATTTTGCGCTCTCCTCTTTCACCCTCATTAAAAGGTTCTTTAATTCCTCCTCGCTTTCTGCCATCAAGGTTGTGTCATCTGCATATCTGAGGTTGTTGATATTTCTTCCCGCAATCTTAATTCCAGCTTGGGATTCATCCAGTCCAGCCTTTCGCATGATGAATTCTGCATATAAGTTAAATAATCAGAGAGACAATATACAACCTTGTCGTTCTCCTTTCCCAATTTGAACCAATCAGTGGTATATAAATTCAATAAATCCTCTTCCTCATCTATCATATCTTTCTGTTTCTGTCAGAGAACGTAGGATTGGAGAAAGGTGCCTCCTTCCGAGTCTGGGCGTTGGTCTCTTTGACGCAGTATCCTATATCCTCCAGAAAGGCAACCAGCTTGCCCTGGCTGCCGGTGTAGTTTTGCACCTTCTCAGGCAGGAAGGCAAACATAGTGCAGGTGTGGCAGGTCACTGCAGCAGGTCCCTCGCCCTCCATGTCTCTTGGTCCTCTGCACACCCTGAGACAGCACTCTGGGCCTTCTTCCCCTCCAAACACCCTCAGAAATGCCCCGGTTTACAAGTTCTGATCACAAGGTCTCAGAAGCTGCAAGATCAGCTAAGCAGAATTGCTGCTGGCTGCTAGCTCCTTCCACAAGCCACCCCCCAGCTCTTTATTCTCTGTATTCTGCTCTGGTCAGACCTCACCTGGAGTATTGTGTCAAGTTCTGGGCACCACAGTTCAAGAAGGATACTGACAAGCTGGAACGTGTCCAGAAGAGGGCAACCAAAATGGTCAAAGGCCTGGAAACGATGCCTTATGAGGAACGGCTTAGGGAGCTGGGTATGTTTAGCCTGGAGAAGAGAAGGTTAAGGGGTGATATGATAGCCATGTTCAAATATCTGAAAGGATGTCATATAGAGGAGGGTGAAAGGTTGTTTTCTGCTGCTCCAGAGAAGCGGACACGGAGCAGTGGATTCAAGCTACAAGAAAGAAGATTCCACCTAAACATTAGTAAGAACTTCCTGACAGTAAGAGCTGTTCGGCAGTGGAATTTGCTGCCAAGGAGTGTGGTGGAGTCTCCTTCTTTGGAGGTCTTTAAGCAGAGGCTTGACAGGCATATGTCAAGAATGCTTTGATGGTGTTTCCTGCTTGGCAGGGGGTTGGACTGGATGGCCCTTGTGGTCTCTTCCAACTCTATTATTCTATGATTCTCTTCATTTGGACAAGACTTCCATTTTTGGGAGGAATCCTTCTTCTTGCCTCCAATAGCTTCTTTGATTCTGCTCTTTAACGGTGCTGGTGTCCTCTTGGCCCTCAGATCAGGAACATGCAGCTCCCCAACATTCTGATCTGACCCCTTTACTGTTGCCTCTCAACTTTCTTTTCTCAATCCCCTCTTTTTGGGGACTCTTTTTTATTTCAAAGTCAAATGTGGCAAGCATTGGATTTTCTTGTCGATTGTCCATTTAGAGCGCTGTGTTCACCATTCCCAGTGAATTCAGTAACACTTACGGTACATACAGTACCAGGTCCTGGGCATCACTCGGGGGGGGGGGATGTCCCAAGTTGCTTGCCTAGACTAAAAAGTCCTGTCCCTTGTGGCTGTTCCTCAGAAAGGAGTCAGTTCCAGCTGACAAGCTAGAATAAATCACGGACAATTAGCTTTGCAAATAAATTAAGATTTTTTAACCACCGAGTTTCAGAAGTTGCAGCAAGCAAGTCTCCTACTACAGTGGACACTCGGATTGCGAACGTGATCCATGCGGGAGGCATGTTTGTAACTCGCAGCGCCGCGTCTGTGCACACGCGGGTTGTGATTTGGCGCTTCTGTGCATGTGTGAGCGCCGAAACCTGGAAGTAACCCATTCCGGTACTTCCAGGTTCGGCACGGTGCGCAACCCGAAAATGCACAACCTGAAGCGTCTGCAACCCGAGGTATGACTGTATTGGCAGTACGATAAAGAAGAAATGAAAAGTACTACACTTGGGCAAAAAAATGAAAGGCACAAATACAGGATGGGTGACACCTGGCTTGAGAGCAGTACATGTGAAAAGGATCTAGGAGTCTTGGTAGACCACAAACTTGACATGAGTCAGCAGTGTGATGCAGCAGCTAAAAAAGCCAATGCAATTCTGGGCTGCATCAATAGGAGTATAGCATCTAGATCAAGGGAAGTAATAGTACCACTGTATTCTGCTCTGGTCAGACCTCACCTGGAGTACTGTGTCCAGTTCTGGGCACCACAGTTCAAGAAGGATATTGACAAGCTGGAACGTGTCCAGAGGAGGGCAACCAAAATGGTCAAAGGCCTGGAAACGATGTGTTTTGGTCTGAAACCCCAAGGGGGATTTAACCGCCGGCCCCTGGGGTCTCTGCCTGCCCCCCTACCACTTGCCTGACCCCCGCTCTCTCTCTCTCCCCTGCCCAGGACAACAGCCGCCGTGTGGACAACGTCCTGAAGCTGTGGATCATTGAGGCGCGGGACCTGCCCCCCAAGAAGCGCTACTACTGCGAGCTGTGCCTGGACGACATGCTGTACGCGCGGACCACCAGCAAGGTGCGGACAGACAACGTCTTCTGGGGGGAGCACTTTGAGTTCAACAACCTGCCGG
Organism: Zootoca vivipara; assembly: GCF_963506605.1. Taxonomy (NCBI): domain Eukaryota; kingdom Metazoa; phylum Chordata; class Lepidosauria; order Squamata; family Lacertidae; genus Zootoca; species Zootoca vivipara. Next base: position 240,657 of record NC_083277.1, read on the forward strand.
CGGTGCGGACCATCCGGCTGCACCTCTACAAGGACACGGACAAGAAGCGGAAGAAGGACAAGAGCAACTACGTGGGCATGGTCAGCATCCCCATCGCCAGCGTGACGGGCAGGCACTTTGCTGAGCAGTGGTACCCGCTCAGCCAGCCCAGCGCCAGCAAGAGCAAGTCGGGCTGCTGCCCGGCCGTCCGCGTCAAGAGCCGCTTCCAGACGATGAGCATCCTCCCCATGGAGCTCTACAAGGAGTTTGCCGAGTACGTCACCAACAACTACCGCATGCTCTGCGCCGTCCTGGAGCCCGTCCTCAGCGTCAAGAGCAAGGAGGAGGTGGCCTGCGCCCTGGTCCACATTCTCCAGAGCACCGGGAAGGCCAAGGTACCCCCCCCAAGGGGGTTGGGTGGGGAGGGAGGGGTCGGGGAGCGGGCCTCGGGCAGGGAAGGGGGGGGGGGTTCCATGGGCAGAGAGCCGCCTGGCCACTATAATAATAAGAAGAAGAAGAAGAAGAGTTTGGATTTGATATCCCGCTTTATCACTACCCAAAGGAGTCTCAAAGCAGCTAACAATCTCCTTTCCCTTCCTCCCCCACCACAAACACTCTGTGAGGTGAGTGGGGCTGAGAGACTTCAGAGAAGTGGGACTAGCCCAAGGTCACCCAGCAGCTGCAGGTGGAGGAGCGGAGGCGCGAACCCGGTTCCCCAGATTACGAGTCTACCGCTCTTAGCCACTACACCACACTAGCTCTCTAGTGTAATAATAATAATAATAATAATAATAATAATAATAATAATTTTTTATTTATTATTTATACCCCGCCCATTTGGCCGGGTCTCCCCAGCCACTCTGGGCGGCTTCCAACAGAAGAATAAAACACAATATCTATTAAACATTAAAAGCAGGGCTGCCTTCAGATGTCTTCTAAAAGTCTGGCAGTTGTTTTCCTCTTTGACATCTGTTGGGAGGGCGTTCCACAGGGCAGGCGCCACCACCGAGAAGGCCCTCTGCCTGGTTCCCTGCAACTTGGCTCCTCGCAACGAGCGCCCCTCCCCCCTCTGCCTCTCTCCTGGCAGGACTTCCTGTCCGACATGGCCATGACGGAGGTGGACCGCTTTATGGACCGCGAGCACCTCATCTTCCGGGAGAACACGCTGGCCACCAAAGCCATAGAGGAGTATCTCAAGCTGATTGGACAAAAATACCTCAAAGATGCAATTGGTGAGCAGGGGGCGGGTGGGTTGGGAGGAGTGGGGGACAGGAGGGGAGGAAGTGTCCTTCCATTCAGGCTGTAAGTCACCCTGGGGTGTTCTCCTGAGGCGGGCAGGCCTGAGCTGTGGGCGCATCCACACAGCCCTGGACGCTTGTGGAGGAGGAGGAGGGGGGGCCTCCAACTGGACCTGCCCCCATGGGTGGGGCATGTGGGCATGGAGGTGCTGCTGGCCGGCCCCAGGCTCCTGACTGCTCCACCTGCCCCGTCTCCCCGCAGGTGAGTTCATCCGGGCCCTGTACGAGTCAGAGGAGAACTGCGAGGTGGACCCCATGAAGTGCTCGGCCTCCACCTTGGCAGACCACCAAGCCAACCTGCGCATGTGCTGCGAGTTGGCCCTTTGCAAGGTCGTCAACTCTCATTGGTCAGTGCCGGGAGCGGGCAGGGCTGGTGGGTGGGTGGGTGGTTTGGCGGGGGGAAGTAGGGGGTCCACGGGGGGAGGGTCGTGGTCCTGTCTGGCCGCCCGCTCACCCCTCTCCCTGCCTCCCCCCCCCCCGGCAGTGTGTTCCCGCGGGAGCTGAAGGAGGTCTTTGCATCCTGGAGGCTGCGCTGCGCCGAGCGGGGCAGGGAGGACATTGCCGACCGCCTGATCAGCGCCTCCCTCTTCTTGCGCTTCCTGTGCCCGGCCGTCATGTCGCCCAGCCTCTTTGGGCTCATGCAGGAGTACCCGGACGAGCAGACCTCCCGCACCCTCACCCTCATCGCCAAGGTCATCCAGAACCTGGCCAACTTCTCCAAGTGAGTCACGGGGAGGCGGGGAGGGAGGGGGGCAGCATGGACAAGCCGCGATCTGTGCAGCAGGCTCAGCAGGGCAAAGGCGTGGAAAGGGTTTGGGGTGCCCGCCCGGCCCTTGCCAGCTCAGCCCTGCCTCTGAGACACAGGGCTCTGAGGCTGCTTCCAGCACAGCTCAGCTGAGATGGGCACAGCCACCCACTAGTGGGGTGGGGGGGGGGAGGGCAGGGCTAGCCTAGCTGATCTCTTTTTTTTGTGAAAAAAATTTACCGCTTGATTGTAAAAAAGAACCTCAGAACAGCTTATGAATGAAAGTTGAAAACAGCTATCTAAAACATTGAAGAAAAAATGAAGCCACAAAGAGATGAATCATAGAATCATAGAATCGTGGAGTTGGAAGAGACCACAAGGGCCATCCAGTCCAACCCCCTGCCAAGCAGGAAACACCATCAAAGCATTCTTGACATATGCCTGTCAAGCCTCTGCTTAAAGACCTCCAAAGAAGGAGACTCCACCACACTCCTTGGCAGCAAAGTCCACTGCCGAACAGCTCTTACTGTCAGGAAGTTCTTCCTAATGTTGAGGTGGAATCTTCTTTCTTGAAGTTTGAATCCATTGCTCCGTGTCTGCTTCTCTGGAGCAGCAGAAAACAATCTTTCTCCCTCCTCTATATGACATCCTTTTATATATTTGAACATGGCTATCATATCACCCCTTAAACTGGGCTGGGTAGCTGGGTAGGCTGGTCTGAAGAAAAGTGCTGAAAAACAGGTGCTGAAAAGAGGACAGTGAAGTTGTCTTGCCCGAGGTCAATAGGCAGGGTGTTCCAAAGTGTGGGTGCTGAGCACCTGTGGGGCCTGGCCCCTCCCAACAGGCTTCCCACATGCACCAGCTGGAATCCCGAGGTTGCCATTTGAGGCGCTTCTTCCTGGAGGGGGGCGACACAAGGCCTTTCTGGTTTGCTCCTACTTCCAGCCCTTAACCCAGAAGGTTGGGGGTTTTTTCTTAGTGGAATGGGAGCCATCAAAGCTGCCTTCTTAATGAGTTTATATATGTGGTTCCCAGTTGTCATTCTCTTGTGGTGGCTGGGCCACGTTAGTGAAAAAGGCAACTGACACTTGCTAATAATGCTGAGAACCTCATTATCCTATGGGGACCCCCCCCCTATCACTGTGCCCCCAACAATTCAGTTCCTGTAAGTGAAGCCCTCCCCTTCCAAAATAGAGCCAAGTAGACACAGATACATGTGAAAATTAACTCAACACAAGGAATTTGTACCCAAACCTTTCTAGATGCACTGCAGATTCAGGTATCCAAACATCATTTTTTTACTTCCTTGTTTGCCTTTTGCTGGTTGGCTGAGAAACGGGAAGGTTTCAGAGGCCTTTCCTGGGTTTATTTAGGCTTTGTGGGGCCAAAATTCCATGGCTGAGAACATGTTCTCATAGGAACCAATGGAAATTGTGAACTCGCTATGCCAACCTCTGCCAGCGAGTGATTTCCATGTAACGCATTGTGTTTGGTAAAGGGGACCTGCGTGCCTCTACAGTGGTGCCTCGCTAGACGAATTTAATTCGTTCCAGGGGTCAATTCGTATAACGAAAAATTCCTCTAGCGAATCCCATAGGAATGCCTTGAATTTTTTTTTTTGCCCATAGGAACACATTAATTGAATTTCAATGCATTCCTATGGGAAACCACGATTCACTAGATGAATTTTCCGTGAAACGAATCCATCTAGCAACCTCCGCTCGAAAAATATCTTCGTTAAGCGAAAAATTCGTCTTACAGGGCATTCGTCTAGCGAGGCACCACTGTGCTGTTAATGTGTTAAAACAGTGACCCCCCTCCACTTTTCCATCCCCGAAAGGCCGGGGTCAGCCATGGGTGAGAGGGGCAAAGAATGCCTTTGACGAAGGTCAATCTCAGTTTTACAATGACCAACTAATAATAATGGGCGACTTCAGTGGAGTGATATCATTAGAACATGATAAAATGAGCAAATGTGGCCAAGCTATAGAAGGGAAACTTAAAAGAGACCTTGTTCAAAATGGTGTAATCGATGGACTTAACAGAGATACAAAAATCGTGCAAAACACGAGTTCACATATTACTCCCGTTCGAAAATGGTCAAAGGCCTGGAAACGATGCCTTATGAGGAACGGCTTAGGGAGCTGGCTATGTTTAGCCTGGAGAAGAGAAGGTTAAGGGGTGATATGATAGCCATGCTCAAATATATAAAAGGATGTCATATAGAGGGAGAAAGGTTGTTTTCTGCTGCTCCAGAGAAGCAGACACGGAGCAATGGATTCAAACTACAAGAAAGAAGATTCCACCTCAACATTAGGAAGAACTTCCTGACAGTAAGAGCTGTTCGGCAGTGGAATTTGCTGCCAAGGAGTGTGGTGGAGTCTCCTTCTTTGGAGGTCTTTAAGCAGAGGCTTGACAGGCATATGTCAAGAATGCTTTGATGGTGTTTCCTGCTTGGCAGGGGGTTGGACTGGATGACCCTTGTGGTATCTTCCAATTCTACGATTCTATGATTCTGTGAATGGACCCCACTCCAGAATAGATATGGTTTGGCTATCTAAAGAACTTACAACAGGAATAAAAAATGTAGACTCTACAGGATCATAATCCAATGGAAAGGTTTTGATTTATTAAAATAACACTTCAAGATTGATGCTAGTAAAGGGGGTTATTTATTCAACAAAATTCACACTAGAAGAAGAAAAGAGAAGAAAAACAAAAATGAATGTTAATCTATGGAAAAAGATGGACAGAAAAACCAGGAGACTCAACCATCAAAAGACAACTGAAAGTACTTCAGACACAATTCATGATGACAATGCAAAGTGGAGCAAAGAATTATAAAGCACTCAAGCAGAAACAATTTGAATCGGCAAATAAAGCTGGGAAAACTACTAGCATGGCAATTGAAAAAAAGTGAAGAAATTTAAACACCATAAACAAGATTGCAGCCGAAGATTGAATAATCTACAACCTAAAATGCATTAATCAGGAATTTCAGAAATATTACGCCTAACATAAATTAATAGAATTTGCTGAACTAGCGAGCATGACAACTAAGATAAGGAATATAGATGGAAAGAGAGATATTTCGAGTGGAACCGATTGTCAGTTCCAGTGGAACTACAGTATATACGGCCACGTCACTAGAATAAAAAGGAATACCTGGGAAGACTGGATTCGTTCCCCTTCCGCTCTCCTTCTGCTCACTTGGCTTGGGACAAGTCTGCAGCCTTTAAGACATGCGCCAGAGCTCGGACAGTGTTGTAAATGCCGTAAGTGTCTTGAAAAAGGCTTCTTGCAAGTCGAGTTAAGTTTGCGATCCGCAGTTGACAAAATAAGGGACCAGGAAGGGAAGGGAAAAGGGATGGGAATGCAAAGGAGATTCAACAAACCAAATAATCTATCTAGGATGTCAATGAAAGAGAGGCTGGCAAATGGGATTTGATAGGATGGAAAACGTACGTATAATATAAACCTCTTGGCCGCTTTGATGGAGACAGTGTTCCCGGCCGACTTCCCTGCCCCAAGGAAGCTGCTGCTTCCTACCTGAATCTCAGGTGGACCTTTGTTCTAAGCACGGCTTTGGCTCCTCCTGGTTAATGCTGCTTGCTGTTCTATTTATTAACATGCCTTTTCTTGTTTTAATAGCTTTTTATTTTACCGGTTGCTTTTGCCTGGGGGAAGGGTCAGTACCCTAAAGGGCAGGATAATTATGATTTTAAATAAACCTATTGAATAAATCACTTTCGTTGCAATTCCTGCATTGTAGGGGATTAAGCTAGCTGAACCTTGAGGCTCCTTCCAACTCTACAATTCTATTATATCAATAATAATAATAATAATAATAATAATAATAATAATAATAATGCAAACCAGCAGCACCAGGGACAATAAAATGGGCAGCAGTTGACCCAAGGACCCCCCCTCTGTTGATGTTGAATGGTACAGGAGGCTTGTAGGCTTCTCGGTTGCCTCCTCCTGCCCCCCCCAGCGCCCTGCCCTGCCTGGCCCTCTGGCTGTGTCATTCTGCCCCAGTTGTGGTTGTATACCTGAAGGAGCGTCTCCACCCCCATCGTTCAGCCCGGACACTGAGATCCAGCGCCGAGGGCCTTCTGGCGGTTCCCTCATTGTGAGAAGTGAGGTTACAGGGAACCAGGCAGAGAGAGGGCCTTCTCGGTAGTGGCGCCCGCCCTGTGGAACACCCTCCCAGCAGATGTCAAGGCAATAAGCAACTATTTTACTTTTAAAAGACAACTTTGATGCTGTAATGTTTTTAATATTTGGTTGGAAGCTGCCAGAGGGGCTGGGGAAACCCAGCCAGATGGGTGGGGTATAAATAAATTATTATTATTATTATTATTATTAGCTGGCCCTGCACGCGTTGCTGTGCGTTAGTCTGTGAAATGGAGGGTAATAGCCCCCCTTCAGATACCCCTGAGCCTCAGAGTCCTCCTGAGTCGAGGCGAGATACTGTGGAGAGGGCAGGTTTCATCCCTGTGTCTCCCCCCCCCCCCTGTTCTGACCCATTATGTATCCCTGCCCTCTATTGCCCCCCCCCCACCTCCACTTGGCCTAGTCTGGAAAGCGGCCTAGTCTGACTGATAATGGCCGCCTTGGTGGTTTCATTCAGTTGCTTGGTTGATGATGTCATTTGGTTTGTGGGTGTGGCTTAGATTTCACAGGAAGGGAGGGGGTGGAGGAGGGTACTACGCCACTTGAGGGCGCTGTTTGACTTGGTGGAAAACCAGATCTACACCTGCCCAGGTGTGTGATTTGAGGGATTTCTGACCCCAACAACGCTTGGGGAGTGGCCTGGATCGTTGTGTCAAAATTTCAGGACGATCGGTCAAGCGGTTACGGAGAAAAGTGTAGAACGCAGTTTCACGATTTTTACATTTATATATATATATATAGAGAGAGAGATTATTATTATTATTGCAAACTGGCTTCAAGGGCAGTTCCGTGTCTGACCCATGGCTGTAGCCTAGTCTACTCTGAACAACACCGGGGGTGATAAATTGAGAGCAGGCAGGAGTTGCTCCACAGACACCCCTCCTTGATGGTTCAAGGGGGGGGGGTCCTCAAGGGCTGCCTTCTCCCTCCCCTCCCCTCCCCTCCCCCTGTGCCCTCAGGTTTGGGAGCAAAGAGGAGTACATGGCCTTCATGAACGAGTTCCTGGAGCTGGAATGGTCCAGCATGCAGCAGTTCCTGTACGAGATCTCCAACCTGGACACCCTCACCAACAGCAGCAGCTTTGAGGGCTACATCGACCTGGGCCGGGAGCTCTCCACCCTCCACGCCCTCCTCTGGGAGGTCATGCCTCAGCTCAGCAAGGTGCGGGCCCCACCCAGGGGGAGGGGGAGGGGGTGCGGGGGGCCCCGGGGCTTCTCCTCCTCCTCCTCCCCCCTCTCTGACCCCCGGCCTGCCCCTCTTCCCCCGCCAGGAAGCCCTCATCAAGCTGGGGCCCCTGCCCCGCCTCCTCAACGACATCAGCCTCGCTCTCAGGAACCCCCACATCCAGCGCCAGCCCAGCCACCAGGGCGAGCGACTTCAGGCCAAGCCCGTCATCCTCCGGGGACCCTCCACCGACATGCAGTCCACCTACATGATGCGGGACCTCAACAGGTCAGGCCGGCTGCACGGGGTGGGAGGGGGCTGCCAGGATTGGCTAGGAAAGCCCAGGGCGGGGTGGGAAGGGGCCCTACGGGTCTCTAGCCTGACTTTCCCTCTTCCCCAACAGCTCTGTCGACATGCAGCCTTACATGATGCGAGGCATGAACAGGTGAGTCTGGCCAGGCCCCAAGAGGTAGGCGCGCCTGGGCTCCCCCCACCACACAAAGGATTAAAGTCCAGAGGGCAAGGGGGGGCTTTTCTCCCCCGGAGGTGGCTGCTCCACCGTTCGCGGGCTGCCCCATGTTGCGGCAACGCCCCTCCCCTTTGTGACTGGCTGTGCCCCCTTCCAGGGCTCCTGGACCCACCCTCCATCCCTGCCCCCCCCGGCTCCCTCCAGGAAGCATGAGAGAGGCAGGGAGGAGACAGGGGCAGTGGGCACTCCCCAGGTCAGTGGGGCGGCAGCTGCTGCTGCTGCCGCCCTCTTTCCTGCAGAGGGGCCTTAACCCGCCCACCATAGCTGCCAAGTACCCCGTTTTCCCCGGGAAACCCCCGTTTTTACTTACCTTTTCCCGGTGGTCCCCCGTATCACTTCGTCTCCCACTTTTCTCCGTTATTTTCTCCTGTCGGCGGCCATTTTTTTTCGTTCCAATTTGCCCTTCTATGGGCACCAAAAATGGCCGACTCCGGCTTCAAAAGTGGCATCTACGCATGCCCGGAAGTGCATAGACGTGACTTCCTGTGTCGGCGGCGGCCATTTTTTGTGCCCATAGCTGGGCGGAGTGACACCGGAAGTTACGTCGACATACTTCCTGACATGCGTAGAAGTGACTTTTGAAGGTGGCGACGGCCATTTTTGTTGCCCATAGAAGGGCAAAGCGACACCGGAAGTTACGTTGACGCAACTTCCGGTGTCACACGGCTGCCGATCCCGGATTCTGCAGTCTGGGACTTGGAAGGTAAGCCCCCCCCCTTGCTCTCCCCCCTGCAGCTCCATGGACATGACCCGCCTGCCATCGCCCACCAAGGGCGAGAAGGGGGGCTCCAAGGACATGTTCTTTGTGGCCCGCCCCCCGCTGGCCCGCTCCTCCCCGGCCTACTGCACCAGCAGCTCCGACATCACCGAGCCGGACCAGAAGGTGCTGAGCGTCAACAAGAGCGTCTCCATGCTGGACCTCCAAGACAGCCGCATGAACAGCATCTCCAACCTCCACAGCGCCGGCGACCTGCTCAACAGCAGCCAGGCCTCCATCACCGCCGGGCTGGGCCTCCGCCACAGCCGCCTCTCGCAGGGCAGCGGCTCCAGCATCGCCGCCGGCCTGCGCCTCAGCCAGATGGGCGTCACCGCCGACGGGGGCGGTGGGGGCACCTCCTCCTCGGCGGCCCAGCAGCTCAGGATCCCCCTCTCCTTCCAGAACCCCCTCTTCCACATGGCCTCTGACGGGCCGGCCGGCGGCGGCCCCCTCCACAGCCACGCCCACCCGCACCGGCCGGCGGAGGGGAACCCGGACGCCTTCGCCCCCTTCCACGGCTACAGCAAGAGCGAAGACCTCTCGGCCAGCAAGCACATCATCCACAGCCACAGCTACAGCGACGAGTTCACGCGCCAGGGCTCCGAGTTCACCAAGCGCCAGCTCTCCTTGCAGGAGAACCTGCAGAACATGCTCTCGCCCCCCCAGATCACCATCGGGCCCCAGCAGCCCCAGCGCGCAGCCCCTCCGCAGCCCCAGGGCCAGCGGGGCAAGTCCCAGCAGCTGACCGTCTCCTCCGCCCAGAAGCCCCGGCCCTCCAGCGGGAACCTCCTGCAGCCCGAGCCCACCTACGGCCAGGCGCGCCCCCGCCAGCAGTCCGTCAACAAGGAGACCCCCTCCGCCCTCAAGCCATCCATCACCAAGCAGGTGAGCAGGGCGGGGCGGGTGGCTCACGCCGAGCAGAAACAGCCTCCCTTGAAAACACGCCCCCCCCGCCAGCCCCTTTTCCCAGGCTTTAAAGGTCCAATGAAAACCAGGTGGAATCTAGTGGATTTAGAGGTACAGTGGTGCCTCGCTAGACAAGTTTAATTCGTTCCATGGGTCTTTTCTTATAACGAAAAATTCATCTAGCGAATCCCATAGGAATGCATTGAAATTTTTTTTTATTTTTTTTTTGCCCATAGGAACGCATTAATTGAATTTCAATGCATTCCTATGGGAAACCGCGATTCGCTAGACGAATTTTTCATAAAACGCATTCATTTAGCGAGGCAACCTCCGCTCGAAAAATCCTTTCGTTAAGCGGAAATTTCGTTAAGCAGGGCATTCGTTAAGCGAGGCACCACTGTAATGGACAAGCCAGAGGCCCTTTTAAGAGTGTGCTGTTATTTATTACTATTATTTATGAGATTGATATACTGCCTTTCATCACAAGATCTCAGGGCGATTCACAAGATTGATTACTCTCGCAAGCATTTATTCATTGCATTTATTCTGCAAGGAGCCCCAGAATGCAGGCATGGTTCTCCCTCCCAACAACCCTGCGAGGCAGGCTAGGCTGAGAGCCAATCCCTGTTCCAAGGCCACCCATTGAGCTTCGGGGCGGAGCGGGATTTTAACCGAGGTCTCTCCCGGGTCCTATCCTGACACTGTGACCATTCTTATCCTTGCCTCAAGTCTTCTTCTGTGTGTGTCTGATTTGCCTTTCCTGTTATTCTATGTGATGGTAAAGGTAAAGGGACCCCTGACCATTAGGTCCAGTCGTGACCGACTCTGGGGTTGCGCGCTCATCTCACATTATTGGCCGAGGGAGCCGGCGTATAGCTTCCAGGTCATGTGGCCAGCATGACAAAGCCGCTTCTGGCAAACCAGAGCAGCACATGGAAACACTGTTTACCTTCCCGCTGTAGCGGTACCTATTTATCTACTTGCACTTTGACGTGCTTTCAAACTGCTAGGTTGGCAGGAGCTGGGACTGAGCAACGGGAGCTCACCCCGTCGCGGGGATTCGAACCGCCAACCTTCTGATCGGCAAGCCCTAGGCTCAGTGGTTTAACCCACAGCGCCACCCATGTCCTAATAATAATAACAATAGTGTTAAAGTTTTTTTGGGGGGGGGGTCCATTCCTTTAGCTTCCTTTCCCCTCAGGTCTTTCTCTAAAACTTGGGTGTTTAGTTTTTTCTTTTCCCTGGCCCCGCTTGCCAGCACAAGGCTTTCTCTCGAGGGGCTCCCACCCAGAGGATGCAGCAATGCAGAGAGAGAGCTTCCGGTCCGGAGGGTCCTCTTGGCTCCTTCCCTCCTGTGCTATTAGCTGGCAGGATTTGTGAATGAGGGGAGGACGGCACGGATAACAGTCTTGCGTCGGTCTCTGCATGAGAGAGGAAAGAGGCAATCCCAGTCAAGTCAGAAATGCTCCTGCAGAGTAGTTCATTGCTTGCCACGAGTGCAATTCCCCTTGCCAGCAAGCAGGATCTCCCTTAAGACAGTGTTTCTCAACCAGTGTGCCTCCAGATGTTTTGGGACTACAACTCCCATCATCCCTAGCTAGCAAGACCAGTGGTCAGGAATGATGGGAGTTGTAGTCCCCAAACATCTGGAGGCACACTGGTTGAGAAACACTGCCTTAAGAGATCAGCCGGGTGCGGTCATTGTCTTTTGGTGGGAGCCGCCATTTTTTGTTCGCTTTGAGCGGGAGAGAAGTCTGCTTTCAGCCCCTAGGACAGGGAGATCATACAAGATCTCAAGATCGTTCTCTCCCCTTGCAGTACACTTGATTGTTCTCTCTCGGTGGTTTTTTAAGTTTTATTTTGCTCCACCTGTAATGCACTGTGATCACTCCTATCTGTCTTGGGAGACAATGGAGGAGTGCTGCCTTTTGAACGGAAGTTTGCAGTGACTGCTGTGGCCGTAGAAACTGATAGGGGAAGAGACATGTTCAGTTGCAGCTGGGGCAGGTGAAGCCGTCCGGCTGTGCTTCTGCAGGTGCCCCATGGCATTTCTTCTCTCTGAGCTCCTCACAGCGGTCATTCCTCCTCTGGTCACGGCTGTCGGTCTCCTGGCACTGCAGTCGTCTGCAAGGGATTCCCGCAAGGCGGGGTCGACGTTGCCAGCCTTCATCTCACATTTGCAGACATCTCTGTGCAGGCGGTAGACGTAAGTGTGATAGTCAGTTTGGGTCTTAAAGGAGAGGAGAGCCCTAAGTTGGGAGGGGTGGCTAATACCCCAGAGGACAGGATCACACTTCAAAATGACCTGAACAGATTAGACAACTGGGCCAAAGCAAACAAGATGAATTTTAACAGGGAGAAATGTAAAGTACTACATTGGGCAAAAAAAAATGAAAGGCACAAATACAGGATGGGTGACACCTGGCTTGAGAGCAGTACAGGTGAAAAGGACCTAGGAGTCTTGGGAGACCACAAACTTGACATGAGTCAGCAGTGTGATGCAGCAGCTAAAAAAGCCAATGCAATTCTGGGCTGCATCAATAGGAGTATAGCATCTAGATCTAGGGAAGTACAATAGTACCACTGTATTCTGCTCTGGTCAGACCTCACCTGGAGTACTGTGTCCAGTTCTGGGCACCTCAGTTCAAGAAGGATACTGACAAGCTGGAACGTGTCCAGAAGAGGGCAACCAAAATGGTCAAAGGCCTGGAAACGATGCGCACTCATCTCACATTATTGGCCGAGGGAGCCGGCGTACAGCTTCCAGGTCATGTGGCCAGCATGACTAAGCCGCTTCTGGCAAACCAGAGCAGCACATGGAAACGCCGTTTACCTTCCTGCCAGAGCGGTACCTATTTATCTACTTGCATTTTTTGACGTGCTTTCGAACTGCTAGGTTGGCAGGAGCTGGGACCGAGCAACGGGAGCTCACCCCGTCGCAGGGATTCGAACTGCCGACCTTCTGATCAGCAAGCCCTAGGCTCACTGGTTCAACCACAACGCCACCTGGGTCCCCAGAGATATATGTATATATATATATATATATATATATATATATATATATATATATATATATAGGTACCCTGCCCTCCCCAGCTGGAGCTGGGCTCAGAGCAGCTAACATCAGATAAGTTATACAGCATGCAGGATCAAAACTAGGGGTGGGGGCAAAACAGGGGAAGAGAAAGGGAAGGAAGGAGGGAGGGAGGGAAGAGAGAGAAGGAAGGAAGAAAGGAAGAAAGGAAGGGGAGGGTGAGAGAGAGAGGAAAGGGAGGGAGAGAGAGAGAGAGAGAGAGAAAGGAAGAAATAAAGAGGGGGGAAGGAAAGATGGAAGGAAGGAAGGATGGAGCTCCCATCTGCCCCCCCCCCAGCTCAGGCTGCTCCTCCCCCCTCCCACGTTCCTGTCGCTGTCTGCAGCCGCGGAGGGGGCGAAAACAGCCCGATTTCCATAACTCGCAGCGACTTTTCCCCTTCAGTTTTCAGAGGGGAAAAGTGCAGGTTCTGGTCCATAAAATACGGCAAAAAATTTTTACTTTGGGGGGGGGTCCCCCCGCGTACGCCCATGACAACATGCATAAAAACAAGCAATCAGTTGATTAAAATGCATCCCTGCAGTGGGGGGGGGGAGAGAAAGTATTTGATCCCCTGCTAAATTTGCCCGTTTGCCCTCTGACGAAGAAATGACCATTCCATAATTTTAATGGTAGGTTTATTGTAGCTGTGAGAGACAGAATAACAACAGGAAAAACCCCAGAAACCCAGAAGGCAAAAGTCAGAGATTGATGTGCATTATAAGGTGAAGTATTTGATTATAAGTATTTGATCCCCTATCAACCAGCCAGATGTCAGGCTAGCTGGTATCTTCACTGTATGTAACGAGCTGAGATTAGAAGAAGAAAATTCACCTTGGGGCAAGCAGATTTTTATTCTGAAAGTGTGGCCCAGAGGAAAAGGTTTGAGAAGCGTCGCTCTCCAGAGGATGGATTGAAACTGGCCTCCTGCAAAAACGACAGGAGGGGCTTGTCCTCTTTCCTCGTTTTGTGGAGCGTCTCTTCTAGCTACGGAAAAGGAATAGTTTCCTCTCTTTTCTCTCAGGATTCAATTCATTGGCCCCTGGAGCAGCAGAAAACAACCTTTCTCCCTCCTCTATATAAAAGGATGTCAAATAGAGGAGGGAGAAAGGTTGTTTTCTGCTGCTCCAGAGAAGCGGACACGGAGCAATGGATTCAAACTACAATAAAGAAGGTTCCACCTAAACATTAGGAAGAACTTCCTGACAGTAAGAGCTGTTCGGCAGTGGAATTTGCTGCCAAGGAGTGTGGTGGAGTCTCCTTTGGAGGTCTTTAAGCAGAGGCTTGACAGGCATATGTCAAGAATGCTTTGATGGTGTTTCCTGCTTGGCAGGGGGTTGGACTGGATGGCCCTTGTGGTCTCTTCCAACTCTACGATTCTATGATTCTATGAAATTTGCTCGGCAGAGTACAGTTTTTGGTCCGTTATGGGGAGCTTGCCGGTGAGGGGAGAGGCAACCTCGGGGCTGGGCTGGTTTCCCCCGCCTGCAGATGCCACTTACCAAACGCAATGTGTTACCCAGATATGGTTTGTTAGGTGAGCATTTGCGTTGCGAGTTCACAATTTCCACTCGCATAACAAAGGAACAAATCCTACTGATTCTTGTGGGGAAATGTCTGCCGTCTTCCTGACCACGGACTCTGTGGTGCGTCTAGGGAGGTTTCGGTACTAAAAGCCTCATGTTCGGATAACTGAATTTTTGCTTGGTGAATGTTTGTAAAGTGCGACCTGTGTCCATAATACATTTCCTTTTGTTTCTTTTCTTTTTTGGTAGCAATTTATTGATTTTCCCAAAATAACAGAACAACAACAGAAAAGAAAAAATCATAAACAATTAAGCCATCATGTTTTGGTTGACTTCCCTCCATGCTTTTTCACATCTACATGCAGCCGCTGGGAGAGATTATCAGGGGGTGTGGGCTGGGTGTTCATCAGTATGCGGATGATACCCAGCTCTACCTCTCTTTCAAATCAGAACCAGTGAAGGCGGTGAAGGTCCTGTGTGAGTGTCTGGAGGCGGTTGGAGGATGGATGGCGGCTAACAGATTGAGGTTGAATCCTGACAACACAGAAGTACTGTTTGTGGGGGACAGGAGGTGGGCAGGTGTGGAGGACTCCCTGGTCCTGAATGGGGTAACTGTGCCCCTGAAGGACCAGGTGCGCAGCCTGGGAGTCATTTTGGACTCACAGCTGTCCATGTAGGTGCAGGTCAATTCTGTGTCCAGGGCAGCTGTTTATCAGCTCCATCTGGTACGCAGGATGAGACCCTACCTGCCTGCAGACTGTCTTGTCAGAGTGGTGCATGCTCTGGTTATCTCTCGCTTGGACTACTGCAATGCGCTCTACGTGGGGCTACCTTTGAAGGTGATTCGGAAACTACAACTAATCCAGAATGCGGCAGCTAGACTGGTGGCTGGGAGCGGCCGCTGGAACCACATAACACTGGTCCTGAAAGACCTACAGTACATTGGCTCCCAGTACGTTTCCGAGCACAGTTCAAAGTGTTGGTGCTGACCTTTAAAGCCCTAAAGGGCCTCGGTCCAGTATACCTGAAGGAGTGTCTCCATCTTCTGGTGGTTCCCTCATTGGGAGAAGCCAAGTTGCAGGGAACTAGGCAGAGGGCCTTCTTGGTGGTGGCGCCTGCCCTGTGGAACGCCCTCCATTCAGACGTCAAAGAGGAAAACAACTACCAGACTTTTAGAAGACATCTGAAGGCAGCCCTGTTTAGGGAGGCTTTTAATGTTTAATAGATCACTATGTTTTATTTTTTTGTTGGAAGCCGCCCAGAGTGGCTGGGGAGACCCGGCCAGATGGGCGGGGTATAAATAATAAATTATTATTATTATTATTATTATTATTATTATTATTATTATTATTATTATTATCCCTCTTGGTTTCATTATAATATACTTATTTATTTTGTTGTTGTTTAGTCGTTTAGTCGTGTCCGACTCTTCGTGACCCCATGGACCAGAGCACGCCAGACACTCCTGTCTTCCACTGCCTCCCGCAGTTTGGTCAAACTCATGTTCGTAGCTTCGAGAACACTGTCCAACCATCTCATCCTCTGTCACCCCCTTCTCCTAGTGCCCTCCATCTTTCCCAGCATCAGGGTCTTTTCCAGGGAGTCTTCTCTTCTCATGAGGTGGCCAAAGTATTGGAGCCTCAGCTTCAGGATCTGTCCTTCCAGTGAGCACTCAGGGCTGATTTCTTTCAGAATGGATAGGTTTGATCTTCTTGCAGTCCAATACTTGTCTATGCACACCCATAAAACCTTATATACTTAACAAGCCAATTTTAAAACCTTCTTCATCTCATTACAAGTGACTTTTACAAGTTATACTAATGTAAAAATCTGTACACAAAGCTTAAAAATTATGCATTGGACAATTGCCCCTTTTTGTAATAATTAGTCCTGCATAGTTCAGTAATTTATTTTGTCCATCTTCTTCTTTATCTTCTTTGGCCGAGGCTTCTTCCTTCCATCTTGGCCTGGCATCCTGTCTCACAAATCGGAACAAAGTCTTTCGCTCCAACAGTCCATCAAGTCCTGTACCTCTCAATATCATAACTTCAATTTTTTAAAACAACAATCATTTTCTTCAAATCGCTATATGTCTTTCCCCAGGCCTTTTTATAATTTTGCAGGTAGCGTCTTAAACCTTTCACCCTCCCTGTTTGATTCTTCTCTAACGTAGTCAAAGCCTCCCAAATCATTTCAGACAAGGTACCATCTTTATCAGTCAGATACTTTGAGGAGGGAGGTCTGGTGACCATTGGGGGTAATAGCTCCATTCTGGCCCAGGAGACTGTGTTTTCCAGATCTGTTGAATCTATCAATGTGGGAACCCTGGACGCTGCCCCTTCTCCCGGACCATCTCAGTCAGGATCCAGTCTTCCGTCCTCAGGCAGACCTCTTCCACCTGACTGCTTGGAGGCTGAAAGGATCTGTGGATTTGTAGCTTGTTGACCGGCTGAACACAAAGAGCGCTCCTGGAAAAGAGCGACCAGTGGGGTGCCTCAGGGTGCTGTCCTGGGCCTGTTTGTTGTTCAACGTCTTTATAAACAACTTGGAAGAAGGACCTGAGGGGATGCTCATCCCATTTGCAGACGACACCAATTGGGAAGGGTAGCTAATGCTGCAGAAGATGGATTTGGGATTCAAGATGACCTTGACAGGTTGGAGAACTGGGCCCAAACGAACAGAACGGATTTCCATAGGGACCAATGTCAGGTTCTGCACTTGGACAGGAAGAACCAGATGCACAAATATAGGATGGGGGACACCTGGCTCCCTAGCAGTACATGTGAAAAGGATCGAGGGGTCTTGGTGGATCACAATGTGATGCTGCAAAAAAAAGCTAATGCTCATCTAGGCTGCATGAGCGGACGTCCAGTGTCCAGGTGAAGGGAAGTCATAGTCCCTCTCTATTCTGCTTTAGTCAGACCAAACTTGGAATCCTGTGTCCAATTCGGGGCACCACAATTTAAGAAGGGTGTTGACAAGCTGGAATGTGAGCACAGAAGGGCAACCAAAATGATCCAGGGTCTAGAAGCCGAGCCTTAGAGGGAACAGTTGAAGGAGCTGGGTATGTTTAGCCTGGACAAGACGAGGCTGAGAGGAGATAGGAGAGTCGTCTTCAAATATCTGAAGGGCTGCCACATGGAAGAGGGAACAAGCTTGTTTGGAGGGTGGGCCTCGAACCAGTGGCTTCAAGTTACAAGAAAGGAGTTAGTCTTACAGAGTGTGGATTCATGGGGTTTTGAATGGAGGTGTAAATGTGGGGTGATATGATAGCCATGTGTCTAATATATGAAAGGATGTCATATGGAGGAGGGAGAAAGGTTGTTTTCTGCTGCTCCAGAGAAGCGGACACGGAGCAATGGATTTAAGCTACAAGAAAGAAGATTCTACCTCAACATTAGGAAGAACTTCCTGACAGTAAGAGCTGTTCGGCAGTGGAATTTGCTGCCAAGGAGTGTGGTGGAGTCTCCTCCTTTGGAGGTCTTTAAGCAGAGGCTTGACAGCCATATGTCAGGAATGCTTTGATGGTGTTTCCTGCTTGGCAGGGGGTTGGACTGGATGGGCCTCGTGGTCTCTTCCAACTCTAGGATTCTATGATTCTATGTGGTGCTACTACTTTCCGGATGTCTGTGTCTGCTGTGGCATAATGTTTTGTGCTGGGCACAGTCACCATGGCTGTTTCTCATCCAGTGGGGCAAAGGGGTCATTCTTAGCTCTGCCAGTCCAGGGGGAAGGGGTGCGCCATTCACGGAATGTCCTGCAGTCCACTCTTTGCATGGACAGGCCCAATTCCCGCCATCACTTTGCTCAGAGTTGTTTCCAAGCTTCAGGGGAGAGTAACAGAGTCCATGGACTCTCAGCAGAGATGAGAGTGATGGGGCCTGGTGGAAACGGGGGCCGGGGGGTGGGTTGGAGGGCCCAACTGACATGCTCTCTCTCTCCCCCCCCCCGGTGCCCCTTCTGCCCCTTCTGCAGCAATCACACACGCCTTCGACGCTGAACCCTGTCATGCCGGCCTCCGAGAGGACAGTCGCCTGGGTGTCCAACATGCCCCACCTCTCTGCGGACATTGAGAGCTCCCACATTGAGCGGGAGGAGTACAAGCTGAAGGAGTACTCCAAGTCCATGGACGAGAGTCGGCTGGACCGGGTAAGGGGGGCGGGCGGTCCTTGGGAAGCAGCCTGCTTGGGCTCCACGGGGCTGGGGGCGGGGCGGCTTTCAGACTCGGTTGCAAGATGGCTCCTGTTAGGGCAAAATTCTGGGTGCGAGAATGCTCAGCCACCCAGCTCATCAGGCAAGGGCCTGCGGTCGTTGCGGAGTATAAAAGGAAGGAGTCCAGCCACGATCCGGAGCAAACAGCAATGTTTATTACTGCGCAGCAGGTTCAATGCCAGACTGAACACCGTGAACAGGGCTGCAGGAACTTTTAAAACTTCCCACCACCATCCCATAATGCACATCGAAAGCATCATGCATACATCACTTGTGACAGGGTAAAACGTCAGAAAAGGGGAAGGTGCAAGGGGCATTAGCATACAGGTAAACAGGAGGTAAGCAGGATTAGCATAAGGTAACAATGCACGATGTCCCAGGACATTGTCAAGCAAGTACCGGTACCAGTAAGTATCTGGGAGGGGATCCTTGAGTTCCTGGTGGGGAAAAACAATGGGTCCAGGTGTGAGTATTGCCTCTGGCTTCGGGTTGGGAATGGCAGGAGATGGTACCTGAATGGATTATGGATATGCAGAGGAGCACCACCCTGGCTACCTGACCTCTTGCTTAAGGGATTATGGCTGTTCCCTGCATCCTTGAGAGCCCTTGGCCAGAGTAGGAAAAAGGGGGTTTCATTTAGAAATACACTGTATTCATTCATAAAGAAATCTGGTTACATACAGTCTCAGGCAACAGAGAAGGGGTAGGAAAGGGAGCCCTTACTACTCAGGGCTTGATCTTGAGGGGGTTCGTGTTGGTGCGATACTAGAGTGGTGTTGTAGGATCAGACAGGGTCCCCTTGAGGGCACTTGTGCCAATCTTGATACCCAAATGAAGCCTCGTTTGGGTGCCCCCCCCCGGTGCAGGTGAAAGAGTATGAGGAGGAGATCCACTCTTTGAAGGAGCGGCTGCACATGTCCAACCGGAAGCTGGAGGAGTACGAGCGGCGCCTGCTGAGCCAGGAGGAGCAGACCAGCAAGATCCTGCAGCAGTACCAGCAGCGGCTGGAGCAGAGCGAGAAGCGCCTCCGGCAGCAGCAGGTGGAGAAGGACTCCCAGATCAAGAGCATCATTGGCAGGTGAGCTGCAGGTCGGAGCCGCGGGGAGGCCCTGGGGGGAGGGAGGGAGGGGGCAGCAGAAGAAGGGGCCGGCCAAGAGGCTCTGTCCTTCCCCCAGCTGGGCAGCTGCGGGAAAGGGGGGCCCCTGGCGGGGTGGGGCCTGGGGCAGGGAGGGGGGCTTCCGGACGGCCGGCTGCTCCCCCAGGGCCGCCCATGGGAGCCCCCCTTTCCCGCAGCTGCTGGCGGCCCCGGCTCCCGCCGCCTGCCTGCTGGGTGGGGGGGCCCGGATTGACTCCAGTGAAGCCTGTCCCTGCAGGTTGATGCTGGTGGAGGAGGAGCTGCGCAGGGATCACTCGGCCGCCCTCGACGCCTCCGAACCGCGGAAGCGGCTGCTCGACGCTCAGGTGGAAATTACAATGTCATTGTTCTAGCCCATGTCTCCATCGCCATCCCTGTCTGCGTCTCCCCCCCCCCCCGGCATCGCTCCCTCCGTCTGCTCACCTTCGCCCCCCGGGCATGCCGCCCCCCCCACCCTGCCACCGCCTGAGTCCGCTTCTGCCTCTTCCCCGTTCTGCATGGCGGGAGGGGGCTGGGCCTGGGCAGGGAAGGAGGGAGGGAGGGAGGGAGGGGGGCTCCCCGCCTGCTGAGACCCGGCCCCACACACTGGGTAGGGGGGTGGGATCCAGAGTCCCTTTGCCTGGCCCTGACCAAGTTGGAACGAGGTGCCAGAAGGCGCCCAGGAGTCCCCCGGGGAGGGGGAGGGGCTGCCCCCTGTCCCGTTCGCTCCCCCTCTGCCAAGCAGGAGTTCCTCCAGCCAGAGGGTCTGTGCTCAGTTTTCGGGGGGGGGGGCTGGGGGTGGGTGGAGTGCCTGCGATGGAAAGTGAGAGC
Organism: Zootoca vivipara; assembly: GCF_963506605.1. Lineage (NCBI taxonomy): Eukaryota > Metazoa > Chordata > Lepidosauria > Squamata > Lacertidae > Zootoca > Zootoca vivipara. The sequence continues at coordinate 260,965 of NC_083277.1, forward strand.
CTCCCCAGAGCAGCAGAGCCAGGCGGGACCCAGGGCCAGAGTCTCGGCCCTCTGAAGCCCACCTCCTGCCTGGAACACAGGGCGGCTTCTGGGCTTGCGACTTGGGGAACCATCCATAAGGCTCTTCTTACAGCCTGGCTGGGGGGGGGGTACACAGGGTTCCCCCCCCAGCACACCCGTGGCTGAGCAGCCCTTCCCCCTCCAGCCCCTCGTCCGCCTCCTTGGCACTGGAAAGAGATGGACGGGGGGCTGGGGGAGATGCTGCCCACCTGCCCCAGCTCCTTGCCCTGCCCAGGCCCTCCCCCTCCCCACACTGCCCCACAACTGCTGGGGGGGGTCCCCCCCTGACCCAATCACTGTGTTTTCTCCGTTTCATCCTAGCTGTTCACCAGGTAACTCTGTATGACTCAGCTTTTCTCACATGGAGGGATCGGGGGGACACCCGCCACTCAGTAGCCGACCAGGTGGGTCCCGTACACGCCCCTCGCCCCTCTCCCACCCCCCCATCAGGAGTAGACCCTCTCTTCCCCCTCCCTCCCTCCCCCTGCCTTTCCTCTTCCTGCTCCTCCTTTATGTCCCTATAGGTGTGGGGGGGTGACCCTCTAGGGGGACCCCACTGGGTGCCCATCTATATGTAGGAGGACAGCCTCATTCTGGGGGGAAAGGGGTCCTCAAGTCAAAAGCTTGGCAGTGGGCACCTGCTGCTCATGGGGGAGGGGGGCATGGGGGCCCTCCCCTCTGAGCAACCCCCTCCCCACATCAGTCGGAGGGAGGGAGGGAGGGGCCGTTCTGTTAACATGCAGCAGGAGCAGCCTCTTGGACACCCTCCTCCTCCTCCTCCCCCAGGAAGGCCAGAAGCACCACAGGGGCACCCCCAAACCCAGCCTGCCCCCCCTGCGTGACCCCAGGCCCCCCGCCTCCCGCACTGCTGCCCCCCCGTTTGTCTTGTGTCTGTCCGCACCACATTCCACTTGGACACCCAGTACTGTCTGTTCCCTGGCGGCGGGAGGGGGGGGTTGCAGCCTGCGCATGTGCCTGGAGGTGGGGGCGGGCAGGGTCCTTTGTGCATGTGGGGGGAGGGTGTGGTGTGGGAGGACCCCCCTCCACCACCGGTCTGGCAAGGAGGGGGCCGGACCCTCCCAGGCACAGGGGGGGGGGCCGGGCGAGTGGTGGTGGACAGCTGGCCCAAGAGGTTAGTGCCAGCTAGGGGGGCGGGAGTGGGGGCATGGGGGGCTGGGGGTGGGTGGGTGGAGGCGGCTGTCCCTGGGGAACTCGGTGCCCGACTGCTGCCCTCCCCCCAAGGTTCAGTGTGGGAGAGGATGAGCGAGCCCCAGGAATGGGTGAGGGGGCACCCACCCCCCACCCAGCCACCCTTCCACAGAGGGTGATAACGGCGCCATTCCCCCCCTGTGCTCAGTCCTGCCCAGCTTTGCCCCCACCCTCCGTGTAGGTGGTTCGAAGGTGGCGGGGGCCTGGAAAGATGGGAAAGGAATTGTGGGGTCTGGAGAAGGGGAGGGGAGGGAGCAGGATTCCTAGGTGCTTCCAAAAGGCCTGTCCTGTTCCCCTCCGCTTGCCACGGGGTGTCCCCTCAGCTCCCTCCCTTTTGCCCATCTTGGGGGGGCTATGGGTGCTCCTGAGGGGCTTTGGGGGTGCCCTTGAGCATCCTGGCCAATGGCAGCCTTTGGGGGACAGAGCCCCCATTGGTCAATGCAAATGACAACGGCCTCGTCCCTGTCAACGGTTCTTTGAAAGGGGCGAAGGCAGAGGGCATTCCCTCGCTGGCCTAAGGGTCTCCCATGTGGGGCCCTCCTCTCCCCCCCCCCTGCTCAGGGGGGAAAGGCCTCAAGTTGTGCCCCACTCAGCCCAGCCTGGGGCCCCCGAGGGTGGGCTTTAAGCTTGGGGTCCGCAGAGGAGGACCCTTCTCTTTCCGAGAGGTGTGCCATAGTCCTTGATTACCCCGTAAAATGCACGGTGAACACGTCCAAGTCTGGACTTCCTCTCGGGGTCCCCCCAACACAGCCAGTGAGGGAAGCCTGTCCCCACCCCAGTGTGGATGGGGAAGGGGGGGCTGAACCCCAGAGAACCTGGGTGTCAGAGTAGTGGGGGAGGCCTGCTGCAGCCGAGGGTCTGGCCTGCACCCATAACAAGCACCCTGGGAATGGCTGGGGTGGGGGGTGAGCAGTTCCCCGTGTGAGGAAGGGGGCAGGATGGAGGCCTCTGGGAAAGCAGGTGGAGAGGAGGAGACCCAAGTGGGGCCTATCTGGCTGGGGGGCTCAGGGCAGGGCCAGGAAAGGGCGTCTCCACCCAGCAGGGGCTGCTATGGGGAGCTGAAATCAGGGGCAGGGCCAAGGACACAGCCCAGCCTCATGCACTCAGCTCCAGCCAGGGGCCACTTGTGGGCACGGGGGTCGCTGCAGTCCCGCCTGCCTTGCAGCCTTTCCATGGGGACGCCTGGCTGGCCCCACAGATGCCCCATGGGCTGACCCAGCTGCCAGGCCAAGCCCTGGGAGAGGGAGGGCGGCGGACCCCACCCACAGGGTGTCCCAGCCAGCCCCATGGAGCCCGCAAATGGGGGGAGGAAGGCCCTTGGACACCCTTGGGCTGCTGTTGAGGAGCCCCGTTGCTGGGTGGGGGGAGGTCCTCTGGGGCCCAAGCGGGAAGGGCGGGGGCTGCCTTGCGAGAGCCGGCACCCCCCAACGTTAATAAATAAGTGCCCCCTCTTGCCCCCCCTCTGTTACAGGAGAGGCAGCTTTCCGCCGTGGGTGCAGCAAACCCGCGTCTGAGCGCCGCTATGGGGCAGCCCTGGAACGGGATCCACTCCGGGCCACCGCCTCCGCCCCCGCGACTCCAGATCACGGAAAATGGAGAGTTTCGCAACACCGTGTCTGAGCACTAGCGGCCGCCCCCTGCCTCCCCCCACCTCCCTGAGCCGCTGTGGGGTGGGTGGGGCGGGGCGGGGGTCCGGCCTGCCTGCCTGCCTCCGGGCGCAGGGAGGGGGCCGGGAACATTTTCAGGGTGTTTTATAGCAGGACACAGACGACAATCTTAACCCCCCCATCACACCCTCTCTGACCCCCACCCCTCCCCTCCCCACAGAGCACCGCCTTCCCCTGCTCTGCCCCCAAACAGAGTGGGGGTTCTCCCTCCCTCCCCCCCCAGGTATTTCTCAGGAGTGGCATCCCCTTCCTCCTCCCCACCTGCTCCCCCCCCATGGCAGCATTGACCTCCCCCTCCCAAGGCAGCAGCCCCAGCAAGGGGGGGGAGGGCGCTGGTCCCTCTTGGCCCCCCCTCCCGGGCCCCCCCTCTGCTGTTGGGGTGGGGGGGCAGGAAGTTCGCCTGCAGGGGGGAGGCTGGTCCCGATTCCCTTGCCACGCGCACTTGCCTCAGCCAGCTGCCATGGCGGGTGGGGGCTGCCCCCCCACTTGCTCATTTTCTTCTCCAGAGGGGCGGGGGAAGGGAAGGCTGGGCGGGAAGGGGAGGACCCCCCCAGGCCCCGAAGCTCCGCACTGCCCAGTCCCCCCCCCAGGCAAGGCTGTGCCTCCCCCCATTCCCCCCCCATTCTGCGCTCTCCATCCTCTGACAAAGGGCTTTGCCTGCTATGTACAGTGACCCCCCCCCCAACCTTTGTTTCTGGTTATTCTCGATTCTTTATTCTCTCTCTATACATAGCTCTCTTTTCCTCTGTGTTGTGGGGGGCAGCGCAAGGGGGGGGGTTTGACTCTTTTCTTCTTTCCTTTCCTCTCTGGTCTCAAGCCGCCCCCCCCTCTAGGCTCCCACCCCCCCATTTCCAACCGGGGGGGGGGGAGAGGGGGCTTGACAAACTCTCTTTCTCTGTCTCTCAAAGAAGCCATTTTTTGAACTGCCCAGCCAGCCCAAAGCGGGGCCCTCGAGATGGGTGGGAACCCCCTGCGCCCCCCCCCAAATGGAGAGAAGCAAAGGGGACGGGGGCCAACCCCCCCCACACACACACTTGGCGTGGTGCTGCTGCTGCTGCTGGCTCTCCCCGTCCGTCGCCCGCCTGCCCCGTTGTGCTTTTTGGTTCCTGAGCTGCTGCAGCTGCCGCAGGGTGAGAGGTGTTCGGCACAAGAGTTCGTGGTTGTCGTGGCTGTTTTCTCCCCCCCCCCTCCCCGCTGCGCATCGCCCCGGACCCTCTCCCCCCCCCCAGCCCCGCTTTGAGCCCCCGACCATTTCCGCCCTCTCTGACCCCCATATTTATTTTGTAAGGACTCTCCTTCCCTCCCCGCTCTCACCCCCCCACCCCTCTTTCTCCCCACCCCCCACCCCCACCCCGGACAATGACGGTGGCTCAGGCGGGCACCGTAGATATTTATACGTATTATTATGATGATGAATTATTATTATTATTATAATATAAAGAGATTGTACATATGTGAAGTCCCCGCTGCCTGCTCCCCATGGACTTGCCCCCCCCCTGGTGTAATTACCGCGGGATTTGTACTGTACATAAAAAGAGCTGCTTCTTCTCTCTCTCTCTCTCTCTCTTTCTCTCTCTGCCTCCTTCCCCCCCCTCGAACTCAGAGCCTGTGTACATATTTCCTCCCTTTGGATGGGGGTTCAGGTCACTCTGGCCTCCCCAGGCATCTTCTCTCTCTCTCTCTCTCTCTCTCTCTCTCTCTCTCTCTCTCTCTCTCTCTCTCTCTCTAGCTCTCGAGTTTATTTTATGTCAAATTTATTTTTTTCTCATTTTTTTTTCTGGAGTGTGTGGTGAAAACAGACGAAAATGTTTAATAAAAAGCAATTGGTCTTTTATGCCACATCAGCCGTAAAGGCAGGGGGAAGGGTGGGATGGGATGGGATGGGGGGCTTCTGTGGGGCAAGTGCCCCAATTTCAGGGGCATCCTCGCTCCTGGAGTCACGAGAGGGTGGAGGGCCTTGCAGTGGGCACTTGGCAAGTTTCTGGCTGCTGGGGGGGGGGGCGCCGTTTCTGCCCGTGTCCAGGTCGGGCTGAGCGAGAGAACTTCAGCCAGAAGCCCCCCAGCTGTTCTCTGCCCCTCAAAAGGAAGGGTCCCAGAGTTGTGGGTGGCCAGACCAAAGTATTTGGGAGAGCGAGTGTGCAAGGGTCTCAGTGTTTCCTGCTTGGCAGGGGGTTGGACTGGATGACCCTTGTGGTCTCTTCCAACTCTATGATTCAGTCTCAAGGGAAGGTGGGGCAAGCTCTGTCGGGTAGAATCCTATTGGAAGGGACACACCCAAAAAGGAAAGGCTGGGGTTGGTATATAACCCGTGTCAGGTTCATTAATAAAAGAATTAGCTGGATCCTGAGATCTGAGGCACGGGACTCAACGCTCTCTCCAGCAAGAGTTGAGAATCACAGAATTACACAGCACAGTGAAGCTTTCAAATATGCAGTGAACAGGCCACACTGTTAGTCCGTTTGAATGCTTGACTTACAATGTCCCAAGGTCAGATTCATGCGTCATTCCATGCAGCAGCAAGAACTTAGGAGACACGTTCCCTGGTCAGCTTCACGTGGCGGAAGAGAAAGAAGAAAGAAACTTGGCTTTGAGACCGGAGTCTTAACCCCCTCGTACATTCACTAGCCCTCAGTTTCCTGGATGGGGGAACCTGGGAATGGGGTTTTTAAAAGCAGATGTTGGGTGGCTGCCTGCCAGGGATTTTCCAGCTACACTTTCTGCATTGCAGGGGGTTGGGCTAGATGACCCCCGGGATCCCTCCCAGTTATAAGGTTCAGTGATAATTGTATCTTCTTAGAAGTTTGTATCACCTTGGAAGAGGGGTGGCTGGGAAGGGACCCTGGACTTCTGAACCTGCCACTACGCTGCCAACCTAAAGCCACCCCCATCCCGTGGGAGGGAGGGGGGAGTTGTCCTTCCTTCCTCTGCTGCCCCCAGGAGGCTCTGGAGCTTTTCCTCACCTTCCACAGCCCCCTGAGGTCCAGCTCCGAGGGCCTTCTGGCGGTTCCCTTCCTGCGAGAAGCAAAGTTACAGGGAACCAGGCAGAGGACCTTCTCGGTGGTGGCACCCGCCCTGCGGAACGCCCTCCCATCAGATGCCAAGGAAATAAACAACTATCTTTAATGCTGTATTGTGTTTTTAAAATTTGGTGGGGAGCCACCCAGAGTGGCTGGGGAAACCCAGCCAGATGGGTGGGGTATACATAATGGGTGGGCTTGAGGGCATCCTGAGCAACTTTGCAGACGACACCAAATTGGGAGGGGTGGCTAATACCCCAGAGGACAGGATCACACTTCAAAATGACCTTAACAGATTAGACAACTGGGCCAAAGCAAACAAGATGAATTTTAACAAGGAGAAATGTAAGGTACTACACTTGGGCAAAAAAAATGAAAGGCACAAATACAGGATGGGAGACACCTGGCTTGAGAGCAGTACATGTGAAAAGGATCTAGGAGTTTTGGTTGACCACAAACTTGACATGAGTCAACAGTGTGAGGCAGCAGCTAAAAAAGCCAATGCAATTCTGGGCTGCATCAATAGGAGTATAGCATCTAGATCTAGGGAAGTAATAGTACCACTGTATTCTGCTCTGGTCAGACCTCACCTGGAGTACTGTGTCCAGTTCTGGGCACCACAGTTCAAGAAGGATACTGACAAGCTGGAATGTGTCCAGAAGAGGGCAACCCAAATGGTCAAAGGCCTGGAAACGATGCCTTATGAGGAACGGCTTAGGGAGCTGGGTATGTTTAGCCTGGAGAAGAGAAGGTGAAGGGGTGATATGATAGCCATGTTCAGATATATGAAAGGATGTCATATGGAGGAGGGAGAAATATTGTTTTCTGCTGCTCCAGAGAAGCGGACACGGAGCAATGGATTCAAGCTACAAGAAAGAAGATTCCACCTAAACATTAGGAAGAACTTCCTGACAGTAAGAGCTGTTTGGCAGTGGGATTTGCTACCAAGGAGTGCGGTGGAGTCTCCTTCTTTGGAGGTCTTTAAGCAGAGGCTTGACAGCCATATGTCAAGAAAGCTTTGGTGGTGTTTCCTGCTTGGCAGGGGGTTGGACTGGATGGCCCTTGTGGTCTCTTCCAACTCTATGATTCTATGATTCTATAATATATGATTATTATTATTATTATTATTAGGAGAGGAGCAACTGCAAGGTGGGTTTTCACTCTCTTCCATCAAAGTCTCCCATCAAAGAGCTCAGACCCTATGGGGAGGGGGGGTGTTTGGGTGACTCACACTGCTGCTGGAAGGGCCAGCCAAGGCTAACAGGTCACCCCCCCCAAGGAGGGAGGGAATTGCCATGGGTCCAGCTCTGTCAGCCATGCCCCCCCAGGGTGCAAGTGGGTGGGTGGCAGGGATCTGGGCCCTTGAATTCCTCTTGCTGATAACGCAGAAGATACTGAGTGGCAGGCCTCACCTTTTATTTATTTGCAGCAAGTGACCTCGAGGCGACTTGCAAGCACGAAAGAGTGCGATTCTAAAAATGGCCAGCAAGAGAAAAGCATCAGATATATATAGATATAAAAGCAGCAGCTAAGAGCAGAAGGGAAGGGGGATGCAAAACTCTCTCCTGTGCTTTGCTTGGGGGGGGGGGGACCAGAGCAGAAGGGAGCCTGGGAGGGGGGCTGGAATGAGGGGGGGGTTCGTCCTCAAGGGCAGGGTCTCGGGTGCTTCTGTGCTTGCTCGCTCAGACTGTGGATCCTAGAATGGTAGAGTTGGGAGGGACCCCTCAGAGTCATCTAGTCCAACCCCCTGCAATGCAGGAATCTCAGCTCAAGCATCCCTGACAGATGGCCACCCAACCTCTGCTTGAAAACCTCCAAGGAAGAAGAGCCCCCCTCCCTGGGGAGGCCGTTCCCCAAGTCGAGCAGCCGCCAGCCTCCTCCTGGGGCAGCTCTCGGGGGCAGGGCAGGGCAGGGGACAAAGGAGAGCCTCCTCCGTCTTTTTGGACACCAGACTGGCCTCACAAACAGGTCAGGGTCCTCCTCTAGGTCTGCTGAAACAGCACTTGCGAGAGAAAATAAGTGGCGGGGCAGAGAATAGAAAAGGTTTCCCCCAAAGCCTGTTGCCTTGAAAGTGCCAGCCCTTTCCCAAGAACCTCTTCCGACCACCTTCAAAGTACATAATAATAATAATAATAATAATAATAATAATAATAATAATAATATATTATTTATACCCCACCCATCTGGCCGGGTCTCCCCAGCCACTCTGGGTGGCTTCCAACAGAAGAATAAAACACAATGTTATATATTAAACATTAAAAGCCTCCCTGAACAGGGCTGCCTTCAGATGTCTTCTAAAAGTCTGGTAGTTGTTTTCCTCTTTGACATCTGTTGGGAGGGCGTTCCACAGGGCAGGCGCCACCACCGAGAAGACCCTCTGCCTGATTCCCTGCAACTTGGCTTCTTGCAACGAGGGAACTGCCAGAAGGCCCTTGGAGCTGGACCTCAGTGTCCGGGCAGAACGATGGGGGTGGAGACGCTCCTTCAGGTATACTGGACCGAGGCCATTTAGAGCTTTAAAGGTCAGCACCAACACTTTGAATTGTGCTCGGAAACGTACTGGGAGCCAATGTAGATCTTTCAAGACCGGTGTTATGTGGTCTCGGCGGCCGCTCCCAGTCACCAGTCTAGCTGCCGCATTCTGGGTTAGTTGTGGTTTCCGGGTCACCTTCAAAGGTAGCCCCACGTAGAGCGCATTGCAGTAGTCCAAGCAAGAGATAACTAGAGCATGCACCACTCTGGTGAGACAGTCGGCGGGCAGGTAGGGTCTCATCCTGCGTACCAGATGGAGCTGCCCTGGACACAGAATTCACCTGCGCCTCCATGGACAGCTGTGAGTCCAAAATGACTCCCAGGCTGCGCACCTGGTCTCTCAGGGGCACAGTTACCCCATTCAGAACCAGGGACTCCTCCACACCTGCCCGCCTCCTGTCCCCCAAAACACACAAATGCATACCATAATAACAAAACAAAAGCCCCCCCACTCTAACACACACTTTAAAAGACCACAGTTTGTGTAATCAGCCCAAGGCCTGCTTAAAGAGGGACGTTTCCGCCTGGTGCCCAAAGGTGTATTATGAAGGCACCAGGCAGGCCTCCCCGGGAAGAGCATCCTGCAAATGGGGAGCCACTGCAGAAAAGGCCCTGCTCTTGTGTTGCCACCCCCTGGATCTCTCACGGAGGAGGCACACAAAGAAGGGCCTTGGGTAGTGAATGCAGAGTCCAAGGGAGCCTCAAGGGGGCAGCCATGGATCCAGGAGAACCCTAAGCTATGTCCCCGCTCCTTCTGAGGGAGCGTGACCCCCATCAAGAGCAGGCCACGCCCCAGCCATCCGCTCTCGGGGACCTCAGTCTTATATGGATGGCGCTTCCGATGCTTGGTTCTCATCCAGTCCGTTCTTGAGTCCAGCGCAACCACTGCTTCACCTGCAGATGCCAAGGAGAAGATAAAAAGGCAAAGGACCCCGGGATGGTTACGTCCACTCAAAGGCAACTATGGGGTTGCGCAACTCGTCTCGCTTTCAGGCCAGGGAGGAGCTACTGCAAAGCACTGATCTGTCTGCAACTGGGTGGGGGCAGCAGGCGGAGAAACAGCAAGCCCAGGTTCCTCCCCCATCTTGTGGGTCTGATGGCCAGTAGCCTGTTTGGGGTTGTGGCACTTCCAAGCAAGAACCTCTCCTGGAGATCTTTACAGGTGATAGCCAGCCCTTTGGGTTGTGCCCAGAGCTGTTCTAGCAAGAGGCGCGTTGTCACAGTGGCCGGAGTGGACTACTTCAGAGTAACGACGCTACGCAGCTCTGCATTTTATTCTTTTATTGGTGCTGCGTATTTACAGTGCTCAAGTCATTGCTATTTACACGGAGCGATGTTGTCAGTCGGTTTCAGAACCTCCTAATGGCTTTTGGCGCGTCTTTCTCCAACACAAAAGCTTTGGCAGACCCATCCTCTTGCCCCTCCTCTTCCTGCGTAATTCTGGAGTTGGGGGGATGGGTCTTCCCCCCTTACTTGCCCCTTCCTGTCCCACCTGGGACCCTGGCTCCTCTACCCTGCCTGAGCCTCGGACACGACTTCCTGCTTCCCCACTGGAATCGGAACTCTCCCTGCTTTCCCCTTTGCTCGGGGACGGGCTTGAACTCAGGAGGGGAGGGACTTCGCGATATCCCCTGTCCCTCACATCCACCCCCCTCCCAAGCTCTCCTTCACCCCTCCCCAGGCCCCCCCCATGTGTCGGTGACGACTGGAAGCCTAAAAACTCGGTGCTCTCCGATCCCGTTGGTGTGAACACCTCCCCCCAGTCCTGCGAGCCCCCCCCTTCCGCCTGGGAGGACGGGAATCCCAAAAAGTCCGTGGCGTCTGAGCTGGTGGGGGTAAAAATGTTTTGCCAATCTGCTCCTTCCTCTGACTGGGTGGATCTTGGCGACACCCATACCTCATCCTCTGGTTCCTCAAACTCCGCTTCCCAGCGCCATGGTGAGCTGTTCTCCCGTGCCTCCTCCTCCTCCCCCTCCCTTTCCATGTGCCAGGGCTTGGGTCTGTGGGGAAAGAGGGCGTGAAATTCTTCCACCAAGAATTCCTCCTGTATCTGAGTGGCGGGAACCCATTCATTCTGGGACGGTGGAGCATCCTCCCATGCCATGAGGTACTCCAGGCCCCCCACCCCCCACCTTGAATCCAGGATGGCCGTGGCCTCATTGAGTTGCTCCCTGTTTTCCCTCTCCCCCCCTCCCTCGGGGGTTTGTTCGCTGTCCCTGAGCCTGCTGCTTTCCCTGTACGGCGACAGCAGCGATCTATGAAACACTGGATGCACCCTCATGTCCTCTGGCAGTGCCAGCCTGTATGCCACCGGGTTGACCTGTTGCGTGACCGTGAAGGGGCCCAGCCATTTGGGTGCCAGCTTCTTGCACCTCCCTCTGGTGGGAAGGCCCTCCGAGGACAACCACACCTTGTCCCCCACCCTGATGACCTCCCCTTGTCGCCTGTGGCGATCTGCCCCCTTTTTGTACGCTTCCTTGGCCCTCTCCAAGTGTTCTCTGAGCTGCTGGTGCACCGTCTCCAGTTCCTCTGCCCAATCCTCAGCCTGTGGGCCCTCCTCCTCCTCCTCCTCCCTCTCCCTCTCTGGGAAAGATCTGAGGTCGCGCCCGTAATTGGCCTTAAAGGGCGACACCCCTGTGGAGACGTGCACTGCATTGTTGTAGGCAAATTCTGCTAGTGGCAAGCGATCCACCCAGTCCGTTTGCCGCTGGCTGACGTAGCATCTCAGGTACTGCTGCAGAATGGCGTTGACCCTCTCCGCTTGTCCGTTGGTCTGCGGGTGTCTAGCCGTCGACAAGCTGACCTCCACCTGCAGGAGGTTCATGAGCCGCCGCCAGAACCTGGAAACAAATTGGCGGCCACGATCCGAAATAACCCTTAAAGGTAATCCATGCAGTCTGAAAATGTGATCAACAAACAGTTTGGCTGTCTCTTCTGCCGAGACTGCCCTGGCACACGGTATAAAGTGACACATTTTGGACATGAGGTCCACCACCACCAACACTGCAGTCTTACCCCTGGACGAAGGCAGATCTGTGATGAAGTCCATGGACACCACTTCCCACGGCCTGTGTGGTGTGGCTAAGGGCTCCAGCAACCCTGGTGGCGCTGCTCTGACCACCTTCGCCCGCTGGCAGGTGGTACAGCCCCTTACATAGTCTCGAACATCTTCCCGCACCCCTGGCCACCAGAAGTGTCTCATGACTAGGTGAGCGGTTTTGTCCCTTCCAAAATGCCCCGCTGTAGGGTTGTCGTGCATCTGCTTGAGGACCGTACGTCGAAGCTGGGTGGTGGGTAGGTACAGCGCACCCTTGTAGAAAAGCAGCCCTCTGCGTTCTGCAAAGTCTTTTGCCTGCTCCCTCCCCCCTCTCAGTTCTCTGAAGATGCGGTTGGCAAATTCATCCGCTGCCGTCAGTGCTGTGAGTTCTGCCTCGCTCACCACAGCTGCTCCGCAGGACCATGCCGACGGGGGGAAAATGTGCCTTGGGGCTGGTGGCGCCTCCTCCTCCATGTACTCTGGCTTGCGGGAGAGGGCATCCGCCCTGACATTCTGCTCCCCCGGGATGTAGTGGATGGAGAAGTTGAAGTTCGAGAAGAACTCTGCCCACCGTATCTGCCGCTGATTGAGCACCCTGGCAGTTCTCCAGAACTCCAGGTTCTTGTGGTCTGTGCACACCTGGATGGGGTGCTTTGCGCCCACCAGGAAGTGTCGCCAGTGCTGGAACGCAGCGTAGATCGCAAGAAGTTCCCTATCAAACACTGTGTAGTTGCGTTCAGGCTGTGTCAGCTTCCTGGAGAAGAAGGCACAGGGTCTCCACTCCCTGTTGGCGTCCAGTTGCAACAAAATTGCGCCCACAGCTTTCTCAGAAGCATCTGTCTCAATGCGTAGGGGCGCGTCCTGCACCACATGGAACAGGTTTTGGTCTGAGGCGAACACTCTCTTGAGGCTTTCGAACGCTGCTTGCGCCTCTGGTGTCCACTTGAACTTCTGCTTGCCTCTCAGGCAGTCCGTGATGGGAGCCGTAACGCGAGAGAAGTTCTTGATGAACTTCCTGTAGAAGTTAGCGAAGCCTAGTAGGCGTTGGGCATCTTTGCGCGTCCTGGGGCTGTGCCAGTCCAGGATGGCCTGCACCTTGTCCTTGTCCATCGCCAGCCCCTTGTCTGACAGCTTGTAGCCCAGGAAGTCCACCTCTTTGGTGTGAAACTTGCACTTCTCCAGCTTCACATACAGGTGGTTCTCCTTCAGGCGTTGCAACACCTCTCTGACATCTTTCACGTGCTGCACTGGGTCATTCGAGTAGATAAGGATGTCATCTAGGAAGACCAAGCATTTCCTGAAGAGGAGGGACCCCAGGACGTGGTGCATGAAGGCCTGGAAGCATGCTGAGCCCCCTTGCAAACCGAAGGGCATCACCAGATATTCAAAAGAGCCCAGAGGCGTGAACATCGTGGTTTTCCATTCATCTCCTTCCCGGATCCTGATCAAGTTGTACGCCCCCCTTAGGTCCAGCTTGGTGAAAATCTTGCCCCTGCGTGCCGCTGTCAGGAGATCATCCACTCTGGGCATGGGGAAAGCCACTGGCTCTGTCACCGAATTCAGCCGTCTAAAGTCCACCACAAGACGGCGCTGTTGCGTGTCTTTCTTGTCCACCCAGAAGACCGGGCTGCCCCCTGCTGCCTTGCTTTCCCTTATGAACCCCCGCTTGAGGTTCTTGTCGATGAAAGCGCGCAGATCCTCCAGCTCCTGGTCTGACATGGCGTACAGCTTGGCTGGGGGTATCGTCGCCCCTGGCACCAGGTTGATCTGGCAGTCAAAAGGCCTGTGCGGGGGTAGGTGGTCGGACTCCGCTTCGCTGAAGACCTCCTGCAGGTCCCAGTACTGCTTGGGTATTGCCTCACCCCCTTTGATATGCATGGTGGCCACCGTGGCTATCGGAGGCCCCTCCCCTGGTTGGTGCTGCATGCAATGTTCCAGACAAAAGTCCGACCCAAACGTGATGCACCTCTGGTGCCAACTGATGGAGGGGTCGTGGCGCGCCAGCCAGCTCATGCCCAAGACGATGGGGGGGTCTGAGATGGTGGTGACGTTGAACGCCAGTGTCTCTGAGTGCCTTCCCACCGTCATTCTCATGGGGGGGGTTTGATGTGTGATGGCCCCTCCCAGCAGCTCCCTGCCGTCAATGGTTGCCACGTGCAGAGGAAAATCCAACTGCAAAAGCTGGATTTGGTGCTCTTCTGCAAAGCTTCTCGAGAAGAAGTTGGCGGACGCCCCACTGTCAATTAAGGCGAGGACCGTCAGGGGATAGCCATTTGGGAGCGTTAGCGTCACTTCTAGAACCACTCCTGCTCTGGGAGGGGTGGGCTGGCTCTGCACCTCTCTGTGCGGGTGGGCGGGCTGGGGCTGTTGTCTGCTGACTGTGCCTGGCTGCTGCCCCTTGTCTCCTGCAGCCAGGCTTTCCCGTTTCCCTGCTGTGGTGCTGCGTCAGTGGGGGAGGGCACCACCGTTCCCGCCTTTCCTTGCCACTCCCTGCGATGTGGGCAGTCTCTGACGAGATGCTGGGGTGAGTTGCAGAGAAAGCAATTCCCGCCCCTTCCCTCCTTGCGTCTTGGCGCCGCTGGGGTTTGAAAAGCCCGCGCGCGCGCGCTATCAATCTGCATGGGCTCCTGGTCCTGGCTGGCTCCAGGCGTGGCTTGAAAGGGTTGTTGAGGGAGTGGCTTCTCCTGCGACCGTGGGAACCAAGCCCGCTTTGCGCGCGTCGCTTGCTTGTCGTTCCACCGGGATTCCTGCCTCACCCCCACCGCCAGAGCTGCTTTGCTCAGCTGATCCATAGTACTGGGCTTTGGACCTCTCGAGAGTTCATCCTTCACCTCCTCGCTCAAACCCAAGTAAAACGCAGCTTGCATGGGAGGCGAATCCAAAACCCACCCCAGTCTGTGCACCAGCATGGTGAATTTCGCCCAATATGCGCGAACTGTCATATTTCCTTGGCGTAAATTATGCAGTTCCTCCTTAGTCTGGTCCAAATGACTATCGGACGAATACATCGTCCTCAAACCTTCTAGAAATTGTTGGACATTTTTCATGCAAGGATTCTTGGTTGCGATTAATGGTCTTAGCCACTCCCTGGCTGCTCCGGTGAGATGTTCCACAATAAACGCTACTCTGTGCTCATCATCGGGGAACTCATTCTGGTGCAGCTCAAGAGCATACACGATCTCAGTCTCAAAGCCCTGAAACTCCTTCGGGTCTCCATTGAACTTGCTTACAAGGGTCCCTGCTCTCCTTCCTGGCAGCACTTGGACTTGGGGAGCCCCTCCCGCCTTGTTTTTCTCTGCATCCAGCTTGTTTTGGAGGTCTACCGCCACCGCCCTTAAATGCTGCTCTTTTTCCTGGAGCTCTCTCACCTGTTCCGCAAGTTGTAGCCGGTCGTCCTGGACCTTCTTAGTCTCCTCTTTAGCTGCCTTCAATTCTCCCTGCGCCTGCAGCGACAGCTGTTGCAGTTCTAGCTGGGCTTGCTCAGCGATCTGCCGCCACTTCTCCGCCTCGGACACGCTCATCCCGGCAACTCCGAAGTAGCCCAAAAATGATTAGGAGGTTGCTGTCACAGTGGCCGGAGTGGACTACTTCAGAGTAACGACGCTACGCAGCTCTGCATTTTATTCTTTTATTGGTGCTGCGTATTTACAGTGCTCAAGTCATTGCTATTTACACGGAGCGATGTTGTCAGTCGGTTTCAGAACCTCCTAATGGCTTTTGGCGCGTCTTTCTCCAACACAAAAGCTTTGGCAGACCCATCCTCTTGCCCCTCCTCTTCCTGCGTAATTCTGGAGTTGGGGGGATGGGTCTTCCCCCCTTACTTGCCCCTTCCTGTCCCACCTGGGACCCTGGCTCCTCTACCCTGCCTGAGCCTCGGACACGACTTCCTGCTTCCCCACTGGAATCGGAACTCTCCCTGCTTTCCCCTTTGCTCGGGGACGGGCTTGAACTCAGGAGGGGAGGGACTTCGCGATATCCCCTGTCCCTCACACGCGTGTTCCCTCTAACCAGACCTGGTCAGCAATTTGTCTGCAGCAGTTTGGGCCAGTGAGATTTTCTGAGCCCTTTCAAAGGGCATCCCTGGCAGGAGGGCACCCAGCAAAGCTGAAAGGTGGGAGATTTCAGGCAGACTGCGGGAAGGGCCACTGTGGGATTTGCTGCCACAAGATGCACCGGTGATCGCCAGCGTTGATGTTTTTTTAAGCAGCGTAAAGTAGCTACTTCAAGGACTCCAGATTCCATGTGCCCATGGGGTGCACACACACTTGGATGATGGGCTTGAGGGCAAGTCTGATGGGCTGAGCAAGTTTGCAGACGACACCAAATTGGGAGCGGTGGCTAATACCCCAGAGGACAGGATCACACTTCAAAATGACCTGAACAGATTAGACAACTGGGCCAAAGCAAACAAGATGAATTTTAACAAGGAGAAATGAAAGGTATTACACTTGGGCAAAAAAAAAAAAATGAAAGGCACAAATACAGGATGGGAGACACCTGGCTTGAGAGCAGTACATGTGAAAAGGATCTAGGAGTCTTGGTAGACCACAAACTTGACATGAGTCACCAGTGTGATGCAGCAGCTAAAAAAGCCAATGCAATTCTGGGCTGCATCAATAGGAGTATAGCATCTAGATCTAGGGAAGTAATAGTACCACTGTATTCTGCTCTGGTCAGACCTCACCTGGAGTACTGTGTCCAGTTCTGGGCACCACAGTTCAAGAAGGATACTGACAAGCTGGAACGTGTCCAGAAGAGGGCAACCAAAATGGTCAAAGGCCTGGAAATGATGCCTTATGAGGAACGGCTTAGGGAGCTGGGTATGTTTAGCCTGGAGAAGAGAAGGTTAAGGGGTGATATGATAGCCATGTTCAAATATATAAAAGGATGTCATATAAAGGAGGGAGAAAGGTTGTTTTCTGCTGCTCCAGAGAAGCGGACACGGAGCAATGGATTCAAACTACAAGAAAGAAGATTTAATCGTTAAGCAGAGGCTTGACAGCCATCTGTCAGGAATGATTTGATGGTGTTTCCTGCTCGGCAGGGGGTTGGACTGGATGGCCCTCGTGGTCTCTTGTGATTCTATGATTCCGTTTCACGTACAACATGATGGCTACCTCCATGAAGCGGGGAGAACAAATGAGCATGCGCAGAAACAACGGGCGGAGGGCAACCTCTGACGATTCCCTCCACAGCCAATAGAAAACTAGAGGAAGAGGGAGCGGGGCGCATGCGCGGGGCATCTCAGAGCCAATAGGGAGGGGCAAAGTAATTCATTCCCGCGGAATGGCGGGAACTCACCGTGTTCGGCTTCGGGGCCGCGGGAAGCGAAGGGCGAGCGGACCTCTTTAGATAAGGCAAGACGTCATGGCAGCGTCCCGGCGTCGTCCCTCCCGCTCTTCGGTGGGAATGGGACAGTCCGGGGGCGTGGCCTGCCGAACCTAACGGCTCCTTTAGAGTTTAAATCGCGGGCGGGTGACGACAGAATCACGTGGCCGGAAGAGTCGACTCCATACCATACGACAAGATGGCGGCGCCCAGAGGCCTCCCGTTCGGGGCGGGAAGGAGAAAGGCAGGGAGCCCGGTTGCCCCACGGCGACGCGGGCGAAGCGTCCGACGCTCGGCTTCAGCGGGGCCGCCAAGCGCCGTAGAGGGAGCGCGGGAAAGCCTCCTGCGGCGCCTCGCTGCCTGCCGTACGGAAAGATGGCGCCGCTGGCGGGATTAGGCGGGCACTTCCGGTCCTGCGCAGTGGGCAGGGAGGAAGGGAGGCATTTCTTCTGGGCTGGCCGCGGAGGAGGGAAAGGAAAGGAAAGCAAAGCCCGAGGCCGGCGAGCGAGGGGGGCGCCGAGAGGGAAGGTCTGCAGCTGGCGGCGGCCCTGGCTCGGGAAGCCCTCGGGGCTGGACCTTGGCCGAGGTCTTTGTTTTGAGACGGGTAGAAATCATACAATTGCCCCTATTGTTATGATCAGGTGGGGGAGGGGGGAGTCTAGGGCCCCCTTTGCTGTGGGGGGTGGGGGAGGGGAGCCCCCCCCAAATAACAGCCTATAGTCTAGTATTGATAGCAGGTGAATAACTTCCTCTTTCCTTCCCCGCAGGTGACGCCAGATCCTCCTGCGCCCGAGGGTGCTCTGCCTTGCCTTGCCCCTCCACCTGGGCTGCTTGGCCCCCTCTCTTCCTGCCCATCGTGCCACTGACCCCCCACCTGTGGGCGCCGCCATGGCTTCCCCCAGCGGCAGCATCATCATCCTGGATGAGGACGAGGAGCCCCCCGCTGCAACGGAGGAGGAGGCCCCGCAGAGCCCTAGCCCCGGGGGCAGGGAAGCCCCCCTTGCAACACCGCAGCAGCAGCAGCAGCAGCCTCCATCCCAGGCTGCTGGCCGAGCGGCGCAGAAAGCCCCCATCCCAGGGAAGGACCCCGCCAGCCTCAAGGTGGAGAACGAGCGGCTCTTTGCAGAGGTGAGTTCAGGAGAATGTGGGGACCCCCCAGATCCTCTTCTCCGCCTGGGGATGGAGCAGGGGGGGGGTCTTCTTGTCCCCCCCCACCCCACCCCTCTCTTTCTCGCCCTGGGCAGAGTGGCCTTTCCAGTTGGGGAGCTGGTCTGTCTGGGCTCCTGACGGTGGTTCAGCTGAAGCCGCCTGGGGAGGAATGGTGTGTGTCGTCTGCAGGTTCAGACTCCATCGTGGGCATCCGGGCATCCAGCCCTCGTGGTCCCAAGAAGTCCTCAGGCCTTCTTAGGGTGGCCATGTTGCAGGTGACGCAGAACGCCTCTTCCGCATTTGTCAGAAACTGGTATTTTAGCGGCGGCTCTGGAATTCCCGTTCTGTTGATATCAGGAGTGTTGCGTTTTTGGCTCTGCTCAAAGAATTTCTGTGCCGATGAACCTGCCCAGACATTTAGAAAGGCATTATTATTATTATTATTATTATTATTATTATTATTATTATTAATAGGCACAAAGGTGCCTAGGTGTTTCGTTGTGGCAGCTGTAACCTAGGTTTAAGGTGGCATGTGGTGGTTTGCTAATACAGTGGATGCTCGGGTTGCAAATGAGATCCGTGCGGGAGGCACGTTTGCGACCTGCGGCGTTCACAACCCGCGTCTGCGCACGTGCGGGTTGCAATTCGGCGTTTATGCGCAAAGCGCAATTTAGCACTTCTGCGCATGTGCGCGCACCGAAACCTAGAAATAACCCGTTCTGGTATTTCCGGGTTTGACACGGAGCGCAACCCCAAAAGACGCAACCTGAAGCGCCTGTACGGGTTAGGTGTGGCTGTATACTGTATATGAGTTTCTAACACTGTGGCAAGGCCTCAGCTGGCCCAATTGCCTTCTAGATCTGGCGCACGGATGGTCTGGGAATCCAGGCAGCCGGCACAGCGCGCATGATGTTTTTTTTCCTGACTCAACCAGGCTCGGGGGTCAAAAGTGAGGCGGGTGGCTGCTCAAAACAAGCCCCTTTTTTGTCCGTCGTGGGCACACGCTGCAATCTTTTCTTCCTGGGTGGGGGGTGGGGAAGAGGGAAGAGGAGCCACAGTTCGGATTTCCACCATGGAGCTGCCGGTGACTGACCTCAGGAAGGGCAGTGGCAGGGGCTTGGGGGCGCCTCACCTGAGGAAGCGGGGAGCACCTGGGCAGCTGCACGCCGAAGCAATTCTGGGCTTTGCTGGGGGGGCCGCTCCTTAGCTACACGGAGCGATCCATGGAAAGGGAAATGGCCGCCACCGCCTTGTCTTCCATCATGAGATGGAAAGAGTGTTTTTGCTTGAGTGGCCCTGGCTGGATTTAGCATGGCCAATAGCTTTTCCCTTCACCCATGCATGCGCACACGGTCTCCAGGGCTGACAGGAATGGCACACTTACCTCAGCCCCCCCCCTCGCGCGTTACAATCGAAATAGTAACTGTCAATGTGTAAAACGCAAAGGAAGCAGCGTGGGTATGAGGGAAACCCCCCTCCCCCCCCAAAAAAAACTTTTGGGCAATGTTGGGGAGGCTTTTGGGCAATGTTGGGGTTGGTCCCAATAAGGGTTTTTGCTAATAATCATGGCAACGTATAGTCCGACCCCCCCACAAGGTCTGAGGGACAGTGGACTGGCCCCCTGTTGAAAAAGTTTGCTGACCCCTCCCAGTATCCCAAAGTCTACAATTGAGCAGAGCATGAAAGGGAGGGAGCCAGTCAGCCTATAGGTAAAAAGGTAATGGACCCCTGGACGGTTAAGTCCAGTCGAATGCAACTTTGGGGTGCAGCGCTCATCTCGCTTTCAGGCCAAGGGAGCTGACAGCTTTCCGGGTCCTGACGAAGCCACTTTTGGAGGCTGATTCTGGGGAAATGAAAGCTGGTCCCTTCCAGGACTCCCTGCTGCCTCCTCTGCCAAAAGGGTTCTGGGGGCACAGGACAGGAAGGTAGCCGACTCTCCTTCCTTGGAGGTTTTTAAGCAGAGGTTGCACTGCAGGGGGCTGGACTAGATGACCACTCTGTGAATTGGAAGCTGCCCCCTTTGGTGTCTTGTGTTCGGGTCGGGAGCGACCTTTGGCTGGCAGTTGGCTGGAAGAGGGTGGATGCGCCCCAGGCAAGGCCTCACCCCCCCTCCGTTGTGCATTCCCTCCGCCTTCTCTAAAAGCCACACTGGGGTCTTCCAGGGGCCGCTCCCTGGCAGGCCCCGTCCTCAATGCATTTTGTTACCTTCTATTCCAAGGTGCCCGAGACCTTGCCTGAAGATCACAAAACTCGGGCAGCATTGTAGGGGGAAATGCGGTTGGCCTTGCCTGCCTGCCTCCTGTGGGAGGGAGTCCCACAGTTTAACAATGTGCTGTGCGGATAAGTCCTTTCTTTGATCTGCCCCAATCGCCCGACATTTGGCTTCCTTGGAGGTCCACGAGTTCGAGTGTTATGAGAGAGAAGAAATGTTTTCTCTCCCTGCTTTCTTCCATCGCGCTGCCTTTTCTGCCTACCAGAAAGTCCCAGGCGCAGTCGACTTTCTTGGCCGGTTTCAGGGAGCCTTTCCAAGTTTCTAGTCCCTGGCGGGGACTCCCGTGGGCGCAAGCTTGGGTCGGAGGGTGGGCTCCTGCTCCCTGCGCCCCTGACCCTCTCCCCTCCTTTCTCCGCAGTTTGTGGCCTTCTGCACCATGCACACGACCGACCACCCGGAGGTGATCCCCTACCTGTCGGGGCGGCACCAGAAGGCAGTGCCCGCCTTCCTCTCCTCAGTGGAGTTCCGCAACGTCCTGGGCCGCTGCCTGGCGCGGGTGCAGGCGCGCAGCAGCAAGGTCTACGTCTACATCAACGAGCTCTGCACCGTCTTCCGGGCCCACAGCCAGAAGAAGAAGCCGCCCTTGCCGGCTCCGGCGCCGGAGGCCCCCGGGCCCAGTGCTGCCCCTGCGGGCGCCGCAAAACCTCCGGGCCCCGCTGCGAAGGCTCCGGGCGAGGGCGCCAAACGGCAGATCCGCCACCTGGAGAACCTCCTGCGGCTCCACGAGGAGGAGATCCGGAAGCTGCAGGAGCGGGAGCTGGACCTGGAGGAGCTGGACAGCGAGGACTCGACGTACCTGCAGGAGAGCCGGCTGAAGCGCCGCATGGTGCACATCTTCCAGCGCCTCTGCCAGCTGAAGGACTGCAGCAGCCTGACGGGGCGCGTCATTGAGCAGCGCATCCCCTACCGCGGCACCCGCTACCCGGAGGTCAACCGGCGCATCGAGCGCCTCATCAACCGCCCCGAGGCCTTTCCCGACTACGCCGACATCCTCAAGGCCGTGCAGAAGGCCAGCGCCCGCCACAGCCTGGGCCTGCCCAAGCGCCAGATGGAGAGCATGGCGGCCGAGGCCTTCCGCGAGGTGGGCAACCGCCTCCAGGAGCGCCGCCACCTCGACCTCGTCTACAACTTCGGCAGCCACCTCACCGACCAGTACCGGCCCAGTGAGCGCACGGGGGGCACCGGCGGGAGGCTGGGGGGGCGGTGCGCAGGGGGCGCTGTAGGCCGGCTGCCATGTTCCCCGGCCGGCTATGGACACACATGGGTGCCTCAGAGTTCAGACATAGGCATGCATAATAAAAATGGCGGGGAAGTGGAAATTCCCCTCGGCAGAGACCCGTTTTGAGTGGGGAGACGTTGCCGTCCAATGCACACACAAAACTGAAATGGTGGGAAAGCTTTGAATCATAGAATCCTAGAATCGTAGAGTTGGTAGAGACCACAAGGGCCATCCAGTCCAACCCCCTGCCGAGCAGGAAACACCATCAAAGCATTCTTGACATATGCCTGTCAAGCCTCTGCTTAAAGACCTCCAAAGGAGGAGACTCCACCACACTCCTTGGCAGCAAATTCCACTGCCGAACAGCTCTTACTGTCAGGAAGTTCTTCCTAATGTTTAGGTGGAATCTTCTTTCTTGTAGTTTGAATCCATTGCTCCGTGTCCGCTTCTCTGGAGCAGCAGATCTCCGCAGGGCTTTAAAGGTGCCTCAGGAAATGGTGATGAATATTGAATATTTCTCTGAGAGGCAACTGTTCTGAAGGAGGCTTGGCCATCAAACGGACAGATTAAATGGAAATCACGGGGAAATCTGGAGATTTTCCTCAGAAGAGGCCATTTTTGAGGGCGAAGGAGACTTTGCTGTCGCTTCCGTTGGGCTTAATAAGGTGCCTTGAGAGTTCGGACATAGGCACACCAAATAAAAGCAGCGGGGAAATGGAAATTCCCCTCCGAGGCCATTTTGAGCAGGGAGATCTTGCCATGAAAGGCACATTTGGGATGAAGGGGGGGGGCAATTCTCTCCCCATTTCCCAGCTTCCTCTCTTAAGATTAAATTCTGAAACAAAAAGTCCTTTCCCATCAAGGAAGGTATTGTTTTGGTCTGTCAAGGCCATTTCACTAGAGAAAAACAGCCTCTTCCCTCCCCCCTTCCCCTTCACTCACAAAAACAGATTTTAAATGATATAATCCCATATGAGTAATATGAACACAACGATAATATTAATGTTGTGTTCAAGTCTGGTTTAGTCCAGTATTAGCAATGACTGTTATAGTCCTCTTCTTTTTTTTTAGTCTTGATTTATAACCAGCTGGTACCTCTTAATAAAATAAGTCCACAATTATAATTCCATTAGGTTAGACGTCTTCAACACTCTGAAAGATCAAGAATTTATTTTCCAAAAGTAGCATAGATTCAGAGAGTCGGTCTTTCTTCCAGAGGAAATTTGTACCATTCTTCCATTAAAGAATCAAGTTGAATCACAACATAGGATAGATTCAGGTTGAAATTGAATTCAAGTTTGATGTTTTAAGAAATCTTGAGATTAGTATAAACGAAAGCTGTGTGGAATCTTTTAATCCTTATTGCTCATTAGTAACTTCTCTCCCAAAGTGAACTTTATTCATCAGCACTTTCATATATTTTGTGCCCGTAGCACCAGGAACAGGTGCCTTAGAGTTCGGACGTAGGCACACAAAATACAAATTCCCCTCCAAGGAGGCCATTTTGAGGGGAGAAACTCGGCCATCATTTCCAGGAGAATTTAAAGAGGTTCCAGAGATCAGAAAATAGTGTGAAGTGTTGAAAATCTCCCTCAGAGGCATACCTGCGTAGGCGCAACTTCCGGTGTCACTTTGCCCATCTATGGTCACCGAAAATGGCGGGCGCCGGAAGTCGCGTCTACGCACTTCCGGACATGCGTAGACGCGACTTCCGGCGCCGGCCATTTTCGGGGCCCATAGATGGGCAAAGCAGGGGGGGGAAGGCCGCCGGCAGGAGCAGAATAAGGGAGAATAACGGGAGAGGAACCGGTACGAGGGACTGCTGGGAAACGGTACAAAAAAAAACACCGGGGTTTCCCGGGGAAAACGGGGTACTTGGCAGCTATGCTCAGAGGAGGCCATTCTGAGGGAAATGCACAAAGGAAACAAGTGGCAGGAGCTGTTGGCGTTTCCCTCAGAGGAGGCCAATTTGAGGGAGGAGGGCAGGACTCTGGCCCACGGCTGCTCCATCACCTTTCGGCTTAACAGCATTGTGGCCCCTGAGTGTATTTCACATTGGGGGAGAGGAAGCATCTCTCGCAGAGAACGGCAGTTCTTTCCTTTCTTGGGGAACTCTGGGTCTCCTCCCCCGGCCCTCGCATCTGAGCAGAGCTTTTCGCGCAATGCCGGCCTTGCAGGGGGTTGGACTAGATGACCCTGGGTGTCCCTTCCAACTCTACAATCCTAGGATTCTGCCTTGGCCGCTGACAGGAAATCTGGATCCGGCCGGGGGGGGGGGCTCTCTCCTTTCATCCAACGCCACAGCCTTTTCCGGAAGCTTCCCTGGGGGGGCAGGAGGGTCTGGCTTCCAGGCCAGGCAGGGACTCGGGAGGCGTTTTGCGGGACCCCGGGGGGTCATCCATCCCAACCCGCTGCAACCCCCCGGCCCATCTCTTCCCCTGCAGATTCGGACCCGGCCTTGTCGGACCCTGAGCTGGCCCGGCGCCTGCGCCAGAACCGGGAGACAGCCCTGCAGCGCCTGGAGGAGGTGACCGCCCAGTTCGCGCAGCTGCAGGACAGGAGCGAGGACGAGGGGCTGCGGCGCCGGAGGGAGTCGCGGGGTGGCAGAGACGGGCCCGGTCCCAGCGATGCCCCCGGGTGCCAGCAGGGGGAGCCGGCCTCTCCCCAGGAGGTGAGGGGGCTTTTCGGGGAAAAGGTGGCGCCCCTTGCAGGGGGGGGGTCTCTGGTCGGGGGCCTCTCCCCACCTGCCTCCTTTGAAAGGACCCCCTCTCTCTCGCAGGGCTGGGTTCAAGGTCCTCAATGTTGATTCACAAAGGCCTGTGCCCGGACCCTCAATTGCCATTCCCCAAGTGAGCCAGACAACACTGGGTAGCAGAGCCTTTTGTGTCAATCAACAAATAATAATAATAACACAGTGTCGATGGCACAGCCCTGTGGAACTCCCTGCCACTGGAGATTCAGCAGGCATCTTCCAGCCATCCTTCAAATGCTTGCCGAGAACGTCTGTATTCCACCAGGCAATTGAGTATACCAGTTTCCTGCAATAGATTTGTGACCGTAACACTCCCCCCCCCCAAATGTAATTTTCATTGAGTTTCCAAATTTTTACAGCTTCAGATTATATAGAGAGATTGTTTCGCGTATTGACTTCTCACTCCCATCAAACTCTTTTCTACTACATTCTATTTCAAATTCTTCTCTATTACCAACATCTCTCTAGTACAGTTCCTTTATCGTTTTTCTTCCGCAAGCCCCATCTCGAATCCTGCCCATGATTTCATTTGTTTGCAGTACTTTTCCAGACATTCAAAAAAGGGCCTCCATTCTGCTACAAATAGTTCATTAATTTCCTCTCTTAATATTCTCTTCTTAACGGTCAGGCTTCATACGTAGATCCCCGATCTTTATGCACCTGCATGCTTAACGTTGTAAATGAATAAATGCATTTTTTGTGCCTTGCAGGGGGTAGACTAGATGGCCCCTGGGGTCCCTCCTGTGAGATGCCCTGGTGGGCGGATCCAGGTGTGGGCAGGGGGGGCTGTTTGGGAGCTTGCTTCCTGCAGGCGGGGCAGCTGCTGCTTTGAGACCCCCCCCCTAGAGGGCAAGGGGTCGCTCTGTGCACCGTTCTGGGATCTTGATGGGGCAGAGAGCTTTCTGGGGGTGCCTGTCTCATCCCTGGCACGGTCAGAACTGGAGGGTGACCCTCGATGTCTCTCCTCACTAGGGCAGCCCTGGCCTGAGCGTGGCAAGTGCAGGGGCGGAAGAGGAAGAAGAGGAGGAGGAAGAGGAGGAAGAGTCCTCCTCCGAGTCGGACATAGACGCTGAGCTGCGGAAGAGCCTGGAGGAGGAAGAGGAGGAGGAGGAGGAAGGGGCTGCCCCAGGTAGGCTGGTGGCTGGGGTGGCATCAGAAGGGACCCCCCACTTTGGGAAGGAGCCCGTCCCTCCTTTGGAAGGGGCTGGCTCCTCCTCCTGGGGAGGTTTCACGGGGCTCGAACCCGCAACCCTAAGAGTCTCGGGCTCTACCGACTGAGTTGTCTTGGCTGCGCGGATGCTTTGGCTGAGATTCCTGCTTTGCAGCAGGTTGGGCTGGATGACCCTGGGGACCCACCCAGAGGGGCCTTTTGTGGTGGGGGGGTCCTGCCATTTCACACCCGAGCAGAAAGAGAAAAAACGAAGGAGCCCAGAGTCTGGAATCGAGCTACACATGCTGTTGTGGATTAGATCAGGGGGCGGCAAACTACGGGCCAGGGGCCGGATGCAGCCCACCGGGCTCATAAATCCAGACTGCGGACCCTGCCGCCCGCTCAGTCAGTCCCTGCGCTCAGCCGGCATGGCGTGTGGGGACTGACTGCCGCGAGACGTTGGCACGTCTTTGGATTGGCTGCGGGAAGCTCCTCCAGCCAATCTGAAGCCGCGGACCACCTCTGGGCGACGCCCCCTCCTTTCAGCGTATGGCCAGGAGCCGAGCGGGAGGAAGCGGCGGGGGCGGGGCGGGGAGGCTGCCTCCGCCGCCCCAGCCAGATGCATGGGCTCTGCGGCCCGTGGATCCCTGGTCGAGGCAGAGGACGAGGTGGTGGCGTGAGTGGGGGTGGTGGGGGGTCAAAAGAAAGCTAGATCATGCGGGGGGGAGTGCCTTGCTTCCCCCCCCCCCCGCAGGACCAATTACAGTCATCAGCAGTCGTTAACAGCCATCAACAGATTCACCACTCCTATCAGCCCATCACCCATTCCCACCCCCCACCCTCTGAATATAAATAAGGGTCTGGTTGATTCCGTTTCAGTGTATCTGATGAAGTGTGCATGCACACGAAAGCTCACACCAAAATAAAAACTTAGTTGGTCTTTAAGGTGCTACTGAAGGAATTTTTTTATTTTGCTTCGACTCAGACCAACACAGCTACCTACCTGTAACTAGGACTTTAAAGGTCAGCACCAACACTTTGAACTGTGCTCAGAAACGTACTGGGAGCCAATGTAGGTCTTTCAAAACCAGTGTTACGTGGTCTCGGCGGCCGCTCCCAGTCACCAGTCTAGCTGCCGCATTCTGGATTAGTTGTAGTTTCCGGGTCACCTTCAAGGGTAGCCCCACATAGAGCGCATTGCAGTAGTCCAAGTGGGAGATAACTAGAGCATGCACCACTCTGGCGAGACAGTCTGCAGGCAGGTAGAGTCTCATCCTGCGTACCAGATGGAGCTGATCAACAGCTGCCCTGGACACAGAATTGACCTGCGCCTCTATGGACAGCTGTGAGTCTAAGATGACTCCCAGGCTGCGCACTTGGTCCTTCAGGGGCACAGTTACCCCATTCAGGACCAGGGAATCCTCCACACCCGCCTGCCCCCTGTCCCCCCTCCAAAAAAACAGTACTTCTGTCTTTTGGGCATATTAGCGAGGGCAGGAAAATGGTATTAAATTGAATAAATTTGGTTTGGTTTATAGTAATTTGGTAAATCAATAAAAATAATTGGCCAAACGATAAATTAAAACGACATAACCCTGCTCTCCCTCCCTCCCTCCCTCCCAGATGATGACCCCCACATCCAGGAAGTGGAGGCCGACCAGCACATGGACTTAGAGGCCCCTGAGCTGGTGGCGTCCTCCTCGGATGAAGAGGATGAGGAAGAGCACCACCCGGAGGGGCGCGAAGGAGAGGACCATGGACAGCATGAGGGGCAGGCCCCCGTGGACCCCCCTCCTGCCGTGGGCACCTCCCCCTCCCAGCAGTTCCTCCTGGAGATTGAGGAGGCCCTGACGCTGGAGGCGGGCGAGACGCCGCCCCCCACCCCCTCCCCCCCGCCCCAGAGCCAGGAGGGCAGGGGGGCCTCGCACCCGGTCTTCCTGTCGCGCCAGAAGCCGCCACATCCCCAGAGGCCCCCGGGGGCCAAGCGCAGTCGAGCGCAGGACAACGGCAGCCTCCACGGGGCGGGCGGAGGACCCCTGCGTGGGGTGAACGGGCAGCCCCCCAACAAGCGGAGCAGGCGGGAGTCCAACAGGTGAGCGGAGGAGGGGCAGGGGGGTGGTAAAGGGGAGAGGAGACTCCCTGGGGAAGGGGAAGGGCAAGCGGGTGGGGCTAGATGGCCCCTAGCTGTCCCGTCCAACTATAATTCTGTGATTGCAAGGGGGCTGAGGGGGGCAGGCTGGCCGAGAAGGAATCTATAGGTCCTGGCCTGAACCTGCCTGGGGGCTGAGCCCCGAGAGGGCGATGGCTGGCACAGAACTGAGAGGGAGAGCCTCTTTTAAGAAATACTAATTGATATACTTTCCTTCACCCAAAGAGCACAGGGCACTTGGCAACATAAAATGCAAATGCGGAACATAATGGCCAAAAGCATAATGCCAGTCGCTGACACATTTGCGCCCGAGGCCTGGGGGAAGAGGAACGTGGTTGCCTTTTCTGACTTCAATATGTCCGGCAAACTCTAAATTGCAGAGAAGTTGCATCTGCAAGTTTGCAAAAAATTCCGCATCTGGGTCTTTTCTGCAACTGCTCTCAGAGTGCGGGATTCCCTGGCAAGAGAGGCTCCTTCCTTGCTGTCCTGCCAGAAGGTTTATTATTATTATTATTATTATTATTATTATTATTATTATTATTAATTATATACCGTCCTATACCCGGAGGTCTCAGGGCGTGACACAGAATAAAATCAAAATATAGAACCACAAAATACATAATAAAAAAACCAACAACCCAGGAACTCCCCACTCCCCAAAACCACCTTTTAAAAAAGGAGTTTCACAACATTTAAAGTAAGACAATTAAACCTGGACAGGAGCCACATATTATTAATATTATTTTTACAGTGGTACCTCTTCTTACGAATGTTTCTACTTACGAATGGAGCTCTGTCCGCCATCTTGGATGCTGTTTAGATGAATTTTTAGGTAGGGTTGCTTCGACTTACGAATTTTTTCTCCCAATGCATTCCTATGGGATTCGACTTACATTTTTTTTCGACTTACGAATGTGC
The DNA here is from genome assembly GCF_963506605.1 of Zootoca vivipara. Classification (NCBI taxonomy): domain Eukaryota; kingdom Metazoa; phylum Chordata; class Lepidosauria; order Squamata; family Lacertidae; genus Zootoca; species Zootoca vivipara. Next base: position 289,424 of record NC_083277.1, read on the forward strand.
GTTCGGAAGGCATTAAATTCATAAGTAGAGGTACCACTGTATTGTTATTATTGCTATTGTTATTATTATTATTATTACGGCCTTCCTTTCCTGGCAGGCCTTTGGGAACGCAGGTGCAAAGGCGACCGACCACTAGGCTGCTGTCGGGGCAAACCAGATACTGATTTCTGCTTTGAAATGGGCCCTGACTCCTTGCGTGATCTTTTAGCTTAGTCCAGAAGTAATCTGGGCTCTCCTTCCATGGAGGTTTTTAAGCAGAGCTTCGGATGAGCCAGGGGTTCAAATCCCAAAGGGCATTTTCCAAAGTTCTGCCCCAAAGCAGAGTAAGATTCCTGCTGACTCCCAGCATTGTCCTGCTCAGACGCCATTTGTGTGTCTGCCATGGGGGGCCCCCCAGACCCTGAGGCTGAAGGGCAGCCCCCTTCCCCAGGGATGTGGTGGAGTCCCTGAGAGGTGGCCATGGCATCGGAGAAGGGTGGCGTTGGAAGAGGCCCTGAGGGTCATCTAGCCCAACCCCTGCAAGGCAGGAGTCCCTGTCAGGTGGGAGCGCTTGGAAACTGTTGGAGAGGCTTGAGGGGTGATTCATAGAATCATAGAATCCTAGAGTTGGAAGAGACCACAAGGGCCATCCAGTCCAACCCCCTGCCAAGCAGGAAACACCATCAAAGCATTCTTGGCATATGCCTGTCAAGCCTCTGCTTAAAGACCTCCAAAGAAGGAGACTCCACCACACTCCTTGGTAGCAAATTCCACTGCCGAACAGCTCTTACTGTCAGGAAGTTCTTCCTAATGTCTCGGTGGAATCTTCTTTCTTGAAGTTTGAATCCATTGCTCCGTGTCTGCTTCTCTGGAGCAGCAGAAAACAACCTTTCTCCCTCCTCTATATGACATCCTTTTATTATTCCGCCTGCCCTGATTCCTTCAGGGCAGGCGGAATAATAATATAATAATAATAATAATTTATTATTTATACCCCGCCCATCTGGCCGGGTCTCCCCAGCCACTCTGGGCGGCTTCCAACAGAAGAATAAAACACAATAATCTATTAAACATTCAAAGCCTCCCTGAACAGGGCTGCCTTCAGATGTCTTCTAAAAGTCTGGTAGTTGTTGTTCTCTGGCTTCCAACAAAACAGAAATTCTAAAATACAAAAATCCATCAAACATTAAAATACAGAAATCCATCAAACATTAAAAGCTTCCCTAAACAGGGCTGCCTTGAGATGCCTTCTAAAGGTCTGGTAATTGTTGTTCTCTTTGACCTCTAGTGGGAGGGCGTTCCACAGGGCAGGCGCCACCACCGAGAAGGCCCTCTGCCTGGTTCCCTGTAACTTGGCTTCTCGTAGTGAGGGAACCGCCAGAAGGCCCTCGGAGCTGGACCTCAGTGTCCGGGCAGAACGATGGGGGTGGAGACGCTCCTTCAGGTATACCGGACCGAGGCCATTTAGGGCTTTAAAGGTCAACACCAACACTTTGAATTGTGCTCGGAAACGTACTGGGAGCCAATGTAGATCTTTCAAGACCGGTGTTATGTGGTCTCGGCGGCTGCTCCCAGTCACCAGTCTAGTTGCCGCAAGGGACTGGATGACCCCTCGGGGTCCCTTCTCCAACTCTGCAATTCCACGAATCTGCAAAACGCCCGGGAGGAAGAAGTCAGGCTGTGAAAGCGGCCAGTAAAATGTGTGTTTCTTCTCTGGCAGCTGCATCGAGGTGCCCAGCACTGGCTCAGAGGAGGAGGAGGAAGAAGACGAGGACGGAGGGGGCCGCCTCAGCCTGTCCCCCTCACACAGCCCGGCCCCCTTGGCCGACTCCACCTGCGTCGACTCCCCAGGCTCGGGGCTGGTCACCAGCTCCCAGGGCAGCCCCCAGCCGCAGAATCGGGGCCGCCTCCTTGCAGCCATCTGGAAGGTACTAAATGGCCACCTTGGCAGTGGGGTGGGGTGGGGTGGGTGTGGATTTGCCGCAGGCACAAGAGCCCCAATCTGGAGCCCCCAATTGCTCCTTGGCCACCCAGGCCTCTTCCTTCCTCTCCCAGCACCAGCCCTTAGCTCCTGCTTCTTCCCCTGGGACTCAGCGCCTGAGCCGAGCCTCCTGGATTGGGCCAGTGGCCCTCCTCATAGTGGCGAAATACGCCTAGGAATCTCCTTTTAAATTCACCCAGTTTGATGGCTGTGCCTGCCTCCTGTGGCAGGGAGTTCCGCACTTCAACCGAGTAGGACCTTCTTTGGCCCGCCTTAAATCTCCCCGTGTCGAGCTTCCTCGAACGCCTCTCTTCAGGCCAGAAGAGAGTTCCTAAACTTTGCACCCCTCCTCCCAGCTGGTCTGGTGAGCTGGGTGGGGGGGCAGCCAGCCGGAGGCCTTTGGGTGCTGCTCTGGGGAGGGAGGGGGGTGCCGGGCCCCAATTTCCTCCTCTTCTGAACCCCTTCTCTCCCCACCCCCTGCAGGCCAGCGTGGCGACCCAGTGTGACCCCGAGGAGATCATCGTCCTGTCGGATTCGGATTAGCCCCCTCCCCACAATCTGGCACAGACTTGGGGGGGGAGCAGAAGGACAGGTGGACCCCCCCCCCAAAAGAAATACTGGCTTGGTGGAAGGTGGCGATTCTGCCTTCATGGACTCACGGGGGGGGGGCTTCTGCGTGATGCATGAGGGGGGGCAGGGGACGGAGGACGGGGACTGCCGTGTTTGTATTTTTCTGGGTGCCATGGGGGGGTGGCAGGGGGGTGTCCTGTCTGTTTGGGAGCTCATTTTGCAAACAAAAAACAAAAAAAGCAGGGTTAATAAAAAAATAGGCATATATTTTTCTGTAGGCTGCCGTGAGTCTGAGTTCTGTTAAAGCAAGACAAGGGGTGGTTTGGGGGGAGCACACCTGGGGGGGGGCATTTGTTCCCTGTTTCTGTGCTTTCCGTTGAGTTTTTTTTTGTCTTTTTCTATTTTGTTGGGAGCAGCCCAGAGTGGCTGGGACAACTCTGTCAGATGGGCGGCCTAAATTAGAAAACTTATTTTTATTTTATTTTCTATACACACACACACATTTGTTGTTATTATTATTCCCCCCCCCCTTAAGTGGGAGTGGGGAGTGGGTTTAGCCCGTTCCTGTGGTGACAGCTTATAATCCTGCTCTACTCCAGGGACTCCGAGGAACGGGAGACATACGGCACACGGGGTGTTCTGGGTTTCCCCTGGAGGAAATCTTTCAGCCCACGTGGGTCTCGAACCCACCACCCTGAGACGAAGCATCTCCTCCTCTCCTAGCTGAGCTCTCCCTCTGCCTGACCTGAGGTTACTAGCAAGGGGAGGCAGGGAGCGCCTTCCAGACCCTGCCAGGGAGCCACCCCCAAGAAAGCCCTGCTGCGGGGTCCCTAGGGGGCAGTCCTTGGGCCAAGACCCCCTGCTCATTGTGGGGCCCAGAAGTGGTTGACGTGGCGGGAAATGCGCTTAGGTCTTTGGGTGCCAAGCGCAGGGCGGAATTGGGGAGTTGTATCCCCAAGAGCCATCTAGTCCAGTCAGACTCTCGGAAAGTGGATCCTCCCTTCTTCTCGCCAGGATCCAGCCTCCGTTTCTTAGGAATAGCGACTGTAACCTGTATAAACTTTAAAAAAACACAAACTTTTTTAAAAATTATTTTTAGAAAAACTTACTTTAAAAATCTATTTTCTGGTTTTTATTAATCAGAAAGATCCTTCCAAAAAAAATATCTAATTTTTTTGTTGTTTCATTGCCCTGTAGCACCTTGGAGACCACCTGGGTATAAGTTTTGGTGTGCATGCACACTTCTTCAGATACCCGATTTAAAAACACACAAAATCTATTTTCTGTTTTTTTAAAAAATCACTTAGAAAGATCCTTCCCAAAAAAAATCTACTTTTTTTGTTTAATTGCCCTTTGGCACCATAGAGACCACCTGGGTATAAGTTTTGGTGTGCATGCACACTTCTTCAGATACACAAACAAAACTCCGTACAATACGAACTCGTTCTTGAGACCCGCACCAAATCCCTCTGCCGTTTCTATCGATCTTCTGCCTTTTCCGTCCAAGCTGCCGGCCCAGCAGACCCAAAGAGCTCCATGCAGCCCCGGATCCCGTTTCGGCTCCAGCGCCGGGTTTTCCAGAGGCTGCGCTGGAGAGTCGTATGCAAATGAAGCCCCGCCCTGCGACTCGGGGGCGGGAGCCGAGGTTGGGGTGCGCATGCGCCGCCCCTCCCTCCCTCCCTCGGCCGCGAGCGCGCTTTGCGTCGGCCGTCAAATGCGCGCGCCTTAAAGGCGACGCGGGAGGCGGGCGCTGCGCCTTTAAGCCGAGCCGGAGGAGGAAGAGGCCGCGGCGGCTGCGAGCGAGGAGGAGGGTGAGCGGAGGGGAAGGGGGGGCGAGGCGGGGTCGGGAAAGGGGGGCAGCGGGGCGAGGGCGCCTCTGAGCGCGTGCAGAGCGCGGGGGGCGGGGCTCGGCGCCCGCTGCTCCTGAGCACGTGCAGAGGGCGGGGGGGGGGTTGGGGGCCAGACAAAGCGGCAGGGGCGGCGAAGCAGCTGGGGGGGGGAGCCTCCAGGTGCAGGCGCAGTCTACCTGCCCGCCAGAGGCTTCTGCTACGGAATCAGCTGGGGGGGGGGGCGGTGGTCGTCCGGGATTCGCAGGAGGTTCGCCATCGAGGAAAGCAATCGCAGCAGCCCTGCTTCGGAACGGGCCAGAGTTCCGATCCCAAGACGGGGGACGATCTCCTCCGCTTTCTCCCAATCGGCTGAGGCTTGGCTGAGCAAGAGGCACCTGCTAGATCTCAAGAGGCAGGGAGTTCCAAAGTGCACCAAATAGACTTTGTAGAGATGGAAGGGACCCAGCCCAACCCCCTGCAAGGCAGGAATAGGCAGCCGTCCATCAAAGCTGCAACCTTGGCATTAAATGCACAATGCAAAGTGTTGGTGCTGACCTTGAAAGCCCTAAATGGCCTCGGTCCAGTATACCTGAAGGAGCGTCTCCACCTCCATCATTCTGCCCGGACACTGAGGTCCAGCACCGAGGGCCTTCTGGCGGTTCCCTCATTGAGAGATGTGCGGTTACAGGGAACCAGACAGAGGGCCTTCTCAGTAGTGGCACCCGCCCTGTGGAATGCCCTCCCTACAGATGTCAAAGAGAATAACAATTACCAGACCTTTAGAAGGCATCTGAAGGCAGCCCTGTTCAGGGAAGCTTTTAATGTTTAATAGATTATTGTGTTTTAATATTTCTGTTGGAAGCCGCCCAGAGTGGCTGGGGAAACCCAGCCAGATGGGCAGGGTATAAATAATAAATTATTATTATTATTATTATTATTATTATTATTATTATTATTATTATTATTATTATTATTTATGATGGTGTTCTTACAAACACAGAGGTGCCAATTCCGCCAAACAAACAGATCAATTGGAGGGGGGGGGGCCTGTGGGTCAGGCCATCTCTCGGGTAAACTGGTCCCAAGCTGTTGAGGGCTTTACATGCTAATACTGTAGTAACATTTTGAACTCTGCCCGGCAGCCCATGGGTGACCAGGGCATATCTCTGAGCACAAGGGTGATATCCTGGCAAGCAATCGTGCTGCAGCATCCTCCACTAACTGCAAGGGAAGCCCCACGGAGAGCGCATTGCAGTTATCCACCCCTGAAGTAGCCAGGGCATGAGCAGCTGTGGCCAAGAATGGTCGCCGCCGCCAAACCACTTGCAGTTGCTCAGAGGCCCTTCTGGTCACAAGGGCTCCCTGAGTCTCCAGGGACAGGGCTGGATCCAGAAGGACCCAAGCTGTGAACCTGTTCTCTCAGCCCAGCCAGGCAACTGAACCATTTCATAGAATCCTAGAGTTGGAAGAGACCACGAGGGCCATCCAGTCCAACCCCCTGCCAAGCAGGAAACACCATCAAAGCATTCCTGACACATGGCCGTCAAGCCTCTGCTTAAAGACCTCCAGAGAAGGAGACTCCACCACACTCCTTGGTAGCAAATTCCACTGTCGAACAGCTCTTACTGTCAGGAAGTTCTTCCTAATGTTTAGGTGGAATCTTATTTCTTGTAGTTTGAATCCATTGCTCCGTGTCCGCTTCTCTGGAGCAGCAGAAAACAACCTTTCACCCTCCTCTATATGACATCCTTTTATATATTTGAACATGGCTATCATATCACCCCTTAACCTTCTCTTCTCCAGGCTAAACATACCCAGCTCCCTAAGCCGTTCCTCATAAGGCATCGTTTCCAGGCCTTTGACCATTTTGGTTGCCCTCTTCTGGACACGTTCCAGCTTGTCAGTATCCTTCTTGAACTGTGGTGCCCAGAACTGGACACAGTACTCCAGGTGAGGTCTGACCAGAGCAGAATACAGTGGTACTATTACTTCCCTTGATCTAGATCAGGCATCCCCAAACTGCGGCCCTCCAGATGTTTTGGCCTACAACTCCCATGATCCCTAGCTAACAGGACCAGTGGTTGGAGAAGATGGGAATTGTAGTCCAAAACATCTGGAGGGCCGAAGTTTGGGGATGCCTGATCTAGATGCTATACTCCTATTGATGCAGCCCAGAATTGCATTGGCTTTTTTAGCTGCTGCATCACACCGCTGACTCATGTCAAGTTTGTGGTCTACCAAGACTCCTAGATCCTTTTCACATGTACTGCTCTCAAGCCAGGTGTCACACATTCTGTATTTGTGCCTTTCATTATTTTGGCCCATGTGTAGTACTTTACATTTTTCCTTGTTAAAATTCATCCTGTTTGCTTTGGCCCAGTTGTCTAATCTGTTAAGGTCATTCTGAAGTGTGATCCTGTCCTCTGGGGTATTAGCCACCCATCCCAATTTGGTGTCGTCTGCAATATTGCTCAGGACGCCCTCAAGCCCATCATCCAAGTCATTGATAAAGATGTTGAACAAGACTGGGCCCAAGACAGAACCCTGTGGCACCCCACTAGTCACTACTCTCCAGGATGAGGAGGAGCCTTTGATGAGCACCCTTTGGGTTCGGTCAGTAAGCCAGTTACAAATCCACTGAATGGTAGCATTGTCTAGCCCGCATTTTACCAGCTTCTTTACAAGAATATCATGGGGCACCTTGTCAAAGGCCTTTCTGGGAGCTCCTTGCCCACAGGATTCAATCCTTGCCAGGATTCAAGCTCAGCTTGCTTTTCCTCATCCATTTCCCCACTACGTCCAAACAGTGGATCTCCCGCTTCAGATGTTATGGAGAATTCTAGGCTGCATCAGCAGTCCAGTGTCCAGATCAAGGGAAGTCATAGTTCCTCTCTATTCTGCCTTGGTCAGACCACACTTGGAATACTGTGTCCCATTCTGGGCACCACAATTTAAGAAGGATGTTGACAAGCTGGAGCACATGCAGAGGAGGGCAACCAAGAGGATGAAGGGTCTGGAGACCAAGCCTTATGGGGAAAGGTTGAAGGAGCTGGTTGTGTTTAGCCTGGAGAAAAGGAGAGGAGATATGATCTCAAGGGCTGTCCCATGGAAGATGGAGATCGTTTGTTTTCTCCTGCTCTGGAGGGTAGGACTCGAACCAGTGGCCTCAAGTTACAAGCGAGAAGATTGCGACTGAACGCAACGGAAGGGGAACAGACTCCCACAAGAGGCGGTGGACTCTCCTTCCTTGGAGGCTTTTAAATAGAGGTTCAATGTCCATCTGTCGTGGATGCTTTGGCTGTGATTCTTGCATTGCAGGGGGCTGGACTAGATGACCCCTGGGGTGCCTTCTATGATTCCTCATGACTGCTGGCAAGGGCTTCATGTAGATATTAAATACAGTAGACTGGAGATGATCTAGTTCCCAGCGGCATCCCAGAGCGCAGCTGGCAGGGGGCCGAAAGGCCCCCCTCTCGATGCTGCTCTCTGGACCCTCCGCTTGGTTACTGAAGTCACCCAGGATTATTGTTTTGGGGGTCCCCCAAGAATCCCTTAGCGACTGCCTTGGCCAGCCAGATCAGGGGTGCTGCCAGGCAACCGGGGGCGGCGGGGGGAGCAGCAGAACTCCCCCCCCCCGGTCTATCTGGCGCAGCATCATCCCAGGCCCTTCAAGCCCGCAGAATCCTAGAGTTGGAAGAGACTTTGATCCTTCCTCCATCGCAAGGTCAGGAGGCTCCCTGGTCAAGGAGGTAGTGAGCAACACCCTCTCCTCGGCCTCCCAGTCTAGCCTGGTACCACGGTAGAAACACAAGTGGGCACAACTGGGTAAGGCCAGCCAGGCCCAGGCAGATGACTCCCCCAAACTTGCTCAGGAGCAATATTAGAATTGCTGGGTAAAAAACAGGTATTTGAAATGGACAGCAACTAAGAAGAAATTCAAGTCGTGGGGCTTCTGCCTGTCTGGATGGGCTTGCTCAAATAACTGTGCTTAAAGGAGGCCACAGAAAGACCCCGGCAATGTCAATAGGCAGGGAGTTCCACAGGCCTTGGATCGATCACAAATATTTTGAGAAGCAGGTTCAAAGTTCCCACCCCCTTTGGCGGTATTATCTGAATAGAATAGGTACAGCGGCTGGGAGAGAGGAAGAGCTCCGGGTGGCCTTAGGCCCAGTGCTTCTCTCTTGCCAGCGAAATGAATCACCGGCTCTCCTGCCAAGAGTCTGAACAGCCTCCTGCTGGCCCAGGGAGTTATAAAAGTCAAGCAGCTCTGGTTCCTCCGCACTTACATAAAATAATGTTATGTCACAATCCGTGCAATAAAATAATGTTATATCACAATTGCACGTGCAAGTGGGAACAAGCACCATGGACCGGGGCGGTGGGGGGGGGGGTACCGTGTTTCTCATATTTTAAGACATGTCTTATATTAATTTTAACTCAAGAAAATAAGCCTATGGCTTATTTTCGGGGGTGTCTTATTTTTTGCTGAGCCCCGACTGAGCGGGAACCAGCAAAGGCAGCAGCCCGCCGCCGACTTGGAGCTCGAGCCGGCAAAGGCAGCAGCGCATGCTCCATTGGGGCTCGGCAAAACTACCCCGCTCCGCCCCCCGTTGGCTACTTGTTGCGTGTCTGTTTTACTGTTTAACTTTTACCGTAGTAAATAACAGCTCTCAGCCTTCCTGACGTGTTCGGAGTGGGGGGAGGACCTAGTGGACCTAGTACCCCCCAGTTCCTGCCGCCGGCAGGAACTCCAACAGAGCGCGCGCTTTGCCGAGCCCTGACTGAGCGGGAACCAGCAAAAGCAGCAGCCCGCCGCCGGCTTGGAGCTCCAACAGAGCGCGCGCTTTGCCGAGCTCCAAGCCGGCAGCGGGCTGCTGCTTTTGCTGGTTCCCGCTCAGTCAGGGCTCGGCAAAGCGCACGCTCTGTTGGAGTTCCTGCCGGCGGCGGGCTGCTGCTTTTCCTGGTTCCCGCCAGTCGGGGCTCCGCAAAGCGCGCGCTTTGCCCTACCCTTCAAGTGGGCCGAGGCTGAAGCGGACGGCTTTCCCAGCCGCGCTTCGCCCCAGCAGTGAAGAAACCATTTTTACGTGTATACCGTCAGTCGGGGCTCCGCAAAGCGCGCGCTTCTGCCCTTGCCGAGTCCCGCTGGGTCGGGACTTGGCGCGGCGTGCCCGTACTAGCATGTCTTATTTTCGGGGTATGCCTTATATTTCGCCAGGTCTTGAAAATCCTGCCATGCCTTATTTTTTAGGGATGCCTTAAAATATGAGAAACACGGTACTTCTGAGTAAACGTGCTCCATTCATGCCAGGCGCTTTCTGTGGGGCTACCCTCGTGCCTCGGGAGGATGCTGCAGTGCACTTGCTGACGGGAGTGAGGCCTAGGACACCCTTTGTTGCTCGGAGATCTGAGCAAGTTGGGACCAGTTTACCTACGAGATCCTGATTTGCAGGGGGGGGTGACCCGTGGGGGTCCCTTCCAAATCTACGATTCTGTGATCGCCTCACCACACAAAATACTCCCATCTTTTAGAGTGGCATCAACTACCCTGTTTCCCCTATTTTAAGACGTCGTCATAAAATAAGCCATAGCAGGATTTTTAAGCAGTCAAGAAATATAAGCCATACCCCGAAAATAAGACATAGTGATAGGCGCAGTAGCAATGCCGGCCGCAGCGGGGGGCGGGGGGAATAAGACATCCCCTGAAAATAAGCCATAGTGGGGTGTTTTTTAAAGGAAAAATAAATATAAGGCGGTGTCTTATTTTTGGAGAAACACAATACGCTTTGGAACTCCCTGCCTGTTGACATTAATCTCACAGGAAACTATTTCCGATCCTTCGCTGGGTGACATTTTGCTTTCTTCGTCTTTATTTATTTACCTACTTAATACATATAGCTGCCCTATAGCAGAAGAATTCTAGGGAACCAGGGGGTGTGGTGCTCAGAGGGTCGGACTCGGGAGATCAGGGTTCAGATCCCCATTCAAACTCCCCGGGTGACCTTGGAGTCGGTCGCAGCCTCTTTGCCTGCCCCACAGGGTTGTTGTAGGGATTAACTGGGGAGTGGGGTGGATAATAGTGTGGTGGAGTCTCCTTCTTTGGAGGTCTTTAAGCGGAGGCTTGACAGGCATATGTCAAGAATCCTTTGATGGTGTTTCCTGCTCGGCAGGGGGTTGGACTGGATGGCCCTTGGGGTCTCTTCCAACTCTACGATCCTATGATTCTAATATGCTTTCATAAATGCTGAGCAGCCCTGTTCAGGGAGGCTTTTAATGTTTAATAGATTATCGTGCTGTCTTTTTCTGTTGGAAGCCGTCCAGAGTGGCTGGGGAGACCCGGCCAGATGGGCGGGGTATAAGTAATAAATTATTATTATTATTATTATTATTATTATTATTATTATTATTATTAGCTCTTCTGCTGCCTGCTTCAGAAAGCTGGAGGGGCCAGCCAGAGGGAGAAGTCCATTGCCAATGTGGCTTCCAGGGGTTCTCTTGGTTCCCCCTACGAGCCATCGGTGGAGCCGCCTTCCTTTCCCAAGCCTTCTAACCAAAGCTCCTTTTCCCGTGTCCTTTTTCCTGTTCCGCGTAGGAGACGGCCGCCCCCTCCCCAGCGCCATGGAGGCCTCTTCTGGCCTCCCCGTGGTCCACGTCGACTTCCCCGAGGTGACCAGCGCCCTGCTGGAGAATCTCAACCAGCAGCGGGTGGAGGGCAAGCTGTGCGACATCGCCATCCACGTCCAGGGCCGCGTCTTCCGGGCCCACCGGGCCGTGCTGGCCGCCTCCTCGCCCTACTTCCACGACCAGGTGCTCCTGAAGAACATGACGTCCATCGTGCTGCCCAGCGTCATGGACCCCGTGGCCTTCGAGACGGTGCTGGGCTCGGCCTACACGGGCAAGCTGAGCATGGCCTCCGACGAGATCGTCAACTACCTGACGGTGGGCAGCGTCCTGCAGATGTGGCACATCGTGGACAAGTGCACCGAGCTGCTGAAGGAGCGCCGGGGCGCCTTCCTGGGGCCGTCCTCGTCCTCCTCGTCCTCCTCCTTCCGCGCCCACTCCAGCCGCACCAGCGACAACCAGTCGCCCAGCAGCAGCAACTACTTCAGCCCCCGCGACACGGGCGAGGGCCCCGAACACGGCAAGTTCCACCCGCTGCGGGGGGCTCTGGCGGGAGAGCGCGAGGACCACGACGAGGAGGTCATCTTCCAGGCCGAAAAAGGCCCCCCGCGCTGCCCGGACGCCTTCGCCGCCGGCAGCAAGTTCGTCCTGGAGACGGACGACGACGTCAGCGACAGCAGCGAGGGCCGGCGCCCGGCCTACGTGCGCCCCAGCATCATGCCCCAGAAGCAGTGGGTCTTCGTCAAGAAGGAGCGCTCCCAGGAGGACCTGGTGCTGACCTGCGAGGAGGACGAGGACCCCGTGGAGGTGGCCGGGCCGGCGCCCGAGGCGGCGCTCAGCATCAGCGACGTCCGTACCCTGACGGAGCCCGGCAGGGGGGGCAGCTCGGGGGGCAAGTTGGAGGAGCAGGTGAACTTCTGCGAGTCCTCGGAGGACTTCCCCTCGGCCTACGAGGGCCTGGAGGAGGCCGCCCCCTTTGCGGCGCGCGGCGCCCTCCTGCCCATGGACATGCAGGGCAACCAGATCGTGGTCTTCCCTCCGCAGGCGCCGGTGGAGCACGGGGCGGTGCAGCTGGCGGCCGGCTCGGGCGACGGCAACAAGATCTTCATGTGCCACTGCGGCAAGGCCTTCTCGCACAAGAGCATGCGCGACCGGCACGTCAACATGCACCTCAACCTGCGCCCCTTCGACTGCCCCGTCTGCAACAAGAAGTTCAAGATGAAGCACCACCTGACCGAGCACATGAAGACCCACACGGGCCTCAAGCCCTACGAGTGCGACGTCTGCGCCAAGAAGTTCATGTGGCGAGACAGCTTCATGCGCCACAAGGGCCACTGCGAGAGGAGGCACCGCCTCGGAGGGGGGGCGGGCGTTTCCGCAGGGGGCGGCCCGGCGCCCGCCAAGAAGGAGGCGCCGTCGCCCTCCCGGATGGGCGCCGAGGCAGAGTGGGGCGCCGGGAGGTCCCCCCGCAGCGAACTGGGCTTTGCGGGGAGCAGTAAGATGTGAGGGGGGTCCTGGGGGGGAGCAGGGGGGCAGCCCAAGCCAGACAAGTTTGATGCAACTCCCCCAGTGGACTGATCCCCCCACCCCATCCGAAGCGGCTCCTCTGCAGCCTCCGTCTCCCCCAGGAAGGATCGGGACCCCTCCCTGCTCCTTGTAAATAGCCCCCCCCTTCTCCATTGTCAGTCGATGTCGTCCCCCATGTCTGCGCCTTGCAAGGAGGGAACCATAGAGTTGTAGTGTTGGAAGGGACCTCGGTGGTTATCTAGCGCCCCTGAGGGACTGAACACTAAATAGCCCCCCCCCTCACCTTCCATGTGCTCAGTTGGAGGGGGGGGTCATGTAGCAGCCAGCCCCCTTCCTCTCCCCGCCCCCCTTGTGCCTGCCCTGTGGGTATCCGTGGCTCAGGAGAGCAGACGCTTTGTCGAAGAGGCCGCCTGGCAGGGGTGGGGAGGGGGCTCAGCTCCCCAGCTGAGCAAGGACACCCCCCTCCCACCGCCAGAAACCCAGCAGAGGAGCACCCAGCGGTCAGAAAAGGTGGCAACTCTGAGCTGAACACCACCGACCAACATGTCTTTGTGTGTTTGTGTGTGTGTGTGAGAGAGAGAAATTCAAATTGTACCCCCAGGGAAAGGGGGAAGATCAGGACCTTTGTCATAATTGTGGGGTGGGGGAGGCCTCTATCTGCCCCCCCCATTTTATAGCTCCTCTAAGGAGAACGTGGGGTGCAGAATACTTCCCCCTGCATTGCCCTTCCCAGAGTTGTGCTGTTTATCTCCCCCTCCCCGTTCCGCATCTTGTTCTGACTGCCTCCATTTACCTTTGAGATTTTTTGTAACTTAACTTCCTTTGAGTCTCTCTTTTTCTTTTTTTTAAAGGAAACAAAACAAAGGAACTGAACCTTCTCTATAAATATTTATTGATCTCTTTTGTGGCCCCGACCATGGTTTCTCTATTTCTACGCCAGCTTCCCAGTCCCGTCCCGTCCCCCCCACCAACCCTGCTGCCGTTCGGGAACCTCCATCCTCACCATCAAGAGGTTGATGTTCATAGAACCCTAGGATTGTAGAGCTGGAAGGGACCCCCAAGGGTCATCTAGCGCAACCCCATGGGTAGAGGTAGAGATTCTTAATCTCAGGGTTGTGGGTTTGAGCCCCACGTTTGGCAAAAGATTCTTGCATTGCAGGGGGTTGGACTAGATGACCCCCGTAGAGTCCCTCCAAATTCTACCATTCTATGAAGGCAGGACTCTCAGCTAAAGAATAACCCAACTGCGTAGAGATCCTTTACTTGTTTTGCTTATTTATTAAATTTGTATACCGCATTTCATCCGCACCTCTCTGGGCGGTTCGGAGCATAAAGCTACAAGATGAAAATACAAAAATAGATAATAAAAACAAGAATGAAACAAAACAGTAGCTGCCCCTCCAACGAAGACATTGAAAAGGGTATAAACTGTTAATTGAAGAGGAATGTGGGCACAATGAAGGCGCCAGGTGGACCTCCCTGGGGGGGAGCATCATCCCAGAAGTGGGGGGGCCATTGCAGAGGCGGCCCTGTTCTCCAGTTGCCGCCCTCTGGAGCTCTCATGGACGAGGCAAACGAAGAAGGGCTTCAGAGGACGGTCACAGCGTCCGGGTCAGTTCATATGGGGGTCGGCTTGCCCTATGCCTGGAATTTCCTGGACAGAGCTGGGATTCGGCTGTCGGGAAAAGTGTCTGGGTGGAAATCGCTTAAATGTCCGGGGAAATCCAGATTTATGGCAACCGTCGATTTGGGCGAATTTCCTTAAAAAGAGCTCCAAGACTTCATTTTCGAAGGGGACAGATTCTACCAAAAAATAATAATAATAATCAACTCCTTTGGCAATCTGGCATCTCTACATGGGGGGAGGCAGTCATTGAGGTGTTGCAGTCCTGAACCCTTTAAGGTCAAAACTTTGAATTGGGCCTGGAAGTAATACCGTAGTACCACTATTCTGCTCTGGTCAGACCTCACCTGGAGTACTGTGTCCAGTTCTGGGCACCACAGTTCAAGAAGGATACTGACAAGCTGGAACGTGTCCAGAAGAGGGCAACCAAAATGGTCAAAGGCCTGGAAGCGATGCCTTATGAGGAACGGCTTAGGGAGCTGGGTATGTTTAGCCTGGAGAGGAGAAGGTTAAGGGGTGATATGATAGCCATGCTCAAATATATCAAATGATGTCATATAGAGGAGGGAGAAATATTGTTTTCTGCTGCTCCAGAGAAGCGGACACGGAGCAATGGATTCAAACTACAAGAAAGAAGATTCCACCTAAACATTAGGCAGAATTTCCTGACAGTAAGAGCTGTTCAACAGTGGAATTTGCTGCCAAGGAGTGTGGTGGAGTCTCCTTCTTTGGAGGTCTTTAAGCAGAGACTTGACATGCATATGTCAAGAATGCTTTGATGCTGTTTCCTGCTCGGCAGGGGGTTGGACTGGATGGCCCTTGGGGTCTCTTCCAACTCTATGATTCTAAACTAATGGGCAGCCAGTGCAGTTGGACCAGAATCGGTGTGAGGTGCAACCTTCCTGCCCAATTCTGCGCCGGCTGAAGTTTCCGAACTGTCTTCAGAGGCAGCCCCATATATAACACATTGCAGGAATCCGACCTAGAGATCACCGGAGCATAGACATCCGAATTTAGGTTCCCCCTGTCCAGATCGGGGCTCAGCTGGGCCACAGCATCCCGGACAGACAGCCCCCCAACCTCTTGCCAACCCAGCGCAGGCCCGAGCCAAGCATGTTGTTTTTCCAGCTTACAAAACTCTCCCCGTTACACAAGGCTGCATTCCTGGGATTGCGCCAGGGGATCCTGGGGGGAGGAGGGGAGTTTCGTAACCGACCCCCCTCCCCGGGGCGGGACCACAAAATGCCTTAAATTCGGGGTGGGTGTGATGGGAGCATCTTCGACCCAGAGGAAAAGGACAGCTGACGGCCTGAATCTGCGTCGCCTGGAAGCCCCACAGATCGAGGGAAGGTGTGTCGGGGTTCAGGGGGGGCAGGGAAGGTCTCTCCCAAACCGAGGCCTGGGGTGTGTGTGCTCTGCTCAGGGAGGAAGGGGTTCTGGCTCTGTGCCTCCGTCGCTGGGTCTCCTAACCCATTGGGGGGGGGGGGTCTCTCCCTCTCTAGCCCCCATCCCTCCCAGCAATGCTGAAGACCAAAGTTGCCCCCCTGCTGCTCCTCCTCCTGGTGGGGTTTGCCGCCTGTGAAGAGAGGTAAGCTGGGCGTGGGGCGGGGGGATTGGCATATTGCCCCCCAGAATCCTTGAAAGGGACTCCCCTGGGTCATCTAGCCCGGCCCCCTGCAAGGCAGGAAGCGCAGCTAATCGCATCCCCCCCTCCCCGCTTCGTGATACCAGCTTTCCAAAGAGTCCCTTGCCCCCCCTCTGGCCAGGGGGCGCTATCACCTACTTTGGGAACTTCTGCCAAGGACCTGGATTCCAGCCCCTGCTCCTAGGGCCATAGAATGGCAGAGTTGGGAGGGGGCCTCGGGGGTCATCTAGCCCAACCCGTTCAGGGCAGGGATCTCAGCTCAAGCGTCCCTGGAAGATGGCCATTCCGCCTCTGCTCCCAAAAAGGGGAGGATGAAGCTCCTTGGGGGGCCCGCCACTCTCTCCCTCCCAGCCTAGCCTACCTCGCAGGGCTGTTGTGGAGAAACCATGTATTGTCACCTGGCGGAAAGGTGGGATACAAATGCAGGAAGCATAGAATCCTAGAGTTGGAAGGGACCACAAGGGCCATCCAGTCCAACCCCCTGCCAAGCAGGAAACGCCATCAAAGCATTCTTGACATATGCCTGTCAAGCCTCCGCTTAAAGACCTCCAAAGGAGGAGGCTCCACCACACTCCTTGGCAGCAAATTCCACTGTTGAACAGCTCTTACTGTCAGGAAGTTCTTCCCAATGTTTAGGTCCGCTTCTCTGGAGCAGCAGAAAACAACCTTTCTCCCTCCTCTATATGACATCCTTTTATATATTTGAACATGGCGATCATATCGCCCCTCTCCCCCCCCCACATTCAACCCCCCCCCCTTTCCAGGGAAGTGACTCCCTGCAGCAAGAAAGGCCGCGAGTGCTTCTCCTACACGCTCGTCTGCAACGGCTCCGGCTATGAGGTGAGCGGCCCCCTCCGCCCCCCACCCCAGCCCCCTTGCTCTGTCGGGGGGACGGACCCCCGGCTGCATCTTGACCCCCCCCATCTCCCCCTGCCCCCTTACCAGGCTCGGATCTACCAGCCCTCCGTCTGGGTGGCGACCCGCGTCAACGACGGCTCGGCTTACCTCCCGGCCCTGATCCAGGGCTTCTGGCGGCTCTTCCGCTACATCCAAGGGAAAAACGCGGCGGGTAAGGGAGCCTCGGGGCGTGTGCAGAAGGCTCGGCTGTGGGGGAGCCGCCTCCGCTCCCCCCAAGCTGAGAAGCCCCCGGCGGAGGGCAGGCCCAGCCAGACACACACCCCAAAACACTGCCTGGTTCGTTCCGAGATAGACTGCCTCTGCGACTGGAGGTTCCATTAAGCAACAACTTGGGGGGCGGAGGAGACAAAGGGGTGGCCGCGGGGGGGGTTACCTTGGTTCTCCCCCTCCCCCAATATAGTGCCTCCAGGCTCCTGGATCCCAAGGAAAGGCTGGAATGGACAAGGCAAGAGGCTAAGAAATGGCTCCTTCAGGATTAGGGAGGGAGGGGCGCATGCTTGTTCAGGGCGGCGGCCCCTCCCTCTGTGACTTTTCTCCCCCTTCCCCGCTCCAAAAAGGGGTCCACATCCCCATGACCGGCCCGGTGCTGACCCGAGTCCGGGACGACCCTGAGAGCCGCGAGTTCGAGATCTACTTCATGCTGCCGGAGGCCTTTCGGGGGGACCCGCCCGCCCCCACCGAGGAGACGGTAAGAGGGAGGCAAAGGGGGGGGGTCGCCCCGCTTCCCTTATTCTGTCCAGAGGAGTCTGGACCCCCCTCCAGTCTGGACCCCCGGGCCGTGGCGGCTGCTCTCCAGACTGAGCTGCGCTTTTCCTCCTCCCTCCTCGGCGCCAGGTCTTCGTGGAGCGCTTCCCGGAGCTGCGCGTCTACGCGCGCGTCTTCGGCGGCTGGATGACGGACGCCACCCGCTTGGCGCAGCTGCAGTACCTGGACGGGCAGCTGAGCGCGCACGGGCGCCCCCTGCAGGCCGGCCGGCACTACACCGCTGGCTACAACAGGTGAGAGGGGAGGGGTGGGGCTGCGTGGGCTGACCTGCGGAACTCGCAGCCTCAAGATATCGGGCGCCTGCTGCCAGGAGGGAGGAGAGAGGGATCTCGGTCCAGCATCACGTCCTAGAAGGGGGGGGGGCTGCCTCTGAATGCCCGCTGGCTGAGAGGAGGGGAAAGCAAACAGGACCGAAGGGCTAGGACAGGCATCCCCGAGCTGCGGCCCTCCAGATGTTTTGCCCTACAACTCCCATGATCCCTAGCTAACAGGACCAGTGGTAGGGGAAGATTTGAATTGTAGTCCAAAACATCTGGAGGGCTGAAGTTTGGGGGTGCCTGGCGTAGAATGACCTAGTGGTTAGAGTGGTCTCCCAGGAGAACAGGGTTCAAACCCTCCCGGGGCCATTGTGCTTCCTGCTGGGATTAGGGGAGGGGCACAAGGGAAGGGGTCTGGACCCCCCTCTTCCTGGAGCTCACCTACCCCTCTTTCTGTCTCTCTCTCCCCCCCCAGCCCCATGGAGATTTTCAACAGGCGCAACGAAGTCTGGCGAGAGGCGGAGGGAGAGCTGAGCTGCAGCCCCGCCCTCGAGGAATAATTGTTTGCGACCCCCATCAAGGACGCCCACCCCCCCTCGTCTTCTTCCTGCCCCTGGAGCAACTGCACCCCCCCCCAGCTTGAGGAACCTGGGAGTGGGATGTACCCCTCCCTCCTTGAATTTCAGGGGTTGGGCTAGATGAGCTTTTGGGGTCCCCTTCCACCCCTTCCTATTGCCCCAAGGACACAGGGGAGCTGCTTCTTCACCGGTC
Organism: Zootoca vivipara; assembly: GCF_963506605.1. Lineage (NCBI taxonomy): Eukaryota > Metazoa > Chordata > Lepidosauria > Squamata > Lacertidae > Zootoca > Zootoca vivipara. Next base: position 307,908 of record NC_083277.1, read on the forward strand.
AGAGTTCTGCCTGTCTGTTCAGAGGCAGGCCGTCTCCTGCAGGCAAAAGGGTCTAATGCGGCTTCCATCCTCCTGAGTTTCCCCCCCCCCGCCATAGAAGTCTATAATGGGGGGGGGAGCTGGAAGGGGTCCCCAGAGGCAATGTAGTCCACCCTCTCCTTGCCGGCAGAGCCCTAAGTTTCTCTTCACGCTCAACATGAACTGCCTGCCACTCCCTGTCCCAACCGTTCAGGAGACGTTCGCTGCTCACCCCACACCCAAATATGCTGGCGGAGGCTGAGAAAGGGGGGGGGCGGTATTCTGCACCCCTCTGCAAAAGGAAGACATATCACCCAGGAATCACCCGTGAAGGAAATAAATCGCATTAGCAAAGGAAACTTGGCAGAGGTTTTTGTTTACGCGAACCAGTGAGGATCAGCTGAAAGAGGATCAATTTGTAGAGTTGGGCGGGACCCCCAGGGGCCCTCTAGTCTGACCCCCTGCAATAGGGCAGGAAACTGCCCTGAGCTGGGATCTCATGGGTCGGGTGGGTGGGCTCTGTCCCGATCCCAACGCCCTGTGGCTGTTTGGAAGACCCTGCTCTGCTCTGCTCTGCTCTGACTTTCCATTTTGGACGTTGCAAACCTATATCCTTGGAACAGTTCAAGCTGGACCATTTATTTGTTCATTTCAGAGATCCTGGGATTATGGGCTCTCTTCCGCAGAGCGGGACCTGGGAAGGGGGAGAGAGAAGCTCAGAGGGGACCTGGGGCCAGTCAGTCCCTGCCTCTCAGCCCAAACCGCCTCAAAAGATGGATCATTAAACTGATAGAAGTGGTATCTGAAAAAATATACCACCGTGGTTTTCAGCAAAAGAAAAACCAACATAATAACGCCACAAAAAGTTGAAAACTAGCTCAAGGGGAGCCTTCCCTTGTGGGGGTGTCTTTCTGAATGGGCTGCCTAGGAGAAGGCGCCTGAGTCTGACTCTCCAGTGGCAGAAGGTTCCCCAGGACACTCCAGGCTCAACGTGGGTCAAAGGCCGAGAAGAATTTCTTGGAGCAACTTTTGGAAAAAGGGGAATACGTATAAGACATCTAGTAAAATGCCTAATAAAGGTTTGATAGTCATATAAGACATATAACTGGGATGCCGCTAAATAACAATAAGGTGGTCAGGGGGAAGGGTCTTCAGCCGGCCTGCCCTTCTTTTGAATTGGGGGGAGGAGGAGGGACTAAGAAAAGGCCTCCCAGAAAACCAAGGGGGAAAGAAGGTGCTGAGCAGGTGGAGGTGCTGATTTCTTCATATTTGATAGTCATTGCTTTTTTTTAAAAAAAAAAGGGATTTTAAAGTGGGGAGGGGGTCGGAGGTGGCGCTGAGCTTGGCCTGTCCCTGTTACGGATGCAGCCGGTTCAAAGCAAGAGGAACACCTGCCGTCCTTTCCCTCTGTTTCCTGGCAGGAAACCAGCTTCTACTAGGCTCCCAGAACCACATGGAGGCAGGAGACCCCCCCATTTCCCACCCCAGAGCAGGGCTTGACCAATCTGAAGCCTCTCCATTGCACAGCTGGCCAATCCCCTTTCAGATTCCCCTGGGCCTCATCCTCTCCTTCACCAACTATGAGAAAGAAGATTCCACCTAAACATTGGGAAGAACTTCCTGACAGTAAAAGCTGTTCGACAGTGGAATTTGCTGCCAAGGAGTGTGGTGGAGTCTCCTTCTTTGGAGGTCTTTATGCGGAGGCTTGACGGCCATCTGTCAGGAATGCTTTGATGGTGTTTCCTGCTTGGCAGGGGGTTGGACTGGATGGACCTTGGGGTCTCTTCCCACTCTGAATCTACGACTCCCCTTTCCTGAGGGAGTTTCCCCCCTGAGTTTCCCTCTTGGCTGCTTCCCCTCCCAGCTTCTCCTTCATTTCTCCTTCATTCCCCCCCCCCCAAATTGTTTGGGGGTAGATAGATTTCCCCCCATGGCCCCATTGGGAGATGCCAGGCATCCGCCAGGTTCTGCGCCAGGACAGGTGAAGGGGGCCAGGAGGGAAAGCCCCTCTCTGTCTCGGAGGCCCAAGAAGGATAATAATAATAATAATAATAATAATAATAATAATAATAATAATGGCTTCATCTCATCCGAGGTGGAGAGTTCCCTCAGGGGAGTTTAAACTCCGGACCAGCTTCCTTCGTCACCCCAAGAGTCAGTGCTAGGAGGCGGCCAAGGGGAAAGGGGGGCTCTTCCCCAGATGAGGCTGGAGAATCCCCTTCTGGCCCCTCGATCTCGGCGTCCCTGGAGCCCTATCTGGCCCTCGCTTATCACCCAAATGGGCCAAGACATCTGTTCCTCCGCCTCAGGCAGTAGTTCAACAGGAGAAGTCGCTCCCACTCCGGATCCCTGTGGGTCTCAGGGGGCCAGTGGAGCCCAGTGGGGGGACTCTGGGGGAAGTGGCTGAACTGGGGTCCTTCCAGTCCAGACCAGACCAGAAAGAGAGGGAGCTCTCAGAAGAGAAATCCCGCTTTATCACTACCTGAAGGACTCTCCAAGCGGCTCACATTCTCCTTTCCCTTCCTCCCCCACAACAAACACTCTGTGAGGTGAGTGGGGCTGAGAGACTTCAGAGAAGTGGGACTAGCCCAAAGTCACCCAGCAGCTGCTTGTGGAGGAGCAGAGACTCGAACCCGGTTCCCCATATTACGAGTCTACAGCTCTTAACCCTCGTACCTATGGGACCGCCTCTCCTGGTATGCCCCACAGTGTATCTTAAGGTCCACAAATAATAACATTTTGGAGATCCCGAGCCATAAGGTGCTTAGATTGGTCTCAACTAGGACCAGGGCCTTTTCAGTACTGGCCCCGACTTGGTGGAACGCTCTCTCACAGGAGACCAGGGCCCTGCGGGATTTGTCCTCTTTCCGCAGGGCCTGCAAGACAGAGCTGTTCTGCCTGGCCTTTGGGTTGGAGTCAGTCTGACCCCTGTGTTTTCCTCCCTCATGGCTTGGATTCATGGACTACTTAAAATGAGGCTGCATTTTACATTTTAATATTGTATTTTAATCTGTATTTCAAGTAATTGCTTGTTATGTTTTATTGCAATTTTATTGGTGTTAGCCACCCTAAGCCCGGATTTGACTGGGGAGGGCGGGGTACAAATAAAAATGTATTATTATTATTATTATTACACCACACTGGTTCTCCAGTGGAAGCCATTGTGGAGAACCGAACTTGGCTCTTCTCTGCTGAGGGTCTCCTGCCTTTTTTCAAGGCTTCCTGGGAGCTGCAATGGCCAGCAGATCCACCCTGGGGAGCAACCAGAGCTCTTCCTCTTGCCATGGCTATGCCTGCCTCCGTTTCCTTCCCCAGGGCCTTGGAGGAACCTTGGGGTGTAGAAGGAGGAACCCCAAATAGGCTCCTGGCAAATGGGGAAAGGAACCTTATATGGCACTTTCCAGATGAGTCCGGGAATCAACTCCAAGGTCCAGGGACTCATCCGCCCTGGCTTCCTCCTCGGAGGTCCCTTCAGAAGGAGAAGGGGTCCCAGGTCTCCATGGGGGAACGGGGGGGGGGAAGCGTCCCTGAGGCCTGCGTTCGAGGCCAAGGCTTTCACCTTTCAGGCTCCGGCCACCTCCGTGGTGTTTATGGGAGCTGTAGAGATGGGGTCACATCCAGACATTCCCAAGTGGCAGCACATACACCTGGACAACATCATTACTGGCCCCAACAACATCCAACATACCATCTCAGGACTATTCAAGTGCTCATCCTCTAACATTGTGTATGCCATCAAATGCCAACAGTGCCCTTCAGCTCTCTATGTTGGACAAACAGGCCAAACCCTACGCCAAAGGATAAATGGACATAAATCTGACATCAGGAACCACAAGACAGAGAAACCAGTAGGAGAACACTTCAATCTCCCAGGACATTCTATACAAGATCTCAAAGCAGCTGTTTTATTACAGATAAATTTCAGGAACAGACTGGAAAGAGAAGTTGCTGAATTGGAAATCATTACCAAGCTTAAAACCATGGAGCCACCTGGGATGAACAAAGACATTGGATTCTTATCTCATTATGCATGATCAAGCTTTCTTTAGCGCCTCAGCCCTTGCTTCCCCCCCCCAGGACCATTTGCAGTCATCAGCAGTCGTTTACAGCCATCTACAGGTTTACCACTCCCATCAGCCCATCACCCATTCCCACCCACCCCCTGAATATACATAAGGGTTTGGTGGATTCTGTTTTCAGTGTATCTGACGAAGTGTGCATGCACACAAAAGCTCATACCAAAATAAAAACTTAGTTGGTCTTTAAGGTGCTACTGAAGGAATTTTTTTATTTTTAAACCCAGTCATGTATATGTAGGAGAAATTCAAACAGTGGTTTCTAGACTGGAGGTTACCCACAGAAACCCACAAGAAAAGGAGGAGGTCTCCGAGTGGGAAGATAGGCCTTTATTGAAAAACAAATGGGCCTGAAAGAGCCACATCCCAAAAAGTGTTGCCACGGAAACTAGGGAGATGAAGATGCGTTTCTGGCAGTGGGACAAAATGTCACGGCTAAAGTCTTGAAGGCAGAAACCAGAAAATACTCGAAAATACTACGTCTGCTAAGTCTCCTGAAGTTTTATTCAGTAACGAAGCTGAAAAACCTGCAGTAGGAAGTTCTTCTTTTGTTAATGAACTTTGCTTCTGCGTGAAAGAAGATTCCACCTAAACATTAGGAACAACTTCCTGACAGTAAGAGCTGTTTGACAGTGGAATTTGCTGCCAAGGAGTGTGGTGGAGTCTCCTTCTTTGGAGGTCTTTAAGCAGAGGCTTGGCAGGGGGTTGGACTGGATGGCCCTTGTGGTCTCTTCCAACTCTATGATTCTATGAGACAATAATTTTGGATTGTGATTTGGCTGAGATTTGTTGAAATGGTTTTTTAAAAGGCTTTATAGAAACTGGATGGAGAAACACTAATTTGGATTATGAGACGATCATTATAAGAGTCATATTGAACTGTCTGAGGGTTAAGATTCAAAGGGTGGGCTAGGGAGGGAAATGTAGGGAAAGTGTCATATTGCTGAAGGGGAGGGAAAAGGCTGGATTTATTCTGGAGTGCATATTCCGAATAATTGTTGCAACAGATTATTTTCAGATGGAGACGGGAGTTCCCTTTCCATCTACTTTTTGTATTTTTTATGTTAAGATTCCTTGTTCACACATAGGAAGAGGAGTGTTGGAGGTGAGAAGGAAGGATCTCTCAGGGTGGGAGACGGGGAGAAGAAGGGGGCACCCAGGGGAGAGGTGGGGGAGCCTGCCTTCCTATGTGTTGACGAATGATATGATATACATGATACAAATGTCATAAAGGGTATTTTTAGTTATTCTCCCCCTCCTTTCTCTTTTCTATACATTGTGTTTTGTAAGGGTTGTTTAATAATTTTTGCTTGACTACTTTTCTTTTTTGGTTTCCCCTCCGTACGAATTCTTTGATGGGAAGTGAGACCGTCTTTCCGACTGAAGTTCTTTCCACGTTCCAGGCACTGATAGGGCTTCTCCTCTGTATGGACTCTCTATGCAAAGCGAGATCCCCTCTCTGACGAAAGCTCTTTCGGCATTCGAAGCAGTAGGGTTCTTACGGTAGTATTTTCACTCCCATTGCTGGATCATGGTTCTGACAATGATGAGGGTGCTGCTGTGGGTTCTGTTAGTGACGCAGACACATCGGACTACAAGAGCGCCAACACACTGCTTAGACCAGGCATCCCCAAACTGCGGCCCTCCAGATGTTTTGGCCTACAACTCCCATGATCCCTAGCTAACAGGACCAGTGGTCAGGGATCAGGCCTGGCTCGCCCATTGACGCTAGTGGCGCAATGCACCACGGCGCCTGGGCGATCAGGGGGTGCTGAGGGGCGCCCCAGCAAGTGGGGGAGCTTCGCGGCGGCCTCCCTTTTCCCTCCACCAGCCGCGCCGCGAGAGCAGGGAGGGAAGCGAGCGGAACAGGGGCACTAGGACCCTGTTCCGCTCTGCAACGGCAGGGTCATCCCTCACCCCGGCGCTGCATTTCATTGGTAGAGGTGACGCCACATGGCAGCACCTCTACCAATGAAACGCAGCGCCCTGTTGGCGGGAAGGAACCCGCTGTGGCCCGGCCTGCCCAGGCACCCCGCTCCGCTGAGAGAAGGGAGGAAGGCCGCACGGAGCAGCGGCGCCCCCTCCCCCACTCAATCCGGCGGCATCGGACAGGCACACCAGGTAAGTTTTCCTCTTTTTTTAAGCTGGAGGGCCGAAATTTGGGGATGCCTGTCTTAGCCCATCTGATGAGTCTGATACAGACTTAGAGGTACTACTTTTCACTACAGGACAGTTTTCTCCAAACCTGATCCGAAAGATTTGCTTATTGCACGCAGGTCACAAAGGGCCGCTAAGGCTGATGCTTAAAATTGCTGCTGAAGGTGGTCTGAATGTTTCACATCACGCTGTGAACACAGCATTTTTGTATGGTACTCTGGATGGGGATAGCTACATGCTACCGCCTGACGGTGTACTAAATCAATTGGAGTCCTTGGAGAGTTGAGAAAATCAAATGAGAAGATTCCAAGAGCTCTGGCCAGGGAGTAGATTAATTTTTAGAAAGTTTTAGGTTGAGAATAATAAGACAAATTCCAGTAGCAATCCAGTTTTGGGGAATCCAGGACAAGACCCTGCTTCGGTTCATTCTTCATCAGCTCTAGTTTCAAGTTTCAAGGTCAAAGCGTACAGTACCAGGTAAAGCAGGGACTGGTATGCAGTCTCAATAAGTCTCTGTATGGTCTCAAACAGAGCGCCTGTTTAATAATAATACAGTGGTACCTCTACTTACGAATAACTCTACTTACAAATGTTTCCTCTTACGAATGGAGGTCCGTCCACCATCTTGGATGCGGTTTAGATAGGATTTTTTCTATGTACGAATTTTGGGTTGCTTCGACTTACGAATTTTTTCTCCCAATGCATTCCTATGGAATTTGACTTACAATTTTTTTCGACTTACAAATGTGCGTTCGGAACGCATTAAATTCGTAAGTAGAGGTACCACTGTAATAATAACAACCGCCACTCTGGGCAGCTTCCAACAGAAATATTAAAAATTTTCTTAAAGATTAAAAGCTTCCATAAAAAGGGCTGCCTTCAGATGTCCTCTAAAATTCTGGTAGTTGTTTTTCTTTTTGACCTCTGGTGGGAGGGCGTTCCACAGGGTGGGTGCCACTACCGAGAAGGCCCTCTGCCTGGTTCCCTGTAATTTGGCTTCTCGTAGTGAGGGAACCGCCAGAAGGCCCTCGGCACTGGACCTCAGTGTCCGGGCAGAGCGATGGAGGTGGAGACGCTCCTTCAGGTACACTGGACCGAGGCCGTTTAGGGCTTTAAAGGTCAGCACCAACACTTTGAATTGTGCTCGGAAACGTACTGGTTGTTGGCACTCTGAGCCATGGGGGCCGAATTAAATTGACCGCCGGGCCGGATTAGGCCCCTGAAATGGACTTTGGACATGCCTTCCATAGATGGTAAAAGCACGTCAGGTGTATGTTATAATAACTGTCTGTCTGAGTGGTCATGCAAACTACATACTGTAAGTTTAAGTTCCTGTGAAGCTGAACTTAGTGCTCTGACATCTGCACTCATGGATGTTGAATGGTTACTGTAATTGTGGATGAAAGTTTATTGTCCTATACAGGTTTACCAAGACAACAAATCATGCATAGCTTTGCGTAATTCTGAAGAATATAAGCAAAGAACCAAATACCTGCAGATCAAATTATATCATGCAAGAGATTGTATCCAAAAAGGACTCGTGTGTCCTATATGCCAGTCAAATTAATTCCTGCTGCTTTGTTGTCAAAAGTTGTTAACGAAAAACAATTGCCTGTGTTTATAAATAAGCCGCCCATGAGCTAAATATGCAGCAATGGTTGTCATGAAAAGGGGTAGGATGTTAGTATTTTCACTTTCCCATTACTGGATCATGTGATCGTTATTTACATTCCACACCTTCTGGAAGTGTGAGAACAGAAACCCGGACACAGAACGTCCGTTTTGGTGCTTTGGTTTTTCATCTCTTTGTTCTGTCTCCCAGACAGACAGGAGGTCTGTGTGAGCTGCTCCTCACACTGTTGCTATATTTATATTATGATTTGCTTTGATTTATTTTGATTTATAGCGATGCTGCATACTTCCAACAGCTCAGCTTTCGTTTTCTCTCCTGTTTGTGTGCTCGTATGAGTTGCTGAGATACGGGACTGCTGCCGAACACTTCACGGTTGTCCTGTACCCGGAGGGGGAGGCCTCCATAAGGGTTTCTCCTGGGTATGAATTCTTTGGTGGCTAGTGAGCTTAGACCCCTCCCGGAAGCTCTTTCCACATTCCACGCACTGATAGGGTTTCTCCCCTGTATGAATTCTTTCGTGGGTCTTGAGATTCGCGCTTTGGCTGAAGCTCTTTCCACATTCCAAGCACTGATAGGGTTTCTCCCCTGTATGAGTTCTTTGATGGGAAGTGAGACTGTCCTTTCGATTGAACCTCATCCCACATTCCAAGCACGGATAGGGTTTCGTCCCGCTATGAATTCTTAGATGGGTAGCGAGACTGGAATTGTGACGAAAGCTCTTTCCACACTCATGGCACTGAAAAGGTTTCTCCCCTGTATGAATTCTTTGATGGGAAGATAGTGCAGTCCCCTCCAGGAATCTCTTTCCACATTCCAAGCACTGATAGGGTTTCTCCCCTGTATGAACTCTGTGATGGGCAGTGAGACTTTGCCTGAGAATGAAGCTCTTTCCACATTCTAAGCACTGATAGGATTTCACCCCTGTATGAATTTGTTGATGTGAAGTGAGATGTGCGCTTTGACTAAAGCTCTTTCCACATTCTAAGCAGTGATAGGGTTTCACCCCTGTGTGAATTCGTTGATGGGAAGAGAGCTTAGTCCCCTCCCGGAAGCTTTTTCCGCATTCCAAGCACTGATATGGTTTCTCCCCTGTATGAATTCTGTGATGGGAAGTGAGACTCTGCCTGTGACCAAAGCTCTTTCCGCATTCTAAACACTGATAGGGTTTCTCCCCTGAATGAATTTTTTGATGCGAAGTGAGACTCTGCCTGTGACTGAAGCTCTTTCCACACTCCTGGCATTGAAAAGGTTTCTCCCCTGTATGAGCTTTTTTATGGGAAAAGAGATTTGCCCTGTAATTGAAGCTCTTTCCACATTCCAGGCATTGATATGGTTTCTCCCCTGTATGAATTCTTTGATGGGAAGTGAGAAAGTTTCCCTGGCTGAAGCTCTTTCCACATTCAAAGCACTGATAGGGTTTCTCCCCCGTATGCATCCTTTGATGGGAAGTGAGATGGGAGCTCTTTCTGAAGCTTTTCCCACATTCGAAGCACCGATAGGGTTTCTCCCCGGTATGAATTCTTTGATGGGAAGTGAGATGATCCTTCCGACTGAAGCTCTTTCCACACTGCAAACACTGATAGGGTTTCTCCCCTGTATGAATCCTGTGATGGGTAGTGAGATGGGCGCTTTGACTGAAGCTCTTTCCACATTCCAAGCACTGATAGGGTTTCTCCCCTGAATGAATTTTTTGATGGGAAGTGAGACTCTCCTTCTGACTGAAGCTCTCCCCACATTCTCTGCACTGATACAAGTTCTCTCCACTTTGAGTTATTTCGTGTGAAATGAAGCTATCACTCCAAACGAAGCTCTTTCTTGGATGGGAGGTGGACTGGGAGCTCTGGTGGATGTTCTCTCCACACTCTGAATATCTATTTGACTTCTCCACTATGTGGATCCTGTTGTGGTCTCCCTCGTTCTTCCCTTCCCATTCATCACCATCTGCAATGAAGAGAGAAGCTAATTCAACAACATGAATTTTAACAAGGAGAAATGTAAAGTACTACACTTGGGCAAAAAAAATGAAAGGCACAAATACAGGATGGGAGACACCTGGCTTGAGAGCAGTACATGTGAAAAGGATCTAGGAGTCTTGGTAGACCGCAAACTTGACATGAGTCAATAGTGTGATGCAGCAGCTAAAAAAGCCAATGCAATTCTGGGCTGCATCAATAGGAGTATAGCATCTAGATCTAGGGAAGTAATAGTACCACTGTATTCTGCTCTGGTCAGACCTCACCTGGAGTACTGTGTCCAGTTCTGGGCACCACAGTTCAAGAAGGATACTGACAAGCTGGAATGTGTCCAGAGGAGGGCAACCAAAATGGTCAAAGGTCTGGAAACGATGCCTTATGGGGAACGGCTTAGGGAGCTGGGTATGTTTAGCCTGGAGAAGAGAAGGTTAAGAGGTGATATGATAGCCATGTTCAAATATATCAAAGGATGTCATATAGAGGAGGGTGAAAGGTTGTTTTCTGCTGCTCCAGAGAAGCGGACACGGAGCAATGGATTCAAACTATAAGAAAGAAGATTCCACCTCAACATTAGGAAGAACTTCCTGACAGTAAGAGCTGTTCGGCAGTAGAATTTGCTGCCAAGAAGTGTGGTGGAGTCTCCTTCTTTGGAGGTCTTTAAGCAGAGGCTTGACAGGCATATGTCAAGAATGCTTTGATGGTGTTTCCTGCTCGGCAGGGGGTTGGACTGGATGGCCCTTGTGGTCTCTTCCAACTCTATGATTCTATGAACTCTGAAGCCCACATTTAAGAAGGCCTGGGTGGTTCAGACAAGCCTGGTCATTGTTTAAAGGCATGACTAGACGAAGAACAGTCACAGAGGAAACAGTTGATATCCCTCCATTCAGGCTTCACGGTGGGGATGTTAGAATCCCAGATGTTGTTGGTCTCCATCCAAATAGTGGAGGTTCATCAAATAGAGCAGGGATGTCCAACAGGTCAATTGTGATCTACTGGTAGATCCCTGCGAGGTTTTGGTCAATTGCGGTCGATCACTGGCCCCCTTCTGGCCCCTCCCTCCATTGTTGGAGAACGGAAGACGGAGTTTACAGACAGAGGCTGGAGGCTGTTCCCCTCCCCCCAGCACTTTGGTGAGTTGCTAATAAAAGCTCCACAACTTTGACTTGAACCCCTAAAAAACAGGGGGAGATCACTCCCAGTTTTTAATTCTGCGAGTAGATTGCAGCCTCTTTGAAGTCGGCCACCCCTGAAATAGAGATATGTATGGAATTTCAAAAGTGATCTTATGATCCAACAGGGAGTTTTACCGAGAGGGTCCATGATCCCACAATTCTCCTCCTTGACTTCCTTATGCAGAGCTCTCTGGTCAGGATCCAGCAACGTCCACGTCTCGTCTGTGAAAGAAACAGCAACATCTTCACCTGCACACTCCCCATCAGCAGTTACCTCAATGTGGTTGGTCTAAATTTAAATTTATACGTAAATCTCTTTCTTCACTTTGAATCCCCTCCCATTTTCATGAGGAGACCAACTCTGTATTGTTTAATTGGTAACAGAAGAGGAAAGATTACTATTATTCACACTTAATCTAAGCACAACGGCCACAAGAGCGTCTGTCTAGGCATTCGGCTTTGCGATGTCGAATGTTCTCTGTTCTCCGCTGTTTACCCTTTTTTTGTTTCAATCTATACAAATTCATGAACCCAGAACTCATACACTGACTTGACCACGAATGATGAACAACATGTTATTCCTGCAAATGTATTCTGCTACAGCAAAAAACAAAAACAAGCCTGACAGAAATTACTTCAACTTCCCTTAAAGCTCTGAAGCCGACAATTAAGGAGGTCTAGGCAGTTCAGACAAGTCTGGTCATTGTTTAAAAAGGCATGACTAGATGAAGAACAGTCACAGAGGAAACAGTCGATATCCCTCCATTCAGGGTTCACGGTGGTGATCCCAGATGCTGTTCATCTGTCAAGAGTTTGGGTGTAACCTTCGACGGTCCCCTTTCCATCCATGCGACGGTCACCTCCAGGCTTGACTATTGTAACTCGCTCTACGCGGGGCTGCCCTTAAAGCTGACCCAGAAACTCCAGCGGGTGCAGAATGCCGCGGCGAGGCTCCTTACGGGGTCCTGGCCGCGGGATCACATTCATCCAGTGCTTTACCAGCTGCACTGGCTCCCGGTGGAGTACAGGATCAGGTTTAAGGTGCTGGTTTTGACCTTTAAAGCCCCATGTGGCTTGGGACCCTCGTACCTACGGGACCGCCTCTCCTGGTATGCCCCGCGGAGGACCTTAAGGTCCACAAACAACAATATTCTGGAGATCCCGAGTGATAAGGTGGCTAGACTGGCCTCTACTAGGGTCAGGGCCTTTTCAGTATTGGCGCCAACTTGGTGGAATGCTCTTTCCCAGGAGACCAGGGCCCTGCGGGATTTGTCATCTTTCCGCAGGGCCTGTAAGACGGAGCTGTTCCGCCTGGCCTTTGGGTTGGACTTAGTCTGACCCCTGTGTTTTCCTCCCTCATGGCTTGGATTCATGGACTACTTAAAATGAGGCTGCACTTTAAAATTTTAATATTGTATTTTAATCTGTATTTTAATTTTTTTAAAATGTTTTATTGTAATTTTATTGGTGTGAGCCGCCATGAGCCCGGTTTTGACTGGGGAGGGCAGGGTATAAATAAAAATTTATTCTTCCAGTAGCACCTTAGAGACCAACTAAGTTTGTCATAGGTATCTAGTTAGTTGGTCTCTAAGGTGCTACTGGAAGGATTTTTTATTTTTATTTTGACTGCGTCAGACAAACACGGCTACCTACCTGTAACTAAAAATTTATTATTATTATTATTATTATTATTATTATTATTATTATTATTATCTCCATCCAAATAGTGGAGGTTCATCAAATATCTGGAATTTCAAAACTGATCTTATGATCCAACAGGAAGTTTTACCGAGAGGGTCCATGATCCCACAATTCTCCTCCTTGACTTCCTTATGCTGAACTCTTTGGTCAGGATCCAGCAACGTCCACGTCTCGTCTGTGAAAGAAACAGCAACATCGTCACCTCCCCATCAGTTGTTGCCTCAATCTAAATTTGGCCTAAATTTAATTTTTTCCCTAAATATCTTTCTTTATTTTGAACGCCCCCCCCCCTCCCATGCTCATGAGGAGACCAACTCTGTATTCTTTCATTGGTGATAGAAGAGGGGAAATGACTATGACTCACACTTAATCTAAGCACAACGGCCACAAGAGATCCTGACTAAGCATTCGGCTTTGCGATGTTGAATGTTCCCTGTTCTCCGCTGTTTACCCTTTTATGTTTCCATTTATACAAATTCATGAACCCAGAACTCACACACTGACCACTAACGATGAACAACATGTTATTCCTGCAAATTTATTCTGCTACAGCAAAAAGGCATGACTAGATGAAGAATATTCACAGAGGAAACAGTTGATGTCCCTCCATTCAGGATTTATGGTGGAGATCCCAGATGCTGTTCATCTCCATCCAAATAGTGGAGGTTCATCAACTAGAGCTATGTCTGCAATTTCAAAACTGATCTTATGATCCAAGAGGGAGTTTTACCGAGAGGGTCCATGATCCCACAATTCTCCTCCTTGACTTCCTTATGCAGAGCTCTCTGGTCAGGATCCAGCAACATCCACGTCTCGTCTGTGAAAGAAACAGCAACATCTTCACCTGCACACTCCCCATCAGCTGTTGCCTCAATCTAAATTTGGCCTAAATTTAATTTTTTTTGTAAATCTCTTTCTTCACTACTGGAGAGTAGTGACTAGTGGGGTGCCACAGGGTTCTGTCTTGGGCCCAGTCTTATTCAACATCTTTATCAATGACTTGGATGATGGGCTTGAGGGCATCCTGAGCAAGTTTGCAGACGACACCAAATTGGGAGGGGTGGCTAATACCCCAGAGGACAGGATCACACTTCAAAATGACCTTAACAGATTAGACAACTGGGCCAAAGCAAACAAGATGAATTTTAACAAGGAGAAATGTAAAGTACTACACTTGGGCAAAAAAAAATGAAAGGCACAAATACAGGATGGGTGACACCTGGCTTGAGAGCAGTACATGTGAAAAGGATCTAGGAGTCTTGGTAGACCACAGACTTGACATGAGTCAGCAGTGTGATGCAGCAGCTAAAAAAGCCAATGCAATTCTGGGCTGCATCAAGAGGAGTATAGCATCTAGATCTAGGGAAGTAATAGTACCACTGTATTCTGCTCTGGTCAGACCTCACCTGGAGTACTGTGTCCAGTTCTGGGCACCACAGTTCAAGAAGGATACTGACAAGCTGGAACGTGTCCAGAGGGCAACCAAAATGGTCAAAGGCCTGGAAACGATGCCTTATGAGGAACGGCTTAGGGAGCTGGGTATGTTTAGCCTGGAGAAGAGAAGCTTAAGGGGCGATATGATAGCCATGTTCAAATATATCAAAGGATGTCATATAGAGGAGGGGGAAAGGTTATTTTCTGCTGCTCCAGAGAAGCGGACACGGAGCAATGGATTCAAACTACAAGAAAGAAGATTCCACCTAAACATTAGGAAGAACTTCCTGACAGTAAGAGCTGTTCGGCAGTGGAATTTGCTGCCAAGGAGTGTGGTGGAGTCTCTTTCTTTGGAGGGCTTTAAGCAGAGGCTTGACAGCCATCTGTCAAGAATGCTTTGATGGTGTTTCCTGCTTGGCAGGGGGTTGGACTGGATGGCCCTTGTGGTCTCTTCCAACTCTATGATTCTATGATCTTATGATCCAACAGGGAGTTTTACCAAGAGGGTCCATGATCCCACAATTCTCCTCCTTGACTTCCTTATGCAGAGCTCTCTGGTCAGGATCCAGCAACGTCCACGTCTCGTCTGTGAAAGAAACAGCAACATCTTCACCTGCACACTCCCCACCAGCTGTTGCCTCAATCTAAATTTGGCCAAAATTTATTTTTCCCCGTAAATCTCTTTTTTTATTTTGATCCCCCACCCCTTCCCATGTTCATGAGGAGACCAACTCTGTATTCTTTCATTGGTGATAGAAGAGGGAAAATGACTATGACGCACACTTAATCTAAGCAAAATGGCCACAAGAGATCCTGACTAGGCATTCGGCTTTGCAATGTTGAATGTTCTCCGCTGTTTACCCTTTTATGTTTCCATTTATACAAATTCATGAACCCAGAACTCATACACTGACCACTAATGATGAACCATGTTATAGAGATTCCAGCAAATTTATTCTGCTATTTTATGTACAAAAGACATGCAAAGACTTGGACTACATGTTTGTAGCATTATTATTCCTATCTTCCTTGTTTTTAAAAGCAAAGAAAGTGTTATTCCACGAATAAAATAAAAAGGAAACACATGGAGGCCCCATCTGCGTTCAATCTGCAAAGCAGGATCAGGTTACTTTAAATAGTTGTGGCTTCTAGTGTTGCACAATGGATCGGTAAGTTGTCTGGCATTGGTAGGGCATTCAGATCACAGCACTGGTTTTAGACCTTTTGAGCTGCCAATACATTGCGTTGGCTGGGGAGCTGTGATGTATCCTGGTTCAAATTACCTACAGATGACAAAGGTGAAGGCAGGTAGGCAGGTGGAGGAGCCTGAAAATTGCTCCCCTTCTCCATCTCCCTCCGCCTGCCTGCCTCCCCCCACCCCCAACCTGAGGAAGTCCCAATACCTCTCTGGCTCCATCCCTCCATGTCCCCATCTCCACTCCCCTGGGACTCACCAGATCTCTCGGAGGTCCCTGGGAGGGAACGCTCAGAGGTTGTGGGGAAGGATGCGGGGGACAACCTGACCAGGTCATCTGTCCATCTCCCCTCTTCCATCCCCTCTAGCTTGACAGAATCCGTCTCTTTCATCCTTCCTGAGGAGTCGAGGAGCCAAAAGAAGCTGCAGGGTCCTGGGAGAGAGGAAAGAAGCAAAGGGAGCCTCAGAGGCCCTGCTGGGATTCTCCTGCCCTAGATATTCCCCTGCCCAAATGGGGCGGCCCCTTCCCAACAGAAGCCCCATTTCTAAACATCTCCAGTGGTTCTAATTTCCTCTGTATGCTCCTCACCCCACTTTGTAAGGCTGGCATGGTCTGCACAGTAGTGACCTGAGAATAGATCCCCTTGAACTCAGTGGGGCTTATGGACAGAACTGGGTGCCAAAACCAGTCACCATCTTGTCCCCAAGCCTGAAAACTGCAACCCCAGAGCATGGGCAGAAAACAGACGAGTAGCTATTGCATGTAGGTGCCCCCATGCTATGTGCTTTATATGGAGAGCCCTGTTGACGCTCTTTGAGCTCTCTCATGGCAAGCCTGGCAGATGCTGTGGCCATATTTGCCTCTGTCTGGGGTTGCATGGGGACCAAATCTGTATGTGGAAGCAGAGGAGTTGGTGAGGCCACATTTCTGAATGATCTTGAGACAAATGCACCCCTCCTCCTTTGATACTCCCTGTGCTTATACACCATCTTAGCAAGTCTCCATGGAAGCCATCAAAGTATAGATCTTCCACACGTCCTAAATCTGCTGTGTTCTTAAGAACACCAGGCATGGAGGCCCTTTAAAAACTTTTTTAAAGCTTTTACGCTCCTCTTCTGACAAGATTCCCAAAGGTGTAGGGTAGCTTGACAGAAGTAGATTATTTTGAGACAGCACCAACTTCCATTTCTTGTTTATCAAACCCCACAGACTCTCAGCTATATTTTTTCCATAAGGTTTTACAAGTATCTTTCAGGATGGTAATAATTTTATTACAGTCAGCCAAAAAGGATTTATGTGTTCCATGTCCCCTGTTATTAGGACAAGCCACTCGATGACTCTTCATTTGTCCCAGAATGTTGGGAGAAGGAGTCTTTTATCCTTGCTTTAGCATTTCCTGAGGATAGATCTGAAATTTGCTTTCACATTAGTTCCTCCACTTGTTTAGCCTGAATAGGGGAGAGACATGTTTTGTTGCATCTGGGACAGAGGAAGTGGTCGGGTTTATGCTCCTGCAGATGCAGAAGGGCTTTTCTTTCTTCTCCCATTTGCAAATGTTCCCATCTGGCTGCAGCCTCTGTTCACAAATGTGACTTATCCCTCAATCTAAAGAGGGTTTATCTTCATGCCCAGTTTTCCTTGACCCAAAGCCCCCTCCCCAAAAAGGAAGGCAGCATCTGGATCCCAAGGAAGAGCAGAGCTGCAGACCTCTTGCAAACTCGCCCCCTCCCTGGCTTGGCAGAGAGGACAAGGGAGTGTTGAGATTCATTCCCTGTCCTGCAGTCATAGGATTATTGTTTATCATTCGACTTTATGTGTTTTCATTCCCACAGAGTGGACGTGACGTAGAAAGGACAGAATCATAGACTCATAGAGTTGGAAGAGACCACAAGGGCCATCCAGTCCAACCCCCTGCCAAGCAGGGAGAAGAGAAGGTTAAGGGGTGATATGATAGCCATGTTCAAATATATAAAAGGATGTCATATGTCATATAGAGGACGGAGAAAGGTTGTCTTCTGCTGCTCCAGAGAAGCGGACACAGAGCAATGGATTCAAACTACAAGAAAGAAGATTCCACCTAAACAGTAGGAAGAACTTCCTGACAGTAAGAGCTGTTCGGCAGTGGAATTTGCTGCCAAGGAGTGTGGTGGAGTCTTCTTCTTTGGAGGTCTTTAAGCAGAGGCTTGACAGGCATATGTCAAGAATGCTTTGATGGTGTTTCCTGCTTGGCAGGGGGCTGGACTGGATGGCCCTTGTGGTCTCTTCCATCTCTATGATTCTAAGCAGGAAACACCATCAAAGCATTCTTGACATATGCCTGTCATGCCTGGCCTGCATCAATAGGAGTATAGCATCTTTCTAGATCAAGGGAAGCAATAGTACCACTGTATTCTGCTCTGGTCAGACCTCACCTGGAGTACTGTGTCCAGTTCTGGGCACCACAGTTCAAGAAGGATACTGACAAGCTGGAACGTGTCCAGAGGAGGGCAACCAAAATGGTTTCTCCCCTTCGCTGCTGGGTCTCCTTTGCCCTCCCGCCATGACTCTCCGCTC
This sequence comes from Zootoca vivipara, assembly GCF_963506605.1. Lineage (NCBI taxonomy): Eukaryota > Metazoa > Chordata > Lepidosauria > Squamata > Lacertidae > Zootoca > Zootoca vivipara. The sequence goes on from NC_083277.1 coordinate 325,821, forward strand.
CCTGACTTGGGGGTCCCCCCCCCAAATGCATGATCTGAACAGGGACCCCCATGCACCCTTCTCCCCATTGCAGCCTCAGGGGCAGAGAGAGGAGACTCACCCGATTCCAGGAGAGGCTTTTGCAAAGGAGAGAAGAAAGTGCAGGAAGGGATGCGGGGGGGGGAGGGAATTGAGTCAGGGAGGACCTTGCCTCCTCCCCCTTCACTTCCTGTCCTCTCTAGGAATCCAGCTCGGCTCCTTTTAACCCTTGCAAAGCCCAGGGCACCGAGCCCGCCCCTCCCTCTCCCTGCCTGCACATTTCCTGCTTCTGCGCCTGCGCTCAAGGGGCTGCCCTCCCCTTCCTCCCTCTGTGCCAAGGACTCTGCCCCAAGGAGCCCACATCTAACCAAACTAACCGCAAGGGAGACGGGGGGGGTTACCTTGCCTCTTCCCCTCCGCCAACATAGAGGCTCCTGGATCCCAAGGAAAGGCTGGGATTGAGAAGAGGGGAAAGTCTGCCTAGTGGCAGGAGGTGCCTTGGGCTCAGAAATGGCTCCGTCAAGACACCCCCTGGAAAAACCCCTCCAGTTCAGCGAGGGGGTGAGGAATGGAGGGGGGGGCTTCAGAGCCAGGAGATCCCTCCCCTCCCCTCCCTTAAGCAATCTCTCCCCCTGCCGAGCATTTTCCCCGCTTCTGGTTCTTTTCATCCCAGGAAAAGAGACAGATGAGAAAGTGTCCCGGGCAAGGAATGAAACGCGCCTGAGATTGGGAGGGGGCTGAAGGGGGGCAGATGTGGAGGGGGCCCCTGTAAGAACCCCACAGGCAGGAAAGGGAGGGGGCGCATGTTGCTCACTGGGGCGACCCCTCCCTCTGGGACTCTCCCCAGTTCAAAGCAAGAGGGACCCCTGTCATCCTTTCCCTGTTTCTCCAGGCAGAAAACCAGTTTCTACGGGGCTCCCAGAACCACCTGACCCCATTTCCCACCCCAGAGCAGGGATGGACCAATCAGAAGCCTCTCCATTGCACAGCTGGCCAATCCCCGTTCAGATTCCTCCTCTCCTTCGCCCGGTTTCCTGAGGGAGTTTCCCCCCTGAGTTTCCCTCTTGGCTGCTCCCCCTCCCGGCTTCTCCTTCATTTCTCCTTCCTCCTCTTCCTCCCCCCCATTATTTGGGGGGGTAGCTAGATTCCCCCCCCCATGGCCAGGCAGGCCCAGGAGGAGCCCACGGAGGTAGCAGGGCCAGACGGCAGCGTTTCCCGCCTTTTTTCGAAAAAGGCGGGAACGCCATGTTGTTTCTTCCGGAGGCCTCAGCCGCTCCCAGAGACGCCATGGCTCCCCTGTGGCCCCGTGGGCCCCACATTCTTAGGGTCTCTCTCTCCTCCCGGCTGAAGGAGGGCGGCACCTTTGGGTCCTCAGCAGCCTTCCTGCCATGATGGCCCAACGGAGGAGGCCTCTCTCTCCATTGGGAGAAGCCAGGCAAGCGGCCTTGGGGGATCCGCCAGGTTCTGGGCCAGGACAGGCGAAGGGGGCCAGGAGGGAAAGGCCCTCTCTGTCTCGGAGGCCCAAGAAGGAGAATAATAATAATGGCTTCATCTCCTCAGAGGTGGAGGGTTCCCTCAGGGGAGTTTAAACTCCGGACCAGCTTCCTTGGTCACCCCAAGAGTCAATGCTAAGACAAGGCCAAGGGGAAAGGCGGGGCTCTTCCCCAGATGAGGCTGGAGACTCCCCTTCTGGCCCTCGGGGCCCCAGGAGCCCTATTTGGATGGCCCTCGCTTACCACCCAAATGGGCCAAGACATCTGTTCCTCCGCCTCAGGCAGTAGATCAACAGGAGAAATCGCTCCCACTCCTGATCCCTGTGGGCCTCATGAGGACACTGGAGCCCAGTGGGGAGACTCTGGGGAACCGGCTGAACTGGAGTCCTTTCAGTCCAGCCCAGACAAGAGAGAGGGAGCTCTCAGAAGAGGAAGAAGAGTTTGGATTGGATATCCCGCTTTATCACTTCCCGAAGGAGTCTCATAGAATCATAGAGTTGGAAGAGACCACAAGGGCCATCCAGTCCAACCCCTTGCCAAGCAAGAAACACCATCAAAGCATTCTTGATATATGCCTGTCAAGCCTCTGCTTAAAGACCTCCAAAGAAGGAGACTCCACCACACTCCTTGGCAGCAAATTCCACTGTCAAACAGCTCTTACTGTCAGGAAGTTCTTCCTAATGTTTAGGTGGAATCTTCTTTCTTGAAGTTTAAATCCATTGCTCCGTGTCCGCTTCTCTGGAGCAGCAGAAAACAACCTTTCTCCCTCTATATGACATCCTTTTATATATTTGAACATGGTTATCATATCACCCCTGAACCTTCTCTTCTCCTGGCTAAACATACCCAGTTCCCTAAGCCATTCCTCATAAGGCATCGTTTCCAGGCCTTTGACCATTTTGGTTGCCCTCTTCTGGACACGTTCCAGCTTGTCAGTCTCCTTCTTGAACTGTGGTGCCCAGAACTGGACACAGTACTCCAGGTGAGGTCTGACCAGAGCAGAATACAGTGGTACTATTACTTCCCTAGATCTAGATGCTATACTCCTATTGATGCAGCCCAGAATTGCATTGGCTTTTTTAGCTGCTGCATCACACTATTGACTCATGTCAAGTTTGCGGTCTACCAAGACTCCTAGATCCTTTTCACATGTACTGCTCTCAAGCCAGGTGTCTCCCATCCTGTATTTGTGCCTTTCTTTTCTTTTCTTTTTTGGCCAAATGTAGTACTTTACATTTCTCCCTGTTAAAATTCATCTTGTTTGCTTTGGCCCAGTTGTCTAATCTGTTAAGGTCATTTTGAAGTGTGATCCTGTCCTCTGGGGTATTAGTCATCCCTCCCAATTTGGTGTCATCTGCAAACTTGCTCAGGATGTCCTCAAAGCGGCTAACATTCTCCTTTCTCCCCCCCCCCCCAACAGCAAACACTCTGTGAGGTGAGTGGGGCTGAGAGACTTCAAAGAAGTGGGACTAGCCCAAGGTCACCCAGCAGCTGCATGTGGAGAAGCGGAGATGCGAACCCAGTTCACCAGATTACGAGCTCTTAACCACTACACCACACTGGCTCTCCAGTGGAAGCCATTGTGGAGAACCAAACTTGGCTGTTCTCTGCTGAGGGTCTCCTGCTTTTTTCAAGGCTTCCTGGGAGCTGCAATGGCCAGATCCACCCTGGGGATCAACCAGAGCTCTTCCTCTTGCCATCGCTACGTCTGCCTCAGTTTCCTTCCCCAGGGCCTTGGAGGAACCTTGGGGTGTGGAAGGAGGAACCCCAAATAGGCTCCTGGCAAATGGGGAAAGGAACATGATATGGCACTTTCCAGATGAGTCTAGGAATCGCCTCCATGGTCCAGGGACTGATCCGCCCTGGCTTCCTCCTCGGAGGTCCCTTCAGAAGGAGAAGGGGTCCCAGGTCTCCATGGGGGAAACGGGGGGAGCATCCCTGAGGCCTGCGTTCAAGGCCAAGGATTTCGCCTTTCAGGCTCCGGCCACCTTCTCCGTGGTGTTTATGGGAGCTGTAGAGATGGGATCACATCCAGAGATTCCCAAGTTTAAAAAGAATCCTGTGAAAAAGATGGGCTCTGCTTCGGCATGTTGTCCCTGCCCCCCAAACCATCTGTAACCTGAACTTCACAGTAGAGTTGTTTCTACCAATAATTTTAGTGTTTCAGTCTCATTATAAATCACTATTAGAATTATTTTAAAAATTCAGTCATGTATATGTAGGGGAAATTCAAAAAGTGGTTTCTAGACTGGAGGTTACCCACAGAAACCCACAAGAGAAGGAGGAAGTCTCCAAGTGGAAAGATAGGCCTTTATTGAAAAACAAATGGGCCTGAAAGAGCCACATCCCCAAAAGTGTTGCCATAGAAACTAGGGAGCTAAATATGTTTTTCTGGCAATGGGACAAAATGTCATGGCTAAAAGTCTTGAGGGCGGAAACCAGAAAATGCTGGAAAATACTGGTTCCTTCCGGAAGGTTCTGTTATTTTCTGCTGAGGCAGCTGGATATATTATGATTTGCCTTTTGTTATCTCAAGACCACGCTGAGCCAGAAAGATAAATCTGTCAGCTCAGTGGGCTGGTTTCTCTTTTTTACTTTCATGTCTGCTAAGTTTCCTGAAGTTTTTTTCAGTAACAAAGCTGAAAAATTTGCAGTAGAAAGTTCTTCTTTTGCCAATGAACTTTGCCTCCCTCTGCGTGATTTATTGAGAACCAGATGCATCCACTCCAAAGAAGCTTCTGCAGCTCTGTTCTCCATCCAGACATGGAGCGCCTTCACATTGAAGACCAAAACGATGTTACAGGAGTGTCCCCACACATGAGTATGACCTTGGTAAAGACATATTTCTGACTGGCATGTTCTCTCCCTCCTGGTTAATCGATCGAGAGCTTCAAAAGCTTTTTCCAACCTGAACATCACAGCGACTCATGCCTTGGAGACATCAGCACACTTAGGGATCCGCAAAGTCTTCACAGTTTGCTTAACAGACCTCAGCAACTCAGCATTTTGGCTAATTACATTATTTACATATAGTACACTCTGAGCACTGCAACATGGCTCCCTCTCTCAACAAAGAGAAAGAACAAAGGATAATAGTCCCACTTCATTGATCACAGTATCACAAACATCCTGCCTCCGTCACTTCCCACACTGTGGAATGAAAAACATACACCGTCATGTGATAGACAACAATCCCATGACTGCAGACCCTGGGAATGAATCTTCAACAGACGGGTCCCAGAAAAAGAGACAGAGGGGGATGTCGTTGGAAAGGAGTCCCTGGGAGAGGCAGAACTGTTCACAAAGCAAGCTATGGTCTTGTAGAGGGAAACTCTGAGGAAAGGGAATTAAGATGCCTTCTTCCCCATCCCCAGTGGATTAAAGTGTCCAAAGATTGGGAAAAGAAGAAAGAAAAGGAAGCAGGATTGGATGAACATCCAAAGAGACAATAATTTTGGATTGTGACTTGCCTGAGATTTGTTGGAACGGTTTTAAAAAGGCTTCATAGAAACTGGACCTAGAAACTGGATAAATACTAATGTGGATTATGAGACAATCATTATAAGAGTCATATTGCACTGTCTGAGTGGTTAAGATTTGAAGGCTAGGCTAGGGAGGGAAATGTAGGAAAAGGGTCATCTTGCTGAAGGGGAGGGGAAAAGGCTGGATACTAAATACAACTGGGTTTATTTTGGAGTGCATATTCTGAATAAATGTTGCAACAGATGATTTTCAGATGGAGACGGCAGTTTCCTTTTCATCTACTTTTTATATTTTTAATGTTAAGATTCCTTTATTTTGAATTAAGGAGGACACACATAGGAAGAGGAGTGTTGGAGGTGGGAGGGACCTGCAAGGAACACAGGGAAGGAAGGATGTCTCAGGGTGGGAGATGGGGAGAAGAAGGGGGCACCCAGGGGAGAGCTGGGGAGCTTGCCTTCCTATGTGTTGACAAATCATATGATATATGATACAAAAGTGATAAAGGGTATTTTTAATTATTCTCCCCCGCTTCCTATTTTCTATGCAATTGGGTTTTATAAGGGTTGTTTAATAATTTTTGCTTTATTACTTTTCTTATTTGGTTTTCCCTCTGTATGAATTCTTTGATGTGAAGCGAGATTGGAGCTTTTAGTGAAGCCCTTCCCACATTCCAAGCACTGATAGGGTTTCTCCCCTGTATGAATTCTGTGATGGGAAGTGAGCTCAGTCCCCTCACGGAAGCTTTTCCCACATTCAAAGCACTGATAGGTTTTCTCCCCTGTATGAATTCTTTGATGGGAAGTGAGAGAGCTGCTTTGATTGAAGCTCTTTCCACATTCCAAGCACTTATAGGGTTTCTCCCCTGTATGAATTCTTTGATGGGAAGTGAGAGAGCTGCTTTGATTGAAGCTCTTTCCACATTCCACACACTGATAGGGTTTCTCCCCTGTATGAATTCTTTGATGGGAAGTGAGAGCGCTGCTTTGATTGAAGCTCTTCCCACATTCCAAGCACTGATAGGGTTTCTCCCCTATATGAATTCTTTGATGGGAATTGAGATTGTGCTTGAGACTGAAGCTCTTTCCACATTCCAAGCACTGGTAGGGTTTCTCCCCTGTATGAATTCTTTGATGGGAAGTGAGATGGTGACTTTGACTGAAGCTCTTTCCACATTCCACGCACTGATAGGGTTTCTCCCCTGTATGAATTCTGTGATGGGAAGTGAAATGGGAGCTATTAGTGAAGCTCTTTCCACATTCCAAGCACTGATAGGGGTTCTCCCCTGAATGATTTTCTTTATGTGAAGTGAGAATCAGCCTGTCACTGAAGCTCTTTCCACTTTCCAGGCATTGATATGGTTTCTCCACTGTATGAATTCTTTGATGTGAAGTGAGATAGATCCCCCTGCTGAATCTCTTTCCACATTCGAAGCACCGATAGGGTTTCTCCCCAGTATGAATTCTTTGATGGGAAGAGAGATGTTCCTTCCGATTGAAGCTCTTTCCACACTCCAAGCACCGATAGGGTTTCTCCCCAGTATGAATTCTTTGATGGGAAGTGAGATGATCCGTCCGACTGAAGCTCTTTCCACACTCCAAGCACTGATAGGGTTTCTCCCCTGTATGAATTCTTTGATGGGAAGTGAGATTGTTCTTGAAACTGAAGCTCTTTCCACATTCTCTGCACTGATACAATTTCTTCCTACTCTGTGTTCTTTCGTGTGAATTAAAGCTATCCCTCCGAATGAAGCTCTTTCTTTGATGGGAGGTGGACTGGGAGCTCTGACGGATGTTCTCTCCACACTCTGAATATTTATAGGACTTCTCCGCTATGTGGTTTCTGTTCTTCCCTTCCCCCTTGTTCTTCCCTTCCAATTCATCACCATCTGCAATAAAGAGAGAAGCCAATTAGAGCCTCAGGAATAAATGGAGCTCCAGATTATTGAACAAATAATTGAACAAATCTTTCACCCTCATTAAAAGGTTCTTTAATCCCTCCTCACTTTCTGCCATCAAGGTTGTGTCATCTGCATATCTGAGGTTGTTGATATTTCTTCCGGCAATCTTAATTCCGGTTTGGGATTCATCTAGTCCAGCCTTTCGCATGATGAATTCTGCATATAAGATGGACCTGTCCATCTTGGGTGGCCCTGCATGGCATAGCTCATAGCTTCTCTGAGTTATTCAAGCCCCTTCGCCACGACAAGGCATTGATCCATGAAGGGGATATCTATTCTTATCAACCTAGAATCATAGATGTCAGGAAGTTCTTCCTAATATTTAGATGGAAGCTTCTTTCTTGTAGTTTGAATCCATTGCTCCGTGTCACTATTGATGAACCATATGTTATAGATATTCCGGCAAATTTATTCTGCTGTTATATATACAAATAACATGAGAGGACATGGTTTACATGTTTGCATTATTTATTATTCCTATGTTCCTTGTTTTTAAAAGGAAATAGAAGGTTATTCTGAAAAGAAAAGAAAAAGGCATCGCGCGGAGGCCCCATCTGCGTTCAAACTGCAAAGCAGGATCAGGTTACTGGTATTTTAAGGAGTCGTGCCTTCTAGTGCTGCGCGATGGACCAGTGCGTTGTCTGGGCATTCAGATCACGATACTGGTTTTAGACCTTTTGAGCTGCCAATACGTTGGGGTGGCCGGAGAGCTGTGATGTATTCCGAGCTCCTAGTGGAGGAGCCCGAAAAGGTGCTCCCCTTCTCCATCTCCATCCACCTGCCTGCCTCCCCCCACCCCCCAAGATGTGGACGCCCCAATACCTCTCCGGCTCCATCCCTCCATGTCCCCATCTCCACTCCCCTGGAACTTACCAGATCTCTCGTAGGTCCCTGGGAGGGAACGCTCAGAGGTTGTGGGGAGGGATGCAGGAGGCAACCTGACCAGGTTAACCGTCCACCTTCCCCCTTCCATCCTTGTTAGATTTGCAGGATCTGTCTCTTTCATCCTTCCTGAGGAGTTGAGGAGCCCAAACAAGCTTCAGGGTCCTGGGAGAGAGGAAGAAGCAAAGGGAGCCTCAGAGGCCCTGCAGGGATTCTCCTGCCCAGATATTCTCCTGCCCCTGGGGAAGCCCAAATGGGGCAGCCCTTTCCCAACAGAAGCCCTATATCCAAACATCTCCAGTGGTTCAAATTTCACCTTTTTGCTCCTCACCCCGCTTCATAAGGCTGGCATGGTCTGCACAGTAGTGACCTCAAGGTAGAACCCCTTGAACTCAGTGGGGCTTATGGACAGAACTTGGTGCCAAAACCAGTCACCATTTTGTCCCCAAGCCTGAAAACTGCAACCCCACAGCATGGGCAGAAAACAGACGAGTAGCTCTTACAACACGAGGCATGCTTATCTATGGTTATCATACGGCAAATGTTCATAAAAGTTTTTGTAATCATAAACAAACTTGATTCTTAAAGTTTGGGAGAAATATAAAGATTGATTAGAACAGAAAACACCACGGTGGCTTTCCCCATTAGAAGCAATATCTTAGAAAAAAGTAAATATGAAGATAAATTGGCAGACATATCGAGAGAGCTGTTAACAGAAATTGACAACCAATTAAAATTAAAAGACATTGAAGAAGTAAGAGAAAATAGACTGGCTACAATATTTCCAACTAAATGTAACTTTATACGATTGTAAAAGGAAATGATTTAGTTATGAACTAAAAAAGCCAATGCAGTTGAAGAAGGATACTGACAAGCTGGAACGTGTCCAGAGGAGGGCAACCAAAATGGTCAATGGCCTTGAAACAATGCCTTATGAGGAACGGCTTAGGGAGCTGGGTATGTTTAGCCTGGAGAAGAGAAGGTTAAGGGGTGATATGATAGCCATGTTCCAATATATAAAAGGATGTCATATAGAGGAGGGAGAAAGGTAGTTTTCAGCTGCTCCAGAGAAGCCAACACGGAGCAATGGATTCAAAGTACAAGAAAGAAGATTTCACCGAAACATTAGGAAGAACTTCCTGACAGTGAGAGCTGTTTGACAGTGGAATTTGCTGCCAAGGAGAGTGGTGGATTCTCCTTCTTTGGAGGTCTTTAAGCAGAGGCTTGACAGGCATATGTCAATAATGCTTTGATGGTGTTTCCTGCTTGGCAGGGGGTTGGACTGGATGGCCTTTGTGGTCTCTTCCAACTCTATGATTCTATGATTCTATGAAATGTGTTATGATAAAATGGGTGGAGGGTGTGGGACATAATATATTAATGACAAATGGGGAACGGCTTTGGAAGTTACCGTAGATTTGAAATTTTCTGCATGTACTTTACTGAAAGAGAGCTACATGAAAATGATGTATAGGTGGCATTTAACCCCTGTTAAATAAGAAAAAAATATACTTATCACTTGCTGGATCATCCCCTTGTTGCGGGGAGTGGGCTTGCATGTTCCTATGACCCTTGGGAGCGAAGCTGTCGGAAATCTCGTACTCCAAGCATGGCCACCCAAGTACTAATTAGTACTTTACTAATAATAGTGGAGTTTTCTTGGCAGGGATACTGGAGTGGCTTGCCAGTTCCTGCTCCAGGTGGATCACGTTTAGTCAAAACTCTCCACTATGACCTGTCCGTCTTGGGTGGCCCTGCACGGCATAGCTCATAGCTTCTCTGAGTTATTCAAGCCCCTTTGCCATGACAAGGCAGTGATCCATGAAGGAGTGAGAGCTGGACCATAAAGAAGGCTGATCGCTGAAGAATTGATGCTTTTGAATTATGGTGCTGGAAGAGACTCTTGAGAGTCCCATGGACTGCAAGAAGATCAAACCTATCCATTCTGAAGGAAATCAGCCCTGAGTGCTCCCTGGAAGGACAGATCGTGAAGCTGAGGCTCCAATACTTTGGCCACCTCATGAGAAGAGAAGAATCCTTGGAAAAGACCCTGATGTTGGGAAAGATGGAGGGCACAAGGAGAAGGGGATGACAGAGGACAAGATGGTTGGACAGTGTTCTCGAAGCTACGAACATGAGTTTGACCAAACTGCGGGAGGCAGTGCAAGACAGGAGTGCCTGGCGTGCTCTGGTCCATGGGGTCACAAAGAGTCGGACACGACTAAACGACTAAACAACAACAAATATTTGATACGGTATCCTGCTTTTGAGTTGTTTTCTTAAATCTTCCTTGTAACAAGAAATAAAAAAGGGAAAGGGGAAAAATGAGATAGAAACATTTGAGTTTACATATGTCTACTATACAATGGTAGACTTATTCAATCTGTTCTTCACCTGAGGTGCCCTTTTGCTAATGGGGTCTCCCGCTACTGCATTCGGCGTGCAATTTCTGTTCTCATCCTGAGGTTGAGTTCTCAACCCGAGGTACTGCTTCCGGGTTAGCGGAGTTTGTAACCTGAAGTGTTTGTAAGCCGAGGTGTTTGTAACCCAAGGTACCACTGTGGAAGGAATCTTTACAACCCCAAGTAGCTGATTCCCAACAGAATCTGCCCTGCAAGCAAAAGAAACCTCTGGCAAGCACTGCAGAAGCCCAACCTGGTGGGGTACAAATAATTAATAATAATAATAATAATAATAATAATAATAATAATTGCCTAGAGGTCCAGATGCAAGGGATGTTCTATTGTACTTTGGGTGGTGGGACTTCAGAAGGTGTTTGCCTATGCTAATCTTATACCTGGGTCTTGCCCTGATGTGTCTGCTTATGTTAATCTTGTACCAAGGACTTGCCTGGACATAACAACAACAAAAAAATAATTCCTTCCAGCAGCACCTTAGAGACCAACTAAGTTTTTTATTTTGGTATACCAAAATAAAAAACTTAGTTGGTCTCTAAGGTGCTGCTGGAAGGAAGAAGTGTGCATGCACATGAAAGCTCATACCAAAATAAAAACTTAGTTGGTCTTTAAGGTGCTGCTGGAAGGAATTTTCTTATTTTGCTTGTAAAGATGATGTGTCGACGATGCTGTGCGAACTGTATTCTGGGATATGGTGGGAAAGATGTAAAAGTGAATGTCGCCCCGTGCTCTAGGTTCACTTGCTGCTGTTTGAACCTGTTGCCCAACAATAAGGGATCTAAGTCTACTGACACTTATAGAATCATAGAATCGTAGAGTTGGAAGAGACCCCAAGGGCCCATCCAGTCCAACCCCCTGCCGAGCAGGAAACACCATCAAAGCATTCCTGACAGATGGCTGTCAAGCCTCCACTTAAAGACCTCCAAAGAAGGAGACTCCACCACACTCCTTGGTAGCAAATTCCACTGCCGAACAGCTCTTACTGTCAGGAAGTTCTTTCTAATGTTTAACTTGTTTGGTTCCAAATTGCTTGGCTGGAATTTCCTTCTTTTACTGACCGCAGGGACTTGTACCCCATGAGCTGGGCTGTTGAGTAGTCTCTCAACCCGGGATTTCCCATAACCTCCCTGTGCTCCTCCCATGTGGAAAAGTTCCCATCTGTCTTCACCCTCTGTTAGCAAATGTGACTTATCCCTCCATCTGAAGGGGGTTCATTTGCATGCCCACTTTTCCTTGACCCAAAGCCCCCTCCCCAAAAAGGAAGGCAGCATCTGGACCCAAAGGAAGAGCAGAGATGCAGACCTCTCGCGAACTGGCCCCCTCCCTGGCTTGGCAGAGAGGACAAGGGAGGACCCTCCGCTCCCTGACTTGGGGGTCTCCCCCCACCAGGCATGATCTGAACAGGGACCCCCATGCACCCTCCCTGCACCCCTGGGACCCCCTTCTCCCCATGGCAGCCTCAGGGGGAAGAGAGAGAGGGGAGACTCACCGGATTCCAGGAACTGGCACCAAGGAAGCTTTTGCAAAGGAGAGAGAATCAAGCAGCCTCCTCTCTGCTTGTAGGAAGGGATGTGGGAGGGAGGGAGGGGATTTAGCCGTGGAGGACCTTGCCCCCTCCCCCCTTCCCTTCCTATCCTTTCTAGGAATGCAGCTCTGCTCCTTTTAACCCTTTGCAAAGCCAAGAGTACTGAGCCGGCCCCTCCTTCTCCCTTCCTGCTTCTGCCCCCCTTCTCTCCCCCCTCCTCCATCTCTGCCCAGAGGGGAGCCCACATCTGATCCAGACTGACCACAAGGGAGACCGGGGGGGTTGGATGGATCCGTACTTTGAAACAGCTACATATTGTTCAACTTTTTATTCTATGAATCTTGATGAAACATTCAACACATATGGGGAGCATCCTTGAAAGCTCACTCTGGGATCCGAGAAAGAAAGGTTTGCAGACCACAACGTCCCTGCAGAGACGGCCATGCAGAACAGCTTTCAGTCTTTTTTCAAGAAGATTCCACCTAAACATTAGGAAGAGCAATGGATTCAAACTACAAGAAAGAAGCTTCCACCTAAACATTAGGAAGAACTTCCTGACAGTAAGAGCTGTTCAACAGTGGAATTTGCTGCCAAGGAGTGTGGTGGAGTCTCCTTCTTTGGAGGTCTTTAAGCAGAGGCTTGACAGGCATATGTCAAGAATGCTTTGATGGTGTTTCCTGCTTGGCAGGGGGTTGGACTGGATGGCCCTTGTGGTCTCTTCCAACTCTATGATTCCCCCTCGAACACGGACCTGCCCCCCCAGAGCCCAAAACTCGCCCCCTCCCCATTCTGTGTCGATTCTGCTGTGGACTGTAAGCCCCGTGGGGCAGAGCCAACTTGAAGAATAAATACGTCTCTCCCTCCAAACGCGAGCCAGGTTTGAGATAGACAACAGAGAGGCACAAAATTGCCCTCATTCAAGATGGCCGCGGCGGGCCCTTCCTCCCGCTCCAAACATGGAAGGAGCGGCTGCCCTGACTCAACATGGCCTCTCTCCTCTTTCCCAGAGCGCCTCCTGGGCCTCCGCAGCGGCTTCACTTCCGGGACAGCCCCCCTAACGAGGGGATTGGAGGAGAGCGGCGCCCTCTGCGAGCAGCGATTGGGCGACAGGAAGAGAGCACCCGGAAGTGGGAGGATTGAGCCGGCTGCCTGGCCGTCCACGTGGGTTTGGGAGAGAGAGGAGATCGGCAGCAGCAGCAGCAGCCATGGAAGGAGGGAGGGGAGCTGGGCGGGGGGCGCGGGAGGACGCAGGAGACCCGAAGAAGGTGAGAAGAGGGGGCCCCTGGGGAGGGAGGGAGGGGAGAGCGGGATTCCCCCAAGGGGGTGGGACAGATGCCCCTTGGGGGGCCCAGAACATTGTGTGAGTGTGGAGCTTGTGGTTCCTGCCTTGCAAAGGGGGAGAGTCGCCTCGATGGCCTTTGGAGGGTCCCTTCCAGCTCTGGGATCGTGTGGTTCTTTAGCAGGTCATTCCTGCCTTTCAAGAGGTGGGTCTGGATGGCCTTTGGGAGACCCTTCCGCCTCCACCCTTCTGGGTCTCCATGACTGGCACCTTGGGGCTTGTCTCTGCACGAAGCCCAATCCGTCCCAGTTCGAGAGGGGCTCCAGGCCCTCTGGGAATCGCCCCCCCATCCATTGATTTTGGCTGCCTAAACCCCCCCCCAAACAAGGCATCCCTTTGAAGCCCATCCTCTCCTCCGCCTCACGAAAAGGATTCTGGGAAGCGTAGTTTTCCCTCTCCAGCCAGTTTGTCCTAGGTCCTTTTACATGTGTCTTTTGGAAGGGGGAGGGAATGTTTAATTAATTTTCTTTTCTTTTATGTCTTATTGTAATTTTATTGGTGTTAGCCGCCCTGAGCCTGGTTTTGACAGGGGAGAGCGGGGTAGAAATATTTTTTTTATATTATTATTTATTGGTTTGGTTTGTTCTTGTCCTTATTATGCATTTTTCGTCTTTTGTCTCATATATTCTATGCTGTGAACCGCCCTGCCATCTATCTATCTATCTATTTTTCTATCTATCTATCTATCTATCTATCTATCTATCTATCTATCTATCTATCTATCTATCTATCTATCTCCTGCAGTTCCCAGCACCCTTAAACTGCAGTTCCCAAGGTGGGGGTGGAGGTGTGTGTGCTTTAAATGCATTTAAGAGTCCTTTGCAAGGTTGTAATTTACATACAGACCTCCCTCTTTCTCTCCCCCACCCCAAAGAAGAAGAAGGTCGTCAGGAGATACTGGGAGGGCGAGGCCCCCCAAGCCGACACAGAAGAGAGTGGCGCTCGGGATCCCAAGAAGCCGCGGCAGGATCTGGCCTCCCCAAGGAAGCCGATGGATCTTGGCAGGAAGAAGTGGATCTCAGGGGTATGGAGGGAAGCGGGGGGGGGGGGAGATAGGGAAGTAGGTCTGCATTGCAGGAGGGAGGGGCTAGGTGGCCCTTGGGGGGTCCCTTCAAATTCAGGAAGTCTGAAGTCTGGGGAAGGGGATACAACATGCCCCCAATCTCCCCAATTTCATAGCCGCCTGGTTCACCCTTTGGCCTTGGTTGCAATCCCTGCCTTGCAGAGGGTTGGACTAGATGTCCCCTGGGGGACCCTTGTGACGCTGCGGCTCTGTGGTTTCTTTCAGAAGGTGGACCCGTTTCCTGGCCCGGCCTCCGTCAGCCGTGAGCAAGTGCGCAAGTTCCAGCGAGGAGCCGGGGGCAAGCTGGTGAGACGCTTTGGCCTTCCTGGGGGGGGGGGGGCTGATGTTCTCCCTAGGTGTCTAGGGGGGGGGAGCTGCGTGCCACCATCATCTTTGACCCCCCCTTTCCCATATCCCACAGGGGACGGTGTCCGATAAGCGCCTGAAGCGCCAGCTGGCCAGGCAGGAGCAGAAGACCCAGGCAGCAGCCCAGCAGGCGGCCCGGATGGAGATGCTCCTCCTGGAGGATGCTGGGTAATGTAGTTTCTACACCTGCATTTAAGAGGCAGGTGGGTGGTGGGTGAGCCTTGGTTCAATGCAGGCAAATGGTGCCAAGGAATCTTCATTTCCTTGTTTTTAAAAAAACATTTCCTTTATTGTTTTAAAGAAGATTCCACCTCAACATTTGAAAGAACTTCCTGACAGTAAGAGCTGTTCAGCAGTGGAATTTGCTGCCAAGGAGTGTGGTGGAGTCTCCTTCTTTGGAGGTCTTTAAGCAGAGGCTTGACAGGCATATGTCAAGAATGCTTTGATGGTGTTTCCTGCTTGGCAGCAAATTCCACTGTCGAACAGCTCTTACTGTTAAAGTACAATGATTCATCAAATATTAAAAGCTTCCCTAAGCAGGGTTGCCTTCAGATTTTTTCAAAAAGTCAGATAGTTTATTTCAGGGGTCAGCAAACATTCAGCAGGGGGCCAGTCCACTGTCTCTCAGACCTTGTGGGGGGCCAGACTATTTTTTCTGGGGGGGTGAACAAATTCCTATGCCCCACAAATAACCCAGAGATGCATTTTAAATAGAAGCACACATTCTACTCATGTAGAAACACCAGGCAGGCCCCACAAGTAACCCAGAGGTGCATTTTAAATAAAAGGACACATTCTACTCATGTGAAAACACGCTGCTTCCCGGACCATCCGTGGGCCGGATTTAGAAGGCGATTGCGCCGAATCCAGCCCCTGGGCCTTAGTTTGTCTACCCATGGTTTTCTTTGACATCTGATGGGAGGGCATTCCTCAGGGCGGGCGCCACCACCGAGAAGGCCCTCTGCCTGATTCCCTGTAACCTCGCTTCTCGCAGGGAGGGAACCGCCAGAAGGCCCTCGGTGCTGGATCTCAGTGTCCGGGCAGAATGATGGGGGGGAGGGAGAAGCTCCTTCAGGTATACTGGGCCGAGGCCGTTTAGGGTTTTAAAGGTCAGCACCAACACTTTGAATATAGTTCTCTTTTAGTTTATAACAGGGGTGGCCAACTCTCAAGAGACTGCGATCTACTCACAGTTAGAAACTGGCAGTGATCTACCCCCATTTTGGGGGGGCAGGGCAAAGATGTTGAGTATTTTTAGAAAGGAAAGCCCTGTTTTTTGGGGGTGCAGGTCAAAGTTGTTGAGCATTTTTAGGGAGGAGGAAAGTCCTGTTTTTTGAGGTGCAGGACAAAGATGTTGAGCTTCTTTTTAGGGGAGCCGAAGTTGTTGAGCTTCTTCGGAGGGAGCCGGTGATCTACTACAGACCTCCAGTGATCTACCGGTGGATCACGATCTACCTGTTGGACATTCCTGGTTTATAACATGCCGCAGGTTTTTAATCCTCCTTCCACAGTCTCTCCCATGCACGCCTTTCAATATCCCTTGCCCAATATCCCTTGCCCAATAATCTTCATTAATTTACAAAATTCAAATTTAAACTCAGATCAAATTCATTTACAAAATACAAACTCAAAAAGAAGTACAGATTCAAATAGCAGACTATTGCTAACAAAAATAAAACTAGTTACAGGTCGGTAGCCGTGTTGGTCTGAGTCGAAGCAAAATAAAAAAAATCCCTTCAGTAGCACCTTAAAGACCAACTAAGTTTTTATTTTGGTATGAGCTTTCGTGGTATCTGAAGAAGTGTGCATGCACACGAAAGCTCATACCAAAATAAAAACTTAGTTGGTCTTTAAGGTGCTACTGAAAAAATAAAACTGCTTACAAAAGAAAACATACCCCTTAGCCACCCTTTCTCACCCTCCACCCTGTGCTAACTTCCAGCCTATTCTCTGGTTCGGTTTACATATCCAAATTTCTTTTTGCGTGCCTTTTCCATATTAAATTCCTTTTATATATTTTTACTCCGCCCTTCACCTGTCTGCTAAAAGATCAGCATTTTCCACAATTTTTGCTTTATATTCATCAAATTTCTTCCAATAAACCTTCATTTCCTGAGAGGTCCGGCATCATGACTCCCGGGGGCTGTTACCTCCGGGGTTTAACCCTGCCTCCCTTTCTCCTCTCTCTGCCCCGCCAGGTTCCTGGAAGGAGACGAGGGGGAGGACACCTGCACCATCGCCCAGGCCGACATCGCGGAGGCCGTAGACCTGGCCGCCGGCGCAAAGGTAGGCGGGGAAGGGGAAATGAGGAAGGGGTTTTGAGGAAGGGGGGAAATGTGGGGATCCCCTCCCAGGGCCTGATCCCGGCCTGCTTTCCTCTCACCAGCATTTTGAGCTGCGGCTGAACCAGTTTGGCCCATACCGGGTGGACTACACGCGCAACGGCAGGTGAGTGAGCAAGAGCTGTTTGGCGGCGGAACGGTCTCCCTCCTTGGGCAGCCCTCTGCCTTGTAGGATTGAGCTGAGATTCCTGCCTTGAGGAATCTTGACTTTCCTGCTTGGCAGGGGGTTGGACTGGATGACCCTTGTGGTCTCTTCCAACTCTATGATTCTATGATTCTATGACTTGACATGAGTCAGCAGTGTGATGCAGCAGCTCAAAAAGCCAATGCAATTCTGGGCTGCATCAATAGGAGTATAGCACCTAGATCAAGGGAAGTACCGGTAATACTACCACAGTATTCTGCTCTGGTCAGACCTCACCTGGAGTACTGTGTCCAGTTCTGGGCACCACAGTTCAAGAAGGATACTGACAAGCTGGAACGTGTCCAGAAGAGGGCAACCAAAATGGTCAAAGGCCTGGAAACGATGCCTTATGAGGAACGGCTTAGGGAGCTGGGTATGTTTAGCCTGGAGAAGAGAAGGTTAAGGGGTGATATGATAGCCATGTTCAAATATATAAAAGGATGTCATATAGAGGAGGGAGAAAGATTGTTTTCTGCTGCTCCAGAGAAGCGGACACGGAGCAATAGATTCAAACTACAATAAAGAAGATTCCACCTCAACATTAGGAAGAACTTCCTGACAGTAAGAGCTGTTTGGCAGTGGAATTTGCTGCCAAGGAGTGTGGTGGAGTCTCCTTCTTTGGAGGCCTTTAAGCGGAGGCTTGACAGCCATCTGTCAGGAATTCTTTGATGGTGTTTCCTGCTTGGCAGGGGATTGGACTGGATGGCCCTTGGGGTCTCTTCCGATTCTATGATTCCTCTTCCTCCTTCACAGTGTGGTGTATTGGTTAAGAGCGGTAGTCTCATAATCTGTTGAACCGGGTTCGAGTCTCCGCTCCTCCACATGCAGCTGCTGGGTGACCTTGGGTTAGTCACACTTCTCTGAAGTCTCTCAGCCCCACTCACCTCACAGAGTGTTTGTTGTGGGGGAGGAAGGGAAAGGAGAATGTTAGCCGCTTTGAGACTCCTTCGGGTAGTGATAAAGCGGGATATCAAATCCAAACTCCTCTTCTTCTTCACAGGCATCTCCTCCTGGGGGGCCGAAGGGGCCACGTGGCAGCCCTCGACTGGCACACAAAGGCATTGATGTGCGAGATCAACGTCATGGAGTCCGTCGCAGACGTGGCGTGAGTCGCAAACGCATGGGGGTGCCGTATTGAGGGTTTTTGGGGGGGGGGCTAGCAGGAATTTCACATCTACCCTGTTTCTCATATTTTAAGACATACCCATAAAATAATCCATAGCAGGATTTTTAAGCATTCAAGGAATATAAGCCATACCCCGAAAATAAGACATAGAGATAGGCGCAGCAGCAATGCCGGCCGCGGCAGGAGGAGGAGGAAAAAAATAAGACATCCCTTGAAAATAAGCCATAGTGTGTTTTTTTGAGGAAAAAATAAATATAAGACATGTCTTATAATATGAGAAACACGGTATTATCTAGGTCACCTCTAGGCTTGACTATTGTAACTCGCTCTACGCGGGGCTGCCCTTAAAGCTGACCCAGAAACTCCAGCGGGTGCAGAATGCCGCGGCGAGGCTCCTTACGGGGTCCTGGCCGTGGGATCACATTCATCCAGTGCTTTACCAGCTGCACTGGCTCCCGGTGGAGTACAGGATCAGGTTTAAGGTGCTGGTTTTGACCTTTAAAGCCTTATGCGGCTTAGGAGCCTTGAATTTTAACATTGTAATTGAATTTTAACATTGTATTTAATCTGAATTTTAATTGAATTGTTTCTTTTATGTTTGCTTTGATATTTTTGTTGTTAGCCGCCCTGAGCCCGGTCTTGACTGGGAAGGGCGGGGTATAAATAAAGTAATAATAATAATAATAATAATTTATTTATTTTGTATACTGCCCTTTATCTGTAGATCTCAGAGCAGTTCCTTATCTAAACAGAGGCTTGAGAGGCATATGTCAAGAATGCTTTGATGGTGTTTCCTGCTTGGCAGGGGGTTGGACTGGATGGCCCTTGTGGTCTCCTCCAACTCTAGGATTCTATGATCCTCCCACCCCATTTCCCTCGTCTCTCTTCCCAAGCTGCTTCCTCCACGGTTTAAACACTTTGCCATCGGCAAATACCTGCGACAGCCTTGCAAGGCATTCCTGTCTCCCCATTGCAGACACAGGGCAAGGGCTTCCCATCTTCCCGGTCAGGTTGTCGCTGCCTCCCCCCTGCTCAGAGGTGAAATCTCAAAACGTGCGTTTGAAACGAGTCCAGTCGTACCTTGGATCTTGGAACGTCCGGCGCAGCTTCCAACTGGCTTCAGGAGCTTCCTGCAGCCAATCAGAAGCCGTGCCTTGGTTTCTGAACATTTTGGAAGTCGAATGGACTACTTCCGAAACGGATTCCGTTCGACTTCCAACGTGCGGCTGTAAATGCATCGTCTGCTAGGGAAGCTGCCCAGCCCATGAAATTTCTTTATTATTATCATTACTGGTGTGATTCAGCCCGTTGAATAAACGGGTGCTAGAACATCCCGGGGTTCGGAGAAGCGCTTGCGCAGCTCTTCTCCGAACACCGGGACCTGTCCTTGTTGTCGGCAGCAGGGGGACAGGAACGAAGGAAGAGAAAGCAGCCCTTTCTCCTCCTTCCTTCCTCTCCCCCAGCCGCCGATAGGAAGGAGACATCCTGGGGTTCGGAGAAGCCCCGGGACCTGTCCTTGCTGGACGAACACACGCGCTCTCTCCCCCACCCCCCGCCGCCGCCAATGCTCAGTCCGGCTGGGAGCAGCGGTTGGCGGCCGCAGGGAAACGGTAGGTGGGGGGGTGGGGAGAGCGCGTGCGTGTGTGCATGCAGTCTCTGCATCCAATCCCTGTGTCCGTGGGGCACATGCGCAGTAGCGCGGACACAGAGAATCTGGACGCAGAGACACTTGCACTTTATTATATAGGATGATGATGATGATTCGTTACATTTGCATACTGCCGTCCATCCCAACATTGCGGGGCGGTTCACAACTTAATTCGGGGCAGCACTTCTCTGGCTCGTAGCTCCTGCCCGTAACCAGGCTGCCTTGCAGCTGCCCCCGGTTAACATTAGGAAGAACTTCCTGACAGTAAGAGCTGTTTGTCAGTGGAATTTGCTGCCAAGGAGTATGGTGGAGTCTCCTTCTTTGGAGGTCTTTAAGCAGAGGCTTGACAGGCATATGTCAGGAATGCTTTGATGGTGTTTCCTGCTTGGCAGGGGGTTGGACTGGATGGCCCTCCAACTCTACGATTCTATGGTTCTTTCCACTTCTGAGCTGCGGTGGCGCCGTTGCTGGGGGTTGGACTAGATGACCTCGGGGTCCCCCTCCCGACAGCCCTCCCATTCTTCCCCCTGACACCCCCTTTCTCCCCAGGTGGCTCCACACGGAGACCATGTTTGCGGTGGCGCAGCGGAAGTGGCTCTACGTCTACGACAACCAGGGGGTGGAGCTCAACTGCCTCAAGCGCTTCCACGGGGTCCAGAGGATGCAGTTCCTGCCCTACCACTTCCTCCTGGCCACAGCGGTGAGGAAGGGGGGGTTTATCTTTCTCTCCTGACCCCCAACAATCCCCTCTCTCTGGACCTCCAGGCAAGGACTGATCTGGGAAGGTTTGGCGTTGCGGGGTGTCAGACTGGATGACCCAAGGGGGTCCCTTCTGACCCTCCAGGTGTACGATTGTGAGAGCAAGAACTGTTCATTAGAGGTTGCCGGGGGGCGGGACCATCTGCCAGGGACGCTTTACCTGCGATTCTTGCCTTGCAGGGGGTTGGGCTAGAGGACCTTTGGGTCTCCCTTCTCCCTCTACAAATCCGTTACTCTATTACAGGGTCTTACAGCCTGTGCATTCCCCCTCCCCCCTCCTTTAAGAGTACAGTCGTAGCTTGGAAGTCAAACCGAATTGGTTCTGTTCGACTTGCAAAACGCGGCTTCTGATTGGCTGCAAGATAATTATTATTATTATTATTATTATTATTATTATTATTATTATTATTATTATTTATACCCCGCCCATCTGTCTGGGTTCCCCCAGCCACTCTGGGCGGCTTCCAACAAAACATTAAAATATAGAAATCCATCAAACATTAAAAGAGCGTTCGCGCAGCCAGTTGGAAGCCATGCCTGACGTTCAGCTTCTGAAAAGCATTCAAAAATTGGAACAATCACTTTGGGTTAATAATAATAATAATAATAATAATAATAATAATAATAATAATAATAATATTTATACCCCACCCATCTGGCTTGGTTCCCCCTGCCACTCTGGGCGGCTTCCAACAAAAGGATTAAATGTATTAAAATGGATTAATGTATTAAAAATACATTAAAACATCAGTCCTTAAAAACGTCCCTAAACAGGGCTGCCTTCAGATGTCTTTTAAATGCCTTATAGTTGTTTATTTCTTTGACATCTGATGGGAGGGCGTTCCACAGGGCAGTTTCAATCACTCAGGAGCCGGAACATTCGAGTTCAAAGGCATTCGGCTTTCGAGGTTCCAGTGTAGTTTAATTGACCAACAGAAAACACAAATAAAAAGTGAAAAAGGAAAAATAATTGTTATTAGTAGTAGTATTAGTATTCTAATTGTTACTATATTTGTACCCTGCCCATCTGACTGGGTTGCCCTGGCCACTTGGCACGGCTATTATTAATACAGTGGTACCTCTACTTACGAATTTAATGCGTTCCGAACACACATTTGTAAGTCGAAAAAATTTGTAAGTCGAATCCCATAGGAATGCATTGGGAGAAAATATTCGTAAGTTGAAGCAACCCTATCTAAAAATTCGTAAGTAGAAAAAATCCTATGTAAACCGCATCCAAGATGGCGGAGGGAGCTCCATTCGTAAGTAGAAACATTCGTAAGTAGAGGTACCACTGTATTCTATGTTACTATATTTGCACCCTGCCCATCTGACTGGGTTGCCCTGGCCACTCGGCACGGCTATTATTATTATTATTATTATTATTATTATTATTTTATTGACAGGTTTGAGTATACACAGTTACAGGTACAGTATTTACACCATCTCCTGCTAGAGCCCTGGCAGGGGGGGTACTCCTTGAGATAGAGACTTGCCACCTGGACCCCACAGCAAAACAGCAACGTCCAGATCCTGGTTGCAGGTTCAAACCCAGCTCCAAGCACAGCCCAGAGCCCAGAGAGACGTTGCTGGCCTGGCTCCTGTTCCGTTAGCCGGGACAATCCCATCCTGGCCGGATGCCACTGGCCGGTTCAGCAGTTAGCAAGGAGATTTGGCCAGCAATCTTGCACTCGCAACAGATCCAGGTGCAAGCGATCTAGATGCCCCAGCACCATGAATAAACCTCCTGCCACAGTGCGGAGAGGCGTGGATGAGACCCCGGCTGAGAGGGCCTCCGCGGTGGCAGGACAGGCAGTTGGGCGGAGTTATCTGATCTGTCTCCATGGCACAGCGTCTGGGGCAAGGCGAGGATTGTAATAATAATAATATATATATATATATATATATATATATATATATATATATATATATATAATTTAGACCCCGCCCATCTGGCTGGGTTTCCCCAGCCACTCTGGGCGTCTTCCAACAGAATATTAAAATACAATACAGCATCAAACATTAAAAACTTCCCTAAACAGGGCTGCCTTCCGTTGTCTTCTAAAAGTAAAATAGTTGCTTACTGCCTTGACATCTGCTGGGAGGGCGTTCCACAGGGCGGGTGCCACTACCGAGAAGGCCCTCTGCCTGGTTCCCTGTAACTTGGCTTCTCGCAGCAAGGGAACCGCCAGAAGACCCTCGGCGCTGGATCTCAGTGACTGGGCAGAACGATGGGGGTGGAGACGCTCCTTCAGGTATACTGGACCGAGGCCTTTAAGGGCTTTAAAGGTCAACACCAGACCCTTATTTATATTCAGGGGGTGGGAATGGGTGATGGGCTGATAGGAGTGGTGAACCTGTTGATGGCTGTTAACGACTGCTGATGACTGTAATTGGTCCTGCGGGGGGGGGGGGGGGAAGCAAGGCACAAAAGAAAGCTAGATCATGCGGGGGGGGGAGTGCCTTGCTTCCCCCCCCCCCGCAGGACCAATTACAGTCATCAGCAGTCGTTAACAGCCATCAACAGGTTCACCACTCCTATCAGCCCATCACCCATTCCCACCCCCCACCCTCTGAATATAAATAAGGGTCTGGTTGATTCTGTTTCAGTGTATCTGACGAAGTGTGCATGCACACAAAAGCTCACACCAAAATAAAAACTTAGTTGGTCTTTAAGGTGCTACTGAAGGAATTTTTTTATTTTGCTTCGACTCAGACCAACACGGCTACCTACCTGTAACTAGGACTTTAAAGGTCAGCATCAACACTTTGAACTGTGCTCAGAAACGTACTGGGAGCCAATGTAGGTCTTTCAGGACCGGTGTTATGTGGTCTCGGCGGCCGCTCCCAGTCACCAGTCTAGCTGCCGCATTCTGGATTAGTTGTAGTTTCCGAATCACCTTCAAAGGTAGCCCCACATTGCAGTAGTCCAAGCGGGAGATAACTAGAGCATGCACCACTCTGGCGAGACAGTCTGCAGGCAGGTAGGGTCTCATCCTGCGTACCAGATGGAGCTGATAGACAGCTGCCCTGGACACAGAATTGACCTGTGCCTCCATGGACAGCTGTGAGTCCAGGCTGCACACCTGGTCCTTCAGGGGCACAGTTACCCCATTCAGGACCAGGGAGTCCCCCACACCTGCCCGCCTCCTGTCCCCCACAAACAGTACTTCTGTCTTGTCAGGATTCAACCTCAATATCTTAGCCGCCATCCATCCTCCAACCGCCTCCAGGCACTCACACAGGACATTCACCGCCTTCACTGGTTCTGATTTAAAAGAGAGGTAGAGTTGTTCCGCCTAACCCTCCTTTAGAAAAAAAAAAGCATGACTAATTGGTTTTACACAATTTTATACATTTAAACGTTAACCATTTCAAACCTTAAACTAAAAGTTTCTTTTGAATCTTTGGACCTCCTTCCCTCCCTCCTTAGGTTCCGTATTTGAGATTAAGTTCTTTGCATCTTATACCCTTATCCATCTGTTAGTAAATAGAAAGGTAAAGGGGCCCCTGACCATCAGGTCCAGTCGTGTCTGACTCTGGGGTTGCGGCGCTCATCTCCCTCTATAGGACAAGGGAGCCAGCGTTTGTCCACAGACAGCTTCCAGGTCATGTGGCCAGCATGACAAAGCCGCTTCTGGCAAACCAGAGCAGCACATGGAAACGCCGTTTACCTTCCCGCTGGAGGGGTTCCTATTTATCTACTTGCATTTTGACGTGCTTTCAAACTGCTAGGTTGGCAGGAGCTGGGACCAAGCAACGGGAGCTCACCCCGTCACAGGGATTCGAACCGCTGACCTTCTGATCAGCAAGCCCTAGGCTCAGTGGTTTAACCACAGCGCCACCTGAGTCCCTATCCATCTGTTAAATAACCATAATGATCATCAAGAATTCCACATTAAACGTGTCATTCCATCCCTGCCATAGATTGTAACCGTTTACAGTGGTCTTTTAAATAATTTACAAATTTGCTCCAGTCTTTCGTAAAGACTTGATCTTCCTGCTTTCGGATCCTCCCCTTCAGTTTCGCCATCTCCGCATCCTCCATCAGTTTCGCCTGCCATTCTTCTTTTCCTGGTACTTCTCCTTCCTTCCATCTCTCGCTGCCGTTGTTGCACACATAAAAAGTCTTTTATCTTCCTCCCTCTGTATCTCCACCTGTTATTCCTAACGAAAAAGCTGCTGGTTTTTTTAAACAAAAGTATTGTTAAACATTTTCTTTAATTCATGATATATATATCAGGAGTCAGCAAACTTTTTCAGCAGGGGGCCGGTCCACTGTCCCTCATACCTTGTGGGGGGCCGGATTATATTTTGAAAAAAAATACGAATGAATTCCTATGCCCCACAAATAACCCAGAGATGCATATTAAATAAAAGGACACATTCTACTCATGTAAAAACATGCTGATTCCCAGACCGTCCGCGGGCCAGATTTAGAAGGCGATTGGGCCACCTCCGACCCCCGGGCCTTAGTTTGGGAACCCCTGATATATATCCTCCTAACCATGCTAACTTGGAGGTCGCCTTCCGGACTCCCCCCAAGAAGGAGCCCTTCTTAAATCTCTGCTTGCCTGGAAGCTCGATGCAATCTCTCCGAAGCTTTAATGCAATTTAAAAACCCGAAGTCCTAATCTCTAATATTCAATTGGATGTTGCAATTTCTACATCCAATATAGAGCAATTGGTGCACTTGTCACCAGGTGGGGGGAGCAGCTGTGGGTCTGGCTGGCCAGTCTTTGGGGGGGGGGGTTCAAGATACTCTCCTAAATAAGAACTGTCCCCCCCCAGACTTGATCTAGCTCCTGGTCTCTCCTGGGTGGGTGGGTGCCTTTGCCCACGGAAAAGAGAAGCCCCTTGGATCCGAGGGTCTGTTTATTACAAAGCTCTCTCCTCTGTTTTTTGTGGCCCCCCCCCCTCCCAGAGCGAGACAGGCTTCCTGCAGTACCTGGATATCTCTGTGGGGACGGAGGTGGCCACCATCTGCACCAAGGGGGGCCGGCTGGGGGTCATGGCCCAGAACCCCTCCAACGCCATCGTCCACCTGGGACACAGCAACGGTGAGGCTCCCATTGCGGCAGGTTGGGCCGCATGGCCTCTGGGCGTCCCTTCCGAGCCGACCGTTCTGGGATCCTGCGAGCAGGACTTGTGGGGCAGGAGGCAGGTGGGGGGGGGCCAGTTTGTAGCTGGTGTTTAGCCACTGACGAAAAGGGAAGGAGCCGGCGGCCGGCAGGACCCTCCCTGGTTTGATCTTCTCTCCCCCTCCCACCCCAAATAGGCACAGTGACCCTCTGGAGCCCCAACGTGAAGGAGCCCCTCGTTCGGATGCTCTGCCACCAGGGGGCCGTCAGGGCGTTGGCGGTCGACGGCTCGGGCACGTGAGTGAAAGGATCGTTTATTTTAATTTGCAAAAGGCGAGTCCTGCTCTTGTCTGGCTGGGGCGGTTTCTGCACCTTTCGTCTCCCCAGCCGCACTCGGCCCTCGGCTGCCAGGAACCGTCAGCGTGTGACAGCGGCCACGATCCTGGGAACGGCTTTGACTGGCCGGCGAAAGCGGGTGAAGGCAACCGATGGGTCTCGGACCCTGGGTGGGTGGGTGGGGCTTCTCCTGTGTGAGAAGAGAGGCTCTGGCGAGGCCAAGAAGGGGTCCCGCAGTCAAGGAGGTGGTTTCTGAAAACCCTACACAATTTGAGAGTGGCGTCCCTAAGGTGGTTGGTTGGTCTCCTTCTGGCATCCTTTTAAATGTCTCTGCAGGATCGGGCGGAGGGGGGGTTACGGGTTTGCCTCGTTTCTGCTTCGTCCCGCATTGCTGCGTTTTGCGAACTGCCCCGCGATCTCCGGAGTGCAGATTCAATCAACGATGACAGCAAATGGTGTTTGTGTGTGTGCAAATGCAATAAATAATGATAGCAAAAAATGGAATCGGCGGCAGCTGAAGGAGTAAACCGAAAACAGGCTGAAACACACGGCAAAGTTCTCCTCCTCAAAATCTTTCTTCCTGCAGACGGTATTCTCTGTCTTACCTTAATGGCACATGTCAATTTATCATTCCTAGCTATATCCCACACCTCTTTATACCGTTCTTCCGCTTTATATTCTGCTTGCCGCTTCCATTTCCTGGCTATAATAATTCGCACAGCTGCCAATAATTTTAGGAGCAAGTCCTTCATAGCCTGTGAACCTCCCACCCCATCCTAAATTGATAATAGTGCTACCTCGTCATGGTGGATTTAGAACGACGTTTCCTAAACTCCTACCCACTCAAACCTCTCTTGTCCCTGCGACACATTGACTCTCACCTAAGAGATCTACAGCAAACCTTTTTAGAACTAAAATATCCACCCAATGAAGTTAAACAACAGATCAATAGAGCCAGACTGATACCTAGGGAGAACCTGCTGCAAGACAGACCCCAAAAAGAAAATAACAGAACACCACTAGTCATCACATACAGCTCCCAAGTTAAAACAGTACAACGCATCATCAGAGATCTACAGCCTCTCCTGGACAATGACAGCTCCCTTTCTCAAGCTCTGGGAGGAAGACCTTTCATTGCCTACAGACAGCCACCCAATCTTAAACAACTCCTCACCCACAATAATACAACCACCAGACTTAACATGGACACTGGTACCAGAGCCTGCAATAAACCCAGATGCCAACTTTGCTGCCACATACACCCGGACAACATCATTACTGGCCCCAACAACATCCAACATACCATCTCAGGACTATTTAATTGCTCATCTTCTAACATTGTGTATGCCATCAAATGCCAACAGTGCCCTTCAGCTCTCTATATTGGACAAACAGGCCAAACCCTACGCCAATGGAGTGTGGTGGAGTCTCCTTCTTTGGAGGTCTTTAAGCAGAGGCTTGACAGGCATATGTCAAGAATGCTTTGATGGTGTTTCCTGCTCAGCAGGGGGTTGGACTGGATGGCCCTTGTGATCTCTTCCAACTCTATGATTCTATGGTTCCAAATGGACATAAATCTGACATCAGGAATCACAAGACAGAGAAACACTCCAATCTCCCAGGACATTCTATACAAGATCTCAAAGTAGCTGTTTTATTACAGAAAAAATTCAGAAACAGACTGGAAATAGAAGTTGCTGAATTGCAACTCATTACCAAGCTTAAAACCATGGAGAGACCTGTCTGAATAAGGACATTGGATTCTTATCTCATTATACATGATCAAGCTTTCTTTAGCCATCTCACCCCTTGCTTTTTCCTGCAAGACCAATTGCAGTTGTTAACAGTCGTCAACAGGTTTACCACTCCTATCAGCCCATCACCCATTCCCATCACCCCCACCCCCCACCCTCCCACTATACATAAGGGTCTGGTGACTTCTGTTTCAGTGTATCTGAAGAAGTGTGCATGGACACAAAAGCTCATACCTATGACAAACTTAGTTGGTCTCTAAGGTGCTACTGGAAGGAATTTTTTTTATTTTGTCTGGACTTTTGGTCAGCTTTAACCCAGTGATTTCTGTTATCTCCCTTTGCTAATAATTTTCTTTTACTCTTATAGACGTTTCCAACGTACGTTTCTCCCCCATTTCCCCCCAGCCTTGACTTTCTATTTGTCCTCTTTTGGGGGGCTGGACTAGAGGACCCCTGGGGCTCCCTTCCTGCCCCACAAACTCTCCGCTTCCTCTCCCTGCAGCTACATGGCCACCTCTGGGCTGGACCGGAAGCTCCACATCTACGACCTCCGCTCCTACCGCCGCCTCCACTCCCTCCTGCTGCCCACCGGGGCCGGGCAGCTAGATTTCAGCCAGCGGGGGCTCCTGGGGGCCGCATGCCAGGAGATCGTCCAGGTAACTGGGCGGGGGGCAGGGGGGAACTCCCCCCCCAAATTTCCTCCTAGCTTGGTGGGCTTCACAGCTCCATCTCCCGCAAATCCTCAAGCCTGAGGGGTTTCTTGAATTTTTCTAAAGCAACACTTTCCCTGCTTAATGTCAGCCCCCTGCCCCACATCCGGCACCGGGTTCTAATTCAGGCAAGGCGGAGACAGCCTGTCGCTTTGGAGCATAACGCAGCAGGCTCTTCCTATGTCCTTGTGGAGCCTCCTGGTCTAGGAGCAGTATACCTTGATTCCTCTGTTCCTGGGGGTATTTGGCTCCTATGCAGACAAGACTGGCCTGGTTTATTTTTGTGTTCCTTAGTACGGCCTGTTTTCATACAGCCGGAATCCTCTTGGCCAGGCAGTAGTGTGCAGAAGTAATTGTGTTTTTTAAGGGGGGGGGTATTGTGGGTTTTTATGGTGTATTTTGTGATTTTATGTTGTGACTGCCCTGGGACTCACAGGGGTAGGGTGGCATACAGTTTAATAAATCTTCATCACCATCAAGGTGTCCTAAGTGATCATCAGGGTTACAGCAAGTTGCAGGATCCTGCCCTGAGCGGGGTGGGCTGGATGACCCTCCAGTGTCCCCTTCCCATTCTGTGATTCAGCTGAGTTTTGCGCTTTTGCAAATGCTTTGAAAAGGGGCTTTTTTTGGATCAGATGGAGGTAAAGCCAGAATCTCAAAAGTCACAGCCTGCTAGATCAGGCCTACCTGGTCCTGCCCCCTCTTCTCACAGTGGCCACCTAGATGCCCCCGAATCAGGATTCGAACTCAAGATCAGGACTACCCTGGCCAGCAGCCATCAACAGGCTTCTGCACAGATCTTTCCAATCCTCTTTCGAAACCATCCGAGTTGGTGTTTTTCTCTCTCTGCCTCTAGTGGGAGGGAGTTCCACAGTTTAACCGCACAGAGGACTTTCTCTTAACCTGTCCCGAAATCTCCCAATGTTCAGCTTCCTGGGATGGGCACGAGTTCGAGTGCTGCACCAGAGGGGGGATTTATCTCTCCACTTTCTCCTTGCCTGGTGTAATTGTTCAAGTTTCCTCTTCGCTCGCCACTCGCCCTGACTGGAAAGCTGCCGACGTTCCTCGCAGGGGCGTCGCTCCATCCCCCATAGAGCCCAGGAGTCCATAGCAGCCACCCCAAATCTGTTTTTTCTCTCCCTTTCCAGGTGTACAAGGACATTGTCTCCTGCCCGCCCACCAAGCCTTACCTGTGCCACTCCCTTCCGCGCCCAGCTCATGCCCTGCGCTTCTGCCCCTTTGAGGACGTGCTGGGCGCTGGCCACGGAGAAGGCTTTGCCAGCCTCCTGGTGCCAGGTAAGGGGTGGGGGTGGGAGGGGGAGCCCTGAGGGTCATCCAGCCCAACCCCCTGCAAGGAAGGAATCTCAGCTAGGGGATCCCTGGCAGATGTCCGCCTGACCGCCAAAGAATGCCTTATGAGGAATGGCTTAGGGAGCTGGGTATGTTTAGCCTGGAGAAGAGAAGGTTAAGGGGTGATATGATAGCCATGTTCAAATATATAAAAGGATGTCATATAGAGGAGGGAGAAAGGTTGTTTTCTGCTGCTCCAGAGAAGCGGACACGGAGCAATGGATTCAAACTTCAAGAAAGAAGATTCCACCTCAACATTAGGAAGAACTTCCTGACAGTAAGAGCTGTTCGGCAGTGGAATTTGCTGCCAAGGAGTGTGGTGGAGTCTCTTTCTTTGGAGGTCTTTAAGCAGAGGCTTGACAGGCATATGTCAAGAATGCTTTGATGGTGTTTCCTGCTTGGCAGGGGGTTGGACTGGATGGCCCTTGGGGTCTCTTCCAACTCTAGGATTCTATGATTCTATGAAAGAATGGTAGAATGCTAGAATTGCAGAGTTGGAGGGGGACCCCAGGGGTCATCCAGCTCAACCCCCTGCAGTGCACCTGTGATTGGCCCAAGGGGAAGGGTGGAGCAGGTGGGCTGGGTCTGCCCCACTGCCTTAGAGGGGGTAATGAGTCACCTCCCCTCAGCTTTTCCTCCTGACTCACCCCCTCTTTTCTCGCCTCGCAGGAGCCGGGGAGCCCAATTTTGACGCCCTGGAGAGCAACCCTTTCCGGAGTCGGAAGCAGCGCCAGGAGTGGGAGGTCAAGGCTCTCTTGGAGAAGGTACCCGAGGAGGATCGGGGCCCTGTTCTCACAGCTCTTCCTGCCGTGACTCCGATAGGCTGCCTCTGAACTCAGAGGCTCCATTTCCCCCGACTGTTTTGCAGCCGCTAGCCCTGTGGCAGGGAGTTCCGCAGATTAAGCAAAGCAAGGGCCCTCGCCTCTTCTCACTCTCTCCTTTCCTCCCTCCGACAGATCCCGCACGAGCTGATCTCGCTGGATCCCGGCCAGCTGGGCACCGTGGACCGGGTCTCCCTGGAGCAGCGGCAGAAGGAGCGTGCCGAGAGGCTGGTGAGTCTTCCAGGGCGAGGGGGGATTTGGGGTGGGGGTCTGTCCTGGGGGACTGGGGAGCCTGAGAGCGGAGGACAGGCTGGGAATTGGGGGGCGGGAGGCTGGCCCAAAACCTGGCGGCTTTGAGACCCCTTTTCAAAAAACTATACAGTGGTGCCTCGCTTAACGAATGCCCTGCTTAATGAAATTTCCGCTTAACGAAAGGATTTTTCGAGCGGAGGTTGCCTCGCTAGACGAATGCGTTTTACGAAAAATTCGTCTAGCGAATCGCGGTTTCCCATAGGAATGCATCGAAATTCAATTAATGCGTTCCTATGGGCAAAAAAAAAGTCAATGCATTCCTATGGGATTCGCTGTAAGAAAAGACCCGTGGAACGAATTAATTTCGTCTAGCGAGGCACCACTGTACATGTGTGTGTATGTGTGTTATGAGACTGTACACGTGTCAATCATGAAATACAACGTGACTAACCGCAAAAGGGGGTAAAATGCTAAACATATTTTTATGTTTA
Organism: Zootoca vivipara; assembly: GCF_963506605.1. Taxonomy (NCBI): domain Eukaryota; kingdom Metazoa; phylum Chordata; class Lepidosauria; order Squamata; family Lacertidae; genus Zootoca; species Zootoca vivipara. Next base: position 357,218 of record NC_083277.1, read on the forward strand.
CAGATGAAACTCAGAAAGTTAGAATATTGTCCAAAAGTGCAATTATTTCAGTAATGCAACTTGTTATTTTTTCTTTTAATTTTTACAAATGCTTTCTTTTGGAAATTCCACAGTAATAAAACAAATAGTGACAATAATGCAAAAATAAACATCGCTATGACATTTCATAAATTACATTCCATTTATAATTGACTTGCCCTAACGACAAATAATTACAGTGACAGCAAATAAAGGCTTGACATTATGTTGCTTTGCCTGCCATGCATCTATCTCATATATTGGTTTCACCTTTTAAGTTGCATTGCTGAAATAAATGGACTTTTGGACGATATTCTAATTTTCCGAGTTTCACCTGTAAATAGGCGCATTTTACAGTGCAGCGATTCCTCGGTTTCCGAACGTCCCTGTTGGTGAACATTTCGGAAACCGAACCCCGAAAACGGCTTCTGTTTTTGAACGCGCCTCAGAAAGCCACTGCCTTTTTTTTTCTATTTTCTCAATTGAATTTGCAAACAGCCCCTCAGTTTTCGAACGTTTTGGGCCTCAAAACAGTCTTCCGGAACGGATTCCGTTCGAGAGCCGAAGTACCACTGTACATGATAGTGAGAGGGTTTGCAGCATTTTGTGTTTATATTCTGTATTTTTATGCCCTGAGATTTTTGGATGAAGGGCAGTACAGTGGTGTATCGCAAGGCGAATTTAGTTCGTTCCGCGAGTCAATTCGTTTTGCAAAAAATTCGTCTTGCGAATTGCGGTTTCCCCTAGGAATGCATTGAAATTTCTTTTTTTGCCCATAGGAACGCGTTAATTAAATTTCAATGCATTCCTATGGGAAACTGCGATTCGCAATACGAATTTTTTGCAAAACGAATTCATCTTGCGAGTCACCATCAGATCGCAAGACGCGTTCGTCTTGCAGAAAATTTGTCTTGCAGGGCATTCGTCTTGCGAGGTCCCACTGTATACAGATTTAAAAGATCAAAATAATAATAAGAGTTTTCCAGTAAATAAAGTTGGGAGATGTGGAGCCAGTGAGCGGAGCCTGCTTTCCCGTGTCCTTTGTCAATACCCGTTGTACGTTCTCGTTCTTGTCCATGTGCTGTTTCTTTTGTATATTTAATAACGGGTACAGTGGTCCCTTGGTTCTCAAACACCTTGTTACTCAAACAACTTGGAACCCAAACCCTGTGAACACGGAAGGAAGTGTTCCAGTTTGTGAACTTTTTTTTGGAAGTCGAACGTGCTCCAATTTGAGTGTTACGTTGAGGTCTGTCTGTTTTTGCTACTTATTTTTCGTTTTTCCGGCTCCTTTTGGTTTTGGTTTTTGTGACTTTGTGGAACCCAGTTCAGCTACTGATCGATTGATTGTGTGGCCGCAGTACATTGCTTATTGCTTTCATCTTATGGATCAATGGCCTCGTTAGGTAGTAAAAATCATGTTGAATTGCTGTTTTTGGGGTTGTTTTTAAAAGTCTGGGACGGATTAATCCGTTTTGCATTCCTTTCTATGGGAAAGCGGGCCTCGGTTTTGGAACGCTTTGGTTTTGGAGCGGACTTCCGGAATGGATTTTTTTTTAAATATTAATATTTCGAATCTTTAAAATATACAGCAAAAAGAAAAACAAATTTAAACAATGATAAAATCAATCACGTACATAAATACAAAATTCCCTTTACCCGCCCTTTCCCTCCCCCTCCCCCTCCCCCCCCCCCTACACTTCCCTCCGCACTCTTTCGACTTGCCGGACGGATTAATCCGTTTTGCATTCCTCTCTATGGGAAAGCGGGCCTCGGTTTTGGAACGCTTTGGTTTTGGAACGGACTTCCGGAACGGATTTAAGGTACCCCTGTCTTTCCGACTTTCTCCAGGGCTACGACCCCCAAGCCAAGGTCAAGTTCTGCCCCCGGAAGCGGACGAAAGGCCGCGACTCTGCCGTGGGGAGACTCAGGCGCCGGAAGAAGGTGGCCGCCGAGGAGCAGCGCGTAAGTGCCTCCCAGAATCCCCTCTGGTTCTCTTTCCCAGAATCCCCTCTGCCTCCTCCTTCGCCCATGACCCCCGTCTCCCCCTCCTCTTCTCCTTTCTGCCCAGGCTGCCATTCGGAAGAGCGTCTCTCAGCGCCAAGGAGAGCGGCGGCCGCCGTGTCCGCAGGCCCCCAAAGCCCCCCAAGGTCAGAGGTCGGCCTTAGACCGCTTCCAGAAGTAGAAACAGGGCGTGGGGCTGCCTGGCCGGAAGAGAAGAAGCCCCCCATTTCCCATGGGGTGGAAGGGACCCTCTTGGCCCCCCGCTCAGCGGCAGGACCTGCTGGCGTTCCCTCTGCGAGGAAGAGATGGGGGCACTGTGGGGTTGAAACCCCTCCCAATGCCCCCCGCCCTTCCGGTTCTCCCTAGATGGCCTTTGGGCTTCTCCCGCGAAGGACCTGTGCTCTCTCTCTTTTTGTAAAATAAAATATAAAACCCTTCCTGGAAAAGTCTCATTGGGTTTGTTCTGCGCGCAATAGGAGGGGTACAAATAGGAGGGGTACAAATAATGAAATTTTTTTTAAAAAAATTTTTTGGAAAAAAATTACTTTATTGATCTTTAAAATGTTTACTAAATCATATAAATCATATATATCAAATCCATTCATTCAACATAAAAATTGAATAAATCATATAAATCATAAATGTTTCAAAACCAGTCATCCGACCTATTATAACTAATAAGTACAAAATTGGCTTACATAAAGAAAAATAAGAAAAAAGGAAAAAAGTAAGGAAAACACATTAAAAAAGCAAAGACAAAAATAGAAACAAAAAAGAAATTCTTCCTACTATTTACGGCACGCTTTCCTTCTCCTAATCGCTTTTTCTGCTATATCTCTCTACTCCTTTATTTATATTCTTTTCTATTGACTGTATTTCCCTCCTCTCCTTTTATATCTTTATTCTAGACACGTTACTAAATTATTTTCTATGTTTTCTTTTTCCAGATAGTTTTGCGCATACTTCCATTCTTCTATTATTTTGCGCCTAGGTACATTTCTTACTATTTTATTTATTTATAATAAATAAAAATTATTTATTAACACGACTGTATAACTGGCCGCGATGGCTATGCTGTGACTCTGCCGTTGGAGGCAGTGAATGCCACCGGATGAGTCCAGTTTGCTGGGAAGGATTTTGGGGTTCAGGCCCTGCCGGCAGGCTCTTCGCCCCAACGGCACATCCATCGGGGCAGAGATCCCCTTTGGCAAGATGCCCCATTGGGGGTCGCCACCAACCCTGCCGTTCTGAGCAGCTGCCAGCTATCGGAACGTAAGGAGAGTATCTGCTGGATCAGGCCAGGGACCCACCTAGTCCAGTGTCCGGTCTTCACACAGGCACCTAATATCCTTGGGATCAAGGTAGACTGCCCCTCCACCTGGAGGCTCCACATGGACATGAAAAGAACCTGCTGGACCAGGCCGAAAGGGGGGGGAATCCTCATAGCCTGATGTCCCTATTGGGAAACCTGCAATCAGGATTTGAACCCAAGAGCTCTCTCCCCTCCTGCGGTTTCTACCAATGAGGGTTGTGGCTAGTATTGGTAGCCATTGGTCACCTTTTCCTCCTCCACAAATTGGCGTGATGCTGCTCGTAAAACCACCCCAGTTGGCCGCGTTTATTGAAGCCATCCTGTGGGAGGGAGTTCCACAGTTTCCGCTGCAGGAAGAAGGGATTTTACATGCCCCGAATCTTCCCAAACGGTCCAGGGGGAGAAGCGACTCCCCTGCAAGGGAAGGCTGTGGCGCTGGGGGCTTTTTCAGTTCGGAGAAGGGGGTGATGTGATTGCAGTTTATATAAAGTTCTGCCTGGCCTGGGGAAAGCGGAGGGAGAAATCTGTTGTTTCCCTCTCTTGCCAGACGCTAGATGGTGGGCATCCAAGGAAGACCCAGGGCAGATATTTTTACAAGGACATTCACACAATGCAGAGTTAAACTGTGGAACTCCCTGCCACAGGACGGCTTTGGGGAGAAGGATCTTGGGTTCGAATCCTGTTTATGGGGAGCACCGGATAAAGACCTTGTGAGGCCCTAAACCAGGCATCCCCAAACTGCAGCCCTCCAGATGTTTTGGCCTACAACTCCCATGATCCCTAGCTAACAGGACCAGTGGTCGGGGATGATGGGAATTGTAGTCCAAAACATCTGGAGGGCTGAAAGTTGGGGGTGTCTGCCCTAAGCGCTTAGAGGATTTTGCCCCCCCCCCAAATATATATACAGTTGTGGGGGAAATAACGTACAGCCTCTTTAAATTCTATGGTTTTACATATGAGGAAATAAGAACGGTCACCTGTTCCTTAGCAGAATTTTAACAAGGAGAAATGTAATGTACTACACTTGGGCAAAAAAAAATGAAAGGCACAAATACAGGATGGGAGACCCCTGGCTTGAGAGCAGTACATGTGAAAAGGACCTAGGAGTCTTGGTAGACCACAAACTTGACATGAGTCAGCAGTGTGATGCAGCAGCTCAAAAAGCCAATGCAATTCTGGGCTGCATCAAGAGGAGTATAGCATCTAGATCTAGGGAAGTAATAGTACCACTGTATTCTGCTCTGGTCAGACCTCACCTGGAGTACTGTGTCCAGTTCTGGGCACCACAGTTCAAGAAGGATACTGACAAGCTGGAATGTGTCCAGAAGAGGGCAACCAAAATGGTCAAAGGCCTGGAAACGATGCCTTATGAGGAACGGCTTAGGGAGCTGGGTATGTTTAGCCTGGAGAAGAGAAGGTTAAGGGGTGATATGATAGCCATGTTCAAATATGTGAAAGGATGTCATATAGAGGAGGGAGAAAGATTGTTTTCTGCTGCTCCAGAGAAGCGGACACGGAGCAATGGATTCAAACTTCAAGAAAGACGATTTCACCTAAACATTAGGAAGAACTTCCTGACAGTAAGAGCTGTTCGGCAGTGGAATTTGCTACCAAGGAGTGTGGTGGAGTCTCCTTCTTTGAAGGTCTTTAAGCGGAGGCTTGACAGCCATATGTCAAGAATGCTTTGATGGTGTTTCCTGCTTGGCAGGGGGTTGGACTGGATGGCCCTTGTGGTCTCTTCCAACTCTAGGATTCTATGATTCCTTAGCAGCTCTTAAAATTAGGTAAGTACAACCTCAGGTGAGCAACAACTCGTGACAGCCATGGACAGAAAGTATTTACAGAGGGTGGCAAACACAGCGCATGATAATATGGGCTGTTCCCTGAGTCCGCTAGATCAGTGTTTCTCAACCTTTTTGGGGCCACGGCACACTTGTTCAATGAAAAAAAATCCCGCAGCACACCATGGGTTGGGGGGTGGCGAGGGGCCCTCGCCTCCCTATCTTTCCCTTTTTCCTTCACCTAGGGGGGGCCTCCCTCCTTTTCCTCTTCTCCTGGGGCGGCTGGGGTGGCGACGGCTGCGGCGACGAGGCAGGGCCCTCACGTGGTGGGAGGTCCCGGGCTTCGGAGCTTTTCCCGGCCACAGGCGGGCTCGCTGGGGGACTTTAGCGGCTCCCCGCTTGATCCGCCGGGCGATTCCGACGCCCACACGGCTGCCGCGGAGCCCAGGGGTCTGTCGATCCTCCAGCCGGGCGCTTTCGGTGTCGCTCCGGTGGGGTCGCGGGGGGGGGCCTCCAGCGGTTCCCCGGTCGATCCGCCGGGTTCACGGCGGCGGTTCCGGAGGCTAGGCTGGCGGCACGGGCACGCTGGTCGCTCTCTGGAGCTTCGCGCTGCCGTGCCGCGCGCCATCTTGCCTCGCCGGAAGTCCGTCAGCAATGCAAAGCGCCCTTTTCCTCGCCGCACGTCGCGGCACACCAGCCGGTGTCTCGCGGCACACTACTGTGCCGCGGAACACCGGTTGATAAACGCTGCGCTAGATGACATCGCAAGGGATCGTTGCCTTAAGAGAGCGAGAAAAATTATCGGGCGATTCACACCCCGGCCAGCACCTCTTTAATCTTCTACCCTCCGGCAGGAAATATAAAAGAATAATCAGCCATACCAATAAGACTTTTGGGATTGGTGTGTTGTGCAACAAGGACACAGAGTGCAATGTGGGTGGGGAGGGAGGCTCGGTTAAGTTCATTGTACACAGGTTTTACATTGACAATAAAGGTATTCAAAACAAAATAAAAAAATCCTTCCAGTAGTTTGTCATAGGTATGTTACAGATAGGTAGCCGTGTTGGTCTGACGCAGTTTTTTAATAAATTTTTATTTTATTATTATTTTTTTGGTCATAGGTAGGAGCTTTCGTGTGCATGCACACTTCTTCCGATACATGGAACAGAGGTCACCAGACCCTTATGTATAGTCAGAGGGTGGGGAGGGGTATTACTCAGAAGGGGGGTGGGAATGGGTGATTGGCTGATAGGAGTGGTGAACCTGTGAACGACTGTTAACGACTGCAATTGGTCTTACAGGAAAAAGCAAGGGGTGAGATGGCTAAAAATAGCTTTATCATAAAATGCTTTTGATGCTTTTGAATTATGGTGCTGGAGGAGACTCTTGGGAGTCCCATGGACTGCAAGAAAATCAAACCTATCCATTCTGAAGGAAATCAGCCCTGAGTGCTCACTGGAAGGACAGATCCTGAAGCTGAGGCTCCAATACTTTGGCCACCTCATGAGAAGAGAAGACTCCCTGGAATAGACCCTGAGGCTGGGAAAGATGGAGGGCACAAGGAAAAGGGGACAGCAGAGGGTGAGATGGTTGGACAGTGTTCTAATAATAATAATAATAATAATAATAATAATAATAATTTATTTATACCCCGCCCTCCCCAGTCAAAACCGGGCTCAGGGCGGCTAACACCAATAAAACATAAAAAGCAATTAATTAAAATACAGATTAAAATACATTATTATAATAATATAATAATAATTTATTATCTATACCCCGCCCATCTGGCCGGGTCTCCCCAGCCACTCTGGGCGGCTTCCAACAGAAAAATACAACACAATAATCCATTAAACATTAAACACGAAGCTACAAACCTGAGTTTGACCAAACTGCGGGAGGCAGTGCAAGACAGGAGTGCCTGGCGTGCTATGGTCCATGGGGTCACGAAGAGTCGGACACGAGTAAATGACTAAACAACAACAACAAGCTTTATCATGTATAATTAGATAAGAATCCAATGTCTTTATTCAGACCAGGTCTCATTGGATTCTTAACTCATTATACATGATAGAGCTATTTTTAGTCATCTCACCCCTTGCTTTTTCCTGCAAGACCAATTGCAGTCGTTAACAGTCATCCACAGGTTTACCACTCCTATCACCCACCCACCCTCTGACTATACATAAGGGTCTGGTGACTTCTCTTTCAGTGTATGTGAAGAAGTGTGCATGCACGCGAAAGCTCATACCTATGACAAACCTCGTTGGTCTCTTAGGTGCTGCTGGAAGGATTTTTTTTTATTTTGTTTACACATGGGCTGTTAGGCTGCTGAATGGTTGTGCAACAAGCACACAGAGTGCAATGCGGTTGAGTGTGGGTGGGGAGGGAGGGAGGCTTGTTAATTTCATTGTACACAGGTTTTACATTGACAATAAAGGTATTGTTATTGCAGCCCAAGATAGGAATAGAGATAAACACGGCGCTACTTTGAAGGAGTTCAGATCTCCAGGGCCTGATGGGCTGCACCCAAGGGGACTAAAGGAGCTTGCAGATGTAACCTTTGTCTATTATCTTTGAGAAATCTTGGAGAACGCGTGAGGCCCTTAGACAAATAAAGCCAAACGGGAAACTTGTGTGCGAAAAACTAAGTTCAGCCTGACTGCTTCCATGAGAATTAACAAGCTGAGAAGCAGATAGGTGCTGCTATTCAGGGAATCGTAGAGTTGGAAGGGACCCCCCAGGGTCATCTAGTCCAGCCCTCTGCAATGCAGGAATCAAAGCCAAATCATCCACGACAGACCTCTGCTTAAAAACCTCCAAAAAAGTGAGCCCACAACCTCCTAAGGGAGACCTTTCCACTGTGAGAACAGCTCTTGCTGTCAGAATGGTTTTTTCCCTGTATGTTGAGTTCATGTAACTTGAAGCCATGGGTTCGAGTCCTACCCTCCGGAGCAGGAGAGAAGAGGCTTGCTCCCTGTGTCAGAGTCAGACCTTGAGATATTTGAAGAGGGATCAAATGCCCTTGCTTAATTGACCCTGAGCTTTCAGGTGAGTTTTAACAGAATGCCGAGGAGGAAAGACGACACAATGTGCTCTTAGAAGAGCAGTTGTTGGTGGCCGTCAAACTGGGAAGAGTTATGAGGCTGTTATAAAAATTATATGGGAGGGGGAGCAGGACACCATTATCAATGAACAGAGAGGGGTGACAGAATTTGACAGCTGCAACTACCCAGAATCCTGTTCAATGCCATCTTCCCAGTCTCCGCTCTGCTTCAAAGACCTTCACCCCTCCTGCTTGGACGAGACCCTCCCTGAAGGAAGGCTTAAGGATCTGCATATGCACAACAGTTAGCATAAACTCACACATTTCCCTTCTCCACCTTCCCCTCCACCCCAGACTCCTTTAGATTATCACCACAGAACCTTTTGCCTTAAGTTATGCTAGATTCTCTCTGTATTAGAATTGCTGATTTATGTCTCGGAACCTTTATATATCAGGACTACTACCTTTTGCATAGAATTCTCTGTATTGGAGATGTCTCCTGTAAAAGGAAATGCTGCATGAACCGTGCGTGACCCCAGCCCACCTGAACCTTGCCCCATCGCCACCCTGATTCAAAAGACGCCCATGGACAAAGATGGATTAACTGGGACAGTTTATTCAAACCTCCAGAAGTGTCACCTTTTGCATAATCCCAGGGATCATCTTTGCGTGACCTGGGGGGAAACACCTGCCGGATGGACCCCAACTCCTCGGCAATCGCCAGGAACGGCCCCACCTCAACTCCCATCTAGACCGATCAAACAAAGGGAAACCCTTCAGCAACGGAGGAGAACAATGGACATTTCACCATATGAAGAAATAGTCGTCTCTGCACCCAGTTAATCCCATCACCACCCATCCTCCTTGTCCTTCCCCTCCCTCCCAGTAAAAGGATTTTCACGTGGGGACAGGAGGGTATAAGAGGGAGCCTCACCATTTCCCGGGGTCCTTCCTACATTCTTTGAGGCAGGGACCCTACAGCTGTAGTTCTTTCTTTTCTGTAATAAAAGGATCAGTTTGTTTTTCCTGACAGGATCGTGTGGTCTCTGTCATTTCCCGGCGGAGCTGAACTTAGTGCCAATTTTGGAGCTTCCGACCCGCGTCTGTCCTTCCTAAAAGGCTGCGCATTTTAGGGGCAATTTTCCATATCAAGGCCATCGCCAGCCTTTCATATGGGCTTCCCATAATATGTCTCTCTCTCTCTGAGGGTGGGCTGGATGGGTCCCCGCTGGCCTGATCCAGCAGGCACTTTTCCTATGGAACTCCCTCCCACTGGAGGCAGCGATGGCTGGCTTGCAAAGACGAGCAGGTGAATTGTTGTTTAGTCGTGTCCGACTCTTTGTGACCCCATGGACCAGAGCATGCCATAGCAGGTGAATTGATGGAGGATAATAAGGCTGAGAAGGAATGGCCCTCCTCTGACGGAGCCTAGAGAAAGCGGCTGCCCGTCAGTGAAGACAACCGCTGGGGCTGGTGGGCATCCGATCCCCACCCTGACACCTCCGCCATGAGGGTGACGCCCACAGCCCAGGCTGCCCCCCCAAAACCCATGTTTTTCGGATATTGCTTCCAAATCCATGAGGGCTAGTAACATGTCTGTTGTTTTGAAACTGAAAAGCATCCAGGGAAGGTGGTGGAATGTCCCAGGTCCCCAAATCCAATGGCAGAAGTCCTGCTGCAAAAGGAGTCTTGGCTAAGATTCCAGCGTTGCAGGCTGGATGACCCTTGAGGGTCCCATCTCATTGTCCAATTCTGTCTGCTTCTTGCTGCACCTGGGCATGTCCTTGGAGAATGGCTGCTGACTTTGTACGTTGCTTAATAAATCAGTTGCTGCGTCGAAGACAGAGGGTGGGGCTAGATGACCCCTTGGGGTCCCCACCTCTGATGCTGCAAAACCAGTTGCCCCTTCAGCTCACAGTAATATGAGCTTGGCGGGCGCTGCTCCTGGTGGCCAAGCTTCTGAGGCTTGGCTGGCGCTTCTCTGGCAGAGCCCAGTGGGCGCGGATTGCCTTCCTGCGGGTCTGGCGTTCCTCACGCTGCCAGCCACGCAAGGGCCTTGCAGCGGACAAGCCCCAGGGCCCTCTGCCAGGCGCTGCATGCCCTCTCGTGGGTGCCAACCTCCTCCCAAACGGCCATCATCGCAGCGGGCGCCACGCCATGGACGCTGAACAAGACCTCCCTGTAGCAGCAGGTGTCTGGCGGGAAGTGCTGCGAGCCGGCCATGTGGGGCAGGTGCTGGGGGGTCAGGCCGGCCTGGCGGGCACACAGCCCCACAAAGACGTCCTCCAGGGGCACCAGGGGGACATGGCGCGCTGCCCCCAGCAGGGCTGGCACGGCTTCCCCCGAGAGAACGTAAGCGGTGCCGCTGCAGTAGGGGGGGAAGGTGTCGTCTGGGTAGAGTGGGGCAGGGAGGTGGTGGCGGCTTCGAGGGTCGCGGTTGGGGCGCACCCACCAGTGGATGCGGCCAAGGTAGGGCGGCGGGGGGCTGGGCAGGGCACCCAGGTGGCGCGCCAGGGCAGGCAGGTTGAGGAAGACGTCGTCGTCAGCCTTGACCACGAAGGAGGCGCCCGGGCAGCATGTGGCCGCCCAGCCAAGGAGTGCCAGCGTCTTGAGCGTCAGGTTGGCGTAAGTGTCCAGGAAGCGCCCCTGGATGAGGTCTCCGTGCTGTGCCGCCTCCCGCTCCAGGGCGGCCTGCTGGGAGGGCTCGGAGGGCACCCCCAGGGCGAAGAGGGTCCTTGTGGGGCGCCCGTCGGCCCACAGCACCCCTCCCCAGGTCTCCCGCACGGCCTGGCGCTGGGCGGCGTGGTCTGGCGCACTGGGCACCAGGACCAGAAGGAAGGGCGAGCGGAGGGCGCAGGGGTTCCCCACGGGCGCCAGCAGGAAGGCCTCGGGTGAGGGCAGGAGGGGGGCGCAGCTGGAGGAGGAGGAGGAGAAAGGGCGCCCCCTGCTGGAAGGAAGCAGGTAGGGCAGCGAGCGCGACAGCAGCGCCTCATGCCCCCCACCGGCCAGGAAGAGGACCCCCAGCGAAAGGGCCGACGCCCCACACAGCAGCAGCGGGGCCCACCCACGGAGGAGGCGGCGGGGGAGGGGCGAGGGGGGCAGAGGCATCCTGTTGAGGGGCGCAGCAGCGCAAGAGGCTCAGGAGGGAGGCGCTGCAAGAGAGAAAAGAAGGAGAGATGGAATGAGCTTCATTCTGCGACCCCTGCCTGTTTTATTTGGGCCTCTCTCGGCTTGCAGTCTCACAGCCCCACATGTAATAGCACCCCACCCACCCATTCTATGCTGCCCCCCCCGCAGGGGCACAAATTGCAGAGGGTTCCCCCACCCCCACTCCACGCCCCTGTCTCTGCAAATTGTCCCACCCTCCAACCCAGGAAAGGGCTGGGTTGGAGGGTGGGTAAAGGAAGGGGTAAAGGAAGGGGGCAGGGAGGAGGGGTAAAGGAAGGGGGCAGGGAGGAGAAGACCTTGCAAGGCGCAGGAAAAGGAGACTGGATATCAGAGGGGCTTCATCCTGCCGCCGCCGCCGCCCTCACACCAAGTAGGTTTCCTTCCTCCTTTGCAAGCTCAAGAGAAGAAGAAAGGAATATTGCAGACATCAATCAAGACCTGCTCTTATTTTAACATCTCCTACATTCTCTCCTGCCCTCCATGTGTTCCAAATTTTTAAGAAAGGCAAATGAAACAATGCTAAAAAACTGTAATGCATCATCAGCCTTTCATAACCCTTAATCAGCGTTAAGGAAGCAGCATTATCTCAGACTACGCTTGAAGTGCGGTGTTTACTTTTATATATATAAAAGAGTGGTTTCTCATAGGAAAGGGAGCTGCTCTATGTCCATGAATCTGCCCACTATTCATCAGGAGCCTAAGTTAAATGAAGACAATTTTGTGCAACATTTGATAGCGCTTCTAGAAACGAGAGAAGCTCAAGACCCCCTGAGATTTTGGCCCCTGCCACCTTGCAATCTCCTCGTGCCCCCCTGCCTGCCAAAAGATCCCCCCGCTGCCCTCCGGGTGCCTTATGGAGCGACGCCATTGCCGGTGGGGGGTGGGGAGGAGGCAAGACGCGCAGAGAGAGAGAGAACAGATTGTGGTGGCTTTCTCATCCGATGCGTTCTCCCTTTGACCCCCTCCCCCCAATTCCTTCCACCTTGGAATCGCAACCCCCCCCAGCCCCACCTGTCCCTCCCCCTCCCGCCTTGCAACCTGAGCCCCCTCCCTCCTCTCCCCGCAGCCCATCCCTGCTCTTAAGACCGGGGAGGGAGGGGCGCGCCAGGCCGAGAGGATGGAGAGATGGAGACGAGCGAAGATGGAGGAGGGCGAGGAAGGATGAAAAGGGAGGGGGGAGGGAAGAGGAAGAAATACGGGCGGGGGGTCTCCGCCTGCACCCCCAACTCCCACCTTGCGCTGTGCGCCACCAGCCACCTCCCCACCCCCCAAAATAATAATAATATACAAAGGACCCAGGCGTCTGGGCGCCAGAATGGGATGCCAGCCCGGCCCGCGCCCCCTCCCCAAATCCCCCACAGCCGCCGCCGCTTCCTGCTGCTTGGAGCCCCCCACCCCCACCCCGTGGGCCCGATCCCCACCCGGTCTCACCTTTCCCTATCCTGCAAGGGGAAGTTCCTTCGGCTCCCAGGACAGCTGCGTAGGGGTGCAGTTGCTGCAGCAGCCGCCGCCGCCGCCCTGTGCCAAGGCAAATGTGGGAATCTCCTGGCCCCCGTGCGCTCCGACTGGAGAACAGCCTCTGCCAACGGTGTCGTGGACTTTGAATGTGCTCGAACTGGAGAAACGCGCCCAGCAGAAGAAGGCACCCTTGGCAAACCCTCCGCGTGTTACGCTCCCGCCCGGAAACCTTTGTCCCCACTGGGGAAGGACACGTGGACCCAGAATTGACCTTCACAGACACTTAGAGACGCACTGCTAAGACCGGCTTCAGGAAATGCAATCTTCTTACTCATCTCTGAGTGACAGTTAAAGCAGCAGCAGCAGCAGCAGCAGCAACACCCGCCCCTCCCGGGCTCCCTCTTCCCTCCCTCGCCAGCAACCCGCCTCTGCCCTTCACGTTGCTCATTGTTCCTAAATTTATTTCTGCATTTCATAGAGTTGGAAGAGACCACAAGGGCCATCCAGTCCAACCCCCTGCCAAGCAGGAAACACCATCAAAGCATTCTTGACATATGCCTGTCAAGCCTCTGCTTAAAGACCTCCAAGGAAGGAGACTCCACCACACTCCTTGGTAGCGAATTCCACTGCCGAACAGCTCTTACTGTCAGGAAGTTAAATAAAAAAATTCCTTCAGTAGCACCTTAAAGACCAACTAAGTTTTTATTTTGGTATGAGCTTTTGTGTGCATGCACACCTGTCAGGAAGTTATTCCTAATGTTGAGGTGGAATCTTCCTTCTTGTACTTTGAATCCATAGCTCCGTGTCTGCTTCTCTGGAGCAGCAGAAAACAACCTTTCTCCCTCCTCTATATGGCATCCTTTTATATATTTGAACATGGCTATCATATCACCCCTTAACCTTCTCTTCTCCAGGCTAAACATACCCAGCTCCCTAAGCCGTTCCTCATAAGGCATCGTTTCCAGGCCAACCATTTGCTGGTTGCACCCTCGTCCACGTCCTCCTCCCCCTCCCCCGAGACTCTGCGAGGTAGGCTGGGCCCAACACGGCACTTGCAGTCGTGCCCAGGCCTTTTGGGCTTGGGAGGCCCCCGATTATGATTCATATTGTTATAGAACCATAGAGGTGGAAGGGGCACCCAAGGGTCATCCAGTTCAACCCCCCACCCCACAATGCAGGAATCTCCATTGCAGCATCGAAGACAGAGGGTCACCTGACCCCTGCCGAAAAGCCTCCAAGGAAGGAAAGTCGGCTCTCACCACCAGAAACTTATTGCTGATGTGACACCTTTTCTTATTTCCCTCTTATCGATTTTATTTCTACGCCAACGAAGAGCTCGAGGAGGGCAGTACAAAGTTTTCCTCCCCACAACAATAGCAGAGAGGCAGCATGCTGGCCAAGCCTTAGAATTTGAACCCTGGTCTCTGACGCTCTAACCACTAGCCACACAGCCAGGCCAGGCCCCTTATTTGAAACCTGCAGGTGGTGGTGGTCTCCACCCACCCACCCACCGACCCCTCCAGATATCAGAGGAGGGGGGTCTCCCAGAGAGAAATGGGTCTCTTCCGTAGCCACTCCGAAACCCCCAATTTCTCCCTTTTCCTTGGACTCTGCTCTCTTTAGCTGCCAAGTGAAAAGGTTCCCTTTCAGCCAGGCTATTTCTATACCCTTTTAAATGCTACTGCAATTAGTAATTTAATTATTTGTACCCCGTCGCTCTGACTGGGTTGCCCCAGCCACTCTGGGTGGAGTGGGGGAATCACAGGGATACGTCATGGATCGGCACAGGGTATGGGAAATCATACAAATAGAATCATAGAATCGTAGAATCCTAGAGTTGGAAGAGACCACAAGGGCCATCCAGTCCAACCCCCTGCCAAGCAGGAAACACCATCAAAGCATTCCTGACAGATGGCTGTCACGCCTCTGCTTAAAGACCTCCAAAGAAGGAGACTCCACCACACTCCTTGGCAGCAAATTCCACTGCCGAACAGCTCTTACTGTCAGGAAGTTCTTCCTAATGTTTAGGTGGAATCTTCTTTATTGAAGTTTGAATCCATTGCTCCGTGTCTGCTTCTCTGGAGCAGCAGAAAACAACCTTTCTCCCTCCTCCATATGACATCCTTTCATATATTTGAACATGGCTATCATATCACCCCTTAACCTTCTCTTCTCCAGGCTAAACATACCCAGCTCCCTAAGTCGTTCCTCATAAGGCATCGTTTCCAGGCCTTTGACCATTTTGGTTGCCCTCCTCTGGACACGTTCCAGCTTGTCAGTATCCTTCTTGAACTGTGGTGCCCAGAACTGGACACAGTACTCCAGGTGAGGTCTGACCAGAGCAGAATACAGTGGTACTATTACTTCCTTTGATGTAGATGCTATACTCCTCTTGATGCAGCCCAGAATTGCATTGGCCTTTTTAGCTGCTGCATCACACTGTTGACTCATGTCAAGTTTGTGGTCTACCAAGACTCCTAGATCCTTTTCACATGTAACCAGTTTACACTTACCTGTTGCAACAGATATTTGTTAAACTGTAGCCCATAAAGGTAATGGCATATTGGCACAACATTGGCACAACTGGAAGCCATTGAGGAACAAGGTGCCCATGACTCGCTCCTTTGGGAATCCTGTGCTACAGAAATTACCCGGGGCGGGGGGGGGGGGAGGTGATCTTTAAAGTTGTTACAATGTGACAAATATTATGCCTGAATGTATCCTTTCGATTTGACAGCTCAGGGACGATACCTATCTTTATAAATTCAAATAAAATCAGTAGTTTGACCAATTCTCTTCATTCCAATGTCATTTTGGCCTTAGAGGAAAGGACTCCTTTACTTTTCTCTCCCGCCATAATAATAATAATAATAATAATAATAATAATAATAATAATAATAATTTTTTATTTATACCCCGCCCTCCCCAGTCAAAACCGGGCTCAGGGCGGCTAACACCAATAAAACATAAAAAGCAATTAATTAAAATACAGATTAAAATACATTATAATAATAATAATATAATAATAATTTATTATCTATACCCCGCCCATCTGGCCGGGTTCCCCCAGCCACTCTGGGCGGCTTCCAACAAAATACTAACATACAGCAATCCATCAAACATTAAAAGCTTCCCTAAACAGGGCTGCCTTGAGGTGTCTTCTAAAGGTCTGGTAGTTGTTATTCTCTTTGACCTCTGGTGGGAGGGCATTCCACAGGGTGGGTGCCACTACCGAGAAGGCCCTCTGCCTGGTTCCCTGTAACTTAGCTTCTCGCAGCGAGGGAACCGCCAGAAGGCCCTCGTTGCTGGACCTCAGTGTCCGGGCAGAACGATGGGGGAGGAGACGCTCCTTCAGGTATACTGGACCGAGGCCGTTTAGGGCTTTAAAGGTCAGCACCAACACTGTGAATTGTGCTCCGAAACATACTGGGAGCCAATGTAGGTCTTTCAGGACTGGTGTTATGTGGTCTCGGCGGCCACTCCCAGTCTTGTTGTTGTTGAGTCGTTTAGTCGTGGACCAGAGCATGCCAGGCACTCCTGTCTTCCACTGCCTCCCACAGTTTGGTCAAACTCATGTTCGTAGCTTCAAGAACACTGTCCAACCATCTTGTCCTCTGTTGTCCCCTTCTCCTAGTGCCCTCCATCTTTCCCAACATCAAGGTCTTTTCCAAGGATTCTTCTCTTCTCATGAGGTGGCCAAAGTATTGGAGCCTCAGCTTCACGATCTGTCCTTCCAGTGAGCACACTGGGCTGATTTCCTTCAGAATGGATAGGTTTGATCTTCTTGCAGTCCATGGGACTCTCAAGAGTCTCCTCCAGCACCATAATTCAAAAGCATCAATTCTTCGGCGATCGGCCTTCTTTATGGTCCAGCTCTCACTTCCATACATCACTACTGGGAAAACCATAGCTTTAGCTATACAGACCTTTGTCGGCAAGGAGGTCTCTGCTTTTTAAGATGCTGTCTAGGTTTGTCATTGCTTTTCTCCCAAGAAGCAGGTGTCTTTTAATTTCGTGACTGCTGTCACCATCTGCAGTGATCAAGGAGCCCAGGAAAGTAAAATCTCTCACTTCCTCCATTTCTTCCCCTTCTATTTGCCAGGAGGTGATGGGACCAGTGGCCATGATCTTGGTTTTTTTGATGTTGAGCTTCAGACCACATTTTGCGCTCTCCTCTTTCACCCTCATTAAAAGGTTCTTTAATTCCTCCTCACTTTCTGCCATCAAGGTTGTGTGTCATCTGCATACCTGAGGTTGTTGATTTTTCTGCATACCTGAGGTTGTTGATATATATCAAATATCAACTCCCAGTCTTAACGCAGCCTCCTTTTAAGTAGTCCATAAATCCAAGCCATGAGGGAGGAAAAACACTCAAGCACGAGGCCATGCAGCCAACACCCCACCCAGGGAGTGCCCAAGGGTGGCCATCGAGTTCACGGCTGAGCATAACATCCCCAGAGTTCATTCCCAGACTTGCCCCAGGACAAGGATACGGAAAGAATTCTCTTCTTCGTTGGTGACAGGTTCTTGAGAAGTCTGAAGAGACGAGTCTCGACATGTTCGGCAAGGCTGAACTATGTGACCCCTGACAACCCCTCCCCTCTGGTGACATGTCCGTGGTTATTATTTATGATTATTATTTTTATTTAGACCCCGCCCGTCTGGCCGGGTTTTCCCCGCCACTCTGGGCGGCTTCCAACAAATACCATGGAAGGTTGGTGTATCAGTGATGCTGTGCGAACTGTATTATGGGATATGGTGGGAAAGATTTGAAAGTTAATGTTGCCCCATGTTCTGGGTTCTTACTCCTGTGGGGGGACCTGCGGCACAATAAATAGCATGGTCTACGGACTGCTGTTTTGCTCCAAATGACTTAACTGGAACTTCCTCCTTTTATTGACCTCATGGACCCGCGGGGGACTTGCACCCCACAAGCTGGGCTGTTGAGTAGTCTCTCACCCCGGAATTTTTCCTTTTCACCTGCCAGCCGGGTTTTCACACAAGAGCAACACTCTCCTCTCCTGGGGTTTCCGGCTGCCTCCGACTTTGGATGCAGAGCTGAGCCATCCTGGCTAGGAGCCAGCCTCTCCATGCCTCTTAGAATCATAGAATAGAATCCTAGAGTTGGAAGAGACCACAAGGGCCATCCAGTCCAACCCCCTGCCAAGCAGGAAACACCATCAAAGCATTCTTGACATATGCCTGTCAAGCCTCTGCTTAAAGACCTCCAAAGAAGGAGACTCCACCACACTCCTTGGCAGCAAATTCCACAGTCGAACAGCCCTTACTGTCAGGAAGTTCTTCCTAATGTTGAGGTGGAATCTTCTTTCTTGTAGTTTGAATCCATTGCTCCGTGTCCGCTTCTCTGGAGCAGCAGAAAACAATCTTTCACCCTCTTCTATGAGACATCCTTTTATATATTTGAACATGGCTATCATATCACCTCTTAACCTTCTCTTCTCCAGGCTAAACATACCCAGCTCCAGGGCCGGCTCTAGGTAGAGTCCTGGTGGCGCAGGGCGCTGGGGTGCCGGGCTGGTAGGCGGGGCGCTGCGCGGCAAACCATGCTGTACCCTGCGAGGGCGGGGGCGCCGGAGCGATCTCCGCCCCTCAGTGCCAGGGCACCCGACCTGCTAGAGACTGCACTGCCCAGCTCCCTAAGCCGTTCCTCATAAGGCATCGTTTCCAGGCCTTTGACCATTTTGGTTGCCCTCTTCTGGACACGTTCCAGCTTGTCAGTATCCTTCTTGAACTGTGGTGCCCAGAACTGGACACAGTACTCCAGGTGAGGTCTGACCAGAGCAGAATACAGTGGTACTATTACTTCCCTTGATCTAGACGCTATACTCCTATTGATGCAGCCCAGAATTGCATTGGCTTTTTTAGCTGCTGCATCACACTGCTGACTCATGTCAAGTTTGTGGTCTACCAAGACACCTAGATCCTTTTCACATGTACTGCTCTCAAGCCAGGTGTCTCCCATCCTGTATTTTTGCCTTTCATTTTTTTTGCCCAAGTGTAGTACTTTAAATTTCTCCTTGTTAAAATTCATCTTGTTTGCTTTGGCCCAGTTGTCTAATCTGTTAAGGTCATTTTGAAGTGTGATCCGGTCCTCTAGGGTATTAGCCACCCCTCCCAATTTGGTGTCATCTGCAAACTTGCTCAGGATGCCCTCAAGCCCATCATCCAAGTCATTGATAAAGATGTTGAATAAGACTGGGCCCAAGACAGAACCCTGTGGCACCCCACTAGTCACTACTCTCCAGGATGAGCTGAGCCATCCTGGCTAGGAGCCAGCCTCTCCATGCCTCTTGTGGGAGGGAGTTCCACAGGTCACGAAGAAAGACCTTATTTTCTCTGCTCCTCCCAACTTCCAGCTTCATTGGGTCCCCACAAGGTAGATTCCACTTTTCCCACGCCAGCCGTCGTTTCATAAACTTCCTTGTCTTCTCTCGTCTCGCCTCTCCTGCAAACTGAAACGTCCCTGGCGCTGAAAGCTGCCTTCCTCCCTCACCGGGATTATTTCGGCGGCCCTTTCCTGAACACTTCCCCCCCACCCGCAAGTCCACCATATCCATTTCAAGGTGAGCCTGCGAAGACAAGAAGGCCGAAAGCCAAAGGCAGCAGGACCCGGGTGCAAGAGGAGGAGGAGCAGCACCCTTCTCCCCGCCTGCCCTGCCCAGAGATTGGCACCCCTCAGGGCACCTACGGGGAGTCGGAGGCAGCCCCGAACTTGCCTCGCTCTAGGGGGTGTCAAATCCAGGCAAGCAGGAGAAGGGAGGGAAGCCAAAGTTCTCATTTCCTTGCCAGAAATGAGTATGGCTTGAATATCCCCCTGTAAGAGTAGCACCCACAACGACACTCCTCCAAGTTAAAACTCATAGAATCATAGAGTTGGAAGAGACCACAAGGGCCCCCCAGTCCAACCCCCTGCCAAGCAGGAAACACCATCAAAGCATTCTTGACATATGCCTGTCAAGCCTCTACTTAAAGACCTCCAAAGAAGGAGACTCCACCACACTCCTTGGCAGCAAATTCCACAGTCGAACAGCTCTTACTGTCAGGAAGTTCTTCCTAATGTTGAGGTGGAATCTTCTTTCTTGTAGTTTGAATCCATTGCTCCGTGTCCGCTTCTCTGGAGCAGCAGAAAACAACCTTTCTCCCTCCTCCATATGACATCCTTTCATATATTTGAACATGGCTATCATAACTCCACCCCCATTAGACCGGAAAGTTAGCCGACCCTCCTTCCACCTCCAGAGGGACAAGACCCTGAAGTGTCTCTCCTGAGGACTGTCCCCAGAGGGGACGGGAAGACAGGCTTAATGGAGCTGTCCCACCAACTGGGGCACACTTACCTGGGCCAGCAGGTGTCCTGGCTGTAGGCAGGTCCTGGTCTGGGTGTCTAGGAGAGGTCACAGGTTACAACCTCAGGCCTCATTAACAATGTAACCCCCTCCTTAATAATGCCTTCAGAGAACTGTAGAGCTGGAAGGGGCCCCCAAAGGTCATCCAGTCCAGCCCCCCACAAGGCAGAAATCAGCACTCGGGCATCCATGGCAGGTGGCCATCCAACCTCTTCTCGGAAATCTCCAAGGGAGGAGAGCCCACCACCTTCCTTTACATGGTAGAAGGGCTCCCACAGTCAGGAAGTTGAGACGGAATCTCCTTTCTTGTCACTGGAAGCCACGGGTTCGAATTCTGCCCTGCCCTCAGAGCAGGGGGGAAATAGCTGGCTCCATCCTCCATGGGACAGCCCTTCAGATATTGGAAGATGGCTGTCCCGTCTGCTCTCAGCCTCCTCTTCTCCACGTGGGGAGTTTCCTTCCATGAGGCGGCTGCTTCCTCCCTCCCTCCCAGCTTCCCCCCCTCCCTCCCTGCGCTGCTAGTTGCCTCTGCCTCCTGTCTCCATGGCAACTGAGGCCACTTCAGCTTCCTGCATCTGCTGGGGGTGGGGGTGGGGGGTCCTTGGCCTTTTGCAAGCTTCCTGCCACGACTGCATTCAGTTTCATGAGGCTCCTCTCTCTGTGGAAGTTCTTCCTCTCTCTGCCTCAGAGGAAAGCAGGGCAGCAGGTGGTGTTGCTGTACAGGGCAGACTCTGTGCCCCAGCCGGGGACTTTCCAGGCCAGCATGCATGGCAAGAGTTCAAAGCACAGAGGGGAGTGCTCCTCCCTCCCTCCCTCCCTCTGAAGGCAGGCGCCCAAGGAGGAAGCAGAAGCCTGCAAGATCAAGTCCTTCCTAGTTGATCTGTGGAACTCCCTGCCACCGGAGGCAGCGATGTCCGCCACCTTGGACGGCTTTAAAAGCGGGTTACCGGAAGGGAAATGCATGGAGGAGGAGAAGTCTATCCACGGCTCGGCTCTGCCTCCTTGGTCTGAGGCCCCGATGCGTCCGAATCCCTGTTACTGGGGGAGAGATGCTCTTGAGCTGGAATCCCGCCACTTGTGGGTTTCCCGGAATGGGCATCAGGTTGGGCAGGACTAGACGTGCCTCCTTGGCGTCTTTTGGGCTGGGCTGTCTCTAGGGTCCTTGGGCTCCCCTCTTTGACCCCTCGGAGGGCCATCGCTGAGCTCTCAGAGGCTGAGGCACCTGGAGCCGCCGGGTTGGGAGGAGGGCTGGGAGCTTGACAAAGACCCCTGGAAGATGCTGGGTTGGAGGAAAGAATGAGGAGGGGGCTGGCTGTTCTGCCAGTGATGCAGCCATGGGGTGGGGGTGGGGTGGGGCTATTTATCCAGCTCAGCCTCCTTGTTGACTTCTCAATGTGACCGTTGAAAGGAGGTTGGGTGCCCCCTGTCAGGGGTTTATCGGCTGAGATGGAGAACCAGAACCCCAGAGTTGTCTGCGCCTGGACTTCACGGTCAGGGGACCCTTTACCTTTACCTTTATATGGAGGATGGAACTCAAATCATGCTCATCACTGTTGCCTCGTCCTCCTGGAAAAGAGTGACCAGTGGGGTGCCTTAGGGTGCTGTCCTGGGCCTGTTGTTGTTCAACGTCTTGGAAGAAGGACCTGAGGGGATGCTCATCCCGTTTGTAGTTGACACCACATTGGGAAGGGTAGCTAATGCCACAGACGATGGATTTGGGATTCAAGATGACCTTAACAGGTTGGAGAACTGGGCCCAAACGAACAGAACGGATTTCCATAGGGATCAATGTCAAGTTCTGCACTTAGGCAGGACGAATAGGATGCACAAATATAGGATGGAGGACACCTGGCTCACTAGCAGTACAGTGGTACCTCGGTTTATGAACACAATTGGTTCCGGAAGTCTGTTCATAAACTGAAGCGTTCATAAACTGAAGCAAACTTTCCCATTGAAAGTAATTGAACGTGGATTAATCCGTTCCAGATGGGTCCGTGAAGTACTTAAACTGAAGCGTTCATAAACTGAAACATGGGTGTAATTGGTTCCGGAAGTCTGTTCATAAACTGAAGCGTTCATAAACTGAAGCGAACTTTCCCATTAAAAGTAATGGAAAGTGAATTAATCCGTTCCAGATGGGTCCGCAGTGTTCATAAACCGAAAATTCATAAACCGAGGTGTTCATAAACCGAGGTTCCACTGTACATGTGAAAAAGATAGAGGGGTCTTGGTGGACCACAAGCTGAACATGAGTCCAGACAGAGGGTCTGCTATTTCTCTCCCTCTGAGAAATGCAAAGCAGCCCATTCATGAGAGAGGAGGGAAGGAATTCATGGAGAAGTGGGCAGAGGAATTAATTTTCCGTCTTGTGCTTGGCAATTGTTCCTCCTTCAGACACTGCAATTTGCTCCTCCCAGCAGAAGCTGGATGCGTTTCTGTGTGTTCCCATCGACTGAATGGGGGCTAAGGAAGCTTTAGGGAATAGTTTCCGCAAGTATTTGCCTCCAGTTGACCCTCATGGTTTGATGGATGAGCCGTTGACAAGAGAGGCAGTGTGGTGTAGTGGTTAAGAGCGGTAGACTCGTAATCTGGGGAACCGGGTTCGCGTCTCCGCTCCTCCACATGCAGCTGCTGGGTGACATTGGGATAGTCACACTTTTTTTAAGTCTCTCAGGCCCACTCACCTCACAGGGTGTTTGTGGTGGGGGAGGAAGGGAAAGGAGAATGTTAGCCGCTTTGAGACTCCTGAAGGGGAGTGATAAAGCGGGATATCAAATCCAAACTCTTCTCTCTCTCCTTCCTTGGAGGAAGATGACCCTTCGGTCCCTTCCAGCTCCAGAATTCTCAAAGAATATTTGAAATGTAGAGTTGGGAGGGATCCCCAAGGGTCATCTAGACCAACCCTTTGCGATGCAGGACTCTCAGCTGAAGCATCCTTGCCAGATGACCATCCCAGCTCTGCTTAAAAACCTCCAATGGGGGAGATTAACAAAGAGCAGGGATGACCATCAGCGTATTCTGGATCTGAATGCCCGTTCCAGGGAGCAGGGAATGGCAGGTGGGGGGAGAGACTCCGGGGTCCTGTTTGGGGTCCCTGCTTCCTTTGAATCTCATCCAGTCACTAGATTACAGGCAGGGCAGAGGCCTGATCCACCACATGCACTGGGTCACCTGGGCCCAGAAAACCCTCCTGATTCTCCACACCTGAGACTGAGCCCTGCCAGGAGACGGCCGGCCGGGACTTTGTTTCTCTGCTCTGAAAGTGTGTCTGCATTTGCATCTATGCCAGCAAATGCAAACCGAATGCAAAGCTGTGTTCTGGGCTGGCGAGTTCGGTGTCCCTGACAGACCTCCGGATTCTCTGCTAACACACGTCAACAAAGAAACAAAAAAAAGAGAGTCTGTCTCTGTGTGCAGAGAATCTCAGCTTGCAAGCCCCATCTGCCCTTCTGCCATTGAGCCAGTCTCCCCATTTTCCCAGCACAGAGAAAAGATCCTAGGATAATCCGAAGTGTTGGAAGGGACTGGAGGGTCCTCTAGCCCAGGGATCTCCAACAAGGTATTATTCTGGCCTCTTTAGGCCAAGCAGATCCCCCTGTTCATTGCAAAAGCTGCTCAGCCGTGCAATTCTGAGCTCAGAGATCCTTGTTGGGTCAGAACATCTTTCTCCCCCCTTTCCAGTTTCCACATCTGTCCTCTTTCACTCTCTGGAGGAAATGGAGGGAGGACCCAAGAAAGAGGAGTTGATTTGCCATCTGCCCCCAGGATTCCTGCCAGGGGAAAGCGGGTGACGTGTCGCGAGGGACAGCGGATTGGGGGGCTTGGCTCAAACCCAGTCCTGCCTGGGGATGGGGACCCTTGTGGGAACCCCCTTGGCAGGCACCCCATTTCTCTTCCTGCAAAGGCATCCAAGGAGGGGCAGGGCAGGGCAGCTGAGCATCTCTTGGCCCCCCAGGAAAGAGAAACGGGAGTTGAGTGATGCTGCTGCCAAGGAGATCTTGCAAGGCAAACCCTGCAGGTGTCTTGCATGGATCTGGGCCCCTGTTGAGGGGTCCCAGGACAGGAGTCTCTGCCCCTTTCCCTTCCCCCACTTGGCCTCTTTACCTCTGTGTCCTCTCTTGCCCTCCGCCTCCCTTGCTGATATCACTCCAATTTCCTTTTCTGCAATATAAAGGGGGGGGTTGTCCACTGTCGCCCCTCCTCCCCTGCCCAAAACCTCTCCTCCCTCCAGCCTGGAAACACTTTGTGTGCCCATAGAGCTATGGACCTAGAGCATACCCCCGCCTATTTACTGGGGGAGTCGCTGGAGGAGATATGTGGAAGACTTGCATTGCGGGGTCCTGGTGCAATTTCTGCAGGGGTCTGCACCCCATAGCGGAGAGTTGAAATGGGGGCAGGAGAGGGGTTCCTCCAGAGGGGCGGGAGTGTCAGCCTGTGTGAGCTTCATGCTCCAAGGAGGAGTCTTTTCAGAGATGGGGGGTCTTTTCCAAGCCACTGCCGGGGATGGATCCTGAGACCTTTTCAGGAAAGAAATGGAATTATAGAGCTTGTTTGGAGGTAAGGGAAATGATGTTTTCTGGAAGGGGGGGGTAGAGGAAGAATCCCTTTTTGAAACTCATTCCTCCCCATTGATAGGGACAGGACGGGGGGGGGGGGCACATGAACAAGGTCTCACTTGCACCCGATAGGAGCTGGACTGATGCCCTCAAGGGAGCCCGACCGCTCCAATATTATGCTACCCCAGCAACACACCAGACCAGACCCCCTCCTGAAGAAAGATTGGTTTTCCCTCCTCAAACCCCGATAAGCGATCCCATGGGTTTGCAGTTGTGAATGAAGCTCGTCTTTGAAGAAAGCTCCATTCTAGCCAACCAGGAGAATGCATTGGTTCTGCAGAGCCAGCTCAAGGATTTTGGCAGGAGGAGAAGGGACTGACTGCAGATCGAAACCTCGTTACCTAGTAAACCAATTAGAATGGGAAACATTGTATGCTAGCCACCCAGGCCTGCCCGAAGAGAAGCAGTTTGTATTCAGAAAACCTATCCTGCTTAGAAATTCATTCAAACAAATTCATTCCTTCATACAATCTCCTTCATTTTGTAACATATAACTGAGTTATACCATAACATAACATCTCAGTGGAAAGATAATTTAATGAAGAATATAATGCAATACCATTTATGAAGGATTATTTATTACAACAGTAGCCATGAAGAATAAACTTGAAACAAACAGAAAAAATTAGATATACAAGTAGAACCGCCACATTGGCACTTTGTGATTAATAAGTGGGTTTTGCGTTGAAGTTTGGGGACTCGGTCTCTAAAAGGTTCGCCATCACTGCCCTCGGATCATGTCCAGTTGCAAAGGGGGAGGGAGGCTTTCCACCCTCAGGGCCCAGAGGGGGCTCCTGCCTTGGGGCAGCTGGTGGAGTTGGAGGAAGTTGACCCTTAGCACTCTCGCTTTGGGACCTGCCTGAACCTTTGAGATGCTCTGGTACGGCCCCTTCTTCCCTGTGCCCCCTTCCCTCCTCTTGCAAGACGTGCAACTAGGAACAGAGCCTTTCCTCGTTATGCCACTAAACACCCCTTTTATTTCTCCTGCCCCCAAATATATCTATACACAATATATCTGTGTCTTCATGGTTGCATCATTGGAATGATAACAGTGGGAGTGATGC
The DNA here is from genome assembly GCF_963506605.1 of Zootoca vivipara. Taxonomy (NCBI): domain Eukaryota; kingdom Metazoa; phylum Chordata; class Lepidosauria; order Squamata; family Lacertidae; genus Zootoca; species Zootoca vivipara. The sequence goes on from NC_083277.1 coordinate 383,049, forward strand.
TGCTGTTCCTATAATATTTATCTAACTCTGCTTCCAAAGCAACACCTCCAATCTCAGCTCCACTTTCTGAAACTCTCCATTCCCAAATACAAACATTTCCACCTCCCTCCCCCAAACACCAAAACCAGCTCACCCTCAGTCCGTCCTCATTCAGAAGCAACACTCCAGACTCACACACTCCCCCTCCCTATCGAACAGTACATGAAATATTATATTATGCTTACTATTTTGAAATGTTACCCTCATTACTTTAAAAACATGTCTACACATTGTTACATACAAACAAGAGAAGCTCACATACGCTGCATGCCTTTAAGATGGATTTCCTGTCACTGATGTGAAGGAAAGTGTCAATTAGGAGACAAATAGGTTCTACATTTTAAAAACCGTTCCATAATAACCAAAGCAGAATCCACAATCCTTCTATTTAAACCATTTCCCTTCTTTGAGTTAATTCATGGCTTGTAGAGTTTCCACTCTTACAGCTCTTACGCCTCAGAGTCTTTAGGTGGTTTGTAAGACTTCCACCACAACTGAACCTCAATCCACTTCCCTAGGACTTACATGGTTTCTCCCCAGTATGAATTTGTTGATGTTTTGTAAGACGTCCACTCTGACTGAAGCTCTTTCCATACTCCATACATTTAAATGGTTTCTCTCCTGTGTGAGTCTGTTGATGAATTCTAAGGTGTCCAGTCTGACTGAAGCTCTTTCCACACTCAAGACATTTAAATGGTTTCTCCCCTGTGTGAGTCTGTTGATGAATTCTAAGGTGTCCAGTCTGACTGAAGCTCTTTCCACACTCTATGCATTTAAATGGTTTCTCTCCTGTGTGAGTCCGTTGATGAATTTTAAGGTCTCCACTCTGACTGAAGCTCTTTCCACACTCAATACATTTAAATGGTTTCTCTCCTGTGTGAGTCCGTTGATGAATTCTAAGATTTCCACTCTCAGTGAAGCTCTTTCCACACTCCATACATTCAAATGGTTTCTCCCCCGTGTGCGTCCGTTGATGAATTCTTAGTGTTCCACTCTTAGTGAAGCTCTTTCCACACTCCATACATTCAAATGGTTTCTCCCCCGTGTGTGTCCGTTTATGAATTCTTAGTTTTTCACTCTGACTGAAGCTCTTTCCACACTCCATGCATTTAAATGGTTTCTCCCCCGTGTGCGTCCGTTCATGAATTCTTAGTGTTCCACTCCGACTGAAGCTCTTTCCACACTCAAGACATTTAAATGGTTTCTCCCCTGTGTGAGTCTGTTGATGAATTCTAAGGTGTCCAGTCTGACTGAAGCTCTTTCCACACTCCATACATTTAAATGGTTTCTTCCCTGTGTGAGTCTGTTGATGAATTCTTAGTGCTCCACTCTGACTGAAGCTCTTTCCACACTCCATACATTTAAATGGTTTCTCTCCTGTGTGAGTCCGTTGATGAATTCTAAGATTTCCACTGGCAGTGAAGCTCTTTCCACACTCCATACATTCAAATGGTTTCTCCCCCGTGTGAGTCCGTTGATGTCTTCTTAGTGTTCCACTCTGCCTGAACCTCTTTCCGCACTCCATGCATTTAAATGGTTTTTTAACGGCTTCTTCATTATTTGCATTGAAATGCCTCCCCAGATTTCTGGCGGCCTTCTCCATTGTCTTCGTTGGAGGGTGAAGGGGGGAGGAAATCCTATTTGTTTTCTAGGAAGAAAACAAAGGAATATTACACACATCAATCAAGACCTGCTTTTATTTTGACATCTCATACATTCTCTCCTGCCCTCCATATGTTCCAAATTTTTAAGAAAGGCAGATGAAATAATGTTAAATAATTGTAATGCATCATCAGCCTCTCATAACCCTTAATCAGCGTTAATGAAGTAGCATTTTCTTAGAATACGCTGTGGAGTTTACTTTTTATAAAAAAGTGGTTTCTCATAGGAAAGGGAGCTGCTCTATGTCCATGAACCTGCCCACTATTCATCAGGGTCCTAAGTTAAATGAATACAATTTTGTGCACTGGAAGCAACATTTGATAGTGCTTCTGGAAGCAAGAGAAGTCTTGGAAGCTACAGTGATACCTCAGGTTACGAACTTAATTCGTTCTGGAGGTCCATTCTTAACCTGAAATCATTCTCAATCTGAGGTACCACTTTAGCTAATGGGGGCTCTCACTGTCGCTGCCACACAAATTCTGTTCTCAAAAACCTTCTACATGGGAGGAGATGCCAACTGCAGAAGCCTCTCTCTGGAGGAAGGCCACACAGAAGGAGATGTTGACACCATCGACCATAACATCCTTCTGGACCGTCTAGAGGGGCTGGGAGCTGGGGGCACTGTCATACAGTGGTTCCGCTCCTTCCTCCTGGGCCGTGTTCAGAAAGTGGTGGTGGGGGGATGAGTGTTCAGACCCCGGGGCTCTCACTTGTGGGGTGCCTCAGGGTTCTGTCCTCTCCCCCATGCTTTTTAACATCTGCATGCAGCCGCTGGGAGAGATCATCAGGGGGTTTGGGCTGGGTGTTCATCAGTATGCGGATGATACCCAGCTCTACCTCTCTTTCAAATTAGAACCAGTGAAGGCGGTGAAGGTCGTTTGTGAGTGCCTGGAGGCGGTTGGAGGACGGATGGCGGCTAACAGATTGAGACTGAATCCTGACAAGACAGAAGTACTGTTTGTGGGGGACAGGAGGCGAGCAGGTGTGGAGGACTCCCTGGTCCTGAATGGGGTAAGTGTGCCCCTGAAGGACCAGGTGCCCAGCCTGGGAGTCGTTTTGGACTCACAGCTGTCCATGGAGGCGCAGGTCAATTCTGTGTCCAAGGCAGCTGTTTATCTTTCTGCAGGGCATTTATAACCACTGTCCTTCTCCCCTTTTACCCTGCATCCAGGGGAGAACTTTTTTAACGTCTTTGAGGAAACCTTTTAAATCAAAATCTTCTGTTCGCGGCTTCGGGTATTTATTTACTGTTTCTAAAATTGCCAGTGGGGGGGGGGGTGGCTTCCGTTTCCCCCCCCTCTCTCCCAAGTCCAAATTATTTCTAATCCAATCTTTTGAGGCTTACTTACAGTCTTATTTACAAATCGTTCTTTCGGAAGAATCCAGCGCTCTCCGCCTCCGGCTCGGAGCTTCTCTCCGCTAGGGTAACGCTGTTGTTCAAAATGGCCCCCGTGACTTCTACCCTCCTCGCTCCGGGGCTCTTATTAGAGCTTGCCAGAGAGTTGGGGAGTCCGGATTGGGGCTCCGCTGAACAAATTCACCCCTGGGACGCTCTTCCCGGGGTTCTAAGGGGCACAGCGTCGCTCTCGCTGCCCTCCCCACTCCTAGCAGAGACGGGTCGCCTCGGAGACGAGACGAAACCCCGCCGATCGGCGCTGGCCCGGAAGTCCTGTGGGGCTACCTTTGAAGGTGACCCGGAAACTACAACTAACCCAGAATGCGGCAGCTAGACTGGTGACTGGGAGCGGCCGATGAGACCACATAACACTGGTCTTGAAAGACCTACATTGGCTCCCAGTACGTTTCCGAGCACAATTCAAAGTGTTGGTGCTGACCTTTAAAGCCCTAAACGGCCTCGGACCAGTATACCTGAAGGAGCGTTTCCACCCCCATCATTCTACCCGGACACTGAGGTCCAGCGCCGAGGGCCTTCCGGCGGTTCCCTTGCTATGAGAAGCCAACTTACAGGGAAGCAGGCAGAGGGCCTTCTCGGTAGTGGCACCCACCCTGTGGAATGCCGGGTGGGGTATAAATAATAAATTATTAGTAGTAGTATTTAGTGAGCAAACTGCAAAAGGGACTTTCTGGACTTTATGCTAGAGCCTGGAATCAGAAACTGCACAAAATGTTGATGCAGCTTGGGTACAAGCAAGGCCATGCCGACAAGGGCCTGTACAGCAAGTCAAGGAATGGAGCATATATTTCTCATACGTTTTAGCTTTTGCTGATGACTCGATTTTTGCCACAGCAAATGAAAGAGACTATGCACAGGTTGTGAAACACCTAAGCAAAGAGGTTGAGGTCAAGGAACTGGGAAAGATCCAGTACTACCTCGGAATCCAAGTTGAAAGAGAATAAGATGGGTCATTTCTTCTAAATCAACAGCAAAGGATTCATTACCTGATCCAGAATTTGCAAATGCAAGATGCACACCCAGTTGCAACGCCCATGGCTACTGACTTCTTAAAGAATCAGCAGGATTTGAAACCATTACCTGACAACATAGAATCCAGGTCAGCAATTGGTAGACTTTTGTATCTTGGTACCACTTGGAAGCCAGACATCTTGGAGAGTGAAGTCAAATGGGCCTTAGAAAGCACTGCTAATAACAAGGCCAGTGGAAGTGATGATATTCCAGCTGAACTGTTTAAAATTTTAAAAGATGATGCTGTTGAGGTGCTACACCCAATATGCCAGCAAGTTTGGAAAACTCAGCAATGGCCAGAGGATTGGAGAAGATCAGTCTACATCCCAATCCCAAAGAAGGGCAGTGCCAAAGAATGCTCCAACTACCGCACAATTGCGCTCATTTCACACGCTAGCAAGGTTATGCTTAAAATTCTACAAGGCAGGCTTAGGCAGTATGTGGACCGAGAACTCCCAGAAGTGCAAGCTGGATTTCGAAGGGGCAGAGGAACCAGAGACCAAATAGCAAACATGCGCTGGATTATGGAGAAAGCTAGAGAGTTCCAGAAAAACGTCTACTTCTGCTTCATTGACTATGCAAAAGCCTTTGACTGTGTCGACCATAGCAAACTATGGCAAGTTCTTAAAGAAATGGGAGTGCCTGATCACCTCATCTGTCTCCTGAGAAATCTCTATGTGGGACAGGAAGCTACAGTTAGAACTGGATATGGAACAACTGATTGGTTCAAAATTGGGAAAGGAGTACGACAAGGTTGTATATTGTCTCCTTGCTTATTTAACTTATATGCAGAATTCATCATGCGAAAGGCTGGACTAGATGAATCCCAAGCCGGAATTAAGATTGCCGGAAGAAATATCAACAACCTCAGATATGCAGATGACACAACCTTGATGGCAGAAAGCGAGGAGGAATTAAAGAACCTTTTAATGAGGGTGAAAGAGGAGAGTGCAAAATATGGTCTGAAGCTCAACATCAAAAAAACCAAGATCATGGCCACTGGTCCCATCACCTCCTGGCAAATAGAAGGGGAAGAAATGGAGGCAGTGAGAGATTTTACTTTCTTGGGCTCCTTGATCACTGCAGATGGTGACAGCAGTCACGAAATTAAAAGACGCCTGCTTCTTGGGAGAAAAGCAATGACAAACCTAGACAGCATCTTAAAAAGCAGAGACATCACCTTGCCGACAAAGGTCCGTATAGTTAAAGCTATGGTTTTCCCAGTAGTGATGTATGGAAGTGAGAGCTGGACCATAAAGAAGGCTGATCGCCAAAGAATTGATGCTTTTGAATTATGGTGCTGGAGGAGACTCTTGAGAGTCCCATGGACTGCAAGAAGATCAAACCTATCCATTCTTAAGGAAATCAGCCCTGAGTGCTCACTGGAAGGACAGATCGTGAAGCTGAGGCTCCAATACTTTGGCCACCTCATGAGAAGAGAAGAATCCTTGGAAAAGACCCTGATGTTGGGAAAGATGGAGGGCACTAGGAGAAGGGGACGACAGAGGACAAGATGGTTGGACAGTGTTCTCGAAGCTACGAACATGAGTTTGACCAAACTGCGGGAGGCAGTGCAAGACAGGAGTGCCTGGCGTGCTATGGTCCATGGGGTCACGAAGAGTCGGACACGACTAAACGACTAAACGACAACTTGGAAACCTGACTTAGTTAATGCTGTGGGAATTCTTAGTAGGAAGGTATATGCGCCCCCTGAACAGGACTGTGCGGGTGTGAAAAGGGGGGTACGGTATTTGAAAGGCACAATGAATTGTAAATGGAGGTTGCCAGCTGTTAGTAATCCTGAAAGTTTGGGGATATTGATGCAGATTGGGCCGGATGTACCACTGACTACAAATCAACAAGTGGATATGTATTTATGTTTGGGGAGGGATTCAATTAAATAAATAACAATAACAATTGTAATGATAAATACACAGGCTGTTGGGGGGGGGGAATCCCACCCATTTCCATAACAATCTTCCCAATCCCTTAAATCCCAGATTTAAGAGATATGAAATAGTGGCAGTAATGGAAACCTGGTGGAATGGGGAGAAGGAATCCTTTAGATGCTTCTCTAGAGAAACACAGGCATGTGGGTGAGACTGTAGTTGCCAAGACAGAAGCCTCAAAGGGCGGAAATCATAAAGGGGGCTTCCTCCCTTTCCCCTTTCCCCCCATGGTTGGACTCCCTATAACAGCCCCCAGCGCCCCATGCAGGAGCTGACCTGAGACTTATGGCAGGGCAAGGACTGAGCTTCAAGGGAGGAGAGGGTGGGTGGATCAGGCCTCCTGTTCAGGGATCTCTCCCTGGTCTACTCAAAGGAGATTTCTGGGCAGGAGGGAGAAGTCAAGGCAGGCAGCCCCCAAGTCTGTCTGTCTGTCTGTCTGTCTGTCTGTCTGTCTGTCTGTCTGTCTGTCTGTCTGTCTGTCTGTCTCTCTCTCTTTCTCCACCTCCTGCCAATGCTGGCTTTGATTTCTCCCCCAGGGATGCTTCCCTCCCTCCCTCCCTCTGCCCTCCTCCCTCTGCCCCCAGTCTCCCCTTTATAATAATAATTATTTATTATTTATACCCCGCCCATCTGGCAGGGTATATCTGCCCAGAGGCCCCCCTGGGGAGAGGAGGGAGACCGGGGGGGGGGAGGTCTCTATCCAGGCCTCTCTCTCCCCCTTTAACCCTTCCATGGACTCCCTCTCTCTGATACTCCATCCAAAGGGGAGCCAGGATCGCGGCGCCCCAGGGATTCCTGCCAAGGGGAATCCGGAACTGGCAGAGAGACGCGGAATTGGGGCCTCGGTTCAAGTCTCAGCCCTTAAGGGGGGGGGGACTCCCATTTCCATTTCTGAAAAAGCGCCCGGGGGGGGCAGGGCAGCTGAGCATCTCTAGACTCCCAAGCGGAGGGGGCAATGCAAACCCTGCGAATGGAGGGTCCCCGATTTAAAGCTGGATTGCACGGATCGGGGCCTGTGCAGAGAGCGCCCAGGAAGGGAGTTGTTCCGGGGGGGGGGGGGTTCTGCCCCCTTTCCTCCCTGCCCCCCCCCCCGCTCGCTCTTCTCTTCCCATTTCCTTTCCCTCTGGGCCTGAATCAGCCCCTCCCCCGCTCGACTGACCCACAGAAAGAAGGGGGAGGGGAGGACTCTCCTACTCTCCTTTCACCCCCCCCCCCCAAATCCTGCCCTCCCTTCCCAGCTGCCCTGTTTGCAGACTCAGGGGGAGCAAAAGCGCGTCTTTATCTCTCTCCCGCCCCCCACAATACCGTATATATATAGATAGATATACCTTTTCCCTCCTTTTTCCTCCTCCTCTGCCGACCTGCTCCTCTTCCGGGAATGTGAATGGCGGCCCCTCCCCCTCCCACCTTGGCCCCTCCCCCTCCCAACCTCCCTGCCTCTCTAGGAAGCGGAGCTCACTGACCCTTGGGGGGAGGAATGAGTGACGCCCCCCTCCCTCCCAGAAGACACAAATTCTCCTCCTTCCAAACAATTTCTGAGTATCCTGTTTCTTCCCTGATAATCTCCCAGGTTCGATCCCCGGAGGCGGCAGGGAAAGAGACCCCCCCCACCTCCCCAAAAGTCCTCCCCCTTCCTATCTTTCATTCCTTTGCCAGGAGAGGGGGGGAGGGGGATTCCGTCATTTCCCCACCCATTTCCCCACGTGGGGGAGGCAGGGCTGTGACGTAGGGTGTCCCCGTTACAACAGCCCTGCAGAGAAGACCGAAGTTGGGATGCGCCTTTGGGGCTTGGGCCAGCGACTTAGGATGACCCTCAATGGTCTTCTCCCTTGTCATTATATATGTGTATATATTTTCCCCCTTCTCCCCACTGCCCCTTTGAAGAGCCATAGCATCACAGAATCTGAGAACTGGAAGGGCCTGAAGGGTCATCTAGACCAACCCCCTGCAAGGCAGGCATGTCAGCTCAAGCATCCAGGACAGGGGGCCCCCCAACCTCTGCTGAGTCTGTTCCCCTGCCAAGCAGCTCTTGCTGTCCGAGAGGGTTTCCAAATGCTTAGTCAGAATCTCCTTTCTTGCAACTTGAAGCCCTTGGTTGGAGTCAGACCCTACAGCCTACAATAGAGTTATCTTTTTTTGTGGCTGCCTCACCCTGTGTTAAGCTAGTGGTCCACCAAGACCCCTGGATCCTTTTCACATGTCCTGCTAGTCTTGCCTAAGTGCAGGGCCTGACATTTGTCCCTGTTGAAATTCATTCTGTTACTCATTTTGTTATGCAAGGAGGTGCCCCAGCGGAGCTGCTATTCCTGTTACAGGAAATCTCAGGGGAGCATTCATAGCGCAAGTTGCACCCAAATTCTCTGTCCTCATCCTCCTGAGTGGTGGATCTATGGCTGGGCAGGATCTGTCCCGCCTCAGACTGCAGGACAGGCAGCTCACAGGATGGACTGCTCTCCAGTGCACCCCTTTTCCCAAGGGAGGAGGGTCCTGGCTGGACATCTCCCCCCTGACTTGCTTTGCCTCCCCAAGTGTCTGCCAAATGGCCCCTCAGAGTCCCTCTTCAGACTCCCCTATAGGCCCCACTTTGGCGTAGTCTCTTAAATGGCCCCTCAGAGTCCCCCCTCAGACTCCCCTATAGGCCCCACTTTGGCTGAGTCTCTTAAATGGCCCCTCAAAGTCCCCCCTCAGAGCCCCCTATAGGCCCCACTTTGGCTGAGTCTCTTAAATGGCCCCTCAGAGTCCCCCCTCAGACTCCCCTGAAGGCCCCACTTTGGCTGAGTCCCCTATAGAGTCTCTTAAATGGCCCACTGGGTCCCCCCTGTTATGTATTGGTTTAATCTGTGTTCATGAGTTTCTCTGCTAGTCCTGTAACTACCGGTACCTTTCCCGCTCCAGGGCAATTCAAATGGGTGCGATGACAGTTGCTATTGGTTAACTTGTTAGCACAATTTGGATCCTCACTCTGATAGGGTCCCGCCAAAATCTAAATGTATCCTTTCCCCAAGCCCTGCTCCTGAGAGTATAAAAGGAGCTCACCCTTTCCCTCCAGTTCAGTCAAGATTCCTACTGCAATAAAGAAGACTGTTCTTGTTATACTTGACTCCTAGCAGTTCCTTGCTAGTATGCTGAATCACTATTCTGAGCTGACTTCACGAAGAGCTGAAATCACACTCACGACATAACAACTGGCGACGAAGGTGGGATCGGAATTGTGAGGCTGCAAGGAGACATTCCCTTGGCCCAGGTTCCGAGTTCGAGGGTTGAGTAACGAAAACTGCTGTTCACGCTCAAGCCCTCACCGACCAGCATCAGTCAGCCTGACCAGCCGCGGAATGGAGGCCGGCAGAGTGTTGGAACCCTTCCAGCTCAGCTCTCCACACAAATGGGAGGATTATGCAGAGCGTATAGGATTGTAGCTGTATGTTAGTCAATGATACTATTATTTACTCTTTCGCTTATCTCAGTTAAAACTTTTATTATTCAACTTTAATTAAAACAAAATAAATAAATAAATAAATGAAAAACTTTTTCCTATTTTAGGTTTTTTTTTTGAATTATGCCATAAGTTGTTCCTTTAACATACTTTTTAGGAAAAATGTGGCAATACCACATTGAAATAAGACAAAGGAACAGAGCTCTTGACCAGCAAGTAGCCTGAGAGAGAGAAGGAAAAGAATGAATCTCCTTCCTTCCTCTCCAGGCCATTTTTATTATAATTAAGGTGACACCAAGATTCAAATGCTCCAATAAGATTCTAGTACAGTGAATAATTAACAGCGACTATCCTGAAATCCTACCCCCTTCTCACATTCCCCTGATTAACACTACAAAGCATGTGAACAGGAGCAGAAGCAGGAAATTGTAAAAGCAGTAAACACACACAGAAACCTGTGAAAGATAGTAGATCTACATCAAAGGCACTTTGGGAGGATGTTTGCCAGAGAGGAATGCAGAATGCCCTTTTGGTCAAAGACACCAAATGTTTTACAACCAGGCAGGAAACAAATGGCAACTGGAAGACAAACAGGCACAGATGCCTGGTTTTTTGAACCCAGCTTGGAAACGTGATTCCAGCACCAAGAGAAATGGAATTTAGCAAGGAATTTAATTCTCAGAAATCAGAATCCCTCAACCCAGGCAGAAAAAGTCTGTCCGAAGAACCCTTGGTTCTAGACCTCCTTCTCAACCACCACTTGGTTAAGTTTTCCTGATTTCCTACATTAAATTCCTAAAAGAGAACACTACAGAGCGGTTCGAGTTCTATGCAACAGCAAGGGGTATTACAGACGCCGCCAAGAAGAGGGCCACATTTCTCAGTTGTTGTGGCCCAGAGACCTTCGAGCTAGCAAAGGCACTGCTGGCACCAGTTAAACTACAGGATGCCTCTTTGAGAGACATCATAGCCAAAATGACTAGTCATTTGGCTCCGACCGCAACCAAGATGTCCAGGCGGGTCGATTTCTACAAACGGCAGCAGCAAGCAGGGGAGCCTGCGGCAACGTTTCTAGCTGAGCTCCGGAAGCTTGCACAGCATTGTGGGTTCTCCAACTTCGAGGAAAGCCTGAGAGACCGTTTTGCCTGTGGCCTCAGTAGCAGCAAGGCCCGCCGCCGCATCATCGCGAAAGAAGGGGTCACCCTTGCCTCCGCTCTGCAGGAAGCCATTGCCACGGAAGCCACAGAGAAGGAAGAGTCCGCCGACGTACTCAAGCCAGCGAAAGCACTGTTGAACACCACCCATTTCACGGGAGACCCTGTAGCCAGTCCAGACCAGAGCCCCGTGCGAGGGGTTGAGTTGGTCCGCCATAGTACCACTGCATCCAAAAACCATCGCCCCGCTTGTGCCGGCTGTGGGGGAAACCACGACGGGAAAAATTGCCGTTTCTGTGACGTCATGTGCCGGGCATGTGGCCAGTTGGGCCACCTTGCAAGGGTCTGTCATTCTGCCACCTCTGATTCTGCAGTGTCCCCGAGATCTTCGCACCGCAGATCTGCATCCAGCACTCACCTCGTTGATGACTGCAACTACCTCACCGTAATAAATGGGAAGACCGTACCCTTCCCCGCACAGGAGAAGACAACCATCCGGGTCCAGATTGAAGGGCATCCCTGCGACATGGAAGTGGACTCTGGGTCAGGATTTTCCATGGTCTCCGACCGAACTGCCCGCTCCTTCTTTCCGGGGGGTAAGTTTCCCTCATTGGAGACTTTTCCAGTCACACTGCAGTCATACACGGCAGGCCGCATTTCAATTTTGGGAATGTGCTCCGTCAAGGTACAGTTCAGAGCCAGGACAGCCGTACTGAAGCTTGTGATTGCTAAGGGTAACCGTCCCAGTCTGTTGGGCACGGACTGGTTTCCAGCATTGGGACTGGGGATTTCGGGGCTTAATTCTGTTACAGTGACTAATGAAAAATTTGATGTCTTGTACCAGGAGTTTGCAATGCTTTTTGATGGATCCCTGGGGTGTTACAAGGGGGCCCCTCTTGATTTTGCCCTTGATCCAAGTATTGCTCCCATCCGGCTTAAGCCCAGGCGAGTTCCTTTCGCCCTTAAGCCAAAAATTGATGCTGAATTAGATAAAATTGTAGCCCAAGGGGTATTAGAACCTGTTGAATCCGCCAGATGGGAGACCCCGGTTGTCACGCCCTTGAAGGCAAACGGGGAAGTGCGCATATGCACAGATTACAGGTGTACAATTAACAAAGCGTTACGGGGCAATTCATACCCTATTCCAGTAGTTTCTCAGTTGTTGGCCACGTTATCTGGGGGCACGGTATTTGCAAAGCTTGACTTGGCTCAGGCATACCAACAACTGCCAGTGTCAGAGCACTCTGCTGAGGCTCAGACCATTGTCACCCACAAGGGCGCATTTAGCGTAAAAAGGCTCCAGTTTGGGGTCAGTGTGGCACCGGGAATCTTTCAGGGGCTTATGGAGCGCCTCTTACGAGGGCTTCCGGGGGTCTTGCCCTATTTTGATGATGTTCTTATCGCTGGGAAAAATGCTCAGGACCTGCTTGAGCGTGTCCGTGCTGTTTTAATCAGATTGCAGGATGCGGGGCTTAAGCTTAAAAAGGAGAAGTGTGTTTTTGGGGTGTCCAAAGTCGATTTTTTTAGGGTACGAGATTGATGCAGCTGGCATCAATATGAGAGTACCCCCTAAATATATATTTTTTTATAGAAAGAAAGCACTGAGTTATACCATAACATTACATATCAATGGAAAGATTGGAAAGATAATTTAAAGAAGAATGTAATGCAATAACGTTTATGAAGGATTATTTATTACAACAGAAGTCATAAAGAAGAAACGTGAAACAAACAGAAAAAATTAGATATACAGGTAGAACTGCCACATTGGCACTTTGTGATAAATAAGTGGGTTTTGCGTTGAGGTTTGGGGACTCGGTCTCTAAAAGGTTCGCCATCACTGCCCTCGGATCATGTCCACTTTCAAAGGTGGAGGGAAGCTTTCCACCCTCAGGGCTCAGAGGGGGCTCCTGCCTTGGGGCAGCTGGTGGAGTTGGAGGAAGTTGACCCTTAGCACTCTCGCTTTGGGTCCTGCCTGGACCTCCTTCCACAGTAGACTCATCCTTACATTGCTTTGAGATGCTCTGGTACGGCCCCTTCTTCCCTGTGCCCCCTTCCCTCCTCATGCAAGACCTGCAGCTAGGAACAGAGCCTTTCCTGGTTATGCCAGTAAACACCCCTTTTATTTCTCCTGCCACCAAAAATATCTATACACAATATATCTATAAATCAAAAGAATAGATGAGGGTTTCAAGATTACCTTCTGCATATAAGTAATAATAAATAAATATATTTTTCATTAATACCCCGCCCACCCCTGTCAAAACCGGGCTCAGGGCGGCAGACACCAGTAAAATTACAATAAGGTGCAAAAGAAAGAAAAACAATCAGTTAAAATACAGTCGAAACATAATAAAAAAATTCCTTCAGTAGCACCTTAGAGACCAACTAAGTTTTATTTTGGTATGAGCTTTCGTGTGCATGCACACTTCGTCAGATACATTGGAATAGAAGTCCCCAGATGCTTACATATACATATACATATGCTTATCACTCAGAAGGGTGGTGGAAATGGGTGATTGACTGACTGATAGCTGTTGACGACTGTAAATGACTTCAAATGCTCTTTACAGGAAAAAGTAAGCGGTGAGATGGTAAGCCGGTGAAAAGTAAGCCATCTCACCGCTTACTTCTTCCTGTAAAGATCATTTGCAGTCATTTACAGTTGTCAACAGCTATCAGTCAGTCAATCATCCATTTCCACCACCCTCTGAGTGATACCCCCCTCCCCAACCTTTATATATAAGCGTCTGGGAACTTCTATTCCAGTGTATCTGAAGAAGTGTGCATGCACACAAAAGCTCATACCAAAATAAAAACTTAGTTGGTCTCTAAGGTGCTGCTGGAAGGAATTTTTTTATTATGTTTCGACTGTATTTTAACTGATTGTTTTTCTTTCTTTTTGAATTTTTAAAATTTTGTTTCGCCTACCTCAGACCAACACGGCTACCTACCTGTAGTTAAAATACAGGTTATAATACAATTTAAAATTTAAAATGCAGCCTCATTTTAAAATGGCCCAAATCAAAACCATAAGAGAGGAAAACAGGAGTTAGAGTGAGTCCAGGCTGAAGGCCAGGCGGAACAGCTCCGTCTTGCAGGCCCTGCGGAAAGATGTCAAATCCTGCAGGGTCCTGGTCTCCTGTGAGAGAGTGTTCCACCAAGTCGGGGCCAGTACTGAGAAGGCCCTGGTCCTAGTTGAGACCAATCTAACCACCTTATGGCTCTGGATATCCAAAATTTTATTCTTTGTGGACCTTAAGGTACACCGTGGGGCATACCAGGAGAGGCGGTCCTGTAGGTACGAGGACTTTAAAGGTCAAAACCAGCACCTTAAATCTGATCCTGTACTCCACTGTCCATCAGCAGATAAATCTGGGTGTCATCAGCATATTGATGACAACCCAGCCCAAAACTCTGGACAATCTGGGCAAGGGGATGCATAAAGATGTGAAAAAGCATCGGGGAAAGGATTGTGCCCTGTGGGACTCCACACACCAAGGACTGTGCCCTGAATCCCCACGTCGGCAAGGCGGTGGTCTCAAAGTTTGTGATCGACCATGTCGAAGGCTGCTGAATGATCTAAAAGAATCAGCAGTCCCGACCCGCCTTGATCCAGCTGTCTAGGGAGATCATCTGTTAGGGCGACCAGAGCCATCTTGGTCCCATAACCAGGGCGAAAGCCGGACTGAAATGAATCCAGAGCCGATGTTTCATCCAGAAACCTACGCAGCTGATCGGCAACCGCTCTCTCAATTACCTTACCCAGGTATGGAAGATTCGAAACTGGGCGGTAATTGGAAAGAGCTAAATATAGGTGCTTTCAGTCTTTCTGTGTCTTTATGGTTCGATTATTGCAATTATAACAGTGGGAGTGATGCTGGTGTTCCTATAATATTAATCTAACTCTGCTTCCAAATTTCAGCTCCACTTTGGGCAACTCTTCATTCCCAGATACAAACATTTCCAACTCCCTCCCCCAAACACCAAAACCAGCTCACTCTCAGTCCATCCTCATTCAGAAGCAACACTCCAGACTCACACACTCCCCCTCCCTATCGAACAGTACATTCAATATTATATTGTGCTTACTATTGTGAATTGTTACCTTGATTACTTTAAATACATGTCTAGACAATCTTACATACAAACAACAAAAGCTCACATACGCTGTGATTGATGTGAGAGAAAGTGTCAAGTAGGAGAGAAACAGGTTCTACACTCTAATAACCAATGTATATTCCACATTCTTTCTATTTAAACCGTGTCTCTTATTTTGATGGCCTGTAGAGTTTCCACTCTTACAGCTTTTAACACTCCGAGTCTTTTGATGGTTTGAAGACATCCACTACAACGGAACCTCTATCTAATTCCCTAGCACTTCTATGGTTTCTCCCCGGTATGAGTTTGTTGATGTTTTGTAAGAAGTCCACTCTCAGTGAAGCTCCTTCTACAGTCCATGCATTTGTTTCTCCCCTGTGTGAGTCCGTTGATGAATTCTAAGGTTGTCATTCCGACTGAGCTTTTTCCACACACCATACATTTAAATGGTTTCTCCACTGTGTGAGTCCGTTGATGAATTCTAAGTTTTCCACTCTTTCCACACTCTGTACAGTTAAATGGTTTTCCCCATGTGAGTCCGTTTATGTATTCTTAGTGTTCCACTACAAGTGAAGCTCCTTCCACACTCCATACATTCAAATGGTTTTTCCCCTGTGAGTTTGATTATGTAAATTAAGGTGGTCACTTCTACTGAAGCTTTTCCCACACTCCATGCATTTAAATGGTTTCTCCCCTGTGTGAGTCTGTTGATGAATTCGAAGGTTTCCACTCTGACTGAAGCTCTTTCCACACTCCATGCATTTAAATGGTTTCTCCCCTGTGTGAGTCTGTTGATGAATTCGAAGGTTTCCACTCTGACTGAAGCTCTTTCCACACTCCATGCATTCAAATGGTTTCTCCCCTGTGTGAGTCTGTTGATGTAGTCTTAGTGTCCAACTAGAAGAGAAGCTCTTTCCACACTCCATGCATTCAAATGGTTTCTCCCCTGTGTGAGTCTGTTGATGAATTCGAAGGTTTCCACTCTGACTGAAGCTCTTTCCACACTCCATGCATTCAAATGGTTTCTCCCCTGTGTGAGTCCGTTGATGAATTCTAAGTTTTCCACTCTGACTGAAGCTCTTTCCACACTCCATGCATTCAAATGGTTTCTCCCCTGTGTGAGTCCGTTGATGAATTCTAAGTTTTCCACTCTGACTGAAGCTCTTTCCACACTCCATGCATTCAAATGGTTTTTCCCCTGTGTGAGTCCGTTGATGAATTCTAAGTTTTCCACTCTGACTGAAGCTCTTTCCACACTCCATGCATTCAAATGGTTTTTCCCCTGTGTGAGTTTGATTATGTAAATTAAGGCTGTCACTTCTACTGAAGCTCTTTCCACACTCCATGCATTTAAATGGTTTCTCCCCTGTGTGAGTCCGTTGATGAATTCTAAGTTTTCCACTCTGGCTGAAGCTCTTTCCACACTCCATGCATTTAAAGGGTTTCTCCCCTGTGTGAGTCCGTTGGTGTTTTCTTAGTGTTCCACTGTCACTGAAGCTCTTCTCACACTCCATACTTTCAAACTGCTTCTCCTCTCTTTTTCCACGCTCCATGTATTTAAATGGTTTCTTCGTTATTCCCATTTAATGTGGCCCCCCAGAATTCTGACTGTCTTCTCCATTGTCTGGTTTGGGGGGCGAAGAGGGGAGGAAATCCTATTTGTTTTCTAGGAAGAGAAGAAAGGAATATTACACACATCAGTTAGCAGCTGCTCTTATTTTAACATCTTGTATATTCTCTCTTGTCCTCCATGTTCCCAGTTTTTAGGAAATACAAATGAAATAATGTCAAATAATGGTAATGCAGTTCAGAAGCATTATCTTAGAATACGGTGGAACTGTGGGGTTTACTTTTTATCAAAAGTGGTTTCTCACTGGAAAGGGAGCTGCTCTATGTCCATGAACCTGCCCACTATTCATCAGGGTCCTAAGTTCATCATGAAGTTCTTCATCCTCTGCACAATAATCCCCCACCCCTTAGGCCACATTTTGTCCCCTTTGATCTCTAGATCTTTATTAATCACCTTTGGCCTCTGGAGGTGCATATTGACCATTTTGGGAGACCCATATATAAGTCCAGTGACAAGGCTTGGTGCTTGTGGTTGGCTGAAGGAGTGCTCAGGTAGGAGAATGTTCTTGGGGTTGGACCTCCATCTCTCAGCCTTGCATCATTGCATGGAGAGAGCTGGAGATGCAGAAGGAAAATAGCTGGAGCCTGACTGCTGGGAATCCCAGATTAAAACGCCCACCCCAATTACTATTGGTAATAATTATATGCCGCCGAGTCTCGCACCTGCCTCCTGACACTGGCCTATCTTAGTGGAGAATCCCAGCCCAAGCCTCTCTCACTGTTCTTCCCCCTTTGCTCCTACTGGAAACTATTTATTAAATTTGTATATTTCTCTTCATCTGAAGATCACAATGACGCTGAAAAGGTGACTATTAAAGGTGAAGAATACTGATCGTGGGAAAGAAAAGAAAGAAGATTACTCTGGAGAAAGGAAGGGAAACCAGTGATGTTTCCACCTGAGTGTAAAGAAGAAGCCAAGTCTTCAAACCAGTTTCATATTCCACGGCTGTTTTTCTCAGCCACGATTGTGTATTAGAACCTTTGCCACAGATTTATTTTCCCCCTCTTTCAGGTAAATCTTTATTTACTATCTTAAATTCATACTTCTTTAAACTTAATCACAATTGTAACAAACTATTAACTACAGCATTTCTTCTTCCCCTAAATTCATTTTAACACTATCTCACATAATAAATGTAAATTAACTTAGAAATAATAATAATAATAAACCATCTATATAAGAAAATAAAAAGGATTAACTTCCCGACATTGCTGACTTCCCGACATTTCCCGATGTATTTTACCTTTACAACATTGAAAGTTATCCTATTCTTACTCAATTTTTAGTATATTCTTATAACATGTCATATCCAGTTCCTTTATTTAATCGCTTTATATTTATATTTATACAAGTCAATCAAATGCCAC
This sequence comes from Zootoca vivipara, assembly GCF_963506605.1. Taxonomy (NCBI): domain Eukaryota; kingdom Metazoa; phylum Chordata; class Lepidosauria; order Squamata; family Lacertidae; genus Zootoca; species Zootoca vivipara. The sequence continues at coordinate 400,809 of NC_083277.1, forward strand.
CATAGAGATTGTATCATTCTTATATTTTTGCAGATATTTCTTATACATGTCCCACTTTTGTATGAATGATTGTTTTGTATTTCCCCTTAACCTGTCTGTTAATTGAGCCAGTTCAGCAAATTCTAAGAGTTTATCTTGCCATTCCCTTACTGTAGGTATCTTTTTTCCTTTCCAATTTGCCGCATACGGCATATAAGAACATTTCTCTTCTATTTTTTGGAATGTTCTTACCTAATATTCTGAGAAGGAACACTTCTTATCTTTTTACAAACGTTACCTTAAATATCTTTTTCATTTCGTCAGAAATGAGGTTCCAAAATTCCTTAACTTTTCGGCAGGCCCACCCCATGTGGTACATGTCTCCCTTTACTTCTCCACATTTCCGACATTTATCCGATTTTTAAAATCTGACATTTTAGCCACAGATTTCATCCACACACACCTTTAGTGTGGGCAGCAGTGCAGGAAAGCAGGGCGGGGGGAGGGAGGGACAGCGCTGCAAGTGGTCAGACCCACTGTACCTTCCTAAGCAAGCAACTTTGGGGGTGAACAATTTCCTTTAAAAAGCTCTTCCCCAGGGGCCGCCAAGGGTTGCTACACTGCTGAGTGTGGACACCGTGGATTTATAGTGTTAGGGTCTCAAGAACCCTTAAGATCCAGTTCCACCAACTCCCAAGTAACAGAGCCCCTGAGCCCCTAGGGCAGGCTTGTCCAAAGTCCGTTTCAGGGGCCTGATCCGGCCCCTGTGGCAGTTTATTTCCTGTGGTAAAAGTCTAAATAAAGTTCCACTTTTCAACTTCTACTCTAAAAAACGGTCCACAACTTTGGTTGGCACTTTGACAGGCCCTCACGGCCCTTCCCTTCATCAAATCTGGCCCTCTTTGAAAAAAGTTTGGGGAACCTTCTATGCTGAGGTGAGGCATCTCTGGCCCTCCAGATGTCGTTGGACACAAAGTACCATCATCCCAAGGAAAGATGGCATATGGCCAGGGATGAGGGGAGCCTTATCTGGTGGGACACACTTTCCCCTTCTTCCCCCTCTTCTGAAAACCCTGAATATCTGTATTTCATTTCCTCCTCCTTCTTCCCTGATCTCCAAGATCTTCCTGATACAGTCCAACTGCACACATTCCCAAATAATCCTGCACCACTGACTTCCTGAGGCTGCTGCATTGTGTTGAGGACACTGGCAATGGGACAGCACCTTCCCCTGGATGAGAGGATAGAGTAGGCATTGGCAACCTCCGGCCCACGGAGGCCGTTTATCTGGCCCACGAGCCACATTGAAATTGCAATAATAGTAATAATAATAATAATAATGCTGCAGGCTTTTAAGGGGCAAACACCGGAACCCACCCATTTCCATAGCAGTCTTCCCAATCTCTTAAATCCCACAGACGTGAGATCTGATATAGTGGGAATATCTAGCCGGCATTTGAGTGATAGTGGAGAAAGAATGAGTTGGACAATAATATGAAGGATACATACTGTTGTAAGAATGTAGTAGATAAATAGTTAGTGGAATATAGAACAACGGGAATACATTCATGCTTAAAATATAATTTATGCATTAGGGATTAACAGGAAGTCAAAACTGTGGTTATATATGATTATGAAATAAGGGGGAATTTTCTTTTCTTTTTTTAAATGTTTGCTCACTTAGGTTGGGGTTATATGTATTTTCTTTTTTGTTCTCATGCTGAACTATAAAAGATAACAACTTAGGTGGAGTGGTATAATAATAATTATTATTCTATTAAAAGGTATAGTCTTATATGATATGTGATAGAGAACAACATAGTGAAAAGCAATACAGTGGTACCTCGGTTTAAGTACACAATTGGTTCCAGAAGTCTGTACTTAAGCTGAAGCGAACTTTAGAATCCTAGAGTTGGAAGAGACCCCAAGGGCCATCCAGTCCAACCCCTTGCCAAGCAGGAAACACCATCAAAGCATTCCTGACACATGGCTGTCAAATCTCCGCTTAAAGACCTCCAAAGAAGGAGACTCCACCACAATGTTATAACAAATGATTAACTGTTTAATGTATTTTGTTTTATTGTGATTATTAGTTTGTTTTGTGATACAAAAAAAATTATCTTAAAAAAAAGATATACTGTACTGCAGTGGGAATATTGGAATGGAATATGGGAATATTGGTGGAATGGAGAGAAGGAGTTGGGCACAGGTATCTCTGGATAGGAACCCTTTAGATGCTTCTCCCCAGAGATACAGGCATGTGGGTGAGACTGTAGTTGCCAAGACAAAAGTCTCAAAGGGCGGAAAGAATAAAGGGGGCTTCCTCCCTTTCCTCTTCCCCCCCCCCATGGTTTGACTCCCTATAACAGCCCCCAGCGCCCCATGCAGGAGCTGACCTGGGATTTATGGCAGGGCAAGGACTGAGCTTCAAGGGAGGAGAGGGTGGCTGGATCAGGCCTCCTGTTCAGGGATCTCTCCCTGGTCTACTGGAAGGAGATTCCTGGGCAGGAGGGAGAAGTCAAGGCAGGCAGCCCCCAAGTCTCTCTCTCTTTCTCCAAGATGGCTTCCATTCCTCCCCCCGGGATCCTTCCCTTCCTCTCTCTGCCCCCCAACTTCCTCTGCCCTCCGCCCCACAGTCTCCCCTTTGCCCAGAGGACCCCCCCCTGGCCAGCTCTCTCTTCTTTCCAAATCTCTCCCAAGCGCCCCCACCTCTCCATCCGGAGGGGCCTCGCCAGGTGAGCAAGGAGGGGGAAGAGGAGGGAGACGGGGGGGGGTGCTGCCAAGTCCTCCCCCCCCCGCTCGCTATTCTCTTCCCATTTCCTTTCCTGTCATATAAAGGGCGGTGGGATCTCCTGACCCACAGAAGGAAGGGGGAGGGGGGAACTCCCCTCTTTCCTTTCACCCCCCCCGCCCCAAATCCTGCCCTCCCTTCCCAGCTGCCCTGTTTGGAGATTCAGGGGGAGGAAAAGCACCCCCTTCCCCCCCCCACAACCCCAAATCTCCCCCGCCCCTCCCAATCTTTTGCACCTCTTTTTCCTCCTCCTCTGCCGACCTGCTCCTCTTCCGGGAATGTGAATAGAGGCCCCTCCCCCTCCCCCCCTTCTCACCTTGGTCCCTCCCCCTCCCAACCTTCCTGCCTCTCTAGGAAGCGGAGCTCACTGACCCTTGGGGAGGAATGAGTGACGCCTCCCTCCCAGCTCTGTTATCCTCTTCTTTTCCTGAAAAGGTCCCAGGTTCGATCCCCGGAGACGGCAGGGAAAGAGACCCTCCCCCCCCACTTCCGAAAAAGTCCTCCCCCTTCATCTCTTTTAATCCATTGCCAGGAGAGAGGGGGGAATCCGGTCATTTTCACACCCATTTCCCCACCTGGGGGAGGCAGGGCTGTGACGTAGGGTGTCCCGTTACAACAGCCCTGCAGAGTAGACCGGAGTTGGGATGCGCCTTTGGGGCTTGGAACAGTGACTTACGACAACCCTAAATGGTGTTATCCCTTGTCTATCCATCTATCTATACACACACACACACACACACACACACTAGCTGGCCCGGCCATACGTTGCTGTGGGTTTTTGAGTCTAATGGACCCTTTTCTGTTAAATAGACCTTCATAGTCTCCCTTCAGTGTCCCCTCACCTGCCCTGTCCCAACCCTGACTCCCCTACTGTAAGTTTCAAAAATAAGACTCCCCCACCGATGTGTGTTTCTGAAAATGTCCCCACCCCAACTGTTTTGGCTGACTCAGGGTCCTACCTCCCCCCCCCATGGCTAGCCTGGAGAAGAGAAGGTTAAGGGGTGATATGATAGCCATGTTCAAATATATGAAAGGATGTCATATGGAGGAGGGAGAAAGATTGTTTTCTGCTGCTCCAGAGAAGCGGACACGGAGCAATGGATTCAAGCTTGAAGAAAGAAGATTCCACCTAAACATTAGGAAGAACTTCCTGACAGTAAGAGCTGTTCGGCAGTGGAATTTGCTGCCAAGGAGTGTGGTGGAGTCACCTTCTTTGGAGGTCTTTAAGCAGAGGCCTGACAGGCATATGTCAGGAATGCTTTGATGGTGTTTCCTGCTTGGCAGGGGGTTGGACTGGATGGCCCTTGTGGTCTCTTCCAACTCTATGATTCTATGATTCTATGACAGGACGGGGGGAGGGGGCACATGAACAAGGTCTCACTTGCACCTGACAGGAGCTGGACCGATGCCCTCAAGGGAGCCCGACCGGTCCTGTGCCTTCGCTCCAATATTATGCTACCCCAGCAACACACCAGACCCCCTCCTGAAGAAAGATTGGTTTTCCCTCCTCAAACCCCGATAAGCGATCCCATGGGTTTGCAGTTGTAAATGAAGCTCGTCTTTGAAGAAAGCTCCATTCTAGCCAACCAGGAGAATGCATTGGTTCTGCAGAGCCAGCTCAAGGATTTTGACAGGAGAAGGGAGTGGCTGCAGATCGAAACCTCGTTACCTAGTAAACCAATTAGAATGGGAAACATTGTATCCTAGAAGAGAAGCAGTTTGTATTCAGAAAACCTATCATGCTTGGAAATTCATTCCTTCTAGCAATCTCCCTCATTCCAACGCCATTTTCCAACATATAACTGAGTTATACCATAATATAAATATCAGTGGAAAGATAATTTAATGAAGAATAGAATGCAATAACGTTTATGAAGGATTATTTATTACAACAGTCGTCATAAAGAAGAAACGTGAAACAAACAGGAAAAAAATGGATATACAGGCAGAATTGCCACATTGGCACTTTGTGATAAGTAAGTGGGTTTTGCTTTGAAGTTTGGGGACTCGGTCTCTAAAAGGTTCGCCATCACTGCCCTCGGATCATGTCCAGTTGCAAAGGTGGAGGGAGGCTTTCCACCCTCAGGGCCCAGAGGGGGCTCCTGCCTTGGGGCAGATGGCGGAGTTGGAGGACGTTGACCCTTAGCACTCTCGCTTTGGGACCTGCCTGGACCTCCTTCCACAGTAGACTCATCCTTACATTGCTTTGAGATGCTCTGGTACGGCCCCTTCTTCCCTGTGCCCCCTTCCCTCCTCATGCAAGACGTGCAGCTAGGAACAGAGGCTTTCCTGCTTATGCCACTAAATACAGTGGTACCTCTATTTATGAATTTAATGCGTTGCAAACGCACATTCATAAGTCGAAAAAATTGTAAGTCGAATCCCATAGGAATGCATTGGGAGAAAAAATTCGTAAGTTGAAGCAACCCTACCTAAAAAATTCGTAAGTAGAAAAAACCCTATCTAAATGCATCCAAGATGGCGGACAGAGCTCCATTCGTAAGTAGAGTTACTCGTAAGTAGAGGTACCACCGTACCCCTTTTATTTCTCCTGCCACCAAATACACAATATATCTACAAATCAAAAGAATAGATGATGGTTTCAAGATTACCTTCGGCATATAAGGAGGTGCTTTCAGTCTTTGTGTGTCTTCATGGTTGCATCATTGCAATGATAACAGTTGGAGTGATGCTGCTATTCCTATAATATTTATCTAACTCTGCTTCCAGAGCAACACCTCCAATCTCAGCTCCACTTTGTGCAACTCTCCATTCCCAGATACAAACATTTCCAACTCCCTCCCCCAAACACCAAAACCAGCTCACCCTCAGTCCATCCTCATTCAGAAGCAAAACCTCCAGACTCACACACTCCCCCTCCCTATCTAACAATACATTAAATATTATATTATGCTTACTATCCTCTATAATAATATCCAAGTGTCTCTGCGTCCAGTCCCTGTGTCCGTGGGATTGCGCTACTGCGCATGTGCCCCACGAACAGCCGTTGGGACTTGGAGGCCCTTCTTTGAGTTTATTCATGGCTTGTAGCGTTTCCACTCTTACAACTCTTACCCCTCAGAGTCTTTGGGTGGTTTGTAAGACTTCCACTACAACTGAACTTCTATCCCCTTCCCTAGGACTTACATGGTTTCTCCCCAGTATGAATTTGTTGATGTTTTGTAAGAAGTCCACTCTGACTGAAGCTCTTTCCACACTCCATACATTTAAATGGTTTCCCTCCTGTGTGTGTTCGATGATGTGAATTCAGTTGCCCACCCGTACAGAAGCTCTTTCCACACTCCATACATTAAAATGGTTTCTCACCAGTGTGAGTCTGTTGATGAATTCTAAGGTTTCCACTCTGACTGAAGCTCTTTCCACACTCCATGCATTGAAATGGTTTCTCCCCTGTGTGAGTCCGTTGATGAATTCTTAGTGTTCCACTATAAGTGAAGCTCCTTCCACACTCCATACATGTAAATGGCATCTCTCCTGTGTGTGTTCGATGATGTGAATTCAGTTGCCCACCACTACAGAAGCACTTTCCGCATTCCATGCATTTAAATGGTTTCTCCCCCGTGTGAGTCCGTTGATGAATTCTTAGTGTTCCACTCCGACTGAAGCTCGTTCCACACTCCATACATTTAAATGGTTTCTCCCCAGTGTGTTCCCGTTGATGTCTTCTAAGGTTTCTAATAATAGTGAAGCTCTTTCCACATTCCATGCATTTAAATGGTTTCTCCCCCGTGTGAGTTGGTTGATGTTCTCTAAGTTTTCCACTCTCACTGAAGCTCTTTCCACACTCCATACATTTAAATGGTTTCTCCCCTGTGTGAGTCCGTTGATGAATTCTTAGTGTTCCACTCTGAATGAAGCTCTTTCCACACTCCATACATTTAAATGGTTTATCCCCTGTATGAGTCCGTTGATGGTTTCTAAGGTTTCCACACTGACTGAAGCTCTTTCCACACTCCATGCATTTAAATGGTTTCTTCCCAGTGTGTTCCCATTGATGTCTTCTAAGGTTTCCAATAATAGTGAAGCTCCTTCCACACTCCATGCATTCAAAAGGTTTCTCCCCCGTGTGACTCCGTTGATGTCTTCTTAGTTCTCCACTCCGACTGAAGCTCTTTCCACACTCCATGCATTTAAATGGTTTCTCCCCCGTGTGAGTTCGTTGATGAATTTTAAGGTCTCCACTCTGACTGAAGCTCTTTCCACATTCCATGCATTTAAATGGTTTCTCCCCAGTGTGTTCCCATTGATGTCTTCTAAGGTTTCCAAAAATAGTGAAGCTCCTTCCACACTCCATGCATTCAAAAGGTTTATCCCCCGTGTGACTCCGTTGATGTCTTCTTAGTTCTCCACTCTGACTGAAGCTCTTTCCACACACAATACATTTAAATGGTTTCTCCCCCGTGTGAGTCCGTTGATGGTTTCTAAGGTTTCCACTCTGACTGAATCTATTTCCGCACTCCATGCATTGAAATGGTTTTTTAATGGCTTCTTCGTTATTTGCATTGAAATGCCCCCCCAGATTTCTGGCGGCCTTCTCCATTGTCTTCTTTGGAGGGCAAAACGGGGAGGAAATCCTATTTGTTTTCTAGGAAGAAAACAAAGGAATATTACACACATCAATCAACACCTGCTCTTTTTTTAACATCTCATACATTCTCTGCTCACCTCCATATGTTCCAAATTTTTAAGAAAGGCAAATGAAATAATGTTAAATAATTGTAATGCATCACCAGCCTTTCATAACCCTTAATCAGCGTTAATGAAGTAGCATTTTCTTAGAATACGCTTGAACTGTAGAGTTTACTTTTTATAAAAAAGTGTTTTCTCATAGGAAAGGGAGCTGTTCTATGTCCATGAAGCTGCCCACTATTCATCAGGGTCCTAAGTTAAATGAATACAATTTTGTGCACTGGAAGCAACATTTGATAGTGCTTCTGGAAGCAAGAGAAGTCTTGGAAGCTACAGTGGTACCTCAGGTTACGAACTTAATTCGTTCTGGAGGTCCATTCTTAACCTGAAATCATTCTCAATCTGAGGTACCACTTTAGCTAATGGGGGCTCCCACTGCCGCCATTGTTCTCAAGAACCATCTACATGGGAGGAGATGCCAACTGCAGAAGCCTCTCTCTGGAGGAAGGCCACACAGAAGGAATGTTGTACTGCATCAGAAGAAGACCTGGACTCTTACTGACCTACCTCCCGGTAAGAAGGCCATACAAAGGAAGTGGGTGTTTCAGATTAAGAAAGGGGCAGAAGAGGAAGTGCAGCGCAAGGCTTTCCTCAACGCTATGGCAAAGATTATGATGAAGTCTTTGCGCCAACTGTGAGGTACAGCAGCGTAAGAATGCTTTTGAGCATTGCAGCCGCCAAGCAAATGGAAATGAGGCACATTGACATTGCAAGTGCCTTTCTTCAGGGTCAAATTTCAGAGGCAACCTAAAGGTTTTATGAAACCACATGAGGCACATTTAGTGAGCAAACTGCAAAAGGGACTTTATGGACTCAATGCTTGAGCCTGGAATCAGAAACTGAATAAAATGCTGATGCAGCTTGGGTACAAGCAAGGCCATGCCGACAAGGGCCTGTTCAGCAAGTCAAGTAAGGGAGCATTTATTTTTCATAAGTTTTAGCTTTTGTTGATGACTTGATTCTTGCCACAGCAAATGACAGACACTATATGCACAGGTTGTGAAACACCTAAGCCAAGAGGTTGAGGTCAAGGAACTGGGAAAGATCCAGAACTACCTCGGAATCCAAGTTGAAAGAGAAGAAGATGGGTCATTTCTTCTAAATCAACGGCAAAGGATTCATGCCCTGATCCAGAATTTACAAATGCAAGATGCACTTCCAGTTGCAACGCCCATGGCTACTGACTTCTTAAAGAATCAGCAGGATTTGAAACCATTACCTGACAACATAGAATCCAGGTCAGCAATTGGTAGACTTTTGTATCTTGGTACCACTTGCAAACCTGATTTAGCTAATGCTGTGGGAATTCTTAGTAGGAAGTTTTCCTTGAATAGGACTGATGGGCGTGAAAAGGGGGGGTACGGTGTTTGAAGGGCACAATGAATTGTAAATGGAAGTTGTCAGCTGTTGGTAATCCTGAAAAGTTTGGGGATATTGATGCAGATTGGGCCGGATGTACCACTGACTACAAATCAACAAGTGGATATGTATTTTTGTTTGGGGAGGGATTCAAAAAATAAATAAAGAACAATAACAATCGCAATGATGAATACACAGGCTGTTTGGGGGGGGGGAATCCCACCCATTTCCATAACAATCTTCCCAATCCCTTAAATCCCAGATTTAAGAGATCTGAAATAGTGGCAGTAATAGAAACCGGGTGGAATGGAGAGAAGGAGTTGGGCACAGGTATCTCTGGGTAGGAACCCTTTAGATGCTTCTCCCCAGAAACACAGGCATGAGGGTGAGACTGTAGTTGCCAAGACAGAAGCCTCAAAGGGCGGAAAGAATAAAGTGGGCTTCCTCCCTGTCCTCTTTCCCCCAATGGTTAGACTCCCTATAACAGCCCCCAGCGCCCCATGCAGGAGCTGACCTGGGACTTCTGGCAGGGCAAGGACTGAGCTTCAGGGGAGGAGAGGGTGGGTGGATCAGGCCTCCTGTTCAGGGATCTCTCCCTGGTCTACTCAAAGGAGATTCCTGGGCAGGAGGGAGAAGTCAAGGCAGGCAGCCCCCAAGTCTCTCTCTCTCTTCCTTTCCCCCCTCCTGCCAATGCTGACTTTGATCCCTCCCCAAGGGATGCTTCCCTCCCTCCCTCAGCCCCCCAACTTCCTCTGCCCTCCGCCCCCCCAATCTCCCCTCTGCCCAGAGGTTTCCCTGGCTGGCTCCCCCTTCGTCCTGCCCACCAATTCTCTCCCAATCTAGCCCACCTCTCCATCCAGAGGGGCCTCGCCAGATGAGCAGGGAGGGGGGAGAGGAGGGAGACAGGGTGGGGTTAATGGGGGCCTCTCTCGTGGCCCCCATTAACACTTCCATGGACTCCCTCTCTCTAGACCAGGCATGTCCAAAGTCAGATTTGGGGGCCTGATCTCACTGCGATCTAAAAAAGGTCAATAATTATGGGGTAAAATTGTAAAAAATGGACCTTGAGCTTGTTTGGAGGTTCTACTCGACTTGGAATGTCATAATAATGCTTTTGGATGGCATGCATATTCATGGTATGACAAGGTCAAAGTTCATAGAGGTTTTAAAAATCACCTTATTAGAAAAACCCTCTTTAATGTGTGGAACAGGTATAAAGACCTGTTACCTCCGAGGATGTGGACAGGCTGCTTAGACCAGTGGTTCCCAACAGGTGGTCCGGGGACCCCCAGGGGTCCGCGAGCTATGCCAGAGGGGTCCGCAAGATGCTATTAGAATAAAAAAATATATTAAATATATTTCGTATAACAGATTTTTTATTTTGGCCACTTCCTGCATGAGCAGAGTCTAGCGCAAAACTAGAATTAGATAGAGGCAGTAGTTCTGCTGTATGCCGTTAGGTGGCGCTTTACAAACACTACTGTTTTGCAAAGAGGCAGCGTGCCCATTCTACTAACGCTCACCTCCCCAAGATGCTTTGCGCGCGTCAGCTTCATTTGTGCGCTACTGCGCAGGTACCCTGTCTTCTCCATTCCCCTCCCTCCTCCCTGGCGCATGTTGCCTATTTGCAAAACAGTAGTGTTTGTAAACAAAGCGTTGTTTTTCATGGAAGCTACAGTTCGCGTAGTTAAAAATGGACCGTTGCTTTAAAAGTGGTTCGTTAAAACGACAAAGGCCTACAGATGAAGAGGAAGAACTGTAAAAAACATATAAATATAAAATATAAAAAGACTCTTAATTTGGCTCTCACTTTTTAATTTTAGGATTAGGAATTAATGGGGGTCCTTGTCACAATAGCGGCTCGATGAGGGGTCCTCGGGAAAATTTTGTTGGGAACCCCTGGCTTAGACGAATGAAACCAACCACCTGTCTCCTTGATCCTTGCCCATCCTGGCTTATAAAAGCTAGCCAGGAAGGGCTGGGCGATGGGCTTCGCGGGTTGGTAAATGCTTCTCTCCATGAGGGAGCCTTCCCAGACCCGCTGAAAGAGGCGGTTATTAAACCGCTTCTTAAAAAACCATCTTTAGATCCGGCCAATATGGCCAACTATCGCCCAGTCTCAAATCTTCCATTCTTGGGCAAGGTGATTGAGCGAGTGGTTGCGGAACAACTCCAGGCACGCCTGGAAGAAGCGGACCATTTGGATCCCTTCCAGTCAGGATTCAGGCCTCATCATGGGACTGAAACTGCCTTGGTCGCACTGGTTGATGATCTCCGGCGGGCTAGGGACAAAGGTAAGAGCTGTTTCCTTGTTCTGCTGGATCTCTCAGCGGCTTTTGACACCATCGACCATAACATCCTTCTGGACCGTCTAGAGGGCTTGGGAGCTGGGGGCACTGTCATGCAGAGGTTCCGCTCCTTCCTCCTGGGCCGTGTTCAGAAATGGTGGTGGGGGATGAGTGTTCAGACCCCTGGGCTCTCACTTGTGGGGTGCCTCAGGGTTCTGTCCTCTCCCCCATGCTTTTTAACATCTATATGCAGCCGCTGGGAGAGATCATCAGGGGGTTTGGGCTGGGTGTCCATCAGTATGCTGATGATACCCAGCTCTACCTCTCTTTTAAATCAGAACCAGTGAAGGCGGTGAAGGTCCTGTGTGAGTGCTTGGAGGCGGTTGGAGGATGGATGGCGGCTAACAGATTGAGATTGAATCCTGACAAGACAGAAGTACTGTTTGTGGGGGACAGGAGGCGGGCGGGTGTGGAGGACTCTCTGGTCCTGAATGGGGTAACTGTGCCCCTGAAAGACCAGGTGCGCAGCCTGAGAGTCATTTTAGACTCACAGCTGTCCATGGAGGAACAGGTCAACTCCGTGTCCAGGGCAGCTGTTTATCAGCTCCATCTGGTACGCAGGCTGAGTCCCTACCTGCCCACTGACTGTCTCTCCAGAGTGGTGCATGCTCTAGTTATCTCTCGCTTGGACTACTGCAATGCGCTCTACGTGGGGCTACCTTTGAAGGTGACCCGGAAACTACAACTAATCCAGAATGCGGCAGCTAGACTGGTGACTGGGAGCGGCCGCCAAGATCACATAACACCGGTCCTAAAAGACCTACATTGGCTCCCAGTACGTTTCCGAGCACAATTCAAAGTGTTGGTGTTGACCTTTAAAGCCCTAAACGGCCTCGGTCCGGTATACCTGAAGGAGCGTCTCCACCCCCATCGTTCTGCCCGGACACTGAGGTCCAGCTCCGAGGGCCTTCTGGCGGTTCCCTCATTACGAGAAGCCAAGTTACAGGGAACCAGGCAGAGGGCCTTCTCGGTAGTGGCACCCACCCTGTGGAATGCCCTCCCACTAGAGGTCAAAGAGAACAATTACCAGACCTTTAGAAGGCATCTCAAGGCAGCCCTGTTTAGGGAAGCTTTTAATGTTTGATGGATTTCTGTATTTTAGAATTTCTGTTTTTTTGGAAGCCGCCCAGAGTGGCTGGGGGAACCCGGCCAGATGGGCGGGGTATAAATAATAAATTATTATTATTATTATTTGAACCAAAAACACCCAGATGGATTTCACCGGCAGAAGCTAAAACTCAAAAACGATTGAATATGTCAGTAAACTGGTTGAGATATAGGGATATCTTAGTGCAAGACGGTGATCCGATAAAGTTAAAACCATAAAAGGAGTTGAAGAGTAAAGTAAACGATTGGTTTCAATACCACCAGATTAATGAAATGTTTAAAATGGATAAAAAAGTTGGTTTTCAAATGCAAAAGTCCAAGATAGAAAAAGAATTGTTAGATTCCAAAAGTAAAAATTTATCTAAAATGTATAATGTATTGTTGGAATGGCATACGAAGGATGAGCAAACAAAAAGCGTAATGATAAAATGGGCAAATGATGTGGGGCACAACATCATGGTGGAAGATTGGGAAAGGTTATGGAAGCACAACATGAAATTTACCGCAAGTACAGTTTTAAAAGAAAATTTAATGAAAATGATGTACAGATGGTATCTGACTCCGGTAAAATTAGCTAAGATCTATCATAAAAAAAGATAATAGGTGCTGGAAATGTAAAAAGCAAGAAGGTACTTTCTTCCACATGTGGTGGACGTGCCTCCAAGTGAGAGACTTCTGGGAAAAGATTTATAATGAATTGAAAAAAGTGCTGAAAAGCACCTTTGTTAAGAAACCAGAGGCCTTTCTACTTGGGATAACAGGGGATGATATCCCCAAGAAAGATGTTGTTTTCTTTTTGTATGCCACAACAGCTGCAAGATTACTATTGGCAAAGAATCGGAAGAATGAAGAATTACCAACCGTGGATGAATGGCAGAAGAAATTGATAGAATTTATGGAACTGTCTGAGTTGACGGGGAGCGAAGAAGCAGCGGAAGAAGACTGGAAGAAATTTAGAATTTATTTGAAAAATAAGCATGTAATGGTTGATTTAATGGTAGTGAGGGAGATACTAGGATGTTGTAGATTATATAAGGGTTTGAAAATAAGTATTGTTAGAAGATAGGGATATTAGAATCAAGATGAAAGATATAGATTAGGTGTTTAAAAGATATAGAGATAATAGATATAATAAATATGGTAATATGGTAATTTTGATGAAAATTTAGAATTTATATAAGATTTAGAATTTACTAATTATGAAATGTAAAGAAGCGCAGCAGAAGGAGGGTGAGAAAGTCAATAGATTACAAATAAGATTTAAGTTATGATTTTTATACTTTCTTTTTTTCTGTGTTTTGTTTTCTTCTTTTGTTTTTTGTATTTTTTTGTGTTTAATATTTTGTATGTCTGAAAACCTTTAATAAATATTTTTTTAAAAAAAATAAATTTGTAAAAAATGGTCAACAACTTTGGTCTGCCCTCATGCATCTTCACTTCGTTAAATCTGGCCCTCTTTGACAAAAGTTTGGGGCCCCCTGCTCTAGACAAGAGGGACCCACCAAGCCTTGCCCCAGAGATGCTTGCCAGGGAGAACCCAGAACACGCAGAGGGGCGCGGAATGGGGGTCTCGCTTCAAGTCCCAGCCCTGCTTGGGGGGGGGGTCCTCTTGCACCTCTTGACAGCTGAGCACCTCCTTGCGCTGCAATGCAAACCCTGCTGGTGCTCCCTCTGCAGAAAGGCCCCCCCTGAACCCCCATAAGTAAAAGGCAGGAAGGCTGATTTCTTTGGGGGGGCTTGCAGTGAGAACCCTGAGAATGGAGGGTCCCTGATCTGCAGCCGGATTCCATGGATCAGGGCCTGTGCAGATAGCGCCCAGGGAGGGAGTTGTTCTTGGGGGGGGGGGTCTCCGCCCCCTTTCCTCCCTCCCTTCCCCCCCAGCTCTACCTCTTTGTCCTCCCTGCTCCCCCCTCCCTTGCTCGCTCTTCTATTCTCTTTTCCTTTCCCTCTGGGGGAGGGGCTCCTTTATCCCAGCAGGGCCCCTCCCCCGCTCGACTGACCCACAGAAAGAAGGGGGAGGGGAGGGGAGGGGGGAAAACTCCCCTACTTTCCTTCCTCCCCCCCCCTCGCCCCAAATCCTGCCCTCCTTTCCCAGCTGCCCTGTTTGCAGATTTATCTCTCTCCCGCCCTCCCGCCCCCACAATATATATAGATATAGATATAGATATATTTCGCACCTCTTTTTCCTCCTCCTCTGCCGACCTGCTCCTCTTCCGGGAATGTGGATGGAGGCCCCTCCCCCTCCCCCTTGGCCCCTCCCCCTCCCAACCTCCCTGCCTCTCTAGGAAGCGGAGCTCACTGACCCTGGGGGGGGGAGGAATGAGTGACGCCCCCCTCCCTCCCAGAAGACACAAATTCTCCTCCTTCCAAACAAGCTCTGAATATCCTGTTTCTTTCCTGATCATCTCCCAGCTTCGATCCCCGGAGGCTGCAGGGAAAGAGATCCCCCCCCCACCTCCCAAAAAGTCCTATCATCTCTTTTGATCCCTTCCCAGGAGGGGGGGGAGGGGGATCCGGTCATTTCCCCGCCCATTTCCCCACGTGGGGGAGGCAGGGCTGTGACGTAGCGTGTCCCCGTTACAACAGCCCTGCAGAGTAGACCGGAGTTGGGGTGCGCCTTTTGGCCTTGGAAAAGTGACTTAGGATGATCCTAAATGGTGTTCTCCCTTGTCATTATATATGTGTATACATTTTCCCCCTTCTCCCCACTGCCCCTTTGAAGAGCCATAGCATCACAGAATCTGAGGTCCTGAAGGGTCATCTAGACCAACCCCCTGCAAGGGGGGTCAGCTCAAGCTCAAGCATCCAGGACAGATGGCCCCCCCAACCTCTGCTCAGAAACCTCTCATGGGAGTCTGTTCCCCTGCCAAGCAGCTCTTGCTGTCCGAGAGGCTTTCCAAATGCTTAGTCAGAATCTCCTTTCTGGCAACTTGAAGCCATTGGTTGGAGTCAGACCCTACAGCCTAGAATAGAGGTATCTTTTTTTGTGGCTGCCTCACCCTGTGGACTCGTGTTAAGTTAGTGGTCCACCAAGACCCCTGGATCCTTTTCACATGTCCTGCTAGTCTTGCCTAAGTGCAGGGCCTGACATTTGTCCCTGTTGAAATTCATTCTGTGACTCATTTTGTTATTCAAGGAGGTGCCCCAGCGGAGCTGCTATTCCTGTTACAGGAAATCTCAGGGCAGCATTCATAGTGCAAGTTGCACTTTGGCCTAGTCTCTTAAATGGCCCCTCAGACTCCCCTATAGGCCCCACTTTGGCCTAGTCTCTTAAATGGCCCCTCAGACTCCCCTATAGGCCCCACTTTGGCTTAGTCTCTTAAATGGCCCCTCAGAGTCCCCCTCAACAGTCCCCTGTAGGCCCCAATGTGGCTTAGTCTGTGAAATGGGCCCTCAGAGTCCCCCTTCAGACTTCCCTATAGGCCCCACATTGGCGTAGTCTCGACTTAAATGGCCCCTCAAAGTCCCCCCTCAGAGCCCCCTATAGGCCCCACTTTGGCTTAGTCTCTTAAATGGCCCCTCAGAGTCCCCCTTCAAACTCCCCTATAGGCCCCACTTTGGCTGAGTCTCTTAAATGGCCCCTCAGAGTCCCCCTTCAGAATCCCCTATAGGCCCCACTGTGGCTTAGTCTCTTAAATGGCCCCTCAGACTCCCCTATAGGCCCCACTTTGGCTTAGTCTCTTAAAGGGCCCCTCAAAGTCCCCCCCTCAGAGTCCCCTATAGGCCCCACTCTGGCTTAGTCTCTTAAATGGCCCCTCAAAGTCCCCCCTCAGAGTCCCCTATAGGCTCCACTTTGGCTTAGTCTCTTAAATGGCCCCTCAGAGTCCCCTATATGCCCCACTCTGGCTTAGTCTCTTAAATGGCCCCTCAGAGTCCCCCCTCAGACTTCCCTGTAGGCCCCATTGTGGCTTAGTCTGTGAAATGGGCCCTCAGAGTCCCCCTTCAGACTCCCCTGTAGGCCCCACTTTGGCTGAGTCTCTTACATAGCCCCTCAGAGTCCCCTATAGGTCCCACTCTGACTGAGTCTCTTAAATGGCCCCTCAAAGTCCCCCCTCAGAGTCCCCTATAGGCCCCACTTTGGCTTAGTCTCTTAAATGACCCCTCAAAGTCCCCTATAGGCCCCACTTTGGCTTAGTCTCTTAAATAGCCCCTCAAAGTCCCCCCTCAGAGTCCCCTATAGGCCCCACTTTGGCTTAGTCTCTTAAATGGCCCCTCAAAGTCCCCCTTCACAGTTCTCTATAGGCCCCACTTTGGCTGAGTCTCTTAAATGGCCCCTCAGAGTCCCCCTTCATACTCCCCTATAGGCCCCACTTTGGCTGAGTCTCTTAAATGGCCCCTCAGAGTCCCCTATAGGGCCCACTTTGGCTGAGTCTCTTAAATGGCCCCTCAGAGTCCCCTATAGGCCCCACTCTGGCTTAGTTTCTTAAATGGCCCCCCCAAAGTCCCCCTTCAGACTTCCCTATAGGCCCCACTTTGGCTGAGTCCCCTATAGAGTCTCTTAAATGGCCCCTCAGAGTCCCCCCTCAGACTCCCCTATAGGCCCCACTTTGGCTTAGTCTCTTAAATGACCCCTCAAAGTCCCCTATAGGCCCCACTTCGGCTTAGTCTCTTAAATGGCCCCTCAAAGTCCCCCCTCAGAGTCCCCTATAGGCCCCACTTTGGATGAGCCTCTTAAATGGTCCCCCAGAGTCCCCCCTCAGACTCCCCTGAAGGCCCCACTTTGGCTGAGTCTCTTAAATGGCCCCCCAAGTCCCCCCTCAGACTGCCCTATAGGCCCCACTTTGGCTGAGTCTCTTAAATGGCCCCTCAGACTCCCCTATAGGCCCCACTTTGGCTGAGTCTCTTAAATGGCCCCTCAGACTCCCCCCTCAGACTCCCCTATAGGCTAAACCTTGGCTGAGTCTCTTAAATGGCCCCTCAGAGTCCCCTATAGGCCCCACTTTGGCTGAGTCTCTTAAATGGCCCCTCAAAGTCCCCCTTCAGACTCCCCTATAGGCCCCACTTTGGCTGAGTCCCCTATAGAGTCTCTTAAATGGCCCCTCAGAGTCCCCCCTCAGACTCCCCTATAGGCCCCACTTTGGCTTAGTCTCTTAAATGACCCCTCAAAGTCCCCTATAGGCCCCACTTTGGCTTAGTCTCTTAAATGGCCCCTCAAAGTCCCCCCTCAGAGTCCCCTATAGGCCCCACTTTGGATGAGCCTCTTAAATGGTCCCCCAGAGTCCCCCCTCAGACTCCCCTGAAGGCCCCACTTTGGCTGAGTCTCTTAAATGGCCCCCCAAGTCCCCCCTCAGACTGCCCTATAGGCCCCACTTTGGCTGAGTCTCTTAAATGGCCCTTCAGACTCCCCTATAGGCCCCACTTTGGCTGAGTCTCTTAAATGGCCCCTCAGACTCCCCCCTCAGACTCCCCTATAGGCTAAACCTTGGCTGAGTCTCTTAAATGGCCTCTCAGACTCCCCTATAGGCCCCACTTCGGCTGAGTCTCTTAAATGGCCCCTCAAAGTCCCCCCTCAGAGCCCCCTATAGGCCCCACTTCGGCTTAGTCTCTTAAATGGCCCCTCAAAGTCCCCCCTCAGAGTCCCCTATAGGCCCCACTTTGGATGAGCCTCTTAAATGGTCCCCCAGAGTCCCCCCTCAGACTCCCCTGAAGGCCCCACTTTGGCTGAGTCTCTTAAATGGCCCCCCAAGTCCCCCCTCAGACTGCCCTATAGGCCCCACTTTGGCTGAGTCTCTTAAATGGCCCTTCAGACTCCCCTATAGGCCCCACTTTGGCTGAGTCTCTTAAATGGCCCCTCAGACTCCCCCCTCAGACTCCCCTATAGGCTAAACCTTGGCTGAGTCTCTTAAATGGCCCCTCAGACTCCCCTATAGGCCCCACTTTGGCTGAGTCTCTTAAATGGCCCCTCAAAGTCCCCCCTCAGAGCCCCCTATAGGCCCCACTTTGGCTTAGTCTCTTAAATGGCCCCTCAGAGTCCCCCCTCAGACTCCCCTATAGGCCCCACTTTGGCTGAGTCTCTTAAATGGCCCCTCAAAGTCCCCCCTCAGAGCCCCCTATAGGCCCCACTTTGGCTTAGTCTCTTAAATGGCCCCTCAGAGTCCCCCCTCAGAGCCCCCTATAGGCCCCACTTTGGCTTAGTCTCTTAAATGGCCCCTCAGAGTCCCCCTTCAGAATCCCCTATAGGCCCCACTTTGGCGTAGTCTCTTAAATGGCCCCTCAAAGTCCCCCCTCAGAGCCCCCTATAGGCCCCACTTTGGCTTAGTCTCTTAAATGGCCCCTCAGAGTCCCCCTTCAGAATCCCCTATAGGCCCCACTTTGGCTTAGTCTCTTAAATGGCCCCTCAGAGTCCCCCTTCAGTCTCCCCTATAGGCCCCACTTTGGCGTAGTCTCTTAAATGGCCCCTCAGAGTCCCCCCTCAGACTCCCCTATAGGCCCCACTTTGGCTGAGTCTCTTAAATGGCCCCTCAGAGTCCCCTATAGGCCCCACTTTGGCTGAGTCTCTTAAATGGCCCCTCAGACTCCCCCCTATAGGCCCCACTTTGGCTTAGTCTCTTAAATGGCCCCCCAAAGTCCCCCTTCAGACTTCCCTATAGGCCCCACTTTGGCTGAGTCCCCTATAGAGTCTCTTAAATGGCCCCCCAAAGTCCCCCTTCAGACCCCCATATAGGCCCCACTTTGGCTTAGTCTGTGAAATGGGCCCTCAGGGGGGATTTGTGATTGTGAGAGGAAAAGGATAGGAGGATGGTGAGAGGATTATAAGAATGATTGAGGGAGTGTGAGAGGGAAAGGTTTCCTTTTGGAAGATTTAAGGAAGCTGATAGGAGGGAAGGGCATTGATGTCGTGTGTCTCTGCTGAGGTCAGAGCCCCGGGGCCCAGAGGCCTGGGATCTCCCGCCTCGCGGAGCGCCGAGACCTCGGACCCGACTCTGCTGCCACCGCCGCGCTCAATCTGGAGAGGGAGAGGTGTCCCTCCGAAAAATAGGAGCCTCGGACCCCTTGACACCCCCCCCCCCCCGCTGCTGCTGCGCCGCCACACCGGGATCGCCGGAGATCCGGGGCCGGAGGGTCCCAGAGGCAAAATGGGGTGCGGAGGGGTAAGGAGGAGGCCCTGGCCCAGTAGCCCCGTCACCGAACTCCCACCGCTGCCACCGAAGCGAAGAAGAGGACCCTGAGCCCCCGTCCAAACAATGACTATCATCAGTCCAGGTAAGAAAAAAAGAGGAATTTAATTTTTTTTCATCTACAATACTGTCTTAATTATTTTATAGTACAGTACATTGATTGTTGCCTTCATTTTATGTACCAATGGTCTTGGTAGACAATAAAATTCGTGTTAAATTGCTGCTTTAGGGGTTTTTTTTCATTGTCTGGAACGGGTTAATCCACTTTCCATTGCTTTCAATGGGAAAGTTCGCTTCGGTTTATGAACGCTTCAGTTTATGAACAGACTTCCGGAACCAATTGTGTT
Source organism: Zootoca vivipara (assembly GCF_963506605.1). Lineage (NCBI taxonomy): Eukaryota > Metazoa > Chordata > Lepidosauria > Squamata > Lacertidae > Zootoca > Zootoca vivipara. The sequence continues at coordinate 420,568 of NC_083277.1, forward strand.
CATAAACCGAGGTACCACTGTAGACATTCTTCATCATACATTCTTTCTCAAGCTTATGAGAAAAATATAGAGCCTTATGCAAAAGCCACAGAGACTTACAAACGAACAAATCTTAAAATAATAATAATAATAATAATAATAATAATAATAATAATAATAATAATAATAATTTATTATTTATACCCCGCCCATCTGGCCGGGTTCCCCCAGCCACTCTGGGCGGCTTCCAACAAAACAGAAATTCTAAAACACAGAAATCGATCAAACATTAAAATACAGAGATCCATCAAACATTAAAAGCTTCCCTAAACAGGGCTGCCTTGAGATGCCTTCTAAAGGTCTGGTAGTTGTTGTTCTCTTTGACCTCTAGTGGGAGGGCATTCCACAGGGTGGGAGCCACTACCGAAAAGGCCCTGTTGATATCTAATCCCAATGAGCTTTTGGAATGTTTGACTGTTTTCCAGATGTTTAGCTCAGTCTTTTGATGTCCTTTAGATAAGGTTACAGGTAGGTAGCCGTGTTGGTCTGGATCGAAGTAAAATAAAAAATAAAAAAATTCCTTCAGTAGCACCTTAAAGACCAACTAAGTTTTTATTTTGGTATGAGCTTTCGTGTGCATGCACACTTCTTCAGATACAGTGAAATGATTCAGATACAGTGAAATTCACTGTATCTGAAGAAGTGTGCATGCACACGAAAGCTCATACCAAAATAAAAACTTAGTTGGTCTTTAAGGTGCTACTGAAGGAATTTTTTTATTTTCCTTTAGATAAGTTCATAAACACTTTGTTTTAAGATTTGTTCGTTTGTAAGTCTCTGTGGCTTTTGCACAAGGCTTTATATTTTTCTCAGAAGCTTGAGAAAGAATGTATGATGAAGAATGTAGAATTGACTTGGAGATTATTGTGTGTCGCCCCCGTGTTGCAAGCAGGGTGGGGGTGGGGGGTGGGCGACTGCAGAATCCGGGACCGGCAGCCGCGTGACACCGCAAGTTCCGTAGACGCTTTGCCCATCTATGGGCACCAACAATGGCCGCTGCCGGCTTCGAAAGTCGCGTCTACGCATGTCCAGAAGTGCGTAGACGCAACTTCCGGTGTCGCTCTGCCCATCTATGGGCACCAAAATGGCCGACGACGACACTAAGAGTCGCATCTACACACTTCCGGACATGCATAGAAGTGACTATCGAAGCCGGCACCAGCCATTTTCGGTGCCCATAGATGGGCAAATCAGGGGGGGGGGAAATGGTCGCTGGCAGGAGAATATAAGGGAGAATAATGGGAGACAAAGTGATACGGGGGACCCGCAGGGTAAAGAAAAAAAACGGGGGTTTCCCAGGGAAAACGGGGTACTTGGCAGCTATGCTTGGCTGCTCGCTTGCTGCCCAGCCCGCCTTCCCACACAAGGAAAATGGATAACCGAAGTGATGCTCAGAACAGGGCATGTTTGGCTTCCGAAAAAAGTTCCCAAACTGGAACACTCATCTCTGGGTTTGAAGTGTTCAGGTTCCAAGTAGTGCGAGAACTAAGCTGTTCACAAACTGAGGTACCACTGTATTTATTTTTCCCAATTTAATCTGCATTTGTTCCCCCCACCCCACCCCGGTGGTGAATTCCTTGGGTCAAAATGAGACCCAATATATTTTTCTAAGAAAAAAAGCACTGAGTTATACCATAACATACCATATCAGTGGAAAGATAATTTAATGAAGAATGTAATGCAATAACGTTTATGAAGGATTATTTATTACAACAGAAGTCATGGTTACAGGTAGGTAGCCGTGTTGGTTTGGGTCGAAGTAAAATAAAAAAATTTCCTTCAGTAGCACCTTAAAGACCAACTAAGTTTTTATTTTGGTATGAGCTTTCGTGTGCATGCACACTTCTTCAGATACAGTGAAATGGGAGTCCCCAGGCACTTATGTAGAGAAGGGGTGGAGAGGGGGTGGGGATGGGGAGGGGAGGGGAGGGGGGATCACTCAGAAGGGTGGTGGAAATGGGTGATTGACTGACTGATAGCTGTTGATGACCGAAAACGACTGCAAATGGTTTTGCATGAAAAAGCAAGGGTTGAGATGGCTGAAGATCGCTTATCATGTATAATGAGATAAGAATCCGATATCTCTGTTCAAACCAGGTCCCTCCATGGTTTTGAGCTTGGTGATAAGTTGTAATTCAGCAACTTCTCTTTCCAGTCTATTTCTGAAATTCTTTTGTAGTAAGACAACTTATCACCAAGCTCAAAGATCTTCATACCAGGAGAGCATACCAGGAGAGGCGGTCCTGTAGGTACGAGGACTTTAAAGGTCAAAACCAGCACCTTAAATCTGATCCTGTACTCCACTGTCCATCAGCAGATAAATCTGGGTGTCATCAGCATATTGATGACAACCCAGCCCAAAACTCTGGACAATCTGGGCAAGGGGATGCATAAAGATGTGAAAAAGCATCGGGGAAAGGATTGTGCCCTGTGGGACTCCACACACCAAGGACTGTCCTCACGTCGGCAAGGCGGTGGTCTCAAAGTTTGTGATCGACCATGTCGAAGGCTGCTGAATGATCTAAAAGAATCAGCAGTCCCGACCCGCCTTGATCCAGCTGTCTAGGGAGATCATCTGTTAGGGCGACCAGAGCCATCTTGGTCCCATAACCAGGGCGAAAGCCGGACTGAAATGGATCCAGAGCCGATGTTTCATCCAGAAACCTACGCAGCTGATCGGCAACTGCTCTCTCAATTACCTTACCCAGGTATAGAAGATTCGAAACCGGGCGGTAATTGGAAAGAGCTAAATATAGGTGCTTTCAGTCTTTCTGTGTCTTTATGGTTCGATTATTGCAATTATAACAGTGGGAGTGATGCTGGTGTTCCTATAATATTAATCTAACTCTGCTTCCAAATTTCAGCTCCACTTTGGGCAACTCTTCATTCCCAGATACAAACATTTCCAACTCCCTCCCCCAAACACCAAAACCAGCTCACTCTCAGTCCATCCTCATTCAGAAGCAACACTCCAGACTCACACACTCCCCCTCCCTATCGAACAGTACATTCAATATTATATTGTGCTTACTATTGTGAATTGTTACCTTGATTACTTTAAATACATGTCTAGACAATCTTACATACAAACAACAAAAGCTCACATACGCTGTGATTGATGTGAGAGAAAGTGTCAAGTAGGAGAGAAACAGGTTCTACACTCTAATAACCAATGTATATTCCACATTCTTTCTATTTAAACCGTGTCTCTTATTTTGATGGCCTGTAGAGTTTCCACTCTTACAGCTTTTAACACTCCGAGTCTTTTGATGGTTTGAAGACATCCACTACAACGGAACCTCTATCTAATTCCCTAGCACTTCTATGGTTTCTCCCCGGTATGAGTTTGTTGATGTTTTGTAAGAAGTCCACTCTCAGTGAAGCTCCTTCTACAGTCCATGCATTTGTTTCTCCCCTGTGTGAGTCCGTTGATGAATTCTAAGGTTGTCATTCCGACTGAGCTTTTTCCACACACCATACATTTAAATGGTTTCTCCACTGTGTGAGTCCGTTGATGAATTCTAAGTTTTCCACTCTTTCCACACTCTGTACAGTTAAATGGTTTTCCCCATGTGAGTCCGTTTATGTATTCTTAGTGTTCCACTACAAGTGAAGCTCCTTCCACACTCCATACATTCAAATGGTTTTTCCCCTGTGAGTTTGATTATGTAAATTAAGGTGGTCACTTCTACTGAAGCTTTTCCCACACTCCATGCATTTAAATGGTTTTTCCCCTGTGTGAGTCCGTTGATGAATTCTAAGAACTTCATTAGAAGTGAAGCCCTTTCCACACTCCATGCATTTAAATGGTTTCTCCCCTGTGTGAGTCCGTTTATGAATTCTAAGTTTTCTACTCTGACTGAAGCTCTTTCCACACTCTATACATTCAAAGAGTTTTTCCCCTGTGTGAGTTTGATTATGTAAATTAAGGCTGTCACGTCTACTGAAGCTCTTTCCACATTCCTTACATTTAAATGGTTTCTCCCCTGTGTGAGTCCGTTGATGAATTCTAAGGTGTCCACTCCCACTGAAGCTCTTTCCACACTCCATACATTTAAATGGTTTCTCCCCTGTGTGAGTTTTATGATGGTTAGTCAGTGCTTTTCCATCAATAAAGCTCTTTCCACACTCCATACATTTAAATGGTTTCTCCCCTGTGTGAGTTTTATGATGGTTAGTCAGTGCTTTTCCATCAATAAAGCTCTTTCCACACTCCATACATTTAAATGGTTTCTCCCCTGTGTGAGTCCGTTGATGAATTCTAAGTTTTCCACTCTGACTGAAGCTCTTTCCACACTCCATGCATTTAAATGGTTTCTCGCCAGTGTGAGTTTGATGATGGTTAGTCAATGCTGTACCGTCAATAAAGCTCTTTCCACACTCCATGCATTTAAATGGTTTCTCCCCCATGTGAGTCTGTTGATGAATTCTAAGGTGTCCACTCTGACTGAAGCTCTTCCCGCACTCCATACATTTAAATGGTTTCTCCCCTGTGTGAGTCTGTTGATGAATTCTAAGTTTTCCACTCCGACTGAAGCTCTTCCCGCACTCCATACATTTAAATGGTTTCTCCCCTGTGTGAGTCCGTTGATGAATTCTAAGGTTTCCACTCTGACTGAAGCTCTTCCCGCACTCCATACATTTAAATGGTTTCTCCCCTGTGTGAGTCCGTTGATGAATTCTAAGGTTTCCACTCTGACTGAAGCTCTTTCCACACTCCATGCATTCAAATGGTTTTTCCCCTGTGTGAGTCCGTTGATGAATTCTAAGTTTTCCACTCTCACTGAAGCTCTTTCCACACTCCATGAATTTAAAGGGTTTCTCCCCTGTGTGAGTCCGTTGATGTTTTCTTAGTGTTCCACTGTCACTGAAGCTCTTCTCACACTCCATACTTTCAGACTGCTTCTCCTCTCTCTTTCCACTGACTGTATTCTCCATTGTCTGGTTTGGGGGGTGAAGAGGGGAGGAAATCCTATTTGTTTTCTAGGAAGAGAAGAAAGGAATATTACACACATCAGTTAGCACCTGCTCTTATTTTAACATCTTGTATATTCTCTCTTGTCCTCCATGTTCCCAGTTTTTAGGAAATACAAATGAAATAATGTCAAATAATGGTAATGCAGTTCAGAAGCATTATCTTAGAATACGGTTGAACTGTGGGGTTTACTTTTTATCAAAAGTGGTTTCTCACTGGAAAGGGAGCTGCTCTATGTCCATGAACCTGCCCACTATTCATCAGGGTCCTAAGTTCACCTTTAAGTTCTTCATCCTCTGCACAATAACCCCCCACCCCTTGGACCACATTTTGTCCCCTTCGATCTCTAGATCTTTATTAATCACCTGGACGGTCCCTTTGGCCTCTGGAGGTGCATATTGACCATTTTGGGAGACCCATATATAAGCCTAGTGACAAGGCTTGGTTCTTGTGGTTGGTTGAAGGAGTGCTCAGGTAGGAGAAAGTTCTTGGGGTTGGACCTCCATCTCTCAGCCTTGCATCATTGCATGGAGAGAGCTGGAGATGCAGAAGGAAAATAGCTGGAGCCTGACTGCTGGGAATCCCAGATTAAAACGCCCACCCCAATTACTATTGGTAATAATTATATGCCGCCGAGTCTCGCACCTGCCTCCTGCCACTGGCCTATCTTAGTGGAGAATCCCAGCCCAAGCCTCTCTCACTGTTCTTCCCCCTTTGCTCCTACTGGAAACTATTTATTAAATTTGTATATTTCTCTTCATCTGAAGATCACAATATGAAAATATGTGTGACGCTGAAAAGGTGACTATTAAAGGTGAAGAATACTGATTGTGGGAAAGAAAAGAAAGAAGATTACTCTGGAGAAAGGAAGGGAAACCAGTGATGTTTCCGCCTGAGTGTAAAGAAGAAACCAGTCTTCAAACCAGTTTCATATTCCACAGCTGTTTTTCTCAGCCATGATTGTGTATTAGAACCTTTGCCACAGATTTCTTTTTTTCTCTTTCAGGTAAATCTTTATTTACTATCTTAAATTCATACTTCTTTAAACTTAATCACAATTGTAACAAACTATTAACTACAGCATTTCTTCTTCCCCTAAATTCATTTTAACACTATCTCACATAATAAATGTAAATTAACTTAGAAATAATAATAATAATAAACCATCTATATAAGAAAATAAAAAGGATTAAGACATTGCTGACTTCCCGACATTTCCCGATGTATTTTACCTTTACAACATTGAAAGTTATCCTATTCTTACTCAATTTTTAGTATATTCTTATAACATGTCATATCCAGTTCCTTTATTTAATCGCATATTTATATTTATATTTATACAAGTCAATCAAATGCCACCATAGAGATTGTATCATTCTTATATTTTTGCAGATATTTCTTATACATGTCCCACTTTTGTATGAATGATTGTTTTGTATTTCCCCTTAACCTGTCTGTTAATTGAGCCAGTTCAGCAAATTCTAAGAGTTTATCTTGCCATTCCCTTACTGTAGGTATCTTTTTTCCTTTCCAATTTGCCGCATACGGCATATAAGAACATTTCTATTTTTTGGAATGTTCTTACCTAATATTCTGAGAAGGAACACTTCTTATCTTTTTACAAACGTTACCTTAAAGATCTTTTTCATTTCGTCAGAAATGAGGTTCCAAAATTCCTTAACTTTTCGGCAGGCCCACCACATGTGGTACATGTCTCCCTTTACTTCTCCACATTTCCGACATTCATCAGATTTTTTAAAAATCTGACATTTTAGCCACAGATTTCATCCACACACACCTTTAGTGTGGGCAGCAGTGCAGGAAGGCAGGGCGGGGGGAGGGAGGGACAGCGCTGCAAGTGCTGTACCCACTGTACCTTCCTAAGCAAGCAACTTTGGGGGTGAACAATTTCCTTTAAAAAGCTCTTCCCCAGGGGCCGGCAGGGGTTTCTGCGCTGCTGAGTGTGGGCACCTTGGATTCATAGTGTTAGGGTCTCAAGAACCCTTAAGATCCAGTTCCACCAACTCCCAAGTAACTGAGCCCCTAGGGCAGGCTTGTCCAAAGTCCGTTTCAGGGGCCTAATCCGGCCCCTGTGGCAGTTTATTTCCTGTGGTAAAAGTCTAAATAAAGTTCCACTTTTCAACTTCTACTCTAAAAAAAGGTCCACAACTTTGGTTGGCCCTTTGACAGGCCCTCACGGCCCTTCCCTTCATCAAATCTGGCCCTCTTTGGACACCACTGCCCTAGAGGAACCTTCTATGCTGAGGTGAGGCATCTCTGGCCCTCCAGATGTGGTTGGACACAAAGTACCATCATCCCAAGGAAAGATGGCATATGGCCAGGGATGAGGGGAGCCTTATCTGGTGGGACACACTTTCTCCATCTTCCTCCTCCCCTGAAAACCCTGAATATCTGTATTTCACTTCCTCCTCCTTCTTCCCTGATCTCCAAGATCTTCCTAATATAATCCAACTGCACACATTCCCAAATCATCCTGCACCACTGACTCCCCGAGGCTGCTGCATTGTGTCGAGGACACTGGCAATGGGACAGCACCTTCCCCTGGATGAGAGGATAGAGTAGGCATTGGCAACCTCCGGCCCACGGGCTGGATGCGGCCCACGGAGGCCGTTTATCTGGCCCACGAGCCACATTGAAATTGCAATAGTAGTAATAATAATAATAATGCAGGCTTTTAAGGGGCAAACACGGGACCCCACCCATTTCCACAGCAATCTTCCCAATCTCTTAAATCCCACAGACGTGAGATCTGATATAGTGGGAATATATAGCCGGCATTTGAGTGACAGTGGAAAAAGAATGAGTTGGACAATAATATTAAGGATACATAGTGTTGTAAGAATGTAGTAGATAAATAGTTAGTGGAATATATAACAACGGGAATACATTCATGTTTAAAATATAATTTATGCATTAGGGATTAACAGGAAGTCAAAACTGTGGTTATATATAATTCTGAAATATGGGGGAATTTTCTTTTCTTTTCTTTTTTTATGTTTACTCACTTAGGTTGCGGTTATATGTATTTTCTTTTTTGTTCTCATGCCGAACTATAAAAGATAACAACTTAGGTGGAGTGGTATAATAATAATAATTATTCTATTAAAAGGTATAGTCTTATAGGATATGTGATAGAGAACAACATAGTGAAAAGCAATACAGTGGTACCTCGGTTTAAGTACACAATTGGTTCCAGAAGTCTGTACTTAAGCTGAAGCGAACTTTAGAATCCTAGAGTTGGAAGAGACCACAAGGGCCATCCAGTCCAACCCCTTGCCAAGCAGGAAACACCATCAAAGCATTCCTGACAGATGGCTGTCAAATCTCCGCTTAATGACCTACAAAGAAGGAGACTCCACCACACTCCTTGGCAGCAAATTCCACTGCCGAACAGCTCTTACTGTCAGGAAGTTCTTCCTAATGTTGAGGTGGAATCTTCTTTCTTGTAGTTTGAATGCATTGCTCCTTGTCCGCTTCTCTGGAGCAGCAGAAAACAACCTTTCACCCTCCTCTATATGACATCCTTTTATATATCTGAACATGGCTATCATATCACCCCTTAACCTTCTCTTCTCCAGGCTAAACATACCCAGCTCCCTAAGCCGTTCCTCATAAGGCATCGTTTCCAGGCCTTTGACCATTTTGGTTGCCCTCTTCTGGACACGTTCCAGCTTGTCAGTATCCTTCTTGAACTGTGGTGCCCAGAACTGGACACAGTACTCCAGGTGAGGACTGACCAGAGCAGAATACAGTGGTACTATTACTTCCCTTGATCTAGATGCTATACTCCTATACTTTCCCATTGAAAGTAATGGAAAGTGGATTAATCTGTTCCAGACGGGTCCGCGGAGTACTTAAACCGAAAGTACTCAAATAGAAGCATCCTTAAACCGAGGTATGACTGTACTCCGTGGCGGAGCTTCATGCTACGGCACCAGGGGCGGGGTCTGGCGCCTATTCTGGGGGCGGGGCGGGCAGCCGCCCTTCACCCCTGCTTGCTCCACCACTGACTGTACAATGTTATAACAAATGATTAACTGTTTAATGTATTTTTTTGTTTTATTGTGATTATTAGTTTGTTTTGTGATACAAAAAATCTAATAAAAATGTATCTTAAAAAAAAGAAGATATACTGTGGTGGGAATATTGGTAGAATGGAGAGAAGGAGTTGGGCACAGGTATCTCTGGATAGGAACCCTTTAGATGCTTCTCCACAGAGACACAGGCATGTGGGTGAGACTGTAGTTGCCAAGACAGAAGCCTCAAAGGGCGGAAAGAATAAAGTGGGCTTCCTCCCTTTCCTCTCCCCCCCCCATGGTTAGACTCCCTATAACAGCCCCCAGCGCCCCATGCAGGAGCTGACCTGGGACTTCTGGCAGGGCAAGGACTGAGCTTCAAGGGAGGAGAGGGTGGGTGGATCAGGCCTCCTGTTCAGGGATCTCTCCCTGGTCTACTCGAAGGAGATTCCTGGGCAGGAGGGAGAAGTCAAGGCAGGCAGCCCCCAAGTCTCTCTCTCTTTCTCCAAGATGGCTTCCATTCCTCCCCCAGGGATGCTTCCCTCCCTCCCTCTGCCCCCCAACTTCCTCTGCCCTCCTCCCTCCGCCCCCCAGTCTCCCCTTTGCCCAGAGGCCCCCCCTGGCAGGCTCACCCTTCCTGCCAAATCTCTCCCAAGCGCCCCCCCTCTCCATCCGGAGGGGCCTCGCCAGATGAGCAGGGAGGGGGGAGAGGAGGGAGACGGGGGGTCTCTATCCAGGCCTCTCTCCCCCCCTTTAACGCTTCCATGGACTCCCTCTCTCTGATTATCCACCCAAAGGGGAGCCAGGATCGCGGCGCCCCAGAGATTCCTGCCCGGGGCAACCCGGAACTGGCAGAGAATTGGGGCCTGGGTTCAAGTCCCGGCCTTTGGGATGTGCTCCCATTTCCATTTCCCCTACTTTTCTTTCACCCCCCTCCCCAAATCCTGCCCTCCCTTCCCAACAGTCCTGTTTGCAGATTAAGGGGAAGAAAAAGTGCATCCTTTTCTCCCCCTCCCCACAATATATAGATATATTTTGCACCTCTTTTTCCTCCTCCTCTGCCGACCTGCTCCTCTTCCGGGAATGTGGGTGGAGGCCCCTCCCCCTCCCCCTTGGCCCCCCCTCCAATCCTTCCTGCCTCTCTAGGAAGCGGAGCTCACTGACCCTTGGGGAGGAATGAGTGACGCCCCCCTCCCTCCCAGAAGACACAAATTCTCCTCCTTCCAAACAAGCTCTGAATATCCCGTTTCTTCCCTGATCATCTCCCAGGTTCGATCCCCGGAGGCGGCAGGGAAAGAGACCCCCCCCCACCTCTCCAAAAGTCCACCATCTCTTTTGATCCTTTCCCAGGAGGGGGGGAGGGGGATCCGGTCATTTTCACACCCCGTTCTGCAAAGTAGACCGGAGTTGTTAGGCGCGTTTGAGGCATCCGCACTTATTTTATGTGAGCTGCTTGGAGGACAGATTTGGTTCAAAGGCAAGATTGGAATACAATGGTTTCCCCCCATTCATAACAAAGAGATATTCTACCCCCCCCCTCGTCTCCTTGGGCTGGCGATCTCCAGATCCAGGGCTCTCCCCCTTTCTTTCCCCTTCTCCCCACTGCCCCTTTGAAGAGCCATAGCACCACAGAATCTGAGAACTGGAAGGCCTGAAGGGTCATCTAGACCAACCCCCTGCAAGGCAGGAATCTCAGCTCAAGCATCCAGGACAGACGGCCCCCCAACCTCTGCTCAAAAACCTCTCCTGGGAGTCTGTTCCCCTGCCAAGCAGCTCTTGCTGTCTGAGAGTGTTAGGGAATTTTACGGGGGGGGGGGCAACCAAACGAGGATTAGTTTGGACCCCAGAGTAGACCCCAAGAGGACCCCGCCAGGCTAGGCCCCATCCCCACAGGCGCATCACAAGTAAACCCACAACCCATGGGAATGAGCCCTGTTGAAATAAAGGCTTCTCTCCATTCCCGCTTCTCCCTCTCCCCCGTATAACCCTTTCTATATGATAGTAACACTGTCACAAACTCATGAATGAAACCAAGTTATGAGTGTAGCGAAAAATTATGAATGAAACCCCCTCTCCTGTCCGCTGCGTCTTGGCCAATCAGATAATTGCAATCTCTCTGCAGAGCCTAGCTCAGCTAGCTCTGCACGCTTGAGTAAGCCACTGACAAGGCGATGACAGGAGAACAATCACTGACAGTTCTTCGAACCTTCGGAAGCTGGTAATCCAATTAGAACTTGCTACAATGTATCCAAGCTACCCAGGCAATGAACGAGACAGCAAGTCTAGATAGGGGAACTCAGGAATCTTTATTAAATCATATAAAATCACTGCAAACATGGATTTCATTGGAACCAACGTTATTTTGATACAGTCACTGAGGCCTCACAAAGACCCCAGGCTTCGACATAATCCCCGAAGCGTAGAGTCACGTACACAGGAAAATGTCCCCTCCACCCTGAACACAAACCCATCAGGCATAATCCTTGAATATCCTTCCTTCCTGGGTCTCACCCATGCCAGGGGCTAAGTACACCGGAGTTCCATTGTCACCTCCTATCTAGACATGTCTGGAACCTTTCCTAATACTCATCTTTGCGGAGATTTCAATGCCTGGACCATCAAGTGAACCATCAGGGGGTCGTTGTCTGTTTCTCCCTTTGCATAAATCTTGTTTATCTTGTTTACCCATATGGAAATGTGTCCTCCCCTCTTATGACGTTTCTGTGATGTATCAATGATGTATGTATGACACTTTTTGCAATGTTTTCTGGGACGTTTGGGAAATCTTTAAAGGTTGTTGTAAGCTTTTGTTCGGGGTTCATTCTCTGCATTGAACCTGCTGCGCAGCAATAAACCTTGGTGTTTTTGCTTCAACCTCTGGCTGGTCTCCTTCCTTTGCCTTCCGCAGTCACCGCAGGCCCTCGCCTGACGAGCTGGGTGTCCCGTCTGCCTCGCACCCAGATTTTTGCCCTAACAGAGAGGGTTTCCAAATGCTTAGTCAGAATCTCCTTTCTGGCAACTTGAAGCCATTGGTTGGAGTCAGACCCTACAGCCTACAATAGAGTTATCTTTTTTTATGGCTGCATCACCCTGTGGACTCATGTTAAGCTAGTGGTCCACCAAGACCCCTAGATGTCGGAGAACCAGCCGACTCTTAGGTGCGAGGAAATCATGAGACGAGAGTCAAGAGTTTCAGATAGAGAGCATGAGCAGAGTGCGCTGACTGCCTCTCAGCCTCAGCTCCTTTATTCAGGATCTTTTCCTCGTAAAAAACATTAACCTTTAACCTATACATGACTCATGCAAACAAGGAAGATGTGTAAACAGACAGGCTGGCGCCAGTGGTCCTGTGGTATATCACTTGATTGATTACTCCCCAATAAACCTGTGCCTTACACAGAGAACTCCATTTGTACATTCCCACAGAGTATTTCCTGTGTACATTCCCACATCACCTCTTTCTTTTTATTTTTAAGCAACAGGGTAAATTAACTCGTGGAAGCCTCGATAGGGAGTCGCTGATACCTCGCAATGAAGGCTCCATGTGAAATTCCAGTGGAGGGGCGTGCAGCCTGAAACCAGGTCATGCATTGACCAAAGAGGGAGGGTAAACATTGAATGCAGCAACATAACATAACCAAGCCACAGGCTAATCCTATAACCGTCAAAAGTGTTTTCCTGATCCAGGCACCGTTAGGCAACCAAGACAGCAGCCATTCCCATGGATCAAAACCCACGGCAGGTTGCAAGGGCCGTGCAGCCACCAAGATTTTCATTTCTTGTATAGTATGAGTAATGTTAGGACCATTATCTTGCACATACATGCAACAATGACTATGTATTAAGGCACATACGCCTCTTTTCGAGGCTAAAATCACATCCTGTAATTCTGTATTGATCAATTTCATGCCTTTAACTGTGTCATTGAACAAAGCCTCTGTCCAGTTAGCTAAGTGATGCAAATCTCTATAATTCATTGCTACTCCTAATAATGGCAAAATACTACGAGCTATCTGAGTATCAGTATATTGTGTTATAGGGGCATTGACTTCGTGTTTATTGCGCAAGCGGGTGTGAGGAAGAGCATCTAACTTATACACCAGTTGTATCACTACCCCTAGAGTGCAAGTCCCTGAAAAAGCAGAGGGAATCTCTTTGTATGCTTTCTTACCACACAAAAGCCACAGATTTGATTGTAACACGCATGTGGATCTCCAACTCTTCTTCATCCAATCAAACCATGAATGAAAATCACGGCATGTAGCCTGTTGGTAATATGTCATGTATCTGGTAACATTATTAATTGTTACCTTGGGCCTGCCGCTTTGGGTAGTGACGTTAAGAAAACAAGAGCTACCATTAACATCTAAATCCAATTACAATAAGGATAAGGACCTAAAAATCTGCTACTATCGTGATTAAAACGAAAACATCGTGGAGCTACTTCTAATAATGATAATATAACAGGGGGTGAACTAATACGATTATCTCTCATATTATTACTAATTCTAAAAGAATCATTAATAGGAATACCATGCAGTAATATACCCAAGTGTCGTGACTACGAGGGAATATGTAAGCAAATCCAACAATCAGAATAGTTAAGCAATTTCGCAAAACTGAGAAATATCCTGTACATAGGTATTATTATTCCATATGGAATGATAAGAGTCATGTCTTTGATACTTCTGTAAAATGGCAGCACGCCTAGAGCGATTATGGCTTGCAGATCGAATAGATGGAAGGTGATCTTGACGGAGTGCAGCCATATTTAGAGCACGATGCCGCCAGGTGCAATGGTGTTTCAGACCGGGTGACAGGTGCTGTCCTCCAGAAAGAGTGTAGAAAGGTCTGCCTCCTCCCTCAGCGGCATCTGCGATGACTGGCTGAAGAAGAATCTGTAGATGATTGCCAGGGTCGTACACAGCGTGCTGGCACCCACAGAGGGTCCCCATCGATGGCATATCCACGTCCCCAGGTAATCAGCAGTACAGGGCCACGCCATGCTGGATCCGGATGTTTCCTGAAAGACACAAGGGGGCGAGGCAGCTCCTCCTCTTTTCTAAAATGTAATTCTGCTGGAGGAAGCTGCTTATTATGTGGATATAAAAGATTAAAAAGCACTTGATGCACAATATTAGGAATTTCTACAATAGGAGCGTTCTTTCCACTTAGTTGTGGAAAAAGCAGAGATTTAAAAGTTGAATGCTCAACAATTGCTTGTCCTGTAGAAGTAAAAGGAATACCATGAGTTAATTTCACATTCCACAATGTACAGAAATCAGAAAATCGCTTAGAAATATACGCAGGGCCATTATCCGTTTTGATGCTGCTAGGCTTTCCCATGACCGAAAAACAGCGCAGAGTGTGCTGTATTACGTGCCTGGCTGTCTCCCCTTTTAAGGGTGTCGCCCAGATGAAGCCCAAAGACGTGTCCACCGTGAGGTGCAGTCTTGAAAAAAGAGGCTAACAACGGGGTGAGAGTGACATCCATTTGCCAAATTGAGAGAGGGGCAATCCCTCTGGGATTGACAGCATCAAAAGGAAACATGGTAGGGGCTTTAGAACAAGAAAAACATTGCGAGACAATGTCTCGTGCCTGAGAAATTGGTATTTGAAAAGACTTGGCAAGAACCTTGGCGGATTGATGAAAGGTGGCATGGCTCAGCAGAGGGTCAGAAAACAAAGAAAAAACCTGCTCTTGCTGCAAAGCAGCATCTGCTACAGCACCTTGTAGCAGACGCTGCAAAGAGAGAAACAATTGCAACAAAATCATCATCCAGAGCAGGGAAATGTATGCCACTGACAAGAATGTTAAAAATCTGTAGACATACTGAGTACAAACAATCAGGTTAAACTTCACATTCTGAAATAGATCAAATGCCAAAATCACCACAGCCAATGCAGAACGCTGAGCGGATTCCTGCTCCGTTGTAAATCTTGTTTTCCAGGCCCCCTCCTCCCTCCACACAACCACCCCCCTTGTCTTGGTCCCATCTGTGAAGAGGGTGAGAGCAAAGGGGATAGGGGAGGGGGAGCACAAGGAACAGAGGGAATAGGAGACAGAGGAAAGAAAGATCAATGCCACAGCACATTGTCTTCCCTTGATAACAACGTCCATAACAGCTGCTGGAGAAGTATGTACGTTCCGCAGTGGTGCATGGGGCAAGTGTAGCCATTCAATAAGACAAACGCGAGACTGAGAAAATTCTGCAGGCCGATAGAGAACAGCTGTGGGCAGCAATTTTGTGGCAAAAACAGCCAATGACAATAGTCCTGTGGAATCCAGGCGATCCACCATAGATTTTTGCAAATGGTGATTAATCGGTGCCAGGGCTGATTCCATATCCTGGGTTACCGGTATGTCTGCCGGTTGCTTGTGCCCTTTCAGGGCAGTGTACAAAGGTGATAGTACACACGTTGGCAAGTCTATGTATGATTTTGCCCAATTTGAATGTCCTAACAGCAGTTGTAGATCCACCAGCCAGAGTACCGCTGGAAAATGCAGCTGCAGTATCAGGGGGGATTCTGCTTGTTGCATAACTTTGTGTTCCAGGTATGTGATAGGCAGGGTGCGTTGAATTTTTTCCGGGGCGATTTTAAGCCCTGCAGAGGTGAGATCCTCTGTCAGCTGGTGCACCCATGTTTCAGGAATGTCTTTAGCGGCAAGCAATTTTGCTGTGTGGGATTCAGAGCCGATTGATTGACAGGCTTTTAACATGTCGGCTATTGCCACATTAGGTGTAGCTACCAGCGGGCGCAAAGCTTGTTTACAGTCATCATTGGCATTATCAAAGGCTAATTGTCTGATGATTACTTCTTGCGCTGCTGTATCTTGAACCTGGCGTCTGAGGGTATTGTACAGTCTATCTATGAAAGCGCCATAAGGTTCAGTGGGTCCTTGCCGCACACTCCCCCATCGCCCCCCTTTTCCTAACTTCTCAGGAGGAACAGACATCAAAGCCTCCTGGGCAGCTGAAACTGTGGCGTCCCAGTACTGAGGATCCAGGGCCAATTGCTGCGCAGTTGTTAAAAAATTTCCAGCCCCTGTGAGACCATCCAGGACGTCTCCAGGTGTTAACATAACAGGGGGAGGGAGGGGGGGTGCCCCTGCTGCCAAGGCTGCAACGGCATTGGCATGTGCTGCCTGTGCAGCATTATTCAAATTTGTTTGGCTATCATGGACCCGGCGTTGACAAGCCCAGGTCCAACTTTGCATAAAAACCATCATTTGATTTGGTTTGAGCACTGTTCTAGCCAGTAATTTGATATCCTCTGGCAATAATTGCTGTTGAAAAATAGTGCCAAAGAGACCAAGAGTATACGGGGAATGCAATCCATTGTCTCTTACTGACTGATACAATTCTTTGATGTATCGGAGTTCAAATTGCTCGTGCCGTGGTGCCCCGCCCCCAGGCACAATCACAGGATAAGCAGCTGACATTTCAGTAGAATCAAAAGCCAGCAAAGGAGCTGCTGCTTTAAGAGATTCCTGGAGCTTTGTAGTATTCCCCCCCTCCTGCTTCACAGTGGGCACGGTACTTTGAAATGCAGGCAAAACCTGAGAGACATAGGCTGGAGGGGGTGGGGTGGCAGACAAAGAAAGTTGCTGTTTTCCTGGCGGAGTTAAATTAGGTGGGTCCGGACCAGGAGGCATGGGGGCAGGCAATGCCGAGTAAACAGAAGGCTTCAGTGGGGGTGGCGTGCATGCGGGCGGTGCAGAGGGGAGGCTTGAAGCAGCTCCCAGAAAGATATTCTTTGGCGTCACTAGTGCCAAGCATGCTCTTATTTTTCCCCATGTAATTAAGACACGTACTCCAATGCTGGGATGAGCATGAAAATGTTCACCAAGTTTGTCCCAAAAATCTAATTCCCAAGTTCCATCCTCCGGAAACCATGGACAATGCTCATTAGCAGTTTGAATAAAAGCAATAATATCGTCTTCTGAGGCATGCTGATTGTTAGAAGTCAGCAGGTATTTTAAGTCTTTAAGAAAACGTTTCTGTGGCACGGAAAGCGAAGTGCCCATTGTAAATGCAGGAAAAGAAAAATAAGCAATAGCTGGGAGCCAACACACCGGGGATCCTAAGATGAGGTAGACGTCTGAACCCTTGCCGGGCGGGTGAGTAGCTGATGCAGGACCACGACGTGCGTCCTTTCAACAATGGCGTATAACTTTTGAGCCTCACACGGGGCACCACTTGTCGGAGAACCAGCCGACTCTTAGGTGCGAGGAAATCATGAGACGAGAGTCAAGAGTTTCAGATAGAGAGCATGAGCAGAGTGCGCTGACTGCCTCTCAGCCTCAGCTCCTTTATTCAGGATCTTTTCCTCGTAAAAAACATTAACCTTTAACCTATACATGACTCATGCAAACAAGGAAGATGTGTAAACAGACAGGCTGGCGCCAGTGGTCCTGTGGTATATCACTTGATTGATTACTCCCCAATAAACCTGTGCCTTACACAGAGAACTCCATTTGTACATTCCCACAGAGTATTTCCTGTGTACATTCCCACACCTAGATCCTTTTCACATGTATTATTATTTATTATTTATACCCCGCCCATCTGGCTGGGTTTCCTTGGCCACTCTGGGCGGCTTCCAACAAATACAAAAATACATTAAAATATCACAGATTAAAAACTTCACTAAACAGGACTGCTAGTAAGCCAGCTGTCCCCCATCTTCTCTTTGGGCAGGTGGTTCTTCCTGCCTAAGTGTAATAAAACAACCCTTGTGTTGCAGACTT
Organism: Zootoca vivipara; assembly: GCF_963506605.1. Taxonomy (NCBI): domain Eukaryota; kingdom Metazoa; phylum Chordata; class Lepidosauria; order Squamata; family Lacertidae; genus Zootoca; species Zootoca vivipara. The sequence goes on from NC_083277.1 coordinate 438,371, forward strand.
GAGTCAATAAATCAAAAAGGGGGGGCAACACGTCGACCAATTCCAACTGATGAAATCTGTTTAATCTTTATAAACTATGACATGCGAGACAGTGATCCAAGGGAATCCTCCGGTTTCAGTTTGGTCTTCTTCAGTTATTTAACTACAAAAAATGATAATAAATATATATCTTTCATTATATCACACATTCAATTCACAAGTCTCTACAGTCCATCATCTCTAAGTATTGGAAAGATACAGAAAGATACAAGGATAAAACAAAACATACCTTAGTGATAGAATATAATCTGCGGAACAGGGGTCTTACACATATGGAACCGATGCTGCCTAAAGCAGGGAATAGAAAGCTTAATATAGAGGAGGGGTCAGCAACCTTTTTCAGCCGTGAGCTGGTCCACCGTCCTTCAGACCATGCGGTGGGCCGGACTATATTTTTGGGGGAGGAAATGAACGAATTCCAATGCCCCACAAATAACCCAGAGATGCGTTTTAAATAAAAGGACACATTCTACTCATGTAAAAACTCATGTTCAAGTTCCTGAAAGTAGTATGATCAAATGAAACAATTAAAATCTAACTCAGAGTTCAAACCTGTGAAGCGTTTTAAACATGAAAAAAAAATGTGATTCTTTTTGTCTTAATAATTTTACATAATCACGTCTAGCTTTCACCTTCCTTGTATTAATCCACAATACAGTATGAAGCAAATCCGTGTCTGAATGATTGTTAGCTAAAAATGCTCAACCGGGGTGCTTCCCGCACAGCATTCCTAACGGGATCAACAGACCGGATAGGAGATCCTATATAAAACAAATTACATGGGCATCTAATCAAATATGCCACCTCTTTTGTTTGGCACGTACTGAAATTTCCTGCTCGGCAGGGGGTTGGACTGGATGGGTTCAAGTCCCGGCCTTTGGGGTGTGCTCCCATTTCCATTTCCCCTACTTTTCTTTCACCCCCCCTCCCCAAATCCTGCCCTCCCTTCCCAACAGTCCTGTTTGCAGATTAAGGGGGAGAAAAAGCGCATCCTTTTCTCCCAATCCCCACAATATATAGATATATTTTGCACCTCTTTTTCCTCCTCCTCTGCCGACCTGCTCCTCTTCCGGGAATGTGGATGGAGGCCCCTCCCCCTCCCCCTTGGCCCCTCCCCCTCCCAACCTCCCTGCCTCTCTAGGAAGCGGAGCTCACTGACCCTTGGGGAGGAATGAGTGACGCCCCCCTCCCTCCCAGAAGACACAAATTCTCCTCCTTCCAAACAAGCTCTGAATATCCTCTTTTTTTCTCCTGATAACCTCCCAGGTTCGATCCCCGGAGGCGGCAGGGAAAGAGATCCCCCCCCACCTCTCAAAAAGTCCTATCATCTCTTTTCATCCCTTCCCAGGAGAGGGGGGGGGGGAAGGAGATCCGGTCATTTTCACACCCCGTTCTGCAAAGTAGACCATAGTTGTTACGCACGTTTGAGGCATCCGCACTTATTTTATGTGAGCTGCTTGGAGGACAGCTTTGGCTCAAAGGCAAGATTGAAATACAATGGTCCCCCCCCCATTCATAACAAAGAGATATTACACCCCCTCGTCTCCTTGGGCTGGCGATCTCCAGATCCAGGGCTCTCCCCCTTTCTTTCCCCCTTCTCCCCACTGCCCCTTTGAAGAGCCATAGCACCACAGAATCTGAGAACTGGAAGGCCTGAAGGGTCATCTAGACCAACCCCCTGCAAGGCAGGAATCTCAGCTCAAGCATCCAGGACAGGTGGCCCCCCCAACCTCTGCTCAAAAACCTCTCACGGGAGTCTGTTCCCCTGCCAAGCAGCTCTTGCTGTCCGAGAGGGTTTCCAAATGCTTAGTCAGAATCTCCTTTCTGGCAACTTGAAGCCATTGGTTGGAGTCAGACCCTACAGCCTAGAAGAGAGGTATCTTTTTTTGTTGCTGCCTCACCCTGTGGACTCACGTTAAGCCAGTGTTCCACCAAGACCCCTGGATCCTTTTCACATGTATTATTATTTATTATTTATACCCCGCCCATCTGGCTGGGTTTCCCCGGCCACTCTGGGCGGCTTCCAACAAATACAAAAATACATTAAAATATCACAGATTAAAAACTTCACTAAACAGGACTGCTAGTAAGCCAGCTGTCCCCCATCTTCTCTTTGTGCAGGTGGTTCTTCCTGCCTAAGTGTAATAAAACAACCCTTGTGTTGCAGACTTGAGTCAATAAATCAAAAAGGGGGGGGGCAACACGTCGACCAATTCCAACTGATGAAATCTGTTTAATCTTTATAAACTATGACATGCGAGACAGTGATCCAAGGGAATCCTCCGGTTTCGGTTTGGTGTTCTTCAGTTATTTAACTACAAAAAATGATAATAAATATATATCGTTCATTATATCATACATTCAATTCAGGCCAATGGCAAGCGTGAACACGAGTCTCTACACTCCATCCTATCTAAGTATTGGAAAGATACAGAAAGATACAAGGATAAAACAAAACATACCTTAGGTTACAGGTAGGTAGCCGTGTTGGTCTGGATCGAAGTAAAATAAAAAAATTCCTTCAGTAGCACCTTAAAGACCAACTAAGTTTTTATTTTGGTATGAGCTTTCGTGTGCATGCACACTTCTTCAGATACAGTGAAATGGAAGTTTCCAGGCACTTATGTAGAGAAGGGGTGGGGAGGGGTGGGGAGGGGGAGGGGGCATCACTCAGAAGGGTGGTGGAAATGGGTGATTGACTGACTGATAGCTGTTGATGACCTGAAACGACTGCAAATGGTTTTGCATGAAAAAGCAAGGGTGGAGATGGCTGAAGATCGCTTATCATGTATAATGAGATAAGAACCCGATATCTCTGTTCAAACCAGGTCCCTCCATGGTTTTGAGCTTGGTGATAAGTTGCAATTCAGCAACTTCTCTTTCCAGTCTATTTCTGAAATTCTTTTGTAGTAAGACAGCTACTTTGAGATCTTGTATAGAATGTCCTGGGAGATTGAAGTGTTCTCCTACTGGCTTTTCTGTCTTCTGGTTCCTGATGTCAGATTTATGTCCATTTATCCTTTGGCGTAGGGTTTGGCCTGTTTGTCCAATATAGAGAGCTGAAGGGCACTGTTGGCATTTGATGGCATACACAATGTTAGAGGATGAGCAATTAAATAGTCCTGAGATGGTATGTTGGATGTTGTTGGGGCCAGTAATGGTATTGTCTGGGTGTATGTGGCAGCAAAGTTGGCATCTGGGTTTATTGCAGGCTCTGGTACCAGTGTCCATGTTAAGTCTGGTGGTTGTATAGAATATAATCTGCGGAAGAGGGGTCTTACACATATGGAACCCCTACTGCCTGAAGCAGGGAATAGAAAGCTTAAGATAGAGGAGGGGTCAGCAACCTTTTTCAGCCGTGAGCTGGTCCACCGTCCTTCAGACCATGTGGGGGGCCGGACTATATTTTTTTCGGAGGAAATGAACGCATTCCTATGCCCCACAAATAACTCAGAGATGCATTTTAAATAAAAGCACATATTCTACTCATGTAAAAACACCTGGCAGGCCCCACAAATAACCCAGAGATGCATTTTAAATAAAAGCACATATTCTACTCATGTAAAAACACCTGGCAGGCCCCACAAATAACCCAGAGATGCATTTTAAATAAAAGGACACATTCTACTCATGTAAAAACACGCTGATTCCCAGACTGTCACTGGGCCGGATTGAGAAGGTGATTGGGCCGCATCCAGCCCCCAGGCCTTAGTTTGGGAACCCCTGATATACAGTTCCACCACAGGTAACACCCTAGTCAATCAGGGCTATTGGAGTTTTAAAGTTACATGCAACCTCAAGTTCCTGAAAGTAGTATGATCAAATGAAACAATTAAAATCTAACTAAGAGTTCAAACCTTCCGGGTGAAGTGTTTTAAACATGAAAAAAAATTGTGATTCTTTTTGTCTTAATAATTTTACATAATCACGGCCAGCGTTCACCTTCCTTCTATTAATCCACAATACAGTATAAAGCAAATCCGTGTCTGAATGATTGTTAGCTAAAAATGCTCAACCAGGGGTGCTTCCCGCACAGCATTCCTAACGCGGGATCAACAGACCGGATAGGAGATCCTATATAAAACAAATTACATGGGCATCTAATCAAATATGCCACCTCTTTTGTTTGGCACGTACTGAAATTTCCTGCTCGGCAGGGGGTTGGACTGGATGGCCCTTGTGGTCTCTTCCAACTCTATGATTCTATGAAATGATTGATAATGAACTTAAATTTGGTCTTCTCTTGGTTTGCAAGGTCAGTGGGCAAGCTGGACATCTGCCACACCTAAAATGTCCCACAGGACCCCCAGGGCACTCACACAGGACCTTCACCGCCCTCACTGGTTCTGATTTGAAAGAGAGGTAGAGCTGGGTATCATCCGCATACTGATGAACACCCAGCCCAAACCCCCTGATGATCTCTCCCAGCGGCTGCATGTAGATGTTAAAAAGCATGGGGGAGAGGACAGAACCCTGAGGCACCCCACAAATGAGAGCCCAGGGGTCCAAACACTCATCCCCCACCACCACTTTCTGAACACGGCCCAGGAGGAAGGAGCGGAACCACTGTATGACAGTGCCCCTAGCTCCCAAACCCGACAATTAGTCCGTTTAAACCGAGTGGAGCATTGCTTAGCATCCGATTTAACTCTCGCCTTCTTGATCACGTCAGGTGGATAACCTCTAGCTTGTAATGAGGTTGCTAATGAGGAATTCCTCTTAAGCTGTAAGAATAACCCATAAGGTAGAATCATAGAATCGTAGAGTTGGAAGAGACCACAAGGGCCATCCAGTCCAACCCCCTGCCAAGCAGGAAACACCATCAAAGCATTCTTTGCTTTAAGTTGTCTTTAAGACGTTTAGGGTGGAATGAGGAGTAGTGCAAAAGTGAATTGCAGTCTGTAGGCTTTTGGTGGGGCCTCACCACTAATTGCCCACTATGTTTAAAGACCTCCCCATCCCAAAACACACATGATGTGCTGCTGTGGTGTCCAGAGAAAGATAAGGAGGAATGCAACGAATTTAACCAATTGTTGTTGTTGTTTAGTCGTTTAGTCGTGTCCGACTCTTCGTGACCCCATGGACCATAGCACGCCAGGCACTCCTGTCTTGCACTGCCTCCCGCAGTTTGGTCAAACTCATGTTCGTAGCTTCGAGAACACTGTCCAACCATCTCGTCCTCTGTCGTCCCCTTCTCCTAGTGCCCTCAATCTTTCCCAGCATCAGGGTCTTTTCCAAGGATTCTTCTCTTCTCATGAGGTGGCCAAAGTATTGGAGCCTCAGCTTCACGATCTGTCCTTCCAGGGAGCACTCAGGGCTGATTTCCTTAAGAAACCAATTAGTGAAACCAATAAACTCCTTCTCATTTTCAAACAGAAAAAGAACAGGTCATCAATAAATCTGCAATAAAACAACATTGCCTTGGCAAAGGGATTGTTACCCAAAATATGTGACTTTTCAAAGGCACCCATAAAAATGTTAGCTATGGATGGCGCTATAGGTGACCCCATAGCTACCCCTTGAATTTGAAAATAAAACGTGTCCCAAAAACGAAAATAATTTTTCTCAAACACAACATCTAGTAAGCCCAACAGAAAATCAGTGGGCGGATGGGGGTCAGGTCGTGTCCCTAATAACTTACTGATGATAGCTCGTGCCTCATCCAGCGGTATATTTGTGTCTAATATTTGTGTCCAACATCCAAAGACGCAAGGACTGTGTATGCTCTATTAACCTAATGAAATGGGTGGTATCCTGAAGATAAGCAGGTGAGTCCTTGGCAAACGGCTGAAGAAAAGAATCTAAATACTTAGCAGTGGGTTCCAACACTGACCCAGTACCTGAGACAATAGGTCTCCCAGGAGGGGAAGGGATGTTTTTATGTATTTTAGGAAAACAATAAAAGATAGGTATCCGAGGATGAGGGGGAACTAAATAGTCAAAAACTTGTTTCTTTATGTAGCTCATACTATAAGCTTGTTGTGCAATAGTTTTTAAGATAGTAGTAATAGAGTCCGTAGGATCATTCCCAATCTGACGATAAAATTTATCGTCTGATAACAACCTTCTTGCCTCTGAAATGTAATTATCGAAATCCTGTATAACAATCCCTCCCCCCTTGTCAGCGGGTTTTATCACAATATTCTGATCCTGCGATAAATGTTTTAGAGTAGACTAAGCTGCTGAGCCTTAGATTAAATATCCCTGGCTCTGAGCCCCTTCTGTTCCAACTGCTCAAGATGTCGCAACAATAATTGATAAAACACATTAATAGCTGGATTGGAGTTGATTGGGACAAACGTAGATTTAGGTTTAAACTGGTGTTTTATATGGTCACTAGTATCATGAAGCCCGTTAAATTAACGGGTGCTAGAATTAATTATGGGGGTTCTCCCCCCCCGGTGACTCACCCACCGCCACCACCTCAGCCCCTCACTCAGTCCCTTCCCCTCCTCCCGCCCCAGCCAGCTGCCTCCTCAGCTTCCTCTCTCCCTCCCCATTTCCCACCCTCTTTTTTCTACTCCTCTCTCTCTTTCTCTCTCTTTCTCTCTCCCCTCGCTGGTCCCAGTTGCAGCAGCCCTTCCAACCCCACCCCACCCCCCAAAAAATCCACACACACTTCCAGGGACTAATTCCCCCTTCCCCCGCGGGTGCGCCCGCCCACCCGCTCTCCTGCTTCCGCCCCTCAGTAACGGCTAAACGATCCTTCAGCCCAGCAGCCGCATCACTCGCGGCTCACGCTCTCTCTCTATCCACACCCACCTAGTTTCCCTATCGCTGGCACATGCCTGCCTCCTCTCCTTCCCCTCTAACGGAGAAGAAACCAGGAGGAAAGAGAGAGATCCTTCCGTAGCGCAGCAGAGGCAAGGGGTTGTGTATATGCAAGCATGTAATCTCTCTCACGGTCCTGGTTTATCCCGTCCGAAGTCTCTGCGCTCCAAGTCCCAACGGCTGTCCGTGGGGCGCATGTGCAGTAGCGCAATCCCACGGACACATGGACTGGACGCAGAGACACTTGGACTTTATTATATAGGATTAGTACCAAACAGATCCCAAAGTTTAATATTATGGATAGGTTTAAACAAATCAACTCTCATCCAAAAAGCATTGTAAGATGGCTTAGGCACAAAACCCAATTGTAAAGTCTCCTGCTCATCTGTCGATAAGAGAAATAATAATAATAATAATAATAATAATAATAATAATAATAATATTATTTATACCCTGCCCTTCCCAGTCAAGACCGGGCTCAGGGCGACTAACAACAAAAATATCAACGCAAGCATAAAAGAAACAATTCAATTGAAATGCAAATTAATACAATGTTAAAATTCAAATTAAAAATTAAAAATCTACAAGTAAGATAAAACCATTGTAAGATAAAACCTTAGGGGAGGGTAATCCCGGGGTCAGACTGCGTCAGTCCTAAGGCCAAGCGGAACAGCTCTGTCTTGCAGGCCCAACGAAAAGATGACAAATCCCGCAGGGCCCTAGTCTCCTGAGACAGAGCGTTCCACCTTATCGGGGCCAGTACTGAGAAGGCCCTGGTCTTGGTCAAGGCCAGCCTAACTGTCTTGTGACTCGGGATCTCCAGTATGTTATTATTTGTGGACCTTAAGGTCCTCCGTGGGGCATATCGGGAGAGGCGGCCCTGAAGGTACGAGGCTCCTAATCCGCATAAGGCTTTAAAGGTCAAAACCAGCACCTTAAACCTGATCCTGTACTCCACTGGGAGCCAGTGCAGCTGGTAAAGCACTGGATGAATGTGATCCTGCGGCCGGGACCCCGTAAGGAGCCTCGCCGCGGCATTCTGCACCCGCTGGAGTTTCTGGGTCAGTTTCAAGGGCAGCCCCACGTAGAGAGATTCACAATAATCAAGCCTAGAGGTGACCATCTCATGGATCAATTTGGCCAGCTCAGGGCGAGAGAGGTAGGGGACCAACTGCTTAATGCAGTGGAGATGGAAAAATGCCACCTTGGCTGTGGTTGCAACCTGTGCCTCCATGGAAAGGGAGGCATCCAAGGTTACACCCAAGCTCTTGACAGAAGGGGCTGACACTAATTGAGCCCCAGCGAAAGATGGAAGTTGCCCCCCCACCCCATGTCATCCCAACCCAGCCAGAGGACCTCTGTCTTCGAAGGAGTTAGCTTCAGCCGACTCCCACGTAGCCATCCAGCCACAGCTTCCAAGCACTTGGTCAGTGTGTCCGGGGCTGAGGCAGGATGGCTATCCATCAACAGATAAATCTGGGTGTCAGCAGCATATTGATGACAACCCAGCCCAAACTGAAGGGAGAGATTTGCCAATTGTGTTATTGAGCTAAATCATATATTTTGCATTATATAATTCTGACTGTATGGCTTAGCCCCCCCATATCCCTGGGATGTCTTGCTTAAAATGCTTTCTTCTTTGCCTCTCTCTGTGTACCAAAGTAGGCCAAAGTGTAAAGAAAACATTCGATAGCAAGACAGGATGCCCAGCTTGCTAAGAGCTGACCTTGTCTGGAACACAGAATGAGAGGCAGAGAGGCTTATCAGCGGATGAGGCCTTGTCAGCTTGACGCATAAGCATTGCCCTGGGAACTGGTCTTGCTGAAGGCTTTGCTGAGTCAGCATGTGTTTATGCACAGGACCGGACACGGATATTCCTTATATGTCCTTGTGACCCCCTTTGTGTTTATGAGAAGGACAGGATACGGATTTTCCTAATATGGATTTGTAACCTGTGACCCCCTTGCGTGAACACATTTACAGAGGAGGGGGAAAGGAGCCCAAGAAGTGGATAAAAGCCTCAGGTAAAACTGTCTTTGCTTACTTTTGTCGTGAAACATGGATCACCGAGAGTCCCTTAAATTTAAGGATTAAATTCTTTCTCTGAATTCAACCCCGGTGTCATTATTGGCTGTCTCTGTCCCTGCCTGGGCGCAACTTAAGGACCCTTATCAGCAAATAAGGCTACAAAACCTCTGGACAATCTGGGCGAGGGGGCGCATGAAGATATTAAAAAGATGTCTGTAGAGTTGTTAACTATCAATATTTCCGTTTTGTTCTGGGGCGCCTGCCTCTTCGGGGGGGAAAAAGTGGAGGGAGGCTTTCCACCCTCTGGGCCCAGAGGGGGGCTCCTGCCTTGGGGCAGCTGGTGGATTTGGAGGAAGTTGACCCTTATCACTCTCTTAGGTTCTATACTCTAAATCGTTCCACCCCATGGAAGTCGGTGGATGTTTTGGACAAGCATTCTATAATAACCAAAGTAGATTCCACATTCCTTCTGTTGAACCATTTCTCTTCTTTGAAGTAATTGATGGCCTATAGAGTTTCCACTCTTATAGCTCTTGCCTATGGGAGTCTCTAAGACTTGGTGGTTTGTAAGACTTCCACCACAACTCAACCTCTATCCTCTTCCCTAGCACTTACCGGTATATGGTTTCTCCCCTTTATGAGTTTGGTGGTGTTTTGTAAGAAGTCCACTCTGACTGAAGCTCTTTCCACACTCCATGCATTGAAATGGTTTCTCCCCAGTGTGACTCCATTGATGAATTCTAAGGTTTCCACTCTGACTGAAGCTCTTTCCACACTCCATACATTTAAATGGTTTCTTACCAGTGTGAGTCTGTTGATGAATTCTAAGGTGTCCATTCTGACTGAAGCTTGTCCCACATTCCACGCATTTAAATGGTTTCTCCCCTGTGTGAGTCCGCTGATGTAGTCTTAGTGTTCCACTATAAGTGAAGCTCTTTCCACACTCCATGCATTTAAATGGTTTCTCACCAGTGTTAGTCCGTTGATGAATTCTAAGGTGTTCACTCTTAGTGAAGCTCTTTCCAAATTCCATACAATGAAATGGTTTATCCTCTGTGTGAGTTCGTTGATGAATTCGAAGGTTTCCACTCCGACTGAAGCTCTTTCCACACTCCATGCATTTAAATGGTTTCTCTCCTGTGTGAGTCCGTTGATGAATTCTAAGGTTTCTACTCTTAGTGTAGCTCTTTCCACATTCCACACATTTAAATGGTTTCTCACCAGTGTGAGTCCATTGATGTAGTCTTAGTGTTCCACTCTGACTGAAGCTCTTTCCACACTCCATGCATTTAAATGGTTTCTCTCCTGTGTGAGTCCGTTGATGAATTCTAAGTGTTCCACTGTCAGTGAAGCTCTTTCCACATTCCATGCATTTAAATGGTTTCTCCCCTGTGTGAGTCCGTTGATGCCTTCTTAGTTTTCCACTCTGACTGAAGCTCTTTCCACACTCTATACATTTAAATGGTTTCTCCCCTGTGTGAGTTTGATGATGGTTAGTCAATGTTGTACCATCAATAAAGCTCTTTCCACACTCCATGCATTCAAATGGTTTCTCTCCTGTATGTCTCTGTTGATGAATTCTAAGGTGTCCACTCTGACTGAAGCTCTTTCCACACTCCATGCATTTAAATGGTTTCTCTCCTGTGTGTGTCTGTTGATGAATTCTAAGTACTTGATTAGAAGTGAAGCCCTTTCCACACTCCATACATTCCAATGGTTTCTCTCCTGTGTGAGTCCATTGATGTTTTCTAAGTGTTCCACTGTAAGTGAAGCTCTTTCCACATTCCATGCATTTAAATGGTTTCTCACCAGTGTGAGTCCGTTGATGAATTCTAAGGTCTCCACTCTGACTGAACCTCTTTCCACACTCCATGCATTTAAATGGTTTCTCCCCCGTGTGAGTCCGATGATGTTTTTTAAGTGTTCCACTGTCACTGAAGCTATTTCCACATTCCATGCATTTAAATGGTTTCTCACCAGTGTGAGTCCATTGATGAATTCTAAGGTCTCCACTCTGACTGAAGCTCTTTCCACACTCCATGCATTTAAATGGTTTCTCTCCTGTGTGAGTCCATTGATGTTTTCTAAGTGTTCCACTGTCAGTGAAGCTCTTTCCACATTCCATGCATTTAAATGGTTTCTCCCCTGTGTGAGTCCGTAGATGAATTCTAAGGTTTCCACTCCGACTGAAGCTCTTTCCACACTCCATACATTTAAATGGTTTCTCCCCTGTGTGAGTCCGTTGATGACTTCTAAGATGTCCACTCATACTGAAGCTCTTTCCACACTCCATACATTTAAATGGTTTCTCCCCTGTGTGAGTCCGTAGATGAATTCTAAGGTTTCCACTCCGACTGAAGCTCTTTCCACACTCCATACATTCAAATGGTTTCTCGCCTGTGTGACTCCGTTGATGGGTTCTAAGGTTCCCACTGTGTCTGTAGCTCTTTCCACACTCCATACATTTAAATGGTTTCTCACCAGTGTGACTCCGTTGATGAATTCTAAGGTCTCCACTCTGACTGAAGCTCTTTCCACACTCCATGCATTTAAATGGTTTCTCCCCCGTGTGAGTCCGATGATGTTTTCTAAGTGTTCCACTGTCACTGAAGCTATTTCCACATTCCATGCATTCAAAGGGTTTCTCCCCTCTGTGAGTCCGTTGATGACTTCTAAGATGTCCACTCCTACTGAAGCTCTTTCCACACTCCATGCATTTAAATGGTTTCTCACCAGTGTGAGTCCGTTTATGTAGTCTTAGTGTTCCACTCTGACTGTAGCTCTTTCCACACTCCATGCATTCAAATGGTTTCTCCACAGTGTGACTCCGTTGATGAATTCTCAGGATTCCATTGTGACTGAAGCTCTTTCCACACTCCATGCATTCAAATGGTTTCCCCCCTGTGTGAGTCTGCTGATGTTTTATTAGTGTTCCACTGTCATTGAAGCTCTTCCCATACTCCATACTTTCAAATGTTTTCTCTTTCCACACTCCATGCATTTAAATGATTTCTTCGTTATTCACATTGAACATGGCCCCCATAATTCTCACTGCCTTTGTCTTCTTTGGAGGGTGAAGGGGGGAGGAAATCCTATTTTTATCTACAAAGAGAAGAAAGGAATATTACAAACATCAATCAACCCCTGCTCTTATTTTAGCATCTCCTACATTATCTCCTGTCTTCCATATGTTCCAAATTTTTAGCATCTAGATCAAGGGAAGTAATAGTACCACTGTATTCTGCTCTGGTCAGACCTCACCTGGAGTACTGTGTCCAGTTCTGGGCACCACAGTTCAAGAAGGATACTGACAAGCTGGAACGTGTCCAGAAGAGGGCAACCAAAATGGTCAAAGGCCTGGAAACGATGCCTTATGAGGAACGGCTTAGGGAGCTGGGTATGTTTAGCCTGGAGAAGAGAAGGTTAAGGGGTGATATGATAGCCATGTTCAAATATATAAAAGGATGTTCAAATATATAAAAGAATGTCATATAGAGGAGGGAGAAAGGTTGTTTTCTGCTGCTCCAGAGAAGCGGACACGGAGCAACAGATTCAAACTACAAGAAAGAAAATTCCACCTAAACATTAGGAAGAACTTCCTGACAGTAAGAGCTGTTCGGCAGTGGAATTTGCTACCAAGGAGTGTGATGGAGTCTCCTTCTTTGGAGGTCTTTAAGCAGAGGCTTGACAGCCATCTGTCAGGAATGCTTTGATGGTGTTTCCTGCTTGGCAGGGGGTTGGACTGGATGGCCCTTGTGGTCTCTTCCAACTCTATGATTCTATGAAAGGCATATGAAATCATGTTAAATAATTGTAATGCATCATCAGCCTTTCATAATCCTTAATAGTTAATGAAGCAGCTCTATCTCAGAAGACGCTTGAACTGTGGGGTTTACTTTTTATAAAAAGTGGTTTCTCACAGGAAAGGGAGCTGCTCTATGTCCATGAACCTGCCCACTATTTCATCAGGGTCCTAAGTTAAATGAATACAATTTTTTTCACTGGAAGCAACATTTGATAGTGCTTCTAGATGCAAGAGAAGTCTTGGAAGTTACAGTGGTACCTCAGGGTACGAACCTAATCACCTGGACAGTCCCTTTGGCCTCAGGAGGTGCATGTTAACCATTTTGGGAGACCCATATATAAGTCCAGTGAGAAGACTTGTTGGTTGTGGTCGGCTGAAGGAGTGCTCAGGTAGGAGAATGTTCTTGGGGTTGGACCTCCATCTGTCAGCCTTGCATTGCATGGAGAGAGCTGGAGATGCAGAAGGAAAGGCGCTTACCATAATTCGTTCCGGAGTTCTGTTGTTAACCTGAAACCATTCTTAACCTGAGGTATCACTTTAGCTAATGGGGGCGTCCTGCTGCCGCACAATTTCTGCTCTCATCCTGAGGTAAATTGCTTAACCTGAGGTACGACTTCCGGGTTAACGGAGTCTGTAACCCGAAGTGTTTGTAACCCAAGGTACCACTGTATTGAAAATCATAAGCCAACTGACTCAAGTGAAGAGGGTTTAGCCAAGATCATGTATTTCAGTTGTATGAAAGGCACAAGGCAGGGTTGCCCGCTTTCGCCCTTATTGTTTATACTTAAATTGGAAGTATTATTACAGAAAATAAGGAAATCAGAAAGCATAATAGGAGTAAGACATGGAATGAGAGAATATAAACTAAAGGCATTCGCTGATGACATAGTCCTAACGCTACAAGATCCGCAAACATCAGCGACAGAGACCTTGAAAATACCGGTAATTGAGGAGTATGGGGCACTAGCGGGGTTAAAATTGAACAGAAACAAGACAAAAATGATGGTGAAAAATCTGAACTTAGAACAAACAGACCGGTTACAATCAAAAATAGGAATAACAGCAGTTAAGAAAGTAAAATATTTAGGTATCTGGTTATCACCAAAAAACTCAAACCTGTACAAAGACATTTACATAACAGCATGGAAGGAAGTGAAATTCAATCTGGAAACATGGAGCAAGCTTAACCTATCTTGGTGGGGCAGAATGGCTGCTATAAAGATGTCAATATTACCCAAGCTACTTTTCTTATTCCAAACAATCCCAATTATTACAGGCAAAACACAATTTAAAGAGTGGCAAAAGGTAATTTCACGGTTTATATGGCAGGGTAAAAAGCCCAGGATAAAGTTTAAAATTCTAACTGACAAAAAAAGAAAGGGGTGGCTTCCCCCTCCCTGACCTTGAACTGTATTATGAATCAGCATGTATAATATGGATAAGGAATTGGTTAAAATTGGAAAATTCAGAATTATTAGACCTTGAAGGTTTCCAAAACTGATACGGTTGGCATGCGTACCTGTAGTATGATAAGGTACAAGTTCATAAGGATTTTTTACAACACACCATGAAGAAGCCATTATTGGAAGTTTGGCTGAGATACAGGGAATGGTTTGAAAGGAAGATTCCAGGATGGTTATCACCTCAAGAGGCTTTATCGGTAAAGAAACTTAGCATGAAGGGAAACTGGCTGACTTACAGAGATATAACAATAGTGGAAAATAATATATTTAAGATGAGGACATACGAGGAGCTAAAGGAGAAGGTGCAAGGATGGTGGGAATACCAACAAATTTATAGCGCATTCGTGAAAGATAGAAGATCAAAGGGCTTTGAACAATCTAAGACAGCATTAGAAAAATTAGTAATGGACAATAATACAAAAAATCTATCCAAAATGTATGAATTTTTGTTAAGAGTGGAAAACTAAAGACGAGCAAAGTAAATCTGTCATGATCAATTGGGCAATAGACCTCGGCCACAACATTGAATATGAAGAATGGTATAAATTATGGAATGTAAGAATAAAATTCGTGGCTTGTACATCACTGAAAGAAAAGATCTATAAGATGATGTACAGGTGGTACATTACACCGATGAAGTTGTAAAAAATGTTCAAGTCCGGAGATAAAAAATGTTGGAAATGTGGAATTAAAGAAGGAAATTTCATCCATATGTGGTGGTACTGTGAAAAGGTAAAGAGCTATTGGGAGAACTAATAATAATAATAATAATAATAATAATAATAATAATAATAATAATAATTTATTATTTATACCCCGCCCATCTGGCTGGGTTTCCCCAGCCACTCTGGGCGGCTTTCAACAGAAAAATAAAATACAGTAATCGATTAAACATTAAAAGCCTCCCTAACCAGGGCTGCCTTCAGATGTCTTCTAAAAGTCTGGTAGCTGTTTTTCTCTTTGACATCTGATGGGAGGGGGCCACCACCGAGAAGGCCCTCTGCCTGGTTCCCTGCTACTTGGCTTCTCGCAGCGAGGGAACCACCAGAAGGCCCTCGGCGCTGGATCTCAGTGTCCGGGCAGAACGATGGGGGTGGAGACACTCCTTCAGGTATACTGGACCGAGGTCATTTAGGGCTATATAGGTCAGCACCAACACTTTGAGCTGTGCTTGGAAAAAATCTGGGAGCCATATACAATGAAATAAAAAAGATATACAATAAAGAAAAAGCCAGAGGCCTTCCTGCTAGGAATGGTGGGTGAGGATGTAGAGGAAAATGATGTAAAGCTATTTCTCTAGGCAACAAGAGGTGCAAGAAAAACTTTATAGAGGATTGACGTAAAAAGATGGTGGAATACATGGGGATAGCTAGATTAACATCAAAAATAAGACAGCAAGATAACAAAACGTATGAGAGAAAATGGGGAAAATTCATGAAATATATGGACAAGATGGTGGAAATAAAAAAACAAACCAGCAGAATGAAAATGACCTCCTAATTAAAGCTTAAAATTCTTTATTGGTTATTTAGGAAGAAAAACAAGTTCAATATATAACTAAATAAGACAATTAGACAAATTTATAAGCCATATGAGATGGAAGGACATGTATGAAAATAGAATTTTGAACGATTGTGAAGATATCGATAAGTGAACCTATGATGTAAAACATAAAGAATGTTAAACTGGCCAAGTTTAAAGTAAGACTTTAAAAAAGCAGATGAAGGTATTGTGGGAGTCATATTTTAGTATTTGGATAAATGTTAGTTCTATGGATATGTCTATTGTGTTTTTTTTTCTTTTTTTCTTTTTGTGTTTTGGATTTGGGAAGGTTTCGCTCTTGTACTTACAAAGCTGAAGAAAATGTGGTGTATGAGAAATGTAACTATGATATTGGATATTAGATATGTAAACTAAATAGAAATAATTAATAAAAAAAGACCCTTCTACATGGACGGAGATGCCAACTGCAGAATCCTCTCTATGGAGGAAGGCTGCACAGAAGGAGATTTATGCATTGTATCAGAATAAGGTCTGAATATGGTCTGAAGCTCAACATCAAAAAAACCAAGATCATGGCCACTGGTCCCATCACCTCCTGGCAAATAGAAGGGGAAGAAATGGAGGCAGTGAGAGATTTTACTTTCTTGGGCTCCTTGATCACTGCAGATGGTGACAGCAGTCACGAAATTAAAAGACGCCTGCTTCTTGGGAGAAAAGCAATGACAAACCTAGACAGCATCTTAAAAAGCAGAGACATCACCTTGCCGACAAAGATCCGTATAGTTAAAGCTATGGTTTTCCCAGTAGTGATGTATGGAAGTGAGAGCTGGACCATAAAGAAGGCTGATCGCCGAAGAATTGATGCTTTTGAATTGTGGTGCTGGAGGAGACTCTTGAGAGTCCCATGGACTGCAAGAAGATCAAACCTATCCATTCTTAAGGAAATCAGCCCTGAGTGCTCCCTGGAAGGACAGATCGTGAAGCTGAGGCTCCAATACTTTGGCCACCTCATGAGAAGAGAAGAATCCTTGGAAAAGACCCTGATGTTGGGAAAGATGGAGGGCACTAGGAGAAGGGGACGACAGAGGACGAGATGGTTGGACAGTGTTCTCGAAGCTACGAACATGAGTTTGACCAAACTGCGGGAGGCAGTGGAAGACAGGAGTGCCTGGCGTGCTATGGTCCATGGGGTCACGAAGAGTCGGACACGACTAAACGACTAAACAACAACAATCAGAATAAGACGTGGACCCTTACTGACCTACCTCCTGGTAAGAAGGCCATATTCAGAAAGGGGCAGAAGAGGAAAGGCAGCGCAAGGCTTTTCTCAACGCTATGGCTTGGGTACAAGCAAGGCCATGCCGACAAGGGCCTGTACAACAAGTCAAGTGATGGACAACTTTTCATACCTTTTAGCGTTTGTTGAAGACTCGATTCTTGCCACAGCAAATGACAGAGACTATGCACAGGTTGTGAAACACCTAAGCAAAGAGGTTGAGGTCAAGGAACTGGGAAAGATCCAGAACTACCTCGGAATCCAAGTTGAAAGAGAATAAGATGGGTCATTTATTCTAAATCAACAGCAAAGGATTCATGACCTGATCCAGAATTTGCAAATGCAAGATGCACACCCAGTTGCAACGCCCATGGCTACTGACTTCTTAAAGAATCAGCAGGATTTGAAACCATTACCTGACACCATAGAATCCAGGCCAGCAATTGGTAGACTTTTGTATCTTGGTACCACTTGCAAACCTGATTTAGCTAATGCTGTGGGAATTCTTAGTAGGAAGTTTTCCTTGAATAGGACTGATGGGCGTGAAAAGGGGGGGTACGGTGTTTGAAGGGCACAATGAATTGTAAATGGAAGTTGCCAGCTGTTGGTAATCCTGAAAAGTTTGGGGATATTGATGCAGATTGGGCCGGATGTACCACTGACTACAAATCAACAAGTGGATATGTATTTATGTTTGGGGAGGGATTCAAAAAATAAATAAAGAACAATAACAATTGTAATGATAAATACACAGGCTGTGGGGGGGCGGGAATCCCACCCATTTCCGTAACAATCTTCCCAATCCCTTAAATCCCAGATTTAAGAGATCTGAAATAGTGGCAATAATGGAAACCGGGTGGAATGGAGAGACGGAGTTGGGCACAGGTATCTCTGGATAGGAACCCTTTAGATGCTTCTCCAGAGAAACACAGGCATGTGGGAGAGACTGTAGTTGCCAAGACAGAAGCCTCAAAGGGCGGAAAGAATAAAGTGGGCTTCCTCCCTTTCCTCTTCCCCCCCCTGGTTGGACTCCCTATAACAGCCCCCAGTGCCCCATGCAGGAGCTGACCTGGGACTTCTGGCAGGGCAAGGACTGAGCTTCAAGGGAGGAGAGGGTGGGTGGATCAGGCCTCCTGCTCAGGTATCTCTCCCTGGTCGACTCGAAATCATGGCAGATTCCTGGGCAGGAGGGAGAAGTCAAGGCAGGCAGCCCCCAAGTCTGTCTCTCTCTCTCTCTCTCTCTCTCCCCACCTCCTGCCAATGCTGGCTTCGATTCCGCCTCCATGGATGCTTCCCTTCCTCCCTCAGCCCCCCAACTTCCTCTGCCCTCCACCCCCAAATCTCTCCTTCGCCCAGAGGTTTCCCTGGCCGGCTCCCCCTTCGCCCTGCCCACCAATTCTCTCCCAATCTAGCCTACCTATCTATCTAGAGGGGCCTCGCCAGATGGGCAGGGAGGGGGGAGAGGAGGGAGACAGGGTGGGGTCTCTATCCAGCCCCCCCTCCATTAACCCTTCCATGGACTCCCCCTCTCTAGACCAGGCATGTCCAAAGTCAGATTTGGGGGCCTGATCTCACTGCGATCTAAAAAATGTCAATAACTCTGGGGTAAAATCGTAAAAAATGGTCAACAACTTTGGTCTGCCCTCAGGCATCTTCACTTCATTAAATCTGGCCCTCTTTGACAAAAGTTTGCCCCCCCCCTGCTCTAGACAAGAGGGACCCACCAAGCCTTGCCCCAGAGATTCCTGCCAGGGGGATCCCAGAACAGGCAGAGGGGCGCCGAATGGAGGCCTCGCTTCAAGTCCCAGCCCTGCTTGGGGTGGGGGTCCTCGCGGGGGGGGCGCAGGGGAGCTGAGCATCTCTTGACAGCTGAGCACCTCCTTGCGCTGCCAAAGAGACCTTGCAATGCAAACCCTGCCGATGCTCCCTCTGCAGAAAGGCCCCCCCTGAACCCCCATAGTAAAAGGCAGGAAGGCTGATTTCTTTTGGGGGGTAGGGCTTGCAATGCTAACCCTGAGAATGGAGGGTCCCCCATCTGCAGCCGGATTGCATGGATCAAGGCCTGTAGAGATTGCACCCAGGGAGGGAGTTGTTCTTGGGGGGGGGTCTCTGCCCCCTTTCCTCCCTCCCCCCGCCTCTACCTCTTTGTCCTCCTTGCTCCCCCCTCCCTTCTGGCTCTTCCCATTTCCTCTCCCTCTGGGGGAGGGGCTCCTTTATCCCAGCAGGGCCTGAATCAGCCCCTCCCCCGCTCGACTGACCCACAGAAAGAAGGGGGAGGGGGAGGGCAGGGGCATCTTTATCTCTCTCTCTCGCGCCCCCCCCCCCAATATATATATAGATATATGTCGCACCTCTTTTCCCTCCTCCTCCTCTGCCGACCTCCTTCTCTTCCGGGAATGTGGATGGAGGCCCCTCCCCCTCCCACCTTGGCTCCCCCCTCCCCCTCCCATCCTTCCTGCCTCTCTAGGAAGCGGAGCTCACTGACCCTTTGGGGGGGGAGGAATGAGTGACGCCTCCCTCCCAGAAGACACAAATTCTCCTCCTTCCAAACAAGCTCTGAATATCCTGTTTCTTTCCTGATAATCTCCCAGGTTCGATCCCCGGAGGCGGCAGGGAAAGAGACCCCCCCCACCTCCCCAAAAGTCCTCCAGGGCACGAAGGTGACATTCCCCCTTCATCTCTTTTTATCCCTTCCCAGGAGGGGGGGGAGGGGGATCCGGTCAGTTTCACACCCATTTCCCAACGTGGCGTAGGGTGTCTCCTTTACAACAGCCCTGCAAAGTAGACCGGAGTTGGGATGCGCCTTTTGGGTTTGGAAAAGTGACTTAGGATGCCATCACAACACACACACACACCAGCTTGTTTGATGTGAGCTGCTTGGAGAACAGCTGAAGGAATGTCCGCTGGGCGTGAGGCAAACCTCAGACAGCTTTGGTTCAAAGGGGAAGAGGGTAAAACGCGGATCTACACGGATCCTCAGGGATCCTCCACTTTTTAAAAAAACAACTGCAATAAATCCAGTGTCAAATCACATCTGGAACCACGCCTACAGACTGGAGTATAAAAAACACTTTGCTGCCCTGCAGCACCACAAAAAGATGGATCCGAGGCACGGATCCTCATGAATTGATATGATTTTTATATTGAAACAAAATAAAACCACCATGATACTCTAGAACACACCTTAGTCTGTAGGCACCACCAACAAAATCACGCATCCACTGTTTCGTGGGGCTGCAATGGCGCAAAAACGTGGTTACAAAGCACAAATCCGCATGGATTCTCACGCTTTTTGCATTGGGTCACCCCTAACTCACCCTCAAATCACACATCATGCCCAGAGGTACAGCCTGCACCACAAAGGTCACGGATTCACACCTTCCTGGTGTGAATGTAAAGTCACATAAGATCTTTGGTTGCATCCTTCTAGTTACTTTTTGTAGTGGAAAAGATACATAAAGGAGAGATACATTCAAGGAGGGATACATTCAAAGACATTTGATAGAAAATATATTTCATACAAATGTTTGAAGATGACACCAAATTGGGAGGGGTGGCTAATACCCCAGAGGACAGGATCACACTTCCAAATGACTTTAACAGATTAGACAACTGGGCCAAAGCAAACAAGATGAATTTTAACAGGGAGAAATGTAAAGTACTACACTTGGGCAAAAAGAAAGAAAGAAAGGCACGAATACAGGATGGGAGACACCTGGCTTGAGAGCAGTACATGTGAAAAGGATCTAGGAGTCTTGGTAGACCACAAACTTGACATGAGTCAGCAGTGTGATGCAGCAGCTAAAAAAGCCAATGCAATTCTGGGCTGCATCAACAGGAGTATAGCGTCTAGATCAAGGGAAGTAATAGTACCACTGTATTCTGCTCTGGTCAGACCTCACCTGGAGTACTGTATCCAGTTCTGGGCACCACATTTCAAGATGTATCCTGGCCACACAGGCCTCCCCGAAGAGAAGCAGTTTGTATTAAAAAAACAAAAACCTATAATGCCTAAACAAAATTAAAAAAATCCTTCCAGTAGCACCTTGGAGACCAACTAAGTTTGTCATAGGTATGAGCTTTCGTGTGCATGCACACTTCTTCAGATACACTGAAACAGAAGTCACCAAACCCTTATGTATAATGCTGATAAATTCATAGAAATTCATCCTTCTAGCAATCTCCCTCATTCCAACGCGATTGTGTAGGCATGCTGATGGTCTTAGAAATCCAGATTCCATTCAGAGTCTCACCAGCCGTCTGCATCCCTCCGGACTCGCCCAGGCGATAAGCTGCGCCCATTTGGACCCTTGCTGGGTACTCACCTAAATGCTGATCTGGACCCTGAATCATTCCCTTATGTCAATCTTGTTTACCTGTATGTCAATGTCTTGTGAACCTCCCCCCCCTTTTCTGACCTTTGACTATGTAACAGTGATGTAGGAATGACGATTCTGAAATGCATTATGGGATTTCAGTGGGGGGGGGGTTTGAAAGTTCTTGTAACCCTATTCTGCTTGTTCAGTCTTGGCTCAAACCTGCTGCGCAGTCATAAACCTTGTCGTTTTGCTCCGGATGCTGGCGGGACTCCTTCCTTTACTTCTACAGTGAACCGCGGGATCCGTCCGAGGAGCTGGGTGACGGAGCAGTCTCGCACCCAGGTTTTCCATAACACCATGGGTCAATGAGCTATGCTTCCTAGAGTTGTGCTTTTTTCTAAGGGAGAGGCATGGATAGATGGGAAGGGTCTCCACCCTGCCTCATTTTCGGAAGAGAAGAGGCCTGGAGAGGAGGAGGAGGGGGAGGAGGAGGAGGAGGAGGGCCACTTAATTGGGAGGTTTGGGGAGGGAGAGAAGAGTGTGCTTCTCTTCCCCTTGCATCTACAAACAGGGCAGATGGGGGGAGGGGGTTGGGGAGGGAGAGGAAGGGAGAGAAGGGCTCCCCTCCCCCGTTCCTTCTTCGGATCAGAAGAGTGGGAGAAGGATGGGGGACCAGCCCCCAAGTAAAGATCTTCTGGGAAAAGATTTATAATGGAATGAAAAAAGTGTTGAAAAACACATTTATTAAGAAACCATAAGCTTTTTTTACTTGGGATTGTTAGGGAGGAAATACCTAAGAAAGATGTTACATTTTTTTCCGTATGCCACAACAGCAGCGAGAATTTTCCCGGATAGGAATTGGAAGAAGGAAGATTTACCTACAGTGGATGTGTGGCAGTCGAAGAAGATCGAATTTATGGAACTGGCTGAATTGACCGGGAGACTCCCTGACCAGAGGGAAGAGTCGGTGGAAGAAGATTGGAAGAAATTTATTTATTTGAAAAATAATTGCAATATTGAGAATGTTTAAGATTTGGAAGCACATAGAGGTAGTAGAAAAGGATTTGTGGATATTTCTTTTTTTCTCTTTATTTTAACATAGTAAGTCTTAGATTTAAGTGTTAATTTAGTTTTGAATGCCTTGTGGGTGGGGGGGAGCCAAATACATTTGCTGCCTGAGAGGAACCAGAGAAGAGTGCTCCCCCCCCCACCCAAAGCAGCCTTATTGGGACACTGAGTGTCACCGTCTGGCCGGCCGGAGGTAGCAGGCCCACCTGAGGATGTCAGGCCCCAGTCCTGCAGAGCCTGACTCCTGCCCATACTCCTGACACTGAGCAGTCCCCTGGGGACAACTATCTCCTCCCCACCAAAGAAGAAAGGCGTGGTCTTAGACACAGCCTCCCCAACACTGTTTTATGGATTGGGGCACATCCAGCAGCAGGCCGGACTCTGTGTCTTCTGTGTTTCGGGGAGAACATGGGGTTTGGTTTCGACAGCTCCCCAACTCCATCCAGCTCCCCAACTTGGTTGGAGTCTAGCCCTGCGGATGCTGGGTTGAGCAGAAAACGCGAGACCGCAGCCAAGCAATGAGTGGCCAGAAGGCCTGATCATTTAGTTGTTGCAACAAAGGTCTCAATCTCTGTTGTTGTTTAGTCGTTTAGTCGTGTCCGACTCTTCGTGACCCCATGGACCATAGCACGCCAGGCACTCCTGTCTTGCACTGCCTCCCGCAGTTTGGTCAAACTCATGTTCGTAGCTTCGAGAACACTGTCCAACCATCTCGTCCTCTGTCGTCCCCTTCTCCTAGTGCCCTCCATCTTTCCCAACATCAAGGTCTTTTCCAAGGATTCTTCTCTTCTCATGAGGTGGCCAAAGTATTGGAGCCTCAGCTTCACGATCTGTCCTTCCAGGGAGCACTCAGGGCTGATTTCCTTCAGAATGGATAGGTTTGATCTTCTTGCAGTCCATGGGACTCTCAAGAGTCTCCTCCAGCACCATAATTCAATCTCTAAGGAGAGCAAAAAAGAAAATATCCAGGACAAAGATTACATGAGTTTTTAAAAGTTCCCACAACACATTTCTTACAGTGTCATCCAAACATCACAGGTCATGTGATAGAAGAGGAGTGGTGTTGGGCAGAAATCTGTGATCCATACATGCCTTGTCAATCACAAGGTCCAAAATGCCTTGTCCATACATGCCTTGTCAATCACAAGGTCCAAAATGGCAACACTCATTTCTGGGTTTTGAAGTGTTCAGGTTCAAAGTAAAAACTTAGTTGGTCTTTAAGGTGCTACTGAAGGAATTTTTTTATTTCAGGTTCAAAGTAGTTTGAGAACTAAACTGTTCGAAAACTGAGGTATGAGTGTATTTATTTTTCCCAAGTTGAACTGTATTTATTCCCTCCCCCGGTGGTGAATTTCTGGAGTCAAAATGAGAGTACACCCTAAACATTTTTAAAGGAAAAAAAGCACTGAGTTATACCATAACATATCAGTGGAAAGATAATTTAATGAAGAATATAATGCAATACAGTGGAACCTCGGTTTATGAATTTTCGGGTACTCGGTCTCTAAAAGGTTCGCCATCACTGCCCTCGGATCATGTCCAGTTGCAAAGGTGGAGGGAGGCTTTCCACCCTCAGGGCCCATAGGGGGCTCCTGCCTTGGGGCAGCTGGTGGAGTTGGAGGAAGTTGACCCTTAGCACTCTCGCTTTGGGACCTGCCTGAACCTCCTTCCACATTAGACTCCTCCTTACATTGCTTTGAGATGCTCTGGTACGGCCCCTTCTTCCCTGTGCTCCCTTCCCTCCTCATGCAAGACCTGCAGCTAGGAACAGAGCCTTTCCTGGTTATGCCACTAAATACCCCTTTTATGTCTCCTGCCACCAAATATATCTATGTACAAAATATCTATAAATCAAAAGAATAGATGAGGGTTTTCAAGATTACCTTGGGCATATAAGGAGGTGCTTTCAGTCTTTCTGTGTCTTCATGGTTCCATTATTGCAATCATAACAGTGGGAGTGATGCTGCTGTTCCTATAATATTAATCTAACTCTGCTTCCAAAGCAACACCCCCAGTCTCAGCTCCACCTTGTGCAGCTCCCCATTCCCAAATACAAACATTTCCACCTCCCTCCACCAAACACCAAAACCAGCTCACTCTCAATCCATCCTCATTCAGAAGCAACACTCCAGACTCACACACTCCCCCTCCCTATCTAACAGTACATGAAATATATCATTATGCTTACTATTGTGAAATACTACCTTCATTACTTTAAATACATGTCTAGACAATGTTACATACAAACAACAGAAGCTCACACACACTGCATTCATTTAAGATTGATTTCCTGTCACTGATGTGAAGGAAAGTGTCAATTCGGAGAGAAAGAGGTTCTACAGCTCTTACCCCTCAGAGTCTTTAGGTGGTTTGTAAGACTTCCACTACAACTGAACCTCTATCCACTTCCCTAACACTTATATGGTTTCTCCCCAGCATGAATTTGTTGATGGTCTGCAAGAACTCCACTCTGACTGAAGCTCTTTCCACATTCCATGCATTCAAAGGGTTTCTCCCCTGTGTGAGTTCGATATTACACACATCAATCAATACCTGCTCTTATTTTGACATCTCATACATTCTCTCCTGTCCTCCATATGTTCCAAATGTTTAAGAAAGGGAAATGAAATGATGTTAAATAATTGTAATGCCTCATCAGCCTTTCATAACCCTTAATCAGCGTTAAGGAAGTAGCATTATCTTAGAATACACTTGAACTGTGGAGTTTACTTTTTATAAAAAAGTGGTTTCTCATAGGAAAGGAGCTGCTCTATGTCCATGAACCTGCCCACTATTCATCAGGGCCCTAAGTTAAATGAATACAATTTCGTGCACTGGAAGCAACATTTGATAGTGCTTCTAGAAGCAAGAGAAGTCTTTGAAGCTACAGTGGTACCTCAGGTTACGAACTTAATTCATTCTGGAGGTCCGTTCTTAACCTGAAATCATTCTTAATCTGAGATACCACTTTAGCTAATGGGGGCTCCCACTGCTGCCGCCACACAAATTCTGTTCTCAAAAACCTTCTACATGGGAGGAGATGCCAACTGCAGAAGCCTCTCTCTGGAGGAAGGTCACACAGAAGGAGATGTTGTACTGCATCAGAAGAAGACGTGGACCCTTTCTGACCTACCTCCCGGTAAGGCCATACGAAGGAAGTGGGTGTTTCAGAATAAGAAAGCGGCAGAAGAGAAAGTGCAGCGCAAGGCTTTTCTCAATGCTATGGCGAAGATTATGATGAAGTCTTTGCGCCAACTGTGAGGTACAGCAGCGTAAGAATGCTTTTGAGCATTGCAGCCACCAAGCAAATGGAAATGAGGCACATTGACATTGCAAGTGCCTTTCTTCAGGGTCAAATTTCAGAGGCAACCTAAAGGTTTTATTAAACCACATGAGGGACATTTAGTGAGCAAACTGCAAAAGGGACTTGATGCTAGAGCCTGGAATCAGAAACTGAATAAAATGCTGATGCAGCTTGGGTACAAGCAAGGCCATGCCGACAAGGGCCTGTACAGCAAGTCAAGCAATGGACCATCCCACAGACATGAGATCTGATATAGTGGCAATGGAGATGCTGCGACGAACCCAGGCGTTGCCACCAAATAATGCGAACGATTGTCCCACGCCGCTATCACCTTTATTATGTGACAATCCCGGCGCTGTCACTAAACTTTTGATGATCCCACCTAAATATGTGTGGATCCCACCAAATATGTGATGTACCTCCCTTATCTATCACTAGCAGAGTGTCGAAGGAAATTACTTATTCTACAAACAACCCACTATTCCTTCTTCCTCCCAAATAAACTCCCTTTTTATGTTTGGTGTCTGCTAGTAATTGAAGTGCAGTTCCAGTTCTCACAATAACGTGGCTCAGTATCCTGAATAACTCCCGGCAAGTGTAACAAGAAACAGACTTGGCCCACAGTAAGGATTCCCTTTCACCTAAGGTTCACCTCAGCAGCTGATGGCCCTAGCAACCCTTGCTACTTTGTGGCCCCTTTTCCCTGGCACTCGCCTTCCCAGTGCGTGACCTTGAGGTTTAAACTATTTTCCTGCTCCTCAGGTTTAGTCTAGCCTCCTCTCTGCAGTCACCACCCTTTTGAGTTCAGATATGTTGCTGGAATAATAAGGCACATCCGTTTTTAACATAACATTTAAGAAAGCTTTCTTTAACTAGAGGACATGTAAAATTCGTTATGGTTTCATTCGTATAAGCTCTTAGATCATATTCTTAGTTACATATAACACTGGCTAGATAATATAGTTCTAGTAAACTTCTCAAAACACTCTAATATCCACTACCACCCACACACTCCCGCTCCCCAAACCCTCTCAACTCTAACAACTCAAATAACTGCTCCCCATTCCCTTTAAACTCATGGCAGTCCCGCCCCTCAGGAATGGAATGCGTCACTCAACTAGGAGGTTGGGTTTAACACTTTACGCCCTGGAGTTCTATTGTAAGCCAGTCCAATCCGATACAGATGCCAACTGCAGAAGCCTCTCTCTGGAGGAAGGCCACACAGAAGGAGATGTTGACACCATCGACCATAACATCCTTCTGGACCGTCTAGAGGGCTTGGGAGCTGGGGGCACTGTCATACAGTGGTTCCGCTCCTTCCTCCTGGGCCGTGTTCAGAAAGTGGTGGTGGGGGATGAGTGTTCAGACCCCGGGGCTCTCACTTGTGGGGTGCCTCAGGGTTCTTTCCTCTCCCATATGCTTTTTAACATCTACATGCAGCCGCTGGGAGAGATCATCAGGGGGTTTGGGCTGGGTGTTCATCAGTATGCGGATGATACCCAGCTCTACCTCTCTTTCAAATTAGAACCAGCAAAGGCGGTGAAGGTCCTGTGTGAGTGCCTGGAGGTGGTTGGAGGATGGAGGGCAGCTAACAGATTGAGATTGAATCCTGACAAGACAGAAGTACTGTTTGTGGGGGACAGGAGGAGAGCAGGTGTGGAGGACTCCCTGGTCGTGAATGGGGTAAGTGTGCCCCTGAAGGACCAGGTGCCCAGCCTGGGAGTCATTTTGGACTCACAGCTGTCCATGGAGGCGCAGGTCAATTCTGTGTCCAGGGCAGCTGTTTATCAGCTCCATCTGGTATGCAGGCTGAGACCCTACCTGCCTGCAGACTGTCTCGCCAGAGTGGTGCATGCTCTAGTTATGTCTTGCTTGGACTACTGCAATGCGCTCTACGTGGGGCTACCTTTGAAGGTGACCCGGAAACTACAACTAACCCAGAATGCGGCAGCTAGACTGGTGACTGGGAGCGGCCGCTGAGAAACACCGGTCTTGAAAGACCTACATTGGCTCCCAGTACGTTTCCGAGCACAGTCCAAAGTGTTGGTGCTGACCTTTAAAGCCCTAAACAGCCTCGGACCAGTATACCTGAAGGAGCGTCTCCACCTCCATCGCTCTGCCTGGACACTGAGGTCCAGTGCCGAGGGCCTTCTGGCGGTTCCCTCATTGTGAGAAGCCAAATTACAGGGAACCAGGCAGAGGGCCTTCTCGGTAGTGGCACCCACCCTGTGGAATGTCGGGCAGGGTATAAATAATAAATTATTAGTAGTAGTATTTAGTGAGCAAACTGCAAAAGGGACTTTCTGGACTTTATGCTAGAGCCTGGAATCAGAAACTGCACAAAATGCTGATGCAGCTTGGGTACAAGCAAGGCCATGCCAACAAGGGCCTGTACAGCATGTCAAGGAATGGAGCATTTATTTCTCATACGTTTTAGCTTTTGCTGATGACTTGATTCTTGCCACAGCAAATGACAGAGACTATGCACAGGTTGTGAAACACCTAACCAAAGAGGTTGAGGTCAAGGAAATGGGAAAGATCCAGTACTACCTCGGAATCCAGGTTGAAAGAAGATGGGTCATTTCTTCTAAATCAACGGCAAAAGATCCTTATCCAGAATTTGCAAATGCAAGATGCACACCCAGTTGCAACACCCATTGCTACTGACTTATTAAGGAATCAGCAGGATTTGAAACCCTCCCTGATAACATAGAATCCAGGCCAGCAATTGGTAGACTTATGTATCTTGGTACAACTTGGAAACCTGATTTAGGTAATGATGTGGGAATTATCATGGCCACTGGTCCCATCACCTCCTGGCAAAAAGAAGGGGAAGAAATGGAGGCAGTGAGAGATTTGACTTTCTTAAAAGACGCCTGCTTCTTGGGAGAAAAGCAATGACAAACCTAGACAGCATCTTAAAAAGCAGAGACATCACCTTGCCGACAAAGGTCCGTATAGTTAAAGCTATGGTTTTCCCAGTAGTGATGTATGGAAGTGAGAGCTGGACCATAAAGAAGGCTGATCGCCGAAGAATTGATGCTTTTGAATTATGGTGCTGGAGGAGACTCTTGAGAGTCCCATGGACTGCAAGAAGATCAAACCTATCCATTCTGAAGGAAATCAGCCCTGAGTGCTCACTGGAAGGACAGATCGTGAAGCTGAGGCTCCAATACTTTGGCCACCTCATGAGAAGAGAAGAATCCTTGAAAAAGACCTTGATGTTGGGAAAGATGGAGGGCACTAGGAGAAGGGGACGACAGAGGACAAGATGGTTGGACAGTGTTCTCGAAGCTACGAACATGAGTTTGACCAAACTGCGGGAGGCAGTGCAAGACAGGAGTGCCTGGCGTGCTCTGGTCCATGGGGTCACGAAGAGTCGGACAAGACTAAACGACTAAACAACAACAGATGCCCTCACCGCTGGGTGAGTCTGTCATCCCTTATTTTTCAATGCTGAACTTGGCAGCTATGGTAAATGCCCCCACTGAACAGGACTGTGCGGGTGTGAAAAGGGGGGTAGGGTATTTGAAGGGCACAATGAATTGTAAATGGAGGTTGCCAGCTGTTAGTAATCCTGAAAGTTTGGGGATATTGATGTAGATTGGGCCAGATGTACCACTGACTACAAATCAACAAGGGGATATGTATTTATGTTTGAGGAGGGATTCAATAAAAAAACAAAAACAATTGTAGTAATAATTACACAGGTGGGAGGGGAACCCCGCCCATTTCCATAGCGATCTTTCCAATCCCTTAAATCCCACAGATATGAGAACTGATTTAGTGGTAATAATGGAAACCTGGTGGAATGGAGAGAAGGAGTTGGGCACAGTTATCTCTGGGTAGGAACCCTTTAGATCAGGCATCCCCAAACTTCAGCCCTCCAGATGTTTTGGACTACAATTCCCATCTTCCCCGACCACTGGTCCTGTTAGCTAGGGATCATGGGAGTTGTAGGCCAGAACATCTGGAGAGCCGCAGTTTGGGGGTGCCTTCTTTAGATGCTTCTCCAGAGAAACACAGGCATGTGGGTGAGACTGTAGTTGCCAAGACAGAAGCCTCAAAGGGCGGAAAGAATAAAGTGGGCTTCCTCCCTTTCCTCTTTCCCCCAACGGTTAGACTCCCTATAACAGCCCCCTTCATGGATCAATGCCTTGTCGTGGCGAAGGGGCTTGAATAACTCAGAGAAGCTATGAGCTATGCCATGCAGGGCCACCCAAGATGGACAGGTCATAGTGGAGAGTTTTGACTAAACGTGATCCACCTGGAGAAGGAACTGGCAAGCCACTCCAGTATCCCTGCCAAGAAAACTCCATGGACAAAGACAACAGGCATATAAAAGTTATGACGCTGGAAGATGAGCCCCTCAGGTCGGAAAGCGTCCAACATGCTACTGAGGAAGAGCGGAGGACAAGTACAAGTAGATTCAGAGCTGATGAAGCGGCTGGGCCAAAGCCGAAAGGACGCTCAGTTGCGGATATGCCTGGAAGCGAAAGGAAAGTCCGATGCTGTAAAGAAAAATATTGCATAGGAACCTGGAATGTAAGAACCATGAGTGGAGGTAAGCTGGATGTGGTCAAAAATGAGATGACAAGAATAAATATCGACATCCTGGGCATCAGTGAACTAAAATGGAAGGGAATGGGCGAATTCAGTTCGGGTGACTATCCTATCTACTACTGTGGGCAAGAATCCCGTAGTAGAAATGGAGTGGCCCTCATAGTCAACAAAAGAGTGGCAAAAGCTGTAATGGGATGCAATCTCAAAAATGACAGAATGATCTCGATACGAATCCAAGGCAGACCTTTTAACATCACAGTAATCCAAGTTTATGCACCAACTACCGGAGCTGAAGAAAGTGAAATTGACCAATTCTATGAAGACCTACAACACCTTCTAGAAATGACACCAAAGAAGGATGTTCTTCTCATTACAGGGGATTGGAATGCTAAAGTAGGGAATCAAGAGATAAAAGGAACAACTGGCAAGTTTGGCCTGGGAGTTCAAAATGAAGCAGGGCAAAGGCTAATAGAGTTCTGTCAAGAGAACAAGCTGGTCATCACAAACACTCTCTTCCAACAACACAAGAGACGACTCTACACATGGATATCACCAAATGGGCAGCATCGAAATCAGATTGATTATATTCTCTGCAGCCAAAGATGGAGAAGCTCTATACAGTCAGCAAAAACAAGACCTGGAGCTGACTGTAACTCAGATCATCAGCTTCTTATAGCAAAATTCCAGCTTAAACTGAAGAAAGTAGGAAAAAGCACTGGGCCAGTAAGATACAATCTGAATCAAATCCCTTATGAATACACAGTGGAAGTGAGGAACAGGTTTAAGGATTTAGATTTGGTGGACAGAGTGCCTGAAGAACTATGGATGGAGGCTCGTAACATTATACAGGAGGCAGCAACGAAAACCATCCCAAGGAAAAGGAAATGCAAGAAAGCAAAATGGCTGTCCAACGAGGCCTTACAAATAGCGGAGGAGAGGAGGCAAGCAAAATGCAAGGGAGATAGGGAAAGATACAGGAAACTGAATGCAGATTTCCAAAAAACAGCAAGGAGAGACAAGAGGGTCTTCTTAAATGAGCAATGCAAAGAAATAGAGGAAAACAATAGAATGGGGAAAACCAGAGATCTGTTCAAGAAAATTGGAGACATGAAAGGAACATTTCGTACAAAGATTACCATAATCAAGGACAAAAGTGGTAAGGACCTAACAGAAGCAGAAGACATCAAGAAGAGGTGGCGAGAATACACAGAGGAATTATACCAGAAAGATATGGAGGTCTCGTACACCCCAGATAGTGTGGTTGCTGACCTTGAGCCAGACATCTTGGAGAGTGAAGTCAAATGGGCCTTAGAAAGCACTGCTAATAACAAGGCCAGTGGAAGTGATGATATTCCAGCTGAACTATTTAAAATTTTAAAAGATGATGCTGTTAAGGTGCTACACCCAATATGCCAGCAAGTTTGGAAAACTCAGCAATGGCCAGAGGATTGGAGAAGATCAGTCTACATCCCAATTCCAAAGAAGGGCAGTGCCAAAGAATGCTCCAACTACCGCACAATTGCGCTCATTTCACACGCTAGCAAGGTTATGCTTAAAATTCTACAAGGCAGGCTTAAGCAGTATGTGGACCGAGAACTCCCAGAAGTGCAAGCTGGATTTCGAAAAGGCAGAGGAACCAGAGACCAAATAGCAAACATGCGCTGGATTATGGAGAAAGCTAGAGAGTTCCAGAAAAACGTCTACTTCTGCTTCATTGACTATGCAAAAGCCTTTGACTGTGTCGACCACAGCAAACTATGGCAAGTTCTTAAAGAAATGGGAGTGCCTGATCACCTCATCTGTCTCCTGATAAATCTCTATGTGGGACAAGAAGCTACAGACAGAACTGGATATGGAACAACTGAGTGGTTCAAAATTGGGAAAGGAGTACGACAAGGTTGTATATTGTCTCCCTGCTTATTTAACTTATATGCAGAATTCATCATGCGAAAGGCTGGACTAGATGAATCCCAAGCCGGAATTAAGATTGCTGGAAGAAATATCAACAACCTCAGATATGCTGATGACACAACCTTGATGGCAGAAAGCGAGGAGGAATTAAAGAACCTTTTAATGAGGGTGAAAGAGGAGAGCACAAAATATGGTCTGAAGCTCAACATCAAAAAAACCAAGATCATGGCCACTGGTCCCATCACCTCCTGGCAAATAGAAGGGGAAGAAATGGAGGCAGTGAGAGATTTCACCTTCTTGGGCTCCTTGATCACTGCAGATGGTGACAGCAGTCACGAAATTAAAAGACGCCTGCTTCTTGGGAGAAAAGCAATGAAAAACCTAGACAGCATCTTAAAAAGCAGAGACATCACCTTGCCGACAAAGGTCCGTATAGTTAAAGCTATGGTTTTCCCAGTAGTGATGTATGGAAGTGAGAGCTGGACCATAAAGAAGGCTGATCGCCGAAGAATTGATGCTTTTGAATTATGGTGCTGGAGGAGACTCTTGAGAGTCCCATGGACTGCAAGAAGATCAAACCTATCCATTCTGAAGGAAATCAGCCCTGAGTGCTCCCTGGAAGGACAGATCGTGAAGCTGAGGCTCCAATACTTTGGCCACCTCATGAGAAGAGAAGAATCCTTGGAAAAGACCCTGATGTTGGGAAAGATTGAGGGCACTAGGAGAAGGGGACGACAGAGGACAAGATGGTTGGACAGTGTTCTCGAAGCTACGAACATGAGTTTGACCAAACTGCGGGAGGCAGTGCAAGAGAGGAGTGCCTGGCGTGCTATGGTCCATGGGGTCACGAAGAGTCGGACACGACTAAACGACTAAACAACAACAACAGCCCCCAGCGCCCCATGCAGGAGCTGACCTGGGACTTCTGGCAGGGCAAGGACTGAGCTTCAAGGGAGGAGAGGGTGGGTGGATCAGGCCTCCTGTTCAGGGATCTCTCCCTGGTCTACTCGAAGGAGATTCCTGGACAGGAGGGAGAAGTCAAGGCAGGCAGCCACCGAGTCTCTCTCTCTTTCTGAAGAAGTGTGCATGCACACGAAAGCTCATACCAAAATAAAAACTTAGTTGGTCTTTAAGGTGCTACTGAAGGAATTTTTTTATTCTCTTTCTCCAAGATGGCTTCCCTTCCTCCCTCAGCCCCCAACTTCCTCTGCCCTCCACCCCCTCAGTCTTCCCTTTGCCCAGAGGTTTCCCTAGCCGGCTCCCCCTTCGCCCTGCCCACCAATTCTCTCCCAATCTAGCCTACCTCTCCATGGACTCCCTCTCTCTACACCAGGCATGTACAAAGTGCGTTTTGAGGCCCGAATCTCTCTGAGTTCTAAAAAAGGTCAACAACTTTGGTCTGCCCTCAGGCATCTTCACTTCATTAAATCTGGCCCTCTTGCCCCCCCCCCCCTGCTCTAGACAAGAGGGACCCACCAAGCCTTGCCCCAGAGATGCCTGCCAGGGGGAACCCAGAACACGCCGAGGGGCACAGAATGGAGGCCTCGCTTCAAGTACCAGCCCTGCTTGGGGATGGGGGTCCTCATGGGGGGGGGGCAGGGGAGCTGAGCATCTCTTGACAGCTGAGCATCTCCTTATGCTGCAAAGGAGACCTTGCAATGCAAACCCTGCTGCTGCTCCCTCTGCATTTTATGTGAGCTGCTTGGAGTGCAGCTTTGGCTCAAAGGAAAGAATGAAATACAAAGGTGTCCCCCCCATTCGTAACAAAGAGCTATTCCACCCCCCTCCTCTCCATGGGCTGGCGATCTCCAGATCGAGGGCTCTCCCCCTTCCTTTCCCCCTTAGAATCATAGAATTATAGAATCCTAGAGTTGGAAGAGACCACAAGGGCCATCCAGTCCAACCCCCTGCCAAGCAGGAAACACCATCAAAGCATTCCTGACAGATGGCTGTCAAGCCTCTGCTTAAAGACCTCCAAAGAAGGAGACTCCACCACACTCCTTGGCAGCAAATTCCACTGCCGAACAGCTCTTACTGTCATGAAGTTCTTCCTAATGTTTAGGTGGAATTTTCTTTCTTGTAGTTTGAATCCATTGCTCCGTGTCCGCTTCTCTGGAGCAGCAGAAAACAACCTTTCTCCCTCCTCTATATGACATCCTTTTATATATTTGAACATGGCTATCATATCACCCCTTAACCTTCTCTTCTCCAGGCTAAACATACCCAGCTCCCTAAGCCGTTCCTCATAAGGCATCGTTTCCAGGCCTTTGGCCATTTTGGTTGCCCTCTTCTGGACACGTTCCAGCTTATCAGTATCCTTCTTGAACTGTGGTGCCCAGAACTGGACACAGTACTCCAGGTGAGGTCTAACCAGAGCAGAATACAGTGGTACTATTACTTCCCTTGATCTAGATGCTATACTCCTATTGATGCAGCCCAGAATTGCATTGGCCTTTTTAGCTGCTGCATCACACTGCTGACTCATGTCAAGTTTGTGGTCTACCAAGACTCCTAGATCCTTTTCACATGTACTGCTCTCAAGCCAGGTGTCTCCCATGCTGCCCCTTCTCCCCGCTGCCCCTTTGAAGAGCCATAGCATCACAGAATCTGAGAACTGGAAGGGGCTGAAGGGTCATCTAGACCAACCCCCTGCAAGGCAGGCATCTCAGCTCAAGCATCCAGGACAGATGGCCCCCCAACCTCTGCTGAAAAACCTCCAAGGAAGGAGAGCCCACAGATCCTTTTCACATGTCCTGCTAGGAAGCCAGGTGTCCCCCATCCTCTCTTTGGGCAGGTGGTTCTTCCTGCCTAAGTGCAGGACCTGAGATTTATTTTTCCCTGTTGAAATTCAGTCGCCAGTTCGCGGGGGCCAGACATGCTGGGCGCAGGGGGCGGTGCGGAGGCCAGGCCGGCCAAGCCCTCCTTCATCTCCTACATCAGCCTGGAGGTAGGTCGGGCACTGAGGGGACCAGGAGAGACGGTTGGTCTGAGAGGAAGGGAGCGTGGGCGCGCGGGTGGGGCTGGCTGGCGGTGCGCGGGATGAGGAGGGAATTGGGTCTCAGGGGGAGAAGGGTTTATTTACACATTCCTGGTAAAATTAAATCGGGAGTCCCTCCAGGGAAATTATGTGTTTTTGTTAATGACCATGATGGTATCAGGGAAGTTCTCAAACAAGACATGATTACAATACACATAGTCCATCACCAATTATAGCTCACTGTTCTAGCACCCGTGAATTTAACAGGCTTCATGATACTAGTTATATTATATTATGCCTGACCTGGCCACAGTGATCCATGCGATGGTCACCTCTAGGCTTGATTATTGTAACTCGCTCTATGTGTGGCTGCCCTTGAAACTGACCCAGAAACTCCAGCGGGTGCAGAATGCTGCGGTGAGACTCCTTACGGGGTCCCAGCCGCGGGATCACATTCATCCAGTGCTTTACCAGCTGCACTGGCTCCCGGTGGAGTACAGGATCAGGTTTAAGGTGCTGATTTTGACCTTGAAAGCCTTATGCGGCTTAGGACCCTCGTACCCACGGGACCGCCTCTCCCGGTATGCCCCGCAGAGGACCTTAAGGTCCACAGATAATTACATACTGGAGATCCCGAGTCACAAGGTGGTTAGACTGGCCTCGACCAGGACCAGGGCCTTCTCAGTACTAGCCCCGACCTGGTGGAACGCTCTCTCTCAGGAGACTAGGGCCCAGTGGGAGTTGCCATCTTTTTGCAGGGCCTGCAAGACAGAGCTGTTCTGCTTGGCCTTTGGACTGACTCAGTCTGACCCCGGGGTTATCCTCCCCTGATGTTTTATCCTAAAGATATTCAAATGAGGTTCCACTTATAGATTCCTAATTTTAAAATTGAATTCTAACATTGTATTTAATATGAATTTTAATTGAATTGTTTCTTTTATGCTTGCTTTGAAATTTTTGTTGTTAGCCGCCCTGAGCCCGGTCTTGACTGGGAAGGGCGGGGTATAAAAAATTTATTATTATTATTATTCTGAAATGTTACCTTCATTACTTTGAAAACATGTCTAGAAAATGGTACATACAAACAACAGAAGCTCACATACACTACAAGCCTTTAAGATGGATTTCCTGTTACTGATGTGAAGAAAAGTGTCAATTCGGAGAGAAAGACTTTAAAACTCCAAACACTTTAAAAAGCGTTCCATAATAACCAAAGCAGAATCCACAATCCTTCTATTTAAACCATTTCCCTTCTTTGAGTTAATTCATGGCTTGTAGAGTTTCCACTCTTACAGCTCTTACCCCTCAGAGTCTTTAGGTGGTTTGTAAGACTTCCACTACAACTGAACCTCAATCCACTTCCGTAGGACTTACATGGTTTCTCCCCAGTATGAATTTGTTGATGTTTTGTAAGACTTCCACTCTGACTGAAGCTCTTTCCACACTCCATGCATTTGAATGGTTTTTCCCCTGTGTGAGTCCGTTGATGAATTCTTAGTGTTCCACTATAAGTGAAGCTCCTTCCACACTCCATACATTCAAATGGCATCTCTCCTGTGTGTGTTCGATGATGTGAATTCAGTTGCCCACCTCTACAGAAGCACTTTCCGCATTCCATGCATTTAAATGGTTTCTCCCCCGTGTGAGTCCGTTGATGAATTCTTAGTGTTCCACTCCGACTGAAGCTCGTTCCACACTCCATACATTTAAATGGTTTCTCCCCCGTGTGAGTCCGTTGATGAATTCTAAGGTACCCACTTTGACTGAAGCTCGTTCCACACTCCATACATTTAAATGGTTTCTCCCCAGTGTGTTCCCGTTGATGTCTTGTAAGGTTTCTAATAATAGTGAAGCTCTTTCCACATTCCATGCATTTAAATGGTTTCTCTCCCGTGTGAGTCGGTTGATGTTGTCTAAGGTTTCCAATAGTAGTGAAGTTCTTTCCGCACTCCATACATTTAAATGGTTTCTCCTCTGTGTGAGTCCGTTGATGGTTTCTAAGGTTTCCACTAGTAGTGAAGCTTTTTCCACACTCCATGCATTCAAATGGTTTGTCCCCTGTGTGAGTCCGTTGATGAATTCTAAGGTTTCCACTAGTAGTGAAGCTTTTTCCACACTCCATGCATTCAAATGGTTTGTCCCCTGTGTGAGTCCGTTGATGAATTCTAAGGTTTTCACTCTGACTGAAGCTCTTTCCACACTCCATACATTTAAATGGTTTCTCCCCTGTGTGAGTCCTTTGATGGGTTCTTAGTTCTCCACTCTGACTGAAGCTCTTTCCACACTCCATGCATTTAAATGGTTTATCCCCAGTGTGTTCCCGCTGATGTCTTCTAAGGTTTCCAATAATAGCGAAGCTCCTTCCACACTCCATGCATTCAAAAGGTTTCTCCCCCGTGTGACTCCGTTGATGAATTTTAAGGTATCCACTCCTACTGAAGCTCTTTCCACACTCCATGCATTTAAATGGTTTCTCCCCCGTGTGAGTTCGTTGATGAACTCTAAGGTGTCCACTCCTACTGAAGCTCTTTCCACACTCGGTACAATTAAATGGTTTCTCCCCTGTGTGAGTCCGTTGATGCCTTCTTAGTTCTCCACTCTGACTGAAGCTCTTTCCACACTCCATGCATTTAAATGGTTTCTCTCCCGTGTGAGTTTGTTGATGAATTCTAAGATCTCCACTCCGACTGAAGCTCTTTCCACACTCAATACATTTAAATGGTTTCTCCCCCGTGTGAGTCCGTTGATGGTTCCTAAGGTTTCGACTCGCACTGAAGCTCTTTCCGCACTGAATACATTTGAATGGTTTCTCCCCCGTGTGAGTCCGTTGATGGTTTCTAAGGTTTCCACTCGCACTGAAGCTCTTTCCACACTGAATACATTTGAATGGTTTCTCCCCCGTGTGAGTCCGTTGATGGTTTCTAAGGTTTCCACTCGCACTGAAGCTCTTTCCGCACTCCATGCATTTAAATGGTTTTTTAATGGCTTCTTCGTTATTTGCATTGAAATGCCTCCCCAGATTTCTGGTGGCCTCCTCCATTGTCTTCTTTGGAGGGTGAAGGGGGGAGGAAATCCTATTTGTTTTCTAGGAAGAAAACAAAGGAATATTACACACATCAATCAACACCTGCTCTTATTTTAACATCTCATACATTCTCTCCTGCCCTCCATATGTTCCAATTTTTTAAGAAAGGCAAATGAAATAATGTTAAATAACTGTAATGCATCACCAGCCTTTCATAACCCTTAATCAGCGTTAAGGAAGCAGCATTATCTCAGAATACGCTTGAACTGTGGAGTTTACTCTTTATAAAAAAGTGGTTTCTCATAGGAAAGGGAGCTGCTCTATGTCCATGAACCTGCCCACTATTCATCAGGGTCCTAAGTTAAATGAATACAATTTTGTGTACTGGAAGCAACATTTGATAGTGCTTCTAGAAGCAAGAGAAGCCTTGGAAGCTACAGTGGTACCTCAGGTTACGAACTTGATTCGTTCTGGAGGTCCGTTCTTAACCTGAAATCATTCTTAATCTGAGGTACCACTTTAGATAATGGGGGCTCCCACTGCCCCGCCACACAATTTCTGTTCTCAAGAACCTTCTACATGGGAGAAGATGCCAACTGCAGAAGCCTCTCTCTGGAGGAAGGTCACACAGAAGGAGATGTTGTACTGCATCAGAAGAAGACCTGGACCCTTACTGACCTACCTCCCAGTAA
Source organism: Zootoca vivipara (assembly GCF_963506605.1). NCBI lineage: Eukaryota > Metazoa > Chordata > Lepidosauria > Squamata > Lacertidae > Zootoca > Zootoca vivipara. Next base: position 477,115 of record NC_083277.1, read on the forward strand.
GAAGGCCATACGAAGGAAGTGGGTGTTTCAGATTAAGAAAGGGTGTCACGTTAGCGCCCCACAGCACCTTTAATCTCTTTCCCCACTGGCATGCCCGCTCTCCCTCCGGAGTCCGCTTGGCTGCTTCTACGTTACCTGGGAAAGGATCAAGTTATTCTCAGTGGCTCTAACGGGGTTACAAAACAATTCCTTCAAATGGTAAAGCTGCCACCACCCGGGGTCTCCTTAAAGCTCACCGGGACTAATAATTCACTCAGCCTGGTAGAGGGCAAAACAGCCTAGGACTGGATTTAGCAGTGTAACCAGAAAGGGCCAAGATCCACAAAGAAATATCTTTTAACTATTTATTGTAAAACGGTTAAACAAACTAAAATGCAACAGTTCTCAGAAAAAGGGAATACAAAGAGAAAACAAGAAAAGCATAACTAACTTACGGATACAAACTTAAGACAAAGTTGAAATCAAGACTGCATCTCTCCATCCCGGGCAGGTTGCAGTCAAGAGCCATTGGCAGACCTCAGTCTCTCTTAGGCTCCTTGAAGAGGAACAAAGCAGCAGTACCTTGCTGCGCCATTTTGCAAAACAAAAGGACAATAGAGCCCACTTCTTACAGACTTAAATCTCCAAAACCCTCGAGGTATTCCACGAGGCAGTGAGAGATTTCACCTTCTTGGGCTCCTTGATCACTGCAGATGGTGACAGCAGTCACGAAATTAAAAGACGCCTGCTTCTTGGGAGAAAAGCAATGACAAACCTAGACAGCATCTTAAAAAGCAGAGACATCACCTTGCCGACAAAGGTCCGTATAGTTAAAGCTATGGTTTTCCCAGTAGTGATGTATGGAAGTGAGAGCTGGACCATAAAGAAGGCTGATCGTCGAAGAATTGATGCTTTTGAATTATGGTGCTGGAGGAGACTCTTGAGAGTCCCGTGGACTGCAAGAAGATCAAACCTATCCATTCTTCAGGAAATCAGCCCTGAGTGCTCCCTGGAAGGACAGATCGTGAAGCTGAGGCTCCAATACTTTGGCCACCTCATGAGAAGAGAAGAATCCTTGGAAAAGACCCTGATGTTGGGAAAGATTGAGGGCACTAGGAGAAGGGGACGACAGAGGACGAGATGGTTGGACAGTGTTCTCAAAGCTACGAACATGAGTTTGACCAAACTGCGGGAGGCAGTGCAAGACAGGAGTGCCTGGCGTGCTATGGTCCATGGGGTCACGAAGAGTCGGACACGACTAAACGACTAAACAACAACATTCCACGTGGGCTTATAGGTCATTAGCCAATCTCTGTTAGTTTTGCGTTTGAATAATCCAATCAAAAGTTCCACAACCGTTTGTCTTGTCAATCAATTAGAGGCTACACAGATGCCCTGTGTTTACCCATTAATCAACCTGCAGGGCAATTAGCACTTTCGGTTCTCAGCGCGCACCAGACAACCATTCCTCCCTAATTTCTTATCACACAGGAATGGGAGATTTCACAGCTGCAAGGTTGGGGAAATTATACACGGGATCAAAGAACAGGATAGGAGTCATAGATCCTCTTTCTCAGAGTTCAAGAGTTTAGATTCCCAGGCCATTCTCTCTCTCGATGGCCAGAGTCCCCATGAGGCTTTGCAACTCCCATGGTGCTCTGCACAGGCCAAGGATAGGAATACACATAAATCCATGACAAAGGGGCAGAAGAGGAAGTGCAGCGCAAGGCTTTCCTCAACACTATGGCGAAGATTATGATGATGTCTTTGCGCCAAAGGTGAGGTACAGCAGCGTAAGAATGCTTTTGAGCATTGCAGCCACCAAGCAAATGGAAATGAGGCACATTGACATTGCAAGTGCCTTCCTTCAGGGTCAAATTTCAGAGGCAACCTAAAGGTTTTATGAAACCACATGAGGGACATTTAGCGAGCAAACTGCAAAAGGGACTTTATGGACTTTATGCTAGAGCCTGGAATCAGAAACTGTACAAAATGCTGATGCAGCTTGGGTACAAACAAGGCCATGCCGACAAGGGCCTGTTCAGCAAGTCAAGTAAGGGAGCATTTATTTTTCATAAGTTTTAGCTTTTGCTGATGACTTGATTCTTGCCACAGCAAATGACAGACACTATATGCACACGTTGTGAAACACCTAAGCAAAGAGGTTGAGGTCAAGGAACTGGGAAAGATCCAGTACTACCTCGGAATCCAAGTTCAAAGAGAAGACTCAACGGCAAAAGATTCATCACCTAATCCAGAATTTGCAAATGCAAGATGCACACCCAGTTGCAACGCCCATGGCTACTGACTTCTTAAAGAATCAGCAGGATTTGAAACCATTACCTGACAACATAGAATGCAGGCCAGCAATTGGTAGACTTTTGTATCTTGGTACCACTTGCAAACCTGATTTAGCTAATGCTGTGGGTATTCTTAGTAGGAAGGTAAATGCCCCCCCCCTGAATAGGATTGTGTGGGTGTGAAAAGGGGGGTACGGTATTTGAAGGGCACAATGAATTGTAAATGGAGGTTGCCAGCTGTTAGTAATCCTGAAAGTTTGGGGATATTGATGCAGATTGGGCCGGATGTACCACTGACTACAAATCAACAAGTGGATATGTATTTATGTTTGGGGAGGGATTCAATTAAATAAATAACAATAACAATTGTAATGATAAATACACAGGCTGTTGGGGGGGGGAATCCCACCCATTTCCATAACAATCTTCCCAATCCCTTAAATCCCAGATTTAAGAGATATGAAATAGTGGCAGCAATGGAAACCTGGTGGAATGGGGAGAAGGAATCCTTTAGATGCTTCTCTAGAGAAACACAGGCATGTGGGTGAGACTGTAGTTGCCAAGACAGAAGCCTCAAAGGGCGGAAATCATAAAGGGGGCTTCCTCCCTTTCCCCTTTCCCCCCATGGTTGGACTCCCTATAACAGCCCCCAGCGCCCCATGCAGGAGCTGACCTGAGACTTATGGCAGGGCAAGGACTGAGCTTCAAGGGAGGAGAGGGTGGGTGGATCAGGCCTCCTGTTCAGGGATCTCTCTCTGGTCTACTCAAAGGAGATTCCTGGGCAGGAGGGAGAAGTCAAGGCAGGCAGCCCCCAAGTCTCTCTCTCTCTCCACCTCCTGCCAATGCTGGCTTTGATTCCTCCTCCAGGGATGCTTCCCTCCCTCCCTCCCTCTGCCCCCCAACTTCCTCTGCCCTCCTCCCTCTGCCCCCCAGTCTCCCCTTTATAATAATAATAATAATTTATTTATACCCCGCCCATCTGGCAGGGTATATCTGCCCAGAGGCCCCCCTGGCAAGCTCAGCCTTCCTGCCAAATCTCTCCCAAGCGCCCCCCCTCTCCATCCGGAGGGGCCTCACCAGGTGAGCAAGGAGGGGGGAGATGAGGGAGACGGGGGGGTCTCTATCCAGGCCTCTCTCGCCCCCTTTAACCCTTCCATGGACTCCCTCTCTCCACTTCTCCACCCAAAGGGGAGCCAGGATCGCGGCGCCCCAGGGATTCCTGCCAGGGGGAATCCGGAACTGGCAGAGAGACGCGGAACTGGGGCCTCGGTTCAAGTCTCAGCCCTTAAGGGGGGGCTTCCCATTTCCATTCCTGAAAAAGCGCCCGGGGGGGGGGGCAGGGCAGCTGAGCATCTCTTGACTCCCAAGCGGAGGGGGCAATGCAAACCCTGCGAATGGAGGGTCCCCGATTTAAAGCTGGATGGCACGGATCGGGGCCTGTGCAGAGAGCGCCCAGGAAGGGAGTTGTTCTGGGGGGGGTCTCTGCCCCCTTTCTCTCCCCACTCATCGCAACCTCCCTCCCCCCCTGCAGCTCTACCTCTTTGTCCTCCCTGCTCCCCCCTCCCTTGCTCGCTCTTCTATTCTCTTTTCCTTTTCCTCTGGGGGAGGGGCTCCTTTATCCCAGCAGGGCCTGAATCAGCCCCTCCCCCGCTCGCCTGACCCACAGAAAGAAGGGGGAGGGGAGGACTCCCCTACTTTCCTGCCTCCCCCACACACACCCAAAAGCCCTCCCTCCCTTCCCAGCTGCCCTGTTTGCAGATTGAGGGGGAGCAAAAGCGCGTCTTTATCTCTCTCCCGCCCCCCACAATAGATATAGATATATTTCGCACCTCTTTTTCCTCCTCCTCCTCTGCCGACCTGCTCCACTTCCGGGAATGTGGATGGCGGCCCCTCCCCCTCCCACCTTGGCCCCCCTCCCCCCTCCAAACTTCCTGCCTCTCTAGGAAGCGGAGCTCACTGACCCTTGGGGAAGAATGAGTGACGCCTCTCCCCCCCCCCCCAGAAGACACAAATTCTCCTCCTTCCAAACAAGCTCTGAATATCCTGTTTTTTTCCTGATCATCTCCCAGCTTCGATCCCCGGAGGCAGCAGGGAAAGAGATCCCCCCCCACCTCCCAAAAAGTCCACCATCTCTTTTGATCCCTTCCCAGGAGGGGGGGAGGGGGATCCAGTCAGTTTCACACCCATTTCCCCACGTGGGGGAGGCAGGGCTGTGACGTAGGGTGTCCCCGTTACAACAGCCCTGCAGAGTAGACCGGAGTTGGGACCAGCGCCTTTGGATGACCCTCAATGGTCTTCTCCCTTGTCATTATATATGTGTATATATATTCCCCCTTCTCCCCACTGCCCCTTTCAAGAGCCATAGCATCACAGAATCTGAGAACTGGAAGGGCCTGAAGGGTCATCTAGACCAACCCCCTGCAAGGCAGGCATCTCAGCTCAAGCATCCAGGACAGATGGCCCCCCAACCTCTGCTCAAAAACCTCCAAGGAAGGAGAGCCCACAGATCCTTTTCACATGTCCTGCTAGGAAGCCAGGTGTCCCCCATCCTCTCTTTGGGCAGGTGGTTCTTCCTGCCTAAGTGCAGGATCTGACATTTATTTCTCCCTCTTGAAATTCATTCTGTTATGCAAGGACGTGCCGCAGCGGAGCTGCTATTCCTGTAACAGGAAATCTAAGGGATGCATTAATAGCGCAAGTTGCACCCAAATTCTTGGTTCTCATCCTCCCGAGTGGTGGGTCTATGGCTGGGCAGGATCTGCCCCACCTCAGACTGCAGGGGAGGCAGCTCACAGGATGGACTGCTCTCCAGTGCACCCCTTTTCCCAAGGGAGGAGGGTCCTGGCTGGACATCTCCTCCCCCCTGACTTGCTTTGCCTCCCCAAGTGTCTGCGAAATGGGCCCTCAGAGTCCCTCTTCAGACTCCCCTATAGGCCCCACTTTGGCTCAGTCTCTTAAGTGGCCCCTCAGGGTTCCCCTTCAGACTCCCCTATAGGCCCTGTTGTGACGTGGGGTTTGTGATTTCAGCTCTCTTGACATAATATGCTGGAGACAGTTCTCTAGTAACAGCTCTTTATTAAAGTGAACAAGACTGACTCTGAGGGCAGGAAGGCTACATTTATAGGGACAGGTTACAGGTAGGTAGCCGTGTTGGTCTGGGTCGAAGTAAAATAAAAAAATTCCTTCAGTAGCACCTTAAAGACCAACTGTTAGGGAATTTTACGGGGGGGGGCAACCAAACGAGGATTAGTTTAGACCCCAGAGTGGACCCCAAGAGGACCCCGCCAGACCATGCCCCAAACCCACGGACACATCGCAAGTAACCCCAACCCATGGGAATGAGCCCTGTTGAAATAAAGGCTTCTCTCCATTCCCGCTTCTCCCTCTCCCCCGTATAACCCTTTCTATATGGTAGTAACATTGTCACAACTCATGAATGAAACCAAGTTATGAATGTAGTGAAAATTATGAATGAAACCCCTTCTCCTGTCCGCTGCGTCTTGGCCAATCAGACAATTGCAATCTCTTTGCAGAGCCTAGCTCAGCTAACTCTGCACGCTCGAGTAAGCTGCTGACGAGGCGATGACAGGAGAACAATCACTGACAGTTCTTCGAACCTTCGGAAGCTAGTAATCTAATCAGAACTTGCTACATTGTATCCAAGCGACTCAGGCAAAGAATGAGACAGTGAGTCCAGATAGGGGAACTCAGGAATCTTTATTAAATCATATAAAATCACTGCAAGCATGGATTTTATTGGAACCAATGTTCGTTTGACACAGGCACTGAGGCCTCACAAAGACCCCAGGCTTCGACATAATCCCCGAAGCGTAGAGTCACGTACACAGGAAAATGTCCCCTCCACCTTGAACACAAACCCATCAGGCTTAATCCTTGAATATCCTTCCTTCCTGGGTTTCACACATGCCAGGGGCTAAGTACACCGGAGTTCCATTATCACCTCCTATCTGGACATGTCTGGAACCTTTCCTAATACTCATCTTTGCGGAGATCTCAATGCCTGGACCATCAAGTGACCCATCAGGGGGTCGTTGTCTGTTTCTCCCTTTGCATAAATCTTGTTTATCTTGTTTACCCATATGGAAATGTATCCTCCCCTCTCATGACGTTTCTGTGATGTATCAATGATGTATGTATGACACTTTTTGCAATGTTTTATGGGAAATATGTGAAACCTTTAAAAGTTGTTGTAACCTTTTGTTCGGGGTTCATTCTTTGCATTGAACCTGCTGCGCAGCAATAAACCTTGGTGTTTTTGCTTCAACCTCTGGCTGGCCTCCTTCCTTTGCTTTCCGCAGTCACCGCAGGCCCTCGCCTGACGAGCTGGGTGTCCCGGCTGCCTCGCACCCAGATTTTGCCCCAACACCAACTAAGTTTTTATTTTGGTATGAGGTTTCGTGTGCATGCACGAAAGGTATCTGAAGAAGTGTGCATGCACACGAAAGCTCATACCAAAATAAAAACTTAGTTGGTCTTTAAGGTGCTACTGAAGGAATTTTTTTATTCATAGGGACAGGGAACTAGCTAGAAAGGGATACATTTTGGAGGGAACAATATCAGGCAATCACAGTGCTGCCTTTTGGAGGGAACCAATAAGACAGAGGATCCAAATTGTTGTTGTTTAGTCGTTTAGTCGTGTCCGACTCTTCGTGACCCCATGGACCATAGAACGCCAGGCACTCCTGTCTTGCACTGCCTCCCGCAGTTTGGTCAAACTCATGTTTGTAGCTTCTTCTCTTCTCATGAGGTGGCCAAAGTATTGGAGCCTCAGCTTCACGATCTGTCCATCCAGGGAGCACTCAGGGCTGATTTCCTTCAGAATGGATAGGTTTGATCTTCTTGCAGTCCATGGGACTCTCAAGAGTCTCCTCCAGCACGATAGTTCAAAAGCATCAATTCTTCGGCGATCAGCCTTCTTTATGGTCCATCTCTCACTTCCATACATCACGACTGGGAAAACCATAGCTTTAACTATACGGACCTTTGTCGGCAAGGTGATGTCTCTGCTTTTTAAGATGCTGTCTAGGTTTGTCATTGCTTTTCTCCCAAGAAGCAGGCGTCTTTTAATTTGTGACTGCTGTCACCATCTGCAGTGATCAAGGAGCCCAAGAAAGTAAAATCTCTCACTGCCTCCATTTCTTCCCCTTCTATTTGCCAGGAGGTAATGGGACCAGTGGCCATGATCTTGGGTTTTTTTATGTTGAGCTTCAGACCATATTTTGCGCTCTCCTCTTTCACCCTCATTAAAATGTTCTTTAATTCCTCCTCGCTTTCTGCCATCAAGGTTGTGTCATCTGCATATCTGAGGTTGTTGATATTTCTTCCGGCAATCTTAATTCCGGCTTGGGATTCATCTAGTCCAGCCTTTCGCATGATGAATTCTGCATATAAGTTAAATAAGCAGGGAGACAATATACAACCTTGTCGTACTCCTTTCCCAATTTTGAACCAATCAGTTGTTCCATATCCAGTTCTAACTGTAGCTTCTTGTCCCACATAGAGATTTCTCAGGAGACAGATGAGGTGATCAGGCACTCCCATTTCTTTAAGAACTTGCCATAGTTTGCTGTGGTTGACACAGTCAAAGGCTTTTGCATAGTCAATGAAGCAGAAGTAGACGTTTTTCTGGAACTCTCTAGCTTTCTCCATAATCCAGCGCTTGTTCAGTCTTGGCTCAAACCTGCTGCGCAGTAATAAACCTTGTCGTTTTGCTCCGGATCGTGGCGGGACTCCTTCCTTTACTTCTGCCGTGAACCGCGGGTTCCGTCCGAGGAGCTGGGTGACGGAGCAGTCTCGCACCCAGGTTTCCCATAACACCATGGGTCAATGAGCTATGCTTCCTAGAGTTGTGCTTTTTTCTAAGGGAGAGGCACGGATAGATGGGAAGGGTCTCCACCCTGCCTCATTTTCGGAAGAGAAGAGGCCTGGAGAGGAGGAGGAGGGGGAGGAGGAGGAGGAGGAGGGCCACTTAATTGGGAGGTTTGGGGAGGGAGAGAAGAGTGTGCTTCTCCTCCCTTCCATCTACAAACAGGGCAGATGGGGGGAGGGGGTTGGGGAGGGAGAGGAAGGTAGAGAAGGGCTCCCCTCCCCCGTTCCTTCTTCGGATCCTTCTTCGGATCCTTCTTCGGATCTTTGAACCAATGACACTGCAAGCCATAGCTTACAGAAGATCAAAAATGATTATGAGGCTCTGGGCAGGAAGTTGAAGCATTTAGATGCACAAATTGTCATCTCTTCTGTCCTCCCAGTTGAACGACATGGCCCAGGGAGAGAGGGAAAAATAGGGGAAGTGAACAACTGGCTTCGCAAAGGGTGCAAACAGGAACGGTTTGGATTCCTAGATCACGGTCTGCAGTTTCTTGAAGATGGACTTCTGGCAAGTGATGGACTGCACCTCACAAAAGTTGGGAGGAATGTTTTTGCCACAAAACTCAAAAGCCTCATCAGGAGGGCTTTAAACTGACTTATGTGGGGGAGGGAGACAGTGGTCCTGAAGGTAGAATCATAGAATCATAGAATCATAGAGTTGGAAGAGACCACAAGGGCCATCCAGTCCAACCCCCTGCCAAGCAGGAAACACCATCAAAGCATTCCTGACAGATGGCTGTCAAGCCTCTGCTTAAAGACCTCCAAAGAAGGAGACTCCACCACACTCCTTGGCAGCAAATTCCACTGCTGAACAGCTCTTACTGTCAGGAAGTTCTTCCTAATGTTTAGGTGGAATTTTCTTTCTTGTAGTTTGAATCCATTGCTCCGTGTCCGCTTCTCTGGAGCAGCAGAAAACAACCTTTCTCCCTCCTTTATATGACATCCTTTTATATATTTGAACATGGTTATCATATCACCCCTTAACCTTCTCTTCTCCAGGCTAAACATACCCAGCTCCCTAAGCCGTTCCTCATAAGGCATCGTTTCCAGGCCTTTGACCATTTTGGTTGCCCTCTTCTGGACACGTTCCAGCTTATCAGTATCCTTCTTGAACTGTGGTGCCCAGAACTGGACACAATACTCCAGGTGAGGTCTGACCAGAGCAGAATACAGTGGTACTATTACTTCCCTTGATCTAGATGCTATACTCCTATTGATGCAGCCCAGAATTGCATTGGCTTTTTTAGCTGCTGCATCACACTGCTGACTCATGTCAAGTTTGTGGTGATTTCCCATGCTCTGTGAGGAGTCTATCAAATGCTGAAGATGATCATCCAAATGTCAAGGACCAAATGGAGCAAGCAGCATGCAGACCTAGTGGTGGGACGAAAATATCCTTAAATAAGAGACATGGGGGAATGATCAACGGTCTTCAATGTCTGTATACTAATGCACAGAGCATGGGAAATAAACAAGATGAACTTGAGCTCTTGGTACAGCAAACTAAATATGACATAATAGGCATCACTGAAACCTGGTGGGATGAGTCTCATGACTGGAATGTAGTAATAGAGGGATACAATCTATTTAAGAGAAATAGACCAAACAGGAAAGGAGGAGGAGTAGCTTTATATGTTAGGGATATGTATACCTGTGAAGAGATCCAGGATTTAAAACTTCAAAGCCAAATTGAGAGTATCTGGGTCAAAATTAAGGGAGAGAAAAACAACAGTGATCTCATTGTGGGAGTTTACTATAGATCCCCAAGCCAAACTGAGGACACAGATGATGCCTTCCTGGAACAGATGGCCAAGCATTCCAAAGGAAGTGAGATAGTAGTAATGGGGGATTTCAACTATCCTGATATTTGTTGGATGTCAAACTCAGCCAAGAGCATAAGGTCGAACAGATTCCTCACTGGCCTTGCAGACAACTTCATTGTCCAGAAAGTGGGAGAAGCAACAAGAGGATCAGCCATTTTAGATCTGGTCCTAACCAATAGTGATGACTTGGTTAGTGGGGTAGAAGTGGCAGGATCATTAGGTGGGAGTGACCATGCTCTTCTGGAGTTTATTATCCAGCGGAAAGGAGCAACCAAGCATACTAAGGTCCAAATTCTAGACTTTAAGAAAGCCAACTTCAGAAAACTTAGGGAAACGCTGGGTGAAATCCCATGGACAGTAATACTAAAAGGGAAGGGAGTTCATGATGGTTGGGAGTTTGTTAAAAGGGAGATATTAAAAGCAGAACTTCAGGCAATACCAATGAGACGGAAACATGGAAGGTGCCTAAAGAAGCCAGGCTGGCTATCTAAAGAACTTTTGACTGAGTTAAGATTTAAAAGGGACATGTACAAAAAATGGAAAAGGGGGGAAATCTCCAGAGAGGAATTCAAACATATAGCCAGCACGTGTAGAGACAAAGTCAGAAAAGCTAAAGCACAGAATGAACTCAGGCTCGCTAGAGAGGTTAAAAGCAACAAAAAGGGCTTTTATGGGTATGTCCGTAGCAAAAGGAAAAACAAGGAAACAGTGGGGTCACTCAGAGGAGAAGATGGTGAAATGCAAACAGGGGACAGAGAAAGGGCAGAACTCCTCAATGCCTTCTTTGCCTCAGTCTTCTCCAAGAAAGAAAACAACGCCCGACCTGAAGAATATGGAGCAGATGATTCAGCAGGGGAAACACAGCCCAGAATAAGTAAGGAGGTAGTACAAGAATACTTGGCTAGTTTAGATGTATTCAAGTCTCCAGGGCCAGATGAACTACATCCAAGAGTATTAAAAGAACTGGCAGAGGTGATTTCAGAACCACTGGCAATAATCTTTGAAAATTCCTGGAGAACAGGCGAAGTTCCAGCAGACTGGAGGAGGGCAAATGTTGTCCCTATTTTCAAAAAGGGGAAAAGAGAGGACCCAAACAATTACCGCCCAGTCAGCCTGACATCAATACCAGGAAAGATTCTAGAGCAGATCATTAAGCAAACAGTCTGTGAGCACCAAGAAAGAAACTCTGTGATCACTAAAAGTCAGCATGGGTTCCTGAAAAATAAGTCATGTCAGACTAATCTGATCTCATTTTTTGACAGAATTACAAGCCTGGTAGATGAAGGGAACGCTGTGGATGTAGCCTATCTTGATTTCAGCAAGGCCTTTGACAAGGTGCCCCATGATATTCTTGTAAAGAAGCTGGTAAAATGTGGGCTAGACAATGCTACCATTCAGTGGATTTGTAGCTGGCTTACTGACCGAACCCAAAGGGTGCTCATCAATGGCTCCTCCTCATCCTGGAGAGTAGTGACTAGTGGGGTGCCGCAGGGTTCTGTCTTGGGCCCAGTCTTGTTCAACATCTTTATCAATGACTTGGATGATGGGCTTGAGGGCATCCTGAGCAAGTTTGCAGATGACACCAAATTGGGAGGGGTGGCTAACACCCCAGAGGACAGGATCACACTTCAGAATGACCTTAACAGATTAGACAACTGGGCCAAAGCAAACAAGATGAATTTTAACAAGGAGAAATGTAAAGTACTACACTTGGGCAAAAAAAATGAAAGGCACAAATACAGGATGGGAGACACCTGGCTTGAGAGCAGTACATGTGAAAAGGATCTAGGAGTCTTGGTAGACCACAAACTTGACATGAGTCAGCAGTGTGAAACAATGCCTTATGAGGAACGGCTTAGGGAGCTCGGTATGTTTAGCCTGGAGAAGAGAAGGTTAAGGGGTGATATGATAACCATGTTCAAATATATAAAGGGATGTCATATGGAGGAGGGAGAAAGGTTGTTTTCTGCTGCTCCAGAGAAGCGGACACGGAGCAACGGATTCAAACTACAAGAAAGAAAATTCCACCTAAACATTAGGAAGAACTTCCTAAATATATGGAATTAAAAGTCAAAGAGGAATATGAAGTAGAAATTGCTAAAAGATTAATATAGGATGAAGCGCAGTAAGGAGGAATTGAGGAAGTCAAATATAATGATTAGAGACGAAATTGTGATTATGAAATCTTTGGTTGTGTGTATTTTGTTTTATCTGTGTTTAATTAAAAAATAAAAAATTTTTATAAAAAAAAGGAAGAACTTCCTGACAGTAAGAGCTGTTCGGCAGTGGAATTTGCTGCCAAGGAGTGTGGTGGAGTCTCCTTCTTTGGAGGTCTTTAAGCAGAGGCTTGACAGCCATCTGTCAGGAATGCTTTGATGGTGTTTCCTGCTTGGCAGGGGGTTGGACTGGATGGCCCTTGTGGTCTCTTCCAACTCTATGATTCTATGATTCTATGATTCTATGAGTGGGAGGATGGGGGACTAGCCCCCAAGTAAAGATCTTCTGGTAAAAGATTTATAATGAAATGAAAAAAGTGTTGAAAAACACATTTATTAAGAAACCAGGAGCTTTTTTACTTGGGATAGTTAGAGAGGAAATACCTAAGAAAGACGTTACGTTTTTTCTGTATGCCACAACAGCAGCGAGAATTTTCCCGGATAGGAATTGGAAGAAGGAAGATTTACCTACAGTGGATGCGTGGCAGTTGAAGAAGATCGAATTTATGGAACTGGCTGAATTGACCGGAAGACTCCGTGACCAGAGGGAAGAGTCGGTGGAAGAAGATTGGAAGAAATTTGAAATTTGTTTGAAAAATAATTGCAATATTGAGAATGTTTAAGATTTGGAAGCACATAGAGGTAGTAGAAACGGATTTGTTGATATTTCTTTTTTCTCTTTATTTTAACATAGTAAGTCTTATATTTAAGTGTTAATTTAGTTTTGAATGGATTTTGAAATGTGATATAAAAGTAAAAAATAGGTTAAGTATGTGAAAACAGGATTTGTACCATGATTTAGAAATTACTAAAGATGATATACAATGAAACGTAGTTACCGGTAGGGGAGACATGAGGAAGTCAACAATATCATGGATAGACACAAGAATATATTATTCTCTGTTTCTTCTTAAGGTTATTTTTCATTTTTGTAAGTTGATCTTTTTGTATGTTTGTATTTTGTATATTTGTTGTATCACAATGGGGAATTTCCCATGTGGTTTGTCTGTATGTGTTTTTGTTTTCTTTTTTCATGTTATAAAATTCAATACAGTGGTGCCTCGCTTTACGAATGCCTCGCACAACGAAAAACTCGCTAGACGAAAGAGTTTTGCGTTGCGCGAGGCATTCGTAAGACGACAAAATTTTCTATGACCGCCGCTTCGTATTACGAAGCGCGGCCATAGAAAGCGGCAAAGGAAAATCAGCTGTCAGCGCGGGAAGCTGACAGCTAATCTTCCTTTGCCAGGGGGGACTGAGCCGAAACGCGGCGGTGCGGCGGCTGCCCCTGCCTGTATCCCCCTTGGCTCGGGGAAGACAGACGGGGGCAAGCAGCACCCGCTGCGATTCAGCTCCGTCCCCCGGAGCCACTGCACCGCCCCGCACCACTGGGGGGAGGCAGGCGGGAGGCGGTGGCGGGAGGTCTTCCCCCACCGCCGCCTCTCGCCCCGCCCTACCGGCACGGAGCGCAACTTTGGAGACCTCCGAAGTTGCGCTCCGTGCTGGGGGAGGCAGGCAAGGCGGTGGCTGGGAGAAGAGAGCTTCTCCCCCCGCCGCCTTGCACACAGCCGGCATCGGACGGGGCTTCGGAGACCTTCTCCGAAGCCCCGTTGCATGCCGCTGCCAGTCCCCCAGAGCCTATAGGAACGCATTGATTAAGTTTCAATGCATTCCTATGGGAAACTGGGACTTGCTAGACAAAAAATTAGTTACACGAATTGACCCGTGGAACGAATTAATTTCGGCTAGCGAGGCACCACTGTGTTTGAGTTTTTAAAAGTTCCACATCAAAACATCACAGGTATGTCACAGAAGAGGAGTGGTGTTGGGCAGAAATCTGTGATCCAGACCTGCCTTGTCAATCACACCTGGTTTCAACATCCATCTAAGACAAGGGGGGGGAAATATCCCCCCACCATTTAGCCGAGGTCCACTTCCGAGGGTCTTCTGGCGGTTCCCTCACATTTACAGGGTACCAGGCAGAGGGCCTTTTCGGTAGTGGCTCCCTCCGTGTGGAACTCCGTGTGGAATGTCAAAGAGAGAAGACCTCTGAAGGATCTCTCAGACGGGGAGGCTACATGCTGCTTGCTGCTTGCTGCCCAGCCCGCCTTCCCTCACTAGGAAAACGGACGTATGGCACCCAAAACAGAACTTATACTTCAAACAGAGCCTGTTTGGCTTCTGAAAAACGTTCCGAAACTGCAACACTCATTTCTGGGTTTGAAGTGTTCAGGTAGCTTGAGAACTAAACTGTTCGAAAACTGAGGTACGAGTGTATTTGTTTTTCCCAAGTTGAACTGTATTTATTCCCTCCCTCGGTGGTGATTTTCTTGAGTCAAAATGAGAGTACACCCTAAACATTCTTAAAGGAAAAAAAGCACTGAGTTATACCATAACATACCATATCAGTGGAAATATAATTTAATGAAGAATATAATGCAATAACGTATACGAAGGATTATTTATTACAACATTAGTCATAAAGAAGAAACGTGAAACAAACAGAAAAAAAATGGATATACAGGCAGAATTGCCACATTGGCACTTTGTGATAAGTAAGTGGCTTTTGCGTTGAAGTTTGGGGACTCGGTCTCTAAAAGGTTCGCCATCACTGCCCTCGGATCATGTCCACTTTCAAAGGTGGAGGGAGGCTTTCCACCCTCAGGGCCCAGAGGGGGCTCCTGCCTTGGGGCAGCTGGTGGAGTTGGAGGAAGTTGACCCTTAGCACTCTCGCTTTGGGTCCTGCCTGAACCTCCTTCCACATTAGACTCATCCTTACATTGCTTTGAGATGCTCTGGTACGGCCCCTTCTTCCCTGTGCCCCCTTCCCTCCTCATGCAAGACGTGCAGCTAGGAACAGAGCCTGTCCTGGTTATGCCACTAAACACCCCTTTTATTTCTCCTGCCACCAAACATAGCTATGCACAATATATATATAAATCAAAAGAACAGATGAGGGGTTCAAAATTACCTTGGGCATATAAGGAGGTGCTTTCAGTCTTTCTGTGTCTTCATGGTTGCATCATTGCAATTATAACAGTGGGAGTGATGCTGCTATTCCCATAATATTAATCTAATTCTGCTTCCAAAGCAACACCTCCAGTCTCAGCTCCACTTTGTGCAAATCTCTATTCCCAGATACAAACATTTCCAACTCCCTCCCCCAAACACCTGAAGGGAGGGGTTTGCCAATTGTGTTATTGAGCTAGATCTGATCCTATAGTTTGCATTGCCCCCCCCAATATTCCTCCTAAAATGCTTCTGAAAAATGCTTTCCTCTCTGCCTCTATGCCTCTGTGTGTCAAAGTGCAATGTAACAGTGAGACTTGCTATCAAGGCTAAGAGCTGACCTTGTCTGGATCACAGAGAGAGGCTTATCAGTGGACGCACGTCCAGCCTGACGCTGGAAGCTGCTAGCTTGATGCATAGTCGTGTTGAAGGGGCTCTGCTGAGTCGTCATGTGTTTATGCACAGGACCGGACACAGGAAGATCCATATATGTACTTGTGACCCCCTTGCGTGCGCACATCTACAGAGGAGGGGGAAAGGAGCCCAAGAAGTGTATAAGAAGCTTTGCAAATTGTGTTTTCTTTACTCTTGTCGTGAGCTGATCACCTAGAGTCTCTTATTAATAAGAAATTAAATTCTTTCTCTGAATCCAACCCTTGGAGTCTTGTTGACTGTTTCTGTCCTTGCCTGGGCGCAACTTAAGGACCCTTATTAGCTGATAAGGCTACACACCAAAACCAGCTCACTCTCAGTCCATCCTCATTCAGAAGCAACACTGCAGACTCACACACTCCCCCTCCCTATCGAACAGTACATTCAATATTATATTATGCTTACTATTGTGAAATGTTACCCTCATTACTTTAAAAACATGTCTAGACAATGCAAAATAAAAAATTCCTTCAATAGCACCTTAAAGACCAACTAAGTTTTTAATTTGGTATGAGCTTTCATGTGCATGCACACTTCGTCAGTGCATGCACACGAAAACTCATGCCAATTAAAAAACTTAGTTGGTCCTTAAGGTGCTATTGAAGGAATTTTTTTATTTTGCTTCGACTCAGACCAACACGGCTACCTACCTGTAACTATGTCTAGACAATGTTACATACAAACAACAGAAGCTCACATACGCTGCATGCCTTTAAGATGGATTTCCTGTCACTGATGTGAAGGAAAGTGTCAATTTGGAGAGAAAGAGGTTCTACACTTTGAAAAGCGTTCCATAATAACCAAAGCAGAATCCACAATCCTTCTATTTAAACCATTTCCCTTCTTTGAGTTAATTCATGGCTTGTAGAGTTTCCACTCTTACAGCTCTTACGCCTCAGAGTCTTTAGGTGGTTTGTAAGACTTCCACCACAACTGAACCTCTATCCACCCTAGGACTTACATGGTTTCTCCCCAGTATGAATTTGTTGATGTTTTGTAAGACGTCCACTCTGACTGAAGCTCTTTCCACACTCCATACATTTAAATGGTTTCTCTCCTGTGTGAGTCCGTTGATGTTGTCTAAGGTTTCCACTCTGACTGAAGCTCGTTCCACACTCCATACATTTAAATGGTTTATCCCCTGTGTGTGTTCGATGATGTGAATTCAGTTGCCCACCCCTACAGAAGCACTTTCCACATTCCATGCATTTAAATGGTTTCTGGCCCGTGTGAGTCCATTGATGAATCCTTAGTGCTCCACTATAAGTGAAGCATTTTCCACACTCAATACATTTAAATGGTTTCTCCCCCGTGTGAGTCCGTTGATGTCTTCTAAGGTTTCCAATAATAGTGAAACTCTTTCCACACTCAATACATTTAAATGGTTTCTCCCCCGTGTGAGTCCGTTGATGTCTTCTATGGTTTCCAATAATAGTGAAACTCTTTCCACACTCAATACATTTAAATGGTTTCTCCCCCGTGTGAGTCCGTTGATGAATTCTAAGGTCTCCACTCTCAGTGAAGCTCTTTCCACACTCTATACATTTAAATGGTTTCTCCCCCGTGTGAGTCCGTTGATGAATTCTAAGATTTCCATTATTTGTGAAGCATTTTCCACACTCAATACATTTAAATGGTTTATCCCCAGTGTGTTCCCATTGATGTCTTCTAAGGTTTCCAATAATAGTGAAACTCTTTCCACACTCAATACATTTAAATGGTTTCTCTCCTGTGTGAGTCCGTTGATGAATTCTTAGTGTTCCACTATGCGTGAAGCTCTTTCCACACTCCATACATTTAAATGGTTTCTCCCCCGTGTGAGTCCGTTGATGAATTTTAAGATTTCCATTATTTGTGAAGCATTTTCCACACTCAATACATTTAAATGGTTTCTCTCCTGTGTGAGTCCGTTGATGGCTTCTAAGGTTTCCAATAATAGTGAAACTCTTTCCACACTCAATACATTTAAATGGTTTCTCACCAGTGTGAGTCCGTTGATGGTTTCTAAGGTGTCCACTCTGATTGAAGCTCTTTCCACACTCCAGACATTTAAATGGTTTCTCCACCGTGTGAGTATGTTGATGGTTCCTAAGGATTCCACTCGCACTGAAGCTCTTTCCGCACTCCATGCATTTAAATGGTTTTTTAACGGCTTCTTCATTATTTGCATTGAAATGCCCCCCCAGATTTCTGGCGGCCTTCTCCATTGTCTTCTTTAGAGGGTGAAGGGGGGAGGAAATCCTATTTGTTTTCTAGGAAGAAAACAAAGGAATATTACACACATCAATCAACACCTGCTCTTATTTTAACATCTCATACATTCTCTCCTGCCCTCCATGTGTTCCAATTTTTTAAGAAAGGCAAATGAAATAATGTTAAATAATTGTAATGCATCATCAGCCTTTCATAACCCTTAATCAGCGTTAATGAAGTAGCATTATATTAGAATATGCTTGAACTGTGGAGTTTACTTTTTATAAAAAAAGTGGTTTCTCATAGGAAAGGGAGCTGCTCTATGTCCATGAACCTGCCCACTATTCATCAGGGTCCCAAGTTAAATGAATACAATTTTGTGCACTGGAAGCAACATTTGATAGTGCTTCTAGAAGCAAGATAAGTTTTGGAAGCTACAGTGGTACCTCAGGTTACAAACATAATTCATTCTGGAGGTCCGTTCTTAACCTGAAATCATTCTTAATCTGAGGTACCACTTTAGCTAATGGGGGCTCCCACTGCTGCCGCCACACAATTTCTCTTCTCAAGAACCTTCTACATGGGAGAAGATGCCAACTGCAGAAGCCTCTCTCTGGAGGAAGGTCACACAGAAGGAGATGTTGTACTGCATCAGAAGAAGACCTGGACTCTTACTGACCTACCTCCCGGTAAGAAGGCCATACGAAGGAAGTGGGTGTTTAAGATTAAGAAAGGGGCAGAAGAGGACTTCCGGTTTACCGCCATTGGGAAAAGTCATCCCAAAGGGGTCTCTGAGTTCTGGGACCCCTGCCTGGAGGAGATAGGAGGGTGGAAGCTAAACAACCCCCCCAGAAGAAACCCCAACCTGGGCTGGTTGGGGACGTGGGTCCAGCTGAGCCAGGAAGAGTCTCCCCGCTTCCCGCTAGCCCCCGGAGGCAGCGAGAGAGAGCGGGTGGCAGACAGGCTCTTGGAATGACGCTGCTCCATCCAGGTGCAGCTTGGAGACGGCACCAATTGAGCGGTGAATTCTTCCCAAATTGATTTGGATATTTCAATTGGAATATTACTTTTAATTTGAAAGAACTTGGACAATCGGAGAGGGGTTTAAAGGGATTGGGAAGTCGCCCCCCCCCCCAGCGCTGCGTTGAAATCGAAAGTAAAGACAAGCAGCTACAACCGGATGCTGTTTTTAAAAAATTAATATCTCTTAAACCCCAACTCGAAACCTCCCCAAATTCAGGGGAAAGGGAGAGTGGACTGTCTACTTGAGACCCCTGAAATCTTAGAAAATTGGACTTGATATTTCCGCTGCAATTTGCTCCGAAAGGGAGTCCCCCCCCCCCGGCAACCAGACAAGCTGACGTCACAATGCTCTGCTAGCCGTTTTGAACTTTTCAACCCTCGCTCTGTTTGGAAGGCCTTTGATCTATTCTGACAGCTGTCAGAGCCCTGTCAGAGCAGGAAAAAAGCAGGAAAAAAAGCAGTTTTCTGCCTGTGTGTTGAAAGGGGAATTAAAACAATCAATTTTAAAGACTTTGGCTGGATTATAAGATTGAAATAGACTGGAAATCTCCTTGATTGACTGTGCATTGCCCTCTATAGGCAGCTAGCTGTACCTTCATCTTTAGAGTAACTGCTGAGAACTAGGTTTATACTATCTTTGCTTAGATTTAAAAGACCTTGAAACTGCAGCTGCAAGCACCAGCAACAAAGAGAGTCTGTGGCTTAAGAATTCTGTTCTGATGATGTAGGTAGTCAAAAATCACCCAAAGAAAGATCTAAGGCTCAAGAAAAACTGGAAAAAGCAAGACAAGGTCAGGCTGCGGGCCTACCTAGGAGAGCATCTAACCCTGTACTACAATCTGGAGAAGTACAGGGAAGAAGAAGAAGAGGAGTTTGGATTTGATATCCCGCTTTATCACTGCCCGAAGGAGTCTCAAAGCGGCTAACAATCTCCTTTCCCCTCCTCCCCCACAACAGACACCCTGTGAGGTGGGTGGGGCTGAGAGACTTCGGAGAAGTGTGACTAGCCCAAGGTCACCCAGCAGCTGCATGTGGAGGAGCGGAGATGCGAACCCAGTTCCCCAGATTACAAGTCTACCGCTCTTAACCACTACACCACACTGACTCTCAGGGGGCACAACAAGGGCTACAAGGCTCGCAATTTGAGCAATTATTAACAGCCTTGACAGAAATCAAAGATCAATTGGATGTGAACTCGGCAGGTGTCAAAGCAGTGATCAACAGGTTGGATGGAATTGATGCATCGGTGAAAGCCAACACTGAGGCAATTAGTAAAGTGCAGAAAGATTCGAAGTTGGCTACAAAAGAAGCAAAAGAATGCAAAGAGCAAGTTAAAGCAGCTGCGGACAGAATTACAGAACTGGAACAGCAAAGAATTTTGCTTCAACGACAGGAGGAATCTACGTAGATTTCTGAGGCTTTTCTTCAAATGCAAGCACGCGAACACCAATTAATTTTGAGAAGATACCCGGAGGCAGATAAAGAAGGATTAGGCCTGAAAGACCAGGTGATAGAAGACTCCACAAACCAGTGGAAACTGGACAAAGAGGACCTTCAGAAAACGATACAAAAAGTATACAGACTGGGACCAAGAGGACAGAAGGGAGCCAAAACACCAGGAGACTGCATCATAGAGTTTCAGACAAGAGCCCAACGTGGCGAAATACTCAGTTGGCATTTTAAAGAAAATCTGAAGATAAAAGGAGAACAGGTGATCCTGTTCAAATTTATCCCAAGATTGTTCCTTTCATTCAGGAACTGTTATTTGGACCTGGCAAGTGCCCTGAAAAAGAAGAAAATTCCATTTCGTTGGGAATTTCTGGAGGGTCTGTTCTTTACATATAAAGACAGAAATACAAGAATCAGAAATCTTGACGATAAGAGAAAGTTTCTGGAGAGAAATGCAAAGGATCTGAACTTGGAAGTACCAGAACCCCCAGAACTACCATCAGATTTACTAGGAGCAGTCGGAGGAAAGTAAAGAAGGAACGTGGCATTAAAACTTTTAACTCTGAACGTACGAGGCCTTAACGCCAAAATTAAGAGAAGTCGGTTACAGCATGATCTGTAAAAGCAGAATTTGGATATTATATGCCTGCAGGAGACACACATCAAAAGACAACATAAAAAATTGTTATTCAATAAAAAATTAGGGCAAGCCTACATCACAGCAGATAAAGTTAAGAAAAGAGGAATCGTGATTTATGTCGAAGATAAATGGGAATCTAAATTACTATTTAAAGATGAAGAAGGTAGATATATTGCAGTGGAAGTAACAGCACAAGGCGAAAAATGTTTAATTTTGGGAATCTATGCGCCAAATGATGCGAAAGCAATTTTTTTCCAGAAGATTCATGATATCCTATTGGACTATATGGATTATAAAACACTGATTCTGGGGGATCTGAATGCAGTATCATCTACTTTAATGGACAGATCTCAAAGGCAGAAATTTACAAACGATGGAAGATTACCTAAATCCTTTTTTGAGATGGTGGAAAATTTGGATTTAATAGATGCATGGAGAATTAAAAACCCATTAGAAAAAGAAGGGACTTTCTACTCAGAATCCCAAAAATCGTGGTCAAGGATTGATTATATTTGAATTTCCAGAGAATTGGTACCTAGGATATCTAAATCGGAGATCTACCCAAGAACTTGTTCTGATCACAATGCTGTGGGACTTGATATCAAATTACATATACAGTGGTGCCTCGCTTAACGAATGCCCTGCTTAACGAAATTTCCGCTTAACGAAAGGTTTTTTCTAGCGGAGGTTGACTCGCTAGACGAATGCGTTTTACGAAAAATTCGTCTAGCGAATCGCGGTTTCCCATAGGAATGCATTGAAATTCAATTAATGCGTTCCTATGGGCAAAAAAAAAAAATCCCCCAAAAATCCAATGCATTCCTATGGGATTCGCTAGACAAATTTTTTCGTTATAAGAAAAGACCTGTGGAACGAATTAATTTCGTCTAGCGAGGCACCACTGTACAGGGTGCTTTCCGATGGAGAATGAATGAAGCTCTAATGAGAAATGAGAAATTAATAAAGGAGACCCAAAAAACCCTGAAAGACTACTTTGAGATAAACTTGAGAACAGAAACGGATAAAAGGGTGATTTGGGATGCAAGTAAAGCTGTCATGCGAGGATTTCTGATACAACAAAATGCAATAAGGAAAAAAAACAACAAAATGAGAAAAAATAAAAAATCTTGGAACAATTAAAAGAAAGAGAAAAGAAATTAAGAACAGACCCAAAGAATCAACAGTATCAGAAAAGCATTAAATTACTACAAGTTCAGTACTCACAGTTATTAAACCAGGAAATTGAATGGAAGATCAAAATGATGAATAAAAAAACTTTTGAATCAGCCAACAAATGTGGGAAATTGCTTGCTTGGCAGCTGAAGAGACGACAGAAGATGAATACGATCACAACTTTAAAAAAGTATAAGGAAATAATACAGAACCCTGCTGAAATAAACAATTATATAAGAAAGAAAAAGATCAAATGACAAGGATCAAACCATTTCTGGAGAAGAATGGACTGCAAAAGATTCCGCTAGAAATGAAAAATCTACTTAATTATAAAATAACAACACAGGAGATAGAACATGCAATAGGACAAATGAAGATATGAAAAGCACCAGGGCCAGATGGACTTTCAGCAAAATACTATAAAGTGTTAAAGGATTGGTTGATAGAACTGCTGAAGGACGTGTGTAATAATATTTTAAGAGGGGACAAAGCACCCGACACCTGGAAAGATGCCTACATAACCCTGATACCAAAACCAGATATGGACAGAACGCAAATGAAGAATTATCGCCCCATTTCCTTGTTAAATGTGGATTACAAAATTTTTGCAAATATCTTGGCTGCAAGATTCAAGAAAGTATTGAAAGACCAGATTCATCAAGATCAAGCAGGTTTTTTGCCTGCAAGACACATGAAAGATAATATTAGAAATATCATTGATATTTTAGAACGGTTGGAAGTAAAGATCAATACTAAAGCTGTGTTAATGTTTATAGATGCAGAAAAAGCCTTTGATAATATCTCATGGAGTTTTATGATACAGAATTTGGAAAATATGGAGGTGGGACAAGGATTTATTAATGGTATAAAAGCAATCTATTATGACCAGAAAGCGTCTCAGTGATCAAGATGGCGACGTGAACGGTAGCCTTGTTTTATGCTCGGTAAAGCTTTTGTTTTTATTTTCTGCTTTGAGGGGTTTTAAGGGCTCTAAGATGCCTTAGGGCGTTTATTTTAGAAGTTTTATGGTTTTATGGTTCAGATTATTTCTACTTCTCCCATAAATCTGCAAGATAACGCTGTAGATAAAGACTGTTAAAGGGAGCGGGGCTCATTAACAGCACAACCTGCCCTGACCCTGCAGTTTCAAGAAATTTTCTCCTTATCTTCTTGCGAAACGCTGCAGGCAGCATTCCAATGAAGCTACGAGCACTGCCAAAAAACAGACAAATATCAGGGATTTCCTGCCTGACAATGACCTAAATGAGATCTGTAGAAACTTCCCTACCGCAAACAGTTATGAGGTCCTTGCTCCCAGTACAGCTCATGAGGAGCCTACCGACATTGTGGATGGTCCACAACCAGCCTCGAGCCTGTGTATGAAGGAACAGAAGGAACAGACTCTCGAGTCCCTGCAAAAAACTTCACCTGAATTATCCCAGTCACCAGCCCAGTTAAACGAGGACCAAGAGGCACTGGAACTGCTAATCTGCCAGACTGAGTTGATAACACATACCATCACCAACTTATATAAAAGGCTGGATGGGATCGAAAAGAAGCTTGAAAAAGTCCTTGGCCTGTTCAGTTGCCCCCCCTCACTTCCTCAGCTTAACAATATTGCAAACTCCGCTCATCCCTGCCCAAGTGTGCAGGCCAACCTCGCACCAAAACAAATGAGATGCCTGCCCAACCATGTACAAAACTCAAGCCTGCAACTCCAAAACAGCAAACTTGCAGTACTGGTGGGAAATCACCCCTTGAACTATGACAAATGGGTGGATAAACACTCGGCCGCAAATTCCCTGACCCAACTGTTGGGGCAGACACTACGACCCGTAGATATCGTGGACATCTCATGGTTGCCTTCTGGACCTTATATGAGACGTATGGTTATTAACTTTAGAGCTGCCCATCTCGTTGCAAAGATCCTAAAACTAAGAAACCGTACAAGAAAATGGTACATCTATTTTACAAGGGTATTCACCAATCTGACCAGTACATCGCTATGCACCAGGATAGGTGCTGCCTGTGTTGATGCTGGGCCTGTGTGCCACAAAGAACAAATAGACGGGAGAATGGAGCCAGGGACCCCAAACAAGGGCAAATCTATTACCCCACAGGGAGTGGCAAGCCTGCCTGCAAATAACTTAATTGATTTTCTACACCCCCCGCTTGGTACCCTGGTCTCTACGTGCAACGAGCCTGATATTGGACTACCCAAGCAAGACCAGTCTGAAATGCTCTCGTCCTCATATGCCTCGATGCCGGAATTGGAGGCTTCCATCGTTCTAAGCCCAATACGCAATCAAGATTCACAGCATTTGTCAAATCCTGACCCGCTAGCAGTATCGACGCAAGATACAGCTGTTGACCTGTTACCTTTGCAACCTACACGGGTCAGCAAAGCCCTTGCTCTGGAAAAACCAGCTGAACATCTTGATATTTGTAATAGTGTCATCGAAGATCCTCTGGGCCACATAAACTTATTGGCCCCTCAGTTAAAGTTATTACACCTACCTAGGGACCAGCGACCTCAAACCTGGAACCACCAAGCAGGGCAGAAAGAGGATGAGCCTAATTCAGGAGCCTCAAACCATCGGAAAAGAGATTGACTGCCACTATTTCCACCATCACCCTATTTTCACATTCTATCTTGGAATGTGGCGGGATGGTTATCTAAGCAGGGTGATGTCGACCTTCTGGATTTCCTTACAAAATTTCAGATTATATGTCTACAGGAGACATGGTGTCTAGATCTCCATGTCCCTCCTTTACAGGGATATGAAGCCTTTGCTACCCCTGCGATAAAACCAAATATCCGAGGCCGACCTAGTGGTGGTTTAGTCACTTTTGTCTCTACCAAGCTAAAGTGCAAGGTCCGGCAACAGCAGTGGGTGAAGAGTAACAACTTACAAATCCTACTGATTTCTAGCAGTGAAGGAGGAGATTTCCTTTGCTTTAATATATATATCCCTCCCATGGGCACCCCTCCCCAGTCGTCACAAACCTGGGAAGATTTAGAGCTATGTTTGGAGAAGGCTGAACTAGAACTCCCTGGCATGGATATCCTGCTGGCAGGTGATTTCAACGCCAGGATAGGAAATGACATCAATATGTACTGCTCTAAATCTCAGTTCCTGCCAGAGGCAGACTGGTTTATTCCCTGGTCCTCTGACGATAAGGTCTTGAATAAGGCAGGCGTTACATTAATGGAGACTGCCTTCAAACATAATTTGTATAATTTGCATGGTACCTATATGGACAGGTCAGGGGGTTTCTTTTCTTTTCTCGGGCCTAGAGGTGCGAGCGTTACTGATCATATCCTGGTCTCCCCAAAACTTTTGGAGAGGTCACAGGGCTTCAGGACTTTCAATGGAATTGAGAGTGACCATCTTCCTATAGCAATCTCACTAACTCCCCTTGGTTTGGAGGATCCGCTACACCATCACTGTGCAGACCCACCTCCAACTCTGGCCCTCCGTAGGCGTAAATGGAACAGCGACCCTGAATCTAAAATCAAACAACACCTGCATTCATCAGACTTACTGGCCTTGAGAGACCAGTGTATCTTATCTAATTCTGACCCCTTTTCAACATTCCAGCGGGTCTCAGAGTCGCTCTTCCCACTACTTACGAACTCCAATCCTCCCAAACAACAAAACAATTCGAGGGCCTGGTTCGACAAAGACTGTAGGAACTTAAGATCCTTGCTTAGAAAATTACAAAATAAGGTAAAACAGGAAGGGACTCTGTCCTCCATGGAAAACCTGCACAGGTGGCGTTCTCATTATAACAATACTCTAAAATTTAAGAAATCCCTCTACAGAAAGGAACAATGGGAGGCACTTGACAAAGCGATCAAATTGCGGGACGACAAAAAATTCTGGGAAATAATTGCTCAGGGAGTTTCACCCAAAGGGAAAATTGTAACCAACAGTATTTCATCTAACTTATGGTACCAACATTTTCCCCAGCTATATACAGCTCCAAACATTGTTAAACCAAGCCAGTTTCCTCCTCTTAAAAACGATCTATTAATGGGCTGGGATCCTGTTACCGAATTAGAATGTTTACAGCTAATTAAAACACTCAAAAATGGCAAAGCTCCCGGTGAGGATATGATTCCTCCGGAGGTGTTTAAACTAAATGCCCAGTGGTGGGTCGCTATTTTGGCCCAACTTTTTACGGTAATAAATGATACATGCAGAATCCCACCAAACTGGAAACTGAGTCTCGTAGCCCCCATCTATAAGAAGGGAGACCCCCAAGACCCTTCAAACTACCGCCCCATAAGTCTCCTGGACATCGCGTATAAACTTTATACTCGTTACCTGCTAAATAAATTGGTTGACTGGGCTGACCACTCTAACTTGTTTAATCCGGAACAGGCAGGGTTCAGAAAGGGCCATAGCACAACAGGTCATTGTTTGGTACTACAGACAATGATAGCTAAGTATACAAAGGTACATAAGAGCAAACTTTTTGTGGCTTTTGTAGATCTTACATCTGCTTTTGACTCAATTTGTAGGGACAAATTATGGCAAAAACTATATCAAACAGATATTGATAGACGACTTCTCAAAATACTTAAGAGAGTTGCATACAGACACCATAGTTAAAATCAGAACTGGGATGTCAGGCAACTATATTGACCCAATGCCACTGGGGAAAGGAGTTAAACAGGGTTGCTTGTTAGCGCCATTCCTCTTTAATTTTTATATAAATGACATTGTTCAGCATATGGCGAAGTACAAGTCATCAGCTCCTGCCCTGGAAGGCAAACACCTGAATATATTGCTATATGCTGACGACATGGCTGTCATGGCACTTACTCCAAGGGGCCTACACAGCATGCTGGAGGGGCTCGCAGCTTATTGTTCCCAAAACTCTCTAAAGATAAACTATGACAAAACCAAAATTGTGGTGTTTACTAGAGCTCACCACACATTTAGAAGGTCTCTAGATGAACACAGAATTGAACAGTGTCCTTTTTAAAAATATCTTCATTCCCCCCCCCCCCCGCCCAAAAGCCCTCCCTCCCTTCTCAGCTGCCCTGTTTGCAGATTCAGGGGGAGCCAAAGCACATATTTATCTCTCTCCCGCCCCTCACAATATATATATATAGATATCTTTTGCACCTTTTTTTCCGGCCTCCTCCTCCTCCTCTTCTGGGAATGTGAATGGCAGCCCCTCCCCCTCCATCCTTCGCTCCCCCCCTCCCCCCTTCCTGCCTCTCTAGGAAGCGGAGCTCACTGACCCTTGGGGAGGAATGAGTGACGCCTCCCTCCCTCCCAGAAGACACAAATTCTCCTCCTTCCAAACAAGCTCTGAATATCCTGTTTCTTTCCTGATCATCTCCCAGCTTCGATCCCCGGAGGCGGCACAGAATGAGACACACACCCCCTTCAGAAAAAGTCCTCCCCCTTCCTCTCTTTTCATCCCTTCCCAGGAGAGGGGGGGAGGGGGATCCCGTCATTTCCCCACCCATTTCCCAACGTGGGGGAGGCAGGGCTGTGACGTAGAGTGTCCCCCGTTACAACAGCCCTGCAGAGTAGACCGGAGTTGGGATGCACCTTTTGGGCTTGGAAAAGTGACTTATGACAACCCTAAATGGCGTTATCCCTTGCCATTATATCTATCTATCTATCTATCTATCTATCTATCTATCTATCTATCTATCTATCATTTATCTATCTCTTCTATCCACTTATTTTATGTGAGCTGCTTGGAAGACAGCTTTGTCTCAAAGGCAAGATTGAAAAACAATGATTTCACCCCCACTGGTAACAAAGAGCTATTCCACCCCCCTCCTCTCCATGGGGGGCTGGCGACCTCCAGATCCAGGGCTCTCCCCCTTCCTTTCCCCCTTCTCCCCACTGCCCCTTTGAAGAGCCATAGCATCACAGAATCTGAGAACTGGAAGGGCCTGAAGGGTCATCTAGACCAACCCCCTGCAAGGCAGGCATCTCAGCTCAAGCATCCAGGACAGGTGGCCCCCCAACCTCTGCTGAGTCTGTTCCCCTGCCAAGCAGCTCTTGCTGTCCGAAAGGCTTTCCAAATGCTTAGTCAGAATCTCCTTTCTTGCAACTTGAAGCCATTGGTTGGAGTCAGACCCTACAGCCTAGAATAGAGGTATCTTTTTTTGTGGCTGCCTCACCCTGTGGACTCATGTTAAGCTAGTGGTCCACCAAGACCCCCAGATTCCTTTTCACATGTCCTGCTAGGAAGCCAGCTGTCTCCCATCCTCTCTTTGTGCAGGTGGTTCTTCCTGCCTAAGTGTAATAAAACAACCCTTGTGTTGCAGACTTGAGTCAATAAATCAAAAAAAGGGGGCAACACGTCGACCAATTCCAACTGATGAAATCTGCTTAATCTTTATGAACTGTGACATGCGAGACAGTGATCCAAGGGAATCTTCCTGTTTCGGTTTGGTCTTCTTCAGTTATTTAACTACAAAAATGATAATAAATATATATCTTTCATTATATCACACATTCAATTCACAAGTCTCTACAGTCCATCATCTCTAAGTATTGGAAAGATACAGAAAGATACAAGGATAAAACAAAACATACCTTAGTGATAGAATATAATCTGCGGAAGAGGGGTCTTACACATATGGAACCCCTGCTGCCTAAAGCAGGGAATAGAAAGCTTAATATAGAGGAGGGGTCAGCAACCTTTTTCAGCCGGGGGCCGGTCCACCGTCCCTCAGGCCATGTGGTGTCTTTATCTCTCTCCCGCCCCCCACAATATATATAGATATAGATATATTTCGCACCTCTTTTTCCTCCTCCTCTGCCGACCTGCTCCTCTTCTGGGAATGTGAATGGCGGCCCCTCCCCCCTCCCTGCCTCTCTAGGAAGCGGAGCTCACTGACCCTTGGGGAGGAATGAGTGACGCCTCTCCCCCCCCCCCAGAAGACACAAATTCTCCTCCTTCCAAACAAGCTCTGAATATCCTGTTTCTTTCCTGATTATCTCCCAGGTTCGATCTCTGGAGGCGGCAGGGAAAGAGACCCCCCCATCTCCCAAAAAGTCCTATCATCTCTTTTCGTCCCTTCCCAGGAGGGGGGGGGGCGGGGGATCCGGTCATTTCCCCGCCCATTTCTCAACGTGGGGGAGGCAGGGCTGTGACGCAGGATGTCCCCGTTACAACAGCCCTGCAGAGTAGACCGGAGTTGGGATGCATCTCTTCTATCCGCTTATTTTATGTGAGCTGCTTGGAAGACAGCTTTGGTTCAAAGGCAAGATTGAAATACAATGGTTTTCCCCGTTTGCAACAAAGAGCTATTCCACCCCCCTCCTCTCTTGGGCTGGCGACCTCCAGATCTAGGGCTCTCCCCCTTCCTTTCCCCCTTCTCCCCACTGCCCCTTTGAAGAGCCATAGCATCACAGAATCTGAGAACTGGAAGGAGCTGAAGAGTCATAGGATCATAGAGTTGGAAGAGACCACAAGGGCCAACCAGTCCAACCCCCTGCCAAGCAGGAAACACCATCAAAGCATTCTTGACATAGGCCTGTCAAGCCTCTGCTTAAAGACCTCCAAAGGAGGAGACTCCACCACACTCCTTGGCAGCAAATTCCACTGTCGAACAACTCTTACTGTCAGGAAGTTCTTCCTAATGTTTAGGTGGAATCTTCTTTCTTGTAGTTTGACTCCATTGCTCCGTGTCCGCTTCTCTGGAGCAGCAGAAAACAACCTTTCACCCTCCTCTATATGACATCCTTTGATATCTTTGAACATGGCTATCATATCACCCCTTAACCTTCTCTTCTCCAGGCTAAACATACCCAGCTCCTTAAGCCGTTCCTCATAAGGCATCGTTTCCAGGCCTTTGACCATTTTGGTTGGACACGTTCCAGCTTATCAGTATCCTTCTTGAACTGTGGTGCCCAGAACTGGACACAGTACTCCAGCTGAGGTCTGACCAGAGCAGAATACAGTAGTACTATTACTTCCCTTGATCTAGATGCTATACTCCTATTGATGCAGCCCAGAATTGCATTGGCTTTTTGAGCTGCTGCATCACACTGTTGACTCATGTCAAGTTTGTGGTCTACCAGGACTCCTAGATCCCCTCGGAACTGTTGTCTTTCAGGATCCCCCACGAATCTAACCCACATTACTGTAATGTAAACATTTATCCCAAGAAAATAAGGATGTTTTAAAGGGTAGAGGTAAAGGGCCCCTGACCATTAGGTCCAGTTGTGGACGATTCTGGGGTTGCAGCGCTCATCTCGCTTTACTGTCCGAGGGAGCTGGCGTACAGCTTCCAGGTCATGTGGCCAGCATGACTAAGCCGCTTCTGGTGAACCAGAGCAGAGCAATTGGTTCCGAACCGCTGACCTTCCGATTGGCAAGCCCTAGGCTCAGTGGTCCCATGAAAGGGTAAAGGTAAAGGGCCCCCTGACCATTTATCCCAATAAATATACCAAAATAGGATGTCCTATTTCATTACTACTACTACTCCTCTGGTTGGCTTCCGAGAGAGAGAGAGAGAGAGAGAGAGAGAGAGAGAGAGAGAGAGAGAGAGAGAGAGAGAGAGAGAGAGAGAGAGCATCTTCAGAATGCTTTGTGGATCGACCCAAACAACAGGATTCAAGTTACAAGAAAGGCAACTCCAACTCAATGTCAGGAAGAACTTTCTGGCAGTTAAGAGCTGCTTGACAGTGGAACGGTCTCTCTCCTTCCTTGGAGGGCCACCTGTCTTAGATGTTTGAGTTGAGATTCCTGCATTGCAGGGCGTTAGACTAGATGACCCTTGGGTGTAGCTTCCAGCTCTACAATTCTATGGTTTAATGTACAGTGGTGTCTCGCTAGATGAATTTAATTCGTTCCAGGACTCAATTCGTCCTACGAAAAATTCGTCTAGCAAGTCGCGGTTTCCCATAGGAATGCATTGAAACTTAATTAAGGGACAGGGACCCAGATGGCGCTGTGGTTAAACCACTGAGCCTAGGGCTTGCTGATCAGAAGGTCGGCGGTTCAAATCCCTGTGACGGGGTGAGCTCCCGTTGCTTGGTCCCAGCTCCTGCCAACCTAGCAGTTCGAAAGCACGTCAAAATGCAAGTAGATAAATAGGTACCGCTACAGCGGGAAGGTAAACGGCGTTTCCATGTGCTGCTCTGGTTTGCCAGAAGCGGCTTTGTCATGCTGGCCACATGACCTGGAAGCTATACGCCGGCTCCCTCGGCCAATAATGCGAGATGAGCACGCAACCCCAGAGTCGGTCACGACTGGACCTAATGGTCAGGGGTCCCTTTACCTTTATGGGCTCCGGGGGAGTGGCGGCAGTGGCGCTTGCTCTCTTGGCTCGGGGAAGGCAGGCAGGCAGGCAGGCAGGCGCCCTTCCCCCGCACCGCCGCACCTTATGGCTCGGGATCTCCAAAATGTTATTCTTTGTGGACCTTAAGATACACCGTGGGGCATACCAGGAGAGGCGGTCCTGTATGTACGAGGTCTTTAAAGGTCAAAACCAACACCTTAAATCTGATCCTGTACTCCACTGGGAGCCAGTGCAGCTGGTAAAACACTGGATGAATATGGTCCCACAGCAGGGACCCCGTAAGGAACCTCGCTGCGTCATTCTGCACCCGCTGGAGTTTCTGGGGCAGCTTCAGGGGCAGCCCTGCGTAAAGTGAGTTACGATAATAAAGCCTGGAGGTGACCATCACATGGACCACTGTGGCCAGATCAGGGCGAGAACGGTAAGGGACCAACTGTTTAATGTGGCGGAGATGGAAAAATGCCACCTTAGCTATGGCTGCAACCAAACTCTTGACAGAAGGCGCTGGCACTAATTGAGCCCCCACAACAGATGGGAGTTGGCCCCCCAACCCCATGTCGTCCCGACCCAGCCAGAGGACCTCTGTCTTCGAAGGACTTAACTTCAACCGGCTCCCACCTAGCCGTCGAGCCACAGCTTCCAAACACCTGGTCAGTGTGTCCGGGGCCGAGGCAGGGCGGTTGTCCACCAGCAGATAAATCTGGGTGTCATCAGCATATTGATGACAACCCAGCCCAAAACTCTGGACAATCTGAGCAGGGGGACGCATGAAGATGTTAAAAAGCATCGGGGAAAGGATTGTGCCCTGCGGCACTCCACACACCAAGGAGTCCCGTGGCCACAACTCCTTCCCTAGCGCCACCCTCTGTCCCCGACCTGAGATAAAGGGGCGCAGCCATTGTTGGACTGTGCCCTGAATCCCCACGTCGGCAAGGCGGTGGTCTCAAAGTTTGTGATCGACCATGTTGAAGGCTGCTGACAGATCTAAAAAGAATCAGCAGTCCTGACCCGCCTTGATCCAGCTGTCTACGGAGATAATATGTTAGGGCGACCAGAGCCGCCTCGGTCCCATAACCAGGGCGAAAGCCGGACTGAAATGGATCCAGAGCCGAAGTTTCATCCAGAAACCTACCCAGCTGATCGGCAACCGCTCTCTCAATTACCTTACCCAGGTATGGAAGATTTGAAACCGGGCGGTAATTGGAAAGATCTAAATAATAGGTGCTTTCAGTCTTTCTGTCTCTTCATGGTTCCATTATTGTGATTATAACAGTGGGAGTGATGCTGCTGTTCCTATAATATTAATCTAACTCTGCTTCCAAAGCAACACCACCAAACTCAGAACAATTTTGTGCAACTCTCCATTCCCATATATAAACATTTCCACCTCCCTCCACCAAACACCAAAACCAGCTCACTCTCAGTCCGTCCTCATTCAGAAGCAACACTCCAGACTCACACACTCCCCCTCCCTATCTAAAAGTACACTAAATATTATATTATGCTTACTATTGTGAATTGTTACCTTGATTACTTTAAATACATCTCTAGACAATGTTGTATACTGCGTTTCTCACATTTTAAGACGTGCCTATAAAATAAGCCATGGCACAATTTTCATGCGTTGAAAAAATATAAGACATACCCCGAAAATAAGCCTCGCCAAAACACCAGCGCCGCGTGGAGCCCCGAGCCAGCAGGACCCAGCTGAAGCACCGACAAAGCGCCCGGCAGCGCCGCACAGAGTGCCCCGAGCCGCAGGAGAAGGAGGAGGATTCAAAGTGCTACAGAGCACTGCTGGGTTCCGCTGGCTCGGGGTGCTCCACGTGGTGCTGCTGGGCGCTTTGTCGGCGCTTCAGCGGGGCGCGCTGTTGGGTCCCGCTGGCTCGGCACTCCACGCGGTGCGTGCTGCGGGCCCCGCTGGAGCACCCCGAGCCAGCGGGGCCCAGCAGTGCTCTGTAGCACTTTGAATCCTCTTCCTCCTGCGGCTCGAGGCGCTCTGTGCAGCGCTGCCGGGCGCTTTGTCGGCGCTTCAGCGGGTCCCGCTAGCTCGGGGTTCCACGCGGCGCTGCTCGGTGTTTTGGCGAGGCCCTCCAGAACTACACTTAGCACTACGGCTTATTTTCGGGGTATGTCTTATATTTTTGTCCAGAAAGTATTTAAACGAGATCCAGTGAAAATATAACCAGCTGGTGTCAAGTAGGAGAGAAACAGGTTCTACACTCTAATAACCAAAGTATATTCCACATTCCTTCTATTTAAACCGTGTCTCTTCTTTTGATGGCCTGTAGAGTTTCCACTCTTACAACTCTTAACACTCCGAGTCTTTTGATGGTTTGAAGACATCCACTACAACGGAATCTCTATCTAATGCCCTAGCTTTTCTTTTTTTAAAAAAACCAATTTATTAAATTTTCCAATTACAAACCAATTATATCATATCAATTATTTCAAATTATACAAATACATATCAATTAAACCAAATATTATGCCAAATCATAATTTTATTTACTTATTTATTTTGGACTTCCCAGGCTTCAATGTCTGGGGATTCTGAGTAATGCCACCCTAGTCCAAATTTCAAAATCTTATCATTATAATCCAAAAGAAGGTATAAAAACAGATTTGGTGATCTGCTTAATTTAAAGAATGCATGAAGAGAGAAAATTATTAAAGATAGGGAGAAGTTACATTATTATTAGGGAATTAGGGCGAAAACAAGCAAATGAAGAAAAAGATGGATAAATGATAAGTCGACAATCGGAAGTTTTTTAGAGCTTAATTTTAAATGTTTTTTCTTTATTCCCCCTATTTTCCTTCTTCTTCTCTTTTTTCTCTCTTCTCCTCTCTCCCTATTTGTTTCCCCTCTATATCTTCCTCTCTCCTACCTTTCTAGATCCTGCTATTTTGTTTTAGTTTTGCTGTATTGGAACAATTTTTCTTTGATATTTGAGGATACCAAAAGGATAACTTTACATAATTTTGTAAAGATATGTCTATTTGGGAAATTATGTTGTTTATGTATTTTATGTTCTGTTTGTCTATTTGTGTTATGTTATATTATGTTTTGTTATATTTCATTATATTATAATTTGTTAAGTTATGCTATGTTATTTTTCTTTATTACTATGATGATACGCTAATGTTCACTACGGTTTAACGATTTAAATAAAGATTTTGTTTTGTTTGTTTTTTTAAAAAATGCCTGGGGATTCTGAGTAACGCTACTCCCTGCCATCGTAGTCCAAATTTCTAAATCTTATCATTATAATCCATTATAGTCCCGATCTTTTCCCAGCAATTCTTCTAGTTGTTATCTTCCTCTTTTGTCGCAGCTTTTGTGATAGACATGAAGCGAGATTTAACACAAAATCATTCTTCCCGTGTGGGTTTTTTGTCCAGTCCAGCCTCCCCATAAATCCTCCTTTTACAAACTGGAGTGCTTCTCTGGCCGCGCCGACATTCAAGCAGGAGCAGACGCCATCTTGAAGATCTCAGATATCGTATTCCAGCTTCTCCTCAAAAAGTCCACCGATTGCCGAAATGCAGCTTTTTCAGGCGGGGAACAGCCAAATAGAAATATTCACACTCTTCTTATAACAGATTTATGGCTCCCCCGCCCTTTAGCTGCTCTCTGCCTCCTGAATCTTCAATTAGGCAGCTCTTATCTTGTTCAAATTCAAAGTGCGTCACGGCTCATAAATCCACTTATAATTGTCCAGAAAGTATTTAAACGAGATCCAGTGAAAATATAACCAGCTGGAGAGGTTTTGCTCTTGCATACTTAGCAGAACAGCTTCCAAAAACATACAGAATGTCAATCCTCTATTATATAAACTCCAATAGCCACACAGTTTATTTCCTAATTTCTCGTTTGTTCCAAATATTAAGGACCATCCGTCCAGGGAAGGTGGTTAGTGCTTCTTAAGGTATAGAAAAAAAAACAGTTTTGCTTCCCTTTTCGTTCCGTCCAGATCATTTCCCCCCCCCCCCTTGATGTGGTATTTCCTCGATTCACTTATCACTCAGAAGCTGGAATTCCGGGCAGTATCTTCTCCTCCGTCTTTTGAAGCATGTCCATGAATTTAAATCCAATTATTTCTCTTAAATCCTGGAACTCGCATCTGGAACGAGCACCCATGAGGGCCCGAACTCCTGGAGGCCACCCTGTTCGAGTGTAAGAAGTCCACTCTCAGTGAAGCTCTCCCCACACTCAATGCATTTAAATGGTTTCTCCCCTGTGTGAGTCCTTTGATGAATTCTAAGCTCTCCACTCTGACTGAAGCTCTTTCCACACTCTATACAGTTAAATGGTTTTCCTTGTGTGAGTCTGTTTGTATTCTTAGTGTTCCACTACAAGTGAAGCTCTTTCCACACTCCATACATTCAAATGGTTTTTTCCGTGTGGGTTTGATTATGTAAATTAAGGCTGTCACTTCTACTGAAGCTTTTTCCACACTCCATGCATTTAAATGGTTTCTCCCCCGTGTGAGTTTGATGATGAATTCTAAGGTGTCCACTCTGACTGAAGCTCTTTCCACACTCAATACATTTAAATGGTTTCTCTCCTGTGTGAGTCCGTTTATGAATTCTAAGATATCCACTGTCAGTGAAGCTCTTTCCACACTCCAGACATTCAAATGGTTTCTCCCCTGTGTGAATCCGTTGATGAATTCTAAGGTGTCCATTGCGACTGAAGCTCTTTCCACACACCATGCATTTAAATGGTTTCTCCCCCGTATGAGTCCGTTTATGAGTTCTAAGTACTTGATTAGAAGTGAAGCCCTTTCCACACTCCATGCATGCAAATGGTTTCTCCCCTGTGTGAGTCCGTTGATGAATTCTAAGATTTCTACTCTGACTGAAGCTCTTTCCACACACTATACATTCAAAGTGTTTTTCCCCTTTGTGAGTTTGATTATGTAAATTAAGGCTGTCACATCTACTGAAGCTCTTTCCACATTCCTTACATTTAAATGGTTTCTCCCCTGTGTGAGTTTGATGATGAATTGTAAGGTGTCCACTCTGATGGAAGCTCTTCCCGCACTCCTTACATTTAAATGGTTTCTCCCCTGTGTGAGTCCGTTGATGAACTCTAAGGTGTCCATTGCGACTGAAGCTCTTTCCACACACCAGGCATTTAAATGGTTTCTCCCCTGTGTGAGTTTGATGGTGGTTAGTCAATGCTGTACCATCAATATAGCTCTTCCCGCACTCCATACATTTAAATGGTTTCTCCCCTGTGTGAATCCGTTGATGAATTCTAAGGTGTCCATTGCGACTGAAGCTCTTTCCACACACCAGGCATTTAAATGGTTTCTCCCCCGTATGAGTCCGTTGATGAGTTCTAAGTACTTGATTAGAAGTGAAGCCCTTTCCACACTCCATGCATACAAATGGTTTCTCCCCCATGTGAGTCTGTTGATGAATTCTAAGGTGTCCACTCTGACTGAAGCTCTTTCCACACTCCAGACATTTAAATGGTTTCTCTCCTGTGTGAGTCCGTTTATGAATTCTAAGATATCCACTGTCAGTGAAGCTCTTTCCACACTCCAGACATTCAAATGGTTTCTCCCCCATGTGTGTCCGTTGATGAATTCTAAGCTTTCCACTGTTATTGAAGCTCTTTCCACACTCCATACATTTAAATGGTTTCTCCCCTGTGTGAGTCCGTTGATGAATTCTAAGATATCCACTCGCACTGAAGCTCTTTCCACACTCCATACATTTAAATGGTTTCTCCCCTGTGTGAGTCCGTTGATGAATTCTAAGGTGTCCACTCTCACTGAAGCTCTTTCCGCACTCCATACATTTAAATGGTTTTTCCCCTGTGTGAATCCGTTGATGAATTCTAAGGTGTCCATTGCGACTGAAGCTCTTTCCACACACCATGCATTTAAATGGTTTCTCTCCCGTATGAGTCCGTTGATGAGTTCTAAGTACTTGATTAGAAGTGAAGCCCTTTCCACACTCCATGCATACAAATGGTTTCTCCCCTGTGTGAGTCCGTTGATGAATTCTAAGATTTCTACTCTGACTGAAGCTCTTTCCACACACTATACATTCAAAGTGTTTTTCCCCTTTGTGAGTTTGATTATGTAAATTAAGGCTGTCACATCTACTGAAGCTCTTTCCACATTCCTTACATTTAAATGGTTTCTCCCCTGTGTGAGTTTGATGATGAATTGTAAGGTGTCCACTCTGATGGAAGCTCTTCCCGCACTCCTTACATTTAAATGGTTTCTCCCCTGTGTGAGTCCGTTGATGAATTCTAAGGTGTCCATTGCGACTGAAGCTCTTTCCACACACCAGGCATTTAAATGGTTTCTCCCCTGTGTGAGTTTGATGGTGGTTAGTCAATGCTGTACCATCAATATAGCTCTTCCCGCACTCCATACATTTAAATGGTTTCTCCCCTGTGTGAATCCGTTGATGAATTCTAAGGTGTCCATTGCGACTGAAGCTCTTTCCACACACCAGGCATTTAAATGGTTTCTCCCTCGTATGAGTCCGTTGATGAGTTCTAAGTACTTGATTAGAAGTGAAGCCCTTTCCACACTCCATGCATACAAATGGTTTCTCCCCTGTGTGAGTCCGTTGATGAATTCTAAGTTTTCCACTCTGACTGAAGCTCTTTCCACACTCCATGCATTTAAATGGTTTCTCCCCTGTGTGAGTTTGATGGTGGTTAGTCAATGCTGTACCATCAATAAAGCTCTTTCCACACTCCATGCATTTAAATGGTTTCTCCCCAGTGTGAGTCTGTTGATGTTTTCTAAGTGTTCCACTGTCACTGAAGATCTTCTCACACTCCATTCTTTCAAACTGCTTCTCCTCTCTCTTTTCACACTCCATGTATTTAAATGCTTTCTTTGTTATTCCCATTGAACGTGGCCCCCCAGAATTCTGCCTGTCTTCTCCATTGCCTGCTTTGGGGGGCGAAGAGGGGAGGAACTCCTATTTGTTTTCTAGGAAGAGAAGAAAGGAATATTACAGACATCAATCAGCACGTGCTCTTATTTTAAAATCTCTCTTGTCCTCCATGTTCCCAGTTTTTAGCAAATACAAATGAAATAATGTCAAATAAAGGTAATGCAGTTCAGAAGCATTATCTTAGAATACGGTTGAAATGTGGGGTTTACTTTTTATAAAAAGTGGTTTTTATAAAAGACCTCGAGATCTTTATTAATCACCTGGACAGTCCCTTTTGCCTCAGGAGGTGCATATTGACCATTTTTGGAGACCCATATATAAGTATTGTGGTCGGCTGAAGGAGTGCTCAGGTAGGAGAATGTTCTTGGGGTTGGACCTGCCGCCTGACACTGGCCTACCTTAGTGGAGATTCCCAGTCCAAGCCTCTCTCACTGTTCTTCCCCCTTTGCTCCTACTGGAAATCATTTACAGTGGTCCCTCGACTCACGAACTTAATCCGTTCCGAATGCACATTCGTAGGTCGAAAAGTTCGTAAGTTGAAAAGTGGTTTCCCACGGGGGAAAAAATATTAGGAAAAATTCGTAAGTCGAAAAAATTGCATTTAAAATTCGTAAGTTGAGGAAACCACATTTAAAACCGCAAACGGTTTCCGTTCGGATGTAGAAAAATTAGTAAGCGTGCGGCCATTTGTCCCGTTCGTAAGTCGAAAACTTTGGATGTTGAGTAATTCGTAAGTCGAGGGACCAATGTATTAAATTTGTATATTTCTCTTTATTTGAAGATCACAATATAAAAATATGTGTGGCACTGAAAAAGGTAAATATTAAAGGTGAAGATTGTGGGAAAGAAAAGAAAGAAGATTACTCAGGAGAAAGGAAGTGAAACCGGTGATGTTTCCGCCTGAGTGTAAAGGAGAAGCCAATATTTAAATCAGTTTCTAAGATAAGATATCTTTATTGTCATTGTTCCCTTGCGGGAACAACAAAATTACAGGGAAATTACATATTCCCTGGCTGTTTTTCTCAGCCACGATTGTGTATTAGAACCTTTGCCACAGATTTCATTTGTTCTTTTTCAGGTAAATCTTTATTTACTATCTTAAATTCATACTTCTTTAAACCTACGGTAATCACAATTGTAACAAACAATTAACTACAGCATATCTTCTTCCCCTAAATTCATAATAAATGTTAATTAACTTAGTAATAAAAATAATAAAAATAAACCATCTATAAAAGAAAAGAAAAAGGATTAAGACATAGCCAACTTCCCGACATTTCCCGATGTATTTTACCTTTGCAACATTGAAAGTACTCACACTCTTCTCCTATTCTTAGTCAATTTTTAGTACTTTCTTATGACATGTCATATCCAGTTCCTTTATTTCTAAGAGTTTATCTTGCCATTCCCTTACTGTAGGTTTATTTTCTTCTTTCCAATTTGCCGCAATCAGTATCTGGGCTGCCGCTACGGCATATAAGAACATTTCTCTTCTATTGTTTGGAATGTTCTTACCTAATATTCCGAGGAGGAACGCTTCTGGTCTTTTCACCAACGTTACCTTAAATATCTTTTTCATTTCGTCAGAAACGAGGTTCCAAAATTCCTTAACTTTTCGGCAGGCCCACCACATGTGGTACATGTCTCCCTTTACTTCTCCACATTTCCGACATTTATCAGATTTTTTAAAAAT
Source organism: Zootoca vivipara (assembly GCF_963506605.1). NCBI lineage: Eukaryota > Metazoa > Chordata > Lepidosauria > Squamata > Lacertidae > Zootoca > Zootoca vivipara. The sequence continues at coordinate 517,156 of NC_083277.1, forward strand.
CTGACATTTTAGCCACAGATTTCATCCACACACACCTTTAGTGTGGGCAGCAGTGCAGGAAGGCAGGGCGGGGGGAGGGAGGGACAGCGCTGCAAGTGGTCAGACCCACTGTACCTTCCTAAGCAAGCAACTTTGGGGGTGAACAATTTCCTTTAAAAAGCTCTTCCCCGGGGGCCGGCAGGGGTTTCTGCGCTGCTGAGTGTGGACACCGTGGATTCATAGTGTTAGGGTCTCAAGAACCCTTAAGATCCAGTTCCACCAACTCCCAAGTAACTGAGCCCCTAGGGCAGGCTTGTCCAAAGTCCGTTTCAGGGGCCTAATCCGGCCCCTGTGGCAGTTTATTTCCTGTGGTAAAAGTCTAAATAAAGGTCCACTTTTCAACTTCTACTCTAAAAAAAGGTCCACAACTTTGGTTGGCCCTTTGACAGGCCCTCACGTCCCTTCCCTTCATCAAATCTGGCCCTCTTTGGACACCACTGCCCTAGGGGAACCTTCTATGCTGAGGTGAGGCATCTCTGGCCCTCCAGAAGTGGTTGGACACAAAGTACCATCATCCCAAGGAAAGATGGCATATGGCCAGGGATGAGGGGAGCCTTATCTGGTGGGACACACTTTCTCCATCTTCCTCCTCCCCTGAAAACGCTGAATATCTGTATTTCATTTCCTCCTCCTTCTTCCCTGATCTCCAAGATCTTCCTGATACAGTCCAACTGCACACATTCCCAAATAATCCTGCACCACTGACTTCCTGAGGCTGCTGCATTGTGTCGAGGACACTGGCAATGGGACAGCACCTTCCCCTGGATGAGAGGATAGAGTAGGCATTGGCAACCTCCGGCCCACGGGCTGGATGCGGCCCACGGAGGCCGTTTATCCGGCCCACGAGCCACATTGAAATTGCAATAATAGTAATAGTAATAGTAATAATAATAATAATAATAATAATGCAGGCTCTTGAGGGGGGAACACGGGACCCCACCCATTTCCATAGCAATCTTCCCAATCTCTTAAATCCCACAGATGTGAGATCTGATATAGTGGGAATATATAGCCGGCATTTGAGTGGTAGTGGATAAAGAATGAGTTGGACAATAATATTAAGGATACATAGTGTTGTAAGAATGTAGTAGATAAATAGTTAGCGGAATATATAACAACGGGAATACATTCATGTTTAAAATATAATTTATGCATTAGGGATTAACAGGAAGTCAAAACTGTGGTTATATATAATTCTGAAATATGGGGGAATTTTCTTTTCTTTTCTTTTTTTATGTTTACTCACTTAGGTTGCGGTTATATGTATTTTCTTTTTTGTTCTCATGCCGAACTATAAAAGATAACAACTTAGGTGGAGTGGTATAATAATAATAATTATTCTATTAAAAGGTATAGTCTTATAGGATATGTGATAGAGAACAACATAGTGAAAAGCAATACAGTGGTACCTCGGTTTAAGTACACAATTGGTTCCAGAAGTCTGTACTTAAGCTGAAGCGAACTTTAGAATCCTAGAGTTGGAAGAGACCACAAGGGCCATCCAGTCCAACCCCTTGCCAAGCAGGAAACACCATCAAAGCATTCCTGACAGATAGCTGTCAAATCTCCGCTTAATGACCTACAAAGAAGGAGACTCCACCACACTCCTTGGCAGCAAATTCCACTGCCGAACAGCTCTTACTGTCAGGAAGTTCTTCCTAATGTTGAGGTGGAATCTTCTTTCTTGTAGTTTGAATGCATTGCTCCTTGTCCGCTTCTCTGGAGCAGCAGAAAACAACCTTTCACCCTCCTCTATATGACATTTGAACATGGCTATCATATCACCCCTTAACCTTCTCTTCTCCAGGCTAAACATACCCAGCTCCCTAAGCCGTTCCTCATAAGGCATCGTTTCCAGGCCTTTGACCATTTTGGTTTCCCTCCTCTGGACACGTTCCAGCTTGTCAGTATCCTTCTTGAACTGTGGTGCCCAGAAATGGACACAGTACTCCAGGTGAGGTCTGACCAGAGCAGAATACAGTGGCACTATTACTTCCCTTGATCTAAATGCTATACTCCTATACTTTCCCATTGAAAGTAATGGAAAGTGGATTAATCTGTTCCAGACGAGTCCACGGAGTACTTAAACTGAAAGTACTCAAAAAGAAGCATCCTTAAACCGAGGTATGACTGTACTCAGTGGTGGAGCTTCATGCTACGGCACCAGGGGCGGGGTCTGGCGCCTATTCTGGGGGCGGGGCGGGCAGCCGCCCTTCACCCCTGCTTGCTCCGCCACTGACTGTACAATGTTATAACAAATGATTAACTGTTTAATGTATTTTTTTGTTTTATTGTGATTATTAGTTTGTTTTGTGATACAAAAAAATTTAGATAATAAAAATTTATCTAAAAAAAAGAAGATATACTGTGGTGGGAATATTGGTGGAATGGAGAGAAGGAGTTGGACACAGGTATCTCTGGATAGGAACCCTTTAGATGCTTCTCCCCAGAAACACAGGCATGTGGGAGAGACTGTAGTTGCCAAGACAGAAGCCTCAAAGGGCGGAAATCATAAAGTGGGCTTCCTCCCTTTCCTCTTTCCCCCCATGGTTGGACTCCCTATAACAGCCCCCAGTGCCCCATGCAGGAGCTGACCTGGGACTTATGGCAGGGCAAGGACTGAGCTTCAAGGGAGGAGACGGTGGGTGGATCAGGCCTCCTGTTCAGGGATCTCTCTCTGGTCTTCTCCAAGGAGATTCCTGGGCAGGAGGGAGAAGTCAAGGCAGGCAGCCCCCAAGTCTCTCTCTCTTTCTCCAAGATGGCTTCCATTCCTCCCCCAGGGATGCTTCCCTCCCTCCCTCTGCCCCCCAACTTCCTCTGCCCTCCTCCCTCCACCCCCAGTCTCCCCTTTGCCCAGAGGCCCCCCTGGCAGGCTCACCCTTCCTGCCAAATCTCTCCCAAGCGCCCCCCCTCTCCATCCGGAGGGGCCTCGCCAGATGAGCAGGGAGGGGGGAGAGGAGGGAGACGGGGGGTCTCTATCCAGGCCTCTCTCCCCCCCTTTAACGCTTCCATGGACTCCCTCTCTCTGATTCTCCACCCAAAGGGGAGCCAGGATCGCGGCACCCCAGGGATTCCTGCCAGGGGGAACCCGGAACTGGCAGAGAGACGCGGAATTGGGCCCTGGGTTCAAGTATCAGCCTTGGGGGGGGGCTCCCATTTCCATTCCCCCTACTTTTCTTTCACCCCCCCTCCCCAAATCCTGCCCTCACTTCCCAACAGTCCTGTTTGCAGATTAAGGGGGAGAAAAAGCGCATCCTTCTCTCCCCCTCCCCACAATATAAAGATCTATTTTGCACCTCTTTTCCCTCCTCCTCCTCCTCTGCTGACCTGCTCCTCTTCCGGGAATGTGGATGGAGGCCCCTCCCCCTCCCACCTTGGCTCCCCCTCCCCCCTCCAAACCTCCCTGCCTCTCTAGGAAGCGGAGCTCACTGACCCTTGGGGGGGGAATGAGTGACGCCCCCCTCCCTCCCAAAAGACACAAATTCTCCTCCTTCCAAACAAGCTCTGAATATCCCGTTTCTTCCCTGATCATCTCCCAGGTTCGATCCCCGGAGGCGGCAGGGAAAGAGACCCCCCCCACCTCCCCAAAAGTCCACCATCTCTTTTCATCCCTTCCCAGGAGGGGGGGGGGAGGGGGATCCGGTCATTTTCACACCCCGTTCTGCAAAGTAGACCGGAGTTGTTAGGCGCGTTTGAGGCATCCGCACTTATTTTATGTGAGCTGCTTGGAGGACAGATTTGGTTCAAAGGCAAGATTGGAATACAGTGGTTTTCCCTATTCATAACAAAGAGCTATTCCACCCCCCTCGTCTCCTTGGGCTGCCGATCTCCAGATCCAGGGCTCTCCTCCTTCCTTTCCCCCTTCTCCCCACTGCCCCTTTGAAGAGCCATAGCACCACAGAATCTGAGAACTGGAAGGGCCTGAAGGGTCATCTAGACCAACCCCCTGCAAGGCAGGCATCTCAGCTCAAGCATCCAGGACAGGGGGCCCCCCAACCTCTGCTGAGTCTGTTCCCCTGCCAAGCAGCTCTTGCTGTCCGAGAGGGTTTCCAAATGCTTAGTCAGAATCTCCTTTCTGGCAACTTGAAGCCATTGGTTGGAGTCAGACCCTACAGCCTAGAATAGAGGTATCTTTTTTTGTTGCTGCCTCACCCTGTGGACTCGTGTTAAGCCAGTGTTCCACCAAGACCCCTGGATCCTTTTCACATGTATTATTATTTACTAGTGGTTTTCAGCCCGTTTAATAACGGGCGCTAGAATCCTGGGGTTCAGAGAAGCGCTTGCGCAGCGCTTCTCCGAACCCTGGGACCCGTCCTTGCTGTCGGCGGCAGGGGGACAGGAACGGAGGAGCGCTTTCTCCTTCCTTCCTCTCCCCCAGCCGCCGACAGGAAGGACGCGCACACTCTCCCCCCCCCGCCTCCTCCAACCGCCGCTCCTCACGGCCAGGGAGGGTTGTGAGGAGGCCTTCGCAGGCCTCCACCCTCGCTTCCCTGACGTGCCCTGCAGTGAGGCGGTGTCCGGCGGGAGCGGCGGTTGGAGGAGGCAGAGGGGGGGGAGAGTGCGCGCGGGCAGTCTCTGCTGTCCAATCCCTGTGTCTCTGGGGTACATGCGCAGTACCTCAGGGACACACGGGACAACTGGACGCAGGGACATCTTGGGCATTATTATATAGGATTATTTATACCCCGCCCATCTGGCTGGGTTTCCCCGGCCACTCTGGGCGGCTTCCAACAAATACAAAAATACATTAAAATATCACAGATTAAAAACTTCACTAAACAGGACTGCTAGTAAGCCAGCTGTCCCCCATCTTCTCTTTGTGCAGGTGGTTCTTCCTGCCTAAGTGTAATAAAACAACCCTTGTGTTGCAGACTTGGGTCAATAAATCAAAAAGGGGGGGGCAACACGTCGACCAATTCCAACTGATGAAATCTGCTTAATCTTTATAAACTATGACATGCGAAGTAAAATAAAAAAAAAAATCCTTCAGTAGCACCTTAAAGACCAACTAAGTTTTTATTTTGGTATGAGCTTTTGTGTGCATGCACACTTCTTCAGATACAGTGAAATGGAAGTTTCCAGGCACTTATGTAGAGAAGGGGTGGGGAGGGGTGGGGATGGGGAGGGGGGATCACTCAGAAGGGTGGTGGAAATGGGTGATTGACATGCGAGACAGTGATCCAAGGTAATCCTCTGGTTTCGGTTTGGTGTTCTTCAGTTATTTAACTACAAAAAATGATAATAAATATATATCGTTCATTATATCATACATTCAATTCAGGCCAATGGCAAGCGTGAACACGAGTCTCTACACTCCATCCTATCTAAGTATTGGAAAGATACAGAAAGATACAAGGATAAAACAAAACATACCTTAGTGATAGAATATAATCTGCGGAAGAGGGGTCTTACACATATGGAACCCCTACTGCCTAAAGCAGGGAATAGAAAGCTTAATATAGAGGAGGGGTCAGCAACCTTTTTCAGCCGTGAGCTGGTCCACATGGGGGGCCGGACTATATTTTTTTCGGAGGAAATGAACACATTCCTATGCCCCACAAATAACTCAGAGATGCATTTTAAATAAAAGCACATATTCTACTCATGTAAAAACACCTGGCAGGCCCCACAAATAACCCAGAGATGCATTTTAAATAAAAGGACACATTCTACTCATGTAAAAACACGCTGATTCCCGGACTGTCAGTGGGCCGGATTGAGAAGGCGATTGGGCCGCATCCGGCCCCCAGGCCTTAGTTTGGGAACCCCTGATATACAGTTCCACCACAGGTAACACCCTAGTCAATCAGGGCTATTGGAGTTTTAAAGTTACATGCAACCTCAAGTTCCTGAAAGTAATATGATCAAATGAAACAATTAAAATCTAACTCAGAGTTCAAACCTTCCGGGTGAAGCGTTTTAAACATGAAAATAAATTGTGATTCTTTTTGTCTTAATAATTTTACATAATCACGGCCAGCGTTCACCTTCCTTCTATTAATCCACAATACAGTATAAAGCAAATCCGTGTCTGAATGATTGTTAGCTAAAAATGCTCAACCAGGGGTGCTTCCCGCACAGCATTCCTAACGCGGGATCAACAGACCGGATAGGAGATCCTATATAAAACAAATTAGCTGAGACAATATGTCTCCCAGGAGGGGAAGGGATGTTTTTATGTATTTTAGGCAAACAATAAAAGATAGGGATCCGAGGATGAGGGGGAACTAAATATTCAAAAACTTGTTTCTTTATGTAGCTCATACTATAAGCTTGTTGTGCAATAGTTTTTAAGATAGTAGTAATAGAGTCCGTAGGATCATTCCCAATCTGACGATAAAATTTATCGTCTGATAACAACCTTCTTGCCTCTGAAATGTAATTATGGGAATCCTGTATAACAATCCCTCCCCCCTTGTCAGCGGGTTTTATCACAATATTCTGATCCTGCGATAAATGTTTTAGAGTAGACTAAGCTGCTGAGCCTTAGATTAAATATCCCTGGCTCTGAGCCCCTTCTGTTCCAACTGCTCAAGATCTCGCAACAATAATTGATAAAACACATTAATAGCTGGATTGGAGTTGATTGGGACAAACGTAGATTTAGGCTTAAACTGGTGTATTATATGGTCACTAGTATCATGAAGCCCGTTAAATTAACGGGTGCTAGAATTAAATAGCAGGGTTCCCCCCCCCCCAGTGACTCACCCGCCGCCACCACTTCAGCCCCTCACTCAGTCCCTTCCCCTCCTCCCGCCCCAGCCAGCTGCCTCCTCAGCTTCCTCTCTCCCTCCCCATTTCCCACCCTCTTTTTTCTACTCCTCTCTCTCTTTCTCTCTCTTTCTTTCTAATAATAATAATAATAATAATTTATTATTTATACCCCGCCCATCTGGCCGGGTTCCCCCAGCCACTCTGGGCGGCTTCCAACAAAACAGAAATTCTAAAATACAAAAATCCATCAAACATTAAAATACAGAAATCCATCAAACATTAAAAGCTTCCCTAAACAGGGCTGCCTTGAGATGCCTTCTAAAGGTCTGGTAATTGTTGTTCTCTTTGACCTCTAGTGGGAGGGCATTCCACAGGGTGGGAGCCACTACCGAAAAGGCCCTCTGCCTGGTTCCCTGTAACTTGGCTTCTCGTAGTGAGGGAACCGCCAGAAGGCCCTCAGAGCTGGACCTGAGTGTCCGGGCAGTACGATGGGGGTGGAGACGCTCCTTCAGGTATACCAGACCGAGGCCGTTTAGGGCTTTAAAGGTCAACACCAACACTTTGAATTGTGCTCGGAAACGTACTGGGAGCCAATGTAGGTCTTTCAGGACCGGTGTTATGTGGTCTCGGCGGCCGCTCCCAGTCACCAGTCTAGCTGCCGTATTCTGGATTAGTTGTAGTTTCCGGGTCACCTTCAAAGGTAGCCCCACGTAGAGCGCATTGCAGTAGTCCAAGCGAGAGATAACTAGAGCATGCACCACTGGAGAGACAGTCAGCGGGCAGGTAGGGACTCAGCCTGCGTACCAGATGGAGCTGATAAACAGCTGCCTTGGACACAGAGTTGACCTGTGCCTCCATGGACAGCTGTGAGTCTAAGATGACTCCCAGGCTGCGCACCTGGTCTTTCAGGGGCACAGTTACCCCATTCAGGACCAGGGAGTCCTCCACACCCACCCGCCTCCTGTCCCCCACAAACAGTACTTCTGTCTTGTCAGGATTCAATCTCAATCTGTTAGCCGCCATCCATCCTCCAACCGCCTCCAAGCACTCACACAGGACCTTCACCGCCTTCTCTGGTTCTGATTTAAAAGAGAGGTAGAGCTGGGTATCATCAGCATACTGATGGACACCCAGCCCAAACCCCCTGGTGATCTCTCCCAGCGGCTGCATATAGATGTTAAAAAGCATGGGGGAGAGGACAGAACCCTGAGGCACCCCACAAGTGAGAGCCCAGGGGTCTGAACACTCATCCCCCACCACCACTTTCTGAACACGGCCCAGGAGGAAGGAGCGGAACCACTGCATGACAGTGCCCCCAGCTCCCAAGCCCTCTAGACGGTCCAGAAGGATGTTATGGTCGATGGTGTCAAAAGCCGCTGAGAGATCCAGCAGAACAAGGAAACAGCTCTTACCTTTGTCCCTAGCCCGCCGGAGATCATCGACCAGTGCGACCAAGGCAGTTTCAGTCCCATGATGAGGCCTGAATCCTGACTGGAAGGGATCCAAATGGTCCGCTTCTTCCAGGCGTGCCTGAAGTTGTTCGGCAACCACTCGCTCAATCACCTTGCCCAAGAATGGAAGATTTGAGACTGGGCGATAGTTGGCCATATTGGCCGGATCTAAAGATGGTTTTTCAAGAAGCGGTTTAATAACCGCCTCTTTCAGCGGGTCTGGGAAGGCTCCTTCATGGAGAGAAGCATTTACCAACCCGCGAAGCCCATCGCCCAGCCCTTCCCGGCTAGCTTTTATAAGCCAGGATGGGCAAGGATCAAGGAGACAGGTGGTTGGTTTCACTCGTCGAAGCAGCCTGTCCACATCCTCGGAGGTAACAGATTGAAATTGATCCCACAAAACTTTACTAGACAGGACTCTAGCACTCCCCCGCCCCGGCCCTGCTCCCACAGTGGAGTCTACCTCTTCCCGAATCTGAGCGACTTTATCTCTCCCCTCGCTGGTCCCAGTTGCAGCAGCCCTTCCAACCCCACCCCACCCCCCAAAATCCACACACACTTCCAGGGACTAATTCCCCCTTCCCCCGCGGGTGTGCCCGCCCACCCGCTCTCCTGCTTTCGCCCCTCAGTAACGGCTAAATGATCCTTCAGCCCAGCAGCCGCATCACTCGCGGCTCGCGCTCTCTCTCTATCCACACCCACCTAGTTTCCCTATCGCTGGCACACGCCTGCCTCCTCTCCTTCCCCTCTAACGGAGAAGAAACCAGGAGGAAAGAGAGAAATCCTTCCGTAGCGCAGCAGAGGCAAGGGGAAGCCGCACACTTTTTTGTTGTTGTATGGTTGTGTATATGCAAGCATGTAATCTCTCTCACGGTCCTGGTTTATCCCGTCCGAAGTCTCTGCGCTCCAAGTCCCAACGGCTGTCCGTGGGGCACATGCGCAGTAGCGCAATCCCACGGACACATGGACTGGACGCAGAGACACTTGGACTTTATTATATAGGATTAGTACCAAACAGATCCCAAAGTTTAATATTATGGATAGGTTTAAACAAATCAACTCTCATCCGAAAAGCATTGTAAGATGGCTTAGGCACAAAACCCAATTGTAAAGTCTCCTGCTCATCTGTCGATAAGATTAATAATAATAATAATAATAATAATAATAATTTTCTTTATACCCTGCCCTTCCCAGTCAAGACCGGGCTCAGGGTGACTAACAACAAAAATATCAACGCAAGTATAAAAGAAACAATTCAATTGAAATGCATATTAATACAATGTTAAAATTCAATTTTAAAATTAAAAATCTACAAGTAAGATAAAACCATTGTAAGATAAAACCTTAAGGGGAGAGTAACCCTTAATGCGTCAGAATGCGTCAGTCCTAAGGCCAAGCAGAACAGCTCTTGACATAGAATCATAGAATCATAGAGTTGGAAGAGACTGCAAGGGCCATCCAGTCCAACCCCCTGCCGAGCAGGAAACACCATCAAAGCATTCTTGACATAGAATCATAGAATCATAGAGTTGGAAGAGACCACAAGGGCCATCCAGTCCAACCCCCTGCCAAGCAGGAAACACCATCAAAGCATTCTTTGCTTTAAGTTGTCTTTAAGACGTTTAGGGTGGAATGAGGAGTAGTGCAAAAGTGATTTGCCGTCCGTAGGCTTTTGGTGGGGCCTCACCACTAATTGTCCACTATGTTTAAAGACCTCCCCATCCCAAAACACACATGGTGTGGTGCTGTGGTGGCCAGAGAAAGATAAGGAAGAATGCAACGAATTTAACCAATTAGTGAAACCAATAAACTCATTCTCATTTTCAAACAGAAAAAGAACAGGTCATCAATAAATCTGCAATCAAACAACATTGCCTTGGCAAAGGGATTGTTACCCAAAATATGTGACTTTTCAAAGGCACCCTTAAAAATATTAGCTACGGATGGCGCTATAGGTGACCCCATATCTACCCCTTGAATTTGAAAATAAAACGTGTCCAAAAAATGGAAATAATTTTGCTCAAACACAACATCTAGTAAGTCCAACAGAAAATCAGTGGGCGGATGGGGGTCAGATTGTGTCCCTAATAACTTACTGATGATAGCTCGTGCCTCATCCAATGGTACATTTGTGTCTAATGAGGCAATATCCAAAGACGCAAGGACTGTGGATTCAGTGACAGTAAGAGCTGTTCGGCAGTGGAATTTGCTACCAAGGAGTGTGGTGGAGTCTCCTTCTTTGGAGGTCTTTAAGCAGAGGCTTGACAGGCATATGTCAAGAATGCTTTGATGGTGTTTTCTGCTTGGCAGGGGGTTGGACTGGATGACCCTTGTGGTCTCTTCCAACTCTATGATTCTATGATTCTATGTATGCTCTATTAACCTAATGAAATGGGTGGTATCCTGAAGATAAGCAGGTGAGTCCTTGGCAAACGGCTGAAGAAAGTCCCAATGGCTGTCCGTGGGGCACATGCGCAGTAGCGCAATCCCACGGACACACAGACTGGACGCAGAGACACTTGGACTTTATTATATAGGATTAGTACCAAACAGATCCCGAAGTTTAATATTATGGATAGGTTTAAACAAATCAACTCTCATCCAAAAAGCATTGTAAAATGGCTTAGGCACAAAACCCAATTGTAAAGTCTCCTGCTCATTTGTCGATAAGAGAAATAATAATAATAATTTTATTTCTACCCTGCCCTTCCCAGTCAAGACCGGGCTCAGGACGGCTAACAACAAAAATATCGAGGCAAGCATAAAAGAAACTGTCACAGTGGCCGGAGCGGGCTACTTCAGAGTAACGACTCTACACAGCTCTGCATTTTATTCTTTTATTGGTGCTGCGTATTTACAGTGCTGAAGTCATTGCTATATACACGGAGCTAGGTGTTCAGTCGGGTTCAGAACCTCCGAATGGCTTTTGGCGCGTCTTTCTCCAACACAAAAGCTTTGGCAGACCCATCCTCTTTCCCCTCCTCTTTCTGCGTAATTCCGGAGTTGGGGGGATGGGTCTCCCCCCCTTATTTGCCCCTTCCTGTCCCACCTGGTACCCTGGCTCCTCTACCTTGCCTGAGCCTCGGACACGACTTCCTGCTTCCCCACTGGAATCGGAACTCTCTCTGCTTTCCCCTGTGCTCGGGGATGGGCTTGAACTCAGGAGGGGAGGGACTTCGCGATATCCCCTGTCCCTCACATCCACCCCCCTCCCAAGCTCTCCTTCTCCCCTCCCCAGGTCCCCCCCAGGTGTCGGTGACGACTGGAAGCCTAAGAACTCAGTACTTTCCGAGCCCGTTGGTGTGAACACCTCCCCCCAGTCCTGCGAGCCCCCCCCTTCCGCCTGGGAGGACGGGAATCCTAAAAAGTCCGTGGCGTCAGAGCTGGTGGGGGTAAAAATGTTCTGCCAATCTGCTTCTTCCTCTGACTGGGTGGATCTCGGTGACGCCCATACCTCGTCCTCTGGTTCCTCAAACTCCGCTTCCCAGCGCCATGGTGAACTGCTCTCCCGTGCTTCCTCCCCCTCCCCCTCCCTTTCCATGTGCCAGGGCTTGGGTCTGTGGGGAAAGAGGGCGTGAAATTCTTCTACCAGGAATTCCTCCTGTATCTGAGTGGCTGGGACCCATTCATTCTGTGACGGTGGAGCATCCTCCCATGCCATGAGGTACTCCAGGCCCCCCACCCCTCTCCGTGAATCAAGGATGGCCGTGGCCTCATTGAGTTGCTCCCTGCCTTCCCTCTCCCCCCCCTCCCTCGGGGGTTTGTTCGCTGCCTCGGAGCCTGCTGCTTTCCCTGTACGGCGACAGCAGCGATCTATGAAACACTGGATGCACCCTCATGTCCTCTGGCAGTGCCAGTCCATATGCCACCGGGTTTACCTGCTGCGTGACCGTGAAAGGGCCCAACCTTCTGGGTGCCAGCTTCTTGCACCTCCCTCTGGTGGGAAGGCCCTCCGAGGACAACCAAACCTTGTCCCCCACCCTGATGACCTCCCCCGGTCGCCTGTGGCGATCTGCCCCCTTTTTGTACGCTTCCTTGGCCCTCTCCAAGTGTTCTCTGAGCTGCTGGTGCACCGTCTCCAGCTCCTCTGCCCAATCCTCTGCCTGCGGGCCCTCCTCCTCCTCCTCCCCCTCCCTCTCCGGGAAAGATCTGAGGTTGCGCCCGTAGTTGGCCTTAAAGGGCGACACCCCTGTGGAGACGTGCACCGCATTGTTGTAGGCAAATTCTGCCAGTGGCAGGCGATCCACCCAGTCCGTTTGCCTCTGGCTGACGTAGCATCTCAGGTACTGCTGCAGAATGGCGTTGACCCTCTCTGCCTGTCCATTGGTCTGCGGGTGCCGAGCCGTCGACAAGCTAACCTCCACCTGCAGGAGGTTCATGAGCCGCCTCCAGAACCTGGAAACAAATTGGCGGCCTCTATCCGAAATAACCCTTAAAGGTAATCCATGCAATCTGAATACGTGGTCAACAAACAGTTTGGCTGTCTCTTCTGCAGAGACCGCCCTGGCACACGGTATAAAATGGTACATTTTGGACATAAGGTCCACCACCACCAACACTGCGGTCTTGCCCCTGGACGACGGCAGGTCTGTGATGAAGTCCATTGACACTACTTCCCACGGCCTGTGCGGGGTGGCTAATGGCTCCAGCAACCCTGCTGGTGCTGCTCTGACCACCTTTGCTCGTTGGCAGGTGTCACAGCCCCGTACATAGTCTCTGACATCTTCCCGCACCCCTGGCCACCAGAAGTGTCTCATGACTAGGTGAGCGGTTTTGTCCCTTCCAAAATGACCCGCCGTTGGGTTGTCGTGCATCTGCTTGAGGACCTTACGTCTAAGCTGGGTGGTGGGCAGGTACAGTGCACCCTTGTAGAAAAGCAGCCCCCTGCGGTCTGTGAAGTCTTTTGCCTGCTCCCTCCCCCCTCTCAGTTCTCTGAAGATGCGGGTGGAAAATTCATCAGCTGCTGTCAGTGCTGTGAGTTCTGCCTCGCTCACCACTGCTGCTCCGCAGGACCATGCTGATGGGGGGAAAATGTGCCTGGGTGCTGGTGGCAACTCCTCCTCCATGTACTCTGGCTTGCGGGATAGGGCATCCGCCCTGACATTCTGCTCCCCCGGGATGTAGTGGATGGAGAAGTTGAAGTTCGAGAAGAACTCTGCCCACCGTATCTGCCGCTGGTTGAGCACCCTGGCAGTTCTCCAGAACTCCAGGTTCTTGTGGTCTGTGCACACCTGGATGGGGTGCTTGGCGCCCACCAGGAAGTGTCGCCAGTGCTGGAACGCAGCGTGGATCGCGAGAAGTTCCCTATCAAACACTGTGTAGTTGCGTTCTGGCTGGGTCAGCTTCCTGGAGAAGAAGGCACAGGGTCTCCACTCTCTGTTGGCGTCCAGTTGCAACAGAATCGCTCCCAAAGCCTTGTCTGAAGCATCTGTCTCCAGGCGTAGGGGCGCATCCTGCACCACGTGGAACAGGTGCTGGTCTGAAGCGAACACCCTTTTGAGGCTTTCGAATGCTGCTTGCGCCTCCGGTGTCCACCGGAACTTCTGCTTGCCTCTCAGGCAGTCGGTGATAGGAGCCGTGACACGAGAGAAGTTCTTGATGAACTTCCTGTAGAAGTTAGCGAAGCCTAGTAGGCGTTGGGCATCTTTGCGCGTCCTGGGGCTGTGCCAGTCCAGGATGGCCTGCACCTTGTCCTTGTCCATCGCCAGCCCCTTGTCTGACAGCTTGTAGCCTAGGAAGTCCACCTCTTTGGTGTGAAACTTGCACTTCTCCAGCTTCACATACAGGTGGTTCTCCTTCAGGCGCTGCAACACCTCCCTGACATCCTTCACATGCTGCACTGGGTCATTGGAATAGATAAGGATGTCATCTAGGAAGACCAAGCAGTTCTTGAAGAGGAGGGACCCCAGGACGTGGTGCATGAAGGCCTGGAAGCATGCTGAGCCCCCTTGCAACCCGAAGGGCATCACCAGATATTCAAAAGAGCCCAGAGGCGTGAACATCGTGGTTTTCCATTCATCGCCTTCCCGGATCCTGATCAAGTTGTACGCCCCCCTTAGGTCTAGCTTGGTGAAAATCTTGCCCCTGCGTGCCGCTGTCAAGAGATCATCCACTCTGGGCATGGGGAAAGCCACTGGCTCTGTCACTGAATTCAGTCGTCTGAAATCCACCACAAGACGGCGCTGTTGCGTGTCTTTCTTGTCCACCCAGAAGACCGGGCTGCCCCCTGCTGCCTTGCTTTCTCTGATGAACCCCCGCTTGAGGTTCTTGTCGATAAAAGCGCGCAGATCCTCCAGTTCCTGATCTGACATGGCGTACAGCTTGGCTGGGGGTATAGTTGCCCCTGGCACCAGGTTGATCTGGCAGTCGAAAGGCCTGTGTGGGGGTAGGTGGTCGGACTCCGCTTCGCTGAAGACCTCCTGCAGGTCCCAGTACGGCTTGGGTATCGCCTCACCCCCTTTGACGTGCATGGTGGCCACCGTGGCTATCGGAGGCCCCTCCCCTGGTTGGTGCTGCATGCAATGTTCCAGACAAAAGTCCGACCCATACGTGATGCATCTCTGGTGCCAACTGATGGAGGGGTCGTGGCACGCCAGCCAGCTCATGCCCAAGACGATGGGGGGGTCTGAGATGGTGGTGACGTTGAATGCCAGTGTCTCAGAGTGCCTTCCCACCGTCATTCTCATGGGGGGGGTTTTGATGAGTGATGGCCCCTCCCAGCAGCTCCCTGCCGTCAATGGTGGCTACATGCAAAGGAAAGTCCAGCTGCAGAAGCTGTATTTGGTGCTCTCCTGCAAAGTTTCTCGAGAAGAAGTTGGCAGATGCACCACTGTCAATTAAGGCGAGGACTGTCAGGGGATAGCCATTTGGGAGCGTTAGCGTCACTTCTAGAACCACTCCAGCTCTGGGAGGGGTGGGCTGGCTCTGCTCCTCGCTGTGCGGGTGGGCGGGCTGGGGCTGTTGTCTGCTGACTGCGCCTGGCTGCTGCCCCTTGTCTCCTGCAACCAGGCTTTCCCGTTTCCCTGCTGTGGTGCTGCGTCAGTGGGGGAGGGCACAACCGTTCCCGCCTTTCCTTGCCACTCTCTGCGATGTGGGCAGTCTCTGACGAGATGCTGGGGGGAGTTGCAGAGAAAGCAATTCCCGCCCCTTCCCTCCTTGCGTCTTGTCGCCGCTGGGGTTTGAAAAGCCCGCGCGCGCGCTATCAATTTGCATGGGTTCCTGGTCCTGGCTGGTCCCAGGCGTGGCTTGGAAGGGTTGTTGGGGGAGTGGCTTCTCCTGCGACCGTGGGAACCAAGCCCGCTTTGCGCGCGTTGCTTGCTTGTCGTTCCACCGGGATTCCTGTCTCACCCCCACCGCCAGAGCCGCTTTGCTCAGCTGATCCATATTACTGGGCTTTGGACCTCTCGAGAGCTCATCTTTCACATCCTCATTCAACCCCAGGTAGAACGCCGCTTCCATCGGAGGCGAGTGCAGTTCCCACCCCAGTCTGTGCACTAGCATGGTGAATCTCGCCCAATATTCGCGAACTGTCATTGTTCTTTGCCTTAAATTATGCAGTTCCTCCTTGGTCTGGTCCATATGACTATCGGACGCATACATAGTTTTTAAAGCCTCTAGAAATAGTTTGACATTCTTCATGCAAGGATTTTTTGTCGCTATTAATGGTCTTAGCCACTCCCTGGCTGCCCTTGTAAGGTGTTCCACAATAAACGCTACCCTGTGCTCATCATCAGGGAACTCATCATGGTGCAGCTCAAGAGCATACACGATCTCAGTCTCAAAGCCATGATATTCCCTCGGGTCTCCATTGAACTTGCTTACTAGGGTCCCCGCTCTCCTTCCTGGCAGCACTTGGAGTTGGGGGGCCCCTCCCGCCTTGTTTTTCTCGGCATCCAGCTTGTTTTGGAGCTCTACCGCCACCGCCCTTAATTGCTGCTCTTTTTCCTGAAGCGCTCTCACCTGTTCCGCAAGTTGTAGCCGGTCCTCCTGGACCTTCTTGGTTTCTTCTTTAGCTGCCTTTAATTCCCCCTGTGCCTGCAGCGCCAGTTGCTGCAGGTCCTGTTGGGCTTTCTCCGCGATCTGCCGCCATTTCTCCGCCTCTGACGCACTCATCCCGGCAACTCCAAAGTAGCCCAAAAAAAGATTCGGAGGTTGCTGTCACAGTGGCCGGAGCGGGCTACTTCAGAGTAACGACTCTACACAGCTCTGCATTTTATTCTTTTATTGGTGCTGCGTATTTACAGTGCTGAAGTCATTGCTATATACACGGAGCTAGGTGTTCAGTCGGGTTCAGAACCTCCGAATGGCTTTTGGCGCGTCTTTCTCCAACACAAAAGCTTTGGCAGACCCATCCTCTTTCCCCTCCTCTTTCTGCGTAATTCCGGAGTTGGGGGGATGGGTCTCCCCCCCTTATTTGCCCCTTCCTGTCCCACCTGGTACCCTGGCTCCTCTACCTTGCCTGAGCCTCGGACACGACTTCCTGCTTCCCCACTGGAATCGGAACTCTCTCTGCTTTCCCCTGTGCTCGGGGATGGGCTTGAACTCAGGAGGGGAGGGACTTCGCGATATCCCCTGTCCCTCACAGAAACAATTCAATTGAAATGCAAATTAATACAATGTTAAAATTCAATTTTAAAATTAAAAATCTACAAGTAAGATAAAACCATTATAAGATAAAACCTTAGGGGAGGGTAACCCCGGGGTCAGACTGCGTCAGTCCTAAGGCCAAGCGGAACAGCTCTGTCTTGCAGAGGGGGCTCCTACGAAAAGATGACAAATCCTGCAGGGCCCTAGTCTCCTGAGACAGAGCGTTCCACCAGGTTGGGGCCAGTACTGAGAAGGCCCTGGTCCTGGTCAAGGCCAGCCTAACTGTCTTGTGACTCGGGATGTTATTATTTGTGGAACTTAAGGTCCTCCGTGGGGCATATCGGGAGAGGCGGTCCCGTAGGTACGAGAGTCCTAAGCTGCATAAGGCCTTAAAGGTCAAAACCAGCACCTTAAACCTGATCCTGTACTCCACTGGGAGCCAGTGCAGCTGGTAAAGCACTGGATGAATGTGATCCCGCGGCCGGGACCCCGTAAGGAGCCTCGCCGCGGCATTCTGCACCCGCTGGAGTTTCTGGGTCAGTTTCAAGGGCAGCCCCGCATAGAGAGAGTTACAATAATCAAGCCTAGAGGTGACCATCTCATGGATCACTTTGGCCAGATCAGGGCGAGAGAGGTAGGGGACCAACTGCTTAATGCGGCGGAGATGGAAAAATGCCACCTTGGGTGTGGTTGCAACCTGTGCCTCCATGGAAAGGGAGGCATCCAAGGTTACACCCAAGCTCTTGACAGAAGGGGCTGACACTAATTGAGCCCCAGCGAAAGATGGAAGTTGGCCCCCCCGCCCCATGTCATCCCGACCCAGCCAGAGGACCTCTGTCTTCGAAGGATTTAGCTTCAGCCAATTCCCACGTAGCCATCCAGCCACAGCTTCCAAGCACTTGGTCAGTGTGTCCGGGGCTGAGGCAGGATGTGGCCATCCATCAACAGATAAATCTGGGTGTCAGCAGCATATTGATGACAACCCAGCCCAAAACTCTGGACAATCTGGGCGAGGGGGCGCATGGAGATATTAAAAAGATGTCTGTGGAGTTGTTAACTATCAATATTTCCGTTTTGTTTTGGGGCACCTGCCTCTTCGGGGGGGGGGGAAGTGGAGGGAGGCTTTCCACCCTCTGGGCCCAGAGGGGGCTCCTGCTTTGGGGCAGCTGGTGGATTTGGAGGAAGTTGACCCTTAGCACTCTCGCTTTGGGACCTGCCTGAACCTCCTTCCACCTTATACTCATCCATATTGTTTCTCCCGTGTCATTTTGGGGACAGCATCCTACACACACTTGTGTCACCTTTGAGATGCTCTGGTACGGCCCCTTCTTCCCTGTGCCCCCTTCCCTCCTCATGCAAGACATGCAGCTAGGAACAGAGCCTTTCCTGCTTATGCCACTAAACACCCCTTTTATTTCTCCTGCCACCAAATACATCTAAACACAATATCTAGCAATACATGAAATATTATATTATGCTAACTATTGTGAAATGTTACCTTCATTACTTTAAAGACATGTCTAGACAATGTTACATACAAACAACAGAAGCTCACATACGCTGCATGCCTTTAAGATGCATTTCCTGTCAATTCGGAGAGAAACATGTTCTATACTCTAAATCGTTCCACCCCATGGAAGTCGGTAGATGTTTTGGAAAAGCATTCTATAATAACCAAAGTAGATTCCACATTCCTTCTGTTGAACCATTTCTCTTCTTTGAAGTAATTGATGGCCTGTAGTTTCCACTCTTATAGCTCTGGCCCATGGGAGTCTCTAAGACTTGGTGGTTTGTAAGACTTCCACCACAACTCAACCTCTATCCTCTTCCCTAGCACTTACCGGTATATGGTTTTTCCCCCTTATGAGTTTGGTGGTGTTTTGTAAGAAGTCCACTCTGACTGAAGCTCTTTCCACACTCCATGCATTTAAATGGTTTCTCACCAGTGTGAGTCCGTTGATGGGTTCTAAGGCCCCCACTGTGACTGTAGCTCTTTCCGCACTCCATACATTTAAATGGTTTCTCACCAGTGTGAGTCTGTTGATGTCTTCTAAGGTTTCCAATAATAGTGAAGCTCTTTCCACATTCCATGCATTTAAATGGTTTCTCCCCTGTGTGAGTCCGTTGATGTAGTCTTAGTGTTCCACTATAAGTGAAGCTCTTTCCACACTCCATGCATTCAAATGGTTTATCCCTTGTGTGAGTCCGTTGATGAATTCTAAGGTGTCCATTCTGACTGAAGCTTGTCCCACACTCCATGCATTTAAAGGATTTCTCTCCTGTGTGAGTCCGTTGATGAATTCTAAGGCTTCCATTTGTAGTTAAGCTCTTTCCACACTCCATGCATTTAAATAGTTTCTCACCAGTGTGAGTCCGTTGATGAATTCTAAGGTCTCCACTCTGACTGAAGCTCTTTCCACACTCCATGCATTTAAATAGTTTCTCACCAGTGTGAGTCCGTTGATGAATTCTTAATGTTCCACTGTGACTGAAGCTCTTTCCACACTCCATGCATTTAAATGGTTTCTCACCAGTGTGAGTCCGTTGATGAATTCTAAGTGATCCACTATCAGTGAAGCTCTTCCCACACTCCATGCATTTAAATGGTTTCTCCCCTGTGTGAGTCCGTTGATGTCTTCTTAGTGTTCCACTCTGACTGAAACTCTTTCCACACTCCATGCATTCAAATGGTTTCTCTCCTGTGTGACTCTGTTGATGAATTCTAAGGTGTCCTTTCTGACTGAAGCTCTTTCCACACTCCATGCATTTAAACGGTTTCTCTCCTGTGTGAGTCAGTTGATGAATCATAAGTACTTGATTAGAAGTGAAGCCCTTTCCACACTCCATACATTCAAATGGTTTCTCTCCTGTGTGAGTCCATTGATGTTTTCTAAGTGTTCCACTGTCAGTGAAGCTCTTTCCACATTCCATGCATTTAAATGGTATCTCACCAGTGTGAGTCCGTTGATGAATTCTAAGGTCTCCACTCTGACTGAAGCTCTTTCCACACTCCATGCATTTAAATGGTTTCCCCCCACTGTGTGCCCGTTGGTGTCTTCTAAGGTTTCCAACAATAGTGAAGCTCTTTCCGCACTCCATTCATTTAAATGGTTTCTCACCAGTGTGAGTCTGTTGATGTCTTCTAAGGTTTCCAATAATAGTGAAGCTGTTTCCACATTCCATGCATTTAAATGGTTTCTCCCCTGTGTGAGTCCGTTGATGTAGTCTTAGTGTTCCACTATAAGAGAAGCTCTTTCCACACTCCATGCATTCAAATGGTTTCTCTCCTGTGTGACTCCGTTGATGAATTCTAAGGTGTCCACTCTGACTCTCTTTCCACACTCTATACATTTAAATGGTTTCTCCCTTGTGTGAGTCCGTTGATGAATTATAAGGTGTCCATTCTGACTGAAGCTTGTCCCACACTCCATGCATTTAAATGGTTTCTCACCAGTGTGAGTCCGTTGATGAATTCTAAGGTCTCCACTCTGACTGAAGCTCTTTCCACACTCCATGCATTTAAATGGTTTCTCACCAGTGTGAGTCCGTTGATGAATTCTAAGTGATCCACTATCAGTGAAGCTCTTCCCACACTCCATGCATTTAAATGGTTTCTCCCCTGTGTGAGTCCGTTGATGTCTTCTTAGTGTTCCACTCTGACTGAAACTCTTTCCACACTCCATGCATTCAAATGGTTTCTCTCCTGTGTGACTCTGTTGATGAATTCTAAGGTGTCCTTTCTGACTGAAGCTCTTTCCACACTCCATGCATTTAAACGGTTTCTCTCCTGTGTGAGTCCGTTGATGAATCATAAGTACTTGATTAGAAGTGAAGCCCTTTCCACACTCCATACATTCAAATGGTTTCTCTCCTGTGTGAGTCCGTTGATGAATTATAAGGTGTCCATTCTGACTGAAGCTTGTCCCACACTCCATGCATTTAAATGGTTTCTCACCAGTGTGAGTCCGTTGATGAATTCTAAGGTCTCCACTCTGACTGAAGCTCTTTCCACACTCCATGCATTTAAATGGTTTCTCACCAGTGTGAGTCCGTTGATGAATTCTAAGTGATCCACTATCAGTGAAGCTCTTCCCACACTCCATGCATTTAAATGGTTTCTCCCCTGTGTGAGTCCGTTGATGTTTTCTTAGTGTTCCACTCTGACTGAAACTCTTTCCACACTCCATGCATTCAAATGGTTTCTCTCCTGTGTGACTCTGTTGATGAATTCTAAGGTGTCCTTTCTGACTGAAGCTCTTTCCACACTCCATGCATTTAAACGGTTTCTCTCCTGTGTGAGTCCGTTGATGAATCATAAGTACTTGATTAGAAGTGAAGCCCTTTCCACACTCCATACATTCAAATGGTTTCTCTCCTGTGTGAGTCCATTGATGTTTTCTAAGTGTTCCACTGTCAGTGAAGCTCTTGCCACATTCCATGCATTTGAATGGTTTTTCACCAGTGTGAGTCCGTTGATGAATTCTAAGGTCTCCACTCTGACTGAAGCTCTTTCCACACTCCATGCATTTAAATGGTTTCTCACCAGTGTGAGTCCGTTGATGAATTCTAAGTGATCCACTATCAGTGAAGCTCTTCCCACACTCCATGCATTTAAATGGTTTCTCCCCTGTGTGAGTCCGTTGATGTCTTCTTAGTGTTCCACTCTGACTGAAACTCTTTCCACACTCCATGCATTCAAATGGTTTCTCTCCTGTGTGACTCTGTTGATGAATTCTAAGGTGTCCTTTCTGACTGAAGCTCTTTCCACACTCCATGCATTTAAATAGTTTCTCACCAGTGTGAGTCCGTTGATGAATTCTTAATGTTCCACTGTGACTGAAGCTCTTTCCACACTCCATGCATTTAAATGGTTTCTCACCAGTGTGAGTCCGTTGATGAATTCTAAGTGATCCACTATCAGTGAAGCTCTTCCCACACTCCATGCATTTAAATGGTTTCTCCCCTGTGTGAGTCCGTTGATGTCTTCTTAGTGTTCCACTCTGACTGAAACTCTTTCCACACTCCATGCATTCAAATGGTTTCTCTCCTGTGTGACTCTGTTGATGAATTCTAAGGTGTCCTTTCTGACTGAAGCTCTTTCCACACTCCATGCATTTAAACGGTTTCTCTCCTGTGTGAGTCCGTTGATGAATCATAAGTACTTGATTAGAAGTGAAGCCCTTTCCACACTCCATACATTCAAATGGTTTCTCTCCTGTGTGAGTCCATTGATGTTTTCTAAGTGTTCCACTGTCAGTGAAGCTCTTTCCACATTCCATGCATTTAAATGGTTTTTCACCAGTGTGAGTCCGTTGATGAATTCTAAGGTCTCCACTCTGACTGAAGCTCTTTCCACACTCCATGCATTTAAATGGTTTCTCACAAGTGTGAGTCCGTTGATGAATTCTAAGGTCTCCACTCTGACTGAAGCTCTTTCCACACTCCATGCATTTAAATGGTTTCTCACCAGTGTGAGTCCGTTGATGAATTCTAAGGTTTCCACTCTTCGTGAAACTCTTTCCACACTCCATGCATTTAAATGGTTTCTCCCCTGTATGAGACCGTTGATGGTATCTAAGGTGTCCACTCTGACTGAAGGTCTTTCCACACTCCATACATTCAAATGGTTTGCCCCCTGTGTGAATCTGCTGATGTTTTCTTAGTGTTCCACTGTCATTGAAGCTCTTCCCATACTCCATACTTTCAAATTTTTTCTCTTTCCACACTCCATGCATTTAAATGGTTTCTTCGTTATTCACATTGAACATGGCCCCCAGAATTCTGACTGCCTTTGTCTTCTTTGGAGGGCGAAGGGGGGAGGAAATCCCATTTTTTATCTACAAAGAGAAGAAAGGAATATTATACACATCAATCAACACCTGCTCTTATTTTAACATCTTGTGCAATCTCTCCTCTTTTCCACATGGTCCAGATTTTTAAGAAAGGCAAATGAAATCATATTAAATAATTGTAATGCATCATCAGCCTTTCATATCCCTTAATCAGCGTTAATGAAACAGCATTATCTCAGAAGACGCTTGAACAGTGGGGTTTGCTTTTTATAAAAAGTGGTTTCTCACAGGAAAGGCAGCTGCTCTATGTCCACGAACCTGCCCACTATTCATCAGGGTCCTAAGTTAAATGAATACAATTTTGTGCACTGGAAGCAACATTTAATAGCGCTTCTAGATGCAAGAGAAATCTTGGAAGCTACAGTGGTACGTCAGGTTCCGAACCTAATCACCTGGACAGTCCCTTTGGCCTCAGGAGGTGCATGTTAACCATTTTGGGAGACCCATATATAAGTCCAGTGAGAAGACTTGTTGGTTGTGGTCGGCTGAAGGAGTGCTCAGGTAGGAGAATGTTCTTGGGGTTGGACCTCCATCTCTCAGCCTTGCATTGCATGGAGAGAGCTGGAGATGCAGAAGGAAAGGCGTTTACCATAATTCGTTCCGGAGTTCTGTTGTTAACCTGAGACCGTTCTTAACCTGAGGTACCACTTTGGCTAATGGGGGCCTCCTGCTGCTGCATGATTTCTGTTCCCATCCTGAGGTAAATTGCTTAACCTGAGGTACGACCTCCGGGTTAACGGAGTCTGTAACCCGAAGTGTTTGTAACCCAAGGTGTTTGTAACCCGAGGTACCACTGTATTGAAAATCGTAAGCCAACTGACTCAAGTGAAGAGGGTTTAGCCAAGATCATGTTAGTATTTTCATCCCTCCTTTTCTGTCAATATCCTGACTCAGTGGAGCGAGAAGGGGGAGGAGCCTTCCTTGGTAACTGTTCTTCCTAACTGTCAATTCTGGAGTGTGTGTTCTGAGGTAAAGATGCGTTCTTATTACTGTTAAACTCACACAGTCTGTGTATTATAGCTATATTTGTTTAGATTATTAAAATAAAAGAATGACTTCAAAATCTCTGAAGCTGAATTTCATCTGTTTATTGGTGCTCACAGCTAGCAGTTGTGAGTCTGGATATATGGTTTAAGATCCATCAGATCAGAGCATGGATGCTGAAGAATAGTAAAGCCAGAATCATCATTTTAGACGGGCTCCATGATGAGCAGTTATCCATGATTGATTGCAGGAGATGATGCGTCTCAAATCTTAAAAGATTTAGAGCACATGTATGGAGACACTAATTATGCGTCTAAACAGATTGCAAAGGCCAGAGACACACCCAGGAAAATTGTGTGCTTTAATTGTAACAAAGAAGGCCACAGTGCAAGGAAGTGTAAGGCTCCAAAGGCAAAGAAACCCCTTCCTTATAAACAAGGTAAGGAAAAGAAGGGGAGATCTGAATGCACTTTGCTACTATAAGAAAAGAATTTGACTGTTCATAATCGTGAAAATCAATGTAATAAGTGATTTGAAATTCAGGAGTTTCCAGCCATTTCTCATATAAAAGGGAATATTTTAATGACATTAACTATATTGCAGAATGCTTCTAGTCGAGAACACCAAATGGCGGACGACGCCGGTGCTGCGGGGGGGGGGGCAGGAGGAGCTGGAGCAGCTGCAGGTGGGGGAGCTGCTGCCAGGGGAGGCTTCTGAGGAGGCTTTGGCAGTGGAGGCCGAGGGCGTGGGAGAGGCCGTGGCAGGGGACGTGGCCAAGGGCATGGAGCTCGGGGCAAAGCTGAAGACAAAGAATGGATTCCAGTCACCAAACTTGGTCGCCTAGTAAAGGACATGAAAATCAAGTCTCTGGAGGAGATTTACCTTTTCTCCCTTCTAATCAAGGAGTCTGAAATCATTGACTTTTTCCTGGGCTCATCCCTGAAGGATGAGGTTTTGAAGATCATGCCAGTTCAGAAACAAACCCGGGCTGGTCAGCACACCAGGTTCAAGGCCTTTGTGGTGATTGGTCATGTTGGTCTTGGGGTCAAGTGCTCCAAGGAAGTTGCCACTGCCACCCGTGGGGCCATCATTCTTGCAAAGCTGTCCATTGTGCTACTGGGAGAGGCTACTGGGGAAACAAGATCGGCAAGCCGCATACTGTACCTTGCAAGGTAACAGGTCGGTGTGGCTCCGTACTTGTACATCTCATCCCTGCGCCACGTGGTACTGGAATTGTGTCTGCCCCAGTTCCCAAGAAATTGCTGATGATGGCTGGTATTGACGACTGTCACACATCAGCGAGGGGCTGCACTGCTACCTTGGGCAACTTTGCCAAGGCCACCTTTGATGCAATCTCAAAGACCTATAGTTACCTTACCCCTGATCTGTGGAAAGAGACTGTGTTGACCAAGTCACCATATCAGGAGTTCACTGATCATCTTGCAAAGACTCATGCCACCAGAGTGTCTGTGCAGAGGACCCAAGCAGCTGCTGTGGCAACTACCTAAAAAAAGATGTACTTCAAAATAAAGTGACCAAGAGTGATTTAAAAACAAACAAAAACAACCTATATTGCAGAATCTCACATTGAAATTGCAGGTGGCAATGGTGTTGAAGCTAAAGATGCATGTTCTGCGAATTTAAAATTTAATGTGAACAACGAAGCTCTGGATACTACTGTGGAGACAGTTTTGTATATTCCACAACTCAGTTGTAAGATGCTTAGTGTGTCCAGTTTGGACAGCAAAGGTTTCCAGATAACGTTTGGAAATGGGAAATGTAATTTGACTAAGAATGGTGAGGTGTATGTTCAAGCCATGAGAACATATGAGAAATATCTTAAATATAATTGACTTTTTAGACGTTAAAATTAACAAACAAGCAGCCTTAATTTTTATCGATGCCGAGAAGGCTTTGGACAACGTCTCATGGTGTTTTATGAAAAAGAATCTGGAGGCAATGGGGATGGGAAAGATATTTATGAACTGTGTGGGAGCAATATATAGAGAACAGCAGGCGAAAATCATCATAAATAATGACCTGACAGAGCCATTCAGAATCTCGAAAGGCACGAGGCAGAAAATCATAAGCTACTGGATTTGGAGGGATTCGAGAATAAATTTGGCTGGCACGCCTATTTGGAAGATGGGAAAATCAAAGTACATAAAGGATTCAACACACATATTATTAAGAAATCATTATTAAAGGTGTGGGAGAAACATAGACGACTCTTGGAACCCCAAACCCCAAAATGGTTATCACCAGTAGAAATAAGAACAATAAAGAAATTAAATTTGGATGGAAAGTGGGGGGAATATAAAGATTTAATTGAAGAAAATCAGGGGGAATTTAAAGTTTAAAAATTTGAAGTTATTAAAAAACATGTAAAGGGATGGCTCCAATATCACCAAATCTGTAGTAGATTTAATGAAGATGGGGGGGGGAGGATTTAGAGAGGAACCATCCTTATTAGATATAAATTTATTACAAAATAATCAGAAAATTATCTCTTAAATGTATAATACACTTTTGGAATGAGAAGTAAATGATGAAATGGTAAAGGAAACAATGATGATGATGATGATGATAATTTATTATTTATACCCCGCCCATCTGGCCAGGTTCCATGGGCAATGGACTTGGGAAAATCTATTCATATGGAAAAATGGGAAAGATTATGGGAAACAACTTGGAGGTTTACAGCGTCTGAAGGTATTTGAGAAAACATGATCAAGATGTCATGATCAACATGATCAAGATTTACAAATGGTATTTGATGTCGGTGAAGATCAACAAAATGTATAAGACCAAGGACATGTCATAAGGAAGTGGGATCCTTCACTCATATTTGGTGGCATTGTGAAAAAATAAAACCATTCTGGAACAAAATATTATAAGAATTGAAAAAAAATTTTTAAAAATTTTAATGTTATATTTAAAAAAATTTTTTTTCAATTCTTATAATATTTTGTTCCAGAATGGTTTTATTTTTTCACAATGCCACCAAATATGAGTGAAGGATCCCACTTCCTTATGACATGTCCTTGGTCTTATACATTTTGTTGATCTTCACCGACAGATCTTCACCCAGTCTTTTCTACTGGGAATGGTAGGAGAAGATATAAGTAAACGACTTCCGGTCAAGGCGCGCTGGTGTCGAGACGCGTCCGGAGGAGTCTCGCAACTGGAGAACCTCCCGGCGGCCAAGAGCAAAGCGTGAGGGGGGGTAGCGTCAAATTCCCCCCCCCTCGGTTTGAGCGATAGCATGGGGCTATCGCGGAGGGGGGAAAAAAAGCGGCGCGAGAGGCTGAACTCCACCCTCCCGGCACCGCAGTTTGGTGGAAGGGGGGGGAGGAAAGCGGAGCGCAAAACTCACAAGCGGCTCTGTGGCAAGACGCTTTTTTTTGAGGTCTCAACCAGCAAGTGCTGAGGCACTTCGACCGAAGAAGTAGTTTGAGAAAGTCCGCTAAGCCCGCTAACGGGGTGAGAATACGACAGAGGCGGGAGAGGTGAAATAAGAGAGAGGCGGTAAGCAGAAAGAAAGGTCGGAGGGTTGCCGTGCGGTACTGAGAAAGAATACTTGTAAAGGAGAGACTTTGTACAGACTTTTATAAACATTTAATTAAGGGGAAGCATTCACCAGGCTGTTGCCAAGCAGAGGAAATTTTAGCGAAGCCCAAAACAAGCCGGTGCCGGCACAAGATTGTGGAGGCAGCAGGCGAGTGGAGGCGCGATTGAAAGCAAGGCAAGTTTGGCGTGTGGGAGGAGGAGACTATTTTATTTTATTTCCCTGACTTTGGAGCGGAGCCTGTAAAAAATGGAGGAATAATTTCAGCAGACTCATCCTGTTTGTGAACTTCCCCCTTCTCCAAGGAAGTGAGCAGCGACGACATACCCACCTCTGCCATTAAGAAGGAAGTGAGGAGCTGGAATAAGAGGTTGAGAGCGACATCTAGAGGAGGGGAGGAACCCTCACTTCCAAAAACTGTGCTTTAAAGCCGGGGAATTTTACTCTCTGCCCAGTGACTGGAAACTAATGTTATTTTAAGCCCTTTAGGGGGGAACTCCCAGCAAGAGAGAATACGTCAGAGCATCCACGAGAACAGGAGGTCACCAGTCTAGCAAGATGAACAAAAATAAAGCCCAGACAACGACAGCAGCAAGCCAAGCGAGGAGACAATCATCATCTCCTGACAATATCGCCTTAGCAGACATTAAAGAACTTATTTCGGAGATGAACAAATCCCTGTGCGATAAATTAGACGCCGTTGAGTCCAAAATGGAATCTGTCGAATCCAAATTAGAACAGAACTCCAAAATGATTACAGACATGTCTGGACAAATTGCGGAGTTAAGCACCAAAAATAAAGAGCTGGATAAAGCTGTAAATGAAACAAATCTGAGAGTAAACAAACAGGAGGAGGCTATCAAGAAAGTGGTGCAGGAGACCAAAGAATTGAGAAGGCTGCAAAATAAGGAGGAGGATGACCAAAGGAATTGGAGAAAAAGATGTGAAGAACTAGAGGACCAGATAGCACTAATTGAGATGAGGCAAAGGGCTCTGATTCTCCGAATGAGAGGCGTCCCAGAGGTCCAAAATGAGCAGATTGAAGAAAGGCTGGTGAAGGAACTGGCTGCGTGGCTTAAAGTAAAAGAAGAGGACTTATGGATGGATGTGGACAAAATCTACAGAGTGAGGATGGATAAAAAGAAAAAATTGACGGGAGACTGCATGGTCCACATGAACTCATCATTACTGAAAGACAAGATTCTACAAAAGAAGAAGAAAGAGGAACTTGTGATAGATGGGAAAGTAATAGCTATCTACAAAGAAATCCCGAAAAGATTTAGATTAAAAAGACAAAATTATAAAAGTTTAACAGATGCTTTGAGGAGGAGGGGTATTTGGTATACCTGGGAGTACCCTGAGGGTGTAACCTTTTTTATAAGGAAAGAAGGAAGACAATAAAATCAGCTGAGGCGGCGGAGAGGTATAGTAGAAGGCTTAAGAACGAAATAGGAGGGGAGGAGGGTGAGAGCAATACTGAAGAAGGGCAAATAGAACAATAGAAGAGGGAGGGGGCAAGAATTCGGTTGTATACCCCCCCTTATGTTTTGAGTCTGTGAAGCTTTTCTTTTTCGTTTTTTTTGGTTTTGCTGTTTAAGCTCTACCCTAGACATCGGTAGACATTTAAAGGGGTGGTCTTGGTTCAGAAATTATCAGAAGAACTCAGCGATATAATTTAACGTTATAATAAGTCTCTTTGCTATTTTTATCCTTGCCTATTTCTGACTAAGTGTAAAGAGTAAATATCTTTTTCCTTTGGTTTTGGTTAGTTTGAAATATTAAAGTGTGATATTAAAGTGATGAATTTAAAGGTGATCTCATGGAATGTGAACGGGCTGAACAATAAATTGAAGAGGAATAAGGTAGAACACATTCTAAAAAAAGGTATTTGGGATGTGATCTGCCTTCAAGAGACGCATGTAGCTAGTAGACATAAGAGAGTTCTAGACAATAAAAGGTTGGGAGAGGTACACACAGCGTTGGATGAGAAAAAGAAGAGGGGGGTAGCCACTTATGTAAGGAGAAATATTAAGTCAGAGAAGATCCTCCAGGATGAAGAAGGAAGAATGGTAGGTACAAGGTAACGTGATAGTGATTAACATCTATGCACCTAACGGTTGCAAATCAGGATTTTATAAAAAGTTGAAAGACCAAATGGGCAAGTTAATAGAAGGGGAGGAAATTATATTAACGGGGGACTTTAATGGGGTCTGGAATGCGAAACTGGATAGAACGAATAAAGAGAGAAAGAGTAATGGAGAGTTACCAAGAGACTTTAGGGATTTAATAGATGAATTTGAGCTAAAGGATAGCTGGAGAATAAGTAATCCTAAGGAAAAGAAATTCACTCATTACTCAGGTCTTCAAAAGTCAGCAGCCAGACTGGATATGATGTGGCTATCAACAAATCTGATGCTAAAATTAACAAAGAGTGAAATCTTACCAAAATCAATTAGCGACCATAACCCAGTGATGGTAAGTCTGAAAGAGAAAGAAAGAAGAAAGGGTAGGTGGCGAATGGATGAAGGGCTACTAAATGATGAGGTGTTCGTCGCAAAGGTGAAAAAATTATTGACGGAATTTTTCCAAATAAATATGAGGGAGGACATGGATATTACAACAGTTTGGGAGGCGAGTAAAGCTTTTGTGAGGGGCTTGTATATTCAACAGAAAAGTAGAATTAACAGAGAGAGAAGGGAAAAAATTAAAAATATAGAAAAGGAAATAGAAGAAAAAGAGAAAGAATTGGGGGAAAACCCAAAGGAGACGAAAATAGCAAATCAGATTCAAATTTTACAGAATAGTCTGTCAATGGTGATTGGGAATGAAATTGAAAAGAAGATAAAGTGGGCAAAGCAAAGACAGTTTGAATTAGGAGGGAAAGCCGGACGCCTTTTGTCATGGCAATTGAGGAAAAAACAGGAAAACAGTCTAATCACAAATATTAGGGAGGGGGAGAAAAATTGGACAAAAGGGGAAGATATTCAAAAATGTTTTTGGAAATATTATAAAAATCTATATAAAGAGGAAGATATAAATGAGAGAAATTGGCGTAATTAGTAAATTAAAACAAGGAAAGTCTCCCGGGATGGATGGATTAGCAGGTCAACATTATAAAAATTTTAAGGACGAAATAATTGAGATATATCAAAAACTCGCTAATGAAATTTTGGAAAAAGGAATATTTCCTAAATCCTGGCAACAAGCATTCATTGTATTAATCCCAAAAGATAATAATAAGAAAGAAGAAGTTGGAAATTATAGACCCATATTCCTCTTGAATTCGGATTACAAAATTTTTGCGTTGATTCTGGCAGATAGACTAAAGAAAGTATTGAATAGGATATTGGGTGTCGAACAGCAAGGTTTTTTGCCCAAACGAAAAATGTGTAATAACATGAGAATACTTTTGGATGCGATCGAGTTTTTGGATTGGAATCCGAGTAAAAAAGTTGCTTTTATTTTCCTTGACGCTGAGAAAGCGTTTGATAATCTGATCTGGAAATTTATGGGGAAAAAATGGAGGAGATTGGGATAGAGGGGAATTATTTAAGGGCAATAAATGCGATATACAAGGAGCAATCAGCAAGATTAATAATAAACGGCGAAGTCACAGAAGAATTTGAAATCAAAAAAGGAACGAGGCAGGGATGCCCTTTGTCCCCCCTCCTTTTTATTTTATCAATAGAGTGCCTGATAGGAGAAATTAAAGATGATAGAAATATTAGAGGATTAAAGGCTAGGAAGAGTGAAATCAAACTTAAGGCCTTTGCGGACGATATTTTGATAATATTGGAGGAACCAGTAGATTCCGTGGGAAGGCTGAAATCAAAACTAGAAAGTTATGGAGAGATAGCAGGATTTAGGGTTAATAAAGGGAAAACAAAAATGATTGTTAAAAACATGAGGGAAAATGAAGTGAAGAAATTAGAATCGGCCACGGGTTGGGAGGTGGTAAAAAAGGTAAAGTATTTGGGAATAATAGTGACAAAAAATAATGTAAATTTATATCAGGATAATTATGGAAGGATGTGGAAGGAAATTAGAAGGGATTTAGAGAAATGGGATAATTTACATCTATCAATAACGGGAAGAATATCGACTATAAAAATGATGATATTGCCAAAAATTCTATTCTTGTTTCAGATGTTACCGATTATTGGGAAAAACGAGATTTTTGTTAATTGGAGACGAGACTTAAGTAGATTTATATGGGGTAAAAAGAAACCTAGAATCCAATTTAAAATCCTAACAGATAGCAAAGAGAGAGGAGGTTGGGGTGTACCGGATTTAAAACTGTACTACGCCGCAGCAAATCTGTGCTGGCTAAAAGAATGGATTATATTAGAGAATAGAGAAGTATTAGATTTAGAAGGTTTCAGGAACTCTCTTGGCTGGCATGCGTATCTCTTACAAGAAAATGAAAAGATCCATAAGGAATTTTCAGATAATGTGATTAAAAATTCAATATTTAGAGTATGGTTGGAGTATAGGAAATTATTAGAACCGAAGACACCGTGGTGGGCATCGCCCCTCGAGATGACGGCCCTGGGGGGGGGGGAGGAAATAAAGATAGATGGTTAACATATCAAGACCTGATAAAAGTGATAGGCAATCAATATATCTTGAAATCATATGAGGAAATTAAGAATCACTGTGCAAGCTGGCTGCAGTACAATCAAATTCAAAGTCTGTTTATGAAACATAAGGGAATTGGCTTCCAAGAAAAAAGATCAAAATTACAAGAGATGTTAATTGAAGGTGGGGGAAGACAATTGGCAGCATTATATAAATTCCTGTTGGAATGGAATCTAAAAGATGAGATAGTCAAAGTTGTGATGGTAAAGTGGGCACAGGATTTTGACAGGGTTATTGATTGTACACAGTGGGAGAAATTATGGACAGAAAGTATAAGATTTACAGCCTGCACAGCGATAAAGGAAAATATCCTGAAGATGGTATATAGGTGGCACCTAACGCCAGAAAAATTAGTAAAGATTTATTAAAAAGGCTCAGATAAGTGCTGGAAGTGCCATGTGCAAGTAGGATCGTATATGCACTGCTGGTGGCAGTGCAAAAAAATTCAAGGGTTCTGGAATATGATTTATGAGAAGCTAAAGAGGATGCTAAAGTGCACATTTGGAAAGACCCCAGAGCTGTTCCTGTTAAGCATGATACCCGAGGGTATACCCAGTGACAGGAAGAACATCTTATTGTACGCGGTGGTAGCAGCAAGGATTCTTATAGCACAGAGATGGAAAGGGGAAGAGATACCAACATTATGGGATTGGCAAAGTAAATTAATAGAGTATATGAATTTAGCAAAGATGACAGCTTACATAAGAAACACCCCAAATCAAAAAATCCAAAGGGAATGGAAATTACTAGAGGAATATCTAACAAAGGAAGGTTTAAAATCGGAGTTGGTGATTTGCTTAAATTAAAATCTGTACAAATAGACAACACATTTCAGGTAAATCTACCCGGAAGTGGCCGGGGGCGAAAGTTGGAGTAAAACAAGTAAAGAAAAGATTACAACACAAGGTATCAGTACGCAGACAATTGGAAGTATTTCGGTTTTTGTTTCGTCCTTTTTTTTTTTCCTGACTTTCTGGTTTTCGTATCACCCTCTGTGTTTTTTTTTGGGGGGGGGGTTTGTTTTCTTTTCCGCATTATGCTTGATGTGTAATGCGCGAGTTATTTGGGAATCAGTTAGCTTTTTGAGTTAGTATATATATGCATGTAGGTACATATATATATATACACATTATTTCTGGTTATTATGTTTGGTTATTATGATTTTTGTATGTCTGGTTTGGTCTATGTTTGAATTTGAGTTTTGGTTCATGTATATTGTTTATAGATTATTTGGTTTTTTTTCCTCAGTTTCTTTTTGTGTTTTCTGTATGTTTTTTGTATTATGTAAATTTTAAGAATTTGAAATAAAGTATTTTTAATTTTTTTAAAAAATATATATATTAGAAGAATTGGAAAAAAAAATTTAAATATAACATTAAAAAGCCCCGGAGTCTTTTCTACTGGGAATGGTAGGAGAAGATATAAGTAAACAAGATGAAAAGTTCTTCCTTTATGCTGTAGCAGCGGCGAGAATTTTAATTGCTGAAAATTGGAAAAAGGAGGAAACTCCTACTATTAGAGAATTGCAAGAAAAAGTACTAAGCTATATTGAATTGGCCAAATTAACAAATTCAATTAGAGGGGGAAGCATTCAAAAATTCAAAAACAATTGGGAAAAATTTGGAGACTATCTAACAAAGCTTGGATTTACTTCCAATGTTCTGTAAAGATCCCAAGATGAAAAATAAAAGAAAGCATTACAATAGTGAGTTAAAATTAACCTGGGAGGAGGACAGGGGGAGTTAAATAAAAGTAGGAATTATTTGGAATTAGTAGAAGTTACTATATAACTTATACTTAAGGTATTTGAGTTAGGTAATTGATTTAAATTTTTGTTAGTAACCAGGTGGCGCTGTGGTTAAACCACTGAGCCTAGGGCTTGCTGATCAGAAGGTCGGTGGTTCGAATCCCTGTGATGGGGTGAGCTCCTGTTGCTTGGTCCCAGCTCCTGCCAACCTAGCAGTTCGAAAGCACGTCAGAATGCAAGTAGATAAATAGGAACCGCTACAGCGGGAAGGTAAACAGCGTTTCTGTGCGCTGCTCTGGTTCGCCAGAAGCGGCTTTGTCATGCTGGCCACATGACCTGGAAGCTGTACGCCGGCTCCCTTGGCCAATAATGCGAGATGAGCGCGCAACCCCAGAGTCGGTCACGACTGGACCTAATGGTCAGGGGTCCCTTTACCTTTACCTTTAATTGATTTAAATTTTTGTTAGTAATGTATAATTAGTTTTGATTACAGATTTTTATTGTATGTATGTATTTCAGTTGTATGGTTTTAATTGATATTTCAATAAAGATTTTTAGATTAAAAAAAAAGAATTTCGAAAGGCACGAGGCAGGGTTGCCCGTTTTTGCCCTTATTGTTTATACTTACATTGGAAGTATTCTTACAGAAAAAAAGGAAAACAGAAAGCATAATAGGAGTAAGACATGGAATGAGAGAATATAAACTAAAGGCATTCGCTGATGACATAGTCCTAACGCTACAAGATCCGCAAACATCAGCGACAGGCCTTGAAAATACCAGTAATTGAGGAGTATGGGGCACTAGCGGGATTAAAATTGAACAGAAACAAGACAAAAATGATGGTGAAAAATCTGAACTTAGAACAAACAGACCAGTTACAATCAAAAATAGGAATAACAGAACTTCCGGGAACGTCGCTAGCCCGATCGGTCGCAAGAGAGCCAGCTCCGTGGCTTCTCTGCGTGTTCCGAGGATAGGGGTGATCGCGGCGGCTACGCGACCCCCAAAAGAGCAGCGGGTCGAGCTTCTCGCTGACGTGGACCTGGCAGAGGCTGTGGGGTGCCTCCTCCGACCCCCAGAACCCCTAATTTAGGGGGGCTGAGAGAGGACGGAGTGGAGGCGCGAGCTTCCC
Organism: Zootoca vivipara; assembly: GCF_963506605.1. Classification (NCBI taxonomy): domain Eukaryota; kingdom Metazoa; phylum Chordata; class Lepidosauria; order Squamata; family Lacertidae; genus Zootoca; species Zootoca vivipara. Next base: position 551,868 of record NC_083277.1, read on the forward strand.
AAGGCGTTTTGCTTCCCTCGGACACAAAGCCGCTAGTACCGGAGGGCTGTAAGCGACGGACTTCCTCCAAAATTAAGTTTAAAGAACTCTGAAGTGCCGTGAGTAAGAGACTTTTATCGCGTATTTAATTGGATTTAATTTGGCTGAGGGAGAGCTTTTGAAACGGAGGTCGGGTTCTCCCTTCGTAACGGCAATTAAGAAGCAGGGAAAAGACCGCTGCAGCCACTTAAGAACTCACAGTGGCAAGCTTTAAATCCTGCGGATCAAAGAACACCCCCCACTGGGACAGGGGGCAGTGGGGAGAAAAGAACTTTGTTGCGTTGTTTCCCCTGTAAGAAGGTGATTTTAAATAGAAGAAGGGGAACTTCTCCTCCCCCGCGGGAGCGGGGACCGGTCAGTGAGACAGCAATTAACTGTGAAAGGCTTTGAATTTGCTACTTTGAAACTCTTTATAGGCTTGGTATTTGAGAAAGCAGAAAAGCAGACTGCCTGTGACTATTAGAAACTTGCAAAGACTGAGGTTAAAATGTTGCAGAATCTCTCCCCCCCTCGCCATTGAAACAGTATAACAGCCGCAATTGACACAATACAACAGTCAGTGCCTGACCTGCCCTTGAAGGGAAAACAGCCTGCTTCGGGTGGGAAACAACTGTGCTGCTCTTGTGGGAAACAACAGAGATAAGACTTTGACCTTGAGCTGCTCTGAATAGAAGCTGCAGCTGGGGGAAATATGACAACTACTGACACGCTCTCATCAGCGGCTGCAACTGCTAAAAAAGGACGGAAGGGGTCAGTCTCGCCGTCTTTTGAGGATCAAGTTTTGCAATTATTGAGTGGTTTGAGGGAGAGCCAGGATAAAACCTCACAAGAGCTAAAAAAGAATACAGAAGAATTGAAATTGATTAAGACTGAATTAGGAACATTGAACAAAGAAATCCAACAGGTGAAGGGCCAGGTTGGGAAAGTGGATCAACGCGTTACAGAGCTGGAGACAGGGAAAGTGCGTGATTTGGAAAGACAAGGACATCAGGCACAGGTCGCGATCTCCCTGCTCCAGCTTAAAGAACGTGAAGTGAATTTAAAAGTGAGATTGCTTCCCTTGATTGAGCAGGACAATTTGAAGGCGGCATTGATCCAAGAATTCAACAAAGCTTGGGACATTCCTACTGATGAGCTGGAGACACAAATAGTGAAAGCCTTTCGGTTTGGAACAAGATCAAAGAGGGAAAGAAAATCAGTTAGTGACTGTTTGGTGACATTCCAGACAAGGGAACAGAGAGATAGAATACTCCAGCTACATTATCAAAAGACTCTAAGAGTAAAAGATACCCAAGTAATTCTGTATAAGGACATACCGAAATACCTGCTTGATCTTCGACGTGAGTACCTAGATTTGACCACAGCATTGAGAAAAACAGACATACCCTTCTCCTGGGATCTTCCGGAGGGTCTTCATTTTCAGTACCAGCAAAAGAAGATCAAGATAAGATCTTTGGAGGATAAAAGAAGATTTTTGGATGACCACGGAGCAGAGTTGAAAGGAGGACAAGGACGACCATCAAGATTGCCAGAGCATGGTACTGATCCGCTAACAGGATTGGGAGCAGATCTTGGTCTGGGGGCAGGCCCAGGCGCACTCGACTAGCTTATCATGGCGCTGAGGACGGTATCTTGGAATGTGAATGGCGTAAACGCACCCAAGAAAAGACACCGGGTGTTTCATATTTTGGAAAAACAAAAATTGGACATTATTTGTCTCCAGGAGACACATGTGAATAGATCTCATAGAAGAATTTTACAAAATAAAAAATTGGGAGAGGAATTCATTACAGCTGATAAAGTGAAAAAACGGGGTGTTGTGATTTACGTTAAAGAAAAATACAAGCCAAAAAAAATTTTCAAGGACGAGGAGGGAAGATATATTGCAGTGGAAATAACAGCGAATGGCGAGAAATTCTTAATAGTTGGAATCTACGCACCAAATGATGGCAAAGCAGATTTTTACAAAAAGCTACATGGTATTCTGATGGACTATATGGATTATAAGATGTTTTTGATGGGAGATTTGAATGGAGCAGTCTCCACAATGATGGACAGATCCCAAAGAGACAAAATATCAAACGAGGGACGATTACCTAAATCTTTCTTTGAGATGATAGATGAGTTGGATTTAATAGACACGTGGAGACTCAAGAACCCATTAGAAAAAGAACAAACTTTTTTCTCCCAGTCAAAAAATTCCTGGAGTAGGTTGGACTATATCTGGATCACGAAAGAGTTGGCGCCAAGAATACACAAAGCGGAAATTTGTCCAAAGACATGCTCTGATCATAATGCAGTATTTCTGGACCTAAAACTAACTGAGCAGGGTTCTTTCAGATGGAGGATGAATGATTCGTTGCTGAGAAATGAACAGGTTTTAAAGATTGCTCAGAAGTCGTTGAGAGATTATTTTGAGATAAATCTGAATACTTCTTTGGAAAGAAAAACAGTATGGGACGCAAGTAAAGCAGTTATGAGAGGACTCCTGATTCAGCAGAATGCAAAAAGGAAGAAGGAACAAAATGAGAAAAAGAACAATATTCTGGATCAATTGAAAGAGAAAGAGAAGAAATTGAGAGCTAAACCTAAGAGTGAGCAATTACAGAAAGAAATTAAGACATTGCAGACCCAGTATGCAATTCTGATAAATCAGGAAATAGAATGGAAAATTAAATGGATGAAACAGAGGACTTTCGAATCTGCAAATAAATGTGGTAAATTACTTGCTTGGCAGCTAAAAAAAAGACAGAAGCAAAATATAATAACAAATTTAATTCAGGATGAGAGAAATATAGAGAAACCTGCAGAGATTAGAAAATGTTTCCAGAAGTATTACAAACAGCTATATAAAAAAGAAAAGGAGAATTTGGACAAGATCGAGCAGTTTTTGGACAGAAATGGGTTACAAAAGATTCCAGAGGATAAAACCACCCTACTTAACCACCAGATAACGTTACAAGAAGTGGAAAACGCAATAAATCAGATGCAACTCGGGAAAGCCCCGGGACCGGACGGACTGACAGCTAAATACTACAAAGCTTTAAAGGAATGGCTGATAAGACCACTGACAGATTTGTGCAATGAGATTCTGAGGGGAGGGGGGGCACCGGACTCCTGGAAAGAAGCTTTTATCACGCTGATACCAAAACCAGAAATGGATAAAACTCAAATCAAGAATTACCGCCCCATATCCTTATTGAATGTGGATTATAAAATTTTTGCAAATATTTTGGCCTCTAGATTGAAGATGGTGTTGGGGGATTTGATTCATTCGGACCAGGCTGGCTTTTTGCCGGGCAGACACATGAAGGATAATATTAGAAATGTAATTGATATCTTGGAGTATTTACAGGAGAAAATTAACAAAAAAGCGATGTTGATTTTTATTGATGCGGAAAAGGCATTTGATAATATCTCTTGGGCCTTTATGAAGAAGAATTTGGAAAGGATGGGGATGGGAAGCGGTTTTATGAATGCGATAAATGCAGTTTATACAGAGCAGAAAGCAAAAATTATTGTAAACAGTGTGGTAACAGAGGAAATTAGAATTGAAAAAGGAACCAGACAGGGGTGCCCCCTATCACCACTCTTATTTATATCGGTCCTGGAGGTGCTTTTGTCAATGATTAGAAGAGAGGAATCGATTAAAGGAGTGGGGGTAGGGAGGAAACAGTTTAAGTTAAAAGCCTTTGCTGATGACCTTGTTTTAACTTTGCAAGACCCAGAAACCAGTGCGATTAACGCACTGAACTTAATTCAAGAGTTTGGCAGTGTTGCTGGTTTTAAATTGAATAAAAGTAAAACCAAAGTGTTAGATAAAAACTTGACGCCGGAAGAGAAAAAGACTTTGGAGGAAGCCACCGGCCTACAATTTGTGAAAAAAGTGAAATACCTAGGGGTGAATTTAACTGCGAAAAATTTGGACTTATATAAAAACAATTATGTGAAAGTTTGGAATGAGATCAAGAGAGAGGTTGAAAGATGGTCGGACTTAAAATTGTCTTTGTCAGGAAGAATATCAGTTGTGAAAATGAATGTATTGCCAAGAATGTTATTTTTGTTTCAAACGTTGCCAATTATAGATAAGGTGGAATGCTTCAAAGAGTGGCAGAAGGTGTTATCTAAGTTTATATGGCAAGGGAAAAAACCAAGAATTAAATATAAATTGTTAACAGATAGTAAAGAGAGAGGAGGCTTTTCCCTGCCAGATCTTGAGATTTATTATGAAGCTGCCGCCTTTTGTTGGTTGAAAGATTGGTGTTTATTAGAAAATACAGATGTTTTAGATTTGGAAGGATTTAACAATGCTTATGGATGGCATGCATATTTATGGTATGACAAAGTCAAGAATCATAAAAGTTTTAAAAATCATGTAATTAGAAAATCATTGTTGAGGGTGTGGTTGAAATATAAAGATTTATTAGAGAGGAGAACACCCCTGTGGATCTCACCTTTGGAAGCTAAGGCTCATAAAAAATTGACTACGGAGGCCAGGTGGCCCAAATATAGAGATATCTTGGTGGAGGAAGGAGGCCAGTTAAAGTTAAAAACGTATGAGCAGTTAAGAAGCAAGGTAGACGACTGGCTCCAATACCACCAGATAAATGAAATGTATAAGCTAGATAAGAAAAACGGTTTTTCACAGGAAAAATCCAAGCTGGAAACAGAACTGCTAGATCCTAAGACAAAGAATCTTTCCAGAATGTACAATCTGTTACTGCAGTGGCATACGAAAGATGAACAGACAAAAAAGGTAATGATAGACTGGGCAAAAGATGTGGGACATAACATTATGATGGAGGATTGGGAAAGGTTATGGAAAAAGAATATGAAATTTACGGCTTGTACGGTTTTGAGAGAAAATATGATGAAAATGATGTATAGATGGTATTTGACCCCAGCAAAACTTGCAAAGATGTACCATAACCAGGATAATAAATGTTGGAAATGTAAGGAGGCAATAGGAACGTTTTATCACATGTGGTGGACGTGCCCATTAGTAAAGGACTTCTGGGAAAAGATTTATAATGAATTGAAAAGAGTCTTTAAGACTACGTTTATTAAGAAACCAGAGTCCTTTCTTTTGGGCATAATGGGAAGAGAATTACCTAATAAAGATTGGAATTTGTTTTTGTATGCCACGACTGCGGCAAGAGTATTACTAGCAAAGTACTGGAAGACGTCTGAGCTACCAACAGTGGAGGAATGGCAGATGAAAATGTTGGACTATATGGAACTTGCTGACCTGACCGGGAAACTACGCGACCGGGGAGACGAGAAGCTGCAAGAAGATTGGAAGAAATTTAGAATATATGTTAAGAAGTATTGTAACTTAGATATTTGAAGGGGATTTTAAGCATTTATATAGGTTGCAGATGGGGAAATAGGAGATTTTGGGGGAAAAAATGAAACCTGTAAAATGGAGCCGATACTGGAACCGTTAAAAAGGGGGCTCGAGGGGGTCCAATAAGGATTTAAGAAATTTAAAAATTTAGGTAATTTTATTGTTATTATTGTGGTTGTTTGTCTTTTTTTTCTTTTTTCTTATTCTTCATTGTGTATGTTTTTATTTTATGTTATATTCTGGATGTGGCATGTGGATTTGGAAATAAGATTGTCATGATTGTCTTTATTTGTTGTTTATAATTGGAAAATTAATAAAAAACATTTATAAAAAAAAAAAAAAAAAATAGGAATAACAGCGGTTAAGAAAGTAAAATATTTAGGTATCTGGTTATCACCAAAAAACTCAAACCTGTACAAAGACAATTACATAACAGCATGGAAGGAAGTGAAATTCAATCTGGAAACATGGAGCAAGCTTAACTTATCTTGGTGGGGCAGAATGGCTGCTATAAAGATGTCAATATTACCCAAGCTTCTTTTCTTATTCCAAACAATCCCAATTATCACAGGCAAAACACAATTTAAAGAGTGGCAAAAGGTAATTTCACATTTTATATGGCAGGGTAAAAAGCCCAGGATAAAGTTTAAAATTCTAACTGACAAAAAAGAAAGGGGTGGCTTCTCCCTCCTTGACCTTGAACTGTATTATGAATCAGCATGTATAATATGGATAAGGGATTGGTTAAAATTGGAAAATTTAGAATTATTAGACCTTGAAGGTTTACAAAATCGATACGGTTGGCATGCGTACCTGTAGTACGATAAGGTACAAGTTCATAAGGTTTTTTTAAAACACACCATGAAGAAGCCATTATTGGAAGTTTGGCTGACATACAGGGAATGGTTTGAAAGGAAGTCTCCAGGATGGTTATCACCTCAAGAGGCCTTATCGGTAAAGAAACTTAACATGAAGGGAAACTGGCTGACTTACAGAGATACAGTGGAACCTCTACTTACGAATTCAATCCGTTCTGAATGCACATTTGGAAGTAGAAACATTCGTAAGTCAAAACGATGTTTCCCATAGGAATGCATTGGGAATGGATTAATTCATAGAATCATAGAGTTGGAAGAGACCACAAGGGCCATCCAGTCCAACCCCCTGCCAAGTAGGAAACACCATCAAAGCATTCTTGACACATGGCTGTCAGGCCTCTGCTTAAAGACCTCCGAAGAAGGAGACTCCACCACACTCCTTGGTAGCAAATTCCACTGCCGAACAGCTCTTACTGTCAGGAAGTTCCTCCTAATGCACAGAAGGAGATTTATGCATTGTATCAGAATAAGACGTGGACCCTTACTGACCTACCTCCTGGTAAGAAGGCCTTATTAAAAAAAGGGGCAGAAGAGGAAGGGCAGCGCAAGGCTTTTCTCAACCCTATGGCTTGGGTACAAGCAAGGCCATGCCGACAAGGGCCTGTACAGAAAGTCAAGTAATGGACCATTTATTTTTCATACATTTTAGCTTTTGCTGATGACTCGATTCTTGCCACAGCAAATGACAGACAGACACTATGCACAGGTTGTGAAACACCTAAGCAAAGAGGTTGCAGTCAAGGAACTGGGGAAGATCCAGAACTACCTCAGAATCCAAGTTGAAAGAGAAGAAGATGGGTCATTTCTTCTAAATCAACAGCAAAGGATTCATGACCTGATCCAGAATTTGCAAATGCAATATGCACTCCCAAGTTGCAACGCCCATGGCTACTGACTTCTTAAAGAATCAGCAGGATTTGAAACCATTACCTGACAACATAGAATCCAGGCCAGCAATTGGTAGACTTTTGTATCTTGGTACCACTTGGAAACCTGACTTAGCTAATGCTGTGGGAATTCTTAGTAGGAAGGTAAATGCCCCCCCCCTGAATAGGATTGTGTGGGTGTGAAAAGGGGGGTACGGTATTTGAAGGGCACAATGAATTGTAAATGGAGGTTGCCAGATGTTAGTAATCCTGAAAAGTTTGGGGATATTGATGCAGATTGGGCCGGTTACCACTGACTACAAATCCACACAAAATAAAAAAAATCCTTCAGTAGCACCTTAAAGACCAACTAGGTTTTTATTTTGGTATGAGCTTTCGTGTGCATGCACATTTCGTCAGATACACTGAAACGGAAGTAACCAGACCCTTATGTATATTCAGAGGGTGGGGAAGTGGGGGGAATGGGTGATGGGCTGATAGGAGTGGTAAACCTGTTCGTGACTGTTAACGACTGCAATTGGTCTTGTGGGGGGGGGTGGAATACACAGGTGGATATGTATTTATGTTTGGGGAGGGATTCAATAAATAAATAAGAATTGTAATGATAAATACACAGGCTGTTGGGGGGGGGAATCCCACCCATTTCCATAACAATCTTCCCAATCCCTTAAATCCCAGATTTAAGAGATCTGAAATAGTGGCAGTAATGGAAACCGGTTGGAATGGAGAGAAGGAGTTGGGCACAGGTATCTCTGGATAGGAACCCTTTAGATGCTTCTCCAGAGAAACACAGGCATGTGGGTGAGACTGTAGTTGCCAAGACAGAAGCCTCAAAGGGCGGAAATCATAAAGTGGGCTTCCTCCCTTTCCTCTTTCTCCCCATGGTTGGACTCCCTATAACAGCCCCCAGCGCCCCATGCAGGAGCTGACCTGGGACTTCTGGCAGGGCAAGGACTGAGCTTCAAGGGAGGAGAGGGTGGGTGGATCAGGCCTCCTGTTCAGGGATCTCTCCCTGGTCGACTCAAAGTCATGGCAGATTCCTGGGCAGGAGGGAGAAGTCAAGGCAAGCAGCCCCCAAGTCTCTCTCTCTTTCTCCAAGATGGCTTCCATTCCTCCCCCAGGGATGCTTTCCCCCCTCCCTCCCTCAGCCCCCCCAACTTCCTCTGCCCTCCACCCTCCCATTCTCCCCTTCGCCAGAGGTTTCCCTGGCCAGCTCCCCCTTCGCCCTGCCCACCAAATCTCTCCCAATCTATCCCATCTCTCCATGGACTCCCTCTCTATAGGCCAGGCATGTACAAAGTGCCTTTTCGAATCTCTCTGCTTGTTCACTCCGAGTTCTAAAAAAGGTCAATAATTCTGGGGTAAAATTGTAAAAAATGGTCAACAACTTTGGTCTGCCCTCAGGCATCTTCACTTCATTTAATCTGGCCCTCTTTGACAAAAGTTTGGGGGGCCCTGCTCTGGACAAGAGGGACCCTCCAAGCCTTGCCCCAGAGATTCCTGCCAGGGGGAACCCAGAACACGCAGAGGGGCGCGGAATGGAGGCCTCGCTTCAAGTCCCAGCCCTGCTTGGGGATGGGGGTCCTCGCGGGGGGGGGGGGCTGGGGAGCTGAGCATCTCTTGACAGCTGAGCACCTCCTTGCGCTGCAAAGGAGACCTTGCAATGCAAACCCTGCCGGTGCTCCCTCTGCAGAAAGGCCCCCCCTGCACCCCCATAGGAAAAGGCATTAAGGCTGATTTCTTTTGGGGGGAGGGGCTGTGCAATGGGAACCCTGAGAATGGAGGTTCCCCGATCTGCAGCCGGATTGCATGGATCGGGGCCTGTGCAGATAGCGCCCAGGAAGTGAATTGTTCTTGGGGGGGGGTCTCTGCCCCCTTTCCTCCCAACCCCCTGCAGCTCTACCTTTTTGTCCTCCCTGCTCCCCCCCCTGCTCGCTCTTCTCTTCCCATTTCCTTTCCCTCTGGGGGAGGGGCTCCTTTATCCCAGCAGCGCCTGAATCAACCCCTCCCCCGCTCGCCTGAACTACAGAAAGAAGGGGGAGGGGGGAGCGGGAACTCCCCTACTTTCCTTTCATCCCCCCCCCTCGCCCCAAATCCTGCCCTCCCTTCCCAGCTGCCCTGTTTGCAGATTCACGGGGAGCAAAAGCGCGTCTTTATCTCTCTCCCGCCCCCCACAATATATATAGTTATATTTTGCACCTCTTTTTCCTCCTCCTCTGCCGACCTGCTGCTCTTCCGGGAATGTGAATGGCGGCCCCTCCCCCTCCCCTCTTGGCTCCCCCCCTCCCAACCTCCCTGCCTCTCTAGGAAGCGGAGCTCACTGACCCTTGGGGAGGAATGAGTGACGCCCCCCTCCCTCCCAGAAGACACAAATTCTCCTCCTTCCAAACAAGCTCTGAATATCCGGTTTTTTCCTAATAATCTCCCAGGTCAGGTTCCACCCTCGGAGGGGGCAGGGAAAGAGACCCCCCCACCTCCCAAAAAGTCCTGCGGGGCACGAAGGTGACATTCCCCCTTCATCTCTTTTCATCCTCTGCGGGCATTACAGGAATTTTTAGAAGGATTGGGGGGGGGGGTTGCCCCTCCAGCAGGCAGTGTGCTCCCCCCCTTCCTCCTTCATTCACACACCCAATGTCTCCTCCAAGCCCCACATAAGGAAATGGCTCCCAAGGGGGGATCTTGGGACATGAGCGAGGGCAGCCCTGATCCCTAAAGCGGGAGCCCAGGTATTCAGCAACTCCTCTACCTGAGTGATAATCTCTGGCATCCTGACACGGGTTTGGGGCTTGGAACAGTAACTTACGACAACCCTAAAGGGTAGTCCAGAGTCCTTATTACAGGAGCCTTTTAGAAATAGGGACTGGTGTTTGAACTTGGGCTTTGCTAGTCCTTTGGCCACCTCCTGAGAAGAGAAGAGAAAACTCCCTGGAAAAGACCCTGATGTTGGGAAAGATGGAGGGTGTGGCGGACTAGGGCCTGATGATGATTCCAATCTATCACTCCCATTATAGGCAGGTGTTCCTTGGGAGGCGGAGCTTGTGGGGCATTCTAAATGGCAGTTGGGAGTTGGCAGTTGGCAGGGTAGAGTGTTAGAGGGGGATGCAGGAGCTGTATCAACAAGCCTGTGTTATATGAAAAGAAGAGGATGAACTAAGAGTTTAAACAAATGAAACCATAAAGAAAAGATACATGTTCTCCAGTTAAATAAAGCTTTCATCTATGTTGTGTCAAACTGGATGTTCCTCCTTATTCCAGCAACGTACCTAAACTCAAAAGGGTGGTGACTGAAGAGGGGAGATAAAACTAAGCCTGGGGAGCAGGTGGATAGTTTGCATCTCAAAGTCACGCACAGAGGAGGCATTTGTTGTTGTTTAGTCGTGTCCGACTCTTCGTGACCCCATGGACCAGGGCACGCCAGGCACTCCTGTCTTGCACTGCCTCCCGCAGTTTGGTCAAACTCATGTTTGTAGCTTCGAGAACACTGTCCAACCATCTTGTCCTCTGCCGTCCCCTTCTCCTAGTGCCCTCCATCTTTCCCAACATCAGGGTCTTTTCCAAGGATTCTTCTCTTCTCATGAGGTGGCCAAAGTATTGGAGCCTCAGCTTCACGATCTGTCCTTCCAGGGAGCACTCAGGGCTGATTTCCTTCAGAATGGAGAGGTTTGATCTTCTTGCAGTCCATGGGACTCTCAAGAGTCTCCTCCAGCACCATCATTCAAAAGCATCAATTCTTCGGCGATCAGCCTTCTTTATGGTCCAGCTCTCACTTCCATACATCACTACTGGGAAAACCATAGCTTTAACTATACAGACCTTTGTCGGCAAGGTGATGTCTCTGCTTTTTAAGATGCTGTCTAGGTTTGTCATTGCTTTTCTCCCAAGAAGCAGGCGTCTTTTAATTCCGTGACTGCTGTCACCATCTGCAGTGATCAAGGAGCCCAAGAAGGTGAAATCTCTCACTGCCTCCATTTCTTCCCCTTCTATTTGCCAGGAGGTGATGGGACCAGTGGCCATGATCTTGGTTTTTTTGATGTTGAGCTTCAGACCATATTTTGCGCTCTCCTCTTTCACCCTCATTAAAAGGTTCTTTAATTCCTCCTCACTTTCTGCCATCAAGGTTGTGTCATCTGCATATCTGAGGTTGTTGATATTTCTTCCGGCAATCTTAATTCCAGCTTGGGATTCATCCAGTCCAGCCTTTCGCATGATGAATTCTGCATATAAGTTAAATAACCAAGAGGAGGCAAGTGGAGGGAAAGAGTGCCTTGCAGTGGCTAAAGGGCTGAGGCAACAGCTGCTGAGGTGAACCTGAGTTGAGAGGGAAACCTTACTGAGGGCACAAGATTGTTCCTGAAACATTTGCCTGGAGTTTTTAAGGACACAGAGCCACGTTGTTTGGAAAGCCGGAACTGTACTCTATGTACTAGCAAACCCATATAAAAACGGGGAGTTTATTTGGGAGAAAGAAGGAATAAATAGTGGGTTGTTTGAACAATAACTGAATTCCTTCAGCACACTGTTAGTAATAGAGGAGGGAGGATCGTCACAGAGGGCACAAGGAAAAGGGGACGACAGAGGACGAGATGGTTGGACAGTGTTCTCGAAGCTACGAACATGAGTCTGACCATGAGTTGGGGCACGAAGGTGACATTTCCCCTTCCTCTCCCCCTCCCTCTCTCTCCCTCCCTCCCCCCCTCTCTTTCTCTATATATATATCCCCACTTATTTTATGTGAGCTCCTTGGAGGGCAGCTTTGGTTCGAAGGCAATAGTTTTCCCCCCGTCTGCAACAAAGAGATATTCCACCCCCCCTCCTCTCTTGGGCTGGCGACCTCCAGATCTAGGGCTCTCCCCCTTCCTTTCCCCGTCTCCCCACTATCCCTTTGAAGTGCCATAGCATCACAGAATCTGAGAACTGGAAGGGTCTGAAGAGTCATAGGATCATAGAGTTGGAAGAGACCACAAGGGCCATCCAGTCCAACCCCCTGCCAAGCAGGAAACACCACCAAAGCATTCTTGACATATGCCTGTCAAGCCTCCGCTTAAAGACCTCCAAAGAAGGAGACTCCACCACACTCCTTGGCAGCAAATTCCACTGCCGAACAGCTCTTACTGTCAGGAAGTTCTTCCTAATGTTTAGGTGGAATCTTCTTTCTTGTAGCTTGAATCCATTGCTCCGTGTCCGCTTCTCTGGAGCAGCAGAAAACAACCTTCCTCCCTCTTCTACATGACATCCTTTTAAATATTTGAACATGGTTATAATATCACCCCTTAACCTTCTCTTCTCCAGGCTAAACATACCCAGCTCCCTAAGCCGTTCCTCATAAGGCATTGTTTCCAGGCCTTTGACCATTTTGGTTGCCCTCCTATGGACACGTTCCAGCTTATCACAATTTATGACTAAGCCGCTTCTGGCGAACCAGGGCAGAGCAATGGATTCGAACCGCTGACCTTCCGATCGGCAAGCCCTAGGCTCAGCGGTTTAGACCACAGTGCCACCCACGTCCCATTAAAGGGTAAAGGTAAAGGGGCCCTATTTCATTACTACTATTCCTCCTCTGGTTGGCTTCCTATATATATATATATATATATATATATATATATATATATATATATATATATGGAGAGAGAGAGAGAGAGAGAATTGTAATAAAACCTTTAACATTAAACATCTTCAGAATGCTTTGTGGATCGACCCAAACAACAGGATTCAAGTTACAAGAAAGGCAACTCCGACTCAATGTCAGGAAGAACTTTCGGCAGTTAAGAGCTGCTTGACAGTTGAACGGTCTCTCTCCTTCCTTGGAAGGCCACCTGTCTTAGATGTTTGAGATTCCTGCATTGCAGGGGGTTAGACTAGATGACCCTTGGGTGTAGCTTCCAGCTCTACAATTCTATGGTTTAATGTACAGTGGTGCCTCGCTAGACGAATTTAATTCGTTCCAGGACTCAATTTGTCCTACGAAAAATTCGCCTAGCAAGTCGCGGTTTCCCATAGGAATGCATTGAAACTTAATCAATGCTTTCCTCTGGGCTCCGGGGGAGTGGCGGCAGTGGCACTTGCTCTCTTGGCTCGCGGAAGGCAGGCGGTGCGGGGGAAGGACGCTCGCTCGGGGAAGGCAGGCAGGCAGGCGCCCTTCCCCTGCACTTTGGCTCTGGGGGGCGGAGCTGAAGTGCGCCGGTGCGGGGGCTGCCGAGGCAAGCAGCTGTGTGCCAGGTGGTGGTGGTGGGGAAGCGGTGGATCGGATGGCTCACTTTTCACCGGCTTACCATCACTGGCTTACTATCTCACCGCTTACTTTTTCCTGTAAATATCATTTGAAGTCGTTTACAGTCTTCAACAGTTATCAGTTAGTCAGTCACCCATTTCCACCACCCTTCTGAGTGATACCCCTCCCCACCCTTTCTCTATATATAATCGTCTGGGGACTTCTATTCCAGTGTATCTGAAGAAGCTCATACCAAAATAAAAAACTTGGTCTCTAAGGTGCTGCTGGAAGGATGTTTTTTATTTTGTTTCGCTTACGTCAGACCAACACGGCTACCTACCTGTAGTTAAAATACAGGTTAATGCAATTTAATTTTTTTAAATGCAGCCTCGTTTAAAAATGGCCCAAATCAAAACCATGAGAGGAAAACATAGGGGTCAGACTGAGTCCAGGCCAAAGGCCAGGCGGAACAGCTCTGTCTTGCAGGCCCTGAAGAAAGATGTCAAATCCCGCAGGGCCCTGGTCTCCTGTGAGAGAGCGTTCCACCAAGTCGGGGCCAGTACTGAAAAGGCCCTGGTCCTAGTTGAGACCAATCTAAGCACCTTATGGCTCGGGATCTCCAAAATGTTATTATTTGTGGACCTTAAGATACACCGTGGGGCATAACAGGAGAGGCGGTCCTGTAGGTACGAGGGCTTTAAAGGTCAAAACCAGCACCTTAAATCTGATCCTGTACTCCACTGGGAGCCAGTGCAGCTGGTAAAACACTGGATGAATATGGTCCCGCAGCAGGGACCCCGTAAGGAGCCTCACTGCGTCATTCTGCACCCGCTGGAGTTTCTGGGGCAGCTTCAGGGGCAGCCCTGCGTAAAGCGAGTTACAATAATCAAGCCTGGAGGTGACCTTCACATGGACCACTGTGGCCAGATCAGGGCGAGAGAGGTAAGGGACCAACTGCTTAATGCAGCGGAGATGGAAAAATGCCACCTTAGCTGTGGCTGCAACCTGCGCCTCCCTGGAAAGGGAGGCGTTGAAGGTTACACCCAAACTCTTGACAGAAGGCGCTGGCACTAATTGAGCCCCCACAACAGATGGGAGTTGGCCCCCCAACCCATGTCGTCCCGACCCAGCCAGAGGACCTCTGTCTTCGAAGGACTTAACTTCAACCGGCTCCCACCTAGCCATCCAGCCACAGCTTCCAAACACCTGGTCAGTGTGTCCGGGGCCGAGGCAGGGCGGTTGTCCACCAGCAGATAAATCTGGGTGTCATAAGCATATTGATGACAACCCAGCCCAAAACTCTGGACAATCTGAGCAGGGGGACGCATGAAGATATTTAAAAGCATCGGGAAAAGGATTGTGCCCTACGGGACTCCACACACCAAGGAGTCCCGTGGCCACAACTCCTTCCCTAGCGTCACCCTCTGTCCCCGACCTGAGATAAAGGGGTGCAGCCATTGTCGGACTGTGCCCTGAATCCCTACTTCGGCAAGGCGATGGTCTCAAAGTTTGTGATTGACCATGTTGAAGGCTGCTGACAGATCTAAAAAGAATCAGCAGTCCGGACCCGCCTTGATCCAGCTGTCTACGGAGATCATCTGTTAGGGCGACCAGAGCCGCCTCGGTCCCATAACCAGGGCGAAAGCCGGACTGAAATGGATCCAGAGCCGATGTTTCATCCAGAAACCTACGCAGCTGATCGGCAACCACTCTCTCAATTACCTTACCCAGGTATGGAAGATTTGAAACCAGGCGGTAATTGGAAAGATCTAAATAATAGGTGCTTTCAGTCTTTGTGTTCTTCATGGTTCCATTATTGCAATCATAACAGTGGGAGTGATGCTGCTGTTCCTATAATATTAATCTGACTCTGCTTCCAAAGCAACACCACCAATATGAGCTCCACTCTGTGCAACTCTCCATTCCCAGATACAAATATTTCCAACTCCCTCCCCCAAACACCAAAACCAGCTCACTCTCAGTCCATCCTCATTCAGAAGCAACACTCCAGACTCACACACTCCCCCTCCCTATCAAACAGTACATTCAATATTATATTATGCTTACTATTGTGAATTGTTACCTTGATTACTTTAAATACATGTCTAGACAATCTTACATACAAACAACAAAAGCTCACATACGCTGCATGCATTTTAGATTGATTTCCTGTGATTGATGTGAGAGAAAGTGTCAAGTAGGAGAGAAACAGGTTCTACACTCTACTAACCAAAGTATATTCCACATTCCTTCTATTTAAACCGTGTCTCTTCTTTTGATGGCCTGTAGAGTTTCCACTCTTACAACTCTTAACACTCCGAGTCTTTTGATCGTTTAAAGACATCCACTACAACGGAACCTCTATCTAATTCCCTAGCACTTCTATGGTTTCTCCCCTGTATGAGTTTGTTGATGTTTTGTAAGAAGTACACTCTCTCTTTAAAAAAACAAACAAAAACAATTTATTAAATTTTCCAATTACATACCAATTATATCATATCAATTATTTCAAATTATACAAATACATATCAATTAAACCAAATATTATGCCAAATCATAAAAAAAAATTTTTGGACTTCCCATGCTTCAAAGTCTGGGGATTCTGAGTAACGCTACTCCCTGCCATGCTAGTCCAAATTTCAAAATCTTATCATTATAATCCATTATAGTCCCGATCTTTCCCCAGCAATTCTTCTAGTTATTTTCCTCTTTTGTCGCAGCTTTTGAGATAGACATCAAGCGAGATTTAACACAAAATCATTCTTCCTGTGTGGGTTTTTTTGTCCAGTCCAGCCTCCCCTTAAATCCTCCTTTTACAAACTGGAGTGCTTCTCTGGCCACGCCAACATTCAAGCAGGAGCAGACGCCATCTTGAAGATCTCAGATATCGTATTCCAGCTTCTCCTCAAAAAGTCCACTGATTGCCGAAATGCAGCTTTTTCAGGCGGGGAACAGCCAAATAGAAATATTCACACTCTTCTTATAACAGATTTATGGCTCCCCCGCCCTTTAGCTGCTCTCTGCCTCCTGAATCTTCAATTAGGCAGCTCTGATCTTGTTCAAATTCAAAGTGCGTCACGGCTCATAAATCCACTTATAATTGTCCAGAAAGTATTTAAGTGAGCTCCAGTGAAAATATAACCAGCTGGGGAGGTTTTGCTCTTGCATACTTAGCAGAACAGCTTCCAAAAACATACAGAATGTCAATCCTCTATTATATAAACTCCAATAGCCACACAGTTTATTTCCTAATTTCTCGTTTGTTCCAAATATTAAGGACCGTCCGTCCAGGGAAGGTGGTTAGTGCTTCTTAAGGTATCCTATATAATAAAGTCCCTGTGTCCCTGCGTCCAAGCTGTCCCGTGTGTCCCTGGGTCACTGCGCATGGGCCCCAGGGAGACAGGGATTGGACAGCAGAGACTGCACGTGGCCATTTGCGGTTGGTTGCATCTCAAAGGCTTACAGGCTGAGGCAGCTCTCGGCTCCTCTTCCTGATCAGTTCCCAGAGTCTCTCGGCCTCTCCCCCCCCCCCGGCTACCGCCGTCTCACCGCTTCTCTGCGCGCCTCCTCCAGCCACCCACAGTTGAGCAGGACGCGCTCCTGGCCCGCCACGGCTCGGCCCCTGGCAACAGCCGTCTCTAATAACACAGTGAGAGGAGGGGAAGGGGAAGGGGGAAAACCACGCCAAACGGCTGCAAACGGCAGTCTAATACGACGTTGGGAGGAGGGGAAGGGAAAGGTAGCAAGGAGGGGCTTGCAAGGGCTCAGAATGGGGAAGCTACCGCTTGGCATGCTGGGAGTTGTAGTTTTTAGCAGGAGGTTTCCCTCCAAATCGCTGTTCCGCGCCTCGCCTCCCGACTGCTCTAACACTCTCTCTCTCTCTCTCTCTCTCCCTCCGTCCCTCCCTCCTGGCCAGACAAGCGCCTCACAAGCGTGAGGAGGAGGCTGCTTTCAAAAACTTTGTAGCAGGTGAGAGGGAGGGAGGGAGGGGAAGAAATAGATATGAGGTATCATCCCACGACCCTTCGTGGGGAGGGGAAAGGACTCGAGGGGAGGGGAAACTGAAGCAGGGTAGTGGGTTTGTGTGTGGGGAGATATTGAGGGGAAACTGAGGCGGGAAAAGGGGTGGTGTGTGTGTGTGTGTCACGCTGCGACTATTAAGGTGGGGGTGGGGAGGCATGTTGTGGCTGCTGATATTGATATGGGGGGCGGGGAGGGTTGGCGAAAAATAATTGTCGTTCTGAGGGGGGAAGGGTGGATAGGGTGGCTCTGGAGAAACTTCAGGTGCTGCAGCAGAGGGGGGAGGGAGGGAATATCGTATGGGCTGCTGGGGGTTGGGCTGGATGACCCCTGGGGTTCCCTTCCAACTACCAACTACACAATTCTATGATAATTGGGGGGGATTTGGGGGGGGGAGAAGCGAAGCAGAGATAGGTTAATGTTGGAGGTTTCCAAGCAGAGGTTGGATGGGGTCATCTGTCAGGGATGCTTTGGCTGAGACTCCTGCATTACAGGGGTTTGGACTGGATGACCCCTGGGGGTACCTTTCAACTCTATACAATTCTACGATCACTGCACACCCATGTTCTCTAGCCACTGGCTCTGCAGGGATTCAGAGGGGAAACTTGAGGCGCTGCAGCAAGGAAGGAGGAACAGGGAAATACCTTATGGGTGGGCTGCAAGGGGATTGGACTGGATGACCCCTAGGGTTCCCTTCCAACTCTATACAATTCTATGATAATTGCACACCCATGTTCTCTAACCACTGGGATGTTCTAGTGCCCGTTTACTCAACGGGCTGAATTACACTAGTAGAAAATAAAAGGTTTCGCTTCCCTTTTCGTTCTGTCCAGATCATTCTTTTCCCCCCTTGATGTGGTATTTCCTCGATTCTCTTATCACTCAGAAGCTGGAATTCCTGGCGGTATCTTCTCCCCCGTTTTTTTGAAGCACGTCCATGAATTTAAATCCAATTGTTTCTCTTAAATCATGGAACTCGCGTCTGGGCCGAGCACCCATGGGGGCCGGAACTCCTAGAGGCCACCCTGTTCGAGCGTAAGAAGTCCACTCTCAGTGAAGCTCTTTCCACACTCCATGCATTTAAATGGTTTCTTCCCTGTGTGAGTCCATTGATGAATTCTAAGGTCTCCACTCTGACTGAAGCTCTTTCCACACTCTATACAGTTAAATGGTTTTCCCTGTGTGCGTCCATTTATGTCTTCTTAGTGTTCCACTACAAGTGAAGCTCTTTCCACACTCCATACATTCAAATGGTTTTTCCCCTGTGTGGGTTTGATTATGTAAATTAAGGTTTCCACTCTGACTGAAGCTTTTTCCACACTCCATGCATTTAAATGGTTTCTCCCCCGTATGAGTCCGTTGATGAATTATAAGGTTTCCATTCTGACTGAAGCTCTTTCCACACTCCATGCATTGAAATGGTTTCTCCCCTGTATGAGTCTGTTGATGAGTTCTAAGTACTTGATTAGAAGTGAAGCCCTTTCCACACTCCATGCATGCAAATGGTTTCTCCCCTGTGTGAGTTTGATTATGTAAATTAAGGCTGTCACATCTACTGAAGCTCTTTCCACATTCCTTACATTTAAATGGTTTCTCCCCCGTGTGAGTCCGTTGATGAATTCTAAGGTGTCCACTCCCACTGAAGCTCTTTCCACACTCCATGCATTGAAAGGGTTTCTCCCCTGTGTGAGTCCGTTGATGAATTCTAAGGTTTCCACTCTGACTGAAGCTCTTTCCACACTCCATGCATTGAAATGGTTTCTCCCCCGTATGAGTCTGTTGATGAGTTCTAAGTACTTGATTAGAAGTGAAGCCCTTTCCACACTCCATGCATGCAAATGGTTTCTCCCCTGTGTGAGTCTGATTATGTAAATTAAGGCTGTCACATCTACTGAAGCTCTTTCCACATTCCTTACATTTAAATGGTTTCTCCCCCGTGTGAGTCCGTTGATGAATTTTAAGGTGTCCACTCTGACTGAAGCTCTTTCCACACTCCATGCATTTAAATGGTTTTTCCCCTGTGTGAGTCCGTTCATGAATTCTAAGGTCTCCACCCTGACTGAAGCTCTTTCCACACTCTATACATGTAAATGGTTTCTCCCCCATGTGAGTCCGTTGATGAATTCTAAGGTCTCCACTCTCATCGAAGCTCTTTCCACACTCCATGCATTTAAATGGTTTCTCCGCTGTGTGAGTTTGATTATGTAAATTAAGGCTGTCACTTCTACTGAAGCTCTTTCCACATTCCATGCATTTAAATGGTTTTTCCCCTGTGTGAGTCCGTTGATGAATTCTAAGGTGTCCACTCCGACTGAAGCTCTTTCCACACTCCATGCATTTAAATGGTTTCTCACCAGTGTGAGTCTGTTGATGAATTCTAAGTTTTCCACTTTGACTGAAGCTCTTTCCACACTCTGTACATTCAAATGTTTTCCCCCCTGTGTGAGTTTGATTATGTAAATTAAGGCTGTCACTTCTACTGAAGCTCTTTCCACACTCTGTACATTCAAATGTTTTTCCCCCTGTGTGAGTTTGATTATGTAAATTAAGGCTGTCACTTCTACTGAAGCTCTTTGCACACTCCATGCATTTAAATGGTTTCTCACCAGTGTGAGTCCGTTGATGAATTCTAAGGTGTCCACTCTGACTGAAGCTCTTTCCACACTCTATACATGTAAATGGTTTCTCTCCCATGTGAATCCGTTGATGAATTCTAAGGTTTCCACTTTGACTGAAGCTCTTTCCACACTCCATGCATTTAAATGGTTTCTTCCCTGTGTGAGTCCGTTGATGTTTTCTTAGTGTTCCACTGTCACTGAAGTTCTTCTCACACTCCATTCTTTCAGACTGCTTCTCCTCTCTCTTTTCACACTCCATGTATTTAAATGCTTTCTTCGTTATTCCCATTGAACGTGGCCCCCCAGAATTCTGACTGTCTTCTCCATTGTCTGCTTTGGGGGGCAAAGAGGGGAGGAACTCCTATTTGTTTTCTAGGAAGAGAAGAAAGGAATATTACAGACATCAATCAGCACATGCTCTTATTTTAAAATCTCTCTTGTCCTCCATGTTCCCAGTTTTCAGCAAATACAAATGAAATAATGCCAAATAATGGTAATGCAGTTCAAAAGCATTATCTTAGAATACGGTTGAACTGTGGGGTTTACTTTTTATCAAAAGTGGTTTCTCACTGGAAAGGGAGCTGCTCTATGTCTATGAACCTGCCCACTATTCATCAGGGTCCTAATTCATCATGAAGTTCTTCATCCTCTGCACAATAATCCCCCACCCCTTAGGCCACATTTTGTCCCCTTCGGCCTCTACCGTGTTTCTCATATTATAAGACACGTCTTATATTTATTTTTTCCTCAAAAAAACACACTATGGCTTATTTTCAAGGGATGTCTTATTTTTTTCCTCCTCCTCCTGCCGCGGCCGGCATTGCTGCTGCGCCTATCATTATGTCTTATTTTCGGGGTATGGCTTATATTCCTTGAATGCTTAAAAATCCTGCTATGGCTTATTTTATGGGTATTTCTTAAAATATGAGAAACAGGGTAGATCTTTATTAATCACCTGCACAGTCCCTTTGGCCTCAGGAGGTGCATATTGACCATTTTGGGAGACCCATATATAAGCCTAGTGACAAGGCCTGGTGCTTGTGGTTGGTTGACGGAGTGCTCAGGTAGGAGAATGTTTTTGGGGTTGGACCTCTATCTCTCTCAGCCTTGCATCATTGCATGGAGAGAGCTGGAGATGCAGAAGGAAAGCAGCTGGAGCCTGACTGCTGGGAATCCCAGATTAAAACGCCCACCCCAATTACTATTGGTAATAATTATATGCCGCCGAGTCTCGCACCTGCCTCCTGACACTGGCCTATCTTAGTGGAGAATCCCAGCCCAAGCCTCTCTCACTGTTCTTCCCCCTTTGCTCCTACTGGAAACTATTTATTAAATTTGTATATTTCTCTTCATCTGAAGATCACAATATGAAAATATGTGTGACGCTGAAAAGGTGACTATTAAAGGTGAAGAATACTGATTGTGGGAAAGAAAAGAAAGAAGATTACTCTGGAGAAAGGAAGGGAAACCAGTGATGTTTCCACCTGAGTGTAAAGAAGAAGCCAGTCTTCAAACCAGTTTCATATTCCACGGCTGTTTTTCTCAGCCATGATTGTGTATTAGAACCTTTGCCACAGATTTATTTTCCCCCTCTTTCAGGTAAATCTTTATTTACTATCTTAAATTCATACTTCTTTAAACTTAATCACAATTGTAACAAACTATTAACTACAGCATTTCTTCTTCCCCTAAATTCATTTTAACACTATCTCACATAATAAATGTAAATTAACTTAGAAATAATAATAATAAAAAACCATCTATATAAGAAAATAAAAAGGATTAAGACATTGCTGACTTCCCGACATTTCCCGATGTATTTTACCTTTACAACATTGAAAGTTATCCTATTCTTACTCAATTTTTAGTATATTCTTAAAACATGTCATATCCAGTTCCTTTATTTAATCGCATATTTATATTTATATTTATACAAGTCAATCAAATGCCACCATATAGATTGTATCATTCTTATATTTTTGCAGATATTTCTTACACATGTCCCACTTTTGTATGAATGATTGTTTTGTATTTCCCCTTAACCTGTCTGTTAATTGAGCCAGTTCAGCAAATTCTAAGAGTTTATCTTGCCATTCCCTTACTGTAGGTATCTTTTTTCCTTTCCAATTTGCCGCATACGGCATATAAGAACATTTCTCTTCTATTTTTTGGAATGTTCTTACCTAATATTCTGAGAAGGAACACTTCTTAACTTTTTACAAACGTT
Source organism: Zootoca vivipara (assembly GCF_963506605.1). Taxonomy (NCBI): domain Eukaryota; kingdom Metazoa; phylum Chordata; class Lepidosauria; order Squamata; family Lacertidae; genus Zootoca; species Zootoca vivipara. The sequence continues at coordinate 574,092 of NC_083277.1, forward strand.
ACCTTAAAGATCTTTTTCATTTCGTCAGAAATGAGGTTCCAAAATTCCTTAACTTTTCGGCAGGCCCACCACATGTGGTACATGTCTCCCTTTACTTCTCCACATTTCCGACATTTATCAGATTTTTAAAATCTGACATTTTAGCCACAGATTTCATCCACACACACCTTTAGTGTGGGCAGCAGTGCAGGAAGTCAGGGCGGGGGGAGGGAGGGACAGCGCTGCAAGTGGTCAGACCCACTGTACCTTCCTAAGCAAGCAACTTTGGGGGTGAACAATTTCCTTTAAAAAGCTCTTCCCCAGGGGCCGCCAAGGGTTGCTACACTGCTGAGTGTGGACACCGTGGATTTATAGTGTTAGGGTCTCAAGAACCCTTAAGATCCAGTTCCACCAACTCCCAAGTAACAGAGCCCCTGAGCCCCTAGGGCAGGCTTGTCCAAAGTCCGTTTCAGGGGCCTGATCCGGCCCCTGTGGCAGTTTATTTCCTGTGGTAAAAGTCTAAATAAAGTTCCACTTTTCAACTTCTACTCTAAAAAAGGTCCACAACTTTGGTTGGCACTTTGACAGGCCCTCACGGCCCTTCCCTTCATCAAATCTGGCCCTCTTTGAAAAAAGTTTGGGGAACCTTCTATGCTGAGGTGAGGCATCTCTGGCCCTCCAGATGTCGTTGGACACAAAGTACCATCATCCCAAGGAAAGATGGCATATGGCCAGGGATGAGGGGAGCCTTATCTGGTGGGACACACTTTCTCCATCTTCCTCCTCCCCTGAAAACGCTGAATATCTGTATTTCATTTCCTCCTCCTTCTTCCCTGATCTCCAAGATCTTCCTGATACAGTCCAACTGCACACATTCCCAAATAATCCTGCACCACTGACTTCCTGAGGCTGCTGCATTGTGTCGAGGACACTGGCAATGGGACAGCACCTTCCCCTGGATGAGAGGATAGAGTAGGCATTGGCAACCTCCGGCCCACAGAGGCCGTTTATCTGGCCCACGAGCCACATTGAAATTGCAATAATAGTAATAGTAATAATAATAATAATGCTGCACGCTTTTAAGGGGCAAACACCGGAACCCACCCATTTCCATAGCAGTCTTCCCAATCTCTTAAATCCCACAGACGTGAGATCTGATATAGTGGGAATATCTAGCCGGCATTTGAGTGATAGTGGAGAAAGAATGAGTTGGACAATAATATGAAGGATACATACTGTTGTAAGAATGTAGTAGATAAATAGTTAGTGGAATATAGAACAACGGGAATACATTCATGCTTAAAATATAATTTATGCATTAGGGATTAACAGGAAGTCAAAATTGTGGTTATATATGATTATGAAATAAGGGGGAATTTTCTTTTCTTTTTTTAAATGTTTGCTCACTTAGGTTGGGGTTATATGTATTTTCTTTTTTGTTCTCATGCTGAACTATAAAAGATAACAACTTAGGTGGAGTGGTATAATAATAATAATTATTCTATTAAAAGGTATAGTCTTATATGATATGTGATAGAGAACAACATAGTGAAAAGCAATACAGTGGTACCTCGGTTTAAGTACACAATTGGTTCCAGAAGTCTGTACTTAAGCTGAAGCGAACTTTAGAATCCTAGAGTTGGAAGAGACCACAAGGGTCATCCAGTCCAACCCCTTGCCAAGCAGGAAACACCATCAAAGCATTCCTGACACATGGCTGTCAAATCTCCGCTTAAAGACCTCCAAAGAAGGAGACTCCACCACAATGTTATAACAAATGATTAACTGTTTAATGTATTTTGTTTTATTGTGATTATTAGTTTGTTTTGTGATACAAAAAAAATTATCTTAAAAAAAAGATATACTGTACTGCAGTGGGAATATTGGAATGGAATATGGGAATATTGGTGGAATGGAGAGAAGGAGTTGGGCACAGGTATCTCTGGATACGAACCCTTTAGATGCTTCTCCCCAGAGACACAGGCATGTGGGTGAGACTGTAGTTGCCAAGACAAAAGTCTCAAAGGGCGGAAATCATAAAGGGGGCTTCCTCCCTTTCCTCTTCCCCCCCCCCCATGGTTGGACTCCCTATAAGAGCCCCCAGCGCCCCATGCAGGAGCTGACCTGGGACTTCTGGCAGGGCAAGGACTGAGCTTGAAGGGAGGAGAGGGTGGGTGGATCAGGCCTCCTGTTCAGGGATCTCTCCCTGGTCTACTGGAAGGAGATTCCTGGGCAGGAGGGAGAAGTCAAGGCAGGCAGCCCCCAAGTCTCTCTCTCTTTCTCCAACATGGCTTCCATTCCTCTCCCCGGGATCCTTCCCTTCCTCTCTCTGCCCCCCAACTTCCTCTGCCCTCCACCCCCCCAGTCTCCCCTTTGCCCAGAGGACCCCCCCCCCCTGGCCAGCTCTCTCTTCTTTCCAAATCTCTCCCAAGCGCCCCCACCTCTCCATCCGGAGGGGCCTCGCCAGGTGAGCAAGGAGGGGGAAGAGGAGGGAGACGGGGGGGGGTGCTGCCAAGTCCTCCCCCCCCCCCGCTCGCTATGCTATTCCCATTTCCTTTCCTGTAATATAAAGGGCGGTGGGATCTCCTGACCCACAGAAGGAAGGGGGAGGGGGGAACTCCCTTGTTTCCTTTCACCCCCCCCCCGCCCCAAATCCTGCCCTCCCTTCCCAGCTGCCCTGTTTGGAGATTCAGGGGGAGGAAAAGCACACCCTTCTCCCCCCCCCACAACCCCAAATCTCCCCCGCCCCCTCCCAATCTTTTGCACCTCTTTTTCCTCCTCCTCTGCCGACCTGCTCCTCTTCCGGGAATGTGAATAGAGGCCCCTCCCCCCTTCTCACCTTGGCCCCTCCCCCTCCAAACCTTCCTGCCTCTCTAGGAAGCGGAGCTCACTGACCCTTGGGGAGGAATGAGTGACGCCTCCCTCCCAGCTCTGTTATCCTCTTCTTTTCCTGAAAAGGTCCCAGGTTCGATCCCCGGAGACGGCAAGGAAAGAGACCTCCCCCCCCCCACTTCCGAAAAAGTCCTCCCCCTTCATCTTTTAATCCATTGCCAGGAGAGGGGGGGGATCCGGTCATTTTCACACCCATTTCCCCACGTGGGGGAGGCAGGGCTGTGACGTAGTGTGTCCCCGTTACAACAGCCCTGCAGAGTAGACTGGAGTTGGGATGTGCCTTTGGGGCTTGGGCCAGTGACTTACGACAACCCTAAATTGTGTTATCCCTTGTCTATATATATATATATATATATATATATATACACACACACACACACACACACACACACACACACTAGCTGGCCCGGCCACACGTTGCTGTGGGTTTTTGAGTCTAATGGACCCTTTTCTGTTAAATAGACCTTCATAGTCTCCCTTCAGTGTCCCCTCACCTGCCCTGTCCCAACCCTGACTCCCCTACTGTAAGTTTCAAAAATAAGACTCCCCCACCGATGTGGGTTTCTGAAAATGTCCCCACCCCCACTGTTTTGGCTGACTCAGGGTCCTACCTCCCCCCCCCCATGGCTAGCCTAGAGAAGAGAAGGTTAAGGGGTGATATAATAGCCATGTGTCTAATATATCAAAGGATGTCATATGGAGGAGGGAGAAAGGTTGTTTTCTGCTGCTCCAGAGAAGCGGACACGGAGCAATGGATTCAAACTTCAAGAAAGAAGATTCCACCTAAACATTAGGAAGAACTTCCTGACAGTAAGAGCTGTTCGGCAGTGGAATTTGCTGCCAAGGAGTGTGGTGGAGTCACCTTCTTTGGAGTTCTTTAAGCAGAGGCCTGACAGGCATATGTCAGGAATGCTTTGATGGTGTTTCCTGCTTTGCAGGGGGTTGGACTGGATGGCCCTTGTGGTCTCTTCCAACTCTATGATTCTATGACAGGACGGGGGGAGGGGGGCACATGAACAAGGTCTCACTTGCACCCGATAGGAGCTGGACCGATGCCCTCAAGGGAGCCCGACCGGTCCTGTGCCTTCGCTCCAATATTATGCTACCCCAACAACACACCAGACCCCCTCCTGAAGAAAGATTGGTTTTCCCTCCCCAAACCCCGATAAGCGATCCCATGGGTGTGCAGTTGTGAATGAAGCTCGTCTTTGAAGAAAGCTCCATTCTAGCCAACCAGGAGAATGCATTGGTTCTGCAGAGCCAGCTCAAGGATTTTGGCAGGAGGAGAAGGGACTGGCTGCAGATCAAAACCTCGTTACCTAGTAAACCAATTATAATGGGAAACATTGTATCCTAGAAGAGAAGCAGTTTGTATTCAGAAAACCTATCATGCTTGGAAATTCATTCCTTCTAGCAATCTCCCTCATTACAACGTCATTTTGTAACATATAACTGAGTTATACCATAATATAAATATCAGTGGAAAGATAATTTAATGAAGAATAGAATGCAATAACGTTTATGAAGGATTATTTATTACAACAGTCGTCATAAAGAAGAAACGTGAAACAAACAGAAAAAATTAGATATACAGGCAGAATTGCCACATTGGCACTTTGTGATGAATAAGTGGGTTTTGCGTTGAGGTTTGGGGACTCGGTCTCTAAAAGGTTCGCCATCACTGCCCTCGGATCATGTCCACTTTCAAAGGTGGAGGGAGGCTTTCCACCCTCAGGGCCCAGAGGGGGCTCCTGCCTTGGGGCAGCTGGTGGAGTTGGAGGACGTTGACCCTTAGCACTCTCGCTTTGGGACCTGCCTGAACCTCCTTCCACATTAGACTCATCCTTACATTGCTTTGAGATGCTCTGGTACGGCCCCTTCTTCCCTGTGCCCCCTTCCCTCCTCATGCAAGACGTGCAGCTAGGAACAGAGCCTTTCCTGCTTATGCCACTAAATACAGTGGTACCTCTACTTATGAATTTAATGCGTTGCAAACGCACATTCATAAGTCAAAAAAATTGTAAGTCGAATCCCATAGGAATGCATTGGGAGAAAAAAATCGTAAGTCAAAGCAACCCTACCTAAAAAATTCGTAAGTAGAAAAAATCCTATCTAAACCGCATCCAAGATGGCGGACAGAGCTCCATTAGTAAGTAGAAACATTCGTAAGTAGAGTTACTCATAAGTAGAGGTACCACCGTACCCCTTTTATTTCTCCTGCCACCAAATACACAATATATCTACAAATCAAAAGAATAGATGATGGTTTCAAGATTACCTTGGGCATATAAGGAGGTGCTTTCAGTCTTTGTGTGTCTTCATGGTTGCATCATTGCAATGATAACAGTGGGAGTGATGCTGCTATTCCTATAATATTTATCTAACTCTGCTTCCAGAGCAACACCTCCAATCTCAGCTCCACTTTGTGCAACTCTCCATTCCCAGATACAAACATTTCCAACTCCCTCCCCCAAACACCAAAACCAGCTCACCCTCAGTCCATCCTCATTCAGAAGCAACACTCCAGACTCTAACACTCCCCCTCCCTATCTAACAATACATTAAATATTATATGCTTACTATCCTCTATAATAATAATTAAATATCATATGCTTACTATCCTCTATAATAATATCCAAGTGTCTCTGCGTCCAGTCCCTGTGTCCGTGGGATTGTGCTACTGCGCATGTGCCCCACGAACAGCCGTTGGGACTTGGAGGCCCTTCTTTGAGTTTATTCATGGCTTGTAGCGTTTCCACTCTTACAACTCTTACCCCTCAGAGTCTTTGGGTGGTTTGTAAGACTTCCACTACAACTGAACTTCTATCCCCTTCCCTAGGACTTACATGGTTTCTCCCCAGTATGAATTTGTTGATGTTTTGTAAGAAGTCCACTCTGACTTTAAATGGTTTCCCTCCTGTGTGTGTTCGATGATGTGAATTCAGTTGCCCACCCGTACAGAAGCTCTTTCCACACTCCATACATTAAAATGGTTTCTCACCAGTGTGAGTCCGTTGATGAATTCTAAGGTTTCCACTCTGACTGAAGCTCTTTCCACACTCCATGCATTGAAATGGTTTCTACCCTGTGTGAGTCCGTTGATGAATTCTTAGTGTTCCACTATAAGTGAAGCTCCTTCCACACTCCATACATGTAAATGGCATCTCTCCTGTGTATGTTCGATGATGTGAATTCAGTTGCCCACCACTACAGAAGCACTTTCCGCATTCCATGCATTTAAATGGTTTCTCCCCCGTGTGAGTCCGTTGATAAATTCTTAGTGTTCCACTCCGACTGAAGCTCGTTCCACACTCCATACATTTAAATGGTTTCTCCCCAGTGTGTTCCCGTTGATGTCTTCTAAGGTTTCTAATAATAGTGAAGCTCTTTCCACATTCCATGCATTTAAATGGTTTCTCCCCCGTGTGAGTTGGTTGATGTTCTCTAAGGTTTCCAATAGTAGTGAAGCTCTTTCCACACTCCATACATTTAAATGGTTTCTCCCCTGTGTGAGTCCGTTGATGAATTCTTAGTGTTCCACTCTGAATGAAGCTCTTTCCACACTCCATACATTTAAATGGTTTATCCCCTGTATGAGTCCGTTGATGGTTTCTAAGGTTTCCACTCTGACTGAAGCTCTTTCCACACTCCATGCATTTAAATGGTTTCTTCCCAGTGTGTTCCCATTGATGTCTTCTAAGGTTTCCAATAATAGTGAAGCTCCTTCCACACTCCATGCATTCAAAAGGTTTCTCCCCCGTGTGACTCCGTTGATGTCTTCTTAGTTCTCCACTCCGACTGAAGCTCTTTCCACACTCCATGCATTTAAATGGTTTCTCCCCTGTGTGAGTTCGTTGATGAATTTTAAGGTCTCCACTCTGACTGAAGCTCTTTCCACATTCCATGCATTTAAATGGTTTCTCCCCAGTGTGTTCCCATTGATGTCTTCTAAGGTTTCCAATAATAGTGAAGCTCCTTCCACACTCGATGCATTCAAAAGGTTTATCCCCCGTGTGACTCCGTTGATGTCTTCTTAGTTCTCCACTCTGACTGAAGCTCTTTCCACACACAATACATTTAAATGGTTTCTCCCCCGTGTGAGTCCGTTGATGGTTTCTAAGGTTTCCACTCTGACTGAATCTATTTCCGCACTCCATGCATTGAAATGGTTTTTTAATGGCTTCTTCGTTATTTGCATTGAAATGGCCCCCCAGATTTCTGGCGGCCTTCTCCATTGTCTTCTTTGGAGGGCAAAACGGGGAGGAAATCCTATTTGTTTTCTAGGAAGAAAACAAAGGAATATTACACACATCAATCAACACCTGCTCTTTTTTTAACATCTCATACATTCTCTGCTCACCTCCATATGTTCCAAATTTTTAAGAAAGGCAAATGAAATAATGTTAAATAATTGTAATGCATCACCAGCCTTTCATAACCCTTAATCAGCGTTAATGAAGTAGCATTTTCTTAGAATACGCTTGAACTGTAGAGTTTACTTTTTATAAAAAAAGTGTTTTCTCATAGGAAAGGGAGCTGTTCTATGTCCATGAAGCTGCCCACTATTCATCAGGGTCCTAAGTTAAATGAATACAATTTTGTGCACTGGAAGCAACATTTGATAGTGCTTCTAGAAGCAACAGAAGTCTTGGAAGCTACAGTGGTACCTCAGTTTATGAACTTAATTCGTTCTGGAGGTCCGTTCTTAACCTGAAATCATTTTTAATCTGAGGTACCACTTTAGCTAATGGGGGCTCCCACTGCCGCCATTGTTCTCAAGAACCATCTACATGGGAGGAGATAGCAACTGCAGAAGCCTCTCTCTGGAGGAAGGCCACACAGAAGGAATGTTGTACTGCATCAGAAGAAGACCTGGACCCTTACTGACCTACCTCCCGGTAAGAAGGCCATACAAAGGAAGTGGGTGTTTCAGATTAAGAAAGGGGCAGAAGAGGAAGTGCAGCGCAAGGCTTTCCTCAACGCTATGGCAAAGATTATGATGAAGTCTTTGCGCCAACTGTGAGGTACAGCAGCGTAAGAATGCTTTTGAGCATTGCAGCCGCCAAGCAAATGGAAATGAGGCACATTGACATTGCAAGTGCCTTTCTTCAGGGTCAAATTTCAGAGGCAACCTAAAGGTTTTATGAAACCACATGAGGCACATTTAGTGAGCAAACTGCAAAAGGGACTTTATGGACTCGATGCTTGAGCCTGGAATCAGAAACTGAATAAAATGCTGATTCAGCTTGGGTACAAGCAAGGCCATGCCGACAAGGGCCTGTTCAGCAAGTCAAGTAAGGGAGCATTTATTTTTCATAAGTTTTAGCTTTTGCTGATGACTTGATTCTTGCCAGACACTATATGCACAGGTTGTGAAACACCTAAGCAAAGAGGTTGAGGTCAAGGAACTGGGAAAGATCCAGAACTACCTCGGAATCCAAGTTGAAAGAGAATAAGATGGGTCATTTCTTCTAAATCAACGGCAAAGGATTCATGCCCTGATCCAGAATTTACAAATGCAAGATGCACACCCAGTTGCAACGCCCATGGCTACTGACTTCTTAAAGAATCAGCAGGATTTGAAACCATTGCCTGACACCATAGAATCCAGGTCAGCAATTGGTAGACTTTTGTATCTTGCTACCACTTGCAAACCTGATTTAGCTAATGCTGTGGGAATTCTTAGTAGGAAGTTTTCCTTGAATAGGACTGATGGGCGTGAAAAGGGGGGTACGGTGTTTGAAGGGCACAATGAATTGTAAATGGAAGTTGCCAGCTGTTGGTAATCCTGAAAAGTTTGGGGATATTGATGCAGATTGGGCCGGATGTACCACTGACTACAAATCAACAAGTGGATATGTATTTTTGTTTGGGGAGGGATCCCAGATTTAAGAGATCTGAAATAGTGGCAGTAATGGAAACCGGGTGTGTCACAGTGGCCGGAGTGGACTACTTCAGAGTAACGACGCTACGCAGCTCTGCATTTTATTCTTTTATTGGTGCTGCGTATTTACAGTGCTCAAGTCATTGCTATTTACACGGAGCGATGTTGTCAGTCGGTTTCAGAACCTCCTAATGGCTTTTGGCGCGTCTTTCTCCAACACAAAAGCTTTGGCAGACCCATCCTCTTGCCCCTCCTCTTCCTGCGTAATTCTGGAGTTGGAGGGATGGGTCTTCCCCCCTTGCTTGCCCCTTCCTGTCCCACCTGGGACCCTGGCTCCTCTACCTTGCCTGAGCCTCGGACACGACTTCCTGCTTCCCCACTGGAATCGGAACTCTCCCTGCTTTCCCCTTTGCTCGGGGACGGGCTTGAACTCAGGAGGGGAGGGACTTCGCGATATCCCCTGTCCCTCACATCCACCCCCCTCCCAAGCTCTCCTTCACCCCTCCCCAGGCCCCCCCCATGTGTCGGTGACGACTGGAAGCCTAAGAACTCAGTGCTCTCCGAGCCCGTTGGTGTGAATACCTCCCCCCAGTCCTGCGAGCCCCCCCCTTCCGCCTGGGCGGACGGGAATCCCAAAAAGTCCGTGGCGTCAGAGCTGGTGGGGGTAAAAACGTTCTGCCAATCTGCTCCTTCCTCTGACTGGGTGGATCTCGGTGACACCCATACCTCATCCTCTGGTTCCTCAAACTCCGCTTCCCAGCGCCATGGTGAGCTGCTCTCCCGTGCCTCCTCCTCCTCCCCCTCCCTTTCCATGTGCCAGGGCTTGGGTCTGTGGGGAAAGAGGGCGTGAAATTCTTCCACCCAGAATTCCTCCTGTATCTGAGTGGCTGGGACCCATTCATTCTGGGACGGTGGAGCATCCTCCCATGCCATGAGGTACTCCAGTCCCCCCACCCCCCACCTTGAATCCAGGATGGCCGTGGCCTCATTGAGTTGCTCCCTGCCTTCCCTCTCCCCCCCTCCCTCGGGGGTTTGTTCGCTGTCTCGGAGCCTGCTGCTTTCCCTGTACGGCGACAGCAGCGATCTATGAAACACTGGATGCACCCTCATGTCCTCTGGCAGTGCCAGCCTGTATGCCACCGGGTTTACCTGTTGCGTGACCGTGAAGGGGCCCAGCCTTTTGGGTGCCAGCTTTTTGCACCTCCCTCTGGTGGGAAGGCCCTCCGAGGACAACCACACCTTGTCCCCCACCCTGATGACCTCCCCTTGTCGCCTGTGGCGATCTGCCCCCTTTTTGTACGCTTCCTTGGCCCTCTCCAAGTGTTCTCTGAGCTGCTGGTGCACCGTCTCCAGTTCCTCTGCCCAATCCTCAGCCTGTGGGCCCTCCTCCTCCTCCTCCTCCCTCTCCCTCTCTGGGAAAGATCTGAGGTCGCGCCCGTAATTGGCCTTAAAGGGCGACACCCCTGTGGAGACGTGCACTGCATTGTTGTAGGCAAATTCTGCTAGTGGCAAGCGATCCACCCAGTCCGTTTGCCGCTGGCTGACGTAGCATCTCAGGTACTGCTGCAGAATGGCGTTGACCCTCTCCGCTTGTCCGTTGGTCTGCGGGTGTCTAGCCGTCGACAAGCTGACCTCCACCTGCAGGAGGTTCATGAGCCGCCGCCAGAACCTGGAAACAAATTGGCGGCCACGATCCGAAATAACCCTTAAAGGTAATCCATGCAGTCTGAAAATGTGATCAACAAACAGTTTGGCTGTCTCTTCTGCCGAGACTGCCCTGGCACACGGTATAAAGTGACACATTTTGGACATAAGGTCCACCACCACCAACACTGCAGTCTTACCCCTGGACGAAGGCAGATCCGTGATGAAGTCCATGGACACCACTTCCCACGGCCTGTGTGGTGTGGCTAAGGGCTCCAGCAACCCTGGTGGCGCTGCTCTGACCACCTTCGCCCGCTGGCAGGTGGTACAGCCCCTTACATAGTCTCGAACATCTTCCCGCACCCCTGGCCACCAGAAGTGTCTCATGACTAGGTGAGCGGTTTTGTCCCTTCCAAAATGCCCCGCTGTAGGGTTGTCGTGCATCTGCTTGAGGACCGTACGTCGAAGCTGGGTGGTGGGTAGGTACAGCGCACCCTTGTAGAAAAGCAGCCCTCTGCGTTCTGCAAAGTCTTTTGCCTGCTCCCTCCCCCCTCTCAGTTCTCTGAAGATGCGGTTGGCAAATTCATCCGCTGCCGTCAGTGCTGTGAGTTCTGCCTCGCTCACCACAGCTGCTCCGCAGGACCATGCCGACGGGGGGAAAATGTGCCTTGGGGCTGGTGGCGCCTCCTCCTCCATGTACTCTGGCTTGCGGGAGAGGGCATCCGCCCTGACATTCTGCTCCCCCGGGATGTAGTGGATGGAGAAGTTGAAGTTCGAGAAGAACTCTGCCCACCGTATCTGCCGCTGGTTGAGCACCCTGGCAGTTCTCCAGAACTCCAGGTTCTTGTGGTCTGTGCACACCTGGATGGGGTGCTTCGCGCCCACCAGGAAGTGTCGCCAGTGCTGGAACGCAGCGTAGATCGCAAGAAGTTCCCTATCAAACACTGTGTAGTTGCGTTCAGGCTGTGTCAGCTTCCTGGAGAAGAAGGCACAGGGTCTCCACTCCCTGTTGGCGTCCAGTTGCAACAAAATTGCGCCCACAGCTTTTTCAGAAGCATCTGTCTCAATGCGTAGGGGCGCGTCCTGCACCACATGGAACAGGTTTTGGTCTGAGGCGAACACTCTCTTGAGGCTTTCGAACGCTGCTTGCGCCTCTGTTGTCCACTTGAACTTCTGCTTGCCTCTCAGGCAGTCCGTGATGGGAGCCGTAACGCGAGAGAAGTTCTTGATGAACTTCCTGTAGAAGTTAGCGAAGCCTAGTAGGCGTTGGGCATCTTTGCGCGTCCTGGGGCTGTGCCAGTCCAGGATGGCCTGCACCTTGTCCTTGTCCATCGCCAGCCCCTTGTCTGACAGCTTGTAGCCCAGGAAGTCCACCTCTTTGGTGTGAAACTTGCACTTCTCCAGCTTCACATACAGGTGGTTCTCCTTCAGGCGTTGCAACACCTCTCTGACATCTTTCACATGCTGCACTGGGTCATTCGAGTAGATAAGGATGTCATCTAGGAAGACCAAGCATTTCCTGAAGAGGAGGGACCCCAGGACGTGGTGCATGAAGGCCTGGAAGCATGCTGAGCCCCCTTGCAAACCGAAGGGCATCACCAGATATTCAAAAGAGCCCAGAGGCGTGAACATCGTGGTTTTCCATTCATCTCCTTCCCGGATCCTGATCAAGTTGTACGCCCCCCTTAGGTCCAGCTTGGTGAAAATCTTGCCCCTGCGTGCCGCTGTCAGGAGATCATCCACTCTGGGCATGGGGAAAGCCACGGGCTCTGTCACCGAATTCAGCCGTCTAAAGTCCACCACAAGACGGCGCTGTTGCGTGTCTTTCTTGTCCACCCAGAAGACCGGGCTGCCCCCTGCTGCCTTGCTTTCTCTGATGAACCCCCGCTTGAGGTTCTTGTCGATGAAAGCGCGCAGATCCTCCAGCTCCTGGTCTGACATGGCGTACAGCTTGGCTGGGGGTATCGTCGCCCCTGGCACCAGGTTGATCTGGCAGTCAAAAGGCCTGTGCGGGGGTAGGTGGTCGGACTCCGCTTCGCTGAAGACCTCCTGCAGGTCCCAGTACTGCTTGGGTATTGCCTCACCCCCTTTGATATGCATGGTGGCCACCGTGGCTATCGGAGGCCCCTCCCCTGGTTGGTGCTGCATGCAATGTTCCAGACAAAAGTCTGACCCAAACGTGATGCACCTCTGGTGCCAACTGATGGAGGGGTCGTGGCGCGCCAGCCAGCTCATGCCCAAGACGATGGGGGGGTCTGAGATGGTGGTGACGTTGAACGCCAGTGTCTCTGAGTGCCTTCCCACCGTCATTCTCATGGGGGGGGTTTGATGTGTGATGGCCCCTCCCAGCAGCTCCCTGCCGTCAATGGTTGCTACGTGCAGAGGAAAATCCAACTGCAAAAGCTGGATTTGGTGCTCTTCTGCAAAGCTTCTCGAGAAGAAGTTGGCGGACGCCCCACTGTCAATTAAGGCGAGGACCGTCAGGGGATAGCCATTTGGGAGCGTTAGCGTCACTTCTAGAACCACTCCTGCTCTGGGAGGGGTGGGCTGGCTCTGCACCTCTCTGTGCGGGTGGGCGGGCTGGGGCTGTTGTCTGCTGACTGTGCCTGGCTGCTGCCCCTTGTCTCCTGCAGCCAGGCTTTCCCGTTTCCCTGCTGTGGTGCTGCGTCAGTGGGGGAGGGCACCACCGTTCCCGCCTTTCCTTGCCACTCCCTGCGATGTGGGCAGTCTCTGACGAGATGCTGGGGTGAGTTGCAGAGAAAGCAATTCCCGCCCCTTCCCTCCTTGCGTCTTGGCGCCGCTGGGGTTTGAAAAGCCCGCGCGCGCGCGCTATCAATCTGCATGGGCTCCTGGTCCTGGCTGGCTCCAGGCGTGGCCTGAAAGGGTTGTTGAGGGAGTGGCTTCTCCTGCGACCGTGGGAACCAAGCCCGCTTTGCGCGCGTCGCTTGCTTGTCGTTCCACCGGGATTCCTGCCTCACCCCCACCGCCAGAGCTGCTTTGCTCAGCTGATCCATAGTACTGGGCTTTGGACCTCTCGAGAGTTCATCCTTCACCTCCTCGCTCAAACCCAAGTAAAACGCAGCTTGCATGGGAGGCGAATCCAAAACCCACCCCAGTCTGTGCACCAGCATGGTGAATTTCGCCCAATATGCGCGAACTGTCATATTTCCTTGGCGTAAATTATGCAGTTCCTCCTTAGTCTGGTCCAAATGACTATCGGACGAATACATCGTCCTCAAACCTTCTAGAAATTGTTGGACATTTTTCATGCAAGGATTCTTGGTTGCGATTAATGGTCTTAGCCACTCCCTGGCTGCTCCGGTGAGATGTTCCACAATAAACGCTACTCTGTGCTCATCATCGGGGAACTCATTCTGGTGCAGCTCAAGAGCATACACGATCTCAGTCTCAAAGCCCTGAAACTCCTTCGGGTCTCCATTGAACTTGCTTACAAGGGTCCCTGCTCTCCTTCCTGGCAGCACTTGGACTTGGGGAGCCCCTCCCGCCTTGTTTTTCTCTGCATCCAGCTTGTTTTGGAGGTCTACCGCCACCGCCCTTAAATGCTGCTCTTTTTCCTGGAGCTCTCTCACCTGTTCCGCAAGTTGTAGCCGGTCGTCCTGGACCTTCTTAGTCTCCTCTTTAGCTGCCTTCAATTCTCCCTGCGCCTGCAGCGACAGCTGTTGCAGTTCTAGCTGGGCTTGCTCAGCGATCTGCCGCCACTTCTCCGCCTCGGACACGCTCATCCCGGCAACTCCGAAGTAGCCCAAAAATGATTAGGAGGTTGCTGTCACAGTGGCCGGAGTGGACTACTTCAGAGTAACGACGCTACGCAGCTCTGCATTTTATTCTTTTATTGGTGCTGCGTATTTACAGTGCTCAAGTCATTGCTATTTACACGGAGCGATGTTGTCAGTCGGTTTCAGAACCTCCTAATGGCTTTTGGCGCGTCTTTCTCCAACACAAAAGCTTTGGCAGACCCATCCTCTTGCCCCTCCTCTTCCTGCGTAATTCTGGAGTTGGAGGGATGGGTCTTCCCCCCTTGCTTGCCCCTTCCTGTCCCACCTGGGACCCTGGCTCCTCTACCTTGCCTGAGCCTCGGACACGACTTCCTGCTTCCCCACTGGAATCGGAACTCTCCCTGCTTTCCCCTTTGCTCGGGGACGGGCTTGAACTCAGGAGGGGAGGGACTTCGCGATATCCCCTGTCCCTCACAGGGTGGAATGGAGAGAAGGAGTTGGGCACAGGTATCTCTGGGTAGGAACCCTTTCGATGCTTCTCCATAGAAAGACCGGGATGTGGGTGAGACTGTAGTTGCCAAGACTGAAGCCTCAAAGGGCGGAAAGAATAAAGTGGGCTTCCTCCCTGTCCTCTTTCCCCCAATGGTTAGACTCCCTATAAGAGCCCCCAGCGCCCCATGCAGGAGCTGACCTGGGACTTCTGGCAGGGCAAGGCCTGAGCTTCAAGGGAGGAGAGGTGGGTGGATCAGGCCTCCTGTTCAGGGACCTCTCCCTGGTCTACACGAAGGAGATTCCTGGGCAGGAGGGAGAAGTCAAGGCAGGCAGCCCCCAAGTCTCTCTCTCTCTTCCTTTCCCCCCCTCCTGCCAATGCTGACTTTGATCCCTCCCCAAGGGATGCTTCCCTCCCTCCCTCAGCCCCCCAACTTCCTCTGCCGTCCGCCCCCCCCCAATCTCCCCTCTGCCCAGAGGTTTCCCTGGCTGGCTCCCCCTTCGTCCTGCCCACCAATTCTCTCCCAATCTAGCCCACCTCTCCATCCAGAGGGGCCTCGCCAGATGAGCAGGGAGGGGGGAGAGGAGGGAGACAGGGTGGGGTCTCTATCCAGGCCTCTCTCGTGGCCCCCATTAACCCTTCCATGGACTCCCTCTCTCTAGACCAGGCATGTCCAAAGTCAGATTTGGGGGCCTGATCTCACTGCGATCTAAAAAAGGTCAATAATTATGGGGTAAAATTGTAAAAAATGGACCTTGAGCTTGTTTGGAGGTTCTACTCGACTTGGAAGGTCATAATAATGCTTTTGGATGGCATGCATTTTCATGGTATGACAAGGTCAAAGTTCATAGAGGTTTTAAAAATCACCTTATTAGAAAAACCCTCTTTAATGTGTGGAACAGGTATAAAGACCTGTTTGAACCAAAAACACCCAGATGGATTTCACCGGCAGAAGCTAAAACTCAAAAACGATTGAATATGTCAGTAAACTGGTTGAGATATAGGGATATCTTAGTGCAAGACGGTGATCCGATAAAGTTAAAACCATATGAGGAGTTGAAGAGTAAAGTAAACGATTGGTTTCAATACCACCAGATTAATGAAATGTTTAAAATGGATAAAAAAGTTGGTTTTCAAATGCAAAAGTCCAAGATAGAAACAGAATTGTTAGATTCCAAAAGTAAAAATTTATCTAAAATGTATAATGTATTGTTGGAATGGCATACGAAGGATGAGCAAACAAAAAGCGTAATGATAAAATGGGCAAATGATGTGGGGCACAACATCATGGTGGAAGATTGGGAAAGGTTATGGAAGCACAACATGAAATTTACCGCAAGTACAGTTTTAAAAGAAAATTTAATGAAAATGATGTACAGATGGTATCTGACTCCGGTAAAATTAGCTAAGATCTATCATAAAAAAGATAATAGGTGCTGGAAATGTAAAAAGCAAGAAGGTACTTTCTTCCACCTGTGGTGGACGTGCCCCCAAGTGAGAGACTTCTGGGAAAAGATTTATAATGAATTGAAAAAAGTGCTGAAAAGCACCTTTGTTAAGAAACCAGAGGCCTTTCTACTTGGGATAACAGGGGATGATATCCCCAAGAAAGATGTTGTTTTCTTTTTGTATGCCACAACAGCTGCAAGATTACTATTGGCAAAGAATCGGAAGAATGAATGATTACCAACCGTGGATGAATGGCAGAAGAAATTGATAGAATTTATGGAACTGTCTGAGTTGACGGGGAGCGAAGAAGCAGCGGAAGAAGACTGGAAGAAATTTAGAATTTATTTGAAAAATAAGCATGTAATGGTTGATTTAATGGTAGTGAGGGAGATACTAGGATGTTGTAGATTATATAAGGGTTTGAAAATAAGTATTGTTAGAAGATAGGGATATTAGAATCAAGATGAAAGATATAGATTAGGTGTTTAAAAGATATAGAGATAATAGATATAATAATTATGGTAATATGGTAATTTTGATGAAAATTTAGAATTTATATAAGATTTAGAATTTACTAATTATGAAATGTAAAGAAGCGCAGCAGAAGGAGGGTGAGAAAGTCAATAGATTACAAATAAGATTTAAGTTATGATTTTTATACTTTCTTTTTTTCTGTGTTTTGTTTTCTTCTTTTGTTTTTTGTATTTTTTGTGTTTAATATTTTGTATGTCTGAAAACCTTTAATAAATATTTTTTTTAAAAAAATAAATATGTAAAAAATGGTCAACAACTTTGGTCTGCCCTCATGCATCTTCACTTCGTTAAATCTGGCCCTCTTTGACAAAAGTTTGGGGCCCCCTGCTCTGGACAAGAGGGAGCCACCAAGCCTTGCCCCAGAGATGCCTGCCAGGGGGATCCCAGAACAGGCAGAGGGGCGCCGAATGGAGGCCTCGCTTCAAGTCCCAGCCCTGCTGGGGAGCTGAGCATCTCTTGACAGCTGAGCACCTCCTTGCGCTGCAAAGGAGACCTTGCAATGCAAACCCTGCCGGTGCTCCCTCTGCAGAAAGGACCCCCCTGAACCCCCATAAGTAAAAGGCAGGAAGGCTGATTTCTTTGGGGGGGCTTGCAGTGAGAACCCTGAGAATGGAGGGTCCCTGATCTGCAGCCGGATTCCATGGATCAGGGCCTGTGCAGATAGCGCCCAGGGAGGGAGTTGTTCTTGGGGGGGTCTCCGCCCCCTTTCCTCCCTCCCTTCCCCCCCAGCTCTACCTCTTTGTCCTCCCTGCTCCCCCCTCCCTTGCTCGCTCTTCTATTCTCTTTTCCTTTCCCTCTGGGGGAGGGGCTCCTTTATCCCAGCAGGGCCCCTCCCCCGCTCGACTGACCCACAGAAAGAAGGGGGAGGGGAGGGGGGAAAACTCCCCTACTTTCCTTCCTCCCCCCCCCTCGCCCCAAATCCTGCCCTCCTTTCCCAGCTGCCCTGTTTGCAGATTTATCTCTCTCCCGCCCTCCCGCCCCCACAATATATATAGATATAGATATAGATATAGATATAGATATATTTCGCACCTCTTTTTCCTCCTCCTCTGCCGACCTGCTCCTCTTCCGGGAATGTGGATGGAGGCCCCTCCCCCTCCCCTTGGCCCCTCCCCCTCCCAACCTCCCTGCCTCTCTAGGAAGCGGAGCTCACTGACCCTGGGGGGGGGAGGAATGAGTGACGCCTCCCCCCCCCCCCAGAAGACACAAATTCTCCTCCTTCCAAACAAGCTCTGAATATCCTGTTTCTTTCCTGATCATCTCCCAGGTTCGATCCCCGGAGGCGGCAGGGAAAGAGATCCCCCCCCACCTCCCAAAAAGTCCTATCATCTCTTTTGATCCCTTCCCAGGAGGGGGGAGGGGGATGCGGTCATTTCCCCGCCCATTTCCCCACGTGGGGGAGGCAGGGCTGTGACGTAGCGTGTCCCCGTTACAACAGCCCTGCAGAGTAGACCGGAGTTGGGATGCGCCTTTTGGCCTTGGAAAAGTGACTTAGGATGATCCTAAATGGTGTTCTCCCTTGTCATTATATATGTGTATACATTTCCCCCCTTCTCTCCACTGCCCCTTTGAAGAGCCATAGCATCACATAATCTGAGGACCTTAAGGGTCATCTAGACCAACCCCCTGCAAGGCAGGCATCTCAGCTCAAGCATCCAGGACAGGGGGCCCCCCAACCTCTGCTCAAAAACCTCTCCTGGGAGTCTGTTCCCCTGCCAAGCAGCTCTTGCTGTCCGAAAGGCTTTCCAAATGCTTAGTCAGAATCTCCTTTCTTGCAACTTGAAGCCATTGGTTGGAGTCAGACCCTACAGCCTAGAATAGAGTTATCTTTTTTTATGGCTGCATCACCCTGTGGACTCATGTTAAGCTAGTGGTCCACCAAGACCCCTGGATCCTTTTCACATGTCCTGCTAGTCTTGCCTAAGTGCAGGGCCTGACATTTATTTGTCCCTGTTGAAATTCATTCTGTGACTCATTTTGTTATTCAAGGAGGTGCCCCAGCGGAGCTGCTATTCCTGTTACAGGAAATCTCAGGGCAGCATTCATAGTGCAAGTTGCACTTTGGCCTAGTCTCTTAAATGGCCCCTCAGACTCCCCTATAGGCCCCACTTTGGCCTAGTCTCTTAAATGGCCCCTCAGACTCCCCTATAGGCCCCACTTTGGCTTAGTCTCTTAAATGGCCCCTCAGAGTCCCCCTCAACAGTCCCCTGTAGGCCCCAATGTGGCTTAGTCTGTGAAATGGGCCGTCAGAGTCCCCCTTCAGACTTCCCTATAGGCCCCACATTGGCGTAGTCTCGACTTAAATGGCCCCTCAAAGTCCCCCCTCAGAGCCCCCTATAGGCCCCACTTTGGCTGAGTCTCTTAAATGGCCCCTCAGAGTCCCCTATATTCCCCACTCTGGCTTAGTCTCTTAAATGGCCCCTCAGAGTCCCCCTCAACAGTCCCCTGTAGGCCCCAATGTGGCTTAGTCTGTGAAATGGGCCCTCAGAGTCCCCCTTCAGACTTCCCTATAGGCCCCACATTGGCGTAGTCTCGACTTAAATGGCCCCTCAAAGTCCCCCCTCAGAGCCCCCTATAGGCCCCACTTTGGCTGAGTCTCTTAAATGGCCCCTCAGAGTCCCCCTTCAGAATCCCCTATAGGCCCCACTGTGGCTTAGTCTCTTAAATGGCCCCTCAGACTCCCCTATAGGCCCCACATTGGCGTAGTCTCGACTTAAATGGCCCCTCAAAGTCCCCCCTCAGAGCCCCCTATAGGCCCCACTTTGGCTGAGTCTCTTAAATGGCCCCTCAGAGTCCCCCTTCAGAATCCCCTATAGGCCCCACTGTGGCTTAGTCTCTTAAATGGCCCCTCAGACTCCCCTATGGGCCCCACTTTGGCTTAGTCTCTTAAAGGGCCCCTCAAAGTCCCCCCCCTCAGAGTCCCCTATAGGCCCCACTCTGGCTTAGTCTCTTAAATGGCCCCTCAAAGTCCCCCCTCAGAGTCCCCTATAGGCTCCACTTTGGCTTAGTCTCTTAAATGGCCCCTCAGAGTCCCCTATATGCCCCACTCTGGCTTAGTCTCTTAAATGGCCCCTCAGAGTCCCCCCTCAGACTTCCCTGTAGGCCCCATTGTGGCTTAGTCTGTGAAATGGGCCCTCAGAGTCCCCCTTCAGACTCCCCTGTAGGCCCCACTTTGGCTGAGTCTCTTACATAGCCCCTCAGAGTCCCCTATAGGCCCCACTCTGACTGAGTCTCTTAAATGGCCCCTCAGTCCCCCCTCAGACTCCCCAATAGGCCCCACTTTGGCTTAGTCTCGACTTAAATGGCCCCTCAAAGTCCCCCCTCAGAGTCCCCTATAGGCCCCACTTTGGCTTAGTCTCTTAAATGACCCCTCAAAGTCCCCTATAGGCCCCACTTTGGCTTAGTCTCTTAAATAGCCCCTCAAAGTCCCCCCTCAGAGTCCCCTATAGGCCCCACTTTGGCTTAGTCTCTTAAATGGCCCCTCAAAGTCCCCCCTCAGAGCCCCCTATAGGCCCCACTTTGGCTTAGTCTCTTAAATGGCCCCTCAGAGTCCCCCTCAACAGTCCCCTGTAGGCCCCAATGTGGCTTAGTCTGTGAAATGGGCCCTCAGAGTCCCCCTTCAGACTTCCCTATAGGCCCCACATTGGCGTAGTCTCGACTTAAATGGCCCCTCAAAGTCCCCCCTCAGAGCCCCCTATAGGCCCCACTTTGGCTGAGTCTCTTAAATGGCCCCTCAGAGTCCCCTATATGCCCCACTCTGGCTTAGTCTCTTAAATGGCCCCTCAGAGTCCCCCTTCAGAATCCCCTATAGGCCCCACTTTGGCGTAGTCTCTTAAATGGCCCCTCAAAGTCCCCCCTCAGAGCCCCCTATAGGCCCCACTTTGGCTTAGTCTCTTAAATGGCCCCTCAGAGTCCCCCTTCAGAATCCCCTATAGGCCCCACTTTGGCTTAGTCTCTTAAATGGCCCCTCAGAGTCCCCCTTCAGTCTCCCCTATAGGCCCCACTTTGACGTAGTCTCTTAAATGGCCCCTCAGAGTCCCCCCTCAGACTCCCCTATAGGCCCCACTTTGGCTGAGTCTCTTAAATGGCCCCTCAGAGTCCCCTATAGGCCCCACTTTGGCTGAGTCTCTTAAAGGGGCCCCTCAGAGTCCCCTATAGGCCCCACTTTGGCTGAGTCTCTTAAATGGCCCCTCAAAGTCCCCCTTCAGACTCCCCTATAGGCCCCACTTTGGCTGAGTCCCCTATAGAGTCTCTTAAATGGCCCCTCAGAGTCCCCCCTCAGACTTCCCTGTAGGCCCCATTGTGGCTTAGTCTGTGAAATGGGCCCTCAGAGTCCCCCTTCAGACTCCCCTGTAGGCCCCACTTTGGCTGAGTCTCTTACATAGCCCCTCAGAGTCCCCTATAGGCCCCACTCTGACTGAGTCTCTTAAATGGCCCCTCAGTCCCCCCTCAGACTCCCCAATAGGCCCCACTTTGGCTTAGTCTCGACTTAAATGGCCCCTCAAAGTCCCCCCTCAGAGTCCCCTATAGGCCCCACTTTGGCTTAGTCTCTTAAATGACCCCTCAAAGTCCCCTATAGGCCCCACTTTGGCTTAGTCTCTTAAATAGCCCCTCAAAGTCCCCCTTCAGACTTCCCTATAGGCCCCACATTGGCGTAGTCTCGACTTAAATGGCCCCTCAAAGTCCCCCCTCAGAGCCCCCTATAGGCCCCACTTTGGCTGAGTCTCTTACATAGCCCCTCAGAGTCCCCTATAGGCCCCACTCTGACTGAGTCTCTTAAATGGCCCCTCAGTCCCCCCTCAGACTCCCCAATAGGCCCCACTTTGGCTTAGTCTCGACTTAAATGGCCCCTCAAAGTCCCCCCTCAGAGTCCCCTATAGGCCCCACTTTGGCTTAGTCTCTTAAATGACCCCTCAAAGTCCCCTATAGGCCCCACTTTGGCTTAGTCTCTTAAATAGCCCCTCAAAGTCCCCCCTCAGAGTCCCCTATAGGCCCCACTTTGGCTTAGTCTCTTAAATGGACCCTCAAAGTCCCCCCTCAGAGCCCCCTATAGGCCCCACTTTGGCTTAGTCTCTTAAATGGCCCCTCAAAGTCCCCCCTCAGAGCCCCCTATAGGCCCCACTTTGGCTTAGTCTCTTAAATGGCCCCTCAGAGTCCCCCTTCAGAATCCCCTATAGGCCCCACTTTGGCTTAGTCTCTTAAATGGCCCCTCAGAGTCCCCCTTCAGTCTCCCCTATAGGCCCCACTTTGACGTAGTCTCTTAAATGGCCCCTCAGAGTCCCCCCTCAGACTCCCCTATAGGCCCCACTTTGGCTGAGTCTCTTAAATGGCCCCTCAGAGTCCCCTATAGGCCCCACTTTGGCTGAGTCTCTTAAAGGGGCCCCTCAGAGTCCCCTATAGGCCCCACTTTGGCTGAGTCTCTTAAATGGCCCCTCAAAGTCCCCCTTCAGACTCCCCTATAGGCCCCACTTTGGCTGAGTCCCCTATAGAGTCTCTTAAATGGCCCCTCAGAGTCCCCCCTCAGACTTCCCTGTAGGCCCCATTGTGGCTTAGTCTGTGAAATGGGCCCTCAGAGTCCCCCTTCAGACTCCCCTGTAGGCCCCACTTTGGCTGAGTCTCTTACATAGCCCCTCAGAGTCCCCTATAGGCCCCACTCTGACTGAGTCTCTTAAATGGCCCCTCAGTCCCCCCTCAGACTCCCCAATAGGCCCCACTTTGGCTTAGTCTCGACTTAAATGGCCCCTCAAAGTCCCCCCTCAGAGTCCCCTATAGGCCCCACTTTGGCTTAGTCTCTTAAATGACCCCTCAAAGTCCCCTATAGGCCCCACTTTGGCTTAGTCTCTTAAATGGCCCCTCAGAGTCCCCCTCAACAGTCCCCTGTAGGCCCCAATGTGGCTTAGTCTGTGAAATGGGCCCTCAGAGTCCCCCTTCAGACTTCCCTATAGGCCCCACATTGGCGTAGTCTCGACTTAAATGGCCCCTCAAAGTCCCCCCTCAGAGCCCCCTATAGGCCCCACTTTGGCTGAGTCTCTTAAATGGCCCCTCAGAGTCCCCTATATGCCCCACTCTGGCTTAGTCTCTTAAATGGCCCCTCAGAGTCCCCCTTCAGAATCCCCTATAGGCCCCACTTTGGCGTAGTCTCTTAAATGGCCCCTCAAAGTCCCCCCTCAGAGCCCCCTATAGGCCCCACTTTGGCTTAGTCTCTTAAATGGCCCCTCAGAGTCCCCCTTCAGAATCCCCTATAGGCCCCACTTTGGCTTAGTCTCTTAAATGGCCCCTCAGAGTCCCCCTTCAGTCTCCCCTATAGGCCCCACTTTGACGTAGTCTCTTAAATGGCCCCTCAGAGTCCCCCCTCAGACTCCCCTATAGGCCCCACTTTGGCTGAGTCTCTTAAATGGCCCCTCAGAGTCCCCTATAGGCCCCACTTTGGCTGAGTCTCTTAAAGGGGCCCCTCAGAGTCCCCTATAGGCCCCACTTTGGCTGAGTCTCTTAAATGGCCCCTCAAAGTCCCCCTTCAGACGCCCCTGTAGGCCCCACTTTGGATGAGTCTGTGAAATGGGCCCTCAGGGGGGATTTGTGATTGTGAGAGGAAAAGGATAGGAGGATGGTGAGAGGATTATGAGGAGGATTGAGGGAGCGTGAGAGGGAAAGGGGAAGATTTAAGGAAGCTGCTAGGAGGGAAGGGCATTGATGTCCTGTGTCGCTGCTGAGGTCAGAGCCCCGGGACCCAGAGATCTGGGAGTCTCTTAAATGGCCCCTCAGAGTCCCCTATAGGCCCCACTTTGGCTTAGTCTCTTAAATGGCCCCTCAGACTCCCCCCTCAGACTCCCCTATAGGCCCCACTTTGGCTTAGTCTCTTAAATGGCCCCTCAGAGTCCCATATAGGCCCCACTCTGGCTTAGTCTCTTAAATGGCCCCTCAGAGTCTCCCTTCAGTCTCCCCTATAGGCCCCACTTTGGTTTAGTCTCTTAAATGGCCCCTCAGAGTCCCCCCTCAGACTCCCCTATAGGCTCCACTTTGGCTGAGTCTCTTAAATGGCCCCTCAGAGTCCCCTATAGGCCCCACTTTGGCTGAGTCTCTTAAATGGCCCCTCAAAGTCCCCCTTCAGACTCCCCTATAGGCCCCACTTTGGCTGAGTCCCCTATAGAGTCTCTTAAATGGCCCCTCAGAGTCCCCCTTCAGACGCCCCTGTAGGCTCCACTTTGGATGAGTCTGTGAAATGGGCCCTCAGGGGGGATTTGTGATTGTGAGAGGAAAAGGATAGGAGGATGGTGAGAGGATTATGAGGAGGATTGAGGGAGTGTGAGAGGGAAAGGTTTCCTTTCGGAAGATTTAAGGAAGCTGGTAGGAGGGAAGGACATTGTGTCTCTGCTGAGGTCAGAGCCCCGGGGCCCAGAGGCCTGGGATGTCCCGCCTCTCGGAGCGCCGAGACCTCGGACCCGACTCTGCTGCCACCGCCGCGCTCAATCTGGAGAGGGAGAGGTGTCCCTCCGAGAAAGGAGCCTCGGACCCCTCGACACCCCCCCGCTGCTGCTGCGCTGCCACACCGGGATCGCCCGGAGATCCGGGGCCGGAGGGTCCCAGGGGCCAAAGCGGGGTGCGGAGGGGTAAGGAGGAGGCCCTGGCCCAGTAGCCCCGTCACCGAACTCCCACCGCTGCCACCGAAGCGAAGAAGAGGACCCTGAGCCCCCGTCCAAACAATGACTATCATCAGTCCAGGTAAGAAAAAAAGAGGAATTTAATTTTTTTTCATCTACAATACTGTCTTAATTATTTTATAGTACAGTACATTGATTATTGCCTTCATTTTATGTACCAATGGTCTTGGTAGACAATAAAATTCGTGTTAAATTGCTGCTTTAGGGGTTTTTTTTCATTGTCTGGAACGGGTTAATCCACTTTCCATTGCTTTCAATGGGAAAGTTCACTTCGGTTTATGAACGCTTCAGTTTATGAACAGACTTCCGGAACCAATTGTGTTCATAAACCGAGGTACCACTGTAGACATTCTTCATCATACATTCTTTCTCAAGCTTATGAGAAAAATATAGAGCCTTATGCAAAAGCCACAGAGACTTACAAACGAACAAATCTTAAAATAATAATAATAATAATAATAATAATAATAATAATAATAATAATAATTTATTATTTATACCCTGCCCATCTGGCCGGGTTCCCCCAGCCACTCTGGGCGGCTTCCAACAAAACAGAAATTCTAAAACACAGAAATCGATCAAACATTAAAATACAGAGATCCATCAAACATTAAAAGCTTCCCTAAACAGGGCTGCCTTGAGATGCCTTCTAAAGGTATGGTAGTTGTTGTTCTCTTTGACCTCTAGTGGGAGGGCATTCCACAGGGTGGGAGCCACTACCGAAAAGGCCCTGTTGATATCTAATCCCAATGAGCTTTTGGAATGTTTGACTGTTTTCCAGATGTTTAGCTCAGTCTTTTGATGTCCTTTAGATAAGTTCATCAACACTTTGTTTTAAGATTTGTTCGTTTGTAAGTCTCTGTGGCTTTTGCACAAGGCTTTATATTTTTCTCAGAAGCTTGAGAAAGAATGTATGATGAAGAATGTAGAATTGACTTGGAGATTATTGTGTGTCGCCCCCGTGTTGCAAGCAGGGTGGGGGTGGGGGGTGGGCGACTGCAGAATCCGGGACCGGCAGCCGCGTGACACCGGAAGTTGCGTAGACGCTTTGCCCATCTATGGGCACCAACAATGGCCGCTGCCGGCTTCGAAAGTCGCGTCTACGCATGTCCAGAAGTGCGTAGACGCAACTTCCGGTGTCGCTCTGCCCATCTATGGGCACCAAAATGGCCGACGACGACACTAAGAGTCGCATCTACACACTTCCGGACATGCATAGAAGTGACTTTCGAAGCCGGCACCAGCCATTTTCGGTGCCCAGAGATGGGCAAATCAGGGGGGGGGGGGGAAATGGTCGCCGGCAGGAGAATATAAGGGAGAATAATGGGAGACAAAATGATAAGGGGGACCCGCAGGGTAAAGAAAAAAAACGGGGGTTTCCCAGGGAAAACGGGGTACTTGGCAGCTATGCTTGGCTGCTCGCTTGCTGCCCAGCCCGCCTTCCCACACAAGGAAAATGGATAACCGAAGTGATGCTCAGAACAGGGCATGTTTGGCTTCCGAAAAAAGTTCCCAAACTGGAACACTCATCTCTGGGTTTGAAGTGTTCAGGTTCCAAGTAGTGCGAGAACTAAGCTGTTCACAAACTGAGGTACCACTGTATTTATTTTTCCCAATTTAATCTGCATTTGTTCCCCCCACCCCACCCCGGTGGTGAATTCCTTGGGTCAAAATGAGACCCAATATATTTTTCTAAGAAAAAAAGCACTGAGTTATACCATAACATACCATATCAGTGGAAAGATAATTTAATGAAGAATGTAATGCAATAACGTTTATGAAGGATTATTTATTACAACAGAAGTCATGGTTACAGGTAGGTAGCCGTGTTGGTTTGGGTCGAAGTAAAATAAAAAAATTTCCTTCAGTAGCACCTTAAAGACCAACTAAGTTTTTATTTTGGTATGAGCTTTCGTGTGCATGCACACTTCTTCAGATACAGTGAAATGGGAGTCCCCAGGCACTTATGTAGAGAAGGGGTGGAGAGGGGGTGGGGATGGGGAGGGGAGGGGAGGGGGGATCACTCAGAAGGGTGGTGGAAATGGGTGGTTGACTGACTGATAGCTGTTGATGACCGAAAACGACTGCAAATGGTTTTGCATGAAAAAGCAAGGGTTGAGATGGCTGAAGATCGCTTATCATGTATAATGAGATAAGAATCCGATATCTCTGTTCAAACCAGGTCCCTCCATGGTTTTGAGCTTGGTGATAAGTTGTAATTCAGCAACTTCTCTTTCCAGTCTATTTCTGAAATTCTTTTGTAGTAAGACAACTTATCACCAAGCTCAAAGATCTTCATACCAGGAGAGCATACCAGGAGAGGCGGTCCTGTAGGTACGAGGACTTTAAAGGTCAAAACCAGCACCTTAAATCTGATCCTGTACTCCACTGTCCATCAGCAGATAAATCTGGGTGTCATCAGCATATTGATGACAACCCAGCCCAAAACTCTGGACAATCTGGGCAAGGGGATGCATAAAGATGTGAAAAAGCATCGGGGAAAGGATTGTGCCCTGTGGGACTCCACACACCAAGGACTGTCCTCACGTCGGCAAGGCGGTGGTCTCAAAGTTTGTGATCGACCATGTCGAAGGCTGCTGAATGATCTAAAAGAATCAGCAGTCCCGACCCGCCTTGATCCAGCTGTCTAGGGAGATCATCTGTTAGGGCGACCAGAGCCATCTTGGTCCCATAACCAGGGGTGAAAGCCGGACTGAAATGGATCCAGAGCCGATGTTTCATCCAGAAACCTACGCAGCTGATCGGCAACCGCTCTCTCAATTACCTTACCCAGGTATAGAAGATTCGAAACCGGGAGGTAATTGGAAAGAGCTAAATAATAGGTGCTTTCAGTCTTTCTGTGTCTTTATGGTTCGATTATTGCAATTATAACAGTGGGAGTGATGCTGGTGTTCCTATAATATTAATCTAACTCTGCTTCCAAATTTCAGCTCCACTTTGGGCAACTCTCCATTCCCAGATACAAACATTTCCAACTCCCTCCCCCAAACACCAAAACCAGCTCACTCTCAGTCCATCCTCATTCAGAAGCAACACTCCAGACTCACACACTCCCCCTCCCTATCAAACAGTACATTCAATATTATATTGTGCTTACTATTGTGAATTGTTACCTTGATTACTTTAAATACATGTCTAGACAATCTTACATACAAACAACAAAAGCTCACATACGCTGTGATTGATGTGAGAGAAAGTGTCAAGTAGGAGAGAAACAGGTTCTACACTCTAATAACCAATGTATATTCCACATTCTTTCTATTTAAACCGTGTCTCTTCTTTTGATGGCCTGTAGAGTTTCCACTCTTACAGCTTTTAACACTCCGAGTCTTTTGATGGTTTGAAGACATCCACTACAACGGAACCTCTATCTAATTCCCTAGCACTTCTATGGTTTCTCCCCTGTATAAGTTTGTTGATGTTTTGTAAGAAGTCCACTCTCAGTGAAGCTCCTTCTACAGTCCATGCATTTGTTTCTCCCCTGTGTGAGTCCGTTGATGAATTCTAAGTTTTCCACTCTTTCCACACTCTGTACAGTTAAATGGTTTTCCCCATGTGAGTCCGTTTATGTATTCTTAGTGTTCCACTACAAGTGAAGCTCCTTCCACACTCCATACATTCAAATGGTTTTTCCCCTGTGAGTTTGATTATGTAAATTAAGGTGGTCACTTCTACTGAAGCTTTTCCCACACTCCATGCATTTAAATGGTTTTTCCCCTGTGTGAGTCCGTTGATGAATTCTAAGAACTTCATTAGAAGTGAAGCCCTTTCCACACTCCATGCATTTAAATGGTTTCTCCCCTGTGTGAGTCCGTTTATGAATTCTAAGTTTTCTACTCTGACTGAAGCTCTTTCCACACTCTATACATTCAAAGAGTTTTTCCCCTGTGTGAGTTTGATTATGTAAATTAAGGCTGTCACGTCTACTGAAGCTCTTTCCACATTCCTTACATTTAAATGGTTTCTCCCCTGTGTGAATCCGTTGATGAATTCTAAGGTGTCCACTCCCACTGAAGCTCTTTCCACACTCCATACATTTAAATGGTTTCTCCCCTGTGTGAGTTTTATGATGGTTAGTCAGTGCTTTTCCATCAATAAAGCTCTTTCCACACTCCATACATTTAAATGGTTTCTCCCCTGTGTGAGTTTTATGATGGTTAGTCAGTGCTTTTCCATCAATAAAGCTCTTTCCACACTCCATACATTTAAATGGTTTCTCCCCTGTGTGAGTCCGTTGATGAATTCTAAGTTTTCCACTCTGACTGAAGCTCTTTCCACACTCCATGCATTTAAATGGTTTCTCGCCAGTGTGAGTTTGATGATGGTTAGTCAATGCTGTACCGTCAATAAAGCTCTTTCCACACTCCATGCATTTAAATGGTTTCTCCCCCATGTGAGTCTGTTGATGAATTCTAAGGTGTCCACTCTGACTGAAGCTCTTCCCGCACTCCATACATTTAAATGGTTTCTCCCCTGTGTGAGTCTGTTGATGAATTCTAAGTTTTCCACTCTGACTGAAGCTCTTCCCGCACTCCATACATTTAAATGGTTTCTCCCCTGTGTGAGTCCGTTGATGAATTCTAAGGTTTCCACTCTGACTGAAGCTCTTCCCGCACTCCATACATTTAAATGGTTTCTCCCCTGTGTGAGTCCGTTGATGAATTCTAAGGTTTCCACTCTGACTGAAGCTCTTCCCGCACTCCATACATTTAAATGGTTTCTCCCCTGTGTGAGTCCGTTGATGAATTCTAAGTTTTCCACTCTGACTGAAGCTCTTTCCACACTCCATGCATTTAAAGGGTTTCTCCCCTGTGTGAGTCCGTTGATGTTTTCTTAGTGTTCCACTGTCACTGAAGCTCTTCTCACACTCCATACTTTCAGACTGCTTCTCCTCTCTCTTTCCACTGACTGTATTCTCCATTGTCTGGTTTGGGGGGTGAAGAGGGGAGGAAATCCTATTTGTTTTCTAGGAAGAGAAGAAAGGAATATTACACACATCAGTTAGCACCTGCTCTTATTTTAACATCTTGTATATTCTCTCTTGTCCTCCATGTTCCCAGTTTTTAGGAAATACAAATGAAATAATGTCAAATAATGGTAATGCAGTTCAGAAGCATTATCTTAGAATACGGTTGAACTGTGGGGTTTACTTTTTATCAAAAGTGGTTTCTCACTGGAAAGGGAGCTGCTCTATGTCCATGAACCTGCCCACTATTCATCAGGGTCCTAAGTTCACCTTTAAGTTCTTCATCCTCTGCACAATAACCCCCCACCCCTTGGACCACATTTTGTCCCCTTCGATCTCTAGATCTTTATTAATCACCTGGACGGTCCATTTGGCCTCTGGAGGTGCATATTGACCATTTTGGGAGACCCATATATAAGCCTAGTGACAAGGCTTGGTTCTTGTGGTTGGTTGAAGGAGTGCTCAGGTAGGAGAAAGTTCTTGGGGTTGGACCTCTATCTCTCTCAGCCTTGCATTATTGCATGGAGAGAGCTGGAGATGCAGAAGGAAAATAGCTGGAGCCTGACTGCTGGGAATCCCAGATTAAAACGCCCACCCCAATTACTATTGGTAATAATTATATGCCCCCGGGTCTCGCACCTGCCTCCTGCCACTGGCCTATCTTAGTGGAGAATCCCAGCCCAAGCCTCTCTCACTGTTCTTCCCCCTTTGCTCCTACTGGAAACTATTTATTAAATTTGTATATTTCTCTTCATCTGAAGATCACAATATGAAAATATGTGTGACGCTGAAAAGGTGACTATTAAAGGTGAAGAATACTGATTGTGGGAAAGAAAAGAAAGAAGATTACTCTGGAGAAAGGAAGGGAAACCAGTGATGTTTCCGCCTGAGTGTAAAGAAGAAGCCAGTCTTCAAACCAGTTTCATATTCCACAGCTGTTTTTCTCAGCCATGATTGTGTATTAGAACCTTTGCCACAGATTTCTTTTTTTCTCTTTCAGGTAAATCTTTATTTACTATCTTAAATTCATACTTCTTTAAACTTAATCACAATTGTAACAAACTATTAACTACAGCATTTCTTCTTCCCCTAAATTCATTTTAACACTATCTCACATAATAAATGTAAATTAACTTAGAAATAATAATAATAATAATAAACCATCTATATAAGAAAATAAAAAGGATTAAGACATTGCTGACTTCCCGACATTTCCCGATGTATTTTACCTTTACAACATTGAAAGTTATCCTATTCTTACTCAATTTTTAGTATATTCTTATAACATGTCATATCCAGTTCCTTTATTTAATCGCATATTTATATTTATATTTATACAAGTCAATCAAATGCCACCATAGAGATTGTATCATTCTTATATTTTTGCAGATATTTCTTATACATGTCCCACTTTTGTATGAATGATTGTTTTGTATTTCCCCTTAACCTGTCTGTTAATTGAGCCAGTTCAGCAAATTCTAAGAGTTTATCTTGCCATTCCCTTACTGTAGGTATCTTTTTTCCTTTCCAATTTGCCGCATACGGCATATAAGAACATTTCTCTTCTATTTTTTGGAATGTTCTTACCTAATATTCTGAGAAGGAACACTTAATTCCTTAACTTTTCGGCAGGCCCACCACATGTGGTA
Source organism: Zootoca vivipara (assembly GCF_963506605.1). Classification (NCBI taxonomy): domain Eukaryota; kingdom Metazoa; phylum Chordata; class Lepidosauria; order Squamata; family Lacertidae; genus Zootoca; species Zootoca vivipara. The sequence continues at coordinate 604,995 of NC_083277.1, forward strand.
CATGTCTCCCTTTACTTCTCCACATTTCCGACATTTATCAGATTTTTTAAAAATCTGACATTTTAGCCACAGATTTCATCCACACACACCTTTAGTGTGGGCAGCAGTGCAGGAAGGCAGGGCGGGGGGAGGGAGGGACAGCGCTGCAAGTGGTCAGACCCATCTGTACCTTCCTAAGCAAGCAACTTTGGGGGTGAACAATTTCCTTTAAAAAGCTCTTCCCCAGGGGCCGGCAGGGGTTTCTGCGCTGCTGAGTGTGGACACCGTGGATTCATAGTGTTAGGGTCTCAAGAACCCTTAAGATCCAGTTCCACCAACTCCCAAGTAACTGAGCCCCTAGGGCAGGCTTGTCCAAAGTCTGTTTCAGGGGCCTAATCCGGCCCCTGTGGCAGTTTATTTCCTGTGGTAAAAGTCTAAATAAAGTTCCACTTTTCAACTTCTACTCTAAAAAAAGGTCCACAACTTTGGTTGGCCCTTTGACAGGCCCTCACGGCCCTTCCCTTCATCAAATCTGGCCCTCTTTGGACACCACTGCCCTAGAGGAACCTTCTATGCTGAGGTGAGGCATCTCTGGCCCTCCAGATGTGGTTGGACACAAAGTACCATCATCCCAAGGAAAGATGGCATATGGCCAGGGATGAGGGGAGCCTTATCTGGTGGGACACACTTTCTCCATCTTCCTCCTCCCCTGAAAACCCTGAATATCTGTATTTCATTTCCTCCTTCTTCCCTGATCTCCAAGATCTTCCTAATATAATCCAACTGCACACATTCCCAAATCATCCTGCACCACTGACTCCCCGAGGCTGCTGCATTGTGTCGAGGACACTGGCAATGGGACAGCACCTTCCACTGGATGAGAGGATAGAGTAGGCATTGGCAACCTCCGGCCCACGGGCTGGATGCGGCCCACGGAGGCCGTTTATCCGGCCCACGAGCCACATTGAAATTGCAATAGTAGTAATAATAATAATAATGCAGGCTTTTAAGGGGCAAACACGGGACCCCACCCATTTCCATAGCAGTCTTCCCAATCTCTTAAATCCCACAGATGTGAGATCTGATATAGTGGGAATATATAGCCGGCATTTGAGTGGCAGTGGAAAAAGAATGAGTTGGACAATAATATTAAGGATACATAGTGTTGTAAGAATGTAGTAGATAAATAGCGGAATATATAACAACGGGAATACATTCATGTTTAAAATATAATTTATGCATTAGGGATTAACAGGAAGTCAAAACTGTGGTTATATATGATTCTGAAATGAGGGGGAATCCCCCCCCTTTTTAATGTTTGCTCACTTAGCTTGGGGTTATATGTATTTTCCTTTTTGTTCTCATGCCAAACTATAAAAGATAACAACTTAGGTGGAGTGGTATAAAAATAATTATTATTCTATTAAAAGGTATAGTCTTATAGGATATGTGATAGAGAACAGCATAGTGAAAAACAATACAGTGGTACCTCGGTTTAAGTACACAATTGGTTCCAGAAGTCTGTACTTAAGCTGAAGCGAACTTTAGAATCCTAGAGTTGGAAGAGACCACAAGGGTCATCCAGTCCAACCCCTTGCCAAGCAGGAAACACCATCAAAGCATTCCTGACAGATGGCTGTCAAATCTTCGCTTGGAGGGCAGCTTTGGTTCGAAGGCAATAGCTTTCCCCCCGTCTGCAACAAAGAGATATTCCACCCCCCTCCTCTCTTGGGCTGGCGACCTCCAGATCTAGGGCTCTCCCCCTTCCTTTCCCCGTCTCCCCACTACCCCTTTGAAGTGCCATAGCATAAGAGAATCTGAGAACTGGAAGGGCCTGAAGAGTCATAGGATCATAGAGTTGGAAGAGACCACAAGGGCCATCCAGTCCAACCCCCTGCCGAGCAGGCAACGCCATCAAAGCATTCTTGACATATGCCTGTCAAGCCTCTGCTTAAAGACCTCCAAAGAAGGAGACTCCACCACACTCTTTGGCAGCAAATTCCACTGCCGAACAGCTCTTACTGTCAGGAAGTTCTTCCTAATGTTGAGGTGGAATCTTCTTTCTTGTAGTTTGAATGCACTGCTCCGTGTCCGCTTCTCTGGAGCAGCAGAAAACAATCTTTCTCCCTCCTCTATATGACATCCTTTTATATTTGTGAACATGGCTATCATATCACCCCTTAACCTTCTCTTCTCCAGGCTAAACATACCCAGCTCCCTAAGCCGTTCCTCATAAGGCATCGTTTCCAGGCCTTTGACCATTTTGGTTGCCCTCTTCTGGACATGTTCCAGCCTGTCTGTATCCTTCTTGAACTGTGGTGCCCAGAACTGGACACAGTACTCCAGGTGAGGACTGACCAGAGCAGAATACAGTGGTACTATTACTTCCCTTGATCTAGATGCTATACTCCTATACTTTCCCATTTAAAGTAATGGAAAGTGGATTAATCTGTTCCAGACGGGTCCGCGGAGTACTTAAACTGAAAGTACTCAAAAAGAAGCATCCTTAAACCGAGGTATGACTGTACTCAGTGGCGGAGCTTCATGCTATGGCACCAGGGGCGGCGTCTGGCGCCTATTCTGGCGCCTATTCTGGAGGCGGGGCGGGCAGCCGCCCTTCACCCCCGCTTGCTCTGCCACTGACTGTACAATGTTATAACAAATGATTAACTGTTTAATGTATTTTTTTGTTTTATTGTGATTATTAGTTTGTTTTTTGGTACAAAGAAAGTCTAATAAAAATGTATCTTAAAAAAGAAGATATACTGTGGTGGGAATATTGGTGGAATGGAGAGAAGGAGTTGGGCACAGGTATCTCTGGATAGGAACTTTAGATGCTTCTCCAGAGAAACACAGGCATGTGGGTGAGACTGTAGTTGCCAAGACAGAAGCCTCAAAGGGCGGAAATCATAAAGGGGGCTTCCTCCCTTTCCTCTTTCCCCCCATGGTTAGACTCCCTATAACAGCCCCCAGCGCCCCATGCAGGAGCTGACCTGGGACTTATGGCAGGGCAAGGACTGAGCTTCAAGGGAGGAGAGGGCGGGTGGATCAGGCCTCCTGTTCAGGGATCTCTCCCTGGTCGACTCAAAGTCATGGCAGATTCCTGGGCAGGAGGGAGAAGTCAAGGCAAGCAGCCCCCAAGTCTCTCTCTCTTTCTCCAAGATGGCTTCCATTCCTCCCCCAGGGATGCTTTCCCCCCTCCCTCCCTCAGCCCCCCCAACTTCCTCTGCCCTCCACCCTCCCATTCTCCCCTTCGCCAGAGGTTTCCCTGGCCGGCTCCCCCTTCGCCCTGCCCACCAAATCTCCCCCAATCTAGCCTACCTCTCCATCCAGAGGGGCCTCGCCAGATGAGCAAGGAGGGGGGAGAGGAGGGAGACAGGGTGGGGTCTCTATCCAGGCCCCCCCTCCATTAACCCTTCCATGGACTCCCTCTCTCTAGACCAGGCATGTACAAAGTGCGTTTTGAGGCCCTAATCTCTCTGCCTATTCTCTCTGAGTTCTAAAAAAGGACAACAACTTTGGTCTTCACTTCATTAAATCTGGTCCTCTTTGACAAAAGTTTGCCCCCCCCCCGCTCTAGACAAGAGGGACCCACCAAGCCTTGCCCCAGAGATGCCTGCCAGGGGGAAACCAGAACACGCCGAGGGGCGCGGAATGGAGGCCTCACTTCAAGTCCCAGCCCTGCTTGGGGATGGGGGTCCTCGCGGGGACCCCCTTGGCAGGTCGCCCATTTCTATTCCCTCAAAGGCGCCCAGGGGGGGGGCAGGGGAGCTGAGCACCTCTTGACAGCTGGGCACCTCCTTGCGCTGCAAAGGAGACCTTGCAATGCAAATCCTGCCGGTGCTCCCTCTGCAGAAAGGCTCCCCCCCGAACCCCCATTGGAAAAGGCAGGAAGGCTGGTTTCTTTTGGGGGGCTTGCAATGAGAACCCTGAGAATGGAGGGTCCCCCATCTGCAGCAGGATTCCATGGATCAGGGCCTGTGCAGATAGCGCCCAGGGAGGGAGTTGTTCTGGGGGGGGGGTCTCTGCCCCCTTTCCTCCCTCCCTTCCCCCCCAGCTCTACCTCTTTGTCCTCCCTGCTCCCCCCCCCGCTCTTCTCTTCTCTTCCCATTTCCCTTCCCGCTCTCCAAGGACGCGCCCCCTCCTTTATCCCAGCAGGGCCTCCCCTACTTGCCTTTCACCCCCCCCCCCCAAATCCTGCCCTCCCTTCCCAGCTGCTCTGTTTGCAGATTCAGGGAGAGCAAAAGCGCGTCTTTATCTGTCTCTCTCCCCCCCCCCAATATATAGATATATTTTGCACCTTTTTCCTCCTCCTCTGCAGACCTGCTCCTCTTCCGGGAATGTGGATGGAGGCCCCTCCCCCTCCCCTCTTGGCTCCCCCCTCCCAACCTCCCTGCCTCTCTAGGAAGCGGAGCTCACTGACCCTTGGGGAGGAATGAGTGACGCCCCATCCCTCCCAGAAGATACAAATTCTCCTCCTTCTAAACAAGCTCTGAATATCCTGTTTCTTTCCTGATAATCTCCCAGGTTCGATCCCCGGAGGCGGCAGGGAAAGAGACCCCCCCCCCCCCCGCCTCCCAAAAAGTCCTCCGGGGCACGAAGGTGACATTCCCCCTTCCTCTCTTTTCATCCTCTGCAGGTGTTACAGGAATTTTTAGAAGGATGGGGCAGGGGGGTTGTCCCTCCAGCAGGCAGTGTGCTCCCCCCCTTCCTTCCTTCCTTCCTTCATTCACACACCCAATGTCTCCTCCAAGCCCCACATAAGGAAATGGCTCCCAAGGGGGGATCTTGGGACATGAGCGAGGGCAGCCCTGATCCCTAAAGCGGGAGCCCAGGTATTCAGCAACTCCTCTACCTGAGTGATAATCTCTGGCGTCCTGACACGGGTTTGGGGCTTGGAACAGTAACTTACAACAACCCTAAAGGGCAGTCCAGAGTCCTTATTACAGGAGCCTTTTAGAAATAGGGACTGGTGTTTGAACTTGGGCTTTGCTAGTACTTTGGCCACCTCATGAGAAGAGAAGACTCCCTGGAAAAGACCCTGATGTTGGGAAAGATGGAGGGCACAAGGAGAAGGGGACGACAGAGGACGAGATGGTTGGACAGTGTTCTCGAAGCTACCAACATGAGTTTGACCAAACTGCGGGAGGCAGTGCAAGACAGGAGTGCCTGGCGTGCTATGGTCCATGGGATCACGTAGAGTTGGACATGACTAAATGTCGGACATGACCAAAGAGTCGAACACGACTAAAAGTTGGACACAACCAAAGGGTGCTAATCAATGGCTCCGCTACATCCTGGTGAGAAGTGCCATAGGGTTCTGTCTTGGGCCCAGTCTTATTCAACATCTTTATCAATGACTTGGATGATGGGCTTGAGGGCATCCTGAGCACGTTTGCAGACTACACCAAATTGGGAGGGGTGGCTAATACCCCAGAGGACAGGATCACACTTCAAAATGACCTTAACAGATTAGACAACTGGGCCAAAGCAAACAAGAGGAGAAATGTAACTGGGCCAAAGCAAACAAGAAGGAGAAATGTAAAGTACTGTTGTTGTTTAGTTGTGACCCCATGGACCATAGCATGCCAGGCAAAGTACTACACTTGGGCAAAAAAAATGAAAGGCACCAATACAGGATGGGAGACACCTGGCTAGAGAGCAGTACATGTGAAAAGGATCTAGGAGTCTTGGTAGACCACAAACTTGACATGAGTCAACAGTGTGATGCAGCAGCTAAAAAAGCCAATGCAATTCTGGGCTGCATCAATAGGAGTATAGCATCTAGATCAAGGGAAGTAATAGTACCACTGTATTCTGCTCTGGTCAGGCCTCACCTGGAGTACTGTGTCCAGTTCTGGGCACCACAGTTCAAGAAGGATACTGACAAGCTGGAACGTGTCCAGAGGAGGGCAACCAAAATGGTCAAAGGCCTGGAAATGATGCCTTATGAGGAACGGCTTAGGGAGCTGGGCATGTTTAGCCTGGAGAAGAGAAGGTTAAGGGGTGATATGATAGCCATGTTCAAATATATATAAAAGGATGTCATATAGAGGAGGTTTAGGTAGGTAGCCGTGTTGGTCTGAGTCGAAGCAAAATAAAAAAATTCCTTCAGTAGCACCTTAAAGACCAACTAAGTTTACATTTTGGTATGAGCTTTCGTGTGCATGCACACTTCTTCAGATACACTAGATACACTTTTCTAGTGTATCTGAAGAAGTGTGCATGCACACGAAAGCTCATGCCAAAATATAAACTTAGTTGGTCTTTAAGGTGCTACTGAAGGAATTTTTTTATATAGAGGAGGGTGAAAGGTTGTTTTCTGCTGCTCCAGAGAAGCGGACATGGAGCAATGGATTCAAACTACAAGAAAGAAGATTCCACCTCAACATTAGGAGCTGGTTTCAGTTGCCGGCAGGGGAGGAGACGCCCCTCCCTGGAGAAGACTCGGGGGGGGGGCGGTGTATGTGAAGCTTGCACAGCTGGACAACTCTCTGCTCGGGCCTCCCCCCTCTCCCACCCTCATTTCGACAGGGCTGCTCTTGTTCGTAGCTCTATGGGCAGACGCATTCGGAAAGGAACCCGAAGCACTTCGGGAATGTCCAAGCCGAAGGGGAGGGGGAGGGGGGAGGAGCCCCTCCCTCCGAGGGGGCGCGTCCTTGGAGAGCCCCCAGGAAAGGAAATCGGAAGAGAATAGCGGACGAGGGAAGCGGAGGGCCAGAAAGGAGGACAAAGAGGTAATGCTGGAGGGCGGGGAAGGGGGAGAAAGAAAGGGGGCAGAGACCCCCCCCCTTCCTGGGCGCTATCTGCAGAGGCCCCGATCCATGCAATCCGGCTGCAGAGGAGGGGGGAAAGGTGCTAAATCTATGTATATATTGTGGGGGGCGGGAGAGAGATAAAGATGCGCTTTTCCTCCCCCTGAATCTGCAAACAGGGCAGCTGGGAAGGGAGGGCAGGATTTGGGGCGAGGGGGGGGGTGAAAGGAAAGTAGGGGAGTTCCCCCCTTCCTTCTGTGGATCAGGCGAGGGGGGGTGCGCCTCGCGCCCGTGGAGATCCCCCAGCCCTTTATATTACAGGAAAGGAAATCGGAAGAGAATAGCGGACGAGGGAAGCGGAGGGCCAGAAAGGAGGACAAAGAGGGGGCGATGGGCAGGGAGAGAAAGGGGGCAGAGACCCCCCCCCCAAGAACAACTCCCTTCCTGGGCGCTATCTGCAGAGGCCCTGATCTATGCAATCCGCCCCCCCCAAAAAAAATCAGAGATCAGCCTTCCCACCATTTCCTATGGGAAATGCAGCGGGGGGGGTTCGGGGGGGGGGCCTTTCTGCAAAGGGAGCACCGGCAGGGTTTGCATTGCAAGGTCTCATTTGCAGCGCAAGGAGACGCTCAGCTGCCAAGAGACGCTCAGCTGCCAAGAGATGCTCAGCTCCCCTGCCCCCCCCCCCGGGCGCCTTTGAGGGAATAGAAATGGGAGGCCTGCCAAGGGGGTTCCCACGAGGACCCCCATCCCCAAGCAGGGCTGGGACTTGAAGCGAGGCCTCCATTCCGCGCCCCTCTGCGTGTTCTGGCAAGAATCCCTGGGATGCCGCGATCCTGGCTCCACGCAGGTGCCGAGGCAAGGCTTGGTGGGTCCCTTTTGTCTAGAGATGGGGAGACCACTGAAGGGTTAAAGGGGGAGAGAGAGGCCTGGAAGGGGCCCTCCCTCTCCCTCCTCTCCCCCCTCCTTGCTCACCTGGCGAGGCCCCTCCGGATGGAGAGGTGGGGGCGCTTGGGAGAGATTTGGCATTAAGGCTGAGCCGGCCAGGGGGGCCTCTGGGCAAAGGGGAGACTGGGAGGGGTGAAGGGCAGAGGAAGTTGGGGGGCTGAGGGAGGAAGGAAAGCACCCCTGGGGGAGGAATCAAAGCCAGCATTGGCAGGAGGTGGGAAAAGAAAGAGAGAGAGAGACTTGGGGGCTGCCTGCCTTGACTTCTCCCTCCTGCCCAGAAATCTCCTTTGAGTAGACCAGGGAGAGATCCCTGAACAGGAGGCCTGATCCACCCACCCTCTTCTTCCTTGAAGCTCAGTCCTTGCCCTGCCAGAAGTCCCAGGTCAGCTCCTGCATGGGGCGCTGGGGGCTGTTATAGGGAGTCTAACCGTTGGGGGAAAGAGGAAAGGGAGGAAGCCCCCTTTATGATTTCCGCCCTTTGAGGCTTCTGTCTTGGCAACTACAGTCTCACCCACATGCCTGTGTTTCTCTGGAGAAGCATCTAAAGGGTTCCTACCCTTTAGAATTATGGTGCTTTTTGAATTATGGTGCTGGAGGAGACTCTTGAGAGTCCCATGGACTGCTAGAAGATCAAACCTATCCATTCTTAAGGAAATCAGCCCTGAGTGCTCCCTGGAAGGACAGATCGTGAAGCTGAGGCTCCAATACTTTGGCCACCTCATGAGAAGAGAAGAATCCTTGGAAAAGACCCTGATGTTGGGAAAGATTGAGGGCACTAGGAGAAGGGGACGACAGAGGACGAGATGGTTGGACAGTGTTCTCGAAGCTACGAACATGAGTTTGACCAAACTGCGGGAGGCAGTGCAAGACAGGAGTGCCTGGCGTGCTATGGTCCATGGGGTCACGAAGAGTCGGACACGACTAAACGACTAAACAACAACAACAACCCAGAGATACCTGTGTCCAACTCCTTCTTAAATCTGTGGGATTTAACCGATTGGGAAGATTGTTATGGAAATGGTTGGGCTTCCTCCCACCCCCCAGCCTCTGTAATTATTACTACAATTGTTATTTTTATTTATTTATTGAATCTATTAGTAGCTTTCTCCTGCCCAGGGCAGCCCAAAGTGACTTCAACCAGTAGTAGTACTAGTAGTAGTTGTTGTTGTTGTTATGCTCCACGGTGAGACTCCTAGGTCTTCTTTGTCACATTTCCTGTATTTGGGGGGGGGGCAGAGAGAAGGCTGTTCTCAGGGCCTGCTCCACCGTGAGGGAGACTGAGGCTGCCCCCTCAGGCAGCAGATGCAGAGAGGGGCAAGGAGGGGACTGAGCTGAGTGCCATTTGGCCTGCCCTGATTTCACCCTCTATCCTCTCATCCAGGGGAAGGTGCTGTCCCATTGCCAGTGTCCTCGACACAATGCAGCAGCCTCAGGAAGTCAATGGTGCAGGATGATTTGGGAATGTGTGCAGTTGGACTATATTAGGAAGATGTTGGAGATCATGGAAGGAGGAGGAAATGAAATACAGATATTCAGCATTTTCAGAAGAGGGGGAAGATGGCGAAAGTGTGTCCCACCAGATAAGACTCCCATCATCCCTGGCCATGGGCCATCCTTACTTTGGCAGGTGGTATTTTGTGTCCAACCACATCTGGAGGGTCAGAAATGCCTCACCTCAGCATAGAAGGTTCCTCTAGGGAAGCATTTCTCAACCTTGGATCCTCGCATGCACATGGAAGCTCAAACCAATGACAAACTTACTTGGTCTCTAAGGAGCTACTGGAAGGAATTTTTCTATTTTATTTTTATCTAGACCCTAAAACTACAAATCCAATGTGCCCACACTCGGCAGGGGTGGGGGATTATTGTTCAGAGGATAAAGAATTTCATGGTGAACTTAGGACCCTGATGAATAGTGGGCAGGTTCATGGACATAGAGCAGCTCCCTTTCCTGTGAGAAACCTCATTATTTAAAAAATAAATTCCACAGTTCAACCGTATTCTAAGATAATGCTGCTCCTTAACGTTGATTAAGGGTTAGGAAAGCTTGTTGTAGCATTACCATTATTTAGCATTATTTCATCTGCCTTTCCTAAAAATTTAGAACATATGGAGGACAGGTCATGAGATAATGTACGAGATTTTAAAATACAAGAAGGTGCTAATTGATGTTTGTAATATACCTTTGTTCTCTTCCTAGAAATCAAATAGGGTCCGTCCCCACCCCCCACCCCCGTCGAAAGAAGACAATGGAGAAGGCAGTCAAAATTATGGTGGGCCATGTCCAATAGGAATAATGAAGAAATCATTTAAATACATGGAGTGTGAAAAGAGAAAGGAGAAACAATTTGAAAGTATGGAGTGTGGGAAGAGCTTCAATGGCAGTGGAACACTAAGAAAACATCAACAGACTCACATAGGAGAGAAACCATTTAAATGCATGGAGTGTGGAAAGAGCTTCAGTCAGAGTGGAAAACTTACAATTCATCATCGAACTCACACTGGGGAGAAACCATTTAAATGCATAGAGTGTGGAAAGAGCTTCAGTCAGAGTGGAAACCTTAGAATTCATCAACTGAGTCACACAGGAGAGAAACCATTTAAATGCATGGAGTGCGGAAAGAGCTTCTGTCAGAGTGGAGACCTTAAAATTCATCAACGGACTCACACAGGGGAGAAACCATTTAAATGCATGGAGTGTGGAAAGAGCTTCAGTCAGAATGGACACCTTAGAATTCATCAACGGACTCACACAGGGGAGAAACCATTTAAGTGCACGGAGTGTGGAAAGAGCTTCAGTCACAGTGGAACATTAAGAATTCATCAACGACGTCACACGGGGGAGAAACCATTTAAATGCATGGAGTGTGGAAAGAGCTTCAGTCACAGTGGAACATTAAGAATTCATCAACGAAGTCACACGGGGGAGAAACCATTTCAATGCATGGAGTGTGGAAAAAGCTTCACTGAGAGTGGAAAACTTAGAAATCATCAACGGGAACACACTGGGGATAAACCATTTAAATGCATGGAGTGTGGAAAGAGCTTCAGTCAGAGTGGAGACCTTAGAATTCATCAATGGACTCACACAGGAGAGAAACCATTTAAATGCACGGAGTGTGGAAAGAGCTTCAGTCAGAGTGGAGACCTTAAAATTCATCAACGGACTCACACAGGAGAGAAACCATTTAAATGCATAGAGTGCGGAAAGAGCTTCAGTCAGAATGGACACCTTAGAATTCATCAACGGACTCACACAGGGGAGAAACCATTTAAATGCATGGAGTGTGGAAAGAGCTTCAGTCACAGTGGAACATTAAGAATTCATCAACGAAGTCACACGGGGGAGAAACCATTTCAATGCATGGAGTGTGGAAAGAGCTTCACTGAGAGTGGAAAACTTAGAAATCATCAACGGGAACACACTGGGGATAAACCATTTAAATGCATGGAGTGTGGAAAGAGCTTCAGTCAGAGTGGAGACCTTATAATTCATCAACGGACTCACACAGGAGAGAAACCATTTAAATGCATGGAGTGTGGAAAGAGCTTCAGTCACAGTGGAACATTAAGAATTCATCAACGAAGTCACACGGGGGAGAAACCATTTCAATGCATGGAGTGTGGAAAGAGCTTCACTGAGAGTAGAAAACTTAGAAATCATCAACGGGAACACACTGGGGATAAACCATTTAAATGCATGGAGTGTGGAAAGAGCTTCAGTCAGAGTGGAGACCTTAGAATTCATCAACGGACTCACACAGGAGAGAAACCATTTAAATGCATGGAGTGTGGAAAGGGCTTCAGTCAGAGTGGAGACCTTAGAATTCATCAACGGACTCACACAGGAGAGAAACCATTTAAATGCATGGAGTGTGGAAAGAGCTTCAGTCACAGTGGAACATTAAGAATTCATCAACGAAGTCACACGGGGGAGAAACCATTTAAATGCATGGAGTGTGGAAAGAGCTTCAGTAGGAGTGGAGACCTTAGAATTCATCAACGGACTCACACAGGAGAGAAACCATTTAAATGCATGGAGTGTGGAAAGAGCTTCACTGAGAGTAGAAAACTTAGAAATCATCAACGAAGTCACACTGGGGATAAACCATTTAAATGCATGGAGTGTGGAAAGAGCTTCAGTCAGAGTGGAGACCTTAGAATTCATCAACGGACTCACACAGGAGAGAAACCATTTAAATGCATGGAGTGTGAAAAGAGCTTCAGTGGGAGTGGAGACCTTAGAAGACATCAACGGACTCACACGGGGGAGAAACCATTTCAATGTATGGCGTGTGGAAAGAGCTTCAGTCAGAGTGGAAGTCTTACAAAACATCAACAAACTCATACAGGGGAGAAACCATCAAAGTCCTAGGGAAGTGGATTGAGGTTCAGTTGTGGTGGAAGTCTTACAAACCACCTAAAGACTCTGAGGCGTAAGAGCTGTAAGAGTGGAAACTCTACAAGCCATGAATTAACTCAAAGAAGGGAAATGGTTTAAATAGAAGGATTGTGGGTTGAACCTATTTCTCTCTTTTTGTGTGTGTAATATAATCTTTATTGGTTTCCCAAACTTCATACTTCCCATATAGATTACATTACATTGTACATTTGTAGCTTCCTTATATGAGCTGACTTCCCTTCTTCTTCTGACTTCTTCATGTCGCTTTTAAATTATTTGCATAGTCTTTGTTCGTCTTGTGCACTATCGTTTGTTTACAGACTTATCTATTAATTGTAAGTAGATAACCCTTTCTATATATACAAATCTTGTCTATCTTACTATTTGTGGATACATTTAATTATTTTGATTACCTTGTAGTTCATGCTGTCATTATTACTGTTAATCCAATAAAAATATTTATATGCACATTATGAGGTTTAATTCAATTCTACTGGTTTCTCTATTTCACACAAATATTTTCTATATTGATATATATATCACAGATTTTTCCCATTCTTTTTGAAATGTTTCATCGATCGCCCTGTTGTCGCATTTTCCCCGTTAATTTAGCCAGTTCTGTGTACTCCAATACCTTCTGTTGCCAATCTTCCACCGTTGGCACTTGTTGTTTCCACATCTGAGCTAGCAATAGTCTCGCCGCAGTTGTAGCATATGGGAACAGTTTTTGATTAATCTTAGCAATATCTTCTCCAACCATTCCTAACAAGAATGCTTCCGTTTTTTTTCTGGAATGTGTATATAAGAATATTCTTTAATTAATTGTATGTAATCTCCCAGTAAGTTTTCACCTTGTTGCATAAGCACCACACGTGGAAAAAATACCTTCTTTCACCCCACATTTCCAACCATTTTTGTTTCCTGTTTTATACATCCTTATTAGTTTGGTTGGAGTGAGGTGCCATCTATACATCATTTTAAATAGAATTTCTATTAACAATGTACATGCCATGAATTTTAACCCTGTGTTCCATAATTTTGACCATTTTTCATATTCAATATTATGACCTACATCCATTGCCCATTTGGTCATAACACCTTAATTTCTTCATCTTTTGTATGGCATTTGAGTAAAAACTCATCGATTTTAGACAAAGTTTTTATATTGTTTTGTAATACTGCCATTTCTAGTATTAATTTTGTGTGTTCGAAACCTCTTGGTTTTTTTATCTTTTAAAATGATATCATTCATTTGATGGTACACCATCCAGCTTGTTAACTTGTCCTTTAATTCCTCATATGGCCTGATCTTAATTGTGTTATTTTCTTCCACCAGCATGTATCTGTAAGTTAACCATTCTCCCTTCATATTTCATTTTTTTACTGAAAAGGGTTCCTGGGGTGACAACCACCATAGTGTTTTCCTTTTAAACCAATCCTGGTATCTCGTACATACCTCATACAAAGGTCTTTTTATAATATGGTTTAGAAAGTCTCGATGTACTCTGGCCTTGTCTTACCAAAGGTATGCATGCCACCCATATCTGTTTCAAAACCCCTCCAAATCTAATATATCCGTATTTCCAATCTAAACCATTCTTTCAGCCATGTTATACATGCCGCTTCATAATATATTTTGAGATCCGGCAATGAGAAGCCACCCCTTTCCCTTTTATCCGTCAGTAGTTTGAATTTTATTCTAGGTTTCTTCCCCTGCCACACAAACCTAGAAATTGTTTTCTGGCATTCTCCAAACTGATAAGCTGGAACGTGTCCAGAAGAGGGCAACCAAAATGGTCAAAGGCCTGGAAACGATACCTTATGAGGAACGGCTTAGGGAGCTGGGTATGTTTAGCCTGGAGAAGAGAAGGTTAAGGGGTGATATGATAACCATGTTCAAATATATAAAAGGATGTCATATAGAGGAGGGAGAAAGGTTGTTTTCTGCTGCTCCAGAGAAGCGGACACGGAGCAACGGATTCAAACTACAAGAAAGAAAATTCCACCTAAACATTAGGAAGAACTTCCTGACAGTAAGAGCTGTTCGGCAGTGGAATTTGCTGCCAAGGAGTGTGGTGGAGTCTCCTTCTTTGGAGGTCTTTAAGCAGAGGCTTGACAGCCATCTGTCAGGAATGCTTTGATGGTGTTTCCTGCTTGGCAGGGGGTTGGACTGGATGGCCCTTGTGGTCTCTTCCAACTCTATGATTCTATGATTCTATGATTCTAATGTATAAAGGTAAAGGGACCTCTGACCATTAGGTCCAGTCGTGACCGACTCTGGGGTTGTGGCGCTCATCTCGCATTATTGGCCAAGGGAGCTGCCATACAGCTTCCAGGTCATGTGGCCAGGGTACCTATTTACCTACTTGCACTTTGACGTGCTTTCGAACTGCTAGATAGGCAAAAGCTGGGACCGAACAACAGGCGCTCACCCCATTGCGGGGATTCAAAACGCCAACCTTCTGATCAGCAAGCCCTAGGCTCTGCGGTTTAACCCACAGCGCCACCCGCGTCCCTAATGTTAATGTATAATTATCCTTAAATAAATTTGTATTTTTCAGGGACAGCCAGACAGCCAGATACTTTATTTTCTTTGCCACTGTTATTCCCATTTCACTCTTTAACTGATCTGATTGTTCTGCCTTCATATTTTTCACCATCATTTTTGTTTTATTTTTATTAGTAACTAGCTGTACCCAGCCTCATGTTGCTGTAGCTCATTCTGTTAAATTGAAAAGAAAGAAAAGAGATTGTGGATGTTTGTAAGATTTTTAATATCATAATACTTGTTGGTAGACAATATTTTTTGTTGTTCTATTGTCTGTGAAGATGTATAGATTTTCTGGTTTGCCAACTCTGGAGCACCCAACATCAGCTTGGGAGTTGGCCACCCCTGCTATAAGGGATCATTCCTGCTAAATCAAGGCATATATACCACCTTCATGTATCTGGTGTTACACAGATCCTGAAGCTTCTCCTTGGTAAAATGAGTTAAAACAATTTTAAAATGTGTAAAGGTTGGCACACTGCAGAGTAGCAGGTGGAATAAGGAAATGTGGTCATAAATTGATCTAATCTAAATATTGGACTACGCAATAGTGTGATCTATTAGAAAGCATAAAATGCACGAGAATCCTCCATTGGGGTGTGAGCAATAAGACACTACTATACATTAAACATAAAAGCAATTACACACAAAAATTGGGTCTCCCCCCCCCCTTTGTGGAAATCACATACTGTCAATGTGTCTGCATAATATCACAAAACATAATAATAATTATATCAGTTGCATATCTTGAGGCAATTGTGATCTTGAGACAATTCTTGCTGCTTTTACATATCTTTTCGATCCTAGGGCACAGAGTCCTGAGGTCAAAAGGAGAGAAAATGTCCTTACAATTCAACTGTTCAACAACCCCCCCCCCTTTTGTCCCCAAGTCATTTATGGGAAACAATGGCTGTGGCCCTTCTGATGCTGTTGGGCTGTAGGTTCATTATCCAGTCTTCAGAAATAATCATTTGAAGAGATAGCCTGCAGAAGGACAAGGGTGTTTGGGACTAAAAGACACAGGAGGGAGGGGGGGAACCAAAAAGGGAGAGTATCCTGTGTATTTCCATAATATTATCACATTTCCAAACAATTATTACTGTTCTTATCTGTTCTTATCTGCTCAGTTTACTTTACTTTACCTAGTCCCCCCCCCCAAAAAAAAATATTTTACAGGAAATTACAGGAAAGAATGAATTAGACATCACATCCACATGTAAAGAAAGAAAAGGGTAGAAATACAATATTTTATATGTGTGTGTGTGTGTGTGTGTGTGTAAAATATGCATGGACGATGACTTTTATCCAACACCACTTGACCGATTGCGTTGAAATTTGAACACAACATTCCATTCCAATATGTGTTTGCATAAACTTAGATTACACAGATGTCACACCTGTCACAGGTAGCAATGTGATTTTGTGTAAAAATAATAGCACCCTCCAGTGGGCGTCAAAGGAACAGACGTCATTTGTGTAGTACCACCCCACACCCCACACACCCCTCCTCCTCCTACCTCGCCACTACCCACCCCCTACTCCTACTCCTCCTACCTCACCAGGCCGGGCCCCGAAGCCACCGCTGCCAAAGCCGCCACCACCAACGCTGCCTCCAGGACCAGGCCAGGCCCTAAAGCCACCTCCGCTGATGGCACAAGAGGCAGGCCGGGCCTTGCCGCCGCTGCTGCTGCCGGCGTCTCGAGCGCCAGGCCGGGCCCTGAAGCCGCCTCCGCCGATTCCGCTGATGGCATGAGAGGCAGGCCAGGCCCCACCGCAGCCACAGCCACCACCACCACCAACGCTGCCTCCAGGGCCAGGCCAGGCCCCGAAGCCACCTCCGCTGATGGCACGAGAGGCAGGCCGGGCCTTGCCGCTGCTGCTGCCGGCGCCTCAAGAGCCAGGCTGGGCCCCAAAGCCAGCTCTGATGATGACACCACAGGCAGGCCGGGCCCTGCCGCCGCCGCCGCCACCTTCAGACCCAGACCGGGCCCACAACTTTGAAATGTCAACTTTCTCTTTCCTTTATTCTCAATTTAACGCACTGAGCCACCCGGCCATGCGTTGCTGTGGCTCAGTCATGGCCCCCGTTTCCCAGGAGATGTGGATGACGTAATGACACCCCTCTCCCTATTGCCCCCGGGGAGTGATGTCATCTCCCCCCCCCCCAAGCCACGTCAACCTCCACCCCGTACATACCGTATTTACATTTTGGGGTGGTTCTGGGCAGTTCGCCCGGCGGATCCCGATGGGTGAGGGCTGTGGTTCAGTCAGGGCCCCCGTTTCCCAGGAGAGGTGGATGACGTAACGACACCCCTCTCTCTGTTGCCCCCGGCAAATGACGTCATCTCCCCCCCACACACACCACGTTAACCTCCACCCCGACCCCTCTCCCCTTCCCCCTCACATACTGTATTTACATTTTGGGGAGGTCCTGGCAGTTCCTCCAGCGGATCCCGGTGGGTGTAGGAGGTGGGCCGCAGGCAAGTGACGTCATCTTCCCCCCATGCCACGTCACAGAGACTGTATTTTCAACCTATTTTCAACCATCAAAGCATCCTCAAGTGTTGCCTGCTTCCCCCCCTATTCATATCTACCCTACATGTCTCCTGAATTTTTTCCATATTAGTCTCATCCATTTTCCCTCATTTTTCCTCACTTCCTTGCTTCAAGTCATTCACCGCTTTTGTTACCAATGGCTCTATCTTAATAGTCGACTCTTGACACCATTTCAACATTTTCATCCATTCGGTCTCAAATATTGTCTGCTAAATTACCCCAAATTTCCGCCATCTGTTTAATCAATTTTTATTTCCACACTGAGAAAAGTCCCCTCAATTCCAAGCAAACCTTGTCCCTGGCCATGTTTTGAACTACTCAAAATACTCAGGACGAAGTGAGATTAACTTAGTTCACTCTGCATTCTCTAGTTATCAAAACAGTCAGTTTTACAACAGTACCCTATCAGTTTGTCAGGACCACTTCCTTTCCTAGGAAACACCACTTCCCTCCAGTTCATTACCCATTAAAGGTAAAGGGACCCCTGACCATTAGGTCCAGTCGTGACCGACTCTGGTGTTGCGGCACTCATCTCGGATTATTGGCTGAGGGAGCCAGCGTACAGCTTCCGGGTCATATGGCCAGCATGACAAAGTCGCTTCTGGTGAACCAGAGCAGCGCACAGAAACACCGTTTACCTTCTACTTGCACTTTGATGTGCTTTCGAACTGCTAGGTGGGCAGGAGCTGGGACCAAGCAACGGGAGCTCACCCCATTGTGGGGATTCGAACCGCTGACCTTCTGATCGGCACGCCTTAGGCTCTGTGGTTTAACCCATTACCCATTACACGTATGCAATTTTGAAATAAAATCAAAATTTCCAATTAATTTTCAAAATACACAAATATTTGCATTAAAAAGTGCACACAAATACACCAAAACAACAAACAAACCCCGAACAAAAACAGAATGTCCAGAAAGTATAAGTAATGGCTTCTTTCCCCAGGGAAGAGTAGATCGTTCTCACTCATCCAATTATCTTGAAATGTCTATGAGGAGTTACAAACAATTGAAGATCCTTATAGTTTCTCTTTTTAGCAAAATATAGACATACGATTCTATGATATGCAGTCCTTTCGATGTTTCAGCCTCTCTGACCTGTTCCAAAATTTAAGGTTTCAGTTTATCTCTCCAAGCATTTTTATAAGACACTCAGCTTCCACCTTTAAGAAGGTGGCATGGGGGCTCTCTGATGCTGCCAGATTCTGCCGAGGTCCTGGAACCACCTTCCCAGCGATCTTTGTATAAATAGGTTCTCCTTTCAAAAAGACACAGGCATATCCAGTCCTTATCAATATTTCAGCTTCTCTAGCCCGTTCCAAACTTCCAATTTTCAATTTATTTGTAAGAATACTTTGAAAACAAACTCAATCTTCTTTAAACCACTCCAGCCATGGTGTATTCACAATCCACTGTTATAAATCCAGTTGAAGGTAAGAGAGAATGGGTTTCAGTTCATTTTTCGTCTCAGTGTCACATCAACACGCAAATAGAGTGGTACCTTGACTTACGAAGGCGATCCGTTCCGCGGCGCTCTTCGTAAGTCGAATCCTTCGGTTGTCGAATCGTCCGTTTTGCGCATGCACGAAGCGCGATTTTGCGCTTCTGCGAATGCGCCGACCGTGCGTGCCGCTTCTGCACAGGCGCAGAACGCGCGCGCGGCGAAAAGGCTTCCGGGTTTGCCGACTTCGTAAATCGAAACCTTCGGAAGTCGAGGCATTCGGATGTCGAGGTACCACTGTATACACTTGATGCCTGCCTTGAGCCCCCCCCACCCCACCCCATTGCTGGAGACATAGGGCTCCAAGTACAAATTCAGAGACAGTGCCACGAGTTCAGCCAGGATTTTGTCACCCCCCCCCCTCATAATGGCATCCGGGGTGGACCGCACCCACCTTGCGATACCCCAAGGCAGCCCCTCCACACATTCCCCCGCCAGCCGCCATGATGGAGATGACTCTCTAAAAGGCCATGCCTCTCAGTCTCCCCGCTGCCAATGTCCCCCCACGTTGCTTCCATTCCTCCCTCGGCCCCCCAACTTCCTCCTCCATCCTGGGTCTCTCCCAAGCGCAGATGAGCAGGGAGGGGGTCTCTATCCAGGCCTCTCCCGCATCCTTTAACCCTTACTCTCCCTCACTGTAAGATACCCAAGGCGCACTCGCCAGAAACCCGGAGCTCCCCAAGGATTCCTGCTGGAGGAAATGGGGGGATCCATTGCAAGGGAGGCCAGGTTTGCCTGGGAAGCGGAAGCAGAATTGGCACTGCTCCCTGACCTGCATTTCAGGATCCTGGTGCGAGTCAGGAGGGGGTCTCCTCCTCATAGCGGGGAGCCGAATGAGGGGTACAACTGCTCTGCCCCTGAGCTGCACCCCTCCCCCCTCATTAGCAAAACTCAAGTTCAAACACCAGCCCCTATTTTAAAAAGGCACTCGTAATGACGGCACTGGGCTACCTTTTAGGGTTGTTGTCAGTTACTGTTCCAAGCCCCACAAATCCTGTCTCCCCCACGTTGTGAAATGAGTGTAAAAATGACCAGATCCGGCCCCCTCCCCTGTGTTATAGCAAAATCCTTGAGCTCACGTGGATTACCAAACCAAGACACCAGCCAGGAATTGCGGAGCAAAACAGCAGCCAGTAGGCCTGGTCTTTATTGAAAAGACTCCTGCAACAGGACTTCCACCCACCACGTGGGAGAAGCTGGAAGAAGACCAGAACAAAGGATGGCTCCCACTTTAATCAGTTTTACAAATTCAGGTAGGTAGCCGTGTTGGTCTGACGCAGTCGAAATAGATATTAAAAGTTTAAAAAATGTTCAGTAGCACCTTAGAGTGAGAAATCTCTATGTGGGACAAGAAGCTACAGTTAGAACTGGATATGGAACAACTGATTGGTTCAAAATTGGGAAAGGAGTACGACACGGTTGTATATTGTCTCCCTGCTTATTTAACTTATATGCAGAATTCATCATGCGAAAGGCTGGACTAGATGAATCCCAAGAAGGAATTAAGATTGCCGGAAGAAATATCAACAACCTCAGATATGCAGATGACACAACCTTGATGGCAGAAAGCGAGGAGGAATTAAAGAACCTTTTAATGAGGGTGAAAGAGGAGAGCGCAAAATATGGTCTGAAGCTCAACATCAAAAAAACCAAGATCATGGCCACTGGTCCCATCACCTCCTGGCAAATAGAAGGGGAAGAAATGGAGGCAGTGAGAGATTTTACTTTCTTGGGCTCCTTGATCACTGCAGATGGTGACAGCAGTCACAAATTAAAAGACGCCTGCTTCTTGGGAGAAAAGCAATGACAAACCTAGACAGCATCTTAAAAAGCAGAGACATCACCTTGCCGACAAAGGTCCGTATAGTTAAAGCTATGGACTGCAAGAAGATCAAACCTATCCATTCTTAAGGAAATCAGCCCTGAGTGCTCACTGGAAGGACAGATCCTGAAGCTGAGGCTCCAATACTTTGGCCACCTCATGAGAAGAGAAGAATCCTTGGAAAAGACCCTGATGTTGGGAAAGATTGAGGGCACTAGGAGAAGGGGACGACAGAGGACAAGATGGTTGGACAGTGTTCTCGAAGCTACGAACATGAGTTTGACCAAACTGCGGGAGGCAGTGGAAGACAGGAGTGCCTGGCGTGCTCTGGTCCATGGGGTCACGAAGTCGGACACGACTGAACGACTAAACAACAACAAAGCAGAGGCTTGACAGGCATATGTCAAGAATGCTTTGATGGTGTTTCCTGCCTGGCAGGGGGTTGGACTGGATGGCCCTTGTGGTCTCTTCCAACTCTATGATTCTATGATTCTTGTAACCCTGTTCTGCTTGTTCAGTCTTGGCTCAAACCTGCTGCACAGTCATAAACCTTGTCGTTTTGCTCCGGATGCTGGCGGGACTCTTTCCTTTACTTCTACAGTGAACTGCAGGATCCGTCCGAGGAGCTGGGTGACGGAGCAGTCTCGCACCCAGGTTTCCCATAACACCATGGGTCAATGAGCTATGCTTCCTAGAGTTGTGCTTTTTTCTAAGGGAGAGGCACGGATAGATGGGAAGGGTCTCCACCCTGCCTCATTTTCGGAAGAGAAGAGGCCTGGGGAGGAGGGGGAGGGGGAGGAGGAGGAGGAGGAGGGCCACTTAATTGGGAGGTTTGGGGAGGGAGAGAAGAGTGTGCTTCTCTTCCCCTTGCATCTACAAACAGGGCAGATGGGGGGAGGGGGTTGGGGAGGGAGAGGAAGGGAGAGAAGGGCTCCCCTCCCCCGTTCCTTCTTTGGATCAGAAGAGTGGGAGAAGGATGGGGGACGAGCCCCCCAAGTAAAGATCTTCTGGGAAAAGATTTATAATGAAATGAAAAAAAGGTGTTGAAAAACACATTTATTAAGAAACCATAAGCTTTTTTACTTGGGATAGTTAGAGCAGAAATACCTAAGAAAGATGTTACGTTTTTTCTGTATGCCACAACAGCAGCGAGAATTTTATTGGCTAGGAACTGGAAGAAGGAATTACCTACAGTGGATGTGTGGCAGTCGAAGATGATCAAATTTATGGAACTGGCTGAATTGACCGGAAGACTCCGTGACCAGAGGGAAGAGTCGGTGGAAGAAGATTGGAAGAAATTTAAAATTTATTTGAAAAATAATTGCAATATTGAGAATGTTTAAGATTTGGAAGCACATAGAGGTAGTAGAAAAGGATTTGTGGATATTTATTTTTTTCTCTTTATTTTAACATAGTAAGTCTTAGATTTAAGTGTTAATTTAGTTTTGAATGCCTTGTGGGTGGGGGGGAGCCAAATACATTTGCTGATATTATTATAGAGGATAGTAAGCATAATATAATATTTAATGTATTGTTAGATAGGGAGGGGGAGTGTGTGAGTCTGGAGTGTTGCTTCTGAATGAGGATGGACTGAGGGGGAGCTGGTTTTGGTGTTTGGGGAAGAGTTGGAAATGTTTGTTTCTGGGAATGGAGAGCTGCACAAAGTGGAGCTGAGATTGGAGGTGTTGCTTTGGAAGCAGAGTTAGATCAATATTATAGGAACAGCAGCATCACTCCCACTGTTATCATTGCAATGATGCAACCATGAAGACACACAAAGACTGAAAGCACCTCCTTATATGCCCAAGGTAATTTTGAAACCATCATCTATTCTTTTGATTAATAAGGAGAAATAAAGGGGTTTTTTACTGGCATAACCAGGAAAAGCTCTGTTCCTAGCTGCACATCTTGCATGAGGAGGGAAGGGGGCACAGGGAGGAAGGGGCCGTACCAGAGCATCTCAAAGCAATGTAAGGATGAGTCTACTGTGGAAGGAGGTTCAGGCAGGTCCCAAAGCGAGAGTGCTAAGGGTCAACTTCCTCCAAATCCGCCAGCTGCCCTAATGCAGGAGCCCCCTCTGGGCCCTGAGGGTGGAAAGCCTCCCTCCACCTTTGAAAGTGGACATGATCCGAGGGCAGTGATGGCGAACCTTCTAGAGACCGAGTAGCCAAACTGCGATGCAAAACCCACTTACTTATCACAAAGTGCCAATGTGGCAATTCTACCTGTATATCTAATTTTTTTCTGTTTGTTTCACATTTCTTCTTTATGATGACTGTTGTAATAAATAATCCTTCATAAACGTTATTGCATTATATTCTTCATTAAATTATCTTTCCACTGAGATGTTATGTTATGGTATAACTAAGTTATATGTTACAAAACGGCATTGGAATGAGGGAGATTGCTAGAACTAATGAATTTATATGAATTTCAAAGCATGATAGGTTTTCTGAATACAAACGGCTTCTCTTCTAGGATACAATGTTTCCCATTCTAATTGGTTTACTAGGTAACGAGGTTTCGATCTGCAGTCAGTCCCTTCTCCTCCTGCCAAAATCCTTGAGCTGGCTCTGCAGAACCAATGCATTCTCCTGGTTGGCTAGAACGGAGCTTTCTTCAAAGACGAGCTTCATTCACAACTGCACACCCATGGGATCGCTTATCGGGGTTTGGGGAGGGAAAACCAATCTTTCTTCAGGAGGGGGTCTGGTGTGTTGCTGGGGTAGCATAATATTGGAGCGGTCGGGCTCCCTTGAGGGCATCAGTCCAGCTCCTATCGGGTGCAAGTGAGACCTTGTCCATGTGCCCCCCCCGTCCTGTCCCTATCAATGGGGAGGAATGAGTTTCAAAAAGGGATTCTTCCTCTACCCCCCCCTTCCAGAAAACATCATTTCCCTTACCTCCAAACAAGCTCTATAATTCCATTTCTTTCCTGAAAAGGTCTCAGGATCCATCCCCGGCAGTGGCTTGGAAAAGACCCCCCATCTCTGAAAAGACTCCTCCTTGGAGCATGAAGCTCACACAGGCTGACACTCCCGCCCCTCTGGAGGAACCCCTCTCCTGCCCCCATTTCAACTCTCCGCTATGGGGTGCAGACCCCCGCAGAAATCGCACCAGGACCCCGCAATGCAAGTCTTCCACATATCTCCTCCAGCGACTCCCCCAGTAAATAGGCGGGGGTATGCTCTAGGTCCATAGCTCTATGGCCACACAAAGTGTTTCCAGGCTGGAGGGAGGAGAGGTTTTGGGCAGGGGAGGAGGGGCGACAGTGGACAACGCCCCCCTTTATATTGCAGAAAAGGAAATTGGAGTGATATCAGCAAGGGAGGCGGAGGGCAAGAGAGGACACAGAGGTAAAGAGGCCAAGTGGGGGGAGGAGAAGGGGGGAGGGAAAGGGGCAGAGACTCCTGTCCTGGGACCCCTCGACAGGGGCCCAGATCCATGCAAGACACCTGCAGGGTTTGCCTTGCAAGATCTCCTTGGCAGCAGCATCACCCAACTCCCGTTTCTCTTTCCTGGGGGGCCAAGAGACGCTCAGCTGCCCTGCCCTGCCCCTCCTTGGATGCCTTTGCAGGAAGAGAAATGGGGTGCCTGCCAAGGGGGTTCCCACGAGGGTCCCCATCCCCAGGCAGGACTGGGTTTGAGCCAAGCCCCCCAATCCGCTGTCCCTCGCGACACGTCACCCGCTTCCCCTGGCAGGAATCCTGGGGGCAGATGGCAAATCAACTCCTCTTTCTTGGGTCCTCCCTCCATTTCCTCCAGAGAGTGAAAGAGGACAGATGTGGAAACTGGAAAGGGGGGAGAAAGATGTTCTGACCCAACAAGGATCTCTGAGCTCAGAATTGCACGGCTGAGCAGCTTTTGCAATGAACAGGGGGATCTGCTTGGCCTAAAGAGGCCAGAATAATACCTTGTTGGAGATCCCTGGGCTAGAGGACCCTCCAGTCCCTTCCAACACTTCGGATTATCCTAGGATCTATTCCAGGGGTCCCCAGACTACGACCCCCGGGCCGGATGCGGCCCAATTGGCCTCCCAATCTGGCCTGCGACGACCCCCGCCGCCCGCTGCCGCCGCCCGCTCTTGCAGCGCGCTGCGCGGCGGCGCGCTTCCAGATCTGGAAAAAAATGCCGAAAATCATTTCTGCGCACGCGTATGGGCCTCTCCCGACCCAGAGGAGGTCATTTCCGGTGCACTTCCGGGTCGGGGGAGGCCCATATGCATGCGCACAAACAATTTTTGGCGATTTTTCCGGCCTGCAAGCGCACCACCGTGCCAGTAAATGGGTGTGTGCATGCGCACTGGCGCGCACTCCCCCACCCTCCGGCCCACTGTGCGCACACTCCCCCGCCCTCCGGCCCGCCGCGCAATCGGCGCAGCGGGCACCGGCCCGAAGGCGGGTAAGTCTGGGGACCCCTGATCTATTCCCTGTGCTGGGAAAATGGGGAGACCGGCTCAAAGGCAGAAAGGCTTGCAAGCTGAGACCAATTTCTCTTTTTTTGTTGACGTGTGTTAGCAGAGAATCCGGAGGTCTGTTAGGGACACTGAACTCGCCAGCCCAGAACACAGCTTTGCATTCGGTCTGCATTTGCTGGCATAGATGCAAATGCGGACACACTTTCAGAGCAGAGAAACAAAGTCCCGGCCGGCCGTCTCCTGGCAGGGCTTAGTCTCAGGTGTGGAGAATCAGGAGGGTTTTCTGGGCCCAGGTCACCCAGAGCATGTGGTGGGTCAGGCCCTCGCCCTCTGCCCTGACCCCAAACAGGACCCCGGAGTCTCTCCCCCCACCTGCTATTCCCCGCTCCCTGGAACGGGCATTCAGATCCCGAATAAGTTGATGGTCATCCCTGCTCTCTGTTAATCTCCCCCATTGGAGGTTTTTAAGCAGAGATGGGATGGTCACCTGGCAAGGATTCTTCAGCCGGGAGTCCTGCATCGCAAGGGGTTGGTCTAGATGGCTCTTGGGGATCCCTCCCAACTCTTTGAGTCTATTATTCTTTGCCCCTGCATCTTAGAATTCTGGAGCTGGAAGGGACCGAAGGGTCATCTTCCTCCAAGGAAGGAGAGAGAAATTGTCAACGGCTCATCCATCGAACCAGGCGGGTCAACTGGAGGCAAATACGTGCGGGAACCTTCACTAAAGCTTCCTTAGCCCCCATTCAGTCGATGGGAAGATGCAAAAACGTCTCCAACTTCTGCTGGGAGGAGCAAATGGCAGTATGTGGAGGAGGAACAATTGCCAAGCACAAGACAGGAAATAATTCCTCTGCCCACTTCTCTGGGAATTCCCTCCTCTCAGAAATGGGCTACATTGCATTTTCCAGAGGGAGAGGGAGAGAGAGAGGGAGAGAAAGAGCAGACATTTCCGAGCACAATTCAAAGTGTTGGTGCTGACCTTTCAAGCTCTAAATGGCCTCGGTCCAGTATACCTGAAGGAGCGTCTCCACCTCCATCATTCTGCCCGGACACTGAGGTCCAGCACCGAGGGCCTTCTGGCAGTTCCCTCGTTGCGAGAAGCCAAGTTACAGGGAACCAGGCAGAGGGCCTTCTCGGTAGTGGCACCCACCCTGTGGAATGCCGGGTGGGGTATAAATAATAAATTATTAGTAGTAGTTATTTAGTGAGCAAACTGCAAAAGGGACTTTATGGACTTTATGCTAGAGCCTGGAATCAGAAACTGCACAAAATGTTGATGCAGCTTGGGTACAAGCAAGGCCATGCCGACAAGGGCCTGTACAGCAAGTCAAGGAATGGACCATTTATTTTTCATACGTTTTAGCTTTTGCTGATGACACGAATCTTGCGACAGCAAATGAAAGAGACTATGCACAGGTTGTGGC
The DNA here is from genome assembly GCF_963506605.1 of Zootoca vivipara. Lineage (NCBI taxonomy): Eukaryota > Metazoa > Chordata > Lepidosauria > Squamata > Lacertidae > Zootoca > Zootoca vivipara. Next base: position 631,347 of record NC_083277.1, read on the forward strand.
GCCTGCCCTGTGGAACGCCCTCCCAACCGATGTCAAAAAGGAAAACAACTACCAGACTTTTAGAAGACATCTGAAGGCAGCTTTTAATGTTTAATAGATTATTGTGTTTTATTTTTCTGTTGGAAGCCGCCCAGAGTGGCTGGGGAGACCCGGCCAGATGGGCGGGGTATAAATAATAAATTATTATTGTTGTTGTTGTTGTTGTTGTTGTTGTTGTTATTATTATTATTATTATTATTATTATTATTATTATTATTATTATGTTCAGCTTGTGGTCCACAAAGACCCCTCGATCCTTTTCACATGTACTGCTAGTGAGCCAGGTGTCCTCCATCCTATATTTGTGCATCTGGTTCTTCCTGCCTGAGTGCAGAACTGGACATTTGTCCCTCTGGAAATTCGTTCTGTTAGGTTGGGCCCAGTTCTCCAATCTCCAGACACACTGATCAGATGTTTGGAAGCTGTGGCTGGATGGGAGCCGGATGAAGTTAAATCCTTCGGAGACAGAGGTCCTTTGGTTGGGTTGGGACGATATGGGATTCGGGGGCCAATTCCCATCTCTTGTGGGGGCGCAATTAGGGCCAGCACCGTCCGTTAAGAGTTTGGGTATAATCTTCGACACCTCTCTTTCCATGGAGGCGCAGGTTGCAGCCATAACAAAGGTGGCATTTTTTCATCTCCGCCAAGCTAAGCAGTTGGCTCCTTACCTCTCTCACTCTGACCTAGCCACTGGGATCCACGTGATGGTCACCTCCAGGCTTGATTATTGTAACTCACTCTATGTGGGGCTGCCCTTGAGACTGACTCAGAAACTCCAGTGGGTGCAGAATGCCACAGCGAGACTCCTCACGGGGTCCTCGCTGCGGGAGCACATTCATCCGGTGCTATACCAGCTGCACTGGATCCCGGTGGAGTACAGGATCAGGTTTAAGGTGCTGGTTTTAACCTTTAAAGCCCTATTCGGCCTAGGACTCTCAGAGCTACGGGACCGCCTCTCCTGGTATGTCCCACGGAGGACCGTACAGTCTTCAATTAAAAACATCTTGCAGTTCCCGGGTCCCAGGGAGGTTAGACTGGCCTCGACCAGAGCCAGGGCTTTTTCGGTGACGGCTTTCATCTGGTGGAACGCTCTGTCACAAGAGACTAGGGCCCTGTGGGACTTGACATCTTTCCGCAGGGCCCGCAAGACGGAGCTGTTCCGCCAGGCCTTTGACCAAGGCACAGTCTGACCCCCTCTCTAATTCCTCATAGAACTCTAACCCAATGGATGCCATTAACTTGATTCGGAATTGATTCTAGAATTATTTTAATTAATTGACTGTGTAATTTTATGTACACTGTGCTGTTTTTAACCTGTTGTTAGCCATTCTGAGCCAGGCTTTGGCCGGGAAGGGTGGGATACAAATTTAAAAATATTATTATTATTATTATTATTATTATTATTATTATTATCTGTTAAGGTCATCTTGAATCCTGGTAGATGAAGGGAACGCTGTGGATGTAGCCTATCTTGATTTCAGCAAGGCCTTTGAAAAGGTGCCCCATGATATTCTTGTAAAGAAGCTGGTAAAATGTGGGCTAGACAATGCTACCATTCAGTGGATTTGTAACTGGCTTACTGACCGAACCCAAAGGGTGCTCATCAATGGCTCCTCCTCATCCTGGAGAGTAGTGACTAGTGGGGTGCCACAGGGTTCTGTCTTGGGCCCAGTCTTGTTCAACATCTTTATCAATGACTTGGATGATGGGCTTGAGGGCATCCTGAGCAAGTTTGCAGATGACACCAAATTGGGAGGGGTGGCTAACACCCCAGAGGACAGGATCACACTTCAGAATGACCTTAACAGATTAGACAACTGGGCCAAAGCAAACAAGATGAATTTTAACAAGGAGAAATGTAAAGTACTACACTTGGGCAAAAAAAATGAAAGGCACAAATACAGGATGGGAGACACCTGGCTTGAGAGCAGTACATGTGAAAAGGATCTAGGAGTCTTGGTAGACCACAAACTTGACATGAGTCAGCAGTGTGATGCAGCAGCTAAAAAAGCCAATGCAATTCTGGGCTGCATCAATAGGAGTATAGCATCTAGATCAAGGGAAGTAATAGTACCACTGTATTCTGCTCTGGTCAGACCTCACCTGGAGTACTGTGTCCAGTTCTGGGCACCACAGTTCAAGAAGGATACTGATAAGCTGGAACGTGTCCAGAAGAGGGCAACCAAAATGGTCAAAGGCCTGGAAATGATGCCTTATGAGGAACGGCTTAGAGAGCTGGGTATGTTTAGCCTGGAGAAGAGAAGGTTAAGGGGTGATATGATAACCATGTTCAAATATATAAAAGGATGTCATATAGAGGAGGGAGAAAGGTTGTTTTCTGCTGCTCCAGAGAAGCGGACACGGAGCAACGGATTCAAACTACAAGAAAGAAAATTCCACCTAAACATTAGGAAGAACTTCCTGACAGTAAGAGCTGTTCGGCAGTGGAATTTGCTGCCAAGGAGTGTGGTGGAGTCTCCTTCTTTGGAGGTCTTTAAGCAGAGGCTTGACAGCCATCTGTCAGGAATGCTTTGATGGTGTTTCCTGCTTGGCAGGGGGTTGGACTGGATGGCCCTTGTGGTCTCTTCCAACTCTATGATTCTATGATTCTATGATTCTATGAATCCCAAATCCATCTTCTGTGGCATTAGCTACCCTTCCCAATTGGTGTCATCTGCAAATGGGATGAGCATCCCCTCAGGTCCTTCTTCGGGGTCATTTATGAAGACGTTGAACAACAAACAGGCCCAGGACAGCACCCTAATTCACCCCACTGGTCACTTTTTCCCAGGAGGACGAGGCAACAGTGATGAGCATGCTTGAGTTTCATCCTCCAAGGGGTATGCATATAGAAACATAAAATCATAAATCATAAAATTGTTCAGCTGGAAGGGACCCCCTGAGGGTCACTAGTCCAACCCCCGGCAGCACAGGAATCTCAGCCGATAAACCCCTGACAGGGGGCACCCAACCTCCTTTCAATGGTCAAATTGAGAAGTCAAAAAGGAGGCAGAGCTGAATAAATAGCCCCCCACCCCCACCCCCACAGCTGCATCACTGGCAGAACAGCCAGCCCCCTCCTCATTCTTTCCTCCAACCCAGCATCTTCCAGGGGTCTTTCTCAAGCTCCCAGCCCTCCTCCCACCCCGGCGGCTCCAGGTGCCTCAGCGATGTCCCTCCTCCCAGGCAGCTGCACCTAGACAGGAGGGCGAGGGGTCAAAGAGGGGAGCCCAAGGACCCTAGAGACAGCCCAACCCAAAAGACGCCAAGGAGACACGTCAATGCCCATTCCGGGAAACCCACGAGTGGCGGGATTCCAGCTCAAGAGCATCTCTCCCCTAATGCGGTTTCCAGCAACAGGGATTCGGACGCATCGGGGCCTCAGAACGAGGAGGCAGAGCCGAGCCGTGGATAGACTTCTCCTCCATGCATTTGCCTAACCCTCTTTTAAAGCCGTCCAAGGTGGCGGACATCGCTGGCTCCGGTGGCAGGGAGTTCCGCAGATCAACTCGGAAGGAGCGGCTCTTGCAGGCTTCTGCTTCCTCCTTGGGTGCCTGCCTTCAGAGGGAGGGAGGGAGGGAGGGAGGAGCACTCCCCTCTGTGCTTTGAACTCTTGCCATGCATGCTGGCCTGGAAAGTCCCCGGCTGGGGCACAGAGTCTGCCCAGTACAGCAACACCACCTGCTGCCACTTGGAGATTCTGACTAAGCCTTTGGAAACCCTCTCTGACAGCAAGAGCTGCTTGGCAGGGGAACAGACTCCCAGGAGAGGTTTTTCAGCAGAGGTCGGGGGGCCATCTGTCCTGGATGCTTGAGCTGAGATGCCAGCCTTGCAGGGGGTTGGTCTAGATGACCCTTCAGGCCCTTCCAGTTCTCAGATTCTGTGATGCTATGGCTCTTCAAAGGGGCAGTGGGGAGAAGGGGGAAAGGAAGGGGGAGAGCCCTGGATCTGGAGGTCGCCAGCCCATGGAGAGGAGGGGGGTGGAATATCTATTTGTTACGCATTTGTTACGAATTGTTACCATTGTATTTCATTCTTGCCTTTGAACCAAAGCTGTCTGAAGTGATGACCACGCTTAGGAGCTGTGTTGCAGGTGAGTGTTGCCGGAAGCAAGCTGATTTGCAAGCTCCGTCGAGGCTCCTTTGATTAGCAAAATCTGCACCCGTGTAGGAACAGTCTGACGTTTCGTGCTTTGACATCATGAGCTGCTGACACCTATGTTTCCTATGCCCCTACCAAGTGGGAGGTGAGCCAGGCCTTTCGAAAGGGCGGAAAAGGTCACAGACAGGACACGCTAGACTACTGAGAAAGCCAAAGGGGAGAGTGAGGCCACAGTGTTCAGACAGCCCCGGCTTGCCATGGGGCGGAGGTGTGCCTCATGCCCAGCGGCCATTCCTTCAGCTGTCCTCCAAGCAGCTCACATAAAACAAGCTGCTGTGTGTGTGTGTGTGTGTGTGTGTGGTGATGGGAAGGGAGAAGACCATTGAGGGTCATCCTAAGTCACTTTTCCAAGCCCCAAACGCGCATCCCAACTCCGGTCTACTCTGCAGGGCTGTTGTAACGGGGGACACCCTATGTCACAGCCCTGCCTCCCCCACGTGGGGAAATGACCGGATCCCCCTCCCCCCCCCTCTCCTGGGAAGGGATGAAAAAAGAGGAAGGACTTTTTGGGAGGGGGGGGAAGTCTCTTTCCCTGCCGCATCCGGGGATCGAACCTGGGAGATTATCAGGAAAGAAACAGGATATTCAGAGCTTGTTTGGAAGGAGGAGGATTTGTGTCTTCTGGGGGGGAGGGGTCACTCATTCCTCTCCCCAAGGGTCAGTGAGCTCCGCTTCCTAGAGAGGCAGGGAGGTTGGGAGGGGGGGCGAAGGTTGGAGGGGGAGGGGCCTCCATTCACATTCCCGGACGAGGAGCAGGTCTGCAGAGGAGGAGGAAAAAGAGGTGCAAAATATATCTATATATATTGTGGGGGGCGGGAGAGAGATAAAGATGCGCTTTTGCTCTCCCTGAATCTGCAAACAGGGAAACTGGGAAGGGAGGGCAGGATTTGGGGCGGGGGGGGGGAAATGAAAGGAAAGTAGGGGAGTTCCCCCTCCCCCTCCCTCTTCTTTCTGTGGGTCAGTCGAGCGGGGGAGGGGCTGATTCAGGCCCTGCTGGGATAAAGGAGCCCCTCCCCCCCCAGGGAAAGGAAATGGGAAGAGAAGACCGGGGGGGGGGGGAGGGAGGAAAGGGGGTAGAGACCCCCCCCAAGAACAACTCCCTTCCTGGGCGCTCTCTGCACAGGCAATACAGCTTTAAATCGGGGACCCTCTATTCGCAGGGTTTGCAATGCCCCATCCGCTTGGGAGTCAAGAGATGCTCAGCTGCCCTGCCCCCCCCCCGGCGCTTTTGGGGGGAATGAAATGGGATTCCCCCCCTCAAGGGCTGAGACTTGAACCGAGGCCCCAATTCCGCGTCTCTCTGCCAGTTCTGGGTTCCCCCTGGCAGGAATCCCTGGGGCGCCGCGATCCTGGCTCCCCTTTGGGTGGAGAATCATGGAACCCGTCCATTGTGTTGTGTATTGAGTCAAAGGATTTTATATCTGCATTACTATTGTCTGTATGTGCTTTAGGGTAGAAGAATTGATGCTTTTGAATTGAATGGTGCTGGAGGAGACTCTTGAGAGTCCCATGGACTGCTAGAAGATCAAACCTATCCATTCTTAAGGAAATCAGCCCTGAGTGCTCCCTGGAAGGACAGATCGTGAAGCTGAGGCTCCAATACTTTGGCCACCTCATGAGAAGAGAAGAATCCTTGGAAAAGACCCTGATGTTGGGAAAGATTGAGGGCACTAGGAGAAGGGGACGACAGAGGACAAGATGGTTGGACAGTGTTCTCGAAGCTACGAACATGAGTTTGACCAAACTGCAGGAAGCAGTGCAAGACAGGAGTGCCTGGCGTGCTATGGTCCATGGGGTCACGAAGAGTCGGACACGACTAAACGACTAAACAACAACAACAAAATTTGGATCCTCTGTCTTATTGGTTCCCTCCAAAAGGCAGCACTGTGATTGCCTGATATTGTTCCCTCCAAAATGTATCCCTTTCTAGCTAGTTCCCTGTCCCTATAAATGTAGCCTTCCTGCCCTCAGAGTCAGTCCTGTTTTGCCCTGAATAAAGAACTGTTCTATTGAAGATGCGTATCTGGACTTCTTAAGCCACGACACAACACATTGAAGGGTTAAAGGGGGCGAGAGAGGCCTGGATAGAGACCCCCCCCCGTCTCTCCCCCCTCCTTGATCACCTGGCGAGGCCCCTCCGGATGGAGAGGTGGGGGCGCTTGGGAGAGCTTTGGAAAGAAGGGTGAGCCGGCCAGGGGGAGCCTCTGGGCAAAGGGGAGACTCGGGGGCGGAGGAGGGCAGAGGAAGTTGGGGGGCAGAGGGAGGGAGGGAAGGATCCCTGGGGGAGGAATCGAAGCCGGCATTGGCAGGAGGTGGGAAAAGAAAGAGAGGGGGACTTGGGGGCTGCCTGCCTTGACTTCTCCCTCCTGCTCAGGAATCTCCTTTGAGTAGACCAGGGAGAGATCCCTGAACAGGAGGCCTGATCCACACACCCTCTCCTCCCTTGAAGCTCAGTCCTTGCCCTGCCAGAAGTCCCAGGTCAGCTCCTGCATGGGGCGCTGGGGGCTGTTATAGGGAGTCTAACCGTTGGGGGAAAGAGGAAAGGGAGGAAGCCCACTTTATTCTTTCCGCCCTTTGAGGCTTCTGTCTTGGCAACTACAGTCTCACCCACATGCCTGTGTCTCTGGGGAGAAGCATCGAAAGCAGGGGTCAGCAACCTTTTTCAGCCGTGGGCCTGTCCACCGTCCCTCAGACCATGTGGTGGGCCGGACTATATGTTTTTTTGTGGGGTGGGAATGAACAAATTCCTATGCCCCACAAATAACCCAGAGATGCATTTTTTTTTAAAAGGACACATTCTACTCATTGAAAAACACGCTGATTCCTGGATCGTCTGCGGGCCGGATTGAGAAGGCAATTGGGCTGCATCCGTCCCCTGGGCCTTAGGTTGCCTACCCCTGATCTAAAGGGTTCCTACCCAGAGATACCTGTGCCCAACTCCTCCTCTCCATTCCACCAGGTTTCCAATATTCCCACTATGTCTTTTTTTTTAAGATAAATTTTTATTAGAGATTTTTTTAATATTACAGAAGAAACTAATAATAACAAGAAAAGAAAAAAATACATTCGACAGTTAATCATTTGTTATAACATAGTATTGCTTTTCGCTTTGCTGTTCTCTATCACATCTATGTATATATAAATGTAGGCATTGCGCGCGCAGAGGTCACAGTCTTTCTCCGTAACCACTGAACCAAGTTGCATCAAATTAGGACAAAGCGTACCTTGCCCATCAGTGAGGGATCTGGCATAATTTCCCCCCAAAAAAAGCACAGCTTTCATACCTTGAATAGTGATTTAATGCCAAAAAAGTGGCGCACAAATTAGACATCACCAGCAAAAGCTCTGAAGACTCCAGCAGCATCCAATAGAAAGGCAGATTGCACGCTGTCACCAGCAAAAGCTCTGAAGGGCGGCGCCAGATAATGACATCATCAACCAAGCAACTGCAACCACCAAGGCGGCCATTACCAGACCCCTAGGCCCCTGCCAGGCTGCCACGCCCCCACTAGGCCCGGGGGGGGGGGAGGGCGAGCGCCCGGATCGCAGGCCGCAGCACAGCCTTTGTTTTATGTAGGTCCCTGATAAAGGTGAGACTCCAAGGTCTTCTTTGTCACGTTTCCTGTATTTGGGGGGGGGGGGCAGAGAGAAGGCTGTTCTCAGGGCCTGCTCCACCGTGAGGGAGACTGAGGCAGCCCCCTCAGGCAGCAGATGCAGAGAGGGGCAAGGAGGGGACTGAGCTGAGTGCCATTTGGCCTGCCCTGAATTCACTCTCTACCCCAGGCGTTGGCAATGTTTTCCAGCCGTGGGCTGGATCATTCCCACTGACGCTGGTCCGTGGGCTGGACACGCGTCAGACTTGCACAGAAGTGATTTCCAGATTTCGGCATGGGCAGCGCGGCACCGGAAATCGCTTCTGCGCATGCCTAGACATGCACAAAAGCGATTTCCGGTGTCTATTTTCGGCACCACTTGGTGAGTCCCTGCACTGTGCTGCGCCGATTTAGCATGGTGTGGTGTGGGGACTTGCCGAGCACGCGGCTCAGTGACCGGGTGGCTTGTGGGCTGGATAAACGGCCTCCGTGGGCCACATCCGGCTCATGGGCCAGAAGTTGCCGGTGCCTGCTCTATCCTCTCATCCAGGGGAAGGTGCTGTCCCATTGCCAGTGTCCTCGACACAATGCAGCGGCCTCGGGAAGTCAGTGGTGCAGGATTATTTGGGAATGTGTGCAGTTGGACTGTATCAGGAAGATGTTGGAGATCATGGAAGAAGGAGGAGGAAATGAAATACAGATATTCAGCATTTTCAGAAGAGGGGGAAGAAGGGGGAAGTGTGTCCCACCGGATAAGACTCCCCTCATCCCTGGCCATATGCCATCTTTCCTTGGGATGATGGTACTTTGTGTCCAACCACATCTGGAGAGCCAGAGATGCCTCACCTCAGCATAGAAGGTTCCTCTAGGGCTCAGTGTTACTTGGGAGTTGGTGGAACTGGATCTGAAGAGTTCTTGAGACCCTAACACTATGAATCCACGGTGTCCACACTCAGCAGCGCAGAAACCCCTGCCGGCCCCTGGGGAAGAGCTTCTTAAAGGAAATTGTTCACCCCCAAAGTTGCTTGCTTAGGAAGGTGCAGTGGCTCCGACCACTTGCAGTGCTGTCCCTCCCTCCCCCCGCCCTCCCTTCCTGCACTGCTGCCCACACTAAAGGTGTGTGTGAATGAAATCTGTGGCTAAAATGTATTTAAAAAATCTGATAAATGTCGGAAATGTGGAGAAGTAAAGGGAGACATGTACCACATGGGGTGGGCCTGCCGAAAAGTTAAGGAATTTTGGAACCTCGTTTCTGACGAAATGAAAAAGATATTTAAGGTAACGTTGGTGAAAAGACCAGAAGCGTTCCTCCTCGGAATATTAGGTGAGAACATTCCAAAAAATAGAAGAGAAATGTTCTTATATGCCGTAGCGGCAGCCCAGATACTGATTGCGGCAAATTGGAAAGAAGAAAATAAACCTACAGTAAGGGAATGGCAAGATAAACTCTTAGAAATAAAGGAACTGGATATGACATGTTATAAGAAAGTACTAAAAATTGACTAAGAATAGGAGAAGAGTGTGAGTACTTTCAATGTTGCAAAGGTAAAATACATCGGGAAATGTCGGGAAGTTGGCTATGTCTTAATCCTTTTTCTTTTCTTTTATAGATGGTTTATTTTTATTATTTTTATTACTAAGTTAATTAACATTTATTATGTGAGATAGTGTTAAAATGAATTTAGGGGAAGAAGATATGCTGTAGTTAATTGTTTGTTACAATTGTGATTACCGTAGGTTTAAAGAAGTATGAATTTAAGATAGTAAATAAAGATTTACCTGAAAAAGAACAAATGAAATCTGTGGCAAAGGTTCTAATACACAATCGTGGCTGAGAAAAACAGCCAGGGAATATGTAATTTCCCTGTAATTTTGTTGTTCCCGCAAGGGAACAATGACAATAAAGATATCTTATCTTAGAAACTGATTTAAATATTGGCTTCTCCTTTACACTCAGGCGGAAACATCACCGGTTTCACTTCCTTTCTCCTGAGTAATCTTCTTTCTTTTCTTTCCCACAATCTTCACCTTTAATATTTACCTTTTTCAGTGCCACACATATTTTTATATTGTGATCTTCAAATAAAGAGAAATATACAAATTTAATACATTGGTCCCTCGACTTACGAATTACTCAACATCCAAAGTTTTCGACTTACGAACGGGACAAATGGCCGCACGCTTACTAATTTTTCTACATCCGAACGGAAACCGTTTGCGGTTTTAAATGTGGTTTCCTCAACTTACGAATTTTATTATAATTATTTATTAAATTTTCCAAAATAAACACATTTAAAACATTATACAAGACAAACAAACACATAAACAAACATTCAAAAATACAAACATCCCAAAAAAACATGCTCCGCCGAGCTTGACTTCCCTCCCTCCCCTCAAAAGGTTTTCTAATCAGTTCTTATCTCGCAGTTCCTTTGTATCTAATCTTTAGGGTCAATTCGTAGGATTTATTTCACGCCTGCAAGTGTCATTATCAACTTACGAATTTTAAATGCGATTTTTTCGACTTATGAATTTTTCCTAATATTTTTCCCTCCGTGGGAAACCACTTTTCAACTTACGAACTTTTCGACCTACGAATGTGCATTCGGAACGGATTAAGTTCGTGAGTCGAGGGACCACTGTAAATGATTTCCAGTAGGAGCAAAGGGGGAAGAACAGTGAGAGAGACTTGGACTGGGAATCTCCACTAAGGTAGGCCAGTGTCAGGCGGCAGGTCCAACCCCAATAACATTCTCCTACCTGAGCACTCCTTCAGCCGACCACAATACTTATATATGGGTCTCCAAAAATGGTCAATATGCACCTCCTGAGGCAAAAGGGACTGTCCAGGTGATTAATAAAGATCTCGAGGTCTTTTATAAAAACCACTTTTTATAAAAAGTAAACCCCACATTTCAACCGTATTCTAAGATAATGCTTCTGAACTGCATTACCTTTATTTGACATTATTTCATTTGTATTTGCTAAAAACTGGGAACATGGAGGACAAGAGAGATTTTAAAATAAGAGCACGTGCTGATTGATGTCTGTAATATTCCTTTCTTCTCTTCCTAGAAAACAAATACCGTAGGAGTTCCTCCCCTCTTCGCCCCCCAAAGCAGGCAATGGAGAAGACAGGCAGAATTCTGGGGGGCCACGTTCAATGGGAATAACAAAGAAAGCATTTAAATACATGGAGTGTGAAAAGAGAGAGGAGAAGCAGTTTGAAAGAATGGAGTGTGAGAAGATCTTCAGTGACAGTGGAACACTTAGAAAACATCAACAGACTCACACTGGGGAGAAACCATTTAAATGCATGGAGTGTGGAAAGAGCTTTATTGATGGTACAGCATTGACTAACCACCATCAAACTCACACAGGGGAGAAACCATTTAAATGCATGGAGTGTGGAAAGAGCTTCAGTCAGAGTGGAAAACTTAGAATTCATCAACGGACTCACACAGGGGAGAAACCATTTGTATGCATGGAGTGTGGAAAGGGCTTCACTTCTAATCAAGTACTTAGAACTCATCAACGGACTCATACGGGGGAGAAACCATTTAAATGCCTGGTGTGTGGAAAGAGCTTCAGTCGCAATGGACACCTTAGAATTCATCAACGGATTCACACAGGGGAGAAGCCATTTAAATGTATGGAGTGCGGGAAGAGCTATATTGATGGTACAGCATTGACTAACCACCATCAAACTCACACAGGGGAGAAACCATTTAAATGCCTGGTGTGTGGAAAGAGCTTCAGTCGCAATGGACACCTTAGAATTCATCAACGGACTCACACAGGGGAGAAACCATTTAAATGTAAGGAGTGCGGGAAGAGCTTCCATCAGAGTGGACACCTTACAATTCATCATCAAACTCACACAGGGGAGAAACCATTTAAATGTAAGGAATGTGGAAAGAGCTTCAGTAGATGTGACAGCCTTAATTTACATAATCAAACTCACAAAGGGGAAAAACTCTTTGAATGTATAGTGTGTGGAAAGAGCTTCAGTCAGAGTAGAAATCTTAGAATTCATCAACGGACTCACACAGGGGAGAAACCATTTGTATGCATGGAGTGTGGAAAGGGCTTCACTTCTAACCAAGTACTTAGAACTCATCAACGGACTCATACGGGAGAGAAACCATTTAAATGCATGGTGTGTGTAAAGAGCTTCAGTCGCAATGGACACCTTAGAATTCATCAACGGATTCACACAGGGGAGAAACCATTTAAATGTATGGAGTGCGGAAAGAGCTTCAGTGAGAGTGGACACCTTAGAATTCATCAACGGACTCACACAGGGGAGAAACCATTTAAATGTATGGAGTGTGGAAAGAGCTTCAGTGCGAGTGGATATCTTAGAATTCATCAACGGACTCACACAGGGGAGAAACCATTTAAATGTATGGAGTGTGGAAAGAGCTTCAATAACAGTGGAAAGCTTAGAATTCATCAACGGACACACATGGGGGAGAAACCATTTGAATGTCTGGAGTGTGGAAAGAGCTTCACTGACAGTGGATATCTTAGAATTCATAAACGGACTCACACAGGAGAGAAACCATTTAAATGTCTGGAGTGTGGAAAGAGCTTCAGTCAGAGTGGACACCTTAGAATTCATCAACAGACTCACATGGGGGAGAAACCATTTGTATGCATGGAGTGTGGAAAGGGCTTCACTTCTAATCAAGTACTTAGAACTCATCAACGGACTCATACGGGGGAGAAACCATTTAAATGCCTGGTGTGTGGAAAGAGCTTCAGTCGCAATGGACACCTTAGAATTCATCAACGGATTCACACAGGGGAGAAACCATTTAAATGTATGGAGTGCGGAAAGAGCTTCAGTGAGAGTGGACACCTTAGAATTCATCAACGGACTCACACAGGGGAGAAACCATTTAAATGTATGGAGTGTGGAAAGAGCTTCAGTGCGAGTGGATATCTTAGAATTCATCAACGGACTCACACAGGGGAGAAACCATTTAAATGTATGGAGTGTGGAAAGAGCTTCAATAACAGTGGAAAGCTTAGAATTCATCAACGGACACACATGGGGGAGAAACCATTTGAATGTCTGGAGTGTGGAAAGAGCTTCACTGACAGTGGATATCTTAGAATTCATAAACGGACTCACACAGGAGAGAAACCATTTAAATGTCTGGAGTGTGGAAAGAGCTTCAGTCAGAGTGGACACCTTAGAATTCATCAACAGACTCACATGGGGGAGAAACCATTTGTATGCATGGAGTGTGGAAAGGGCTTCACTTCTAATCAAGTACTTAGAACTCATCAACGGACTCATACGGGGGAGAAACCATTTAAATGCCTGGTGTGTGGAAAGAGCTTCAGTCGCAATGGACACCTTAGAATTCATCAACGGATTCACACAGGGGAGAAACCATTTAAATGTATGGAGTGCGGGAAGAGCTATATTGATGGTACAGCATTGACTAACCACCATCAAACTCACACAGGGGAGAAACCATTTAAATGCCTGGTGTGTGGAAAGAGCTTCAGTCGCAATGGACACCTTAGAATTCATCAACGGACTCACACAGGGGAGAAACCATTTAAATGTATGGAGTGTGGAAAGAGCTTCAGTGCGAGTGGACACCTTACAATTCATCATCAAACTCACACAGGGGAGAAACCATTTAAATGTAAGGAATGTGGAAAGAGCTTCAGCAGATGTGACAGCCTTAATTTACATAATCAAACTCACAAAGGGGAAAAACTCTTTGAATGTATAGTGTGTGGAAAGAGCTTCAGTCAGAGTAGAAATCTTAGAATTCATCAACGGACTCACACAGGGGAGAAACCATTTGTATGCATGGAGTGTGGAAAGGGCTTCACTTCTAATCAAGTACTTAGAACTCATCAACGAACTCATACGGGGGAGAAACCATTTAAATGCATGGTGTGTGGAAAGAGCTTCAGTCGCAATGGACACCTTAGAATTCATCAACGGATTCACACAGGGGAGAAACCATTTAAATGTATGGAGTGCGGAAAGAGCTTCAGTGAGAGTGGACACCTTAGAATTCATCAACGGACTCACACAGGGGAGAAACCATTTAAATGTATGGAGTGTGGAAAGAGCTTCAATAACAGTGGAAAGCTTAGAATTCATCAACGGACACACACGGGGGAGAAACCATTTAAATGTATGGAGTGTGGAAAGAGCTTCAATAACAGTGGAAAGCTTAGAATTCATCAACGGACACACACGGGGGAGAAACCATTTGAATGTCTGGAGTGTGGAAAGAGCTTCACTGACAGTGGATATCTTAGAATTCATAAACGGACTCACACAGGAGAGAAACCATTTAAATGTATTGAGTGTGGAAAGAGCTTCAGTCAGAGTGGACACCTTAGAATTCATCAACAGACTCACATGGGGGAGAAACCATTTAAATGCATGGAGTGTGGAAAAAGCTTCAGTAGAAGTGACAGCCTTAATTTACATAAACAAACCCACACGGAAAAAACCATTTGAATGTATGGAGTGTGGAAAGCGCTTCACTTGTAGTGGAACACTAAGAATACATAAACAGACTCACACAAGGAAAACCATTTAACTGTATAGAGTGTGGAAAGAGCTTCAGTCAGAGTGGAGAGCTTAGAATTCATCAAAGGACTCACACAGGGGAGAAACCATTTAAATGCATTGAGTGTGGGAAGAGCTTCACTGAGAGTGGACTTCTTACACTCGAACAGGGTGGCCTCCAGGAGTTCCGGCCCTCATGGGTGCTCGTTCCAGACGCGAGTTCCAGGATTTAAGAGAAATAATTGGATTTAAATTCATGGACATGCTTCAAAAGACGGAGGAGAAGATACTGCCCGGAATTCCAGCTTCTGAGTGATAAGTGAATCGAGGAAATACCACATCAAGGGAAAAAAAGAATGATCTGGACGGAACGAAAAGGGAAGCAAAACTGTTTTTTTTTCTATACCTTAAGAAGCACTAACCATCTTCCCTGGACGGATGGTCCTTAATATTTGGAACAAACGAGAAATTAGGAAATAAACAGTGTGGCTATTGGAGTTTATATAATAGAGGATTGACATTCTGTATGTTTTTGGAAGCTGTTCTGCTAAGTATGCAAGAGCAAAACCTCTCCAGCTGGTTATATTTTCACTGGATCTCGTTTAAATACTTTCTGGACAATTATAAGTGGATTTATGAGCCGTGACGCACTTTGAATTTGAACAAGATCAGAGCTGCCTAATTGACGATTCAGGAGGCAGAGAGCAGCTAAAGGGCGGGGGAGCCATAAATCTGTTATAAGAAGAGTGTGAATATTTCTATTTGGCTGTTCCCCGCCTGAAAAAGCTGCATTTCGGCAATCGGTGGACTTTTTGAGGAGAAGCTGGAATACGATATCTGAGATCTTCAAGATGGCGTCTGCTCCTGCTTGAATGTCGGCGCGGCCAGAGAAGCACTCCAGTTTGTAAAAGGAGGATTTATGGGGAGGCTGGACTGGACAAAAAACCCACACGGGAAGAATGATTTTGTGTTAAATCTCGCTTCATGTCTATCACAAAAGCTGCGACAAAAGAGGAAGATAACAACTAGAAGAATTGCTGGGAAAAGATCGGGACTATAATGGATTATAATGATAAGATTTTGAAATTTGGACTAGGATGGCAGGGAGTAGCGTTGCTCAGAATCCCCAGGCATTTTTTTAAAAAACAAACAAAACAAAATCTTTATTTAAATCGTTAAACCGTAGTGAACATTAGCGTATCATCATAGTAATAAAGAAAAATAACATAGCATAACTTAACAAATTATAATATAATGAAATATAACAAAACATAATATAACATAACACAAATAGACAAACAGAACATAAAATACATAAACAACATAATTTCCCAAATAGACATATCTTTACAAAATTATGTAAAGTTATCCTTTTGGTATCCTCAAATATCAAAGAAAAATTGTTCCAATACAGCAAAACTAAAACAAAATAGCAGGATCTAGAAAGGTAGGAGAGAGGAAGATATAGAGGGGAAACAAAAAGGGAGAGAGGAGAAGAGAGAAAAAAGAGAAGAAGAAGGAAAACAGGGGGAATAAAGAAAAAAACATTTAAAATTAAGCTCTAAAAAACTTCCGATTGTCGACTTATCATTTATCCATCTTTTTCTTCATTTGCTTGTTTTCACCCTAATTCCCTAATAATAATGTAACTTCTCCCTATCTTTAATAATTTTCTCTCTTCATGCATTCTTTAAATTAAGCAGATCACCAAATCTGTTTTTATACCTTCTTTTGGATTATAATGATAAGATTTTGAAATTTGGACTAGGATGGCAGGGAGTAGCATTACTCAGAATCCCCAGACATTGAAGCATGGGAAGTCCAAAATAAATAAGTAAATAAAATTATGATTTGGCATAATATTTGGTTTAATTGATATGTATTTGTATAATTTGAAATAATTGATATGATATAATTGGTTTGTAATTGGAAAATTTAATAAATTGGTTTTTTTAAAAAAAGAAAAAAGAAAAGCTAGGGAATTAGATAGAGATTCCGTTGTAGTGGATGTCTTTAAACGATCAAAAGACTCGGAGTGTTAAGAGTTGTAAGAGTGGAGATTAAATGAGACCCTTTTCAATGATAATAAGATAGTCAAGAAAGCCAAAGAAACAATTATGGACTATTTCAAATGGAATTTAAATAAAGAAACTCCCATCGACATTGTCTGGGACGCTAGTAAAGCGGTTATGAGGGGGTTCCTGATACAAAAAAATAGCCACAAAGTTAAAGAAAGAGGGAAGAGAAAAGAATAAATTTTGATACAATTAACACAGTGTGAAAAGCGACTAATTATTTCACCAAAAGATGAATCTTTAAAACAGACCATTTCAAGATTACAAACACAGTTATCAATGCTAGTTAATCAGGAGGTCGAATGGAAAATTAAATGGTTAAGACAAAAAAAATTTAAATCAGCGAATAAGTCGGGCAGACTATTGGCATGGCAGATAAAGATGTGGAAGAAACAGAGTACAATCAACAAAATTAAAGAAGAAGGTGCTGAAATAGTCGACCCCAAAGAAATAAGAAATGTTTTTCAAAGATATTATAGAGAATTATATAGGAAAGAAAAAGAAGATAAAAAGAAAATAGGAAATTACATTCGATCATTCGGCCTCCAAAAGATATCAAAAGAAAATAAAGATCTGTTGAATAAAGAAATTTCAATCCAAGAAGTAGAAAAAGCTATTAATAAGATGAAATTGGGCAAAGCGCCTGGCCCCGATGGCATTTCGGCTAAATATTACAAAGTATTAGTTACCCAAATTGCACCAATATTGTGTGAAGTGATGAATAATATTCTCAACACGGGGACGATACCAAACACCTGGAAGGAAGCCTTCATTACGTTGATTCCAAAAAAAGATACAGATTCTCAAAATGTTAAGAATTACAGGCCCATTTCTTTATTAAACAATGATTACAAATTATTCGCAGACATCTTGGCTGATAGATTAAAACATGTATTAAATGCGATAATACACAGAGACCAGGCGGGCTTTTTACCGGGCCGCCAAATGAAGGAAAACATCAGAAACATTATAAGCATAATTGAATATTTAGAGGTAAGAAATGAGAAACAAGCAGCGCTTCTGTTCGTCGACGCGGAGAAGGCGTTTGACAACGTCTCCTGGTATTTCATGTTGAATAATCTAAAAGAAATGGAGACAGGAGATATGTTTATGAGAGGCATCAGGGCAATTTACTCGGATCAATCAGCAAGGCTAATCATAAATAACAATCTATCAGACAAATTTAATATTTCAAAAGGGACCAGGCAAGGATGCCCCATATCACCATTGCTATTCATAACGGTAATCGAGGTCTTGAATAATCGCTTGAGAAACACAGCGGAAATAAGGGGAATCAAGCTCGGGAATAAAGAATATAAAGTTAAGGCGTTCGCCGACGATCTGGCTCTGACGGTGGAACAACCCGAAACTAGCTTACCAGAAGCTCTAAAGATTATGGAAGAATTCGGACAGGTAGCAGGCTTCAAAATTAATAAGACAAAGACTAAAATGATTTTGAAAAATATTAGAAGAGAGAAGAGTGAAGAGATAGAAAAACAAATTGGTATATTGTGTGCTAAAAAGATAAAATATTTAGGAATCTGGTTAACGTCAAAAAATTTAAATTTGTTTCAAGATAATTATGATCCGGCCTGGAAAGATATTAAGAAAGATCTAGACAACTGGAAAAATTTGAAGCTATCCTTTTGGGGTAGAATTGCGGTCATCAAAATGAACATCTTACCAAGACTATTATTTCACTTCCAGAATATCCCTATAGTTAAAGGAGTCTCCCAATTTAAAGATTGGCAAAGAGTATTATCAAAGTTTGTATGGCTAGGGAAAAAACCCAGGATTAAGCTAAAAATCTTGGTTGATAAAAAAGAGAGAGGAGGATTTGCTTTGCCTGACTTAAAACTTTATTATGAGGCAGCATGCCTTGTATGGCTAAGGGACTGGATCTTGTTGGAGAACGCAGATCTACTGGACCTTGAAGGTTACACAAACCGCTTTGGGTGGCATGCATACCTCTGTCATAACAAGGCGAAAGCCCACAAGGGATTCACTAACCATATATTTAGACGATCATTACTTGAAGTATGGGATCGTAATAAGGCCCTATTGGAAAAGAAAATGCCCCTGTGGGTGTCCCCTCTAAACGTATTAGCCATTCGAAAGATCAACATGGATAAGAAGGGCCTTACCTATGAAGACATCGTTATCAGAACAATTGAAGGTCTCAAATTAAAAACATATGATCAAATTAAAGACAAATTAGCAGGATGGCTGCAATATTATCAAATAAATGATTTATTTAATAAGGATAAAAAAGAATTCGGCTTTGAAGATAAGAAATCCAGATTTCAAATTGAGCTATTAGGCAGCAATTACAAATTGCTATCCAAAATGTACAATTTACTTTTGGACTGGCATACCATGGATGAGGCTGTCAAGGACTCTATGATCAAATGGGCCAAAGACTTCGGGCACAACATCCCATCCGATATGTGGTCAAAACTGTGGAAACAAAATATAAATTTTACAGCCTGTACTGTATTGAAGGAGAATGTAATGAAACTTGTATACCGCTGGTACTTAACGCCAGCAAAACTTTCTAAGATGTACAGGAACCAGAACAAATGGTGTTGGAAATGCAGAACGTCGGTGGGGGAATTTTTTCACATGTGGTGGGGGTGTGATAGGATAAAAAAAATTGGGATCTGGTTTATAACGAACTTAAATTTTTTTTGAAACTTACCTTTCCGAAGAAGCCTGAGGCTTTCTTGTTGGGTCTAGTCGATAAGGAAATCCCAAAATCCGATTTAAGATTCTTTATGTACGCCATACATAATGAGGGTGAAAGAGGAGAGCGCAAAATATGGTCTGAAGCTCAACATCAAAAAAACCAAGATCACGGCCACTGGTCCCATCACCTCCTGGCAAATAGAAGGGGAAGAAATGGAGGCAGTGAGAGATTTCACCTTCTTGGGCTCCTTGATCACTGCAGATGGTGACAGCAGTCACGAAATTAAAAGACGCCTGCTTCTTGGGAGAAAAGCAATGACAAACCTAGACAGCATCTTAAAAAGCAGAGACATCACCTTGCCGACAAAGGTCCGTATAGTTAAAGCTATGGTTTTCCCAGTAGTGATGTATGGAAGTGAGAGCTGGACCATAAAGAAGGCTGATCGCCGAAGAATTGATGCTTTTGAATTATGGTGCTGGAGGAGACTCTTGAGAGTCCCGTGGACTGCAAGAAGATCAAACCTATCCATTATGAAGGAAATCAGCCCTGAGTGCTCCCTGGAAGGACAGATCGTGAAGCTGAGGCTCCAATACTTTGGCCACCTCATGAGAAGAGAAGAATCCTTGGAAAAGACCCTGATGTTGGGAAAGATTGAGGGCACTAGGAGAAGGGGACGACAGAGGACGAGATGGTTGGACAGTGTTCTCGAAGCTACGAACATGAGTTTGACCAAACTGCGGGAGGCAGTGGAAGACAGGAGTGCCTGGCGTTCTATGGTCCATGGGGTCACGAAGAGTCGGACACGACTAAACGACTAAACAACAACAACAATGTACGCCACAGTGGCAGCCAGGATTCTCATTGCCCAGAAGTGGAAAACAAATGATATACCATCTATAGAAGAGTGGCAATCGAAGGTTCTTGAATTTATGGAATTAGCCAAATTAACACACAGAGTACGTGATTCGGACGATGCGAAGTTCCAAGCTGAATGGAGTAAATTTATAGAGTATGCTAAAGGAAATTATATGGGTATGAGAGCATTAGGGGTAGCAACATAACGCCTACAGTGTCTTGAGTCTGTTGTAAATAGAAAATACGAAGTAGGATTGACAGAATTTACCACTTATGGGTTGGAAGGAAGTCATATAGGTTGAATTATTTGTAATATGAATGTTTGCTAATATGATTATGAAAAAATGAATAAAAATTTATCTTTGAAAAAAAAAAGAGTTGTAAGAGTGGAAACTCTACAGGCCATCAAAAGAAGAGACACGGTTTAAATAGAAGGAATGTGGAATATACTTTGGTTATTAGAGTGTAGAACCTGTTTCTCTCCTAGTTGACAGGAAATGAATCTTAAATGCATGCAGCATATGTGAGCTTTTGTTGTTTGTACCTGTTTCTCACATTTTAAGACACCGTCTTATATTTATTTTACTCAAGAAAATAAGCCTATGGCATATTTTCAGGGGGTGTCTTATTATTATTTTTTACTAACTGGTAAATTGCTGCTGCTGCTCAAGCGCCGACAAAGCGCCCAGCAGCGCGCGCCGCATGGAGCCCCGAGCCAGCGCGCCCCGCTGAAGCGCCGACAAAGCGCCCAGCAGCACCACGTGGAGCACCCCGAGCCAGCGGAACCCAGCAGTGCTCTGTAGCACTTTGAATCCTCCTCCTCCTCCTGCGGCTCGGGGCACTCTGTGCGGCGCTGCCGGGCGCTTTGTCGGCGCTTCAGCTGGGTCCTGCTGGCTCGGGGCTCCACGCGGCGCTGCTCGGTGTTTTGGCGAGGCCCTCCAGAACTACACTTAGCACTACGGCTTATTTTCGGGGTATGTCTTATATTTTTTCAACGCATGAAAATTGTGCCATGGCTTATTTTACAGGCACATCCTAAAATTTGAGAAACGCAGTATACAACATTGTCTAGACATGTATTTAAAGTAATGAAGGTAACAATTCACAATAGGTAAGCATAATATAATATTGAATGTAGTGTTAGATAGGGAGGGGGAGTGTGTGAGTCTGGAGTGCTGCTTCTGAATGAGGACGGACATCCGTAGACTAGATCAAGGCGGGTCGGGACTGCTGATTCTTTTTAGATCTGTCAGCAGCCTTCAACATGGTCGATCACAAAATTTTAGACCACCGCCTTGCCGATGTGGGGATTCAGGGCACAGTCCGACAATGGCTGCGCCCCTTTATATCAGGTCGGGGACAGAGGGTGGCGCTAGGGAAGGAGTTGTGGCCACGGGACTCCTTGGTGTGTGGAGTGCCGCAGGGCACAATCCTTTCCCCGATGCTTTTTAACATCTTCATGCGTCCCCCTGCTCAGATTGTCCAGAGTTTTGGGCTGGGTTGCCATCAATATGCTGATGACACCCAGATTTATCTGCTGGTGGACAACCACCCTGCCTCGGCCCCGGACACACTGACCAGGTGTTTGGAAGCTGTGGCTCAACGGCTAGGTGGGAGCCGGTTGAAGTTAAGTCCTTCGAAGACAGAGGTCCTCTGGCTGGGTCGGGACGACATGGGGTTGGGGGGCCAATTCCCATCTGTTGTGGGGGCTTAATTAGTGCCAGCGCCTTCTGTCAAGAGTTTGGTTGCAGCCATAGCTACGGTAAGGTGGCATTTTTCCATCTCCGCCACATTAAACAGTTGGTCCCTTACCGTTCTCGCCCTGATCTGGCCACAGTGGTCCATGTGATGGTCACCTCCAGGCTTGATTATCGTAACTCACTTTACGCAGGGCTGCCCCTGAAGCTGCCCCAGAAACTCCAGCGGGTGCAGAATGACGCAGCGAGGTTCCTTACGGGGTCCCTGCTGTGGGACCATATTCATCCAGTGTTTTACCAGCTGCACTGGCTCTCGGTGGAGTACAGGATCAGATTTAAGGTGTTGGTTTTGACCTTTAAAGCCCTCGTACATAAAGGACCGCCTCTCCTGGTATGCCCCACGGTGTATCTTAAGGTCCACAAAGAATAACATTTTGGAGATCCCGAGCCATAAGGTGCGGCGGTGCGGGGGAAGGGCGCCTGCCTGCCTGCCTTCCCCGAGCAAGCACCCTTCCCCCGCACTGCCTGCCTTCCGCGAGCCAAGAGAGCAAGTGCCACTGCCGCCACTCCCCCGGAGCCCGTAAAGGTAAAGGTAAAGGGACCCCTGACCATTAGGTCCAGTCGTGACCGACTCTGGGGTTGCACGCTCATCTCGCATTATTGGCCGAGGGAGGCGGCGTACAGCTTCCAGGTCATGTGGCCAGCATGACAAAGCCGCTTCTGGCAAACCAGAGCAGCACATGGAAACGCCGTTTACCTTCCCGCTGTAGCGGTACCTATTTATCTACTTGCATTTTGACGTGCTTTCGAACTGCTAGGTTGGCAGGAGCTGGGACCGAGCAACGGGAGCTCACCCCGTCACAGGGATTTGAACCGCCGACCTTCTGATCAGCAAGCCCTAGGCTCAGTGGTTTAACCACAGCGCCACCTGGGTCCCTGTCCCTTAATTAAGTTTCAATGCATTCCTATGGGAAACCGCGACTTGCTAGACGAATTTTTCGTAGGATTAATTGAGTCCTGGAACGAATTAAATTCATCTAGCGAGACACCACTGTACATTAAACCATAGAATTGTAGAGCTGGAAGCTACACCCAAGGGTCATCTAGTCTAACCCCCTGCAATGCAGGAATCTCAACTCAAACATCTAAGACAGGTGGCCCTCCAAGGTAGGAGAGAGACCGTTCCACTGTCAAACAGCTCTTAACTGCCAGAAAGTTCTTCCTGACATTGAGTCGGAGTTGCCTTTCTTGTAACTTGAATCCTGTTGTTTGGGTCGATCCACAAAGCATTCTGAAGATGTTTAATGTTAAATGTTTTATTACAATTCTCTCTCTCTCTCTCTCTCTCTCTCTCTCTCTCTCGGAAGCCAACCAGAGGAGTAGTAGTAGTAATGAAATAGGACATCCTATTTTGGGATATTTATTGGGATAAATGGTCAGGGGGCCCTTTACCTTTACCCTTTCATGGGACCACTGAGCCTAGGGCTTGCCAATCGGAAGGTCAGCGGTTCGGAACCAATTGCTCTGCTCTGCTTCACCAGAAGCGGCTTAGGCATGCTGGCCACATGACCTGGAAGCTGTACGCCAGCTCCCTCGGCCAGTAAAGCGAGATGAGTGCTGCAACCCCATAATCGTCCACAACTGGACCTAATGGCCAGGGGCCCTTTACCTCTACCCTTTAAAACATCCTTATTTTCTTGGGATAAATGTTTACATTACAGTAATGTGGCTTAGATTCGTGGGGGATCCTGAAAGAAAACAGTTCCGAGGGGATCTAGGAGTCTTGGTAGACCACAAACTTGACATGAGTCAACAGTGTGATGCAGCAGCTAAAAAAAGCCAATGCAATCTGGGCTGCATCAATAGGAGTATAGCATCTAGATCAAGGGAAGTAATAGTACCACTGTATTCTGCTCTGGTCAGACCTCACCTGGAGTACTGTGTCCACTCTGGGCACCACAGTTCAAGAAGGATACTGACAAACTGGAACGTGTCCAGAGGAGGGCAACCAAAATGGTCAAAGGCCTGGAAACGATGCCTTATGAGGAACGGCTTAGGGAGCTGGGTATGTTTAGCCTGGAGAAGAGAAGGTTAAGGGATGATATGATAGCCATGTTCAAAGATATCAAAGGATGTAATATAGAGGAGGGTGAAAGGTTGATTTCTGCTGCTCCAGAGAAGCGGACACGGAGCAATGGAGTCAAACTACAAGAAAGAAGATTCCACCTAAACATTAGGAAGAACTTCCTGACAGTAAGAGTTGTTCGACAGTGGAATTTGCTGCCAAGGAGTGTGGTGGAGTCTCCTCCTTTGGAGGTCTTTAAGCAGAGGCTTGACAGGCCTATGTCAAGAATGCTTTGATGGTGTTTCCTGCTTGGCAGGGGGTTGGACTGGTTGGCCCTTGTGGTCTCTTCCAACTCTATGATCCTATGACTCTTCAGCTCCTTCCAGTTCTCAGATTCTGTGATGCTATGGCACTTCAAAGGGGTAGTGGGGAGACGGGGAAAGGAAGGGGGAGAGCCCTAGATCTGGAGATCGCCAGCCCAAGGAGAGGAGGGGGGATGGAATAGCTCTTTGTTGGGAACGGGGAAAACCATTGTATTTCAATCTTGCCTTTGAACCAAAGCTGTCTTCCAAGCAGCTCACATAAAATAAGCGGATAGAAGAGATGATAGATAGATAGATAGATAGATAGATAGATAGATGATAGATATAATGGCAAGGGATAACACCATTTAGGGTTGTCGTAAGTCACTTTTCCAAGCCCCAAACCCGCATCCCAACTCCGGTCTACTCTGCAGGGCTGTTGTAACGGGGACACCCTACGTCACATCCCTGCCTCCCCCACGTGGGAAAATGGACGGGGAAATGACCGGACCCCCCCCCTCTCCTGGGAAGGGATGAAAAGAGATGAAGGACTTTTTGGGAGGTGGGGGGGTCTCTTTCCCTGCCGCCTCCGGGGATCGAAGCTGGGAGATGATCAGGAAAGAAACAGGATATTCAGAGCTTGTTTGGAAGGAGGAGAATTTGTGTCTTCTGGGAGGGAGGGAGTCATTCATTCCTCCCCAAGGGTCAGTGAGCTCCGCTTCCTAGAGAGGCAGGGAGGGGCCGCCATTCACATTCCCAGAAGAGGAGCAGGTCGGCAGAGGAGGAGGAAAAAGAGGTGCGAAATATATCTATATATATATTGTGGGGGGCGGGAGAGAGATAAAGATGCGCTTTTCCTCCCCCTGAATCTGCAATCAGGGCAGCTGGGAAGGGAGGGCAGGATTTGGGGCGGGGGGGGGATGAAAGGAAAGTAGGGGAGTTCCCCCTCCCCCTCCCCCTTCTTTCTGTAGTTCAGGCGAGCGGGGGAGGGGCTGATTCAGGCGCTGCTGGGATAAAGGAGCCCCTCCCCCCCAGGGAAAGGAAATGGGAAGAGAAGAGCGAGCAGGGGGGGGGCAGGGAGGACAAAGAGATAGAGCTGTGGGGGGGGGAGGAAAGGGGGCAGAGACCCCCCCCCAGAACAACTCCCTTCCTGGGCGCTATCTGCACAGGCCCCGCTCCATGCAATCCGGCTGCAGATCAGGGACCCTCCATTCTCAGGGTTCTCATTGCAAGCCCCTCCCCCCAAAAGAAATCAGCCTTCCTGCCTTTTCCAATGGGGGTTCAGGGGGGCCTTTCTGCAGAGGGAGCACCGGCAGGGTTTGCATTGCAAGGTCTCCTTTGCAGCGCTCAGCTGTCAAGAGATGCTCAGCTCCCCTGCCCCCCCCCCGCGAGGACCCCCATCCCCAAGCAGGGCTGGGACTTGAAGCGAGGCCTCCATTCCGCGCCCCTCGGCGTGTTCTGGGTTCCCCCTGGCAGGCATCTCTGGGGCAAGGCTTGGTGGGTCCCTCTTGTCTAGAGCAGGGGGGGGGGGCAAACTTTTGTCAAAGAGGGCCAGATTTAATGAAGTGAAGATGCCTGAGGGCAGACCAAAGTTGTTGACCTTTGTTAGGGAATTTTATAGGGGGGGCACCCAAACGAGGCTTCATTTGGGAATCAAGATTGGCACTAATGCCCTCAAGGGGACCCCATTTGATCCTACAACACCACTCTAGTATCGCACCAACACGAACCCCCTCAAGATCAAGCCCTGAGTAATAAAGGCTCCCTTTCCTACCCTTTCTCTGTTGCCTGAGACTGTATGTAACCATATTTCTTTATGAATGAATACAGTGTATCTTTATTTCTAAATGAAACCCCCTTTTTCTACTCTGGCCAAGGGCTCTCAAGGATGCAGGGAACAGCCATAATCCCTTAAGCAAGAGGTCAGGTAGCCAGGGTGGTGCTCCTCTGCATATCCATAATCCATTCAGGTACCATCTCCTGCCATTCCCAACCCTCCGAAGCCAGAGGCAATACTCACACCTGGATCCATTGTTTTTCCCCACCAGGTACTCAAGGATCCCCTCCCAGATACTTACTGGTACCGGTACTTGCTTAACAATGTCCTGGGACATCGTGCATTGTTACCTTATGCTAATCCTGCTTACCTCCTGTTTTGTTGTTTAGTCGTGTCCGACTCTTCATGACCCCATGGACCAGAGCACGCCAGGCACTCCTGTCTTGCACTGCCTCCCGCAGTTTGGTCAAACTCATGTTCGTAGCTTCGAGAACACTGTCCAACCATCTTGTCCTCTGTCGTCCCCTTCTCCTAGTGCCCTCCATCTTTCCCAACATCAGGGTCTTTTCCAAGGATTCTTCTCTTCTCATGAGGTGGCCAAAGTATTGGAGCCTCAGCTTCACGATCTGTCCTTCCAGTGAGCACTCAGGGCTGATTTCCTGAAGAATGGATAGGTTTGATCTTCTAGCAGTCCATGGGACTCTCAAGAGTCTCCTCCAGCACCATAATTCAAAAGCATCAATTCTTCGGCGATCAGCCTTCTTTATGGTCCAGCTCTCACTTCCATACATCACTACTGGGAAAACCATAGCTTTAACTATACGGACCTTTGTCGGCAAGGTGATGTCTCTGCTTTTTAAGATGCTGTCTAGGTTTGTCATTGCTTTTCTCCCAAGAAGCAGGCGTCTTTTAATTTCGTGACTGCTGTCACCATCTGCAGTGATCAAGGAGCCCAAGAAAGTAAAATCTCTCACTGCCTCCATTTCTTCCCCTTCTATTTGCCAGGAGGTGATGGGACCAGTGGCCATGATCATGGTTTTTTTGATGTTGAGCTTCAGACCATATTTTGTGCTCTCCTCTTTCACCCTCATTAAAAGGTTTTTTAATTCCTCCTCGCTTTCTGCCATCAAGGTTGTGTCATCTGCATATCTGAGGTTGTTGATATTTCTTCCGGCAATCTTAATTCCGGCTTGGGATTCATCTAGTCCAGCCTTTCGCATGATGAATTCTGCATATAAGTTAAATAAGCAGGGAGACAATATACAACCTTGTCGTAGTCCTTTCCCAATTTTGAACCAATCAGTTGTTCCATATCCAGTTCTAACTGTAGCTTCTTGTCCCACATAGAGATTTCTCAGGAGACAGATGAGGTGATCAGGCACTCCCATTTCTTTAAGAACTTGCCATAGTTTGCTGTGGTCGACACAGTCAAAGGCTTTTGCATAGTCAATGAAGCAGAAGTAGACGTTTTTCTGGAACTCTCTAGCTTTCTCCATAATCCAGCGCATGTTTGCTATTTGGTCTCTGGTTCCTCTGCCTTTTCAAAATCCAGCTTGCACTTCTGGGAGTTCTCGGTCCACATACTGCCTAAGCCTGCTAGTTTACCTGTATGCTAATGCCCCTTGCACCTTCCCCTTTTCTGACGTTTTACCCTGTCACAAGTGATGTATGTATGATGCTTTCGATGTGCATTATGGGATGGTGGTGGGAAGTTTTAAAAGTTCTTGCAGCCCTGTTCACGGTGTTCAGTCTGGCATTGAACCTGCTGCGCAGTCATAAACCTTGCTGTTTGCTCCGGATCGTGGCTGGACTCCTTCGTTTTATACTCCGCAACGACCACAGGCCCTTGCCTGATGAGCTGGGTGGCTGAGCATTCTCACACCCAGAATTTTGCCCTAACAACCTTTTTTTTAAAACGATTTCCCCCGCCCAAAGTTGTTGACCTTTTTTAGAACTCAGAGAGATTAGGGCCTCAAAAGGCACGTTGTACATGCCTGGTCTAGAGAGAGGGAGTCCATGGAGAGGTAGGCTAGACTGGGAGAGAATTGGTGGGCAGGGCGAAGGGGGAGCCGGCCAGGGAAACCTCTGGGCGAAGGGCAGACTGGGGGGGGGGTGGAGGGCTGAGGGAGGAAGGGAAGCATGCATGGAGGTGGAATTGAAGCCAGCATTGGCAGGATGTGGGGAAAGAAAGAGAGAGAGAGACTTGGGGGCTGCCTGCCTTGACTTCTCCCTCCTGCCCAGGAATCTCCTTTGAGTAGACCAGGGAGAGATCCCTGAACAGGAGACCTGATCCAGCCACCCTCTCCTCCCTTCAAGCTCAGTCCTTGCCCTGCCAGAAGTCCCAGGTCAGCTCCTGCATGGGGCACTGGGGGCTGTTATAGGGAGTCTAACCATGGGGGGGGGGGAAGAGGAAAGGGAGGAAGCCCACTTTATTCTTTCCGCCCTTTGAGGCTTCTGTCTTGGCAACTACAGTCTCACCCACATGCCTGTGTTTCTCTGGAGAAGCATCTAAAGGGTTCCTATCCAGAGATACCTGTGCCCAACTCCTCTCCATTCTACCAATATTCCCACCACAGTATATCTTCTTTTTTTAAAGATACATTTTTATTAGATTTTTTTTGTACCAAAAACAAACTAATAATCACAAAAAAACAAAAAATACATTAAACAGTTAATCATTTGTTATAACATTGTACAGTCAGTGGCGGAGCAAGCGGGGGTGAAGGGCGGCTGCCCGCCCCGCCCCCAGAATAGGCGCCAGACCCCGCCCCTGGTGCCGTAGCATGAAGCTCCGCCACTGAGTACAGTCATACTTCGGTTTAAGGATGCTTCTTTTTGAGTACTTTCGGTTTAAGTACTCAGCGGACTCGTCTGGAACAGATTAATCCACTTTCCATTACTTTCAATGGGAAAGTATAGGAGTATAGCATCTAGATCTAGGGAAGTAATAGTACCACTGTATTCTGCTCTGGTCAGACCTCACCTGGAGTACTGTGTCCAGTTCTGGGCAGCACAGTTCAAGAAGGATACTGAAAAGCTGGAACGTGTCCAGAAGAGGGCAACCAAAATGGTAAAAGGCCTGGAAACGATGCCTTATGAGGAACGGCTTAGGGAGCTGGGTATGTTTAGCCTGGAGAAGAGAAGGTTAAGGGGTGATATGATCGCCATGTTCAAATATATAAAAGGATGTCATATAGAGGAGGGTGAAAGGTTGTTTTCTGCTGCTCCAGAGAAGCAGACATGGAGCAATGGATTCAAACTACAATAAAGAAGATTCCACCTCAACATTAGGAAGAACTTCCTGACAGTAAGAGCCGTTCGGCAGTGGAATTTGCTGCCAAAGAGTGTGGTGGAGTCTCCTTCTTTGGGGGTCTTTAAGCAGAGGCTTGACAGGCATATGTCAAGAATGCTTTGATGGTGTTTGGCAGGGAGTTGGACTGGATGGCCCTTGTGGTCTCTTCCAACGCTATGCTTCTAAAGTTCGCTTCAGCTTAAGTACAGACTTCTGGAACCAATTGTGTACTTAAACCGAGGTACCACTGTATTGCTTTTCACAATGTTGTTCTCTATCACATATCCTATAAGACTATACCTTTTCATAGAATAATAATTATTATTATACCACTCCTATTATACCTATTGGGGACCCAGGTGGCGCTGTGGTTAAACCACTGAGCCTAGGGCTTGCTGATCAGAAGGTCAGGGGTTCGAATCCCTGTGACGGAGTGAGCTCCCGTTGCTTGGTCCCAGCTCCTGCCAACCTAGCAGTTC
Source organism: Zootoca vivipara (assembly GCF_963506605.1). Classification (NCBI taxonomy): domain Eukaryota; kingdom Metazoa; phylum Chordata; class Lepidosauria; order Squamata; family Lacertidae; genus Zootoca; species Zootoca vivipara. The sequence goes on from NC_083277.1 coordinate 660,921, forward strand.
GAAAGCACGTCAAAATGCAAGTAGATAAATAGGAACCGCTACAGCGGGAAGGTAAACTGCGTTTCCATGTGCTGCTCTGGTTTGCCCGAAGCGGCTTAGTCATGCTGGCCACATGACCTGGAAGCTATACGCTGGCTCCCTCGGCCAATAATGCGAGATGAGCGCGCAACCCCAGAGTCGGTCACGACTGGACCTAATGGTCAGGGGTCCCTTTACCTTTATTATACCACTCCACCTAAGTTGTTATCTTTTATAGTTTGGCATGAGAACAAAAAGGAAAATACATATAACCCCAACCTAAGTGAGCAAACATTAAAAAGGGGGGGAAATTCCCCCTTATTTCAGAATCATATATAACCACAGTTTTGACTTCCTGTTAATCCCTAATGCATAAATTATATTTTAAACATGAATGTATTCCCGTTGTTTTATATTCCGCTAACTATTTATCTACTACATTCTTACAACACTATGTATCCTTAATATTATTGTCCAACTCATTCTTTATCCACTACCACTCAAATGCCGGCTATATATTCCCACTATATCAGATCTCACATCTGTGGGATTTAAGAGATTGGGAAGATTGCTGTGGAAATGGGTGGGGTTCCGTGTTCCCCCCTCAAGAGCCTGCATTATTATTATTATTACTGTTATTGCAATTTCAATGTGGCTCGTGGGCCGGATAAATGGCCTCCGTGGGCCGGAGGTTGCCAATGCCTACTCTATCCTCTCATCCAGTGCAAGGTGCTGTCCCATTGCCAGTGTCCTCGACACAATGCAGCAGCCTCGGGAAGTCAGTGGTGCAGGATGATTAGGGAATGTGTGCAGTTGGATTATATTAGGAAGATCTTGGAGATCAGGGAAGAAGGAGGAAATGAAATACAGATATTCAGGGTTTTCAGGGGAGGAGGAAGATGGAGAAAGTGTGTCCCACCAGATAAGGCTCACCTCATCCCTGGCCATATGCCATCTTTCCTTGGGATGATGGTACTTTGTGTCGAACCACATCTGGAGGGCCAGAGATGCCTCACCTCAGCATAGAAGGTTCCTCTAGGGCAGTGGTGTCCAAAGAGGGCCAGATTTGATGAAGGGAAGGGCCGTGAGGGCCTGTCAAAGGGCCAACCAAAGTTGTGGACCTTTTTTTAGAGTAGAAGTTCAAAAGTGGAACTTTATTTAGACTTTTACCACAGGAAATAAACTGCCACAGGGGCCGGATTAGGCCCCTGAAACGGACTTTGGACAAGCCTGCCCTAGGGGCTCAGTTACTTGGGAGTTGGTGGAACTGGATCTGAAGGGTTCTTGAGACCCTAACACTATGAATCCACGGTGTCCACACTCAGCAGCGCAGAAACCCCTGCCGGCCCCTGGGGAAGAGCTTTTTAAAGGAAATTGTTCACCCCCAAAGTTGCTTGCTTAGGAAGGTACAGTGGGTCTGACCACTTGCAGCGCTGTCCCTCCCTCCCCCCGCCCTGCCTTCCTGCACTGCTGCCCACACTAAAGGTGTGTGTGGATGAAATCTGTGGCTAAAATGTCAGATTTTAAAAATCTGATAAATGTCGGAATTGTGGAGAAGTAAAGGGAGACATGTACCACATGTGGTGGGCCTGCCGAAAAGTTAAGGAATTTTGGAACCTCATTTCTGATGAAATGAAAAAGATCTTTAAGGTAACGTTTGTAAAAAAGATCAGAAGCGTTCCTTCTCAGAATATTAGGTAAGAACATTCAAAAAAATAGAAGAGAAATGTTCTTATATGCCGTAGCGGCAGCCCGGATGCTGATTGTGGCAAATTGGAAAGGAGAAAAGATACCTACAGTAAGGGAATGGCAAGATAAACTCTTAGAATTTGCTAAAGTGGCTCAATTAACAGACAGGTTAAGGGGAAATACAAAACAATCATTCATACAAAAGTGGGACATGTGTAAGAAATATCTGCAAAAATATAAGAATGATACAATCTCTATGGTGGCATTTGATTGACTCTTGTATAAATATGAATATAAATATAAAGTGATTAAATAAAGGAACTGGATATGACATGTTATAAGAATATACTAAAAATTGAGTAAGAATAGGATAACTTTCAATGTTGTAAAGGTAAAATACATCAGGAAATGTCGGGAAGTCAGCAATGTCTTAATCCTTTTTCTTTTCTTTTATAGATGGTTTATTAATTATTATTATTTCTAAGTTAATTTACGTTTATTATGTGAGATAGTGTTAAAAAGAATTTAGGGGAAGAATAAATGCTGTAGTTAATAGTTTGTTACAATTGTGATTAAGTTTAAAGAAGTATGAATTTAAGATAGTAAATAAAGATTTACCTGAAAGAGAAAAAAAGAAATCTGTGGCAAAGGTTCTAATACACAATCGTGGCTGAGAAAAACAGCCGTGGAATATGAAACTGGTTTGAAGATTGGCTTCTTCTTTACACTCAGGTGGAAACATCACTGGTTTCCCTTCCTTTCTCCAGAGTAATCTTCTTTCTTTTCTTTCCCACAATCAGTATTCTTCACCTTTAATAGTCACCTTTTCAGCGTCACACATATTTTCATATTGTGATCTTCAGATGAAGAGAAATATACAAATTTAATAAATAGTTTCCAGCAGGAGCAAAGGGGGAAGAACAGTGAGAGAGGCTTGGGCTGGGATTCTCCACTAAGATAGGCCAGTGTCGACTTCCGGTTTTGACCGCGGATCGCGCACGGGTCAAAAAAAGAGAGCTCTGCCCTCTAAGTTTATCGCTGGTTAAAAGGGGGGGTCTGCAAGGCTAAGCGACCCCCCGAGAAAGGCTGGAAAGGCGATTTCTAGCTGAGGCGTCGGCGGTTCCCTAAAGGATCCCCCGGAGACCTTCGGAAACGTCGAAAATTTCGAAGGAGGGGGGGAGACTAGGCACTGCGACGGAAAACAACTAACCGAGACCAGCAAGTAGCCGCAACCCAGCGCGATCACGAACGGTAAAACTCCTTTTAAACTAACCCCTTTAAAGCTCCCCGGGCGTGTGGATAACACAGAAAGAGGAAGAAAACTTTAAAAGACTTCCCCCCCCCCACAAACTGGACTTATAAGAACGGGGGGGGGAAAGGTGGGGAGTGGGAAAGAGCAATAGAGAACAAGAGCACTCTGCAAGAGACGCTGACAGGGGGAAAGCAAGAAAAACCCAAGTGAGGGAAACAAAAAGTAACAGTAATTAAGGAGCCGACTGAGTTTTGAAACAAACTAACGTGCATACAGCCACTGCAGAACGGCAAGGGGGTCTTATAAAGAAACTGTGTATCTGTATGAGAAGAAACGACGACCTAAACGTGTATATCTATGAAGGACTGCTTCCCCAGGGGAGCGCGGACAGTAGTAACGTTATTTTAAAAAGAACTAAAGACTTGAGAATTTAAAAATAAGAGAAATAAAATGGCGACGAACTTTTAAAAACCATGACTAAGCAGACAAGGATCTAGGGCAGAGAAGAACAACGTGGCAGTGATTGAGGATACCAAGAAGGACTGCTAAATAGCAAATGTGTATATAGAGAAAAATGCAGTGACACCCAGTGGAAGACACGGTACGGCAGAAACTTGATTGACAGTTGAGAAAAATAAACGAGAGAGAAAGTGAGACACCACATGGAGAAAGAAAATACTACAAGACCACCAAACAAAGTGGAAAAATCAAAAAGGGCAAATGCAGCCTCTACATCTCAAAGAAGGACATCAATGGCTGAACATGAAATGGATCTCAAAGATCTGATCTTGAGCCTTAAAAGTGACATCGGAGAAGTTAAACAAGACCTCACAGAAATAAAGAAGGAAATGTATGAGATAAAAAGCGAAATGAATGATAGAGTGAAAAGCTTGGAAGATAAAGTGGAAAAGGTGGAAGAGAAAATAGAAACTAATGAAAAGGACAAACAAGAAATGAAAGATCAAATAAAAAGAGCAGAGGAAAACTCTAGCAAGGCGGTCGCAATGGCTCAGGAAATACAAGAAAAAACCCAGATGTTAGAAAACTTAATGAAAAATCTTGCAAAGGAAAAAAGAGAAGGAAGGAAAGAATGGGAAAAGATGAAAAAAGATATGGAAGAACAAAAGGCCGCTCTAGAAGCAGCACAAGATGCCCTTGCGATGCAACAAATGAAGATGAGAGAGAAGATCCTGAGATTTAGGAATGTCCCGGAATTAATGAATGAAAATATTGAAAAAAGACTAGTAACAGCCCTGGCAAAATGGTTAGACCTGGAAGAATTAGACATAGAAACTCGGATAGAAGAAGCTTTCAGAATTAACTCAAAAAAAGCAAGGGAGAACAATTGGCCAGGTGACTGTCTAGTAACCTTCACCAACATGTGGTTGAGAAATAAAATATTAAAAACTAAAGGGAAGAAAAAATTAGTTATGGATGGGACTGAAGTAATCATACTAAAGGAGATTCCACCGAGGCTGATTCACAAAAGGAAAAAATATCAATTCCTGGCCAAAGCTCTAAAATCTAAAAAAGTCTTCTTCAAATGGGAATACCCGCAAGGGATGGCGTTCTCCTTCAAAGGTAGATGGAGGAGATTCGACAATCCAGAAGCAGCAGATAGATTCTTCAGAACCTATTCACAAGAACTGGGTGGCGATAAAGTGAAAGGGAACAGAGATCGAGCTCCCAAGCCAGAAGAAGAAAACGACGACGACACCAGCGGAGAGGAACAAGAAGGAGAACAAATAGAAGACGAAGAAACATCAGCAGCAGAAGAAGAAGAAGAAGGAGAAATGAAAGAATAAATCAAAGTGAGCGACTGAAAGAAAAAAAAACACAACAACAAAGACTGCAACCCTTGTAAATTTGTAAATTAAATATGAAATTTAACAATTAAAATCAATGTAAATCACTGCTTAAGAAAATGACAGCAAACCCTATGAACCCCTTGATTCTGCTTAGTGTAGGTATTTGTTTTTTCTGATTTTTTTTTCTCTCTTCTTTCTCTTCCCTCTTCCCCCTTTCCTCCTTCTCCGTTTCCCCCTCCCCCCCCTTTCCCACATTCTCCATTCTTCTCGGTATTCTATTTTCTTTCCTTTTCTTTATCCTTTTTTTTATAGAGAAATTTGACTAGATTAGTATTAAAGCTTTTGTAGAATTGTCTAATAAATATGAATTTTAGAATAATATCTTGGAACGTTAACGGCTTGAATAACAAGAAGAAAAGAAATAGAGTGGGACACTTATTGAGAAAACAAAACTGGGATGCGATCTGCCTGCAGGAAACCCATATAAATAAAAAACATTCGAGGGTATTGAAAAATGAAAAATTGGGGAAAGAATTCATTGCGGCTGACGAGAGAAAAAAGAGGAGTGGTAATTTATATTAAACAAAAATGGAATCCCGAATTGATCTGGACTGATAAGGAAGGTAGAATAATAATGGTTAAAACAACGTATGAAGGACAAGACTGGATATGGGTGGGAGTATATGCCCCGAATGGAAGTAAAAAAGCGTTTCTGCAAAATTTAGAAAAGCAATTAATAAAATATACAGGAGAAAAGTTGATAATGATGGGAGATTTCAACGGAATTATTGATCCGGAACTGGACAAAAAGAGAGATGAAGGTGGCAAAGGGAAAAAGATAATAACACTCCCAAAAAAAATTATGCAAATAATGGATAATGTAGACTTAACAGATGCATGGAGACATAAAAATCCTGTAGCAAAAGAATACACACACATATCTGCATGCCATCACACGGCAAGCAGAATTGACGCCATTTGGATTTCAAAAGAATTATTAACCAAAATCCAGAAGATAGAAATAGGACCCCAGACCTTGTCGGACCATAATCCAATGGTTTTAACATTAAAAGAGGAACCGACAGAAAAAAGATGGAGATTAAACACCTTCCTTCTAAATAACTCCCAAATAATCCAGGAAGCAAAAAAACATTTAAAAGAATATTTTATGTGGAATAACAATGGGGAAGTGGACCTGCGGACTGTATGGGACGCAGGAAAAGCAGTAATGCGTGGGTATTTTATACAACAAAATGCCAATTAGAGGAAAGCTAAAGAGGCCAAGAAAGAAATGTTAATACAGGAAATTAGGAAAAAGGAAAAAATATTATTTAAAAATTATTCCAAAAAAATAGATCAGGAATTAAAAATATTAAGATTGGAATTTGAGAAAATAATAGATCAAGAAATAGAATATCAAATACAATTTTGGAAATATAAAAATTTCCAGTGGGCCAACAAACCCAGCAAATTATTGGTTTGGCAAATAAAAAAGAGAAGGAGTGAAAAAATAATAAGTAGAATTAAATCAGAGGGGAAATATGTCACCAAAACTGAAGAAATCATGGATGTATTCCAGAAATTTTATGAAAAATTATATCAAGAAGAAGAAATCCCCGAGCAGGAAATAGATGATTTCCTAAAAAAATATAGATTACCACAAATACCTCCAGAAAAAAATGCACAAATAAATAAAGAAATCACAACCTTTGAAATAGTCGAGGTAATTAAAACCATGAAAAAAGGAAAAGCACCAGGTCCTGACGGATTACCATTAGAATATTATAAAGAGGTACAAGAAATTATATTAGACCCCCTGAAAGAGTTAATGAATTTATTGTTAAAGAAAGGATCTATCCCCAAATCATGGACTGAAGCACAAATTATTCTAATCCCCAAACCTCAGACTGACACTGACAACCCTGGTAATTACAGACCGATTTCACTATTAAATAGTGATTATAAATTCTTCACAAAAATATTGGCCAATAGATTGAGCACAATTTTGACGGATATAATACATAAAGACCAAGTAGGGTTTATTAAAGGAAGATTTGCAAGAGACAACATAAGAAATGTAATAAACATCCTGGAATGCCTGGAAAACCGAAGGGACAAAAAAGCAGCACTACTTTCCATAGACGCAGAAAAGGCCTTTGACAGGGTCTCATGGCCCTTCATGCTGAAGATGAAAATAGGAGAGGAAATGGAAAATGCGATAAGAGCAATTTATAAAGTCCAGAAAGCAAATATAGTAATTAATGGAAGATTGACAAATAAAATAAAGATAACGAGAGGCACCAGACAAGGTTGCCCTCTATCCCCCATCTTGTTTATTATAACTTTGGAAATATTATTAAAAAATATAAGGGAGGACGAGGAAATTAAAGGAATTATAATTGGCAATAAAAAATACAAAATTAAAGCTTTCGCGGATGATATAATAATAACTACGGAAAACCCTATACATTGTATCCCCAGAGCAATCGATAGAATAAAAGAATATGGACAGGTAGCGGGCTTAAAAGTAAATTATGAAAAGACTAAAATGCTTGTAAGAAATTTGGAAATAAATGAGAGAATAGAACTTCAGGAAAAATCGGGCTTAAAAATTGTAAAAAGAATAAAATATTTAGGTATACAGACTACAGTCAAGGGTATTGACCTGATACAAGAAAATTATATAGAGATTTGGAAAAAAGTTAAAAAAGATCTGGAGATATGGAGTAAGTTAAATTTGTCATTAATGGGGAGAATTTCTTTAGTAAAAATGAATGTGGTTTCCAGGATGATATATTTGTTCCAAAATTTGCCACTATTGGGAATAAGTAAAATTTTTAAGGAGTGGAAAAGAGACATTACAAAATTTATATGGAGTGGTAAGAAGCCAAGGATAAAATATAAAATTATGATTGATCATAGGGAAAGAGGAGGGTATGGGTTGCCTGATTTGGAAATATATCACGATGCAGCAGCCTTAATATGGTGTAAAGAATGGATGGAACTTAAAGACAGTGATCTATTAGACCTGGAAGGTCAAGGGCTTGGTTTCGGATGGCATCATTACCTAATGAGAGAGAAAATTGAAAGAAAAAATGTCTTTATGTTAAATATTATCAGAAGATCTCTTTATTCAATTTGGACAAAATATAGAAAATTTTTTGAACCCAAGACACCTTGGTGGATTTCACCTCTTGAAATTTTGGCGGTACGAAGAACCAACATGGAAGACAACTGGCCAACATATAAAATATTATTAGAAGAAAAAGAGGGAAATTTAAAATTAAAGGAATATAATGAAATAAAACCATATTTAAAAACCTGGCTACAATATTTTCAAATTAACCAAAGATGGCAATTAGATAAAAAAATTGGCTTTGAAAAAGAAATATCTAAATTAGATGAAATACTATTGGCAAAAAAAGATAAATATATGAAAAATCTTTATCAAATAATACTAAAATGGAAAACAGAGGAAGAATTAACTAAGGACCCCATGATTAAATGGAGTCAAGATTTGGGTAAATCGATCACAATGCAAAAATGGGAAAAATTATGGAAAATTGATTCAAAATACACACCTAATTATGATTTAAAGGAAAATCTATTAAAAATGCAGAATAGATGGCATTTAACACCGGCCAGATTGGCGAAAATATACCCAGATACGAATAACACATGTTGGAAATGCAATAAAGAAGTTGGTACCCACATACATATGTGGTGGAGATGTGATAAAATCAAGGTGTTCTGGGAAATGATATATAGGGAATTAAATAAAATTCTGAAATATTCATTCAATAAATTACCAGAAATGTTTTTGCTGGGTATGATACCAGATGACATCAAGATACAAGATAGATGTTGCATAAGCTATGCTACAGCGGCTGCAAGAATATTGATCGCGAAAAATTGGAAATCGGCAAAGGTCCCGGAAAAAGAAGAATGGCAACAAAAATTATATAACTAAGTTGGCAGTAGAATATGAACGAATCAAGGGGATTAAATCAGAAAATTCAAATAATAATTGGAAGCCATTCTTTAATTACATAAAAGATACAATAGAAAAACCAATCCTCATATCAGATATTTAAAAGTTCTGTAATTAATTAATTATTAACCAATCATTAATTAAAGACTCTTATAATACCATTTAGGTATGGTACAAATAAACAATATGAAGATGAATTTGGAAAACAGTATGTAGAGATTATACACGGAATCAAAAGGGAAAAACTCAAGAACGGCTGAGAAGTCGCCGGGGATGGGAGGGAGGGCTCAGAGGGGAGGGAGGGGGGTAATTTACAAATAAGACACATGTAACACAATGTTATAGATGTATTTTATTTTCTTGATTTTTATTGAACCTGTTTTGTCTGTTGTATATTGGAAAAAATAAATAAAGGTATTTTATTTTTAAAAAAAATTAAAAAAAAAAGATAGGCCAGTGTCAGGAGGCAGGTGCGAGACTCGGCGGCATATAATTGTAGTGAATAATAACTGGGTTGGATGTTTTAATCTGGGTTTCCCAGCAGTCAGGCTCCAGCTGCTTTCCTTCTGCATCTCCAGCTCTCTCCATGCAATAATGCAAGGCTGAGAGATGGAGGTCCAACCCCAAGAACTTTCTCCTACCTGAGCACTCCTTCAACCAACCACAAGCACCAAGCCTTGTCACTAGACTTCTATATGGGTCTCCCAAAATGGTCAGTATGCACCTCCAGAGGCCAAAGGGAGTGTGCAGATGATTAATAAAGATCTAGAGGCCGAAGGGGACAAAATGTGGCCTAAGGGGTGGGGGATTATTGTGCAGAAGATGAAGAACTTCATGATGAACTTAGGACCCTGATGAATAGTGGGCAGGTTTATGGACATAGAGCAGCTCCCTTTCCTGTGAGAAACCACTTTTGATTACAAAAATAAACCCCACAGTTCAACCGTATTCTAAGATAATGCTTTTGAACTGCATTACCATTATTTGGCATTATTTCATTTGTATTTGCTGAAAACTGGGAACATGGAGGACAAGAGAGATTTTAAAATAAGAGCACGTGCTGATTGATGTCTGTAATATTCCTTTCTTCTCTTCCTAGAAAAGAAATAGGAGTTCCTCCCCTCTTTGCCCCCCAAAGCAGACAACGGAGAAGACAGTCAGAATTCTGGGGGGCCACGTTCAATGGGAATAACGAAGAAAGCATTTAAATACATGGAGTGTGAAAAAAGAGAGGAGAAGCAGTTTGAAAGTATGGAGTGTGGAAAGAGCTTCAGTCGGAGTGGAACACTAAGAAGACATCAACAGCCTCACACTGGGGAGAAACCATTTAAATGCATGGAGTGTGGAAAGAGCTTCAGTCAAAGTGATAAACTTAGAATTCATCAACAGACTCACACTGGTGAGAAACCATTTAAATGCATGGAGTGTGGAAAGAGCTTCAGTCAAAGTGGAAACCTTAGAATTCATCAACGGACTCACACTGGTGAGAAACCATTTAAATGCATGGAGTGTGGAAAGAGCTTCAGTAGAAGTGACAGCCTTAATTTACATAATCAAACTCACACAGGGGGAAAAACATTTGAATGTACAGAGTGTGGAAAGAGCTTCAGTCGGAGTAGAAAACTTAGAATTCATCAACGGACTCACACAGGGGAAAAACAATTTGTATGCATGGAGTGTGGAAAGGGCTTCACTTCTAATGAAGTACTTAGAATTCATCAACGGACTCACACCGGGGAGAAACCCTTTAAATGCATGGAGTGTGGGACAAGCTTCAGTCAGAGTGGACACCTTAGAATTCATCAACGGAGTCACACAGGAGAGAAACCCTTTAAATGCATGGAGTGTGGAAAGAGCTTCAGTAGAAGTGACAGCCTTAATTTACATAATCAAACTCACACAGTGGAGAAACCATTTAAATGCATGGAGTGTGGAAAGAGCTTCGATGAGAGTGGAGACCTTAGAATTCATCAACGGACTCACATGGGGGAGAAACCATTTACATGTATAGAGTGTGGAAAGAGCTTCAGTCAGAGTGGACACCTTAGAATTCATCAACAGACTCACACAGGGGAAAAACCATTTAAATGCATGGAGTGTGGAAAGAGCTTCAGTCAGAGTGGACACCTTAAAATTCATCAACGGACTCACACGGGGGAGAAACCCTTTAAATGCATGGAGTGTGGGACAAGCTTCAGTCAGAGTGGACACCTTAGAATTCATCAACGGAGTCACACAGGAGAGAAACCCTTTAAATGCATGGAGTGTGGAAAGAGCTTCAGTAGAAGTGACAGCCTTAATTTACATAATCAAACTCACACAGCGGAGAAACCATTTAAATGCATGGAGTGTGGAAAGAGCTTCGATGAGAGTGGAGACCTTAGAATTCATCAACGGATTCACATGGGGGAGAAACCATTTACATGTATGGAGTGTGGAAAGAGCTTCAGTCAGAGTGGACACCTTAGAATTCATCAACAGACTCACACAGGGGAAAAACCATTTAAATGCATGGAGTGTGGAAAGAGCTTCAGTCAGAGGGGAGCGCTTAGAATTCATCAACGGACTCACACCGGGGAGAAACCCTTTAAATGCATGGAGTGTGGGACAAGCTTCAGTCAGAGTGGACACCTTAGAATTCATCAACGGAGTCACACAGGAGAGAAACCCTTTAAATGCATGGAGTGTGGAAAGAGCTTCAGTAGAAGTGACAGCCTTAATTTACATAATCAAACTCACACAGCGGAGAAACCATTTAAATGCATGGAGTGTGGAAAGAGCTTCGATGAGAGTGGAGACCTTAGAATTCATCAACGGACTCACATGGGGGAGAAACCATTTACATGTATAGAGTGTGGAAAGAGCTTCAGTCAGAGTGGACACCTTAGAATTCATCAACAGACTCACACAGGGGAAAAACCATTTAAATGCATGGAGTGTGGAAAGAGCTTCAGTCAGAGGGGAGCGCTTAGAATTCATCAAAGGACTCACACGGGAGAAACCATTTAAATGCATTGAGTGTGGGAAGAGCTTCATAGAATCATAGAATAGAATAGAATCATAGAATCATAGAGTTGGAAGAGACCACAAGGGCCATCCAGTCCAACCCCCTGCCAAGCAGGAAACACCATCAAAGCATTCCTGACAGATGGCTGTCAAGCCTCTGCTTAAAGACCTCCAAAGAAGGAGATTCCACCACACTCCTTGGCAGCAAATTCCACTGCCGAACAGCTCTTACTGTCAGGAAGTTCTTCCTAATGTTTAGGTGGAATTTTCTTTCTTGTAGTTTGAATCCTTTGCTCCGTGTCCGCTTCTCTGGAGCAGCAGAAAACAACCTTTCTCCCTCCTCTATATGACATCCTTTTATATATTTGAACATGGTTATCATATCACCCCTTAACCTTCTCTTCTCCAGGCTAAACATTCCTCATAAGGCATCGTTTCCAGGCCTTTGACCATTTTGGTTGCCCTCTTCTGGACATGTTCCAGCTTGTCAGTATCCTTCTTGAACTGTGCTGCCCAGAACTGGACACAGTACTCCAGGTGAGGTCTGACCAGAGCAGAATACAGTGGTACTATTACTTCCCTTGATCTAGATGCTATACTCCTATTGATGCAGCCCAGAATTGCATTGGCTTTTTTAGCTGCTGCATCACACTGCTGACTCATGTCAAGTTTGTGGTCTACCAAGACTCCTAGATCCTTTTCACATGTACTGCTCTCTAGCCAGGTGTCACCCATCATGTATTTGTGCCTTTCATTTTTTTTTTGCCCAAGTGTAGTACTTTACATTTCTCCTTGTTAAAATTCAACTTGTTTGCTTTGGCCCAGTTGTCTAATCTGTTAAGGTCATTCTGAAGTGTGATCCTGTCCTCTGGGGTGTTAGCCACCCCTCCCAATTTGGTGTCATCTGCAAACTTGCTCAGGATGCCCTCAAGCCCATCATCCAAGTCATTGATAAAGATGTTGAACAAGACTGGGCCCAAGACAGAACCCTGTGGCACCCCACTAGTCACTACTCTCCAGGATGAGGAGGAGCCATTGATGAGCACCCTTTGGGTTCGGTCAGTAAGCCAGTTACAAATCCACTGAATGGTAGCATTGTCTAGCCCACATTTTACCAGCTTCTTTACAAGAATATCATGGGGCACCTTGTCAAAGGTCTTGCTGAAATCAAGATAGGCTACATCCACAGCGTTCCCTTCATCTACCAGGCTTGTAATTCTGTCAAAAAATGAGATCAGATTAGTCTGACAAGACTTATTTTTCAGGAACCCATGCTGACTTTTAGTGATCACAGAGTTTCTTTCTAGGTGCTCACAGACTGTTTGCTTAATGATCTGCTCTAGAATCTTTCCTGGTATTGATGTCAGGCTGACTGGGCGGTAATTGTTTGGGTCCTCTCTTTTCCCCTTTTTGAAAATAGGGACAACATTTGCCTGTTCTCCAGGAATTTTCAAAGATTATTGCCAGTGGTTCTGAAATCACCTCTGCCAGTTCTTTTAATACTCTTGGATGTAGTTCATCTGGCACTGGAGACTTGAATACATCTAAAGTAGCCAAGTATTCTTGTACTACCTCCTTACTTATTCTGGGCTGTGTTTCCCCTGCTGAATCATCTGCTCCATATTCTTCAGGTCGGGCGTTGTTTTCTTTCTTGGAGAAGACTGAGGCAAATAAGGCATTGAGGAGTTCTGCCCTTTCTCTGTCCCCTGTTTGCATTTCACCATCTTCTCCTCTGAGTGACCCCACTGTTTCCTTGTTTTTCCTTTTGCTACGAACATACCCATAAAAGCCCTTTTTGTTGCTTTTAACCTCTCTGGCGAGCCTGAGTTCATTCTGTGCTTTAGCTTTTCTGACTTTGTCTCTACACGTGCTGGCTGTATGTTTGAATTCCTCTCTGGAGATTTCCCCCCTTTTCCATTTTTTGTACATATCCCTTTTAAATCTTAACTCAGTCAAAAGTTCTTTAGATAGCCAGCCTGGCTTCTTTAGGCACCTTCCATGTTTCCGTCTCATTGGTATTGCCTGAAGTTGTGCTTTTAATATCTCCCTTTTAACAAACTCCCAACCATCATGAACTCCCTTCCCTTTTAGTATTACTGTCCATGGGATTTCACCCAGCGTTTCCCTAAGTTTTCTGAAGTTGACTTTCTTAAAGTCTAGAATTTGGACCTTAGTATGCTTGGTTGCTCCTTTCCGCTGGATAATAAACTCCAGAAGAGCATGGTCACTCCCACCTAATGATCCTGCCACTTCTACCCCACTAACCAAGTCATCACTATTGGTTAGGACCAGATCTAAAATGGCTGATCCTCTTGTTGCTTCTCCCACTTTCTGGACAATGAAGTTGTCTGCAAGGCCAGTGAGGAATCTGTTCGACCTTATGCTCTTGGCTGAGTTTGACATCCAACAAATATCAGGATAGTTGAAATCCCCCATTACTACTATCTCACTTCCTTTGGAATGCTTGGCCATCTGTTCCAGGAAGGCATCATCTGTGTCCTCAGTTTGGCTTGGGGATCTATAGTAAACTCCCACAATGAGACCACTGTTGTTTTTCTCTCCCTTAATTTTGACCCAGATACTCTCAATTTGGCTTTGAAGTTTTAAATCCTGGATCTCTTCACAGGTATACACATCCCTAACATATAAAGCTACTCCTCCTCCCACTGAGAGTGGACTTCTTACACTCGAACAGGGTGGCCTCCAGGAGTTCCGGCCCCCATGGGTGCTCGTTCCAGGCGTGAGTTCCATGATTTAATAGAAATAATTGGATTTAAATTCATGGACATGCTTCAAAAGACGGAGCAGAAGATACTGCCCGGAATTCCAGCTTCTGAGTGATAAGAGAATCAAGGAAATACCACATCAAGGGGGAAAAAGAATGATATGGACGGAACGAAAAGGGAAGCGAAACTTTTCATTTTCTATACCTTAAGAAGCACTAACCACCTTCCCTGGACGGATGGACCTTAATATTTGGAACAAACGAGAAATTAGGAAATAAACTGTGTGGCTATTGGAGTTTATATAATAGAGGATTGACATTCTGTATGTTTTGGAAGCTGTTTTGCTAAGTATGTAAGAGCAAAACCTCCCCAGCTGGTTATATTTTCACTGGAGCTCGCTTAAATATTTTCTGGACAATTATAAGTGGATTTATGAGCCGTGACGCACTTTGCATTTGAACAAGATCAGAGCTGCCTAATTGAAGATTCAGGAGGCAGAGAGCAGCTAAAGGGCGGGGGAGCCATAAATCTGTTATAAGAAGAGTATGAATATTTCTATTTGGCTGTTCCCCGCCTGAAAAAGCTGCATTTCGGCAATCGGTGGACTTTTTGAGGAGAAGCTGGAACACGATATCTGAGATCTTCAAGATGGCATCTGCTCCTGCTTGAATGTCAGCGCGGCCAGAGAAGCACTCCAGTTTGTAAAAGGAGGATTTAAGGGGAGGCTGGACTGGAAAAAAAACCCACACAGGAAGAATGATTTTGTGTTAAATCTCGCTTGATGTCTATCTCAAAAGCTGCGACAAAAGAGGAAAATAACAACTAGAAGAATTGCTGGGGAAAGATCGGGACTATAATGGATTATAATGATAAGATTTTGAAATTTGGACTAGCATGGCAGGGAGTAGCGTTAGTCAGAATCCCCAGACTTTGAAGCATGGGAAGTCAAAAAATTTTTTTTTTATGATTTGGCATAATATTTGGTTTAATTGATATGTATTTGTATAATTTGAAATAATTGATATGATATAATTGGTATGTAATTGGAAAATTTAATAAATTGTTTTTGTTTGTTTTTTTAAATAGAGAGTGTACTTCTTACAAAACATCAACAAACTCATACAGGGGAGAAACCATAGAAGTGCTAGGGAATTAGATAGAGGTTCCGTTGTAGTGGATGTCTTCAAACCATCAAAATACTCGGAGTGTTAAGAGTTGTAAGAGTGGAAACTCTACAGGACATCAAAAGATGAGAAACGGTTTAAATAGAAGGAATGTGGAATATACATTGGTTATTAGAGTGTAGAACCTGTTTCTCTCCTAGTTGACAGGAAATGAATCTTAAATGAATGCAGCGTATGTGAGCTTCTGTTGTTTCTATGTAACATTGTCTAGAGATGTATTTAAAGTAATCAAGGTAACAATTCACAATAGTTAGCATAATATAATATTTAGTGTACTTTTAGATAGGGAGGGGGAGTGTGTGAGTCTGGAGTGTTGCTTCTGTTGTTTGGGGGAGGGAGTTGGAAATGTTTGTATCTGGGAATGAAGAGTTGCCCAAAGTGGAGCTGAGATTTGGAAGCAGAGTTATATTAATATTATAGAAATAGCAGCATCACTCCCACTGTTATAATTGCAATAATGGAACCATGAAAACACAGAAAGACTGAAATCACCTATTATTTAGATCTTTCCAATTACCGCCCAGTTTCAAATCTTCCATACCTGGGTAAGGTAAGTGAGAGAGCGGTTGCTGAACAGCTGGGTAGGTTTTTGGATGAAACATCGGCTCTGGATCCATTTCAGTCCGGCTTTCGCCCTGGTTATGGGACCGAGGCGGCTCTGGTCGCCCTAACATATTATCTCGTAGACAGCTGGATCAAGGCGGGTCGGGACTGCTGATTCTTTTAGATCTGTCAGCAGCCTTCAACATGGTTGATCACAAACTTTTAAACCACCGCCTTGCCGATGTGGGGATTCAGGGTACAGTCCGACAATGGCTGCGCCCCTTTATCTCAGGTCGGGGACAGAGGGTGGCGCTAGGGAAGGAGTTGTGGCCGCGGCACCCCTTGGTGTGTGGAGCACCACAGTTCAAGAAGTATACTGACAAGCTGGAACGTGTCCAGAAGAGGGCAACCAAAATGGTCAACGGCCTGGAAACGATGCCTTATGAGGAACGGCTTAGGGAAGAAAGGTTGTTTTCTGCTGCTCCAGGGAAGCGGACACGGAGGAATGGATTCCAACCACAACAAAGAAGATTCCACCTCAACATTAGGAAGAACTTCCTGACAGTAAGAGCTGTTCGGCAGTGGAATTGGCTACCAAGGAGTGTGGTGGAGTCTCCTCCTTTGGAGGTCTTTAAGCAGAGGCTTGACAGGCATATGTCAAGAATGCTTTGATGGTGTTTCCTGCTTGGCAGGGGGTTGGACTGAATGGCCCTTGTGGTCTCTTCCAACTCTATGATTCTATGATCCTATGACTCTTCAGGCCCTTCCAGTTCTCAGATTCTGTGGTGCTATGGCTCTTCAAAGGGGCAGTGGGGAGAAAGGGGAAAGGAGGGGGGAGAGCCCTGGATCTGGAGATCGCCACCCCATGCAGAGGACATAAAATAAGTGGGGAGAGAGAGGGAGAGAGAGATGAAGGGGGAATGTCACCTTCGTGCCCCACAGGACTTTTTGGGAGGTGGGGGGGGTCTCTTTCCCTGCCGCCTCCGGGAATCGAACCTGGGGGATTATCAGGAAAGAAACAGGATATTCAGAGCTTGTTTGGAAGGAGGAGAATTTGTGTCTTCTGGGAGGGAGGGGGGCGTCACTCATTCCTCCCCAAGGGTCAGTGAGCTCCGCTTCCTAGAGAGGCAGGGAGGTGGGGAGGGGGAGGGGCCTCCATTCACATTCCCGGAAGAGGAGCAAGTCGGCAGAGGGGGAGGGGAAAAGGTGCAAAATATATCTCTATATATTGTGGGGGGCGGGAGAGAGATAAAGATGCGCTTTTGCTCTCCCTGAATCTGCAAACAGGACTGTTGGGAAGGGAGGGAGGGCTTTTGGGCGGGGGGGGGGAGGAGGAAGGAAAGTAGGGGAGTTCCCCCCTCCCCTCCCTTCTGTGGATCAGAAGATCCCCCCCCCGCCCTTTATATGACAGGAAAGGAAAGAGAAGAGCGAGGGGGGGGATTTGCAGCGCCCCCTCCGCTTGAGAGTCAAGAGATGCTCAGCTGCCTTGCCCACCCCCCATTGGGAGGCCCCCAATCCCTGAGGCGCCACAATCCTGGCTCCCCTTTGGGTGGAGATTCAGAGAGGGAGTCCATGGAAGGGTTAAAGGGGGAGGGTGGGCCTCTGGGCAAAGGGGAGACACAGGGGCGGAGGGAGGAGGGCAGAGGAAGTTGGGGGGCAGAGAGAGGGAGGGAGGGAAGCCATCTTGGAGAAAGAGAGAGAGACTTGGGGGCTGCCTGCCTTGACTTCTCCCTTTTGCCTAGAAACCTCCTTCGAGTATTATTATTATTATGTCACTCCACCTAAGTTGTTATCTTTTATAGTTTGGCATGAGAACAAAAATAAAATACATATAACACCAACCTGAGTGAGCGAACATATAAAAAAAGAAAAGGGAAAAGGAAAGAAAGGGAAAATAAAATAAAATTCCCCCTTATTTCAGAATCATATATAACCACAGTTTTGACTTCCTGTTAATCCCTAATGCATAAATTATATTTTAAACATGAATGTATTCCCGTTGTTATATATTCCACTAACTATTACTACATTCTTACAACAGTATGTATCCTTCATATTATTGTCCAACTCATTCTTTCTCCACTATCACTCAAATGCCGGCTATATATTCCCACTATATAAGATCTCACGTCTGTAGGATTTAAGAGATTGGGAAGATTGCTATGGAAATAGGTGGGGTACCGTGTTTGCCCCTCAAAAGCCTGCATTATTATTATTGCAATTTCAATTGTTGTTGTTATTTATTTATTCAACCTATTAGTTTCTTTCTCTTATCCAGGGCAGCCCAAAGTGACATACAACCTATATTTATTGTTGCTGTTCTTGTTCCTGTTGTTGTTATGTTCCACGGTGACACTCCAAGGTCATAATAATAATAATAATAATAATAATAATAATAATAATAATAATAATAATAATAATGGTTTCCCCAGCCATTCTGGGCGGCTTACAACAGAAGTATTAAAATACAATAATTTATTAAACATTAAAAGCTTACCTAAACAGAGCTGCCTTCAGATGTCCTCTAAAAGTCTGGTAGTTGTTTTTCTCTTTGACCTCTGGTGGGAGGGCGTTCCACAGGGCGGGCGCCACCACCGAGAAGGCCCTCTGCCTGGTTCCCTGTAACTTTGCTGCTCGCAGCGAGGGAACCGCCAGAAGGCCCTCGGTGCTGGACCTCAGTGTCCGGGCAGAACAATGGGGGTGAGATGGGTCACCTTCAAAGGTAGTGCCACATAGAGCGCATTGCAGTAGTCCAAGCGAGAGATAACTAGAGCATGCACCACTCTGGTGAGACAGTCTGCGGACAGGTAGGGTCTCAGCCTGTGTACCAGTTGGAGCTGGTAGACAGCTGCCCTGGACACAGAATTGACCTGCGCCTCCATGGACAGCTGTGAGTCCAAAATGACTCCCAGGACCAGGGAGTCCCCCACACCTGCCTGCCTCCTGTCCCCCACAAACAGTACTTCTGTCTTGTCAGGATTCAATCTCAATATCTTAGCCACCATCCAACCTCCAACCTCTGATTTGAAAGAGAGGTAGAGCTGGGTATCATCCGCATACTGATGAACACCCAGCCCAAACCCCCTGATGACTCTGGGATAAATATAAATATTATGTGATTAAATAAAGGAACTGGATATGACTCAGGCGGAAACATCACTGGTTCCACTTCCTTTCTCCAGAGGAATCTTCCTTTTCTTTCCCACAATCAGTATTCTTCACCTTTACTATTCACCTTTTCAGCGTCACACATATTTTTATATTGTGATCTTCAGATGAAGATAAATATACAAATTTAATAAATAGTTTCCAGTAGGAGCAAAGGGGGAAGAACAGTGAGAGAGGCTTGGACTGGGATTCAGTGGCAGGAGGCAGGTGTGAGACTCGGCGGCATATAATTATTACCAATAGTAATTGGGGTGGGCGTTTCAATCTGGGATTCCCAGCACTTAGGCGCCAGCTGCTTTCCTTCTGCATCTCCAGCTCTCTCCATGCAATAATGCAAGGCTGAGAGATGGAGGTCCAACCCCAAGAACTTTCTCCTACCTGAGCACTCCTTCAACCAACCACAAACACCAAGCCTTGTCACTAGGCTTATATATGGGTCTCCCAAAATGGTCAATATGCACCTCCAGAGGCCAAAGGGACCGTGCAGGTGACTAATAAACATCTAGAGGTCGAAGGGGACAAAATGTGGCCTAAGGGGTGGGGGATTATTGTGCAGAAGATGAAGAACTTCATGATGAACTTAGGACCCTGATGAATAGTGGGCATAGGAAAGGGAGATTTATAAACTGTGGAGTTTATAAAAAGTAAACTCCAGAGTTCAAGTGTATTCTAAGATAATGCTACTTCCTTAACGCTGATTAAGGGTTATGAAAGGCTGATGAGGCATTACAATTATTTAACATTATTTCATTTGCCTTTCTTAAACATTTGGAACATATGGAGGACAGGAGAGAATGTATGAGATGTCAAAATAAGAGCAGGTATTGATTGGTGTGTAATATTCATTTGTTTTCTTCCTAGAAAACAAATAGGATTTCCTCCCCTCTTCACTCTCCAAAGAAGACAATGGAGAAGGCCGCCAGAAATCTGGGGGGCCATTTCAATGCAGATAACGGAGAAGCCATTAAAAAACAATTTAAATGTATTGAGTGTGGAAAGAGCTTCAGTGCGAGTGGAAACCTTAGAAACCATCAACGGACGCACACGGGGGAGAAACCATTTGAATGTCTGGAGTGTGGAAAGAGCTTCACTGATAATGGATATCTTAGAATTCATCAACGGACTCATACAGGAGAGAAACCATATAAATGTATTGAGTGTGGAAAGAGCTTCAGTCGGAGTGGAACACTAAGAATTCATCAATGGACGCACACGGGGGAGAAACCATTTGAATGTCTGGAGTGTGGAAAGAGCTTCACTGACAGTGGATATCTTAGAATTCATCAACGGACTCACACAGGAGAGAATCCATTTAAATGTCTGGAGTGTGGAAAGAGCTTCACGGAGAGTGTAAAAATTAGAATTCATCAACGGACTCACACAGGAGAGAAACTATTTAAATGCATGGAGTGTGGAAAGAGCTTCAGTCAGAGTGAAACACTAAGAATTCATCAACGGACGCACACGGGGGAGAAACCATTTGAATGTCTGGAATGTGGAAAGAGCTTCACTGACCCTAGAAATCTTAGCATTAATCAACAGACTCACACAGCAGAGAAACCATTTAAATGCATGGAGTGTGGAAAGAGCTTCACGGAGAGTGGAACACTAAGAATTCCTCAACGGACGCACACGGGGGAGAAACCATTTAAATGTCTGGAGTGTGGAAAGAGCTTCAATAACAGTGGAAAGCTTAGAATTCATCAACGGACTCACACAGGAGAGAAACCATTTCAATGTATTGAGTGTGGAAAGAGCTTCAGTCAGAGTGAAAAACTAAGAACTCATCAACGGACACACACGGGGGAGAAACCATTTGAATGTCTGGAGTGTGGAAAGAGCTTCACTGACAGTGGAAATCTTAGAATTCATCAACGGATTCACACAGGAGAGAAACCATTTAAATGTCTGGAGTGTGGAAAGAGCTTCAGTAGAAGTGACAGCCTCAATTTATATAATCGAACTCACACAGGGGAGAAACCCTTTGAATGCATGGAATGTGGAAAGAGCTTCAGTCAGAGTGGAGTTCTTGCAGACCATCAACAAATTCATGCTGGGGAGAAACCATGTAAGTCCTAGGGAAGTGGATCGAGGTTCAGTTGTAGTGGAAGTCTTACAAACCACCTAAAGACTCTGAGGCGTAAGAGCTGTAAGAGTGGAAACTCTACAAGCCATGAATTAACTCAAAGAAGGGAAATGGTTTAAATAGAAGGATTGTGGATTCTGCTTTGGTTATTATGGAACGCTTTTTAAAGTGTAGAACCTCTTTCTCTCCGAATTGACACTTTCCTTCACATCAGTGACAGGAAATCAATCTTAAATGAATGCAGTGTGTGTGAGCTTCTGTTGTTTGTATGTAACATTGTCTAGACATGTTTTTAAAGTAATGAGGGTAACATTTCACAATAGTAAGCATAATAATATATTTCATGTACTGTTAGATAGGGAGGGGGAGTGTGTGAGTCTGGAGTGTTGCTTCTGAATGAGAATGGATTGAGAGTGAGCTGGTTTGGGGGTTTGGGGGAGGGAGTTGGAAATGTTTCTTTCTGGGAATGGAGAGTTTCCCAAAGTGGAGCTGAGACTGGGGATGTTGCTTTGGAAGCAGAGTTAGATTAATATTATAGGAACAGCAGCATCACTCCCACTGTTATGATTGCAATAATGGAACCATGAAGACACAGAAAGACTGAAAGCACCTCCTTATATGCCCAAGGTAATCTTGACAACCCTCATCTATTCTTTTGATTTATAGATATATTGTGTATAGATATATTTGGTGGCAGGAGACATTCCTCCAACTCCACCAGCTGCCCCAAGGCAGGAGCCCCCTCTGGGCCCTGAGGGTGGAAAGCCTCCCTCCCCCTTTGCAACTGGACATGATCCGAGGGCAGTGATGGTGAACCTTTTAGAGACCGAGTACCCGAAAATTCCTAAACCGAGGTTCCACTGTATTGCATTATATTCTTCATTAAATTATCTTTCCACTGATATGTTATGGTATAACTCAGTGCTTTTTTTCCTTTAAAAATGTTTAGGGTGTCCTAACCAATAGTGATGACTTGGTTAGTGGGGTAGAAGTGGCAGAAAACAACATTTCACCCTCCTCTATATGACATCCTTTGATATCTTTGAACATGGCTATCATATCATCCCTTAACCTTCTCTTCTCCAGGCTAAACATACCCAGCTCCCTAAGCCGTTCCTCATAAGGCATCGTTTCCAGGCCTTTGACCATTTTGGTTGCCCTCCTCTGGACACGTTCCAGTTTGTCAGTATCCTTCTTGAACTGTGGTGCCCAGACTGGACACAGTACTCCAGGTGAGGTCTGACCAGAGCAGAATACAGTGGTACTATTACTTCCCTTGATCTAGATGCTATACTCCTATTGATGCAGCCCAGATTGCATTGGCTTTTTTTAGCTGCTGCATCACACTGTTGACTCATGTCAAGTTTGTGGTCTACCAAGACTCCTAGATCCCCTCGGAACTGTTTTCTTTCAGGATCCCCCACGAATCTAAGCCACATTACTGTAATGTAAACATTTATCCCAAGAAAATAAGGATGTTTTAAAGGGTAGAGGTAAAGGGCCCCTGGCCATTAGGTCCAGTTGTGGACGATTATGGGGTTGCAGCACTCATCTCGCTTTACTGGCCGAGGGAGCTGGCGTACAGCTTCCAGGTCATGTGGCCAGCATGACTAAGCCGCTTCTGGTGAAGCAGAGCAGAGCAATTGGTTCCGAACCGCTGACCTTCCGATTGGCAAGCCCTAGGCTCAGTGGTCCCATGAAAGGGTAAAGGTAAAGGGCCCCCTGACCATTTATCCCAATAAATATCCCAAAATAGGATGTCCTATTTCATTACTACTACTACTCCTCTGGTTGGCTTCCGAGAGAGAGAGAGAGAGAGAGAGAGAGAGAGAGAGA
The DNA here is from genome assembly GCF_963506605.1 of Zootoca vivipara. NCBI lineage: Eukaryota > Metazoa > Chordata > Lepidosauria > Squamata > Lacertidae > Zootoca > Zootoca vivipara. The sequence goes on from NC_083277.1 coordinate 684,228, forward strand.
GAGAGAGAGAATTGTAATAAAACATTTAACATTAAACATCTTCAGAATGCTTTGTGGATCGACCCAAACAACAGGATTCAAGTTACAAGAAAGGCAACTCCGACTCAATGTCAGGAAGAACTTTCTGGCAGTTAAGAGCTGTTTGACAGTGGAACGGTCTCTCTCCTACCTTGGAGGGCCACCTGTCTTAGATGTTTGAGTTGAGATTCCTGCATTGCAGGGGGTTAGACTAGATGACCCTTGGGTGTAGCTTCCAGCTCTACAATTCTATGGTTTAATGTACAGTGGTGTCTCGCTAGATGAATTTAATTCGTTCCAGGACTCAATTAATCCTACGAAAAATTCGTCTAGCAAGTCGCGGTTTCCCATAGGAATGCATTGAAACTTAATTAAGGGACAGGGACCCAGGTGGCGCTGTGGTTAAACCACTGAGCCTAGGGCTTGCTGATCAGAAGGTCGGCGGTTCAAATCCCTGTGACGGGGTGAGCTCCCGTTGCTCGGTCCCAGCTCCTGCCAACCTAGCAGTTCGAAAGCACGTCAAAATGCAAGTAGATAAATAGGTACCGCTACAGCGGGAAGGTAAACGGCGTTTCCATGTGCTGCTCTGGTTTGCCAGAAGCGGCTTTGTCATGCTGGCCACATGACCTGGAAGCTGTACGCCGCCTCCCTCGGCCAATAATGCGAGATGAGCGTGCAACCCCAGAGTCGGTCACGACTGGACCTAATGGTCAGGGGTCCCTTTACCTTTACCTTTACGGGCTCCGGGGGAGTGGCGGCAGTGGCACTTGCTCTCTTGGCTCGCGGAAGGCAGGCAGTGCGGGGGAAGGGTGCTTGCTCGGGGAAGGCAGGCAGGCAGGCGCCCTTCCCCCGCACCGCCGCACCTTATGGCTCGGGATCTCCAAAATGTTATTCTTTGTGGACCTTAAGATACACCGTGGGGCATACCAGGAGAGGCGGTCCTGTATGTACGAGGGCTTTAAAGGTCAAAACCAACACCTTAAATCTGATCCTGTACTCCACCGAGAGCCAGTGCAGCTGGTAAAACACTGGATGAATATGGTCCCACAGCAGGGACCCCGTAAGGAACCTCGCTGCGTCATTCTGCACCCGCTGGAGTTTCTGGGGCAGCTTCAGGGGCAGCCCTGCGTAAAGTGAGTTACGATAATCAAGCCTGGAGGTGACCATCACATGGACCACTGTGGCCAGATCAGGGCGAGAACGGTAAGGGACCAACTGTTTAATGTGGCGGAGATGGAAAAATGCCACCTTACCGTAGCTATGGCTGCAACCAAACTCTTGACAGAAGGCGCTGGCACTAATTAAGCCCCCACAACAGATGGGAATTGGCCCCCCAACCCCATGTCGTCCCGACCCAGCCAGAGGACCTCTGTCTTCGAAGGACTTAACTTCAACCGGCTCCCACCTAGCCGTTGAGCCACAGCTTCCAAACACCTGGTCAGTGTGTCCGGGGCCGAGGCAGGGTGGTTGTCCACCAGCAGATAAATCTGGGTGTCATCAGCATATTGATGGCAACCCAGCCCAAAACTCTGGACAATCTGAGCAGGGGGACGCATGAAGATGTTAAAAAGCATCGGGGAAAGGATTGTGCCCTGCGGCACTCCACACACTAAGGAGTCCTGTGGCCACAACTCCTTCCCTAGCGCCACCCTCTGTCCCCGACCTGATATAAAGGGGCGCAGCCATTGTCGGACTGTGCCCTGAATCCCCACATCGGCAAGGCGGTGGTCTAAAATTTTGTGATCGACCATGTTGAAGGCTGCTGACAGATCTAAAAAGAATCAGCAGTCCCGACCCGCCTTGATCTAGTCTACGGAGATCATCTGTTAGGGCGACCAGAACCATCTCGGTCCCATGATCAGGGCGAAAGCCGGACTGAAATGGATCCAGAGCCGAAGTTTCATCCAGAAACCTACGCAGCTGATCGGCAACCGCTCTCTCAATTACCTTACCCAGGTATGGAAGATTCGAAACCGGGCGGTAATTGGAAAGATCTAAATAATAGGTGCTTTCAGTCTTTCTGTGTCTTCATGGCTGCATCATTGCAATGATAACAGTGGGAGTGATGCTGCTGTTCCTATAATATAATCTAACTCTGCTTCCAAAGCAACACCCCCCAGTCTCAGCTCCACTTTCTGAAACTCTCCATTCCCAGATAAAAACATTTCCAACTCCCTCCCCCAAACACCAAAACCAGCTCACTCTCAGTCCGTCCTCATTCAGAAGCAGCACTCCAGACTCACACACTCCCCCTCCCTATCTAACACTACATTCAATATTATATTATGCTTACCTATTGTGAATTGTTACCTTCATTACTTTAAATACATGTCTAGACAATGTTGTATACTGCGTTTCTCAAATTTTAGGATGTGCCTGTAAAATAAGCCATGGCACAATTTTCATGCGTTGAAAAAATATAAGACATACCCCGAAAATAAGCCGTAGTGCTAAGTGTAGTTCTGGAGGGCCTCGCCAAAACACCGAGCAGCGCCGCGTGGAGCCCCGAGCCAGCAGGACCCAGCTGAAGCGCCGACAAAGCGCCCGGCAGCGCCGCACAGAGTGCCCCGAGCCGCAGGAGGAGGAGGAGGATTCAAAGTGCTACAGAGCACTGCTGGGTTCCGCTGGCTCGGGGTGCTCCACGTGGTGCTGCTGGGCGCTTTGTCGGCGCTTCAGCGGGTCCCGCTGGCTCGGGGCTCCATGCGGCGGGCGCTGCTGGGCGCTTTGTCGGCGCTTGAGCAGCAGCAGCAATTTACCAGTTAGTAAAAAATAATAATAAGACACCCCCTGAAAATATGCCATAGGCTTATTTTCTTGAGTAAAATAAATATAAGACGGTGTCTTAAAATGTGAGAAACAGGTACAAACAACAAAAGCTCACATATGCTGCATGCATTTAAGATTCATTTCCTGTCAACTAGGAGAGAAACAGGTTCTACACTCTAATAACCAAAGTATATTCCACATTCCTTCTATTTAAACCGTGTCTCTTCTTTTGATGGCCTGTAGAGTTTCCACTCTTACAACTCTTTTTTTTTTCAAAGATAAATTTTTATTCATTTTTTCATAATCATATTAGCAAACATTCATATTACAAATAATTCAACCTATATGACTTCCTTCCAACCCATAAGTGGTAAATTCTGTCAATCCTACTTCGTATTTTCTATTTACAACAGACTCAAGACACTGTAGGCGTTATGTTGCTACCCCTAATGCTCTCATACCCATATAATTTCCTTTAGCATACTCTATAAATTTACTCCATTCAGCTTGGAACTTCGCATCGTCCGAATCACGTACTCTGTGTGTTAATTTGGCTAATTCCATAAATTCAAGAACCTTCGATTGCCACTCTTCTATAGATGGTATATCATTTGTTTTCCACTTCTGGGCAATGAGAATCCTGGCTGCCACTGTGGCGTACATAAAGAATCTTAAATCGGATTTTGGGATTTCCTTATCGACTAGACCCAACAAGAAAGCCTCAGGCTTCCTCAGAAAGGTAAGTTTCAAAAAAAATTTAAGTTCGTTATAAACCAGATCCCAATGTTTTTTTATCCTATCACACCCCCACCACATGTGGAAAAATTCCCCCACCGACGTTCTGCATTTCCAACACCATTTGTTCTGGTTCCTGTACATCTTAGAAAGTTTTGCTGGCGTTAAGTACCAGCGGTATACAAGTTTCATTACATTCTCCTTCAATACAGTACAGGCTGTAAAATTTATATTTTGTTTCCACAGTTTTGACCACATATCGGATGGGATGTTGTGCCCGAAGTCTTTGGCCCATTTGATCATAGAGTCCTTGACAGCCTCATCCATGGTATGCCAGTCCAAAAGTAAATTGTACATTTTGGATAGCAATTTGTAATTGCTGCCTAATAGCTCAATTTGAAATCTGGATTTCTTATCTTCAAAGCCGAATTCTTTTTTATCCTTATTAAATAAATCATTTATTTGATAATATTGCAGCCATCCTGCTAATTTGTCTTTAATTTGATCATATGTTTTTAATTTGTGACCTTCAATTGTTCTGATAACGATGTCTTCATAGGTAAGGCCCTTCTTATCCATGTTGATCTTTCGAATGGCTAATACGTTTAGAGGGGACACCCACAGGGGCATTTTCTTTTCCAATAGGGCCTTATTACGATCCCATACTTCAAGTAATGATCGTCTAAATATATGGTTAGTGAATCCCTTGTGGGCTTTCGCCTTGTTATGACAGAGGTATGCATGCCACCCAAAGCGGTTTGTGTAACCTTCAAGGTCCAGTAGATCTGCGTTCTCCAACAAGATCCAGTCCCTTAGCCATACAAGGCATGCTGCCTCATAATAAAGTTTTAAGTCAGGCAAAGCAAATCCTCCTCTCTCTTTTTTATCAACCAAGATTTTTAGCTTAATCCTGGGTTTTTTCCCTAGCCATACAAACTTTGATAATACTCTTTGCCAATCTTTAAATTGGGAGACTCCTTTAACTATAGGGATATTCTGGAAGTGAAATAATAGTCTTGGTAAGATGTTCATTTTGATGACCGCAATTCTACCCCAAAAGGATAGCTTCAAATTTTTCCAGTTGTCTAGATCTTTCTTAATATCTTTCCAGGCCGGATCATAATTATCTTGAAACAAATTTAAATTTTTTGACGTTAACCAGATTCCTAAATATTTTATCTTTTTAGCACACAATATACCAATTTGTTTTTCTATCTCTTCACTCTTCTCTCTTCTAATATTTTTCAAAATCATTTTAGTCTTTGTCTTATTAATTTTGAAGCCTGCTACCTGTCCGAATTCTTCCATAATCTTTAGAGCTTCTGGTAAGCTAGTTTCGGGTTGTTCCACCGTCAGAGCCAGATCGTCGGCGAACGCCTTAACTTTATATTCTTTATTCCCGAGCTTGATTCCCCTTATTTCCGCTGTGTTTCTCAAGCGATTATTCAAGACCTCGATTACCGTTATGAATAGCAATGGTGATATGGGGCATCCTTGCCTGGTCCCTTTTGAAATATTAAATTTGTCTGATAGATTGTTATTTATGATTAGCCTTGCTGATTGATCCGAGTAAATTGCCCTGATGCCTCTCATAAACATATCTCCTGTCTCCATTTCTTTTAGATTATTCAACATGAAATACCAGGAGACGTTGTCAAACGCCTTCTCCGCGTCGACGAACAGAAGCGCTGCTTGTTTCTCATTTCTTACCTCTAAATATTCAATTATGCTTATAATGTTTCTGATGTTTTCCTTCATTTGGCGGCCCGGTAAAAAGCCCGCCTGGTCTCTGTGTATTATCGCATTTAATACATGTTTTGATCTATCAGCCAAGATGTCTGCGAATAATTTGTAATCATTGTTTAATAAAGAAATGGGCCTGTAATTCTTAACATTTTGAGAATCTGTATCTTTTTTTGGAATCAACGTAATGAAGGCTTCCTTCCAGGTGTTTGGTATCGTCCCCGTGTTGAGAATATTATTCATCACTTCACACAATATTGGTGCAATTTGGGTAACTAATACTTTGTAATATTTAGCCGAAATGCCATCGGGGCCAGGCGCTTTGCCCAATTTCATCTTATTAATAGCTTTTTCTACTTCTTGGATTGAAATTTCTTTATTCAACAGATCTTTATTTTCTTTTGATATCTTTTGGAGGCCGAATGATCGAATGTAATTTTCTATTTTCTTTTTATCTTCTTTTTCTTTCCTATATAATTCTCTATAATATCTTTGAAAAACATTTCTTATTTCTTTGGGGTCGACTATTTCAGCACCTTCTTCTTTAATTTTGATGATTGTACTCTGTTTCTGCCACATCTTTATCTGCCATGCCAATAGTCTGCCCGACTTATTCGCTGATTCAAAATTTTTTTTGTCTTAACCATTTAATTTTCCATTCGACCTCCTGATTAACTAGCATTGATAACTGTGTTTGTAATCTTGAAATGGTCTGTTTTAAAGATTCATCTTTTGGTGAAATAATTAGTCGCTTTTCACACTGTGTTAATTGTATCAAAATTTATTCTTTTCTCTTCCCTCTTTCTTTAACTTTGTGGCTATTTTTTTGTATCAGGAACCCCCTCATAACCGCTTTACTAGCGTCCCAGACAATGTCGATGGGAGTTTCTTTATTTAAATTCCATTTGAAATAGTCCATAATTGTTTCTTTGGCTTTCTCGACTATCTTATTATCATTGAAAAGGGTCTCATTTAATCTCCACTCTTACAACTCTTAACACTCCGAGTCTTTTGATCGTTTAAAGACATCCACTACAACGGAATCTCTATCTAATTCCCTAGCTTTTCTTTTTTCTTTTTTTAAAAAAACCAATTCATTAAATTTTCCAATTACAAACCAATTATATCATATCAATTATTTCAAATTATACAAATACATATCAATTAAACCAAATATTATGCCAAATCATAATTTTATTTACTTATTTATTTTGGACTTCCCATGCTTCAATGTCTGGGGATTCTGAGTAATGCTACTCCCTGCCATCCTAGTCCAAATTTCAAAATCTTATCATTATAATCCAAAAGAAGGTATAAAAACAGATTTGGTGATCTGCTTAATTTAAAGAATGCATGAAGAGAGAAAATTATTAAAGATAGGGAGAAGTTACATTATTATTAGGGAATTAGGGCGAAAACAAGCAAATGAAGAAAAAGATGGATAAATGATAAGTCGACAATCGGAAGTTTTTTAGAGCTTAATTTTAAATGTTTTTTTCTTTATTCCCCCTGTTTTCCTTCTTCTTCTCTTTTTTCTCTCTTCTCCTCTCTCCCTTTTTGTTTCCCCTCTATATCTTCCTCTCTCCTACCTTTCTAGATCCTGCTATTTTGTTTTAGTTTTGCTGTATTGGAACAATTTTTCTTTGATATTTGAGGATACCAAAAGGATAACTTTACATAATTTTGTAAAGATATGTCTATTTGGGAAATTATGTTGTTTATGTATTTTATGTTCTGTTTGTCTATTTGTGTTATGTTATATTATGTTTTGTTATATTTCATTATATTATAATTTGTTAAGTTATGCTATGTTATTTTTCTTTATTACTATGATGATACGCTAATGTTCACTACGGTTTAACGATTTAAATAAAGATTTTGTTTTGTTTGTTTTTTAAAAAAATGCCTGGGGATTCTGAGCAACGCTACTCCCTGCCATCCTAGTCCAAATTTCAAAATCTTATCATTATAATCCATTATAGTCCCGATCTTTTCCCAGCAATTCTTCTAGTTGTTATCTTCCTCTTTTGTCGCAGCTTTTGTGATAGACATGAAGCGAGATTTAACACAAAATCATTCTTCCCGTGTGGGTTTTTTGTCCAGTCCAGCCTCCCCATAAATCCTCCTTTTACAAACTGGAGTGCTTCTCTGGCCGCGCCGACATTCAAGCAGGAGCAGACGCCATCTTGAAGATCTCAGATATCGTATTCCAGCTTCTCCTCAAAAAGTCCACCGATTGCCGAAATGCAGCTTTTTCAGGCGGGGAACAGCCAAATAGAAATATTCACACTCTTCTTATAACAGATTTATGGCTCCCCCGCCCTTTAGCTGCTCTCTGCCTCCTGAATCGTCAATTAGGCAGCTCTGATCTTGTTCAAATTCAAAGTGCGTCACGGCTCATAAATCCACTTATAATTGTCCAGAAAGTATTTAAACGAGATCCAGTGAAAATATAACCAGCTGGAGAGGTTTTGCTCTTGCATACTTAGCAGAACAGCTTCCAAAAACATACAGAATGTCAATCCTCTATTATATAAACTCCAATAGCCACACAGTTTATTTCCTAATTTCTCGTTTGTTCCAAATATTAAGGACCATCCGTCCAGGGAAGATGGTTAGTGCTTCTTAAGGTATAGAAAAAACAGTTTTGCTTCCCTTTTCGTTCCGTCCAGATCATTTTTTTCCCCCTTGATGTGGTATTTCCTCGATTCACTTATCACTCAGAAGCTGGAATTCCGGGCAGTATCTTCTCCTCCGTCTTTTGAAGCATGTCCATGAATTTAAATCCAATTATTTCTCTTAAATCCTGGAACTCGCGTCTGGAACGAGCACCCATGAGGGCCGGAACTCCTGGAGGCCACCCTGTTCGAGTGTAAGAAGTCCACTCTCAGTGAAGCTCTTCCCACACTCAATGCATTTAAATGGTTTCTCCCCTGTGTGAGTCCTTTGATGAATTCTAAGCTCTCCACTCTGACTGAAGCTCTTTCCACACTCTATACAGTTAAATGGTTTTCCTTGTGTGAGTCTGTTTATGTATTCTTAGTGTTCCACTACAAGTGAAGCGCTTTCCACACTCCATACATTCAAATGGTTTTTTCCGTGTGGGTTTGTTTATGTAAATTAAGGCTGTCACTTCTACTGAAGCTTTTTCCACACTCCATGCATTTAAATGGTTTCTCCCCCGTGTGAGTTTGATGATGGTTAGTCAATGCTCTACCATCAATAAAGCTCTTTCCACATTCCATGCATTTAAATGGTTTCTCCCCCATGTGAGTCTGTTGATGAATTCTAAGGTGTCCACTCTGACTGAAGCTCTTTCCACACTCAATACATTTAAATGGTTTCTCTCCTGTGTGAGTCCGTTTATGAATTCTAAGATATCCACTGTCAGTGAAGCTCTTTCCACACTCCAGACATTCAAATGGTTTCTCCCCCGTGTGTGTCCGTTGATGAATTCTAAGCTTTCCACTGTTATTGAAGCTCTTTCCACACTCCATACATTTAAATGGTTTCTCCCCCGTGTGTGTCCGTTGATGAATTCTAAGTTTTCCACTCTGACTGAAGCTCTTTCCACACTCCATGCATTTAAATGGTTTCTCCCCTGTGTGAGTCCGTTGATGAATTCTAAGGTGTCCACTCTCACTGAAGCTCTTTCCGCACTCCATACATTTAAATGGTTTCTCCCCTGTGTGAATCCGTTGATGAATTCTAAGGTGTCCATTGCGACTGAAGCTCTTTCCACACACCAGGCATTTAAATGGTTTCTCCCCCGTATGAGTCCGTTGATGAGTTCTAAGTACTTGATTAGAAGTGAAGCCCTTTCCACACTCCATGCATACAAATGGTTTCTCCCCTGTGTGAGTCCGTTGATGAATTCTAAGATTTCTACTCTGACTGAAGCTCTTTCCACACACTATACATTCAAAGAGTTTTCCCCCTTTGTGAGTTTGATTATGTAAATTAAGGCTGTCACATCTGCTGAAGCTCTTTCCACATTCCTTACATTTAAATGGTTTCTCCCCTGTGTGAGTTTGATGATGAATTGTAAGGTGTCCACTCGCACTGAAGCTCTTTCCACACTCCATACATTTAAATGCTTTCTCCCCTGTGTGAGTCCGTTGATGAATTCTAAGGTGTCCATTGCGACTGAAGCTCTTTCCACACACCAGGCATTTAAATGGTTTCTCCCCTGTGTGAGTTTGATGGTGGTTAGTCAATGCTGTACCATCAATATAGCTCTTCCCGCACTCCATACATTTAAATGGTTTCTCCCCTGTGTGAATCCGTTGATGAATTCTAAGGTGTCCATTGCGACTGAAGCTCTTTCCACACACCAGGCATTTAAATGGTTTCTCCCCCGTATGAGTCCGTTGATGAGTTCTAAGTACTTGATTAGAAGTGAAGCCCTTTCCACACTCCATGCATACAAATGGTTTCTCCCCCATGTGAGTCTGTTGATGAATTCTAAGGTGTCCACTCTGACTGAAGCTCTTTCCACACTCCAGACATTTAAATGGTTTCTCTCCTGTGTGAGTCCGTTTATGAATTCTAAGATATCCACTGTCAGTGAAGCTCTTTCCACACTCCAGACATTCAAATGGTTTCTCTCCCATGTGTGTCCGTTGATGAATTCTAAGCTTTCCACTGTTATTGAAGCTCTTTCCACACTCCATACATTTAAATGGTTTCTCCCCTGTGTGAGTCCGTTGATGAATTCTAAGATATCCACTCGCACTGAAGCTCTTTCCACACTCCATACATTTAAATGGTTTCTCCCCTGTGTGAGTCCGTTGATGAATTCTAAGGTGTCCACTCTCACTGAAGCTCTTTCCGCACTCCATACATTTAAATGGTTTCTCCCCTGTGTGAATCCGTTGATGAATTCTAAGGTGTCCATTGCGACTGAAGCTCTTTCCACACACCATGCATTTAAATGGTTTCTCTCCCGTATGAGTCCGTTGATGAGTTCTAAGTACTTGATTAGAAGTGAAGCCCTTTCCACACTCCATGCATACAAATGGTTTCTCCCCTGTGTGAGTCCGTTGATGAATTCTAAGATTTCTACTCTGACTGAAGCTCTTTCCACACACTATACATTCAAAGAGTTTTTCCCCTTTGTGAGTTTGATTATGTAAATTAAGGCTGTCACATCTACTGAAGCTCTTTCCACATTCCTTACATTTAAATGGTTTCTCCCCTGTGTGAGTTTGATGATGAATTGTAAGGTGTCCACTCTGATGGAAGCTCTTCCCGCACTCCTTACATTTAAATGGTTTCTCCCCTGTGTGAGTCCGTTGATGAATTCTAAGGTGTCCATTGCGACTGAAGCTCTTTCCACACACCAGGCATTTAAATGGTTTCTCCCCTGTGTGAGTTTGATGGTGGTTAGTCAATGCTGTACCATCAATATAGCTCTTCCCGCACTCCATACATTTAAATGGTTTCTCCCCTGTGTGAATCCGTTGATGTATTCTAAGGTGTCCATTGCGACTGAAGCTCTTTCCACACACCAGGCATTTAAATGGTTTCTCCCCCGTATGAGTCCGTTGATGAGTTCTAAGTACTTGATTAGAAGTGAAGCCCTTTCCACACTCCATGCATACAAATGGTTTCTCCCCTGTGTGAGTCCGTTGATGAATTCTAAGTTTTCCACTCTGACTGAAGCTCTTTCCACACTCCATGCATTTAAATGGTTTCTCCCCTGTGTGAGTTTGATGGTGGTTAGTCAATGCTGTACCATCAATAAAGCTCCTTCCACACTCCATGCATTTAAATGGTTTCTCCCCAGTGTGAGTCTGTTGATGTTTTCTAAGTGTTCCACTGTCACTGAAGATCTTCTCACACTCCATTCTTTCAAACTGCTTCTCCTCTCTATTTTCACACTCCATGTATTTAAATGCTTTCTTTGTTATTCCCATTGAACGTGGCCCCCCAGAATTCTGCCTGTCTTCTCCATTGCCTGCTTTGGGGGGCGAAGAGGGGAGGAACTCCTATTTGTTTTCTAGGAAGAGAAGAAAGGAATATTACAGACATCAATCAGCACGTGCTCTTATTTTAAAATCTCTCTTGTCCTCCATGTTCCCAGTTTTTAGCAAATACAAATGAAATAATGTCAAATAAAGGTAATGCAGTTCAGAAGCATTATCTTAGAATACGGTTGAAATGTGGGGTTTACTTTTTATAAAAAGTGGTTTTTATAAAAGACCTCGAGATCTTTATTAATCACCTGGGCAGTCCCTTTTGCCTCAGGAGGTGCATATTGACCATTTTTGGAGACCCATATATAAGTATTGTGGTCGGCTGAAGGAGTGCTCAGGTAGGAGAATGTTCTTGGGGTTGGACCTGCCGCCTGACACTGGTCTACCTTAGTGGAGATTCCCAGTCCAAGCCTCTCTCACTGTTCTTCCCCCTTTGCTCCTACTGGAAATCATTTACAGTGGTCCCTCGACTCACGAACTTAATCCGTTCCGAATGCACATTCGTAGGTCGAAAAGTTCGTAAGTTGAAAAGTGGTTTCCCACGCGGGAAAAAATATTAGGAAAAATTCATAAGTCGAAAAAATCGCATTTAAAATTCGTAAGTTGAGGAAACCACATTTAAAACCGCAAACGGTTTCCGTTCGGATGTAGAAAAATTAGTAAGCGTGCGGCCATTTGTCCCGTTCGTAAGTCGAAAACTTTGGATGTTGAGTAATTCGTAAGTCGAGGGACCAATGTATTAAATTTGTATATTTCTCTTTATTTGAAGATCACAATATAAAAATATGTGTGGCACTGAAAAAGGTAAATATTAAAGGTGAAGATTGTGGGAAAGAAAAGAAAGAAGATTACTCAGGAGAAAGGAAGTGAAACCGGTGATGTTTCCGCCTGAGTGTAAAGGAGAAGCCAATATTTAAATCAGTTTCTAAGATAAGATATCTTTATTGTCATTGTTCCCTTGCGGGAACAACAAAATTACAGGGAAATTACATATTCCCTGGCTGTTTTTCTCAGCCACGATTGTGTATTAGAACCTTTGCCACAGATTTCATTTGTTCTTTTTCAGGTAAATCTTTATTTACTATCTTAAATTCATACTTCTTTAAACCTACGGTAATCACAATTGTAACAAACAATTAACTACAGCATATCTTCTTCCCCTAAATTCATTTTAACACTATCTCACATAATAAATGTTAATTAACTTAGTAATAAAAATAATAAAAATAAACCATCTATAAAAGAAAAGAAAAAGGATTAAGACATAGCCAACTTCCCGACATTTCCCGATGTATTTTACCTTTGCAACATTGAAAGTACTCACACTCTTCTCCTATTCTTAGTGAATTTTTAGTACTTTCTTATAACATGTCATATCCAGTTCCTTTATTTCTAAGAGTTTATCTTGCCATTCCCTTACTGTAGGTTTATTTTCTTCTTTCCAATTTGCCGCAATCAGTATCTGGGCTGCCGCTACGGCATATAAGAACATTTCTCTTCTATTTTTTGGAATGTTCTCACCTAATATTCCGAGGAGGAACGCTTCTGGTCTTTTCACCAACGTTACCTTAAATATCTTTTTCATTTCGTCAGAAACGAGGTTCCAAAATTCCTTAACTTTTCGGCAGGCCCACCACATGTGGTACATGTCTCCCTTTACTTCTCCACATTTCCGACATTTATCAGATTTTTTAAATACATTTTAGCCACAGATTTCATTCACACACACCTTTAGTGTGGGCAGCAGTGCAGGAAGGCAGGGCGGGGGGAGGGAGGGACAGCGCTGCAAGTGGTCAGACCCACTGCACCTTCCTAAGCAAGCAACTTTGGGGGTGAACAATTTCCTTTAAGAAGCTCCTCCCCAGGGGCCGGCAGGGGTTTCTGCGCTGCTGAGTGTGGACACCGTGGATTTATAGTGTTAGGGTCTCAAGAACCCTTCAGATCCAGTTCCACCAACTCCCAAGTAACACTGAGCCCTAGAGGAACCTTCTATGCTGAGGTGAGGCATCTCTGGCTCTCCAGATGTGGTTGGACACAAAGTACCATCATCCCAAGGAAAGATGGCATATGGCCAGGGATGATGGGAGTCTTATCCGGTGGGACACACTTTCCCCTTCTTCCTCCTCCCCCTCTTCTGAAAATGCTGAATATCTGTATTTCATTTCCTCCTCCTTCTTCCATGATCTCCAACATCTTCCTGATACAGTCCAACTGCACACATTCCCAAATAATCCTGCACCACTGACTTCCCGAGGCCGCTGCATTGTGTCGAGGACACTGGCAATGGGACAGCACCTTCCCCTGGATGAGAGGATAGAGCAGGCATCGGCAACTTCTGGCCCATGAGCCGGATGCGGCCCACGGAGGCCGTTTATCCGGCCCACAAGCCACCCGGTCACTGAGCCGCGTGCTCGGCAAGTCCCCACACCACACCACGCTAAATCGGCGCAGCACAGTGCAGGGACTCACCGAGTGGTGCCGAAAATAGACACCGGAAATCGCTTTTGTGCATGTCTAGGCATGCGCAGAAGCGATTTCCGGTGCCGCGCTGCCCATGCCCAAATCTGGAAATCACTTCTGTGCAAGTCTGACGCGTGTCCAGCCCACGGACCAGCGTCAGTGGGAATGATCCAGCCCACGGCTGGAAAACATTGCCAACGCCTGGGGTAGAGGGTGAATTCAGGGCAGGCCAAATGGCACTCAGCTCAGTCCCCTCCTTGCCCCTCTCTCATCTGCTGCCTGAGGGGGCAGCCTCAGTCTCCCTCACGGTGGAGCAGGCCCTGAGAACAGCCTTCTCTCTGCCCCCCCCAAATACAGGAAACGTGACAAAGAAGACCTTGGAGTGTCACCTTTATCAGGGACCTACATAAAACAAAGGCTGTGCTGCGGCCTGCGATCCGGGCGCTCGCCCTCCCCCCCCGGGCCTAGTGGGGGCGTGGCAGCCTGGCAGGGGCCTAGGGGTCTGGTAACGGCCGCCTTGGTGGTTGCAGTTGCTTGGTTGATGATGTCATTATCTGGCGCCGCCCTTCAGAGCTTTTGCTGGTGACAGCGTGCAATCTGCCTTTCTATTGGATGCTGCTGGAGTCTTCAGAGCTTTTGCTGGTGATGTCTAATTTGTGCGCCACTTTTTTGGCATTAAATCACTATTCAAGGTATGAAAGCTGTGCTTTTTTGGGGGGGAAATTATGCCAGATCCCTCACTGATGGGCAAGGTACGCTTTGTCCTAATTTGATGCAACTTGGTTCAGTGGTTACGGAGAAAGGCTGTGACCTCTGCGCGCGCAATGCCTACATTTATATATACATAGATGTGATAGAGAACAGCAAAGCGAAAAGCAATACTATGTTATAACAAATGATTAACTGTCGAATGTATTTTTTTCTTTTCTTGTTATTATTAGTTTCTTCTGTAATATTAAAAAATCTCTAATAAAAATTTATCTTAAAAAAAAAGACATAGTGGGAATATTGGAAACCTGGTGGAATGGAGAGGAGGAGTTGGGCACAGGTATCTCTGGGTAGGAACCCTTTAGATCAGGGGTAGGCAACCTAAGGCCCAGGGGACGGATGCAGCCCAATTGCCTTCTCAATCCGGCCCGCAGACGATCCAGGAATCACCGTGTTTTTACATGAGTAGAATGTGTCCTTTAAAAAAAAAAAGCATCTCTGGGTTATTTGTGGGGCATAGGAATTTGTTCATTCCCACCCCCCAAAAAAACATATAGTCCGGCCCACCACATGGTCTGAGGGACGGTGGACAGGCCCACGGCTGAAAAAGGTTGCTGACCCCTGCTTTCGATGCTTCTCCCCAGAGACACAGGCATGTGGGTGAGACTGTAGTTGCCAAGACAGAAGCCTCAAAGGGCGGAAAGAATAAAGTGGGCTTCCTCCCTTTCCTCTTTCCCCCAACGGTTAGACTCCCTATAACAGCCCCCAGCGCCCCATGCAGCAGCTGACCTGGGACTTCTGGCAGGGCAAGGACTGAGCTTCAAGGGAGGAGAGGGTGGGTGGATCAGGCCTCCTGTTCAGGGATCTCTCCCTCGAAGGAGATTCCTGGGCAGGAGGGATAAGTCAAGGCAGGCAGCCCCCAAGTCCCCCTCTCTTTCTTTTCCCACCTCCTGCCAATGCCGGCTTCGATTCCTCCCCCAGGGATCCTTCCCTCCCTCCCTCTGCCCCCCAACTTCCTCTGCCCTCCTCCGCCCCCGAGTCTCCCCTTTGCCCAGAGGCTCCCCCTGGCCGGCTCACCCTTCTTTCCAAAGCTCTCCCAAGCGCCCCCACCTCTCCATCCGGAGGGGCCTCGCCAGGTGATCAAGGAGGGGGGAGAGACGGGGGGGGTCTCTATCCAGGCCTCTCTCGCCCCCTTTAACCCTTCAATGTGTTGTGTCGTGGCTTAAGAAGTCCAGATACGCATCTTCAATAGAACAGTTCTTTATTCAGGGCAAAACAGGACTGACTCTGAGGGCAGGAAGGCTACATTTATAGGGACAGGGAACTAGCTAGAAAGGGATAGATTTTGGAGGGAACAATATCAGGCAATCACAGTGCTGCCTTTTGGAGGGAACCAATAAGACAGAGGATCCAAATTTTGTTGTTGTTGTTTAGTCGTTTAGTCGTGTCCGACTCTTCGTGACCCCATGGACCATAGCACGCCAGGCACTCCTGTCTTCCACTGCTTCCTGCAGTTTGGTCAAACTCATGTTCGTAGCTTCGAGAACACTGTCCAACCATCTCGTCCTCTGTCGTCCCCTTCTCCTAGTGCCCTCCATCTTTCCCAACATCAGGGTCTTTTCCAAGGATTCTTCTCTTCTCATGAGGTGGCCAAAGTATTGGAGCCTCAGCTTCACGTTCTGTCCTTCCAGGGAGCACTCAGGGCTGATTTCCTTAAGAATGGATAGGTTTGATCTTCTAGCAGTCCATGGGACTCTCAAGACTCTCCTCCAGCACCATAATTCAAAAGCATCAATTCTTCGACGATCAGCCTTCTTTATGGTCCAGCTCTCACTTCCATACATCACTACTGGGAAAACCATCGCTTTAACTAGACGGACCTTTGTCGGCAAGGTGATGTCTCTGCTTTTTAAGATGCTGTCTAGGTTTGTCATTGCTTTTCTCCCAAGAAGCAGGCGTCTTTTAATTTCGTGACTGCTGTCACCATCTGCAGTGATCAAGGAGCCCAAGAAAGTAAAATCTCTCACTGCCTCCATTTCTTCCCCTTCTATTTGCCAGGAGGTGATGGGACCAGTGGCCATGATCTTGGTTTTTTTGATGCTGAGCTTCAGACCATATTTTGCGCTCTCCTCTTTCACCCTCATTAAAAGGTTTTTTAATTCCTCCTCGCTTTCTGCCATCAAGGTTGTGTCATCTGCATATCTGAGGTTGTTGATATTTCTTCCGGCAATCTTAATTCCGGCTTGGGATTCATCTAGTCCAGCCTTTCGCATGATGAATTCTGCATATAAGTTAAATAAGCAGGGAGACAATATACAACCTTGTCGTACTCCTTTCCCAATTTTGAACCAATCAGTTGTTCCATATCCAGTTCTAACTGTAGCTTCTTGTCCCACATAGAGATTTCTCAGGAGACAGATGAGGTGATCAGGCACTCCCATTTCTTTATGAACTTGCCATAGTTTGCTGTGGTCGACACAGTCAAAGGCTTTTGCATAGTCAATGAAGCAGAAGTAGATGTATTGGATCCAAATACAGCAGCTTCAATGAACCAATAGTAGCTGAACCAAAAGGCAGTTACTTTACCCTAAAGCACATACAGACAATAGTAATGCAGATATAAAATCCTTTGACTCAATACACAATACAATGGACGGGTTCCATGATTCTCCACCCAAAGGGGAGCCAGGATCGCGGCGCCCCAGGGATTCCTGCCAGGGGGAACCCAGAACTGGCAGAGAGACGCGGAATTGGGGCCTCGGTTCAAGTCTCAGCCCTTGAGGGGGGGAATCCCATTTCATTCCCCCCAAAAGCGCCGGGGGGGGGGGCAGGGCAGCTGAGCATCTCTTGACTCCCAAGCGGATGGGGCATTGCAAACCCTGCGAATAGAGGGTCCCCGATTTAAAGCTGTATTGCCTGTGCAGAGAGCGCCCAGGAAGGGAGTTGTTCTTGGGGGGGGGGGTCTCTACCCCCTTTTCTCTACCCCCTTTCCTCCCTCCCCCCCCCCGGTCTTCTCTTCCCATTTCCTTTCCCTGGGGGGGGGAGGGGCTCCTTTATCCCAGCAGGGCCTGAATCAGCCCCTCCCCCGCTCGACTGACCCACAGAAAGAAGAGGGAGGGGGAGGGGGAACTCCCCTACTTTCCTTTCATTTCCCCCCCCCCGCCCCAAATCCTGCCCTCCCTTCCCAGTTTCCCTGTTTGCAGATTCAGGGAGAGCAAAAGCGCATCTTTATCTCTCTCCCGCCCCCCACAATATATATAGATATATTTTGCACCTCTTTTTCCTCCTCCTCTGCAGACCTGCTCCTCGTCCGGGAATGTGAATGGAGGCCCCTCCCCCTCCAACCTTCGCCCCCCCTCCCAACCTCCCTGCCTCTCTAGGAAGCGGAGCTCACTGACCCTTGGGGGGAGGAATGAGTGACCCCTCCCCCCCAGAAGACACAAATCCTCCTCCTTCCAAACAAGCTCTGAATATCCTGTTTCTTTCCTGATAATCTCCCAGGTTCGATCCCCGGATGCGGCAGGGAAAGAGACTTCCCCCCCCTCCCAAAAAGTCCTTCCTCTTTTTTCATCCCTTCCCAGGAGAGGGGGGGGGAGGGGGATCCGGTCATTTCCCCACGTGGGGGAGGCAGGGCTGTGACATAGGGTGTCCCCCGTTACAACAGCCCTGCAGAGTAGACCGGAGTTGGGATGCGCGTTTGGGGCTTGGAAAAGTGACTTAGGATGACCCTCAATGGTCTTCTCCCTTCCCATCACCACACACACACACACACACACACACAGCAGCTTGTTTTATGTGAGCTGCTTGGAGGACAGCTGAAGGAATGGCCGCTGGGCATGAGGCACACCTCCGCCCCATGGCAAGCCGGGGCTGTCTGAACATTGTGGCCTCACTCTCCCCTTTGGCTTTCTCAGTAGTCTAGCGTGTCCTGTCTGTGACCTTTTCCGCCCTTTCGAAAGGCCTGGCTCACCTCCCACTTGGTAGGGGCATAGGAAACATAGGTGTCAGCAGCTCATGATGTCAAAGCACGAAACGTCAGACTGTTCCTACACGGGTGCAGATTTTGCTAATCAAAGGAGCCTCGACGGAGCTTGCAAATCAGCTTGCTTCCGGCAACACTCACCTGCAACACAGCTCCTAAGCGTGGTCATCACTTCAGACAGCTTTGGTTCAAAGGCAAGAATGAAATACAATGGTAACAATTCGTAACAAATGCGTAACAAATAGATATTCCACCCCCCTCCTCTCCATGGGCTGGCGACCTCCAGATCCAGGGCTCTCCCCCTTCCTTTCCCCCTTCTCCCCACTGCCCCTTTGAAGAGCCATAGCATCACAGAATCTGAGAACTGGAAGGGCCTGAAGGGTCATCTAGACCAACCCCCTGCAAGGCTGGCATCTCAGCTCAAGCATCCAGGACAGATGGCCCCCCGACCTCTGCTGAAAAACCTCTCCTGGGAGTCTGTTCCCCTGCCAAGCAGCTCTTGCTGTCAGAGAGGGTTTCCAAAGGCTTAGTCAGAATCTCCAAGTGGCAGCAGGTGGTGTTGCTGTACTGGGCAGACTCTGTGCCCCAGCCGGGGACTTTCCAGGCCAGCATGCATGGCAAGAGTTCAAAGCACAGAGGGGAGTGCTCCTCCCTCCCTCCCTCCCTCCCTCTGAAGGCAGGCGCCCAAGGAGGAAGCAGAAGCCTGCAAGAGCCGCTCCTTCCGAGTTGATCTGCGGAACTCCCTGCCACCGGAGCCAGCGATGTCCGCCACCTTGGACGGCTTTAAAAGAGGGTTAGGCAAATGCATGGAGGAGAAGTCTATCCACGGCTCGGCTCTGCCTCCTCGTTCTGAGGCCCCGATGCGTCCGAATCCCTGTTGCTGGAAACCGCATTAGGGGAGAGATGCTCTTGAGCTGGAATCCCGCCACTCGTGGGTTTCCCGGAATGGGCATTGACGTGTCTCCTTGGCGTCTTTTGGGTTGGGCTGTCTCTAGGGTCCTTGGGCTCCCCTCTTTGACCCCTCGCCCTCCTGTCTAGGTGCAGCTGCCTGGGAGGAGGGACATTGCTGAGGCACCTGGAGCCGCCGGGGTGGGAGGAGGGCTGGGAGCTTGAGAAAGACCCCTGGAAGATGCTGGGTTGGAGGAAAGAATGAGGAGGGGGCTGGCTGTTCTGCCAGTGATGCAGCCATGGGGTTGGGGGTGGGGTGGGGGCTATTTATCCAGCTCTGCCTCCTTTTTGACTTCTCAATTTGACCGTTGAAAGGAGGTTGGGTGCCCCCTGTCAGGGGTTTATCGGCTGAGATTCCTGTGCTGCCGGGGGTTGGACTAGTGACCCTCAGGGGGTCCCTTCCAGCTGAACAATTTTATGATTTATGATTTTATGTTTCTATATGCATACCCCTTGGAGGATGAAACTCAAGCATGCTCATCACTGTTGCCTCGTCCTCCTGGGAAAAAGTGACCAGTGGGGTGAATTAGGGTGCTGTCCTGGGCCTGTTTGTTGTTCAACGTCTTCATAAATGACCCCGAAGAAGGACCTGAGGGGATGCTCATCCCATTTGTAGTTGACACCACATTGGGAAGGGTAGCTAATGCCACAGAAGATGGATTGGGGATTCAAGATGACCTTAACAGATAATAATAATAATAATAATAATAATAATAATAATAATAATAATAATAATATTTTTAAATTTGTATCCCACCCTTCCCGGCCAAAGCATGGCTCAGAATGGCTAACAACAGGTTAAAAACAGCACAGTGTACATAAAATTACACAGTCAATTAATTAAAATAATTCTAGAATCAATTCAGAATCAAGTTAATGGCATCCATTGGGTTAGAGTTCTATGAGGAATCCATAATTAGAGAGGGGGTCAGACTGTGCCTTGGTCAAAGGCCTGGCGGAACAGCTCTGTCTTGCGGGCCCTGCGGAAATATGTCAAGTCCCACAGGGCCCTAGTCTCTTGTGACAGAGCGTTCCACCAGATGAAAGCCGTCACCGAAAAAGCCCTGGCTCTGGTCGAGGCCAGTCTAACCTCCCTGGGACCCGGGAACTGCAAGATGTTTTTAATTGAAGACTGTACGGTCCTCCGTGGGACATACCAGGAGAGGCGGTCCCGTAGCTCTGAGAGTCCTAGGCCGAATAGGGCTTTAAAGGTTAAAACCAGCACCTTAAACCTGATCCTGTACTCCACCGGGATCCAGTGCAGCTGGTATAGCACCGGATGAATGTGCTCCCGCAGCGAGGACCCCGTGAGGAGTCTCGCTGTGGCATTCTGCACCCACTGGAGTTTCTGAGTCAGTCTCAAGGGCAGCCCCACATAGAGTGAGTTACAATAATCAAGCCTGGAGGTGACCATCACGTGGATCACAGTGGCTAGGTCAGAGCGAGAGAGGTAAGGAGCCAACTGCTTAGCTTGGCGGAGATGAAAAAATGACACCTTTGTTATGGCTGCAACCTGCGCCTCCATGGAAAGAGAGGTGTCGAAGATTATACCCAAACTCTTAACGGACGGTGCTGGCCCTAATTGCGCCCCCACAAGAGATGGGAATTGGCCCCCGAATCCCATATCGTCCCAACCCAACCAAAGGACCTCTGTCTCCGAAGGATTTAACTTCATCCGGCTCCCATCCAGCCACAGCTTCCAAACATCTGATCAGTGTGTCTGGAGATTGGAGAACTGGGCCCAACCTAACAGAACGAATTTCCAGAGGGACAAATGTCCAGTTCTGCACTCAGGCAGGAAGAACCAGATGCACAAATATAGGATGGAGGACACCTGGCTCACTAGCAGTACATGTGAAAAGGATCGAGGGGTCTTTGTGGACCACAAGCTGAACATAATAATAATAATAATAATAATAATAATAATAATAATAATAATAACAACAACAACAACAACAACAATAATAATTTATTATTTATACCCCGCCCATTTGGCCGGGTCTCCCCAGCCACTCTGGGCGGCTTCCAACAGAAAAATACAACACAATAATCTAGTAAACATTAAAAGCCTCCCTGAACAGGGCTGCCTTCAGATGTCTTCTAAAAGTCTGGTAGTTGTTTTCCTCTTTGACATCTGTTGGGAGGGCGTTCCACAGGGCAGGCGCCACAACCTGTGCATAGTCTCTTTCATTTGCTGTCGCAAGATTCGTGTCATCAGCAAAAGCTAAAACGTATGAAAAATAAATGCTCCATTCCTTGACTTGCTGTACAGGCCCTTGTCGGCATGGCCTTGCTTGTACCCAAGCTGCATCAACATTTTGTGCAGTTTCTGATTCCAGGCTCTAGCATAAAGTCCATAAAGTCCCTTTTGCAGTTTGCTCACTAAATACTACTACTAATAATTTATTATTTATACCCCACCCGGCATTCCACAGGGTGGGTGCCACTACCGAGAAGGCCCTCTGCCTGCTTCCCTGTAATTTGGCTTCTCGCAACGAGGGAACTGCCAGAAGGCCCTCGGTGCTGGACCTCAGTGTCCGGGCAGAATGATGGGGGTGGAGACGCTCCTTCAGGTATACTGGACCGAGGCCATTTAGGGCTTTAAAGGTCAGCACCAACACTTTGAATTGTGCTCGAAAATGTCTGCTCTTTCTCTCCCTCTCTCTCTCCCTCTCCCTCTGGAAAATGCAATGCAGCCCATTTCTGAGAGGAGGGAATTCCCAGAGAAGTGGGCAGAGGAATTATTTCCTGTCTTGTGCTTGGCAATTGTTCCTCCTCCACATACTGCCATTTGCTCCTCCCAGCAGAAGTTGGAGACGTTTTTGCATCTTCCCATCGACTGAATGGGGGCTAAGGAAGCTTTAGTGAAGGTTCCCGCACGTATTTGCCTCCAGTTGACCCGCCTGGTTCGATGGATGAGCCGTTGACAATTTCTCTCTCCTTCCTTGGAGGAAGATGACCCTTCGGTCCCTTCCAGCTCCAGAATTCTAAGATGCAGGGGCAAAGAATAATAGACTCAAAGAGTTGAGAGGGATCCCCAAGAGCCATCTAGACCAACCCCTTGCGATGCAGGACTCCCGGCTGAAGCATCCTTGCCAGGTGACCATCCCATCTCTGCTTAAAAACCTCCAATGGGGGAGATTAACAGAGAGCAGGGATGACCATCAACTTATTCGGGATCTGAATGCCCATTCCAGGGAGCGGGGAATAGCAGGTGGGGGGAGAGACTCCGGGGTCCTGTTTGGGGTCAGGGCAGAGGGCGAGGGCCTGACCCACCACATGCACTGGGTGACCTGGGCCCAGAAAACCCTCCTGATTCTCCACACCTGAGACTGAGCCCTGCCAGGAGACGGCCGGCCGGGACTTTGTTTCTCTGCTCTGAAAGTGTGTCCGCATTTGCATCTATGCCAGCAAATGCAGACCGAATGCAAAGCTTTGTTCTGGGCTGGCAAGTTCAGTGTCCCTGACAGACCTCCGGCTTCTCTGCTAACACACGTCAACAAAAAAAGAGAAATTGGTCTCAGCTTGCAAGCCTTTCTGCCTTTTTTTTTTTTGAACATACTTTTTATTAATTTTACAAAATACAAAAAAACAAAAAAGACGGTACATACGTAAACACCTTTTCCACCTCCTTCCTACCCACCCACATGGGTCCTCCCCTGCCACAGAAGTATCCCATGTATGTGAACAGTCAGAGATGGTCCATTTTATGCTTGGATTTCAGTCCTCCTCCCCCTCCCCTGACCCCAAAGCCCCCCCCCCCTGCCACCAGGGAGCTCCAGCAAACCAGGGCAGTACGCAGGAGGCCATCCATCCAACCATCTATTGTCATACCAAAAAAAAAGAGAAAAATAGAAATAGGAAAAAAGAGAAAAAAGAAAGGGCAAAAAAAGAGGAAAAAACAATACAAAACAGAAAATTTTTTCTTACATTCATAATTGTAAAACCATATTTTGTGGGCTTCCCCTCCCTCCCCCCTTCCCCGGTTTTCATCCCTTTTTTATCATCTGCAACAGTTTCTTACTTTATAAAAATACACCTTTATATCTTATACAACTTATAAATCAATTGTTAACATTTTCATCTAATATTCAAATCACTGAAAAATCAAACTCCCATTTTATCTTCCCGTGCCTAATTTTTACTCCCTCTATAAGCCTCCATATTTTCACATTTTTCCAAAATCCATTCACTTTTAAAACTATAACTATTCTCAATTTAACCTTACATCCCCGATTACCGGCTCCACCCCCCCAATCCAGCAAATTCCATAATCAGCAGACCAGTTATAAACCTGTTAATCCATCCTTATAATCACAACATCACTTTCCCTTCACCCCACCCCCTGTTTACAGTCTTTTGCCATCCAGGCCACCATACAGGACCCCTGAATTTCTTCTCTTCTCTGCATATTTTTTCCTTCTTCCCTGTGGGCGTTCTGGAGTTCCAGTAATACCAATCGTGCCCTCCTCAAAGGCAGGGCACTCCATCCAACTTTTTGTAGAGTAAAGTCATCATTTTTTTCGTGGTGTGTTTCATTTTGTGTTGAATCATCACAGTCCTCATCTTCATCTTTTCCTTCTTCATCTTCTAAAAAATCATATTCTGCCATCACCATCTGAAATTGTTGCTGTAACTCTTGCCGTCGTATCTCCTCTTGACATAGTTCTATTCTTGTTTCCCACATTAAGGTCAAAACAGACCGCTGGAACTCAGGGGAACACTTTTTTGTTGACATAGTTCAGTCCTGCCAAGGTCAAAACTTGTCACGTGGGGTGGAATATGATCACAGTTTATTTTCTCGACTCCATTTTAACAAGCTGGCTGCATTCTTCAAGTCTTATTAACAGTAAAGTTCGAACTCACATTTCACAAGCACTTAAACCAAAAAAGGAATTCCGCAAAGTCCAGAAATACAAAGTGGAATAAAAATTGACTTATAAATCCTGATCAACTAACTGGGTTGTCTGGGCTGCCGGCTCCCGAGGAAAGAAAAGGTTTTTCTTAGCCTGTACCTCTTGCTGCAGGGCAGTCATAAACCACAGTCTCTTTCCCCTTTTCACCCTGCATCAAAGGGGAGATTCTCTTTGATGCCTTTGAGGGATCCTTTTGAATTACAAATCTTCTGTTTAGGGCTTCGGGTTTCTATTTACTGTCTCTTTTGTTGCCGTGGGGGGGTGGTGGCTTCCTCTTTTCTCCCCTCTCTCCCAGATCCAAATTGTTTTATAATCCAAATCATGAGGTTACTTACAGTCTTTTCCAATCGTTTTATTTTCGGAAGAATCCAGCGCTCTCTGCCTTCGGCTTGAAGCTTCTCCCTGCTAGAATAACGTTGCCGCTCAAAATGGCCCCCGCGACTTCTACCCTCCTCGCTCCGGAGCTCTTATTAGAGCTAACCGAAGAGTTGGGGAGTCCGGATTTGGGCTGTGCCGAGCAAATTGCCCCCGGGACGCCCTTCCCGAGGTTCTAAGGGGCGCAGCGTCGCTCTCGCTGCCCTCCCCACTCCTAGCAGGGACGGGCCGTCTCGGAGATGAGACGAAACCCCGCCGATCGGCTCTGGCGCTGAACCCGGAAGCGAGCCTTTCTGCCTTTGAGCCGGTCTCCCCATTTTCCCAGCACAGGGAATAGATCAGGGGTCCCCAGACTTACCCGCCTTCGGGCCGGTGCCCGCTGCGCCGATTGCGCGGCGGGCCAGAGGGCGGGGGAGTGTGCGTACAGTGGGCCGGAGGGTGGGGGAGTGCGCGCCAGTGCGCATGCACACACCCATTTACTGGCACGGTGGTGCGCTTGCAGGCCGGAAAAATCGCCAAAAATTGTTTGTGCGCATGCATATGGGCCTCCCCCGACCCGGAAGTGCACCGGAAATGACCTCCTCTGGGTCGGGAGAGGCCCATACGCGTGCGCAGAAATGATTTTCGGCATTTTTTTCCAGATCTGGAAGCGCGCCGCCGCGCAGCGCGCTGCAAGAGCGGGCGGCGGCAGCGGGTGGCGGGGGTCATCGCGGGCCAGATTGGGAGGCCAATTGGGCCGCATCCGGCCCGGGGGTCGTAGTCTAGGGACCCCTGGAATAGATCCTAGGATAATCCGAAGTGTTGGAAGGGACTGGAGGGTCCTCTAGCCCAGGGATCTCCAACAAGGTATTATTCTGGCCTCTTTAGGCCAAGCAGATCCCCCTGTTCATTGCAAAAGCTGCTCAGCCGTGCAATTCTGAGCTCAGAGATCCTTGTTGGGTCAGAACATCTTTCTCCCCCCTTTCCAGTTTCCACATCTGTCCTCTTTCACTCTCTGGAGGAAATGGAGGAAGGACCCAAGAAAGAGGAGTTGATTCGCCATCTGCCCCCAGGATTCCTGCCAGGGGAAAGCGGGCGACGTGTCGCGAGGGACAGCGGATTGGGGGGCTTGGCTCAAACCCAGTCCTGCCTGGGGATGGGGACCCTCGTGGGAACCCCCTTGGCAGGCACCCCATTTCTCTTCCTGCAAAGGCATCCAAGGAGGGGCAGGGCAGGGCAGCTGAGCGTCTCTTGGCCCCCCAGGAAAGAGAAACGGGAGTTGGGTGATGCTGCTGCCAAGGAGATCTTGCAAGGCAAACCCTGCAGGTGTCTTGCATGGATCTGGGCCCCTGTCGAGGGGTCCCAGGACAGGAGTCTCTGCCCCTTTCCCTCCCCCCACTTGGCCTCTTTACCTCTGTGTCCTCTCTTGCCCTCCGCCTCCCTTGCTGATATCACTCCAATTTCCTTTTCTGCAATATAAAGGGGGGGCGTTGTCCATTGTCGCCCCTCCTCCCCTGCCCCAAACCACCGCTCCCTCCATCCTGGAAACACTTTGTGTGCCCATAGAGCTATGGACCTAGAGCATCCCCCCCCCCCGCCTATTTACTGGGGGAGTCGCTGGAGGAGATATGTGGAAGACTTGCATTGCAGGGTCCTGGTGCGATTTCTGCGGGGGTCTGCACCCCATAGCGGAGAGTTGAAATGGGGGCAGGAGAGGGGTTCCTCCAGAGGGGCGGGAGTGTCAGCCTGTGCGAGCTTCATGCTCCAAGGAGGAGTCTTTTCAGAGATGGGGGGTCTTTTTCATGCCACTGCCGGGGATGGATCCTGAGACCTTTTCAGGAAAGAAATGGAATTATAGAGCTTGTTTGGAAGGAAGGGAAATTATGTTTTCTGGAAGGGGGAGGTAGAGGAAGAATCCCTTTTTGCCACTCATTCCTCCCCATTGATAGGGACAGGACGGGGGGGGGCACATGAACAAGGTCTCACTTGCACCCGACAGGAGCTGGACCGATGCCCTCAAGGGAGGCCGACCGCTCCAATATTATGCTACCCCAGCAACACACCAGACCAGACCCCCTCCTGAAGAAAGATTGGTTTTCCCTCCCCAAACCCCGATAAGCGATCCCATGGGTTTGCAGTTGTGAATGAAGCTCGTCTTTGAATAAAGCTCCGTTCTAGCCAACCAGGAGAATGCATTGGTTCTGCAGAGCCAGCTCAAGGATTTTGGCAGGAGGACAAGGGACTGACTGCAGATCGAAACCTCGTTACCTAGTAAACCAATTAGAATGGGAAACATTGTATGCTAGCCACCCAGGCCTCCCCGAAGAGAAGCAGTTTGTATTCAGAAAACCTATCATGCTTTGAAATTCATATAAATTCATTAGTTCTAGCAATCTCCCTCATTCCAATGCCGTTTTGTAACATATAACTGAGTTATACCATAACATAACATCTCAGTGGAAAGATAATTTAATGAAGAAAGATAATTTAATGAAGTTTTGCATCGCAGTTTGGGGACTCGGTCTCTAAAAGGTTCGCCATCACTGCCCTCGGATCATGTCCAGTTGCAAAGGTGGAGGGAGGCTTTCCACCCGCAGGGCCCAGAGGGGGCTCCTGCCTTGGGGCAGCTGGTGGAGTTGGAGGAAGTTGACCCTTAGCACTCTCAGTTTGGGACCAGCCTGAACCTTTGAGATGCTCTGGTACGGCCCCTTCTTCCCTGTGCCCCCTTCCCTCCTCATGCAAGACGGGCAGCTGGGAACAGAGCCTTTCCTGGTTATGCCACTAAATACCCCTTTTATTTCTCCTGCCACCAAATATATCTATGCACAATATATCTATAAATCAAAAGAACAGATGAGGGGTTCAAAATTACCTTGGGCATATAAGGAGGTGCTTTCAGTCTTTCTGTGTCTTCATGGTTCCATTATTACAATCATAACAGTGGGAGTGATGCTACTGTTCCTATAATATTAATCTAACTCTGCTTCCAAAGAAATCTCAGCTCCACTTTGTGCAACTCTCCATTCCCAGAAACAAACATTTCCAACTCCCTCCCCCAAACCCCCAAACCAGCTCACTCTCAGTCCGTCCTCATTCAGTTGCAACACTCCAGACTCACACCCTCCCCCTCCCTATCAAACAGAACATTCAATAATATATTATGCTTACTATTGTGAAATGTTACCCTCATTACTTTAAAAACATGTCTAGACAATGTTACATACAAACAACAGAAGCCAAATGGGAGCAAAATAGCCTTCTTGGAAAAATTAGAATCCCAATTAATAAATTACATTGAAGCAAAAATTATAATAATGGGAGACATGAATGGAATAATAGATCCAGAATTTGATAAAAATGGGAATAAAGGGAAGAAAAATAGAATGAAATTACCTAAGAAATTTACAGATTTGGCAAGAAATTTTAATTTATCGGATACCTGGAGACACAAGAATCCCATAAAAAAAGAATTTACACATTTCTCAGCCCGCCATCAGACAGCAAGCAGAATAGATATGATCTGGATGACAAATGAATTATTACAGAGAATTCAAAAAGTAGAAATCAGTCCCCAAACTATATCTGACCATAACCCAATGATCATGACATTAAAGGAGGAACAAAAAGAGAGAAATTGGAGACTAAATGTATTCATGTTAAAAAATACAGATGTAAAAAAAGAAGTGAATAAAAAACTTAAAGAATATTTTGAATTGAATGACAATGGTGAAACAGATCAAACAATAGTGTGGGATGCGGGGAAGGCGTTTATGCATGGGTATTTTATCCAGCAAAGCGCAATAATAAGGAAAGCTGCACAAACAAAGAAAGAAAATCTTTTGCAAGAAATCAGGAGAAAAGAAAAAATATTATACAAAAAATATGACAAGGTGATAGAACAAGAATTAAAACTATTAAGAATGGAATTCGAAAAGATAATAGATCAAGAGCTTGAAAGACAATTACAATATTGGAAATATAAGAATTTTGAATGGGCAAACAAACCGAGCAAATTATTAACTTGGCAAATAAAAAAAAGAAGAAATGAAAGAATAATAAATAGGATTAAATTTGAAGGAATATATTTTAATAAAACAGAAGAAATTATGAAAGTATTCCAAAAATATTATGAATCCCTATATTCAAAAGAAGAAATAGATAATCAGGAAATTGATGAATTCTTCAAAAAATATCAAATATCGCAAATCCCACAAGAAAAAAATAATATCATTAAATAAAGAAATTACTTCATTAGAAATATCTGAAGTAATAAAGTCCATGAGAAAAGGAAAAGCCCCTGGCCCAGACGGATTTCCAATGGAATATTATGACGAATTCCAGGAACTATTACTAGCTCCACTTAAAGATTTAATGAACAAAACGCTTGTAAAGGGAATTATACCTCAGTCGTGGACCGAGGCACGAATTATTTTAATACCTAAATCACAAATGGACGCGGACTCTCCAGGTAATTACAGGCCGATTTCCTTATTAAATTGTGACTATAAAATCTTCACCAAAATATTAGCTAACAGATTAAATAATATACTGGAAGAACTAATTCATAAAGATCAGGTTGGGTTCGTAAAAGGTAGGTTTGCCAAAGACAATATTAGGAATATTGTGAATATCATGGAATGTTTGGAGAACCGGAGAGATAAACCAGCAGCCCTCCTATCAATTGATGCGGAGAAGGCTTTTGATAGAGTCTCTTGGACATTCATGATAAAAACAATAGAAAAATTAAAAATGGGAGATCAATTAGAAAGGGCAATAAAAGCAATATATAAAACCCAAAAAGCCAGCATATTAATAAATGGAAGAACAACTAATAAATTAAACATCGAAAGGGGCACCAGACAGGGGTGTCCCCTATCACCCATCCTTTTCATACTTACATTGGAAATATTGTTAAAAAACTTGAGAGAAGACGAAACTATTAAAGGAATCGTGATTGGAAATAAAAGATTCAAGGTAAAGGCCTTTGCCGATGATATAATCATAACTACTGAAGATCCACTTCAAAGTATCCCCTCAGCAATTGGGAAAATTAAGGAATATGGGAAACTAGCAGGGTTGAAAATAAATTATGAGAAAACCAAGATGCTAGTGAAAAATTTGGAAACGAAAGAAAAACAAGAATTACAAGAAAAAACAGGCCTAAGAATCGACAAAAGATTAAAATATTTGGGTATCCAAATGACAATTAAAGGAATTGATTTGGTACAGGAAAATTATAAACAAACCTGGAAAAAAATAAAGGAAAATTTGGAATCATGGAATAAGTTAAAATTATCGCTTCTGGGCCGAATTTCATTGATTAAAATGTGCGTGGTTTCTAAAATGAATTATTTATTCCAAAATTTACCGATTCTGGGGGGAGAAAAAAATTTCAAAGAATGGAAGAAAGACATTGAAAAATTTGTTTGGAATGGGAAAAGGCCGAGGGTAAAATATACAATTATGATAGATCACAGAGATAGGGGAGGTTTCGGATTACCGGACCTCGAAGTCTATCACGATGCGGCAGCTGTTGCATGGCTCAAGGAGTGGATGGAACTTAGAAATACAGACCTCCTAGACCTGGAAGGTCAAGGGGTGGGTTTTGGGTGGCACCATTACCTAATGAAGGACAAGATAGAAAAAAGGAATTTCTTTATGTTCAATTTAATTAGGAAATAGTTATATTTGGTCTGGCAAAAATATAAAAGGTTCTTTGAACCCAAGACCCCCTGGTGGGTTTCACCACTGGAGTTAGTGGCAGTAAAAAGGACCAACATGGAAACTAATTGGCCCACATACAAAATGATATTGGAAGAAAAAGAGGGAACATTAAAATTGAAAGATTATTCAGAGATAAAAGATTACATGACCACCTGGTTACAGTATTTTCAAATAAACCAAAGATTTCAAATTGACAAGAAAATAGGCTTTGAAAGAGAACCATCAAAATTGGAGGAGATATTATTGATAAATAAAAATAAAAATATAAAAAATTTATATCAAACAATATTGAAATGGAAAACGGAAGAAGAGATGACAAAAGAGTTTATGATTAAATGGTCCCAAGATTTGGGAAGACCAATTTCGGTACAAAAATGGGAAAATTTATGGAAACGGGACTTAAATTTCACAACAAATTATGATTTGAAAGAAAACGTCTTAAAGATGCAAAATAGATGGTACTTGACACCATTAAAAATGTCCAAAATATATCCAGGGGGTCAGTAACTTATGTTGGATATGCAAAAAAGAAGTTGGTTCATTTATCCACATGTGGTAGAACTGTAGTGTAATCAGGGGGTTGTGGGAAATGTTATATAAGGAGTTAAAGAAAATATTGAAATATTCTTTTAAGAAAAATCCTGAATTTTTTTTGTTGGGAATTATGCCGGAAGATATCAGACCAAATGACAGAGGTTTAATCAGTTATGCCGTAGCTGCCGCCAGATTGTTAGTTGCGAAAAATTGGAAAATCCCATAAATCCCTAGTAAAGAAGAATGGCAAATTAAGTTATTCCATTATTATAATTTAGCAATTAGATACGAAGAAGTTAAAGTAACAAGTTTAGAAGAAGCAATCAAAATAGAAGCAATCAAAATGTGGAAACCATTTAATATGTATATTAAAGACAAAATAGAAAAACCAAATCTCATCTCAGATAAATAACGATTCTATGCTGGAGAAATAAAAATACAATGTAGATTATCAATCTATATAACCTATGATAGTCTGGCTAGCACGAATTATAGTATGTAATTTATATTTGGGGGGGGAAAGGGATGAGCTCAGAACAGGACGTGAAGTAAGTGGGGGGGGGAAACGAGGGAGGGAGCTGTGGGAGGGAACGGGGGAAACCAAGACAATGTAACATCTGTATTATAATTGTATCTGTTTTAATTACATGTAAATATTTTTTTTCATTTTTGAAACCAATAAAATTTATTTTTTTAAAAAAACAAACAAACAACAGAAGCTCACACACACTGCCTTCCTTCAGTGATTTCCTGTTACTGATGTGAAGGAAAGTGTCAATTCGGAGAGAAAGAGGTTCTACACTTTAAAAAGCGTTCCATAATAACCAAAGCAGAATCCACAATCCTTCTATTTAAACCATTTCTCTTCTTTGAGTTAATTCATGGCTTGTAGAGTTTCCACTCTTACAGCTCTTACGCCTCAGAGTCTTTAGGGGATTTCTAAGACTTCCACTACAACTGAACCTCGATCCACTTCCCTAACACTTATATGGTTTCTCTCCTGTGTGAGTCCGTTGATGTTGTCTAAGATGTCCACTCTGACTGAAGCTCTTTCCACATTCCATACATTTAAATGGTTTCTCTCCTGTGTGAGTCCGTTGATGAATTCTTAGATTTCCACTGTCAGTCCGTGTGAATCCGCTGATGAATTCTTAGTGCTCCACTATAAGTGAAGCTCTTTCCACACTCCACGCATTTAAATGGTTTCTCTCCTGTGTGTGTTCGATGATGTGAATTCAGTTGCCCACCCGTACAGAAGCACTTTCCACACTCCATACATTTAAATGGTTTCTCTCCTGTGTGAGTCCGTTGATGAATTCTTAGTGTTCCACTTTGAGTGAAGCTCCTTCCACACTCAATACATTTAAATGGTTTCTCTCCTGTGTGAGTCCGTTGATGAATTCTTAGTGTTCCACTCTCAGTGAAGCTCTTTCCACACTGCATACATTTAAATGGTTTCTCCCCTGTGTGAGTCCATTGATGAATTCTTAGTGCTCCACTATAAGTGAAGCATATTCCACACTCAATACAGTCAAATGGTTTCTCCCCCGTGTGAGTCCGTTGATGAATTCTTAGTGTTCCACTCCGATTGAAGCTCTTTCCACACTCCAGACATTGAAATGGTTTCTCCCCCGTGTGAGTCCGTTGATGGTTTCTAAGGTGTCGACTCCGACTGAAGCTCTTTCCACACTCAATACATTTAAATGGTTTCTCTCCTGTGTGAGTCCGTTGATGAGTTCTAAAACTACTATTGTCAGTGAAGCTCTTTCCACACTCCAGACATTTAAATGGTTTCTCCCCTGTGTGAATCCGTTGATGAATTCTTAGTGTTCCACTCCGATTGAAGCTCTTTCCACACTCCAGACATTTAAATGGTTTCTCCCCCGTGTGAGTCCGTTGATGGTTTCTAAGGTGTCCACTCTGAGTGAATCTCTTTCCGCACTCCATGCATTTAAATGGTTTTTTAATGGCTTCTTCGTTATTGGCATTGAAATGGCCCCCCAGATTTCTGGCGGCCTCCTCCATAGTCTTCTTGGGAGGGTGAAGGGGGGAGGAAATCCTATTTGTTTTCTAGGAAGAAAACAAAGGAATATTACACACATCAATCAACACCTGCTCTTATTCTAACATCTCATACATTCTCTCCTGTCCTCCATATGTTCCAAATTTTTAAGAAAGGCAAATGAAATAATGTTAGATAATTGTAATGCATCATCAGCCTTTCATAACCCTTAATCAGCGTTAATGAAGCAGCATTATCTTAGAATACGCTTGAACTGTGGAGTTTCCTTTTTATAAAAAAAAAGTGGTTTCTCATAGGAAAGGGAGCTGCTCTATGTCCATGAACCTGCCCACTATTCATCAGGGTCCTAAGTTAAATGAATACAATTTTGTGCACGGGAAGCAACATTTGATAGTGCTTCTAGAAGCAAGAGAAGTCTTGGAAGCTACAGTATTACCTCAGGTTACGAAAGATTCAGATTAAGAAAGGGGCAGAAGTGCAGTGCAAGGCTTTTCTCAACGCCATGGCAAAGATTATGATGAAGTCTTTGCGCCAACTGTGAGGTACAGCAGCATAAGAATGCTTTTGAGCATTGCAGCCACCAAGCAAATGGAAATTACGCACATTGACATTGCAAGTGCCTTTCTTCCGGGTCAAATTTCAGAGGCAACCTAAAGGTTTTGTTAAACCACATGAGGGACATTTAGTGAGCAAACTGCAAAAGGGACATTATGGACTTTATGCTAGAGCCTGGAATCAGAAACTGCACAAAATGCTGATGCAGCTTGGGTACAAGCAAGGCCATGCCGACAAGGGCCTGTACAGCAAGTCAAGTAATGGACCATTTATTTTTCATATGTTTTAGCTTTTCCTGATGACTTGATTCTTGCCACAGCAAATGACAGACACTATGCACAGGTTGTGAAACACCTAAGCAAAGAGGTTGAGGTCAAGGAACTTGGAAAGATCCAGTACTACCTCAGAATGCAAGTTGAAAGAGAAGGAGATGTGTCAAAAGATTCATGCCCTGATCCAGACTTTGCAAATGCAAGATGCATACCCAGTTGCAACGCCCATGGCTACTGACTTCTTAAGGAATCAGCAGGATTTGAAACCATTACCTGACAACATAGAATACAGGTAGTCTTTTGTATCTTGGTACCACTTGTAAACCTAGAATCATAGAAAAATAGAGTTGGAAGAGACCACAAGGGCCATCCAGTCCCAACCTCTGCCGAGCAGGAAACACCATCAAAGCATTCTTGACATATGCCTGTCAAGCCTCTGCTTAAAGACCTCCAAAGAAGGAGACTCCACCACACTCCTTGGTAGCAAATTCCACTGCCGAACAGCTCTTACTGTCAGGAAATTCTTCCTAATGTTTAGGTGGAATCTTCTTTCTTGTAGTTTGAATCCATTGCTCCCTGTCCGCTTCTCTGGAGCAGCAGAAAATAACCTTTCTCCTCCTCTATATGACATCCTTTTATATATCTGAACATGGCTACCATATCACCCCTTAACCTTCTCTTCTCCAGGCTAAACATACCCAGCTCCCTAAGCCGTTCCTCATAAGGCATCGTTTCCAGGCCTTTGACCATTTTGGTTGCCCTCTTCTGGACTCGTTCCAGCTTATCAGTATCCTTCTTGAACTGTGGTGCCCAGAACTGGACACAGTACTCCAGGTGAGGTCTGACCAGAGCAGAATACAGTGGTACTATTACTTCCCTAGATCTAGATGCTATACTCCTCTTGATGCAGCCCAAAATTGCATTGGCTTTTTGAGCCGCTGCATCACACTGTTGACATTTCTCCTTGTTAAAATTCATCTTGTTTGCTTTGGCCCAGTTGTCTAATCTGTTAAGGTCATTCTGAAGTGTGATCCTGTCCTCTGGGGTATTAGCCACCCCTCCCAATTTGGTGTCATCTGCAAACTTGCTCAGAACGGCCTCAAGCCCATCATCCAAGAAGAAGAAGAAGAAGAAGAAGAAGAAGAAGAAGAAGAAGAAGAAGAAGAAGAAGAAGAAGAATTTGGATTTGATATCCCGCTTTATCACTACCTGAAGGAGTCTCAAAGCGGCTAACCATCTCCTTTCCCTTCCTCCCCCACAACAAACACTCTGTGACGTGGGTGGGGCTGTGAGACTTCAAAAAAGTGTGACTAGCCCAAGGTCACCCAGCAGCTGCATGTGGAGGAGCGGAGACACGAACCCAGTTCCCCAGATTACGAGTCTGCCGCTCTTAACCACTACAGCACAAGGCAGGCAGCCCCCAAGTCTCTCTCTCTCTCTCCCCACCTCCTGCCAATGCTGGCTTCGATTCCGCCTCCATGGATGCTCCCTCAGCCCCCCAACTTCCTCTGCCCTCCACCCCCCAGTCTCCCCTTTGCCCAGAGGTTTCCCTGGCCGGCTCCCCCTTCGCCCTGCCCACCAATTCTCTCCCAATCTAGCCTACCTCTCCATGGACTCCCTCACTCTAGACCAGGCATGTACAAAGTGCCTTTTGAGGCCCGAATCTCTCTGCGTATTCTCTCTGAGTTCTAAAAAAAAGGTCAACAACTTTGGGGGTAAATTGTAAAAAAAAGGTCAACAACTTTGGTCGGCCCTCATGCATCTTCACTTCATTTAATCTGGCCCTCTTTGACAAAAGTTTGGCCCCCCCTGCTCTGGACAAGAGGGACCCACCAAGCCTTGCCCCAGAGATGCCTGCCAGGGGGAACCCAGAAAACGCAGAGGGGCGCGGAATGGAGGCCTCGCTTCAAGTCTCAGCCCTGCTTGGGGTGGGGGTCCTGGGGGGGGGGCGCAGGGGAGCTGAGCATCTCTTGACAGCTGAGCACCTCCTTGCGCTGCAAAGGAGACCTTGCAATGCAAACCCTGCCGGTGCTCCCTCTGCAGAAAGGCCCCCCCTGCACCCCCATAGGAAAAGGCAGGAAGGCTGATTTCTTTTGGGGGGAGGGGCTGTGCAATGGGAACCCTGCGAATGGAGGGTCCCCCATCTGCAGCCGGATTGCATGGATCGGGGCCTGTGCAGATAGCGCCCAGGAAGGGAGTTGTTCTTGGGGGGGGGGGTCTCTTTGCCCCCTTTCCTGCCTCCCCGCCAGCTCTACCTCTTTGT
Source organism: Zootoca vivipara (assembly GCF_963506605.1). Lineage (NCBI taxonomy): Eukaryota > Metazoa > Chordata > Lepidosauria > Squamata > Lacertidae > Zootoca > Zootoca vivipara. The sequence goes on from NC_083277.1 coordinate 720,207, forward strand.
CCTCCCTGCTCCGCCCCCCCCTTTGCTGGCTCTTCTCTTCCCATTTCCTTTCCCTCTGGGGAGGGGCTCCTTTATCCCAGCAGCCCCTGAATCAGCCCCTCCCCCGCTCGACTGACCCACAGAAAGAAGGGGGAGGGGAGTGGGAAATCCCCTACTTTCCTTTCACCCCCCCCACCTCCAAATCCTGCCCTCCCTTCCCAGCTGCCCTGTTTGCTGAGTCAGGGGGAGAAAAGCACATCCTTCCCCCCCACAACCCCAAACCTCACCCGCCCCCAAAATGTTTTGCACCTTTTTTCCTCCTCCTCTGCAGACCTGCTCCTCTTTGGGAATGTGAATGGAGGCCCCCTCCCCCTCCCCCATGGCCCCCCCTCCCCACCTTCCTGCCTCTCTAGGAAGCGGAGCTCACTGACCCTTGGGGAGGAATGAGTGACGCCCCCCTCCCTCCCAGAAGACACAAATTCTCCTCCTCCCAAACAAGCTCTGAATATCCTGTTTCTTTCCTGATAATCTCCCAGGTTCGTTCTCCGGAGGCGGCAGGGAAAGAGACCCCCCCCCCGCCTCCCAAAAAGTCCTTCCTCTCTTTTCATCCCTTCCCAGGAGGGGGGGAGGGGGATCCGGTCATTTCCCCACGTAGGGGAGGCAGGGCTGTGACGTAGGGTGTCCCCCGTTACAACAGCCCTGCAGAGTAGACCGGAGTTGGGATGCGCGTTTGGGGCTTGGAAAAGTGACTTAAGACAACCCTAAATGGTGTTCTCCCTTGTCATTATATATATCCGCTTATTTTATGTGAGCTCCTTGGAGTGCAGCTTTGTCTCAAAGGCAAGAATGAAATATAATGGTCCCCCCCCCCATTCATAACAAAGAGATATTCCACCCCCCTCCTCTCCATGGGCTGGCGATCTCCAAATCCAGGGCTCTCCCCCTTCCTTTCCCCCTTCTCCCCACTGCCCCTTTGAAGAGCCATAGCATCACAGAATCTGAGAACTGGAAGGGCCTGAAGGGTCATCTAGACCAACCCCCTGCAAGGCAGGCATCTCAGCTCAAGCATCCAGAACAGGTGGCCCCCCAACCTCTGCTCAAAAACCTCTCATGAGAGTCTGTTCCCCTGCCAAGCAGCTCTTGCTGTCCGAGAGGGTTTCCAAATGCTTAGTCAGAATCTCCTTTCTTGCAACTTTATGCCATTGGTTGGAGTCAGACCCTACAGCCTAGAAGAGAGGTATCTTTTTTGTGGCTGCCTCAACCTGTGGACTCATGTTAAGCTAGTGGTCCACCAAGACCCCTAGATCCTTTTCACGTGTCCTGCTAGGAAGCCAGGTGTCCCCCATCCTCTCTTTGTGCAGGTGGTTCTTCCTGCCTAAGTGCAGGGCCTGACATTTATTTGTCCCTCTTGAAATTCATTCTGTTACTCATTTTGTTATGCAAGGAGGTGCCCCAGCGGAGCTGCTATTCCTGTTACAGGAAATCTCAGGGGAGCATTAATAGGGCAAGTTGCACCCAAATTCTCTGTCCTCATCCTCCCGAGTGGTGGATCTATGGCTGGGCAGGATCTGTCCCACCTCAGACTGCAGAGGAGGCAGCTCACAGAATGGACTGCTCTCCAGTGCACCCCCTTTCCCAGGGGAAGAGATGTCCAGCCGGACCCTCCTCCCTCCTGACTTGGTTTGCCTCCCCAAGTGGTGGAATCAATGTGTCCCAGAAAACAGGGTCTTCCTTGCAGGCTGAAGTGGTGAAGTCCAGATCCAGGCTAAACCCCTGGGGTGTGGAGGACGCAGAGATTTGGGACCTCTCCCTCCCTCCCTTCCCCACTCCTTTGAGAGCACTTGTGAATGATTGGTTCAACCGTTCCTGGAAAGAGCCCTGAAAAGTGGCCACACCAGGTCCATGTGCCCCTATGACCTTCAAGGGGAGCTTCCTGTTGGCTGCCTCAATGCTCAGAGGTGGATCCTGCCTCCAGGCAGCTTGTGGGTTTGTAGACAGTTGACCCCTAAGTCTGGGACCTGCCAAATGCACACTATAGACATCCATAGAGTTTCTCCCCTATGTGTGTTATCTTAGGGATAATTTGATATGAGCTTCCAGTGAAGCATTGGACACACACTTAGGCCCCCTCCCCATTGCATGGGGGTCTCTCTGGCACTGCCCACTCTCTGCTCTGCCACCTTCCCTCCTCATGCAAGATGTGCAACTAGGAGGTGAGTCCTTTCAGCATCGGGGAGAATGAAATCATAATACCCTTTGTTCTTTTTCTATACAGGCACGACGTTGTTTTATGATGTGGAAACCCTTCACTCAAGAAAGAAAAAAATTCCTAATGGAATATAATTACTGGTAGTAATGGATGTTAATTAGTAATGGAAAGCTGGAAGTTAGCCCAGAGCAAGGCAAAATGCCAATGAAAGATGGCAGAGTGGATTAATTAATTTCTCGGAGTGGGGAGTGGGGATACCGGAAATAATGGATTACAACAGGAAAGGAAAGACAAACCTTAAAAGATATTCCACACAGAAAGTTACAAGATGTAGACTTCCGGTCTGCCACCAGCTCTGTCGGCAGGATTTGCCTCGGGCTCCGAGGCAACCCGGCTCCGCGAGGGGGGGGGGAGAGTCGCGAGAGCGTCGCGACCCCCATAGAGCCCCAGATAGAGCTTTCTGGTGGGTGAAGTGCTCGGCAGTGCTCCATTTGCAGGCCCCTTTACTTCCCAGTAAGCTCTGAAAGAGCCCCGGAGAAAGTGGAGGCAGGCACCGCGGGAGCCATTTTGAGCGTCATCTTACCCTCGCGGGACAAAGCCCTGACACCGGCGGAGGAGAGTGGCGGATTCCCCTAAAGTAAGGATTAAGCTATTTGAAATTACCAAAGACTGCGGAATTTAATTTGATTAGAAGAACTAATTGGCAACAGGGGATAATTTAAAAAGGGAGTCGATTACCCCCCCCCCCCGAGAGACAATGAGGCAGTGACTTAGCCCTTGGCTGTCAAAAAGATCAGAAGTATTTAATTTACTAGGAAGCGGACTTAGAAGCTCTTCTGCAGCAGGCGCAGGGGGGAGAACAGATTTTAATGGACTGCCTGCAAGCAGTGTTATTTGGCAAAAGAAAGTCCCCTTGAAAGCTGGACCCGGGTCCATGGACAGGTCAGTGAATGGACTTGAGAATACGAATTTAATAAAGAACTGGATTACAACATTGGAGTTGGAATTGAACAACCTGGTGGTGTTTAAAAAGAGTTGTTAAAATATGGACAATGGATTTAAGAGATATATGGAAAAAATGATGTTTTATAATAAAGGAGGAATACACCCAATTCAATCAAAAAATGGCGTAGAGAGAGTTGGAATTTGATTCCTGCCATTTCCGGCTGCCCAAACAACTAGAGGCACAACAACATCACAAGATCTTGTTTGGCAAAAGATTTCCTTTGTGCTCCTGGACATTAAGCAAGTGTTAAAGCAAAATACAGAACAGCTGCAGGAGTTTAACAAATTATGGAGAGACAGAGACAGTACAAAAGACTCACAAATACAAACCCTGGACATAATGCCCCACAAGTGGGAGATGTGGGGCAAGATTTAGATTTTCCCAAGGAGTCCTCAAGAAAGAAACAGTGGACACTGCTGAACTCCTAGTGAGAGGAGGAGTTCAGGGTAAAAGCTGGAAAACGGAAGGAAAAAAGAGGAAAAAAGAGATAGATATGGAGACTGACAATGTAAAGAACTGGCTTCAAGACATAGAGGAGAAAAAGAGCGCAAAGGAAGAGGGGAGGGATTGGACAACAGGTGTAGTCATGTAGGGTTGGCAGAGTTTCTGGAAAGAACATTGGGGTTGGATTTGGGAAAGGGTGGGAGTAGGATGAACAAGTAAAGAATATTTTTAATGGACTGATATGTATGGTTTGATTTGGGTACGATAAGCGGAATTCACTGAAATGTCTAGAGGATTTGGCTACAGCAGTAGGGGGGATGAGATTAATTAATTAATGATGAAGAAGGAGGATAGATTAATTGATTTAAAATTGAAATGAAAACATTCGTGGTAAAAAACAATAAGTTAAGGGAAGAAATAAAAGATAGAAGAATTAAATTAGAGCCGATTTAAGTTTGGGAATCGGAAGTATGAAAATGAATATAATTATGGACATCATGTGCAAAATAGAAAAGTTAATTTTGAGTATTAAAAAGGATTATATTATTATTGTGGAAATTGCCTAATTGATAAATAACAAGGAACCCAGAGTGGAGGGAGTCGGGGAAGTCCAAATTGTTATAACAATGATATGAATTAAGATTTTTTGACCTTTTTTTTTGTCTAGTATTATTCTTTTCTTTTTTCTTTTTCTTTTCTGGCCTATTTCAGGTTGTTTTTTCCTTTTCTTTTTTTGCTTGCTTTTGTCCTTTTGTTTTATCATTCTATGTATGAATGTAATTTGATTACGATGTATTTTCAGATATGAAGTTAATGGAAAATGAATAAAAATTATTTTTTTTAAAAAAAAGAAAGTTACAAGATGTAAACCTCCTGGCAAATGGAAAGATATTGAATAGCTAAATACGAACCAAGTTGCTACGTCAGTGGCTGCAAAGATAAAGGAACAACATTGGAACTGAAATATTTGAATTTAAAAAAGAATGGAAGCAGGAGAAGAAACAATAATAACATCTCCCCAAGACCGCAACTTGGGAAGTCATCCCAAAATGTTTAATTTGGAATGGAATAATTGGCTTTTTTAATTGTATTATGAGAGAGCTGGACCATAAAGAGTGAGAGCTGGACCATAAAGAAGGCTGATCGCCGAAGAATTGATGCTTTTGAATTATGGTGCTGGAGGAGACACTTGAGAGTCCCATGGACTGCAAGAAGATCAAACCTATCCATTCTTAAGGAAATCAGCCCCGAGTGCTCACTGGAAGGACAGATCCTGAAGCTGAGGCTCCAATACTTTGGCCACCTCATGAAAAGAGAAGACTCCCTGGAAAAGACCCTGATGTTGGGAAAGATTGAGGGCACAAGGAGAAGGGGATGACAGAGGACGAGATGGTTGGACAGTGTTCTTGAAGCTACGAACATGAGTTTGACCAAACTGCGGGAGGCAGTGGAAGACAGGAGTGCCTGCCGTGCTCTGGTCCATGGGGTCATGAAGAGTCGGACACGACTAAACGACTAAACGACAACAATTGTATTATGATTTGATACCATCACTTTTAATTTGTATACCGTCTTTCTAACTTTCAATACTCAAGGCGGTTTAAAAGCTGAAGAAACAAAGAATGTATCAGCTTATAACAATCTAATGCAATACAAAAATGTGATAATAAAACATAGCTTTGTATCAGCATATAAAAAGTGTTCTGCTTCTTTTTAAACGGCCTAGAAGAGTGCCAAATGGACCCAGGTGGACACCTTCGGGTCCCCAGACTACGGCCCCCGGGCCGGATGCGGCCCAAGTGGCCTCCCAATCCGGCCCGCGACGACCCCCGCCGCCCACTGCCGCCGTCTGCTCTTGCGGCGCGCTGCGCAGCGGCGCACTTCCAGATGTGAAAAAAATTCGCCGAAAATCGTTTCTGCGCATGTGTATGGGCCTCTCCCAACCCAGAAGAGGTCATTTCCGGTGCACTTCCGGGTCGGGAGAGGTGCACTTCCGGGTCGGGGGAGGCCCATACGCATGCACACAAACAATTTTCGGCGATTTTTTTGGCCTGGAAGCGCGCCACCGCGCCAGTAAATGGGTGTGCGCATGCGCACTGACGCACACTCCCCCACCCTCCGGCCCACTGCGCGCGCACTCCCCCGCCCTCCGGCCCGCCGCACGATTGGCGCGGCGGGCACCGGCCCGAAGGCGGGTTAGTCTGGGGACCCCTGATCTAGATCAAGGGAAGTAATAGTACCACTGTATTCTGCTCTGGTCAGACCTCACCTGGAGTACTGTGTCCAGTTCTGGGCACCACAGTTCAAGAAGGATACTGACAAGCTGGAACGTGTCCAGAGGAGGGCAACCAAAATGGTCAAAGGAAACAATGGAAACAATGCCTTATGAGGAACGGCTTAGGGAGCTGGGTATGTTTAGCCTGGAGAAGAGAAGGTTAAGGGGTGATATGGTAGCCATGTTCAAATATATAAAAGGATGTCATATAGAGGAGGGAGAAAGGTTGTTTTCTGCTGCTCCAGAGAAGCGGACACGGAGCAATGGATTCAAACTACAAGAAAGAAGATTCCACCTAAACATTAGGAAGAACTTCCTGACAGTAAGAACTGTTCGACATTGGGATTTGCTGCCAAGGAGTGTGGTGGAGTCTCCTTCTTTGGAGGTCTTTAAGCCATCTGTCAGGAATGCTTTGATGGTGTTTCCTGCTTGGCAGGGGGTTGGACTTGTTGACTATGGAAAATCAAAAATTTTAGTATTTGAAAGAAGCTTTTCGCGGTTGAATTGGATGTTGGATGGCCATGAACTTGAACAGATTAAATATTTCAGCTATCTAGAGCTTACATTCCACTACACTAGATCTTGGAAATACCACTGGCAAACTTCCCTTCAAAAGGCGGAGATCACAAAGCTAGCCATACTTAGATTCTTCTATACAAAGGGCGGCAAGTATGTTACCAGCAGCCTTAAGAGTATTCAATGCAAAAACTGCCCCCCAAATCCTGTACGCTGCAAATGTCTGGCATAATGGGGACCTGCCTAAGCTGGATGGCTTTCAAGCAAAATTTTTACAATCTTTGCTCCAGGTGCCCAATCGTGTCCGAAATTCCATACTCCTGCTAGAAATGGGTGAATGCTCAATTTCAACAAAAGTCTGGTGGGCTGCACTAAAACATTGGCTCAAGATTGCAGTATTTGAACTTGGGGTGGGATTATATAAACACCTGACCAATGAGGAATATGTCAGCAATTGGCAGAAAACCATGGCTAGAAAAGCCACTGCTATTGGCCTGTCACCCACCCAACCCTATTTATTACCTGGGCTATGAAGGTGCCCTAAAGACCTTAAAGCAAAGACTTTGGGATAATACACACAGTGACCTGTGACATCGACCACATGCAATCTGCAGTCTGTTAGCAGTAGGAGTACAATATGGGCATGTTTTTAAGTTAACAGCTTACATTAAAAACCTGACTGTACCAAACTACCGAAGGTTATTGACAAAAGCCAGATTAAACATTTCCCCCTCTCCAGTGCTGGAGGGTAGGATGAGAGGAGTACCCTACCAGGAAAGACTGTGCCCGTGTGCCCAAGACACAGACACTATAAAACATCTTAGGCTGCACTGTGTGAAGTTCAAGCAAGCTAGGGCTGACTTGGTTTCACCCTTCCTAGCCCTGATCCCAGGAAAATCGGAGGAGTATTATAATCAAGTTCCTATTGGAAGACCGGTCAAATGCTAGAACATTAGCAGTGGCGAAGTTTCTATCGTGGTTGCAAGAATCAATGATCCCAACTGTAAGTTTGAACAAAATGCTTCTGAAACCTGAAAGCAGGGTGTCCTTATTGGGTATCGCTTTGTAATGAATTGATGGGTCTATGGACCGTAATAAAGATTGTTGTTGTTCTATAAAGATTATATTATATTATCTTATCTTAGTATATTGTATTTAATTATGGTGTATCAGAGTCTGTGGGGGGCTAATCAGGATGGAATAGTTTATTCATGGCTTGTAGCGTTTCCACTCTTACAACTCTTACCCCTCAGAGTCTTTAGGTGGTTTGTAAGACGTCCACTACAACTGAACCTCAATCCACTTCCGTAGGACTTACATGGTTTCTCCCCAGTATGAATTTGTTGATGTTTTGTGGAGGTCTCCAAAGTTGCGCTCCGTGCCGGTAGGGCGGGACGAGACCTCCCGCCACCGCCTCCCGCCTGCCTCCCCCCAGTGGTGCGGGGCGGTGCAGTGGCTCCGGGGGACGGAGCCAAATCGCAGCGGGTGCTGCTTGCCCCTGTCTGTCTTCCCCACGTTTCATTGTATATCATCTTTAGTAATTTCTAATTCATGGTACAAATCCTGTTTTCACATACTTAACCTATTTTTTACTTTTATATCACATTTCAAAATCCATTCAAAACTAAATTAACACTTAAATCTAATAAAAAAATCCTTCAGTAGCACCTTAAAGACCAACTAAGTTTTTATTTAGCCGTGTTGGTCTGGGTCGAAGTAAAATAAAAAAAAATTCCTTCAGTAGCACCTTAAAGACCAACTAAGTTTTTATTTAGCCGTGTTGGTCTGGGTCGAAGTAAAATAAAAAAAAAATTCCTTCAGTAGCACCTTAAAGACCAACTAAGTTTTTATTTAGCCGTGTTGGTCTGGGTCGAAGTAAAATAAAAAAAAAATTCCTTCAGTAGCACCTTAAAGACCAACTAAGTTTTTATTTAGCCGTGTTGGTCTGGGTCGAAGTAAAATAAAAAAAAAATTACTTCAGTAGCACCTTAAAGACAAACTAAGTTTTTATTTAGCGGCTTCCGGTTGACCACGCCATCTTGCTCAGACGGGGGTCCGCTCAGCGGAGCGGACCTCGGCGCTTCAGAGGTGGAGGGAATCGTTCCAGCGAAGCGAAACCTCCTTAAAAGCCCCAAATCGAGCTTTTTGGGGACGGATTTTGCCTGGCGGCGCCAAAAGCAGGCTCTCTCCTCCCCGGATCGGCTTTGTTTAAGCCCCCGAGAGCGAGGAGGTGAACCGCGGCGGACAGGCTGACACTGCTGCTCTGAGAGCGCGAAGCTGCGAGTCTGGGAAGTGGAGGTGTCCAATTCTTCCAAGAACATTCAGCAAATGAATAGACTGTGAGTAATTTGGATTCTTTGGAATGTAAATTAAGGCAACAATTTGGACCTGGGAGAGAGGGGAAAAGAGGAAGCCACCCCCCCCACGGTAACATAAGAGACAGTAAACAGAAACCCGAAGCCGTAAACAGAAGATTTTAACTTAAAAGGATTCCTCAAAGGCATCAAAGAGAATCTCCCCTAAATGCAGGGTAAAAGGGGAGAGAGACTGTGGTTGTGAATGCCCTGCAGAAAGAGGTTAAGACTAAGAAAGACCTTTCTTTTCCTCGGGAGCCGGCAGCCCAGACAACCCAGTGAGCTGATCAGGATTTATAGTTAAATTTTATTTCTATCTTTATCTCTGGACTTTTTGGAAATTCTTTTTTGGTCTATATGCTTTTGAAATGTGAGTTCGAACTTTATTTTTAAGAATGCAGCCAGCTTGTTAAAATGGAGTCGAGAAAATAGACTGCGATCATATTCCACCCCATGTGACAAGTTTTGACCTTGACAGGACTGAACTATGTCAACAAAAAGGTACCCGCCTGAGTTTCAGCGGACTGTTTTGACCTTAATGTGGGAAGCAAGAATAGAACTATGTCAAGAGGAGACACAACGGCAAGAGTTACAGCAACAATTCCAGATGGTGATGGCAGAATATGATTTCTTAGAAGATGAAGCTTTTGAAACTGAAGAAGACGAATGTGAGAATGACAATGATGGTGATTGTGATTTGGAAGGAAAAGATGAAGATGAGGACTGTGATGATTTAACACAAAATGAAGCTGTGAGAAGTCCCTTACGTGGACTTGCAATCAGACAAGGAGACACCGAAGTAAGTCTTACCGGTTCCTCTTTATTGTAACGCGTTTGCAAAGGCGGGCTCCACAACCTGAGTGGCGAAGAGCCCCGAGCAATGTACAGGCTTAAGCTTATATCTTTCCCTACTGCTGCCGCCCCTCCCTTCGGAGGCTTGGCTTACAATCTAACTATCAGACACATTTCTATACATTAACCAATCTACGCTCGCTATTTTAAAGTTTAACCTTATTAGGAAGCAGGGACTATACTTCCTTATCTATACCCTAACTTAGCTGACATAGCTTCCTTTAACTTTAGCTGACATGGCACCCTCTACCCTATCTTAGCTGACACAGCTCCCTGGAACTTTCCACTGAGTTTGAGGCACATCCTGTCTTTGTCTTAGTTACATCCTGTCTTAGTTTTTCCCACAATCCCCCCTCTTTTTATATCTTGTCTCAAACTCACAGAGTAGTTCATGTCCCAATCTGCTTTGATTATTCTCATCCTCCCTGGTGGGAACTGCCGTATACCTCATTGTCATCAAATGTGTATGTACTTTTCTCTCTGCTAATAGAGCCAGTGAATTATTAATAGCTCGGACAAAGATGGGCAATATGCACGGGATCAGGATGCACCCTGCTGCTATTAGTCCAATAAGGGCTACAATTGCCTGTAGTCCGGGTAATTTTGGAAACCAGGTACTGAACATGTCCTTAAAATTGAATCCATCCCACGTTTGAACCGGCACGTGAGCTAATTTAACCATTCTATCAGCTATGTCCTTTACCACCTTTCCACTATCATCTATTTCTATACAACAATTGGTCAGATTGAATTTTCCACAGACCCCGCCCTCTTTTGCCAATAAATAATCCAGGGCTAATCTATTCTGCATTATATAGGTGCGGCTCTTAGCACTCTCTTTTGCTAACTTTGTCAGGGCGGCTGCAGTGTCATTAGTAATTATCTCTACTACTGCTTGCAGGCGGATTATACGATTAAGTAGATAAATGGGGTCCCTCCCAAAAGAGCCTGCAGTGCCATCATTTGCCCAAGTAGCTGGTCCATAATATTGAATTATCCTTTCCGGGGGCCACTCCGTGTCTAACCAATTTCCTATCTGAATTGCCCGTCTCCTTCGAGGTCCTATCTCATCGTAGACTGGCACCCCTAATCTTGCTTTGGTATGCAAAGGAAGTAGAAAGAAACTGGGCCTCAGCGTTGCCAGGACACACGAGCCTACCCAATCCGGGGGCAGCCGATTATATGCATATTCCCCGCATGCCCAGTAGAATCCTAACGGGGTGGTCCATTCTAGAGTCCTATTTTCTGGGTCCAACAGAAACCCCATCTGTCTTATTTTTCCAAGGGGAGTGGGCCAGGTTTTATTATTATGACCCCACCAGTTCTTTCCTTCCCATTGTCCCATACAGGGGAGATTCCCTACCTGCATCCCATTTGATCTTAGAGTCACGTTTCTAACGAAACACTCCATCCCTACCACATTATTCGATATTTGCCAAATTTCTCTCCCAGGGTGATTATAAGTATAATTATTTTGGGAAAGATATATCTCTGTATAATTCACCTCATGCGCAACCCAAGGCCATTGGTCTCCCATATTAGTCCCCCCACATACAAAGCAATTTTTCACTGTTAATTCCTTAGCAATGGTCTCTGCCAGACTCAAAAACATATTGTGTGCCTTAGGGGGTAAAGGGAGGGCATTTAGATGCTGAATTTCTTCTTCAAAATCTTCAAACACTGTAATAGGCTTCTTAGTGACCTTAGTTGTATGTATTTGGATAACTAAATATCCATAAGGGTCCTTACCTGTCCCATCTATTCCTAAACCCACATGAATGATTTTTGGTTTAGTGGAGGGCATTTCTTTTGCCCATAAACAGACCGGGTTACAATGTCCGGCCGAGCAGTCAGTGGAAGCTGCTCCTCGTGTTAGATTGATTCCTTCTGGGCCTTTGTAACTAAGCTGCATTTTAACCCCTTCCGTGTACCAATAATTGTAAATTCCACTCCCAGCGCCCACGTTTTCTCCTTTAATATGTTTGAAAAGATATTTTCTGTCTTGTAAATAGGATCGTTCCCATTCGTAATTTCCACATCCAATTCCGGCGTTCCCATTTGGTCCTTGGCCTTTGTTTATTGCTAGACAGGCATCAAAGCAGACCATGACCTTCCCGGCTCCCCTTGTGGTGTTATGTGCTATGTATCCCTGTCTGTTTTGGGCTATCTGAAACATGTTTGTTCTTTCCCTGGCTGTATTAGCCGTTCCTCCCTTGTATCCATATACGTATATACTGGTCGTTACAGGACCTACTGCAAGGGGCTCATAACACTCTGTCTTATTTCCTTCAACTATGCATCTATAATACTGTGTCTTATTGTGCACACAAGGGTCCAACTGTTGAATACAGTCTGGGGCTACGTTATAGTACATGAGAGTCTGGGTAATTCTGTGACCTGTCCTAGTGGATCGGATACATTCCATGCATTGGGATTCTACCTGACCGGGCAGGGTTGCTTGGGTGGGGATGTGTGGAATAGATAGACAGATCAGTGCTAGCACCCCCGGCGGTATCCGGGCACCCCTTCGTCTCCCACATGTTCTGTCTTTTTCATGCCAACAAAAGTAAGTAACCATATATATTATTAATGCAGCGCACACCACCCCTACCCACCTCCACCAATGGTTCCAGGGTTCTTCCCACATCTCCGTCATTTCTCTCTGTGAGGTATAAAGGAATAGGCCCTCCCAGAGGACAATGATTCCAATGCTTGTATAACTGTCGGGCTTTCTAGTAATTCACACTGAATTTCTCCTCCTAATTTGACTTTACAATGCTGACTTATAATATCCTCTATGAAAACTATATTACACTCCTCAGTACAATGCACACACAGCACACACCCCTCACAATGAGCACAGCAACAACATTCAAGGAAGCAAACACAGGTGCAGAAAATACACATCTGTTTCACAGTCCCGGAGCGTTTTTCTGGATCCCGGTCCCTGATTTGGTGAGTGTCACCTTCAGCGGGTTGTCTGGGCTCGCCGCTGCCGTCCAACTTTCCGGCGGAGCTCTCTTCACCCGGTGGTAGTGGGTCCATCCATGTTCTCTGGTCCGTACTGCTGACTCAGTGGTGAGTAGGACTTGGTATGGGCCCTCCCAACTCGGGGTGAGTTTCTCCGACCGCCACGCTTTTATCAGGACCAGGTCTCCAGGTTGGAAGCTGTGCTGTTGCTCCAAGAGTGGGGGTCTCTGTGCTAGTACGCCTTGCCTGTGAAAGGATAACAAAGACTGGGACAGTGATTGCAGATATTTCCGGGTGAACTGATCCCTAAATTCAATCTGAGGGTTTCCTAGGGGAGCTAGATACGGGTGGCCCATCATCATTTCAAATGGGGACAGTCCAGTGTCCTTCCGGGGAGCCACCCTCATTCTCAATAAGGCCAGGGGGAGATTCTTTGTCCAGGGCAAACCATTCTCTAGATACAGCTTGGTCAAGTGTTTCTTAATCTCTCCATTGGCCCGTTCCACTTTCCCACTACTCTAAGGATGCCAGGGGGTGTGAAAGTTCCATGTGATTCCCACCGCCCTCATCACCTCTTGCATTGCCAATTGGGTGAAATGGGTCCCCCTATCTGAGTCTATTGCTTCCGTTATCCCATAGCGAGGAAGAATGTGCTCCAGGATGGCTTTTCCAACCACTTGGGCCGTGGCTCTGCGGCTGGGAAAGGCCTCAACCCATCCTGTGAGATGATCCTTAAACACCAACAAATACTTTTGCCCCCCTCTTTCTGGCAACTCAGTAAAATCTACTTGTATCCTTTGGAATGGCCACACCGCTAACGGTCGCCCGCCCCTTTCTGTCTTTCTGGCTCGGGCCTTATTGACCTTCTGACATATTAAACATTTCCATGCAATGGCGTGCGCCATGGGCCACATGTCCCTGCTCCAATACAGGGGTTTCACCAGATTAACCATTCCCTCAGTGCCCAGATGGCTTCCCGCGTGTATTTTCTCTAAAATATTTAGCATCACCGATTTAGGAAGGACCATCTGTCTCTCTGGGGTTTCCCAATCATCTCCTTTCTTTTTCCACCCCTCCTTTTCCATATATTCCTTTTCCTTTTGAGTAAATACTAAATTTTTCAGGTCCTGCGGATCTATCACCGGAACCTGTAGGACACATTGCCTAATTACTTCGTCTCTGGGCTCTCCCTCAGCTGCTTCTCGCGCCCTGAGGTCTGCCCATGCATTTCCTTGCTCCTCTGGACTATGTCCCTTGGTATGAGCTAGAATATGCACAATCCCTACTTTCCGTGGTCCCATTAGAGATTCTAGCAACCGTTCCAACAAGGCCACATGCTCAATCTGTTTCCCATCTGCCTTAATAAAACCTCTCTCTCTCCATGTCCTGCCAAAAGTATGAACCACTCCCCACGCGTATCTTGAATCTGTCCATATGGTTATATCCAATCCTTTTGCTAATTCTAGGGCACGAGTCAATGCCATCACTTCACATTTTTGAGCTGACCAAGTGCTGGGGAGCGCCCCGCTTTCTATAGCCTCCCCATCTTCCTTTACCACTGCATATCCTGACTTCCTTCTGCCTTCCCTAACATAGCTGGACCCATCCACAAACCACCTTTCTCCTTCCTTCAATGGCACTTCAATTAGATCTTCCCTTACTTTTGCCATCAATTCTATATCTCTCAGGCAGTCATGCTCATCTGGCTCCCATTCCTTCCTTTCTCCCCTAAGAAATTCCGCGGGATTCAAGTTCCTGTCTGTCCCAATAGTGATGTCTGAGCCTGTTCTCAAAATTCCCTCATATTGTACCAGACGTCTATCCGTCATCCAGGTCGGAGCGGCTCCCGTCATGACCGCCCCGATCTGGTGAGGGCTGTGTACAATCAAGGCTCCCCCAAAAGTCAGTTTTCTGCTTTCTAGGACTAGTTCAGCTGCTGCTGCTACTGCTTGTATACACGCTGGCCACCCTCTGACCACTGGTTCTAATGTTGTACTCAAATAAGCCACCGGCTGGTATCTTCCTCCCCTTTTCTGAGCTAGCACCCCCACTGCCGTTTGGGATGCCACTGTCACATATAGATGGAAGGGTTGTTGTAAATTGGGTAGAGCCAATGCCGGACTGGCGATTAGGGTTCTCTTAATTTCTTCCCATCTTTCCCTGTCTCCTTCATCCCACAATACTTCCTCTTCCTTCCCAGTTAGCTTCTTATTCAAGAATTGGGTTAATTTTGAATATTGGTCTATCCATAATCTACAATATCCCAGCAATCCCAACATTCTTCGCACATCAGTCCTAGTTCTCGGGGGTCTCAATTCCATGATACCTCTTACCCTATCTGGGTCCAATTGTCTGGTTCCCCCATCCAATATGTGCCCTAAATATTTAACTCTCCTTTCAGTGAACTGCAACTTTTCCCTGGATACCTTGACTCCCAGGTTGCCCAGCCAATTCAACAATCGAATGGAATCTAATTTAACTTCCTTTTCCTTTTCCCCCATCAATAATACGTCATCAACATATGATAAGACTTTATTGGGTTTGGTGGGCCTAAATTCCCTCAGTCTTTCCCCCAATGCCTGTCCAAACAACAGAGGACTCTCAGTGTATCCCTGGGGCAAGACTGTCCATCTATATTGTCTCTTCTGACCAGTCTCCACGTCCTCCCACTCGAAAGCAAACAGATCTCGACTCCCTTCATCCAATGGGCATGCCCAGAAGGCATCTTTTAAGTCAATGACTGTGTACCATCGAGTGGAGGGAGGGATTCTACTTAACAGGGTGTAAGGATCAGGCACTGTGGGAAATCGGGGTATAACTATCCCATTGATATTCCTCAAATCCTCCACCATCCTGTATTGACCGTCTTTCTTTTGAACTGCCAGGATGGGGGAATTGAAGGGCGACATAGTGGGTTCTAGGAGTCCCTGTCTCAAAAGGGCATCCACTACTGGTTGCAGACCTATCCTTCCTGCTCTCTTCATAGGATATTGTGGAGTCCAGAGATGAGTAATTCCGGGCTTGACCATGATTTTTATAGGTTCCATATCTATTCTTCCCATAGTTTTCCCGTCCACCCAAACTTTGGGGTTAATCTGTCCTTCAGTCTCTGTTTGGAGCACATACATTGGTGTCCTTTGTTCTTCATCCATTAATCTAAACCCCAGGGGAACCATTAGATCTCTTCCCAATAAATTTACCCCTGATTCTGGTATAAGCAAAAGGGAGCCTTCAACCCCCCATTTTCCTCGGGTGATTCTGCTTGGTTCTAGCTGCTGTACTTCAGTTGGTTTTCCACTTACTCCAACAACCTTGATTGTTTTGGATGTTTTATTTACTCCCGGTATATTCACACAGACTGATGACCGGGCTGCCCCGGAATCCACCAGAAACACAACAGGTTTCTGGGAGGGACCCACAAATAGATTCACCAATGGCTCATTCCGGGTCCCGGGGCCTGAGCCGGAGAGTCCCTATTCGTCAAACAAACTGTACAATTCAGCCCCCACTTCCCCCATTGTCCTCATGGTCTGTGGCTGTTCCTGTTTCTGTCTAGGCACATCAGGTATTTGTTCCCGTGGCGTCCTACAATCTCGGGCGAAATGACCAATTTTCTGGCACCGGTAACACATTATTCCTCCAGGCCTGGGTCCCACTCCCCTAGTTGGGCCATAGGAGCCTCTCCCTCTATATCCTCCTCTGCCCCGATATCCTCCTGTCATCCTTTGTTCCTTATTTTCTATCCGTTCCTCTGGCTTCTTCCCCCCTTCCCCCGCCTTTTGTATGGCTGCTACCATCATCTGACACTTCTGCTTTTGTTTCACAACATCTCTATTTACAAAAACATGCTGCGCAGTTCTCACTAGTTCACTAATTGTGGCATCTTGCCAATCCATCTTTTGCAGCTTCTTCTGAATATCCGGCCAAGCTTTGGTAACAAACTGCATTCTCAATAAGTTATCAAAGGCTGGCGAATCTGGTCCTATTCCAGAGTATTTGGTCAAATGTTCCCTGATCCTTTGTACAAAATCTCCAGGTGACTCTTCTTTGGTCTGAGTTACCTCGAACGCTTTAGTGAGATTTGTGCTTTGTGGCACCGCGGTCTTAATTCCTTCTATAATCATTTCTTTTAAATCTCTCATATGTGTTCTGTGATCATTATCATTAGGGTTCCAATTAGGATCCGCCAATGGATATTTCACATCAGATGCTACTGGGTGGGCGGGCTGCAGTGCATGTTGCCGGGTTTCCCAGTATGCCATTGCTGCCCTTCTAATCATAGCCCTTTCCTCTGGAGTGAAGAGGTGCCCCACAATATACATTAGTTCAGTGTAGGTATATAGGTGAGGTCCCATCCACATCTGTAGCAAACTTGCTACTTCTTGACTATTCTCATGTAATTTTGGTAGAGTTTGCTTAAGTTCCCTCAATTCCGAGGGTTTGATGGGACTCACTACATATACCATCACTGGATTTCCTGCCGCATTCAGTCCTCCTGGGGCCTCTCGCAAGGGGTAGTTATGAATCTCTGATGGCTCAGAATTTCTCCGTCTCCTATTGCTTCTAGGGGTCCCACTAGGAAGTGGAAAATCTACCACGTCCTGCTTACACCATTGCAATTCCCGCTGCAATCCTGGATTCCTTAATTTCCTTGTTAGTTTATCTATTTGTTCCGTTAAAGGATTTAAGAGATCGTCAATATCACCCTCATAGGGTGGCGCCGTGGCCCCTGCACCTGGGGGAGGCGAGGCAGGAATATCTAGTTGATTGTAATCCGGGGGCTGTCCCCCAGGCAGAGGAGGCGCAGGCGGCGGCTGTGGTACCGGACTTGGCGGACCGGGAAACACCGCTGGAGGTGGCAGAGATATCTCCCCTTCATCTGATTCCTGTTCCTTCTCTTTTAAAGGAAATTGTCTCAAGGGTGGCGGATCTGGTCCGAAGAAAGTTATATGGGACCAGAGTTCTATGTATAGTTTTTCCTTATTCTTCTTGGACTTAATTAAATAATATTTTAACTGTTTTATCCAGTATGGGTCGGTTTCTCCGTTGGGGTTCCAATTAAATTCCCCTCCTGGCCCTATAGGGTATTCTGGCCATATTATCCGGCAGAAATTTATCATAGTTGCCTTAGATAGTCCCCGGCTGTATGGCTTGATTTCCTTTTCATCCCATTGTAACAATACCTGACCCAACGGGCTATTTGGATCTATAGGGGTTTTGCCTCCATTCTCCGGGCCCCTTCTACAGGTGCTCTGACCCTTTCCCATTGCAGTATTGTTGTCTCTTGTCTCTCACTCTCAGATTCACACGGAATCGCCTGGCCGTTTCCCTCGCGGGCGAACGGAACCGCAAGCTAATCCTCCCGCCGGGGTCCCGGGCCCCCAGTCCACACTCACGCGTCCGTTTGGAGCCTCTCTTTCACACAGAGACGTCACACATACACAACCCTCCTTCTCCCAAGTCTTTCCCTTCTCAGGAAATCACACAATACTCACCCCTTTCAGTCCAGTGCCTCCTTCTCGGTGTGGCTAGTGAACTGGCAGGCGTCCCTGCAGGGCAAGGCAGTTCCTGACTGCAACGGTCCCTGACCGCTTCCTTTCTCTTATTTCCCTTAAACACACTTAAATCGGTTCTCCGTCGTTCAGCCCTCGGGATCTGTCACCACAGGATCCGGACAGTGGGTCTCTCTGAAAAGAACAGAGTGCCGGCCGACCCTCTCCCGAGATTCCTGCCGCGCAGACCGTCGAGGGCCCCACGTTGGGCGCCAAAATTGTGAGAAGTCCCTTACGTGGACTTGCAATCAGACAAGGAGACACCGAAGTAAGTCTTATCGGTTCCTCTTTATTGTAACGCGTTTGCAAAGGCGGGCTCCACAACCTGAGTGGCGAAGAGCCCCGAGCAATGTACAGGCTTAAGCTTATATCTTTCCCTACTGCTGCCGCCCCTCCCTTCGGAGGCTTGGCTTACAATCTAACTATCAGACACATTTCTATACATTAACCAATCTACGCTCGCTATTTTAAAGTTTAACCTTATTAGGAAGCAGGGACTATACTTCCTTATCTATACCCTAACTTAGCTGACATAGCTTCCTTTAACTTTAGCTGACATGGCACCCTCTACCCTATCTTAGCTGACACAGCTCCCTGGAACTTTCCACTGAGTTTGAGGCACATCCTGTCTTTGTCTTAGTTACATCCTGTCTTAGTTTTTCCCACAAAGCCCATTTTACTCTACAAAAAGTTGGATGGAGTGCCTCCCCTTCGAGGGGGGCACGATTGGATTTACTGGAACTCCAGAATGACCACAGGGAAGAAGGAAAAATTAAGCAGAGAAGAGAAGAAGCTCAGGGGTCTGATATGGAGGCCTGGATGGCAAAAGACTGTAAACAGGGGGTGGGGTGAAGGGAAAGTGAAGTTGTGATTGTAAGGATGGGTTAATAGGATTATAACTGGACTGCTGACTATGGAACTTGCTGGATTGGTGGGGTGGAGCCGGTACTCGGGGGTGTAAGGTTAGTTTGGGAATAGTTATAGGTTTAAAAAGTGAATTGATTCTGGAAAAAGGTGAAAATATGGAGGCCTATAGAGGGGGTAAAAATTAGGCACGGGAAGAAAAAATGGGAGTTTGATTTTTCAGTGATTGGACATTAGGCGAAAATGATAATAGTTAGTTTAAAAGTGGTATAAGATATAAAGGTGTATGTTATAAAATATGAACTATGAAACTGTTGAAGATGATAAATAAGGGAGGAAAACCGGGGAAGGGGGGAGGGTGGGGAAGCCCACAAAATATGGTTTAACAATTATGAATTTAACAATTATGATTTTTTTTTGTTTTTGTCTTTTTTCCTTTTTATCTTTTTTTTTTCTTCTCTCTTTTCTCTTTTTCTCTTTTTGTATTTTCTTTTTTTTTGGTATGACAATAGATGGTTGGATGGATGAACTCCTGCGTACTGCCCTGGTTCACTGGAGCTCCCTGGTGGCAGGGGGGGGCTTCGGGGGCAGGGGAGGGGGAGGAGGACAGAAACCCAATCATAAAATGGACCACTTCTGACTGTTCACCTGCGTGGGATACTTCTGTGGCAGGGGAGGACCCATGGAGGGGGGTGGGAAGAAGGTGGAAAAGGTGTTTATGTATGTACCATCTTTTGTAATTTGTAAAATCAATAAAAATTATGTTTAAAAAAAAATAAGTTTTTATTTAGCCGTGTTGGTCTGGGTCGAAGTAAAATAAAATAAATTCCTTCAGTAGCACCTTAAAGACCTTAAAGTAATTTTTTTTTTTTTACTTCGACCCAGACCAACACGGCTACCTACCTGTAACTTAAATCTAAGACTTACTATGTTAAAATAAAGAGAAAAAAGAAATATCAACAAATCCGTTTCTACTACCTCTATGTGCTTCCAAATCTTAAACATTCTCAATATTGCAATTATTTTTCAAACAAATTTTAAATTTCTTCCAATCTTCTTCCACCGACTCTTCCCTCTGGTCACGGAGTCTTCCGGTCAATTCAGCCAGTTCCATAAATTTGATCATCTTCGACTGCCACACATCCACTGTAGGTAAATCTTCCTTCTTCCAATTCCTAGGCAATAAAATTCTCGCTGCTGTTGTGGCATACAGAACAAATGTAACATCTTTCTTAGGTATTTCTGCTCTAACTATCCCAAGTAAAAAAGCTTATGGTTTCTTAATAAATGTGTTTTTCAACACCTTTTTTCATTTCATTATAAATCTTTTCCCAGAAGATCTTTACTTGGGGGCTGGTCCCCCATCCTTCTCCCACTCTTCTGATCCGAAGAAGGAACGGGGGAGGGGAGCCCTTCTCTCCCTTCCTCTCCCTCCCCAACCCCCTCCCCCCATCTGCCCTGTTTGTAGATGCAAGGGGAAGAGAAGCACACTCTTCTCTCCCTCCCCAAACCTCCCAATTAAGTGGCCCTCCTCCTCCTCCTCCTCCCCCTCCCCTCCAGGCCTCTTCTCTTCCGAAAATGAGGCAGGGTGGAGACCCTTCCCATCTATCCGTGCCTCTCCCTTAGAAAAAAGCACAACTCTAGGAAGCATAGCTCATTGACCCATGGTGTTATGGGAAATCTGGGTGCGAGACTGCTCCGTCACCCAGCTCCTCGGACGGATCCTGCAGTTCACTGTAGAAGTAAAGGAAAGAGTCCCGCCAGCATCCGGAGCAAAACGACAAGGTTTATGACTGCACAGCAGGTTTGAGCCAAAACTGAACAAGCAGAACAGGGTTACAAGAATCATAGAATCATAGAGTTGGAAGAGACCACAAGGGCCATCCAGTCCAACCCCCTGCCAGGCAGGAAACACCATCAAAGCATTCTTGACATATGCCTGTCAAGCCTCTGCTTTGTTGTTGTTTAGTCGTTCAGTCGTGTCCGACTTCGTGACCCCATGGACCAGAGCACGCCAGGCACTCCTGTCTTCCACTGCCTCCCGCAGTTTGGTCAAACTCATGTTCGTAGCTTCGAGAACACTGTCCAACCATCTCGTCCTCTGTCGTCCCCTTCTCCTAGTGCCCTCAATCTTTCCCAACATCAGGGTCTTTTCCAAGGATTATTCTCTTCTCATGAGGTGGCCAAAGTATTGGAGCCTCAGCTTCACGATCTGTCCTTCCAGGGAGCACTCGGGGCTGATTTCCTTCAGAATGGAGAGGTTTGATCTTCTTGCAGTCCATGGGACTCTCAATAGTCTCCTCCAGCACCATAATTCAAAAGCATCAATTCTTCGGCGATCAGCCTTCTTTATGGTCCAGCTCTCACTTCCATACATCACTACTGGGAAAACCATAACTTTAACTATACGGACCTTTGTCGGCAAGGTGATGTCTCTGCTTTTTAAGATGCTGTCTAGGTTTGTCATTGCTTTTCTCCCAAGAAGCAGGCGTCTTTTAATTTCGTGACTGCTGTCACCATCTGCAGTGATCAAGGAGCCCAAGAAAGTAAAATCTCTCACTGCCTCCATTTCTTCCCCTTCTATTTGCCAGGAGGTGATGGGACCAGTGGCCATGATCTTGGTTTTTTTGATGTTGAGCTTCAGACCATATTTTGCGCTCTCCTCTTTCACCCTCATTAAAAGGTTTTTTAATTCCTCCTCGCTTTCTGCCATCAAGGTTGTGTCATCTGCATATCTGAGGTTGTTGATATTTCTTCCGGCAATCTTAATTCCGGCTTGGGATTCATCTAGTCCAGCCTTTCGCATGATGAATTCTGCATATAAATTAAATAAGCAGGGAAACAATATACAACCGTGTCGTACTCCTTTCCCAATTTTGAACCAATCAGTTGTTCCATATCCAGTTCTAACTGTAGCTTCTTGTCCCACATAGAGATTTCTCACTCTAAGGTGCTACTGAACATTTTTTAAACTTTTAATATCTATTTCGACTGCGTCAGACCAACACGGCTACCTACCTGAATTTGTAAAACTGATTAAAGTAGGAGCCATCCTTTGTTCTGGGCTTCTTCCAGCTTCTCCCATGTGGTGGGTGGAAGTCCTGTTGCAAGAGTCTTTTCAATAAAGACCAGGCCTACTGGCTGCTGTTTTGCTCCGCAATTCCTGGCTGGTGTCTTGGTTTGGTAATCCTCGTGAGCTCAAGGATTTTCCTATAACACAGGGGAGGGGGCCGGATCTGGTCATTTTTACACTCATTTCACAACGTGGGGGAGACAGGGCCGCGGCGTAGGGTGTCTGCATTACAACAGCCCTGTAAAGTAAACCGGATTTGTGGGGCTTGGAACAGTAACTGACAACAACCCTAAAAGGTAGCCCAGTGCCGTCATTACGAGTGCCTTTTTAAAATAGGGGCTGGTGTTTGAACTTGAGTTTTGCTAATGAGGGGGGAGGGGTGCAGCTCAGGGGCAGAGCAGTTGTACCCCTCATTCGGCTCCCCGCTATGAGGAGGAGACCCCCTCCTGACTCGCACCAGGATCCTGAAATGCAGGTCAGGGAGCAGTGCCAATTCTGCTTCCGCTTCCCAGGCAAACCTGGCCTCCCTTGCAATGGATCCCCCCATTTCCTCCAGCAGGAATCCTTGGGGAGCTCCGGGTTTCTGGCGAGTGCGCCTTGGGTATCTTTCAGTGAGGGAGAGAAAGAGAGGGAATCCATGGAAGGGTTAAAGGATGCGGGAGAGGCCTGGATAGAGACCCCCTCCCTGCTCATCTGCGCTTGGGAGAGACCCAGGATGGAGGAGGAAGTTGGGGGGGCCGAGGGAGGAATGGAAGCAACGTGGGGGGACATTGGCAGTGGGGAGACTGAGAGACATGGCCTTTTAGAGAGTCATCTCCATCATGGCGGCTGGCGGGGGAATGTGTGGAGGGGCTGCCTTGGGGTATCGCAAGGTGGGTGCGGTCCACCCCGGATGCCATTATGAGGGGGGGGTGACAAAATCCCGGCTGAACTCGTGGCACTGTCTCTGAATTTGATTAATTTTTATTAATTTTACATAATAAAATTTTACATAATAACAAAGACCATACACATACATAACATGTTTTTCACATTCTCCTACCCCCCTCCCAGAGCTCTCTCCTCCCACAAGAGAACCTCCCGAGAGGAAGACAATCAAATGTGGTTCATTTTATAGTTGGGTCTCTATCCACCTCCCCCCTTCCCCCCCCGAACCTCCCTCTGCCACCAAGAGGTCCCAGGATGGCAAGGATAGGAACAGGCGAATATCCACCCAGCTATTGTCTAACTTTAACATTCCAAAGACGATAAGGAAAAAATAAAAGAAAAAATAAAAGAAAAATAGTAGCAAAAAAAGGAAAAAAAACCCACAGCATATAATAAAAATAAAAACAAAACACATAACATCAAAAATTCAAATCTAATCTAATTTCCTAAACATTGTCTATTGGGCTTCCCCAGACCCCCCCCCCTTTATTGATTTTCATTTGCTAACTCCATCTTTACAGTTTTCACTATTTACCAACCATTCTAATCTCATTTAATTTAAAATTATCCATTTAGCCAATTAATCAAATTATCAATAATTTTTTTATTTGTTTACTTATATATCTCCTTCCATTCCCTTCCTTCTCCCCACACCCCAAAACTCTCCCTGCCACTGAGAGCCTCCAGGGTACGGAAGATAGGAAGAGATGGCTCTTTTTCCAGCTGGTTCTCCCCCTCCCCCCTCCCCCCCACTCCGGGAGTCCCCCTCTGCCACCAGGGAACCCCAGAACGGAGACGACCACGGGAGGAGGATTAGAGAACCCCGCTATCCCATTATTCATTCTTCCCAGCTATACTAATAATCTCCTTTCAAATCTAAAAAGAAAAATACACACATCTCTATTCTACTTTCCCTCCCTTGCCTAAATTTTCCTGCAAGAACTTTCATACTTTCCTACTTTTACAATCTATATATCATTTTCTTATTCCATTTTAAATCTTATCTTCTAATTTTAGCCTCTTCCCCCCCCCCTGTTCACGGCACCTCCCTTCTCGGATCAGCAAATTCCATGGTCCATAAACCAGTTTCAAACCGTTTTAGCCATCCTTTAAACAATAAGCCTTTTTCCATTTACCCCACTCCCTTTCTGTGAAACTTTACATGTCCAAATTTTCCATTCCCTCGCTGTTGCCCCTTTATTGTTTGTATCATCCACTCAATGTAGGTAATTCTCTCCTACAGTCTTTGTTCCCTATGGGTATTCTGAAGTCCAGACATAATTTCTGCTCCCCCTTCCATGGGAGCGTCATTCCCCTGATTCACATGCTCAAAAACTTTTTCCTCCTTCTTCTCATTGCAGACTTCCTCTTGGTCCAAAAGCTGACATGTTTCTTGCTTTCCTTCTGTTTCTTGTTTATTCTCTTGCTCCAACGTTTTTTGTCCCTTGTCCCCTTGAAGAAGTCGATTTGTTTCCTCTAATTGAGCAATCTGTTTATGTGTTCCAATAGTAAGTTCCCATAAGAATTTCAGTTTTTTTCTTTAAATCCAACTGTGTAATCGTATGTTGACATTTTTGTACAGAATTTGTACTTGGAGCCCTATGTCTCCAGCAATGGGGGTGGGGGTGGGGGGGGGCTCAAGGCAGGCATCAAGTGTATACAGTGGTACCTCGACATCCGAATGCCTCGACTTCCGAAGGTTTCGATTTACGAAGTCGGCAAACCCGGAAGCCTTTTCGCCGTGCGCGTGTTCTGCGCCTGTGCAGAAGCGGCACGCACGGTCGGCGCATTCGCAGAAGCGCAAAATTGCGCTTCGTGCATGCGCAAAACGGACGATTTGACAACCGAAGGATTCAACTTACGAAGAGCGCCGCGGAACGGATCGCCTTTGTAAGTCAAGGTACCACTCTATTTGCGTGTTGATGTGACATTGAGACAAAAAATGAACTGAAACCCATTCTCTCTTACCTTCAACTGGATTTATAACAGTGGATTGTGAATACACCATGGCTGGAGTGGTTTAAAGAAGATTGAGTTTGTTTTCAAAGTATTCTTACAAATAAATTGAAAATTGGAAGTTTGGAATGGGCTAGAGAAGCTGAAATATTGATAAGGACTGGATATGCCTGTGTCTTTTTGAAAGGAGAACCTATTTATACAAAGATCGCTGGGAAGGTGGTTCCAGGACCTGGGCAGAATCTGGCAGCATGACAGCCCCTATGCCACCTTCTTAAAGTTGGAAGCTGAGTGTCTTATAAAAATGCTTGGAGAGATAAACTGAAACCTTAAATTTTGGAACAGGTCAGAGAGGCTGAAACATCGAAAGGACTGCATATCTTAGAATCATATGTCTATATTTTGCTAAAAAGAGAAACTATAAGGATCTTCAATTGTTTGTAACTCCTCATAGACATTTCAAGATAATTGGATGAGTGAGAACGATCTACTCTTCCCTGGGGAAAGAAGCCATTACTTATACTTTCTGGACATTCTGTTTTTGTTCGGGGTTTGTTTGTTGTTTTGGTGTGTTTGTGTGCTCTTTTTAATGCAAATATTTGTGTATTTTGAAATTTAATTGGAAATTTTGATTTTATTTCAAAATTGCATACGTGTAATGGGTTAAACCACTGAGCCTAAGGCTTGCCAATCAGAAGGTCAGCGGTTCGAATCCCCACAATGGGGTGAGCTCCCTTTGCTTGGTCCCAGCTCCTGCCCACCTAGCAGTTCGAAAGCACATCAAAGTGCAAGTAGAAGGTAAACGGTGTTTCTGTGCGCTGCTCTGGTTCACCAGAAGCGACTTTGTCATGCTGGCCATATGACCCGGAAGCTGTACGCTGGCTCCCTCAGCCAATAATCCGAGATGAGTGCCGCAACACCAGAGTCGGTCACGACTGGACCTAATGGTCAGGGGTCCCTTTACCTTTAATGGGTAATTAACTGGAGGGAAGTGGTGTTTCCTAGGAAAGGAAGTGGTCCTGACAAACTGATAGGGTACTGTTGTAAAACTGACTGTTTTGATAACTAGAGAATGCAGAGTGAACTAAGTTAATCTCACTTCGTCCTGAGTATTTTGAGTAGTTCAAAACATGGCCAGGGACAAGGTTTGCTTGGAATTGAGGGGACTTTTCTCAGTGTGGAAATAAAAATTGATTAAACAGATGGCGGAAATTTGGGGTAATTTAGCAGACAATATTTGAGCCCGAATGGATGAAAATGTTGAAATGGTGTCAGAGTCGACTATTAAGATAGAGCCATTGGTAACAAGTGGGTTAAGATTATTAAGATAGAGCCATTGGTAAAAAGTGGTAAGGACCTAACAGAAGCAGAAGACATCAAGAAGAGGTGGCAAGAATACACAGAGGAGTTATACCAGAAAGATATGGAGGCCTCGTACACCCCAGGTAGTGTGGTTGCTGACCTTGAGCCAGACATCTTGGAGAGTGAAGTCAAATGGGCCTTAGAAAGCACTGCTAATAACAAGGCCAGTGGAAGTGATGATATTCCAGCTGAACTGTTTAAAATTTTAAAAGATGATGCTGTTAAGGTGCTACACCCAATATGCCAGCAAGTTTGGAAAACTCAGCAATGGCCAGAGGATTGGAGAAGATCAGTCTACATCCCAATTCCAAAGAAGGGCAGTGCCAAAGAATGCTCCAACTACCGCACAATTGCGCTCATTTCACACGCTAGCAAGGTTATGCTTAAAATTCTACAAGGCAGGCTTAAGCAGTATGTGGACCGAGAACTCCCAGAAGTGCAAGCTGGATTTCGAAAAGGCAGAGGAACCAGAGACCAAATAGCAAACATGCGCTGGATTATGGAGAAAGCTAGAGAGTTCCAGAAAAACGTCTACTTCTGCTTCATTGACTATGCAAAAGCCTTTGACTGTGTCGACCACAGCAAACTATGGCAAGTTCTTAAAGAAATGGGAGTGCCCGATCACCTCATCTGTCTCCTGAGAAATCTCTATGTGGGACAAGAAGCTACAGTCAGAACTGGATATGGAACAACTGAGTGGTTCAAAAATTGGGAAAGGAGTACGACAAGGTTGTATATTGTCTCCCTGCTTATTTAACTTATATGCAGAATTCATCATGCGAAAGGCTGGACTAGATGAATCCCAAGCCGGAATTAAGATTGCTGGAAGAAATATCAACAACCTCAGATATGCAGATGACACAACCTTGATGGCAGAAAGCGAGGAGGAATTAAAGAACCTTTTAATGAGGGTGAAAGAGGAGAGCGCAAAATATGGTCTGAAGCTCAACATCAAAAAAACCAAGATCATGGCCACTGGTCCCATCACCTCCTGGCAAATAGAAGGGGAAGAAATGGAGGCAGTGAGAGATTTCACCTTCTTGGGCTCCTTGATCACTGCAGATGGTGACAGCAGTCACGAAATTAAAAGACGCCTGCTTCTTGGGAGAAAAGCAATGACAAACCTAAACAGCATCTTAAAAAGCAGAGACATCACCTTGCCGACAAAGGTCCGTATAGTTAAAGCTATGGTTTTCCCAGTAGTGATGTATGGAAGTGAGAGCTGGACCATAAAGAAGGCTGATCGCCGAAGAATTGATGCTTTTGAATTATGGTGCTGGAGGAGACTCTTGAGAGTCCCGTGGACTGCAAGAAGATCAAACCTATCCATTCTGAAGGAAATCAGCCCTGAGTGCTCCCTGGAAGGACAGATCGTGAAGCTGAGGCTCCAATACTTTGGCCACCTCATGAGAAGAGAAGAATCCTTGGAAAAGACCCTGATGTTGGGAAAGATTGAGGGCACTAGGAGAAGGGGACGACAGAGGACGAGATGGTTGGACAGTGTTCTCGAAGCTACGAACATGAGTTTGACCAAACTGCGGGAGGCAGTGCAAGACAGGAGTGCCTGGCGTGCTATGGTCCATGGGGTCACGAAGAGTCGGACACGACTAAACGACTAAACAACAACAACAACATTGGTAACAAAAGCGGTGAATGACTTGAAGCAAGGAAGTGAGGAAAAATGAGGGAAAATGGATGAGACTAATATGGAAAAAATTCAGGAGACATGTAGGGTAGATATGGATGGGGGGGGAAGCAGGCAACACTTGAGGATGCTTTGATGGTTGAAAATAGGTTGAAAATACAGTCTCTGTGACGTGGCATGGGGGGAAGATGACGTCACTTGCCTGCGGCCCACCTCCTACACCCACCGGGATCCGCTGGAGGATCCGCCAGAACCTCCCCAAAATGTAAATACAGTATGTGAGGGGGGAAAGGGAGAGGGGTCGGGGTGGAGGTTAACGTGGTGTGTGTGTGGGGGGAGATGACATCATTTGCCGGGGGCAACAGAGAGAGGGGTGTCGTTACGTCATCCACCTCTCCTGGGAAACGGGGGCCCTGACTGAACCACAGCCCTCACCCATCGGGATCCGCCGGGCGAACTGCCCAGAACCACCCCAAAATGTAAATACGGTATGTACGGGGTGGAGGTTGATGTGGCTTGGGGGGGGGAGATGACATCACTCCCAGGGAGCAATAGGGAGAGGGGTGTCGTTACGTCATCCACATCTCCTGGGAAACGGGGGCCATGACTGAGCCACAGCAACGCATGGCCGGGTGGCTCAGTACGTTAAATTGAGAAGAAAGGAAAGAGAAAGTTGACATTTCAAAGTTGTGGGCCCGGTCTGGGTCTGAAGGTGGCGGCGGCGGCGGCGGCAGGGCCCGGCCTGCCTGTGGTGTCATCATCAGAGCTGGCTTTGGGGCCCAGCCTGGCTCTTGAGGCGCCGGCAGCAGCAGCGGCAAGGCCCGGCCTGCCTCTTGTGCCATCAGCGGAGGTGGCTTTAGGGCCTGGCCTGGTCCTGGAGGCAGCATTGGTGGTGGCGGCTTTGGCAGCGGTGGCTTCGGGGCCCGGCCTGGTGAGGTAGGAGGAGGAGGAGTAGGGGGTGGGTAGTGCCGAGGTAGGAGGAGGAGGGGTGTGTGGGGTGTGGGGTGGTACTACACAAATGACGTCTGTTCCTTTGACGCCCACTGGAGGGTGCTATTATTTTTACACAAAATCACATTGCTACCTGTGACAGGTGTGACATCTGTGTAATCTAAGTTTATGCAAACACATATTGGAATGGAATGTTCAAATTTCAACGCAATCGGTCAAGTGGTGTTGGATAAAAGTCATCGTCCATGCATATTTTACACACACACACACACACACACACACAAACACACACACATATAAAATATTGTATTTCTACCCTTTTCTTTCTTTACATGTGGATGTAATGTCTAATTCAGTCTTTCCTGTAATTTCCTGTAAAATATTTTTTTTGGGGGGGGGGACTAGGTAAAGTAAAGTAAACTGAGCAGATAAGAACAGATAAGAACAGTAATAATTGTTTGGAAATGTGATAATATTATGGAAATACACAGGATACTCTCCCTTTTTGGTTCCCCCCCTCCCTCCTGTGTCTTTTAGTCCCAAACACCCTTGTCCTTCTGCAGGCTATCTCTTC
The DNA here is from genome assembly GCF_963506605.1 of Zootoca vivipara. NCBI lineage: Eukaryota > Metazoa > Chordata > Lepidosauria > Squamata > Lacertidae > Zootoca > Zootoca vivipara. The sequence continues at coordinate 749,716 of NC_083277.1, forward strand.
AAATGATTATTTCTGAAGACTGGATAATGAACCTACAGCCCAACAGCATCAGAAGGGCCACAGCCATTGTTTCCCATAAATGACTTGGGGACAAAAGGGGGGGGGGTTGTTGAACAGTTGAATTGTAAGGACATTTTCTCTCCTTTTGACCTCAGGACTCTGTGCCCTAGGATCGAAAAGATATGTAAAAGCAGCAAGAATTGTCTCAAGATCACAATTGCCTCAAGATATGCAACTGATATAATTATTATTATGTTTTGTGATATTATGCAGACACATTGACAGTATGTGATTTCCACAAAGGGGGGGGGGAGACCCAATTTTTGTGTGTAATTGCTTTTATGTTTAATGTATAGTAGTGTCTTATTGCTCACACCCCAATGGAGGATTCTCGTGCATTTTATGCTTTCTAATAGATCACACTATTGCGTAGTCCAATATTTAGATTAGATCAATTTATGACCACATTTCCTTATTCCACCTGCTACTCTGCAGTGTGCCAACCTTTACACATTTTAAAATTGTTTTAACTCATTTTACCAAGGAGAAGCTTCAGGATCTGTGTAACACCAGATACATGAAGGTGGTATATATGCCTTGATTTAGCAGGAATGATCCCTTATAGCAGGGGTGGCCAACTCCCAAGCTGATGTTGGGTGCTCCAGAGTTGGCAAACCAGAAAATCTATACATCTTCACAGACAATAGAACAACAAAAAATATTGTCTACCAACAAGTATTATGATATTAAAAATCTTACAAACATCCACAATCTCTTTTCTTTCTTTTCAATTTAACAGAATGAGCTACAGCAACATGAGGCTGGGTACAGCTAGTTACTAATAAAAATAAAACAAAAATGATGGTGAAAAATATGAAGGCAGAACAATCAGATCAGTTAAAGAGTGAAATGGGAATAACAGTGGCAAAGAAAATAAAGTATCTGGCTGTCTGGCTGTCCCTGAAAAATACAAATTTATTTAAGGATAATTATACATTAACATTAGGGACGCGGGTGGCGCTGTGGGTTAAACCGCAGAGCCTAGGGCTTGCTGATCAGAAGGTTGGCGTTTTGAATCCCCGCAATGGGGTGAGCGCCTGTTGTTCGGTCCCAGCTTTTGCCTATCTAGCAGTTCGAAAGCACGTCAAAGTGCAAGTAGGTAAATAGGTACCCTGGCCACATGACCTGGAAGCTGTATGGCAGCTCCCTTGGCCAATAATGCGAGATGAGCGCCACAACCCCAGAGTCGGTCACGACTGGACCTAATGGTCAGAGGTCCCTTTACCTTTATACATTAACATGGAAGGAAGTAAAAACAAATTTGGAAATATGGAATAGATTGAAATTGTCCTTCTGGGGGAGAATAGTCATGATCAAGATGAGTGTCCTACCCAAGATGCTCTTCCTATTCCAAACCATCCCAATTATTACTGGATTCGGCCAGTTTGGAGAATGCCAGAAAACAATTTCTAGGTTTGTGTGGCAGGGGAAGAAACCTAGAATAAAATTAAAACTACTGACGGATAAAAGGGAAAGGGGTGGCTTCTCATTGCCGGATCTCAAAATATATTATGAAGCGGCATGTATAACATGGCTGAAAGAATGGTTTAGATTGGAAATACGGATATATTAGATTTGGAGGGGTTTTGAAACAGATATGGGTGGCATGCATACCTTTGGTAAGACAAGGCCAGAGTACATCGAGACTTTCTAAACCATATTATAAAAAGACCTTTGTATGAGGTATGTACGAGATACCAGGATTGGTTTAAAAGGAAAACACTATGGTGGTTGTCACCCCAGGAACCCTTTTCAGTAAAAAAATGAAATATGGAGGGAGAATGGTTAACTTACAGAGACATGCTGGTGGAAGAAAATAACACAATTAAGATCAGGCCATATGAGGAATTAAAGGACAAGCTAACAAGCTGGATGGTGTACCATCAAATGAATGATATCATTTTAAAAGATAAAAAAACCAAGAGGTTTCGAACACACAAAATTAATACTAGAAATGGCAGTATTACAAAACAATATAAAAACATTGTCTAAAATCTATGAGTTTTTACTCAAATGCCATACAAAAGATGAAGAAATTAAGGATGTTATGACCAAATGGGCAATGGATGTAGGTCATAATATTGAATATGAAAAATGGTCAAAATTATGGAACACAGGGTTAAAATTCATGGCATGTACATTGTTAATAGAAATTCTATTTAAAATGATGTATAGATGGCACCTCACTCCAACCAAACTAATAAGGATGTATAAAACAGGAAACAAAAATGGTTGGAAATGTGGGGTGAAAGAAGGTATTTTTTCCACGTGTGGTGCTTATGCAACAAGGTGAAAACTTACTGGGAGATTACATACAATTAATTAAAGAATATTCTTATATACACATTCCAGAAAAAAAACGGAAGCATTCTTGTTAGGAATGGTTGGAGAAGATATTGCGAAGATTAATCAAAAACTGTTCCCATATGCTACAACTGCGGCGAGACTATTGCTAGCTCAGATGTGGAAACAACAAGTGCCAACGGTGGAAGATTGGCAACAGAAGGTATTGGAGTACACAGAACTGGCTAAATTAATGGGGAAAATCCGACAACAGGGCGATCGATGAAACATTTCAAAAAGAATGGGAAAAATCTGTGATATATATATCAATATAGAAAAGATTTGTGTGAAATAGAGAAACCAGTAGAATTGAATTAAACCTCATAATGTGCATATAAATATTTTTATTGGATTAACAGTAATAATGACAGCATGAACTACAAGGTAATCAAAATAATTAAATGTATCCACAAATAGTAAGATAGACAAGATTTGTATATATAGAAAGGGTTATCTACTTACAATTAATAGATAAGTCTGTAAACAAACAATAGTGCACAAGACGAACAAAGACTATGCAAATAATTTAAAAGCGACATGAAGAAGTCAGAAGAAGAAGGGAAGTCAGCTCATATAAGGAAGCTACAAATGTACAATGTAATGTAATCTATATGGGAAGTATGAAGTTTGGGAAACCAATAAAGATTATATTACACACACAAAAAGAGAGAAATAGGTTCAACCCACAATCCTTCTATTTAAACCATTTCCCTTCTTTGAGTTAATTCATGGCTTGTAGAGTTTCCACTCTTACAGCTCTTACGCCTCAGAGTCTTTAGGTGGTTTGTAAGACTTCCACTACAACTGAACCTCTATCCACTTCCCTAGGACTTTGATGGTTTCTCCCCAGTATGAATTTGTTGATGTTTTGTAAGACGTCCACTCTGACTGAAGCTCTTTCCACACTCCATACATTGAAATGGTTTCTCCCCCGTGTGAGTCCGTTGATGTCTTCTAAGGTCTCCACTCCCACTGAAGCTCTTTTCACAATTCATGCATTTAAATGGTTTATGCCCCGTGTGAATCCCTTGATGAATTCTAAGGTCTCCACTCCTACTGAAGCTCTTTCCACACTCGGTACAATTAAATGGTTTCTCCCCACTGTGAGTCCTTTGATGAATTCTAAGTTTTCCACTCTCAGTGAAGCTCTTTCCACACTCCATGCATTTAAATGGTTTCTCACCAGTGTGAGTCCGTTGATGGGTTCTAAGGCCCCCACTATGACTGTAGCTCTTCCCACACTCCATACATTCAAATGGTTTCTCTCCTGTGTGACTCCGTTGATGGGTTCTAAGGCCCCCACTGTGACTGTAGCTCTTTCCGCACTCCATACATTTAAATGGTTTCTCCCCAGTGTGTTCCCGTTGATGTCTTCTAAGGTTTCCAATAATAGTGAAGCTCTTTCCACATTCCATGCATTTAAATGGCTTCTCTCCTGTGTGAGTCCATTGATGAATTCTAAGTTTTCCACTCTCAGTGAAGCTCTTTCCACACTCCATGCATTGAAATGGTTTCTCCCCCGTGTGACTTCGTTGATGAATTCTTAATGTTCCACTGTGACTGAAGCTCTTTCCACACTCCATGCATTTAAATGGTTTCTCTCCTGTGTGAGTCCGTTGATGAATTCTAAGGTCTCCACTCTGACTGAAGCTCTTTCCACACTCCATGCATTTAAATGGTTTCTCTCCTGTGTGAGTCCGTTGATGAATTCTAAGGTCTCCACTCTGACTGAAGCTCTTTCCACACTCCATGCATTGAAATGGTTTCTCCCCCGTGTGACTTCGTTGATGAATTCTTAATGTTCCACTGTGACTGAAGCTCTTTCCACACTCCATGCATTTAAATGGTTTCTCCCCAGTGTGTTCCCGTTGATGATTTCTAAGTTTTCCACTCTCAGTGAAGCTTTTTCCACACTCCATGCATTTAAATGGTTTCTCCCCCGTGTGACGTCGTTGATGAATTCTTAATGTTCCACTGTGACTGAAGCTCTTTCCACACTCCGTGCATTTAAATGGTTTCTCCCCTGTGTGAGTCCGTTGATGAATTCTAAGGTGTCCATTCTGACTGAAGCTCTTTCCACACTCCATGCATTTAAAGGGTTTCTCCGCTGTGTGAGTCCGTTGATGAATTTTAAGGTCTCCACTCTGACAGAAGCTCTTTCCGCACTCCATGCATTTAAATGGTTTCTCTCCTGTGTGACTCAGTTGATGAATTCTAAGGTTTCCACTCTGACTGAAGCTCTTTCCACACTCTATGCATTTAAATGGTTTCTCCCCAGTGTGAGTTCGATGATGAATTGTAAGTTTTCCACTCTGACTGAAGCTCTTTCCACACTCCATGCATTTAAATGGTTTCTCTCCTGTGTGAGTCTGTTGATGTTTTCTTAGTGTTCCACTGCCATTGAAGCTCTTCCCACACTCCATACTTTCAAATTGTTTCTCCTTTCTCTTTTCACACTCCATGTATTTAAATGATTTCTTCATTATTCCTATTGGACATGGCCCACCATAATTTTGACTGCCTTCTCCATTGTCTTCTTTCGACGGGGGTGGGGGTGGGGACGGACCCTATTTGATTTCTAGGAAGAGAACAAAGGTATATTACACACATCAATTAGCACCTTCTTGTATTTTAAAATCTCGTACATTATCTCATGACCTGTCCTCCATATGTTCTAAATTTTTAGGAAAGGCAAATGAAATAATGCTAAATAATGCTAATGCTACAACAAGCTTTCCTAACCCTTAATCAACGTTAAGGAGCAGCATTATCTTAGAATACGGTTGAACTGTGGAATTTATTTTTTAAATAATGAGGTTTCTCACAGGAAAGGGAGCTGCTCTATGTCCATGAACCTGCCCACTATTCATCAGGGTCCTAAGTTCACCATGAAATTCTTTATCCTCTGAACAATAATCCCCCACCCCTGCCGAGTGTGGGCACATTGGATTTGTAGTTTTAGGGTCTAGATAAAAATAAAATAGAAAAATTCCTTCCAGTAGCTCCTTAGAGACCAAGTAAGTTTGTCATTGGTTTGAGCTTCCATGTGCATGCGAGGATCCAAGGTTGAGAAATGCTTCCCTAGAGGAACCTTCTATGCTGAGGTGAGGCATCTCTGACCCTCCAGATGTGGTTGGACACAAAATACCACCTGCCAAAGTAAGGATGGCCCATGGCCAGGGATGATGGGAGTCTTATCTGGTGGGACACACTTTCGCCATCTTCCCCCTCTTCTGAAAATGCTGAATATCTGTATTTCATTTCCTCCTCCTTCCATGATCTCCAACATCTTCCTAATATAGTCCAACTGCACACATTCCCAAATCATCCTGCACCATTGACTTCCTGAGGCTGCTGCATTGTGTCGAGGACACTGGCAATGGGACAGCACCTTCCACTGGATGAGAGGATAGAGGGTGAAATCAGGGCAGGCCAAATGGCACTCAGCTCAGTCCCCTCCTTGCCCCTCTCTGCATCTGCTGCCTGAGGGGGCAGCCTCAGTCTCCCTCACGGTGGAGCAGGCCCTGAGAACAGCCTTCTCTCTGCCACCCCCCCAAATACAGGAAATGTGACAAAGAAGACCTAGGAGTCTCACCGTGGAGCATAACAACAACAACTACTACTAGTACTACTACTGGTTGAAGTCACTTTGGGCTGCCCTGGGCAGGAGAAAGCTACTAATAGATTCAATAAATAAATAAAAATAACAATTGTAGTAATAATTACAGAGGCTGGGGGGTGGGAGGAAGCCCAACCATTTCCATAACAATCTTCCCAATCGGTTAAATCCCACAGATTTAAGAAGAAGTTGGGCACAGGTATCTCTGGGTTGTTGTTGTTGTTTAGTCGTTTAGTCGTGTCCGACTCTTCGTGACCCCATGGACCATAGCACGCCAGGCACTCCTGTCTTGCACTGCCTCCCGCAGTTTGGTCAAACTCATGTTCGTAGCTTCGAGAACACTGTCCAACCATCTTGTCCTCTGTCGTCCCCTTCTCCTAGTGCCCTCAATCTTTCCCAACATCAGGGTCTTTTCCAAGGATTCTTCTCTTCTCATGAGGTGGCCAAAGTATTGGAGCCTCAGCTTCACGATCTGTCCTTCCAGGGAGCACTCAGGGCTGATTTCCTTAAGAATGGATAGGTTTGATCTTCTAGCAGTCCATGGGACTCTCAAGAGTCTCCTCCAGCACCATAATTCAAAAAGCACCATAATTCTAAAGGGTAGGAACCCTTTAGATGCTTCTCCAGAGAAACACAGGCATGTGGGTGAGACTGTAGTTGCCAAGACAGAAGCCTCAAAGGGCGGAAATCATAAAGGGGGCTTCCTCCCTTTCCTCTTTCCCCCAACGGTTAGACTCCCTATAACAGCCCCCAGCGCCCCATGCAGGAGCTGACCTGGGACTTCTGGCAGGGCAAGGACTGAGCTTCAAGGAAGAAGAGGGTGGGTGGATCAGGCCTCCTGTTCAGGGATCTCTCCCTGGTCTACTCAAAGGAGATTTCTGGGCAGGAGGGAGAAGTCAAGGCAGGCAGCCCCCAAGTCTCTCTCTCTCTTTCTTTTCCCACCTCCTGCCAATGCTGGCTTTGATTCCTCCCCCAGGGGTGCTTTCCTTCCTCCCTCAGCCCCCCAACTTCCTCTGCCCTTCACCCCTCCCAGTCTCCCCTTTGCCCAGAGGCCCCCCTGGCCGGCTCAGCCTTAATGCCAAATCTCTCCCAAGCGCCCCCACCTCTCCATCCGGAGGGGCCTCGCCAGGTGAGCAAGGAGGGGGGAGAGGAGGGAGAGGGAGGGCCCCTTCCAGGCCTCTCTCTCCCCCTTTAACCCTTCAGTGGTCTCCCCATCTCTAGACAAAAGGGACCCACCAAGCCTTGCCTCGGCACCTGCGTGGAGCCAGGATCGCGGCATCCCAGGGATTCTTGCCAGAACACGCAGAGGGGCGCGGAATGGAGGCCTCGCTTCAAGTCCCAGCCCTGCTTGGGGATGGGGGTCCTCGTGGGAACCCCCTTGGCAGGCCTCCCATTTCTATTCCCTCAAAGGCGCCCGGGGGGGGGGGGCAGGGGAGCTGAGCATCTCTTGGCAGCTGAGCGTCTCTTGGCAGCTGAGCGTCTCCTTGCGCTGCAAATGAGACCTTGCAATGCAAACCCTGCCGGTGCTCCCTTTGCAGAAAGGCCCCCCCCGAACCCCCCCCGCTGCATTTCCCATAGGAAATGGTGGGAAGGCTGATCTCTGATTTTTTTTGGGGGGGGGGCGGATTGCATAGATCAGGGCCTCTGCAGATAGCGCCCAGGAAGGGAGTTGTTCTTGGGGGGGGTCTCTACCCCCTTTCTCTCCCTGCCCATCGCCCCCTCTTTGTCCTCCTTTCTGGCCCTCCGCTTCCCTCGTCCGCTATTCTCTTCCGATTTCCTTTCCTGTAATATAAAGGGCTGGGGGATCTCCACGGGCGCGAGGCGCACCCCCCCTCGCCTGATCCACAGAAGGAAGGGGGGAACTCCCCTACTTTCCTTTCACCCCCCCTCGCCCCAAATCCTGCCCTCCCTTCCCAGCTGCCCTGTTTGCAGATTCAGGGGGAGGAAAAGCGCATCTTTATCTCTCTCCCGCCCCCCACAATATATACATAGATTTAGCACCTTTCCCCCCTCCTCTGCAGCCGGATTGCATGGATCGGGGCCTCTGCAGATAGCGCCCAGGAAGGGGGGGGGTCTCTGCCCCCTTTCTTTCTCCCCCTTCCCCGCCCTCCAGCATTACCTCTTTGTCCTCCTTTCTGGCCCTCCGCTTCCCTCGTCCGCTATTCTCTTCCGATTTCCTTTCCTGGGGGCTCTCCAAGGACGCGCCCCCTCGGAGGGAGGGGCTCCTCCCCCCTCCCCCTCCCCTTCGGCTTGGACATTCCCGAAGTGCTTCGGGTTCCTTTCCGAATGCGTCTGCCCATAGAGCTACGAACAAGAGCAGCCCTGTCGAAATGAGGGTGGGAGAGGGGGGAGGCCCGAGCAGAGAGTTGTCCAGCTGTGCAAGCTTCACATACACCGCCCCCCCCCCGAGTCTTCTCCAGGGAGGGGCGTCTCCTCCCCTGCCGGCAACTGAAACCAGCTCCTAATGTTGAGGTGGAATCTTCTTTCTTGTAGTTTGAATCCATTGCTCCATGTCCGCTTCTCTGGAGCAGCAGAAAACAACCTTTCACCCTCCTCTATATAAAAAAATTCCTTCAGTAGCACCTTAAAGACCAACTAAGTTTATATTTTGGCATGAGCTTTCGTGTGCATGCACACTTCTTCAGATACACTAGAAAAGTGTATCTAGTGTATCTGAAGAAGTGTGCATGCACACGAAAGCTCATACCAAAATGTAAACTTAGTTGGTCTTTAAGGTGCTACTGAAGGAATTTTTTTATTTTGCTTCGACTCAGACCAACACGGCTACCTACCTAAACCTCCTCTATATGACATCCTTTTATATATATTTGAACATGGCTATCATATCACCCCTTAACCTTCTTTTCTCCAGGCTAAACATGCCCAGCTCCCTAAGCCGTTCCTCATAAGGCATCGTTTCCAGGCCTTTGACCATTTTCGTTGCCCTCCTCTGGACACGTTCCAGCTTGTCAGTATCCTTCTTGAACTGTGGTGCCCAGAACTGGACACAGTACTCCAGGTGAGGTCTGACCAGAGCAGAATACAGTGGTACTATTACTTCCCTAGATCTAGATGTTATACTCCTATTGATGCAGCCCAGAATTGCATTGGCTTTTTTAGCTGCTGCATCACACTGCTGACTCATGTCAAGTTTGTGGTCAACCAAAACTCCTAGATCCTTTTCACATGTACTGCTCTCTAGCCAGGTGTCTCCCATCCTGTATTGGTGCCTTTCATTTTTTTTGCCCAAGTGTAGTACTTTGCCTGGCATGCTATGGTCCATGGGGTCACAACTAAACAACAACAGTACTTTACATTTCTCCTTCTTGTTTGCTTTGGCCCAGTTACATTTCTCCTCTTGTTTGCTTTGGCCCAGTTGTCTAATCTGTTAAGGTCATTTTGAAGTGTGATCCTGTCCTCTGGGGTATTAGCCACCCCTCCCAATTTGGTGTAGTCTGCAAACGTGCTCAGGATGCCCTCAAGCCCATCATCCAAGTCATTGATAAAGATGTTGAATAAGACTGGGCCCAAGACAGAACCCTATGGCACTTCTCACCAGGATGTAGCGGAGCCATTGATTAGCACCCTTTGGTTGTGTCCGACTTTTAGTCGTGTTCGACTCTTTGGTCATGTCCGACATTTAGTCATGTCCAACTCTACGTGATCCCATGGACCAGAGCACGCCAGGCACTCCTGTCTTGCACTGCCTCCCGCAGTTTGGTCAAACTCATGTTGGTAGCTTCGAGAACACTGTCCAACCATCTCGTCCTCTGTCGTCCCCTTCTCCTTGTGCCCTCCATCTTTCCCAACATCAGGGTCTTTTCCAGGGAGTCTTCTCTTCTCATGAGGTGGCCAAAGTACTAGCAAAGCCCAAGTTCAAACACCAGTTCCTATTTCTAAAAGGCTCCTGTAATAAGGACTCTGGACTGCCCTTTAGGGTTGTTGTAAGTTACTGTTCCAAGCCCCAAACCCGTGTCAGGATGCCAGAGATTATCACTCAGGTAGAGGAGTTGCTGAATACCTGGGCTCCCGCTTTAGGGATCAGGGCTGCCCTTGCTCATGTCCCAAGATCCCCCCTTGGGAGCCATTTCCTTATGTGGGGCTTGGAGGAGACATTGGGTGTGTGAAGGAAGGAAGGAAGGAAGGAAGGAAGGGGGGGAGCACACTGCCTGCTGGAGGGACAACCCCCCCCCCCAATCCTTCTAAAAATTCCTGTAACACCTGCAGAGGATGAAAAGAGAGGAAGGGGGAATGTCACCTTCGTGCCCCGGAGGACTTTTTGGGAGGCGGGGGGGGGGGTCTCTTTCCCTGCCGCCTCCGGGGATCGAACCTGGGAGATGATCAGGAAAGAAACAGGCTATTCGGAGCTTGTTTAGAAGGAGGAGAATTTGTATCTTCTGGGAGGGAGGGGGCGTCACTCATTCCTCCCCAAGGGTCAGTGAGCTCCGCTTCCTAGAGAGGCAGGGAGGTTGGGAGGGGGGAGCCAAGAGGGGAGGGAAGGGGGGCCAAGGTTGGAGGGGGAGGGGCCGCCATTCACATTCCCGGAAGAGGAGCAGGTCTGCAGAGGAGGTGGAAAAAGGTGCAATATATATCTATATATTGGGGGGGGGGGAGACAGATAAAGACGCGCTTTTGCTCTCCCTGAATCTGCAAACAGAGCAGCTGGGAAGGGAGGGCAGGATTTGGGGGGGGGGGGTGAAAGGCAAGTAGGGGAGGCCCTGCTGGGATAAAGGAGGGGGCGCGTCCTTGGAGAGCGGGAAGGGAAATGGGAAGAGAAGAGAAGAGCGGGGGGGGGGAGCAGGGAGGACAAAGAGGTAGAGCTGGGGGGGAAGGGAGGGAGGAAAGGGGGCAGAGACCCCCCCCAGAACAACTCCCTCCCTGGGCGCTATCTGCACAGGCCCTGATCCATGGAATCCTGCTGCAGATGGGGGACCCTCCATTCTCAGGGTTCTCATTGCAAGCCCCACGCGCCAAAAGAAACCAGCCTTCCTGCCTTTTCCAATGGGGGTGCAGGGGGGGCCTTTCTGCAGAGGGAGCACCAGCAGGGTTTGCATTGCAAGGTCTCCTTTGCAGCGCAAGGAGGTGCTCAGCTGTCAAGAGATGCTCAGCTCCCCTGCCCCCCCCCCCCGCGAGGACCCCCATCCCCAAGCAGGGCTGGGACTTGAAGTGAGGCCTCCATTCCGCGCCCCTCGGCGTGTTCTGGTTTCCCCCTGGCAGGCATCTCTGGGGCAAGGCTTGGTGGGTCCCTCTTGTCTAGAGCGGGGGGGGGGGGCAAACTTTTGTCAAAGAGGACCAGATTTAATGAAGTGAAGACCAAAGTTGTTGTCCTTTTTTAGAACTCAGAGAGAATAGGCAGAGAGATTAGGGCCTCAAAACGCACTTTGTACATGCCTGGTCTAGAGAGAGGGAGTCCATGGAAGGGTTAATGGAGGGGGGGCCTGGATAGAGACCCCACCCTGTCTCCCTCCTCTCCCCCCTCCTTGCTCATCTGGCGAGGCCCCTCTGGATGGAGAGGTAGGCTAGATTGGGGGAGATTTGGTGGGCAGGGCGAAGGGGGAGCCGGCCAGGGAAACCTCTGGCGAAGGGGAGAATGGGAGGGTGGAGGGCAGAGGAAGTTGGGGGGGCTGAGGGAGGGAGGGGGGAAAGCATCCCTGGGGGAGGAATGGAAGCCATCTTGGAGAAAGAGAGAGAGACTTGGGGGCTGCTTGCCTTGACTTCTCCCTCCTGCCCAGGAATCTCCTTCGTGTAGACCAGGGAGAGATCCCTGAACAGGAGGCCTGATCCAGCCACCCTCTCCTCCCCTGAAGCTCAGTCCTTGCCCTGCCAGAAGTCCCAGGTCAGCTCCTGCATGGGGCGCTGGGGGCTGTTATAGGGAGTCCAACCATGGGGAGAAAGAGGAAAGGGAGGAAGCCCCCTTTATGATTTCCGCCCTTTGAGGCTTCTGTCTTGGCAACTACAGTCTCACCCACATGCCTGTGTTTCTCTGGAGAAGCATCTAAAGGGTTCCTATCCAGAGATACCTGTGTCCAACTCCTTCTCTCCATTCCACCAATATTCCCACCACAGTATATCTTCTTTTTTAAGATACATTTTTATTAGACTTTCTTTGTACCAAAAAACAAACTAATAATCACAATAAAACAAAAAAATACATTAAACAGTTAATCATTTGTTATAACATTGTACAGTCAGTGGCAGAGCAAGCGGGGGTGAAGGGCGGCTGCCCGCCCCGCCCCCAGGATAGGCGCCAGACCCCGCCCCTGGTGCCGTAGCATGAAGCTCCGCCACTGAGTACAGTCATACCTCGGTTTAAGGATGCTTCTTTTTGAGTACTCTCGGTTTAAGTACTCCGCGGACCCGTCTGGAACAGATTAATCCACTTTCCATTACTTTCAATGGGAAAGTAGAGGAGTATAGCATCTAGATCAAGGGAAGTAATAGTACCACTGTATTCTGCTCTGGTCAGACCTCACCTGGAGTACTGTGTCCAGTTCTGGGCAGCACAGTTCAAGAAGGATACTGACAAGCTGGAACATGTCCAGAAGAGGGCAACCAAAATGGTCAAAGGCCTGGAAACGATGCCTTATGAGGAACGGCTTAGGGAGCTGGGTATGTTTAGCCTGGAGAAGAGAAGGTTAAGGGGTGATATGATAGCCATGTTCAAATATATGAAAGGATGTCATATGGAGGAGGGAGAAAGGTTGTTTTCTGCTGCTCTAGAGAAGCGGACACGGAGCAATGGATTCAAACTACAAGAAAGAATATTCCACCTAAACATTAGGAAGAACTTCCTGACAGTAAGAGCTGTTCGGCAGTGGAATTTGCTGCCAAAGAGTGTGGTGGAGTCTCCTTCTTTGGAGGTCTTTAAGCAGAGGCTTGACAGGCATATGTCAAGAATGCTTTGATGGCGTTGCCTGCTCGGCAGGGGGTTGGACTGGATGGCCCTTGTGGTCTCTTCCAACTCTATGATCCTATGACTCTTCAGGCCCTTCCAGTTCTCAGATTCTCTTATGCTATGGCACTTCAAAGGGGTAGTGGGGAGACGGGGAAAGGAAGGGGGAGAGCCCTAGATCTGGAGGTCGCCAGCCCAAGAGAGGAGGGGGGTTTAATATCTCTTTGTTGCAGACGGGGGGAAAACTATTGCCTTCGAACCAAAGCTGCCCTCCAAGCGAAGATTTGACAGCCATCTGTCAGGAATGCTTTGATGGTGTTTCCTGCTTGGCAAGGGGTTGGACTGGATGACCCTTGTGGTCTCTTCCAACTCTAGGATTCTAAAGTTCGCTTCAGCTTAAGTACAGACTTCTGGAACCAATTGTGTACTTATACCGAGGTACCACTGTATTGTTTTTCACTATGCTGTTCTCTATCACATATCCTATAAGACTATACCTTTTAATAGAATAATAATTATTTTTATACCACTCCACCTAAGTTGTTATCTTTTATAGTTTGGCATGAGAACAAAAAGGAAAATACATATAACCCCAAGCTAAGTGAGCAAACATTAAAAAGGGGGGGGATTCCCCCTCATTTCAGAATCATATATAACCACAGTTTTGACTTCCTGTTAATCCCTAATGCATAAATTATATTTTAAACATGAATGTATTCCCGTTGTTATATATTCCGCTATTTATCTACTACATTCTTACAACAGTATGCATCCTTAATATTATTGTCCAACTCATTCTTTCTCCACTATCACTTAAATGCCGGCTATATATTCCCACTATATCAGATCTCACATCTGTTGGATTTAAGAGATTGGGAAGACTGCTATGGAAATGGGTGGGGTCCCGTGTTTGCCCCTTAAAAGCCTGCATTATTATTATTATTACTACTATTGCAATTTCAATGTGGCTCGTGGGCCGGATAAACGGCCTCCGTGGGCCGCATCCAGCCCGTGGGCCGGAGGTTGCCAATGCCTACTCTATCCTCTCATCCAGTGGAAGGTGCTGTCCCATTGCCAGTGTCCTCGACACAATGCAGCAGCCTCGGGAAGTCAGTGGTGCAGGATGATTAGGGAATGCGTGCAGTTGGATTATATTAGGAAGATCTTAGAGATCAGGGAAGAAGGAGGAAATGAAATACAGATATTCAGCGTTTTCAGGGGAGGAGGAAGATGGAGAAAGTGTGTCCCACCAGATAAGGCTCCCCTCATCCCTGGCCATATGCCATCTTTCCTTGTCCAACCACATCTGGAGGGCCAGAGATGCCTCACCTCAGCATAGAAGGTTCCCCTAGGGCAGTGGTGTCCAAAGAGGGCCAGATTTGATGAAGGGAAGGGCCGTGAGGGCCTGTCAAAGGGCCAACCAAAGTTGTGGACCTTTTTTTAGAGTAGAAGTTGAAAAGTGGAACTTTATTTAGACTTTTACCACAGAAAATAAACTGCCACAGGGGCCGAATTAGGCCCCTGAAATGGACTTTGGACAAGCCTGCCCTAGGGGCTCAGGGGCTCAGTTACTTGGGAGTTGGTGGAACTGGATCTTAAGGGTTCTTGAGACCCTAACACTATGAATCCACGGTGTCCACACTCAGCAGCGCAGAAACCCCTGCCGGCCCCTGGGGAAGAGCTTTTTAAAGGAAATTGTTCACCCCCAAAGTTGCTTGCTTAGGAAGGTACAGTGGGTCTGACCACTTGCAGCGCTGTCCCTCCCTCCCCCCGCCCTGCTTTACTGCACTACTGCCCACACTAAAGGTGTGTGTGGATGAAATATATGGCTAAAATGTCAGATTTTAAAAAAATCGGATAAATGTCGGAAATGTGGAGAAGTAAAGGGAGACATGTACCACATGTGGTGGGCCTGCCGAAAAGTTAAGGAATTTTGGAACCTCATTTCTGACGAAATGAAAAAGATCTTTAAGGTAACGTTTGTAAAAATCTAAGAAGTGTTCCTTCTCAGAATATTAGGTAAGAACATTCCAAAAAATAGAAGAGAAATGTTCTTATATGCCGTATGCGGCAAATTGGAAAGGAAAAAAGATACCTACAGTAAGGGAATGGCAAGATAAACTCTTAGAATTTGCTGAACTGGCTCAATTAACAGACAGGTTAAGGGGAAATACAAAACAATCATTCATACAAAAGTGGGACATGTATAAGAAATATCTGCAAAAATATAAGAATGATACAATCTCTATGGTGGCATTTGATTGACTTGTATAAATATAAATATAAATATTATGCGATTAAATATTATGCGATTAGATGAAGGGAACGCTGTGGATGTAGCCTATCTTGATTTCAGCAAGGCCTTTGACAAGGTGCCCCATGATATTCTTGTAAAGAAGCTGGTAAAATGTGGGCTAGACAATGCTACCATTCAGTGGATTTGTAGCTGGATTACTGACCGAACCCAAAGGGTGCTCATCAATGGCTCCTCCTCATCCTGGAGAGTAGTGACTAGTGGGGTGCCACAGGGTTCTGTCTTGGGCCCAGTCTTGTTCAACATCTTTATCAATGACTTGGATGATGGGCTTGAGGGAATCCTGAGCAAGTTTGCAGATGACACCAAGTTGGGAGGGGTGGCTAACACCCCAGAGGACAGGATCACACTTCAGAATGACCTTAACAGATTAGACAACTGGGCCAAAGCAAACAAGATGAATTTTAACAAGGAGAAATGTAAAGTACTACACTTGGGCAAAAAAAATGAAAGGCACAAATACAGGATGGGAGACACCTGGCTTGAGAGCAGTACATGTGAAAAGGATCTAGGAGTTTTGGTTGACCACAAACTTGACATGAGTCAGCAGTGTGATGCAGCAGCTAAAAAAGCCAATGCAATTCTGGGCTGCATCAATAGGAGTATAGCATCTAGATCAAGGGAAGTAATAGTACCACTGTATTCTGCTCTGGTCAGACCTCACCTGGAGTATTGTGTCCAGTTCTGGGCACCACAGTTCAAGAAGGATGCTGATAAGCTGGAACGTGTCCAGAAGAGGGCAACCAAAATGGTCAAAGGCCTGGAAACGATGCCTTATGAGGAACGGCTTAGGGAGCTGGGTATGTTTAGCCTGGAGAAGAGAAGGTTAAGGGGTGATATGATAACCATGTTCAAATATATAAAAGGATGTCATATAAAGGAGGGAGAAAGGTTGTTTTCTGCTGCTCCAGAGAAGCGGACACGGAGCAACGGATTCAAACTACAAGAAAGAAAATTCCACCTAAACATTAGGAAGAACTTCCTGACAGTAAGAGCTGTTCGGCAGTGGAATTTGCTGCCAAGGAGTGTGGTGGAGTCTCCTTCTTTGGAGGTCTTTAAGCAGAGGCTTGACAGCCATCTGTCAGGAATGCTTTGATGGTGTTTCCTGCTTGGCAGGGGGTTGGACTGGATGGCCCTTGTGGTCTCTTCCAACTCTATGATTCTATGATTCTATGAAATAAAGGAACTGGATATGACATGTTATAAGAATATACTAAAAATTGAGTAAGAATAGGATAACTTTCAATGTTGTAAAGGTAAAATACATCGGGAAATGTCGGGAAGTCAGCAATGTCTTAATCCTTTTTATTTTCTTATATAGATGGTTTATTATTATTATTATTTCTAAGTTAATTTACATTTATTATGTGAGATAGTGTTAAAATGAATTTAGGGGAAGAAGAAATGCTGTAGTTAATAGTTTGTTACAATTGTGATTAAGTTTAAAGAAGTATGAATTTAAGATAGTAAATAAAGATTTACCTGAAAGAGAAAAAAAGAAATCTGTGGCAAAGGTTCTAATACACAATCATGGCTGAGAAAAACAGCCGTGGAATATGAAACTGGTTTGAAGACTGGCTTCTTCTTTACACTCAGGCGGAAACATCACTGGTTTCCCTTCCTTTCTCCAGAGTACCGTATATGCTGGCGTATAAGGCGACTGGGCGTATAAGACGACCCCTTACTTTTCAAGTTAAAATATAGAATTTGGGATGTACTCCAGCCCTTTTTTGGCGGGGAGGGGAGGCTGTCTTCTCCAGCACTCAAGTCTGCAGCCGGGGAAATGGTGGTTTGTTTGTTTGCTTGCTTGCTTAGTTATTGAGAGGGGGAAAGAAGCCAGAGACAGGAGAGATAGAGAAGCAGAGACATCGATCAAAAGGAGGGAGAGGGAGGCAGAGACAGCAAAAGGGGGGGGGGAAGAAACCATAGAGAGGATAGCGATAGAGGGGCAGAGACATCGGAGGCTCACACAGCCAGCGAAAGACGCTGAGCAGCAGTGAAAGAGAGAGCGGCGAGAGAGACAACGAGGCTGGCTCAGTGAGCAAAAGGGGAATAGAAGCCAGGGAGAGGGAGAGAAACCATAGAGAGGATAGCGATAGAGGGGCAGAGACATCGGAGGCTCACACAGCCAGCGAAAGACGCTGAGCAGCAGTGAAAGAGAGAGCGGAGAGAGAGAGAGACGGAGAGATCCCTTTGCTTTGCGCTGACAAAAAGAGAAGAGGCAGCAGCTTGACACCAATGAAATACACAAAACTGTATCTCTGCGCTGATCAAGGTCACAAAGCCATGAGGGAGCCATTCTCCCTGGCGGGGAGCAGCCCCCTCCCGAGCGCGCTTCTTTGCGTTCATATGGTCACTGCATACAGTGGGGATGCGGCCGTTTTTGAGCTCCCCCCACCGTATGCGGTGACTGCAGATTCTTGGACCCGGCGTATAAGACGGGCCCCCAACTTTTGAAAAAAATTTCCTGGGTTCAAAAGCCGTCTAATACGCCAGTATATACGGTAATCTTCTTTCTTTTCTTTCCCACAATCAGTATTCTTCACCTTTAATATTCACCTTTTCAGCGTCACACATATTTTCATATTGTGATCTTCAGATGAAGATAAATATACAAATTTAATAAATAGTTTCCAGTAGGAGCAAAGGGGGAAGAACAGTGAGAGAGGCTTGGACTGGGATTCTCCACTAAGATAGGCCAGTGGCAGGAGGCAGGTGCGAGACTCGGCGGCATATAATTATAGTGAATAATAATTGGGTTGGATTTTTTAATCTGGGATTCCCAGCAGTCAGGCTCCAGCTGATTTCCTTCTGCATCTCCAGCT
Source organism: Zootoca vivipara (assembly GCF_963506605.1). Taxonomy (NCBI): domain Eukaryota; kingdom Metazoa; phylum Chordata; class Lepidosauria; order Squamata; family Lacertidae; genus Zootoca; species Zootoca vivipara. The sequence goes on from NC_083277.1 coordinate 767,769, forward strand.
CTCTCCATGCAATGATGCAAGGCTGAGAGATGGAGGTCCAACCCCAATAACATTCTCCTACCTGAGCACTCCTTCAGCTGAGCACAAGCACCAAGCCTTCTCACTGGACTTATATATGGGTCTCCCAAAATGGTCATGTGAGGGACAGGGGATACCGCGAAGTCCCTCCCCTCCTGAGTTCAAGCCCATCCCCGAGCACAGGGGAAAGCAGAGGGAGCTCCGATTCCAGTGAGGAAGCAGGAAGTCGTGTCCGAGGCTCAGGCAAGGTAGCGGAGCCAGGGTCCCAGGTGGGACAGGAAGGGGCAAATAAGGGGGGGAGACCCATCCCCCCAACTCCGGAATTACGGAGAAAGAGGAGGGGAAAGAGGATGGGTCTTCCAAGGCTTTTGTGTTGGGGAAAGACGCGCCAAAAGCCATTCGGAGGTTCTGCAACGTAATGACCCCATCGTTCCGTGTAAATAGCAATGACTTCAGCACTGTAAATACGCAGCACCAATAAAAGAATAAAATGCAGAGCTGCGTAGCGTCGTTACTCTGAAGTAGCCTGCTCCGGCCACTGTGACAGCAACCTCCGAATCTTTTTTTGGGCTACTTTGGAGTTGCCGGGATGAGTGTGTCAGAGGCGGAGAAATGGCGGCAGATCGCGGAGAAAGCCCAGCAAGACCTGCAGCAGCTGGCGCAGCAGGCGCAGGGGGAATTAAAGGCAGCTAAAGAAGAAACCAAGAAGGTCCAGGACGACCGGCTACAACTTGCGGAACAGGTGAGAGCGCTTCAGGAAAGAGAGCAGCAATTAAGGGCGGTGGCGGTAGACCTCCAAAACAAGCTGGATGCAGAGAAAAACAAGGCGGGAGGGGCCCCCCAAGTCCAAGTGCTGCCAGGAAGGAGAGCCGGGACCCTAGTAAGCAAGTTCAATGGAGACCCGAGGGAATATCATGGCTTTGAGACTGAGATTGTGTATGCTCTTGAGCTGCACCATGATGACTTCCCTGATGATGAGCACAGGGTAGCGTTTATTGTGGAGCACCTTACCGGGGCAGCCAGGGAGTGGCTAAGACCGTTAATCGCAACAAGGAATCCTTGCATGAAGAATGTCAAACTATTTCTAGAAGGTTTGAAAACGATGTATTCGTCCGATAGTCATATGGACCAGACTAAGGAGGAACTTCATAATTTACGCCAAGGAAAAATGACAGTTCGCGAATATTGGGCGAAATTCACCATGCTGGTGCACAGACTGGGGTGGGAACTAGAGTCAGGCCCAATGCAAGCGGCGTTCTACTTGGGTTTGCATGAGGAGGTGAAAGATGAGCTCTCGAGAGGTCCAAAGCCCAGTAATATGGATCAGCTGAGCAAAGCGGCTCTGGCGGTGGGGGTGAGACAGGAATCCCGGTGGAGCGACAAGCAAGCAACGCGCGCAAAGCGGGCTTGGTTCCCACGGTCGCAGGAGAAGCCACTCCCCCAACAACCCTTTCAAGCCACGCCTGGGGCCAGCCAGGACCAGGAACCCATGCAGATTGATAGCGCGCGCGCGCGGGCTTTTCAAACCCCAGCGGCGCCAAGACGCAAGGAGGGAAGGGGCGGGAATTGCTTTCTCTGCAACTCCCCCCAGCATCTCGTCAGAGACTGCCCACATCGCAGGGAGTGGCAAGGAAAGGCGGGAACGGTTATGCCCTCCCCCACTGACGCAGCACCACAGCAGGGAAACGGGAAAGCCTGGCTGCAGGAGACAAGGGGCAGCAGCCAGGCACAGTCAGCAGACAACAGCCCCAGCCCGCCCACCCGCACAGAGAGGAGCAGAGCCAGCCCACCCCTCCCAGAGCAGGAGTGGTTCTAGAAGTGACGCTAACGCTCCCAAATGGCTATCCCCTGACGGTCCTCGCCCTAATTGACAGTGGTGCCTCAGCCAACTTCTTCTCGAGAAACTTTGCAGAAGAGCACCAGATCCAGCTTCTGCAGCTGGATTTTCCTCTGCACGTGGCCACCATTGACGGCAGAGAGTTGCTGGGAGGGGCCATCACTCATCAAACCCCCCCCATGAGAATGACGGTGGGAAGGCACTCTGAGACACTGGCATTCAACGTCACCACCATCTCAGACCCCCCCATTGTTTTGGGAATGAGCTGGCTGGCGCGCCACGACCCCTCCATAAGTTGGCACCAGAGATGCATCACGTTTGGGTCGGACTTTTGTCTGGAACATTGCATGCAGCACCAACCAGGGGAGGGGCCTCCGATAGCCACGGTGGCCACCATGCACGTCAAAGGGGGTGAGGCGATACCCAAGCCGTACTGGGACCTGCAGGAGGTTTTCAGCGAAGCGGAGTCCGACCACCTACCCCCGCACAGGCCTTTTGACTGCCAAATCAACCTGGTGCCAGGGGCAACTATACCCGCAGCCAAGCTGTACGCCATGTCAGACCAGGAACTGGAGGATCTGCGCGCTTTCATCGACAAGAACCTCAAGCGGGGGTTCATCAGAGAAAGCAAGGCAGCAGGGGGCAGCCCGGTCTTCTGGGTGGACAAGAAAAACACGCAACAGCGCCGCCTTGTGGTGGATTTTAGACGGCTGAATTCAGTGACAGAGCCAGTGGCTTTCCCCATGCCCAGAGTGGATGATCTCCTGACAGCGGCATGCAGGGGCAAGATTTTCACCAAGCTAGACCTAAGGGGGGCGTACAACTTGATCAGGATCCGGGAAGGCGATGAATGGAAAACCACGATGTTCACGCCTCTGGGCTCGTTTGAATATCTGGTGATGCCCTTCGGGTTGCAAGGGGGTTCAGCATGCTTCCAGGCCTTCATGCACCACGTCCTGGGGTCCCTCCTTTTCAAGAACTGCTTGGTCTTCCTAGATGACATCCTGATCTATTCCAATGACCCAGTGCAGCATGTGAAAGATGTCAGGGAGGTGTTGCAGCGCCTGAAGGAGAACCACCTGTATGTGAAGCTGGAGAAGTGCAAGTTTCACACCAAAGAGGTGGACTTCCTGGGCTACAAGCTGTCAGACAAGGGGTTAGCGATGGACAAGGACAAGGTGCAGGCCATCCTGGACTGGCACAGCCCCAGGACGCGCAAAGATGCCCAACGCCTACTAGGCTTCGCCAACTTCTACAGGAAGTTCATCAAGAACTTCTCTCGCGTTACGGCTCCCATCACTGACTGCCTGAGAGGCAAGCAGAAGTTCAGGTGGACACCAGAGGCGCAAGCAGCGTTCGAAAGCCTCAAGAGGGTGTTCGCCTCAGACCAGAACCTGTTCCACGTGGTACAGGACGCGCCCCTTCGTGTGGAGACAGATGCTTCAGATAGAGCTCTGGGCGCCATTTTGTTGCAACTGGACGCCAACAGAGAGTGGAGACCCTGTGCCTTCTTCTCCAGGAAGCTGACCCAGCCAGAGCGCAACTACACGGTGCTTGATAGGGAACTTCTTGCGATCCACGCTGCGTTCCAGCATTGGAGACACTTCCTGGTGGGCGCCAAGCACCCCATCCAGGTGTGCACAGACCACAAGAACCTGGAGTTCTGGAGAACTGCCAGGGTGCTCAACCAGCGGCAGATACGGTGGGCAGAGTTCTTCTCGAACTTCAACTTCGCCATCCACTACATCCCGGGGGAGCAGAATGTCAGGGCGGATGCCCTCTCCCGCAAACCGGAGTACATGGAGGAGGAGGCGCCACCGGCACCCAGGCACATTTTCCCCCCGTCAGCATGGTCCTGCGGAGCAGCAGTGGTGAGCGAGGCAGAACTCACAGCACTGACGGCAGCGGATGAATTTGCCAACCGCATCTTCAGAGAACTGAGAGGGGGGAGGGAGCAAGCAAAAGACTTTGCAGAACGCAGAGGGCTGCTTTTCTACAAGGGTGCACTGTACCTGCCCACCACCCAGCTTAGACGTAAGGTCCTCAAGCAGATGCACGACAACCCAACGGCGGGTCATTTTGGAAGGGACAAAACCGCTCACCTGGTCATGAGACACTTCTGGTGGCCAGGGGTGCGGGAAGACGTTCGAGACTATGTACGGGGCTGTGACACCTGCCAGCGGGCAAAGGTGGTCAGAGCACCGCCAGCAGGATTGCTGGAGCCCTTAGCCACACCACACAGGCCGTGGGAAGTGGTATCCATGGACTTCATCACAGATCTGCCTTCTTCCAGAGGCAAGACCGCAGTGTTGGTGGTGGTGGACCTTATGTCCAAAATGTGCCACTTTATACCGTGTGCCAGAGCGGTCTCCGCAGAAGAAACAGCCAAACTGTTTGTTGACCACGTCTTCAGACTGCATGGATTACCTTTACGAGTTATTTCGGATAGAGGCCGCCAATTTGTTTCCAGGTTCTGGCGGCGGCTCATGAACCTCCTGCAGGTGGAGGTCAGCTTGTCGACGGCTAGACACCCGCAGACCAATGGACAGGCGGAGAGGGTCAACGCCATTCTGCAGCAGTACCTGAGATGCTACGTCAGCCAGAGGCAAACAGACTGGGTGGATCGCCTGCCACTGGCAGAATTTGCCTACAATAATGCAGTGCACGTCTCCACAGGGGTGTCGCCCTTTAAGGCCAATTATGGGCGGGACCTCAGATCTTTCCCAGAGAGGGAGGGGGAGGAGGAGGGGGAGGGCCCGCAGGCTGAGGATTGGGCAGAGGAACTGGAGACGGTGCACCAGCAGCTCAGAGAACACTTGGAGAGAGCCAAGGAAGCGTACAAGAAGGGGGCAGATCGCCACAGGCGACAAGGGGAGGTCATCAGGGTGGGGGACAAGGTTTGGTTGTCCTCGGAGGGCCTTCCCATCAGAGGGAGGTGCAAAAAGCTGGCGAGCAGAAGGTTGGGCCCCTTCACGGTCACGCAGCAGGTCAACCCGGTGGCCTTCAGACTGGCACTGCCGGAGGACATGAGGGTGCACCCAGTGTTTCATAGATCGCTGCTGTCGCCGTACAGGGAAAGCAGCAGGCTCCGAGGCAGCGAACAAACCCCCGAGGGAGGGGGGGAGTGGGGAGGCAGGGAGCAACTCAATGAGGCCACGGCCATCCTGGATTCACGGAGAGGGGTGGGGGGCCTGGAGTACCTCATGGCATGGGAGGATGCTCCACCGTCCCAGAATGAATGGGTCCCAGCCACTCAGATACAGGAGGAATTCTTGGTGGAAGAATTTCACGCCCTCTTTCCCCACAGACCCAAGCCCGGGCACATGGAAAGGGAGGGGGAGGAGGAGGAAGCACGGGAGAGCAGTTCACCATGGCGCTGGGAAGCGGAGTTTGAGGAACCAGAAGACGAGATATGGGTGTCACCGAGATCCACGCAGTCAGAGGAAGAAGCAGATTGGCAGCACATTTTTACCCCCACTAGCTCGGACGCCACGGACTTTTTGGGATTCCAGTCCTCCCAGGCGGAAGGGGGGGGCTCGCAGGACTGGGAGGAGGTGTTCACACCAACGGGTTCGGAAAGTACTGAGTTCTTAGGCTTCGAGTCGTCACCGACACCTGGGGGGACTTGGGGAGGGGAGAAGGAGAGCTTGGGAGGGGGGTGGATGTGAGGGACAGGGGATACCGCGAAGTCCCTCCCCTCCTGAGTTCAAGCCCATCCCCGAGCACAGGGGAAAGCAGAGGGAGCTCCGATTCCAGTGAGGAAGCAGGAAGTCGTGTCCGAGGCTCAGGCAAGGTAGCGGAGCCAGGGTCCCAGGTGGGACAGGAAGGGGCAAATAAGGGGGGGAGACCCATCCCCCCAACTCCGGAATTACGGAGAAAGAGGAGGGGAAAGAGGATGGGTCTTCCAAGGCTTTTGTGTTGGGGAAAGACGTGCCAAAAGCCATTCGGAGGTTCTGCAACGTAATGACCCCATCGTTCCGTGTAAATAGCAATGACTTCAGCACTGTAAATACGCAGCACCAATAAAAGAATAAAATGCAGAGCTGCGTAGCGTCGTTACTCTGAAGTAGCCTGCTCCGGCCACTGTGACAGGTCAGTATGCACCTCCAGAAGCCAAAGGGACTGTGCAGATGATTAATAAAGATCTAGAGGCCGAAGGGGACAAAATGTGCCCTAAGGGGTGGGGGATTATTGTGCAGAAGATGAAGAACTTCATGATGAACTTAGGACCCTGATGAATAGTGGGCAGGTTCATGGACATAGAGCAGCTCCCTTTCCTGTGAGAAACCACTTTTGATTACAAAAATAAACCGCACAGTTCAACCGTATTCTAAGATAATGCTTTTGAACTGCATTACCATTATTTGGCATTATTTCATTTGTATTTGCTGAAAACTGGGAACATGGAGGACAAGAGAGATTTTAAAATAAGAGCATGTGCTGATTGATGTCTGTAATATTCCTTTCTTCTCTTCCTAGAAAACAAATAGGAGTTCCTCCCCTCTTTGCCCCCCAAAGCAGACAATGGAGAAGACAGTCAGAATTCTGGGGGGCCACGTTCAATGGGAATAATGAAGAAAGCATTTAAATACATGGAGTGTGAAAAGAGAGAGGAGAAGCAGTCTGAAAGAATGGAGTGTGAGAAGAACTTCAGTGACAGTGGAACACTAAGAAAACATCAACGGACTCACACAGGGAAGAAACCATTTAAATGCATGGAGTGTGGAAAGAGCTTCAGTCAAAGTGGAAACCTTAGAATTCATCAACGGATTCACATGGGAGAGAAACCATTTAAATGTATGGAGTGTGGAAAGAGCTTCAGTCAGAGTGGAAACCTTAGAATTCACCAATGGACTCACATGGGGAGAAACCATTTAAATGCATGGAGTGTGGAAAGAGCTTCACTTCAAATGGAAAACTTATAATTCATCAGCGGACTCACACAGGGGAGAAACCATTTAAATGCATGGAGTGTGGAAAGAGCTTCAGTAGAAGTGACAGCCTTAATTTACATAATCAAACTCACACAGGGGGAAAAACATTTGAATGTACAGAGTGTGGAAAGAGCTTCAGTAGAAGTGACAGCCTTAATTTACATAATCAAACTCACACAGGGGGGAAAACATTTGAATGTACAGAGTGTGGAAAGAGCTTCAGTCAAACTGGAAAACTTAGAATTCATCAACAGACTCACACTGGTGAGAAACCATTTAAATGCATGGAGTGTGGAAAGAGCTTCAGTCGGAGTGGACACCTTAGAATTCATCAACGGACTCACACAGGGGAAAAACCATTTAAATGCATGGAATGTGGAAAGAGCTTCAGTAGAAGTGACAGCCTTAATTTACATAATCAAACTCACACAGCGGAGAAACCATTTAAATGCATGGAGTGTGGAAAGAGCTTCGATGAGAGTGGAGACCTTAGAATTCATCAACGGACTCACATGGGGGAGAAACCATTTACATGTATAGAGTGTGGAAAGAGCTTCAGTCAGAGTGGAGACCTTAGAATTCATCAACGGACTCACACAGGGGAAAAACCATTTAAATGCATGGAGTGTGGAAAGAGCTTCAGTCAGAGTGGACACCTTAAAATTCATCAACGGACTCACACGGGGGAGAAACCATTTAAATGTAAGGAATGTGGAAAGAGCTTCAGTAGATGTGACAGCCTTAATTTACATAATCAAACTCACACAGGGGAGAAACCATTTGCATGCATGGAGTGTGGAAAGGGCTTCACTTCTAATCAAGTACTTAGAACTCATCAACAGACTCATACGGGGGAGAAACCATTTCAATGCATGGAGTGTGGAAAGAGCTTCAGTCAGAGTGGAAACCTTAGAATTCATCAACGGACTCACACAGGGGAGAAACCATTTCAATGCATGGAGTGTGGAAAGAGCTTCAGTGGGAGTGGACACCTTAGAATTCATCAACGGACTCACACGGGGGAGAAACCATTTAAATGTAAGGAATGTGGAAAGAGCTTCAGTAGATGTGACAGCCTTAATTTACATAATCAAACTCACACAGGGGAGAAACCATTTGCATGCATGGAGTGTGGAAAGGGCTTCACTTCTAATCAAGTACTTAGAACTCATCAACAGACTCATACGGGGGAGAAACCATTTCAATGCATGGAGTGTGGAAAGAGCTTCAGTCAGAATGGAAACCTTAGAATTCATCAACGGACTCATACGGGGGAGAAACCATTTAAATGCATGGAGTGTGGAAAAAGCTTCAGTCAGAGTGGAAACCTTAATTTACATAATCAAACCCACACAGGGGAAAAACCATTTGAATGTATGGAGTGTGGAAAGAGCTTCACTTGTAGTGGAACACTAAGAAGACATAAATGGACGCACACAGGGAAAACCATTTAACTGTATAGAGTGTGGAAAGAGCTTCAGTCAGAGTGGAGACCTTAGAATTCATCAATGGACTCACACAGGGGAGAAACCATTTAAATGCATGGAGTGTGGAAAGAGCTTCACTGAGAGTGGACTTCTTACGCTCGAACAGGGTGGCCTCTAGGAGTTCCGGCCCCCATGGGTGCTCGGCCCAGACGCGAGTTCCATGATTTAAGAGAAACAATTGGATTTAAATTCATGGACATGCTTCAAAAAAACGGGGGAGAAGATACCGCCAGGAATTCCAGCTTCTGAGTGATAAGAGAATCAAGGAAATACCACATCAAGGGGGGAAAAGAATGATCTGGACAGAAGGAAAAGGGAAGCGAAACCTTTTATTTTCTACTATTGTAATTCAGCCCGTTGAGTAAACGGGCACTAGAACATCCCAGTGGTTAGAGAACATGGGTGTGCAATTATCATAGAATTGTATAGAGTTGGAAGGGAACCCTAGGGGTCATCCAGTCCAATCCCCTTGCAGCCCACCCATAAGGTATTTCCCTGTTCCTCCTTCCTTGCTGCAGCGCCTCAAGTTTCCGCTCTGAATCCCTGCAGAGCCAGTGGCTAGAGAACATGGGTGTGCAGTGATCGTAGAATTGTATAGAGTTGAAAGGTACCCCCAGGGGTCATCCAGTCCAACCCCCTGTAATGCAGGAGTCTCAGCCAAAGCATCCCTGACAGATGACCCCATCCAACCTCTGCTTGGAAACCTCCAACATTAACCTATCTCTGCTTCACTTCTCCCCCCCCAAATCCCCCCCAATTATCATAGAATTGTGTAGTTGGTAGTTGGAAGGGAACCCCAGGGGTCATCCAGCCCAACCCCCAGCAGCCCATACGATATTCCCTCCCTCCCCCCTCTGCTGCAGCACCTGAAGTTTCTCCAGAGCCACCCTATCCACCCTTCCCCCCTCAGAACGACAATTATTTTTCGCCAACCCTCCCCGCCCCCAATATCAATATCAGCAGCCACAACATGCCTCCCCACCCCCACCTTAATAGTCGCAGCGTGACACACACACACACACCACCCCTTTTCCCGCCTCAGTTTCCCCTCAATATCTCCCCACACACAAAGTAACCCACTACCCTCCTTCCCCGACCTGCTTCAGTTTCCCCTCCCCTCGAGTCCTTTCCCCTCCCCACGAAGGGTCGTGGGGTGATACCTCATATCTATTTCTTCCCCTCCCTCCCTCCCTCTCACCTGGTACAAAGTTTTTGAAAGCAGCCTCCTCCTCACGCTTGTGAGGCGCTTGTCCGGCCAGGAGGGAGGGAGGGAGGGAGGGAGGGAAGAGAGAGAGAGAGAGAGAGAGAGAGAGAGAGTGTGTTAGAGCAGTCGGGAGGCGAGGCGCGGAACAGCGATTTGGAGGGAAACCTCCTGCTAAAAACTACAACTCCCAGCATGCCAAGCGGTAGCTTCCCCATTCTGAGCCCATGCAAGCCCCTCCTTGCTCCCTTTCCCTTCCCCTCCTCCCAACGTCGTATTAGACTGCCGTTTGCAGCCATTTGGCGTGGTTTTCCCCCTTCCCCTTCCCCTCCTCTCACTGTGTTATTAGAGACGGCTGTTGCCAGGGGCCGGGCCGTGGCGGGCCAGGGGCGCGTCCTGCTCAACTGTGGGTGGCTGGAGGAGGCGCGCAGAGAAGCGGTGAGACGGCGGTAGCCTTGGGGGGGGGGAGAGGCCGAGAGACGCTGGGAACTGATCAGGAAGAGGAGCAGAGAGCTGCCTCAGCCTGTAAGCCTTTGAGATGCAACCAACCGCAAACGGCCACGTGCAGTCTCTGCTGTCCAATCCCTGTCTCCCTGGGGCCCATGCGCAGTAACCCAGGGACACACGGGACAGCTTGGGCGCAGGGACACAGGGACTTTATTATATAGGATACCTTAAGAAGCACTAACCACCTTCCCTGGACGGACGGTCCTTAATATTTGGAACAAACGAGAAATTAGGAAATAAACTGTGTGGCTATTGGAGTTTATATAATAGAGGATTTATATTCTGTATGTTTTTGGACGCTGTTTTGCCAAGTATGTAAGAGCAAAACCTCCCCAGCTGGTTATATTTTCACTGGAGCTCGCTTAAATACTTTCTGGACAATTATAAGTGGATTTATGAGCCGTGACACACTTTGAATTTGAACAAGATAAGAGCTGCCTAATTGAAGATTCAGGAGGCAGAGAGCAGCTAAAGGGCGGGGGAGCCATAAATCTGTTATAAGAAGAGTGTGAATATTTCTGTTCGGCTGTTCCCCGCCTGAAAAAGCTGCATTTCGGCAATCGGTGGACTTTTTGAGGAGAAGCTGGAATACGATATCTGAGATCTTCAAGATGGCGTCTGCTCCTGCTTGAATGTCTGCGCGGCCGGAGAAGCACTCCAGTTTGTAAAAGGAGGATTTAAGGGGAGGCTGGACTGGACAAAAAAACCCACACAGGAAGAATGATTTTGTGTTAAATCTCGCTTGATGTCTAGCTCAAAAGCTGCGACAAAAGAGGAAAATAACAACTAGAAGAATTGCTGGGGAAAGATCGGGACTATAATGGATTATAATGATAAGATTTTGAAATTTGGACTAGCATGGCAGGGAGTAGCGTTAGTCAGAATCCCCAGACTTTGAAGCATGGGAAGTCCAAATTTTTTTTTTATGATTTGGCATAATATTTGGTTTAATTGATATGTATTTGTATAATTTGAAATAATTGATATGATATAATTGGTATGTAATTGGAAAATTTAATAAATTGTTTTTGTTTTTGTTTTTTTAAAGAGAGAGCGGACTTCTTACAAAACATCAACAAACTCATACAGGGGAGAAACCATAGAAGTGCTAGGGAATTAGATAGAGGTTCCGTTGTAGTGGATGTCTTCAAACCATCAAAAGACTCGGAGTGTTAAGAGTTGTAAGAGTGGAAACTCTCCAGGCCATCAAAAGATGAGAAATGGTTTAAATAGAAGGAATGTGGAATATACATTGGTTATTAGAGTGTAGAACCTGTTTCTCTCCTAGAGCTGGTTTTTGGTGTTTGGGGGAGGGAGTTGGAAATGTTTGTATTTGGGAATGGAGAGTTGTACAGAGTAGAGCTCATATTGGTGGTGTTGCTTTGGAAGCAGAGTTAGATTAATATTATAGGAACAGCAGCATCACTCCCACTGTTATGATTGCAATAATGGAACCATGAAGAGACAGAAAGACTGAAAGCACCTATTATTTAGCTCTTTCCAATTACCGCCCGGTTTCAAATCTTCCATACCTGGGTAAGGTAATTGAGAGAGCGGTTGCCAATCAGCTGCGTAGGTTTCTGGATGAAACATCGGCTCTGGATCCATTTCAGTCCGGCTTTCGCCCTGGTTCATAGCTGCCAAGGTATCCCTTTTTTAAAGGGATTTTCCCTTATGCTGAATAGGCTTCCTCGCGAGAAAAGGGAAAACTTGGCAGCTATGCCCTGGTTATGGGACCGAGGCGGCTCTGGTCGCCCTAACATATTATCTCCGTAGACAGCTGGATCAAGGCGGGTCGGGACTGCTGATTCTTTTTAGATCTGTCAGCAGCCTTCAACATGGTCGATCACAAACTTTGAGACCACCGCCTTGCCGACATGGGGATTCAGGGCACAGTCCGACAATGGCTGCGCCCCTTTATATCAGGTCAGGGACAGAGGGTGGCACTAGGGAAGGAGTTGTGGCCGCGGCACTCCTTGGTGTGTGGAGTCCCATAGGGCACAATCCTTTCCCCGATGCTTTTAAACATCTTCATGTGTCCCCCTGCCCATATTGTCCAGAGTTTTGGGCTGGGTTGTCATCAATATGCTGATGACACCCAGATTTATCTGCTGATGGACGGACCGCCCTGCCTCAGCCCTGGACAGACTGACCAGGTGTTTGGAAGCTGTGGCTGGATGGCTAGGTGGGAGCCGGTTGAAGTTAAGTCCTTCGAAGACAGAGGTCCTCTGGCTGGGTCGGGACGACATGGGGTTGGGGGGCCAACTCCCATCTGTTGTGGGGGCTCAATTAGTGCCAGCGCCTTCTGTCAAGAGTTTGGGTGTAACCTTCAACGCCTCCCTTTCCATGGAGGTGCAGGTTGCAGCCACAGCTAAGGTGGCATTTTTCCATCTCCGCTGCATTAAGCAGTTGGTCCCTTACGTTTCTCGCCCTGATCTGGCCACAGTGATCCATGTGAAGGTCACCTCCAGGCTTGATTATTGTAACTCACTTTACGCAGGGCTGCCCCTGAAGCTGCCCCAGAAACTCCAGCGGGTGCAGAATGACGCAGTGAGGCTCCTTACGGGGTCCCTGCTGCGGGACCATATTCATCCAGTGTTTTACCAGCTGCACTGGCTCCCAGTGGAGTACAGGATCAGATTTAAGGTGCTGGTTTTGACCTTTAAAGCCCTCGTACCTACAGGACCGCCTCTCCTGGTATGCCCCACGGTGTATCTTAAGGTCCACAAATAATAACATTTTGGAGATCCCGAGCCATAAGGTGCTTAGATTGGTCTCAACTAGGACCAGGGCCTTTTCAGTACTGGCCCCGACTTGGTGGAACGCTCTCTCACAGGAGACCAGGGCCCTGCGGGATTTGACATCTTTCTTCAGGGCCTGCAAGACAGAGCTGTTCCACCTGGCCTTTGGCCTGGACTCAGTCTGACCCCTATGTTTTCCTCTCTTATGGTTTTGATTTGGGCCATTTTTAAACGAGGCTGCATTTTAAAAATTTAAATTGCATTAACCTGTATTTTAACTACAGGTAGGTAGCCGTGTTGGTCTGACGTAAGCGAAACAAAATAAAAAACATCCTTCCAGCAGCACCTTAGAGACCAAGTTTTTTATTTTGGTATGAGCTTCTTCAGATACACTGGAATAGAAGTCCCCAGACGATTATATATAGAGAAAGGGTGGGGAGGGGTATCACTCAGAGGGTGGTGGAAATGGGTGACTGACTAACTGATACCTGTTGACGACTGTAAACGACTTCAAATGATATTTACAGGAAAAAGTAAGCGGTGAGATGGTAAGCCAGTGATGGTAAGCCAGTGAAAAGTAAGCCATCCGATCCTCTGCTTCTCCCCCCCTCGGCAGCCCCCGCACCGGCGCACTTCAGCTCCGCCCCCCAGAGCCAAAGTGCGGCGGTGCGGGGGAAGAGCGCCTGCCTGCCTGCCTGCCTGCCTTCCCCGAGCAAGCGTCCTTCCCCCGCACCGCCTGCCTTCCGCGAGCCAAGAGAGCAAGCGCCACTGCCGCCAGTCCCCCGGAGCCCAGAGGAACGCATTGATTAAGTTTCAATGCATTCCTATGGGAAACCGCGACTTGCTAGGCGAATTTTTCGTAGTACGAATTGAGTCCGTTCCGCTGTCAAACAGCTCTTAACTGCCAGAAAGTTCTTCCTGACATTGAGTCGGAGTTGCCTTTCTTGTAACTTGAATCCTGTTGTTTGGGTCGATCCACAAAGCATTCTGAAGATGTTTAATGCTAAAGGTTTTATTACAATTCTCTCTCTCTCCATATATATATATATATATATATATATATATATATATATATATATATAGGAAGCCAACCAGAGGAGGAGTAGTAGTAATGAAATAGGACATCCTATTTTGGGATATTTATTGGGATAAATGGTGAGGGGCCCCTTTACCTTTACCCTTTAATGGGACGTGGGTGGCACTGTGGTCTAAACCGCTGAGCCTAGGGCTTGCCGATCGGAAGGTCAGCGGTTCGAATCCATTGCTCTGCCCTGGTTCGCCAGAAGCGGCTTAGTCATGCTGGCCACATGACCCAGAAGCTGAACACGAGCTCCCTCGGCCAGTAAAGCGAGATGAGCGCTGCAACCCCAGAGTCATCCACGACTGGACCTAATGGCCAGGAGCCCTTTACCTCTACCCTTTAAAACATCCTTATTTTCTTGGGAGAAATGTTTGCATTACAGTAATGTGGGTTAGATTCGTGGGGGATCCTGAAAGACAACAGTTCCGAGGGGATCTAGGAGTCTTGGTAGACCACAAACTTGACATGAGTCAACAGTGTGATACAGCAGCTCAAAAAGCCAATGCAATTCTGGGCTGCATCAATAGGAGTATAGCATCTAGATCAAGGGAAGTAATAGTACCACTGTATTCTGCTCTGGTCAGACCTCACCTGGAGTACTGTGTCCAGTTCTGGGCACCACAGTTCAAGAAGGATACTGACAAGCTGGAACGTGTCCAGAGGAGGGCAACCAAAATGGTCAAAGGCCTGGAAACAATGCCTTATGAGGAACGGCTTAGGGAGCTGGGTATGTTTAGCCTGGAGAAGAGAAGGTTAAGGGGTGATATGATCGCCATGTTCAAATATATAAAAGGATGTCATATAGAAGAGGGAGGAAGGTTGTTTTCTGCCGCTCCAGAGAAGCGGACACGGAGCAATGGATTCAAGCTACAAGAAAGAAGATTCCACCTAAACATTAGGAAGAACTTCCTGACAGTAAGAGCTGTTCGGCAGTGGAATTTGCTGCCAAGGAGTGTGGTGGAGTCTCCTTCTTTGGAGGTCTTTAAGCGGAGGCTTGACAGGCCTATGTCAAGAATGCTTTGGTGGTGTTTCCTGCTTGGCAGGGGGTTGGACTGGATGGCCCTTGTGGTCTCTTCCAACTCTATGATCCTATGATTCTTCAGGCCCTTCCTGTTCTCAGATTCTGTGATGCTATGGCACTTCAAAGGGGTAGTGGGGAGACGGGGAAAGGAAGGGGGAGAGCCCTAGATCTGGAGGTCGCCAGCCCAAGAGAGGAGGGGGGTGGAATATCTCTTTGTTGCAGACGGGGGGGGGGGAACTATTGCCTTCGAACCAAAGCTGCCCTCCAAGGAGCTCACATAAAATAAGTGGGGATATATATAGAGAGAGAGGGAGGGAGGGAGAGGGAGAGGAAGGGGAAATGTCACCTTCGTGCCCCGACTCATGGTCAGACTCATGTTCGTAGCTTCGAGAACACTGTCCAACCATCTCGTCCTCTGTCGTCCCCTTCTCCTTGGGCCCTCTGTGACGATCCTCCCTTCTCTATTACTAACAGTGTGCTGAAGGAATTCAGTTATTGTTCAAACAACCCACTATTCCTTCTTTCTCCCAAATAAACTCCCCGTTTTTATATGGGTTTGCTAGTACATAGAGTACAGTTCCGGCTTTCCAAATAACGTGGCTCTGTATCCTTAAAAACTCCAGGCAAATGTTACAGGAACAATCTTGTGCCCTCAGTAAGGTTTCCCTCTCAACTCAGGTTCACCTCAGCAGCTGTTGCCTCAGCCCTTTAGCCACTGCAAGGCACTCTTTTCCCTCCACTTGCCTCCTCTGTGCGTGACTTTGAGATGCAAACTCTCCACCTGCTCCCCAGGCTTAGTTTTATCTCCCCTCTTCAGTCACCACCCTTTTGAGTTTAGGTACGTTGCTGGAATAAGGAGGAACATCCAATTCGGAGAACATGTATCTTTTCTTTATGGTTTCATTTGTTTAAACTCTTAGTTCATCCTCTTCTTTTCATATAACACAGGCTTGTTGATACAGCTCCTGCATCCCCCTCTAACACTCTACCCTGCCAACTGCCAACTCCCAACTGCCATTTAGAATGCCCCACAAGCTCCGCCTCCCAAGGAACACCTGCCTATAATGGGAGTGATAGATTGGAATCATCATCAGGCCCTAGTCCGCCACACCCTCCATCTTTCCCAACATCAGGGTCTTTTCCAGGGAGTTTTCTCTTCTCTTCTCAGGAGGTGGCCAAAGGACTAGCAAAGCCCAAGTTCAAACACCAGTCCCTATTTCTAAAAGGCTCCTGTAATAAGGACTCTGGACTACCCTTTAGGGTTGTCGTAAGTTACTGTTCCAAGCCCCAAACCCGTGTCAGGATGCCAGAGATTATCACTCAGGTAGAGGAGTTGCTGAATACCTGGGCTCCCGCTTTAGGGATCAGGGCTGCCCTCGCTCATGTCCCAAGATCCCCCCTTGGGAGCCATTTCCTTATGTGGGGCTTGGAGGAGACATTGGGTGTGTGAATGAAGGAGGAAGGGGGGGAGCACACTGCCTGCTGGAGGGGCAACCCCCCCCCCAATCCTTCTAAAAATTCCTGTAATGCCCGCAGAGGATGAAAAGAGATGAAGGGGGAATGTCACCTTCGTGCCCCGCAGGACTTTTTGGGAGGTGGGGGGGTCTCTTTCCCTGCCCCCTCCGAGGGTGGAACCTGACCTGGGAGATTATTAGGAAAAAACCGGATATTCAGAGCTTGTTTGGAAGGAGGAGAATTTGTGTCTTCTGGGAGGGAGGGGGGCGTCACTCATTCCTCCCCAAGGGTCAGTGAGCTCCGCTTCCTAGAGAGGCAGGGAGGTTGGGAGGGGGGGAGCCAAGAGGGGAGGGGGAGGGGCCGCCATTCACATTCCCGGAAGAGCAGCAGGTCGGCAGAGGAGGAGGAAAAAGAGGTGCAAAATATAACTATATATATTGTGGGGGGCGGGAGAGAGATAAAGGCGCGCTTTTGCTCCCCGTGAATCTGCAAACAGGGCAGCTGGGAAGGGAGGGCAGGATTTGGGGCGAGGGGGGGGATGAAAGGAAAGTAGGGGAGTTCCCGCTCCCCCCTCCCCCTTCTTTCTGTAGTTCAGGCGAGCGGGGGAGGGGTTGATTCAGGCGCTGCTGGGATAAAGGAGCCCCTCCCCCAGAGGGAAAGGAAATGGGAAGAGAAGAGCGAGCAGGGGGGGGGAGCAGGGAGGACAAAAAGGTAGAGCTGCAGGGGGTTGGGAGGAAAGGGGGCAGAGACCCCCCCCCCAAGAACAACTCACTTCCTGGGCGCTATCTGCACAGGCCCCGATCCATGCAATCCGGCTGCAGATCGGGGAACCTCCATTCTCAGGGTTCCCATTGCACAGCCCCTCCCCCCAAAAGAAATCAGCCTTAATGCCTTTTCCTATGGGGGTGCAGGGGGGGCCTTTCTGCAGAGGGAGCACCGGCAGGGTTTGCATTGCAAGGTCTCCTTTGCAGCGCAAGGAGGTGCTCAGCTGTCAAGAGATGCTCAGCTCCCCAGCCCCCCCCCCGCGAGGACCCCCATCCCCAAGCAGGGC
Source organism: Zootoca vivipara (assembly GCF_963506605.1). NCBI lineage: Eukaryota > Metazoa > Chordata > Lepidosauria > Squamata > Lacertidae > Zootoca > Zootoca vivipara. The sequence goes on from NC_083277.1 coordinate 785,102, forward strand.
TGGGACTTGAAGCGAGGCCTCCATTCCGCGCCCCTCTGCGTGTTCTGGGTTCCCCCTGGCAGGAATCTCTGGGGCAAGGCTTGGAGGGTCCCTCTTGTCCAGAGCAGGGCCCCCCAAACTTTTGTCAAAGAGGGCCAGATTAAATGAAGTGAAGATGCCTGAGGGCAGACCAAAGTTGTTGACCATTTTTTACAATTTTACCCCAGAATTATTGACCTTTTTTAGAACTCGGAGTGAACAAGCAGAGAGATTCGAAAAGGCACTTTGTACATGCCTGGCCTATAGAGAGGGAGTCCATGGAGAGATGGGATAGATTGGGAGAGATTTGGTGGGCAGGGCGAAGGGGGAGCCGGCCAGGGAAACCTCTGGCGAAGGGGAGAATGGGAGGGTGGAGGGCAGAGGAAGTTGGGGGGGCTGAGGGAGGGAGGGGGGAAAGCATCCCTGGGGGAGGAATGGAAGCCATCTTGGAGAAAGAGAGAGAGACTTGGGGGCTGCTTGCCTTGACTTCTCCCTCCTGCCCAGGAATCTGCCATGACTTTGAGTCGACCAGGGAGAGATCCCTGAACAGGAGGCCTGATCCACCCACCCTCTCCTCCCTTGAAGCTCAGTCCTTGCCCTGCCAGAAGTCCCAGGTCAGCTCCTGCATGGGGCGCTGGGGGCTGTTATAGGGAGTCCAACCATGGGGAGAAAGAGGAAAGGGAGGAAGCCCACTTTATGATTTCCGCCCTTTGAGGCTTCTGTCTTGGCAACTACAGTCTCACCCACATGCCTGTGTTTCTCTGGAGAAGCATCTAAAGGGTTCCTATCCAGAGATACCTGTGCCCAACTCCTTCTCTCCATTCCAACCGGTTTCCATTACTGCCACTATTTCAGATCTCTTACCGTGTTTCTCATATTATAAGTCATGTCTTATATTAATTTTTTCCTCAAAAAAACACGACATGGCTTATTTTTGAGGGATGTCTTATTTTTAAAAAAGTGCACGCGGGCGCTGTTTGCCGGGCTTGTCAAGCCCAGCAAACAGCGCCCGCCGATCTTCGGTGACAGGCGGGGGTGGGCGGAGAGCGGAGAACGATCTCCGCTTCCCCCCCACCCCCGCCTGTCACACAGCACAGGTCGGCGGGCGCTGTTTGCCGGGCTTGTCAAGCCCAGCAAGGAGCGCCCGCCGATCTTTGGTGACAGGCGGGGGTGGGGGGAGAGCGGAGAACGATCTCCGCTTCCCCCTCCACCCCCGCCTGTCACACAGGACAGGTCTGAAGATCGGCGGGCGCTGTTTGCCGGGCTTGTCAAGCCCAGCAAACAGCGCCCGCCGATCTTCGGTGACAGGCGGGGGTGGGGGGAGAGCGGAGCACGATCTCCGCTTCCCCCCCACCCCCGCCTGTCACACAGCACAGGTCGGCGGGCGCTGTTTGCCGGGCTTGTCAAGCCCAGCAAGGAGCGCCCGCCGATCTTTGGTGACAGGTGGGGGTGGGGGGAGAGCGGAGCACGATCTCCGCTTCCCCCCCCACCCCCGCCTGTCACACAGGACAGGTCCAAAGATCCGCGGGCGCTGTTTGCCGGGCTTGTCAAGCCCAGCAAACAGCGCCCGCCGATCTTCGGTGACAGGCGGGGGTGGGGGGAGAGCGGAGCACGATCTCCGCTTCTCCCCCACCCCCGCCTGTCACACAGCACAGGGCCGAAGATCGGCGGGCGCTGTTTGCCGGGCTTGTCAAGCCCAGCAAACAGCTCCCGCCGATCTTTGGTGACAGGCGGGGGTGGGGGGAGAGCGGAGCACGATCTCCGCTTCCCCCCCACCCCCGCCCATCATACAGCACAGGGCCGAAGATCGGCGGGCGCTGTTTCCCGGGCTTGTCAAGCCCAGCAAGGAGCGCCCGCCGATCTTCGGCTCTGTCCCCCGATGCGCGATGGCTCGGGGAAGCAGGCAGGGAGCTCCTGCTGGGTCCCGCGCCTTCGCCTCTCGCTCGGTCGGGGCTACACGACATGGCTTATTTTCGGGGTATGTCTTATTTTTCACCAACCCTTAGAAATCCTGTCATGGCTTATTTTTTGGGGATGCCTTAAAATATGAGAAACACGGTAAATCTGGGATTTAAGGGATTGGGAAGATTGTTATGGAAATGGGTGGGATTCCCCCCCCCCAACAGCCTGTGTATTTATCATTACAATTCTTATTTATTTATTGAATCCCTCCCCAAACATAAATACATATCCACCTGTGTATTCCACCCCCCCCCCACAAGACCAATTGCAGTCGTTAACAGTCACGAACAGGTTTACCACTCCTATCAGCCCATCACCCATTCCCCCCACTTCCCCACCCTCTGAATATACATAAGGGTCTGGTTACTTCCGTTTCAGTGTATCTGACGAAGTGTGCATGCACACGAAAGCTCATACCAAAATAAAAACCTAGTTGGTCTTTAAGGTGCTACTGAAGGATTTTTTTTTATTTTGTGTGGATTTGTAGTCAGTGGTAACCGGCCCAATCGGCATCAATATCCCCAAACTTTTCAGGATTACTAACATCTGGCAACCTCCATTTACAATTCATTGTGCCCTTCAAATACCGTACCCCCCTTTTCACACCCACACAATCCTATTCAGGGGGGGGGGGGCATTTACCTTCCTACTAAGAATTCCCACAGCATTAGCTAAGTCAGGTTTCCAAGTGGTACCAAGATACAAAAGTCTACCAATTGCTGACCTGGATTCTATGTTGTCAGGTAATGGTTTCAAATCCTGCTGATTCTTTAAGAAGTCAGTAGCCATGGGCGTTGCAACTTGGGAGTGCATATTGCATTTGCAAATTCTGGATCAGGTCATGAATCCTTTGCTGTTGATTTAAAGAAATGACCCATCTTCTTCTCTTTCAACTTGGATTCTGAGGTAGTTCTGGATCTTCCCCAGTTCCTTGACTGCAACCTCTTTGCTTAGGTATTTCACAACCTGTGCATAGTGTCTGTCTGTCATTTGCTGTGGCAAGAATCGAGTCATCAGCAAAAGCTAAAATGTATGAAAAATAAATGGTCCATTACTTGACTTTCTGTACAGGCCCTTGTCGGCATGGCCTTGCTTGTACCCAAGCCATAGGGTTGAGAAAAGCCTTGCGCTGCCCTTCCTCTTCTGCCCCTTTTTTAATAAGGCCTTCTTACCAGGAGGTAGGTCAGTAAGGGTCCACGTCTTATTCTGATACAATGCATAAATCTCCTTCTGTGCATTAGGAGGAACTTCCTGACAGTAAGAGCTGTTCGGCAGTGGAATTTGCTACCAAGGAGTGTGGTGGAGTCTCCTTCTTCGGAGGTCTTTAAGCAGAGGCCTGACAGCCATGTGTCAAGAATGCTTTGATGGTGTTTCCTACTTGGCAGGGGGTTGGACTGGATGGCCCTTGTGGTCTCTTCCAACTCTATGATTCTATGAATTAATCCATTCCCAATGCATTCCTATGGGAAACATCGTTTTGACTTACGAATGTTTCTACTTCCAAATGTGCATTCAGAACGGATTGAATTCGTAAGTAGAGGTTCCACTGTATCTCTGTAAGTCAGCCAGTTTCCCTTCATGTTAAGTTTCTTTACCGATAAGGCCTCTTGAGGTGATAACCATCCTGGAGACTTCCTTTCAAACCATTCCCTGTATGTCAGCCAAACTTCCAATAATGGCTTCTTCATGGTGTGTTTTAAAAAAACCTTATGAACTTGTACCTTATCGTACTACAGGTACGCATGCCAACCGTATCGATTTTGTAAACCTTCAAGGTCTAATAATTCTAAATTTTCCAATTTTAACCAATCCCTTATCCATATTATACATGCTGATTCATAATACAGTTCAAGGTCAAGGAGGGAGAAGCCACCCCTTTCTTTTTTGTCAGTTAGAATTTTAAACTTTATCCTGGGCTTTTTACCCTGCCATATAAAATGTGAAATTACCTTTTGCCACTCTTTAAATTGTGTTTTGCCTGTGATAATTGGGATTGTTTGGAATAAGAAAAGAAGCTTGGGTAATATTGACATCTTTATAGCAGCCATTCTGCCCCACCAAGATAAGTTAAGCTTGCTCCATGTTTCCAGATTGAATTTCACTTCCTTCCATGCTGTTATGTAATTGTCTTTGTACAGGTTTGAGTTTTTTGGTGATAACCAGATACCTAAATATTTTACTTTCTTAACCGCTGTTATTCCTATTTTTGATTGTAACTGGTCTGTTTGTTCTAAGTTCAGATTTTTCACCATCATTTTTGTCTTGTTTCTGTTCAATTTTAATCCCGCTAGTGCCCCATACTCCTCAATTACTGGTATTTTCAAGGCCTGTCGCTGATGTTTGCGGATCTTGTAGCGTTAGGACTATGTCATCAGCGAATGCCTTTAGTTTATATTCTCTCATTCCATGTCTTACTCCTATTATGCTTTCTGTTTTCCTTTTTTTCTGTAAGAATACTTCCAATGTAAGTATAAACAATAAGGGCAAAAACGGGCAACCCTGCCTCGTGCCTTTCGAAATTCTTTTTTTTAAATCTAAAAATCTTTATTGAAATATCAATTAAAACCATACAACTGAAATACATACATACAATAAAAATCTGTAATCAAAACTAATTATACATTACTAACAAAAATTTAAATCAATTAAAGGTAAAGGTAAAGGGACCCCTGACCATTAGGTCCAGTCGTGACCGACTCTGGGGTTGCGCGCTCATCTCGCATTATTGGCCAAGGGAGCCGGCGTACAGCTTCCAGGTCATGTGGCCAGCATGACAAAGCCGCTTCTGGCGAACCAGAGCAGCGCACAGAAACGCTGTTTACCTTCCCGCTGTAGCGGTTCCTATTTATCTACTTGCATTCTGACGTGCTTTCGAACTGCTAGGTTGGCAGGAGCTGGGACCAAGCAACAGGAGCTCACCCCGTCACAGGGATTCGAACCACCGACCTTCTGATCAGCAAGCCCTAGGCTCAGTGGTTTAACCACAGCGCCACCTGGTTACTAACAAAAATTTAAATCAATTACCTAACTCAAATACCTTAAGTATAAGTTATATAGTAACTTCTACTAATTCCAAATAATTCCTACTTTTATTTAACTCCCCCTGTCCTCCTCCCAGGTTAATTTTAACTCACTATTGTAATGCTTTCTTTTATTTTTCATCTTGGGATCTTTACAGAACATTGGAAGTAAATCCAAGCTTTGTTAGATAGTCTCCAAATTTTTCCCAATTGTTTTTGAATTTTTGAATGCTTCCCCCTCTAATTGAATTTGTTAATTTGGCCAATTCAATATAGCTTAGTACTTTTTCTTGCAATTCTCTAATAGTAGGATTTTACATGAGTTTTTACATGAGTAGAATGTGTCCTTTTATTTAAAATGCATCTCTGGGTTATTTGTGGGGCATTGGAATTCGTTCATTTCCTCCCCCCAAAATATAGTCCGGCCCACCACATGGCCTGAGGGACGGTGGACCGGCCCCTGGCTGAAAAAGGTTGCTGACCCCTCCTCTATATTAAGCTTTCTATTCCCTGCTTTAGGCAGCAGGGGTTCCATATGTGTAAGACCCCTCTTCCGCAGATTATATTCTATCACTAAGGTATGTTTTGTTTTATCCTTGTATCTTTCTGTATCTTTCCAATACTTAGAGATGATGGACTGTAGAGACTTGTGAATTGAATGTGTGATATAATGAAAGATATATATTTATTATCATTTTTTGTAGTTAAATAACTGAAGAAGACCAAACCGAAACCGGAGGATTCCCTTGGATCACTGTCTCGCATGTCATAGTTTATAAAGATTAAGCAGATTTCATCAGTTGGAATTGGTCGACGTGTTGCCCCCCTTTTTTTTATTTATTGACTCAAGTCTGCAACACAAGGGTTGTTTCATTAGTATAGGTCCTGCACTTAGGCAGGAAGAACCACCTGCACAAAGAGAGGATGGGAGACAGCTGGCTTCCTAGCAGGACATGTGAAAAGGAATCTGGGGGTCTTGGTGGACCACTAGCTTAACATGAGTCCACAGGGTGAGGCAGCCACAAAAAAAGATAACTCTATTCTAGGCTGTAGGGTCTGACTCCAACCAATGGCTTCAAGTTGCAAGAAAGGAGATTCTGACTAAGCATTTGGAAAGCCTTTCGGACAGCAAGAGCTGCTTGGCAGGGGAACACACTCCCAGGAGAGGCTTTTGAGCAGAGGTTGGGGGCCGTCTGTCCTGGATGCTTGAGCTGAGATGCTTGCCTTGCAGGGGGTTGGTCTAGATGACCCTTCAGGCCCTTCCAGTCCTCAGATTCTGTGATGCTATGGCTCTTCAAAGGGGCAGTGGGGAGAAGGGGGAAAGGAAGGGGGCGAGCCCTGGATCTGGAGGTCGCCAGCCCCCCATGGAGAGGAGGGGGGTGGAATAAATCATTGTATTTCAATCTTGCCTTTGAGCCAAAGCTGTCTTCCAGGCAGCTCACATAAAATAAGTGGATAGAAGAGATAGATAAATGATAGATAGATAGATAGATATAATGGCAAGGGATAACGCCATTTAGGGTTGTCATAAGTCACTTTTCCAAGCCCAAAAGGTGCATCCCAACTCCGGTCTACTCTGCAGGGCTGTTGTAACGGGGGACACCCTACGTCACAGCCCTGCCTCCCCCACGTTGGGAAATGGGTGGGGAAATGACGGGATCCCCCTCCCCCCCTCTCCTGGGAAGGGATGAAAAGAGAGGAAGGGGGAGGACTTTTTCGGAAGGGGTGTGTGTGTCTCATTCTGTGCCGCCTCCGGGGATCGAACCTGGGAGATGATCAGGAAAGAAACAGGATATTCAGAGCTTGTTTGGAAGGAGGAGAATTTGTGTCTTCTGGGAGGGAGGCGTCACTCATCCCCCCCCAAGGGTCAGTGAGCTCCGCTTCCTAGAGAAGCAGGAAGGGGGGAGGGGGAGCCAAGGATGGAGGGGGAGGGGCTGCCATTCACATTCCCAGAAGAGGAGGAGGAGGAGGCCGGAAAAAAGGTGCAAAAGATATCTATATATATATATTGTGAGGGGCGGGAGAGAGATAAATATGTGCTTTGGCTCCCCCTGAATCTGCAAACAGGGCAGCTGAGAAGGGAGGGAGGGCTTTTGGGCGGGGGGGGGGAATGAAGATATTTTTAAAAAGGACACTGTTCAATTCTGTGTTCATCTAGAGACCTTCTAAATGTGTGGTGAGCTCTAGTAAACACCACAATTTTGGTTTTGTCATAGTTTATCTTTAGAGAGTTTTGGGAACAATAAGCTGCGAGCCCCTCCAGCATGCTGTGTAGGCCCCTTGGAGTAAGTGCCATGACAGCCATGTCGTCAGCATATAGCAATATATTCAGGTGTTTGCCTTCCAGGGCAGGAGCTGATGACTTGTACTTCGCCATATGCTGAACAATGTCATTTATATAAAAATTAAAGAGGAATGGCGCTAACAAGCAACCCTGTTTAACTCCTTTCCCCAGTGGCATTGGGTCAATATAGTTGCCTGACATCCCAGTTCTGATTTTAACTGTGGTATCTGTATGCAACTCTCTAAGTATTTTGAGAAGTCGTCTATCAATATCTGTTTGATATAGTTTTTGCCATAATTTGTCCCTACAAATTGAGTCAAAAGCAGATGTAAGGTCTACAAAAGCCACAAAAAGTTTGCTCTTATGTACCTTTGTATACTTAGCTATCATTGTCTGTAGTACCAAACAATGACCTGTTGTGCTATGGCCCTTTCTGAACCCTGCCTGTTCCGGATTAAACAAGTTAGAGTGGTCAGCCCAGTCAACCAATTTATTTAGCAGGTAACGAGTATAAAGTTTATACGCGATGTCCAGGAGACTTATGGGGCGGTAGTTTGAAGGGTCTTGGGGGTCTCCCTTCTTATAGATGGGGGCTACGAGACTCAGTTTCCAGTTTGGTGGGATTCTGCATGTATCATTTATTACCGTAAAAAGTTGGGCCAAAATAGCGACCCACCACTGGGCATTTAGTTTAAACACCTCCGGAGGAATCATATCCTCACCGGGAGCTTTGCCATTTTTGAGTGTTTTAATTAGCTGTAAACATTCTAATTCGGTAACAGGATCCCAGCCCATTAATAGATCGTTTTTAAGAGGAGGAAACTGGCTTGGTTTAACAATGTTTGGAGCTGTATATAGCCGGGGAAAATGTTGGTACCATAAGTTAGATGAAATACTGTTGGTTACAATTTTCCCTTTGGGTGAAACTCCCTGAGCAATTATTTCCCAGAATTTTTTGTCGTCCCGCAATTTGATCGCTTTGTCAAGTGCCTCCCATTCTTCCTTTCTGTAGAGGGATTTCTTAAATTTTAGAGTATTTTTATAATGAGAACGCCACCTGTGCAGGTTTTCCATGGAGGACAGAGTCCCTTCCTGTTTTACCTTATTTTGTAATTTCCTAAGCAAGGATCTTAGATTCCGGCAGTCTCTGTCGAACCAGGCCCTCGAATTGTTTTGTTGTTTGGGAGAATTGGAGTTCGTAAGTAGTGGGAAGAGCGACTCTGAGACCCGCTGGAATGTTGAAAAGGGGTCAGAATTAGATAAGATACACTGGTCTCTCAAGGCCAGTAAGTGTGATGAATGCAGGTGTTGTTTGATTTTAGATTCAGGGTCGCTGTTCCATTTACGCCTACGGAGGGCCAGAATTGGAGGTGGGTCTGCACAGTGATGGTGTAGCGGATCCTCCAAACCAAGGGGAGTTAGTGAGATTGCTATAGGAAGATGGTCACTCTCAATTCCATTGAAAGTCCTGAAGCCCTGTGACCTCTCCAAAAGTTTTGGGGAGACCAGGATATGATCAGTAACGCTCGCACCTCTAGGCCCGAGAAAAGAAAAGAAACCCCCTGACCTGTCCATATAGGTACCATGCAAATTATACAAATTATGTTTGAAGGCAGTCTCCATTAATGTAACGCCTGCCTTATTCAAGACCTTATCGTCAGAGGACCAGGGAATAAACCAGTCTGCCTCTGGCAGGAACTGAGATTTAGAGCAGTACATATTGATGTCATTTCCTATCCTGGCGTTGAAATCACCTGCCAGCAGGATATCCATGCCAGGGAGTTCTAGTTCAGCCTTCTCCAAACATAGCTCTAAATCTTCCCAGGTTTGTGACGACTGGGGAGGGGTGCCCATGGGAGGGATATATATATTAAAGCAAAGGAAATCTCCTCCTTCACTGCTAGAAATCAGTAGGATTTGTAAGTTGTTACTCTTCACCCACTGCTGTTGCCGGACCTTGCACTTTAGCTTGGTAGAGACAAAAGTGACTAAACCACCACTAGGTCGGCCTCGGATATTTGGTTTTATCGCAGGGGTAGCAAAGGCTTCATATCCCTGTAAAGGAGGGACATGGAGATCTAGACACCATGTCTCCTGTAGACATATATTCTGAAATTTTGTAAGGAAATCCAGAAGGTCGACATCACTCTGCTTAGATAACCATCCCGCCACATTCCAAGATAGAATGTGAAAATAGGGTGATGGTGGAAATAGTGGCAGTCAATCTCTTTTCCGATGGTTTGAGGCTCCTGAATTAGGCTCATCCTCTTTCTGCCCTGCTTGGTGGTTCCAGGTTTGAGGTCGCTGGTCCCTAGGTAGGTGTAATAACTTTAACTGAGGGGCCAATAAGTTTATGTGGCCCAGAGGATCTTCGATGACACTATTACAAATATCAAGATGTTCAGCTGGTTTTTCCAGGGCAAGGGCTTTGCTGGCCCGTGTAGGTTGCAAAGGTAACAGGTCAACAGCTGTATCTTGCGTCGATACTGCTAGCGGGTCAGGATTTGACAAATGCTGTGAATCTTGATTGCGTATTGGGCTTAGAACGATGGAAGCCTCCAATTCCGGCATCGAGGCATATGAGGACGAGAGCATTTCAGACTGGTCTTGCTTGGGTAGTCCAATATCAGGCTCGTTGCACGTAGAGACCAGGGTACCAAGCGGGGGGTGTAGAAAATCAATTAAGTCATTTGCAGGCAGGCTTGCCACTCCCTGTGGGGTAATAGATTTGCCCTTGTTTGGGGTCCCCGGCTCCATTCTCCCGTCTATTTGTTCTTTGTGGCACACAGGCCCAGCATCAACACAGGCAGCACCTATCCTGGTGCATAGCGATGTACTGGTCAGATTGGTGAATACCCTTGTAAAATAGATGTACCATTTTCTTGTACGGTTTCTTAGTTTTAGGATCTTTGCAACGAGATGGGCAGCTCTAAAGTTAATAACCATACGTCTCATATAAGGTCCAGAAGGCAACCATGAGATGTCCACGATATCTACGGGTCGTAGTGTCTGCCCCAACAGTTGGGTCAGGGAATTTGCGGCCGAGTGTTTATCCACCCATTTGTCATAGTTCAAGGGGTGATTTCCCACCAGTACTGCAAGTTTGCTGTTTTGGAGTTGCAGACTTGAGTTTTGTACATGGTTGGGCAGGCATCTCATTTGTTTTGGTGCAAGGTTGGCCTGCACACTTGGGCAGGGATGAGCGGAGTTTGCAATATTGTTAAGCTGAGGAAGTGAGGGGGGGCAACTGAACAGGCCAAGGACTTTTTCAAGCTTCTTTTCGATCCCATCCAGCCTTTTATATAAGTTGGTGATGGTATGTGTTATCAACTCAGTCTGGCAGATTAGCAGTTCCAGTGCCTCTTGGTCCTCGTTTAACTGGGCTGGTGACTGGGATAATTCAGGTGAAGTTTTTTGCAGGGACTCGAGAGTCTGTTCCTTCTGTTCCTTCATACACAGGCTCGAGGCTGGTTGTGGACCATCCACAATGTCGGTAGGCTCCTCATGAGCTGTACTGGGAGCAAGGACCTCATAACTGTTTGCGGTAGGGAAGTTTCTACAGATCTCATTTAGGTCATTGTCAGGCAGGAAATCCCTGATATTTGTCTGTTTTTTGGCAGTGCTCGTAGCTTCATTGGAATGCTGCCTGCAGCGTTTCTTCCCTCTCATACCGGCAAGAAGATAAGGAGAAAATTTCTCGAAACTGCAGGGTCAGGGCAGGTTGTGCTGTTAATGAGCCCTGCTCCCTTTAACAGTCTTTATCTACAGCGTTATCTTGCAGATTTATGGGAGAAGTAGAAATAATCTGAACCATAAAACCATAAAACTTCTAAAATAAACGCCCTAAGGCATCTTAGAGCCCTTAAAACCCCTCAAAGCAGAAAATAAAAACAAAAGCTTTACCTAGCATAAAACAAGGCTACCGTTCACGTCGCCATCTTGATCACTGAGACGCTTTCTGGTCATAATAGATTGCTTTTATACCATTAATAAATCCTTGTCCCACCTCCATATTTTCCAAATTCTGTATCATAAAACTCCATGAGATATTATCAAAGGCTTTTTCTGCATCTATAAACATTAACACAGCTTTAGTATTGATCTTTACTTCCAACCGTTCTAAAATATCAATGATATTTCTAATATTATCTTTCATGTGTCTTGCAGGCAAAAAACCTGCTTGATCTTGATGAATCTGGTCTTTCAATACTTTCTTGAATCTTGCAGCCAAGATATTTGCAAAAATTTTGTAATCCACATTTAACAAGGAAATGGGGCGATAATTCTTCATTTGCGTTCTGTCCATATCTGGTTTTGGTATCAGGGTTATGTAGGCATCTTTCCAGGTGTCGGGTGCTTTGTCCCCTCTTAAAATATTATTACACACGTCCTTCAGCGGTTCTATCAACCAATCCTTTAACACTTTATAGTATTTTGCTGATTCAAAAGTTTTTTTATTCATCATTTTGATCTTCCATTCAATTTCCTGGTTTAATAACTGTGAGTACTGAACTTGTAGTAATTTAATGCTTTTCTGATACTGTTGATTCTTTGGGTCTGTTCTTAATTTCTTTTCTCTTTCTTTTAATTGTTCCAAGATTTTTTATTTTTTCTCATTTTGTTGTTTTTTTTCCTTATTGCATTTTGTTGTATCAGAAATCCTCGCATGACAGCTTTACTTGCATCCCAAATCACCCTTTTATCCGTTTCTGTTCTCAAGTTTATCTCAAAGTAGTCTTTCAGGGTTTTTTGGGTCTCCTTTATTAATTTTTCATTTCTCATTAGAGCTTCATTCATTCTCCATCGGAAAGCACCCTGTACAGTGGTGCCTCGCTAGACGAAATTAATTCGTTCCACAGGTCTTTTCTTATAACGAAAAAATTTGTCTAGCGAATCCCATAGGAATGTATTGGATTTTGGGGGGATTTTTTTTTTTTGCCCATAGGAACGCATTAATTGAATTTCAATGCATTCCTATGGGAAACCGCGATTCGCTAGACGAATTTTTCGTAAAACGCATTCGTCTAGCGAGTCAACCTCCGCTAGAAAAAACCTTTCGTTAAGCGGAAATTTCGTTAAGCAGGGCATTCGTTAAGCGAGGCACCACTGTATATTTAATTTGATATCAAGTCCCACAGCATTGTGATCAGAACAAGTTCTTGGGTAGATCTCCGATTTAGATATCCTAGGTACCAATTCTCTGGAAATCCAAATATAATCAATCCTTGACCACGATTTTTGGGATTCTGAGTAGAAAGTCCCTTCTTTTTCTAATGGGTTTTTAATTCTCCATGCATCTATTAAATCCAAATTTTCCACCATCTCAAAAAAGGATTTAGGTAATCTTCCATCGTTTGTAAATTTCTGCCTTTGAGATCTGTCCATTAAAGTAGATGATACTGCATTCAGATCCCCCAGAATCAGTGTTTTATAATCCATATAGTCCAATAGGATATCATGAATCTTCTGGAAAAAAAATGCTTTCGCATCATTTGGCGCATAGATTCCCAAAATTAACCATTTTTCGCCTTGTGCTGTTACTTCCACTGCAATATATCTGCCTTCTTCATCTTTAAATAGTAATTTAGATTCCCATTTATCTTTGACATAAATCACGATTCCTCTTTTCTTAACTTTATCTGCTGTGATGTAGGCTTGCCCTAATTTTTTATTGAATAACAATTTTTTTATGTTGTCTTTTGATGTGTGTCTCCTGCAGGCATATAATATCCAAATTCTGCTTTTACAGATCAAGCTGTAACCGACTTCTCTTAATTTTGGCGTTAAGGCCTCGTACGTTCAGAGTTAAAAGTTTTAATGCCATGTTCCTTCTTTACTTTCCTCCGACTGCTCCTAGTAAATCTGATGGTAGTTCTGGGGGTTCTGGTACTTCCAAGTTCAGATCCTTTGCATTTCTCTCCAGAAACTTTCTCTTATCGTCAAGATTTCTGATTCTTGTATTTCTGTCTTTATATGTAAAGAACAGACCCTCCGGAAATTCCCAACAAAATGGAATTTTCTTCTTTTTCAGGGCACTTGCCAGGTCCAAATAACAGTTCCTGAATGAAAGGAACAATTTTGGGATAAATTTGAACAGGATCACCTGTTCTCCTTTTATCTTCAGATTTTCTTTAAAATGCCAACTGAGTATTTCGCCACGTTGGGCTCTTGTCTGAAACTCTATGATGCAGACTCCTGGTGTTTTGGCTCCCTTCTGTCCTCTTGGTCCCAGTCTGTATACTTTTTGTATCGTTTTCTGAAGTTCCTCTTTGTCCAGTTTCCACTGGTTTGTGGAGTCTTCTATCACCTGGTCTTTCAGGCCTAATCCTTCTTTATCTGCCTCCGGGTATCTTCTCAAAATTAATTGGTGTTCGCGTGCTTGCATTTGAAGAAAAGCCACAGAAATCTGCGTAGATTCCTCCTGTCGTTGAAGCAAAATTCTTTGCTGTTCCAGTTCTGTAATTCTGTCCGCAGCTGCTTTAACTTGCTCTTTGCATTCTTTTGCTTCTTTTGTAGCCAACTTTGAATCTTTCTGCACTTTACTAATTGCCTCAGTGTTGGCTTTCACCGATGCATCAATTCCATCCAACCTGTTGATCACTGCTTTGACATCTGCCGAGTTCACATCCAATTAATCTTTGATTTCTGTCAAGGCTGTTAATAATTGCTCAAATTGCGAGCCTTGTAGCCCTTGTTGTGCCCCCTGCGAGCCAGTGTGGTGTAGTGGTTAAGAGCGGTAGACTTGTAATCTGGGGAACTGGGTTCGCATCTCCGCTCCTCCACATGCAGCTGCTGGGTGACCTTGGGCTAGTCACACTTCTCCGAAGTCTCTCAGCCCCACCGACCTCACAGGGTGTCTGTTGTGGGGGAGGAGGGGAAAGGAGATTGTTAGCCGCTTTGAGACTCCTTCGGGCAGTGATAAAGCGGGATATCAAATCCAAACTCCTCTTCTTCTTCTTCCCTGTACTTCTCCAGATTGTAGTACAGGGTTAGATGCTCTCCTAGGTAGGCCCGCAGCCTGACCTTGTCTTGCTTTTTCCAGTTTTTCTTGAGCCTTAGATCTTTCTTTGGGTGATTTTTGACTACCTACATCATCAGAACAGAATTCTTAAGCCACAGACTCTCTTTGTTGCTGGTGCTTGCAGCTGCAGTTTCAAGGTCTTTTAAATCTAAGCAAAGATAGTATAAACCTAGTTCTCAGCAGTTAAGGAGATTTCCAGTCTATTTCAATCTTATAATCCAGCCAAAGTCTTTAAAATTGATTGTTTTAATTCCCCTTTCAACACACAGGCAGAAAACTGCTTTTTTCCTGCTTTTTTCCTGCTCTGACAGGGCTCTGACAGCTGTCAGAATAGATCAAAGGCCTTCCAAACAGAGCGAGGGTTGAAAAGTTCAAAACGGCTAGCAGAGCATTGTGACGTCAGCTTGTCTGGTTGCTGGGGGGGGACTCCCTTTCGGAGCAAATTGCAGCGGAAATATCAAGTCCAATTTTCTAAGATTTCAGGGGTCTCAAGTAGACAGTCCACTCTCCCTTTCCCCTGAATTTGGGGAGGTTTCGAGTTGGGGTTTAAGAGATATTAATTTTTTAAAAACAGCATCCGGTTGTAGCAGCTTGTCTTTACTTTCGATTTCAACGCAGCGCTGGGGGGGGGGGCGACTTCCCAATCCCTTTAAACCCCTCTCCGATTGTCCAAGTTCTTTCAAATTAAAAGTAATATTCCAATTGAAATATCCAAATCAATTTGGGAAGAATTCACCGCTCAATTGGTGCCGTCTCCAAGCTGCACCTGGATGGAGCAGCGTCATTCCAAGAGCCTGTCTGCCACCCGCTCTCTCTCGCTGCCTCCGGGGGCTAGCGGGAAGCGGGGAGACTCTTCCTGGCTCAGCTGGACCCACGTCCCCAACCAGCCCAGGTTGGGGTTTCTTCTGGGGGGGTTGTTTAGCTTCCACCCTCCTATCTCCTCCAGGCAGGGGTCCCAGAACTCAGAGACCCCTTTGGGATGACTTTTCCCAATGGCGGTAAACCGGAAGTCCTCTTCTGCCCCTTTCTTAATCTTAAACACCCACTTCCTTCGTATGGCCTTCTTACCGGGAGGTAGGTCAGTAAGAGTCCAGGTCTTCTTCTGATGCAGTACAACATCTCCTTCTGTGTGACCTTCCTCCAGAGAGAGGCTTCTGCAGTTGGCATCTTCTCCCATGTAGAAGGTTCTTGAGAAGAGAAATTGTGTGGCGGCAGCAGTGGGAGCCCCCATTAGCTAAAGTGGTACCTCAGATTAAGAATGATTTCAGGTTAAGAACGGACCTCCAGAATGAATTATGTTTGTAACCTGAGGTACCACTGTAGCTTCCAAAACTTATCTTGCTTCTAGAAGCACTATCAAATGTTGCTTCCAGTGCACAAAATTGTATTCATTTAACTTGGGACCCTGATGAATAGTGGGCAGGTTCATGGACATAGAGCAGCTCCCTTTCCTATGAGAAACCACTTTTTTTATAAAAAGTAAACTCCACAGTTCAAGCATATTCTAATATAATGCTACTTCATTAACGCTGATTAAGGGTTATGAAAGGCTGATGATGCATTACAATTATTTAACATTATTTCATTTGCCTTTCTTAAAAAATTGGAACACATGGAGGGCAGGAGAGAATGTATGAGATGTTAAAATAAGAGCAGGTGTTGATTGATGTGTGTAATATTCCTTTGTTTTCTTCCTAGAAAACAAATAGGATTTCCTCCCCCCATCACCCTCCAAAGAAGACAATGGAGAAGGCCGCCAGAAATCTGGGGGGGCATTTCAATGCAAATAATGAAGAAGCCGTTAAATAACCATTTAAATGCATGGAGTGCGGAAAGAGCTTCAGTGCGAGTGGAATCCTTAGAAACCATCAACATACTCACACGGTGGAGAAACCATTTAAATGTCTGGAGTGTGGAAAGAGCTTCAATCAGAGTGGACACCTTAGAAACCATCAACGGACTCACACTGGTGAGAAACCATTTAAATGTATTGAGTGTGGAAAGAGTTTCACTATTATTGGAAACCTTAGAAGCCATCAACGGACTCACACAGGAGAGAAACCATTTAAATGTATTGAGTGTGGAAAATGCTTCACAAATAATGGAAATCTTAAAATTCATCAACGGACTCACACGGGGGAGAAACCATTTAAATGTATGGAGTGTGGAAAGAGCTTCACGCATAGTGGAACACTAAGAATTCATCAACGGACTCACACAGGAGAGAAACCATTTAAATGTATTGAGTGTGGAAAGAGTTTCACTATTATTGGAAACCTTAGAAGACATCAATGGGAACACACTGGGGATAAACCATTTAAATGTATTGAGTGTGGAAAATGCTTCACAAATAATGGAAATCTTAGAATTCATCAACGGACTCACACGGGGGAGAAACCATTTAAATGTATAGAGTGTGGAAAGAGCTTCACTATTATTGGAAACCTTAGAAGACATCAACGGACTCACACGGGGGAGAAACCATTTAAATGTATTGAGTGTGGAAAATGCTTCACTTATAGTGGAGCACTAAGGATTCATCAATGGACTCACACGGGCCAGAAACCATTTAAATGCATGGAATGTGGAAAGTGCTTCTGTAGGGGTGGGCAACTGAATTCACATCATCGAACACACACAGGAGAGAAACCATTTAAATGTATGGAGTGTGGAAAGAGCTTCAGTCAGAGTGGACTTCTTACAAAACATCAACAAATTCATACTGGGGAGAAACCATAGAAGTGTTAGGGAAGTGGATAGAGGTTCAGTTGTAGTGGAAGTCTTACAAACCACCTAAAGACTCTGAGGCGTAAGAGCTGTAAGAGTGGAAACTCTACAAGCCATGAATTAACTCAAAGAAGGGAAATGGTTTAAATAGAAGGATTGCGGATTCTGCTTTGGTTATTATGGAATGCTTTTTAAAATGTAGAACCTCTTTCTCTCCTACTTGACACTTTCTCTCACATCAATCACAGGAAATCCATCTTAAAGGCATGCAGCGTATGTGAGCTTCTGTTGTTTGTATGTAACATTGTCTAGACATAGTTACAGGTAGGTAGCCGTGTTGGTCTGAGTCGAAGCAAAATAAAAAAATTCCTTCAATAGCACCTTAAGGACCTTTGCAACTGGACATGATCCGAGGGCAGTGATGGCGAACCTTTTAGAGACCGAGTCCCCAAACTTCAACGCAAAACCCACTTACTTATCACAAAGTGCCAATGTGGCAATTCTGCCTGTATATCCATTTTTTTCCTGTTTGTTTCACGTTTCTTCTTTATGACTAATGTTGTAATAAATAATCCTTCGTATACGTTATTGCATTATATTCTTCATTAAATTATATTTCCACTGATATGGTATGTTATGGTATAACTCAGTGCTTTTTTTCCTTTAAGAATGTTTAGGGTGTACTCTCATTTTGACTCAAGAAAATCACCACTGGGGGAGGGAATAAATACAGTTCTACTTGGGGAAAACAAATACACTCGTACCTCAGTTTTCGAACAGTTTAGTTCTCAAGCTACCTGAACACTTCAAACCCAGAAATGAGTGTTGCAGTTTCGGAACGTTTTTCAGAAGCCAAACATGCTCTGTTTGAAGTATAAGTTCTGTTTTGGGTGCCATACGTCCGTTTTCCTAGTGAGGGAAGGCGGGCTGGGCAGCAAGCAGCAAGCAGTATGTAGCCTCCCCGTCTGAGAGATCCTTCAGAGGTCTTCTCTCTTTGATATTCCACACGGAGTTCCACATGGAGGGAGCCACTACCGAAAAGGCCCTCTGCCTGGTACCCTGTAAATGTGAGGGGACCGCCAGAAGACCCTCGGAAGTGGACCTCAGCTAAATGGTGGGGGGATATTTTTTTTCCCTTGTCTTAGATGGATGTTGAAACCAGGTGTGATTGACAAGGCAGGTCTGGATCACAGATTTCTGCCCAACACCACTCCTCTTCTGTGACATACCTGTGATGTTTTGATGAGGGAACTTTTAAAAACTCAAACACAGTGGTGCCTCGCTAGCCGAAATTAATTCGTTCCACGGGTCAATTCGTGTAACTAATTTTTTGTCTAGCAAGTCCCAGTTTCCCATAGGAATGCATTGAAACTTAATCAATGCGTTCCTATAGGCTCTGGGGGACTGGCAGCGGCATGCAACGGGGCTTCGGAGAAGGTCTCCGAAGCCCCGTCCGATGCCGGCTGTGTGCAAGGCGGCGGGGGGAGAAGCTCTCTTCTCCCAGCCACCGCCTTGCCTGCCTCCCCCAGCACGGAGGTCTCCAAAGTTGCGCTCCGTGCCGGTAGGGCGGGGCGAGAGGCGGCGGTGGGGGAAGACCTCCCGCCACTGCCTCCCGCCTGCCTCCCCCCAGTGGTGCGGGGCGGTGCAGTGGCTCCGGGGGACGGAGCTGAATCGCAGCGGGTGCTGCTTGCCCCCGTCTGTCTTCCCCGAGCCAAGGGGGAGACAGGCAGGGGCAGCCGCCGCACCGCCGCGTTTCGGCTCAGTCCCCCCTGGCAAAGGAAGATTAGCTGTCAGCTTCCCGCGCTGACAGCTGATTTTCCTTTGCCGCTTTCTATGGCCGCGCTTCGTAATACAAAGCGGCGGTCATAGAAAATTTTGTCGTCTTACGAATGCCTCGCGCAACGCAAAACTCTTTCGTCTAGCGAGTTTTTCGTTGTGCGAGGCATTCGTAAAGCGAGGCACCACTGTATTGAATTTTATAACATGAAAAAAGAAAACAAAAACACATACAGACAAACCACATGGGAAATTCCCCATTGCGATACAACAAATATACAAAATACAAACATACAAAAAGATCAACTTACAAAAATGAAAAATAACCTTAAGAAGAAACAGAGAATAATATATTCTTGTGTCTATCCATGATATTGTTGACTTCCTCATGTCTCCCCTAACTACGTTTCATTGTATATCATCTTTAGTAATTTCTAAATCATGGTACAAATCCTGTTTTCACATACTTAACCTATTTTTTACTTTTATATCACATATCAAAATCCATTCAAAACTAAATTAACACTTAAATCTAAGACTTACTATGTTAAAATAAAGAGAAAAAAGAAATATCAACAAATCCGTTTCTACTACCTCTATGTGCTTCCAAATCTTAAACATTCTCAATATTGCAATTATTTTTCAAACAAATTTTAAATTTCTTCCAATCTTCTTCCACCGACTCTTCCCTCTGGTCACGGAGTCTCCCGGTCAATTCAGCCAGTTCCATAAATTCGATCTTCTTCGACTGCCACGCATCCACTGTAGGTAAATCTTCCTTCTTCCAATTCCTATCCGGGAAAATTCTCGCTGCTGTTGTGGCATACAGAAAAAACGTAACGTCTTTCTTAGGTATTTCCTCTCTAACTATCCCAAGTAAAAAAGCTCCTGGTTTCTTAATAAATGTGTTTTTCAACACTTTTTTCATTTCATTATAAATCTTTTACCAGAAGATCTTTACTTGGGGGGCTCGTCCCCCATCCTTCTCCCACTCTTCTGATCCGAAGAAGGAACGGGGGAGGGGAGCCCTTCTCTCCCTTCCTCTCCCTACCCAACCCCCTCCCCCCATCTGCCCTGTTTGTAGATGGAAGGGAGGAGAAGCACACTCTTCTCTCCCTCCCCAAACCTCCCAATTAAGTGGCCCTCCTCCTCCTCCTCCTCCTCCTCCTAGTCCCCCTCCCCCTCCTCTCCAGGCCTCTTCTCTTCCGAAAATGAGGCAGGGTGGAGACCCTTCCCATCTATCCGTGCCTCTCCCTTAGAAAAAAGCACAACTCTAGGAAGCATAGCTCATTGAACCATGGTGTTATGGGAAACCTGGGTGCGAGACTGCTCCGTCACCCAGCTCCTCGGACGGAACCCGCGGTTCACGGCAGAAGTAAAGGAAGGAGTCCCGCCACGATCCGGAGCAAAACGACAAGGTTTATTACTGCGCAGCAGGTTTGAGCCAAGACTGAACAAGCGCTGGGTTATGGAGAAAGCTAGAGAGTTCCAGAAAAACGTCTACTTCTGCTTCATTGACTATGCAAAAGCCTTTGACTGTGTCGACTACAGCAAACTATGGCAAGTTCTTAAAGAAATGGGAGTGCCTGATCACCTCATCTGTCTCCTGAGAAATCTCTATGTGGGACAAGAAGCTACAGTTAGAACTGGATATGGAACAACTGATTGGTTCAAAATTGGGAAAGGAGTACGACAAGGTTGTATATTGTCTCCCTGCTTATTTAACTTCTATGCAGAATTCATCATGCGAAAGGCTGGACTAGATGAATCCCAAGCAGGAATTAAGATTGCCGGAAGAAATATCAACAACCTCAGATATGCAGATGACACAACCTTGATGGCAGAAAGCGAGGAGGAATTAAAGAACCTTTTAATGAGGGTGAAAGAGGAGAGCGCAAAATATGGTCTGAAGCTCAACATAAAAAAACCCAAGATCATGGCCACTGTTCCCATTACCTCCTGGCAAATAGAAGGGGAATAAATGGAGGCAGTGAGAGATTTTACTTTCTTGGGCTCCTTGATCACTGCAGATGGTGACAGCAGTCACAAATTAAAAGACGCCTGCTTCTTGGGAGAAAAGCAATGACAAACCTAGACAGCATCTTAAAAAGCAGAGACATCACCTTGCCAACAAAGGTCCCTATAGTTAAAGCTATGGTTTTCCCAGTAGTGATGTATGGAAGTGAGAGCTGGACCATAAAGAAGGCTGATCGCCGAAGAATTGATGCTTTTGAATTATGGTGCTGGAGGAGACTCTTGAGAGTCCCATGGACTGCAAGAAGATCAAACCTATCCATTCTTAAGGAAATCAGCCCTGAGTGCTCCCTGGAAGGACAGATCGTGAAGCTGAGGCTCCAATACTTTGGCCACCTCATGAGAAGAGAAGACTCCCTGGAAAAGACCCTGATGTTGGGAAAGATTGAGGGCACTAGGAGAAGGGGGCGACAGAGGACGAGATGGCTGGACAGTGTTCTCGAAGCTACGAACATGAGTTTGACCAAACTGCGGGAGGCAGTGCAAGACAGGAGTGCCTGGCGTGCTATGGTCCATGGGGTCACGAAGAGTCGGACACGACTAAACAACAACAATTTGGATCCTCTGTCTTATTGGTTCCCTCCAAAAGGCAGCACTGTGATTGCCTGATATTGTTCCCTCCAAAATGTATCCCTTTCTAGCTAGTTCCCTGTCCCTATAAATAAAAAAATTCCTTCAGTAGCACCTTAAAGACCAACTAAGTTTTTATTTTGGTATGAGCTTTCGTGTGCATGCACACTTCTTCAGATACCTTTCGTGCATGCACACGAAATCTCATACCAAAATAAAAACTTAGTTGGTCTTTAAGGTGCTACTGAAGGAATTTTTTAATTTTACTTCGACCCAGACCAACACGGCTACCTACCTGTAACCTGTCCCTATAAATGTAGCCTTCCTGCCCTCAGAGTCAGTCTTGTTCACTTTAATAAAGAGCTGTTACTAGAGAACTGTCTCCAGCATATTATGTCAAGAGAGCTGAAATCACAAACCCCACGTCACAACAGGGCCTATAGGGGAGTCTGAAGGGGAACCCTGAGGGGCCACTTAAGAGACTGAGCCAAAGTGGGGCCTATAGGGGAGTCTGAAGAGGGACTCTGAGGGCCCATTTCGCAGACACTTGGGGAGGCAAAGCAAGTCAGGGGGGAGGAGATGTCCAGCCAGGACCCTCCTCCCTTGGGAAAAGGGGTGCACTGGAGAGCAGTCCATCCTGTGAGCTGCCTCCCCTGCAGTCTGAGGTGGGGCAGATCCTGCCCAGCCATAGACCCACCACTCGGGAGGATGAGAACCAAGAATTTGGGTGCAACTTGCGCTATTAATGCATCCCTTAGACTTCCTGTTACAGGAATAGCAGCTCCGCTGCGGCACGTCCTTGCATAACAGAATGAATTTCAAGAGGGAGAAATAAATGTCAGATCCTGCACTTAGGCAGGAAGAACCACCTGCCCAAAGAGAGGATGGGGGACACCTGGCTTCCTAGCAGGACATGTGAAAAGGATCTGTGGGCTCTCCTTCCTTGGAGGTTTTTGAGCAGAGGTTGGGGGGCCATCTGTCCTGGATGCTTGAGCTGAGATGCCTGCCTTGCAGGGGGTTGGTCTAGATGACCCTTCAGGCCCTTCCAGTTCTCAGATTCTGTGATGCTATGGCTCTTCAAAGGGGCAGTGGGGAGAAGGGGGAAAATATATACACATATATAATGACAAGGGAGAAGACCATTGAGGGTCATCCAAAGACACCCTACGTCACAGCCCTGCCTCCCCCACGTGGGGAAATGGGTGTGAAACTGACTGGATCCCCCTCCCCCCCTCCTGGGAAGGGATCAAAAGAGATGGTGGACTTTTTGGGAGGTGGGGGGGGGGTCTCTTTCCCTGCCGCCTCCGGGGATCGAACCTGGGAGATTATCAGGAAAGAAACAGGATATTCAGAGCTTGTTTGGAAGGAGGAGAATTTGTGTCTTCTGGGGGGGGGGAGGCGTCACTCATTCTTCCCCAAGGGTCAGTGAGCTCCGCTTCCTAGAGAGGCAGGAAGGATTGGAGGGGGGAGGGGCCGCCATTCACATTCCCGGAAGTGGAGCAGGTCGGCAGAGGAGGAGGAGGAAAAAGAGGTGCGAAATATATCTATATCTATATCTATATATATTGTGGGGGGCGGGAGAGAGATAAAGACGCGCTTTTGCTCCCCCTCAATCTGCAAACAGGGCAGCTGGGAAGGGAGGGCGGGCTTTTGGGTGTGTGGGGGGGAGGCAGGAAAGTAGGGGAGTCCTCCCCTCCCCCTTCTTTCTGTGGGTCAGGCGAGCGGGGGAGGGGCTGATTCAGGCCCTGCTGGGATAAAGGAGCCCCTCCCCCCCAGGGAAAGATAATGGGAAGAGAAGAGCGAGCGGGGGGGGCAGGGAGGACAAAGAGGTAGAGCTGCAGGGGGGGAGGGAGGTTGCGATGAGTGGGGAGAGAAAGGGGGCAGAACCCCCCCCCCCAAGAACAACTCCCTTCCTGGGCGCTCTCTGCACAGGCCCCGATCCGTGCCATCCAGCTTTAAATCGGGGACCCTCCATTCGCAGGGTTTGCATTGCCCCCTCCGCTTGGGAGTCAAGAGATGCTCAGCTGCCCTGCCCCCCCCCGGGCGCTTTTTCAGGAATGGAAATGGGAAGCCCCCCCCTTAAGGGCTGAGACTTGAACCGAGGCCCCAGTTCCGCGTCTCTCTGCCAGTTCCGGATTCCCCCTGGCAGGAATCCCTGGGGCGCCGCGATCCTGGCTCCCCTTTGGGTGGAGAAGTGGAGAGAGGGAGTCCATGGAAGGGTTAAAGGGGGCGAGAGAGGCCTGGATAGAGACCTCCCCGTCTCCCTCATCTCCCCCCTCCTTGCTCACCTGGCGAGGCCCCTCCGGATGGAGAGGGGGGGGCGCTTGGGAGAGATTTGGCAGGAAGGCTGAGCTTGCCAGGGGGGCCTCTGGGCAGATATACCCTGCCAGATGGGCGGGGTATAAATAAATTATTATTATTATTATAAAGGAGAGACTGGGGGGCAGAGGGAGGAGGGCAGAGGAAGTTGGGGGGCAGAGGGAGGGAGGGAGGGAGGGAGGGAGGGAAGCATCCCTGGAGGAGGAATCAAAGGCAGCATTGGCAGGAGGTGGGGAAAGAGAGAGAGAGAGAGAGACTTGGGGGCTGCCTGCCTTGACTTCTCCCTCCTGCCCAGGAATCTCCTTTGAGTAGACCAGGGAGAGATCCCTGAACAGGAGGCCTGATCCACCCACCCTCTCCTCCCTTGAAGCTCAGTCCTTGCCCTGCCATAAGTCCCAGGTCAGCTCCTGCATGGGGCTCTGGGGGCTGTTATAGGGAGTCTAACCATGGGGGGGAAAGAGGAAAGGGAGGAAGCCCACTTTATTCTTTCCGCCCTTTGAGGCTTCTGTCTTGGCAACTACAGTCTCACCCACATGCCTGTGTTTCTCTGGAGAAGCATCTAAAGGATTTCTTCTCCCCATTCCACCAGGTTTCCATTACTGCCACTTTTCATATCTCTTAAATCTGGGATTCAAGGGATTGTGAAGATTGTTATGGAAATGGGTGGGATTCCCCCCCCCCAAACAGCCTGTGTATTTATCATTACAATTGTTATTGTTATTTATTTAATTGAATCCCTCCCCAAACATAAATACATATCCACTTGTTGATTTGTAGTCAGTGGTACATCCGGCCCAATCTGCATCAATATC
Organism: Zootoca vivipara; assembly: GCF_963506605.1. Classification (NCBI taxonomy): domain Eukaryota; kingdom Metazoa; phylum Chordata; class Lepidosauria; order Squamata; family Lacertidae; genus Zootoca; species Zootoca vivipara. The sequence continues at coordinate 809,645 of NC_083277.1, forward strand.
CCCAAACTTTTCAGGATTACTAACATCTGGCAACCTCCATTTACAATTCATTGTGCCTTTCAAATACCGTACCCCCCTTTTCACACCCGCACAGTCCTGTTCGGGGGGGGGGGCATTTACCTTCCTACTAAGAATTCCCACAGCATTAACTAAGTCAGGTTTGCAAGTGGTACCAATATACAAATGTCGACCAATTGCTGGCCTGGATTCTATGTTGTCAGGTAATGGTTTCAAATCCTGCTGATTCCTTAATAAGTCAGTAGCCATGGGCGTTGCAACTGGGTGTGCATCTTGCACTTGCAAATTCTGGATCAGGTCATGAATCCTTTGCTGCTGATTTAGAAGAAATGACCCATCTTCTTCTCTTTCAACTTGGATTCCGAGGTAGTACGGGATCTTTCCCAGTTCCTTGACCTCAACCTCTTTGCTTAGGTGTTTCACAACCTGTGCATATAGTGTCTGTCATTTGCTGTGGCAAGAATCAAGTCATCAGCAAAAGCTAAAACTTATGAAAAATAAATGCTCCCTTACTTGACTTGCTGTACAGGCCCTTGTCGGCATGGCCTTGCTTGTACCCAAGCTGCATCAACATTTTGTGCAGTTTCTGATTCCAGGCTCTAGCATAAAGTCCAGAAAGTCCCTTTTGCAGTTTGCTCACTAAATACTACTACTAATAATTTATTATTTATACCCCACCCGGCATTCCACAGGGTGGGTGCCACTACCGAGAAGGCCCTCTGCCTGCTTCCCTGTAAGTTGGCTTCTCATAGAAAGGGAACCGCCGGAAGGCCCTCGGCGCTGGACCTCAGTGTCTGGGTAGAATGATGGGGGTGGAAACGCTCCTTCAGGTATACTGGTCCGAGGCCGTTTAGGGCTTTAAAGGTCAGCACCAACACTTTGAATTGTGCTCGGAAACGTACTGGGAGCCTGTTATAAGAATTTTGAGGTCATATATATATATATATATATATAATACTTGTGCATAAAACATGTACATGAATGTACAGAAACATGTCTGAAGCAGCACAGGAATGCAGGCCTGACTGACACCATTTTGACTCTCAGACCTGGCATTCCTCTGCAAGGAAGAAGGGGGGGGGAACCTTCTCATTGTCTCAGGAATTAAAGTGATAATCCCTGGCATCCTGATACCTGGGTGCCAGACAAAAGGGTGTGATTAACTTGGCTGGGAAACAGGGAAATGTAAATATCTCTCTCTTTTGTTGATTAGGTTTTGGGGGCAGGGGGCAGGGCCCAGGATGCTCAGATTACTGCCACCAGACCTCCCCTTTCATGATGTACCTATGATGAATCTAGGGAGAGGGGTCTTGGGCTACACCCCTTCTGTGACATATGGATGATGCTTCTGGGGGGTGGGCTGAAACCAATTTCAAATTTCTTTTTAAGGGCAGGACACCTTTGTTTGGGGTTCCTTCCTTGTTCTCCTGCGTGAGAGGAAGGACCCTGTTGCAACAGCGAAAATAAAGGCTTTGCTTCTCAAACTTCTCTGGTTGGCCTCTGTTATATTCTCCAACCGATGGAGAACCCAATAAGGGAATGAGGGCAGATTTTTGCCTATATCAGAGCCAATGTAGGTCTTTCAAGACCAGTGTTATGTGGTCTCATCGGCCGCTCCCAGTCACCAGTCTAGCTGCCGCATTCTGGGTTAGTTGTAGTTTCCGGGTCACCTTCAAAGGTAGCCCCACAGGACTTCCGGTCCAGCGCCAGTGCTGATCGGCGGGGTTTCGTCTCGTCTCCGAGGCGACCCGTCTCTGCTAGGAGTGGGGAGGGCAGCGAGAGTGACGCTGTGCCCCTTAGAACCCCGGGAAGAGCGTCCCAGGGGTGAATTTGTTCAGCGGAGCCCCAATCCGGACTCCCCAACTCTCTGGCAAGCTCTAATAAGAGCCCCTGAGCAAGGAGGGTAGAAGTCACGGGGGCCATTTTGAACAACAGCGTTACCCTAGCGGAGAGAAGCTCCGAGCCGGAGGCGGAGAGCGCTGGATTCTTCCGAAAGAACGATTTGTAAATAAGACTGTAAGTAAGCCTCAAAAGATTGGATTAGAAATAATTTGGACTTGGGAGAGAGGGGGGGGAAACGGAAGCCACCCCCCCTGGCAATTTTAGAAACAGTAAATAAATACCCGAAGCCGCGAACAGAAGATTTTGATTTAAAAGGTTTCCTCAAAGACGTTAAAAAAGTTCTCCCCTGGATGCAGGGTAAAAGGGGAGAAGGACAGTGGTTATAAATGCCCTGCAGAAAGATAAACAGCTGCCTTGGACACAGAATTGACCTGCGCCTCCATGGGCAGCTGTGAGTCCAAAACGACTCCCAGGCTGGGCACCTGGTCCTTCAGGGGCACAGTTACCCCATTCAGGACCAGGGAGTCCTCCACACCTGCTCGCCTCCTGTCCCCCACAAACAGTACTTCTGTCTTGTCAGGATTCAATCTCAATCTGTTAGCCGCCATCCATCCTCCAACCACCTCCAGGCACTCACACAGGACCTTCACCGCCTTCACTGGTTCTAATTTGAAAGAGAGGTAGAGCTGGGTATCATCCGCATACTGATGAACACCCAGCCCAAACCCCCTGATGATCTCTCCCAGCGCCTGCATGCAGATGTTAAAAAGCATGGGGGAGAGGACAGAACCCTGAGGGACCCCACAAGTGAGAGCCCCGGGGTCTGAACACTCATCCCCCACCACCACTTTCTGAACACGGCCCAGGAGGAAGGAGCGGAACCACTGTATGACAGTCCCCCCAGCTCCCAACCCCTCTAGACGGTCCAGAAGGATGTTATGGTCGATGGTGTCAACATCTCCTTCTGTGTGGCCTTCCTCCAGAGAGAGGCTTCTGCAGTTGGTATCTCCTCCCATGTAGAAGGTTCTTGAGAAGAGAATTTGTGTGGCAGCGGCAGTGGGAGCCCCCATTAGCTAAAGTGGTACCTCAGATTAAGAATGATTTCAGGTTAAGAACGGACCTCCAGAACGAATCAAGTTCGTAACCTGAGGTACCACTGTAGCTTCCAAGGCTTCTCTTGCTTCTAGAAGCACTATCAAATGTTGCTTCCAGTACACAAAATTGTATTCATTTAACTTGTTGTTGTTTAGTCGTTTAGTCGTGTCCGACTCTTCGTGACCCCATGGACCATAGCACGCCAGGCACTCCTGTCTCGCACTGCCTCCCGCAGTTTGGTCAAACTCATGTTCGTAGCTTCGAGAACACTGTCCAACCATCTTGTCCTCTGTCGTCCCCTTCTCCTAGTGCCCTCAATCTTTCCCAACATCAGGGTCTTTTCCAAGGATTCTTCTCTTCTCATGAGGTGGCCAAAGTATTGGAGCCTCAGCTTCACGATCTGTCCTTCCAGGGAGCACTCAGGGCTGATTTCCTTAAGAATGGATAGGTTTGATCTTCTTGCAGTCCATGGGACTCTCAAGAGTCTCCTCCAGCACCATAATTCAAAAGCATCAATTCTTCGGCGATCAGCCTTCTTTATGGTCCAACTCTCACTTCCATACATCACTACTGGGAAAACCATAGCTTTAACTATACGGACCTTTGTCGGCAAGGTGATGTCTCTGCTTTTTAAGATGCTGTCTAGGTTTGTCATTGCTTTTCTCCCAAGAAGCAGGCGTCTTTTAATTTCGTGACTGCTGTCACCATCTGCAGTGATCAAGGAGCCCAAGAAAGTAAAATCTCTCACTGCCTCCATTTCTTCCCCTTCTATTTGCCAGGAGGTGATGGGACCAGTGGCCATGATCTTGGTTTTTTTGATGTTGAGCTTCAGACCATATTTTGCGCTCTCCTCTTTCACCCTCATTAAAAGGTTCTTTAATTCCTCCTCGCTTTCTGCCATCAAGGTTGTGTCATCTGCATATCTGAGGTTGTTGATATTTCTTCCAGCAATCTTAATTCCGGCTTGGGATTCATCTAGTCCAGCCTTTCGCATGATGAATTCTGCATATAAGTTAAATAAGCAGGGAGACAATATACAACCTTGTCGTACTCCTTTCCCAATTTTGAACCAATCAGTTGTTCCATATCCAGATCTAACTGTAGCTTCTTGTCCCACATAGAGATTTCTCAGGAGACAGATGAGGTGATCAGGCACTCCCATTTCTTTAAGAACTTGCCATAGTTTGCTGTGGTCGACACAGTCAAAGGCTTTTGCATAGTCAATGAAGCAGAAGTAGACGTTTTTCTGGAACTCTCTAGCTTTCTCCATAATCCAGCGCATGTTTGCTATTTGGTCTCTGGTTCCTCTGCCCCTTCGAAATCCAGCTTGCACTTCTGGGAGTTCTCGGTCCACATACTGCCTAAGCCTGCCTTGTAGAATTTTAAGCATAACCTTGCTAGCGTGTGAAATGAGCGCAATTGTGCGGTAGTTGGAGCATTCTTTGGCACTGCCCTTCTTTGGAATCGGGATGTAGACTGATCTTCTCCAATCCTCTGGCCATTGCTGAGTTTTCCAAACTTGCTGGCATATTGGGTGTAGCACCTTAACAGCATCATCTTTTAAAATTTTAAACAGTTCAGCTGGAATATCATCACTTCCACTGGCCTTGTTATTAGCAATGCTTTCTAAGGCCCATTTGACTTCACTCTCCAAGATGTCTGGCTCAAGGCCAGCAACCACACTACCTGAGGTGTACGAGACCTCCATATCTTTCTGGTATAATTCCTCTGTGTATTCTTGCCACCTCTTCTTGATGTCTTCTGCTTCTGTTAGGTCCTTACCACTTTTGTCCTTGATTATGGTAATCTTTGTACGAAATGTTCCTTTCATATCTCCAATTTTCTTGAACAGATCTCTGGTTTTCCCCATTCTATTGTTTTCCTCTATTTCTTTGCATTGCTCATTTAAGAAGACCCTCTTGTCTCTCCTTGCTGTTTTTTGGAAATCTGCATTCAGTTTCCTGTATCTTTCCCTATCTCCCTTGCATTTTGCTTGCCTCCTCTCCTCCGCTATTTGTAAGGCCTCGTTGGACAGCCATTTTGCTTTCTTGCATTTCCTTTTCCTTTGGATGGTTTTCATTGCTGCCTCCTGTATAATGTTACGAGCCTCCATCCATAGTTCTTCAGGCACTCTGTCCACCAAATCTAAATCCTTAAACCTGTTCCTCACTTCCACTGTGTATTCATAAGGGATTTGATTCAGATTGTATCTTACTGGCCCAGTGGTTTTTCCTACTTTCTTCAGTTTAAGCTGGAATTTTGCTATAAGAAGCTGATGATCTGAGTTACAGTCAGCTCCAGGTCTTGTTTTTGCTGACTGTATAGAGCTTCTCCATCTTTGGCTGCAGAGAATATAATCAATCTGATTTCGATGCTGTCCATTTGGTGATATCCATGTGTAGAGTCGTCTCTTGTGTTGTTGGAATAGAGTGTTTGTGATGACCAGCTTGTTCTCTTGACAGAACTCTATTAGCCTTTGCCCTGCTTCATTTTGAACTCCAAGGCCAAACTTGCCAGTTGTTCCTTTTATCTCTTGATTCCCTACTTTAGCATTCCAGTCCCCTGTAATGAGAAGAACATCCTTCTTTGGTGTCATTTCTAGAAGGTGTTGTAGGTCTTCATAGAATTGGTCAATTTCATTTTCTTCAGCACCGGTAGTTGGTGCATAAACTTGGATTACTGTGATGTTAAAAGGTCTGCCTTGGATTCGTATCGAGATCATTCTGTCATTTTTGAGATTGCATCCCATTACAGCTTTTGCCACTCTTTTGTTGACTATGAGGGCCACTCCATTTCTGCTACAGGATTCTTGCCCACAGTAGTAGATATGATAGTCATCCGAACTGAATTCGCCCATTCCCTTCCATTTTAGTTCACTGATGCCCAGGATGTCGATATTTATTCTTGTCATCTCATTTTTGACCACATCCAGCTTACCTCCACTCATGGTTCTTACATTCCAGGTTCCTGTGCAATATTTTTCTTTACAGCATCGGACTTTCCTTTCGCTTCCAGGCATATCCGCAACTGAGCGTCCTTTCGGCTTTGGCCCAGCCGCTTCATCAGCTCTGAATCTACTTGTACTTGTCCTCCGCTCTTCCTCAGTAGCATGTTGGACGCCTTCCGACCTGAGGGGCTCATCTTCCAGCGTCATAACTTTTATATGCCTGTTGTCTTTGTCCATGGAGTTTTCTTGGCAGGGATACTGGAGTGGCTTGCCAGTTCCTTCTCCAGGTGGATCACGTTTAGTCAAAACTCTCCACTATGACCTGTCCATCTTGGGTGGCCCTGCATGGCATAGCTCATAGCTTCTCTGAGTTATTCAAGCCCCTTCGCCACGACAAGGCATTGATCCATGAAGGGGTCATTTAACTTAGGACCCTGATGAATAGTGGGCAGGTTCATGGACATAGAGCAGCTCCCTTTCCTATGAGAAACCACTTTTTTATAAAGAGTAGATTCCACAGTTCAAGCGTATTCTGAGATAATGCTGCTTCCTTAACGCTGATTAAGGGTTATGAAAGGCTGGTGATGCATTACAATTATTTAACATTATTTCATTTGCCTTTCTTAAAAAATTGGAACATATGGAGGGCATGAGATGTTAAAATAAGAGCAGGTGTTGATTGATGTGTGTAATATTCCTTTGTTTTCTTCCTAGAAAACAAATAGGATTTCCTCCCCCCTTCACCCTCCAACGAAGACAATGGAGGAGGCCGCCAGAAATCTGGGGAGGCATTTCAATGCAAATAACGAAGAAGCCATTAAAAAACCATTTAAATGCATGGAGTGCGGAAAGAGCTTCAGTGCGAGTGGACACCTTAGAAACCATCAACGGACTCACACGGGGGAGAAACCATTTAAATGTATTGAGTGTGGAAAGAGCTTCAGTCAGAGTGGAGAACTAAGAAGGCATCAACGGACTCACACAGGGGAGAAACCATTTAATTGTACTGAGTGTGGAAAGAGCTTCAGTAGGAGTGGACACCTTAGAATTCATCAACGAACTCACACGGGGGAGAAACCATTTAAATGTATTGAGTGTGGAAAGAGCTTCAGTCAGAGTGGAGAACTAAGAAGGCATCAACGGACTCACACAGGGGAGAAACCATTTAATTGTACCGAGTGTGGAAAGAGCTTCAGTAGGAGTGGACACCTTAGAATTCATCAACGAACTCACACGGGGGAGAAACCATTTAAATGTATTGAGTGTGGAAAGAGCTTCAGTCAGAGTGGAGATCTTAGAATTCATCAACAAACTCACACGGGAGAGAAACCATTTAAATGCATGGAGTGTGGAAAGAGCTTCAGTCAGAGTGGAGAACTAAGAAGGCATCAACGGACTCACACAGGGGAGAAACCATTTAATTGTACCGAGTGTGGAAATAGCTTCAGTAGGAGTGGACACCTTAGAGTTCATCAACGAACTCACACGGGGGAGAAACCATTTAAATGCATGGAGTGTGGAAAGAGCTTCAGTCAGAGTGGATACCTTAAAATTCATCAACGGAGTCACACGGGGGAGAAACCTTTTGAATGCATGGAGTGTGGAAGGAGCTTCGCTATTATTGGAAACCTTAGAAGACATCAGCGGGAACACACTGGGGATAAACCATTTAAATGCATGGAGTGTGGAAAGATCTTCACTACTAGTGGGAACCTTAGAACCCATCAAAGGACTCACACAGGGGAGAAACCATTTAAATGTATGGAGTGTGGAAAGAGCTTCAGTCAGAGTGAAAACCTTAGAATTCATCAACGGACTCACACAGGGGACAAACCATTTGAATGCATGGAGTGTGGAAAGAGCTTCAGTCAGAGTGGAGAACTAAGAAGGCATCAACGGACTCACACAGGGGAGAAACCATTTAATTGTACCGAGTGTGGAAAGAGCTTCAGTAGGAGTGGACACCTTAGAATTCATCAACGAACTCACACGGGGGAGAAACCATTTAAATGTATTGAGTGTGGAAAGAGCTTCAGTCGGAGTGGAGATCTTAGAATTCATCAACAAACTCACACGGGAGAGAAACCATTTAAATGCATGGAGTGTGGAAAGAGTTTCGGTCAGAGTGGAGAACTAAGAAGGCATCAACGGACTCACACAGGGGAGAAACCATTTAATTGTACCGAGTGTGGAAAGAGCTTCAGTAGGAGTGGACACCTTAGAGTTCATCAACGAACTCACACGGGGGAGAAACCATTTAAATGCATGGAGTGTGGAAAGAGCTTCAGTCAGAGTGGATACCTTAAAATTCATCAACGGAGTCACACGGGGGAGAAACCTTTTGAATGCATGGAGTGTGGAAGGAGCTTCGCTATTATTGGAAACCTTAGAAGACATCAGCGGGAACACACTGGGGATAAACCATTTAAATGCATGGAGTGTGGAAAGAGCTTCACTACTAGTGGGAACCTTAGAACCCATCAAAGGACTCACACAGGGGAGAAACCATTTAAATGTATGGAGTGTGGAAAGAGCTTCAGTCAGAGTGAAAACCTTAGAATTCATCAACGGACTCACACAGGGGACAAACCATTTAAATGTATGGAGTGTGGAACGAGCTTCAGTCGGAGTGGAACACTAAGAATTCATCAACGGACTCACACGGGGGAGAAACCATTTAAATGCATGGAATGCGGAAAGTGCTTCTGTAGAGGTGGGCAACTGAATTCACATCATCGAACACACACAGGAGAGATGCCATTTGAATGTATGGAGTGTGGAAGGAGCTTCACTTATAGTGGAACACTAAGAATTCATCAGCGGACTCACACAGGGGGAAAACCATTCAAATGTATGGAGTGTGGAAAGAGCTTCAGTCAGAGTGGAAGTCTTACAAAACATCAACCAATTCATACTGGGGAGAAACCATGTAAGTCCTAGGGTGGATAGAGGTTCAGTTGTGGTGGAAGTCTTACAAACCACCTAAAGACTCTGAGGCGTAAGAGGTGTAAGAGTGGAAACTCTACAAGCCATGAATTAACTCAAAGAAGGGAAATGGTTTAAATAGAAGGATTGTGGATTCTGCTTTGGTTATTATGGAACGCTTTTTAAAGTGTTCGGAGTTTTAAAGTCTTTCTCTCCGAATTGACACTTTTCTTCACATCAGTAACAGGAAATGCATCTTAAAGGCTTGTAGTGTATGTGAGCTTCTGTTGTTTGTATGTACCATTTTCTAGACATGTTTTCAAAGTAATGAAGGTAACATTTCAGAATAATAATAATAAAAAAATTTTTATACCCCGCCCTTCCCAGTCAAGACCGGGCTCAGGGCAGCTAACAACAAAAAATTCAAAGCAAGCATAAAAGAAACAATTCAATTAAAATTCATATTAAATACAATGTTAGAATTCAATTTTAAAATTAGGAATCTACAAGTGGAACCTCATTTGAATATCTTTAGGATAAAACATCAGGGGAGGCTAACACCAGGGTCAGACTGAGTCAGTCCAAAGGCCAAGCGGAACAGCTCTGTCTTGCAGGCCCTGCAAAAAGATGGCAACTCCCACTGGGCCCTAGTCTCCTGAGAGAGAGCGTTCCACCAGGTCGGGGCTAGTACTGAGAAGGCCCTGGTCCTGGTCGAGGCCAGTCTAACCACCTTGTGACTCGGGATCTCCAGTATGTAATTATCTGTGGACCTTAAGGTCCTCTGCGGGGCATACCGGGAGAGGTGGTCCCGTGGGTACGAGGGTCCTAAGCCGCATAAGGCTTTCAAGGTCAAAATCAGCACCTTAAACCTGATCCTGTACTCCACCGGGAGCCAGTGCAGCTGGTAAAGCACTGGATGAATGTGATCCCGCGGCCGGGACCCCGTAAGGAGTCTCACCATGGCATTCTGCACCCGCTGGAGTTTCTGGGTCAGTTTCAAGGGCAGCCACACATAGAGCGAGTTACAATAATCAAGCCTAGAGGTGACCATCGCATGGATCACTGTGGCCAGGTCAGGCATAATATAATATAACTAGTATCATGAAGCCTGTTAAATTAACGGGTGCTAGAACAGTGAGCTATAATTGGTGATGGACTATGTGTATTGTAATCATGTGTAAGGGACAGGGGCTATCGCGAAGTCCCTCCCCTCCTGAGTTCCAGCCCAGCCCCGAGTGAAGCGGAAAGCAGGGAAACTCCAGCTCAAGTGGGGAAGCAGGAAGTGGTGTCCAGGGCTCGAGCAAGGTAGAGGAGCCATTGTCCCGGGTGGGACAGGAAGGAGGAAAGAAGGGGATGAGACCCATCCCCCCAACTCCGGAATTGCGCAGGCGACGGAGAGGGAAGAGGATGGGTCTCCCAAGATTATTATGCTGGCGCAAAACGTGCCAAACGCCATTCGGAGGTACTGACTCAAGCTGAGCAGACATGTCTTTGTAAATAGCAATGCCATATGCACTGTAAATACTCTGCACCAATAAAAGATAAAATGCAGAGCTGTGTGGAGTCGTTACTCTGAAGTAGCCCTATCCGGCCACTGTGACAGCTACCTCCGAATCCTTTTCTGGGGCTACTTTGGAGTTGCCGGGATGAGCGTGCCAGAAGCGGAGAAATGGCGGCAAATCGCGGAGAAAGCCCAGCAGGACCTGCAACAACTGGCGTTGCAGGCACAGGGGGAAGTAAAGGCGGCTCAGCAAGAAAAGGAGAAATTGAAGGAGGACAGGCAACAACTTGTGGAACAGGTGAGAGCGCTGCAAGAGAAGGAGCAGCAGTTGCGGGCGGTGGCCATAGACCTGCAGAATAAGTTGGATGCGGAGAAAAACAAGGGAGGAGGGGGAGCCCAACCTCAAGTGCTGCCAGGAAGGAGAGCAGGGACCCTAGTAAGCAAGTTCAATGGAGACCCAAGGGAATATCATGGCTTTGAGACTGAGATCGTGTATGCTTTGGAGCTACACCATGATGAGTTCCCTGATGATGCGCACAGAGTAGCGTTTATCGTAGAAAACCTTACCGGAGGAGCCAGGGAGTGGCTTAGACCGTTAATCGCGACAAAAAATCCTTGCATGAAGAATGTCAAGTTATTTCTAGAGGCTTTAAAAACAATATATGCGAGCGACAGTCATATGGACCAGACCAAAGAGGAACTGCATAATTTACGCCAGGGAAAAATGACAGTTCGCGAATATTGGTCACGATTCACCATGCTGGTGCACAGACTGGGGTGGGAACTGAACGCGCCTCCGATGGAAGCGGCATTCTACCTGGGGTTGAATGAGGATGTGAAAGATGAGCTCTCGAGAGGCCCAAAGCCCAGTAATATGGATCAGCTGAGCAAAGCAGCTCTGGCGGTGGGGGTGAGACAGGAATCCCGGTGGAACGACAAGCAAGTAACGCGCGCAAAGCGGGCTTGGTTCCCACGGTCGCAGGAGAAGCCACTCCCCCAACAGCCCTTCCAAGCCATGCATGGAGCCAGCCAAGACCAGGAACCCATGCAAATTGATAGCGCGCGCTTTTCAAACCCCAGCGGCGCCAAAACGCAAGGAGGGAAGGGGCGGGAACTGCTTTCTCTGCAACTCCCCCCAGCATCTGGTCAGAGACTGCCCACATCACAAGGAATGGCAAGGAAAGGCGGGAACGGTTGTGCCAGCCCCCACTGACGCAGCACAACAGCAGGGAAACGAGACAGCCTGGCTGCAGGAGACAAGGGGCGGCAGCCAGGCACAAGCAGCGGACAACAGCCCCAACCCACCCACCCGCACAGCGAAGAGCAGCGCCAGCCCACCCCCCCCAGAGCAGGGGTGGTTCTAGAAGTGACGCTAACGCTCCCAAATGGCTATCCCCTGACGGTCCTCGCGCTCATCGATTCGGGGGCGTCAGCCAACTTCTTTTCGAGAAACTTTGCAGAAGCGCACCAGATCCAACTTCTGCAGCTGGATTTCCCCCTGCACGTCTCCACCATTGACGGCAGGGAGTTGCTGGGAGGGGCCATCACCCACCAGACCCCCCCCATGCGGATGACGGTGGGACGGCACTCAGAGACACTGGCATTCAACGTCACCAGCATCTCGGACCCCCCCCCCATCGTTTTGGGCATGAGCTGGCTGGCGCGCCATGACCCCTCCATCAGCTGGCACCAGAGATGCATCACATTTGGATCGGACTTTTGTCTGGAACATTGCATGCAGCACCAGCCAGGGGAGGGGCCTCCGATAGCCACAGTGGCCACTATGCACGTCAAGGGGGGTGAGGCGATACCCAAGCCGTACTGGGACCTGCAGGAGGTCTTCAGCGAAGCGGAATCTGACCACCTGCCACCGCACAGGTCCTTTGACTGTCAGATCAACCTGGTGCCAGGGGCCACGCTACCCCCAGCCAAGCTGTACTCCATGTCAGATCAGGAGCTGGAGGATCTGCGGGCGTTCATCGACAAGAACCTCAAGCGGGGGTTCATCAGAGAAAGCAAGGCAGCAGGGGGGAGCCTGGTCTTCTGGATGGACAAGAAAGACACGCAACAGCGCCGCCTGGTGGTGGATTTCAGACGGCTCAATTCCATGGCGGAACCGGTAGCTTTCCCTATGCCCAGAGTGGACGATCTGCTGACAGCGGCACGCAGGGGCAAGATCTTCACCAAGCTCGACCTGAGGGGGGCGTACAACTTGATCAGGATCCGGGAAGGAGATGAGTGGAAGACCACGATGTACACGCCGCTGGGCTCTTTTGAATATCGGGTAATGCCCTTCGGTTTGCAAGGGGGCTCAGCATGCTTCCAGGCCTTCATGCACCACGTCCTGGGGTCCCTCCTCTTCAAGAACTGCTTGGTCTTTCTGGATGACATCCTTATCTGTCAGAGAGGTGTTGCAGCGCCTGAAGGAGAACCACCTGTATGTGAAGCTGGAGAAGTGCAAGTTTCACACCAGGGAAGTGGACTTCCTGGGCTACAAGCTGTCTGACAAGGGGCTAGCAATGGACAAGGACAAGGTGCAGGCCATCCTGGACTGGCACAGCCCCAGGACGCGCAAAGATGCCCAACGCCTACTAGGCTTCGCCAACTTCTACAGGAAGTTCATCAAGAACTTCTCGAGGGTTACAGCTCCCATCACTGACTGCCTGAGAGGCAAGCAGAAGTTCAAATGGACACCAGAGGCGCAAGCAGCGTTCGAAAGCCTCAAGAGGGTGTTCGCCTCAGACCAGAACCTGTTCCACGTGGTGCAGGATGCGCCCCTACGCGTGGAAACCGATGCTTCAGATAGGGCTTTGGGAGCGATCCTGTTGCAACTCGATGCCAACAGAGAGTGGAGACCATGTGCCTTCTTCTCCAGAAAGCTGACGCAGCCAGAGTGCAACTACACAGTGTTTGATAAGGAACTTCTTGCGATCCACTCTGCGTTCCAGCACTGGAGACACTTCCTGGTGGGCGCCAAGCACCCCATTCAGGTGTGCACGGACCACAAGAACCTGGAGTTCTGGCGAACGGCCAGGGTGCTCAACCAGCGGCAGATACGGTGGGCAGAGTTCTTCTCGCACTTCAACTTCTCCATCCACTACATACCGGGGGAGCAGAATGTCAGGGCGGATGCCCTCTCCCGCAAGCCAGAGTACATGGAGGAGGAGTTGCCACCAGCACCCCGACACATTTCCCCCCCATCAGTATGGTCCTGCGGAGCAGCAGTGGTGAGCGAGGCAGAACTCACAGCACTGACGGCAGCAGATGAGTTCGCCACCCGCATCTTCAGAGAGCTGCGAGGGGGGAGGGAGCAGGCAAAGGACTTTGCAGAACGCAGGGGACTGCTTTTTTACAAGGGGGCGCTGTACCTGCCCCACACCCAGCTCAGAGGTAAGGTCCTCAAGCAGATGCACGACAGCCCAACAGCAGGGCACTTTGGAAGGGACAAAACCACGCACTTAGTCATGAGACACTTTTGGTGGCCAGGGGTGCGGGAGGATGTTAGAGACTATGTAAGGGGCTGTGACACCTGCCAGCGAGCAAAGGGGGTCAGAGCAGCACCAGCAGGGTTGCTGGAGCCATTAGCCACACCGCACAGGCCGTGGGAAGTAGTGTCCATGGACTTCATCACAGACCTGCCTTCTTCCAGGGGCAAGACCGCAGTGTTGGTGGTGGTGGACCTCATGTCCAAAATGTGCCATTTCATACCGTGTGCCAGGGCGGTCTCGGCAGAAGAGACAGCCAAACTGTTTGTTGATCACGTCTTCAGACTGCATGGATTACCTTTAAGGGTCATTTCGGATCGTGGCCCCCAATTTGTTTCCAGGTTCTGGCGGCGGCTCATGAATCTCCTGCAGGTGGAGGTCAGCTTGTCGACGGCTCGGCACCCGCAGACCAATGGACAGGCGGAGAGGGTCAACGCCATTCTGCAGCAGTACCTGAGATGCTACGTCAGCCAGAGACAAACGGACTGGGTGGATCGCCTGCCACTGGCAGAATTTGCCTACAATAATGCAGTGCACGTCTCCACAGGGGTGTCGCCCTTTAAGGCCAACTACGGGCGCGACCTCAGATCTTTCCCAGAGAGGGAGGGGGAGGAGGAGGAAGAGGGCCCACAGGCAGAGGATTGGGCAGAGGAACTGGAGACGGTGCACCAGCAACTCAGAGAACACTTGGAAAGGGCCAAGGAAGCGTACAAGAAGGGGGCAGATCGCCACAGGCGACAAGGGGAGGTCATCAGGGTGGGGGACAAGGTTTGGTTGTCCTCAGAGGGCCTTCCCACCAGAGGGCGGTGCAAAAAGCTGGCACCCAGACGGCTGGGCCCCTTTACGGTCACGCAACAGGTGAACCCAGTGGTATTCAGGCTGGCACTGCCAGAAGACATGAGGGTGCATCCAGTGTTTCATAGATCGCTGCTGTCGCCGTACTGGGAAAGTAACAGGTTACGAGACAGCGAGCAGCCCCCCGAGGGAGGGGGGAGAGAGGAGGCAGGGAGCCACTCAATGAAGCAACGGCCATCCTTGATTCAAGGAGAGGGGTGGGGGGCCTGGAGTACCTCATGGCATGGGAGGACGCCCCGCCATCCCAAAATGAATGGGTCCCAGCCGCCCAGGTACGGGAGGACTTCTTGGTGGAAGAATTCCACGCCCTCTTTCCCCACAAACCCAGACCCTGGCACATGGAAAGGGAGGGAGAAGGGGAGGAGGTAGAAGAGGGCAGGTCGCCATGGAGATGGGAAGCGGAGTTTGAGGACCCGGAGGAAGAGGTATGGGTGTATCCGCGGTCCACCAGGTCAGAGGAAGAGGTGGATTGGCAGCAGATTTTCACCCCCACCAGCTCTGAGGCCACGGACTTTTTGGGATTTCAGTCTTCCCAGGAGGAGGAATTGAGCCAACGGGACTGGGGGGAGGTATTCACACCAACAGGATCAGACAGCACGGAGTCTTTAGGATTTCAGTCGTCACAGTCACCCGTGCAGCCTCTCGGGAGGGGAGAGGAGGGGCTTGGGAGGGGGGTGGATGTAAGGGACAGGGGCTATCGCGAAGTCCCTCCCCTCCTGAGTTCCAGCCCAGCCCCGAGTGAAGCGGAAAGCAGGGAAAGCTCCAGCTCAAGTGGGGAAGCAGGAAGTGGTGTCCAGGGCTCGAGCAAGGTAGAGGAGCCATTGTCCCGGGTGGGACAGGAAGGAGGAAAGAAGGGGATGAGACCCATCCCCCCAACTCCGGAATTGCGCAGGCAACGGAGAGGGAAGAGGATGGGTCTCCCAAGATTATTATGCTGGCGCAAAACGCGCAAAACGCCATTCGGAGGTACTGACTCAAGCTGAGCAGACATGTCTTTGTAAATAGCAATGCCATATGCACTGTAAATACTCTGCACCAATAAAAGATAAAATGCAGAGCTGTGTGGAGTCGTTACTCTGAAGTAGCCCTATCCGGCCACTGTGACACATGTCTTGTTTGAGAACTTCCCTGATACCATCATGGTCATTAACAAAAACACATAATTTCCCTGGAGGGACTCCCGATTTAATTTTACCAGGAATGTGTAAATAAACCCTTCTCCCCCTGAGACCCAATTCCCTCCTCATCCCGCGCACCGCCAGCCAGCCCCACCCGCACGCCCACGCTCCCTTCCTCTCAGACCAACCGTCTCTCCTGGTCCCCTCAGTGCCCGACCTACCTCCAGGCTGATGTAGGAGATGAAGGAGGGCTTGGCCGGCCTGGCCTCCGCACCGCCCCCTGCGCCCAGCATGTCTGGCCCCCGCGAACTGGCGACTGAATTTCAACAGGGAAAAATAAATCTCAGGTCCTGCACTTAGGCAGGAAGAACCACCTGCCCAAAGAGAGGATGGGGGACACCTGGCTTCCTAGCAGGACATGTGAAAAGGATCTGTGGGCTCTCCTTCCTTGGAGGTTTTTCAGCAGAGGTTGGGGGGCCATCTGTCCTGGATGCTTGAGCTGAGATGCCTGCCTTGCAGGGGGTTGGTCTAGATGACCCTTCAGCCCCTTCCAGTTCTCAGATTCTGTGATGCTATGGCTCTTCAAAGGGGCAGCGGGGAGAAGGGGCAGCATGGGAGACACCTGGCTTGAGAGCAGTACATGTGAAAAGGATCTAGGAGTCTTGGTAGACCACAAACTTGACATGAGTCAGCAGTGTGATGCAGCAGCTAAAAAGGCCAATGCAATTCTGGGCTGCATCAATAGGAGTATAGCATCTAGATCTAGGGAAGTAATAGTACCACTGTATTCTGCTCTGGTCAGACCTCACCTGGAGTACTGTGTCCAGTTCTGGGCACCACAGTTCAAGAAGGATACTGACAAGCTGGAACGTGTCCAGAGGAGGGAAACCAAAATGGTCAAAGGCCTGGAAACAATGCCTTATGAGGAACGGCTTAGGGAGCTGGGTATGTTTAGCCTGGAGAAGATAAGGGTAAGGGGTGATATGATAGCCATGTTCAAATATATAAAAGGATGTCCTATAGAAGAGGGTGAAAGGTTGTTTTCTGCTGCTCCAGAGAAGCGGACACGGGGCAATGGATTCAAACTACAAGAAAGAAGATTCCACCTAAACATTAGGAAGAACTTCCTGACAGTAAGAGCTGTTCGGCAGTGGAATTTGCTGCCAAGGAGTGTGGTGGAGTCTTCTTCTTTGGAGGTCTTTAAGCAGAGGCTTGACAGCCATCTGTCAGGAATGCTTTGATGGTGTTTCCTGCTTGGCAGGGGGTTGGACTGGATGGCCCTTGTGGTCTCTTCCAACTCTAGGATTCTATAATTCTATGATTCTAAGGGGGAAAGGAAGGGGGAGAGCCCTCGATCTGGAGATCGCCAGCCCATGGAGAGGAGGGGGGTGGAATAGCTCTTTGTTACGAATGGGGGGAAAACCTTTGTATTTCATTCTTTCCTTTGAGCCAAAGCTGCACTCCAAGCAGCTCACATAAAATGCAGAGGGAGCAGCAGCAGGGTTTGCATTGCAAGGTCTCCTTTGCAGCATAAGGAGATGCTCAGCTGTCAAGAGGTGCTCAGCTCCCCTCCCCCCCCCACGAGGACCCCCATCCCCAAGCAGGGCTGGGACTTGAAGCGAGGCCTCCATTCCGTGCCCCTCGGCGTGTTCTGGGTTCCCCTGGCAGGCATCTCTGGGGCAAGGCTTGGTGGGTCCCTCTTGTCTAGAGCAGGGGGGGGGGGCAAGAGGGCCAGATTTAATGAAGTGAAGATGCCTGAGGGCAGACCAAAGTTGTTGACCTTTTTTAGAACTCAGAGAGATTCGTGCCTCAAAACGCACTTTGTACATGCCTGGTGTAGAGAGAGGGAGTCCATGGAGAGGTAGGCTAGATTGGGAGAGAATTGGTGGGCAGGGCACAGGGGGAGCCGGCCAGGGAAACCTCTGGGCAAAGGGAAGACTGAGGGGGTGGAGGGCAGAGGAAGTTGGGGGCTGAGGGAGGAAGGGAAGCCATCTTGGAGAAAGAGAATAAAAAAATTCCTTCAGTAGCACCTTAAAGACCAACTAAGTTTTTATTTTGGTATGAGCTTTCGTGTGCATGCACACTTCTTCAGAAAGAGAGAGAGACTCGGTGGCTGCCTGCCTTGACTTCTCCCTCCTGTCCAGGAATCTCCTTCCAGTAGACCAGGGAGAGATCCCTGAACAGGAGGCCTGATCCACCCACCCTCTCCTCCCTTCAAGCTCAGTCCTTGCCCTGCCATAACCCCCAGGTCAGCTCCTGCATGGGGCGCTGGGGGCTCTTATAGGGAGTCAAACCATGGGGGGGGAAGAGGAAAGAGAGGAAGCCCACTTTATTCTTTCCGCCCTTTGAGGCTTCTGTCTTGGCAACTACAGTCTCACCCACATGCCTGTGTTTCTCTGGAGAAGCATCTAAAGAAGACACCCCCAAACTGCGGCCCTCCAGATGTTCTGGCCTACAACTCCCATGATCCCTAGCTAACAGGACCAGTGGTCGGGGAAGATGGGAATTGTAGTCCAAAACATCTGGAGGGCTGAAGTTTGGGGATGCCTGATCTAAAGGGTTCCTACCCAGAGATAACTGTGCCCAACTCCTTCTCTCCATTCCACCAGGTTTCCATTATTACCACTAAATCAGTTCTCATATCTGTGGGATTTAAGGGATTGGAAAGATCGCTATGGAAATGGGCAGGGTTCCCCTCCCACCTGTGTAATTATTACTACAATTGTTTTTGTTTTTTTATTGAATCCCTCCCCAAACATAAATACATATCCCCTTGTTGATTTGTAGTCAGTGGTACATCTGGCCCAATCTGCATCAATATCCCCAAACTTTCAGGATTACTAACAGCTGGCAACCTCCATTTACAATTCATTGTGCCCTTCAAATACCCTACCCCCCCTTTCACACCCGCACAGTCCTGTTCAGTGGGGGCATTTACCATAGCTGCCAAGTTCAGCATTGAAAAATAAGGGATGACAGACTCACCCAGCGGTGAGGGCATCTGTTGTTGTTTAGTCGTTTAGTCTTGTCCGACTCTTCGTGACCCCATGGACCATAGCACGCCAGGCACTCCTGTCTTCCACTGCCTCCCGCAGTTTGGTCAAACTCATGTTGGTAGCTTCGAGAACACTGTCCAACCATCTTGTCCTATGTCGTCCCCTTCTCCTAGTGCCCTCAATCTTTCCCAACATCAGGGTCTTTTCCAAGGATTCTTCTCTTCTCATGAGGTGGCCAAAGTATTGGAGCCTCAGCTTCAGGATCTGTCCTTCCAGGGAACACTCAGGGCTGATTTCCTTCAGAATGGATAGGTTTGATCTTCTTGCAGTCCATGGGACTCTCAAGAGTCTCCTCCAGCACCATAATTCAAAAGCATCAATTCTTCGGCGATCAGCCTTCTTTATGGTCCAGCTCTCACTTCCGTACATCACTACTGGGAAAACCATAGCTTTAACTATACGGACCTTTGTCGGCAAGGTGATGTCTCTGCTTTTTAAGATGCTGTCTAGGTTTGTCATTGCTTTTCTCCCAAGAAGCAGGTGTCTTTTAATTCCGTGACTGCTGTCACCATCTGCAGTGATCAAGGAGCCCAAGAAAGTAAAATCTCTCACTGCCTCCATTTCTTCCCCTTCTTTTTGCCAGGAGGTGATGGGACCAGTGGCCATGATAATTCCCACATCATTACCTAAATCAGGTTTGCAAGTGGTACCAATATACAAATGTCGACCAATTGCTGGCCTGGATTCTATGTTGTCAGGTAATGGTTTCAAATCCTGCTGATTCTTTAAGAAGTCAGTAGCCATGGGCGTTGCAACTGGGTGTGCATCTTGCATTTGCAAATTCTGGATAAGGATCTTTTGCCGTTGATTTAGAAGAAATGACCCATCTTCTTTTCTTTCAACCTGGATTCCGAGGTAGTACTGGATCTTTCCCATTTCCTTGACCTCAACCTCTGTGCTTAGGTGTTTCACAACCTGTGCATAGTCTCTGTCATTTGCTGTGGCAAGAATCAAGTCATCAGCAAAAGCTAAAACGTATGAGAAATAAATGCTCCATTCCTTGACTTGCTGTACAGGCCCTTGTCGGCATGGCCTTGCTTGTACCCAAGCTGCATCAACATTTTGTGCAGTTTCTGATTCCAGGCTCTAGCATAAAGTCCAGAAAGTCCCTTTTGCAGTTTGCTCACTAAATACTACTAATAATAATTTATTATTTATACCCTGCCCGACATTCCACAGGGTGGGTGCCACTACCGAGAAGGCCCTCTGCCTGGTTCCCTGTAATTTGGCTTCTCACAATGAGGGAACCGCCAGAAGGCCCTCGGCGCTGGACCTCAGTGTCCGGGTAGAATGATGGGGGTGGAGACGCTCCTTCAGGTATACTGGTCCGAGGCAGTTTAGGGCTTTAAAGGTCAGCACCAACACTTTGGACTGTGCTCGGAAACGTACTGGGAGCCAATGTAGGTCTTTCAAGACCGGTGTTTCTCAGCGGCCGCTCCCAGTCACCAGTCTAGCTGCCGCATTCTGGGTTAGTTGTAGTTTCCGGGTCACCTTCAAAGGTAGCCCCACGTAGAGCGCATTGCAGTAGTCCAAGCAAGACATAACTAGAGCATGCACCACTCTGGCGAGACAGTCTGCAGGCAGGTAGGGTCTCAGCCTGCGTACCAGATGGAGCTGATAAACAGCTGCCCTGGACACAGAATTGACCTGCGCCTCCATGGACAGCTGTGAGTCCAAAATGACTCCCAGGCTGGGCACCTGGTCCTTCAGGGGCACACTTACCCCATTCAGGACCAGGGAGTCCTCCACACCTGCTCTCCTCCTGTCCCCCACAAACAGTACTTCTGTCTTGTCAGGATTCAATCTCAATCTGTTAGCTGCCATCCATCCTCCAACCGCCTCCAGGCACTCACACAGGACCTTCACCGCCTTTGCTGGTTCTAATTTGAAAGAGAGGTAGAGCTGGGTATCATCCGCATACTGATGAACACCCAGCCCAAACCCCCTGATGATCTCTCCCAGCGGCTGCATGTAGATGTTAAAAAGCATGTGGGAGAGGAAAGAACCCTGAGGCACCCCACAAGTGAGAGCCCCGGGGTCTGAACACTCATCCCCCACCACCACTTTCTGAACACGGCCCAGGAGGAAGGAGCGGAACCACTGTATGACAGTGCCCCCAGCTCCCAAGCCCTCTAGACGGTCCAGAAGGATGTTATGGTTGATGGTGTCAACATCTCCTTCTGTGTGGCCTTCCTCCAGAGAGAGGCTTCTGCAGTTGGCATCTGTATCGGATTGGACTGGCTTACAATAGAACTCCAGGGCGTAAAGTGTTAAACCCAACCTCCTAGTTGAGTGACGCATTCCATTCCTGAGGGGCGGGACTGCCATGAGTTTAAAGGGAATGGGGAGCAGTTATTTGAGTTGTTAGAGTTGAGAGGGTTTGGGGAGCGGGAGTGTGTGGGTGGTAGTGGATATTAGAGTGTTTTGAGAAGTTTACTAGAACTATATTATCTAGCCAGTGTTATATGTAACTAAGAATATGATCTAAGAGCTCATACGAATGAAACCATAACGAATTTTACATGTCCTCTAGTTAAAGAAAGCTTTCTTAAATGTTATGTTAAAAACGGATGTGCCTTATTATTCCAGCAACATATCTGAACTCAAAAGGGTGGTGACTGCAGAGAGGAGGCTAGACTAAACCTGAGGAGCAGGAAAATAGTTTAAACCTCAAGGTCACGCACAGGGAAGGCGAGTGCCAGGGAAAAGGGGCCACAAAGTAGCAAGGGTTGCTAGGGCCATCAGCTGCTGAGGTGAACCTTAGGTGAAAGGGAATCCTTACTGTGGGCCAAGTCTGTTTCTTGTTACACTTGCCGGGAGTTATTCAGGATACTGAGCCACGTTATTGTGAGAACTGGAACTGCACTTCAATTACTAGCAGACACCAAACATAAAAAGGGAGTTTATTTGGGAGGAAGAAGGAATAGTGGGTTGTTTGTAGAATAAGTAATTTCCTTCGACACTCTGCTAGTGATAGATAAGGGAGGTACATCACATATTTGGTGGGATCCACACATATTTAGGTGGGATCATCGAAAGTTTAGTGACAGCGCCGGGATTGTCACATAATAAAGGTGATAGCGGCGTGGGACAATCGTTCGCATTATTTGGTGGCAACGCCTGGGTTCGTCGCAGCATCTCCATTGCCACTATATCAGATCTCATGTCTGTGGGATGGTCCATTGCTTGACTTGCTGTACAGGCCCTTGTCGGCATGGCCTTGCTTGTACCCAAGCTGCATCAGCATTTTATTCAGTTTCTGATTCCAGGCTCTAGCATCAAGTCCCTTTTGCAGTTTGCTCACTAAATGTCCCTCATGTGGTTTAATAAAACCTTTAGGTTGCCTCTGAAATTTGACCCTGAAGAAAGGCACTTGCAATGTCAATGTGCCTCATTTCCATTTGCTTGGTGGCTGCAATGCTCAAAAGCATTCTTACGCTGCTGTACCTCACAGTTGGCGCAAAGACTTCATCATAATCTTCGCCATAGCATTGAGAAAAGCCTTGCGCTGCACTTTCTCTTCTGCCGCTTTCTTATTCTGAAACACCCATTTCCTTCGTATGGCCTTACCGGGAGGTAGGTCAGAAAGGGTCCACGTCTTCTTCTGATGCAGTACAACATCTCCTTCTGTGTGACCTTCCTCCAGAGAGAGGCTTCTGCAGTTGGCATCTCCTCCCATGTAGAAGATTTTTGAGAACAGAATTTGTGTGGCGGCAGCAGTGGGAGCCCCCATTAGCTAAAGTGGTATCTCAGATTAAGAATGATTTCAGGTTAAGAACGGACCTCCAGAATGAATTAAGTTCGTAACCTGAGGTACCACTGTAGCTTCAAAGACTTCTATTGCTTCTAGAAGCACTATCAAATGTTGCTTCCAGTGCACGAAATTGTATTCATTTAACTTAGGGCCCTGATGAATAGTGGGCAGGTTCATGGACATAGAGCAGCTCCTTTCCTATGAGAAACCACTTTTTTTATAAAAAGTAAACTCCACAGTTCAAGTGTATTCTAAGATAATGCTACTTCCTTAACGCTGATTAAGGGTTATGAAAGGCTGATGAGGCATTACAATTATTTAACATCATTTCATTTCCCTTTCTTAAACATTTGGAACATATGGAGGACAGGAGAGAATGTATGAGATGTCAAAATAAGAGCAGGTATTGATTGATGTGTGTAATATCGAACTCACACAGGGGAGAAACCCTTTGAATGCATGGAATGTGGAAAGAGCTTCAGTCAGAGTGGAGTTCTTGCAGACCATCAACAAATTCATGCTGGGGAGAAACCATATAAGTCCTAGGGAAGTGGATAGAGGTTCAGTTGTAGTGGAAGTCTTACAAACCACCTAAAGACTCTGAGGGGTAAGAGGTGTAAGAGTGGAAACTCTACAAGCCATGAATTAACTCAAAGAAGGGAAATGGTTTAAATAGAAGGATTGTGGATTCTGCTTTGGTTATTATGGAATGCTTTTTAAAGTGTAGAACCTCTTTCTGCAATTCTGTGCCGCATCAATAGGAGTATAGCATCTAGATCAAGGGAAGTAATAGTACCACTGTATTCTGCTCTGGTCAGACCTCACCTGGAGTACTGTGTCCAGTTCTGGGCACCACAGTTCAAGAAGGATACTGATAAGCTGGAACGTGTCCAGAGGAGGGCAACCAAAATGGTCAAAGGCCTGGAAACGATGCCTTATGAGGAACGGCTTAGGGAGCTGGGTATGTTTAGCCTGGAGAAGAGAAGGTTAAGGGGTGATATGATAACCATGTTCAAATATATAAAAGGATGTCATATAAAGGAGGGAGAAAGGTTGTTTTCTGCTGCTCCAGAGAAGCGGACACGGAGCAATGGATTCAAACTACAAGAAAGAAAATTCCAGCTAAACATTAGGAAGAACTTCCTGACAGTAAGAGCTGTTCGGCAGTGGAATTTGCTGCCAAGGAGTGTGGTGGAGCCTCCTTCTTTGGAGGTCTTTAAGCAGAGGCTTGACAGCCATCTGTCAGGAATGCTTTGATGGTGTTTCCTGCTTGGCAGGGGGTTGGACTGGATGGCCCTTGTGGTCTCTTCCAACTCTATGATTCTATGATTCTATGATTCTATGATTCTATGATTCTATGATTCTATGATTCTATGATTTCTCTCCGAATTGACACTTTCCTTCACATCAGTGACAGGAAATCAATCTTAAATGAATGCAGTGTGTGTGAGCTTCTGTTGTTTGTATGTAACATTGTCTAGACATGTATTTAAAGTAATGAAGGTAGTATTTCACAATAGTAAGCATAATGATATATTTCATGTACTGTTAGATAGGGAGGGGGAGTGTGTGAGTCTGGAGTGTTGCTTCTGAATGAGGATGGATTGAGAGTGAGCTGGTTTTGGTGTTTGGTGGAGGGAGGTGGAAATGTTTGTATTTGGGAATGGGGAGCTGCACAAGGTGGAGCTGAGACTGGGGGTGTTGCTTTGGAAGCAGAGTTAGATTAATATTATAGGAACAGCAGCATAACTCCCACTGTTATGATTGCAATAATGGAACCATGAAGACACAGAAAGACTGAAAGCACCTCCTTATATGCCCAAGGTAATCTTGAAAACCCTCATCTATTCTTTTGATTTATAGATATTTTGTACATAGATATATTTGGTGGCAGGAGACATAAAAGGGGTATTTAGTGGCATAACCAGGAAAGGCTCTGTTCCTAGCTGCACATCTTGCATGAGGAGGGAAGGGAGCACAGGGAAGAAGGGGCCGTACCAGAGCATCTCAAAGCAATGTAAGCATGAGTCTAATGTGGAAGGAGGTTCAGGCAGGTCCCAAAGCGAGAGTGCTAAGGGTCAACTTCCTCCAACTCCACCAGCTGCCCTAAGGCAGGAGCCCCCTCTGGGCCCTGAGGGTGGAAAGCCTCCCTCCCCCTTTGCAACTGGACATGATCCGAGGGCAGTGATGGCGAACCTTTTAGAGACCGAGTACCCGAAAATTCATAAACCGAGGTTCCACTGTATTGCATTATATTCTTCATTAAATTATCTTTCCACTGATATGTTATGGTATAACTCAGTGCTTTTTTTCCTTTAAAAATGTTTAGGGTGTACTCTCATTTTGACTCCAGAAAATCACCACCGGGGGAGGGAATAAATACAGTTCAAATTGGGAAAAATAAATACAGTTCAACTTGGGAAAAATAAATACACTCATACCTCAGTTTTCGAACAGTTTAGTTCTCAAACTACTTTGAACCTAAACCCTTCAAAACCCAGAAATGAGTGTTGCCATTTTGGACCTTTTTTTCAGAAGCCAAACGTGTTCTGTTCAAAGTATAATTTCTATTTTGGGTGCCATACGTCCGTTTTCCTAGTGAGGGAAGGCGGGCTGGGCAGCAAGCAGTGTGAAGCCTCCCCGTCTGAGAGATCCCTGCCCTGCTCCTGAACAGGGCTGCCTTCAGAGGTCTTCTCTCTTTGACATCTGATGGGGGCGTGTGTTCCACACAGAGGGAGCCACTACCGAAAAGGCCCTCTGCCTGGTACCCTGTAAATGTGAGGGAACCGCCAGAAGACCCTCAGAAGTGGACCTCAGCTAAATGGTGGGGGGATATTTTATTTTCCTTGTGTTAGATGGATGTTGAAACCAGGTGTGATTGACAAGGCATGTATGGATCACAGATTTCTGCCCAACACCACTCCTCTTCTATCACATGACCTGTGATGTTTCGATGACACTGTAAGAAATGTGTTGTGGGAACTTTTAAAAACTCATGTAATCTTTGTCCTGGATATTTTCTTTTTTGCTCTCCTTAGAGATTGAGACCTTTGTTGCAACAACTAAATGATCAGGCCTTCTGGCCACTCATTGCTTGGCTGCGGTCTCGCGTTTTCTGCTCAACCCAGCATCCGCAGGGCTAGACTCCAGCCAAGTTGGAAAGCGCTTTAGATAGCGTTCCCCAAGAATTGTTCTCTCTGCCTGGATGGAGTTGGGGAGCTGTCGAAACCAAACCCCATGTTCTCCCCAAAACACAGAAGACACAGACTTCAGCCTGCTGCTGGATGTGCCCCAATCCATAAAACAGTGTTGGAGAGGCTAAGACCACGCCTTTCTTCTTTGGTGGGGAGGAGATAGTTGTCCCCAGGGGACTGCTCAGTGTCAGGAGTATGGGCAGGAGTCAGGCTCTGCAGGACTGGGGCCTGACGTCCTCAGGTGGGCCTGCTACCTCCCGCCGGCCAGACGGTGACACTCAGTGTCCCAATAAGGCTGCTTTGGGTGGGGGGGGGGGAGCACTCTTCTCTGGTTCCTCTCAGGCAGCAAATGTATTTGGCTCCCCCCCACCCACAAGGCATTCAAAACTAAATTAACAATTAAATCTAAGACTTACTATGTTAAAGAGAAAAAAATAAATATCCACAAATCCTTTTCTACTACCTCTATGTGCTTCCAAATCTTAAACATTCTCAATATTGCAATTATTTTTCAAATAAATATTAAATTTCTTCCAATCTTCTTCCACCGACTCTTCCCTCTGGTCAGGGAGTCTCCCGGTCAATTCAGCCAGTTCCATAAATTCGATCATCTTCGACTGCCACACATCCACTGTAGGTAAATCTTCCTTCTTCCAATTCCTATCCGGGAAAATTCTCGCTGCTGTTGTGGCATACGGAAAAAAACGTAACATCTTTCTTAGGTATTTCCTCCCTAACAATCCCAAGTAAAAAAAGCTTCTGGTTTCTTAATAAATGTGTTTTTCAACACTTTTTTCATTCCATTATAAATCTTTTCCCAGAAGATCTTTACTTGGGGGGCTCGTCCCCCATCCTTCTCCCACTCTTCTGATCCGAAGAAGGAACGGGGGAGGGGAGCCCTTCTCTCCCTTCCTCTCCCTCCCCAACCCCCTCCCCCCATCTGCCCTGTTTGTAGATGCAAGGGGAAGAGAAGCACACTCTTCTCTCCCTCCCCAAACCTCCCAATTAAGTGGCCCTCCTCCTCCTCCTCCCCCTCCTCCTCCTCTCCAGGCCTCTTCTCTTCCGAAAATGAGGCAGGGTGGAGACCCTTCCCATCTATCCATGCCTCTCCCTTAGAAAAAAGCACAACTCTAGAAAGCATAGCTCATTGACCCATGGTGTTATGGGAAACCTGGGTGCGAGACTGCTCCGTCACCCAGCTCCTCAGACGGATCCCGCGGTTCACTGTAGAAGTAAAGGAAGGAGTCCCGCCAGCATCCGGAGCAAAACGACAAGGTTTATGACTGCGCAGCAGGTTTGAGCCAAGACTGAACAAGCAGAATAGGGTTACAAGAACTTTCAAACCCCCCCACTGAAATCCCATAATGCATTTCAGAATCGTCATTCCTACATCACTGTTACATAGTCAAAGGTCAGAAAAGGGGGGGGGGGAGGTTCACAAGACATTGACATACAGGTAAACAAGATTGACATAAGGGAGTGATTCAGGGTCCAGATCAGCATTTAGGTGAGTACCCAGCAAGGGTCCAAATGGGCGCAGCTTATCGCCTGGGCGAGTCCAGAGGGTGAGACTCTGAATGGAATCTGGATTTCTAAGACCATCAGCATGCCGGATATTGGGTGTTTGGGAAGTCTTTGGCTAATGTTACACAATCGCGTTGGAATGAGGGAGATTGCTAGAAGGATGAATTTCTATGAATTTATCAGCATTATACATAAGGGTTTGGTGACTTCTGTTTCAGTGTATCTGAAGAAGTGTGCATGCACACGAAAGCTCATACCTATGACAAACTTAGTTGGTCTCCAAGGTGCTACTGGAAGGATTTTTTAAATTTTGTTTAGGCATTATAGGTTTTTGTTTTTTTAATACAAACTGCTTCTCTTCGGGGAGGCCTGTGTGGCCAGGATACATCTTGAAATGTGGTGCCCAGAACTGGATACAGTACTCCAGGTGAGGTCTGACCAGAGCAGAATACAGTGGTACTATTACTTCCCTTGATCTAGACGCTATACTCCTGTTGATGCAGCCCAGAATTGCATTGGCTTTTTTAGCTGCTGCATCACACTGCTGACTCATGTCAAGTTTGTGGTCTACCAGGACTCCTAGATCCTTTTCACATGTACTGCTCTCAAGCCAGGTGTCTCCCATCCTGTATTCGTGCCTTTCTTTCTTTCTTTTTGCCCAAGTGTAGTACTTTACATTTCTCCCTGTTAAAATTCATCTTGTTTGCTTTGGCCCAGTTGTCTAATCTGTTAAAGTCATTTTGAAGTGTGATCCTGTCCTCTGGGGTATTAGCCACCCCTCCCAATTTGGTGTCATCTTCAAACATTTGTATGAAATATATTTTGTATCAAATGTCTTTGAATGTATCCCTCCTTGAATGTATCTCTCCTTTATGTATCTTTTCCACTACAAAAAGTAACTAGAAGGATGCAACCAAAGATCTTATGTGACTTTACATTGCTGTATACTTGATCTGTCAATATTTTCATCTTCTGCCGTTCACGTTTTTGTGCCCTGGTATCACCAGGAAGGTGTGAATCCGTGACTTTTGTGGTGCAGGCTGTACCTCTGGGCATGATGTGTGATTTGAGGGTGAGTTAGGGGTGACCCAATGCAAAAAGCGTGAGAATCCATGTGGATTTGTGCCATTGCAGCCCCACGAAACAGTGGATGCGTGATTTTGTTGGTGGTGCCTACAGACTAAGGTGTGTTCTAGAGTATCATGGTGGTTTTATTTTGTTTCAATATAAAAATCATATCAATTCATGAGGATCCGTGCCTCGGATCCATCTTTTTGTGGTGCTGCAGGGCAGCAAAGTGTTTTTTATACTCCAGTCTGTAGGCGTGGTTCCAGATGTGATTTGACACTGGATTTATTGCAGTTGTTTTTTTAAAAAAGTGGAGGATCCATGAGGATCCGTGTAGATCCGCGTTTTACCCTCTTCCCCTTTGAACCAAAGCTGTCTGAGGTTTGCCTCACGCCCAGCGGACATTCCTTCAGCTGTTCTCCAAGCAGCTCACATCAAACAAGCTGCTGTGTGTGTGTGTGTGTGTGTTGTGATGGCATCCTAAGTCACTTTTCCAAACCCAAAAGGCGCATCCCAACTCCGGTCTACTTTGCAGGGCTGTTGTAAAGGAGACACCCTACGCCACGTGGGGAAATGGGTGTGAAACTGACCGGATCCCCCTCTCCCCCCCCCTCCTGGGAAGGGATAAAAAGAGATGAAGGGGGAATGTCACCTTCGTGCCCTGGAGGACTTTTGGGGAGGTGGGGGGGGGGTCTCTTTCCCTGCCGCCTCCGGGGATCGAACCTGGGAGATTATCAGGAGAAAAAAAGAGGATATTCAGAACTTGTTTGGAAGGAGGAGAATTTGTGTCTTCTGGGAGGGAGGGGGGCGTCACTCATTCCTCCCCAAGGGTCAGTGAGCTCCGCTTCCTAGAGAGGCAGGAAGTTTGGAGGGGGGAGGGGGGCCAAGGTGGGAGGGGGAGGGGCCGCCATTCACATTCCCGGAAGTGGAGCAGGTCGGCAGAGGAGGAGGAGGGAAAAGAGGTGCGAAATATATCTATATCTATATTGGGGGGGCGCGCGAGAGAGATAAAGATGCCCCTGCCCTCCCCCTCCCCCTTCTTTCTGTGGGTCAGTCGAGCGGGGGAGGGGCTGATTCAGGCCCTGCTGGGATAAAGGAGCCCCTCCCCCAGAGGGAAAGGAAATGGGAAGAGAAGAGCCAGAAGGGAGGGGGGAGCAAGGAGGACAAAGAGGTAGAGGCGGGGGGAGGGAGGAAAGGGGGCAGAGACCCCCCCAAGAACAACTCCCTCCCTGGGTGCAATCTCTACAGGCCCCGATCCATGCAATCCGGCTGCAGATGGGGGACCCTCCATTCTCAGGGTTCGCATTGCACAGCCCCTCCCCCCAAAAGAAATCAGCCTTCCTGCCTTTTACTATGGGGGTTCAGGGGGGGCCTTTCTGCAGAGGGAGCACCGGCAGGGTTTGCATTGCAAGGTCTCCTTTGCAGCGCAAGGAGGTGCTCAGCTGTCAAGAGATGCTCAGCTCCCCTGCCCCCCCCCCGCGAGGACCCCCATCCCCAAGCAGGGCTGGGACTTGAAGCGAGGCCTCCATTCCGCGCCCCTCTGCGTTTTCTGGGTTCCCCCTGGCAGGCATCTCTGGGGCAAGGCTTGGTGGGTCCCTCAAGTTGTTGACCATTTTTTACGATTTTACCCCAGACTTATTGACATTTTTTAGATCGCAGTGAGATCAGGCCCCCAAATCTGACTTTGGACATGCCTGGTCTAGAGAGAGGGAGTCCATGGAAGGGTTAATGGAGGGGGGGGCCTGGATAGAGACCCCACCCTGTCTCCCTCCTCTCCCCCCTCCCTGCTCATCTGGCGAGGCCCCTCTAGATAGAGAGGTAGGCTAGTTTGGGAGAGAATTGGTGGGCAGGGCGAAGGGGGACCCAGCCAGGGAAACCTCTGGGCGAAGGGCAGACTGGGGGGGGGGTGGAGGGCATAAGAGGTTGGGGGGCTGAGGGAGGAAGGGAAGCATCCATGGAGGTGGAATCGAAGCCAGCATTGGCAGGAGGTGGGGAAAGAGAGAGAGAGAAAGAGAGAGACTTGGGGGCTGCCTGCCTTGACTTCTCCCTCCTGCCCAGGAATCTGCCATGATTTCGAGTCGACCAGGGAGAGATCCCTGAACAGGAGGCCCGATCCACCCACCCTCTCCTCCCTTGAAGCTCAGTCCTTGCCCTGCTATAAGTCTCAGGTCAGCTCCTGCATGGGGCACTGGGGGCTGTTATAGGGAGTCAAACCATGGGGGGAAAGAGGAAAGGGAGGAAGTCCCCTTTATTCTTTCCGCCCTTTGAGGCTTTTGTCTTAAGAACTACATTCTCACCCACATGCCTGTGTCTCTGGGGAGAAGGGTTCCTACCCAGAGATACCTGTGCCCAACTCCTCTCCATTCCACCAGGTTTCCATTATTCCCACTATATCAGATCTCTTAAATCTGGGATTTAAGGGATTGGGAAGATTGTTATGGAAATGGGTGGGATTCCCCCTCCCCAACAGCCTGTGTATTTATCATTACAATTGTTATTGTTCTTTATTTATTTTTTGAATCCCTCCCCAAACATAAATACATATCCACTTGTTGATTTGTAGTCAGTGGTACATCCGGCCCAATCTGCATCAATATCCCCAAACTTTTCAGGATTACTAACAGCTGGCAACTTCCATTTACAATTCATTGTGCCCTTCAAACACCGTACCCCCCTTTTCACGCCCATCAGTCCTATTCAAGGAAAACTTCCTACTAAGAATTCTCACAGCATTAGCTAAATCAGGTTTGCAAGTGGTACCAAGATACAAAAGTTTACCAATTGCTGGCCTGGATTCTATGTTGTCAGGTAATGGTTTCAAATCCTGCTGATTCCTTAATAAGTCAGTAGCCATGGGCGTTGCAACTTGGGAGTGCATCTTGCATTTGCAAATTCTGGATAAGGGCATGAATCTTTTGCTGTTGATTTAGAATAAATGACCCATCTTCTTCTCTTTCAACTTGGATTCCGAGGTAGTTCTGGATCTTTCCCAGTTCCTTGACCTCAACCTCTTTGCTTAGGTGTTTCACAACCTGTGCATAGTGTCTGTCATTTGCTGTGGCAAGAATCGAGTCTTCAACAAAGGCTAAAAGGTATGAAAAGTTGTCCATCACTTGACTTGTTGTACAGGCCCTTGTCGGCATGGCCTTGCTTGTACCCAAGCCATAGCGTTGAGAAAAGCCTTGCGCTGCCCTTCCTCTTCTGCCCCTTTCTGAATATGGCCTTCTTACCAGGAGGTAGGTCAGTAAGGGTCCACGTCTTATTCTGATACAATGCATGAATCTCCTTCTGTGCAGCCTTCCTCCATAGAGAGGATTCTGCAGTTGGCATCTCCGTCCATGTAGAAGGGTCTTTTTTTATTAATTATTTCTATTTAGTTTACATATCTAATATCCAATATCATAGTTACATTTCTCATACACCACATTTTCTTCAGCTTTGTAAGTACAAGAGCGAAACTTTCCCAAATCCAAAACACAAAAAGTAAAAAAAAGAAAAGAAAAGAAACACAATAGACATATCCATATAACTAACATTTATCCAAATACTAAAATATGACTCCCACAATACCTTCATCTGCTTTTTTAAAGTCTTACTTTAAACTTGGCCAGTTTAACATTCTTTATGTTTTACATCATAGGTCCACTCTTATCGATATCTTCACAATCGTTCAAAATTCTATTTTCATACACGTCCTTCCATCTCATATGGCTTATAAATTTGTCTAATTGTCTTATTTAGTTATACATTGAACTTGTTTTTCTTCCTAAATAACCAATAAAGAATTTTAAGCTTTAATTAGGAGGTCATTTTCATTCTGCTGGTTTGTTTTTTCATTTCCACCATCTTGTCCATATATTTCATGAATTTTTCCCATTTTCTCTCATACGTTTTGTTATCTTGCTGTCTTATTTTTGATGTTAATCTAGCTATCCCCATGTATTCCACCATCTTTTTACGTCAATCCTCTATAAAGTTTTTCTTGCACCTCTTGTTGCCTAGAGAAATAGCTTTACATCATTTTCCTCTACATCCTCACCCACCATTCCTAGCAGGAAGGCCTCTGGCTTTAAAATCTTTTTTATTTCATTGTATATGGCTCCCAGATTTTTTCCAAGCACAGCTCAAAGTGTTGGTGCTGACCTATAAAGCCCTAAATGACCTCGGTCCAGTATATCTGAAGGAGTGTCTCCACCCCCATCGTTCTGCCCGGACACTGAGATCCAACACCAAGGGCCTTCTGGTGGTTCCCTCGTTGCGAGAAGCCAAGTAGCAGGGAACCAGGCAGAGGGCCTTCTCGGTGGTGGCCCCCTCCCATCAGATGTCAAAGAGAAAAACAGCTACCAGACTTTTAGAAGACATCTGAAGGCAGCCCTGGTTGTTGTTGTTTAGTCGTTTAGTCGTGTCCGACTCTTCGTGACCCCATGGACCAATGTTTAATCGATTACTGTATTTTATTTTTCTGTTGAAAGCCGCCCAGAGTGGCTGGGGAAACCCAGCCAGATGGGCGGGGTATAAATAATAAATTATTATTATTATTATTATTATTATTAGTTCTCCCAATAGCTCTTTACCTTTTCACAGTACCACCACATATGGATGAAATTTCCTTCTTTAATTCCACATTTCCAACATTTTTTATCTCCGGACTTGAACATTTTTTATAACTTCATCGGTGTAATGTACCACCTGTACATCATCTTATAGATCTTTTCTTTCAGTGATGTACAAGCCATGAATTTTATTCTTACATTCCATAATTTATACCATTCTTCATATTCAATGTTGTGGCCGAGGTCTATTGCCCAATTGATCATGACAGATTTACTTTGCTCGTCTTTAGTTTTCCACTCTTAACAAAAATTCATACATTTTGGATAGATTTTTTGTATTATTGTCCATTACTAATTTTTCTAATGCTGTCTTAGATTGTTCAAAGCCCTTTGATCTTCTATCTTTCACGAATGCGCTATAAATTTGTTGGTATTCCCACCATCCTTGCACCTTCTCCTTTAGCTCCTCGTATGTCCTCATCTTAAATATATTATTTTCCACTATTGTTATATCTCTGTAAGTCAGCCAGTTTCCCTTCATGCTAAGTTTCTTTACCGATAAAGCCTCTTGAGGTGATAACCAACCTGGAATCTTCCTTTCAAACCATTCCCTGTATCTCAGCCAAACTTCCAATAATAGCTTCTTCATGGTGTGTTGTAAAAAATCCTTATGAACTTGTACCTTATCATACTACAGGTACGCATGCCAACCGTATCAGTTTTGGAAACCTTCAAGGTCTAATAATTCTGAATTTTCCAATTTTAACCAATCCCTTATCCATATTATACATGCTGATTCATAATACAGTTCAAGGTCAGGGAGGGAGAAGCCACCCCTTTCTTTTTTGTCAGTTAGAATTTTAAACTTTATCCTGGGCTTTTTACCCTGTCCTATAAAACGTGAAATTACCTTTTGCCACTCTTTAAATTGTGTTTTGCCTGTAATAATTGGGATTGTTTGGAATAAGAAAAGTAGCTTGGGTAATATTGACATCTTTATAGCAGCCATTCTGCCCCACCAAGATAGGTTAAGCTTGCTCCATGTTTCCAGATTGAATTTCACTTCCTTCCATGCTGTTATGTAATTGTCTTTGTACAGGTTTGAGTTTTTTGGTGATAACCAGATACCTAAATATTTTACTTTCTTAACCGCTGTTATTCCTATTTTTGATTGTAACTGGTCTGTTTGTTCTAAGTTCAGATTTTTCACCATCATTTTTGTCTTGTTTCTGTTCAATTTTAACCCCGCTAGTGCCCCATACTCCTCAATTACCGGTATTTTCAAGGCCTCTGTCGCTGATGTTTGCGGATCTTGTAGCGTTAGGACTATGTCATCAGCGAATGCCTTTAGTTTATATTCTCTCATTCCATGTCTTACTCCTATTATGCTTTCTGATTTCCTTATTTTCTGTAATAATACTTCCAATGTAAGTATAAACAATAAGGGCGAAAGCGGGCAACCCTGCCTTGTGCCTTTCATACAACTGAAATACATGATCTTGGCTAAACCCTCTTCACTTGAGTCAGTTGGCTTATGATTTTCAATACAGTGGTACCTTGGGTTACAAACACTTCGGGTTACAGACTCCGTTAACCCGGAAGTCGTACCTCAGGTTAAGCAATTTACCTCAGGATGAGAGCAGAAATCGTGCGGCAGCAGGAGGCCCCCATTAGCTAAAGTGATACCTCAGGTTAAGAATGGTTTCAGGTTAACAACAGAACTCCGGAATGAATTATGGTAAGCGCCTTTCCTTCTGCATCTCCAGCTCTCTCCATGCAATGCAAGGCTGACAGATGGAGGTCCAACCCAAAGAACATTCTTCTACCTGAGCACTCCTTCGGCTGACCACAACCAACAAATATGGGTCTCCCAAAATGGTTAACATGCACCTCCTGAGGCCAAAGGGACTGTCCAGGTGATTAGGTTCGTACCCTGAGGTACCACTGTAACTTCCAAGACTTCTCTTGCATCTAGAAGCACTATCAAATGTTGCTTCCAGTGAAAAAAATTGTATTCATTTAACTTAGGACCCTGATGAAATAGTGGGCAGGTTCATGGACATAGAGCAGCTCCCTTTCCTGTGAGAAACCACTTTTTATAAAAAGTAAACCCCACAGTTCAAGCGTCTTCTGAGATAGAGCTGCTTCATTAACTATTAAGGATTATGAAAGGCTGATGATGCATTACAATTATTTAACATGATTTCATATGCCTTTCATAGAATCATAGAGTTGGAAGAGACCACAAGGGCCATCCAGTCCAACCCCCTGCCAAGCAGGAAAAACCATCAAAGCATTCCTGACAGATGGCTGTCAAGCCTCTGCTTAAAGACCTCCAAAGAAGGAGACTCCATCACACTCCTTGGTAGCAAATTCCACTGCCGAACAGCTCTTACTGTCAGGAAGTTCTTCCTAATGTTTAGGTGGAATTTTCTTTCTTGTAGTTTGAATCTGTTGCTCCGTGTCCGCTTCTCTGGAGCAGCAGAAAACAACCTTTCTCCCTCCTCTATATGACATCCTTTTATATATTTGAACATCCTTTTATATATTTGAACATGGCTATCATATCACCCCTTAACCTTCTCTTCTCCAGGCTAAACATACCCAGCTCCCTAAGCCATTCCTCATAAGGCATCGTTTCCAGGCCTTTGACCATTTTGGTTGCCCTCTTCTGGACACGTTCCAGCTTGTCAGTATCCTTCTTGAACTGTGGTGCCCAGAACTGGATACAGTACTCCAGGTGAGGTCTGACCAGAGCAGAATACAGTGGTACTATTACTTCCCTTGATCTAGATGCTAAAAATTTGGAACATATGGAAGACAGGAGATAATGTAGGAGATGCTAAAATAAGAGCAGGTGTTGATTGATGTTTGTAATATTCCTTTCTTCTCTTTGTAGATAAAAATAGGATTTCCTCCCCCCTTCACCCTCCAAAGAAGACAAAGGCAGTGAGAATTATGGGGGCCATGTTCAATGTGAATAACGAAGAAATCATTTAAATGCATGGAGTGTGGAAAGAGAAAACATTTGAAAGTATGGAGTATGGGAAGAGCTTCAATGACAGTGGAACACTAATAAAACATCAGCAGACTCACACAGGGGGGAAACCATTTGAATGCATGGAGTGTGGAAAGAGCTTCAGTCACAATGGAATCCTGAGAATTCATCAACGGAGTCACACTGTGGAGAAACCATTTGAATGCATGGAGTGTGGAAAGAGCTACAGTCAGAGTGGAACACTAAGACTACATAAACGGACTCACACTGGTGAGAAACCATTTAAATGCATGGAGTGTGGAAAGAGCTTCAGTAGGAGTGGACATCTTAGAAGTCATCAACGGACTCACAGAGGGGAGAAACCCTTTGAATGCATGGAATGTGGAAATAGCTTCAGTGACAGTGGAACACTTAGAAAACATCATCGGACTCACACGGGGGAGAAACCATTTAAATGCATGGAGTGTGGAAAGAGCTTCAGTCAGAGTGGAGACCTTAGAATTCATCAACGGAGTCACACTGGTGAGAAACCATTTAAATGTATGGAGTGTGGAAAGAGCTACAGACACAGTGGGAACCTTAGAACCCATCAACGGAGTCACACAGGCGAGAAACCATTTGAATGTATGGAGTGTGGAAAGAGCTTCAGTCGGAGTGGAAACCTTAGAATTCATCTACGGACTCACACAGGGGAGAAACCATTTAAATGTATGGAGTGTGGAAAGAGCTTCAGTATGAGTGGACATCTTAGAAGTCATCAACGGACTCACACAGGGGAGAAACCATTTAAATGTATGGAGTGTGGAAAGAGCTTCAGTCGGAGTGGAAACCTTAGAATTCATCTACGGACTCACACAGGGGAGAAACCATTTAAATGCATGGAATGTGGAAAGAGCTTCACTGACAGTGGAACACTTAGAAAACATCAATGGACTCACACAGGAGAGAAACCATTTAAATGCATGGAGTGTGGAAAGAGCTTCAGTCAGAGTGGAGACCTTAGAATTCATCAATGGACTCACACTGGTGAGAAACCATTTAAATGCATGGAATGTGGAAATAGCTTCAGTGACAGTGGAACACTTAAAAAACATCATCGGACTCACACGGGGGAGAAACCATTTAAATGCATGGAGTGTGGAAAGAGGTTCATTCAGAGTGGAGACCTTAGAATTCATCAACGGACTCACACTGGTGAGAAACCATTTAAATGCATGGAATGTGGAAAGAGCTTCACTTACCGTGGAACACTTAGAAAACATCAATGGACTCACACAGGAGAGAAACCATTGGAATGTATGGAGTGTGGAAAGGGCTTCACTTCTAATCAAGTACTTAGAATTCATAAACGGACTCACACAGGAGAGAAACCATTTAAATGCATGGAGTGTGGAAAGAGCTTCAGTCAGAGTGGACACCTTAGAATTCATCAACAGAGACATACAGGAGAGAAACCATTTGAATGCATGGAGTGTGGAAAGAGCTTTATTGATGGTACAACATTGACTAACCATCATCAAACTCACACAGGGGAGAAACCATTTAAATGTATAGAGTGTGGAAAGAGCTTCAGTCAGAGTGGAAAACTTAGAATTCATCAACGGACTCACACTGGTGAGAAACCATTTAAATGTGTGGAATGTGGAAAGAGCTTCACGTCGAATGGAACACTTAGAATTCATCAACGGACTCACACAGGGGAGAAACCATTTAAATGCATGGAGTGTGGAAAGAGCTTCAGTCAGAGTGGAACACTAAGACTACATCAATGGACTCACACTGGTGAGAAACCATTTAAATGTGTGGAATGTGGAAAGAGCTACACTAAGAGTAGAAACCTTAGAATACATCAACGGACTCACACAGGAGAGAAACCATTTAAATGCATGGAGTGTGGAAAGAGCTTCAGTCGGAGTGGAAACCTTCGAATTCATCAACGAACTCACACAGAGGATAAACCATTTCATTGTATGGAATTTGGAAAGAGCTTCACTAAGAGTGAACACCTTAGAATTCATCAACGGACTAACACTGGTGAGAAACCATTTAAATGCATGGAGTGTGGAAAGAGCTTCACTTATAGTGGAACACTAAGACTACATCAGCGGACTCACACAGGGGAGAAACCATTTAAATGCGTGGAGTGTGGGACAAGCTTCAGTCAGAATGGACACCTTAGAATTCATCAACGGAGTCACACTGGGGAGAAACCATTTCAATGCATGGAGTGTGGAAAGAGCTTCAGTCAGAGTGGACTTCTTACAAAACACCACCAAACTCATAAAGGGGAGAAACCATATACCGGTAAGTGCTAGGGAAGAGGATAGAGGTTGAGTTGTGGTGGAAGTCTTACAAACCACCAAGTCTTAGAGACTCCCATAGGCAAGAGCTATAAGAGTGGAAACTCTATAGGCCATCAATTACTTCAAAGAAGAGAAATGGTTAAACGGAAGGAATGTGGAATCTACTTTGGTTATTATAGAATGCTTGTCCAAAACATCCACCGACTTCCATGGGGTGGAACGATTTAGAGTATAGAACCTAAGAGAGTGCTAAGGGTCAACTTCCTCCAAATCCACCAGCTGCCCCAAGGCAGGAGCCCCCCTCTGGGCCCAGAGGGTGGAAAGCCTCCCTCCACTTTTTCCCCCCCGAAGAGGCAGGCGTCCCAGAACAAAACGGAAATATTGATAGTTAACAACTCTACAGACATCTTTTTAATATCTTCATGCGCCCCCTCGCCCAGATTGTCCAGAGGTTTTGTAGCCTTATTTGCTGATAAGGGTCCTTAAGTTGCGCCCAGGCAGGGACAGAGACAGCCAATAATGACACCGGGGTTGAATTCAGAGAAAGAATTTAATCCTTAAATTTAAGGGACTCTCGGTGATCCATGTTTCACGACAAAAGTAAGCAAAGACAGTTTTACCTGAGGCTTTTATCCACTTCTTGGGCTCCTTTCCCCCTCCTCTGTAAATGTGTTCACGCAAGGGGGTCACAGGTTACAAATCCATATTAGGAAAATCCGTATCCTGTCCTTCTCATAAACACAAAGGGGGTCACAAGGACATATAAGGAAGATCCGTGTCCGGTCCTGTGCATAAACACATGCTGACTCAGCAAAGCCTTCAGCAAGACCAGTTCCCAGGGCAATGCTTATGCGTCAAGCTGACAAGGCCTCATCCGCTGATAAGCCTCTCTGCCTCTCATTCTGTGTTCCAGACAAGGTCAGCTCTTAGCAAGCTGGGCATCCTGTCTTGCTATCGAATGTTTTCTTTACACTTTGGCCTACTTTGGTACACAGAGAGAGGCAAAGAAGAAAGCATTTTAAGCAAGACATCCCAGGGATATGGGGGGGCTAAGCCATACAGTCAGAATTATATAATGCAAAATATATGATTTAGCTCAATAACACAATTGGCAAATCTCTCCCTTCAGTTTGGGCTGGGTTGTCATCAATATGCTGCTGACACCCAGATTTATCTGTTGATGGATAGCCATCCTGCCTCAGCCCCGGACACACTGACCAAGTGCTTGGAAGCTGTGGCTGGATGGCTACGTGGGAGTCGGCTGAAGCTAACTCCTTCGAAGACAGAGGTCCTCTGGCTGGGTTGGGATGACATGGGGTGGGGGGGCAACTTCCATCTTTCGCTGGGGCTCAATTAGTGTCAGCCCCTTCTGTCAAGAGCTTGGGTGTAACCTTGGATGCCTCCCTTTCCATGGAGGCACAGGTTGCAACCACAGCCAAGGTGGCATTTTTCCATCTCCACTGCATTAAGCAGTTGGTCCCCTACCTCTCTTGCCCTGAGCTGGCCAAATTGATCCATGAGATGGTCACCTCTAGGCTTGATTATTGTGAATCTCTCTACGTGGGGCTGCCCTTGAAACTGACCCAGAAACTCCAGCGGGTGCAGAATGCCGCGGCGAGGCTCCTTACGGGGTCCCGGCCGCAGGATCACATTCATCCAGTGCTTTACCAGCTGCACTGGCTCCCAGTGGAGTACAGGATCAGGTTTAAGGTGCTGGTTTTGACCTTTAAAGCCTTATGCGGATTAGGAGCCTCGTACCTTCAGGGCCGCCTCTCCCGATATGCCCCACGGAGGACCTTAAGGTCCACAAATAATAACATACTGGAGATCCCGAGTCACAAGACAGTTAGGCTGGCCTTGACCAAGACCAGGGCCTTCTCAGTACTGGCCCCGACAAGGTGGAACGCTCTGTCTCAGGAGACTAGGGCCCTGCGGGATTTGTCATTTTCCGTTGGGCCTGCAAGACAGAGCTGTTCCACTTGGCCTTAGGACTGACGCAGTCTGACCCCGGGGTTACCCTCCCCTAAGGTTTTATCTTACAATGGTTTTATCTTACTTGTAGATTTTTAATTTTTAATTTGAATTTTAACATTGTATTAATTTGCATTTCAATTGAATTGTTTCTTTTATGCTTGCGTTGATATTTTTGTTGTTAGTCGCCCTGAGCCCGGTCTTGACTGGGAAGGGCAGGGTATAAATAAAATAATAATAATAATAATAATTATTATTATTATTATTTCTCTTATCGACAGATGAGCAGGAGACTTTACAATTGGGTTTTGTGCCTAAGCCATCTTACAATGCTTTTTGGATGAGAGTTGATTTGTTTAAACCTATCCATAATATTAAACTTTGGGATCTGTTTGGTACTAATCCTATATACCAATAAAGTCCAAGTGTCTCTGCGTCCAGTCCATGTGTCCGTGGGATTGCGCTACTGCGCATGTGCCCCACGGACAGCCGTTGGGACTTGGAGCGCAGAGACTTCGGACGGGATAAACCAGGACCATGAGAGAGATTACATGCTTGCATATACACAACCATACAACAACAAAAAAGTGTGTGGCTTCCCCTTGCCTCTGCTGCGCTACGAAAGGATCTCTCTCTTTCCTCCTGGTTTCTTCTCCGTTAGAGGGGAAGGAGAGGAGGCAGGCGTGTGCCAGCGATAGGGAAAGTAGGTGGGTGTGGATAGAGAGAGAGCGTGAGCCGCGAGTGATGCGGCTGCTGGGCTGAAGGATCGTTTAGCCGTTACTGAGGGGCGGAAGCAGGAGAGCGGGTGGGCGGGCGCACCCGCGGGGGAAGGGGGAATTAGTCCCTGGAAGTGTGTGTGGATTTTTTGGGGGGTGGGGTTGGAAGGGCAGCTGCAACTGGGACCAGCGAGGGGAGAGAGAAAGAGAGAGAAAGAGAGAAAGAGGAGTAGAAAAAAGAGGGTGGTAAATGGGGAGGGAGAGAGGAAGCTGAGGAGGCAGCTGGCTGGGGCGGGAGGAGGGGAAGGGACTGAGTGAGGGGCTGAGGTGGTGGCGGTGGGTGAGTCACCGGGGGGGGGAGAACCCCCATAATTAATTCTAGCACCCGTTAATTTAACGGGCTTCATGATACTAGTGACCATATAAAACACCAGTTTAAACCTAAATCTACGTTTGTCCCAATCAACTCCAATCCAGCTATTAATGTGTTTTATCAATTATTGTTGCGACATCTTGAGCAGTTGGAACAGAAGGGGCTCAGAGCCAGGGATAATTTATCTAAGGCTCAGCAGGTTAGTCTACTCTAAAACATTTATTGCAGAATCGGAATATTGTGATAAAACCCGCTGACAAGGGGGAGGGATTGTTATACAGGATTCCCATAATTACATTTCAGAGGCAAGAAGGTTGTTATCAGACGATTAATTTTATTGTCAGATTGGGAATGATCCTCCGGACTCTATTACTACTATCTTAAAAACTATTGCACAACAAGCGTATAGTATGAGCTACATAAATAAACAAGTTTTTCAATATTTAGTTCCCCCTCATCCTCTGATCCCTATCTTTTATTGTTTTCCTAAAATACATAAAAACATCCCTTCCCCTCCTGGGAGACCTATTGTCTCAGGTACTGGGTCAGTGTTGGAACCCACTGCCAAGTATTTAGATTCTTTTCTTCAGCCGTTTGCCAAGGACTCACCTGCTTATTTTCAGGATACCACCCATTTCATTAGGTTAATAGAGCATACAGCGGTCACTGAATCCACAGTCCTTGCGTCTTTGGATGTTGCCTCATTAGACACAAATATACCGCTGGATGAGGCACGAGCTATCATCAGTAAGTTATTAGGGACACGACCTGACCCCCACCCGCCCACTGATTTTCTGTTGGACTTACAAGATGTTGTGTTTGAGAAAAAATATTTTCGTTTTTGGGACACGTTTTATTTTCAAATTCAAGGGGTAGCTATGGGGTCACCCATCCGTAGCTAACATTTTTATGGGTGCCTTTGAAAAGTCACATATTTTGGGTAACAATCCCTTTGCCAAGGCAATGTTGTTTTATTGCAGATTTATTGATGACCTGTTCTTTTTCTGTTTGAAAATGAGAAGGAGTTTATTGGTTTCACTAATTGGTTTCTTAAGGAAATCAGCCCTGAGTGCTCCCTGGAAGGACAGATCGTGAAGCTGAGGCTCCAATACTTTGGCCACCTCATGAGA
Source organism: Zootoca vivipara (assembly GCF_963506605.1). Taxonomy (NCBI): domain Eukaryota; kingdom Metazoa; phylum Chordata; class Lepidosauria; order Squamata; family Lacertidae; genus Zootoca; species Zootoca vivipara. Next base: position 852,071 of record NC_083277.1, read on the forward strand.
AGAGAAGAATCCTTGGAAAAGACCCTGATGTTGGGAAAGATGGAGGGCACTAGGAGAAGGGGACGACAGAGGACAAGATGGTTGGACAGTGTTCTCGAAGCTACGAACATGAGTTTGACCAAACTGCGGGAGGCAGTGGAAGACAGGAGTGCCTGGCGTGCTATGGTCCATGGGGTCACGAAGAGTCGGACACGACTAAACGACTAAACAACAACAACAATTGGTTAAATTCGTTGCATTCCTCCTTATCTTTCTCTGGACACCACAGCAGCACATCATGTGTGTTTTGGGATGGGGAGGTCTTTAAACATAGTGGGCAATTAGTGGTGAGGCCCCACCAAAAGCCTACAGACTGCAATTCACTTTTGCACTACTCCTCATTCCACCCTAAACGTCTTAAAGACAACTTAAAGCAAAGAATGCTTTGATGGTGTTTCCTGCTTGGCAGGGGGTTGGACTGGATGCCCCTTGTGGTCTCTTCCAACTCTACGATTCTATGATTCTACCTTATGGGTTATTCTTACAGCTTAAGAGGAATTCCTCATTAGCAACCTCATTACAAGCTAGAGGTTATCCACCTGACGTGATCAAGAAGGCGAGAGTTAAATCGGATGGTAAGCAATGCTCCACTCGGTTTAAACGGACTAATTGTCGGGTTTGGGAGCTAGGGGCACTGTCATACAGTGGTTCCGCTCCTTCCTCCTGGGCCGTGTTCAGAAAGTGGTGGTGGGGGATGAGTGTTTGGACCCCTGGGCTCTCATTTGTGGGGTGCCTCAGGGCTCTGTCCTCTCCCCCATGCTTTTTAACATCTACATGCAGCCGCTAGGAGAGATCATCAGGGGGTTTGGGCTGGGTGTTCATCAGTATGCGGATGATACCCAGCTCTACCTCTCTTTCAAATCAGAACCAGTGAGGGCGGTGAAGGTCCTGTGTGAGTGCCCTGGGGGTCCTGTGGGACATTTTAGGTGTGGCAGATGTCCAGCTTGCCCACTGACCTTGCAAACCAAGAGAAGACCAAATTTAAGTTCATTATCAATCATTTCATAGAATCATAGAGTTGGAAGAGACCACAAGGGCCATCCAGTCCAACCCCCTGCCGAGCAGGAAATTTCAGTACGTGCCAAACAAAAGAGGTGGCATATTTGATTAGATGCCCATGTAATTTGTTTTATATAGGATCTCCTATCCGGTCTGTTGATCCCGCATTAGGAATGCTGTGCGGGAAGCACCCCTGGTTGAGCATTTTTAGCTAACAATCATTCAGACACGGATTTGCTTTATACTGTATTGTGGATCAATAGAAGGAAGGTGAACGCTGGCTGTGATTATGTAAAATTATTAAGACAAAAAGAATCACAATTTTTTTTCATGTTTAAAACGCTTCACCCGGAAGGTTTGAACTCTGAGTTAGATTTTAATTGTTTCATTTGATCATACTACTTTCAGGAACTTGAGGTTGCATGTAACTTTAAAACTCCAATAGCCCTGATTGACTAGGGTGTTACCTGTGGTGGAACTGTATATCAGGGGTTCCCAAACTAAGGCCTGGGGGCTGGATGCGGCCCAATCACCTTCTCAATCCGGACCAGTGACAGTCCGGGAATCACCACTGACAGAGTGGTGCAGAGTCAACAACTTGCTCATAAACACAAAGAAAACAAAGGAGCTGGTGGTGGACTTTAGGAGACAGAAGAACGAGGTCCAGCCACTTTTGATTGACGGAATTTGTGTGGAGAGGGTAACAACGTTTAGATTTCTAGGCATTGAGTTACAGGAGGATCTGTCCTGGAGTGTTAATACAAGGGGGCTTGTGAAGAAGGCGCAGCAGAGACTGTATTTTTTGAGAATTTTAAGGAAAAACCATCTTCCACAAAAGCTGCTGCTTGCCTTCTATCACTGTGCCATACAGAGCGTGCTCACGTACGGTTTATGTGTGTGGTACGGAAGCTGTACTTCCCAGGACAGAGCAGGGCTGTGTAGAATTATTAAAACAGCAGAGAGCATTATTGGCTGCTCACTCACCACCTTAGAACAAATTTACACCACCAGGTGCCATAAAAAAGCACTAGATATATCAAGAGATCCAACGCACCCTGGTCACAATTTCTTTCAGCTCCTGCCATCGGGACGGAGATATAGAACAATGCAGGCAAGAACGAGCCGTCTCAGGAACAGTTTCTTCTCTAGAGCGATTTTGGCCTTAAATGGAAAGCCTGGACTTTGAAGTCATCTTATTTTACTTGTTATTTTGTATTATATTTACTGTTTTTAATTAGGTTTTTATAATTTTGGATTATGCGGAATGCTTTATCGGAGTGGATGTAGCAACCAAGTAATTTCGTTGTTCCCGCAAGGGGACAATGACAATAAAGATATCTTATATCTTTTACATGAGTAGAATGTGTCCTTTTATTTAAAATGCATCTCTGGGTTATTTGTGGGGCATTGGAATTCGTTCATTTCCTCCCCCCAAAATATAGTCCGGCCCACCACATGGCCTGAGGGACGGTGGACCGGCCCCCGGCTGAAAAAGGTTGCTGACCCCTCCTCTATATTAAGCTTTCTATTCCCTGCTTTAGGCAGCAGGGGTTCCATATGTGTAAGACCCCTCTTCCGCAGATTATATTCTCACTAAGGTATGTTTTGTTTTATCCTTGTATCTTTCTGTATCTTTCCAATACTTACGATAGGATGGAGTGTAGAGACCCGTGTTCATGCTGGCCATTGGCCTGAATTGAATGTATGATATAATGAACGATATATATTTATTATCATTTTTTGTAGTTAAATAACTGAAGAAGACCAAACTGAAACCGGAGGATTACCTTGGATCACTGTCTCGCATGTCATAGTTTATAAAGATTAAGCAGATTTCATCAGTTGGAATTGGTCGACGTGTTGCCCCCCCCTTTTTTGATTTATTGACTCAAGTCTGCAACACAAGGGTTGTTTTATTACACTTAGGCAGGAAGAACCACCTGCCCAAAGAGAAGATGGGGGACAGCTGGCTTACTAGCAGTCCTGTTTAGTGAAGTTTTTAATCTGTGATATTTTAATGTATTTTTGTATTTGTTGGAAGCCGCCCAGAGTGGCCGGGGAAACCCAGCCAGATGGGTGGGGTATAAATAATAAATAATAATACATGTGAAAAGGATCTAGGGGTCTTGGTGGACCACTAGCTTAACATGAGTCCACAGGGTGATGCAGCCATAAAAAAAGATAACTCTATTGTAGGCTGTAGGGTCTGACTCCAACCAATGGCTTCAAGTTGCCAGAAAGGAGATTCTGACTAAGCATTTGGAAACCCTCTCGGACAGCAAGAGCTGCTTGGCAGGGGAACAGACTCCCAGGAGAGGTTTTTGAGCAGAGGTTGGGGGGCCATCTGTCCTGGATGCTTGAGCTGAGATTCCTGCCTTGCAGGGGGTTGGTCTAGATGACCCTTCAGACCTTCCAGTTCTCAGATTCTGTGGTGCTATGGCTCTTCAAAGGGGCAGTGGGGAGAAGGGGGAAAGAAAGGGGGAGAGCCCTGGATCTGGAGATCGCCAGCCCAAGGAGACGAGGGGGGTGGAATACCTCTTTGTTACCAGTGGGGGGGGGGGGAAACATTGCATTTCATTCTTGCCTTTGAACCAAATCTGTCCTCCAAGCAGCTCACATAAAATAAGTGCGGATGCCTCAAACGCGCGTAACAACTCCGGTCTACTTTGCAGAACGGGGTGTGAAAATGACCGGATCCCCCTCCCCCCCCTCCTGGGAAGGGATGAAAAGAGAGGAAGGGGGAATGTCACCTTCGTGCCCCGGAGGACTTTTTGGGAGGCGGGGGGGGGGTCTCTTTCCCTGCCGCCTCCGGGGATCGAACCTGGGAGATGATCAGGAAAGAAACAGGATATTCAGAGCTTGTTTGGAAGGAGGAGAATTTGTGTCTTCTGGGAGGGAGGCGTCACTCATTCCCCCCCCCCAAGGGTCAGTGAGCTCCGCTTCCTAGAGAGGCAGGAAGGTTGGAAGGGGGAGGGGCCAAGGGGGAGGGGGAGGGGCCGCCATTCACATTCCCGGAAGAGGAGCAGGTCGGCAGAGGAGGAGGAGGGAAAAAGAGGTGCAAAATATATCTATATATTGTGGGGAGGGGGAGAAAAGGATGCACTTTTTCTCCCCCTTAATCTGCAAACAGGACTGTTGGGAAGGGAGGGCAGGATTTGGGGAGGGGGGTGAAAGAAAAGTAGGGGAAATGGAAATGGGAGCACACCCCAAAGGCCGGGACTTGAACACAGGCCCCAATTCTCTGCCAGTTCCGGGTTGCCCCGGGCAGGAATCTCTGGGGCGCCGCGATCCTGGCTCCCCTTTGGGTGGAGAATCAGAGAGAGGGAGTCCATGGAAGCGTTAAAGGGGGGGAGAGAGGCCTGGATAGAGACCCCCCGTCTCCCTCCTCTCCCCCCTCCCTGCTCATCTGGCGAGGCCCCTCCGGATGGAGAGGGGGGGCGCTTGGGAGAGATTTGGCAGGAAGGCTGAGCTTGCCAGGGGGGCCTCTGGGCAGATATACCCTGCCAGATGGGCGGGGTATAAATAAATAAATTTCTGTTTATTTATTTTTAAATCTATTTATTTGATTTCCCATTCACATAATAGCATAATATATAAGAACAAGATTCCAGAGAATCCCTTGGACTTCCCTCCTCCCCTTTGTGAGTCTTATTGTGAATCCTTTCCTTCTGCATCTTTTATATTAACCCACATCTCCATTATCTCCCTAGTTCATCGTAGCATTACAAGTGTTCTTCCAATCCCACAGAGAGAATTTGTTGTTTCTGCCTAATGGTCAGGAGTCCCTTTACTTTATAGTGTTATACATGAAAAAACACAGTATTTCAGGCACAAAAGTTATTGAGCTCCCCCTCCCCAAGTTGCTTTTTTGTGTTTTTGAGCTATTTTAAAGAAATTTCACCAAAATCTACACTTCCGACATTGGTTGCCTGGTTTAGCCAGCCAGTTGAAGCCGTTTCCTGGGATTGTGGCTAGGGGGGGCCTCTGGGCAAAGGGGAGACTGGGGGGTGGAGGGAAGAGGGCAGAGGCAGTTGGGGGGCAGAGGGAGGGAGGGAAGCATCCCTGGGGGAGGAATGGAAGCCATCTTGGAGAAAGAGAGAGAGACTTGGGGGCTGCCTGCCTTGACTTCTCCCTCCTGACCAGGAATCTCCTTTGAGTAGACCAGGGAGAGATCCCTGAACAGGAGGCCTGATCCAGCCACCCTCTCCTCCCTTGAAGCTCAGTCCTTGCCCTGCCAGAAGTCCCAGGTCAGCTCCTGCATGGGGCGCTGGGGGCTGTTATAGGGAGTCTAACCAAGGGGGGGGGGAGAGGAAAGGGAGGAAGCCCCCTTTATTCTTTCCGCCCTTTGAGGCTTCTGTCTTGGCAACTACAGTCTCACCCACATGCCTGTGTCTCTGTGGAGAAGCATCTAAAGGGTTCCTATCCAGAGATACCTGTGCCCAACTCCTTCTCTCCATTCTACCAATATTCCCACCACAGTATATCTTCTTTTTTTAAGATACATTTTTATTAGATTTTTTTTGTACCAAAAAACAAACTAATAATCACAAAAAAACAAAAAATACATTAAACAGTTAATCATTTGTTATAACATTGTACAGTCAGTGGCGGAGCTAGCGGGGGTGAAGGGCGGCTGCCCGCCCCGCCCCCAGAATAGGCGCCAGACCCCGCCCCTGGTGCCGTAGCATGAAGCTCCGCCACTGAGTACAGTCCTACCTCGGTTTAAGGATGCTTCTTTTTGAGTACTTTCAGTTTAAGTACTCCGCGGACTCGTCTGGAACAGATTAATCTACTTTCCATTACTTTCAATGGGAAAGTATAGGAGTAATAGTACCACTGTATTCTGCTCTGGTCAGACCTCACCTGGAGTACTGTGTCCAGTTCTGGGCACCACAGTTCAAGAAGGATACTGACAAGCTGGAACGTGTCCAGAAGAGGGCAACCAAAATGGTCAAAGGCCTGGAAACGATGCCTTATGAGGAACGGCTTAGGGAGCTGGGTATGTTTAGCCTGGAGAAGAGAAGGTTAAGGGGTGATATGATAGCCATGTTCAAATATATCAAAGGATGTCATATAGAGGAGGGAGAAAGGTTGTTTTCTGCTGCTCCATAGAAGTGGACACGGAGCAATGCATTCAAACTACAAGAAAGAAGATTCCACCTCAACATTAGGAAGAACTTTCTGACAGTAAGAGCTGTTCGGCAGTGGAATTTGCTGCCAAAGAGTGTGGTGGAGTCTCCTTCTTTGGAGGTCTTTAAGCAGAGGCTTGACAGGCATATGTCAAGAATGCTTTGATGGTGTTTGGCAGGGAGTTGGACTGGATGGCCCTTGTGGTCTCTTCCAACGCTATGCTTCTAAAGTTCGCTTCAGCTTAAGTACAGACTTCTGGAACCAATTGTGTACTTAAACCGAGGTACCACTGTATTGCTTTTCACAATGTTGTTCTCTATCACATATCCTATAAGACTATACCTTTTCATAGAATAATTATTATTATTATACCACTCCTATTATACCTATTGGGGACCCAGGTGGCGCTGTGGTTAAACCACTGAGCCTAGGGCTTGCTGATCAGAAGGTCAGCGGTTCGAATCCCTGTGACGGGGTGAGCTCCCATTGCTTGGTCCCAGCTCCTGCCAACCTAGCAGTTCGAAAGCACGTCAAAATGCAAGTAGATAAATAGGAACCGCTACAGCGGGAAGGTAAACGGCGTTTCCATGTGCTGCTCTGGTTTGCCCGAAGCGGCTTAGTCATGCTGGCCACATGACCTGGAAGCTATACGCCGGCTCCCTCGGCCAACAATGCGAGATGAGCGCGCAACCCCAGAGTCGGTCACGACTGGACCTAATGGTCAGGGGTCCCTTTACCTTTATTATACCACTCCACCTAAGTTGTTATCTTTTATAGTTTGGCATGAGAACAAAAAGGAAAATACATATAACCCCAACCTAAGTGAGCAAACATTAAAAAGGGGGGGGGGAATTCCCCCTTATTTCAGAATCATATATAACCACAGTTTTGACTTCCTGTTAATCCCTAATGCATAAATTATATTTTAAACATGAATGTATTCCCGTTGTTACATATTCCGCTAACTATTTATCTACTACATTCTTACAACACTATGTATCCTTAATATTATTGTCCAATTCATTCTTTCTCCACTATCACTCAAATGCCGGCTATATATTCCCAATATATCAGATCTCACATCTGTGGGATTTAAGAGATTGGGAAGATTGCTGTGGAAATGGGTGGGGTCCCGTGTTTGCCCCTTAAAAGTCTGCATTATTATTATTATTACTACTATTGCAATTTCAATGTGGCTCGTGGGCCGGATAAACGGCCTCCGTGGGCCGGAGGTTGCCAATGCCTAATCTATCCTCTCATCCAGTGGAAGGTGCTGTCCCATTGCCAGTGTCCTCGACACAATGCAGCAGCCTCGGGAAGTGCAGGATTATTAGGGAATGTGTGCAGTTGGATTATATTAGGAAGATCTGTCAGTGTTTTGGAAAAATTATGCCAAAGCTTCTGACCTGCTTTGCCTGGCACAAAAGACTCCACGAAAAGAGTGTCCTTGCAGAGTATATTCTGCTTTTATTCTTAAAAGCCTTTAACTGCAGAACGACAGACATCAACACCACCAGCTTTCTACTACCAACCAACCAACTAACCAACCAATGTACCAGCAAACACCACTAACATATATACTGGTACAATACAATTAGGTGAAAAGTTGCATGAGTCATCGCAGGCCTAGGCCGCTGACTCATGCTGACTCAGCTAACCACTGCATTAAAGAAACAGCGGCCCATTTTTTAGCCGTGACACCCCTTCTGTTTCTTTATATGCAAAAACTCCAACAGAAAACAAAACATGCATATACTATATACATAAACCCAGTTTTGTCATCAATTCCCTATGACATGTTGCTGGCAAAGGCTTGGTAAACAAATCAGCAATATTATCTTGTGATTGACAATACTCCAGTTTGATTAACCCATTCTGTACACAATCTCTAACATTTGCATAACGGATGGCAATATGTTTTGATGCGGATTTCATTATTTCCGAGCCCGCTAATGCAATGCATGATTGACTATCTTCATACACTTGGATAGGCAAATCTACTTTACAATCTAGATCTTTTAGAATCTGTATAAACCACACGATTTCATTGCATGCTAGCGACAGGCTCCCATATTCTGCGTCACAGGATGAAGTTGCTACAAATCCTTGTTTCTTGGACCGCCATCCAATTATGGAATTGGCAAACATCACAACCATTCCACTTGTAGATTTTCTGGTAGTTACGCAGCTCCCCCAGTCTGCATCAACAAATACCTCTAGCCTCTCATCTTGTGTACTAGATATCTTTAAACATACACTTGCTGTCCCCTTTAGATATCGGATAAGCCTTTTCAAACCACACCAATCAACAGTACTGGGTTTAGATACACGCTGGCTCAGAACATTTGTAGCACATGCAATGTCTGGCCTTGACCACTGGCTTAAATACAGCAATGATCCTATTTTTGAGTGATACAACTCAGGCTGATCAAATTCATCATCACACACTATCTTTGTGAAATCTGGTATCATGGGAGTTTGAACTGGTTTGCAGTTTTCCATACCAAACTGCTCTATCAAATGATTAATTTTCTCTTTCTGGCTCAATAGGAAGCTTCCATCAGCTTCTCGCCTTACTTCTACTCCCAAGTAATTGCTTACAGGCCCCAAGGCTTTAAGCTTAAACCTCTTTTCCAGCTGACTAGTGAGCTTCTGGATTTCATCTGTGGAACTCCCTGCTACAAGCAAATCATCTACAAAGACTAAGAGCATTAGATATTTGTCGCCTGTTCCCTTGGTGTACAGGCATGGATCAGCCACACTCTTTTTAAAACCTAGTTTTACAAGGGCTTGATTTAAACATTGGTTCCAACATCTTCCACTTTGTTTGAGCCCATAGACAGCCTTTTTCAAACGCCACACTGCACCATTCCTCTCTTCAAAACCTGGGGGTTGTTTCATTAACACTTCATGGTCTAAATTTGCATGCAAATATGCAGCATCAACATCAAAATGGTGGACTGCTAGTTTTCTTACAGCAGCAATGGAAAGCATTAAACGAAAAGTTTCACTCCTTAAAGTGGGAGAAAACACTTCGTCATAGCTCTCCCCTTTAATCTGAGTGAACCCTCTGGCTACTAATCTGGCTCTGAAACGTGGCTCTCCAGATGCAAGGGTTTTTCTTTTGTAGACCCACTTGCATGACACCACACTGCCACCAGGTGGCGGCACTATGACCTCAAACACTTTGTTACGTTTAAAAGAGTCCATTTCTTCTTTCATAGCTTGTTGCCACAAAGCACGTTCCCCAGGGGGTAAGTTTAAGACTTCATCATAACTTTGTGGCTCTACACTATTCATATTACATGCTCTCACTCCTAGGGTCAAACGCTGAGGAGGTACACCCTTGTTTGAACGCTGAGAGCGTCTAGGCAAAACTACTTCTTCCTGCTCACTTATCTCTGGCTCTTCTTCCTCTACCTCTGGAGAAGAAGTATCATCTATTGCCACATCTTTTGGGGAAATCTGTGCCTCCTCCTCATCCTGCTCCTGTGTTGCCAATGGCTGAGAAGAAGCCTCCTCTCTTACTTGCAGGGGCAGTAGGCAATCTGGATTCGCGTGGATCATGGTCCACCTGTCCTGGTCAGCGAAGTCTGCGCTTCGTGACAAAACCACGCGTCCTGGGCGTAAATTGAAACGCCACCCTTTGCCATAGGACTGATATCCCACAAAACGCAGTCTCTGTGCTCTAGCACCCCCTTTTTGGCGCTGAGCTTTGGGGATATTTACATGTGCCCAAGAACCTCAATTATGGAGCATCGTCCACTCTGGTTCTTTCCCAAACAACACACGATAAGGAATATCCTTTATAGAGCTAGACCAGGTTCTATTAATCAGGAAGTTCGCTGTGAGAAAAGCTTCACCCCACAGCCTATGGTTGTGACCTAATCCTGCATCCACTAGCAGACAGTCCTTTACTGATTGTATTACAGCCCCACGTCTTTCACACAGACCATTTTCTGCAGAACTATAAGGGTTAGTTAAACGATGAGTGATCCCCTTACGTCTCAACCATGCCCCAAACTGTTTATTCAAAAATTCCCCGCCCCTATCTGTTTGCAACTGCACAACAGGGCGATTGAAGAGCCTTTCAGCTTGGGCAACCCATTCTCTGAATGTGGGGAAACACTCTGACTTCTGTTTTAGCAAAAACAGTCAACTAAAACGTGATTTATCATCTATCACCAGAAAAGCGTATCTGGCGCCCCCTTCAGTCTTCTGTGGAAAAGGGCCTATCACGTCACAATGGACAAGTTCTAAAACCTCTTTAGATACTCTGTCACTTTTAGAAGCCACAGGCTTCCTCTTAGATTTGGCCATTTTGCATACATTGCAGTCTAAGAAACAGTTACAGCTTTTTACTTTTAGGTTCTTGCACACCTTTTGCATCTCTGAAAGTACACGAAAATTTGCATGACCCAGTTTCCTATGTAGTTCATGTATACACCCCTTATGAACTGGCAAATTCTCTTGAACCACCTGGGCTGCTTTAACAGGCTTGTCTTGCATTACATACAGCCCATTTTCTATCTTTGCATGGCCACATACCTGAGTTCCTTTCTTTATCAGACAACCATCCTGCGTGAACTCAACACTATACCCTGCTTTAATCAAACAACTTACAGACAGTAAACAGTAGTCCAAGCTGCTTACAAACAGAGTCTCTGGCAGAGTAGTGTTCAAACACTGCAGGAAACATGTTCCCTGGCCATTAATCTTGCTTTTATGACCATCAGCAAGATAGATAGAGTCTTTTCCTTCAACTGGCTTCCCCAGGGTCTTAAAGTCCTTCCGATTGTTGCAGATTATGCTGCTGCTGCCAGAGTCCAGCAACCACGTTCCTCGAGGTATCTTCCTCTCCTCTCGAGAAAATGCAGAAACAGACTGAGCAGAACGCGTGTTCTTCTTCCCTGAAGAGAGCCCCTTCTGCTTACGTTTCTGTGTCAATTGCTGTCTCTGCTCCACGTTGTCTCCTGGAAGTCTTGCCCTGCATTGACGCTGGAGATGCCCTGGTTGGTTGCATCTAAAGCACCTCCTCACTGCCATGGCCAAGTCCAAATCTTGGCTTTGCTCCTTTTGCAGATTCTGCTGCTGGCCCCCTCGGCTGTAACTCCTCTCTTGGAGTTCAGCCTGTCTATCTGACCTTCTCTCTGCTTCCTCGGTCAATCTTCCAACCACATACTCAAGGGTCAGATCTCGGGGACGCATACTCTCCATGCTGTTAATCACGGGCATCCAGCTATCAGGCAAACTCGAAAGAATAATGTATGTTTGATCAGTTTCATCATAACGCTTACCTCTCTGCTGTAGTTGAAGAAACAGAGATTTCAGCGTTTGAAGATGAGTTGTCAAACTCTCACCTTCTTTCATAACAGTCCTGAACAGCCTTCTGGTCAGAGAAATTATAGTTCCAGCAGTTTCTCTGACATGCACTGCCCTTAATAAATTCCAGCACTCAAACGCTGTCCTGGCATTTGCAACATGCAGTAACTGAGAGTTGCTCAAACACAGCATAATCTGGGTACGAGCCCTTTCATCCAGTCGTTTTTTATCAGCAGAGTCCCATCTTGAAACCTCAGTCTCAACACAGTCCCATAGTCCATCTCTCCTTAGCAACAACTCCATTCTTATTGACCAACTCAGCCAGTTGCTTTCTGAGAGAAGTTCAAAAGGAATGCCTCCCCCAATATTTACAACTTGGGAAGACTGGAAATCTGCCATCTCTGCTGGTGCTTGCTGAGCCCCTTCAGAAGGGCCTCCAGCAATCTCCCCAGACTCTCTCTTTAGAGTCCGACTGGATGGTCCTGGCTGGCACTCACCGGCTTCTAGCTGCTGCCTCTGTTGACCCTCAGGTTCCACCTGGCTCTGCAACCAATGTAGCCGCTCTATGAGTCGCCTGCTGCGGTCCTGTAGTGAGTCAAGCTGCTCCAGTAGCCCATGCTGGGTGCCTTCTTGCCGCTCCAGCGTCGCTGTAGACAGTTACAGCTTGTCACAACTGTTCCAACGCACAGCCACTGGCTCAATGCACCACCAGGACTCACCAGCTCCCTGCTGAGATGCTGTTAGTCGTTTTGCACTCTGCACATGCTCAGAAACACTGGGCCCATAACCTGTCAGTGTTTTGGAAAAATTATGCCAAAGCTTCTAACCTGCTTTGCCTGGCACAAAAGACTCCACGAAAAGAGTGTCCTTACAGAGTATATTCTGCTTTTATTCTTAAAAGCCTTTAACTGCAGAACGACAGACATCAACACCACCAGCTTTCTACTACCAACCAACCAACTAACCAACCAATGTACCAGCAAACACCACTAACATATATACAGGTACAATACAATTAGGTGAAAAGTTGCATGAGTCATCGCAGGCCTAGGCCGCTGACTCATGCTGACTCAGCTAACCCCTGCATTAAAGAAACAGCGGCCCATTTTTTAGCCGTGACAAGATCTTGGAGATCGGGGAAGAAGGAGGAAATGAAATACAGATATTCAGCGTTTTCAGGGGAGGAGGAAGATGGAGAAAGTGTGTCCCACCAGATAAGACTCCCATCATCCCTGGCCATATGCCATCTTTCCTTGGGATGATGGTACTTTGTGTCCAACCACATCTGGAGGGCCAGAGATGCCTCACCTCAGCATAGAAGGTTCCTCTAGGGCAGTGGTGTCCAAAGAGGGCCAGATTTGATGAAGGGAAGGGACGTGAGGGCCTGTCAAAGGGCCAACCAAAGTGGACCTTTTTTTAGAGTAGAAGTTGAAAAATGGAACTTTATTTAGACTTTTACCACAGAAAATAAACTGCCACAGGGGCCGGATTAGGCCCCTGAAACGGACTTTGGACAAGCCTGCCCTAGGGGCTCAGGGGCTCTGTTACTTGGGAGTTGGTGGAACTGGATCTTAAGGGTTCTTGAGACCCTAACACTATGAATCCACGGTGTCCACACTCAGCAGCGCAGAAACCCCTGCCGGCCCCTGGGGAAGAGCTTTTTAAAGGAAATTGTTCACCCCCAAAGTTGCTTGCTTAGGAAGGTACAGTGGGTCTGACCACTTGCAGCGCTGTCCCTCCCTCCCCCCGCCCTGCTTTCCTGCACTGCTGCCCACACTAAAGGTGTGTGTGGATGAAATCTGCGACTAAAATGTATTTTAAAAAACTGATAAATGTCGGAAATGTGGAGAAGTAAAGGGAGACATGTACCACATGTGGTGGGCCTGCCGAAAAGTTAAGGAATTTTGGAACCTCATTTCTGACGAAATGAAAAAGATCTTTAAGGTAACGTTCGTAAAAAGACCAGAAGCGTTCCTTCTCGGAATCTTAGGTAAGGACATTCCAAAAAAATAGAAGAGAAATGTTCTTATATGCCGTAGCGGCAGCCCGGATACTGATTGTGGCAAATTGGAAAGGAAAAAAGATACCTACAGTAAGGGAATGGCAATATAAACTCTTAGAATTGGCTGAAGTGGCTCAATTAACAGACAGGTTAAGGGGAAATACAAAACAATCAATAAAGGAACTGGATATGACATGTTATAAGAATATACTAAAAATTGAGTAAGAATAGGATAACTTTCAATGTTGTAAAGGTAAAATACATCGGGAAATGTCGGGAAGTCAGCAATGTCTTAATCCTTTTTCTTTTCTTTTATAGATGGTTTATTAATTATTATTATTTCTAAGTTAATTTACATTTATTATGTGAGATAGTGTTAAAATGAATTTAGGGGAAGAAGAAATGCTGTAGTTAATAGTTTGTTACAATTGTGATTAAGTTTAAAGAAGTATGAATTTAAGATAGTAAATAAAGATTTACCTGAAAGAGAAAAAAAAGAAATCTGTGGCAAAGGTTCTAATACACAATCGTGGCTGAGAAAAACAGCCGTGGAATATGAAACTGGTTTGAAGATTGGCTTCTTCTTTACACTCAGGCGGAAACATCACTGGTTTCACTTCCTTTCTCCAGAGTAATCTTCTTTCTTTTCTTTCCCACAATCAGTATTCTTCACCTTTGTGTTGTTTAGTCGTTTAGTCGTGTCCGACTCTTCGTGACCCCATGGACCATAGCACGCCAGGCACTCCTGTCTTGCACTGCCTCCCGCAGTTTGGTCAAACTCATGTTCGTAGCTTCGAGAACACTGTCCAACCATCTTGTCCTCTGTCGTCCCCTTCTCCTAGTGCCCTCAATCTTTCCCAACATCAGGGTCTTTTCCAAGGATTCTTCTCTTCTCATGAGGTGGCCAAAGTATTGGAGTCTCAGCTTCACGATCTGTCCTTCCAGGGAGCACTCAGGGCTGATTTCCTTAAGAATGGATAGGTTTGATCTTCTTGCAGTCCATGGGACTCTCAAGAGTCTCCTCCAGCACCATAATTCAAAAGCATCAATTCTTCGGCGATCAGCCTTCTTGATGGTCCAGCTCTCACTTCCATACATCACAACTGGGAAAACCATAGCTTTAACTATACGGACCTTTGTCGGCAAGGTGATGTCTCTGCTTTTTAAGATGCTGTCTAGGTTTGTCATTGCTTTTCTCCCAAGAAGCAGGCGTCTTTTAATTTCGTGACTGCTGTCACCATCTGCAGTGATCAAGGAGCCCAAGAAAGTAAAATCTCTCACTGCCTCCATTTCTTCCCCTTCTATTTGCCAGGAGGTGATGGGACCAGTGGCCATGATCTTGGTTTTTTTGATGTTGAGCTTCAGACCATATTTTGCGCTCTCCTCTTTCACCCTCATTAAAAGGTTCTTTAATTCCTCCTCGCTTTCTGCCATCAAGGTTGTGTCATCTGCATATCTGAGGTTGTTGATATTTCTTCCGGCAATCTTAATTCCGGCTTGGGATTCATCTAGTCCAGCCTTTCGCATGATGAATTCTGCATATAAGTTAAATAAGCAGGGAGACAATATACAACCTTGTCGTACTCCTTTCCCAATTTTGAACCACTCAGTTGTTCCATATCCAGTTCTAACTGTAGCTTCTTGTCCCACATAGAGATTTCTCAGGAGACAGATGAGGTGATCAGGCACTCCCATTTCTTTAAGAACTTGCCATAGTTTGCTGTGGTCGACACAGTCAAAGGCTTTTGCATAGTCAATGAAGCAGAAGTAGACGTTTTTCTGGAACTCTCTAGCTTTCTCCATAATCCAGCGCATGTTTGCTATTTGGTCTCTGGTTCCTCTGCCCTTTCGAAATCCAGCTTGCACTTCTGGGAGTTCTCGATCCACATACTGCCTAAGCCTGCCTTGTAGAATTTTAAGCATAACCTTGCTAGCGTGTGAAATGAGCGCAATTGTGCGGTAGTTGGAGCATTCTTTGGCACTGCCCTTCTTTGGGATTGGGATGTAGACTGATCTTCTCCAATCCTCTGGCCATTGCTGAGTTTTCCAAACTTGCTGGCATATTGGGCGTAGCACCTTAACAGCATCATCTTTTAAAATTTTAAATAGTTCAGCTGGAATATCATCACTTCCACTGGCCTTGTTATTAGCAGTGCTTTCTAAGGCCCATTTGACTTCACTCTCCAAGATGTCTGACTCAAGGTCAGCAACCACACTACCTGGGGTGTACGAGACCTCCATATCCTTCTGGTATAATTCCTCTGTGTATTCTTGCCACCTCTTCTTGATGTCTTCTGCTTCTGTTAGGTCCTTACCACTTTTGTCCTTGATTATGGTAATCTTTGTACGAAATGTTCCTTTCATATCTCCAATTTTCTTGAACAGATCTCTGGTTTTCCCCATTCTATTGTTTTCCTCTATTTCTTTGCATTGCTCATTTAAGAAGACCCTCTTGTCTCTCCTTGCTGTTTTTTGGAAATCTGCATTCAGCTTCCTGTATCTTTCCCTATCTCCCTTGCATTTTGCTTGCCTCCTCTCCTCTGCTATTTGTAAGGCCTCGTTGGATAGCCATTTTACTTTCTTGTATTTCCTTTTCCTTCTTCACCTTTAATAGTCACCTTTTCAGCGTCACACATATTTTCATATTGTGATCTTCAGATGAAGAGAAATATACAAATTTAATAAATAGTTTCCAGCAGGAGCAAAGGGGGAAGAACAGTGAGAGAGGCTTGGACTGGGATTCTCCACTAAGATAGGCCAGTGGCAGGAGGCAGGTGCGAGACTCGGCGGCATATAATTATAGTGAATAATAATTGGGTTGGA
This sequence comes from Zootoca vivipara, assembly GCF_963506605.1. Taxonomy (NCBI): domain Eukaryota; kingdom Metazoa; phylum Chordata; class Lepidosauria; order Squamata; family Lacertidae; genus Zootoca; species Zootoca vivipara. The sequence goes on from NC_083277.1 coordinate 868,386, forward strand.
TGTTTTAATCTGGGTTTCCCAGCAGTCAGGCACCAGCTGCTTTCCTTCTGCATCTCCAGCTCTCTCCATGCAATAATGCAAGGCTGAGAGATGGAGGTCCAACCCCAAGAACATTCTCCTACCTGAGCACTCCTTCAACCAACCACAAGCACCAAGCCTTGTCACTAGACTTCTATATGGGTCTCCCAAAATGGTCAGTATGCACCTCCAGAGGCCAAAGGGAGTGTGCAGATGATTAATAAAGATCTAGAGGCCGAAGGGGACAAAATGTGGCCTAAGGGGTGGGGGATTATTGTGCAGAAGATGAAGAACTTCATGATGAACTTAGGACCCTGATGAATAGTGGGCAGGTTCATGGACATAGAGCAGCTCCCTTTCCTGTGAGAAACCACTTTTGATTACAAAAATAAACCCCACAGTTTAACCGTATTCTAAGATAATGCTTTTGAACTGCATTACCTTTATTTGGCATTATTTCATTTGTATTTGCTGAAAACTGGGAACATGGAGGACAAGAGAGATTTTAAAATAAGAGCATGTGCTGATTGATGTCTGTAATATTCCTTTCTTCTCTTCCTAGAAAACAAATAGGAGTTCCTCGCCTCTTTGCCCCCCAAAGCAGACAACGGAGAAGACAGTCAGAATTCTGGGGGGCCACGTTCAATGGGAATAACAAAGAAAGCATTTAAATACATGGAGTGTGAAAAAAGAGAGGAGAAGCAGTTTGAAAGTATGGAGTGTGGAAAGAGCTTCAGTCGGAGTGGAACACTAAGAAGACATCAACAGCCTCACACTGGGGAGAAACCATTTAAATGCATGGAGTGTGGAAAGAGCTTCAGTCAAAGTGATAAACTTAGAATTCACCAACAGACTCACACTGGTGAGAAACCATTTAAATGCATGGAGTGTGGAAAGAGCTTCAGTCAAAGTGGAAACCTTAGAATTCATCAACGGACTCACACTGGTGAGAAACCATTTAAATGCATGGAGTGTGGAAAAAGCTTCAGTCAGAGTGGACACCTTAGAATTCATCAACGGAGTCACACAGGAGAGAAACCCTTTAAATGCATGGAGTGTGGAAAGAGCTTCAGTAGAAGTGACAGCCTTAATTTACATAATCAAACTCACACAGCGGAGAAACCATTTAAATGCATGGAGTGTGGAAAGAGCTTTGATGAGAGTGGAGACCTTAGAATTCATCAACGGACTCACATGGGGGAGAAACCATTTACATGTATAGAGTGTGGAAAGAGCTACAGTCAGAGTGGACACCTTAGAATTCATCAACGGAGTCACACTGGGGAGAAACCATTTAAATGCATGGAGTGTGGAAAGAGCTTCAGTGGGAGTGGACACCTTAGAATTCATCAACAGACTCACACAGGGGAAAAACCATTTAAATGCATGGAGTGTGGAAAGAGCTTCAGTGGGAGTGGACACCTTAGAATTCATCAACGGAGTCACACTGGGGAGAAACCATTTAAATGCATGGAGTGTGGAAAGAGCTTCAGTGGGAGTGGACACCTTAGAACTCATCAACAGACTCATACGGGGGAGAAACCATTTCAATGCATGGAGTGTGGAAAGAGCTTCAGTCAGAATGGAAACCTTAGAATTCATCAACGGACTCATACGGGGGAGAAACCATTTAAATGCATGGAGTGTGGAAAGAGCTTCAGTCGGAGTGGACACCTTAGAAGTCATCAACGGACTCACACGGGGGAGAAACCATTTAAATGTAAGGAATGTGGAAAGAGCTTCAGTAGATGTGACAGCCTTAATTTACATAATCAAACTCACACAGGGGAGAAACCATTTGCATGCATGGAGTGTGGAAAGGGCTTCGCTTCTAATCAAGTACTTAGAACTCATCAACAGACTCATACGGGGGAGAAACCATTTCAATGCATGGAGTGTGGAAAGAGCTTCAGTCAGAGTGGAAACCTTAGAATTCATCAACGGACTCATACGGGGGAGAAACCATTTAAATGCATGGAGTGTGGAAAAAGCTTCAGTCAGAGTGGAAACCTTAATTTACATAATCATACCCACACAGGGGAAAAACCATTTGAATGTATGGAGTGTGGAAAGAGCTTCACTTGTAGTGGAACACTAAGAAGACATAAATGGACGCACACAGGGAAAACCATTTAACTGTATAGAGTGTGGAAAGAGCTTCAGTCAGAGTGGAGACCTTAGAATTCATCAACGACCTCACACAGAGGATAAACCATTTCAATGTATGGAATGTGGAAAGAGCTTCACTAAGAGTGGACTTCTTACGCTCGAACAGGGTGGCCTCCAGGAGTTCCGGCCCCCATGGGTGCTCGGCCCAGACGCGAGTTCCATGATTTAAGTGAAATAATTGGATTTAAATTCATGGACATGCTTCAAAAAACGGGGGAGAAGATACCGCCAGGAATTCCAGCTTCTCAGTGATAAGAGAATTGAGGAAATACCACATCAAGGGGGAAAAAGAATGATCTGGACGGAACGAAAAGGGAAGCGAAACTTTTTATTTTCTATACCTTAAGAAGCACTAACCACCTTCCCTGGACGGATGGTCCTTAATATTTGGAACAAACGAGAAATTAGGAAATAAACTGTGTGGCTATTGGAGTTTATATAATAGAGGATTGACATTCTGTATGTTTTTGGAAGCTGTTTTGCTAAGTATGTAAGAACAAAACCTCCCCAGCTGGTTATATTTTCACTGGAGCTCGCTTAAAATATTTTCTGGGCAATTATAAGTGGATTTATGAGCCGTGACGCACTTTGAATTTCTATTTGTCTGTTCCCCGCCTGAAAAAGCTGCATTTCGGCAATCGGTGGACTTTTTGAGGAGAAGCTGGAATACGATATCTGAGATCTTCAAGATGGCGTCTGCTCCTGCTTGAATGTCGGCGCGGCCAGAGAAGCACTCCAGTTTGTAAAAGGAGGATTTAAGGGGAGGCTGGACTGGACAAAAAAACCCACACAGGAAGAATGATTTTGTGTTAAATCTCGCTTGATGTCTATCTCAAAAGCTGCGACAAAAGAGGAAAATAACAACTAGAAGAATTGCTGGGGAAAGATCGGGACTATAATGGATTATAATGATAAGATTTTGAAATTTGGACTAGCATGGCAGGGAGTAGCGTTACTCAGAATCCCCAGACCTTGAAGCATGGTAAGTAAAAAAAATTTTTTTATGATTTGGCATAATATTTGGTTTAATTGATATGTATTTGTATAATTTGAAATAATTGATATGATATAATTGGTATGTAATTGGAAAATTTAATAAATTGTTTTTGTTTGTTTTTTTAAAGAGAGAGTGTACTTCTTACAAAACATCAACAAACTCTGGATCCATTTCTGGATCCATCTTTTAGATCTGTCACCGCCGATAGAAAGCACCGATCCGATCCTTCGCTTCTCCCTCCCCTGCCTGACAGCGCGATTCGGCCTCTTTCTGCGGCGATGCGTGGGAGGGTCGGATGGCCCCTCCCACGGCCGTCGCTTCGTCGGGGCGCTCCACTGAGGCCAGCAGGGCAGCGGGCGCCCAGGAGAAGGCCGCGATTCGGCCTCTTTCTGCAGCGGCGGCAAAGGAAGCAGCCTCCTCCTCGCGCAGTGAGGCGCTTGTCCGGCCGGGAGCGGCAGTTGGCAGAGGCGTGGGGGGGGTGGGGAGAGCGCGCGCACGAGTGTGCGTTCCAAGTCTCTGCATCCAATCCCTGTGTCCGTGGGGCACATGTGCAGTAGCGCAAACCCAGGGACACAGGGACTACTGGACGCAGAGACACTTGCACTTTATTATATAGGATAAAGCGATCGCTTACTTTTTCCTGTAAAGATAATCTGCAGTCCTTTACAGTCGTCAACACCTATCAATCAGTCAGTCAGTCACCAATTTCCACCACCCTTCTGAGTGATACCCCCTCCCCACCCTTTCTCTATATATAAGCGTCTGGGGACTTCTATTTCAGTGTATCTGAAGAAGTGTGCATGCACACAAAAGCTCATACCCAAATAAAGAACTTAGTTGGTCTCTAAGGTGCTGTTGGTCTCTAAGGTACCTGTAACTTGAATCCTGTTGTTTGGGTCGATCCAAAAAGCATTCTGAATATGTTAAATGTTAAATGTTTTATTACAATTATTTATATATATAGGAAGCCAACCGTAGTAGTAGTAGTAGTAGTAGTAGTAGTAATAGTAGTAGTAATGAAACTGGACATCCTATTTTGGGATATTTATTGGGATAAATGGTCAGGGGGCCCTTTACCTTTACCCTTTAATGGGACGTGGGTGGCACTGTGGTCTAAACCCCTGAGCCTAGGGCTTGCCGATCGGAAGGTCAGCGGTTCGAATCCATTGCTCTGCTCTGGTTCACCAGAAGCGGCTTAGTCATGCTGGCCACATGACCTGGAAGCTGTACGCCGGCTCCCTTGGACAGTAAAGCGAGATGAGCGCTGCAACCCCAGAGTCCTACTTTTGGATATTTATTGGGATAAATGGTCAGGGGCCCCTTTACCTCTACCCTTTAAAACATCCTTATTTTCTTGGGAGAAATGTTTACATTACAGTAATAGATTCGTGGGGGATCCTGAAAGACAACAGCTCTGAGGGGATCTAGGAGTCCTGGTAGACCACAAACTTGACATGAGTCAACAGTGTGATGCAGCAGCTCAAAAAGCCAATGCAATTCTGGGCTGCATCAATAGGAGTATAGCATCTAGATCAAGGGAAGTAATGTTGTTGTTGTCGTTTAGTCGTTTAGTCGTGTCCGACTCTTCGTGACCCCATGGACCATAGCATGCCAGGCACTGCTGTCTTGCACTGCCTCCCGCAGTTTGGTCAAACTCATGTTCGTAGCTTCGAGAACACTGTCCAACCATCTTGTCCTCTGACGTCCCCTTCTCCTAGTGCCCTCAATCTTTCCCAACATCAGGGTCTTTTCCAAGGATTCTTCTCTTCTCATGAGGTGGCCAAAGTATTGGAGCCTCAGCTTCACGATCTGTCCTTCCAGGGAGCACTCAGGGCTGATTTCCTTAAGAATGGATAGGTTTGATCTTCTTGCAGTCCATGGGACTCTCAAGAGTCTCCTCCAGCACCACAATTCAAAAGCATCAATTCTTCGGCGATCAGCCTTCTTTATGGTCCAGCTCTCACTTCCATACATCACTACTGGGAAAACCATAGCTTTAACTATACGGACCTTTGTTGGCCCCCTTCATGGATCAATGCCTTGTCACGGCGAAGGGACTTGAATAACTCAGAGAAGCTATGAGCTATGCCATGCAGGGCCACCCAAGATGGACAGATCATAGTGGAGAGTTTTGACTAAACGTGATCCACCTGGAGAAGGAACTGGCAAGCCACTCCAGTATCCCTGCCAAGAAAACTCCATGGACAAAGACAACAGGCATATAAAAGTTATGACGCTGGAAGATGAGCCCCTCAGGTTGGAAGGCGTCCAACATGCTACTGAGGAAGAGCGGAGGACAAGTACAAGTAGATTCAGAGCTGATGAAGCGGCTGGGCCAAAGCCGAAAGGACGCTCAGTTGCGGATATGCCTGGAAGCGAAAGGAAAGTCCGATGCTGTAAAGAAAAATATTGCATAGGAACCTGGAATGTAAGAACCATGAATAGAGGTAAGCTGGATGTGGTCAAAAATGAGATGACAAGAATAAATATCGACATCCTGGGCATCAGTGAACTAAAATGGAAGGGAATGGGTGAATTCAGTTCGGGTGACTATCATATCTACTACTGTGGGCAAGAATCCTGTAGAAGAAATGGAGTGGCCCTCATAGTCAACAAAAGAGTGGCAAAAGCTGTAATGGGATGCAATCTCAAAAATGACAGAATGATCTCGATACGAATCCAAGGCAGACCTTTTAACATCACAGTAATCCAAGTTTATGCACCAACTACCGGTGCTGAAGAAAGTGAAATTGACCAGTTCTATGAAGACTTACAACACCTTCTAGAAATGACACCAAAGAAGGATGTTCTTCTCATTACAGGGGATTGGAATGCTAAAGTAGGGAATCAAGAGATAAAAGGAACAACTGGCAAGTTTGGCCTTGGAGTTCAAAACGAAGCAGGGCAAAGGCTAATAGAGTTCTGTCAAGAGAACAAGCTGGTCATCACAAACACTCTTTTCCAACAACACAAGAGACGACTCTACACATGGATATCACCAAATGGGCAGCATCGAAATCAGATTGATTATATTCTCTGCAGCCAAAGATGGAGAAGCTCTATACAGTCAGCAAAAACAAGACCTGGAGCTGACTGTAACTCAGATCATCAGCTTCTTATAGCAAAATTCCAGCTTAAACTGAAGAAAGTAGGAAAAACCACTGGGCCAGTAAGATACAATCTGAATCAAATCCCTTATGAATACACAGTGGAAGTGAGGAACAGGTTTAAGGATTTAGATTTGGTGGACAGAGTGCCTGAAGAACTATGGATGGAGGCTCGTAACATTATACAGGAGGCAGCAACGAAAACCATCCCAAGGAAAAGGAAATGCAAGAAGGCAAAATGGCTGTCCAACGAGGCCTTACGAATAGCGGAGGAGAGGAGGCAAGCAAAATGCAAGGGAGATAGGGAAAGATACAGGAAACTGAATGCAGATTTCCAAAAAATAGCAAGGAGAGATAAGAGGGTCTTCTTAAATGAGCAATGCAAAGAAATAGAGGAAAACAATAGAATGGGGAAAACCAGAGATCTGTTCAAGAAAATTGGAGATATGAAAGGAACATTTCGTACAAAGATTACCATAATCAAGGACAAAAGTGGTAAGGACCTAACAGAAGCAGAAGACATCAAGAAGAGGTGGCAAGAATACACAGAGGAATTATACCAGAAAGATATGGAGGTCTCGTACACCCCAGGTAGTGTGGTTGCTGACCTTGAGCCAGACATCTTGGAGAGTGAAGTCAAATGGGCCTTAGAAAGCACTGCTAATAACAAAACCAGTGGAAGTGATGATATTCCAGCTGAACTATTTAAAATTTTAAAAGATGATGCTGTTAAGGTGCTACACCCAATATGCCAGCAAGTTTGGAAAACTCAGCAATGGCCAGAGGATTGGAGAAGATCAGTCTACATCCCAATTCCAAAGAAGGGCAGTGCCAAAGAATGCTCCAACTACCGCACAATTGCGCTCATTTCACACGCTAGCAAGGTTATGCTTAAAATTCTACAAGGCAGGCTTAGGCAGTATGTGGACCGAGAACTCCCAGAAGTGCAAGCTGGATTTCGAAAGGGCAGAGGAACCAGAGACCAGATAGCAAACATGCGCTGGATTATGGAGAAAGCTAGAGAGTTCCAAGGTGATGTCTCTGCTTTTTAAGATGCTGTCTAGGTTTGTCATTGCTTTTCTCCCAAGAAGCAGGCGTCTTTTAATTTCGTGACTGCTGTCACCATCTGCAGTGATCAAGGAGCCCAAGAAGGTGAAATCTCTCACTGACTCCATTTCTTCCCCTTCTATTTGCCAGGAGGTGATGGGACCAGTGGCCATGATCTTGGTTTTTTTGATGTTGAGCTTCAGACCATATTTTGCGCTCTCCTCTTTCACCCTCATTAAAAGGTTCTTTAATTCCTCCTCACTTTCTGCCATCAAGGTTGTGTCATCTGCATATCTGAGGTTGTTGATATTTCTTCCGGCAATCTTAATTCCGGCTAGGGATTCATCTAGTCCAGCCTTTCGCATGATGAATTCTGCATATAAGTTAAATAAGCAGGGAGACAATATACAACCTTGTCGTACTCCTTTCCCAATTTTGAACCACTCAGTTGTTCCATATCCAGTTCTAACTGTAGCTTCTTGTCCCACATAGAGATTTCTCAGGAGACAGATGAGGTGATCAGGCACTCCCATTTCTTTAAGAACTTGCCATAGTTTGCTGTGGTCGACACAGTCAAAGGCTTTTGCATAGTCAATGAAGCAGAAGTAGACGTTTTTCTGGAAGTAATAGTACCACTGTATTCTGCTCTGGTCAGACCTTACCTGGAGTACTGTGTCCAGTTCTGGGCACCTCAGTGATATGATAGGGAGGTTCCTGCGCCTAAGACCAGGCCTGTCTTTTTTGGTGGGGAGAAGATTGTTGTCCCCAGGTGAATGCTCAGTGTCCCAAGAAGGCTGGTTTTTTTGCGGGGAGCACTCTTCTTTGATTCCTCTCAGGCAGCAAATGTCTTCGGTTCCCCCCCTCCCTGCACATCTGCGCTTCAAAGAGGACCTTGCAATGCAAACATTGGGAGGAGTATTCCCCCCCCCAGCCCTTCTCTACCTTCCTGTCACCCTTCAGACCACCACCCCCAGCCCTGTTTGTTGTAGATGGAAGGGGAGGAGAAAGAAAATAATAAAAACTCCTTCCAGTAGCACCTTGGAGACAAACTCAGTTTGTCATTTGTCTCTAAGGTGCTACTGGAAGGAATTGTTTTTTTATTTTGTTTCGACTCCGCCAGACCAAGACGGCTACCTACCTGTACCTAGAACTAGGGGAGGAGAAGCAGTTTTTCTCTCCCTCCCCAAACCTCCCAATTCTGTGGCCCTTCCTCCTCCTCCTCCTCCTCCTCCTCCTCCTCCTCCTCCTCCTCCTCCTCCTCCTCCTCCTCTTCAGTTTGACACCCCCTGGCCTGCATTTCAGGATCCAGGTGCGAGTCAGGAGGGGGGTCTCCTCCTCATAGCGGGGAGCAAAAAGAGGGGTCCAACTGCCCTCCCCCCTCCTGAGCAAAGGCCAAGTTCAAACACCAGCCCCTATTTTAGAAAGGACCCCTAAGAAGGGCTCTGGGCTCCCCCTGAGGGTTGTCCTCAATTACTGCTCCAAGACCCACAACTCCGGTCTACTCTGCAGGGCTGTTGTAAAGGAGACACCCTACGCCACGTGGGGAAATGGGTGTGAAACTGACTGGATCCCCCTCCTGGCAATGGATTAAAAGAGATGAAGGGGGAATGTCACCTTCGTGCCCCGGAGGACTTTTTGGGAGGTGGGGGGGGGGTCTCTTTCCCTGCCGCCTCCGGGGATCGAACCTGGGAGATTATCAGGGAAGAAACAGGATACTCAGAAATTGTTTGGAAGGAGGAGAATTTGTGTCTTCTGGGAGGGAGGGAGGCGTCACTCATTCCTCCCCCCCCAAAGGGTCAGTGAGCTCCGCTTCCTAGAGAGGCAGGAAAGTTGGGAGGGGGGAGCCAAGGGGAGAGGGGGCCAAGGTTGGAGGGGGAGGGGCCTCTATTCACATTCCCGGAACAGGAGCAGGTCGGCAGAGGAGGAGGAAAAAGAGGTGCAAAATATATCTATATCTATCTATATTGTGGGGGGCGGGAGAGAGATCAAGACGCGCTTTTGCTCCCCCTGAATCTGCAAACAGGGAAACTGGGAAGGGAGGGCAGGATTTGGGGCGGGGGGGGGGCGGGAAGAAGGAAAGTAGGGGAGTTTCCCCTCCCCCTCCCTTCTGTGGATCAGTCGAGCGGGGGAGGGGCTGATTCAGGCCCTGCTGGGATAAAGGAGCCCCTCCCCCAGAGGGAAAGGAAATGGGAGGAGAAGAGCGAGCAAGGGAGGGGGGAGCAGGGAGGACAAAGAGGTAGAGCTGGGGGGGGGAAGGGAGGGAGGAAAGGGGGCGGAGACCCCCCCCCCCAGAACAACTCCCTTCCTGGGCGCTCTCTGCACAGGCCCTGATCCGTGCAATCCAGCTTTAAATCGGGGACCCTCCATTCGCAGGGTTTGCATTGCCCCCTCCGCTTGGGAGTCTAGAGATGCTCAGCTGCCCTGCCCCCCCCGGGCGCTTTTGAGAGAATGAAATGGGAGCCCCCCCCCCCCAAGGGCTGAGACTTGAACTGAGGCACCAGATTCGCGTCTCTCTGCGGGTTCCGGGTTCCCCCTGGCAGGAATCCCTGGGGTGCCGCGATCCTGGCTCCCCTTTGGGTGGAGAATCAGAGAGGGGGAGTCCATGGAAGGGTTAAAGGGGGCGAGAGAGGCCTGGATAGAGACCCCCGTCTCCCTCCTCTCCCTCCTCCCTGCTCATCTAGCGAGGCCCCTCCGGATGGAGAGGTGGGGGCGCTTGGGAGAGATTTGGAAAGAAGGGAGAGCTGGCCAGGGGGGGGGGGGTTGTCTCTGGGCAAAGGGGAGATTGGGGGTGGAGGGAGGAGGGCAGAGGAAGTTGGGGGGCAGAGAGAGGGAGGAATTGTTTTTTTATTTTGTTTCGACTCCGCCAGACCAAGGCGGCTACCTACCTGTACCTCGAACTAGGGGAGGAGAAGCAGTTTTTCTCTCCCTCCCCAAACCTCCCAATTCTGTGGCCCTTCCTCCTCCTCCTCCTCCTCCTCCTCCTCCTCCTCCTCCTCCTCCTCCTCCTCCTCCTCTTCAGTTTGACACCCCCTGGCCTGCATTTCAGGATCCAGGTGCGAGTCAGGAGGGGGGTCTCCTCCTCATAGCGGGGAGCAAAAAGAGGGGTCCAACTGCCCTCCCCCCTCCTGAGCAAAGGCCAAGTTCAAACACCAGCCCCTATTTTAGAAAGGACCCCTAAGAAGGGCTCTGGGCTCCCCCTGAGGGTTGTCCTCAATTACTGCTCCAAGACCCACAACTCCGGTCTACTCTGCAGGGCTGTTGTAAAGGAGACACCCTACGCCACGTGGGGAAATGGGTGTGAAACTGACTGGATCCCCCTCCTGGCAATGGATTAAAAGAGATGAAGGGGGAATGTCACCTTCGTGCCCCGGAGGACTTTTTGAGAGGTGGGGGGGGGGTCTCTTTCCCTGCCGCCTCCGGGGATCGAACCTGGGAGATTATCAGGGAAGAAACAGGATACTCAGAAATTGTTTGGAAGGAGGAGAATTTGTGTCTTCTGGGAGGGAGGGAGGCGTCACTCATTCCTCCCCCCCCCAAAGGGTCAGTGAGCTCCGCTTCCTAGAGAGGCAGGAAAGTTGGGAGGGGGGAGCCAAGGGGAGAGGGGGCCAAGGTTGGAGGGGGAGGGGCCTCTATTCACATTCCCGGAAGAGGAGCAGGTCGGCAGAGGAGGAGGAAAAAGAGGTGCAAAATATATCTATATCTATCTATATTGTGGGGGGCGGGAGAGAGATCAAGACGCGCTTTTGCTCCCCCTGAATCTGCAAACAGGGAAACTGGGAAGGGAGGGCAGGATTTGGGGCGGGGGGGGGGGCGGGAAGAAGGAAAGTAGGGGAGTTTCCCCTCCCCCTCCCTTCTGTGGATCAGTCGAGCGGGGGAGGGGCTGATTCAGGCCCTGCTGGGATAAAGGAGCCCCTCCCCCAGAGGGAAAGGAAATGGGAGGAGAAGAGCGAGCAAGGGAGGGGGGAGCAGGGAGGACAAAGAGGTAGAGCTGGGGGGGGGAAGGGAGGGAGGAAAGGGGGCGGAGACCCCCCCCCCCAGAACAACTCCCTTCCTGGGCGCTCTCTGCACAGGCCCTGATCCGTGCAATCCAGCTTTAAATCGGGGACCCTCCATTCGCAGGGTTTGCATTGCCCCCTCCGCTTGGGAGTCTAGAGATGCTCAGCTGCCCTGCCCCCCCCCCCGGGCGCTTTTGAGAGAATGAAATGGGAGCCCCCCCCCCAAGGGCTGAGACTTGAACTGAGGCACCAGATTCGCGTCTCTCTGCGGGTTCCGGGTTCCCCCTGGCAGGAATCCCTGGGGTGCCGCGATCCTGGCTCCCCTTTGGGTGGAGAATCAGAGAGGGGGAGTCCATGGAAGGGTTAAAGGGGGCGAGAGAGGCCTGGATAGAGACCCCCGTCTCCCTCCTCTCCCTCCTCCCTGCTCATCTAGCGAGGCCCCTCCGGATGGAGAGGTGGGGGCGCTTGGGAGAGATTTGGAAAGAAGGGAGAGCTGGCCAGGGGGGGGGGGTTGTCTCTGGGCAAAGGGGAGATTGGGGGTGGAGGGAGGAGGGCAGAGGAAGTTGGGGGGCAGAGAGAGGGAGGAATTGTTTTTTTATTTTGTTTCGACTCCGCCAGACCAAGGCGGCTACCTACCTGTACCTCGAACTAGGGGAGGAGAAGCAGACTCTTCTCTCCCTCCCCAAACCTCCCAATTCTGTGGCCCTTCCTCCTCCTCCTCCTCCTCCTCCTCCTCCTCCTCCTCCTCCTCCTCCTCTCCAGGCCTTCTCTCTTCCAAAAAGAAGGAGGGAGATCCTTCCTTCCCCTCTGACCTTCCCTCTCTTTCTTTTCTTTTCGAAAAGCTTGTTTCCTCTCTAGGAAGTGGAGCTCATTGATGCAGCGGGAGGAATAAGTGGCAAAAGGGGATTCTCCCCCCCCCCATCCTCCTCCCAGAAAACATAATTTCCCTTCTTTCCAAACCAGCTCTATAATTCCATTTCTTTCCTGAAATCTCCGAAAAGACTCTTCCTCGGGGCACGAAGGTCGCACAGTTTGACACCCCCTGGCCTGCATTTCAGGATCTGGGTGCGAGTCAGGAGGGGGAGCCAAAAGAGGGGTGCAACTGCCCTCCCCCCTCCTGAGCAAAGGCCAAGTTCAAACACCAGCCCCTATTTTAGAAAGGACCCCTAAGAAGGACTCTGGGCTGCCCTTGAGGGTTGTCCTCAATTACTGCTCCAAGACCCACAACTCCGGTCTACTCTGCAGGGCTGTTGTAACAGGGACACCCTACGCCACGTGGGGAAATGGGTGTGAAACTGACTGGATCCCCATCCCCCCCTCTCCTGAGAAGGGATGAAAAGAGAGGGAGGGGGAATGTCACCTTCGTGCCCCGGATGACTTTTTGGGAGAGGGGGGGGTCTCTTTCCCTGCCGCCTCCGGGGATCGAACCTGGGAGATTATCAGGAAAGAAACAGGATATTCAGAGGTTGTTTGGAAGGAAGAGAATTTGTGTCTTCTGGGAGGGAGGCGTCACTCATTCCTCCCCAAAGGTCAGTAAGCTCCGCTTCCTAGAGAGGCAGGGAGGTTGGGAGGGGGAGGGGCCAAGGTGAGAGGGGGAGGGGCCTCTATTCACATTCCTGGAAGAGGAGCAGGTTGGCAGAGGAGAAGGGAAAAAAGGTGATTTATTTATATTATTTATCTGGGGAGCGGGAGAGAGATAAAGATGCGCTTTTCCTCTCCCTGAATCTGCAAACAGGGCAGCTGAGAAGGGAGGGCAGGATTTGGGGCGGGTGTGTGTGAAAGGAAAGTAGGGGAGTTCCCCCTCCCTCTTCTTTCTGTGGATCAGTCGAGCGGGGGAGGGGCTGATATACTCCCTGCTGGGCTAAAGGAGCCCCTCCCCCAGAGGGGGCGCATCCTTGGAGAGCCCCCAGCCTTTTATATTGCAGGAAAGGAAATCGGAATAGAAAAGCGGGAGGGGGGGAGCAGAGAGGACAAAGAGGTAGAGCTGCGGGTTGGGAGGGAGGGGGCAATGAGCGATGAGAGAAAGGGGGCAGAGACACCCCCCCCCAAGAACAACTCCCTTCCTGGGCGCTCTCTGCACAGGCCCCGATCCGTGCCATCCAGCTTTAAATCGGGGACCCTCCATTCGCAGGGTTTGCATTGCCCCCTCCGCTTGGGAGTCAAGAGATGCTCAGCTGCCCTGCCCCCCCCCCGGGCGCTTTTGGGGGAATGAAATGGGTGCCCCCCCAAGGGCTGAGACTTGAACCCAGGCCCCAGTTCCGCGGCTCTCTGCAAGTTCCTGGTTCCCCCTGGCAGGAATCCCTGGGGCGCCGCGATCCTGGCTCCCCTTTGGGTGGAGAAGTGGAGAGAGGGAGTCCATGGAAGGGTTAAAGGGGGCGAGAGAGGCCTGGATAGAGACCCCCCCCCGTCTCCCTCCTCTCCCCCCTCCTTGCTCCGGATGGAGAGGTGGGGGCGCTTGGGAGAGATTTGGAAAGAAGGGTGAGCTTGCCAGGCGGGGCCTCTGGGCAAAGGGGAGACTGGGGGGTGGAGGGCAGAGGAAGTTGGGGGGGCAGAGGGAGGGAGGGAAGGATCCCTGGGGGAGGAATCAAAGCCAGCATGGCAGGAGGTGGAAAAAGAAAGAGAGGGAGACTTGGGGGTCTGCCTGCCTTGACTTCTCCCTCCTGCCCAGGAATCTCCTTTGAGTAGACCAGGGAGAGATCCCTGAACAGGAGGCCTGATCCACCCACCCTCTCCTCCCTTGAAGCTCAGTCCTTGCCCTGCCATAAGTCCCAGGTCAGCTCCTGCATGGGGCGCTGGGGGCTGTTATAGGGAGTCTAACCATGGGGGGAAAGAGGAAAGGGAGGAAGCCCACTTTATGATTTCCGCCCTCTGAGCCTTTTGTCTTGGCAACTGCAGTCAGTGTTTCAAAATGCAAAGACGATTATAGAAATGGTGTAAAGTCTAGACTGTTGTTCAGGCCCCATGGATGTAATGTGTTTCCCTTAGGTCACTTCAAATGTCGGAGATGCAATGTATGTATATATTCTTTACAGGTAAAGGAGTTTTCTGATCAACACTCCCAAGTTTAAGTTCACCATCAAACATTTTAGCAACTGCAATACAAAAAACTGCATATATGCATGGATTTGCCCTTGCCAAAAAATGTACATTGGAAAATGCTCTAGGCCCATCAAACTTAGAATAAGCGAGCACCGTTCCAGAATCCGTAATCACGTTTTGGAGGCACCACTAGTCGAACATTATACTCAATTTAAACACACAGAGGATGACTTCTCATTCTTTGTAATTTGGACATTGCCGCAAACCCACTTTCAGCGAATGGACAATGAGAGACTCCTTCTCCAACAAGAATCCAAATTTATCCATCTCTTCAACACATTACGGTACATCCATGGGGCCTGAACAACAGTCTAGACACCATTTCTATAATCGTCTTTGCATTTTGAAACAACATTGAACGTGACTATGACCCTATGCCTTTAAATTGTCGTGACACATTGAGCTAGCAAGGCAAACATATTTGGTACACTTTGACCTGTGAATCTTTGGTAAGCTACCTCTGTTTATTATAAGTAACATAAATTTGTCTTTAGAAAATTACATGTATTCATGAAATAAGATTATTTTAAGATGGTTTATCATTTAAAGCACAGACAAGCTAACTTTGTACACTATAAGCAATTTAACTCTTTATTTAGAAAACAGAATGTAAGTTTGATGTAAGGTTAGTTACTCACAGATCTACGTTTATGTTCATTTAAACATAGTCTCTGTCTTTACATATGATAAAACTTTGTTTAGGGATCTGAATGAATTTTTATTATAAGGAGAATTATTCTAAGATTCATTTCGAATTTCTCAATATTCCAGCTAACGAATAATAGTCGAAACAGGGCCTTGCCCTGATTTTTACTGGAATTTACCTTTATTTGCCTTCAACATTGGGATTTATTCCCATTTAAACTCCGCATCACATCAATAAAACCTTGTGAAGATTTATTTGAAATCCATCTTCTTTTGGCCTGAGTTCTTGCAATCTTTTATAGTTCGGCATGAGAACACAAAAGAAAATACATATAACCCCAAGCTAAGTGAGCAAACATTTTAAAAAATAAAATAAAATAAAATTCCCCCTTATTTCAGAATCATATATAACCACAGTTTTGACTTCCTGTTAATCCCTAATGCATGAATTATATTTTAAACATGAATGTATTCCCGTTGTTATATATTCCGCTAACTATTTATCTACTACATTCTTACAACACTATGTATCCTTAATATTATTGTCCAACTCATTCTTTCTCCACTGACACTCAAATGCCGGCTATATATTCCCACTATATCAGATCTCACGTCTGTGGGATTTAAGAGATTGGGAAGATTGCTATGGAAATGGGTGGGGTCCCGTGTTTGCCCCTCAAAAGCCTGAATTATTATTATTATTATTATTGCAATTTCAATTGTTGTTGTTATTTATTTATTCAACCTATTAGTTTCTTTCTCTTGTCCAGGGCAGCCCAAAGTGACATACAACATGTTGTTGTTGTTGTTGTTGTTGTTGTTGTTGTTCCCGTTGTTGTTATGTTCCACGGTGACACCCCAAGGTAATAATAATAATAATAATAATAATAATAATAATAATAATTTATTATTTATACCCCGCCCATCTTACTGGGTTTCCCCAGCCATTCTGGGCGGCTTCCAACAGAAGTATTAAAATACAATAATTTATTAAACATTAAAAGCTTCCCTAAACAGGGCTGCCTTCATATGTCCTCTGAAAGTCTGGTAGTTGTTTTTCTCTTTGACATCTGATGGGAGGGCGTTCCACAGGGCGGGTGCCACTACCGAGAAGGCCCTCTGTCTAGATCCCTGCAACTTGGCTTCTCACAGCGAGGGAACCGCCAGAAGGCCCTCGGCACTGGACCTCAGTGTCCGGGCAGAATGATGGGGGTGGAGACACTCCTTCAGGTATACTGGACTGAGGCCATTTAGGGCTTTAAAGGTCAGCACCAACACTTTGAATTGTGTTTGGAAAAGTACTGGGAGCCAATGTACTGTAGGTCTTTCAAGACCGGTGTTATGTGGTCTTGGTGGCCGCTCCCAGTCACCAGTCTAGCTGCCGCATTCTGGATTAATTGTAGTTTCTGGGTCACCTTCAAAGGTAGCCCCACATAGAGCGCATTGCAGTAGTCCAAGCGAGAGATAACTAGAGCATGCACCACTCTGGCAAGACAGTCCGCGGGCAGGTAGGGTCTCAGCCTGCATACCAGATGGAGCTGGTAGACAGCCACCCTGGACACAGAATAAACCTGTGCCTCCATAGACAGCTGTGAGTCCAAAATGACAGAGTAATCTTAGTCCTTTTCTTTCCCACAATCAGTATTCTTCACCTTTAATAGTCACCTTTTCAGCATCACACATATTTTTATATTGTGATCTTCAGATGTTGAGAAATATACAAATTTAATAAATAGTTTCCAGTAGGAGCAAAGGGGGAAGAACAGTGAGAGAGGCTTGGGCTGGGATTCTCCACTAAGATAGGCCAGTGTCAGGAGGCAGGTGCGAGACTTGGCGGCATATAATTATTACCAATAGTAATTGGGGTGGGCGTTTTAATCTGGGATTCCCAGCAGTCAGGCTCCAGCTGCTTTCCTTCTGCATCTCCAGCTCTCTCCATGCAATGATGCAAGGCTGAGAGATGGAGGTCCAACCCCAAGAATATTCTCCTACCTGAGCACTCCTTCAGCCAACCACAAGCACCAAGCCTTGTCACTGGACTTATATATGGGTCTCCCAAAATGGTCGATATGCACCTCCAGAGGCAAAAGGGACTGTGCGGGTGATCGAAACATCTAGAGATCGAAGGGGACAAAATGTGGCCTAAGGGGTGGGGGATTATTGTGCAGAGGATGAAGAACTTCATGATGAACTTAGGACCCTGATGAATAGTGGGCAGGTTCATGGACATAGAGCAGATGCCCTTCCTGTGAGAAACCACTTTATTTAGAAATTAAACCCCACAGTTCAACCGTATTCTAAGATAATGCTTCTGAACTGCATTACCTTTATTTGACATTATTTCATTTGTATTTCCTAAAAACTGGGAACACGGAGGACAAGAGAGATTGCACGAGATTTTAAAATAAGAGCACATGCTGATTGATGTCTGTAATATTCCATTCTTCTCTTCCCAGAAAACAAATAGGAGTTCCTCCCCTCTTCGCCCCCCAAAGCAGGCAATGGAGAAGACAGGCAGAATTCTGGGGGGCCACGTTCAATGGGAATAACGAAGAAAGCATTTAAATACATGGAGTGTGAAAAGAGAGAGGAGAAGCAGTTTGAAAGAATGGAGTGTGAGAAGATCTTCAGTGACAGTGGAACACTAAGAAAACATCAATGGATTCACATGGGGGAGAAACCATTTAAATGCATGGAGTGTGGAAAGAGCTTCAGTCAGAGTGGACACCTTAGAGTTCATCAACGGACTCACACGGGGGAGAAACCATTTAAATGCATGGAGTGTGGAAAGAGCTTCAGTCAGAGTGGACACCTTAGAATTCATCAACGGAGTCACACTGGTGAGAAACCCTTTAAATGCATGGAGTGTGGAAAGAGCTTCAGTAGAAGTCACAGCCTTAATTTACATAATCAAACTCACACAGGGGGAAAACCATTTAAATGCATGGATTGTGGAAAGAGCTTCACTGATAGTGGAACACATAGAAAACAACAGATTCACACTGGGGGGAAACCATTTAAATGCATGGAGTGTGGAAAGAGCTTCAGTCAGAGTGGACACCTTAGAGTTCATCAAAGGACTCACACGGGGGAGAAACCATTTAAATGTATGGAGTGTGGAAAGAGCTTCAATGACAGTGGAAACATTAGAAAACATCAACGGACTCACACTGGGGAAAAACCCTTTAAATGCATGGAGTGTGGAAAGAGCTTCAGTAGAAGTGACAGCCTTAATTTACATAATCAAACTCACACAGGGGAAAAACCATTTAAATGTATGGAGTGTGGAAAGAGCTTCACTTCGAGGGCAATACTTAGAATTCATCAACGGACTCACAAAGGGGAGAAACCATTTAAATGTATGGAGTGTGGAAAGAGCTTCAGTCAGAGTGGAAACCTTAGAATTCACCAATGGACTCACATGGGGGAGAAACCATATAAATGCATGGAGTGTGGAAAGAGCTTCACTTCAAATGAAAAACTTATAATTCATCAGCGGACTCACACAGGGGAGAAACCATTTAAATGTATGGAGTGTGGAAAGAGGTTCAGTCAGAGTGGGAACCTTAATTTACATAATCAAACTCACACAGGGGAAAAACCATTTGAATGTATGGAGTGTGGAAAGAGCTTCACTAAGAGTGAAAACCTTAGAATTCATCAACGGACTCACACAGGGGAGAAACCATTTAAATGTATGGAGTGTGGAAAGAGCTTCAGTCAGAGAGGACACCTTAGAATTCATCAACAGACTCACATGGGGGGAAAACCATTTAAATGTATGGAGTGTGGAAAGAGTTTCACTAAGAGTGGAAACCTTAGAATTCATCAACGGACTCACACTGGGGAGAAACCATTTAAATGCATGGAGTGTGGAAAGAGCTTCAGTCAGAGTGGAGACCTTAGAAGTCATCAACGGACGCACACTGGGGAAAAACCATTTAAATGCATGGAGTGTGGAAAGAGCTTCAGTGAGAGTGGCAGCCTTAATTTACATAATCAAACTCACACAGGGGAAAAACCATTTAAATGCATGGAGTGTGGAAAGAGCTTCCCTTCGAATGGAACACTTAGAATTCATCAACGGACTCACACAGGGGAGAAACCATTTAAATGTATGGAGTGTGGAAAGAGCTTCAGTCAGAGTGGACACCTTAGAATTCATCAACGGACTCACACAGGAGAGAAACCATTTGAATGCATGGAGTGTGGAAAGAGCTTCAGTAGAAGTGACAGCCTTAATTTACATAATCAAACTCACACAGGGGAAAAACCATTTGAATGCATGGAGTGTGGAAAGAGCTTCAGTCAGAGGGGAAATCTTAGAATTCATCAACAGACTCACATGGGGGAAAAACCATTTAAATGTATGGAGTGTGGAAAGAGCTTCACTGAGAGTGGAACACTTAGAAAACATCAACAAACTCATACAGAGGAGAAACCATATGATAGAGAATAGGAAGGGGGGCACCTAAACAAGTTCCCAGTTCATTACCAAGAATGATCCAGATGCCCTCATGGGAGCCCCGTCCCACTCAACAACCCCACTTTGGAGTTACACCAACACCAGCACCCTGGAACCCTGCACGAGTACAAGCCCTGTATAATAAAGGCTGCCTTTCTTTCCATTCCCCACTGTCTTTGACACTACGTTGCCATATTTCTGAATGAACGATACTGTGTACTTGTGTCTCTGAATGAAGTCTTTATTTGAATAGAGAAACGCCTTAACCAATCAGGTCAATGCAATGGCTCTGCAGAGCCCAGCTCAGTTCAGCTCTGCATGCTTGAGTGAGCGCTGAGAGGTGTTGACAGAAGGACAATCGTTGACAGCGCATTGAAACCTTGATCCAATTAGAACTCGCCACAATGTTTCTAGCCCTCCCAGGCTGCGTTAAACTCCAGCGGTTTGTATTAGGAAAACGGGAGCTGCTTAATAAATCATATAAAATCAGTTCCTTGATGGATCTTCACCGTTCCACCACCATTTTGTAGCTCAGGCCTGGATCTTCTAAGGATGCTGGGAACAGCCATAATCCTTCAAGCGGGAGCCCACGTAACCTGGGTGATGTCCTTCTGAGTAATCCATGGTCCATCTGACAGGAATCTCCTGTCGTTCACTTTCCTGTCGTCTCACCCATGCCAGGGGCTACCTGGACCTCATTGTTCTCTCCTGTCAGGTGCTCAAGGATCCACACCCAGTACTTGACCGTACTTGCTTATCAATACTTGGTCCATTATGTGTCGTTACCTGTCATTGCCTTATGCTAATCAGGTTTACCTGTACAGTGGTGCCTCGCTAGACGAATTTAATTAGTTCCACGGGTCTTTTCTTGTAACGAAAAATTCGTCTAGCGAAGCCCATAGGAATGCATTGAATTTTTTTTTGACTTTTTTTGCCCATAGGAACGCATTAATTGAATTTCAATGCATTCCTATGGGAAACCGCGATTCGCTAGACGAATTTTTCATAAAACGAATTCGTCTAGCAAGGCAACCTCTGCTCGAAAAATCCTTTCGTTAAGCGAAAATTTCGTTAAGCAGGGCATTCGTTAAGCGAGGCACCACTGTATGTAAATGTCCCACGTACCTTCCCCTTTCCCTGATGTTTTGATGATGTATGTATGACACTTTTGCAATGCTTTATAGGATGTTGGTGGGAATCTTTAAAAGTCCTTGCAACCCTGTGCTCGGGGGCATTGAACCTGCTGCGCAGTAATAAACCTTGCTGTTTGCTCCGGATTGTGGCTGGATTCCTCCCTTTACACTCCGCAGCGACAGCAGGCCCTTGCCTGACGAGCTGGGCGGCTGAGCAGCCTCGCACCCAGAATTTTGCCCTAACACCATAGAAGTGCTAGGGAATTAGATAGAGGTTCCGTTGTAGTGGATGTCTTCAAACCATCAAAAGACTCAGAGTGTTAAGACCTGTAAGAGTGGAAACCCTACAGGCCATCAAAAGAAGAGAAAGGGTTTGAATAGAAGGAATGTGGAATATACTTTGGTTATTATAGAATGCTTTTCCAAAACATCTACCCACTTCCATGGGGTGGAACCATTTAGAGCGTAGAACCTGTTTCTCTCCTAGTTGACAGGAAATCATTAAATGCATGCGGCATATGTTAACTTCTGTTGTTTGTATATAACATTGTCTGGACATGTATTTAAAGTAATCAAGATAACATTTCTCAATAGTAAGTTGTTGTTGTTGTTTAGTCGTTTAGTCGTGTCCGACTCTTCGTGACCCCATGGACCATAGCACGCCAGGCACTCCTGTCTTGCACTGCCTCCCGTAGTTTGGTCAAACTCATGTTCGTAGCTTCGAGAACACTGTCCAACCATCTTGTCCTCTGTCGTCCCCTTCTCCTAGTGCCCTCAATCTTTCCCAACATCAGGGTCTTTTCCAAGGATTCTTCTCTTCTCATGAGGTGGCCAAAGTATTGGAGCCTCAGCTTCACGATCTGTCCTTCCAGGGAGCACTCAGGGCTGATTTCCTTAAGAATGGATAGGTTTGATCTTCTTGCAGTCCATGGGACTCTCAAGAGTCTCCTCCAGCACCATAATTCATAATTCATAATTCAATAGTAAGTACAATATAATACTTAGTGTACTTTTAGATAGGGAGGGGAAGGGTGTGAGTCTGGAGTGTTGCTTCTGAATGAGGATGGACTGAGAGTGAGCTGGTTTTGGTGTTTGGGGGAGGGAGTTGGAAATGTTTGTTTCTGGGAATGGAGAGTTGCCCAAAGTGGAGCTGAGACTGGGGGGTGTTGCTTTCATTCTTGACATATGCCTGTCAAGCCTCTGCTTAAAGACCTCCAAAGAAGGAGACTCCACCACACTCCTTGGCAGCAAATTCCACTGCCGAACAGCTCTTACTGTCAGGAAGTTCTTCCTAATGTTTAGGTGGAATCGTCTTTCTTGTAGTTTGAATCCATTGCTCCGTGTCCGCTTCTCTGGACCAGCAGAAAACAATATTTCTCCCTTCTCTATATGACATCCTTTGATATATTTGAACATGGCTATCATATCACCCCTTAACCTTCTCCAGACTAAATATACCCAGCTCCCTAAGCCGTTCCTCTTAAGGCATCGTTTCCAGGCCTTTGACCATTTTGGTTGCCCTCCTCTGGACACATTCCAGCTTTGCAGTATCCTTCTTGAACTGTGGTGCCCAGAACTGGACACAGTACTCCAGGTGAGGTCTGACCAGAGCAGAATACAGTGGCCTGACCATTGGTCTTAATATAGACATGGAAGCATGGGAGCGACTGTGGAATAGGGATATAAAATTTACAGCATGGTGTGGATTAAGAGAAAATTATATGAAGCCTTCCGGTTGACCGCCACATCTTTTCCAGTCGAAGGTCTGTTCAGTGGAGCAGACCTCAGCGCTTCAGAGGTGTGGGGGGGGGAACCGCTCCAGCGCAGCAGACCCCCCCTGAAAAGCCTCAAATTGAGCGTTTGGGCGACCAAAAGTCTGGCGGGTGCCATTTGCGGGCTCCCCCTCCCCTGTTCGGCTCTGTTTTGAGCCCCCGAGAGCGAGGAGGTAGAGCCGCGGTGCACAGACAAAGACCATTAACTCTGGCAGTGCGAAGCTGCGAGACTGGGAGACAGCAGCGGCCAATAATTCCAAAGGAAAAAAATATATGCAAAAGCTACAGACCATGAGTAATCTGATCCATTGGATTTAAATTTGTAAAATTTGGCCACGGGAGAAAGATCCAAAAAACAGGAGTCGATCTCTACCCACTGAGGGCCGGGGAGGCAGTAACGTGCCCCAAAGCTGGAAAGAAATTTGGAGTGGTTTAAACCTCCAAGGAAGGGACCTATATTCCCCTCTGAAGGCAGGGTAAAGGGGGGAAGAGCCTTTTTAAATTAAAATCCCTGCAAAAATCTGCAACTGGCTTTAGGAAAAGCCTCCCTTTGCCCTGGAATCGGCACCCCAGGAAAAGCAGCAAGACTCTATTATGATGACATAAAGGAATGGAATGTGTTTACTGTCAAGTGGATGTGAACTGTTGCAAGAATGAGAATAGCTATGTTTCTAATAATAATAATAATAATTTTTTATTTATACCCCGCCCTCCCCAGTGAGAACCGGGCTCAGGGCGGCTGACATCAACAAAGTCACAATAAAACGTAAAAGAAAGAAAAACAATTGATTAAAATGCACATTAAAATACAATTTAGATTTAAAAAGCAATTTTATGGAATTTGCTGTATCGACTAGGGAAGACAAGACCGGGGGGAGGAAGAGGCAGAAATAGATGGGAAAATGTAGATGATATAAAAGGAATGATTAATTGCATGATTTTCTTTTGGATGAGATTTTAGGCTAGGGAAGGAAATATATGATATGTATGTGTGAATTGAGAATTATGTCTAGGATAGTTAAAGAGTTAATGTGTGTGGAATTAGATGGTTGAGCGGCTTTCTGAAGGAGGTGATTAAAAAGTGAAAAAGAAATTAGAAACAAAAGTTTTAGAAATATGAATAGTTTAAAATAATGGTTTATTTGTTTTTTATGATTATGGCTGAAATTATGATACAGTATATGAAAACTGCCAAAGACAAAGATAAATTGAAAATCAAAAGGATGGGGATCAAGGAAGTACACAAAACAATGTTAAGTAAAAGTGAGGATTAAAATATGTGTGTATGTATTTTGTTAAATCCAAATCAAATAAGTGTATTTATATCCAGAATGGATGGCAATCCAAATTTAACACTCTAAATTAACAGAGGAATGCACTGAAAGGGAGGAAGATTGTTCAATTATTTGTTTAATTATTTTATTTCTTTTTTTCTGTTGCAAGCCGCCCAGAGTGGCTGGGGAAACCCAGCCAGATGGGCGGGGTATAAGTAATAAATTGTTATTATTATTATTATTCATTAACATTCTCTAACTCAAGCTTTGTTTCTCAGAGAAGTAACAAGGGCACTCATAAAAAGATTATTTTCTACAACTGTAATAAAGGCAACGGCAAAAGGCAAAGGACCCCTGGACGGTTAAGTCCAGTCTAAGGCGACTATGGGGTTGTGGCGCTCATCTCGCTTTCTGGCTGAGGAAGCCAGCGTTTGCCCACAGTCAGCTTTTTATGTCATGTAGCCAGCAGGACTAAACTGCTTCTGGCGGAACAGAACACCATGACGGAAACCAGAGCAGCACATGGAAACGCCGTTTACCTTCCCGCTGCAGCAGTACCTATTTATCTACTTGCACTGGTGTGCTTTCGAACTGCTAGATTGGCAGGAGCTGGGACCGAGCAACGGGAGCTCACCCCATCACGGGGATTCGAACCGCCGACCTTCTGATTAGAAAGTCCAAGAGGCTCAATGGTTTAAACCTCCATGCCAGCTGCACTCTTGCAGCTGTAATAAGGAGGGACATACAGCCAAGTTTTGCAGAGCTCCAAAGGTGAAGAAATCTTGAAAGGATGTAATCAAACGGCAACCGAGCCAGAAGATACCGTTATCTTGGTCTACAGCAGCTGCGTCTGTCAGATGAGAAGTCAGAAGTGTGGTTGGTTGACTGAGGAACATGTTTGTGTGTCACAATGTAACATTCTTTGGTGGTATGAGAAATTGTAACTATTTTGTGGAGGGTTAAATGTTAATAACTAATGGTAAATCATAATATTGTGAGCCAAAGAATTTATAAAAGAGTCAGCTCCGGAATTACGCAGAAGAAAGAGGGGAAGAAGGTTCACTGTCCCAAGACTCTTATGTTGGCGGAAGTCAAGGGGAGGGGCAGTGCCGGATTCTGCATCGGAACGAGCAGACATGCTTTTACACACCTGTCTCACTGTAAATAGACTGCACTAATAAAAACTGTTTAAAAACCGGCATGCGGAACGTCGTTACTCTAGAGTAGTCGCAAGAACCCCTGACAAAAAGAGTCAACCGACCCGGGACAACTTCCGTGCATATAAATACCACGCGGTGAAGCCGACATTTAAGAAGGCCTGGTTAGTTCAGACCAGCCTGGTCATTATTTAAAAAGGCATAACTGGAAGAAGAATATTCACAGAGTAAACAGTTGATATCCCTCCATTTGGGGTTCACTGTGGGCATGTTAGCATTCCAGACACTTGCCGAGCTCCATCAATATATTGGTGGTTGTGAGGGACAGGGGATATCGCGAAGTCCCTCCCCTCCTGAGTTCAAGCCCATCCCCGAGCACAGGGGAAAGCAGAGGGAGTTCCGATTCCAGTGGGGAAGCAGGAAGTCGTGTCCGAGGCTCAGGCAAGGTAGCGGAGCCAGGGTCCCAGGTGGGACAGGAAGGGGCAAATAAGGGGGGGAGACCCATCCCCCCAACTCCGGAATTACGCAGAAAGAGGAGGGGAAAGAGGATGGGTCTGCCAAAGCTTTTGTGTTGGAGAAAGACGCGCCAAAAGCCATTCGGAGGTTCTGAAACCGAATGACCACATCGCTCCGTGTAAATAGCAATGACTTCAGCACTGTAAATACGCAGTACCAATAAAAGAATAAAATGCAGAGCTGTGTAGCGTCGTTACTCTGAAGTAGCCTGCTCCGGCCACTGTGACAGCAACCTCCGAATCTTTTTTGGGGGCTACTTTGGAGTTGCCGGGATGAGTGTGTCAGAGGCGGAGAAATTGCGGCAGATCGCGGAGAAAGCCCAGCAAGACCTGCAGCAGCTGGCGCAGCAGGCGCAGGGGGAATTAAAGGCAGCTAAAGAAGAAACCAAGAAGGTCCAGGACGACCGGCTACAACTTGCGGAACAGGTGAGAGCACTTCAGGAAAGAGAGCAGCAATTAAGGGCGGTGGCGGTAGACCTCCAAAACAAGCTGGATGCAGAGAAAAACAAGGCGGGAGGGGCCCCCCAAGTCCAAGTGCTGCCAGGAAGGAGAGCCGGGACCCTAGTAAGCAAGTTCAATGGAGACCCGAGGGAATATCCTGGCTTTGAGACTGAGATCGTGTATGCTCTTGAGCTGCACCATGATGAGTTCCCTGATGATGAGCACAGGGTAGCGTTTATTGTGGAGCACCTTACCGGGGCAGCCAGGGAGTGGCTAAGACCGTTAATCGCAACAAAGAATCCTTGCATGAAGAATGTCAAACTATTTCTAGAGGCTTTAACAACTATGTACGCGTCCGATAGTCATATGGACCAGACTAAGGAGGAACTGCATAATTTACGCCAAGGAAAAATGACAGTTCGCGAATATTGGGCGAAATTCACCATGCTGGTGCACAGACTGGGGTGGGAACTGAATTCGCCTCCTATGCAAGCGGCGTTCTACTTGGGGTTGCATGAGGATGTGAAAGATGAGCTCTCGAGAGGTCCAAAGCCCAGTAATATGGATCAGCTGAGCAAAGCGGCTCTGGCGGTGGGGGTGAGACAGGAATCCCGGTGGAACGACAAGCAAGTAACGCGCGCAAAGCGGGCTTGGTTCCCACGGTCGCAGGAGAAGCCACTCCCCCAACAGCCCTTCCAAGCCACGCCTGGGGCCAGCCAAGACCAGGAACCCATGCAAATTGATAGCGCGTGCGCGCGGGCTTTTCAAACCCCAGCAGCGCCAAGACGCAAGGAGGGAAGGGGCGGGAACTGCTTCCTCTGCAACTCCCCCCAGCATCTCGTCAGAGACTGCCCACATCGCAGAGAATGGCAAGGAAAGGCGGGAACGGTTGTGCCCTCCCCCACTGACGCAGCACCACAGCAGGGAAACGGGAAAGCCTGGCTGCAGGAGACAAGGGGCAGCAGCCAGGCACAGTCAGCAGACAACAGCCCCAGCCCGCCCACCCGCACAGCGAGGAGCAGAGCCAGCCCACCCCTCCCAGAGCAGGAGTGGTTCTAGAAGTCACGCTAACGCTCCCAAATGGCTATCCCCTGACGGTCCTCGCCTTAATTGACAGTGGTGCCTCAGCCAACTTCTTCTCGAGAAACTTTGCAGAAGAGCACCAGATCCAGCTTCTGCAGCTGGATTTTCCCCTGCACGTAGCCACCATTGACGGCAGGGAGTTGCTGGGGGGGGGGGCCATCACTCATCAAACCCCCCCCCCCATGAGGATGACGGTGGGCCGACACTCAGAGACACTGGCATTCAACGTCACCACCATCTCAGACCCCCCCATCGTCTTGGGCATGAGCTGGCTGGCGCGCCACGACCCCTCCATCAGTTGGCACCAGAGATGCATCACGTTTGGGTCGGACTTTTGTCTAGAACATTGCATGCAGCACCAACCAGGGGAGGGGCCTCCGATAGCCACGGTGGCCACCATGCACGTCAAAGGGGGTGAGGCGATACCCAAGCCGTACTGGGACCTGCAGGAGGTCTTCAGCGAAGCGGAGTCCGACCACCTACCCCCACACAGGCCTTTTGACTGCCAGATCAACCTGGTGCCAGGGGCAACTATACCCCCAGCCAAGCTGTACGCCATGTCAGATCAGGAACTGGAGGATCTGCGTGCTTTCATCGACAAGAACCTCAAGCGGGGGTTCATCAGAGAAAGCAAGGCAGCAGGGGGCAGCCCGGTCTTCTGGGTGGACAAGAAAGACACGCAACAGCGCCGTCTTGTGGTGGATTTCATAGAATCATAGAATCATAGAATCATAGAGTTGGAAGAGACCACAAGGGCCATCCAGTCCAACCCCCTGCCAAGCAGGAAACACCATCAAAGCATTCCTGACAGATGGCTGTCAAGCCTCTGCTTAAAGACCTCCAAAGAAGGAGACTCCACCACACTCCTTGGCAGCAAATTCCACTGCCGAACAGCTCTTACTGTCAGGAAGTTCTTCCTAATGTTTAGGTGGAATTTTCTTTCTTGTAGTTTGAATCCGTTGCTCCGTGTCCGCTTCTCTGGAGCAGCAGAAAACAACCTTTCTCCCTCCTTTATATGACATCCTTTTATATATTTGAACATGGTTATCATATCACCCCTTAACCTTCTCTTCTCCAGGCTAAACATACCCAGCTCCCTAAGCCGTTCCTCATAAGGCATCGTTTCCAGGCCTTTGACCATTTTGGTTGCCCTCTTCTGGACACGTTCCAGCTTATCAGTATCCTTCTTGAACTGTGGTGCCCAGAACTGGACACAATACTCCAGGTGAGGTCTGACCAGAGCAGAATACAGTGGTACTATTACTTCCCTTGATCTAGATGCTATACTCCTATTGATGCAGCCCAGAATTGCATTGGCTTTTTTAGCTGCTGCATCACACTGCTGACTCATGTCAAGTTTGTGGTCAACCAAAACTCCTAGATCCTTTTCACATGTACTGCTCTCAAGCCAGGTGTCTCCCATCCTGTATTTGTGCCTTTCATTTTTTTTGCCCAAGTGTAGTACTTTACATTTCTCCTTGTTAAAATTCATCTTGTTTGCTTTGGCCCAGTTGTCTAATCTGTTAAGGTCATTCTGAAGTGTGATCCTGTCCTCTGGGGTGTTAGCCACCCCTCCCAACTTGGTGTCATCTGCAAACTTGCTCAGGATTCCCTCAAGCCCATCATCCAAGTCATTGATAAAGATGTTGAACAAGACTGGGCCCAAGACAGAACCCTGTGGCACCCCACTAGTCACTACTCTCCAGGATGAGGAGGAGCCATTGATGAGCACCCTTTGGGTTCGGTCAGTAATCCAGCTACAAATCCACTGAATGGTAGCATTGTCTAGCCCACATTTTACCAGCTTCTTTACAAGAATATCATGGGGCACCTTGTCAAAGGCCTTGCTGAAATCAAGATAGGCTACATCCACAGCGTTCCCTTCATCTACCAGGCTTGTAATTCTGTCAAAAAATGAGATCAGATTAGTCTGACATGACTTATTTTTCAGGAACCCATGCTGACTTTTAGTGATCACAGAGTTTCTTTCTAGGTGCTCACAGACTGTTTGCTTAATGATCTGCTCTAGAATCTTTCCTGGTATTGATGTCAGGCTGACTGGGCGGTAATTGTTTGGGTCCTCTCTTTTCCCCTTTTTGAAAATAGGGACAACATTTGCCCTCCTCCAGTCTGCTGGAACTTCGCCTGTTCTCCAGGAATTTTCAAAGATTATTGCCAGTGGTTCTGAAATCACCTCTGCCAGTTCTTTTAATACTCTTGGATGTAGTTCATCTGGCCCTGGAGACTTGAATACATCTAAACTAGCCAAGTATTCTTGTACTACCTCCTTACTTATTCTGGGCTGTGTTTCCCCTGCTGAATCATCTGCTCCATATTCTTCAGGTCGGGCATTGTTTTCTTTCTTGGAGAAGACTGAGGCAAAGAAGGCATTGAGGAGTTCTGCCCTTTCTCTGTCCCCTGTTTGCATTTCACCATCTTCTCCTCTGAGTGACCCCACTGTTTCCTTGTTTTTCCTTTTGCTACGGACATACCCATAAAAGCCCTTTTTGTTGCTTTTAACCTCTCTGGCGAGCCTGAGTTCATTCTGTGCTTTAGCTTTTCTGACTTTGTCTCTACACGTGCTGGCTATATGTTTGAATTCCTCTCTGGAGATTTCCCCCCTTTTCTATTTTTTGTACATATCCCTTTTAAATCTTAACTCAGTCAAAAGTTCTTTAGATAGCCAGCCTGGCTTCTTTAGGCACCTTCCATGTTTCCGTCTCATTGGTATTGCCTGAAGTTGTGCTTTTAATATCTCCCTTTTAACAAACTCCCAACCATCATGAACTCCCTTCCCTTTTAGTATTACTGTCCATGGGATTTCACCCAGCGTTTCCCTAAGTTTTCTGAAGTCGGCTTTCTTAAAGTCTAGAATTTGGACCTTAGTATGCTTGGTTGCTCCTTTCCGCTGGATAATAAACTCCAGAAGAGCATGGTCACTCCCACCTAATGATCCTGCCACTTCTACCCCACTAACCAAGTCATCACTATTGGTTAGGACCAGATCTAAAATGGCTGATCCTCTTGTTGCTTCTCCCACTTTCTGGACAATGAAGTTGTCTGCAAGGCCAGTGAGGAATCTGTTCGACCTTATGCTCTTGGCTGAGTTTGACATCCAACAAATATCAGGATAGTTGAAATCCCCCATTACTACTATCTCACTTCCTTTGGAATGCTTGGCCATCTGTTCCAGGAAGGCATCATCTGTGTCCTCAGTTTGGCTTGGGGATCTATAGTAAACTCCCACAATGAGATCACTGTTGTTTTTCTCTCCCTTAATTTTGACCCAGATACTCTCAATTTGGCTTTGAAGTTTTAAATCCTGGATCTCTTCACAGGTATACATATCCCTAACATATAAAGCTACTCCTCCTCCTTTCCTGTTTGGTCTATTTCTCTTAAATAGATTGTATCCCTCTATTACTACATTCCAGTCATGAGACTCATCCCACCAGGTTTCAGTGATGCCTATTATGTCATATTTAGTTTGCTGTACCAAGAGCTCAAGTTCATCTTGTTTATTTCCCATGCTCTGTGCATTAGTATACAGACATTGAAGACCGTTGATCATTCCCCCATGTCTCTTATTTAAGGATATTTTCGTCCCACCACTAGGTCTGCATGCTGCTTGCTCCATTTGGTCCTTGACATTTGGATGATCATCTTCAGCATTTGATAGACTCCTACCTTCAGGACCACTGTCTCCCTCCCCCACATAAGTCAGTTTAAAGCCCTCCTGATGAGGTTTTTGAGTTTTGTGGCAAAAACATTCCTCCCAACTTTTGTGAGGTGCAGTCCATCACTTGCCAGAAGTCCATCTTCAAGAAACTGCAGACCGTGATCTAGGAATCCAAACCGTTCCTGTTTGCACCATTTGCGAAGCCAGTTGTTCACTTCCCCTATTTTTCCCTCTCTCCCTGGGCCATGTCGTTCAACTGGGAGGACAGAAGAGATGACAATTTGTGCATCTAATTGCTTCAACTTCCTGCCCAGAGCCTCATAATCATTTTTGATCTTCTGTAAGCTATGGCTTGCAGTGTCATTGGTTCCCACATGCACCAAAAGGAAGGGGTATTTGTCGGTGGGTTTTATGATTCCTTGCAGCCGTTCTGTTACATCTTTGATCTTGGCCCCAGGTAGACAGCACACCTCTCGAGACATCTTGTCAGGCCCACAGATCACTGCTTCTGTACCCCTCAGTAGGGAATCCCCAATCACCACTACACGCCTCTTCATAGGCTTGGTTGGGATTCTTCTATGTGCTGTCCCTTCCAAGGTTACCTGCATATTTCCAGAGGACTGACTTGGTTGCTCGTCTTCATATTCCTCATCAACTGTGATGAGGGAAAGATCCTCAGGTGGAGTCTGTTCCTCGTCTTCCATGAGCACTTCAAAACGGTTGTGTAATTCTAAGCACTCAGAGCGATCCCTGGGCCTTCTACTTCTATGAGTCACGTTCCTCCATACATCTGGCTGCTGTGTTGGGGAACTGACCTCCTCCTCAGGGAGATCCCCTGTCTCCTCCTTGGTGCAGACAGTGTGCTCTGCTGCATCCAAGAAAAGCTCCAGCTCTTTAATTCTCTGGAGCGTAGATACACGCCCCTGAAGCTGCTGCACCTTCTCTTCCAGAAGGGCAACCTTGTTTTCTAGTAGGGCAACCAACTTGCAATTGTTGCAGGTGTAGCTACCCACATCCTTTGGCAAGAAAACAAACATTGCACAGGAATTGCAGGTGACAATGGTTGTTCCCTCCACCTCCATCTTGAAAACCTTGAGGTCAAGGGGGAAAGAGGAAGAGGCCTAGGTCCCCCCTAACAAACGTATGAGACTTGCTGCCCTAGGTCAAAAAGATGGGTCAAACTGCGCACTCCAAGCTCTGACTAGCTCCGCCCACAGCTAATCACCTGAACTTCCTGACTCACACTTCTAGGTGAAAGGTCACAGCCAGAAACAAACAAGGTCACAGCCAGAAACAAACACCCACACAAGCCTGGACAGTCACCCAAATCCAAGAGGCAGCAGCCCTAGAAAACCAGCACAAGCACACAAACAAGTAAGAAAACAAATAAGCACACAAACTTACTCACACACAGCCCCAAAAGACAAAACCACAAAACCTACAGAGTGTCTCCCAAGCTCAGCTCACCTTCTGCTCCTTCCTCAGTCGCTGCACTCCTTTCAGACGACTGAATTCAGTGACAGAGCCAGTGGCTTTCCCCATGCCCAGAGTGGATGATCTCCTGACAGCGGCACGCAGGGGCAAGATTTTCACCAAGCTAGACCTAAGGGGGGCGTACAACTTGATCAGGATCCGGGAAGGCGATGAATGGAAAACCACGATGTTCACGCCTCTGGGCTCTTTTGAATATCTGGTGATGCCCTTCGGGTTGCAAGGGGGCTCAGCATGCTTCCAGGCCTTCATGCACCACGTCCTGGCGTCCCTCCTCTTCAAGAACTGCTTGGTCTTCCTAGATGACATCCTTATCTATTCCAATGACCCAGTGCAGCATGTGAAGGATGTCAGGGAGGTGTTGCAGCGCCTGAAGGAGAACCACCTGTATGTGAAGCTGGAGAAGTGCAAGTTTCACACCAAAGAGGTGGACTTCCTGGGCTACAAGCTGTCAGACAAGGGGCTGGCGATGGACAAGGACAAGGTGCAGGCCATCCTGGACTGGCACAGCCCCAGGACGCGCAAAGATGCCCAACGCCTACTAGGTATTCGCTTCAGACCAGCACCTGTTCCACGTGGTGCAGGATGCGCCCCTACGCCTGGAGACAGATGCTTCAGACAAGGCTTTGGGAGCGATTCTGTTGCAACTGGACGCCAACAGAGAGTGGAGACCCTGTGCCTTCTTCTCCAGGAAGCTGACCCAGCCAGAACGCAACTACACAGTGTTTGATAGGGAACTTCTCGCGATCCACGCTGCGTTCCAGCACTGGCGACACTTCCTGGTGGGCGCCAAGCACCCCATCCAGGTGTGCACAGACCACAAGAACCTGGAGTTCTGGAGAACTGCCAGGGTGCTCAACCAGCGGCAGATACGGTGGGCAGAGTTCTTCTCGAACTTCAACTTCTCCATCCACTACATCCCGGGGGAGCAGAATGTCAGGGCGGATGCCCTGTCCCGCAAGCCAGAGTACATGGAGGAGGAGTCGCCACCAGCACCCAGGCACATTTCCCCCCCATCAGCATGGTCCTGCGGAGCAGCAGTGGTGAGCGAGGCAGAACTCACAGCACTGACAGCAGCGGATGAATTTTCCACCCGCATCTTCAGAGAACTGAGAGGGGGGAGGGAGCAGGCAAAAGACTTCACAGACCGCAGGGGGCTGCTTTTCTACAAGGATGCACTGTACCTGCCCACCACCCAGCTTAGACGTAAGGTCCTCAAGCAGATGCACGACAACCCAACGGCGGGTCATTTTGGAAGGGACAAAACCGCTCACCTAGTCATGAGACACTTCTGGTGGCCAGGGGTGCGGGAAGATGTTAGAGACTATGTACGGGGCTGTGACACCTGCCAACGAGCAAAGGTGGTCAGAGCAGCACCAGCAGGGTTGCTGGAGCCATTAGCCACCCCGCACAGGCCGTGGGAAGTAGTGTCCATGGACTTCATCACAGACCTGCCGTCGTCCAGGGGCAAGACCGCAGTGTTGGTGGTGGTGGACCTTATGTCCAAAATGTGCCATTTTATACCGTGTGCCAGGGCGGTCTCTGCAGAAGAGACAGCCAAACTGTTTGTTGACCACGTATTCAGATTGCATGGATTACCTTTAAGAGTTATTTCGGATAGAGGCCGCCAATTTGTTTCCAGGTTCTGGAGGCGGCTCATGAACCTCCTGCAGGTGGAGGTTAGCTTGTCGACGGCTCGGCACCCGCAGACCAATGGACAGGCGGAGAGGGTCAACGCCATTCTGCAGCAGTACCTGAGATGCTACGTAAGCCAGAGGCAAACGGACTGGGTGGATCGCCTGCCACTGGCAGAATTTGCCTACAACAATGCGGTGCACATCTCCACAGGGGTGTCGCCCTTTAAGGCCAACTACGGGCGCGACCTCAGATCTTTCACGGAGAGGGGTGGGGGGCCTGGAGTACCTCATGGCATGGGAGGATGCTCCACCATCACAGAATGAATGGGTCCCAGCCACTCAGATACAGGAGGAATTCCTGGTAGAAGAATTTCAAGCCCTCTTTCCCCACAGACCCAAGCCCTGGCACATGGAAAGGGAGGGGGAGGGGGAGGAAGCACGGGAGAGCAGTTCACCATGGCGCTGGGAAGCGGAGTTTGAGGAACCAGAGGACGAGGTATGGGCGTCACCGAGATCCACCCAGTCAGAGGAAGAAGCAGATTGGCAGAACATTTTTACCCCCACCAGCTCTGACGCCACGGACTTTTTGGGATTCCAGTCCTCCCAGGCGGAAGGGGGGGGCTCGCAGGACTGGGGGGAGGTGTTCACACCAACGGGCTCGGAAAGTACTGAGTTCTTAGGCTTCCAGTCGTCACCGACACCTGGGGGGGACCTGGGGAGGGGAGAAGGAGAGCTTGGGAGGGGGGTGGATGTGAGGGACAGGGGAGGAAGCAGGAAGTCGTGTCCGAGGCTCAGGCAAGGTAGAGGAGCCAGGGTACCAGGTGGGACAGGAAGGGGCAAATAAGGGGGGGAGACCCATCCCCCCAACTCCGGAATTACGCAGAAAGAGGAGGGGAAAGAGGATGGGTCTGCCAAAGCTTTTGTGTTGGAGAAAGACGCGCCAAAAGCCATTCGGAGGTTCTGAAACCGAATGACCACATCGCTCCGTGTAAATAGCAATGACTTCAGCACTGTAAATACGCAGCACCAATAAAAGAATAAAATGCAGAGCTGTGTAGCGTCGTTACTCTGAAGTAGCCTGCTCCGGCCACTGTGATAGCGGTTCATCACATAGAGCTACGCATGGAATTTCAAAACAGATATTGTGATCCAGCAGGGAGCCTTACTGAGAGAGTCCAGGATCCCACGATACTCCTCCATGACTTCCTTATGCAGAGCTCTCTGGTCAGGATCCAGCAACACCCGTTCCTCGTCTGAGAAACGAACAGCGACATCTTCAAAGCACACTGGAGCCTAAAAGAAAGAGGGAAATGTCCTCCTCTTAGACAACATAAAGATGATCTCGCCTGAATTTCTAACATGCTTAAATCTTTAACGAGAGCTCAACAATTTTTACTTTCTGGAATATGGGAAGCTTAGCTTAGAAGCTTATATTAACATTAA
Organism: Zootoca vivipara; assembly: GCF_963506605.1. Taxonomy (NCBI): domain Eukaryota; kingdom Metazoa; phylum Chordata; class Lepidosauria; order Squamata; family Lacertidae; genus Zootoca; species Zootoca vivipara. Next base: position 903,553 of record NC_083277.1, read on the forward strand.
GTGTTAAATATATGAAGAAAGTGACAAACTCTGATAAATAATTCTAGCGCCATTTCAGCCTTTGTGAGGAGCCACTTTGACAGAAGCCAAGAAAGAGAGATTTGTTCGGCTCCAAGGCAAACTGGCTGCCCCACCCCTCGGCCTCTTTCCCCACACGTTTCCATCCCCCTACCTGATCTGGTTCCACAGCCGCTGCTTCCCCTTCACCACCATGAAAAGAGGGAGGAGGAGGTCTTGATGCCATTGTTCCCTCACCTGCAAGAGACAAAGGGAAGTGGGAAACCCAGAACATCGGCTTCTCTCTGCAGTTCAGCTGTGCATCTCAAACTGTAGACGAGCCTCAGAAAAAAAGTCTCACCTGCTAAACATGTTTCAACACTTTAACCCATATTTTATTTGTGTAAAAATACTGTCTCTGCTCCTCTGGGCTCTTGTTTCCATATGAGCTCCTTCTTCCTTACCCAGTGGTCTCTCTCTGGTGTCCAACAGAGTCCTCTCTGCCAGAGGGGAATCGGGACCCATTTCTACAAGCAGATTCTTTCCCTGAAAGAGCAACACAGATTCAAAACAGAGAATGAGGGATTAGAAAACAACAACTTGAGGGGTATCAGATCTCATTCCATGGATCCTATTTATAAAGGGATGGGACATTAGTACCGCATTTTGGGATACTCTCCCTCTTGTTTGGAAGTCCTTGGGAGTTTCCAGAGGAAAGTCTCTCTCACCTGCTTTCTCTCTTCCTGCTTCCTCTCCTCTGCCTGACTCAGGAGGAAACCTTCAGCCAGAGCCACCGCCTGGGAACTGGTCTCTGCTCCACATTCCATCACCCAGCTCTCTATCTCCGGGGGAAGGACAGCCAGGAACTGCTCCAAGATCACCAGGTCCAGCATCTCAGCTTTCGTGTGCCTTTCTGGCTTCAGCCACTGACGGAAAAGGCGGTAGAGTCGGCTGCAAACCTCTCGGGGTCCTTCGGCCTCCTGGTAGCAGAACTGCCTGAACTGTTGGCTCTGCACATCGGAGCAAAGAGTGTCTTCCTCACCCAGGATCCTTTGCATGGGGTTTTCCCAGAATCCCCCACTTTTCTCAGTTTGGATGGCATGGCTTCTTCCCGCTTCAGGGCCAGCTGAGTCTTGCTCCTCCATCTGGGCTCTCAGGAAGCCTCCAAGAGATCGGAGGGAATCCCTTGGTCTTCTGCCAGGTTCTGTCTGTGCGAATCAGAGGTGCCAGCAAATCCTACAAAAGCAAATGTGTTGCTCTGTTGTAAAATTGAAACACCATCAGGAGAAGTAAAACATTCCCTGAAAAACCTACATGCTCAGAAAATTGAACTAACTACTGGCCAGCTGCTAACCCCCCTTTTCTGAGCAAAATTCTAGATTCTTTTTTTTTTTGGGGGGGGGGGGGTAACGGACCAGATGCAGGTGCTCTTAGAGGAAACCGATTCCCTTGAAACCCTGTATGATGACCCTGTATGATGACCTCTGTCCAGAGAGACACATAATGGGAAACATGGCCTTGTTAATTCCCCTCAACCTCTCTGTCCCAGTTAGGGGTGGGTGACTCCCCTTTGCGCTGGTCCTGGTCCTACTGGGATGGGCATTCCCAGAGGGGGTTGCTTGGGGGGGCTTTTCAGCTATGGGGAGCCTTTAATGTGGGGTTGTTCAACATCTGTATGAAACCTCGTGAAGAGGAGGAATACTCTCCCCTCCTCAACTCTTTATGGAGAGCCCAGGGCAGGATCCCCAAACGAAGGCCCGGGGGCCGGATGTGGCCCAATCGCCTTCTACATCCGGCCCACGGATGGTCCAGGAATCAGCATCAGCATGTTTTTACATGAGTAGAATATGTCATTTTATTTAAAATGCACCTCTGGGTTATTTGTGGGGCATAGAAATTGCCTTAGGCTGAATAGGCTTCCTCGCAAGAAAAGGGGAAACTTGGCAGCTATGGCCAAGCGGCGCCCGGGGGCCAAGCAAGAAGAGCGGGGCAGAGCCCTGGCCCCCTCCCTGGATGGTCTGCACCCAGATTGGGGGGGTGCCCCATGCATGATCTGCACCCTCCCCCCCTGCAGGCAGCCCTGGGACCCCCACCTCCCCATTGCACCCGGAGGGAAAGGGAGGCCAGACTCACCCCCAGGCAGAGAGAGGGAGACGGAAGCAGGGAGGGGCCTGGGCGAGTGAGGACCTCCCCCCCCCGCACCTCCACTTCCTGTCCTCTCTAGGAATCCAGCTCTGTTCCTTTTAATCCTTGGCAAGCCGAGCACCGCTCTCTCCTTCCTCCTCGGGAGGAGGAATCACGTGCATCTCCACCCCCCCCCCAAGAGATGCTCCATTTGGCAGACCCTCTTCAGCCCCCCCCTAGAAGCAGAGCGTAGGAGAGTCTGGAGGGGATCCCGAGGGTCATCTAGTCCACCCCCTTGCCAGGCAGGAATCCCAGCTCAAGCATCCCTGACGGAGGGACCCTCAACCTCTGCATAAACCTCCCCCCCCCATGTCCTCGTTGTTTTCTTCCAGGTCGCCTTGGGTCTGGAGGGAGACGCAGAGGCAGAGAGGGAAGGGAGAGGGGGGGCATTGAACTGTGGTGCCCAGAACTGGACACAGTACTCCAGGTGAGGTCTGACCAGAACAGAATACAGTGGTACTATTACTTCCTTGATCTAGATGCTATACTCCTATTGATGCAGCCCAGAATTGCATTGGCTTTTTGAGCTGCTGCACCACACTGCTGACTCATGTCAAGTTTGTGGTCTACCAAGACTCCTAGATCCTTTTCACATGTACTGCTCTCAAGCCAGGCGTCACCCATCCTGTATTTGTGCCTTTCATTTTTTTTGCCCAGGTGTAGTACCTTACATTTCTCCTTGTTAAAATTCATCTTGTTTGCTTTGGCCCAGTTGTCTAATCTGTTAAGGTCATTTTGAAGTGTGATCTTGTCCTCTGGGGTATTAGCCACCCCTCCCAATTTGGTGTCATCTGCAAACATGCTCTGGATGCCCTCAAGCCCATCATCCAAGTCATTGATAAAGATGTTGAACAAGACTGGGCCCAAGACAGAACCCTGTGGCACCCCACTAGTCACTACTCTCCAGGATGAAGAGGAGCCATTGATGAGCACCCTTTGGGTTCGGTCAGCCAGCCAGTTACAAATCCACTGAATGGTAGTAGCATTGTCTAGCCCGCATTTTACAGCTTCTTTACAAGAATATCATGAGGCACCTTGTCAAAGGTTTACTTACAATCATCCTGAGATACAGCTCAACTCAAGAGGTAGACTGGCTTAGATAAAAGTAGTATATCACTTATAGGAAGTGAGACTCCATTTCATTTCTCTCGCAGCTGTTGCTTCCTTGAAGTGTGTGGTCCAAGAGAGGGAAATGGCTGCTGGCCAGTGAATTTATCTGGCGCCTTTCCTATCTCTCTTTTTTTTTAAGGAAACCGGTTTTACTCCCATTTGGTGCATATATCCCTACTAATATCCACTGTTCTCCTTCCACTTTTATTTCCACCATCACTATTCTCCCTTCTTTGTCTCTCCATACTACGGTAGTTATGGCTCCTATTTTTCTTTTACATAAACCACCACTCCTCTCTTCTTTTTCTCACCTGCCGCTATGAATTCCTTCCCTAATTTACTATTTTCTAATATTCTTTCATGTTTTTTATTAATATGAGTTTCCTGTAAGCAAATTATATCCCCATTTGATTTTTTAAATATATGCCCCATCTTATTTCTCTTTTTTTTTTATTAAAACCATTTGCATTCCACAATATAATTTTCAATTTCATTTCATTTTGTTTTATTAGCACTTTATTTAGAAAGGTTTTAAAAATCCACCACAATAGAAAAAACAAAAAACAAAAATTCCCAACAAAAGTTAGAAAAATTATAATAATTGAAGCTTTTTTTCAGGGGAGAACTCTTTCTCTATTCTATTTCTTTAGAAGCGATATACATTTAATTCCTTTCCCCTTTGCGATTTTATTAACAGTTCATTTTACACAAACAAAAGTTAGAACTCTATGTCTCTTCTTCGTCATCATCTTCTTTCTTCTCCTCTTCTTCTTCCGTGCTCTCATCGTTCTCCTCTTCTTCTATTGGTCTGACTTTTTCACCCCCCCAGTTCCTGCCAATACTTCCTCCAAAACAGATCTGCCTCTCCCACATTTTCAAACTTCCTTCGTTTCCCTTTATAAAATAAGGATAAGCCTTCTGGATACTCCCACCAAAAGGCGTTTTTTCCCCATTTTGAATGTGTTTGTTTAAAAATTGTATTTTTGTCTCTTTCGGATCAGTCTTGGTGGAATCTCTTTTAATATGACTGTCTCTACTCCTTCTATCTTCAATTTCTTTTTTCCTATTGTTTGTAATATCTTTTCCACCAGCCAACTAGTGGTAAACGTCACTAAGCAGTCCCCAGGCCAGTTGTTCGCTTTGGCTTTCCTTGAATTCACCCTAAAGGCCTTCTCCATTCTTTCCTCTATTCCCTCTAGTTCCACCTCCAACCATTTTGCCAACTCTTCCACTACCCGTTTTTCTACATCTTCGTTCTCTGTTTCTGGTATATTCCGGAAAAAAATTCTCTTTCTTTATTTCTTTCTTTTCTTTGTTTTTTTTTTTTTTGATGTTTTCCAGTGCTAAGATCTTTGTTTTCATTTCTTGTATCTCTATTTCAGTATAAATAAAATTTATAAAGAAAGAAAGAAATGGAACTTGTAATATCTGGCTTTACTGGTTTAGATCTGGTGCTAGGTTGCTGAATGACAAGAACATTCTTCCAATCCTTGCCCACATACTAATCAAAGTCTCCCCACATAATAATCCTATACAACTATTGCAATGACACTCCCCCAACACCTCATTGATCGGCGAGATTTGAAGGAGGCCTTGCCGTGCCACGCTGATTGGGCCAATCCCGGCTCCTTCGGCACTGTGAAGGGAAGGCAGATGGCGACATTTTTTGATGTGAAGTGAGATTCCGCTTGTGATTGAAGCTCTTTCCACATTCTAGGCATTGATAGTGTTTCTCCCCTGTAAGAATTATTTGATGGGGAAAGAGCTTAGTCCCCTCCCGGAAGCTCTTCCCACATTCAAAGCACTGATAGGGTTTCTCCCCAGTATGAATTCTTTGATGGGTAGTGAGACTATCCTTCCGACTGAATCTCTTTCCACATTCCAAGCACTGATAGGGTTTCTCCCCTGTATGAATTCTCTGATGGGAAGTGAGTTTTCCCCTCTGACTGAAACTCTTTCCACATTCCAAGCACTGATAGGGTTTCTCCCCAGTATGAATTCTTTGATGGGAAGCGAGAGTCGCCCTCTCTCGGAAGCACTTTCCACATTCCAAGCACTGATAGGGTTTCTCCCCTGTATGAATTCTGTGATGGGAAGTGAGACTATCCTTCCGACTGAAGCTCTTTCCACATTGCAAGCACTGATAGGGTTTCTCCCCTGTATGAGTTCTTTGATGATAAGTGAGACTGTGGCTCTGACTGAAACTCTTTCCACATTCCAAGCACTGATAGGGTGTCTCCCCTGTATGAATTCTTTGATGGGAAGTGAGTTTTCCCCTCTGACTGAAACTCTTTCCACATTCCAAGCACTGATAGGGTTTGTCCCCTGTATGAATTCTGTGATGGGAAGTGAGACTCTTCTTCCGACTGAAGCTCTTCCCACATTCTGAGCACTGATAGCCTTTCTTCCCACTCTGCTTTCTTTGATGGGAATGGGAGCTCTGACTGAAGCTCTCTCCACACTCCCAGTCTTGATATGGCTTCTCCATTGTGTGGATTTTTTCATGGTCTCCCCCATTATTCGTTTCCAATTCATCACCACCTACAACACAGAGAGAAACTAATTAGATCCTCTGGAAGAAACAGAGTCCCCAATTTTTGAAGAATGGGTCACGGACTTTGTTGACCAGATCTCACGGAACTATTTATGGGAACCAGAGGTCAAAAAGTCTGGCTCTTTTCAAGGACGGATTTTGTTTGCCACAATCATGAAATCCACTCCAACTCTGACATTGGTCTTATTGAAAAGTTAAAGCTGGCAGAATATTATGAAGAACAGAAAGGGAGCAATATTCTAGGATATTTTGTAAACAAAATTGACGTATTCAAACCCAGATATGGAGGTCTCGTACACCCCAGGTAGTGTGGTTGCTGACCTTGAGCCAGACATCTTGGAGAGTGAAGTCAAATGGGCTTTAGAAAGCACTGCTAATAACAAGGCCAGTGGAAGTGATGATATTCCAGCTGAACTATTTAAAATTTTAAAAGATGATGCTGTTAAGGTGCTACACCCAATATGCCAGCAAGTTTGGAAAACTCAGCAATGGCCAGAGGATTGGAGAAGATCAGTCTACATCCCAATCCCAAAGAAGGGCAGTGCCAAAGAATGCTCCAACTACCGCACAATTGCACTCATTTCACACACTAGCAAGTCTATGCTTAGAATTCTACAAGGCAGGCTTAGGCAGTATGTGTCTACTTCTGCTTCATTGACATCCTTTTATATATTTGAGCATGGCTATCATATCACCCCTTAACCTTCTATTCTCCAGGCTAAACATACCCAGCTCCCTAAGCCGTTCCTCCTAAGGCATCATTTCCACGCCTTTCACCATTTTGGTTGCCCTCTTCTGGACGCGTTCCAGCTTGTCAGTATCCTTCTTGAACTGTCGTGCCCAGAACTGGACACAGTATTACAGGTGAGGTCTGACCAGAGCAGAATGTTGTTGTTGTTTAGTCGTTTAGTCGTGTCCGACTCTTCGTGACCCCATGGACCAGAGCACGCCAGGCACTCCTGTCTTCCACTGCCTCCCGCAGTTTGGTCAAACTCATGTTCGTAGCTTCGAGAACACTGTCCAACCATCTTGTCCTCTGTCGTCCCCTTCTCCTAGTGCCCTCAATCTTTCCCAACATCAGGGTCTTTTCCAAGGATTCTTCTCTTCTCATGAGGTGGCCAAAGTATTGGAGCCTCAGCTTCAGGATCTGTCCTTCCAGTGAGCACTCAGGGCTGATTTCCTTCAGAATGGATAGGCTTGATTTTCTTGCAGTCCATGGGACTCTCGAGTCTCCTCCAGCACCATAATTCAAAAGCATCAATTCTTCGGCGATCAGCCTTCTTTATGGTCTAGCTCTCACTTCCATACATCACTACTGGGAAAACCATAGCTTTAACTATACAGACCTTTGTCGACAAGGTGATGTCTCTGCTTTTTAAGATGCTGTCTAGGTTTGTCATTGCTTTTCTCCCAAGAAGCAGGCGCCTTTTAATTTCATGACTGCTGTCACCATCTGCAGTGATCAAGGAGCCCAAGAAAGTAAAATCTCTCACTGCCTCCATTTCTTCCCCTTCTATTTGCCAGGAGGTGATGGGACCAGTGGCCATGATCTTGGTTTTTTTGATGTTGAGCTTCAGACCATATTTTGCGCTCTCCTCTTCCACCCTCATTAAAAGGCTGCTCAGGAGGACTCCCCTGCGTGAGTGCCTGCAGGTCCTGTCCCTGCCTCTCACCACCTGGCCTAGGGCGGGGCCTGACAGGCCTCAAATAGGTCTGCTGCTTCCACCGCTGCTGCTGCCCAGGAGGACTCCTGGCTGGCCTGCTGGGGACTGTTGCCCACAGCGCTGTCGCTGTCCAGGACTCTGAACTGTGCAGAGTTCTTTTAAAACTGTTTTAATTTTTTTTTTATCATTTTAAACACATTGTTTTGGGGGGGGGGTTTCGGCTATTTACTTGGGTTTGGGAACTTTTTAATTTTGTTACTTCTCTAATTTTGTTCCTTGGTTAGTATTGTTTTATTGTGTTTTATTGTGTATTTTATATAGGTTTTAATTTGTTCTTTGGGGGAAGGGTCAGGGCTGCCTGGGAGTGGGTCCCAGCCAATAAAATGGCTGGGGCAGGTTCCACAGGTATGGCGACACGGGGACAACCGATCTCAGTGATCATGGGTAGGAGGAGGAGTTACGCTAAGACCAGACCATGTCATTACCGAGGAGGCAGGCCTAGTCGTTGTCTGAAGACTATCCCTGCCTCCGGGTCTGGTCCTGACCGGACGGATACTGGAATCAGCAAGGGATACCCACATGACCTGAAGGTGCTGCTGTGCAATGCCAGGTCAATGATCTACAAGACCACTGCCATCCACGACCTGATTGTGGATGGAGGATTTGACCTGGCTCGTGTGACAGAGACCTGGTTGGATGAAGCAGATGGGCCTGTCCTTGCCGCTGCTTGTCCACCAGGTTTCTCTTATGCACAGCAACCCAGGCCATCTGGGCGGGGACGGGGGGTTACAGTGATTTTTAGGAAGTCATTAGTTTGCACCAGGCGTCCTATTGGTAAGACCGAGTTTTCTGAGTTCATGTTCTGGAAGTTGGGCAATAGGGGCAGTACAGGATTCCTTTTGGTGTACCGACCTCCCCACTGCACCAAGGATTCCCTGCCCGAGCTGCTTCAGGTCGTGTCGGATGTGCTCCTGGAGACACCTAGTTTGGTTGTCTTAGGGGATTTTAACATCCATGCCGACACGACCTTACAAGGAGCCGCTCGGGACTTCGTGGAAAGCATGGCCTCCATGGGGCTGTCCCTGAATAAGCCTGGCCCAACTCATAGCCGCGGACATGCCTTGGACCTGGTGTTTACCTCTATGGATGTTGGTGATCTGACACTAAGTAAAAGTGAAACTAACGAAGTGCCATGGTCAGATCACTACCTGGTGCAACTGGACTTCTCCGCGACCCTTCCCCTCTGCAGGGAGGTGGGACCTATTCGGATGGTCCGCCCCCGCCACTTAATGGATCCAATTGGCTTCCAGAGAGTGGTAGGGGATGTTTTATCCCATGTTGATGGCCTCTCAGCTGATTCCCTAGTGGCGCGCTGGAATGTGGAGTTAACCGGGGCCATTGACTGTTTGGCTTCGAAGCGCCCTCTCCGATTGCATGGAGCCCGGACAGCCCCGTGGTTTTCCCCAGAGCTGAGGGCGATGAAACAGTTGCTGAGACGGCTAGAGCGCCGGTGCCGGAAAACTCATTCTGTATCCGACCGAACACGGGCTAGAGCTCAACTTGGAGCCTACCAAGTGGCAATAGTGTCGGCGAAGAGGACCTCCTTCACTGTTTCTATTCGATCTGCAGAAAACAGCAGCAGGAGACTGTTCCAGGTGGTTCGCAATCTAGCCGAACTACCTTTGTCATCGGGGCCTGATAGGTACCCCAATATCTCCTGCAATGCTTTTGCAAAGTTTTTTGCAGATAAAGTCGCTCAGATTCGGAGGGAGGTAGACTCCACCGTGGGAGCAGGGCCGGGGCGGGAGAGTGCTGGAGTGTGCTGGTAAATGCTTCCCTCTATGAGGGAGTATTCCCAACCCCGCTGAAAGAGGCAGTCATTAAACCGCTGTTTAAAAAACCCATCTTTAGATGCGGCTAATATGGCCAACTATCACCCAGTCTCAAATCTTCCATTCTTGGGCAAGGTGATTGAACGAGTGGTTGCTGAACAACTCCAGGCACGCCTGGAAGAAGCGGACCATTTGGATCCCTTCCAGTCAGGGTTCAGGCCTCATCATGGGACTGAAACTGCCTTGGTCGCACTGGTTGATGATCTCCGGCAGGCTAGAGATAAAGGTGAGAGCTTTTTCCTAGTCCTGCTGGATCTCTCAGCGGCTTTTGACACCATCGACCATAACATCCTTCTGGACCGTCTAGAGGGGTTGGGAGCTGGGGGCACTGTCATACAGTGGTTCCGCTCCTTCCTTCTGGGCTGTGTTCAGAAAGTGGTGGTGGGGGATGAGTGTTCAGACCCCTGGGCTCTCACTTGTGGGGTGCCTCAGGGTTCTGTCCTCTCCCACATGCTTTTTAACATCTACATGCAGCCGCTGGGAGAGATCATCAGGGGGTTTGGGCTGGGTGTTCATCAGTATGCGGACGATACCCAGCTCTACCTCTCTTTCAAATCAGAACCAGTGAAGGCGGTGAAGGTCCTGTGTGAGTGCCTGGAGGCGGTTGGAGGATGGATGGCGGCTAACAGATTGAGGTTGAATCCTGACAAGACAGAAGTACTGATCGTGGGGGACAGGAGGCGGGCAGGTGTGGAGGATTCCCTGGTTCTGAATGGGGTAACTGTGCCCCTGAAGGACCAGGTGCGCAGCCTGGGAGTCATTTTGGACTCACAGTTGTCCATGGAGGCACAGGTCAATTCTGTGTCCAGGGCAGCTGTCTATCAGCTCCATCTGGTACGCAGGCTCAGACCCTACCTGCCTGCAGACTGTCCAGCAAGAGTAAGAGTGGTGCATGCTCTAGTTATCTCCCGCTTGGACTACTGCAATGCGCTCTACGTGGGGCTACCCTTGAAGGTGACTCGGAAACTACAACTAATCCAGAATGCGGCAGCTAGACTGGTGACTGGGAGCGGCCGCCGAGACCACATAACACCGGTCTTGAAATATCTACATTGGCTCCCAGTACGTTTCCGAGCACAATTCAAAGTGTTGGTGCTGACCTTTCAAGCCCTAAATGGCCTCGGTCAAGTATACCTGAAGGAGCGTCTCCACCTCCATCATTCTGCCCGGACACTGAGGTCCAGCACTGAGGGCCATCTGGCAGTTCCCTCGTTGCGAGAAGCCAAGTTGCAGGGAACTAGGCAGAGGGCCTTCTCGGTGGTGGCGCCTGCCCTCCCAACAGATGTCAAAGAGGAAAACAACTACCAGACTTTTAGAAGACATCTGAAGGCAGCCCTGTTCAGGGAGGCTTTTAATGTTTAATAGACTATTGTGTTTTATTTTCCTGTTGGAAGCCGCCCAGAGTGGCTGGGGAAACCCAGCCAGATGGGCGGGGTATAAATAATAAATTATTATTATTATTATTGTTGTTGTTGTTGTTGTTGTTTAGTCGTTTAGTCGTGTCCGACTCTTCGTGACCCCATGGACCATAGCACGTCAGGCACTCCTGTCTTCCACTGCCTCCCGCAGTTTGGTCAAACTATTATTATTAAAGGTTCTTTAATTCCTCCTCACTTTCTGCCATCAAGGTTGTGTCATCTGCATACCTGAGGTTGTTGATATTTATTCCGGCAATCTTAATTCCGTCTTGGGATTCATCTAGTCCAGCCTTTCGCATGATGAATTCTGCATATAAGTTAAATAAGCAGGGAGACAATATACAACCTTGTCGTACTCCTTTCCCAATTTTGAACCAATCAGTTGTTCCATATCTAGTTTTAACTGTAGCTTCTTGTCCCACATAGAGATTTCTCAGGAGACAGATGAGGTGATCAGGCACTCCCATTTCTTTAAGAACTTGCCATAGTTTGCTGTGGTCGACACAGTCAAAGGCTTTTGCATAGTCAATGAAGCAGAAGTAGACGTTTTTCTGGAACTCTCTAGCTTTCTCCATAATCCAGCGCATGTTTGCTATTTGGTCTCTGGTTCCTCTGCCCTTTCGAAATCCAGCTTGCACTTCTGGGAGTTCTCGGTCCACATACTGCCTAAGCCTGCCTTGTAGAATTTTAAGCATAACCTTGCTAGCGTGTGAAATGAGCGCAATTGTGCGGTAGTTGGAGCATTCTTTGGCACTGCCCTTCTTTGGAATTGGGATGTAGACTGATCTTCTCCAATCCTCTGGCCATTGCTGAGTTTTCCAAACTTGCTGGCATATTGGGTGTAGCACCTTAACAGCATCATCTTTTAAAATTTTAAATAGTTCAGCTGGAATATCATCACTTCCACTGGCCTTGTTATTAGCAGTGCTTTCTAAGGCCCATTTGACCTCACTCTCCAAGATTTCTGGCTCAAGGTCAGCAACCACACTACCTGGGGTGTACGAGACCTCCATATATTCTGGTATAATTCCTCTGTGTATTCTTGCCACCTCTTCTTGATGTCTTCTGCTTCTGTTAGGTCCTTACCACTTTTGTCCTTTATTATGGTAATCTTTGTACGAAATGTTCCTTTCATATCTCCAATTTTCTTGAACAGATCTCTGGTTTTCCCCATTCTGTTGTTTTCCTCTATTTATTTGCATTGCTTGTTTAAGAAGGCCCTCTTGTCTCTCCTTGCTATTTTTTGGAAATCTGCATTCAGATTCCTGTATCTTTCCCTATCTCCCTTGAATTTTGCTTGCCTCCTTTCCCCCGCTATTTTTAAGGCCTCGTTGGACAGCCATTTTGCTTTCTTGCATTTCCTTTTCCTTGGGATGGTTTTCGTTGCTGTATAATGTTACGAGCCTCCATCCATAGTTCTTCAGGCACTCTGTCCACCAAATCTAAATCCTTAAACCTGTTCCTCACTTCCACTGTGTATTCATAAGGGATTTGATTCAGATTGTATCTTACTGGCCCAGTGGTTTTTCCTACTTTCTTCAGTTTAAGCTTGAATTTTGCTATAATAAGCTGATGATCTGAGTTACAGTCAGCTCCGGGTCTTGTTTTTGCTGACTGTATAGAGCTTCTCCATCTTTGGCTGCAGAGAATATAATCAATCTGATTTCTATGCTGCCCATTTGGTGATATCCATGTGTAGAGTCATCTCTTGTGTTGTTACAGTCAGCTCCAGGTCTTGTTTTTGCTGACCAGAGCAGAATACAGTGGTACTATTATTTCCCTTGATCTAGATGCTATACTCTTATTGATGCAGCCCAGAATTGCATTGGCTTTTTGAGCTGCTGCATCACACTGCTGACTAAGGAACACGTCTGTGTGTCACAATGTAACATTCTTTCGTGGTATGAGAAATGTTAACTATTTTGTGGAGGGTTAAATGTTAATAGATAATGATAATTTGTAATATTGTGAGTCAAATAATTTATAAAAGAGTCAACCGACCCGGGACAACTTCTGTGCATATAAATACCACACTGTGAAGCCGACATTTAAGAAGGCCTGGTTAGTTCAGACCAGCCTGGTCATTGTTTAAAAAGGCATAAGTGGAAGAAGAATATTCAAAGAGAAAACAGTTGATATCCCTCCATTTGGGGTTCACGGTGGGGATGTTAGAATTCCAGACACTTGCTGAGCTCCATCAAAATATTGGTGGTTCATCACATAGAGCTATGCATGGAATTTCAAAACAGATATTGTGATCCAGCAGGAAGCCTTACCGAGAGAGTCCAGGATCCCACGATTCTCCTCCATGACTTCCTTATGCAGAGCTCTCTGGTCAGGATCCAGCAACACCCGTTCCTCGTCTGAGAAACGAATGGCAACATCTTCAAAGCACACTGGACCCTAAAAGAAAGAGGGAAATGTCCTCTTAGACAACATAAAGATGATCTCACCTGAAATATGGCAAGCTTAGCTTAGAAGTTTATATTAGCATTAAGTATTAAATATATGAAGAAAGTAGCAAACTCTGATAAATAATTCTAGCGCCATTTCAGCCTTTGTGAGGAGCCACTTTGACAGAAGCCAAGGAAAGGAGAGAGATTTGTTCGGCTCAAAGGCAAACTGGCTGCCCCACCCCTCAGCCTCTTTCCCCACATGTTCCCATCCCCCTACCTGATCTGGTTCCACAGCCGCTGCTTCCCCTTCGCCACCATGAAAAGAGGGAGGAGGAGGTCTTGATGCCATTGTTCCCTCACCTGCAAGAGACAAAGGGAAGTGGGAAACCCAGAACATATGATTCTCTCTGCGGTTCAGCTGTGCATCTTGAACTACAGACGAGCCTCAGAAAAAAAGTCTCACCTGCCAAACACGTTTCAACACTTTAACCCATATTTTATTTGTGTAAAAATACTGTCTCTGTTCCTCTGGGCTCTTGTTTCCATATGTCTCCCATCAAAACATGAAAAGAACCCAATTATTAGTTCCAAAATGCACTAAATATTACAGAGGAAAAGCTCCTTCTTCCTTACCCAGTGATCTCTCTCTGGTGTCCAACAGAGTCCTCTCTGCCTCAGAGGAATCGGGGCCCATTTCCACAAGCAGATTCTTTCCCTGAAAGAGCAACACGGATTCAAAACAGAGAATGAGGGATTAGAAAACAACAACTTGAGGGGTATCAGATCTCATTCCATGGATCCTATTTATAAAGGGATGGGACATTAGTACCGCATTTTGGGATACTCTCCCTCTTGTTTGGAAGTCCTTGGGAGTTTCCAGAGGAAAGTCTCTCTCACCTGCTTTCTCTCTTCCTGCTCCCTCTCCTCTGCCTGACTCAGGAGGAAACCTTCAGCCAGGGCCACTGCCTGGGAACTGGTCTCTGCTCCACATTCCCTCACCCAGCTCTCCATCTCTGGGGGAAGGACAGCCAGGAACTGCTCCAAGATCACCAGGTCCAGCATCTCAGCTTTCGTGTGCCTTTCTGGCTTCAGCCACTGACGGAAAAGGCGGTAGAGTCGGCTGCAAACTTCTCGGGGTCCGTCGGCCTCCTGGTAGCAGAACTGCCTGAACTGTTGGCTCTGCACATCGGAGCAAAGAGTGTCTTCCTCACCCAGGATCCTTTGCATGGAGTTTTCCCAGAATCCCCCACTTATTCCAGTTTGCATATCATGGTCTCTTCCCACTTCAGGGCCAGCTGAGTCTTGCTCCTCCATCTGGGCTCTCAGGAAGCCTCCAAGAGATCGGAGGGAATCCCTTGGTCTTCTGCCAGGTTCTGTCTGTGCGAATCAGAGATGCCAGCAAATCCTATAAAAGCAAATGTGTTGCTCTGTTGTAAAATTGAAACACCATCAGGAGAAGTAAAACATTCATTGAACAAGCCTTCATGCTCAGAAAACCGAACTAACTAATGGCCAGCCGTTAATCCCCCTTTCCTGAGCAAGATTCTGGGTTTTTTTTTGGGGGGGGGGGTCACGGACCAGATGCAGGTGCTGCTCCTAGAGGAAACCGATTCCCTTGAAACCTACAGATCGCCCTGTATGATGACCTCTGTCCAGAGAGACACATAATGGGAAACATGGCCTTGTTTATTCCCCTCAACCTCTCTGCCCCAGTTAGGGGTGGGTGACTCCCCTTTGCGCTGGTCCTGGTCCTACTGGGATGGGCATTCCCAGAGGGGGTTGCTGGGGGGGGGGGGCTTCTCACCCTGGAGAGCCTTCAATGTGGGGCTGTTCAACATCTATATGAAACCTCATGACGAGGAGGAATACTCTCCCTCCTCAACTATTTATGGAGAGCCCAGGGCAGGGGTCCCCAAACGAAGGCCCGGGGCCCAGATGCGGCCCAGTCGCCTTCTCAATCCGACCCGCAGACGGTCCGGGAATCAGCATGTTTTTACATGAGTAGAATGTGTCCTTTTATTTATAATGCATCTCTGTGGGGCAGAGGAATTCATTCATATTTCCCCCCCAAAAAAAATATAGTCCGGTCCCCCACAAGGTCTGAGGGACAATGGAGCGGCCCCCTGCTGAAAGAGTTTGCTGACCCCTGGCCCAGGGCTTCATCTGCAGCCTCCCCCCCCCCCCAAGACCCCCTCCGTCCCCAACGGGCCAAGCGATGCCCGGGTGCCGAGCAGGGAGAGCCCTGCCCCCCTCCCTGGATGGTCTGCACCCAGATTGGGGGGGTGCCCCATGCATGCTCTGACCAGGCCCCCCCGGCACCCTCCCCCCCCTGCAGGCAATCCTGGGACCCCCCACCTCCCCATTGCACCCGGAGGGAAAGGGAGGCCAGACTCACCCCTAAGCAGCTCTGGAGAGAGAGAGAGGGGGGGGGGGAGGGACTGGCGAGGGAGGGGCCTGGGCAAGGGAGGACCCCCCCCCCCGCACCTCCACTTTCTGTCCTCTCTAGCAATCCAGCTCTTTTCCTTTTAACCCTTGGCAAGCCAAGCACAAGCGGAGCACCACTCTCTCCCCCTCGGGAGGAGGAACCACGTGCATCCCCCCAAGAGATGCTCCATTTGGGAGACCCTCTTCAGCCCCCCCCCATAGAAGAAGAAGGGGACCCCTCACTAGAAGCAGAGCGTAGGAGAGTCTGGAAGGGAACCCGAGGGTCATCTAGTCCACCCCGCCAGGCAGAGGAATCTCAGCTCAAGCATCCCTGACGGACGGACCCCCAACCTTTGCAGAAATCTCGCTTCCCCATGTCCTCCTTGTTTTCTTCCAGGTCGCCTTGGGTCTGGAGGGAGACGCAGAGGCAGAGAGGAGAGGGAAGGGAGAGGGGGGCATCATCCAGAGCAAAAGACACACACCCCAGTCCCTGCTGCCGCTCTCCTGTGCCAGAGCTGCCTGGGGGCCCCACCTGGGAACCTCCTCTCTCATCCCCCTGGGGTGCATTGGGAGAAGGGAGAATCGCAGGGCTGCGGGGAGTAGCATGCGGTGACCCCCAAGTCAGGGAGCAGACTAGAGTCCTGCCCCCTTCCTCTCTGCTCACCATTTGGGTCCAGGCACTGCTTGCCCCCTTGGGGAGGGGTCTTTGGGTCAGGGAGAAAGCGCAGCATCGAATAAACCCCATTGTGATGGAGGAGCCATCAGAGAGAAGCAAATACTCCTATTGATGCAGCCCAGAATTGATGCAGCCCAGAATTGCATTGGCTTTTTTAGCTGCTGCATCACACTGTTGACTCATGTCAAGTCTGTGGTCTACCAAGACTCCTAGATCCTTTTCACATGTACTGCTCTCAAGCCAGGTGTCTCCCATCCTGTATTTGTGCCTTTCATTTTTTTTGCCCAAGTGTAGTACCTTACATTTCTCCCTGTTAAAATTCTTCTTGTTTGCTTTGGCCCAGTTGTCTAATCTGTTAAGGTCATTTTGAAGTGTGATCCTGTCCTCTGGGGTGTTAGCCACCCCTCCCAATTTGGTGTCATCTGTAAACTTACTCAGGATGCCCTCAAGCCCATCATCCAAGTCATTGATAAAGATGTTGAATAAGACTGGGCCCAAGACAGAACCCTGTGGCACCCCACTAGTCACTACTCTCCAGGATGAGGAGGAGCCATTGATGAGCACCTTTTGGGTTCGGTCAGCCAGCCAGTTACAAATCCACTGAATGCCTCTTTACAGACCAGCAGCTTTTACAGCCTCAGAGACCCCAGAGGTATTAAATCAGCTGTTTTATGCTACAAAAGAAGACCCTCTATTACCTTGTATAAATGTTTATTATAGCAAACCAGTTTAATACACAGTTCATAAAGGAGAAATGAAATCTTGACCAAATAATGGGAAACTGTTTTATCTCTGGACTTCAAATTAAGACACATGAAAGAAAAAATAATATTTTGAGCTTACTGGATTCCATTGCACTTATTTGTGAAAGGACTATCTAAGACATCTAGGTGCTGGAGATGAAACAGGGATAATGCTTCTCTGAAACACAGGTTTGAAAAATGACGTACATTGATAAAGTTTCGATAGAAGGTAATAGAGATGATCAACACAACTGTACGGAATAACCCTAGATTTGCAGAGGAAAACATCCTTTTCAATTATATTCCCAAAACATGGAATCTAACTAAGGGACAATACGAACAAACTCTCTGCACCCATACTACGGCACAAGGACAGGTATAGATGAACTGGAAAAATAAAAATGAGTCTCTCTTCCACAATTGGATTGAAGATATATACAAACTCGCAACATGTGAACAAGTTGTGTACAAATGTAGACTTCCGATGGAACAATGATATCTGGAACCATATCAAGGACTGGTTAACTACATTTCTTTTGTAATTTATACTTTCTTTGTTATTCTGTTTTGTTTTCTACATGGGTATTATTTCTTTTCATTTTTGTGTGTCTTACTGTGTGCACCTTGAGGCAGACATCCTGGAAAGTGAAGTCAAATGGGCCTTAGAAAGCACTGCTAATAACAAGGCCAGTGGAAGTGATGATATTCCAGCTGAACTATTTAAAATTTTAAAAGATGATGCTGTTGAGGTGCTACACCCAATATGCCAGCAAGTTTGGAAAACTCAGCAATGGCCAGAGGATTGGAGAAGATCAGTCTACATCCCAATTCCAAAGAAGGGCAGTGCCAAAGAATGCTCCAACTACCGCACAATTGCGCTCATTTCACACGCTAGCAAGGTTATGCTTAAAATTCTACAAGGCAGGCTTAGGCAGTATGTGGACCGAGAACTCCCAGAAGTGCAAGCTGGATTTCGAAAGGGCAGAGGAACCAGAGACCAAATAGCAAACATGCGCTGGATTATGGAGAAAGCTAGAGAGTTCCAGAAAAACGTCTACTTCTGCTTCATTGACTATGCAAAAGCCTTTGACTATGTCGACCACAGCAAACTATGGCAAGTTCTTAAAGAAATGGGAGTGCCTGATCACCTCATCTGTCTCCTGAGAAATCTCTATGTGGGACAAGAAGCTACAGTTAGAACTGGATATGGAACAACTGA
Source organism: Zootoca vivipara (assembly GCF_963506605.1). Lineage (NCBI taxonomy): Eukaryota > Metazoa > Chordata > Lepidosauria > Squamata > Lacertidae > Zootoca > Zootoca vivipara. The sequence goes on from NC_083277.1 coordinate 921,830, forward strand.
TTGGTTCAAAATTGGGAAAGGAGTACGACAAGGTTGTATATTGTCTCCCTGCTTATTTAACTTATATGCAGAATTCATCATGCGAAAGGCTGGACTAGCTGAATCCCAAGCCGGAATTAAGATTGCCGGAAGAAATATCAACAACCTCAGATATGCTGATGACACAACCTTGATGGCAGAAAGTGAGGAGGAATTAAAGAACCTTTTAATGAGGGTGAAAGAGGAGAGTGCAAAATATGGTCTGAAGCTCAACAACAACAAAACCAAGATCATGGCCACTGGTCCCATCACCTCCTGGCAAATAGAAGGGGAAGAAATGGAGGCAGTGAGAGATTTTACTTTATTGGGCTCCTTATCACTGCAGATGGTGACAGCAGTCATGAAATTAAAAGACACCAGCTTCTTGGCTGAAAAGCAATGACAAACCTAGACAGCATCTTTAAAAAAGCAGAGACATCACCTTGCCGACAAAGGTCCGTATAGTTAAAGCTATGGTTTTCCCAGTAGTGATGTATGGAAGTGAGAGCTGGACCATAAAGAAGGCTGATCGCCGAAGAATTGATGCTTTTGAATTATGGTGCTGGAGGAGACTCTTGAGAGTCCCATGGACTGCAAGAAGATCAAACCGCTCCATTCTGAAGGAAATCAGCCCTGAGTGCTCACTGGAAGGACAGATCGTGAAGCTGAGGCTCCAATACTTTGGCCACCTCATGAGAAGAGAAGAATCCTTGGAAAAGACCTTGATGTTGGGAAAGATGGAGGGCACTAGGAGAAGGGGACGACAGAGGACGAGATGGTTGGACAGTGTTCTCGAAGCTACAAACATGAGTTTGACCAAACTGCAGGAAGCAGTGGAAGACAGGAGTGCCTGGCGTGCTATGGTCCATGGGGTCACAAAGAGTCGGACACGACTAAACGACTAAACAACAACAACAACACTGTGTGCACCTGTCATTATAGAATCAGAGAGTTGGAAGAGACCACAAGGGCCATCCAGTCCAACCCCCTGCCGAGCAGGAAACACCATCAAAGCATTCTTGACATATGCCTGTCAAGCTGCTGCTTAAAGACCTCCAAAGAAGGAGACTCCACCACACTCCTTGGCAGCAAATTCCACTGCCGAGCAGCTCTTACTGTCAGGAAGTTCTTCCTAATGTTGAGGTGGAATATTCTTTCTTGTAGTTTGATTATATACTTCTGATCTTTCAATAAAGAATATAAAGCTTTTTCTCCTCTCTGTAATTTCCTTGATGGGCTGTGAGACTGACCCTCTGACTGAAGCCCACATTCCATGCGCTGACAGGCTTCTCCCTTCTTATCACATTCCAAGCACTGACACAGTTCCCCCCACATTGACTACTGTTCCTTTAATAAAGCCTTTCCTACATTTCAAGCACTAAAATACAATACAGTGGACTAGAGCTAAAGGTAAAAACTTAACTACACAAAATGCATTCTGGAAGCTTACATCAATAATCAAATAATAGATCTTATTCTAATTGCTCCTGCTAAAAAATAATAATGCAATTTTTGCTGCCAACTGGTTATCTTGATCTGCTGGAAGAAAGGACACAGTATGGATGGTCGAGTGACCTGTCATAGACAATAATAGAGGGGCAATAACCTCACTCCTCAAATCTTTACAAAGAATGCAAGCCAGAAGCACACAAACTACTGATTCAGTAGTGCCCTCTCAACAAGGGACACCACTATTTTTTCCAGTGGAATTTTTTGAAATAGATCGAGTACAGCTGAAAGCAGTATATTTAATTTTGCATAGGTGAAAGCGCATCTATATTTTGGAATTGTTAATTTTTGCAAACGTCTTAAAATGACCAGGTGAAGAAAAACCATACCATGGACAAAATCTCCTTATTGTGGCCAAATTATTCTGTCAATCAGTATCATATAGGCCCTGTCTATGGGGTCACGAAGAGTCGGACACGACTAAACAACAACAACAATAATTAAATTATTTGCTTTACTGAAGCCCAGTGCTAATAACTGTTGTGGTGATTTTGGTTGACAACTTTAGTCCTAGCGCTCTCAGGACAATCTTGCGATACTAAGGGTAGTAGATCGCTGGGGTTTAAATTTAGCCAAAGCCAATAATTGAATGCCCTATGCCAAATCTGTAATTCGACAGAGAAGATTAGCCTCCAAGCGCAATGAAGCATTTGGAACACAGGATGGCACAGGGGGGAAATTGCCTTAGGAACTTAGACTGAACAGCTTCTATAAATCTGAGCCCCGTATAATAACTGTGCTAGGGGTTTAGCTTTAAACACTTCAAGGGCTGGTGGTGTGTGATTGCCACCTTTTGTATGGAAAAAAAAAGCATTACATAATTTTTTTGGCGCTTCAAGACACTTTTTCCTTTGCACATTTCTGGTGCGCTCTCCATGACCCTGTTGACCGAAAAACAAGGCAGAAATGTTTAAAGACTTTAACTTGTTCAATCAACTGATTCTCAAGATACCATCTATGGGCCCTATAGTTTCTTGAAGACACCATGACTTTAGTTTTCTTGTAATTCACAGCCAGCTGTTCTCTTCGGCAGTATCCTGAGAATGCCCTCATCCATTCTTAGGCCCACTTTTGCTTGAGATAGAAGTACCACATCATTTGCGTATAGTAATATAGAAATGGCTTTTGTGGCCATTGGTAATCTGGAGATGTTAAACCCTGGACAATATCATTTATATATAAATTAAATATATAAATTAAACAATGCTCTTAACTCCCTTTGTGGCTGGTACGGATCCTGCGAGCTGCTCATTTGTAGAGCAACGCACTTTCGGCACAGCGTTTTTATACAATAACAATAATCTTTTATCTATACTTGAAGAGTTCCGCTCATCCCACAGTCTTCTTCGAGAGATTGACTCGAATGCGGCTTTCAGACCAATGAAAGCCGTACATAGCACACCGCCTAGTTTCTTAACATACTTATCTATAAATTGGGCAAGTACAAAGCAATGGTCTATAGTGGATGTGCCTGATCTAATTCCTGCTCCATCAGGTTATCCAATCAACTAGCTTATTGTAAAGATGCTTTGCAGATAATCTGCTAATTACAGGTAGCAAACTAATTGGTCCATAACTAGCCGGAAGGCCCTTTTTAGAGTAAAGGGATTACTGCAGCTGTGGCCCAAACTTCAGGAAATAACCCGGATGAATCGATAAATGAGAATATTACCACCAGCAGGGAGGCCCACCAGGCGATGTTAGATTTCAACAGTTCTGGGGGCAAATAGTCTATGCCGGGTGCTTTATTATTATTTAACTGTGAAGCAAGGTACTTGACCTCAATACTGGAGGCCAGTATGGAAAAGTTTCCCAAAGATTCTGGCATTTGGTTGACCTCATCATCCTGCCCATGATAGAGTGAATGACAAGATTGGATCCATTCATTGGGTCTGATAGTACACACTGGAACATTGCAAGCATTCTCCAGGAGGCCTGATGTTGTACTCCAGAAGAGGGAGATGTCCTTATCATGAGAGGCCTTTATTGAGATACGCCAACCATGTTTTTCTGCTTTCTGTTCTCTCCCCCCCCCCCATCTTAGCAGAAGTTTCAAGCACCGATATCCTTCCCCAGTATGAATTTTTAAAAGGAGAGTGAGACTCCGCTTGAAATCGAAGCCGTTTCCACATCTCCGGCACTCAACGGGTTGCTCCCCGTGTGAGTGCCTTCATGTAAACTGAGGCTCTCCTTCCGACTGAAGCTCTTCCCACATTCGAAGCACTGAAATGGTTTGTGCCCAGTATGAATCCTCTGGTGGGAAGTCAGGTGTGTGCTCTGACTGAAGCTCTTCCCACATTCCAAGCACTGATAGGGTTTCTGCCCTGTATGAATTCTTTGATGCAGCTGGAGGCCGGTACTCTGTGCGAAGCTCTTTTCACAAACTAGGCATTGAAACGGTTTCTCCCCGCTGTGAATTCGTTGGTGGGTAGTTAGATTGCTCCTGTCGCGGAAGCTCTTCCCACATTCCAAGCACTGATAGGGTTTCTCGCCTGTATGAATTCTTTGATGGGCAGTGAGTTGGTTGTTCCGAGTGAAACTCTTCCCACACTCCAAGCACTCGTACGGTTTCTCCCCTGTGTGAGTTATCTGATGGAGAATGAGACCTGTGCTCTGTTTGAAGCTCTTTCCGCACTCTTGACATGGAAATGGTTTCTCCCCTGTGTGAATTCTCTGATGGGAAGTGAGGCAGGTGCTCTGACGGAAGCTCTTTCCGCATTCCAAGCACTGGTACGGTTTCTCCCCTGTGTGAATTCTTAGATGGAGCATGAGACTAGTGCTCTGTGTGAAGCTCTTTCCACACTCTGGGCATTGAAATGGTTTCTCCCCTCTGTGAATTCTCTGATGGGAAGCAAGATTCACCCTCTGACTGAAGCTCTTTCCGCATTCCAAGCACGGAAATGGCTTCTGTCCTGTGTGAGTTCTCTGATGAGAAGTGAGATTCACCCTCCGACTGAAGTTCTTTCCACAGTCCAAGCACTGGTACGGTTTCTCCCCTGTATGAATTCTCTGATGGGAAGTGAGTTGATCCTTCCGACTGAAGCTCTTTCCGCATTCCAAGCACGGGTACGGTTTCTCCCCTGTATGAGTTCTTTGATGGAGCATGAGACTGGTGCTCTGTGTGAAGCTCTTTCCGCACTCTTGGCAGTGAAATGGTTTCTGCCCTGTATGAATTCTCTGGTGGGAGGTGAGATCACCCCTCTGGCGGAAGCACTTTCCACATTCCAAGCACTGATACGGTTTGTGGCCCGTATGAATTCTTTGATGGGAAGTGAGACTTTCCTTCCAACTGAAGTTTTTCCCACATTCCAAGCACTGATAGGGTTTCTCCCCAGTATGAATTCTCTGATGGGAAGTGAGAGCGGAACTACGAATGAAGCTCCTCCCACATTCTAAGCACTGATAGGGCCTCTCCCCTGTATGAATTTTTTCGTGGGAAACAAGGTGGTCCTTTCGGCTGAAGCTCTTCCCGCATGTCAAGCACAGATATGGTTTCTCCCCCTTGTGCGTTCTGTCATGTGACGAGAGATTATCCCGCCAAATGAAGCTATTTATGCATTCCTGGTATTGATAGAGAAACCCAATGGGATTTATGTCATGGGAAGCAGAGAAGGAGCTCTGGCTGAAGTTCTCTCCATATTCCATATATGTATATGGCTCATCCACTGTGGAGATATTGTCAATCTCCCTTTCCAATTCATCACCACCTACAACAGAAAGACAAGGGGGAGGAAAGAGTAGACTCAACAGGTGATCAAGAGGACTAGAGAATAGAACCTAAGGTTAAGGTTTCACTGTTTAGGAATGTATCTGCCTTTTTTCTTTGCATTCATTTTTTGGTATATTTGTTTATTGAAAGAAATATTGAAAGAAATTACAATTAAATGATGGATGTAAAATATATTTCTGGGACTGTAAATGGATTGAACAGTAAGATGAAAAGAAACAAAATAGAGCACATATTAATTGGGGGGGGGGGGGGGAAGGGACGTTATTTGTTTGCAAGAAACACACGTTGCCAGAAAACGTAAGAGTCTTAATAAATAAAAAACTGGGTTCAGCATTTATCTCATCAGACAGGATAAAAAAGAGGAGTGATAATATATGCGAACCCTAGATTATCTGAGGATAAAATGTTAGATTATGGGGTGGCCAACTCCCAAGAGACTGCGATCGACTCACAGTTTAAAAAGTGACGTTTAAAACCCTTTTTGGGGTTTGGATCAAAGTTGTTGAGTTTTTTCAGGGAGGAGGTAAAATGTTGAGCTTTTTTTAGGGGAGCCACAGTTCTTCAGCCAATGATCTATCAGTGATCTACCAGTAGATCACGATCTACCTGTTGGACATGCCTGGATTATAATACTGAGATCTGAATGGAGGACCCTCATTAGAGTTAGGTAAAATGACTAGAGAAAAAAGAATCAAAGAAGACTTACAATAGCTAAACGACTAAACGACTAAACAACAACGTTATGATTAATTTTTGCAAAAGACAAAAGAGTTATTATAATTAAATAAGTTAATACCAAGAAATGAAAAACATCTAAAGAAGGCAGTTAAGGAAATAAAAGAATGACTCAAATTGAGGTGGTGGACAGAAGTCAACTCAAGAGACAAGAGTCTGTAATTCTAGAACAATGCGATTGAATGCTGGTGAAAGAGAACGGACGGAAGGGAGTTAGATGTGGGGCTTTACTATAGTTGTCACTTGCCTTTGTTGACTGGTATTAACTGACACATATATATGAGAACCTGAGATTCCAAAAGCCTGGCTCTCTTCTGGGAGGGGTTTTGTTTGGCCCAATCATTGTCAGTTGTCTCTCTGGTCAACCAAAACCTAACAGAAGCAACAACAAAAAACCTGGCAGAAGTTACTTCAACTTCCCTAATGACTCTGAAATCTACATTCTAAAAGGCCTGGGGACTTCAAACCAGCCTCATCTTTGTTTAAAGCGGCATAACTGGAGAAGAGAAAAAAGTCAATAGCCCTCCATTCAAGGTGAGCGCTGAGTGTATTAGAACCCCAGGTGCTGTAGGTGGCGCTGTTGGGCTCTACGCCATCCCAATAGTGGAGGCTCATCATATTGAGATCTGGATTGAATTTCAAAACTGATCTCATGATCCAGAAGGGAGCCCTACCGAGAGAGTCCACGATCCTATAATTCTCCTCCATGACCTCCATATGCAGAGCTCTCTGGTCAGGATCCAGCAACGCCCATTCCTCGTCTGTGAAACGAACAGCGACATCTTCAAAGCTCACCAGACCCTGGAATAATAAATAAATAAATAAATAAATACAAATTTATTATTTATACCCCGCCCATCTGGCTGGGTTTCCCCAGCCACTCTGGGCAGCTTCCAACAAACGTGCTGCGAGAAGCCAAGTTATAGGGAACCAGGCAGAGGGCCTTCTCGGTGGTGGCACTCACCCTGTGGAACGCCCTCCCATCAGATGTCAAAGAGATAAACAACTACCAGACTTTTAGGAGACATCTGAAGGCAGCCCTGTTTAGGGAAGCTTTAGGAAAGAGAAGGTTAAGGGGTGATATGATAGCCATGTTCAAATATATGAAAGGATGTCATATGCAGGAGAAAGACTGTTTTCTGCTGCTCCAGAGAAGCGGACACGGAGCAATGGATTCAAACTTCAAGAAAGAAGATTCCACCTAAACATTAGGAAGAACTCCCTGACAGTAAGAGCTGTTCGGCAGTGGAATTTGCTACCAAGGAGTGTGATGGAGTCTCCTTCTCTGGAGGTCTTTAAGCAGAGGCTTGACAGGCATATGTCAAGAATGCTTTGGTGGTGTTTCCTGCTTGGCAGGGGGTTGGACTGGATGGCCCTTGTGGTCTCTTCCAATTCTATGATTCTATGATTCTAATGTTTTAAACAGGGCTGCCTTCAGATGTCTTCTAAAAGTCTGGTAGTTTTCTCTCTCTTTGACATCTGATGGGAGGGCGTTCCACAGGGCGGGCGCCACCACCGAGAAGGCCCTCTGCCTGGTTCCCTCTAACTTGGCTTCTCGCAGTGAGGGAACCGCCAGAAGGCCCTCGGCACTGGATCTCAGTGTCCAGGCTGAACAATGGAGGTGGAGACACTCCTTCAGGTATACTGGACCGAGGCCGCTTAGGGCTTTCAAGGTCAGCACCAACACCTCCTATTAGGATTATCTGCTACACATTGTTTTCTGCCTGTTAATTGCTGTCTTGTTTTGATGGGATTGTATTGCTGTACATTTCAATTACGGGAGTTTGTTACGACGTCTTCTTTTACCTTCCAATTATGGGTCTTAATCTTTGTGCAAATGGGTGGAACCCCACATGGTGTTCTTCAAATCGTTCTGTCTGCTCAAGCATCCCCGTTTGGGAGACAGAAAGATCCCTTCTCAACTCTCCCGGTCGCACCGCCTGATGCCCTAAAGCCAACTTCCAGGAGCTCCTGAGAGCCCGGGGGGGGGGGGAGTGTGGAAAGCCCCGCTGCGCAATTGATGGGGCTGGTTAGGTGAATTGTGGCCACTGTTTTCTATGGTTTGTCAACTGCCTCGTGTTCGTATTTCTAATGGAATGTCACTGGGAATGCATTTTGCAGAGAATCAGTGGTACTGGGGTAAGGATTGGAGCTTGTCCATAATTCTTGCTGGTCAACTGCTGCCAGCCTAACAATGGCTCCCCACCCCCCGCCCCCCCGTTATGCGCAGCTTTGATAGAAGCAGAGAGTCACCTTGGCTTACCCCGCCCCTTGTCAGGGAGTGGGGCAGAGGAGGAACGGTGGAGACGTCTCCCAAGCCTGACCCTTCCAGGGAGGAGAAAGAAGAAGACAGTATAGATTGACAGCAGCGGTTTGAGGGAGGGTCACAGCTCAGAGGCAGGTGAGGGGGAAAGTTGGGAAATCGTGGGAGAGCCAGAACACCCGGCTGACACGTTGTCACTAGAAAGCATTCCAGACCCTCCATCTCCCAGAACCCGGTGAGCCTTAAAAGTAGGAGAGCAAAGAGCTCAGAGACAGAGGGCACGTGGCAGCACCCGTATCCAGGGCAGCTGTCTCTCAGCTCCACCTGGTACGCAGGCTGAGACCCTACCTGCCTGCAGACTGTCTCGCCAGAGTGGTGCATGCTCTAGTTATCTCTCACTTGGATTACTGCAATGCGCTCTACGTGGGGCTACCTTTGTAGGTGACCCGGAAACTACAAATAATCCAGAATGCAGCAGCTAGACTGGTGACTGGGAGCGGCCGCCGAGACCACATAACACCGGTCTTGAAAGACCTGCATTGGCTCCCAGTACTTTTCCGAGCACAATTCAAAGTGTTGGTGCTGACCTTTAAAGCCCTAATGGCCTCAGTCCAGTATACCTGAAGGAGCGTCTCCACCTCCATCGCTCTGCCCAGACACTGAGGTCCAGCGCCGAGGGCCTTCTGGCGGTTCCCTCACTGCGAGGTCAAGTTGCAGGGAACCAGGCAGAGGGCCTTCTCGGTAGTGGCACCTGCCCTGTGGAACGCCCTCCCACCAGATGTCAAAAAGAAAAATAATTACCAGACTTTTAGAGGACACCTGAAGGCAGCCCTGTTTAGGGAAGCTTTTAATATTTAAGAAATTAGTGTATTTTAATGTTTCTGTTGGAAGCCGCCCAGAGTGGCTGGGGAAACCCAGCCAGATGGGCGGGGTATAAATAATAAATTATTATTATTATTATTATTATTATTATTATTAGAAGGGAAGAATGAGGAAGCGGGAGAGACAGGGGTGGAGATTCACTTGGGACAACGCCATTATCCAAGAGGCTGGGTTCTATAGCCTCTCTCTCGGTAAGGACTGTAATAAAGTTCTCCTTGTCTTTATTCTTTCTTGAGCAACCAGCCAGGAGCTACTGACTGCATCCTAACACCCCTCAGCCTCTCCACAAGTCTCCGTCCCCTTACCTGATCTGGTTCCAATCCTGCTGCATCCCCTTCGCCACCATGAAAAGACGGATGAAGGGGTCTTGCCAGCATCGTTCTCTCACCTGCGCACGCGAGAGAGAGAGAGGTAAGTGAGAAGCCATGATTGAATGCTTCTCTTGGGGGTGACAAAACACTAAGATAAACCACCGTGACAATCTCCCTGATACGAGATATATAATGTGCAAACTTATAACTAGTGAGGGCTATTCCAAATTATTTATCATGTATAATACTCCCAAATCAAAGTCAAACGAAGAAACTTAAATGCTTATAAAATAAACTATAAATCAATTCAGCTAATGAGGGGCCAGCTATTTTCTCGTTTCATCGGAGCTATCTTCCTCAGAGGGAAAAGATTCGAGATAGGTTTTTAATATCTTAATGTTTGAATAATATCAAAATGAGCCAAACTCTCCACTGCAATTATGCTAAACTTTAAAAAAGGTAAAGGGACCCCTGACCATCAGGTCCAGTCGTGACCGACTCTGGGGTTGCGCGCTCATCTCGCATTATTGGCCGAGGGAGCCGGCGTACAGCTTCCAGGTCATGTGGCCAGCATGACAAAGCCGCTTTGGGCAAACCAGAGCAGCACATGGAAACGCCGTTTACCTTCCCGCTGTAGCGGTTCCTATTTATCTACTTGCATTTTGACGTGCTTTCGAACTGCTAGGTTGGCAGGAGCTGGGACCAAGCAACAGGAGCTCACCCCGTCACAGGGATTTGAACCGCCGACCTTCTGATCAGCAAGCCCTAGGCTCAGTGGTTTAACCCACAGCGCCACCTGGGTCCCTATGCTAAACTTTAACAAAGACTAAATCAAACTGAGCAGTCTGGGAATTACCCCAAAAAAGGTTAAAGTTATTTCTATATGAGGTTCGACAACCTACAAAGATATTTAATGAAAAGGAAATTCTATTCTTGCAAGATTAAAACTCTGACTGGGGGTGAAGCAGGGCATCTCTTAAGTGCCTTAGAAAAACTGTCACCTACAGAGTGCAACTTGACATTTGTACCCATTTCACATTTTGTTGTGTAAAAATAAATCTCACCTCTTCTGGGCTCTTGGCCCTAAATTTCTCTCCACCCCCCCCCCCCCGCCCATGAAAAAGATGAAAAGAACCAATGGATTAGTTTCAAAATCAGAAAAATGTGACAGAAAAAGCTCATTCCTCCTTACCCAGTGGCCACTCTCTGGTGTCCAAGGGGGTCTCCTCTGCATCAGAGGAATCGGGACCCATTTCTGACAGCTGATCCGTTCCCTGAAAGAGCAACAAAGATTCAAAACAGAGAATGGGGAGGAGGATCAGAAAAAGGAAAGGCAGGTGCCAAACCTTCAGGGGGTATCAGGTCTCATTCCTTGGATGCTATTTGAAAAAGATGGGCCATGAGTAGAGCATTTTGGGACCCCCCTCCCTCATGTTCAGAGGCCCTTGGAAGTCTCTCTCACCTGCTGCTCTGCCTGCTTCCTCTCCTCTGCCTGACTCAGGAGGAAACCTTCAGCCAGGGCCACTGCCTGGGAACTGGTCTCCGCTCCGCATTCCCGCACCCAGCTCTCCATCTCCGGGGGAAGGACAGCCAGGAACTGCTCCAAGATCACCAGGTCCAGCATCTCAGCTTTCGTGTGCCTTTCTGGCTTCAGCCATTGATGGTCTAGTCGGTAGAACTGGCTGCAAACCTCACGGGGTCCTTTGGCCTCCTGGTAGCAGAACTGCTTGAGCTGCTGGCTCGGCACATCGGAGCAAAGAGTGTCTTCCTCACCCAGGATCCTTTGCATGGAGTTTTGCCAGGATCCCCCACTGCTCCCAGTTTGGGTGGCACGGCTTCTTCCCGCTTCAGGGCCAGCTGAGTCTTGCTCCTCCATCTGTGCTCTCAGGAAGTCTCAAAGAGATCGGAAGGAGCCCCTTGGTCTCCTGCCACGTTCTGTCTGTTGAAATCAGGCGCTAGCAATTCGGACAAAACAAATCCATTGTTCTGTTATATAATTGAATCACGGTCAGGAGAAAACGTTCCCTAGGAACCAGGGGTGTAACATACCACAGCCCAGATCCTGTGCTCTTTTTTAATTTTAAAAAAAATAGGACAGAAGGAAGGAAGGAAGAGAAGTAAGCCTCTAGCCCAGGCATCCCCAAACTTCGGTCTTCCAGATGTTTTGGACTACAATTCCCATCATCCCTGACGACTGGTCCCGTTAGCTAGCATCTGGAGGGCCGCAGTTTGGGGATGCCTGCTCTAGCCCTCCCAGAAGGAAAGTGACCAAAGTTATTTCATGGTAATTATGTTGTGGTATGGAGTGGCAAGGAGTAATTTATGTACTTAAGAATAACATTTTGCCTAAAATGTTGTTTTTATTCCAGACAAACCTGATAATAATTTATGCAGGATGGTTCAAACAAAGGAGCTCTCAAGGTTTACCTGGCAGGGGAAGAAGCCCAGAATTAAGTATAAAATATTAACAGATATTTAATAAAACAAATGTCCACGAAGGGTTTCTCAATCATGTTGCAAAAAGAAGTATGTATGGTATATGGGTGAGATATAAGAATTTGCTGGAAAGAAGAAGCCCATTTTGGTTTTCCCCTATTGATAATAATAATAATAATAATAATTTATTATTTATACCCCGCCCATCTGGCCGGGTTCCCCCAGCCACTCTGGGCGGCTTCCAAAAAAACAAATTCTAAAATACAGAAATCCATCAAACATTAAAAGCTTCCCTAAACAGGGCTGCCTTGAGATGCCTTCTAAAGGTCTGGTAATTGTTCTCTTTGACCTCTAGTGGGAGGGCATTCCACAGGGTGGGTGCCACTACCGAGAAGGCCCTATTGAAGCAAGTACACAAATGAAAACAAACCCAGCTGGGGAAACCCAGCCAGATGAGCGGGGTATAAATAAAATATCATCATCATCATCACTCCACCACACTCCTTGGTAGCAAATTCCACTGTCGAACAGCTCTTACTGTCAGGAAGTTCTTCCTAATGTTTAGGTGGAATCTTCTTTCTTGTAGCAATGGATTCAAGCTACAAGAAAGAAGATTCCACCTAAACATTAGGAAGAACTTCCTGACAGTAAGAGCTGTTCGACAGTGGAATTTGCTGCCAAGGAGTGTGGTGGAGTCTCCTTCTTTGGAGGTCTTTAAGCAACGGCTTGGCAGGCATATGTCAAGAATGCTTTGATGGTGTTTCCTTTGATGGGGGTTGGACTGGATGGCCCTTGTGGTCTCTTCCAACTCTATGATTCTATGATCATCATCATGCAAACAAAATGGGTAAACTATATATCTTAATTTATATGAATTATTCTTATAAGCTTAAAAAGTGAGAAGATATTAAGGATTAGGTTAATGGTGGTTGAAACAAAATTTAAAAAATCCTAGCACCTTAGAGACCAACTAAGTTTGTTACTGGTATGAGCTTTCGCGTGCATGCACACTTCTTCAGGTACACTGAAGCAGAAGTCACCAGACCCTTGTTTTTAGCCATCTCACCTCTTGCTTTTTCCTGTAAGACCAATTGCAGTCCTTAACAGTCATCAACAGGTTTACCACACCTACCAGCCAATCACCCATTCCCACCCTCCTTCTGAGTAATACCCCTCCCCACCCTCTCACTATATATAAGGGTCTGGTGACTTCTGTCTCTAAGGTGCTACTGGAAGGATTTTTTAAAATTTTGTTTCGACTACTGCAGACCAACACGGCTATCTACCTGTAACTAGTTAACGGTGGTTATTTAAGAAAGATACAGTAACTATCTTTTAAGAGTAAAGCTCTGTTAAACTACTTCTGGAATGGGAAACCAAGGATGAAATGGTGAAAGCTGCAATGAGATGGGGGACACAATATATGAAGCTGGTTTATAGATGTTATTTAACACCAAATAAGCTGCCCCAAATGTACAAGGCTAATTCAAGCATGTTTTGAAAGTGTAAAATGTCAGAAAGAACTTTTTTTTCCTATGTGGTGGGCTTGTAAAAAAAAAAAACAAGGAAGAGACCCTCACCCCCAGACTCTGCCTGAGCTACAGTTCCCAGTTCCCTGGCAAGAAGGGTGGGTGTGTAAAACACTCTGGGAATTGTAGTTCCTTCCTTCCCTCTCAGGTATCCCAGTTGGGAATTCCTTCTCCCCAATTGCTCACCTCCCAGTCTTTAATGGAGCCTTGGGCACCTGAGAAATGTGTTTTCGTGACCCAGCCATTTCCTGTGGCTGTGCTTGGTTTTAACTCTTTTCAATATGGAATTGTAAAATGGTTGTAAGATGCAGCCGTAGAAATACAAGAATAAATGATAACAGCCCATATAAAAGCTCCTGCATTGAAATATTCCAAAAACAAAGGAAAGAGACAACACAAAATGATACATCTATGCATAGTATTTCTAACATTTAACAACTTCAAAGATGCGCCCCCTGTAATTTCCGTAACACACACACACACACCTGCCACCTGCGCTGCATTTGAAAAGCTGGATCAGGCCACTTTAAAAAGTCCTGACTTCCTCCAAAGAATTGTGTCCAGAAGAGGGCAACCAAAATGGTCAAAGGCCTGGAAACAATGCCTTATGAGGAACGGCTTAGGGAGCTGGGTATGTTTAGCCTGGAGAAGAGAAGGTTAAGGGGTGACATGATAGCCATGTTCAAATATATAAAAGGATGTCATATAGAGGAGGGAGAAAGGTTGTTTTCTGCTGCTCCAGAGAAGCGGACACGGAGCAATGGATTCAAGCTACAAGAAAGAAGATTCCACCTAAACATTAGGAAGAACTTCCTGACAGTAAGAGCTGTTCGGCAGTGGAATTTGCTACCAAGGAGTGTGGTGGAGTCTCCTTCTTTGGAGGTCTTTAAGCAGAGGCTTGACAGCCATATGTCAAGAATGCTTTGATGGTATTTCCTGCTTGGCAGGGGGTTGGACTGGATGGCCCTTGTGGTCTCTTCCAACTCTAGGATTCTAGGATTCCTGGGAACTGTAGTTTGTTCAGGATGTGGAGAGTGGGCATGAGACTCCACCCCCCCCCCTTCCAGACTCAAAGCTACAATTTCCAGAGTGTTTTACGCATCCACCCTTCTTGCCAGAGAACTGGGAACTGTAGCTCCGGCAGAGAGTCTTGGGGGAGGGGGGGTTGAGGGTCTCTCCCATCCACTCTCAGCAATGGGGAGGGAGGGAGGGGCTGCCCCCCCGCCTGATTTCTCTTCCAGCAACCCAGCCAGAAGAGCTGCCACGTCATGGGTGGGGGTGGGGTGGGGGCTCTTCCTGAAGGCCTCTCCTGCCTCGATGGTGAGACAGACCTGGGGCAGGAGGGGAGCGCAAGGAGCAAGAGAAGCAAGGGGGGGGGGACAGGGCTTTATGTGCAGCCTCCCCCCCCCAAGACCCCTCCGTCCCCAATGGGGCAAGCGATAGCCGGGTGCCAAGCAAGAAGAGCGGGGCAGAGCCCTGGCCCCCTCTTCCCCTCCCTGGCTTCTCTGCACCCAAATTGGGGGCACCCCATGCATGCTCTGACCAGCCCCCCGGCACCCTCCCCCCCCTGCAGGCAGCCCTGGGACCCCCACCTCCCCATTGTACCCGGAGGGAAACTGGAAAGGGAGGCCAGACTCACCCCAGGCAGAGAGAGGGAAACCCAAGCAGGGAGGGGCCTGGGCGAGGGAGGACTTTGCTCCCCCCCCCCGCACCTCCGCTTCCTGTCCTCTCTAGGAATCCAGCTCTGTTCCTCTTAACCTTAGTCACGCTGGCCACATGACCCGGAAGCTCTCAGAGGTCAGAAGCAGGAGCTGCAGCAGCTGGAAGGGGAGGAAAAGCCTCTCACTCTCTCTCTCTCTCTCTCTCTCTCTCTCTCTCTCTCTCTCTCTCCCCCCCCCCCAAAGGAAGGAGCTGGGGATGTTTAGCCTGGAAAAGAGGAGACCGAGATTTTCCAGTATCTCAAGGGCTGTCATATGGAAGAGGAAACAAAATAGAAAAAATCCTTCCAGTAGCACCTTGGAGACCAACTAGGTTTGTCATAGGTATGAGCTTTCGTGTGCATGCACACTTCTTCAGATACACTGAAACAGAAGTCACCAGACCCTTATGTATAGTCAGAGGGTGGGGAATGTGTTGTATAGGACATTCTATACAAGATCTCAAAGTAGCTGTTTTATTACAGAAAAATTTCAGAAACAGACTGGAAAGAGAAGTTGCTGAATTGCAACTCATTACCAAGCTTAACCCCTTCATGGATCAATGCCTTGTCGTGGCGAAGGGGCTTGAATAACTCAGAGAAGCTATGAGCTATGCCATGCAGGGCCACCCAAGATGGACAGGTCATAGTGGAGAGTTTTGACTAAACGTGATCCACCTGGAGAAGGAACTGGCAAGCCACTCCAGTATCCCTGCCAAGAAAACTCCATGGACAAAGACAACAGGCATATAAAAGTTATGACGCTGGAAGATGAGCCCCTCAGGTCGGAAGGCGTCCAACATGCTACTGAGGAAGAGCGGAGGACAAGTACAAGTAGATTCAGAGCTGATGAAGCGGCTGGGCCAAAGCCGAAAGGACGCTCAGTTGCGGATATGCCTGGAAGCGAAAGGAAAGTCCGATGCTGTAAAGAAAAATAACCTGGAATGTAAGACCAAACTGCGGGAGGCAGTGCAAGACAGGAGTGCCTGGCGTGCTATGGTCCATGGGGTCACGAAGAGTCGGACACGACTAAACGACTAAACAACAACACCAAGCTTAAAGGGACCCAGGTGGCGCTGTGGTTAAACCACTGAGCCTAGGGCTTGCTGATCAGAAGGTCGGCGGTTCGAATCCCTGTGACGGGGTGAGCTCCCGTTGCTTGGTCCCAGCTCCTGCCAACCTAGCAGTTCGAAAGCACGTCAAAATGCAAGTAGATAAATAGGAACCGCTACAGCGGGAAGGTAAACGACATTTCCATGTGCTGCTCTGGTTTGCCAGAAGTGGCTTTGTCATGCTGGCCACATGACCTGGAAGCTATACGCTGGCTCCCTCAGCCAATAATGCGAGATGAGCGCACAACCCCAGAGTTGGTCACGACTGGACCTAATGGTCAGGGGTCCCTTTACCTTTTTACCAAGCTTAAAACCATGGAGAGACCTGGTCTGAATAAGGACCCTGGATTCTTATCTCATTATACATGATCAAGCTTTCTTTAGCACCTCAGTCCTTGCTTTTTCCTGCAAGACCAATTTTTCCTGCAAGACCAATTGCAGTCATTAACAGTTATTAACAGTCATCTACAGGTTCACCACTCCTATCAGCCAATCACCCATTCCCACCCCCCTTCTGAGTAATACCCCTCCCCACCTTCTGACTATACATAAGGGTCTGGTGACTTCTGTTTCAGTGTATCTGAAGAAGTGTGCATGCACACGAAAGCTCATACCTATGACAAACTTAGTTGGTCTCTAAGGTGCAACTGGAAGGGTTTTTTTTTATTTTGTTTCAACTACAGCAGACCAACACGGCTTGTTGTTGTTGTTGTTTAGTCGTTTAGTCATGTCCGACTCTTCGTGACCCCATGGACCATAGCAAGCCAGGCACTCCTGTCTTCCGCTGCCGCCCACAGATTGGTCAGACTCGTGTTCGTAGCTTTGAGAACACTCTAAGGTGCTAATGGAAGGATTTTAAAATATTTTGTTTTAACTACAGCAGCCCAACACGGCTACCTACTCGTAACTAGAAACATGGGAGAGGGAACAGGCTTGTTTTCACCTGCTCTGGAGGGGAGGACTAAAAAAGGAGACTTTGAAATGGCATCAGGAAGAACTTTCTCACATTAAGAACTGTTTGACAGTGGAACAGTCTCCTTAGGGCAGGCATCCCCAAACTTGGCCCTCCAGATTTTTTGGGACTACAATCCCCATCATCCCTGACCACTGGTCCTGTTAGCTAGGGATGATGGGAGTTGTAGGCCAAAACATCTGGAGGGCCGAGTTTGGGGATGCCTGCCCCAGGGAGATGGTGGACTCTCCTTCCTTGGAGGGTTTTAAGCACAGCTTGGATGGCCATCTGCCCAGGATGCTTTAGCTAAAATTACTGCATTGCAGGGGGTTGGACTAGCTGGCCCTCGGGGGTCCCTTATAAATACATACTTTCAAGTACTTGGATCCCAATTAATCTACTAGTACTAACCAGGCCCAGAAACGCTGCTCGTGTTTCGTTGTCTGCTCAGGGACAGTTTTTAAACTGGAAAGGCACCCAGTTATAGAAAAAGTCCCAATTTGTTTGATAAGGTACACAGTTAAGACAGCAGAAAGCTCCTCTGCAAATAGTCCCCAAATCTTTCCTTTGTGGGAATGTCAATAGAGCTCCAAATATTAGCTCGTCATCAGCTATCATGAGGATTCATCTTGACAGCATTAAGCCTGAGCCTTTTAATCTGTTTTTAATCTGTTGGGAGCCAGCCACAACGGTTGGGGAAACCCAGCCATATGGACAAGGTATAACTAATAAATTGTTATTTTATTATTATTATTTCTGCCTCTCCCTTTGCTGGGACTTGGAGCTGATCCTGCTTCTCTGACAACATACTCGATGTCACAATGTTAATGGCACAGCAGGATTCAGCCTCGGCCAAATCCACAGCGACACCAGTGGGTGGGGAAACCTCTGCAGCTAGGTTCTCAACAGCCTGACACTCTAACCCAGGCACCCCCAAACTTCGGCCCTCCAGATGTTTTGGACTACAATTCCCATCATCTCTGACTGCTGGTCCTGTTAGCTAGGGATCATGGGAGTTGTAGGCCAAAACATCTGGAGGGCCGAAGTTTGGGGATGCCTGCTCTAACCCATTGTTGCTGTTCTTTACAGTGGTACCACCTTTTACCCATAGATCTCAGGGTGGTTTGCAACATAAAAAAATGTTGGAGATGAAGCAAAACAGAAATACATGCTGTATACAGGGAATTGCTGGATTTTCCGGGCTTGGGGGGGGGGGGAGAGCAGAGCCAAACTGAAATCAATGGAAAATGTTGAGAGAAAAGAATGGTTTATCGGGCCAAACCTCACAATTTGGAAAAGAACTACAAAACAAAGAGAAACTTTTGTCTGCAGCAGTGAGTTCCGCAGCCTCAGGTGTTAAAATAGCAGGGGCATTCTGGCTGAAAATGGATACAAGCAGAGATATTCTACATCCCTGTTACTGATTAAGACAGCAGGTGGTTCCAGCAGCCTCCAGGTCAAGTCAAATTGTCCCCTTTGTCTCTCCCAGTTTGCCAATGCACAGAGACCGGGGGGGGGGGGATATTGTCCCCTGGATGGTTTTGAGTTTGGGGCTCCAGAGTCAGGAAGGTAAGATTTAACACCTGTCAAGTGTGGCAAGGCACGGATGACCTACAAACTACAAGAAAGAAGATTCCACCTAAACATTAGGAAGAACTTCCTGACAGTAAGGGCTGTTCGGCAGTGGAATTTGCTACCAAGGAGTGTGGTGGAGTCTCCTTCTTTGGAGATCTTTAAGCAGAGGCTTGACAGGCATATGTCAAGAATGCTTTGATGGTGTTTCCTGCTTGGCAGGGGGTTGGACTGGATGGCCCTTGGGGTCTCTTCCAACTCTAGGATTCTATGATTCTAGGCTTGGCCTCCCTCCTCTGGTGTGTTGGAAATTTGATAATTGGTCTTGAACAGGTTGCTAGGCAACAGAAAAAGTGCCCAGCAACAGGAGAGTATATTAAGGGCATGTGGTCAACAAGAGTGGAGAGTGTAAAGTGTCAGTGTGTGAATGAGCATGAGTCAGCATTAGGCCTCTGGCCAGGTGGCTGGAAGAGGAGAAAATTGTGTTACCTTCTTTGTATTCAACCAATGTAAATAATGCAGGGACGCAGGTGGCGCTGAGGTCTAAACCACTGAGCTTAGGGCCAGGGGCATAAGAAGGGGGGCGGGGGGCGGTTTGCCCCATGTGCCATCACAGAGGGGGGTTGACAAATAATCAAGGAACAATTATTGACCTACTAGGGCGGTTCATAAAAAACTTTTTTTTTTTAAAAAAAAAAGCCTGCTCCTAAGGTCTTATCTTACTACACTAGGGATTATATAGCAATATATGAAATTTCATGCCTATCAGTTAATATATTGACCCTCCTCCATAGAATCATATAATAGAATCATAGAATCATAAGAGTTGGAAGAGACCACAAGGGCCATCCAGTCCAACCCCCTGCCAAGCAGGAAACACCATCAAAGCATTCTTGACATATGGCTGTCAAGCCTCCGCTTAAAGACCTCCAAAGAAGGAGACTCCACCACACCACACTCCTTGGCAGCAAATTCCACTGCTGAACAGCTCTTACTGTCAGGAAGTTCTTCCTAATGTTTAGGTGCAATCTTCTTTCTTGAAGTTTGAATCCATTGCTCCCTGTCCGCTTCTCTGGAGCAGCAGAAAACAACCTTTCTCCCTCCTCTATATGACATCCTTTTATATATTTGAACATGGCTATCATATCACCCCTTAACCTTCTCTTCTGCCGTTTTCCTATGTCATGAAGGCTGAAATTTCAATTCAGTGGAGCAGGGTCAAGATATTAACTGATATGCATGAAATTTTTAAAACTTCCCTAAACATCAATTTCTAACTTTTGTCTTCTGGTTTTCCTGTTGTTATTCTGTCTCTCACAGCTACAATAAACCTACCATTAAAATGATGGACTGGTCATTTCTTCGTCAGGGGGCAAACGGGCAAATTTAGCAGGGGATCAAATACTTCCCCCCCCCCCTGTAGAGTTTAACTTCTGGATAAAACTCTGAAAAAGTGACTTGAAATGTACAGCATGTTAATATTTGAAGAACTACATGAAAATGATTCACATATAGCATTTAACTCTGAGTATGCTTGCTATACTCAGGTGGACCCAGGTGGCGCTGTGGTTAAACCACTGAGCCTAGGGCTTGCTGATCAGAAGGTCGGCGGTTCGAATCCCTGTGACGGGGTGAGCTCCCGTTGCTTGGTCCCAGCTCCTGCCAACCTAGCAGTTTGAAAGCACGTCAGAATGCAAGTAGATAAATAGGAACCGCTACAGCGGGAAGGTAAACAGCGTTTCCATGTGCTGCTCTGGTTCGCCAGAAGCGGCTTTGTCATGCTGGCCACATGACCTGGAAGCTATACGCCGGCTCCCTCGGCCAATAATGCGAGATGTGCGCGCAACCCCAGAGTCGGTCACGACTGGACCTAATGGTCAGGGGTCCCTTTGTTGTTGTTTAGTCGTTTAGTCGTGTCCGACTCTTCGTGACCCCATGGACCATAGCACGCCAGGCACTCCTGTCTTCCACTGCCTCCCGCAGTTTGGTCAAACTCATGTTGGTAGCTTCGAGAACACTGTCCAACCATCTTGTCCTCTGACGTCCCCTTCTCCTAGTGCCCTCAATCTTTCCCAACATCAGGGTCTTTTCCAAGGATTCTTCTCTTCTCATGAGGTGGCCAAAGTATTGGAGCCTCAGCTTCACGATCTGTCCTTCCAGGGAGCACTCAGGGCTGATTTCCTTAAGAATGGATAGGTTTGATCTTCTTGCAGTCCATGGGACTCTCAAGAGTCTCCTCCAGCACCATAATTCAAAAGCATCAATTCTTCGGCGATCAGCCTTCTTTATGGTCCAACTCTCACTTCCATACATCACTACTGGGAAAACCATAGCTTTAACTATACGGACCTTTGTCGGCAAGGTGATGTCTCTGCTTTTTAAGATGCTGTCTAGGTTTGTCATTGCTTTTCTCCCAAGAAGCAGGCGTCTTTTAATTTCGTGACTGCTGTCACCATCTGCAGTGATCAAGGAGCCCAAGAAGGTAAAATCTCTCACTGCCTCCATTTCTTCCCCTTCTATTTGCCAGGAGGTGATGGGACCAGTGGCCATGATCTTGGTTTTTTTGATGTTGAGCTTCAGACCATATTTTGCGCTCTCCTCTTTCACCCTCATTAAAAGGTTCTTTAATTCCTCCTCGCTTTCTGCCATCAAGGTTGTGTCATCTGCATATCTGAGGTTGTTGATATTTCTTCCGGCAATCTTAATTCCTGCTTGGGATTCATCTAGTCCAGCCTTTCGCATGATGAATTCTGCATATAAGTTAAATAAGCAGGGAGACAATATACAACCTTGTCGTACTCCTTTCCCAATTTTGAACCACTCAGTTGTTCCATATCCAGTTCTAACTGTAGCTTCTTGTCCCACATAGAGATTTCTCAGGAGACAGATGAGGTGATCAGGCACTCCCATTTCTTTAAGAACTTGCCATAGTTTGCTGTGGTCGACACAGTCAAAGGCTTTTGCATAGTCAATGAAGCAGAAGTAGACGTTTTTCTGGAACTCTCTAGCTTTCTCCATAATCCAGCGCATGTTTGCTATTTGGTCTCTGGTTCCTCTGCCCTTTCGAAATCCAGCTTGCACTTCTGGGAGTTCTCGGTCCACATACTGCTTAAGCCTGCCTTGTAGAATTTTAAGCATAACCTTGCTAGCGTGTGAAATGAGCGCAATTGTGCGGTAGTTGGAGCATTCTTTGGCACTGCCCTTCTTTGGAATTGGGATGTAGACTGATCTTCTCCAATCCTCTGGCCATTGCTGAGTTTTCCAAACTTGCTGGCATATTGGGTGTAGCACCTTAACAGCATCATCTTTTAAAATTTTAAATAGTTCAGCTGGAATATCATCACTTCCACTGGCCTTGTTATTAGCAGTGCTTTCTAAGGCCCATTTGACTTCACTCTCCAAGATGTCTGGCTCAAGGTCAGCAACCACACTACCTGGGGTGTATGAGACCTCCATATCTTTCTGGTATAATTCCTCTGTGTATTCTTGCCACCTCTTCTTGATGTCTTCTGCTTCTGTTAGGTCCTTGCCACTTTTGTCCTTGATTATGGTAATCTTTGTACGAAATGTTCCTTTCATATCTCCAATTTTCTTGAACAGATCTCTGGTTTTCCCCATTCTATTGTTTTCCTCTATTTCTTTGCATTGCTCATTTAAGAAGACCCTCTTGTCTCTCCTTGCTGTTTTTTGGAAATCTGCATTCAGTTTCCTGTATCTTTCCCTATCTCCCTTGCATTTTGCTTGCCTCCTCTCCTCCGCTATTTGTAAGGCCTCGTTGGACAGCCATTTTGCTTTCTTGCATTTCCTTTTCCTTGGGATGGTTTTCGTTGCTGCCTCCTGTATAATGTTACGAGCCTCCATCCATAGTTCTTCAGGCACTCTGTCCACCAAATCTAAATCCTTAAACCTGTTCCTCACTTCCACTGTGTATTCATAAGGGATTTGATTCAGATTGTATCTTACTGGCCCAGTGGTTTTTCCTACTTTCTTCAGTTTAAGCTGGAATTTTGCTATAAGAAGCTGATGATCTGAGTTACAGTCAGCTCCAGGTCTTGTTTTTGCTGATTGTATAGAGCTTCTCCATCTCTGGCTGCAGAGAATATAATCAATCTGATTTCGATGCTGCCCATTTGGTGATATCCATGTGTAGAGTCGTCTCTTGTGTTGTTGGAAGAGAGTGTTTGGGGTCCCTTTACCTTTTACGTTGGAGAGTGAAAGGGGTCCCTTTACCTTTACCTTATGCTTGCTATATACAAGGCAGAATCAGATAAGTGCTGGAGATGCAAAGTTGAGGAGATTGAGGTAGCTTCTGTCAGGTTTTTTGTTTTTGCTTCTGTCCGTTTTCAAAAGAGATGATTGACCTTGGAGATGGACTGGATTCCATGAATGGGCCAAACAAAATCCATCCCAGAAAAGGGACAGGCTTTTTGAATCTCAGCTTCCCATGAGTATGTAAGGCAGTGAACTCTGCAGTAAGGTCTCACATCTAACTCTCTTCAGTTCATCCTCTCTTACATGACAGTAAGAGCTGTTCAGCAGTGGAATTTGCTGCCAAGGAGTGTGGTGGAGTCTCCTTCTTTGGAGGTCTTTAAGCAGAGGCTTGACAGGCATATGTCAATAATGCTTTGATGGTGTTTCCTGCTTGGCAGGGGGTTGGACTGGATGACCCTTGTGGTCTCTTCCAACTCTATGATTCTATGATTCATCCTCTTTCACAAGCATTCGTTAGCATTGTTCTAGAATTACAGACTACATCTCTTCCTGAGGCTCTCATTAGCTTTTTCCCTTGTTTGTAGGTAATGATGAATTAGAAATGAAGAAGGAAGGAGAAATCCACACCGTGGAGAAGCCTTATCAATATTTGGAGTGTGAAGAGAGCTCTAATCAGAGCTTCGATTTCACTTCTCATCAAATAAGTCCCATTGGGAAAAAACCCTATCAGTGCTTGGAATGTGGAATGTGTTTCAGTCAGAGGGCCCATCTCACTTCCCATCATAGGATTCATACAGGAGAGAAACCGTATCAGTGCTTGGAATGTGGAAAGAGCTTCACTCGGAACGAAAGTCTCACTTGCCATCAGAGAAGCCATACAGGTGAGAAGCCCTATCAGTGTTTGGAATGTGGAAAGAGCTTCACTAGGAAGGAAAGTCTCACTTCTAATAAGAGAATCCACAGTGGGGGAAAACCTTATCAGTGCTTGGAATGTGGAAAGAGCTTTCATGCAAGCACAAACCTCCGTCAACATCAGAGAATTCACTGTGGGGAGAAACCATTTCAATGCCAAGAGTGTGGAAAGAGCTTCGTTAGGGAAAAAGATCTCTCTTCCCATCGAATAATTCACACAGGTGAGAAATCATATCATTGCTTGGAATGTGGAAGGAGCTTCACCTGGAAGAAAAGTTTCCTTTCCCATCAAAGAATTCATACAGGGGAGAAACCACACAAGTGCCTGGATTGTGGAAAGAGCTACAGTAAGAGGGCTAATCTCACGACCCATCGGAGAATTCACAGTGGCGAGAAACTGCACCAGTGCTTAGAGTGCGGAAGGAGCTTCACCTGGAAGGAAAATCTCACTTCTCATCAAATCATTCATACAGGGGAGAAACCCTATCAGTGCTTGGAATGTGGAAAGAGCTTCAGTCGGAAGGATCATCTCACTTCCCATCAAAGAATTCATACTGGGGAGAAACCCTATCAGTGCTTGGAATGTGGAAAGAGCTTCAGTCGGAAGGATCATCTCACTTCCCATCAAAGAATTCATTCAGGGAGGAAACCATATCCGTCCTTGGAATGCGGAAAGAGCTTCAGTCAGAGTGCCCACCTCACTGCCCATCAAAGGACTCCCCACAAGGTGAAGCCATAGCAATGGCTGTGTACAATTTTAAGTCTAGGAAACTTTAATTGTCATGCAAGTGAGGCTTGCAATGCAACGCCATTCTTGGTCTTTGGTCACCCAGCAAATGAGTTGACCGTGCCTCTCAAGACAATCGAATACACACTTGACAACCGATTGGGAAGCAATTCACGCACTTCCACCTCGAGAGCTGCCAAGTTGCAAATTTGTGTTGCTCCTGACCACCGCTGACATCCTCAGCATAAGCAGGTGGTGTCAGCTTCAAGCTCTTCCTGGTGTTTGCTGAATACACACAGGACACTTCCTAGAAAAGCCACACGTAGAATGATAGAATCATAGAGTTGGAAGAGAC
The DNA here is from genome assembly GCF_963506605.1 of Zootoca vivipara. Lineage (NCBI taxonomy): Eukaryota > Metazoa > Chordata > Lepidosauria > Squamata > Lacertidae > Zootoca > Zootoca vivipara. Next base: position 946,781 of record NC_083277.1, read on the forward strand.
CACAAGGGCCATCCAGTCCAACCCCCTGCCAAGCAGGAAACACCATCAAAGCATTCTTGACATATGCCTGTCAAGCCTCTGCTTAAAGACCTCCAAAGAAGGAGACTCCACCACACTCCTTGGCAGCAAATTCCACTGTCGAACAGCTCTTACTGTCATGTAAGGCTTTCCTCAGCGAGAAGGTTAAGTCAAGAATTTTGTTGCTGCCGTCCTCTGTCAATTATTAAAGTAGCCAACAAGTGCACGGAAGGAGGTTTAGACGGAACAACATCCAGGGGCAGCATCAGACACCCTTTCTCATGCCGTGTGGACAGAGCACCAGATCTTGACCAGAGGGACATTTTTGTCAGGGTCTCGCATATGTTCCTCAAGGAGGTGACCCTGTTCTCCTTCTGTCCCAGTGTTAACTGAGAGAGTCTGTCACAATGGACGAGGTGCTCATGAAACTAGACTGGAAGCTTGCAGGGTCTCTAGCCAAGGACTCACCTCTCTCTCCACATAAGGCCTTGTGCACCACATACTGTCGGTTCTAACACTCCCAAGAAGTCTTCTCCTCCAGATTTTGAAAAGTACAACTTTTGTCTATACAGTATAACTTTAGCCTATGTGTATCCTGTCTACCCCCCCCCCCAGCTATTACTGAATGTGGAGGTCTCTATTGTAACATTATAATATATTACAATATGCTTTGAAAGTTCTGTGATAATTTTATACATTTTAACATAACCATTTCAAACATTGAAATATGAGGTTCTTTTGAGCCTTCGGACCTCCTTCCCTCCCTCCATGGCTTCCATGTTTAAGATCAAATTTTCTGCATCTTTTACCATTATCCATCTGTTATATAACCATAAGTATCATAAGATTTTAACTCTTTAACTGGAGTATGTGGAGATGGCGAAACTGATGGGGAAGATCCGAAACTAGGAAGATCAAGTATTTTTTTAAAGCATGGAGCCAATTTGTAATTTATTTAAAAGACCACTGTAAACAAGCAAGACTTTCCAGACACAGAGATGTAGATATGTTTTCATCTTAACACTGCTAATTTTAACATGTTTGCTGTTTTTTTATTTTAATTTAGCTGTGGAATTTATTTTTAATTTACAATTTTAACATTTCTAGTAAACCACTGAGATGTTTTCTTATTCTTGTGGAGCCTTTTTATGTGTGGAATGCTTGCAATAAATAAAGGACTTCTTCCAGCCAAAATAAGGAGCTATTGCATAGAAGCATGGAAATGAGAGTTGCCAGGGACCCCCAAGGGCCATCTAGTCATAGCAGCTCTCTGCAACCTCTTCCTTGGATCACAACTGGACTTGGGAGTCAGCCGAAGCAGTGAAGCATGCTGGGAACACCCTCTCTCTTTGACCCCTACTCTTGTTTCTGCACATGAATTCAAAGATCATACCTCCTGACTCCCAAGTTGAAAGTTGTGCATATTCTGTCAAGTTGCCATTCTTCTTTGGTGGGACCTCACTCGTTTTCCATTTGGGGGGTAGTGAAACATGGGCCGCAGTAGCGGCATACATAGAATCATAGAGTTGGAAGAGACCACAAGGGCCATCCAGTCCAACCCCCTGCCATTCAGGAAACACCATCAGAGCATTCTTGACATGCCTGTCAAGCCTCTACTTAAAGACCTCCAAAGAAGGAGACTCCACCACACTCCTTGGTAGCAAATTCCACTGCCGAATAGCTCTTACTGTCAGGAAGTTCTTTCTAATGTTTAGGTGGAATCTTCTTTCTTGTAGTTTGAATCCATTGCTCCCTGTCCGCTTCTCTGGAGCAGCAGAAAATAACCTTTCTCCCTCCTCTATATGACATCCTTTTATATATCTGAACATGGCTATCATATCACCCCTTAACCTTCTCTTCTCCAGGCTAAACATACCCAGCTCCCTAACCCGTTCCTCATAAGGCATCGTTTCCATGCCTTTGACCATTTTGGTTGCCCTCCTCTGGGCACGTTCCAGCTTGTCAGTATCTTTCTTGAACTGTGGTGCCCAGAACTGGACACAGTACTCCAGGTGAGGTCTGACCAGAGCGGAATACAGTGGTACTATTACTCCCCTTGATCTAGACGCTATATTCCTATTGATGCAGCCCAGAATTGCATTGGCTTTTTTAGCTGCTGCATCACACTGTTGACGCATGTCAAGTCTGTGGTCTACCAAGACTCCTAGATCCTTTTCAAATGTACCGCTCTCAAGCCAGGTGTCACCCATCCTGTATTTGTGCCTTGAATAACCTTTTTGGACACCTAGGAATTTCAGTCTAAATTATCTCCAGCAGAAAGGACTTTTTTTTTGGGGGGGGGAGTACTTTAAAACATTTATGTTCAATTCATTATGGATCATTTCCCAGTACTCTCTTACCCTTTTACATGTCCACCACATATGAAAGAACGTTCCCTCCGCCTCTCTGAAGCCTACAGTTAAAAAGCCACGGTCAGTTCAGACAAGTCTGATCGTGGTTGAAAAAGCCATAACTGGAGGAACAATATTTACGGATGAAACAGGTAATACCTCTCCATGGGTGGGTGGGTGTGAAAATTCCAGGTGCTGTAGGTTGTCCTGTTGAGCTCAATCAAAATATTGGAGGTTTGCCACAGGTGATATCCCTCCATTCAGGGTTCACGGTGGGGATGTCAGAATCCCAGACGCTTGTTGAACCCCATTGGTGGTTCGTCACATAGAATGGAATTTCAAAACAGGTGTTATGCTCCAACAGAGAGCCTTACCGAGAGAGTCCAGGATCCTATGATTCTCCTCCATGACTTCCTTATGCAGAGCTCTCTGGTCAGGATCCAGCAACGCCCATTCCTTGTCTGTGAAACAAACAGCGACATGCTCTTCTGGAGTTTATTATCCAGCGGAAAGGAGCAACCAAGCATACTAAGGTCCAAATTCTAGACTTTAAGAAAGCCGACTTCAGAAAAAATAGGGAAACGCTGGGTGAAATCCCATGGACAGTAATACTAAAAGGGAAGGGAGTTCATGATGGTTGGGAGTTTGTTAAAAGGGAGATATTAAAAGCACAACTTCAGGCAATACCAATGAGACGGAAACATGGAAGGTGCCTAAAGAAGCCAGGCTGGCTATCTAAAGAACTTTTGACTGAGTTAAGATTTAAAAGGGATATGTACAAAAAATGGAAAAGGGGGGAAATCTCCAGAGAGGAATTCAAACATATAGCCAGCACGTGTAGAGACAAAGTCAGAAAAGCTAAAGCACAGAATGAGGTTAAAAGCAACAAAAAGGGCTTTTATGGGTATGTCCGTAGCAAAAGGAAAAACAAGGAAACAGTGGGGTCACTCAGAGGAGAAGATGGTGAAATGCAAACAGGGGACAGAGAAAGGGCAGAACTCCTCAATGCCTTCTTTGCCTCAGTCTTCTCCAAAAAAAGAAAACAATGCCCGACCTGAAGAATATGGAGCAGATTATTCAGCAGGGGATACACAGCCCAGAATAAGTAAGGAGGTAGTACAAGAATACTTGGCTAGTTTAGATGTATTCAAGTCTCCAGGGCCAGATGAACTACATCCAAGAGTATTAAAAGAACTGGCAGAGGTGATTTCAGAACCACTGGCAATAATCTTTGAAAATTCCTGGAGAACAGGCGAAGTTCCAGCAGACTGGAGGAGGGCAAATGTTGTCCCTATTTTCAAAAAGGGGAAAAGAGAGGACCCAAACAATTACCGCCCAGTGAGCCTGACATCAATACCAGGAAAGATTCTAGAGCAGATCATTAAGCAAACAGTCTGTGAGCACCTAGAAAGAAACTCTGTGATCACTAAAAGTCAGCATGGGTTCCTGAAAAATAAGTCATGTCAGACTAATCTGATCTCATTTTTTGACAGAATTACAAGCCTGGTAGATGAAGGGAACGCTGTGGATGTAGCCTATCTTGATTTCAGCAAGGCCTTAGACAAGGTGCCCCATGATATTCTTGTAAAGAAGCTGGTAAAATGTGGGCTAGACAATGCTACCATTCAGTGGATTTGTAGCTGGCTTACTGACCGAACCCAAAGGGTGCTCATCAATGGCTCCTCCTCATCCTGGAGAGTAGTGACTAGTGGGGTGCCACAGGGTTCTGTCTTGGGCCCAGTCTTGTTCAACATCTTTATCAATGACTTGGATGATGGGCTTGAGGGAATCCTGAGCAAGTTTGCAGATGACACCAAATTGGGAGGGGTGGCTAACACCCCAGAGGACAGGATCACACTTCAGAATGACCTTAACAGATTAGACAACTGGGCCAAAGCAAACAAGATGAATTTTAACAAGGAGAAATGTAAAGTACTACACTTGGGCAAAAAAAATGAAAGGCACAAATACAGGATGGGAGACACCTGGCTTGAGAGCAGTACATGTGAAAAGGATCTAGGAGTTTTGGTTGACCACAAACTTGACATGAGTCAGCAGTGTGATGCAGCAGCTAAAAAAGCCAATGCAATTCTGGGCTGCATCAATAGGAGTATAGCATCTAGATCAAGGGAAGTAATAGTACCACTGTATTCTGCTCTGGTCAGACCTCACCTGGAGTATTGTGTCCAGTTCTGGGCACCACAGTTCAAGAAGGATACTGATAAGCTGGAACGTGTCCAGAAGAGGGCAACCAAAATGGTCAAAGGCCTGGAAACGATGCCTTATGAGGAACGGCTTAGGGAGCTGGGTATGTTTAGCCTGGAGAAGAGAAGGTTAAGGGGTGATATGATAACCATGTTCAAATATATAAAAGGATGTCATATAAAGGAGGGAGAAAGGTTGTTTTCTGCTGCTCCAGAGAAGCGGACACGGAGCAACGGATTCAAACTACAAGAAAGAAAATTCCACCTAAACATTAGGAAGAACTTCCTGACAGTAAGAGCTGTTCGGCAGTGGAATTTGCTGCCAAGGAGTGTGGTGGAGTCTCCTTCTTTGGAGGTCTTTAAGCAGAGGCTTGACAGCCATCTGTCAGGAATGCTTTGATGGTGTTTCCTGCTTGGCAGGGGGTTGGACTGGATGGCCCTTGTGGTCTCTTCCAACTCTATGATTCTATGATTCTATGATCATCAAAGCACACCGGACCCTAAAAGAATGAGGGAATTGTTGTGTGTTTTATTATGATGTTTTTTATTTATTGTGATTTTTAAATAAAGTAATAATAATACAAATCAGAATGTGCACCCCGCCTTGATACCATTACTTATCACAATTAATACAAATTCCACACATACTTCTATATTTCCTCAAAATAAATTCTCTTCCATATCTCCCTTCTTACTTTGATAGCCATAGCTGTCAAGTTTTCCCTTTTCTCGCGAGGAAGCCTATGCAGCATAAGGGAATTTCCCTTAAAAAAAGGTGAGGACTTGACAGCTATGTTGATAGTACACATTAATTTACCATTAATTGCTGTATCCCACACTTCTTTATACCATTCTTCTATTTGAAATCCACCTTGTTTTCCCCCCATTTCCTAGCTATGATAATTCTTGCAACAAATTTGTGATGAAGTCCTTCATAGCTTGCATACATTTAACCTTATCGTACATTGATAGCAATGCTATTTCTGGACTTCCATTCCGCCTTAACCCTGCTCTTTCTCTTATCTCCTTCAACACGGTAAAGGTAAAGGGACCCCTGACCATTAGGTCCAGTCGCGGATGACTCTGGGGTTGCGGTGCTCCTCTCGCTCTATAGGCTGAGGAAGCCGGCATTTGTCCACAGACAGTTTTTTCCGGGTCATGTGGCCAGCATGACTAAGCCGCTTCTGGCAAACCAGAGCAGCGCACGGAAACGCCGTTTACCTTCCCGCCGGAGCGGTCCCTATTTATCTCCTTGCACTTTGATGTGCTTTCGAACTGCTAGGTTGGCAGGAGCTGGGACCGAGCAACAGGAGCTCACCCCGTCACGGGGATTCGAACTGCTGACCTTCTGTTCGGCAAGCCCTAGGTTCTGTGGTTTAGACCACAGTGTCACTCTCGTCCCATATAAGGGAAGGTAGGTGTTCCTTATTCTCGGCACCTAAACCTTCTGGAACGTCATTTGCCACCTTTCTTCAGGGCACTTTTGACAGAAAGCAGGAGGCAGAGGGATTCACCTTGGCTGCCCCACCCCTCAGCCTCTCTCCCCACAAGTCTCCTGACCCCGACCTGATCTGCTTCCAAAGCCGCTGCTTCCCCTTCGCCACCATGAAAGGACGGATGAGGAGGTCTTGCTGGCATCATCCTGTCACCTGCCAGAGACAAAGGGAAGTGGGAAGCCATGAATGCCTGCATATTTAACTCTAACTACAGATGGGCATTACGTGAGCGGTCCGTGTGGATGTTTGTAAACATTTCATATATATTTTTTTATAATATAATAACTTTTATTGTAATTTATATCATCAATACATTAATTGCAATCCCATTTCTGCAATATCTATCATCAATACATTAATTGCAATCCCATTTCTGCAATATCTCCAACAACAAAAAGAAAGAATAACCAAGATAAAAGAAAAAGAAAAATACATTTCTATTCATTGCATCATTTTTCCCATCTCAATTTCCCGTCACCCTTTCCCTCCCCTCCCCCCTCGACCTCCCCCCGTCGCTTTTCCGATGGAAAAACGTTTGTAAACATTTCATATTTTCTTTGTGTGAAAAAACTTCCTCTGGGCTCTTGACCCCACGTTCTTCCCCCAAATGATGAAAATAACCCATGGATTATTTTGAACGTCAACAGAATGTGACCAGAGAGAGAAAAATAACTCCTCCCTCCTTACCCAGTGGCCTCTCTCTGGTGTTCAACGGAGTCCTCTCTGTCTCACAGGAATCAACGTCCATTTCTGCAAATGAATTCTTCCCCTGAAAGAGCAACAAGGATTCCAAACATGGGGAGAAGGATTATAAAAGGAACGACAGAGGCAAAAACTTGAAGGGTGTCCGATCTCATTCCTTGGGTGCTGTTACGGAAAATCTGGGTGCGAGGCTACTCGGCCACCCAGCCGTCAGGCAAGGGCCTGTGGTTCACTGCGGACGTAAAGGAAGGAGTCCAGCCACCATCATAGAACAGCAAAGTTTGTTACTGCACAACAGGTTCAAGCCAAGACTGGACACCGAGAACAGGGTTACAATAACGTTTAAAATTTCCCACCTCAATCCCATAATGCATTACAAAAGTGTCATACATACATCGTCGTTACATAGGAAGACGTCAGGGAAAGGGGAGGTACAGGAGATAACGACCCATGGTATTGATAGGCAAGTACTGTACAGGTAAGTATCGGGAGGGGACCTTTGAGCACCCGGCAGGGGCAGAAGAATGGGGCCCAGGTGTGGATGGCTTATCGCTTGGACGAGTCTGGAGGCGACTGGAAGGCAGGGCATTCCATCTGAATGATCCAGTGATTATCTGCTGGGGCATCACCTTGTCCACGTGACCCCTTGCTTGTGGGATTATGGCTGAGTCCGGTGGCCCTGAGAGTCCTTGACCAGAGTCACAAAATGGTGTTGGAGGGAAGAAGATCCGTCGAAGCAATGAATTTCTATGATTTGATAAAACTGCTAAGGTTCTTCTAATACGAGCTGCTACGCTCTAGAGCGGCATGCAAGGTTTCGGTGAGCTGTCAGTTCATTCATGGATACGGATATACGTTCATTCATGGATACGGATATACTCCTTCAGAAATATGGCTACACAGAGTCGAATGGAGGTGAAAAGGAAGGGGGGAGCCCACCTTTATTTAACGGGGTTTGTTCTCGTGGGGTTCTAGAGTGCTTGTGTTTGCGTAATACTGGAATGAGAGTGCAGGGTTGGACGGGCCCCCTTGAGGGCATTTATACCATTCTCGATCCCTAAACGAAGTCCCTTTAGCCCCCCCCCCCCGTCCTTTCCCTATCAGATGCTCTCCCTCTGATTCGGAGCCCCTTGAGAAAGTCTCTCTCACCTGCTTTCTCTGTTCCTGCTTTCTCTCCTCTGCCTGACTCAGGAGGAATCCTTCAGCCAGAGCCACCGCCTGGGAACTGGTCTCTGCTCCACATTCCCTCACCCAGCTCTCCATCTCCGGGGGAAGGACAGCCAGGAACTGCTCCAAGATCACCAGGTCCAGCATCTCAGCTTTCGTATGCCTTTCTGGCTTCAGCCACTGACGGAAAAGACGGTAGAGTCGGCTGCAAACCTCACAGGGTCCTTCGTCCTCCTGGTAGCAGAACTGCCTGAACTGTTGGCTCTGCACATCGGAGCTTTCCCAGAATGCATGGAGTTTTCCCAGAATCCCCCACTTCTCCCAGTTTGCATATCATGGTCTCTTCCCACTTCAGGGCCAGCTGAGTCTTGCTCCTCCATCTAGGCTCTCAGGAAGCCTCCAAGAGATCGGAGGGAATCCTTTGGTCTTCTGCCAGGTTCTGTCTGTGCGAATCAGAGGTGCCAGCAAATCCTACAAAAGCAAATGTGTTGCTCTGTTGTAAAGTTGAAACACCATCAGGAGAAGTAAAACATTCCCTGAAAAAAACCTACATGCTCAGAAAATCGAACTAACTACTGGCCAGCCACTAATCCCCCCTTTTGAGCAAAATTCTGGATTTAAGATATCTTTATTGTCATTGTCCCCTTGCGGGAACAACAAACTTTTTTTGGGGGGGTCACAGACAAGATGCAGGTGTTGCTCCTAGGGTAAACCGATTCCCTTGAAACCTACAGATCGCCCTGTATGATGACCTCTGTCCAGAGAGACACATAATGGGAAACATGGCCCTGTTCCTTCTCCTCAACCTCTCTGCCCCAGTTAGGGGTGGGTGACTCCCCTTTGCGCTGGTCCTGGTCCTACTGGGATGGGCATTCCCAGAGGGGGTTGCTTGGGGGGGGGGGCTTTCAGCCCTGGGGAGCCTTCAATGTGGGGCTGTTCAACATCTATATGAATCCTCGTGAAGAGGAGGAATACTCTCCCTCCTCAACTCTTTATGGAGAGCCCAGGGCAGGGGTCCCCAAACGAAGGCCCGGGGCCCGGATGCGACCCAATGGCCTTCTCAATCCGGCCCGCGGACGGTCCAGGAATCAGCATGTTTTTACATGAGTAGAATATGTCCTTTTATTTAAAATGTATTTCATTCATCTCATTCATAGGAATTCATTCATATATATTTTTAAAAGTATATAGACCGGCTCCCTGCTGAAAGAGTTTGCTGACCCCTGGCCCGGGGCTTTATCTGCAGCCTCTTTCCCCCCCCCCCAAGACCCCCTCCCTCCCCAACAGGCCAAGCGCATAGCTGCCAAGTTCTCCCTTTTTTAAAGGGAAATTCCCTTAGGCTGAATAGGCTTCCTCGTGAGAAAAGGGGAAACTTGGCAGCTATGGCCAAGCGGAGCCCGGGGGCCAAGCAAGAAGAGCGGGGCAGAGCCCTGGCCCCCCGGCCCCCTCCCTGGATGGTCTGCACCCAGATTTTTTGGGGGGCGCCCCATGCATGCTCTGACCAGCCCCCCCGCACCCTCCCCCCCTGCATGCAGCCCTGGGACCCCCACCTCCCCATTGCACCCGGAGGGAAAGGGAGGCCAGACTCACCCCCCAGGCAGAGAGAGGGAGACGGAAGCAGGGATTGGCCTTGGCGAGTGAGGACCTCCCCTTCCCCGCACCTCCACTTCCTGTCCTCTCTAGGAATCCAGCTCTGTTCCTTTTAACCCTTGGCAAGCCGAGCACAAGCGGAGCACCGCTCTCTCCTTCCTCCTCGGGAGGAGGAACCACGTGCATCTCCACACACACACCCCAGAGATGCTCCATTTGGGAGACCCACTTCAACCCCCCCCCCAAAGAAGCAAGGGACCCCTCACTAGAAGCGGAAGCAGGGAAGAAAAAGGCATCCCTGCCCTGATTCCTAGTAAGTCTTGTCTTATTATCCACACATGCTCAGGGAACCTCTTGCTTCTATCTAGCGGTTCATCAGTTTTATTATCACAGAATTATGGATTTGCTTTGTAGGATTTGTGAGCCCCTCTAGATCAGGCAGGCAGAAGGTGGCAGGAGACCAAGGGAGTCCCTCCGATCTCTTCCTGAGAGCACAGAGAGGTTAGTGGGTGGCCAATAGTTAGTTCGTTTTTCTGAGCATGAAGGCTTGTTCAATGAATGTTTTACTTCTCCTGATGGTTTATCAACTTTACAACAGAGCAACACATTTGCTTTTGTAGGATTTGCTGGCACCTCTGATTCGCACAGAAAGAACCTGGCAGAAGACCAAGGGATTCCCTCCGATCTCTTGGAGGCTTCCTGAGAGCCCAGATGGAGGAGCAAGACTCAGCTGGCCCTGAAGTGGGAAGAGACCATGATATGCAAACTGGGAGAAGTGGGGGATTCTGGGAAAACTCCATGCAAAGGATCCTGGGTGAGGAAGACACTCTTTGCTCCAATGTGCAGAGCCAGCAGCTCAGGCAGTTCTGCTACCAGGAGGCCAAAGGACCCCGAGAGGTTTGCAGCCGACTCTACCGCCTTTTCCGTCAGTGGCTGAAGCCAGAAAGGCACACGAAAGCTGAGATGCTGGACCTGGTGATCTTGGAGCAGTTCCTGGCTGTCCTTCCCCCGGAGATGGAGAGCTGGGTGAGGGAATGTGGAGCAGAGACCAGTTCCCAGGCAGTGGCCCTGGCTGAAGATTTCCTCCTGAGTCAGGCAGAGGAGAGGAAGCAGGAAGAGAGAAAGCAGGTGAGAGAGACTTTCCTCTGGAAACTCCCAAGGACTTCCAAACAAGAGGGAGAGTATCCCAAAATGCAGTACTAATGTCCTATCCCTTTATAAATAGGATCCATGGAATGAGATCTGATACCCCTCAAGTTGTTGTTTTCTAATCCCTCATTCTCTGTTTTGAATCCGTGTTGCTCTTTCAGGGAAAGAATCTGCTTATAGAAATGGGCCCCGATTCCTCTGAGGCAGAGAGGACTCTGTTGGACACCAGAGAGAGACCACTGGGTAAGGAAGAAGGAGCTTTTTCTCTGTAATATTTAGTGCATTTTGGAACTAATAATTGGGTTCTTTTCATGTTTTGATGGGAGACATATGGAAACAAGAGCCCAGAGGAGCAGAGACAGTATTTTGACACAAATAAAATATGGGTTAAAGTGTTGAAACATGTTTGGCAGGTTAGACTTTTTTCTGAGGCTCGTCTGTAGTTTGAGATGCACAGCTGAACCTCAGAGAGAATCATATGTTCTGGGTTTCCCACTTCCCTTTGTCTCTTGCAGGTGAGGGAACAATGGCATCAAGACCTCCTCCTCCCTCTTTTCATGGTGGCAAAGGGGAAGCAGCGGCTGTGGAACCAGATCAGGTAGGGGGATGGAAACGTGTGGGGAAAGAGGCCGAGGGGTGGGGCAGCCAGTTTGCCTTGGAGCCGAACAAATCTCTCTCCTTTCCTTGGCTTCTGTCAAAGTGGCTCCTCACAAAGGCTGAAATGGCGCTATAATTATTTATCAGAGTTTGCCACTTTCTTCATAATATTTAACACTTAATGCCAATATAAGCTTCTAAGCTAAGCTTGCCATATTTCAGGCGAGATCATCTTTATGTTGTCTAAGAGGACATTTCCCTCTTTCTTTTAGGCTCCAGTGTGCTTTGACGATGTCGCTGTTTGTTTCTCGGACGATGAATGGGCGTTGCTGGATCCTGACCAGAGAGCTCTGCATAAGGAAGTCATGGAGGAGAATCGTGGGATCCTGGACTCTCTCGGTAAGGTTCCCTGCTGGATCACAATATCTGTTTTGAAATTCCATGCGTAGCTCTATGTGATGAATCACCAATATATTGATGGAGCTCGGCAAGTGTCTTGAATTCTAACATCCCCACCGTGAACCCCAAATGGGGGGATATCAACGGTTTACTCTGTGAATATTCTTCTTCCAGTTATGCCTTTTAAAACAATGACCAGGCTGGTCTGAACTAACCAGGCCTTCTTAAATGTCAGCTTCACCGTGTGGTATTTATATGCACAGAAGTTGTCCCGGGTCGGTTGACTCTTTTTGTCAGGGGTTCTTGCAACTACTCTAGAGTAACGACGGTCCACATGCCGGTTTTTAAACAGTTTTTATTAGTGCAGTCTATTTACAGTGAGACAGGTGTGTAAAAGCATGTCTGCTCATTCCGATGCAGAATCCGGCACTGCCCCTCCCCTTGACTTCCGCCAACATAAGAGTCTTGGGACAGTGAACCTTCTTCCCCTTTTTCTCCTGCGTGATTCTGGGACCGGAGGAAAGGGTCTACACTCCATGTTTTCCTTCTCCCCCCTTTCCCCCTCCATTTCCTCCCTCCTGTGTGGCCGGGTCTCTCCCATGCTGCCAGAGCCCCGGCCCTCTCCCTCCATTTCCTGACAGGCTTCCTCAGCGTCTTCGCTTTCATCACTGCTTGGGGAGGAGCTACTTCTGATGCACGGGGGAGGCTCTCTATACTGTCTCCCCCTTACACTTTTATAAATTCTTTGACTCACAATATTACAATTTACCATTATCTATTAACATTTAACCCTCCACCAAATAGTTAACATTTCTCATACCACTAAAGAATGCTACATTGTGACACAGAGAAGTGTTCCTGAGTCAACAGTGTGATGCAGCAGCTCAAAAAGCCAATGCAGTTCTGGGCTGCATCAATAGGAGTGTAGCATCTAGATCAAGGGAAGTAATAGTACCACTGTATTCTGCTCTGGTCAGACCTCACCTGGAGTACTGTGTCCAGTTCTTGGCACCGCAGTTCCAGAAGGATACTGACAAGCTGGAACGTGTCCAGAGGAAGGCAACCAAAATGGTCAAAGGCCTGGAAACGATGCCTTATGAGGAACGGCTTAGGGAGCTGGGTATGTTTAGCCTGGAGAAGATAAGGTTAAGGGGTGATATGATAGCCATGTTCAAATATATGAAAGGATGTCATATAGAGGAGGGAGAAAGGTTGTTTTCTGTTGCTCCAGAGAAGCAGACATGGAGCAATGGATTCAAACTACAAGAAAGAAGATTCCACCTAAACATTAGGAAGAACATCCTGACGGTAAGAGCTGTTCGGCAGTGGAATTTGCTACCAAGGAGTGTGGTGGAGTCTCCTTCTTTGGAGGTCTTTAAGCAGAGGCTTGACAGCCGTATGTCAAAAATGTTTTGATGGTGTTTCCTGCTTGGCAGGGGGTTGGGCTGGATGGCCCTTGTGGTCTCTTCCCTTTTTTTATAATAAATTTTTATTGATTTTACATAATAAAGAAAAAACAGACAAACAAACATACATACCGAACATATTATCCACCTTCTTCTAACCCCCCTTCACAGGCCCCCTCCTGCCACGAGGGAGTCCCCCGAAAAGTGGGCAGCCGAAGGTGGTCCATTTTATAATTGGGTTTGTCCCCATCCCTCCCCTCCCCCCCCCAGAACCCCCCCTGCCACCGAGAGGCTCTAGTATGGCAGGGAGAGGTGCAGGTGGGTGCCCACCCAACTATTTATCCCTAGACATACAACATAAAGGACACAACATATCAATTTTTCAAATTCCTAAACTACTTAACATTGTTTTGATGACTTCCCCAGATGTCCCCCAACTGATTTTCATTATTATCCAAATTCTATTTTCATAACAGTTTCATAAAACCCAATTTTAACTCCTTCTCTTTTACAAAAACCTTCTTGCTGGTAATCTTTTTTTCCCAAATCTTTGTCTCCTTTTTCTTTTCTGTCTAATATCATATTTTCTCTTCCCTAGCCTGATCTATGCTCCAAGAAGAATTTAATGAAATTAATCCTTTCTTTATTTCCAAATATTTTCCTTTATCCTTAATTATACCATACCTCCTCCTCTCCCCTAGATTCATTCCCCCATTTGATGCAGCAGTTCCTTAGTACAGTCCAAATTTCATAACCATATTTCCCCCTCTAGTTAAGAAATTCAACGTCCCTTCATCCCACTCCCGTTCTCTCCCATTTTGCCACCCATAGTTTAGGCCTCCTTTCTTTTTGCCCCCCCCCCCCTCCACAAACTCTTTCCCTTGCCAATTCACATTTTCCCACACTTCTCAAAAAATCAGTTCCAATTCTTGTTCTTCCAACTTAAGCAAATCAGGGCTATCATGAAAGTCCTGGTCCTGAGAGTCCTGGTCATTTTCTCCTCCTTGTTCAATGATTCCTTCTTCCTCTTCTATATGTTCTTGCATTTTGTTGTCAGTAATTGGTTTCGTATTGTCAGTCCCATTCTGAATGATTTCTTTCGCTTCCTGGTATTGCTCTCTGACGCTTCTTAACTGTGCAGAAAATTGTTGCTGCCCGATTGCAAGGTCTCTCAACAGTTTTAACGATTCTAACACTGTCCTCTGGAAAGCAGATGTTCCAGATGTTGACATTCTTCCCAGCTCAAGGGCAGAAAAGAGATAAGAGGACAAAGAACAATGGAGACTCCAACTCCAAGGCAAAAGGGTCCAACATGGCTAAAAAATGATCCAAATTTCTTGTAGCTCCACATTCATATCACTTCTTATTCCAACGCAGGCCAATTTAACTTTGTTATTGACAGCTGTCAGTCTTTCCTTTCATTAATCCTGGCTGCTTCTCTTGGGGTGCCGAATCCCGGGTTGGGAGGGGGTTTTTCCAGACTGCTCCCTCTTACTTTTGCAGGGGTTTTTTTTTTTAGTCCGATAACTCTCCCCCCCTTCACCCTGCCTTAGGTGGGGAAGTTAAAGTCTTTCCTTTAAAATTTTGAATCTCTATATCCTTTCCCCTGGCTTAGGGCTCAAACACTGCTTCTAGCTTTCTCAGTGGGTAGAGACCGACTCCCGTTTTTAAGCCTCTTCCCTTCTCCGAATTATCCAAATTTAAATCCATATTAAAGTCCGATAGGCTCTACTCACAATTTTAATCCAGATTCTTTGAGAGAATTGGCCGCTGTAGCCTCGTAGTTCTGCAGCGTCGCACTTTGAAGTTAGGGATTTAATGTCTGCCGCGTCGCAGCTCCAATCCCCCCACTCTTGGGGGCTCAAAACAGAGCCTTGCCGGGGGGGGGGGAGAGCCCGCTTTTGACGCCCGCCAGACGACCTGGCCCCAAGACGCTCGACTTGGGGGTTTCCGGGGGAATTCGCTTCGCTGGAGCGATTCTCCCCTTCTTCAAAGTGCCTAGGTCCGCTCCGCTGAACGGACCTCCAACCTCGATGGCGTCACGACCAACTGGAGGTCCGCGGCCCTTGTGGTATCTTCCAACTCTATGATTCTATTCTATGATTCTATGAGAGAACCGTTTGCCCACTCTCTGCACAGCAGTGATTGACAAGTTGACATGATTCTATGATTTACCATTAGTTATTAACATTTAACCCTCCACAAAATAGTTAACATTTCTCATACCACCAAGGAATGTTACATTGTGACACACAAACATGTTCCTGAGTCAACCGACCACACTTCTGACTTCTCATCTGACAGACGCAGCTGCTGTAGAACAAGATAACGGTATCTTCTGGCTCGGTTGCCGTTTGATTACATCCTTTCAGATTTCTTCACCTTTGGAGCTCTGCAAAACTTGGTTGTATGTCCCTCCTTATTACAGCTGCAAGAGTGCAGCTGGCATGGAGGTTTAAACCATTGAGCCTCTTGGGCTTCCCAATCAGAAGGTCGGCGGTTCGAATCCCCGTGATGGGGTGAGCTCCCGTTGCTCGGTCTCAGCTCCTGCCAACCTAGCAGTTTGAAAGCACACCAGTGCAAGTAGATCAATAGGTACTACGGCAGCGGGAAGTTAAACAGCGTTTCCGTGCGCTGCTCTGGTTTCCGTTATTGTGTTCTGTTCCGCCAGAAGCAGTTTAGTCCTGCTGGCCATATGACCCAGAAAGCTGACTGTGGACAAACGCTGGCTTCCTCAGTCTGAAAGCGAGATGAGCGCCACAACCCCATAGTCGCCTTGGACTGGACTTAACCGTCCAGGCGTCCTTTGCCTTTTGCCGTTGCCTTTATTACAGTTGTAGAAAATAATCTTTTTATGAGTGCCCTTGTTACTTCTCCGAGAAATGAAGCTTGAGTTAGAGAATCTTAATGAATAATCTTCCCCCCTTTCAATGCATTCCTCTGTTAATTTAGAGTGTTAAATTTGGATTGCCATCCATTCTGGATATGAGTACGTCATTTTCTTTTACAAAAGATCCTAGAATATTACTCCCTTTCTGTTTTTCATAATATTCTGCCAGCTTTAACTTTTCAGTAATAGTTAAAATTCTTTCATATGACTCTGGCAATCTTTCTTTCCTTCATGTTTTAGACCAAATAAGTTTCTTATTAAATTATGAAGTCCTCTTGTAAATCCAAAAACTTTCTCTAAATTGTGAATCAACTCTCTGGTGGTGAGACATCGGCCTCAATATATAATATCACTTCAAGGCTGTCTAATGCTATTCTTAGCCTCCTATTCCACTATGTAAAATTTCCACTTTCCAGCCTAAAATGTTTTTTATACTTCTCAATCTGCCTTTAAATTTTGTTTCTGAGAGAATAATTAAGAGAACACTGGGATCAGGTGGGCCCAAGGGCTAAGGTCAGTTTCTGAGGTAAAACTTGTCTCTTTACAACTCTGCATCGGCCTTTCTGGATTATTCATGGTTTTCTGGATTTTGTGGGCCCAAAGCCCATTTTCTGTGGTATTTATATGCGTGGAGGTTGCCCCGGCTTGTTTGACCCTTAAAAAAAGATAGCTCTTTTTCTCTCCTAGGAAAAACTGCGCAAGATTCTCTGTTTAGGGTTTAAGCAGAACACATTACATCGCTTTATATACTAAAACATGTTTACATGTGCTTCTATCTATTATATATATATATATATATATATATATATATATATATATATATATATTCTTTATTGATTTTGATTATTTGTACATTTATTCCATATAAAACAAGCAGCAGCTGCTCTCACAGAAAATCTCTCTCTCACTCAACAGTTGAGAACAGACCTAAGGGGAAAATGGCCTCCTGGAGTGACAGTCACCCTTTCCATAACATTTTGGAGGCAACACTCACAAACAGAGTTCTTAGGGAAGTTGAGGCAACTTCTGTCAGGTTTTTGGTTTTTGTTTTAGCCTCTGCCCATTTCTCAAATGGAAGACCAATGTCAGAGTTGGAGTGGATTTCATGATTGTGGCAAACAAAATCCGTCCTTGAAAAGAGCCAGACTTTTTGACCTCTGGTTCCCATAAATAGTTCCGTGAGATCTGGTCAACAAAGTCCGTGACCCATTCTTCAAAAATTGGGGACTCTGTTTCTTCCAGAGGATCTAATTAGTTTCTCTCTGTGTTGTAGGTGGTGATGAATTGGAAACGAATAATGGGGGAGACCTTGACAAAATCCACACAGTGGAGAATCCATATCAAGACTGGGAGTGTGGAGAGAGCTTCAGTCAGAGCTCCCATTCCAGTCGAAGAAAGCAGAGTGGGAAGAAAGGCTATCAGTGCTCAGAATGTGGGAAGAGCTTCAGTCGGAAAAACAGTCTCACTTCCCATCACAGAATTCATACAGGGGAGAAACCCTATCAGTGCTTGGAATGTGGAAAGAGCTTCATTTGGAAAAACAGTTTCAATTCCCATCACAGAATTCATACAGGGGAGAAACCCTATCAGTGCATTGAATGTGGAAAGAGCTTCATTCAAAGTGCCATGCTCTCTTCTCATCAAAGAATTCATACAGGGGAGAAACCCTATCAGTGCTTGGAATGTGGAAAGAGCTTCAGTCACAGTAAGAATCTCAATTCCCATCAAAGAATTCATACAGGGGTGAAACCTTTTCAATGCCATGAATGTGGAAAGTGCTTTCATGGAAGAGGAAATCTCACTTCCCATCAAAGAATTCATACAGGGGAGAAACCCTATCAGTGCTTGGAATGTGGAAAGAGTTTCAGTCACAGGGGAAAACTCACTTCCCATCAAAGAATTCATACAGGGGAGAAGCCCTATCAGTGCTTGGAATGTGGAAAGAGCTTCATTTGGAAGGATAGTCTCACTATCCATCAAAGAATTCATACAGGGGAGAAACCCTATCAGTGCTTGGAATGTGGAAAGAGCTTCAGTCACAGAAAGACTCTCACTTCCCATCAAAGAATTCATACAGGGGTGAAACCTTTTCAATGCCATGAATGTGGAAAGTGCTTTCATCAAAGCGGAAATCTCACTTCCCATCAAAGAATTCATACAGGGGAGAAACCCTATCAGTGCTTGGAATGTGGAAAGAGCTTCATTTGGAAGCATAGTCTCACTATCCATCAAAGAATTCATACAGGGGAGAAACCCTATCAGTGCTTGGAATGTGGAAAGAGCTTCATTCAAAGTGCCATGCTCTCTTCCCATCAAAGAATTCATACAGGGGAGAAACACTATCAGTGCTTGGAATGTGGAAAGAGTTTCAGTCAGAAGGGAAAACTCACTTCCCATCAAAGAATTCATACAGGGGAGAAACCCTTTCAGTGCTTGGAATGTGGAAAGAGCTTCCGGGAGAGGGATAGCCTCTCTTCCCATCAACGAATTCATACAGGGGAAAAACCAGGGGCGTAGCAAGGGGGACGGGCCGCCCCGGATGCCATTCTGGGGGGTGTGACACTCGGCAGGCCCCCCACCTCCAGTTCTGACAGCCGCCCCTGCCGCCGCCCCAGAGGCCCTGATGTTGCCACCATCCGCCTTCCCTTCACAATGCTGACGGAGCTGGGATTGGCCCAATCAGCGTGGCGCGGCAAGGCCGCCTCCAAACCTCGCCGACCAATGAGGTGTTGGGGGAGTGTCATTGCAATAGTTGTATAGGATTATTATTTGGGGAGACTTTGATTAGTATGTGGGCAAGGATTGGAAGAATGTTCTTGTCATTCAGCAACCGAGCACCAGATCTAAACCGGTAAAGCCAGATATTACAAGTTCCTTTTCTTACTTTCTTTATAAATTTGATTTTTACTTTCCAGATTTATACATTTCATCCATTTTACAATCATTTTAACATTTCAAAACTTGACTTCCTCTCTCTGCAGTTCCTTCCATTTATTTTTTAAAATATCTTCTGCATATCCAAATTCATTTAATTGGCTCATTTCATTATCTACTTTAAAATATATACTCTTACGAAACTGCAAATTATTACAATGATCTTCTCAATTGTTTTATCTGTTTATACTTGATCTCTAAATATTAAATAAACCATTTCCGTTCTTTTATAAAACGTTTGTTCTCTTGGTTTCTTATTCTTCCGGTAAGTATCGCCATTTCTGCATATCCCATAATTTTTTGTATCCATTCTTCCTTTACTGTAGTATACATGAATAAATTTCTATAGCCTTTAGGTCGTTCTGTCCCTATAATTTCCAAAAGAAAAGCTTCTGTGTTTTTTAATAAAGGTTATTTCTCGAAGCTACGAACATGAGTTTGACCAAACTGCGGGAGGCAGTGAAAGACAGGAGTGCCTGGCGTGCTATGGTCCATGGGGTCACGAAGAGTCGGACACGACTAAACGACTAAACAACAACAACAATTTTAAACATCCTTTTCAATTCATTATATATCATTTCCCAATAAGCTGTAACCTTACTACAAAACCACCACATCTGATAAAATCCCTTTTTTCTCTTTACATTTCCAACACTTATTTGATTTGGATTTAACAAAATACATACTCACATATTTTAATCCTCACTTTTACTTAACATTGTTTTGTGGACTTCCTCGGATCCCATCCTTTTGATTTTCATTTTTATCTTTGTCTTTGGCAGTTTTCATATATCATAATTTCAGCCATAATCACTAAAAAACCGTTATTTTAAACTATTCATACTTCTGAAACTTTTGTTTCTATTTCCCCCCCCCCACTTTTTAATCACCTCCTTCTATCCCCCCCCCCCATCCCCAGGCCTCCTCCTGCCACTAAAAGGTCCCAGGGTAGACAGTCAGAAGTGATCCTTTTTCTAGTCAAGCTTCTCCCTACGTCTCCCCTCTCCCCCCAAAAACCTCCCCCTGCCACTAAGAGGCTCCAGCCTATGAAGAACAGAGGCAGAAAGCCGCTCAACCATCTAATTCCACACACATAAACTCTTTAACTATCCTAGACATAATTCTCAATTCACACATACATATCATATATTTCCTCCCCTAGCCTAAAATCTCATCCAAAAGAAAATCATGCAATTAATCATTCCTTTTATATCATCTACATTTTTCCCATCTATTTCTGCCTCTTCCTCCCCCCGGTCTTGTCTTCCCCAGTCGATAGAGCAAATTCCATAATATAGCCCAAGTTCAAATCCATTTTTATCCAATCCTAGGAAAAACCACAAATTCATTTTTTAATCCCACTCCCATTCTTGCATGTTTTACAACCCAAACTTCTGTCCTCCCCTGCCTCTGCCCCCCTAATTCCATAAAGTCTCTCCCTTGCCATTCACTAGTCATCACATTTTCCTTCAGTCCCAATAATGGTTCTTGTTCTTCCATCCCTCCCTGGGTTAACAAAGTTCCATGATGCTTCTTGGTAAATGTTCTCTCCATCTTGGAATCTTCCTTCTTTTTCCCCTTTAAGATCTTTCACCTTGCCCTCAGGAACTAATTTTTCATTATCTCTTTCCTCCACTATAGTTTCTTGAATTTCCAATCCATCTTCCTCTTCCTCCAATATTTTATTATTCCTTTCCATCTGTAAACTGAGCCGGTGCAGCCCACATGTAAATTCCCATAACATTTTTAGTACAGTGGAACCTCTACTTATTAATAACTTGACCTACGAATGTTTCGACTTCCGAACAGAGCTCCGTCCGCCATCTTGGATGTGGTTTAGATAGGATTTTTTCTACTTACGAATTTTTAGGTAGGGTTGCTTCGACTTACGAATTTTTTCTCCCAATGCATTCCTATGGGATTCGACTTACAAATCTTTTCTACTTACGAATGTGCGTTCAGAACGCATTAAATTCGTAAGTAGAGGTTCCACTGTACTGTCTGTTGAAACCCAGGTGCTGCTCCGGATGTTGACATTCTTTCCAGCTTCAAGGGCAGAGCCGAGGTTTGAGAACAAAGAGTAATGGAGTCAGTTTCATAGAACAAAAGTTATGTCCAAATTGGCTAAAAAGAAAGTTTCCATACACGTTCATTTCCAAGCTTAAAGTTTTTGTAACAGTTCAGTGAAAGAACAATTGCAGTTTTTAATGACAGTTGTCTCGTTCCTACGGGACCGCCTCTCCTGGTATACCCCACAGAGGACCTTAAGGTCCAGAAATAACAACATTTTGGAGATCCCGAGCCATAAGGTGGTTAGATTGTGCTCAACAAAGGCTAGGGCCTTTTCAATATTGGCCCCAACTTGGTGGAACGCTCTCTCACAGGAGACCAAGGCCCTGTGGGATTTGACGTCTTTCCGCAGGGCCTGCAAGATGGAGCTGTTCCGCCTGGCCTTTGGGTTTTGATTTGGGCCATTTTAAAATGAGGCTGCATTTTGAAACCATTTTTAAATCTAAATTGTATTTTAATGTGCATTTTAATCAATTGTTTTTCTTTCTTTTACGTTTTATTGTGACTTTGCTGCTGCCGGGGATGGAACCCGAGACCTTTTCCAGGAAGAAATGGAATTATAGAGCTTGTATGGAAGGAAGGAAAATTGTTTTCTGGGAGGGTGTGTGTGGGAAGAATCCCTTTTTGCCATTCATTCCTCCCCCTGGGTCAGTGAGCTCCGCTTCCTAGAGAGGAAGTAAGGTTTGGGGTTTTTTTTAGGGTTAGATGGGAAGGGTCTCCATCCTCATTTTCGGAAGAGAAGAGGCCGGGAGAGGAGGAGGAAGAGGGGCCACATAATTGGGAGGTTTGGGGAGGGAGAGAAGAGTGGGCTTTTTCTCCCCTTGCATCTACAAACAGGGCAGATGGGGGGAGGGGGTTGGGGAGGGAGAGGGTCCCTTTTTGCAGCGCAGGGATGGATCCAGCCTTGTGGGTGGGGGGAGCCAAAGACATTTGCTGCCTGAGAGGAACCAGGGAAGAGTGCTTCCCCCCCTCACCAGAAGCAGCCTTACTGGGACACTGAGCAGTCCCCTGGGGACAACTATCTCCTCCCCACCAAAGAAGAAAGGCGTGGTCTTAGCCTCTCCAACACTGTTGTATGGATTGGGGCACATCCAGCAGCAGGCTGAAGTCTGTGTCTTCTGTGTTTTGGGGAGAACATGGGGTTTGGTTTCGACAGCTCCCCAACTCCATCCAGGCAGAGAGAACAATTCTTGGGGAACGCTATCTAAAGCGCTTTCCAACTTCGCTGGAGTCTAGCCCTGCGGATGCTGGGTTGAGCAGAAAACGCGAGACCGCAGCCAAGCAATGAGTGGCCACAAGGCCTGATCATTTAGTTGTTGCAACAAAGGTCTCAACAAAGCTAAGGAGAGCAAAAAAGAAAATGTCCAGAGCAAAGTGGGGGCGACATCCCTTGGCTGCTCGCTTGCCGCCCGGCCCACCTTCCCACACAAGGAAAATGGATGTGTGGCACTCAAAACCGAAGTGATGCTCAGAACAGAGCATGTTTGGCTTCCGAAAAACGTTCCAAAACTGGAACACTCATTTCTGGGTTTGAAGTGTTCAGGTTCCAAGTAGTTTGAGAACTAAGCTGTTCAAAAACTGAGGTACCACTGTATTTATTTTTTCCCAATTTAATCTGCATTTATTCAACTCCCCCCCAGTGGCGATTTCCTTGGGTCAAAATGAGAGTACCCCCTAAATATTTTTAAAGGGAAAAAGCACTGAATTATACCATAACATTACATATCAATGGAAATATCATTTAATGAAGAATGTAATGCAATAACTTTTATGAAGGATTATTTATTACAATAGTAGTCATAAAGAATAAACGTGAAACAAACCCTCGGATCATGTCCACTTTCAAAGGTGGAGGGAGGCTTTCCAGCCTCAGGGCCCAGAGGGGGCTCCTGCCTTGGGGCAGCTGGTGGAGTTGGAGGAAGTAGACCCTTAGCACTCTCGCTTTGGGACCTGCCTGAACCTCCTTTTACATTATTCTCATCCATATTCTTTCTCTCCTGTGTCATTTTGGGGACAGCATCCTACACACACTTATGTCACCTTTGAGATGCTCTGTGCCCCCTTCCCTCCTCATGCAAGATGTGCAGCTAGGAACAGAGCCTTTCCTGGTTATGCCACTAAAAAACCATTTTATACATGATATATTTAAAAATAAAAAGAAAAGATGAGGGTTTCAAGATTACCTTCAGCATATAATAAATAATAAATATATTTATTTATTTTTATACCATCACATGGATCACTGTGGCCAGATCAGGGCGAGAGAGGTAAGGGACCAACTGCTTAATGCGGCGGAGATGGAAAAATGCCCCCTTAGCTGTGGCTGCAACCTGCGCCTCCCTGGAAAGGGAGGCGTTGAAGGTTACACCGAAACTCTTGACAGAAGGTGCTGGCACTAACTGAGCCCCCACAAGAGATGGGAGTTGGCCCCCCAACCCCATGTCGTCCCGACCCAGCCAGAGGACCTCTGTCTTCGAAGGACTTAACTTCAACCGGCTCCCACGTAGCCATCCAGCCACAGCTTCCAAACACCTAGTCAGTGTGTCCGGGGCCGAGGCAGGGCGGTCGTCCACCAGCAGATAAATCTGGGTGTCATCAGCATATTGATAACAACCCAGCCCCAAACTCCGGACAAATCTGGGCAGGGGGACGCATGAAGATGTTAAAAAGCATCAGGGAAAGGATTGTGCCCTGCGGGACTCCACACACCAAGGAGTCCCTCGGCCACAACTCCTTCCCTAGCGCCACCCTCTGTCCCCGACCTGAGATAAAGGAACGCAGCCATTGTTGGACTGTGCCCTGAATCCCCACGTCGGCAAGGCGGTGGTCTAAAAGCTCATAATCAGCCATGTCGAAGGCGGCTGACAAGTCTAGAAGAATCAGCAGCCCCGACCCGCCTTGATCCAGCTGTTTACGGAGGTCGTCTGTTAGGGCGACCAATGTTGTCTCGGTCCCGTGACCAGAACGATAGCCAGACTGGAATGGATCTAAAGCCGATGTTTCATCCAGAAACCTACCAATCTTTCAATTATCTTACCCAAGTACGGGAGATTCAAGACCGGGTGGTAATTGGAAAGATCGAAATAATAGGTGCTTTCAGTCTTTCTGCGTCTTCATGGTTCCATTATTGCAATCATAACAGTGAGAGTTATGCTGCTGTTCCTATAATATAATCTAACTCTGCTCCCAAAGCAACACCACCAATATGAGCTCCACTCTGTGCAACTCTCCAATCCCAGATACAAACATTTCCAACTCCCTCCCCCAAACCCCAAAACCAGCTGACTCTCAATCCATCCTCATTCAGAAGCAACACTCCAGACTCACACCTCCCTATCTAAAAGTACACTAAATATTATATTATGCTTACTATTGCAAAATGTTAGCTTGATTACTTTAAATACATGTTGAGACAATGTTACATACAAACAACAAAAGCTCACATACGCTGCAAGCATTTAAGATTGATTTCCTGTCAACTAGGAGAGAAACAGGTTCTACTCTCTAAATCGTTCCACCCCATGGAAGTGGGTAGATGTTTTGGAAAAGCATTCTATAATAACCAAAGTATATTCCACATTCCTTCTATTCAAACCCTTTCTCTTCTTTTGATGGCCTGTAGAGTTTCCACAACGGAACCTCTATCTAATTCCCTAGCACTTCTATGGTGTTAGGGCAAAATTCTGGGTGCGAGGCTGCTCAGCCACCCAGCTCGTCAGGCAAGGGCCTGCTGTCGCTGCGGAGTGTAAAGGAAGGAATCCAGCCACAATCCGGAGCAAACAGCAAGGTTTATTACTGCGCAGCAGGTTCAATGCGAGACTGAACCCCGAGCACAGGGTTGCAAGGACTTTTAAAGATTCCCACCAACATCCCATAAAGCATTGCAAAAGTGTCATACATACATCATCAAAACGTCAGGAAAAGGGGAAGGTACACAGGACATTTACATACAGGTAAGCAGGATTAGCATAAGGGAATGGCAGGTAATGACACTTAATGGTCCAAGTATTGATAAGCAAGTACGGGTAAGTACTGGGTTTGGATCCTTGAGCACCTGACAGGAGAGAACAATGAGGTCCAGGTGCAGGTAGCCCCTGGCAAGGGTGAGACCGGAGGAAAGTGAACGACAGGAGATTCCTTTCAGATGGACCGTGGATTATTCAGAAAGACATCGCCCTGGCTACGTGGGCTCCCGCTTGAGGGATTATGGCTGTTCCCAGCATCCTTAGAAGATCCAGGCCTGAGCTACAAAATGGTGGTGGAACGGTGAAGATCCATCAAGGAACTGATTTTCTATGATTTATTAAGCAGTTCCTGTTTTCCTAATACAAACCGCTGGAGTTTAGCGCAGCCTGGGAGGGCTAGATACATTGTGGCGAGTTCTAATTGGATCAAGGTTTCGATGCGCTGTCAACGATTGTCCTCCTGTCAACACCTCGTCAGCGCTCACTCAAGCATGCAGAGCTGAACTGAGCTGGGCTCTGCAGAGCCATTGCATTGACCTGATTGGTTAAGGCGCGTCTCTATTCAAATAAAGACTTCATTCAGAGACACAAGTACACAGTATCGTTCATTCAGAAATATGGCAACGTAGTGTCAAAGACAGCGGGGAATGGAAAGAAAGGCAGCCTTTATTATACAGGGCTTGTACTCGTGCAGGGTTCCAGGGTGCTGGTGTAACTCCAAAATAAGGTTGTTGAGTGGGACGGGGCTCCCATGAGGGCATCTGGATCATTCTTGGTAACGAACTGGGAACTTGTTTAGGTGCCCCCCTTCCTATTCCCTATCATATGGTTTCTCCTCTGTATGAGATTGTTCATGTTTTGTAAGAAGTCCACTCTCAGTGAAGCTCTTCCTGCACTCCATACATTTAAATGCTTTCTCCCCGGTGTGAGTCCGTTGATGACTTCTAAGGTCTCCACTCTGGCTGAAGCTCTTTCCACACTCCATACATTTAAATAGTTTCTCCCCTGTGTGAGTCTGTTGATGAATTCTAAGTGTTCCACTGTCATTGAAGCTCTTTCCACACTCCATACATTTAAATGGTTTCTCCCCCGTGTGAGTCCGTTGGTGAACTCTAAGCTTTCCCCTCTGACTGAAGCTCTTTCCACACTCCATGCATTCAAATGGTTTTTCCCCTGTGTGAGTTTGATTATGTAAATTAAGGCTGTCACTTCTACTGAAGCTCTTTCCACACTCCATACATTTAAATGGTTTTTCCCCCGTGTGAGTCCGTTGATGAATTCTAAGGTGTCCACTTTGACTGAAGCTCTTTCCACACTCCATGCATTTAAATGGTTTTTCCCCAGTGTGAGTCCGTTGATGTTGTCTAAGTGTTCCACTGTCATTGAAGCTCTTTCCACACTCCATGCATTTAAATGGTTTCTCCCCTGTGTGAGTCCGTTCATGACTTCTAAGGTCTCCACTCTGGCTGAAGCTCTTTCCACACTCCATACATTTAAAGGGTTTCTCTCCTGTGTGAGTCCGTTGATGAATTCTTAGCGTTCCACTCTCAGTGAAGCTCCTCCCACACTCAATACATTTAAATGGTTTCTCCCCCATGTGAGTTCGTTGATGAATTCTAAGGTGTCCACTGTGACTGAAGCTCTTTCCACACTCCATGCATTTAAATGGTTTTTCCCCAGTGTGAGTCCGTTGATGTTTTCTAAGTGTTCCACTGTCATTGAAGCTCTTTCCACACTCCATGCATTTAAATGGTTTCTCTCCCATGTGAATCCGTTGATGAATTCTAAGTTTTCCACTCTGACTGAAGCTCTTCCCGCACTCCATACATTTAAATGGTTTCTCCCCTGTGTGAGTCCGTTGATGAATTCTAAGTTTTCCACTCTCACTGAAGCTCTTTCCACACTCCATACATTTAAATGGTTTCTCCCCTGTGTGAGTCCGGTGATGAATTCTAAGTGTTCCATTCGACGTGAAGCTCTTTCCACACTCCATACATTTAAATGGTTTCTCCCCTGTGTGAGTCCGGTGATGAATTCTAAGTGTTCCATTCGACGTGAAGCTCTTTCCACACTCCATACATTTAAATGGTTTCTCACCAGTGTGAGTCCGTTGATGTATTCTAAGGTCTCCGCTCTGACTGAAGCTCTTTCCACACTCCATACATTCAAATGGTTTTCCCCCTGTGTGAGTATGATCATGTAAATTAAGGCTGTCACTTCTACTGAAGCTCTTTCCACACTCCATACATTTAAATGGTTTCCCCCCCATGTGAGTCTGTTGATGAATTCTAAGGTGTCCACTCCGACTGAAGCTCTTTCCACACTCCATACATTTAAATGGTTTCTCCCCTGTGTGAGTCCGGTGATGAATTCTAAGTGTTCCATTCGACGTGAAGCTCTTTCCACACTCCATACATTTAAATGGTTTCTCACCAGTGTGAGTCCGTTGATGTATTCTAAGGTCTCCGCTCTGACTGAAGCTCTTTCCACACTCCATGCATTTAAATGGTTTCTCCCCAGTGTGAGTCCGTTGATGAATTCTAAGGTGTCCACTCTGACTGAACCTCTTTCCACACTCCATACATTTAAATGGTTTCTTACCAGTGTGAGTCTGTTGATGAATTCTAAGGTGTCCATTCTGACTGAAGCTTGTCCCACATTCCACGCATTTAAATGGTTTCTCCCCTGTGTGAGTCCGCTGATGTAGTCTTAGTGTTCCACTATAAGTGAAGCTCTTTCCACACTCCATGCATTCAAATGGTTTCTCCCCTGTGTGAGTCCGTTGATGAATTCTAAGGTGTCCACTCTGACTGAAGCTCTTTCCACACTCCATGCATTTAAATGGTTTCTCCCCTGTGTGAGTCCGTTGATGAATTCTAAGGTGTCCACTCTGACTGAACCTCTTTCCACACTCCATACATTTAAATGGTTTCTTACCAGTGTGGGTTTGTTGATGAATTCTAAGGTGTCCACTCTGACTGAAACTTGTGCCACATTCCATGCATTTAAATGGTTTCTCCCCTGTGTGAGTCCGCTGATGTAATCTTAGTGTTCCACTATAAGTGAAGCTCTTTCCACACTCCACGCATTTAAATGGTTTTTTCCCAGTGTGTGTCCGTTGATGACTTCTTAGTGTTCCACTGTCACTGAAGTTATTCTCACACTCCATACTTTCAAACTGCTTCTCCTCTCTCTTTTCACACTCCATGTATTTAAATGGTTTTTCGTTATTCCCATTGAACGTGGCCCCCCAGAATTCTGACTGTCTTCTCCATTGCCTGCTTTGGGGGGCGAAGAGGGGAGGAACTCCTATTTGTTTTCTGGGAAGAGAATAATAGAATATTACAGACATCAATCAGCATGTGCTCTTATTTTAAAATTTCGTGCAATCTCTCTTGTCCTCCGTGTTCCCAGTTTTTAGGAAATACAAATGAAATAATGTCAAATAAAGGTAATGCAGTTCAGAAGCATTATCTTAGAATACGGTTGAACTGTGGGATTTACTTTTTAAATAAAGTGGTTTCTCACAGGAAAGGGAGCTGCTCTATGTCCATGAACCTGCCCACTATTCATCAGGGTCCTAAGTTCATCATGAAGTTCTTCATCTTCTGCACAATAATCCCCCACCCCTTGGAGCACATTTTGTCCCCTTCAGCCTCTAGATGTTTATTAATCACCTGCACAGTGCCTTTTGCCTCTGGAGGTACATATTGACCATTTTGGGAGACCCATATATAAGCCTAGTGACAAGGCTTGGTTCTTGTGGTTGGTTGAAGGAGTGCTCTGGTAGGAGAATGTTCTTGGGGTTGGACCTCCATCTCTCAGCCTTGCATCATTGCATGGAGAGAGCTGGAGATGCAGAAGGAAAGCAGCTGGAGCCTGACTGCTGGGAATCCCAGATTAAAACGCCCACCCCAATTACTCTTGGTAATAATTATATGCCGCCGAGTCTCGCAGCTGCCTCCTGCCACTGGCCTATCTTAGTGGAGAATCCCAGTCCAAGCCTCTCTCACTGTTCTTCCCCCTTTGCTCCTACTGGAAACTATTTATTAAATTTGTATATTTCTCTTCATCTGAAGATCACAATATAAAAATATGTGTGACGCTGAAAAGGTGACTATTAAAGGTGAAGAATACTGATTGTGGGAAAGAAAACGAATAAGATTACTCTGGAGAAAGGAAGTGAAACCAGTGATGTTTCCGCCTGAGTGTAAAGAAGAAACCAGCAGAGGCTTGACAGGCATATGTCAATAATGCTTTGATGGGGTTTCCTGCTCGGTAGGGGGTTGGACTGGATGGCCCTTGTGGTCTCTTAAACTCTATGATTCTATGAAATCAGTTTCATATTCCACGGCTGTTTTTCTCAGCCATGATTGTGTATTAGAACCTTTGCCACAGATTTCTTTTTTTCTTTTCCAGGTAAATCTTTATTTACTATCTTAAATTCATACTTCTTCTTTAAACTTAATCACAATGGTAACAAACTATTAACCACAGCATTTCTTCTTCCCCGAAATTCATTTTAACACTATCTCACATAATAAATGTAAATTAACTTAGAAATAACAATAATTAATAAACCATCTATAAAAGAAAAGAAAAAGGATTAAGACATTGCTGACTTCCCGATTGTGGGAATTGAGAATCGGATTATATTATGAGGAACTACAATTGCAAGAACTGAGACAACTTTTACAGCCGGAGGACAGTAACAGTACAACAGCAGAGGAAGACAATATAAACAATGTATCAAATAACAGTGACATTGTAGAGCAAGAAGAAATTCAACAGGATCTGTGATCACTAAAAGTCAGCATGGGTTCCTGAAAAATAAGTCATGTCAGACTAATCTGATCTCATTTTTTGACAGAATTACAAGCCTGGTAGATGAAGGGAACGCTGTGGATGTAGCCTATCTTGATTTCAGCAAGGCCTTTGACAAGGTGCCCCATGATATTCTTGTAAAGAAGCTGGTAAAATGTGGGCTAGACAATGCTACCATTCAGTGGATTTGTAGCTGGATTACTGACCGAACCCAAAGGGTGCTCATCAATGGCTCCTCCTCATCCTGGAGAGTAGTGACTAGTGGGGTGCCACAGGGTTCTGTCTTGGGCCCAGTCTTGTTCAACATCTTTATCAATGACTTGGATGATGGGCTTGAGGGAATCCTGAGCAAGTTTGCAGATGACACCAAGTTGGGAGGGGTGGCTAACACCCCAGAGGACAGGATCACACTTCAGAATGACCTTAACAGATTAGACAACTGGGCCAAAGCAAACAAGATGAATTTTAACAAGGAGAAATGTAAAGTACTACACTTGGGCAAAAAAAATGAAAGGCACAAATACAGGATGGGAGACACCTGGCTTGAGAGCAGTACATGTGAAAAGGATCTAGGAGTTTTGGTTGACCACAAACTTGACATGAGTCAGCAGTGTGATGCAGCAGCTAAAAAAGCCAATGCAATTCTGGGCTGCATCAATAGGAGTATAGCATCTAGATCAAGGGAAGTAATAGTACCACTGTATTCTGCTCTGGTCAGACCTCACCTGGAGTATTGTGTCCAGTTCTGGGCACCACAGTTCAAGAAGGATACTGATAAGCTGGAACGTGTCCAGAAGAGGGCAACCAAAATGGTCAAAGGCCTGGAAACGATGCCTTATGAGGAACGGCTTAGGGAGCTGGGTATGTTTAGCCTGGAGAAGAGAAGGTTAAGGGGTGATATGATAACCATGTTCAAATATATAAAAGGATGTCATATAAAGGAGGGAGAAAGGTTGTTTTCTGCTGCTCCAGAGAAGCGGACACGGAGCAACGGATTCAAACTACAAGAAAGAAAATTCCACCTAAACATTAGGAAGAACTTCCTGACAGTAAGAGCTGTTCGGCAGTGGAATTTGCTGCCAAGGAGTGTGGTGGAGTCTCCTTCTTTGGAGGTCTTTAAGCAGAGGCTTGACAGCCATCTGTCAGGAATGCTTTGATGGTGTTTCCTGCTTGGCAGGGGGTTGGACTGGATGGCCCTTGTGGTCTCTTCCAACTCTATGATTCTATGATTCTAGGAAGGGAAAGAGGAAGGAAATGAGGAATCTGCTCAACAAGAAGATTTGGAATCTACTCCCCCTATGCGGGGGGAAGGACAAGAGGTCATTGGGCTGATCAAAATGATGGAACTTTTTGGAGTTCAGAACACCCACAAGGAAATGGACGAGCAAGGAAATGGGAAAATCCAGGGGGACTGTAAGGAAGATTGGAGTGCAAAACATTGGAAAAAGGGGGTGGGATGAAGGAAGAATGGAATTTTTTTATTAGGATGGATCAAAAGGATTGATAACTGGTCTGATGATTATGGAACTTGCTGGACTGAAGGGGGTTGACTGGGGCTAGGGGAAGATTAGATATATGATTAAATTGATACATAGCAAATTTAAATGTGTAAGGACTTAATGATGGGGAAAAAGGGAGGTATTTGGAGGATAAAAATCAAGCAGGGGAAGAAAAGTAAGATTGATTAGATGAAATTATGATAGGATTTGGAAATATTAAATTTAGAATGTGGTAAGAAGATTTAAAAATGGGATAGTTTATACAACATAAGGTAAAAAAATTAATTGGCAATTAGAATGGGAATAATAATATGAAATCTGTTAAATGAGAATTGAAAATGGTAATCGGGGTAGGCGGAGGTCGGGGAAGCCCCCACAATGTTTATGAAAATGGAATGATTATAATAATAATTTTTCTTTTTTTCTTTTTTCTTTTTTTAGTTTCCTTTTTATTTCTTGGGGGGGTAGTTTTTGGTTTTTTTCTTGTGTTTCTTTTTTCTTTCTTTGGATTAATGGTTGGGTGGACACTCCCCTGATTTCTCCCTCATTTTTCTGGAGCTCCCTGGTGGCAGGAGGGGGCCTGTGGAGGGGGGGTTGGAAGAAGGTGGAAATATGTTATGTATGTTTTGTTTCTTAATGCAGAAAATTTAATAAAATATTATATATTAAAAAAAAGACATTGCTGACTTCCCGACATTTCCCGATGTATTTTACCTGTACAATATTGAACGTACTTACACTCTTATCCTATTCTTACTCAATTTTTAGTACTTTCTTATAACATGTCATATCCAGTTCCTTTATTTAATCACATAATATTTATATTTATACCAGAGTCATCAGGGGGTTTGGGCTGGGTGTCCATCAGTATGCGGATGATACCCAGCTCTACCTCTCTTTCAAATCAGAGCCAGTGAAGACGGTGAAGGTCCTGTGTGAGTGCCTAGAGGCGGTTGGAGGATGGATGGTGGCTAACAGATAGAGGTTGAATCCTGACAAGACAGAAGTACTGTTTGTGGGGGACAGGAGGCGAGCAGGTGTGGAGGATTCCCTGGTTCTGAATGGGGTAACTGTGCCCCTGAAATACCATGTGCGCAGCCTGGGAGTCATTTTGGACTCACAGCTGTCCATGGAGGCGCAGGTCATTTCTGTGTCCAGGGCAGCTGTTTATCAGCTCCATCTGGTACGCAGGCTGAGACCCTACCTGCCTGTAGACTGTCTCGCCAGAGTGGTGCATGCTCTAGTTATCTCCCGCTTGGACTACTGCAATGCGCTCTACGTGGGGCTACCTTTGAAGGTGACCCGGAAACTACAACTAATCCAGAATGCGGCAGCTAGACTGGTGACTGGGAGCGGCCACCAAGACCACATAACACCGGTCCTGAAAGACCTACATTGGCTCCCAGTACGTTTCCGAGCACAATTCAAAGTGTTGGTGCTGACCTTTAAAGTCCTAAATGGCCTCGGTCCAGTATATCTGAAGGAGCGTCTCCACCTCCATCATTCTGCCCAGACACTGAGGTCCAGCACCGAGGGCTTTCTGGCGGTTCCCTCGTTGTGAGAAGCCAAGTTACAGGGAACCAGGCAGAGGGCCTTCTCGGTAGTGGCACCTGCCCTGTGGAATGCCCTCGCACCAGATGTCAAAGAGACTACCAGACTTTTAGAGGACACCTGAAGGCAGCCCTGTTTAGGGAAGCTTTTAATGTTTAATAAATTATTGTATTTTAATACTTCTGTTGGAAGCCGCCCAGAATGGCTGGGGAAACCCAGCCACATGGGCGGGGTATAAATAAATAATAATAATAATAATTATTATTATTATTATTATGATGACCTTGGAGTGTCACTGTGGAACATAACAACAACAGGAACAAGAACAGCAACAATAAAAATAGGTTGTATGTCACTTTGGGCTGCCCTGGGCAAGAGAAAGAAACCAATAGGTTGAATAAATAAATAACAACAACAATTGAAATGGCAATAATAATAATAATAATAATAATAATAATAATAATAATTCAGCCTTTTGAGGGGCAAACACCGGAACCCACCCATTTCCATAGCAATCTTCCCAATCTCTTAAATCCCACAGACGTGAGATCTGATATAGTGGGAATATATAGCCGGCATTTGAGTGATAGTGGAGAAAGAATGAGTTGGACAATAATATGAAGGATACATACTGTTGTAAGAATGTATTAGATAAATAGTTAGCGGAATATATAACAACGGGAAAACATTCATGTTTAAAATATAATTTATGCATTAGGGATTAACAGGAAGTCAAAACTGTGGTCATATATGATTCTGAAATAGGGGGAATTTTCTTTTATTTTCCCTTTTCTTTTTTTAAATGCTCGCTCACTTAGCTTGGTGTTATATGTATTTTATTTTTGTTGTCATGCCAAACTATAAAAGATAACAACTTAGGTGGAGTGGCATAATAATAATTATTATTCTATTAAAAGGTACAGTCTTATAGGATATGTGATAGAGAACAAAATAGTGAAAAGCAATACAGTGGTACCTCGGTTTAAGTACACAATTGGTTCCAGAAGTCTGTACTTAAGCTGAAGCGAACTTTAGAATCCTAGAGTTGGAAGAGACCACAAGGGCCATCCAGTCCAACCCCCTGCCAAGCAGGAAACACCATCAAAGCATTCCTGACAGATGGCTGTCAAGCCTCTGCTTAAAGACCTCCAAAGAAGGAGACTCCACCACACTCCTTGGTAGCAAATTCCACTGCCGAACAGCTCTTACTGTCAGGAAGTTCTTCCTAATGTTTAGGTGGAATCTTCTTTCTTGTAGCTTTAATCCATTGCTCCGTGTCTGCTTCTCTGGAGCAGCAGAAAACAATCTTTCTCCCTCCTCTATATGACATCCTTTGATATATTTGAACATGGCTATCATATCACCCCAGGGACCCAGGTGGCGCTGTGGGCTAAACCATGAGCCTAGGGCTTGCTGATCAGAAGGTCGGCGGTTCGAATCCCTGTGACGGGGTGAGCTCCCGTTGCTTGGTCCCAGCTCCTGCCAACCTAGTAGTTCGAAAGCACATCAAAATGCAAGTAGATAAATAGGAACCGCTATAGCGGGAAGGTAAATGACGTTCCATGTGCTGCTCTGGTTTGCCAGAAGCGGCTTTGTCATGCTGGCCACATGACCTGGAAGCTATACGCCGGCTCCCTCGGCCAATAATGCGAGATGAGCGCGCAACCCCAGAGTCGGTCACGACTGGACCTAATGGTCAGGGGTCCCTTTACCTTTACCTTTACCATATCACCCCTTAACCTTCTCTTCTCCAGGCTAAACATACCCAGCTCCCTAAGCCGTTCCTCATAAGGCATTGTTTCCAGGCCTTTGACCATTTTGGTTGCCCTCTTCTGGACACGTTCCAGCTTGTCAGTATCCTTCTTGAACTGCGGTGCCCAGAACTGGACACAGTACTCCAGGTGAGGTCTGACCAGAGCAGAATACAGTGGTACTATTACTTCCCTAGATCTAAATGCTATACTCCTATACTTTCCCATTGAAAGTAATGGAAAGTGGATTAATCCGTTTCAGATGGGTCTGCGGAGTACTTAAACTGAAAGTACTCAAACCGAAGCGTCCTTAAACTGAGGTATGACTGTACTCAGTGGCGGAGCTTCATGGTACGGCACCGGGGGCTGGCCCCCATTCTGGGGGTGGGGCGCACACTCTGGGGGTGGGGCAGGTAGTCGCCATGGCACCCTTGGGATTGTGCTGCCTGGGGCGTACCGCCCCCCCCCCCACCCCTGCTTGTCCGTGCCTGACTGTACTATGTTATAACAAATTATTAACAGTTGAATGTATTTTTTTGTTTTTTTGTGATTATTAGTTTGTTCTGTGATATAAAAAAGTCTTTAAAAAATAGATATAGTGGGAAAATTGGAATGGAATATTGGTGGAATGGAGAGAATGAGTTGGGCACAGGTATCTCTGGATAGGAACCCTTTAGATGCTTCTCCCCAGAAAGACAGGCATGTGGGAGAGACTGTAGTTGCCAAGACAGAAGCCTCAAAGGGCGGAAAGAATAAAGGGGGCTTCCTCCCTTTCCTCTTTTCCCCCCATGGTTAGACTCCCTATAAGAGCCCCCAGTGCCCCATGCAGGAGCTGACCTGGGACTTCTGGCAGGGCAAGGACTGAGCTTCAAGGGAGGAGAGGGTGGGTGGATCAGGCCTCCTGTTCAGGGATCTCTCCCTGGTCTACTCAAAGGAGATTCCTGGTCAGGAGGGAGAAGTCAAGACAGGCAGCCCCCAAGTTTCTCTCTCTTTCTCCAAGATGCCCAGGGATGCTCCCCTCTCTCCCTCCCTCTGCCCCCAACTTCCTCTGCCCTCCTCCCCCCAGTCTCCCCTTTGCCCAGAGCCCCCCCCCTGGCAAGCTCACCCTTTGTGACAAATCTCTCCCAAGCGCCCCCCTCTCCATCCGGAGGGGCCTCGCCAGATGAGCAAGGAAGGGGGAGAGGAGGGAGAGGGGTCTCTATACAGGCCTCTCTCGCCCCCTTTAACCCTTCCATGGACTCCCTCTCTCCACTTCTCCACCCAAAGGGGAACCAGGATTCCTGCCAGGGGGAATCCGGAACTCGCAGAGAGACGCGGAATTGGGGCCTCGGTTCAAGTCTAACCCCTTAAGGGGGGGGGGGACTCCCATTTCCATTCTCTCAAAAGCGCCCAGGGGGGGCAGGGCAGCTGAGCATCTCTTGACTCCCAAGCGTAGGGGGCGCTGCAAACTCTGCGAATGGAGGGTCCCCGATTTAAAGCTGGATTGCCTGTGCAGAGAGCGCCCAGGAAGGGAGTTGTTCTTGGGGGGGGGGTCTCTGCCCCCTTTCTCTCATCGCTCATCGCCCCCTCCCTCCCAACCCGCAGCTCTACCTCTTTGTCCTCTCTGCTCCCCCCTCCCGCTTTTCTATTCCGATTTCCTTTATTGCAATATAAAGGGCTGGGGGAGGGGCTCCTTTATCCCAGCAGACCTGAATCAGCCCCTCCCCCGCTCGACTGAGCCACAGAAAGAAGGGGGAGGGGGAGGGGGAGGGCACCCCTACTTTCCTTCCTCCCCCCCCACCCCAAATCCTGCCCTCCCTTCTCAGCTGCCCTGTTTGCAGACTCAGGGGGAGCAAAAGCGCGTCTTTATCTCTCCCCCGCCCCCCCCCAAATATATAGATATACTGTATTTCGCACCTCTTTTCCCTCCTCCTCCTCCTCTGCCGACCTGCTCCTCTTCTGGGAATGTGAATGGCGGCCCCTCCGCCTCCCACCTTGGCTCCCCCCTCCCAACCTCCCTGCCTCTCTAGGAAGCGGAGCTCACTGACCCTTGGGGAGGAATGAGTGACGCCTCCCCCCCCCCTCCCAGAAGACACAAATTCTCCTCCTTCCAAACAAGCTCTGAATATCCTGTTTCTTTCCTGATAATCTCCCAGGTTCGATCCCCGGAGGCGGCAGGGAAAGAGACCCCCCCCCCAAAGTCCTTCATCTCTTTTCATCCCTTCTCAGGAGAGGGGGGAGGAGGGTCCATTCATTTCCCCACCCAGTTCCCAACGTGGCGTAGGGTGTCCCCGTTACAACAACCCTGAAGAGTAGACCGGAGTTGTGGGTCTTGGAGCAGTAATTGCGGACAACCCTCTTAGGGGTCCTTTCTAAAATAGGGGCTGGTGTTTGAACTTGGCCTTTGCTCAGGAGGGGGGAGGGCAGTTGCACCCCTCTTTTGGCTCCCCGCTATGAGGAGGAGACCCCCCCCTCCTGAAATGCAGGCCAGGGGGTGTCAAACTGTGCGACCTTCGTGCCCCTAGGAAGAGTCTTTTTCAGAGATTGGCGGGGATGGAACCGGAGACCTTTTCAGGAAAGAAATGGAATTATAGAGCAGGTTTGGAAGGAAGGAAAATTATGTATTCTGGGAGGGAGGGAGGGTAGAGGAACTTTGGCCACTTATTCCTCCCCCTGCATCAATGAGCTCCACTTCCTAGAGAGGAAACAATATTTTTGAAAAGAAAAGAAGAGAGGGAAGGTCAGAGGGGAAGGAAGGATCTCCCTCCTTCTTTTTGGAAGAGAGAAGGCCTGAGGAGGAGGAGGAGGAAGGGCCACAGAATTGGGAGGTTTGGGGAGGGAGAGAATAGTCTGCTTCTCCTCCCCTAGTTCTAGGTACAGGTAGGTAGCCGTCTTGGTCTGGCGGAGTCGAAACAAAATAAAAAAAACAATTCCTTCCAGTAGCACCTTAGAGACAAATGACAAACTGAGTTGGTCTCCAAGGTGCCACTGGAAGGAATTTTTATTATTTTCTTCCTCCTCCCCTCGCATCTACAAACGGGGGGGGGGGGCTGAAGGGTGACAGGAAGGTAGAGAAGGGCTGGGTGGGGATACTCCCAATGTTTGCATTGCAAGGTCCTCTTTGAAGCGCAGACGTGCAGGGAGGGGGGGGAACCGAAGACATTTGCTGCCTGAGAGGAACCAGAGAAGAGTGCTCCCCTCCAAAAAAAAGCAGCCTTATTGGGACACTGAGCATTCACCTGGGGACAACGATCTTCTCTCCACCAAAAAAGAAAGGCCTCATCTTAAATGCAGGACCTGCCTATCATATCACTGAGGTGCCCAGAACTGGACACAGTATTCCAGGCGAGGTCTGACCAGAGCGGAATACAGTGGTCCTATTACTTCTCTTGATCTAGATCAGTGTTTCCCAACCAGTGTGCCTCCAGATGTTTTGGGACTACAACTCCCATCATCCCTAGCTAGCAAGTGCAGTGGTCAGGAATGATGGGAGTTGTAGTCCCAAAACATCTGGAGGCACACTGGTTGGGAAACACTGATCTAGATGCTATACTCCTATTGATGCAGCCCAGAATTGCATTGGCTTTTTTAGCTGCTGCATCACACTGCTGACTCATGTCAAGTTTGTGGTCTACCAAGACTCCTAGATCCGTTTCACATGTACTGCTCTCAAGCCAGGTGTCACCCACCCTGTATTTGTGCCTTTCATTTTTTTTTTGCCCAAGTGTAGTACCTTACATTTCTCCTTGTTAAAATTCATCTTGTTTGCTTTGGCCCAGTTGTCTAATCTGTTAAGGTCATTTTGAACTGTGATCCTGTCCTCTGGGGTATTAGCCACCCCTCCCAATTTGGTGCCGTCTGCAAACTTGCTCAGGATGCCCTCAAGCCCATCATCCAAGTCATTGATAAAGATGTTGAATAAGACTGGGCCCAAGACCCAGTGACACCCCACTAGTCACTACTCTCCAGGATGAAGAGGAGCCATTGATGAGCACCCTTTGGGTTCGGTCAGTAAGCCAGTTACAAATCCACTGAATGGTAGCATTGTCTAGCCCGCATTTTACCAGCTTCTTTACAAGAATATCATGGGGCACCTTGTCAAAGGCCTTGCTGAAATCAAGATAGGCTACATCCACAGTGTTCCCTTCATCTACCAGGCTTGTAATTCTGTCAAAAGATGAGATCAGATTAGTCTGACATTACTTATTTTTCAGAAACCCATGTTGACTTTTAGTGATCACAGAGTTTCTTTCTAGGTGCTCACAGACTGTTTGCTTAATGATCTGCTCTGTAATCTTTCCTGGTATAGATGTCAGGCTGACTGGGCGGTAATTGTTTGGGTCCTCTCTTTTCCCCTTTTTGAAAATAGGGACATTTGCCCTCCTCCAGTCTGCTGGAAATTCGCCTGTTCTCCAGGAATTTTCAAATATTATTGCCAGTGGTTCTGAAATCACCTCTGCCAGTTCTTTTAATACTCTTGGATGTAGTTCATCTGGCCCTGGAGACTTGAATACATCTAAACTAGCCAAGGATTCTTGTACTACCTCCTTACTTATTCTGGGCTGTGTTTCCCCTGCTGAATCATCTGCTCCATATTGTTCAGGAGTTTCTGGGGCAGCTTCAGGGGCAGCCCTGTGTAAAGCGAGTTACAATAATCAAACCTGGAGGTGACCATCACAAGGATCACTGTGGCCAGATCAGGGCGAGAGAGGTAAGGGACCAACTGCTTAATGTGGCGGAGATGGGAAAATGCCACCTTAGCTGTGGCTGCAACCTGCGCCTCCCTGGAAAGGGAGGCGTTGAAGGTTACACCGAAACTCTTGACAGAAGGCGCTGGCACTAACTGAGCCCCCACAAGAGATGGGAGTTGGCCCCCCAACCCCATGTCGTCCCGACCCAGCCGGAGGACCTCTGTCTTCGAATGACTTAACTTCAACCGGCTCCCACCTAGCCATCCAGCCACAGTTTCCAAACACCTGGTCACTGTGTCCGGGGCCGAGGCAGGGCGGTCGTCCACCAGCAGATAAATCTGGGTGTCATCAGCATATTGATAACAACCCAGCCCAAACTCTGGACAAATCTGGGCAGGGGGACGCATGAAGATGTTAAAAAGCATCAGGGAAAGGATTGTGCCCTGCGGGACTCCACACACCAAGGAGTCCCTCGGCCACAACTCCTTCCCTAGCGCCACCCTCTGTCCCCGACCTGAGATAAAGGAACGCAGCCATTGTTGGACTGTGCCCTGAATCCCCACGTCGGCAAGGCGGTGGTCTAAAAGCTCATAATCAACCATGTTGAAGGCGGCTGACAAGTCTAGAAGAATCAGCAGCCCCGACCCGCCTTGATCCAGCTGTTTACGGAGGTCGTCTGTTAGGGTGACCAATGTTGTCTCGGTCCCATGACCAGGACGATAGCCAGACTGGAATGGATCTAAAGCCGATGTTTCATCCAGAAACCTACCAATCTTTCAATTATCTTACCCAAGTACGGGAGATTCAAGACCGGGTGGTAATTGGAAAGATCGAAATAATAGGTGCTTTCAGTCTTTCTGCGTCTTCATGGTTCCATTATTGCAATCATAACAGTGAGAGTTATGCTGCTGTTCCTATAATATAATCTAACTCTGCTCCCAAAGCAACACCACCAATATGAGCTCCACTCTGTGCAACTCTCCAATCCCAGATACAAACATTTCCAACTCCCTCCCCCAAACCCCAAAACCAGCTGACTCTCAATCCATCCTCATTCAGAAGCAACACTCCAGACTCACACCTCCCTATCTAAAAGTACACTAAATATTATATTATGCTTACTATTGCAAAATGTTAGCTTGATTACTTTAAATACATGTTCAGACAATGTTACATACAAACAACAAAAGCTCACATACGCTGCATGCATTTAAGATTGATTTCCTGTCAACTAGGAGAGAAACAGGTTCTACTCTCTAAATCGTTCCACCCCATGGAAGTGGGTAGATGTTTTGGAAAAGCATTCTATAATAACCAAAGTATATTCCACATTCCTTCTATTCAAACCCTTTCTCTTCTTTTGATGGCCTGTAGAGTTTCCACAACGGAACCTCTATCTAATTCCCTAGCACTTCTATGGTGTTAGGGCAAAATTCTGGGTGCGAGGCTGCTCAGCCACCCAGCTCGTCAGGCAAGGGCCTGCTGTCGCTGCGGAGTGTAAAGGAAGGAATCCAGCCACAATCCGGAGCAAACAGCAAGGTTTATTACTGCGCAGCAGGTTCAATGCGAGACTGAACCCCGAGCACAGGGTTGCAAGGACTTTTAAAGATTCCCACCAACATCCTATAAAGCATTGCAAAACTGTCCTACATACATCATCATTACATAGTGAAACGTCAGAAAAAGGGGAAGGTGCAGAGGACATTTACATACAGGTAAACAGGATTAGCATAAGGCAATGACAGGTAATGGTATATAATGGTTCAACTATTGACACGCAAGTACAGGTAAGTACTGGGTGGGGAATCCTTGAGCACCCGACAGGAGAGAACAATGAGGTCCAGGTGCAGGTAGCCCCTGGCATGGGTGAGACTGGAGGAAAGTGAACGACAGGAGATTCCTTTCAGATGGACCATGGATTATTCAGAAAGACATCTCCCTGGATACGTGGGCTCCCGCTTGAGGGATTAAGGCTGTTCCCAGCATCCTTAGAAGATCCAGGCCTGAGCTACAAAATGGTGGTGAAACGGTGAAGATCCATCAAGGAACTGATTTTCTATGATTTATTAAGCAGTTCCTGTTTTCCGAATACAAAGGGCTGGAGTTTAGCGCAGCCTGGGTGGGCTAGATACATTGTAGCAAGTTCTAATTGGATCAAGGTTTCGATGCGCTGTCAACAATTGTCCTCCTGTCAACACCTCTCAGCGCTCACTCAAGCATGCACAGCTGAGCTGAGCTGGGCTCTGCAGAGCCATTACATTGACCTGATTGGTTAAGGCGCGTCTCTATTCAAATAAAGACTACATTCAGAAATATGAGTACACAGTATCGTTCATTCAAAAATATGGCAACGTGGTGTCAAAGACAGCGGGGAAAGCATAGAAAGGCAGCCTTTATTATACGGGGCTTGTACTCGTGAAGGGTTTCAGGGTGCTGGTGTTGGTGTAACTCCAAAGTGGGGTTGTTGAGTCGGACGGGGCTCCCATGAGGGCATCTGGATCATTTTTGGTAACGAACTGGGAACTTGTTTAGGTGCCCCCCTTCCTATTCCCTATCATATGGTTTCTCCTCTGTATGAGATTGTTGATGTTTTGTAAGAAGTCCACTCTCAGTGAAGCTCTTCCTGCACTCCATACATTTAAATGGTTTCTCCCCTGTGTGACTCCGTTGATGAATTCTAAGTATTCCATTCGAAGTGAAGCTCTTTCCACACTCCATACATTTAAATGGTTTCTCTCCTGTGTGAGTTTGATTAATTTAAATTAAGGCTGTCACTTCTACTGAAGCTCTTTCCACACTCCATGCATTTAAATGGTTTTTCCCCAGTGTGAGTCCGTTCATGTTTTCTAAGGTTTCCATTGTCATTGAAGCTCTTTCCACACTCCATACATTTAAATGGTTTCTCCCCCGTGTGTGTCCGTTGATGAACTCTAAGCTTTCCCCTCTGACTGAAGCTCTTTCCACACTCCATGCATTTAAATGGTTTCTCCCCAGTGTGAGTCTGTTGATGAATTCTAAGGTCTCCACTCTGGCTGAAGTTCTTTCCACACTCCATACATTTAAATGGTTCCCCCCCCATGTGAGTCTGTTGATGAAATCTAAGGTGTCCACTCTGACTGAAGCTCTTTCCACACTCCATGCATTTAAATGGTTTTTCCCCAGTGTGAGTCCGTTGATGTTTTCTAAGTGTTCCACTGTCATTGAAGCTCTTTCCACACTCCATACATTTAAACGGTTTCTCCCCCGTGTGAGTCCGTTGATGAACTCTAAGCTTTCCCCTCTGACTGAAGCTCTTTCCACACTCCATGCATTTAAATGGTTTCTCCCCAGTGTGAGTCCGTTGATGACTTCTAAGGTCTCCACTCTGGCTGAAGCTCTTTCCACACTCCATGCATTTAAATGGTTTCTCCCCTGTGTGAGTCCGTTGATGAATTCTAAGGTGTCCACTCTGACTGAAGCTCTTTCCGCACTCCATACATTTAAATGGTTTCTCTGCTGTGTGAGTCCGTTGATGAATTCTAAGTTTTCCACTCTCATTGAAGCTCTTTCCACACTCCATACATTTAAATGGTTTCCCCCCCATGTGAGTCTGTTGATGAATTCTAAGGTGTCCACTCTGACTGAAGCTCTTTCCACACTCCATACATTTAAATGGTTTCTCCCCTGTGTGAGTCCGTTGATGAATTCTAAGTGTTCCATTCGAAGTGAAGCTCTTTCCACACTCCATGCATTTAAATGGTTTTTTCCCCATGTGAGTCTGTTGATGAATTCTAAGGTGTCCACTCTGACTGAAGCTCTTTCCACACTCCATGCATTTAAATGGT
This sequence comes from Zootoca vivipara, assembly GCF_963506605.1. Lineage (NCBI taxonomy): Eukaryota > Metazoa > Chordata > Lepidosauria > Squamata > Lacertidae > Zootoca > Zootoca vivipara. The sequence continues at coordinate 989,838 of NC_083277.1, forward strand.
TTCTCCCCTGTGTGAGTCCGTTGATGAATTCTAAGTGTTCCACTCTGACTGAAGCTCTTTCCACACTCCATGCATTTAAATGGTTTCTCTCCCATGTGAGTCTGTTGATGACTTCTAAGGTGTCCACTCTGACTGAAGCTCTTTCCACACTCCATACATTTAAATGGTTTCTCCCCTGTGTGAGTCCGTTGATGAATTCTAAGTGTTCCATTCGAACTGAAGCTGTTTCCACACTCCATGCATTTAAATGGTTCCCCCCCCATGTGAGTCTGTTGATGAAATGTAGGTTGTCCACTCTCACTGAATCTCTTTCCACACTCCATGCATTTAAATGGTTTTCCCCCAGTGTGAGTCCGTTGATGTTTTCTAAGTGTTCCACTGTCATTGGAGCTCTTTCCACACTCCATACATTTAAATGGTTTCTCCTCCATGTGAGTCCGTTGATGAACTCTAAGCTTTCCCCTCTGACTGAAACTCTTCCCACACTCCATGCATTTAAATGGTTTCTCCCCAGTGTGAGTCTGTTGATGACTTCTAAGGTTTCCACTCTGACTGAAGCTCTTTCCACACTCCATACATTTAAATGGTTTTTCCCCTGTGTGAGTTTGATTATGTAAATTAAGGCTGTCACTTCTACTGAAGCTCCTTCCACACTCCATGCATTTAAATGGTTTCTCCCCCATGTGAATCCATTGATGTTTTCTTAGTGTTCCACTGTCACTGAAGCTCTTCTCACACTCTATTCTTTCAAACTGCTTCTCCTCTCTTTTTTCACACTCCATGTATTTAAATGGTTTCTTCGTTATTCCCATTGAACGTGGCCTCCCAGAATTCTGACTGTCTTCTCCATTGTCTGCTTTGGGGGGCAAAGAGGGGAGGAAATCCTATTTGTTTTCTGGGAAGAGAAGAATGGAATATTACAGACATCAATCAGCATGTGCTCTTATTTTAAAATTTCGTGCAATCTCTCTTGTCCTCCGTGTTCCCAGTTTTCAGGAAATACAAATGAAATAATGTCAAATAAAGGTAATGCAGTTCAGAAGCATTATCTTAGAATATGGTTGAACTGTGGGATTTACTTTTTAAATAAAGTGGTTTCTCACAGGAAAAGGAGCTGCTCTATGTCCATTAACCTACCCACTATTCATCAGGGTCCTAAGCTCACCATGAAGTTCTTCATCTTCTGCACAACAATCCTCCACCCCTTGGGCCACATTTTGTCCCCTTCGGCCTCTAGATCTTTATTAATCACTTGCACAGTCCCTTTGGCCTCAGGAGGTGCATATTGACCATTTTGGGAGACCCATATATAAGCCTAGTGACAAGGCTTGGTGCTTGTGGTTGGTTGAAGGAGTGCTCAGGTAGGAGAATGTTCTTGGGGTTGGACCTCCATCTCTCAGCCTTGCATCATTGCATGGAGAGAGCTGGAGATGCAGAAGGAAAGCAGCTGGAGCCTGACTGCTGGGAATCCCAGATTAAAACATCCAACCCAATTATTATTCACTATAATTATATGCCGCCGAGTCTCGCACCTTCCTCCTGCCACTGGCCTATCTTAGTGGAGAATCCCAGTCCAAGCCTCTCTCACTGTTCTTCCCCCTTTGCTCCTACTGGAAACTATTTATTAAATTTGTTAAAGGTGAAGAATACTGATTGTGGGAAAGAAAAGGAAGAAGATTACACTCTGGATAAAGGAGGTGAAACCAGTGATGTTTCAAGAAACCAGCAGAGGCTTGACAGGCATATGTCAATAATGCTTTGATGGTGTTTCCTGCTCGTTAGGGGGTTGGACTGGATGGCCCTTGTGGTCTCTTAAACTCTATGATTCTATGAAATCAGTTTCATATTCCCTGGCTGTTTTTCTCAGCCATGATTGTGTATTAGAACCTTTGCCACAGATTTCTTTTTTTCTCTTTCAGTTAAATCTTTATTTACTATCTTAAATTCATACTGCAAGAATGAACTGCAAGATCAAACCTATCCATTCTTAAGGAAATCAGCCCTGAGTGCTCCCTGGAAGGACAGATCGTGAAGCTGAGGCTCCAATACTTTGGCCACCTCATGAGAAGAGAAGAATCCTTGGAAAAGACCCTGATGTTGGGAGAGATGGAGGGCACTAGGAGAAGGGGACGACAGAGGACATGATGGTTGGACAGTGTTCTCGAAGCTACGAACATGAGTTTGACCAAACTGCGGGAGGCAGTGCAAGACAGGAGTGCCTGGCGTGCTATGGTCCATGGGGTCACGAAGAGTCGGACACGACTAAACGACTAAACAACAACAAATTCATACTTCTTTAAACTTAATCACAATGGTAACAAACTATTAACTACAGCATTTCTTCTTCCCCTAAATTTATTTTAACACTATCTCACATAAAAATGTAAATTAACTTAGAAATAATAATAATTAATAAACCATCTATAAAAGAAAAGAAAAAGGATTAAGACATTGCTGACTTCCCGACATTTCCCGATGTATTTTACCTGTACAATATTGAAAGTACTCACACTCTTATCCTATTCTTACTCAACTTTTAGTACTTTCTTATAACATGTCATATCCAGTCCCTTTATTTAATCACATAATATTTATATTTATACCAGAGTCATCAGGGGGTTGGGGCTGGGTGTTCATCAGTATGCGGATGATACCCAGCTCTACCTCTCTTTCAAATCAGAACCAGTGAAGGCAGTGAAGGTCCTGTGTGAGTGCGTGGAGGCGGTTGGAGGTTGGATGGGGGCTAAGAGATTGAGGTTGAATCCTGACAAGACAGAAGTACTCTTTGTGGGGGAAAGGAGGCGGGCAGGTGTGGAGTATTCCCTGGTCCTGAATGGGGTAGCTGTGCCCCTGAAGGACCAGGTGCGCAACCTGGGAGTCATTTTGGACTCACAGCTGTCCATGGAGGCGCAGGTCAATTCTGTGTCCAGGGCGGCTGTCTACCAGCTCCATCTGGTACGCAGGCTGAGACCCTACCTGCCTGTAGACTGTCTCGCCAGAGTGGTGCATGCTCTAGTTATCTCCCGCTTGGACTACTGCAATGCGCTCTATGTGGGGCTACCTTTGAAGGTGACCCAGAAACTACAATTAATCCAGAATGCGGAAGCTAGACTGGTGACTGGGAGCGGCCACCAAGACCACATAACAAGGGTCCTGAAAGACCTACATTGGCTCCCAGTACGTTTCCGAGCACAATTCAAAGTCTTGGTGCTGACCTTGAAAGCCCTAAATGGCCTCGGTCCAGTATACCTGAAGGAGCGTCTCCACCTCCATCGTTTTGCCCGGACACTGAGGTCCAGCACCGAGGGCCTTCTGGCGGTTCCCTCGCTACGAGAAGCCAAGTTACAGGGAACCAGGCAGAGGGCCTTCTCGGTAGTGGAACCCGCCCTGTGGAACCCCCTCATACCAGATGTCAAAGAGAAAAACAACTACCAGATTTTTAGAGGACACCTGAAGGCAGCCCTGTTTAGGGAAGCTTTTGATGTTTAATAAATTATTGTATTTTAATACTTCTGTTGGAAGCTGCCCAGAGTGGCTGGGGAAACCCAGCCAGATGGGCGGGGTATAAATAATAAATGATGATGATGATGATGATGATAATGACATTGGAGTATCACCGTGGAACATAACAACAACGGCAACAACAACAACAACAACATGTTGTATGTCACTTTGGGCTGCCCTGGACAAGGGAAAGAAACTAATAGGTTGAATAAATAACAACAACAACAATTGAAATTGCAATAATAATAATAATGCAGGCTTTTAAGGGGCAAACACGGGACCCCACCCATTTCCATAGCAATCGTCCCAATCTCTTAAATCCCACAGACGTGAGATCTGATATAGTGGGAATATATAGCCGGCATTTGAGTGATAGTGGAGAAATAATGAGTTGGACAATAATATTAAGGATACATACTGTTGTAAGAATGTAGTAGATAAATAGTTAGCGGAATACATTCATGTTTAAAATATAATTCATGCATTAGGGATTAACAGGAAGTCAAAACTGTGGTTATATATGATTCTGAAATAAGGGGGAATTTTATTTTATTTTCCCTTTTCTTTTTTTATATGCTCGCTCACTTAGCTTGGTGTTATATGTATTTTATTTTTGTTCTCATTCCAAACTATAAAAGGTAACAACTTAGGTGGAGTGGTATAATAATAATAATAATAATAATAATAATAATAATTTTATTAAAAGGTATAGTCTTATAGGATATGTGATAGAGAACAACATAGTGAAAAGCAATACAGTGGTACCTCGGTTTAAGTACACAATTGGTTCCAGAAGTCTGTACTTAAGCTGAAGCGAACTTTAGAATCATTGAGTTGGAAGAGACCACAAGGGTCATCCAGTCCAACCCCTTGCCAAGCAGGAAACACCATCAAAGCATACTTGACAGGAGACTCCACCACACTCCTTGGCAGCAAATTCCACTGCCGAACAGCTCTTGCTGTCAGGAAGTTCTTCCTAATGTTTAGGTGGAATCTTCTTTCTTGTAGTTTGAATCCATTGCTCCGTGTCCGCTTCTCTGGAGCAGCAGAAAACAACCTTTCTCCCTCCTCTATATGACATCCTTTTATATATTTGAACATGGCTATCATATCACCCCTTACCCTTCTCTTCTCCAGGCTAAACATACCCAGCTCCCTAAGCCGTTCCTCATAAGGCATTGTTTCCAGGCCTTTGACCATTTTGGTTGCCTTCCTCTGGACACGTTCCAGCTTGTCAGTATCCTTCTTGAACTGTGGTGCCCAGAACTGGACACAGTACTCCAGGTGAGGTCTGACCAGAGCAGAATACAGTGGCACTATTACTTCCCTTGATCTAAATGCTATACTCCTATACTTTCCCATTGAAAGTAATGGAAAGTGGATTAATCCGTTCCAGACGGGTCCGCGGAGTACTTAAACTGAAAGTACTCAAACCGAAGCGTCCTTAAACTGAGGTATGACTGTACTCAGTGGCGGAGCTTCATGGTACGGCACCGGGGGCTGGCGCCCATTCTGGGGGTGGGGGGCACACTCTGGGGGTGGGGCGGGTAGTCGCCATGGCACCCTTGGGATTGTGCTGCCTGGGGCATACCGCCCCCCCCACCCCTGCTTGTCCGTGCCTGACTGTACTATGTTATAACAATGATTAACTGTTGAATGTATTTTTTTGTTTTTTTGTGATTATTAGTTTGTTCTGTGATATAAAAAAATCTTTAAAAAATAGATATAGTGGGAAAAGTGGAATGGAATATGGGAATATTGGTGGAATGGAGAGATGGAGTTGGGCACAGGTATCTCTGGATAGGAACCCTTTAGATGCTTCTCCCCAGAAACACAGGCATGTGGGCGAGACTGTAGTTGCCAAGACAGTAGCCTCAAAGGGCGGAACGAATAAAGGGGGCTTCCTCCCTTTCCTCTCCCCCCCCTGGTTAAACTCCCTATAAGAGCCCCCAGCGCCCCATGCAGGATCTGACCTGGGACTTCTGGCAGGGCAAGGACTGAGCTTGAAGGGAGGAGAGGGTGGGTGGATCAGGCCTCCTGTTCAGGGATCTCTCCCTGGTCTACTCAAAGGAGATTCCTGAGCAGGAGGGAGAAGTCAAGGCAGGCAGCCCCCAAGTCCCTCTCTCTTTCTCCAATATGCCCAGGGATGCTCCCCTCTCTCCCTCGCTCCGCCCCCCAACATCCTCTGCCCTCCTCCCTCCGCCCCCCAGTCTCCCCTTTGCCCAGAGCCCCCCCCCCTGGCAAGCTCACCCTTTGTGCCAAATCTCTCCCAAGCGCCCCCCTCTCCATCCGGAGGGGCCTCGCCAGATGAGCAAGGAAGGGGGAGAGGAGGGAGAGGGGTCTCTATACAGGCCTCTCTCGCCCCCTTTAACCCTTCCATGGACTCCCTCTCTCCACTTCTCCACCTAAAGGGGAGCCAGGATTCCTGCCAGGGGGAATCCGGAACTCGCAGAGAGACGCGGAATTGGGGCCTCGGTTCAAGTCTCAGCCCTTAAGGGGGGGGGGGACTCCCATTTCCATTCCTGAAAAAGCGCCCGGGGGGGGCAGGGCAGCTGAGCATCTCTTGACTCCCAAGCGGAGGGGGCAATGCAAAACCTGCGAATGGAGGGTCCCCGATTTAAAGCTGGATTGCACGGATCAGGGCCTGTGCAGATAGCGCCCAGGAAGGGAGTTGTTCGGGGGGGGGGTCTCCGCCCCCTTTCCTCCCTCCCCCCCCACCAGCTCTACCTCTTTGTCCTCCCTGCTCCCCCCCCCCGCTCGCTCTTCTCTTCCCTTTTCCTCTCCTTCTGGGGGAGGGGCTCCTTTATCCCAGCAGGGACTGAATCAGCCCCTCCCCCGCTCGACTGACCCACAGAAAGGAGGGGGAGGGGGAGGACACCCCTACTTTCCTTCCTCCCCCCCACCCCAAATCCTGCCCTCCCTTCCCAGCTGCCCTGTTTGCAGACTCAGGGGGAGCAAAAGCGCGTCTTTATCTCTCTCCCGCCCCCGCCCCCCAAATATATAGATATACTGTATTTCGCACCTCTTTTCCCTCCTCCTCCTCCTCTGCCGACCTGCTGCTCTTCCGGGAATGTGAATGGCGGCCCCTCCCCCTCCCCTCTTGGCTCCCCCCCTCCCAACCTCCCTGCCTCTCTAGGAAGCGGAGCTCACTGACCCTTGGGGAGGAATGAGTGACGCCCCCCTCCCTCCCAGAAGTCACAAATTCTCCTCCTTCCAAACAAGCTCTGAATATCCTGTTTCTTTCCTGATAATCTCCCAGCTTCGATCCCCGGAGGCGGCAGGGAAAGAGACCCCCCCCACCTCCCCAAAAGTCCTCCCCCTTCCTATCTTTCATTCCTTTGCCAGGAGAGGGGGGTCCATTCATTTCCCCACCCATTTCCCCACGTGGCTTAGGGTGTCCCCGTTACAACAGAGGCGTAGGGTGTCCCCTGCAGAGTAGACCGGAGTTGTGGGTCTTGGAGCAGTAATTGAGGACAACCCTCAGGGGGAGTCCAGAGTCCTTCTTAGGGGTCCTTCCTAAAATAGGGGCTGGTGTTTGAACTTGGCCTTTGTTCAGGAGGGGGGAGGGCAGTTGCACCCCTCTTTTGGATCCCCGCTCCGAGGACGAGACCCCCTCCTGACTCGCACCCAGATCCTGAAATGCAGGCCAGGGGGAGTCAAACTGTGCGACCTTCGTGCCCCAAGGGAGAGTCTTTTCAGAGATTGGGGGGTGGGTCTTTTCCGTGTCGCTGAAGGGGATGGAAACGGAGACCTTTTCAGAAAAGAAATGGAATTATAGAGCTGGTTTGGAAGGAAGGAAAATTATGTTTTCTGGGAGGAGGATGGGGGGGGGATCCCCTTTTGCCACTTATTCCTCCCCCTGCATCAATGAGCTCCACTTCCTAGAGAGGAAACAAGATTTTTAAAAAGAAAAGAAAAAGGGGGAAGGTCAGAGGGGAAGGATCTCCCTCCTCCTTTTTGGAAGAGAGAAGGCCTGGAGAGGAGGAGGAGGAAGGGCCACAGAATTGGGAGGTTTGGGGAGGGAGAGAAGAGTCTGCTTCTCCTCCCCTAGTTCTAGGTACAGGTAGGTAGCCGTCTTGGTCTGGCGGAGTCGAAACAAAATAAAAAAAAACAATTCCTTCCAGTAGCACCTTAGAGACAAATGACAAACTGAGCTGGTCTCTAAGGTGCCACTGGAAGGAATTTTTTAAATTTTGTTTCCTCTTCCGCATGGCAGCCCTTGAGATACTGGAAGATGGCTCTATCGGATGGCCTCTCGGTCTCCTCTTTTCCAGGCTAAACATCCCCAGCTCCTTCATTGGGGGGGGGGGAGAGAGGGGGGGAGGAAGGGAGGCTTCTTCCCCCCTTCCAGCTGCTGCTGCTCCTGCTTCTGACCTCTGACAGCTTCCGGGTCATGTGGCCAGCGTGACTAAGGTTAAGAGGAACAGAGCTGGGTTCCTAGAGAGGACAGGAAGTGGAGGTGCGGGGGGGGGCAAAGTCCTCCCTCGCCCAAGCCCCTCCCTGCTTCCGTCTCCCTCTCTCTGCCTGGGGGTGAGTCTGGCGTCCCTTTCCCTCCGGGTGCAATGGGGATGTGGGGGTCCCAGGGCTGCCTGCAAGGGGGGGAGGGTGCCGGGGGGCCTGGTCAGAGCATGCATGGGGCGCCCCCAATCTGGGTGCAGACAAGCCAGGGAGGGGGCGAGGCTGCCAGGGCTCTCCCCGCTCTTCTTGCTTGGCACCCGGGCGCCGCTTGGCCCGTGGGAGGGAGGGGTCTTTGTGGGGGGGGGGAGGCTGCAGATACAGCCATGTAATCTCAATAAAGAGTTGAGGAGGGAGAGTATTCCTCCTCTTCATGAGGTTTCATACAGATGTTGAACAGCCCCACATTGAAGGCTCCCCTGGGCTGAAAAGCCCCCCCCAAGCAACCCCATCTGGGAATGCCCATCCCAGTAGGACCAGGACCAGCGCAAAAGGGAGTCACCCACCCCTAACTGGGGCAGAGAGGTTGAGGGGAATTAACAAGGCCATGTTTCCCATTATGTGTCTCTCTGGACAGAGGTCATCATACAGGGCGATCTGTAGGTTTCAAGGGAATCGGTTTCCTCTAAGAGCACCTGCATCTGGTCAGTGACCCCCCCCCCAAAAAAAAAAAAACCCAGGATCTTGCTCAGGAAAGGGGGATTAGTGGCTGGCCAGTAGTTATAGTTACAGGTAGGTAGCCGTGTTGGTCTGAGTCGAAGCAAAATTAAAAAATTCCTTCAGTAGCACCTTAAAGACCAACTAAGTTTTTATTTTGGTATGAGCTTTTGTGTGCATGTATCTGACGAAGTGTGCATGCACACGAAAGCTCATACCAAAATAAAAACTTAGTTGGTCTTTAAGGTGCTACTGAAGGAATTTTTTTATTTGGCCAGGAGTTAGTTCGATTTTCTGAGCATGAAGGCTTGTTCAATGAATGTTTTACTTTTCCTGATGTTGTTTCAATTTTACAACAGAGCAACACATTTGCTTTTGTAGGATTTACTGGCACCTCTGATTCATACAGACAGAACATAGCAGAAGACCCAGAGATTCCTTCTGATATCTTGGAGGTTTCCTGAGAGCCCAGATGGAGGAGCAAGACTCAGCTGGCCCTGAAGCGGGAAGAAGCCATGCCACTCAAACTGAGGAAAGTGGGGGATTCTGGGAAAACTCCATGCAAAGGATCCTGGGTGAGGAAGACACTCTTTGCTCCGATGTGCCGAGCCAACAGTTCAGGCAGTTCTGCCACCAGGAGGCCAAAGGACCCCAAGAGGTTTGTGGTCGATTCTACGACCTTGACCATCAATGGCTGAAGCCAGAAAGGCACACGAAAGCTGAGATGCTGGACCTGGTGATCTTGGAGCAGTTTCTGGCTGTCCTTCCCCTGGAGATGGAGAGCTGGGTGAGGGAATGTGGAGCAGAGACCAGTTCCCAGGCGGTGGCCCTGGCTGAAGGTTTCCTCCTGAGTCAGGCAGAGGAGAGGAAGCAGGTGAGAGAGATCCCCCCACCCCGGATACTCCCAAGGGGCTCTGAACATTCTCTAGTAATGGCCCATCCTTTTTTGGGCAGCACCCAAGGAATCAGATCTGATACCCCTAAAGTTTTTTTATTCTCTAATCCCTCATTTTCTCTTTTGAATCCTTGTTGCTCTTTCAGGGAAAGAATCTGTTACCAGAAATAGGCCCCAATTCCTTTGAGGCAGAGAGGACCCTGTTGGACACCAGAGAGAGACCACTGGGTAAGGAAGGAGGAGCTTTTTCTCTGTAATATTTAGTGGCATATGAAATGGGTACAACCTTAGCAGGTGAGACTTTCTCTGAGGCTCGTCTGTAGTTTGAGATGCACACCTGAACCGCAGAGAGAAGCAGATGTTCTGGGTTTCCCACTTCCCTTTGTCTCTTGCAGGTGAGAGAACGATGCCAGCAAGACTTCCTCCTCCCTTTTTTCATGGTGGTGAAGGGGAAGCAGCGGCTGTGGAACCAGATCAGGTAGGGGGATGGAAACATGTGGGGAAAGAGGCCGAGGGGTGGGGCAGCCAGTTTGCTTTTGAGCCAAACAAATCTCTCTCCTTTCCTTGGCTTCTGTCAAAGTGGCTCTTCACGATTTCTGTACATGTATTGAATTTTCCAAGCAGCTGACAAACCTTAAAAGGGTGCTAGGATTCATCTAACTCAGGTGCACATTGTGGCGCTCCACCTATTTGCAAGGTGAATTGCTGTTGTTGGCCTCGGTCTGTCTCGAGAGACAATGGAGTGCGCCTCTGGGGGTGAAGTCAAACGCTTGGAGAATCACAGCCTTTGCCGTGGCTGCAGATACCAGTAAACTGACCTCCCTGGGGCACAAGCCTGGGCAATGTGGATGGAGGTCCTGGGCTACTCAGAGGATAATACTCGCCTCTCAGGCTCTCTGATGTGGTCCAAAGGAAAGCAGAGTAAGACGTGAGGCACACAAGCCTCCATCCAACCGCCTTAGGGACTCCATTCCAGATTTGTGTTGGCTTTACTCCGTAGCCTTTTCTTCTCTCCAAGATATCCCACAAGGCAGAGGAGGTCAAAAGATCAAAGTTTTTCTTCTCTTTGTTGGACTCCCTTCCCAGCTGGATGAGCCCCGTCTGCTCCTCTCTTCCCTCTGCAGCACAGGGAGCAACCACCAACTTGACTGTGGGACCTACTCCTGGTCTCTTCCGCTCAATGTGCTGAAACTAGTCTTAGCATGGACGGGGAAGTCCCGAACTCATTGAGGGTTGAAGACCCATTGGTTCCCTTCACCTGGTTTAGCCGGTCAGTCAAAGCCGTTCCTGGATTGTGGCCGCTGTCTCATGCTGAGAGCAGAGTGCAGGATGGGGGCCAAAGGTGGACTAACTACCCCAGAAGGAGCAGGATGTGTCCATGACCAAGGGTACTATCACCCCACACACCCCACAAGGATGAATACTCATCATTAAAACACACAATAAAAGAGTTCCACTAAGATGTTAAAATAAGCATCCATAATTAAAATGTGCACAAAACAATCCCATTCAAACATGACAACCACAGAGCAATGGGGTGTAGAGCATCTTTATGTTGTCTAAGAGGAGGACATGTCCCTCTTTCTTTTAGGGTCCAGTGTGCTTTGAAGATGTCGCTGTTCGTTTCTCAGACGAGGAATGGGTGTTGCTGGATCCTGACCAGAGAGCTCTGCATAAGGAAGTCATGGAGGAGAATCGTGGGATCCTGGACTCTCTCGGTAAGGCTCCCTGCTGGATCACAATATCTGTTTTGAAATTCCATGCATAGCTCTATGTGATGAACCACCAATATTTTGATGGAGCTCAGCAAGTGTCTGGAATTCCAACATCCCCACTGTGAACGCCAAATGGAGGGATATCAACTGTTTTCTCTGTTAATATTCTTCTTCCAGTTATGCCTTTTTAAATAATGACCAGCCTGGTCTGAACTAACCAGGCCTTCTTAAATGTCGGCTTCACAGTGTGGTATTTATATGCGCAGACGTTGCCTCAGGTTGTTTGACTCCTAAATATTATTTGATTCAGAATATTACAATTTATATGTGGTACATAAAGAACATCTTACACTCTTGATTTGCTTTACTTCATTTCCCAATTCGCAGTTTAAATATCCCGAACCTTTACCACATGTTTTTACAATTTTAACTGTATATGCTTCAGGGTCAAACAACCTGAGGCAGAAAAAGGGTTCTCCCTCAGAAACTGATGTTAATATTTTGACCACTCATTACATTACTTTATATACTAAAACACATTTATGTGTGGTATCTATTATAATTTTATATACACACTCTGTATTGATTTTGATTATTTGTGCATTTATCCATTAGTTATTCAAGACTTAATAAGCTACACTCAAAAAACCAAAATAATTCAACATTAAATAATACTGTTAAATTAAGTCTTAAGAGTGACTTAAACTGCTTATATCTATATGAGACTTTATAGACTTATTCTGAGGCACGTAGCAACATAAAACAAGCAGAAGCTGCTCTCACGGAAAATCTCTCTCTCACTCGACAGTTGAGAACAGACCTAAGGGGGAAAACGGCCTCCTGGAGTGACAGTCACCCTTCCCATAACATTTTGGAGGCAACACTCACAGAGTTGTTAGGGAAGTTCAAGTAACTTCTGTCAGGTTTGGGGTTTTTGTTTTAGCCTCTGCCCATTTCTCAAATATACAGTGTTCTCGAAGCTACGAACACAAGTCTGACCAAATTGCGGGAGGCAGTGCAAGACAGGAGTGCCTGGCGTGCTCTGGTCCAGGGGGTCACGAAGAGTCGGACACGACTAAACAACTAAACAACAACAACAATTTCTCAAATGGAAGACCAATGTTAGAGTTGGAGTGGATTTCATGATTGTGGCAACAAAAATCCGTCCTAGAAAAGAGCCAGACGTTTTGACCTCAGGTTCCCATAAATAGGTCTGTGAATGCTGGTCAACAAAAGCCGTGACCTCTGTAGAAAGACCTGATGTTTTCCATTCTTTCTATTTCACAAAAGTTCATTATTGTTGTTTAGTCATTTAGTTGTGTCTGACTCTTTGTGACCCCCATGGACCATAGCACGCCAGGCACTCCTGTCTTGCACTGCCTCCCGCAGTTTGGTCAAACTCATGTTCGTAGCTTCGAGAACACTGTCCAACCATCTCGTCCTCTGTCGTCCCCTTCTCCTAGTGCCCTCCATCTTTCCCAACATCAAGGTCTTTTCCAAGGATTCTTCTCTTCTCATGAGGTGGCCAAAGTATTGGAGCCTCAGCTTCAGGATCTGTCCTTCCAGTGAGCACTCAGGGCTGATTTCCTTCAGAATGGATAGGTTTGATCTTCTTGCAGTCCATGGGACTCTCAAGAGTCTCCTTCAGCACCACAAACTACTGGGGGAAATGTTCATTAGCATTGTTTAATAATTGGGGGCTCCATTTCTTCCTGAGGATCTAATTAGTTTCTCTCTTCGTTGTAGGTGGTGATGAATTGGAAATGAAGAATGGAGACCACAACAGAATCCACTCAGTGGAGAATCCATATCAAGACAGGGAGTGTGAAGAGAGCTTCAGTCAGAGCTCCCGTTCCCATCAAATAAAGCACAGTGGGAAGAAAAGCTATCAGTGCTCAGAATGTGGGAAGATCTTCACTCGTAGCGCCACTCTCACTTCCCATCAAAGAATTCATACTGGAGAGAAACCTTATCGGTGCTTGGAATGCGGGTGGAACTTTAATACACTACCAAACTTCCATCGACATAAAAGTATTCACCGTGAGGAGAAATCATATCAGTGCTTGGAATGTGGAAAGGGATTCAGGTGGAAGAGTAGTCTTGCTTCCCATCAAATAATTCACACAGGTGAGAATCCCTATCAATGCTTGGAATGTGGGAAGAACTTTAATAGAAGCACAAGCTTCCATCGACATCAAAGAATTCATCTTGCGGAGAAACCCTTTAAATGCCAAGAGTGTGGAAAGAGCTTCAGTCAGAGCACAAAATTCAATGCCCATCAAAGAACTCACAGCGGGGAGAAACCCTATAAGTGCTTGGATTGTGGAAAGAGTTTCAGTCAGAGGGTGAATCTCACTACCCACCAAATAATTCATTCAGGGGAGAAACCTTTTCAATGCCTTGAGTGTGGAAAGAGCTTTAGTCGCAACTCCCATCTCACTTCCCATCAAATGATTCACACAGGAGAGAAACCATATAAGTGCTTGGAATGTGGACAGAGCTTCATCCAGAAGGCAAGGCTCACTTCCCATCAAATAATTCACAGTGGGGAGATGCCATTTCAGTGTCCAGAGTGTGGAAAGAGCTTCACAAGGAAGGAAGGTCTCATGCTCCATCAGAGAATTCATACAGGGCAGAAACCATTTCAATGCTTGGAATGTGGAAAGAGCTTCAGTCGGAACTCCTATCTCACTTACCATCAAAGAATTCATACAGGGGAGAAACCATTTAAATGCCAAGAATGTGGAAAGAGCTTCAATCATAAGGTAAGTCTCACATCCCATCAGAGAATTCATACAGGGGAGAAACCATATCAGTGCCCGGAATGTGGAAAGAGCTTTAGTCACAGGGCCAATCTCACATCCCACCAGAGAATTCATACAGGGGAGAAACCCTATCAGTGCTTGCAGTGTGGAAAGAGCTTCGGTCAGAGGGTGCAGCTCACATCCCATCAAATAATTCATACAGGAGAGAAACCGTATGAGTGCTTGGAATGCGGACAGAGCTTCAGCCAGAAGGCAAGTCTCACTTCCCATCAAAAAATTCATACAGGGGAGAAACCTTATCAGTGCTTGGAATGTGGAAAGAGCTTCAGGACGACCAACCATCTCACTTCCCATCAGATGATTCATACAGGGGAGAGACCATATAAGTGCTTGGAATGCGGAAAGAGCTTCAGTCACAACCACAATCTCACTTCCCATCAAAGAATCCATACTGGGGAGAGACCTTATCAGTGTTTGGAATGCGGAAAGAGCTTCAGTTGGAAAGAAGGTCTCAATTCCCATCAAATAATTCACAGCGGGGAGACACCATTTCGATGTCAAGAGTGTGGAAAGACCTTCAGAAGGAGGGCAGGTCTCATGCTTCATCAAAAAACTCATATAGGGCACGGACCGTATTAAAAATGTGGGAACAGCTTCTCTTCCAAGAGGAGTCTAGCTTCCCATAAAGAAATTCATACCGAGGGACAGCGTATCAGTGCTTGAAATGTAGGAAAGGCTTTGATAAAAGCACATACTTCCATCAACATAACATTAGTCACCGAGGGCAGAAACTATTTCAGTGCCAAGAATATGGAAGGAGTTTCAATCTCACACCCAATCAAAAAAACTCACAGCAGCAAGAAGCCATATCAGCGCATGGAATGTGGAAAGAGATTGGGTAAGGGGGCCAGTTTCGTCGCAATAGGTATATATAGGATTTTAATTTTGGGAGACTTTGATTAGTATGTGGGCAAGGACTGGAAGAATGTTCTTGTCATTCAGCAACCCAGCAAGAGAACTTGACCAGAGGGGCATTTTTGACAGTGTCTCACGTATATTCCTCAAGCAGGTGACCTTCCAACTGAAGTGTGGAACAAATAAGGAGAGTAATAAAAAAATTCCTTCAGTAGCACCTTAAAGACCAACTAGGTTTTTATTTTGGTATGAGCTTTCGTGTGCTCATACCACACGAAAGCTCATACCAAAATAAAAACTTAGTTGGTCTTTAAGGTGCTACTGAAGGAATTTTTTTATTTTACTTCGACCCAGACCAACACGGCTACCTACCTGTAACCAGAAATAAGGAGTGTGTTACTTTAAAGGTAAAGGTGCCCCTGACAGTTAAGTCCAGTCACGAACAACTCTGGGGTTGCGGCGCTCATCTCGCTCTATAGAAGAAGAAGAGTTTGGATTTGATATCCCGCTTTATCACTACCCAAAGGAGTCTCAAAGAGGCTAACATTCTCCTTTCCCTTCCTCCCCCACAACAAACACTCTGTGAGGTGAGTGGGGCTGAGAGACTTCAGAGAAGTGTGACTAGCCCAAGGTAACCCAGCAGCTGCATGTGGAGGAGCGGAGACTTGAACCCGGTCCCCAGATTATGAGTTTACCGCTCCTAACCACTACACCACACTGGCCGAGGGAGCCGGCATTTTTCCGCAGACTGTTTCCGGGTCGTGTGGCCAGCATGACAAAGCCGCTTCTGGTGAACCAGAGCAGCGCACGGAAATGCCGTTTACCTTCCCGCTGGTGCAGTACCTATTTATGTACTTGCACCTTGACGTGCTTTTGAACTGCTAGGTGAGCAGAAGCTGGGACAAAACAACGGGAGCTCACCCCGTTCAAACCGCCGACCTTCCGACTGGCAAGCCCTAGGCTCTGTGGTTTAGACCACAGCGCCGCCCGCATCCCTGTGTGTTACTTTAGCAAATGCCAAAAATACTGTCCCTATTCCAGTCAATGGAGAGGCAACAGGTGGCAAGTTAAAGAGTGGTTATTCAAAGGTGCAGGAGTGAATCTTTGTTTTGATATCTCCAAAAGAACCCGAAACAAATAATGCATAAAGGTTTTATACGACTGTAGA
The DNA here is from genome assembly GCF_963506605.1 of Zootoca vivipara. Lineage (NCBI taxonomy): Eukaryota > Metazoa > Chordata > Lepidosauria > Squamata > Lacertidae > Zootoca > Zootoca vivipara. The sequence goes on from NC_083277.1 coordinate 1,005,912, forward strand.
AATAATAATAATAATAATAATAATAATAATAATAATAATAATAATAAATTATTTGAATATGTGCATGGAGAAGACATAGAGAAGTCAGAAATTTATTCTGCTCGTCTACAGGGCAGTTAATACCTGACCCTTATTTTGAGCGCAGGTCAGGCGTCAGTGGTCTTGAGGTTGCAACTGGGGAAACGTTTTGCTGTTTCAACAACTCTGGATACGTGGTGGTGGTGACTGTGGGAACAAAGTTAGGCCAACCTGTTACTCAGCTGGGTATGTGATGTGCCAACTTCTGGGTTATGGCTCCCAGGTATTGTCATTCCTCCCAGGTATCTTCCCCCCCCTTTGAAGGACGTACCAGTGTCAATACCTGGACTGGTGTAAACTGAGGGTTTCGAGGGATATTCAGCAATATGCGGAAGCAGATCCAATTCACAAGGAGTAACAACCCTCTTGCTATGCTTGCTAATAGTGCTTCAACCCTTTTTCGTGTTCACGCAAAAGAATCATAGAATCATAGAGTTGGAAGAGACCCCAAGGGCCATCCAGTCAAACCCCCTGCCAAGCAGGAAACACCATCAAAGCATTCTTGACATATGGCTGTCAAGCCTCCGCTTAAATACCTCCAAAGAAGGAGACTCCACCACACTCCTTGGTAGCAAGTTCCACTGCCGAACAGCTCTTACTGTCGGGAAGTTCTTCCTAATGTTTAGGCGGAATCTTCTTTCTTGTAGTTAGAAGAGAAAGAGAGGAAAAGATTAATGGAAGGGGGGGATTAAAGGATTTCTGGCTCTCTGTCCTGCAGCAAAACACATTATTTACTCATTCAGATCCAAGTGTTCTATCTTCTCTAAACCGGTAAATCCAGATATTAAAAGTTCATTTTCTCTTTCACAGAAAAACGCCATAGGAAGCTGAAATCCTTAATAAATGTCAGTGATGATTTTTCTCTAATTAAGCATGTTAACTTTGCCATTTGAGCCAACTCCAATAGTTTCATCAGCCATTCCTCTATGTAGTGGGTTGACCTGTATCTTTTCATCTTTGTGTATATAGCAATCTTGCTGCTGAAATCGTATATTGAAGTAATCTTCCATAATCATAGAGTTGGAAGAGACCACAAGGGCCATGCAGTCCTTTCCTAATTGTGTGTCCAGAAAGAGGGCCTGGCTTCAACTGAATATTAACTTTCAAAATCTGCTGTATCAATGTATGTATTTGAATCCAAAATGTATTCTAGCCTTTTTACATGTCCACCCAGCATGATAAAATGTCCCTTTGTGTTCTTGGGATTCCCAGTAAACATTTGAAACATCTTTATACATTCTGAAAAGTTTTTCGGGAGTTAAATACCAGCGACGTCACTTTATGAGAAATCTCTTTGAGATCACAACAAAATGTAAATTCTAACTCCTCAGTCCACATAAGTTCCCACTGTTCCCACTGTATATTATAACCAGAGTTTTTGCCCCTTTCACCTGTTCTTCAGTCTCAAATTTCAGCAATGGTTTATACATTTTGCATCATCTGTGCACTGTGGAGTTTCAAAGTCTGTCTTTTCTTGCTCTGTACCAGCTTTTTATCCAGCTTAAGTCTCTCTACTAACCACATATGAGGGAACCAATCAAGATTGTAACCGTCCATTATGAATTGCTCCCTCGCTTTCCTGTGGAAATCCTGTGAACTCAGTTCCGGCATCTTTTTTCTAGAAAAATAGCACAGCTGATGCCAAAATACTTTACTTCACCCCCAAGGTTGAGCTTCTCTCTTACCTCCCAGGTCCCACTCCACAAAATATAACCCATAATCTTTAAAAAATCATTAAATACAGATGATTGTTTATGCAGCCCAGTGAACAGTTTCAGAATTTCTTGAAAGGATGTCGCATTGCTCCAGAGACAGAGGCCATGACGCTGGGCTTTGCTGCATCCAAAGAGGAAGGGGAAGAAGAAGAGGAGGAGGAGGAGGAGGAGTTTGGATTCGATATCCCGCTTTATCACTCCCAGAAGGAGTCTCAAAGCGGGTAACATTCTCCTTTCCCTTCCTCTCCCACAACAAACACTCTGTGAGGTAAGTGGGGATGAGAGACTTCAAAGAAGTTTCACTACTGTAGCCCAAGGTCACCCAGCAGCTGCATGTGGAGGAGCGGGAAATCGAACCCAGTTCACCAGATTACGAGTCCACCGCTCTTAACCACTACACCACACTGGCAGTCCGGCAGATCACAGTCTTGGTGCCTGGACTGTGACACCTGGCTTCTAAATCAGAATTAAGCCATTGTCACAGAAATCACATCACACCCTTTAACCTGCTTGGTTATAGGCAGCCCAGTTATTTAGGTCAAGAAATCTGAAGTTGGGGGGCCTGGAATGCCAAGGAGACTTTGTACACACCCTGCATTGGAAGCACACACCCTGCAAAACACACCCATACTGGAATGTATTTTAAAGTTGTTGTTTTTTAAACATTCCTTTTATGTGTCTTCTTTATGTTCCTTTGGTGCAACTTTTTCAGGTTCCATTTTTGATGGAGTGTTGCTACTTCTGTATCAAACCGTAATATATTTTAAGATTTAATGTAACAGTAGAAATGCGCCATTTTATTCACAGTGATCTGCACTGCTAAAGTATCATAAATTTCCATTAACCTGCTGGCACAAGTTTAATGTTGTTTGGAGACTATAACTCCCAGGAATTTCATATTAGCTATGTGTTTGGTGTGTGTTCAGCACACAGAATTGTAGGTGAGATTGAATAAAATGTGTCCCAGGAAATTCACTTTGACTTCTTCATTGTTTCAAATGTAAGTTCATTTACAGATAAGAATAGACCCAGGGCTGGATTTATGTATAGGCTAAGTAGGCTGAAGCCTAGGGCCTCTAAATCTAGGGGGCCTCCCCAGACTGCCTGCTCCCCAGCAGGCAGTATTCCTTTTCCCCAGATTGCAAGCCCAAGACTTCATGCAAGGGCATGCAAGGGCAACTTAGGCCCAGCAACTATGAGACTCAGGGCCAGCCAGTGTGGCCCAACTGAAACTCTGGGGCCCACACAGGGGGGAAACACTTCTTTAAAAAAAACCAAAACCTTTCATACACACACACACATTTAACTGATTTTACATTCATTTTGACATTTGAAAACTTGACTTCCTTCCCCCTCTTTCTGATTAGAACAACATTGGAATGGTGTAAATCCCTCCCTGGAGTTATTTTATATTAATTCCTAAAGGTTTTCGCTACAAATGTAGCAAAAGTGGTTTTGAGTGCCTGTTCTCACGTTCCCTTATTCCCAGTGGGGCTGCAGTACCTGTTCCGTAACTCTGATTGGATGGGATATCAGTAGCTGTCAACATAAGGGGACTTTATTGGCTGCTAGTTTGACGGTTGGGCCTGGTGATTGGCCAGCTGTTTTATGAATGGAAAGGTCAGCGCAAGCGCTCTACGCTTATCTACCAGGGGTGTGTGTGTGTGTCACTTTGGATAAGGAGAGGAAAAGGGGTGTAGTATAGCATAGTATAAGTTACAGGTAGGTAGCCGTGTTGGTCTGACGTAGTCGAAGCAAAAAATGAAAAAATTCCTTCCAGTAGCACCTTAGAGACCAACTAAGTTTGCATGCACACTTCTTCAGATTATAGTACAGTGGAACCTCGGTTTATGAACACCTCGGTTTATGAATTTTCGGTTTATGAACACTGCGGACCCATCTGGAACGGATTAATTCATTTTCCATTACTTTCAATGGGAAAGTTTGCTTCAGTTTATGAACGCTTCAGTTTATGAACAGACTTCCGGAACCAATTACACCCATGCTTCAGTTTATGAACACTTCAGTTTAAGTACTCCGCGGACCCGTCTGGAACGGATTAATCCACTTTCCATTACTTTCAATGGGAAAGTTCGCTTCAGTTTATGAACGCTTCAGTTTAAGTACCCTGAGGACCGTCTGGAACAGATTAATCCACTTTCCATTACTTTCAATAGGAAAGTTCGCTTCAGTTTATGAACGCTTCAGTTTATGAACAGACTTCCGGAACCAATTGTGTTCATAAACCAAGGTACCACTGTATAGTAATAGGGGTGTCAATGAGGTGCAGTTTAAGGCACAATATCCCATTTAAGGAATGCCCGTTTTTCCGGAGGTGCAAGGCTTTCCTGCGCTTCTCCTTTCAAAGTATCAGGACTCACTCACTTCTCCATCCCTGGATTTCTGCCCTTGATCGCCACACACCAAGAAAGTGCATCCCGAAATAGAAGCTTGCAAAAGGTGTGCATGCTTGCATGGAAGTCAGTTACAATGAAACGTCAATAAATATGTTTCCATAAATGTCAATAAACAATAAATAAATGCATCTCTGGGGGGGTGGGGGATGCACGAGGAGGAGAGAGAGCGGTGCTCCGGTTGTGCTCGGCTTGCCAAGAGTTAAAAGGAAGAGAGCTGGATTCCTAGAGAGGACAGGAAGTGGAGGTGCGGGGGGGGGCAGGTCCTCCCCAGCCAAGGCCCCTCTCTGCTTGGGTCTCCCTCTCTCTGTCTGGGGGTGAGTCTGGCCTCCCTTTCCCTTTGGGTGCAATGGGGAGGTGGGGGTCCCAGGGCTGCCTGCAGGGGAGGAGGATGGGGGGGGGCTGGTCGGATCATGCATGGGGGGCGCCTAATCTGAGTGTAGACATTCCCTGCCCTCCTTTGCGGCCAAACCAGGGAGGGGGCCAGAGCTCTCCTTCCTCTTCTTGCTTGCCCCGTTGGGGAGGGAGGGGTCTTGGGCGGGGGGGGGGAGGAGAGGCTGCGGATAAAGCCCTCGACTCTCCATAAAGAGTTGAAGAGGGGGGGGACATTTTTTCTCCTTACCGGTCGCTCCAGCATTGCTACTGCGTCTTTTTTTCTGGGAGATCAAGGAGACCAGGAGACAGCAGAAACTGCAACATTTTTGGCAGGGCCCAAAAGCTTTCTGAAATGTATAAAAACATGCCATATATCTGTTGGCGATGTGGAAAGCAGGTGGTAGAATCATAGAGTTGGAAGAGACCACAGGGGCCATCCAGTCCAACCCCCTGCCAAGCAGAAAACACCATCAAAGCATTCCAGACATATGCCTGTCAAGCCTCCGCTTAAAGACCTCCAAAGAAGGAGACTCCACCACACTCCTTGGCAGCAAGTTCCACTGTCGAACAGCTCTTACTGTCAGGAAGTTCTTCCTAATGTTTAGGTGGAATCTTCTTTCTTGTAGTTTATAAGATATAAGATAAGATATCTTTATTGTCATTGTCCCCTTGCGGGAACAACGAAATTACTCGGTTGCTACATCCACTCCGATAAAGAATTCCGCATAATCCAAAATTATAAAAACCTAATTAAAAACAGTAAATATAATACAAAATAACAAGTAAAATAAGATGACTTCAAAGTCCAGGCTTTCCATTTAAGGCCAAAATCGCTCTAGAGAAGAAACTGTTCCTGAGACGGCTCGTTCTTGCCTGCATAGTTCTATATCTCCGTCCCGATGGCAGGAGCTGAAAGAAATGGTGGCCAGGGTGCGTTGGATCTCTTGATATATCTAGTGCTTTTTTATGGCACCTGGTGGTGTAAATTTGTTCTAAGGTGGTGAGTGAGCAGCCAATAATGCTCTCTGCTGTTTTAATAATTCTACACAGCCCTGCTCTGTCCTGGGAAGTACAGCTTCCGTACCACACACATAAACCGTACGTGAGCACGCTCTGTATGGCACAGTGATAGAAGGCAAGCAGCAGCTTTTGTGGAAGATGGTTTTTCCTTAAAATTCTCAAAAAATACAGTCTCTGCTGCGCCTTCTTCACAAGCCCCCTTGTATTAACACTCTAGGACAGATCCTCCTGTAACTCAATGCCTAGAAATCTAAACGTTGTTACCCTCTCCACACAAATTTGAATCCGTTGCTCCGTGTCCGCTTCCCTGGAGCAGCAGAAAACAACCTTTCTCCCTCTTCCATATGACATCCTTTTATATATTTGAACATGGCTATCATCTCACCCCTTAACCTTCTCGTCTCCAGGCTAAACATACCCAGCTCCCTAAGCCGTTCCTCATAAGGCATCGTTTCCAGGACTTTGACCATTTTGGTTGCCCTCTTCTGGACATGTTCCAGCTTGTCGGTATCCTTCTTGAACTGTGGTGCCCAGAACTGGACTGGTACCATGTTCTACGTATGGTGGACCTGCAGGAATAATCAAAGCGTTTTGGAACAATATATACCTAGAACTTTTTAAAAAATGTTTAACGTAAACATCACTGAAATACCTGGAAAATAGCTACCATACCCTAAATACGGTACAGTAGTTGCCTTTGAATGATTTCTGGGAATAATTGCTTTTAAAGAAACAGACGTTAATATAGCAACGATGGTTTTCTAAACAGCAATGACAAAATTATGTAACATGTTTAATGAAAAAATGACTTTTATTGAGAGGATGGGAAGTCACAGGTTCATGAAGAAAATACATAGTCAAAATCGAATTTCCTGTAACCAATTATACATTTACTGGATTCAAAGAGACAATTATGACCATATGTTGTATATATGTGTAAATGAATAGTGTATTGGGAGGGCATTTTTAGCAGTAAGATTCATGATTGGATTAACTTTCTAAAAAAAATTCAGCTTTTTTCTTTCTTTAATAAAAAGAAAGTCTTTTGGTTCACATGTTTTCTCTGTGCCTAAATCATTAACTACCTACCTACCTACAACCACCCTGCACTTACCCACCAGGTGAGTCTTCTTCCTGGACCTCCCCTCCCACCAGAGTGAATTTGTCTTCAGACAAGACCCCAAAGGGGGTCCCCCCAAATCGGCTGCTCTGGCATAGGCCAGGTGACGAGAGTGGGATTGAGAGGAAGGGGGGTGGGGGGTCATGCACTGGCAAGCAAAGCCTTCAGGGCACGCGGCTCCCAGGTTTTGACCACCAGTGAAAGCCAGTGTGGTGTAGTGGTTAAAAGCGGTAGACTTGTAATCTGGGGAACCGGGTTCGTGTCTCCGCTCCTCCACATGCAGCTGCTGGGTGACCTTGGGCTAGTCACACCTCTTTGAAGTCTCTCAGCCTCACTCACCTCACAGAGTGTTTGTTGTGGGGGAGGAAGGGAAAGGAGAATGTTAGTCGCTTTGAGACTCCTGTGGGTAGTGATAAAGCGGGATATCAAATCCAAACTCCTCCTCCTCCTCCTCCTCTTCTTCTTCTGCACCATTCGCAGGGGGTCTCCAAAGAGGACTCACTCCAAGGTCACCCAGAGAGCTTCAAGACTGAGTGGGGATTTGAACCTTAATCTCTGATGTCCTTGTCTGGCACTCTAACCACTGCACCCGAAGTACCTCTGCTTTGGGGCGCTCCATAAGAGAGGTAAATACATATGGGCATAGCAGCCAATTCCTATGCCAGGTGAGCCTCTCAATGGGGAGAGCGTTCAGTGATGGGGAGCCACTGCAGAGAAGGCCCTTTCTTGTGTTGCCACCCTCCAGGCATTAGAAGGTGATCTCAGGGTCCAGGTAGGTTCATATGGAAAGAGGCAGTTCTTGAGGTATTGCAGTCCTGAGCCGCTTAAGGCTTTATAGGTCAAAACCAGCACTTTGAATTGGGCCCGGAAGCTAATCAACAGCCAGTGCAGTTGGACCAGGATCAGTGCCATACACTCAAACCGTATTGCAACCTGGCCGCTGAATTCTGCAACAGGTGAAGTTTCCAAACCTTCCTTGGAGGCAGCCCTACATATAATGCATTGCAGTAGTCTAACCTTGAGGTTACCAGAGCATAGACAACAGTAGTCAGGCTATCCTTGTCCAGATAGGGATGTTGCTGGGCCACCAACTGAAGCCGATGGAAGGCATTCCGGGCACTGAGGCCACCTGAGCTTCAAGCGACAGCAAAGGATCCAGGAGTTTGCTCAAGCTATGAGCCCGCTCCTTCAGAGGTAGGGTAACCCCATCAAGAGCAGGCGATCTCCCAGCCATCTGGTCTAGGGAACCACCCACTAACAAGGCCTCAGCCTTGTCTGCATTGAGTTTCAGTTTGAGCTGTGTGTCATCAGACCCTCCAAGGCCAATGGTCTCGAAAGCCGCTGAGAGGTCAAGGAGAATTAATGGGGACATGTTTCCCATTATGTCTCTCTCTAGACAGAGGTCATCCTACAGGGTGACCAAAGCAATTTCGGTGTCAAAACTGGGCCTAAACCCCAACTGAAACGGATCTTGAAAACTGACCAGTAGTTAGTTAGATCTTCTGATGGTTTATCAATTTTACAACAAAGCAACACATTTGTTTTTGTAGGATTTGCTGGCACCTCTGATTCACACAGACAGAACGTGGCAGAAGACCAAGGGATTCCCTCCGATCTCTTGGAGGCTTCCTGAGAGCCCAGATGGAGGAGCAAGACTCAGCTGGCCCTGAAACGGGAAGAAGCCATGATATGCAAACTGGGAGAAGTGGGGGATCCTGGCAAAACTCCTTGCAAAGGATCCTAGGTGAGGAAGACACTCTTTGCTCCAATGTTCAGAGCCAGAAGCTCAGGCAGTTCTGCTACCAGGAGGCTGAAGGACCCCGTGAGGTTTGCAGCCAGTTCTACCGACTAGACCATCAGTGGCTGAAGCCAGAAAGGCACACGAAAGCTGAGATGCTGGACCTGGTGATCCTGGAGCAGTTCCTGGCTGTCCTTCCACTGGAGATGGAGAGCTGGGTGAGGGACTGTGGAGCGGAGACCAGTTCCCAGGCAGTGGCCCTGGCTGAAGGATTCCTCCTGAGTCAGGCAGAGGAGAGGAAGCAGGAAGAGAGAAAGCAGGTGAGAGAGACTTTTCTCTGGATACTCACAAGGAGTTCCAAACAAGAGGGAGATTATTCCAAAATGCTCTACTAATGGAAAGCATTCTAAAGTCTTTGCCTCTCCTGTTCCCTTTCAAATCCTTCGTTTTCTGTTCTGAATCCTTGTTGCTCTTTCAGGAAAAGGGACTGTTAGCAGAATTGGACCCCAATTCCTCTGAGGCAGAGAGGACTCCGTTGGACACCAGGGAGAGGCCAATGGGTAAGGAGGAAGGAGTTTTTACTCTGTCATATATAGTGGATTTTGAAACTAATAATTGGGTTCTTTTCAGGTTTTGAGGGGAGACATAGGAGACCATATGGGACGCAGGTAGCACTGTGGTCTAAACCACAGAGCTTAGGGCTTGCCGATCAGAAGGTCGGAAGGTCGGCGGATTGAATCCCTGTGACAGGGGGAGCTCCCGTTGCTCGGTCCCAGCTCCTGCCCACCTAGCAGTTCAAAAGCACATCAGAGTGCAAGTAGATAAATAGGTATCACTCCAGCGGGAAGGTAAACGGCATTTCCTTGTGCTGCTCTGGTTTGTCAGAAGTGGCTTAGTCATGCTGGCCACATGACCCAGAAGCTGTCTGCGGACAAACGCCGGCTCCCTCGGCCTATAGAGTGAGATGAGCGCTACAACGCCAGAGTCGTCCACGACTGGAGCTAATGGTCAGGGGTCCCTTTACCTTTACCTATATGAGACCAAGAGCCCAGAGGAGCGGGGACAGTATTTTAACAGAAAAAATATGAAATGGCTAGAAATGTCAAAATGCCCTTAGCAAGTGAGACATTTTTCTGAGGCTCGTCTGTAGTTCGAGATGCACAGCTGAACCACAGAGAGAAGCAGATGTTCTGGGTTTCCCACTTCCCTTTGTCTCTTGCAGGTGAGAGAACAATGCCAGCAAGACTTCCTCCTCCCTTTTTTCATGGTGGCAAAGGGGAAGCAGCGGCTGTGGAACCAAATCAGGTAGGGGGATGGAAACGTGGGGAAAGAGGCCGAGGTGTGGGGCAGCCAGTTTGCCTTTGAGCCGAACAAATCTCTCTCTTCCTCTTGGCTTTGGTCAAGGTTGCCGTTAACAAAGGCTGAAATGGCACTAGTATTGTTTGACAGCATTTGCCGTTTTCTTCATATACTTAACACTGAAAGCTAATATCAGCTTCTAAGCAGTTGGCCAACCATAAAAAGTGATCGGGATTCACCCAACTAGCCTCATCAGCTGCACATTGTGGTGTTTCACCATTTGCAGAAAAGCGAATTGCTGTTTTGGGCCTCCATCTGACTTGAGAGTCTGCTGTGGCTGCAGAGACTAGTAAGTTGACCTCCCTGGGGCACAAGCCTGGGCAGTGTGGATGGAGGTCCTGGGCTGCCCAGATGACAAAACCTCACTCTTGGCCTTGCTGATATGGTCCTAAGGAAAGAAGAGCAAGATCAGTTGTGCTGTACGAGTTGCCGGAAGTAGCTCTACAAGACTCTAACCACCTTGGGGACCACACTCCAGATTTGTATAGGTTTTACGCCTTAGCCTTTTCTTCTCCTGAAGAGATCCTGCAAGGCAGAGGAGGTTTAGGATCAAAGTTTTCCTTCTCTCAGTTGGGTTCCCTTCCCAGGTTGGCAAGCCCCATCTGCTCCTCTCTTCCTCCTACAAACACATGCAGAAGCCACCATCATCTTGGTCTCATCCGCTCAATCTGTCAAAGCCTATCTTCACATGCAAGACACATTGCTATCTTACTGAGGGTTAGAGACTTGTTGGCTCGTCTCAACTGGTTTAGCTGGCCAGTCAAAGCCGTTGACAGATTGTGGCTGCTATCTCATGCTGACAGATTCCAGGAGCCACAGGTGAGAGCAGAGTGTAGGATGGGGGCCAAAGGTGGACTAACTACCCCAGAAGGAGCAGGGTGTGTCCCCCACCAAGGGTACTATCACCCCACACACCCCACAAGGATGAATACTCATCATTAAAACACACAATAAAAGAGTTCCACTAAGATGTTAAAACAAGCATCCATAATTAAAATGTGCACAAAACAATCCCATTCAAACATGACAACCACAGAGCAATGGGGTGTAGAGCATCTTTATGTTGTCTAAGAGGAGGACATTTCCCTCTTTCTTTTAGGGTCCAGTGTGTTTTGAAGATGTCGCTGTTTGTTTCTCAGACGAGGAATGGGTGTTGCTGGATCCTGACCAGAGAGCTCTGCATAAGGAAGTCATGGAGGAGAATCGTGGGATCCTGGACTCTCTCGGTAAGGCTCCCTGCTGGATCATAATATCTGTTTTGAAATTCCATGCGTATCTCTATGTGATGAATCACCAATATTTTGATGGAGCTCAGCAAGTGTCTGGAATTCCAATATCCCCACCGTGAACCCCAAATGGAGGGATTTACTCTGTTAATATTCTTTCTCCAGATGTTCTCATCATCACCATCTTTTTATTTGTATGCTGCCTTTCCACAGTTAAAACAATGCTCAAGGCGGCTTACAATATGTAAAGATAATTTACATAATTACATAATTATAATTACAAATATATCAAAGTAGTCATAGAAACTACACACATTGAAACTGAACGATTTCCACATAAAAATAAAACAGCAAAAACACCCAACAATTCCCCCCCCCAAATACCCCAGTCCTTGCTGAGCAGCAGCCGCCGCAGCAGTTTTTATGAGGTCTGTCGGGCCCCGCCCTGGGCCAGGTGGAGAGAGGCAGGAAGGTATGGCTTTTAACAGAATGACCAGGGTGGTCTGAACTCCCCTGCTCAGCGCCTGGAGGCCCCAGTCCTGCCACTCACCACCTGGCCCAGGGCGGGGCCTGATGGGCTTTATAAAGGACTGTTGCCGCTGCTGCTGCTGGGCAGAGAGGGCTCCATTTTGTTTTGTTTTGTTTTTGTTTAAATTCCTGTTATTTTTTACCTATGTTATTTTAAACTGTATTAAGGATGTAATCTTAGTTTTAGATTTTGATTTATGTCGAAATTGTTTTCTATTCGGTTGTGTATTTTTTGATGAGGTTTATGTATTGTTTGTGACTTTTGTAATTGTGCTATTGCTGTATTGTTTTGGTATTCGACTGGAAGCCGCCCAGAGTGGTTGGGGAGACTCAGCCAGATGGGCGGGGTACAAATAAAAAAATATTATTATTATTATATAACCAGGTCTACTTAAATGCAGACTGCAGAGTTATTAGGGAAGTTGAGGTAACTTCTGTCAGCTTATTGGGTTTGTTTTTGCTTCTGCCCGTTTTTGAAAGAGAAGACCAATGTTAGAATTGGAGTGGATTTCATGATTGTGGCAAACAAAATCCGTCCTAGAAAAGAGCCAGGCTTTTTGAACCTCTGGTTCCCACAAATATGTCTGTGAATGCTGATCAACAAAGGCCGTGACCAGCATGTTTTCCATTCTTTCTATTTCACAAAAGTTCATTGTTGTTGTTTAGTCGTGTCCGACTCTGTGTGTCCCCCTGGACCAGAGCACGCCAGGCACTCCTGTCTTCCACTGCCTCCCGCAGCTGTAGAAAGACCTGACGTCTTCCGTTCTTCCTCTTTCACAAACGTTCATTAGCATTGTTCAATAACTGGGGGCTCCGTTTCTTCCTGAGGATCTAATTAGTTTCTCTCTTCATTGTAGGTGGTGATGGATTGGAATTGAAGAATGAAGGAGACCACAAGAGAATCAACACAGTGGAGAAGCCATATCAATATTGGGATTGTGGAGAGAGCTCCGGTCAGAGCTGCCATTCCCATCAAAGAACTCACAGTGGGAAGAAAGGCTATCATTGCCCAGAATGTGGGAAGAGCTTCAGTCACAGTGCCACTCTCACTTCTCATCAAAGAATTCATACAGGAGAGAAACCCTATCAGTGCTTGGAGTGTGGAAAGAGCTTCAGTCAGAGGACCAACTTAAAGACCCATCAAAGAATTCATACAGGAGAAAAACCTTATCAGTGCTTGGAATGTGGAAAGAGCTTTAATGCAAGTGCAAATTTTCATCGACATCAAAATATTCATCTTGGGGAGAAACCATTTAAATGCCAGGAGTGTGGAAAGGGCTTCAGTCGGAGCGCCCATCTCATGGGCCATCAAATTATTCATACAGGGAAGAAACCATATCAGTGTCTGGAATGTGGAAAGAGTTTCAGTCACAGCGCCACTCTCTCTTCCCATCAAAGAATTCATACAGGAGAGAAACCCTATAAGTGCTTAGAATGTGGAAAGAGCTTTAATACAAGCACAAACTTTCATCGACATAAAAGTATTCATCGTGGGGAGAAACCATTTAAATGCCAAGAGTGTGGAAAGAGCTTCAGTCAAAGTACAAAATTCACGGCCCATCAAAGAACTCACAGTGGGGAGAAACCCTATCAGTGCTTAGAATGTGGGAAGAGTTTCAGTGTAAGCACCTATCTCACTTCCCATCAAAGAATTCATACAGGGGAGAAACCCTATCAGTGCTTAGAATGTGGAAAGAGCTTCAGTCATAGGGCCCATCTCACAGTCCACCAAATAATTCATACAGGGGAGAAACCCTATCAGTGTTTAGAATGTGGAAAGTGCTTTAGTCAGAGGGCCCATCTCACAGCCCACCAAATAATTCACACAGGGGAGAAGCCCTATCAATGCTTGGAATGTGGAAAGAACTTCAGTCGGAAGGAGAGTCTCACTTCCCATCAAAGAATTCATACAGGGGAGAAACCACATCAGTGCTTGGAATGCGGAAAGAAATTCCATCAGAAGGAAACTCTCAATTCCCATAAAAAAATTCATACAAAGGATAAACCTTATCATTGCTTTGAATGTGGAAAGAGCTTCAAGTTCAAGAGGAGTCTCACATCCCATCAGAGAATTCATACGGGGGAGAAACCCTATCAGTGCTTGGAATGTGGAAAGAGCTTCAGTCAGAGGACAATTCTCACGTCCCATCAGAGAATTCATACAGGGGAGAAACCGTATCAGTGCTGGGAATGTGGACAGAGCTTCAGCCAGAAGGTAAGTCTCACTTCTCATCAAGTAATTCACAGTGGAGAGAAACCATTTCGATGCCCAGAGTGTGGAAAGAGCTTTACACAAAGGACAGGTCTCATGCTCCATCAAAGAATTCATACAGGGCAAAAACCATTTCAATGCTTGGAATGTGGAAAGGGGTTCTGTCGGAACTCCCATCTCACTTCCCATCAAATAATTCATACCGGAGAGAAACCATTTAAATGTGAAGAATGCGGAAAGAGCTTCAGTCATAAGGTCAGTCTCACTTACCATCAGAGAGTTCATACAGGGGAGAAACCATATCAGTGCTCAGAGTGTGGAAAGAGCTTCAATCAGAGAGCCAGTCTCACTTCCCATCAAAAAATTCATACAGGGGAGAAACCACATCAGTGCTTGGAATGTGGGAAGAGCTTCAGCCATAGGGCCAATCTCACTTCTCATCAAATAATTCATACAGGGGAGAAACCATATCAGTGCTCAGAGTGTGGAAAGAGCTTCAGTCAGGGGGCAAAGCTCACTTCCCATCAGATAATTCATACAGGAGAAAAACCATATGAGTGCTTGGAATGTGGACAGAGATTCAGCCAGAAGGGAAGTCTCACATCCCATCAAAAAATTCATACAGGGGAGAAACCATATCAATGCTTGGAATGTGGAAAGAGTTTTAATAAAATCACAAACCTCCGTCAACATCAGAGAATTCACAGTGGGGAGAAACCCTATCAGTGCTCAGATTGTGGAAAGCGCTTCAGTCAGAGTTCCCATCTCACTTCCCATCAGATGATTCATACAGGGGAGAAACCCTATCAGTGCTCGGAATGTGGGAAAAGCTTCATTCAGAGCACCCAACTCACTTCCCATCAAAGAATTCATACAGGGGAGAAACCATATCAGTGCCTGGAATGTGGGAAAAGCTTCAGTTGGAAAGAAGGTCTCGCTTCCCATCAAATAATTCACAGTGGGGAGATACCATTTCAATGCCAAGAGTGTGGAAAGAGCTTCACAAGGCGGGCAGGTCTCATTCTGCATCAAAGAATTCATACAGGGCAGAAACCCTATCAGTGCTTGGAATGTGGAAAGAGCTTCAGTCGGAAGGATAGTCTCAATTTACATGAAAAAATTCACACGGGGAGGAACCATTTTAATGCTATAAATGTGGAAACAGCTTCACCTTCAACCGGAATCTAGCTTCCCACCAAACAGTTCATACAGGGCGAAAGCATATCAGGGTTTTAAATGTGGGAAAGGCTTTAATAAAGCCCCATACGTCCATCAACATCACAATGGGTCATGTGGGGAGAAACTATTCCGTGCCAATAATGTGGAAAGAGTTTAATTCGGAAGAAAAATCTCACACCCAATAAAAAAACTCATAGAATCATAGAGTTGGAAGAGACCACAAGGGCCATCCAGTCCAATCCCCTGCTAAGCAGGAAACACCACCAAAGCATTCTTGACATATGCCTGTCAAGCCTCTGCTTAAAGACCTCCAAAGAAGGAGACTCCACCACACTTCTTGGCAGCAAATTCCACTGTCGAACAGCTCTTACTGTCAGGAAGTTCTTTCTTCCTAATGCCCTCATGGCAGGGTGAAGCTATATTAGTGCTTGGAATGTGGAAAGAGCTTCAGTAAGGGCACAAGTTTCACATCCCATCGAACGATTTACAGTGAAGAGAAACATATGGTAGTAATGGATGTGTATTATTTTAAGACTTTGATTTGTATAGAGCAGGTACGTCCAACAGGTGGGTCCTGACCTACCAGTAGATCACTGGACGTCTGTGGTAGAGCACTGGTAGATCACTGGCTCCTCCCAAAGATTGACAACTTTGGCTCCCCTAATAAAAGCTCGATTTTTTGCCCTGCAACCCCAAAAATGGAGCTTTCCCCCTCCCTAAAAAAGCTCAACAACTTTGACCTGAACCCCAAAAAAGGGGGTAGGCCACTGCCAGTTTTTAACTCTGTAAGTAGATCACAGTCTCTTGGGAGTTGGCCACCCCTGGTATAGAGGCAACGATTGGAAGAATGTTCTTCTCATTCAGCAATCCGGCACCAGATCTTGACTAGGGGCACATTTTTGTAAGTCTCACGTATATTCCTCAAGCAGGTGACCCTGTTCTGCTTCCTCCCCAGTGATAACAGAAACTAAGCCCAGCACAACAAATGAGGTACTCTTGAAACCACTATGGGTGGCAGACTCTCCAGCCAAGGCCTTGCGACCCATTTCACAGGAGGCCTTGTGTCCCACATATTGTTGGTTCTAACCTTGTGAAGTTTTGCTCTTCTCCAGATTTGAAAACCACTTTCTCCAAGTAAACATGATAGCAATCTTGCTGCTGTAATTATTTATTGAAGTCATCTTCCATAATCATTTTCTAATAGTGTGTCCAGAAAGTGTTCTGCCTTCAACTGAACATTTGTTGTGTTTGTTTTTATAAAAAATTGCTTTTATTTTTTATCTGTGTCATTTAAATTGTGATTTTATGATTTATGTGGAAATTGTTTTCCATTTGGTTGTATACTTTTTGATATGTTTTATTTATTGTTTGTGACTTCTGTAATGTTGGCAATTATCTAAATCTTGTCATGTTGTAAGCCACCTTGAGCATTGTTTTAACTATGGAAAGGCGGCATACAAATAAGAAATGATGATGATGATTAATATTAACTTTAAAAACCTGCTGTATCAATGTATGTATTCGAATCCAATATATATATATATTTAGCCTTTTGACATGCCCACCCAGCATGATAAAAATGTCCCTTTGTGTTCTTGGCATTTCAAGAAAACATTTGAAACGTATTTATACATTTTCAATACTGTAGTTTGTCAGGAGTTAAATTCCAACAATACACTGTTTTATAAAAAAAAAATCTCTTTGAGATCATAACAAGATGTAAATTTTAACCCCTTAGTCCACATAGGTTCCCTCTGTTCTTTTTGTAGAAGATCTGGATTTCTAGAGAGGGCAGGAAGTGAGGGTGTGTGTAGGGCATGGTCCTCCAGAAATCCCCTCCCTCCGCCCCAAGTTCATTGAGACCTGGTTAGTCATAGAATCCTAGAGTTGGAAGAGACCACAGGGGCCATCCAGTCCAACCCTCTGCCAAGCAGGAAACACCATCAAAGCATTCTTGGCATATGCCTGTCAAGCCTCTGCTTAAAGACCTCCAAAGAAGGAGACTCCACCACACTCCTTGGCAGCAAATTCCACTGCCAAACAGCTCTTACTGTCAGGAAGTTCTTCCTAATGTTTAGGTGGAATCTTCTTTCTTGTAGTTTGAATCCATTGCTCCGTGTCCGCTTCTCTGGAGCAGCAGAAAACAACCTTTCACCCTCCTCTATATGGCATCCTTTCATATATTTGAACATGGCGATCATATCACCCCTTAACCTTCTCTTCTCCGGGCTAAACATACCCAGCTCCCTAAGCCGTTCCTCATAAGGCATCGTTTCCAGGCCTTTGACCATTTTGGTTGCCCTCTTCTGGACACGTTCCAGCTTATCAGTATCCTTCTTGAACTGTGGTGCCCAGAACTGGACACAGTACTCCAGGTGAGGTCTGACCAGAGCAGAATACAGGAGGTATGGGCCGCCCTGGGTGTCATCCCTTGGGGGGGTGTGATATTGTCACCCTGCCATGCTTGCTGCACCACCCCCATGGGCAACACGTGCCCCCCCTCCTGGGTACACCAGCTCCACCTCTGTGCACTGGGCAGAAAGTGGGTTCCAGGGCTGCAAGGGAAGGATGCATTGGGGGGGGGCTGTTCAGCTAATGCATGCTGGGAGGAGACCCCCAAGCCAGGGAGTCCTGCCCCCCATTCCTCTCTGCCAAGCCAGGGAGGGGGAGAGTTTCCAGGAGGTCTGCAGCTCTGCCCTTCCTTTGCATCTTCCAGGCGCTGCTTCATCTTGGGGGAGGGGGGGAGGGGCATGCCTTTCTATAGGAGCAGAGAGAAGCTTCAAAAGCGAGAGATATGAACAGAGATCAGGGCCAATGAGAAGAAATCCGCTAGAGAGGCCAGGAAGTGGGGGCGGGAGTCCCAGGTCCTCCAGAGCAGAAGCCCCTCCCCCTTTGTCCTCTGCCAAGGCTGCCTCGGTGCCCCCTCCTAGGATCCAGTGAGTCTCCTCTCTCTTCCCCCTTGGGGTGCCTGGGGGAGAAGTGGGGGTCCCAGGGCTGCAGGGGGAGGGTGCCCAAGGGGGAGGAATACCCCCAAGGAAGGGAGCTTCCTCCCCCTTCTTCTCTGTTATAAACAAGGACCATAGGAAAAAACAAGGTTCAAATAAATTGACCAATTTGTAGATCACAAAAATAACAGAATAAATTTGCTCATTATGAGTGGTCACTGCATGAGTTATTGGCTCAAGAACTGGTAAAAAACACAAAAAGAGGAAACAGGATAGAACAGTTAGCAGATTTACAGTCCACATTGCATAGTCAGGAGCCCTTGCGATTGAGGTTAGATTAAGTGTGAGTAAGAGTCATTTTATTCTCTTCTGTTGCCATAGAAACAATATATAGGGTTGGTTTATGAATGAACTTGCAGGATGGGACTCAAAGCAAGGAGAATAATTTGTGTTTAAATTTTAATCTAGATGAACCAGTTTGAGGCAAGTGCTGATGGGATGTGTCCATGTTTGTATGTTTCTTTTTTAATCACAGTGTTGTAATGTGTGTGTCCTTCGTTATGCAAAGGGGGGGGGCCTCTGAAAATTCAAATAGGATCCTTTGCGTTTCTTGAGGTCGATGTGTGCCTTGAGATTTTCTGTTGTTGTTCTAGTTAACTACCACTACATTTATTACCCAGGGTGGGTTACAACCATTTAAAGTTCCATATTAAGGTAAAGGTAAAGGGACCCCTGACCATTAGGTCCATTTGCGGACGACTCGGGTTGCGGGGCTCATCTCGCATTATTGGCCAAGGGAGCCAGCGTACAGCTTCTGGGTCATGTGGCCAGCATGACAAAGCCGCTTCTGGCGAACCAGAGCAGCGCATGGAAACGCCGTTTACCTTCCCGCTGGAGCGGCACCTATTTATCTACTTGCACTTTGACGTGCTTTTGTTTTGTTACTCCAAAAAATGGAAAATGAGTGCGGTCCCAACTAAAGAAGAACGGCAATGTAAGCTGATGGACTATGTTGAGCTTGCAGATTTAACATACTGTATAGAATAAGAGAACAAGAAAAACATACGTTTAGAGAAGATTGGAAAATGTTTATTGAATATATGGGGGGAAATTGTGTACACTTGCAGGGATTTATGGTATGCAAAAATGAACCATGGAAAGAGAAGAAGGGAAGTCATTTATATTTTAAGGTTGTTTAAAGGAATATTCTAAAATGTAAAAAAGAAAATTTAATTAAAAAATATACCCCCAAAAAAGTGAGTCAGATTTTATGAGGCTCCCTATATCAGGGGTTTAAGAACTAACATTCAGTCCTGACAGTCTGACTGGATTCATCGTTGCTTTAAGGGTCAAGCTCAGGCTTCTCGGGGAGATTCAGAGCCCAGAGTCTCCAATAGAGACATGCAAATAAAGCGAGGTCAAGCTAGGATAACTGCCAATCTGCCAAATGAAAGAGCAATGGAAACCTCAAGGGGCACCCAGGAAAAGCAGCAATGAAAAGCAACCAATGAAAAGCTCCCATCCACTGAGCGAGGGCAGAGGGCAACTTGCAGGAAGGAATTCTCCACATCCTGGGATCCCGAGGGAGCAGCAAAGTCTAACTGATGAGTCCTGCAGGCAGAGAGAAAAGAGAGAGACAAGGGAGGTGAATCCCTGGCAGGATTTGGGGGACGCTCAAATAGAGTGACCAGCAGGCATTCCAAACGACAGTTCCCATTGTGACCTCTAACCATTGGCCATGCTGGCTGGGGTGGGTGGGAGTTGGAGGTTATGGGTCTGGCAGGCGAGGCTTGGCTGGCTTAGAAGAGGGGTGGGGAATCCCAGGACTTTGGGCCAAAGGGGCCCCCCAGGACTCTCTCTTTGGTACCTAGGAAAACTCCTGTCCCTGCTTTGAACCCTCCTCAAGTGTTTCCACCTCCCTGGGATGCTCTTGCTTACTTGGATGAAGAATGGAGAGAAGAAGAGTTTGGATTTGCTATCCCACTTTAAGGAGTCTCAAAGCGGCTAACATTCTCCTTTCCCTTCCTCCCCCACAACAAACACTCTGTGAGGTGGGTGGGGCTGAGAGACTTCAAAGAAATGTGACTAGCCCAGGGTCACCCAGCAGCTGCATGTGGAAGAGCGGAGACGCAAACCCGGTTCCCCAGATTACGAGTCTACCGCTCTTAACCACTACACCACACTGGTTAGAAAGTAGTCTATTGTGGAAAGGGGATATTTGTGTGCATTGCTCCACCCACTTTTGCCTGGGGACACGCCCAAAAGTTGCACGTCCCACCCCCATTGGTGGCCCAGGAGAGAATGCAGCCCTTTGGGGTTGAAAAGGTTCCCCACCCTTGGAAAGTGGGCAGGGGAAAAAAGCTCTGGTCTCCGCACTTGGCCCCTGAAAGTGAGCTTTCCATGACGGACTCCCAGGTGGGGAATTCTCCTGCAGACCCACTTCCAGGAGAGCGTGTACATATTTGGGGGGGGGTACAATCAGAACCATCCTCCACCCCCGGTTGTATGAAAAGCAAGCAAGGGGGACAACCTAAGCAGCTGGGAGAAGGGGTGGGGGAAGGAAGAGGCAGGAGGAGGAGGAAGAGGAAGAGGAGGAGGAAGGAAAGTTACCTGCAGGCTGAGGAACAGCTCTCCCTGGGAGGGGAAAAAACAACAGACAGAGCAATACTTGGTCAGCATCAAATATAACCCCAAATAGACCCCCTGAGAACACCCCCCCAGCCCCCAATATCAAGATAATGCACTCAAGGCACAACTAAGAACTGTTTTCCCCCTCCCCCTGCAAAACAGAATATGAGGGGTTAAAGACGATTCATTATATGGAAATGAATATTTCTTTCCCAACACAGAAAGGACACCAGGGGATGTTTTGCAATCTGCTCTTCTCCCCCCATCCCCCAATGCCCCCCACAAACCGCACAACGCTCCTTAGGCTGCATCCTATGGGGGTGCTCAGCCTTGCCCAGTTATTAATTAATTCACACAAAGTAATTCATGCAAATGAGGAAGAGGTCCAAGTGAGGCGATGGGATCCTGGCTGCGGGTGGCTCAAAGGCCCTTTGCTCTGTGTGGAGAGAGAGCCTTGCTCTTAGGAGCACTTCAGGGAAGACAGGAGGAGCTTAGAATAGCAGTCCTGAAAGACCAAAGCCATCTAAATTCAGAAGTATTCAGTTTCTTTACAGTGTAAAAAGATGGAAAGAGCCTCAGGTAAGACCCACTATAGATCTAGCAAGTGATTCGGGCTAAATTTGAGACACCAAGAGGGACTTCCTAGGAGTGGAGAAGACACAGAACCCTCTGAAGACCCTCTGCCTAAGAAGAGGAGGGGAGCCTGGGGCCCAATCCAGCCCCCCCACCCCACCCTCCCTCTCCCCCTGGCACCCCACCCTCACCTTTCTTGTTCTTCAGGTAAAGGGCGAGTCCAGTGGCCCCAAAGACCAGCCCCAGCACAATCCCCACAATCCCCGTCCACATCTTGCTCCTGGCAGAGTCCGACTGTGGCTCTGAAGGAAGAAAAAGACGTGAGTGAGGAAAGGCAGGCCTGGGGGGGGAGCAACCTTGACCCATCTAGTCCCCCAGGAATGTCCCCCTGGGTCAGGGCTGGGAAGGCGTCCTACCCCATTGCACCGTGACGGGGCCTTCGAAGCTGGCGTGCTCCACCTGGCAGGTGTAGACGTCTCCACGTTCCGGCGTTGTCTCCAGCATCACCTCAATCTGGAAGGTCCAGTCCCCGTTCCGGATGAGTTCCGTGGTCCACACTTTGGGCTCTTCCTTCCCGTTCCTGAACCACTTGATCTCGATCTCCGCAGGAAAGAAGCGGTTCACTTTGCAAATCAGCATAGTGTTGTGGGGTGAAGATTCCTCGTTGTTTGTGGGGGTGATCTTCACCTTGGGCTGGACTGTGGGAGGGAGGCAAGGGAGATTGGGAAGGAAGGTCAGAGATTTAGGCAGGGAGGGACCTGGAGGCTTCAAGTGAGGGGGGAGAGGGGAACGAGGGATCCTCTCCCACCATCCCACTAGACACTCCAGGGCCGTAGTTGGGGAGGGGGGGCTACCCAGAGTCTCAGCCACTCAGAGGGGCTCAGCTTCCTCCAACTGTAGCCCCTCCTGGTGGCTCCAGAATTTAAAAGCACTGTAAAGGTAAAGGGACCCCTGACCATTAGGTCCAGTATCTGCAAAAACGATCCTCCTTCCCCTTTTCCCCTGTCTGTTCTTGGAACTGTGTGCGAAAGAGGAACCCTGGAGAAGGTTGCAAAGCTGAAAGGGAAAAGTTTTCTTTCTTCTTCTTCTTTTGCTTCCCTCATCTTCCGAGAGATCAATTACAAGTGGCGAAGAGATCAGAACACCCCCTCCTGCCCTTCTGGAGTCTTGCTTGCTTTTGTGTTCAGTGTGTGTGTGTGTGTGTGTGTGTGTGTGTGTGTGTGTGTGTGTATCTCTCTAGAGGACAACATACATGTTTACACCATGTGAATACACAAAGAGGGCACTGCTGCCTACAATCAGCTACAAAAACTGAGTCCTCTTTATACTGAAAATAAAATACCTGCAATGAATGAACTGTGATGCTGAGATACGAAGCTCTTTGTATTAATCCCTTCCTGTAATTTGGAAGGAAAATGTAGACAATCCACTTTAAATTCTTTACAGTGGTGCCTTGGGTTACAGACGCTTCAGGTTACAGACACTTCAGGTTACAGACTCCACTAACCCAGAAATAGTACCTCTGGTTAAGAACTTTGCTTCAGGATGAGAACAGAAATCGTGCTCCGGCGGCAGTGGGAAGCCCCATTAGCTAAAGTGTTACTGTCTTCAGGTTAAGAACTGTTTCAGGTTAAGAACGGACCTCCGGAACGAATTAAGTTCTTAACCCGAGGTCCCACTGTGTTTGCAATGGTTCAGCAGCCAGCAATTTTTGAAGGAAACTTGTGGAGTATTTATTCTTTTGTTTTATTCTTTAGAGCAGACATCCCCAAACTTCGGCCCTCCAGATGTTTTGGATTACAATTCCCATCATCCCTGACCACTGGTCCTGTTAGGTAGGGATCACGGGAGTTGTAGGCCAAAACATCTGGAGGGCCGCAGTTTGGGGGTGCCTGCTTTAGAGCCTTAAACTGCATGCCTTTACTACTCAGAAGTCCCACTGAATTCAATGGAGCTTACTCACAGGTAACTGTGTAAAGATTCTGTAGTCTTATACTGCAATTGTAAGCATCTTTACTCAGAAGTAAGCCCCACAGAGTTCAATAGGACGTACTCTCACAATTTCTATATTATTATTATTATTATTATTATTAACATACAATCATAATATTTCTTAGAATTCCTCAAATGAACTCCTACTCTCTGAGGAGATCTGCTTAAGGT
The DNA here is from genome assembly GCF_963506605.1 of Zootoca vivipara. NCBI lineage: Eukaryota > Metazoa > Chordata > Lepidosauria > Squamata > Lacertidae > Zootoca > Zootoca vivipara. Next base: position 1,029,185 of record NC_083277.1, read on the forward strand.
TGAATGAAAGCCAGACACACAAACAGACAATGTTACTATTTGGAGACACTCTCTCTTCTCCAGCGTATTTCGTTTTATGCCCTTTATGAACACATATGTCGAGTTTGTGTGTGTGTGTGTGTCTGTGACAAAACTGGGTTTTTGCCCCGGGTGACAGAAAACCTAGTTTCCCCCCCCCCCCCCGGACAGTCAGTCAATCCTACGCTCCCAGCCCCCAACTTCCCACTCCCACCAGTGGGATCTCTGACCCCCCACCCAAAGTCAGCCCAGTTTCCCCAGTGGTCGGGCTGGGCATTCCACAAACAGGGCACTGCTATTCCCAGAGGGTCCTTGGGATGCCCCTCCCTTCCTAGGGCACTTTCCATCCTTTCCGTCTCATTTCCTAGTCCTGAGAATCTCAGGAGTTTGTCCTTCCTATTTCCCTAGCAGACAGGATGCTAATCAGAATTCACTGCACAGTATCCTTAACTTACAGTACAATGGTCTGCTCAGTGTTTCCCAAACTTGGGTTGCCAACTCTTTTTGGACTACAATTCCCATCCTCCCTGACCACTGGTCCTGCTCGCTAGGGATGATGGGAGTTGCACAAGGACAACTGATGTTCTTGTGCCTTTTAGAGCTGAGCGGCAGGCAGAAATTCAACAGGTTAAGCCCTTTTCTCCTGTGGAAATGCAATTATTGGAAAAGCTTCACCTGTCAGACATTTGTGTGTGTGTGTGTGTGTGTGCGCTCATGCATGACAGAGAGACCACCAATTTATTTTGGGGCCCTTCACTCCAACTGAAAAACAGCATATCAATTTGTGTGTGATATAGAGCCAATGTTATACAAATCCACAACCCCCGCCCCCAAGTGATTATAGTAACTTTCCTTTCAATATAATTTTGATTTAGGGATGATCTGTGGAGAACTGGGGGTGGGGGGAGGGAGCTGGAGGGGAGCCTGGTAGCTGAAAATAGTAATGAGTGGGTGGAAAGGAAAAGGGACCATTTTAATAATATTTATTATTTAATCCTGAACGTATGTGATTTTGAGATTGTGGAGTTAATTTCTATCCCCCCCCCCAAACAGAAAACTGGACATACGGCAGCCCTACCTGCATCCATGTCAGGTGTGCAGGAAACAACAGGTTAAGATCTCACAATTAATAACTGAGTAATGTCAAAACTGATTGGTTCAAAATTGGGAAAGGAGTACGACAAGGTTGTATATTGTCTCCCTGCTTATTTAACTTATATGCAGAATTCATCATGCGAAAGGCTGGACTAGATGAATCCCAAACCGGAATTAAGATTGCCGGAAGAAATATCAACAACCTCAGATATGCAGATGACACAACCTTGATGGCAGAAAGCGAGGAGGAATTAAAGAACCTTTTAATGAGGGTGAAAGAGGAGAGCGCAAAATATGGTCTGAAGCTCAACATCAAAAAAACCAAGATCATGGCCACTGGTCCCATCACCTCCTGGCAAATAGAAGGGGAAGAAATGGAGGCAGTGAGAGATTTTACTTTCTTGGGCTCCTTGATCACTGCAGATGGTGACAGCAGTCACGAAATTAAAAGACGCCTGCTTCTTGGGAGAAAAGCAATGACAAACCTAGACAGCATCTTAAAAAGCAGAGACATCACCTTGCTGACAAAGGTCCGTATAGTTAAAGCTATGGTTTTCCCAGTAGTGATGTATGGAAGTGAGAGCTGGACCATAAAGAAGGCTGATCGTCGAAGAATTGATGCTTTTGAATTGTGGTGCTGGAGGAGACTCTTGAGAGTCCCATGGACTGCAAGAAGATCAAACCTATCCATTCTTAAGGAAATCAGCCCTGAGTGCTCACTGGAAGGACAGATCCTGAAGCTGAGGCTCCAATACTTTGGCCACCTCATGAGAAGAGAAGAATCCTTGGAAAAGACCCTGATGTTGGGAAAGATTGAGGGCACTAGGAGAAGGGGACGACAGAGGACAAGATGGTTGGACAGTGTTCTCGAAGCTACGAACATGAGTTTGACCAAACTGCGGGAGGTAGTGCAAGACAGGAGTGCCTGGCGTGCTCTGGTCCATGGGGTCACGAAGAGTCGGACACGACTAAACGACTTGAGGGAATCCTGAGCAAGTTTGCAGATGACACCAAGTTGGGAGGGGTGGCTAACACCCCAGAGGACAGGATCACACTTCAGAATGACCTTAACAGATTAGACAACTGGGCCAAAGCAAACAAGATGAATTTTAACAAGGAGAAATGTAAAGTACTACACTTGGGCAAAAAAAATGAAAGGCACAGATACAGGATGGGAGACACCTGGCTTGAGAGCAGTACATGTGAAAAGGATCTAGGAGTTTTGGTAGACCACAAACTTGACATGAGTCAGCAGTGTGATGCAGCAGCTAAAAAAGCCAATGCAATTCTGGGCTGCATCAATAGGAGTATAGCATCTAGATCAAGGGAAGTAATAGTACCACTGTATTCTGCTCTGGTCAGACCTCACCTGGAGTATTGTGTCCAGTTCTGGGCACCACAGTTCAAGAAGGATACTGATAAGCTGGAACGTGTCCAGAAGAGGGCAACCAAAATGGTCAAAGGCCTGGAAACGATGCCTTATGAGGAACGGCTTAGGGAGCTGGGTATGTTTAGCCTGGAGAAGAGAAGGTTAAGGGGTGATATGATAACCATGTTCAAATATATAAAAGGATGTCATATAAAGGAGGGAGAAAGGTTGTTTTCTGCTGCTCCAGAGAAGCGGACACGGAGCAACGGATTCAAACTACAAGAAAGAAAATTCCACCTAAACATTAGGAAGAACTTCCTGACAGTAAGAGCTGTTCGGCAGTGGAATTTGCTGCCAAGGAGTGTGGTGGAGTCTCCTTCTTTGGAGGTCTTTAAGCAGAGGCTTGACAGCCATCTGTCAGGAATGCTTTGATGGTGTTTCCTGCTTGGCAGGGGGTTGGACTGGATGGCCCTTGTGGTCTCTTCCAACTCTATGATTCTATAATTCTATGATTCTATGACTAAACAACAACAAAATGTCAAAATAACATCATTTTGTACTTTAAAAATGTTCAGGGTTTCTGCTTGAAATGTTCTCTCTCTTCTCTCCATGAAAGGCTGTGTTTTCCCCCCTTGCAGCCCCCCACTCTTATGTAGTCCAGTCCTGCCCTGTGTCCCGGGTTCAAATCCCCCCTGGGCCTTGAGGCTCACTGGGTGTCCCTGGCCAGCCCCTGCCCCACAGCCTGGCCTCCCTCACAGGGTTGTTGTGGGAGAACCATAGACAGAACACCATGTCGGGCTTTGGGGGGGGGGGAATGGTGGGAATGCACAGGCAGGAAATGAAGTTTAGGGAACTTTTGAATGTTTGATGTTCTATTGTGCTTTTAATTCTGTTGGGAGCTGCCCAGAGTGGCTGGGGAAACCCTGCAAACTGGGCAGGGTATAAACGCCAATAATAATAAGAACAATAACAACAATAATGATAATGATGATGAGAAGCAATATTATTATTATTATTATTATTATTATTGCAAATACTGCATTTTTGTGTTGCAAGCCGTCCTGAGATCTACAGGTATAAGGCGGGATGCAAATTTAATTAATAATAAATAACTAAGCTAATTATTTATTAATAATAAATAATTATTATTAAATAATTATTTGTTATTTATTTATTGTAATAATTTATTTATTATAATAATTACTTATTTAAATAATTATTTATTATTTATTATTCGTGGGGTCACAAAGAGTCGGACACAACTAAACAACAACAACTAAACTAAGGCAGACCCCACCCACATTGCAATACACAAAATGGTTTGTGATGCTTCCAGGGACACAGAAACTCTGCCTCTGGAGGGGGGCACCAGGAAAGGCCCCTCTTCCTCTCTGAAAAGCAGGAGGGGCGACAGAGGCTGGGAGGGGCGGCAGGGGCTGGGAAGGGAGAAAGTCCCGTGTCCACCCCACGACCCCCATTTTGGGTTCTTCCGGGGGGCCCATTTCCCATGACGCCCCCCTCCCCCCATTCTGGACTCACCGCGCCGCGGTTTGAAGATGGGCGCTTGGATCTCGTAGTTGTGCCGGCAAAAGGCATCCACGCTGGACATCAAGCCCCGCAGGAGGTCCTTGTCCTTGTTCCATCTCTCGACGTCGGACTTCCCCAGTTCAGCCACCGCCACGACCTTCCCTCGGTCGCTGTCGAAATAGTAGAGCTCCTGCCGGTCGAAGAAGTGCCTTTGTAGGTAGTGGATCCGCTGCGTCCCGTTGGAGAAGTGGCACTCGCCCTTCTTCTGGTACAGGAAATGCTCTGCGGGGGGGGGGGGAGAGAATGAAAAGGGGGGGATGGAGGCTTCATGATCCCGGTTCCCTTAAGGGCGCAGCTCCCACGATAGCGGAGAGTTGGGGAGATGGTCTCTCTCTCTCTCTCTCTCTCTCTCTCTCTCTCTCGTGTCACGTGATGCCATGGGGGGCGGAGGCTGAGCAGGGAGACCCCCCCTTCACCTCCACCCAAAGGAAAGCGAGAGAGCGACAGCGAAAGGCCGGTGTGGAGAGGGGGCCACAACCTCCAAGGCCCTGGACCGCATGGCCGTAGCCAGGATTTATTGGGGGGGGGGGCAGAACCGAGATATCTGCTTTTTAAAAATTTTTAATTAATTACAGGGGGGGCGAGACCAGGAAAATGGCGAGATACCGAGGAGGGTGGGAGAGGATTCTCTGCTCTGAAGGGGGTTTCACTGCCCCCTCCCCACCCCACCCCACGAGACCCCACCCCTTGCGGGAGACCCGGTTTCACTTTCTCTTTCCCTGCCAAAGCGCAGGAAGCGACGCCTATCTACGCAGGAGCCCATTTCGGCCCCCAAGGCAGGGTGGGGGGGGTGTGTGATTGGGAAAGGGGTCCTGTCGCGAGGGGGGGTACAGGTTCCCCAGTTTCGCTGCGGCGTCATGGGCGTAGGCAGGGAGGGGCAGTTGCCCCCCATCAATAAAAATACATAAAAACACTTTGCAACCTGAGAATCCCCCTCCTAACAAAAATCCTGGCTCCGCCCATGCCTGGGTTTCTTACTTTTGAGAAGGAGCAGACGAAAGGTATATTTTTTTTTTTAACATACTTTTTATTAATTTTACAAAATACAAAAAAGCAAAAAAAAAAAGGTACATACTTAAACCCCTTTTCCACCTCCTTCCTACCCACCCACATGGGTCCTCCCCTGCCACAGAAGTATCCCATGTATGTGAACAGTCAGAGATGGTCCATTTTATGCTTGGGTTTCTGTCCTCCCCCCCCTCCCCTGACCCCAAAGCCCCCCCCTGCCACCAGGGAGCTCCAGCAAACCAGGGCAGTACGCAGGAGGACATCCATCCAACCATCTATTGTCATACCAAAAAAAAAAAAAGAGAAAAATAGAAATAGAAAAAAGGGGGGGAAAAAAGAAAGAGCGAAAAAAGAAAAAAGAAAAAACAATACAAAACAAAAAAATTTTCTTGCATTCATAGTTGTAAAACCATATTTTGTGGGCTTCCCCTCCCCCCCCCTTCCCCGGTTTTCATCCCTTTTTTATCATCTGCAACAGTTTCTTACTTTATAAAAATACACCTTTGCATCTTATACAACTTATAAATCAATTGTTAACATTTTCATCTAATATTCAAATCACTGAGAAATCAAACTCCCATTTTCTCTTCCCGTGCCTAATTTTTTGTTTTTTCTCCCTCTATAAGCCTCCATATTTTCACATTTTCCAAAATCCATTCACTTTTAAAACTATAACTATTCTCAATTTAACCTTACATCCCCGATTGCCGGCTTCCCCCCCCAATCCAGCAAATTCCAAAATCAGCAGACCAGTTATAAACCTGTTAATCCATCCTTAATCACAACATCACTTTCCCTTCACCCCACCCCCTGTTTACAGTCTTTTGTCATCCAGGCCACCATACAGGACCCCTGAATTTCTTCTCTTCTCTGCATATTTTTTCCTTCTTCCCTGTGGGCGTTCTGGAGTTCCAATGATACCAATCGTGCCCCCCTCAAAAGCAGGGCACTCCATCCAACTTTTTGTAGAGTAGAGTCATCATTTTTTTCGTGGTGTGCTTCATTTTGTGTTGAATCATCACAATCCTCATCTTCTTCTTTTCCTTCCCCATCATTGTCATTCTCACATTCATCTTTTTCAGTGTCCAAAGCTTCATCTCCTAAAAAATCATATTCCGCCATCACCTCCTGGAATTTTTCCTGTAACTCTTGCCGTCGTGTCTCCTCTTGACATAACTCTATTCTTGTTTCCCACATTAAGGTCAAAACAGACCGCTGGAACTCAGGGGAACACTTTTTTGTTGACATATTTCAGTCCTGCCAAGGTCAAAACTTGTCACGTGGGGTGGAATATGATCACAGTTTATTTTTCGACTCCATTTTAACAAGCTGGCTGCATTCTTCAAGTCTTATTAACAATAAAGTTCGAACTCACATTTCACAAACACTTAAGCCAAAAAAGAGATTCCACAAAGTCCAGAAATACAAAGTGAAGTAAAATTTGACTCATAAATCCTGACAACTCACTGGGTTGTCTGGGCTGCCGGCTCCCGAGTGGAAAGGTTTTTTTTCTTAGGCTGTACCTCTTATTGCAGAGCAGTCATAAACCGCAGTCTCTCTCCCCTTTTCACCCTGCATCAAAGGGGAGATTCTCTTTGATGCCTTTGAGGGATCCTTTGAATTGTAAATCTTCTGTTTATGGCCTCGGGTTTCTATTTACTGTCTCTTTTGTTGCCGTGGGGGGGGGGTGGCTTCCTCTTTTCTCCCCTCTCTCCCAGATCCAAATTGTTTTATAATAATCCAAATCATGAGGTTACTTACAGTCTTTTCCAATCATTTTATTTTCGGAAGAATCCAGCGCTCTCCGCCTTCGGCTTGAAGCTTCTCCCTGCTAGAATAACGTTGCCGCTCAAAATGGCCCCCGCGACTTCTACCCTCCTCGCTCCGGAGCTCTTATTAGAGCTAGCCGAAGAGTTGGGGAGTCCGGATTGGGTCTGTGCCGAGCAAATTGCCCTCGGGACGCCCTTCCCGAGGTTCTAAGGGGCGCAGCGTCGCTCTCGCTGCCCTCCCCACTCCTAGCAGAGACGGGCCGTCTCGGAGACGAGACGAAGCCCCGCCGATCGACGCTGGCGCTGAACCCGGAAGCCCAGACGAAAGGTATATTTATGCGTTATGTGGAGTCATTTGTAGAGTTAATGATTGGTTATGAGATCTCTTGGAAATGGTGGGAGATAAATGGAATAATATAAGGATGAGGATGATTTTGAGAGGCAGGTGAAGAAGCGCTCAGAGCCAGATTCAGCTACGCTCCCCGCCCCACCCTGCAAAAAAGCCCCCTAGGGCTGCCTGCCCTCAGCTGTCAATGAGGCATAAAGCCTAATTTTATTAAAATTCAATTGACTGTTATTTGTAAGCTGCTGGGGTAGGATTTCAATCCTGAAAGGTGGGATATAATTAATTGCAATAAATAAATGCTCTCTCCGTCCTAGTTCAAGAAGCCTGAGCTGCTCTTTTTCAGGGGGGAGGGTGTTTCCCCTTCCCTCCTGCCCCTTTGCCCCCAGTGTCCTGGAAGAAGCAAAGATCACCCGTGGGGAAGGAAGCAAGGATTCTTCAACATTACTTTGCTGAACTAAACCATGGTGTTCTGATGCCAGATTAACTACTCTAGTCCTAACTTAAAAACAGAAAGTGTAATGCTGGTGGTCAACAAAAGAGGTTTAAAGCAGGTATCCATAACTAAGGCCCGGGGGCCGGATGTGGCCCAATCGCCTTCTAAATCCGGCCCGCGGACAGTCCGGGAATCAGCATGTTTTTACATGCGTAGAATGTGTTCTTTTATTTAAAATGCACCTCTGGGTTATTTGTGGGGCCTGCCTGGTGTTTTTACATGAGTAGAATGTGTGCTTTTATTTAAAATGCATCTTTGGGTTATTTGTGGGGCATAGGAATTCATTTATATATTTTTTCAAAATATAGTCCGGACCCCCACAAGGTCTGGGGGACAGTGGACCGGCCCCCTGCTGAAAAAGTTTGCTGACCCCTGGTTTAAAGACTCTCTCAAGGCAAATCTAACAAAATGTAGTATCAACACTGACAACTGGGAAACACTGGCCTGCGAGGGCTCCAGTTGGAGAACAGCCTTGACCAAAGGTGTCATGGGCATTGAAGACGCTGAAACTCAGGACCAAGGGAGAAACATGCTAGGAGGAAGGCACGCTTGACAAACCCTCACCTTGATCAACTCCGACCCAGAAACCAATGTCCCCACTGTGGAAGGACGTGTGGATCCAGAATTGGCCTCCACAGTCACTTACGGACTGACTATTAACATCATGGAAGACCACCTAGGAGGGATCGTCAAAGGAGCCCCACTGATGGGGGTCCCGCTAAGCGGAGTCTCCTCTTCCTTCTCCCCCCCCCAATTGCAGAATCTTTGCTCACCTGGAGGCTCCTCCACGCGCAGCCCCTCCGAAGCGGAGACCACCAGCACCCCCATCCCCAGCAGGAGCCCCCCAAAGGCCAAAGGCGCAGCGCCGGAGCCCCCCATCCTTCTCTCTCTCTTCTTCGCCCCCTGAAGACTCCGAAATGGGACTTTCTCCGCTCAGCCCCGGGGAAAAGTCCTGCCCAAGCCCCGCCCACTCCACCTCCCCGCCCCGCGAGCGTCCAATCCGCCTCCGAGCCGAGGCAGCGTCATCGGTCGCTAGGCAGGGAACTCCTGGAAAGAGCATTATCAAGGTCTCTCTCAGCTCTCGGTAGATCTGCAAGATCCTCTTTGCCTTTTCAGCTTCTTCTGATATCTCCATCGTTGTTGCGTCGCGTGTGAATCAAGATTTTCCGGGGGGGGGGGCTAAAAAGCTTAACAGGAATCTCTCCGTTCCATCCAAAACTTTACTCTGGCTGCAAAAAAGAAAATTTCGGACTCCAGCCTCGAAACAGCGAGATGCGCTTTTCTTCTGTTGCGTTTTAAGCCACTAAACCTTCGTTCCTTCAAGTATCCGGAAAGAGGAAGGAAGTTTCGTGCGTGTCATCACAGGATCATTAGGGCCAGGTCCCCCCAGGGGGAACCAGAGAGCCCCCTCCCATTTCAAGGGGGGGGGGAATAACTGTCTGCTGAGGGAGGGGGGCTGCTCCCACCTTCGCCCCCCCCAGCCTGCATCCCGATGAGACCTGGCAGCCCCCCACTAAGGAGACCCCCTCCCCCAAATAAAAGTCCCTTCCAGCCCCCACCTCGCTTTGCAAGAAACATCTCTGGCGCTCGTGTCTCAGGAGCCCAATGCACAAACACAGGGGGGGGAGAGGACCCCCCGCAGCCCATTCCCTGGAGGAGACCCCTCCTCCCCTCTTGGAAAGATCCAGCCCTCGCCCCCAAATTTTAGCTGCCCTTTTTCTGCTACTGTTTTCGCTCCGTCTCCGGCTGAGGCTCCTGCCTGCGGATGGTTTACCTGGAGACAGGCTGGTCATCGCCAGGGCGCTTTTTCATTGGCTGAGCTGGCAGGGACTTTCCTGCTCCGCCAAAGCCGCCCCCTGGCCGCCCCCGCCCCACAGCCACTTGGAGGACGAGCATCCCCTTTTGGTGGTCGCCCCTCGGAGCGGGCTGCAGAGATGGACCCCAGAGGAGGAAGAGCCCTTTGCTGCCTCTGGGCGACCCTCCTCCTCGCCCCGCCAAGGGCCGGAGCCCTGAAAGGTCAGGGGGCGCAGGAGGGAGAGGGGAGATGTCTGGGGAGGGGTCCCGGGAGGTGGGTTAGGGGTCCCTGCAGAGAAGCCGGGTGGGGACATCAGGGGTGTAAGATTGCGCCCCTGGGCGTTGCTTGTGGGCAAAGCTGGAGGGGTCTCTTGGGATACAGGCAGGAGAAGCCCCCTCCCCCTGACAGGTGCAGAATCTGAACCCGGGAATACGGAGGGGCTGGCGAGAGGAAGGAAATTGGACGCCTCCCCCCCCCCCAAAAGAAAGAGGCGGGTGGAGGAATGTGAGGGAGGCTCTGATCCCTGAACTAAGCAGGTCCAGGTTTTTTTTTTAAAAAAAAGGGGGGGTGGGGGGCTTAGTGCAATTCATTCATGAGGATCCGTTTAAAATCATCTGGATCCGCGTTTTACCCTGTCCCGCTTTTCTGTTGGAAGGAGGGAAAGGTATATAAGACCATAATTGTTCTTTCTCCTTTAGGAGCTAGGCTGCCACAGAGACCTGCCTGGTTCACCAGTTGTGACCCCCAAAAGGCATCAGCCCCCCCACATTCCTAATACCCCCCCTCCGAAGACAGAGTGGTCTCTCTCCTCCCCAGCAACACAATAGAGGCCAGAAACTTTGGTGTACCATAAAAAAAAATATCTCTGAGCAGAACACTTATGAACTCGGAGGAAATCCATGTATTCTTGGTTTCACTTTGGGGCAAAGAGCTCAGGGCAGAGTTACATCCTTGCTATATTCACAACAACCCTCTGAGGAGACATGGATTGGTCTCTTGAAGGATTACTCTAACTCTCTATCTGCCAGAGTCACCCCACACACAAATGCACCCCAAGATCACCTTTTGGGGCTGTTACGGCTGTGAAATGAAGGGATTATAAAATTGACATGTGTGTGTGTTTGGGGGCAGAACAAGCCCCTCCTCCTTAGAGAGCCTTCCTGGTGGTGGCCCCATTCCTAGCAATGGGGCAGGTTCTCCCTCATCCTCCTGCAGGGTCCTAATGCCTCCCCCTCTCTCTCCCACCCCTGCAGTGGAGGACACCCTGGTGGAGCTGGACTTCTTCCAGGAGAGCTTCCCTTCGGAGAAGAAGTCCGGGGAGTTCCTGCTGGAGTTTGACAACGAGGAGATCCTGCACGTGGACTGGGAGAAGAAGCAGAATGTCTGGAGGCTGCCGGACTTCCAGCGCTTCACCAGCTTCGAGGTGCAGGGCGCCCTGGCCAACATCGCCGTCATGAAGAACAACATGGAGGTGCTCATGAAGCGAAGCAACCGCACCCGTGCCCTGAACGGTAGGACACGCCAGGGGGGCAGGGAAGAGAGCTGGGGGGCAGGCAGGGGGTGGTCTCTTGGCTTCTGACACGGAAGACACTTCAGGCCCCTGGCTGACTGAGACAGGCTAAAAGGAAAGGAAAACCTGATGGGAGGGGCAGCATTGCACTTTGTACAAGCTCAGAGGCTTTCCCAAACCTAGACACCCGGTGCAGAAATACCCACAGCAGTTAATGTAGTGCACATGGTGTGGGAGATTTTGCAGCCAAATCTCACAATGCATATTCTTGCTAGTTAGCATGTGAAGGGTTCCAGTCCACAGAGCTGTACTGGTGATACAGGGACTGAGAACATTGAAATGTAATTGGTAGAGAGGAATTTGGATGATGTTATCCCCCACCCCACGCCTGGGGAGGAAGAAGAAAGTAGTATTTTCTTCTCTCTCTCCCTTTGACCAATGATGGAAGCAGAGAGGCCCCCACTTGCTCCAATTTCAGGCACATGCCTGAATTTGTTTTTTGCTGTGAAATCAAATATTTTGTCTATGTTGTTTTAATGCTGTTGGTGCTGAGGATGAATGCTTGACTGTGAGCAAATATATGTTTTAAACTTCCTTTTCAGCTGAAGAACAACGAGAAGGTCACCAAGGGCGTGGAGGAGACAGACTTCTACCCCAGTGTGGACAACACATTCCGCAAGTTCTCCTACCTCCCCTTCGTCCCTGAGCAGGGAGACATCTACGTCTGCCAAGTGGAGCACTGGGGCATCCCAGAGGGAAAGATGGAGAAGACATGGGGTAAGCACCGGGCAGGATTGGGGCTTTTCTCTGGGACTTAAATTCAGAAACCCAGATTCATAGCTTATAAGAAACACGTTCTGATGATTGTGTTTTATGCAAATGAAGTACATTGGCACTTTTGAATATTTATTCTGGTCTTCCTAGCTGTAGGAGACAGTAAGGTGCTCAGCCCCCTTCAGGGGTTGCTCACTAAACAACTAAACAACATTGTATCTGACGAATTGTGCATGCACACGAAAGCTCATACCAAAATAAAAACTTAGTTGGTCTTTAAGGTGCTACTGAAGGAATTTTTTTATTTTGTTTCGACTAAACAACAGTGTATTAAGGGCTGTGGGGCCTGCGTGCCAGGACTCCTGGGTTCTTTCTTCTGCTGAACGCACGCAAAGAAACAGAGTCCCTCCTACCCCTGTCCTCTCTCTCTCTCCATCCCAGTTTCCAAGGCGCCCTCTCCCATCCCGGAGACGATGGAGAACGTGCTGTGTGCCCTGGGCTTGGCCTTTGGCATCCTGGGCATCATCGCTGGCACCATCCTTTTCTTCAAGGCCATGAGGATGAATGGTCGCAGGGGCCTCATGTGAGTCGAACCTGTTTCCCTTCATGGGCTCAGAGACAAATGCAAGGGAAGGCAAAATACATGGGGGAGGGGGCCTTTCCCACAGCAAATGGGTGTGGTGGGCCTCACCCTGCCCAGAAGGTGCTCAGCCTCAATACTTCGAGCTCACCAGCTCCCTTCTCCTTCCTTCTCAGATAATGGAGGATTCCTTTCCTGACTGCCTCTTCCTTAAACCTTCTCAGCTCAGCTCCTTTGCCAAGAGTCTCTTCTGCTATAATTCAGATGGAACGAGTTGCTACCTCCATGTGAAGCTTATCCTTAGAAGCTTTTTGGATAATATGTTTAACTTTTGAGAACAATTATGATAGCCAAAGATGCTTAGGCAGACTTACATTACTTTTCTCCCTTTTATGTTTCCCTCTTAACAAAGAAATTGCTCTCAGAGTGTTTAAGTAAACAATAAAAGTATATGATTTACTCACATGAAATGTCTTGCCCATGGTTCAATAGTTATAGCTCCCTCTATACATGTTCTGTAATTCCCTGGTGCCTTTGCTTCTGGATGTCCAGTAATCGTGGATTTTATAGAATCATAGAATCCTAGAGTTGGGAGGGACCCCAAGGGTAATCTAGTCCAACCCCCTGCATTGCAGGAATCTCAGCTAAATCATCTCTGACAGAGGGGCTTGTGGTTTGGCTGAAAATCCTCCCACAAACTCCAGGATTGAGTCAGGATAGGGGTTTTTTTTGGGGGGGGGTCCCTGCTTTGCCTCGCCTTGCATCTGCATGGCTCAAGGAGACCCCCTGCCAACAAAGTGTCAGGCATACTAATTCCTATCTCCACCCCACTTACCAAAAACATTCACCTCCCTCTCCAGTTTTTGGAGAGAGCCTTACTCAGTTCCGTGCATTGCACTGCAGGAAGAGACCCCTCAGGTGTTTCCTTAACCCCAAAGAGAATTCATTAAACTTGTTGGGGAAGTTTAGTTGTGAAGAGACCCCAAACACCTTTCTCATCCACATAAAGCACATAAAGCAGGGTTGTATCTGTCTGCGTGGAGGAAAAGATCCTTTATTCATCCGCAAAACTTTCCCAATGGCTTCTGTGTAGCCCATATTTCAAAAGCAATGAATAAATATTTCAGTTTGTTGATTTGTTTCTAGTCCTGTTTTCTCTGCCCATAAGCTCTGGATATATTTATTATTTTAAAATGAAAAGGTGAAGTGTTGAGGAAATGGGCAGCATTTCAATCAGAGTGGCTATATGGACCCCTCATGCTCTTAGGGCCAAATTCTGGGAGATAAAAGAAGACCAGGGGAGGGAGCTGGAGCAGAGGGACCCTTATCAGTCTGATAACCCAACTCTTCTGGTCCTCAGGGCCTGCTGTGCGTTGTGTGAAGCACCAAACCATTATCCCACAGGATCCACCCGGGAACCTCACTCTGTGGGAACAAAGGAGAGAAACAGAACAGCCCATCCCCCTGTCCTAAAATGCCTCACCAGAGCAATACATCTGCTCTTCCTGAGAGGAGTGAGTGAGGGGCGGGGAGAGGAAGAAAATGGGCAGAGACCCCCCTCCAAATGCAGTGTGCATGACTGCATCTCTTCTGCCAGGGGGAACAACCCACAGGGGAGGGGTGTGTTTCTGGACATGCAAGGTCAGGATGTGACCCAGTCAGCCTGGCCAAACCTCCATCATGATTTGGCTGTGTTGCCTGGATCATGCCTTGAAACCCTCAGGGAAGGCTTCACTCTTTTCTGGTGCCTCCCTATCTTGCCCCTGTTTTTGTGTCCAATTTAAGATAAATTAATGCAAGTTGAAGGAGTTGTTCAGCTCTTTCTCTCCCCCTTGCAAGAGTCTCCAGAAGGTAAATGACACCACAGGGGGGGGTTTGGGAGAGGCGTCCTTCCTGGAGCCAAGCCTTGAGCAGGAGCATCACAGAGGCCAACAGACAAGGCCCAGCTTGCTCTGCAATCTCATACTTTCTCCTGGATCTCAGGTGGTGGGATCCAAATGGGGGGGAGCCAATTAATGTTGTTGTTTAGTCGTTTAGTCATGTCCGACTCTTCGTAATCCCATGAACCAGAGCACACCAGGCAATTAATGCAGCAACACAAAAGGCTGAGTTTGGCAGAGGGTCAGGGCAGGAGTGCCGTCAGGGCAAGACTTGGGGGAAGAAGGCCAGGGCCCCAGTCAGCAGAAGGAGCAGGAGGCCCCTCAAGGCTGCAGGGCTGACTCTCCACATCTGGAAGCAGCTGAAGTAACACATGCTACCTGTACCTCTTTAAGGAGCGCATGAGTCGGAGTCTAGCCTTGCCAAGAGACCCCAAGTGGGATGAGAAGGGGCCCCTGAGCAGTGATCCTTCAGTATGGCAACATTTCTCAAATTTGGGATAAATGCAAGTGAACAGGGGCCTCCACAGCAGGTGGGCTGATCCCCAAAAGTCAGAAGTTGGAGAAGGGCTTATCCAGAGGGAAAGAGTTAGTGAGAAAGTGGGGTGTGGGTGGCCTAATCTTTGCAGGCTGTCTTCTTCCTCCTCCTTCCTCCCTCTTGGCTCTAAAAGGCTCCTTCTCCCCTTCAGCAGCCTAGGAGACAGTCAGAGACCAGCAAGTGCGGCACTCGTCTAAGGGGGTTGGGGGGTTGGGAGAGGCGGCCTTCCTGGCGCCAAGCCTTGAGCAGGAACATCGCAGAGGTTTTTGTGTCCTCATTAATAATAATAATAATAATTTATTTATACCCCGCCCATCTGGCTGGGTTTCCCCAGCCACTCTGGGCGGCTTCCAACAGAAATATTAAAATAGACTAATTTCTTAAAGATTAAAAGCTTCCCTAAACAGGGCTGCCTTCAGATGTCCTCTAAAAGTCTGGTAGTTGCTTTTCTCTTTGACATCTGGTGGGAGGGCGGATAAATTAATGCAAGTTGAAGGAGTTGTTCAGCTCTTTCTCTCCCCCTTGCAAGAGTCTCCAGAAGATAAATGACACCACAGAGGGGGGTTGGGAGAGGCGTCCTTCCTGGAGCCAAGCCTTGTGCAGGAACATCACAGAAGCCAACAGACAAGGCCCAGCTTGGTCTGCAATCTCATCCTGGATCTCAAATGGGTGGCATCCAAATTAGGGGGGAGCCTATTAATGCAGCAACACAAAAAGGCCGAATTTGGCAGAGCGGCAGGGCAGGAGTGCCATCAGGGCAAGACTTGGGGGAAGAAGGCCAGGGCCCCAGTCAGCAGAAGGAGCAGGAGGCCCCTCAAGGCTGCAGGGCTGACTCTCCACATCTGGAAGCAGCTGAAGTAACACATGCTACCAGTACGGAGGGTAAGAGTCAGAATCTGCATTGCCAAGAGACCCCAAGTGGGATGAGAAGGGGCCCCTGAGCAGTGATCCTTCAGTATGGCAACATTTCTCAAATTTGGGATAAATGCAAGTGAACAGGGGCCTCCACAGCAGGTGGGCTGATCCCCAAAAGTCAGAAGTTGGAGAAGGGCTGATCCAGAGGGAAAGGTGAGGGATAAATTGGAGTGTCGTTGGCCTGATCTTTGCAGGCTGTTTTCTTCCTCCTTTCTCCCCCTTGCCTATAAAAGGCTCCTTCTCCCCTTCAGCAGCCTAGGAGACAGTCAGAGACCAGCAAGTGCGGCACTCTAATGGGTTTGGCAAGAGCAAGGCGTTTCCCGCCCAGCAACTGATGACCAGGCAGCGTCGGGACCTGTGATTGGCTCCCATCAAGCCTACCCTCCAGGAAAGTCCCCAGCAGGACAATCCAATAGCCCCCCCCCCAAGTAGCAGGAGCAATTGCAACTACTGTATGCTTTCCCCCTCCCCCAACGCTGTTTTTTGCTTCAAAGCAGAAGTGGAGATTGTGACATTCGGATTCCCTCGAAACAGGAACTTTTAAAACAAGTACTGTAATTAGTTAATTGGAGCAGCTCTGGATTTAAGACCCGCTTCAAATAATTTATGGGGGGGGGGAGTTAAGACGCTCTCTTCTCCCCATTGTCAATAATCATCCCGTGTAAAATGTGAAATCCAACACTCTAATTTCTATTTTGGGGCTTAAATGCAAATCTGCAAATGGCAGACCCTTCATATTCCACTACCAACAACGTTTGCAAGCCGTGAGCTTGTAACAGCCTCTGCATTTTGCAGACTTCTGGGCCCATAGCACATGTCTCCCTCCCCCACCTCTCCTTCCTCCTGCCCCCTTGTTTCTGGCATCAGAGGAGACGTTGCAGAAAGGCGCTTGGGGGGAGCGTTTCGCTTCCCCACGCATGGAGGCCTGGAGCACAGCTCAGCATTCAGGGAAATGAAAGAGGGAAGCTGGCCAGGATCCAGGAGACTGAGGTCAACAGGGAGCGCAGCAAAACCTCCTCACATAGAAGAAGCTTCCAGCCCCCCCCCTACAGCACAGCCCCCCCTTCAGCCCAGCAGCAATGGTTTAAGAGGAATTGCAATTTCAGATAAGGACCCCCTTGGGAATGGCTGAGCTGAATGGAATGGGGCTGGGCAAGCCCCATAGCATCCTCTGCTAGAGAAATAGGGGCTCCTTGGCACAAGGTGGGGGGAGATTGAAGGTCTTGCTGGTTGTCACTCATGACAGTCGAGAAGAGAAACAGAGCAGCCCCCTCCCTCTTGCGTCCCTAGAGCAAAGTGGGCCATCTCTTCCTAAGGCAGGAGGAATGATTTCGGTGGGCTGTGGGGCAGGAGTCTCCTTCTCTGGAGGTCTTTAAGCAGAGGCTTGACAGGCATATGTCAAGAATGCTTTGATGGTGTTTCCTGCTTGGCAGGGGGTTGGACTGGATGGCCCTTGTGGTCTCTTCCAACTCTAGGATTCTATGATTCTATGAGGAAGAGGAGAGAACATGCAGAGACCCCTCCAAGTCCAGAGCGGATCCTCAAGGCTATGGGGCACAACCCACAGGGGAGGGTGGGGGGTGTTTCAGGTCAGCCAAGGTCAGGATGTAGCCCAGTCAGGCTGGCCAGACCTCCTTCATGAGTTGGCTGTGGGGCAGAGACCCAAGACCCCCTTTCCACCCAAAGGTCATCTTTGACTCAGGGCTCCTCTTGCAGCCCACATGGGATCAGGATGCGACCCCCCCAGTTGAAGACCAGCAGCAGCACAGAAGATGTCTGTCCTGAGAAGCCCAGGGAGAGAAGGAGTCACTGCTTTGGGGGATCTTTCCCCTCCTCTCCCTATTCTGTCTCTTCCTTGCAGAAATGTTGTTGTTGTTGTTGTTTAGTCGTTTAGTCGTGTCCGACTCTTCGTGACCCCATGGACCATAGCACGCCAGGCACTCCTGTCTTGCACTGCCTCCCGCAGTTTGGTCAAACTCATGTTCGTAGCTTCGAGAACACTGTCCAACCATCTCGTCCTCTGTCGTCCCCTTCTCCTAGTGCCCTCAATCTTTCCCAACATCAGGGTCTTTTCCAAGGATTCTTCTCTTCTCATGAGGTGGCCAAAGTATTGGAGCCTCAGCTTCACGATCTGTCCTTCCAGGGAGCACTCAGGGCTGATTTCCTTAAGAATGGATAGGTTTGATCTTCTTGCAGTCCACGGGACTCTCAAGAGTCTCCTCCAGCACCATAATTCAAAAGCATCAATTCTTCGGCGATCAGCCTTCTTTATGGTCCAGCTCTCACTTCCATACATTGCTACTGGGAAAACCATAGCTTTAACTATACGGACCTTTGTCGGCAAGGTGATGTCTCTGCTTTTTAAGATGCTGTCTAGGTTTGTCATTGCTTTTCTCCCAAGAAGCAGGCGTCTTTTAATTTCGTGACTGCTGTCACCATCTGCAGTAATCAAGGAGCCCAAGAAGGTGAAATCTCTCACTGCCTCCATTTCTTCCCCTTCTATTTGCCAGGAGGTGATGGGACCAGTGGCCATGATCTTGGTTTTTTTGATGTTGAGCTTCAGACCATATTTTGCGCTCTCCTCTTTCACCCTCATTAAAAGGTTCTTTAATTCCTCCTCGCTTTCTGCCATCAAGGTTGTGTCATCTGCATATCTGAGGTTGTTGATATTTCTTCCGGCAATCTTAATTCCTGTTTGGGATTCATCTAGTCCAGCCTTTCGCATGATGAATTCTGCATATAAGTTAAATAAGCAGGGAGACAATATACAACCTTGTCGTACTCCTTTCCCAATTTTGAACCACTCAGTTGTTCCATATCCAGTTCTGACTGTAGCTTCTTGTCCCACATAGAGATTTCTCAGGAGACAGATGAGGTGATCAGGCACTCCCATTTCTTTAAGAACTTGCCATAGTTTGTTGTGGTCGACACAGTCAAAGGCTTTTGCATAGTCAATGAAGCAGAAGTAGACGTTTTTCTGGAACTCTCTAGCTTTCTCCATAATCCAGCGCATGTTTGCTATTTGGTCTCTGGTTCCTCTGCCTTTTCGAAATCCAGCTTGCACTTCTGGGAGTTCTCGGTCCACATACTGCTTAAGCCTGCCTTGTAGAATTTTAAGCATAACCTTGCTAGCGTGTGAAATGAGCGCAATTGTGCGGTAGTTGGAGCATTCTTTGGCACTGCCCTTCTTTGGAATTGGGATGTAGACTGATCTTCTCCAATCCTCTGGCCATTGCTGAGTTTTCCAAACTTGCTGGCATATTGGGTGTAGCACCTTAACAGCATCATCTTTTAAAATTTTAAATAGTTCAGCTGGAATATCATCACTTCCACTGGCCTTGTTATTAGCAGTGCTTTCTAAGGCCCATTTGACTTCACTCTCCAAGATGTCTGGCTCAAGGTCAGCAACCACACTACCTGGGGTGTACGAGACCTCCATATCTTTCTGGTATAATTCCTCTGTGTATTCTTGCCACCTCTTCTTGATGTCTTCTGCTTCTGTTAGGTCCTTACCACTTTTGTCCTTGATTATGGTAATCTTTGTACAAAATGTTCCTTTCATGTCTCCAATTTTCTTGAACAGATCTCTGGTTTTCCCCATTCTATTGTTTTCCTCTATTTCTTTGCATTGCTCATTTAAGAAGACCCTCTTGTCTCTCCTTGCTGTTTTTTTGAAATCTGCATTCAGTTTCCTGTATCTTTCCCTATCTCCCTTGCATTTTGCTTGCCTCCTCTCCTCCGCTATTTGTAAGGCCTCGTTGGACAGCCATTTTGCTTTCTTGCATTTCCTTTTCCTTGGGATGGTTTTCGTTGCTGCCTCCTGTATAATGTTACGAGCCTCCATCCATAGTTCTTCAGGCACTCTGTCCACCAAATCTAAATCCTTAAACCTGTTCCTCACTTCCACTGTGTATTCATAAGGGATTTGATTCAGATTGTATCTTACTGGCCCAGTGGTTTTTCCTACTTTCTTCAGTTTAAGCTGGAATTTTGCTATAAGAAGCTGATGATCTGAGTTACAGTCAGCTCCAGGTCTTGTTTTTGCTGACTGTATAGAGCTTCTCCATCTTTGGCTGCAGAGAATATAATCAATCTGATTTCGATGCTGCCCATTTGGTGATATCCATGTGTAGAGTCGTCTCTTGTGTTGTTGGAAGAGAGTGTTTGTGATGACCAGCTTGTTCTCTTGACAGAACTCTATTAGCCTTTGCCCTGCTTCATTTTGAACTCCAAGGCCAAACTTGCCAGTTGTTCCTTTTATCTCTTGATTCCCTACTTTAGCATTCCAATCCCCTGTAATGAGAAGAACATCCTTCTTTGGTGTCATTTCTAGAAGTTGTTGTAGGTCTTCATAGAATTGGTCAATTTCACTTTCTTCAGCTCCGGTAGTTGGTGCATAAACTTGGATTACTGTGATGTTAAAAGGTCTGCCTTGGATTCGTATCGAGATCATTCTGTCATTTTTGAGGTTGCATCCCATTACAGCTTTTGCCACTCTTTTGTTGACTATGAGGGCCACTCCATTTCTACTACGGGATTCTTGCCCACAGTAGTAGATATGATAGTCACCCGAACTGAATTCGCCCATTCCCTTCCATTTTAGTTCACTGATGCCCAGGATGTCGATATTTATTCTTGTCATCTCATTTTTGACCACATCCAGCTTACCTCCACTCATGGTTCTTACATTCCAGGTTCCTATGCAATATTTTTCTTTACAGCATCGGACTTTCCTTTCGCTTCCAGGCATATCCGCAACTGAGCGTCCTTTCGGCTTTGGCCCAGCCGCTTCATCAGCTCTGAATCTACTTGTACTTGTCCTCCGCTCTTCCTCAGTAGCATGTTGGACGCCTTCCGACCTGAGGGGCTCATCTTCCAGCGTCATAACTTTTATATGCCTGTTGTCTTTGTCCATGGAGTTTTCTTGGCAGGGATACTGGAGTGGCTTGCCAGTTCCTTCTCCAGGTGGATCACGTTTAGTCAAAACTCTCCACTATGACCTGTCCATCTTGGGTGGCCCTGCATGGCATAGCTCATAGCTTCTCTGAGTTATTCAAGCCCCTTCGCCACGACAAGGCATTGATCCATGAAGGGGCCTTGCAGAAATGCCTCCTTCCAAAAGAGTCGCCCAGCAGCTCTTCCTCCCTCCCCTTGGTCAAGGACACCTGCCCCACAGAGCAGAGGGGTTGGGGAGAGGAGGAAGGGGCAAGGGACACTTTGGCTGAATCGCCCCTTTTGGTGGTCGCCCCTCGGAGCGCCTCGCCCGCCTCAGCCCTGGAAGAGCTGCAGAGATGGAGCCCACCAGAGGAGGAAGAGCCCTTTGCTGCCTCTGGGCGACCCTCCTCCTCGCCCCGCCAAGGGCCGGAGCCCTGAAAGGTCAGGGGGCTCAGGAGGGAGGGGGAGATGCCTGGGGAGGGGTCCCGGGAGGGGGGGTTAGGGTTCCCCGCAAAGAAGCTGGGGCGATTGGGGGGAGAAAGATTGCGCCCCTGGGCGTTTCTTGTGGGCAAAGCTGGAGGGGTCTCTTGGGCTACAGGGAGGAGAAGCCCCCTCCCCCTGACAGGTGCACAGGCTGCTGCTGTTTTTACCCCGTTTACTCCTCTCATTTTTAAAACTAAACCACCTTACTTGAGGGAGCAAATCCTCCTAGCCCGTCACCCTCCCATTTCACACACCTTTTCGTTGGAGGTGGGGGAACGTCCACTTTCCTCCCTCCCCCCATCCCTCCATATTCCGCAACCCCCCCACACACACCTAGCTTAAAAGATCGGAGTCTGCGCCCCTAGCCTTTCCTGTTAGAAGGAGGGAAAGGAAAATAAAACAAGAATTATTATTCATCTCTGTGGGCTCGGCTGCCACAGAGACCTGTCTGGTCTGGAAGCCCCCCAGTGGTCGCCTCCAAAAGGCACCAGCCCCCCCCCCCATCCCATTGCCCCCGAATACAGAGTGGTCTCTTCTCCTGGCACAAAAGGGGCCAGAAACTCTGGCGGACCCTAAAAACCTCGGAGCAGCAGAACTTGCTTCCTTCGGCAGCCCCTCCATATCCCCACTTGCCTGACAAAGGCACTTACTCCCGAGAAGACGCGATTTAGTTTGAATGAGTGAACTCCACAAGGAAGTCGCTTCAGGAAAGGAAAGAGGCGCGTGGCCAATGGCTCCGTCTGTGTGTCCGACAGTTTTATCTCTTTTAAAAAGATGCCCAAAGCTTTAATTCGTGGCAGCCATGAGGCAACTCAAGGGGGGGGGCTGTGGGTGATCCACGCTTGAGAGAGGAAATCCATTTATTACTGGTTTCACTTTGAGGCAAGGAGCAAAGCAGAGAGCTACTCCCATGTTATCTTCACAACAAATTTGCAAGCTGAGCTAGGGACATGGGAACATGGGTTGGTTGGTCTCTTTGAATAATTATTCCTCCTTTCGCCCCAAACACAAATGCACCCCAGGATCACCTTTTGGGGCTGTTATGGCTGTGAAATGAGGGGATTCTAACATTGACATGTGTGGGTGTTTGGGGACAGATCAAGCGCCTCCTCCTTAGAGAGCCTTCCTGGTGGTGGCCCCATTCCTAGCAATGGGGCAGGTTCTCCCTCTTCCTGCTGCAGGGTCCTAATGCCTCCCACTCTCTCTCCCACCCCTGCAGTGGAGGACACCCTGGTGGAGCTGGACTTCTTCCAGGAGAGCTTCCCTTCGGAGAAGAAGTCCGGGGAGTTCCTGCTGGAGTTTGACAACGAGGAGATCCTGCACGTGGACTGGGAGAAGAAGCAGAACGTCTGGAGGCTGCCGGACTTCCAGCGCTTCACCAGCTTTGAGGTGCAGGGCGCCCTGGCCAACATCGCCGTCATGAAGAACAACATGGAGGTGCTCATGAAGCGAAGCAACCGCACCCGTGCCCTGAATGGTAGGACACGCAAGGGTATGGGGGGGAGAGCGCTGGGGGGCAGGCAGGGGGTGGTCTCTTGGCTTCTGACACGGAAGACCCTTCAGGACCCCTTTCTGCCAACCCAGAAGGAACTCTGCTCAAGGGAGGCTAAAGGGGAGGAAAACCTGATGGGAGGGGCAGCATTGCACTTTGTACATGGTCAGAAGCATTCCGAAACCTGAACACCCGGTGCAAAAATACCCAAAGCAGTTAATGTAGGGCACATGGTGTGGGAGATTTTGTAGTCAAATCTCACAATGCATATTCTTGCTAGTTAGCATGTGAAGGGGTCAAGTCCACAGAGCTGTACTGTGGAATTTGGGTGGTGTTATTCCCGCCCCCTCCGCCTGGGGAGGAAGGATGTTGTTGTTTAGTCGTTTAGTCGTGTCCGACTCTTCGTGACCCCATGGACCATAGCACGCCAGGCACTCCTGTCTTGCACTGCCTCCCGCAGTTTGGTCAAACTCATGTTCGTAGCTTCGAGAACACTGTCCAACCATCTTGTCCTCTGTCGTCACCTTCTCCTAGTGCCCTCAATCTTTCCCAACATCAGGGTCTTTTCCAAGGATTCTTCTCTTCTCATGAGGTGGCCAAAGTATTGGAGCCTCAGCTTCACAATCTGTCCTTCCAGGGAGCGCTCAGGGCTGATTTCCTTCAGAATGGATAGGTTTGATCTTCTTGCAGTCCATGGGACTCTCAAGAGTCTCCTCCAGCACCATAATTCAAAAGCATCAATTCTTCGGCGAGCAGCCTTCTTTATGGTCCAGCTCTCACTTCCATACATCACTACTGGGAAAACCATAGCTTTAACTATACGGACCTTTGTCGGCAAGGTGATGTCTCTGCTTTTTAAGATGCTGTCTAGGTTTGTCATTGCTTTTCTCCCAAGAAGCAGGCGTCTTTTAATTTCGTGACTGCTGTCACCATCTGCAGTGATCAAGGAGCCCAAGAAAGTAAAATCTCTCACTGCCTCCATTTCTTCCCCTTCTATTTGCCAGGAGGTGATGGGACCAGTGGCCATGATCTTGGTTTTTTTGATGTTGAGCTTCAGACCATATTTTGCGCTCTCCTCTTTCACCCACATTAAAAGGTTCTTTAATTCCTCTTCGCTTTCTGCCATCAAGGTTGTGTCATCTGCATATCTGAGGTTGTTGATATTTCTTCCAGCAATCTTAATTCCGTTTTAGGATTCATCTAGTCCAGCCTTTCGCATGATGAATTCTGCATATAAGTTAAATAAGCAGGGGGACAATATACAACCTTGTCGTACTCCTTTTCCAATTTTGAACCAATCAGTTGTTCCATATCCAGTTCTAACTGTAGCTTCTTGTCCCACATAGAGATTTCTCAGGAGACAGATGAGGTGATCAGGCACTCCCATTTCTTTAAGAACTTGCCATAGTTTGCTGTGGTCGACACAGTCAAAGGCTTTTGCATAGTCAATGAAGCAGAAGTAGACGTTTTTCTGGAACTCTCTAGCTTTCTCCATAATCCAGCGCATGTTTGCTATTTGGTCTCTAGTTCCTCTGCCCTTTCGAAATCCAGCTTGCACTTCTGGGAGTTCTCGGTCCACATACTGCCTAAGCCTGCCTTGTAGAATTTTAAGCATAACCTTGCTAGCGTGTGAAATGAGCGCAATTGTGCGGTAGTTGGAGCATTCTTTGGCACTGCCCTTCTTTGGAATTGGGATGTAGACTGATCTTCTCCAATCCTCTGGCCATTGCTGAGTTTTCCAAACTTGCTGGCATATTGGGTGTAGCACCTTAACAGCATCATCTTTTAAAATTTTAAATAGTTCAACTGGAATATCATCACTTCCACTGGCCTTGTTATTAGCAGTGCTTTCTAAGGCCCATTTGACTTCACTCTCCAAGATGTCTGGCTCAAGGTCAGCAACCACACTACCTGAGGTGTACGAGACCTCCATATCTTTCTGGTATAATTCCTCTGTGTATTCTTGCCACCTCTTCTTGATGTCTTCTGCTTCTGTTAGGTCCTTACCACTTTTGTCCTTGATTATGGTAATCTTTGTACGAAATGTTCCTTTCATATCTCCAATTTTCTTGAACAGATCTCTGGTTTTCCCCATTCTATTGTTTTCCTCTCTTTCTTTGCATTGCTCATTTAAGAAGACCCTCTTGTCTCTTCTTGCTGTTTTTTGGAAATCTGCATTCAGTTTCCTGTATCTTTCCCTATCTCCCTTGCATTTTGCTTGCCTCCTCTCCTCCGCTATTTGTAAGGCCTCGTTGGACAGCCATTTTGCTTTCTTGCATTTCCTTTTCCTTGGGATGGTTTTCGTTGCTGCCTCCTGTATAATGTTACGAGCCTCCATCCATAGTTCTTCAGGCACTCTGTCCACCAAATCTAAATCCTTAAATCTGTTCCTCACTTCCACTGTGTATTCATAAGGGATTTGATTCAGATTGTATCTTACTGGCCCAGTGGTTTTTCCTACTTTCTTCAGTTTAAGCTGGAATTTTGCTATAAGAAGCTGATGATCTGAGTTACAGTCAGCTCCAGGTCTTGTTTTTGCTGACTGTATAGAGCTTCTCCTTCTTTGGCTGCAGAGAATATAATCAATCTGATTTCGATGCTGCCCATTTGGTGAGATCCATGTGTAGAGTCGTCTCTTGTGTTGTTGGAAGAGAGTTTTTGTGATGACCAGCTTGTTCTCTTGACAGAACTCTATTAGCCTTTGCCCTGCTTCATTTTGAACTCCAAGGCCAAACTTGCCAGTTGTTCCTTTTATCTCTTGATTCCCTACTTTAGCAATCCAATCCCCTGTAATGAGAAGAACATCCTTCTTTGGTGTCATTTCTAGAAGGTGTTGTAGGTCTTCATAGAATTGGTCAATTTCACTTTCTTCAGCACCGGTAGTTGGTGCATAAACTTGGATTACTGTGATGTTAAAAGGTCTGCCTTGGATTCGTATCGAGATCATTCTGTCATTTTTGAGATTGCATCCCATTACAGCTTTTGCCACTCTTTTGTTGACTATGAGGGCCACTCCATTTCTTCTACAGGATTCTTGCCCACAGTAGTAGATATGATAGTCACCCGAACTGAATTCGCCCATTCCCTTCCATTTTAGTTCACTGATGCCCAGGATGTCGATATTTATTCTTGTCATGCTGAAAATAGGTATTTATTCTTGTCATGCTGAAAATGGGTTTTAATCCCATTTCTTTCTCAATCTCCTTCCTCAGTTGCTCCTTCGGCCACTGTGTACCCAGAAAATGCTGTGGAACTGGGGGACCCCAACATCCTCATCTGCTTTGTGGACAGGTTCTCCCCCCCAGTGCTGAACATCACCTGGCTGAAGAACAAGGAGGAGGTCTCCGAGGGCGTGGAGGAGACAGACTTCTACCCCAGCGTGGACAACACTTTCCGCAAGTTCTCCTACCTCCCCTTCGTCCCTGAGCAGGGAGACATCTACGTCTGCCAAGTGGAGCACTGGGGCATCCCAGAGGGAAAGATGGAGAAGACATGGGGTAAGCACCGGGCAGGATTGGGGCTTTTCTCTGGGACTTAAATTCAGAAACCCAGATTCATAGCTTATAAGAAACACATTCTGATGATTGTGTTTTATGCAAATGAAGTACATTGGCACTTTTGAATATTTATTCTGGTCTTCCTAGCTGTAGGAGACAGTAAGGTGCTCAGCCCCCTTCAGGGGTTGCTCACTAAACAAATAAACAACATTGTATCTGACGAATTGTGCATGCACACGAAAGCTCATACCAAAATAAAAACTTAGTTGGTCTTTAAGGTGCTACTGGAGGAATTTTTTTATTTTGTTTCGACTAAACAACAGTGTATTAAGGGCTGTGGGGCCTGCGTGCCAGGACTCCTGGGTTCTTTCTTCTGCTGAACGCACGCAAAGAAACAGAGTCCCTCCTTACCCCTGTCCTCTCTCTCTCTCCATCCCAGTTTCCAAGGCGCCCTCTCCCATCCCGGAGACGATGGAGAACGTGCTGTGTGCCCTGGGCTTGGCCTTTGGCATCCTGGGCATCATCGCTGGCACCATCCTTTTCTTCAAGGCCATGAGGATGAATGGTCGCAGGGGCCTCACGTGAGTCGAACCCGTTTCCCTTCATGGGCTCAGAGACAAATGCAAGGGAAGGCAAAATACATGGGGGAGGGGGCCTTTCCCACAGCAAATGGGTGTGGTGGGCCTCACCCTGCCCAGAAGGTGCTCAGCCTCAATACTTCGAGCTCACCAGCTCCCTTCTCCTTCCTTTTCAGATAATGGAGGATTCCTTTCCTGACTGCCTCTTCCTTAAACCTTCTCAGCTCAGCTCCTTTGCCAAGAGTCTCTTCTGCTATAATTCAGATGGAACGAGTTGCTACCTCCATGTGAAGCTTATCCTTAGAAGCTTTTTGGATAATATGTTTAACTTTTGAGAACAATTATGATAGCCAAAGATGCTTAGGCAGACTTACATTACTTTTCTCCCTTTTATGTTTCCCTCTTAACAAAGAAATTGCTCTCAGAGTGTTTAAGTAAACAAGAAAAGTATATGATTTACTCACATGAAATGTCTTGCCCATGGTTCAATAGTTATAGCTCCCTCTATACATGTTCTGTAATTCCCTGGTGCCTTTGCTTCTGGATGTCCAGTAATCGTGGATTTTATAGAATCATAGAATCCTAGAGTTGGGAGGGACCCCAAGGGTAATCTAGTCCAACCCCCTGCATTGCAGGAATATCAGCTAAATCATCTCTGACAGAGGGGCTTGTGGTTTGGCTGAAAATCCTCCCACAAACTCCAGGATTGAGTCAGGATAGGGGTTTTTTTGGGGGGGGGTCCCTGCTTTGCCTCGCCTTGCATCTGCATGGCTCAAGGAGACCCCCTGCCAGCAAAGTGTCAGGCATACTATTTCATATCTCCACCCCACTTACCAAAAACCATTCACCTCCCTCTCCAGTTTTTGGAGAGAGCCTTACTCAGTTCTGTGCATTGCACTGCAGGTATAGACCCCTCAGGTGTTTCCTTAATCCCAAAGAGAATTCATCCATCTTTTGGGGGAAGTTTAGTTGTGAAGAGACCCCAAACACCTTTCTCATCCACATAAAGCACATAAAGCAGGGTTGTATCTGTCTGCGTGGAGGAAAAGATCCTTTATTCATCCGCAAAACTTTCCCAATGGCTTCTGTGTAGCCCATATTTCAAAAGCAATGAATAAATATTTCAGTTTGTTGATTTGTTTCTAGTCCTGTTTTCTCTGCCTATAAGTTCTGGATAAGGTGAAGTGTTGAGGAAATGGATAGCATTTCAACCAGAGTGGCTATATGGACCCCTCATGCTCTTAGGGCCAAATTATGGGAGATAAAAGAAGACCAGGGGAGGGAGCTGGAGCAGAGGGACCCTTATCAGTCTGATAACCCAACTCTTCTGGTACTCAGGGCCTGTTGTGGGTTGTGTGAAGCACTAACCTATACTGTCTCCCACAGGATCCACCTGTGGATCCCATATCTGTGGGAACAAAGGAGAGAAACAGAACAGCCCACCCCCATGTCCTAAAATGCCTCACCAGAACAAAGCACCTGCTCTTTCTGAGTCTGGAGTGAGTGATGGGGGGGGGGAATGAAGAAAATGTGAAGAGACCCCCCTCCAAATGCAGTGTGCATGACTGCATGTCTTCTGCCAGGAAGAACAATTCACAGGGAAGGGGTGTGTTTCAGGACGTGGATGGTCAGGGTGTGACCCAGTCAGCCTGGCCAGACCACCATCATGATTTGGCTGTGTTGCCTGGAACATGCCTTGAAACCCTCAGGGAAGGCTTCACTCTTTTCTGGTAGCTCCCTATCTTGCCCCTGTTTTTGTGTCCAATTTAAGATAAATTAATGCAAGTTGAAGGAGTTGTTCAGCTCTTTCTCTCCCCCTTGCAAGAGTCTCCAGAAGGTAAATGACACCACAGGGGGGGGTTTGGGAGAGGCGTCCTTCCTGGAGCCAAGCCTTGAGCAGGAGCATCACAGAGGCCAACAGACAAGGCCCAGCTTGCTCTGCAATCTCATACTTTATCCTGGATCTCAGGTGGTGGGATCCAAATTTGGGGGGAGTCAATTAATGCAGCAACACAAAAGGCTGAGTTTGGCAGAGGGGCAGAGCAGGAGTGCCGCCAGGGCAAGACTTGGGGGAAGAAGGCCAGGGCCCCAGTCAGCAGAAGGAGCAGGAGGCCCCTCAAGGCTGCAGGGCTGACTCTCCACATCTGGAAGCAGCTGAAGTAACACATGCTACCTGTACCTATTTAAGGAGGGTGAGAGTCAGGCATGCATATTTATGGTATGATAAAGTAAAGGCCCACAAAGGATTTAAAAATCATATAATCAGAAAATCATTGTATAATGTATGGATTAGGTATAAAGATGTGTTAAAAAGAAAAACACCTAAATGGATTTCACCTTTGGAGGCCAAGACTCTTAAAAGGCTTAACATGGAAACCAATTGGCCAAAGTATAGAGATTTGTTGATTGAAGGAGGAGACCAATTTAAGTTAAAAACATATGATGAATTAAAACATAAACTTGATGATTGGCTCCAATATCATCAGATTAATGAAGTATTTAAAATGGATAGAAAATTTGGTTTTCAATCTTAGAAGTCAAAGTTGGAAACAGAATTGTTGGAACTTAAGACGAAATTACTTTCCAGAATGTACAAATTATTGCTTGAGTGGCATACGAAAGATGAACAAACAAAGAATGTTATGATTTTGTGGGCAAAGGATGTTGCACATAATATTATGATAGAGGATTGGGAAAAACTTTGGCAACAGAATATCAAATTTACTGCATGTAGTTTGCTAAGAGAAAACATAATGAAAATGATGTATAGATGGTATCTTACACCAGTAAAATTAGCTAAGATCTATCATAACCATGATAATAAATGTTGGAGATGCAAGAAAGAAGAGGGTTCCTTTTACCACATGTGGTGGACGTGTCCACTGGTAAGTGACTTCTGGGATAAGATTTATAATGAACTTTAAAAAGTGTTGAAAAACACATTTGTTAAGAAACCAGAAGCATTTCTAGTGGGCATTGTCGGTAATGAGATTCCTAAGAAAAATGTATCTTTTTTTTATGTATGCCACGACGGCAGCGAGAATTTTATTAGCTAAGAACTGGAAATCACATGTACTACCAACAGTTGACGACTGGCAGATGAAGATGATGGAGTTTATGGAACTGGCTGAGATGACCGGAAGAATCCGCAACCGGGGAGAAGAAGCGACAGAAGAAGAATGGAAAGATTTCAAGTTATATTTTAAAAAATATGCAAAAGTAACATATTAAGATCAGAATTAGGTTAAAAAGAAACTGTGGAATGTTTGATAATGTTAAGTGTAAAGGAGTAAAATAAGTTTAGTAAAGGTGATTAAAATGGTGTAGAAATTGCTAAAATTTAATCTGATAAAGAACCACAGTAGACGGGAACCCGAGGGGGTCCCCATATATAATGTGAAGGAAAAAGGAATAAGTAATTTGAATTTGTGTGTTTGTTCTTTTTTTCCTTTTCTTTTTATTGTTGTGTCTTTTTATATTTTTGGGCCTTTTATTGTTTGTTATGTAAAAACTTTTATAAAAATTATTATAAAAAAGGAGGGTAGGAGTCGGAGTCTAGCATTGCCAAGAGACCCCAAGTGGGATGAGAAGGGGCCCCTGAGCAGTGATCCTTCAGTACGGCAACATTTATCAAAGGTAGAATAAATGCAAGTGAACAGGGGCCTCCACAGCAGGTGGGCTGATCCCCAAAAGTCAGAAGTTGGAGAAGGGCTGATCCAGAGGGAAAGGTGAGGGATAAATTGGGGCGTGGGTGGCCTGATCTTTGCAGTCTGTTTTCTTCCTCCTTCCTCCCTCTTGCCTATAAAAGGCTCCTTCTCCCCCAGGAGACAGTCAGAGACCAGCAAGTGCGGCACCCTAAAGGGTTTGGCAAGAACAACGCATTATCTGCCCAGCAACTGATGACCCAGCAGTGTCTGGACCTGAGATTGGCTCCCATCAAGCCTACCCTCCAGGAAAGTCCCCAGCAGGACAACCCAATAGCCCCCCCCCCCCAGTAGCAGCAGCAATTGCAACTATTGTATGCTTTACCCCTCCCCCAACCCTGTTTTTTGCTTCCAAGCAGAAGTGGAGATTGTGACATTCGGATTCCCTCGAAACAGGAACTTTTAAAACAAGTACTGTACTGTAATTAGTTAATTGGAGCAGCTCTGGATTTAAGACCCGCTTCAAATAATTCAGGGGGGGGGTTAGAGTTAAGACGCTCTCTTCTCCCCATTGCCAATTATCATCCCGTGTAAAATGTGAAATCCAACACTCTAATTTCTATTTTTGGTCTTAAATACAAAACTGCAAATGGCAGACCCTTCACATTCCACTACCAACAACAACGTTTGCAAGCCGTGAGCTTGTAACAGCCTCTGCATTTTGCATTTTGCTTCAAAGAGGGAGGAGACAATTTTATCCCAGCACTCAGTGCCCTCCCCCAACCTAGAGTGGGAATTCTCTGCATCTAGCTTTGTCCAACTGAAAAAAATGCTTCAAAAAAAGGACCATTAAATAGGTTGTAAGCATGGCCATAGCCGGGGAGGGGGTTGGGCAGCTGCCCCCAATCAATAAAAACCAATACAAATACTGTACAAAGCAAACTGAGGTTCTGCCCCCCCCCAACAAAAGGCCTGCCACCCCCCAAAAAACAATAATGGCTACACCCACTGTTGCAGGTTATCTGTACATGAGCTTCCAATCCAATAACTGGATTTGCATATTGGTCCTCAGTTTAACAATCCAGGTATTACTTCCACAGAGACGGGCCTTGGCTGGAGCCTGGAGCAGCCAATAGCGAAGGCAGGGAGGAGAAAGAGAGAGAGGAGGAAACTGTGGGTCAAAATCTCTTCGGAACACAAGATGCTCAGGGATGGGGCTGCCAGGGGACAAATTGGGCATGAGAAATGTGGGTTTTGTGGACCCCCAGAGGCACAAACACTTCAGATCTATATTCTATATGGGAGAAAGGAAATGTCCCACCGTAGCTGCAGCATCATGTTTTTATTGCCCACTTGCCAATGTGCTAGATTTCTCCTTGCAAGGAGTGCCAATATGGTTTGGGTGGACATGCAGCTCCTGCCTGAGGCTGGGAAGGAGGCCTCTTGCTGGAAGAAACAGACCAAGAGGAGGGGGGCAAAGGGAGTCCCTGGACAGGAGGGGCAGGATCCAGGCAGTCGGCTCCCTGGGGACAGAAGCAGGACTTCTGGGCCCATAGCACATGTCTCCCTCCCCCACCTCTGCTTCCTTCTGCCCCCTTGTTTCTGGCATCAGAGGAGACGCTGCAGAAAGGTGTTGGGGGGGAGTTTCGCTTCCCCACGCATGGAGGGCTGGAGCAGAGCTCAGCATTCAGGGAAATGAAAGAGGGAAGCTGGCCATGATCCAGGAGACTGAGGTCAACAGGGAGCACAGCAAAACCTCCTCACAGAAAAGAAGCTTCCAGCCCCCCCCCTACAGCAGAGCACCCCCCCCCCCCAGCCCAGCAGCAATGGCTTAAGAAGAATTGCAATTTCAGAGAAGGACCCCCTTGGGATTGGCTGAGATTAATGCAATGGGGCTGGGCAAGCCCCATAGAATACTCCGCTAGAGGAATAGGGGCTCCTTGGCTCAAGGTGGGGGGGGAGATTTCCTTGGAGACGCCCCCCACCCCCAAACAAGGTCTTGCTGGTTGTCACTCCTGACAGTCGAGAAGAGAAACAGAGCAGCCCCCTCCCTCTTGCGTCCCTAGAGCAAAATGGGTCATCTCTTCCTAAGGCCGGAGGGATGAGGAAGAGGAGAGAACATGCAGAGACCCCTCCAAGTCCAGAGCGGATCCTCAAGGCTATGGGGCACCACCCGCAGGGGAGGGTGTGTGTGTGTGTTACAGGTCAACCAAGGTCAGGATGTGGCCCAGTCAGGCTGGCCAGACCTCCTTCATGAGTTGGCTGTGGGGCAGAGACCCAAGACCCCCTTTCCACCCAAAGGTCATCTTTGACTCAGGGCTCCTCTTGCAGCCCACATGGGATCAGGATGCGACCCCCACCCCCAGTTGAAGACCAGCAGCAGCACAGAAGATGTCTGCCCTGAGAAGCCCAGGGAGGGAAGGAGTCACTGCTTTGGGGGGGTCTGTCCCCTCCTCTCCCTATTCTGTGTCTTCCTTGCAGAAATGCCTCCTTCCAAAAGAGTCGCCCAGCAGCTGTTCCTCCCTCCCCTTGGTCAAGGACACCTGCCCCACAGAGCAGAGGGGTTTGGGAGAGGCGTCCCTTCCCTTCTGGGGCCAAGGCTTGGGCAGGGACATCACAGGGACCACCGAGAGACAAGGCCCAGCCTGCAGCTGCTGTGCAATGTTATACCTGCTCCTGGTTCTGCCTCTGCCATTATGTTGTGATCCACTCTGAAATATACGCTTGAAGGGCGGTGTACAAATTTAATAAATAAATGAATACATGACAATATGGGCCCCTGGGAGTGTTTTTCTCCCCTTTCTCGGGACATTTAGTACTGTCCCTCAGTGCACTTTGGAACTCCCTGCTTATTGAGACCAAGAGGCGCCTTCTTCATTCTTCTCTTTTTAATACCTGATGAAAACATTCTTGCTCAGACAAGCTGTCGCGGTCACTCAGACCTGCACATCACGTTTGACGGTCTATTGGTGATGTGCCTACGACAACAAATACATTCAATCACTCACACACCTCAGACCAGGATGTCTTAAAACAAAACAAGATAGTTTATTTGAATGTTCTTATGCGTGATGGTTACGGTACAAGCTTAAACGGTTTCAAATAACAGATTGTTCCTATACCGGCCTAATACCTCTAAATCTCAATTACCGGCCTATTACCTCTAACAATAACTAATATTATCAATCACTATTCTCATCACACTGTATCCTGTCTATCTCCCTGTTTCACAACCACCTCAATATTAACCAGCTCTTATCTTCACACCAACTCTAACCTGACTGACTTCAACCAACAACTCCCTTCAACAACAACTGACTCCAGGGTTGGGGTTTTTATATTCCCCCAGAGCCCTCCCCCTTGGGTTCTTAGGGTTCTAACAGGGTTAACCCTCTACAGCCTGGCTAATTTTTAAACTGATCGCCACACAAGCCGACCCAGATGTTTAGAAAATGGGGGTGATTTTAATATTTTTGCGTGTGTGTGTTTGTGCTTTCAAGCACTTTTGCGGTTTTTCTCTTGGTTTATCTTTTTGTAAAGGACTTGGAGGTGCTGCTTAAGTCAGAATGAAGTGATGTTTAAAATAAAAAAAATAAACTACCCAGTGTGTTTTCCCCTCACCAGCCTCCTGTGGGGATTACATTACCCGCCTTCCCCACTAGCAAAAAGGAGTTTAAAAATGGTTTCTGCTCTGCTGGCTGACACTGTATCCCACTCTTATCCAAAGGAAGGTTTGGGGAGGTTGTGTCAATCCCTGAGGAGAAGTGTGGTGGATAAAGTCAGGACCCACCATGGGGGGCACAGGGTCTCCTTCCTCCTTGTTTCCCAGCCCCCCAATACCAGGGGTTTGGGACCAAGGAGTGGGGCTGGGGGGTTTTGTGGTGGTTTTTGTCTGGACAATCCATCGTGTTTCCCTCTGAGTCTTGAGGGGATCCTAGAAATTCCCTCAGACCTTGGTCAGCCTTGAGATCTCCTGTCCCTTTTCCCCAGAAACAACCAACGGGGCTGAATCCTGGGCAGTTTCAGTGGAGAAAAGGGCGGACGGACGGACATTTTTTTCTCCTCAGAACAGGCAGGGAAATTTGTGAGGAACCTGGGCAGAGACAAGGGAGTCTCTCTCCGCCTGAGGCGTTTCCCGCTCTTTTCTCCTGAGGGAGCCCAAACATGATAAAATGGCTTCCCTGTGGAGATTGGCATCTTTCCCTACTCAGGTCCTGAAGCGTCAAGGAAGGGATGCCAAGAATGGACTCCATGTTCCCTCCTCCAAGGGGCCCACAGTCAGATAAATGAAGGAATAGAAAATTCCCTCAGGAGTTTTAGTCACAGGAGGATTCAAAATATGTGTTTTTTCTCCCCCCTGGAAAGTTCACATTTATGGAAACACTGGAGAAGGCTTTGGGCTCTCCTGAATAGCTACTTTGAAATCTAATTTGAAATTAGAGACTATGCAGTGTGTGTTTTGTCCAGGAAAATGGCTCCCAAATTAGTCCCCCAAATAGACTGGATTGAAACAGACTTTTCTTTCCTGTATTAGGATGTTTGTGTGGTAAAATACCTTGGGCTGTTGAAGGGTTACATGAAAAGGCCTTAAAGAAGTCAATAACCCAAAGGTGGGGAAGTGCTAGACGTAGGACTAAAGGTCACCTTCTTCCAGGTAAAGTTGTGTGGAAATGGGCAGATCAAACCCAGGATTGTCAAGTGTGGCACTCTTTGAATATTGACATTTGAACGAATAAAATAGTTCAAGGACCACAGAGGGAAGCTGAAGAAAATGTTCTTTGGTGCAACTCAGAGGAAATCCTCTCAAGGCTGTGAAAACTGCTTCTGCCTTGAGGTGGGTCAGGGCAGGATCCCAGTCAGAGGGCTGATCCTCAATACCACAAAATAGCAGGATATGCACAAAGAAATTAACAAACTGCTCTCCATGAGGAGATAGAGTCAGCAGGGTGAGGGTGGTGAGTAGGGACTCTCTCCGAAAACGGGACTCATCCTCCATGTCGCAGAGCTTTCAATAAATTGAATTTTCCATGTAGCATTTTACGGAATCGTAGAGTTGAAAGGGACCCCAAGGGTCATCTAGCCCAACCTCCTGCAATGAGGAATCTCAGGCATCCATGACAGATAGCCACCACCTTCCAAGGGAGTCCTTTCCACTTTGGGAGAAGCTCTTCCACTGACTTGGATCAGGAGGAAGAGGATGGGTCCAAATTCCAACAAGGGGAAGATAGAACTTGACATAGTTTTGACAGCTGCTTTGAGTGCAGAAAGTTCAATCCCTAGAAGGGCTAGAAAGACTTTCCATCTGAAACTTCAAGGCAGCCACTGCCAGTCAGTGTGGGCATATTGGACCAGATCTAGCTGCACGGACTCAGAGAAGTGCAAAGAAGTAAAATCAGGTTGTGATAACTTGCAGTCAACAGGCAGAGAGGGAAACACCAAAAGAAACTCCCCCCCCCCAAAGTAATGACAAGCAAGCAACAAAGGAACGGAGGTGGCGGTGGGGGAAACACTGTTGTTCTTGATCTGTGACTCCTTCCATCCACCTTCCAAGGAGGTTTCCACCCTCTGAGCATGGACAGAGGGCAACTGGCAAGAAGAACAGAGCTTCTCCACATCCCAAGATCCTGATGGAGCAGCAAAGTCTAACTGATGAGTCCTGCAGGCAGAGGAGAGAGAGACAAGCCCATCACTGTGGGGAGAAAGGGGCAAGATTCAGGGGACACTCCATAGAGGGACCATCGGAGATTGTGAACTACAATTCCCATCTCCGCCAGTTAAGGGACTAGCAGGGGAGGCTGTGAGGAGGGAAGGAGGCAGCGGGAGGGAGACTTGGCTGGCTTTGGCAGGGGAGAAGAAGAGGAGGTTCAGAAGAGACCAAGGAGATCTGTCTAGATGAGAAAGGGGGAACCACAGACCCTGGACCAAATGTGGCCCCCCCAGGCCAAACGCCAACCCTGCTCTCTTCACTGTCAGCCCTCCTTGACTGTCTCCCAGGTGGGAAAATCCCCTGGAGATCCACTTTCCGGACATGATACTGGAGTGTGTGACTCAGGGGATGGATTGATCCCTAGAAAGCCCCTCCCCTGTTCTGAAGGGTCTGGGGCTGAAAAGCAAGCCATGGCGGGGGGCACCCCAAGGGGACAGGAGAAGGGGGTTGGGGGAGGAGGAGGAAGAAGATGGAAGATGGAAGAGCAGAGAGGAAGGTTACCTGCAGGCTGAGGAACAGCTTGCCCTGGGAGAGAGACAAAAGAATAAAAAGATTCAGTCAGCACCAGGAATCCCCTGAAATAGCTTCTCTAGGATCATGCCACCCCCCAAGATCAAGGTAACACATCACACAACTAGGAACTTTTTCTTTCTCATTGTGTCCTATGTCTTTGTATGAAATAAATATTTCCTTCCCAATACAGAAAAAACCCTGGGAAACATCTTGCCAACTAATCTCTTTAAAGTGGTACGGAAGCTGCACTTGTCGGGATAGGACAGTGTTGTGCAGAATTATCAAAACAGCAGAGAGTATCATTGGTTGTTCTCTCTCTACCTTAGAACATATTTATACCACCAGGTGCCATAGAAAGGCACTGGACATATCAAGAGACTCATCACATCCTGGTCATCTTTTCTTTGAGCTCCTGCCGTCGGGACAGAGATATAGAACAATGAAGGCGAGAACGAGGCATAAGAGCAATTTTGGCCTTAAATGGAAATTCTGGACTTTGAAGTCATTTTATTTCTATTTGTTTATTGTTCTGTATTGTATTGTGCTTGTTGTTGTTGTTGTTGTTGTTTAGTCGTTTAGTCGTGTCCGACTCTTCGTGACCCCATGGACCATAGCACGCCAGGCACTCCTGTCTTGCACTGCCTCCCGCAGTTTGGTCAAACTCATGTTCGTAGCTTCGAGAACACTGTCCAACCATCTTGTCCTCTGACGTCCCCTTCTCCTTGTGCCCTCCATCTTTCCCAACATCAGGGTCTTTTCCAAGGATTCTTCTCTTCTCATGAGGTGGCCAAAGTATTGGAGCCTCAGCTTCACGATCTGTCCTTCCAGGGAGCACTCAGGGCTGATTTCCTTCAGAATGGATAGGTTTGATCTTCTAGCAGTCCATGGGACTCTCAAGAGTCTCCTCCAGCACCATAATTCAAAAGCATCAATTCTTCGGCGATCAGCCTTCTTTATGGTCCAGCTCTCACTTCCATACATCACTACTGGGAAAACCATAGCTTTAACTATACGGACCTTTGTCGGCAAGGTGATGTCTCTGCTTTTTAAGATGCTGTCTAGGTTTGTCATTGCTTTTCTCCCAAGAAGCAGGCGTCTTTTAATTTCGTGACTGCTGTCACCATCTGCAGTAATCAAGGAGCCCAAGAAAGTAAAATCTCTCACTGCCTCCATTTCTTCCCCTTCTATTTGCCAGGAGGTGATGGGACCAGTGGCCATGATCTTGGTTTTTTTGATGTTGAGCTTCAGACCATATTTTGCGCTCTCCTCTTTCACCCTCATTAAAAGGTTCTTTAATTCCTCCTCGCTTTCTGCCATCAAGGTTGTGTCATCTGCATATCTGAGGTTGTTGATATTTCTTCCGGCAATCTTAATTCCGGCTTGGGATTCATCTAGTCCAGCCTTTCGCATGATGAATTCTGCATATAAGTTAAATAAGCAGGGAGACAATATACAACCTTGTCGTACTCCTTTCCCAATTTTGAACCACTCAGTTGTTCCATATCCAGTTCTAACTGTAGCTTCTTGTCCCACATAGAGATTTCTCAGGAGACAGATGAGGTGATCAGGCACTCCCATTTCTTTAAGAACTTGCCATAGTTTGCTGTGGTCGACACAGTCAAAGGCTTTTGCATAGTCAATGAAGCAGAAGTAGATGTTTTTCTGGAACTCTCTAGCTTTCTCCATAATCCAGCGCATGTTTGCTATTTGGTCTCTGGTTCCTCTGCCCTTTCGAAATCCAGCTTGCACTTCTGGGAGTTCTCGGTCCACATACTGCCTAAGCCTGCCTTGTAGAATTTTAAGCATAACCTTGCTAGCGTGTGAAATGAGCGCAATAGTGCGGTAGTTGGAGCATTCTTTGGCACTGCCCTTCTTTGGAATTGGGATGTAGACTGATCTTCTCCAATCCTCTGGCCATTGCTGAGTTTTCCAAACTTGCTGGCATATTGGGTGTAGCACCTTAACAGCATCATCTTTTAAAATTTTAAATAGTTCAGCTGGAATATCATCACTTCCACTGGCCTTGTTATTAGCAGTGCTTTCTAAGGCCCATTTGACTTCACTCTCCAAGATGTCTGGCTCAAGGTCAGCAACCACACTACCTGGGGTGTACGAAACCTCCATGTCTTTCTGGTATAATTCCTCTGTGTATTCTTGCCACCTCTTCTTGATGTCTTCTGCTTCTGTTAGGTCCTTACCACTTTTGTCCTTGATTATGGTAATCTTTGTACGAAATGTTCCTTTCATATCTCCAATTTTCTTGAACAGATCTCTGGTTTTCCCCATTCTATTGTTTTCCTCTATTTCTTTGCATTGCTCATTTAAGAAGACCCTCTTGTCTCTCCTTGCTGTTTTTTGGAAATCTGCATTCAGTTTCCTGTATCTTTCCCTATCTCCCTTGCATTTTGCTTGCCTCCTCTCCTCCGCTATTTGTAAGGCCTCGTTGGACAGCCATTTTGCTTTCTTGCATTTCCTTTTCCTTGGGATGGTTTTCGTTGCTGCCTCCTGTATAATGTTACGAGCCTCCATCCATAGTTCTTCAGGCACTCTGTCCACCAAATCTAAATCCTTAAACCTGTTCCTCACTTCCACTGTGTATTCATAAGGGATTTGATTCAGATTGTATCTTCCTGGCCCAGTGGTTTTTCCTACTTTCTTCAGTTTAAGCTGGAATTTTGCTATAAGAAGCTGATGATCTGAGTTACAGTCAGCTCCAGGTCTTGTTTTTGCTGATTGTATAGAGCTTCTCCATCTTTGGCTGCAGAGAATATAATCAATCTGATTTCGATGCTGCCCATTTGGTGATAACCATGTGTAGAGTCGTCTCTTGTGTTGTTGGAAGAGAGTGTTTGTGATGACCAGCTTGTTCTCTTGACAGAACTCTATTAGCCTTTGCCCTGCTTCATTTTGAACTCCAAGGCCAAACTTGCCAGTTGTTCCTTTTATCTCTTGATTCCCTACTTTAGCATTCCAATCCCCTGTAATGAGAAGAACATCCTTCTTTGGTGTCATTTCTAGAAGGTGTTGTAGGTCTTCATAGAATTGGTCAATTTCACTTTCTTCAGCTCCAGTAGTTGGTGCATAAACTTGGATTACTGTGATGTTAAAAGGTCTGCCTTGGATTCGTATCGAGATCATTCTGTCATTTTTGAGATTGCATCCCATTACAGCTTTTGCCACTCTTTTGTTGACTATGAGGGCCACTCCATTTCTACTACAGGATTCTTGCCCACAGTAGTAGATATGATAGTCACCCGAACGGAATTCGCCCATTCCCTTCCATTTTAGTTCACTGATGCCCAGGATGTCGATATTTATTCTTGTCATCTCATTTTTGACCACATCCAGCTTACCTCCATTCATGGTTCTTACATTCCAGGTTCCTATGCAATATTTTTCTTTACAGCATCGGACTTTCCTTTCGCTTCCAGGCATATCCGCAACTGAGCGTCCTTTCGGCTTTGGCCCAGCCGCTTCATCAGCTCTGAATCTACTTGTACTTGTCCTCCGCTCTTCCTCAGTAGCATGTTGGACGCCTTCCGACCTGAGGGGCTCATCTTCCAGCGTCATAACTTTTATATGCCTGTTGTCTTTGTCCATGGAGTTTTCTTGGCAGGGATACTGGAGTGGCTTGCCAGTTCCTTCTCCAGGTGGATCACGTTTAGTCAAAACTCTCCACTATGACCTGTCCATCTTGGGTGGCCCTGCATGGCATAGCTCATAGCTTCTCTGAGTTATTCAAGCCCCTTCGCCACGACAAGGCATTGATCCATGAAGGGGGTATTGTGCTTATTAGTATTTTAATTCATGTGGAATGTCTTAATTGAGTTGCTATTCTCTTTCCCATTACCCAATGCCCCCCACCCCACAAACCCTCCCCTATTCCTTAGGCTGCCTCTTTTGGGGCTCTGCATTGCCCAGTTGTTGATTCAGGAATTTATTTCAGACACACAAACAGCGAAAAGACCCAAAGGAGATGAATTCCACCTCCTGACTATAAGTGTCTCAAAGGCCCTTCACTCAGCATGGACAGAGAGCCTTTGAATTACTGCTGGGACCAGGAAGCTGCAAGACATATGTGTCCTTACGCTGCTCAAAGGATTCAGAGCCAGAGATGTTTTTGAATTTTAAACTCCAACCATCTCCATACTAGCTGAGGCTCCATTTGAGACACCAAGAGGGACCTCCTAGGAGTGGAGAAGGAAAATAACCCTCTGCAGAGCCTCTGCCTAAGAAGAAGAGGGGAGCCTGGGGCCCAATCCAGCCCCCACACCCCACCCTCCCTCTCCCCCTGGCACCCCACCCTCACCTTTCTTGTTCTTCAGGTAAAGGGCGAGTCCCGTGGCCCCAAAGACCAGCCCCAGCACAATCCCCACAATCCCCGTCCACATCTTGCTCCTGGCAGAGTCCGACTGTGGCTCTGAAGGAAGAAGAAGCCGTGAGTGAGGAAAGGCAGGCCTGGGGGGAGAGCAACCTTGACCCATCTAGTCCCCCAGGAATTCCCCCCACTCCCTTGGGCAGGAGATGAGGAAGGAGGGTCAGGGCTGGGAAGGCGTCCTACCCCATTGCACCGTGACAGGGCCTTCGAAGCTGGCGTGCTCCACCTGGCAGGTGTAGACGTCTCCACGTTCTGGCGTTGTCTCCAGCTCCAAATCAAAATTGAAGGTCCAGTCCCCGTTCCGGGTGAGGCCTGTGGTCCACACTTTGGGCTCCTCCTTCCCATTCCTGAACCATTTGATCTCGATCCCCGCAGGGAAGAAGCGGCCCGCGGTGCAAATCAGCAAAGTGTTGTGGGGTGAAGATTCCTCGTTGTTTGTGGGGGTGATCTTTACCTTGGGCTGGACTGTGGGAGGGAGGCAAGGAAGATTGGGAAGAAGGTCAGAGATTTAGGCAGGGAGGGACCTGGTAGTTGTTTTTCTCTTTGACATCTGATAGGAGGGCGTTCCACAGGGCGGGCGCCACTACCAAGAAGGCCCTCTGCCTGGTTCCCTGCTGTCTCTCACAAACAGTACTTCTGTCTTGTCAGGATTCAACCTCAATCTGTTAGCCACCATCCATCCTCCAACCGCCTCCAGGCACTCACACAGGA
This sequence comes from Zootoca vivipara, assembly GCF_963506605.1. Lineage (NCBI taxonomy): Eukaryota > Metazoa > Chordata > Lepidosauria > Squamata > Lacertidae > Zootoca > Zootoca vivipara. The sequence goes on from NC_083277.1 coordinate 1,070,797, forward strand.
CCTTCACTGCCTTCACTGGCTCTGATTTAAAAGAGAGGTATAGCTGGGTATCATCCGCATACTGATGGACACCCAGCCCAAACCCCCTGATGATCTCTCCCAGCGGCTGCATGTAGATGTTAAAAAGCATGGGGTGAGGACAGAACCCTGAGGCACCCCACAATTGAGAGCCCACAAGTGAGAGGGGTGCCAAGGAGGGTCCCAGCTTGTGGGGGAGGCTTCCTCCAACTGCAGCCCCTCCTGGTGGCTCCAGAGTCAAAAAGTATCTGCTGAGCATCAGAGTGATGCTAATCAAGGGGGAGCAGGGAAACCTGGAAAAAGGATCTCCCTTCCCCTTTCCCCCTGTTTGTTTTTTGAATTGTTTGTGAAATAGAAATCCTGGAGAAGGTTGCTCTCCAAGCAAAGTTGAAAAGGGAAACGTTTTGTTTCTTTTTTCTTCTTTTGCTGCCCTCAATGTATCAGAGATCAATTAAAAGTGGTGAAGAGATCAGAACACCCCCTCCTGCCCTTTGGGGGAACAGAAGCACTCTGGAGTCTTGCTTGCTTGTGGGTTCAGTGTGTGTGTGTGTGTGTGTGTGTGTGTGTGTGTGTGTGTGTGTGTAGAGGACAATGTACATGTTTGCACCATCTGAATACATAAAGAGGGCACAGCTACCTACAATCTATAAAATACTTTCAATGAAAGAACTGTGATGCTGGCATATGAAGCTATTTGTATTTATCCCTTCATGTCATTTGGAAGGAAAACGTAGCCAATCCACTTTAAATTATTTACAGTGGTACCTCGGGTTACAGACTCCGCTAACCCAGAAATAGTACCTCGGGTTAAGAACTTTACCTTAGGATGAGAACAGAAATTGCAGGGCGGCGGCAGCAGGAGGCCCATTAGCTAAAGTAGTACCTCAGGTTAAGAATGGTTTCTGGTTAAGAATGGACCTCCAGAACGAATTAAGTTCTTAACCAGAGGTACCACTATATTTGCAATGGTTCAGCAGCCATCAATTTTTGAAGGAAACTTGTGGAGTATTTATTCTTTTATTTTATTATTTAGAGCCTTAAACTGCAAGCCTTTAGTAATCAGAAGTCCCACTGAATTCAATGGCACTTATTCCCAGAAAGGCCCTTGCAGAGCCAGGCAGAGGCCCGGGCCAGGTAGACCCTGGGGATCACTGAAGTCTTATAAATAAGTAAGTATATAATTAATTTTCACAAAAGTTATGCTGACAGATAATTTTATTTCAAGGCTTGAACTGTATCTGCATACAAAGACAAAATGGAAAATATTTCATTTTACTGATTGTGAATATGCTGACCGAGTCTCCCTTTAGAATCAGAGGCCCAGGCCAAGTGGCCCATATGCCCCCCCACCCCTGTCTGGGCCTGTTCCCAGATAACTGTGTAAAGATTCTGCGGTCTTATACTGAAATTGTAAGCATTTTTACTCAGAGGTTCAAAAGGACTTACTCTCTGGTATGTGCCTGATCATTACCACAATTTTCATAATAATGATAATAATAATGATAATAATAATAATAATAATAATAATAATAATAATAATAATAATATATTATTATTATTTGTACCCCACCCACCCGGCTGGGTTTCCCCCTTGCAGCCCCCCCCCACTCTAATGTAGTCCAGTGTTGGACTGTGTCCTGGGTTCAAATCCCCCCTGGGCCTTGAGGCTCACTGGGTGTCCCTGGCCAGCCCCTGCCCCTCAGCCTGGCCTCCCTCACAGGGTTGTTGTGGGGATGGGATAAGGAGAGGGTGAACCATAGGCAGAACACCATCTCAAGCTCCGGGGGGGGGGGGGGAATAGTGGGAATGCACAGGCAGTAAAAAGTTTAGTGAACTTTTTCATGTTTGATGTTCTCTTGTGCTTTTAATTCTGTTGGGAGCCACCCAGAGTGGCTGGGGAAACCCAGCAAACTGGGTGGGGTATTATTATTATTGTAATAATACTAATAATAATAATAATAAATCATTGCTTATTATTAAAGTAAATACTGCAATTTTGTGTTGCAAGCCACCCTGAGACCCACAACTATAAGGCGGGGGGGGGAATTTAATTAATAATAAATAACTAAACTAAGACAGACCCCACCCACATTGCAATACACGAAATGCTTTGTGATGCTTCCAGAGACACAGAAACTCTGCCTTCCTCTCTGAAAAGCGGGAGGGGAGGGGGGCCAGGGAGGGGGAGCAGCGACAGGGGCTGGGAGAGGAGAAAGTCCCGTGTCCACCCCATGCTCCCCATTTTGGGTTCTTCCGGGGGGGGGGGGTTCTCATGACGCCCCCCTCCCTGATTCTGGACTCACCGTGCCGGTTCTGGGAGAAGGGCTCATAGATCCTGTAGTTGCGCCGGCAGTAGACATCCAGGTTGGACATCTCAGTCCGCAGGTGGTCCTTGTCCTTGTTCGCTCTCTCAACATCGGGCTTCCCCAGTTCATCCACCGCCACGAACTTCCCTCGGTCGCTGTCGAAGTAGGCGAACTCCTGCCGGTCGAAGAAGTACCTATCTAGGTAGCGGATCTGCTGCGTCCCATTGGAGAAGTGGCACTCGGCCTTCTTTTGGGACAGGAAATGCTCTGCGTGGGGCGCAATGAAATTTTGGGGGATGGAGGCTTCCTGTTCCCGGTTCCCTTAAGGACGCAGCTCCCACAACAGCAGGTAGCTGCAGCTGCCGGGCAGGAGAGAGATGGTCTGTGGATGAGCAGGGAAACCCGCCCCCCCAGGGGTCTACCCAGGATCAAAACTAGGGAGGGGAAGAGAGAGGGAAGGAAGGCAGGAAGGGGTGAGAGAGAGAGAAAAAAGAAGAAAGAAAGAGGGGGGGAAGAAGGATGGAAGGAAGGATGGAGCTCCCGTCTGCCCCCCCCCCAGCTCAGGCTGCTCCTCCCCCCTCCCACATTCCTGTCGCTGGCTGCAGCCGCAGAGGGGGCGGAAACAGCACGATTTCCATAACCCGCAGCGACTTTTCCCCTTCAGTTTTTGGAGGGGAAAAGTGTGGGTTATGGTCCGTAAAATACGGTTGTTGTTTTTTGCTTCTGGAGGGCAGCTGCCCCCCTGCCCCTCACTGGGTATGCCCATGCCCCCCTTCACCTCCTCCCAAAGGAAAGGGAGAGGGCGGCAGAAAGGCCATTGTGGAGGGGGAGCCCCAACCTCCAAGACCTGGGACCCCATGCCAACGTGGGGATTCAGGGCACAGTCCAACAATGGCCGCGTTCCTTCATCTCAGGTTGGGGACAGAGGGTGGTGCTAGGGAGGGGGTTGTCGCCGCGGCACCCCTTGGTGTGTGGAGTCCCGCAAGGCGCAATCCTTTCCCCAATGCTTTTTAATATCTTTATGCGCCCCCTTGCCCAGATTGTCCGGAGTTTTGGGCTGGGTTGTCATCAATATGCTGATGACACCCAGATCTATCTGTTGATGGACGGCTGCCCTGCCTCGGCCCCGGACACACTTACCAGGTGCTTGGAAGCTGTGGCTGGATGGCTACGTGGGAGCCGACTGAAGTTAAATCCTTCGAAGACAGAGGTCCTCTGGCTAGGTCGGGGCGACATGGGGTTGGGGGGCCAACTCCCATCTTTTGCAGGGGCTCAATTGGTACCAGCGCCTTCTGTCAAGAGTTTGGGTGTAACCTTTGACGCCTCCCTTTCCATGGAGGCGCAGGTTGCATCCACAGCAAAGGTGGCATTTTTCCATCTCCGCCGCATCAAGCAGTTGGTCCCTTACCTCTCTCGCCCCGATCTGGCCACAGTGATCCATGCGACGATCACCTCCAGGCTTGACTATTGTAACTCGCTCTACGCAGGGTTGCCCTTAAAGCTGACCCAGAAACTCCAGCGGGTGCAGAATGCCGCGGCGAGGCTCCTTACAGGGTCCCGGCCGCGGGATCACATTCATCCAGTGCTTTACCAGCTGCACTGGCTCCCGGTGGAGTACAGGATCAGGTTTAAGGTGCTGGTTTTGACCTTTAAAGCCCTATGCGACTTGGGACCCTCGTACCTACGGGACCGCCTCTCCTGGTATGCCCTGCGGAGGACCTTAAGGTCCACAAATAATAATATTCTGGAGATCCCGAGTCATAAGATGGCTAGATTGGCCTCTACTAGAGCCAGGGCCTTTTCAGTACTGGCCCCAACCTGGTGGAACGCTCTTTCCCAGGAGACCAGGGCCCTGCGGGATTTGTCATCTTTCCGCAGGGCCTGCAAGACAGAGCTGTTCCGCCTGGCCTTTGGGTTAGACTCAGCCTGACCCCTGTGTTTTTCTCCCTCATGGCTTGGATTTATGGCCTACTTGAAATGAGGCTGCACTTTAAATTTTAATACTGTATTTTAATCTGTATTTTAACTAATTGTTTTTATGTTTTATTGTGGTTCTGTTGGTGTCAGCCACTTATGGCCTACTTGAAATGAGGCTGCACTTTAAATTTTAATACTGTATTTTAATCTGTATTTTAATTAATTGTTTTTATGTTTTATTGTGGTTCTGTTGGTGTCAGCCGCCCTGAGCCCGGTTTTTGACTGGGGAGGGCGGGGTATAAATAAAAATTTATTATTATTATTATTATTATTATTATTATTATTATTATTATTATTATTATTATGGCCATAGCCAGGATTTATTGGGGGGTGGGAATACCGAGCTATCTGCTTTATTTATTTATTTATTTCTCTGAGGAAGTGTGCATGCACATGAAAACTCATACCAATGACAAACTTAGTTGGTCTCTAAGGTGCTACTGGAAGGAACTTTTTATTGTGCTTTATTTAATTTATTGGGGGGGGGGCACCTGCTCCCTGCCCCCATGGCTACGCCCATGCTTATCTCCAGTTTGTTTGTTTTTTAAGTAAGCCCCCTTCCCCCATTTTATTGCCCTACGGCTGGAAGAGGACATGTTGAGGGTGGGAAAGAGACCAGGAAAAGGGCGAGAAAAAGGGTGGGAGACGCTTCTCTGCTCCGAAGGGGGCTTCACTGACCCCTCTCCCAGGAGACCGCCCCTGCGGAAGACCCGGTTTCACTTTCGTTTTCCCTGCCAAAGCGCAGGAAGCGACACCTGTCTACGCAGGAGCCCATTTCAGCAGCCAGAGGACCCCAAGGCAGGGCGGGTGGGTGTGGGGGCTGGGAGAGGGGACCTGCCGCGAGGAGGGGGGGTTCAGGTTCCCCTTTGCCCCAGGTTTGCTGCGGCATCATGGGCATAGGCAGGGAGGGGCAGTTTCCCCCCGAAATCAATAAAGATAAATAAAAATACATAGCAAACTGAGTTTCCCCTCCTAACAAAAGTCCTACCCCCCACCCAAACAAAAATCCTGGCTACGCCCATACCGGAGAGGACGGGAGGCAGTGCTGTCCTTTCTATTGGGCTGACTGCCGTGGTGCGCCAGGCCACCCGGCCAGCAGGGGGCGCATCAAGGGGGCATACAGAGCCGTCCGTGCCTCCGCCCCACTCCTTTTCTGCTGGGCTGGCGAGCGAAGCAGAGGCGCCCCCGCAGGGGACGGGACGGGACAGCCGGCTGCCGGTGTCTTCTCCGCCGGACTGCTCTCGGCTCCTGCCATGCTCAGGCCGCGCAGACGGAGCTCTCCCCGCTTGTTTGCTCACTCTCCAGCCTTTTGTGTGTCGCGGCGGCAAGAGCAGGGCCCACCTCCCCCGGCAGCCATCCGAGCCGAGCTGAGCAGTGGGCTGCATGTCAAGCGAGTAGCAGGGGCAGTAGCTGCCGCCGCCCCCTCTTCCTCACCCTTGGAGGAGGGCCGGTGGGGCGAGACCAAGCAGCAGTCTGCCCCCTGCCCGTGAAGCCCAACTCCGGCAGGAGAGCTCTGGCTTTCAGCTCCAACGGCTGCGCCTGTGGCTGAGGGAAACCTGTGCCTGCCAAGGCGAGGCTGCGCCAGGCCTGTCCCCTCGCTTCCCCCTGCGGTTCCCTAATGCCTCGCCGCCCCTCACTAAAGCAGCTGGGGGAGCCTAGCGTGGGCTGAGGGAGAGGCAAAGCCGCCGCTTCCTGCCCACGGAGGTGTTGCTTGGGGCGAAGCAGTGGCGCATCCTACCGCGAGGCCTGAGGAGCAAGAAGGAGAGACGCCCCGCTGGCCCCTCAGCGCTGCCCAGCCGCCTCCCCTTTTCTGTATCTAGGGGGGGAAGCTGCCCCCACCTGCCCCCTGGCTACGCCCATGCTCTCCATCCCAATCCAAGCAGCCTGAGCTGCTCTTTTTCAGTGGGGAGGGTGTTTCCCCTTCCCTCTTGCCCCTTTGCCCCCAGTGTCCTGGAAGAAGCAAAGATCACTCGTGGGGAAGGAAGCAAGGATTCTTCGACACCAACTTCGCTGAACTAAACCATGTTATTCTGATGCCAGATTAACTACTCTAGTCGTAATTTAAAAACGGAAAGTGTAATGCTGGTGGTCAACAAAAGAGGTTTAAAGTCTCTCAAGGCAAATCTAACAAAATGTAGTATAAACAACTGGGAAACACTGGCCTGCGAGGGCTCCGGTTGGAGAACAGCCTTGACCAAAGGTGTCATGGGCTTTGAAGACACTCGAACTCAGGACACAAGGGTGAAACGTGCTAAGAGGATGGCACACTTGGCAAATCCACACCGTGATAAACTCCTGCCCAGAAACCAATGTCCCCACTGTGGAAGGATAAGTGGATCCAGAATTGGCCTCCACAGTCCCTTACGGACTGACTATTAACATCATGGAAGACCACCTAGGAGGGATCGCCAAAGAAGCCCCACTGATGGGGGTCCCGCTAAGCGGAGTCTCCTCTTCCTTCTCCCCCCCCTTACAGAATCTTTGCTCACCTGGAGGCTCCTCCACGCGCAGCCCCTCCGAAGCGGAGACCACCAGCACCCCAACCCGCAGCAGGAGCCCCCAAAAGTCCAAAGGCGCAGCGCCGGAGCCCCCCATCCTTCTCTCTCTCTTCTTCGCCCCTGAAATGGGACTTTCTCCGCTCAGCCCCGGGGAAAAGTCCTGCCCAAGCCCCGCCCACTCTACCTCCCCGCCCCGCGAGCGTCCAATCCGCCTCCGAGCCGAGGAAGCGTCATCGGTCGCCAGGCAGGGAACTCTCCGCTCTCGGTAGATCTGCAAGATCCTCTTTGCCTTTTCAGCTTCTTCTGATGTCATCGTTGTTGCGTCGCGTGTGAATCAAGATCTTCCGGGGGGTGGGTGGGTGGGCTATAAATCTTAACAGGAATCTGCCCGTTCCATCCACAACTTTACTCTGGCTGCAAAAAATAAAATTTCGGACTCCTTCCTCGAAACAGCGAGATGCGCTTTTCTTTTGTTGCGTTTTAAGCCACTAAACCTTCGTTCCTTCAAGAATCCGGAAAGAGGAAGGAAGTTTCGTGCGTGTCATCACAGGATCATAAGGGTCAGGTCCCCCCAGGGGAAAGCAGACCAGAGAGCCCCCCCTCTTCGATTTCAGGGGGTGGGGATAACTGTCTCCTGAGGGAGCGGGGCTGCTCCCACCTTCGCCCACCAGACTGCATCCCGAGGAGACTTGGCAGCCCCCCACTAAGGAGACCCCCTCCCTCAAATAAAAGTCCCTGCCAGCCCCCAGCGCCCCTTTACAAGAAACATCTCTGGCGCTCGTTTCTGAGGAGCCCAATGCACAAACACGGGGGGGGGAGACAGAGAGGAGCCCCCCCTGCCCATTCCCTGGAGAAGACCCCTCCCCTCTTGGGAATATCCAGCCCCCCTCAAAAAAAAATTAGCTGCCCTTTTCCTGCTGCTGTTTTCGCTCCGGCTGAGGCTCCCGCCTGGGGATGGTTTGCCTGGAGACAGGCTGGTCATCGCCAGGGCGCTTTTTCATTGGCCGATCTGGCAGGGACTTTTCTGATCCGCCAAAGTCACCCCCTGGCCGCCCCCGCCCCACAGCCACTTGGAGGACGAGCATCCCCAGGAAGGGGCAAGGGGGACTCGGGCTGGAAGGAATCGCCCCTTTTGGTGGTCGCCCCTCGGAGCGAGCTGCAGAGATGGAGCCCAGAGGAGGAAGAGGAAGAGGAGGAAGAGCCCTTTGCTGCCTCTGGGCGACCCTCTTCCTCGCCCCGCCAAGGGCCTGAGCCCTGAAAGGTCAGGGGGCGCAGGAGGGAGGGGGAGATGCCTGGGGAGGGGTCCCCGGAGGGGGGTTAGGGGTCCCTACAAAGAAGCCGGGGGGTTGGGGGAGAAAGATTGCGCCCCTGGGCGTTGCTTGTGGGCAAAGCTGGGGGGGTCTCTTGGGCTACAGGGAGGAGAAGCCCCCTCCCCCTGACAGGTGCAGAATCTGCACCCGGGAATACGGAGGGGTTGGCGGGAGGAAGGAAATTGGACGCCCCCCCCAAAAGAAAAGAGTGCTGGGAGGCGGGGGAAGGGAGGCTCTGATCCCTGAACTAAGCCGGTGCAGGGTGTTGTTGTTTTTAAGGGGTGGGGGGCTCGGTGCAACACACCCCCACACACTGCCTTGCTTCAAAGTTCGGGATTTGTGCCTTTAGCTTTTCCTGTTGGAAGGAGGGAACCATAATTGTTCTTTCTCCTTTATAGGCTAGGCTGCCACAGAGACCTGCCTGGTTCAGAAGCCCCCAGTGGTCACCCCAAAAGGCATCAGCCCCCGCCCCCACATCCCTAATGCCCCCCCCGGAAGACAGAGCACAAAAGGGGCCAGAAAGTCTGGCGGAACCTCAGACTAAAATCCTTAAAAACTGAAAGGAAAACCTTGTATTCTTCGTTTAACGTTGGGGCAAGGAGCTCAATAACCCTGTGAGGAGTCAGGCATTGGTCTCTCAAAGGATTACTCCAATTTTCTATCTGCCAGAGTCTCCCTCCACACAAATGCACCCCAAGATCACCTTTTGGGGCTGTTATAGCTGTGAAATGAGAGGATTATAAAATTGACATGTGTGTGTGTTTGGGGTCAGATCAAGCCCTTCCTCCTTAGAGAGCCTTCCTGGTGGTGGCCCCATTCCTAGCAATGGGGCAGGTTCTCCCTCATCCTCCTGCAGGGTCCTAAAGCCTCCCCCTCTCTCTCCCACCCCTGCAGTGGAGGACACCCTGGTGGAGCTGGACTTCTTCCAGGAGAGCTTCCCTTCGGAGAAGAAGTCCGGGGAGTTCCTGCTGGAGTTTGACAACGAGGAGATCCTGCACATGGACTGGGAGAAGAAGCAGAATGTCTGGAGGCTGCCGGACTTCCAGCGCTTCACCAGCTTCGAGGTGCAGGGCGCCCTGGCCAACATCGCCGTCATGAAGAACAACATGGAGGTGCTCATGAAGCGAAGCAACCGCACCCGTGCCCTGAACGGTAGGACATGCCAGGGGGCAGGGAAGAGAACTGGGGGGGGGCAGGCAGGGGGTGGTCTCTTGGCTTCCGACACGGAAGACCCTTCAGGCCCCCCCTGGCTGACTGAGACAGGCTAAAAGGGAATAAAAACCTGATGGGAGGGGCAGCATTGCACTTTATACAAGCTCAGAGGCATTCCCAAACCTGAACACCCGGTGCAAAAATACCCACAGCAGTTAATGTAGGGCACATGGTGTGGGAGATTTTGCAGTCAAATCTCACAATGCATATTCTTGCTAGTTAGCATGTGAAGGGGTCAACTCCACAGAGCTGTACTGGTGATAGAGGGACTCAGACCATAGAAATGTAATTGGTAGAGAGGAATTTGGGTGATGTTATTCCCCGCCCCTCACCCGGGGAGGTAGGAGAAAGTAGTATTTCCGTCTCTCTCTTCCTTTGACCAATGATGGAAGCAGACAGGCCCCCACTTGCTACAATTTCAGGCACATGCCTGAAGTTGTTTTTTGATATGAAATCAAATATTTTGTCTGTTGTTTTAATGCTGTTGGTGCTGAGGATGAATGCTTGATTGTGAGCAAATATATGTTTTAAACTTCCTTTTCAGCCTGTAGCCTGTTTCTTTGATAATATGGGGACACCAAGGGAGAGATCAGCCTAACAGCTAATTGCTATGCTTTCCATTTATAGACTGCTGAAAATGGGTTTTAATCCCATTTCTTTCTCCATCTCCTTCCTCAGTTGCTCCTTTGGCCACTGTGTACCCAGAAAATGCCGTGGAACTGGGGGACCCCAACGTCCTCATCTGCTTTGTGGACAGGTTCTCCCCCCCAGTGCTGAACGTCACCTGGCTGAAGAACAACGAGGAGGTCTCGGAGGGCGTGGAGGAGACAGACTTCTACCCCAGCGTGGACAACACTTTCCGCAAGTTCTCCTACCTCCCCTTCGTCCCTGAGCAGGGAGACATCTACGTCTGCCAAGTGGAGCACTGGGGCATCCCAGAGGGAAAGATGGAGAAGACATGGGGTAAGCACCGGGCAGGATTGGGGCTTTTCTCTGGGACTTTAATTCAGTAACCCAGATTCTTGGCTTATAAGAAACACGTTTTGAATATCAGAGTAATTTATGCAAATGAAGTACATTGGCACTTTTTGCATATTTATTCTGCTCTTCCTAGATGTAGGAGACAGTAAGGTGCTCAGCCCCCTTCAGGGGTTCCTCACTAAACGACTAAACAACAGTGTATTAAAGGCTGTGGGGTGGGTGTGCCAGGACTCCTGGGTTCTTTCTTCTGCTGAACGCACGCAAAGAAACAGAGTCCCTCCTTACGGCTGTCCTCTCTCTCTCTCTATCCCAGTTTCCAAGGCGCCCTCTCCCATCCCGAAGACAATGGAGAACGTGCTGTGTGCCCTGGGCTTGGCCTTTGGCATCCTGGGCATAATTGCTGGCACCATCCTTTTCTTCAAGGCCATGAGGATGAATGGTCGCAGGGGCCACATGTGAGTCGAACCCGTTTCCCTTCATGGGCTCAGGGACAAATGCAAGGGAAGCCAAAATACATGGGGGAGGGTGGCATTTCCACAGCAAAGGGGTGTGGTGGGCCTCATCCTGCCCAGAAGGTGCTCAGCCTCCATACTCCCAGCTCACCAGCTCCCTTCTCCTTCATTTTCAGATAATGGAGGATTCCTTTCCTGACAGCCTCTTCTTTAAACCTTCTCAGCTCAGCTCCTTTGCCAAGAGTCTCTTCTGCTATAATTCAGCTGGAAGGAATTGCTGCAAGCTTTTTTGGATAATTTAACTTTTGAGAACAATTATGATAGCTCAAGATGGACTTATATTACTTTTCTCACTTTTATGTTTCCCTCTTAAGAAAGAAATTGCTCTCAGACTGTTTAAGTATACGGTTTGCTCACATGAAATGTCTTGCCATGGTTCAATAGTTACAGCTCCCTCTATACAGGTTATGTAATTCGCTGGTGCCTTTGCTTCTGGATGTCCAGTAATCGTGGATTTTATAGAATCATAGAATCCTAGAGTTGGGAGGGACCCCAAGGGTCATCTAGCCCAACCCCCTACATTGCAGGAATCTCAGCTAAATCACCTCTGACAGAGGGGCTTGTGGTTTGGCTGAAAATCCTCCCACAAACTCCAGGATTGAGTCAGGGTAGTTTTTTGGGGGGGGGGGGGCGTCCTGCTTTGCCTCGCCTTGCATCTGCATGGCTCAAGGAGACCCCCTGCCAGCAAAGTGTCAGGCATACTAATTCCTATCTCCACCCCACTTACCAAAAACCATTCACCTCCCTCTCCAGTTTTTGGAGAGAGCCTTACTCAGTTCCGTGCATTGCACTGCAGGAAGAGACCCCTCAGGTGTTTCCTTAACCCCAAAGACAATTCATTAAACTTGTTGGGGAAGTTTAGTTGTGAAGAGACCCCAAACACCTTTCTCATCCACATAAAGCACATAAAGCAGGGTTGTATCTGTCTGCGTGGAGGAAAAGATCCTTTATTCATCCGCAAAACTTTCCCAATGGCTTCTGTGTAGCCCATATTTCAAAAGCAATGAATAAATATTTCAGTTTGTTGATTTGTTTCCAGTCCTGTTTTCTCTGCCTAGAAGTTCTGGATATATTTATTATTTCAAAATGAAAAGGTGAACTGTTGAGGAAATGGATAGCATTTCAATCAGAGTGGCTATATGGACCCCTCATGTCTTTAGGGCCAAATTCTGGGAGATAAAAGAAGACCAGGGGAGGGAGCTGGAGCAGAGGGACCCTTATCAGTCTGATAACCCAACTCTTCAGATCCTCAGCTGCCCCCCCATGTGCCCCTTCTTCCCTGTGCCCCCCCTTCCCTCCTCATGCAAGATGTGCAGCTAGGAACAGAGCCTTTCCTGGTTATGCCACTAAACACCCCTTTTATTTCTCCTGCCACCAAATATATCTATACACAATATATCTATAAATCAAAAGAATAGATGAGGGTTTTCAAGATTACTTTGGGCATATAAGTAGATGATTATAGTCTTTCTGTGTCTTCATGGTTCCATTATTACAATTATAACAGTGGGAGTGATGCTGCTGTTCCTATAATATTAATCTAACTCTGCTTACAAAGCAACACCCTCAGTCACAGCTCCCCTTTGGGCAACTCTCCATTCCCAGATACAAACATTTCCAACTCCTTCTATCATCTATGCTTACTATTGTGAAATGTTACCTTCATTACTTTAAATACATGCCTAGACAATGTTACATACAAAAAACAGAAGCTCACATACGCTGCATGCCTTTAAGATGGATTTCCTGTTACTGATGTGAAGGAAAGTGTCAATTCGGAGAGAAAGAGGTTCTGCACCTTAAAAGCGTTCCATAATAACCAAAGCAGAATCCACAATCCTTCTATTTAAACCATTTCCCTTCTTTGAGTTAATTCATGGCTTGTAGAGTTTCCACTCTTACAGCTCTTACGCCTCAGAGTCTTTAGGTGGTTTGTAAGACTTCCACCACAACTGAACCTCTATCCACCCTAGGACTTACATGGTTTCTCCCCAGTATGAATTTGTTGATGTTTTGTAAGACGTCCACTCTGACTGAAGCTCTTTCCACACTCCATACATTCAAATGGTTTCTTCCCTGTGTGAGTTTGTTGATGAATTCTTAGTGCTCCACTCTGACTGAAGCTCTTTCCACACTCCATACATTTAAATGGTTTCTCTCCTGTGTGAGTCCGTTGATGGTGTCTAAGGTGTCCACTCTGACTGAAGCTCTTTCCACACTCCATACATTTAAATGGTTTCTCCCCTGTGTGACTCCGTTGATGAATTCTAAGTGTTCCACTTTCAGTGAAGCTCTTTCCACACTCCATGCATTTAAATGGTTTCTCTCCTGTGTGAGTCCGTTGATGAATTCTAAGGTGTCCAGTCTGACTGAAGCTCTTTCCACACTCTATGCATTTAAATGGTTTCTCTCCTGTGTGAGTCCGTTGATGAATTTTAAGGTCCCCACTCTGACTGAAGCTCTTTCCACACTCAATACATTTAAATGGTTTCTCTCCTGTGTGCGTCCGTTGATGAATTCTAAGATTTCCACTGTCAGTGAAGCTCTTTCCACACTCCATACATTCAAATGGTTTCTCCCCCGTGTGCGTCCGTTGATGAATTCTTAGTGTTCCACTCTTAGTGAAGCTCTTTCCACACTCAATACATTTAAATGGTTTCTCTCCTGTGTGAGTCCGTTGATGAATTCTTAGTGTTCCACTCCGACTGAAGCTCTTTCCACACTCCATACATTCAAATGGATTCTCCCCCGTGTGTGTCCGTTTATGAATTCTTAGTTTTTCACTCCGACTGAAGCTCTTTCCACACTCCATGCATTTAAATGGTTTCTCCCCCGTGTGCGTCCGTTCATGAATTCTTAGTGTTCCACTCCGACTGAAGCTCTTTCCACACTCCATGCATTTAAATGGTTTTTCCCCTGTGTGAGTCTGTTGATGAATTCTTAGTGTTCCACTCAGACTGAAGCTCTTTCCACACTCCATGCATTTAAATGGTTTTTCCCCTGTGTGAGTCTGTTGATGAATTCTTAGTGTTCCACTCCGACTGAAGCTCTTTCCACACTCCATGCATTTAAATGGTTTTTCCCCTGTGTGAGTCTGTTGATGAATTCTTAGTGCTCCACTCTGACTGAAGCTCTTTCCACACTCCATGCATTTAAATGGTTTCTCCCCCATGTGCGTCCGTTGATGAATTCTTAGTGTTTCACTGTGACTGAAGCTCTTTCCACACTGCATGGATTTAAATGGTTTCTCCCCTGTGTGCGTCCGTTGATGAATTCTTAGTGTTCCACTCTTAGTGAAGCTCTTTCCACACTCAATACATTTAAATGGTTTCTCTCCTGTGTGAGTCCGTTGATGAATTCTAAGATTTCCAATGTCAGTGAAGCTCTTTCCACACTCCAGACATTCAAATGGTTTCTCCCCCGTGTGTGTCCGTTTATGAATTCTTAGTTTTTCACTCTTAGTGAAGCTCTTTCCACACTCAATACATTTAAATGGTTTCTCCCCCGTGTGCGTCCGTTGATGAATTCTTAGTGTTCCACTCTCAGTGAAGCTCTTTCCACACTCAATACATTTAAATGGTTTCTCTCCCGTGTGAGTCCGTTGATGGTTTCTAAGGTGTCCACTCTGAGTGAATCTCTTTCCGCACTCCATACATTCAAATGGTTTCTCCCCCATGTGAGTCTGTTGATGAATTCTAAGGTGTCCACTCTGACTGAAGCTCTTTCCACACTCAATACATTTAAATGGTTTCTCTCCTGTGTGAGTCCGTTGATGAATTCTAAGATATCCACTGTCAGTGAAGCTCTTTCCACACTCCAGACATTCAAATGGTTTCTCTCCTGTGTGAATCCGTTGATGAATTCTAAGGTGTCCACTCTGACTGAAGCTCTTCCCGCACTCAATACAGTAAAATGGTTTCTCCCCTGTGTGCGTCCGTTGATGAATTCTTAGTGTTCCACTCTCAGTGAAGCTCTTTCCACACTCAATACATTTAAATGGTTTCTCCCCTGTGTGAGTCTGTTGATGAATTCTAAGGTGTCCAGTCTGACTGAAGCTCTTTCCACACTCCATACATTTAAATGGTTTCTCCACTATGTGAGTCTGTTGATGAATTCTAAGGTTTCCACTCTGACTGAAGCTCTTCCCGCACTCCATACATTTAAATGGTTTCTCCCCTGTGTGAGTCCGTTGATGAATTCTAAGTTTTCCACTCTGACTGAAGCTCTTTCCACACTCCATGCATTCAAATGGTTTTTCCCCTGTGTGAGTTTGATTATGTAAATTAAGGCTGTCACTTCTACTGAAGCTCTTTCCACACTCCATGCATTTAAATGGTTTCTCCCCTGTGTGAGTCCGTTGATGAATTCTAAGTTTTCCACTCTCACTGAAGCTCTTTCCACACTCCATGCATTTAAAGGGTTTCTCCCCTGTGTGAGTCCGTTGATGTTTTCTTAGTGTTCCACTGTCACTGAAGCTCTTCTCACACTCCATACTTTCAGACTGCTTCTCCTCTCTCTTTCCACTGACTGTCTTCTCCATTGTCTGGTTTGGGGGGTGAAGAGGGGAGGAAATCCTATTTGTTTTCTAGGAAGAGAAGAAAGGAATATTACACACATCAGTTAGCACCTGCTCTTATTTTAACATCTTGTATATTCTCTCTTGTCCTCCATGTTCCCAGTTTTTAGGAAATACAAATGAAATAATGTCAAATAATGGTAATGCAGTTCAGAAGCATTATCTTAGAATACGGTTGAACTGTGGGGTTTACTTTTTATCAAAAGTGGTTTCTCACTGGAAAGGGAGCTGCTCTATGTCTATGAACCTGCCCACTATTCATCAGGGTCCTAATTCATCATGAAGTTCTTCATCCTCTGCACAATAATCCCCCACCCCTTGGACCACATTTTGTCCCCTTCGGCCTCTAGATCTTTATTAATCATCTGCACACTCCCTTTGGCCTCTGGAGGTGCATATTGACCATTTTGGGAGACCCATATATAAGTCCAGTGACAAGGCTTGGTGCTTGTAGTTGGCTGAAGGAGTGCTCAGGTAGGAGAATGTTTTTGGGGTTGGAACTCTATCTCTCTCAGCCTTGCATCATTGCATGGAGAGAGCTGGAGATGCAGAAGGAAAGCAGCTGGAGCCTGACTGCTGGGAATCCCAGATTAAAACGCCCACCCCAATTACTATTGGTAATAATTATATGCCGCCGAGTCTCGCACCTGCCTCCTGCCACTGGCCTATCTTAGTGGAGAATCCCAGCCCAAGCCTCTCTCACTGTTCTTCCCCCTTTGCTCCTACTGGAAACTATTTATTAAATTTGTATATTTCTCTTCATCTGAAGATCACAATATGAAAATATGTGTGACGCTGAAAAGGTGACTATTAAAGGTGAAGAATACTGATTGTGGGAAAGAAAAGAAAGAAGATTACTCTGGAGAAAGGAAGGGAAACCAGTGATGTTTCCGCCTGAGTGTAAAGAAGAAGCCAGTCTTCAAACCAGTTTCATATTCCACAGCTGTTTTTCTCAGCCATGATTGTGTATTAGAACCTTTGCCACAGATTTCTTTTTTTCTCTTTCAGGTAAATCTTTATTTACTATCTTAAATTCATACTTCTTTAAACTTAATCACAATTGTAACAAACTATTAACTACAGCATTTCTTCTTCCCCTAAATTCATTTTAACACTATCTCACATAATAAATGTAAATTAACTTAGAAATAATAATAATAATAAACCATCTATATAAGAAAATAAAAAGGATTAAGACATTGCTGACTTCCCGACATTTCCCGATGTATTTTACCTTTACAACATTGAAAGTTATCCTATTCTTACTCAATTTTTAGTATATTCTTATAACATGTCATATCCAGTTCCTTTATTTAATCGCATAATATTTATATTTATACAAGTCAATCAAATGCCACCATAGAGATTGTATCATTCTTATATTTTTGCAGATATTTCTTATACATGTCCCACTTTTGTATGAATGATTGTTTTGTATTTCCCCTTAACCTGTCTGTTAATTGAGCCAGTTCAGCAAATTCTAAGAGTTTATCTTGCCATTCCCTTACTGTAGGTATCTTTTTTCCTTTCCAATTTGCCGCATACGGCATATAAGAACATTTCTCTTCTATTTTTTGGAATGTTCTTACCTAATATTCTGAGAAGGAACACTTCTTATCTTTTTACAAACGTTACCTTAAAGATCTTTTTCATTTCGTCAGAAATGAGGTTCCAAAATTCCTTAACTTTTCGGCAGGCCCACCACATGTGGTACATGTCTCCCTTTACTTCTCCACATTTCTGACATTTATCCGATTTTTAAAAAATCTGACATTTTAGCCACATATTTCATCCACACACACCTTTAGTGTGGGCAGCAGTGCAGGAAGTCAGGGCGGGGGGAGGGAGGGACAGCGCTGCAAGTGCTGTACCCACTGTACCTTCCTAAGCAAGCAACTTTGGGGGTGAACAATTTCCTTTTAAAAGCTCTTCCCTAGGGGCCGGCAGGGGTTTCTGCGCTGCTGAGTGTGGGCACCGTGGATTCATAGTGTTAGGGTCTCAAGAACCCTTCAGATCCAGTTCCACCAACTCCCAAGTAACTGAGCCCCTGAGCCCCTAGGGCAGGCTTGTCCAAAGTCCGTTTCAGGGGCCTGATACGGCCCCTGTGGCAGTTTATTTCCTGTGGTAAAAGTCTAAATAAAGTTCCACTTTTCAACTTCTACTCTAAAAAAAGGTCCACAACTTTGGTTGGCCCTTTGACAGGCCCTCACGGCCCTTCCCTTCATCAAATCTGGCCCTCTTTGGACACCACTGCCCTAGGGGAACCTTCTATGCTGAGGTGAGGCATCTCTGGCCCTCCAGATGTGCTTGGACACAAAGTACCATCATCCCAAGGAAAGATGGCATATGGCCAGGGATGAGGGGAGCCTTATCTGGTGGGACACACTTTCCCCTTCTTCCCCCTCTTCTGAAAACCCTGAATATCTGTATTTCATTTCCTCCTCCTTCTTCCCTGATCTCCAAGATCTTCCTGATACAGTCCAACTGCACACATTCCCAAATAATCCTGCACCACTGACTTCCTGAGGCTGCTGCATTGTGTCTAGGACACTGGCAATGGGACAGCACCTTCCCCTGGATGAGAGGATAGAGTAGGCATTGGCAACCTCCGGCCCACGGAGGCCGTTTATCTGGCCCACGAGCCACATTGAAATTGCAATAATAGTAATAATAATAATAATAATAATAATAATGCTGCAGGCTTTTAAGGGGCAAACACCGGAACCCACCCATTTCCATAGCAGTCTTCCCAATCTCTTAAATCCCACAGACGTGAGATCTGATATAGTGGGAATATCTAGCCGGCATTTGAGTGATAGTGGAGAAAGAATGAGTTGGACAATAATATGAAGGATACATACTGTTGTAAGAATGTAGTAGATAAATAGTTAGTGGAATATAGAACAACGGGAATACATTCATGCTTAAAATATAATTTATGCATTATGGATTAACAGGAAGTCAAAATTGTGGTTATATATGATTATGAAATAAGGGGGAATTTTCTTTTCTTTTTTAAAATGTTTGCTCACTTAGGTTGGGGTTATATGTATTTTCTTTTTTGTTCTCATGCTGAACTATAAAAGATAACAACTTAGGTGGAGTGGTATAATAATAATTATTATTCTATTAAAAGGTATAGTCTTATAGGATATGTGATAGAGAACAACATAGTGAAAAGCAATACAGTGGTACCTCGGTTTAAGTACACAATTGGTTCCAGAAGTCTGTACTTAAGCTGAAGCGAACTTTAGAATCCTAGAGTTGGAAGAGACCACAAGGGTCATCCAGTCCAACCCCTTGCCAAGCAGGAAACACCATCAAAGCATTCCTGACACATGGCTGTCAAATCTCCGCTTAAAGACCTCCAAAGGAGGAGACTCCACCACAATGTTATAACAAATGATTAACTGTTTAATGTATTTTGTTTTATTGTGATTATTAGTTTGTTTTGTGATACAAAAAAAATTATCTTAAAAAAAAGATATACTGTACTATAGTGGGAATATTGGAATGGAATATGGGAATATTGGTGGAATGGAGAGAAGGAGTTGGGCACAGGTATCTCTGGATAGGAACCCTTTAGATGCTTCTCCCCAGAAACAAAGGCATGTGGGAGAGACTGTAGTTGCCAAGACAAAAGTCTCAAAGGGCGGAAAGAATAAAGGGGGCTTCCTCCCTTTCCTCTTTCCCCCCATGGTTGGACTCCCTATAACAGCCCCCAGCGCCCCATGCAGGATCTGACCTGGGACTTCTGGCAGGGCAAGGACTGAGCTTGAAGGGAGGAGAGGGTGGGTGGATCAGGCCTCCTGTTCAGGGATCTCTCCCTGGTCTACTCAAAGGAGATTCCTGGTCAGGAGGGAGAAGTCAAGGCAGGCAGCCCCCAAGTCTCTCTCTCTTTCTCCAAGATGGCTTCCATTCCTCCCCCCGGGATCCTTCCCTTCCTCTCTCTGCCCCCCAACTTCCTCTGCCCTCCACCCCCCCAGTCTCCCCTTTGCCCAGAGACCCCCCCCCTGGCCAGCTCTCTCTTCTTTCCAAATCTCTCCCAAGCGCCCCCACCTCTCCATCCGGAGGGGCCTCGCCAGGTGAGCAAGGAGGGGGAAGAGGAGGGAGACGGGGGGGTGCTGCCAAGTCCTCCCCCCCCCGCTCGCTATTCTCTTCCCATTTCCTTTCCTGTAATATAAAGGGCGGTGGGATCTCCTGACCCACAGAAGGAAGGGGGAGGGGGGAACTCCCCTCTTTCCTTTCACCCCCCCCCCCGCCGCAAATCCTGCCCTCCCTTCCCAGCTGCCCTGTTTGGAGATTCAGGGGGAGGAAAAGCACATCCTTCTCCCCCCCCCCACAACCCCAAATCTCCCCCGCCCCCTCCCAATCTTTTGCACCTCTTTTTCCTCCTCCTCTGCCGACCTGCTCCTCTTCCGGGAATGTGAATGGAGGCCCCTCCGCCTCCAAACCTCCCTGCCTCTCTAGGAAGCGGAGCTCACTGACCCTTGGGGAGGAATAAATGACGCCTCCCTCCCAGAAGGCACAAATTCTCCTCCTTCCAAAACAAGCTCTGTTATTCTTTTCCTGAAAAGGTCCCAGGTTCGATCCCGGGAGACGGCAGGGAAAGAGACCTCCCCCCCCCCACTTCCGAAAAAGTCCTCCCCCTTCATCTATTTTAATCCATTGCCAGGAGAGGGGGGGGGATCCGGTCATTTTCACACCCATTTCCCCACGTGGGGGAGGCAGGGCTGTGACGTAGAGTTTCCCCGTTACAACAGCCCTGCAGAGTAGACCGGAGTTGGGATGCGCCTTTGGGGCTTGGAACAGTGACTTACGACAACCCTAAATGGTGTTATCCCTTGTCTCTCTCTCTCTCTCTCAATATATATATATATATACACTAGCTGAGTTTAATGGACCCTTTTCTGTTAAATAGACCTTCATAGTCTCCCTTTAGTGTCCCCTCACCTGCCCCGTCCCAACCCTGACTCCCCTACTGTAAGTTTCAAAAATAAGACTCCCCCACCGATGTGTGTTTCTGAAAATGTCCCCACCCCCACTGTTTTGGCTGACTCAGGGTCCTACCTCCCCCCCCCCCCATGGCTAGCCTGGAGAAGAGGTTAAGGGGTGATATGATAGACATGTGTCTAATATATCAAAGGATGTCATATGGAGGAGGGAGAAAGGTTGTTTTCTGCTGCTCCAGAGAAGCGGACACGGAGCAATGGATTCAAAGTTCAAGAAAGAAGATTCCACCTAAACATTAGGAAGAACTTCCTGACAGTAAGAGCTGTTCGGCAGTGGAATTTGCTGCCAAGGAGTGTGGTGGAGTCACCTTCTTTGGAGGTCTTTAAGCAGAGGCCTGACAGGCATATGTCAGGAATGCTTTGATGGTGTTTCCTGCTTTGCAGGGGGTTGGACTGGATGGCCCTTTGTGGTCTCTTCCAACTCTATGATTCTATGATTCTATGACAGGACGGGGGGAGGGGGCACATGAACAAGGTCTCACTTGCACCTGACAGGGAGCCCGGCCGGTCCTGTGCCTTCGCTCCAATATTATGCTACCCCAGCAACACACCAGACCCCCTCCTGAAGAAAGATTGGTTTTCCCTCCTCAAACCCCGATAAGCGATCCCATGGGTTTGCAGTTGTGAATGAAGCTCGTCTTTGAAGAAAGCTCCATTCTAGCCAACCAGGAGAATGCATTGGTTCTGCAGAGCCAGCTCAAGGATTTTGGCAGGAGGAGAAGGGACTGGCTGCAGATCAAAACCTCGTTACCTAGTAAACCAATTAGAATGGGAAACATTGTATCCTAGAAGAGAAGCCGTTTGTATTCAGAAAACCTATCATGCTTTGAAATTCATTCCTTCTAGCAATCTCCCTCATTCCAACGTCATTTTGTAACATATAACTGAGTTATACCATAATATAAATATCAGTGGAAAGATAATTTAATGAAGAATAGAATGCAATAACGTTTATGAAGGATTATTTATTACAACAGTCGTCATAAAGAAGAAACGTGAAACAAACAGAAAAAATTAGATATACAGGTAGAATTGCCACATTGGTACTTTGTGATAACTAAGTGGGTTTTGCGTTGAAGTTTGGGGACTCGGTCTCTAAAAGGTTCGCCATCACTGCCCTCGGATCATGTCCAGTTGCAAAGGGGGAGGGAGGCTTTCCACCCTCAGGGCCCAGAGGGGGCTCCTGCCTTGGGGCAGCTGGTGGAGTTGGAGGAAGTTGACCCTTAGCACTCTCGCTTTGGGTCCTGCCTGGACCTCCTTCCACATTAGACTCATCCTTACATTGCTTTGAGATGCTCTGGTACGGCCCCTTCTTCCCTCTTCCCTCCTCATGCAAGACATGCAGCTTGGAACAGAGCCTTTCCTGCTTATGCCACTAAATACAGTGGTGCCTCTACTTATGAATTTAATGCGTTGCAAACGCACATTCATAAGTCGAAAAAATTGTAAGTCGAATCCCATAGGAATGCATTGGGAGAAAAAAATCGTAAGTCAAAGCAACCCTACCTAAAAAATTCGTAAGTAGAAAAAATCCTATCTAAACCGCATCCAAGATGGCGGACAGAGCTCCATTCGTAAGTAGAAACATTCGTAAGTAGAGTTACTCGTAAGTAGAGGTACCACCGTACCCCTTTTATTTCTCCTGCCACCGAATACACAATTTATATATATATAAATGGTGAAGGTGCATGTGTATTATTCCCCACTTTTCTCCCACAAACACTTACCCGATCGTCCTGAAATTTAGCCACAACCTCAAACTCACATGTGAGCAGGTCATCATGCACTTACACTGACCAGCTGACACACCTAAGACAGGTATAAACCTGGATTTGTGGTCCAAAAAATTGCGCCCTACAGTGGACACTAAATGAATAACAGACAAAGATACTCCCACAATTCCTTACTCCCTGGAGACCATGCCTCCAACAGAGAGCAAAGCGCTCGGAGACCAAGCCACTCCTCCATTATTGCAATTAAAAGTGGGAGTTATGCTGCTATTCCTATAATATTAATCTGACTCTGCTTCCAAAGCAACACCCCCAGTCTCAGCTCCACCTTGTGCAGCTCTCCATTCCCAAATACAACCATTTCCACCTCCCTCCACCAAACACCAAAACCAGCTCACTCTCAGTCCGTCCTCATTCAGAAGCAACACTCCAGACTCACACACTCCCCCTCCCTATCGAACAGTACATTCAATATTATATTATGCATACTATTGTGAAATGTTACGTTCATTACTTTAAATACATGTCTAGACAATGTTACATACAAACAACAGAAGTTCACATACGCTGCATGCCTTTAAGATGGATTTCCTGTTATTGATGTGAGAGAAAATGTCAAGTAGGAGAGAAACAGGTTCGGCACTCTGAAAAGCGTTCCATAATAACCAAAGCAGAATCCACATTCCTTCTATTAAACCATTTCCCTTCTTTGAGTTAATTCATGGCTTGTAGAGTTTCCACTCTTACAGCTCTTACCCCTCAGAGTCTTTAGGTGGTTTGTAAGACTTCCACTTGAGAGTCCCATGGACTACAAGAAGATCAAACCTATCAATTCTGAAGGAAATCAGCCCTGAGTGCTCACTGGAAGGACAGATCGTGAAGCTGAGGCTCCAATACTTTGGCCACCTCATGAGAAGAGAATAATCCTTGGAAAAGACCCTGATGTTGGGAAAGATGGAGGGCACTAGGAGAAGGGGACGACAGAGGACGAGATGGTTGGACAGTGTTCTCGAAGCTACGAACATGAGTTTGACCAAACTGCGGGAGGCAGTGGAAGACAGGAGTGCCTGGCGTGCTATGGTCCATGGGGTCACGAAGAGTCGGACACGACTAAACGACTAAACAACAACATTTCCACTTAAACTAAGCCTTTGTCCACTTCCCTGGCACTTATATGGTTTCTTCTCTGTATGGGTTTGTTGATGTTTTCTAAGGTGTCTACTCTCAATAAAGCTCTTTCCACACTCCATGCATTTAAATGGTTTCTCCCCCATGTGAGTCCATTGATGATTTCTAAGGCTTCCACTCCAACTGAAGCACTTTCCACACTCCATGCATTGAAATGGTTTCTCCCCCGTGTGAGTCCGTTGATGGTTTCTAAGTTCTCCACTCTGACTGAAGCTCTTTCCACATTCCATGCATTTAAATGGTTTCTCCCCGGTGTGAATCTGTTGATGTTTTCTAAGTTGTCCACTCTCAGTGAAGCTCTTTCCACACTCTATGCATTTAAATGGTTTCTCCCCCGTGTGAGTCCGTTGATGTCTTATTAGTGATCCACTACGAGTGAAGCTCATCCCACACTCCAAACATTCAAATGGTTTCTCCCCCGTGTGAGTCCGTTGATGAATTCTAAGATATCCACTCTGACTGAAGCTCTTCCCACACTCCATACATTCGATTCGTTTCTCCCCAGTGTGTTCCTGTTGATGTCTTCTTAGTGTTCCACTACGAGTGAAGCTCTTTCCACACTCAATACAGTAAAATGGTTTCTCCCCCATGTGAATCCGTTGATGAATTCTATGACTTTTGCTGCTACTGAAGCACTTTCCACACTCAATGCATTTAAATGGTTTCTCCCCCTTGTGACTCCGTTGATGTTTTCTAAGGTGTCCACTCTCAGTGAAGCTCTTTCCACATTCTATGCATTTAAATGGTTTCTCCCCCGTGTGAGTCCGTTTATGTCTTCTTAGTGATCCACTACGAGTGAAGCTCATCCCACACTCCATACATTCAAATGGTTTCTCCCCCGTGTGAGTCCGTTGATGAATTCTAAGATATCCACTCTGACTGAAGCTCTTCCCACACTCCATACATTCGAATCGTTTCTCCCCAGTGTGTTCCCATTGATGTCTTCTAAGGTGTCCAATAGTAGTGAAGCTCTTTCCACACTCAATACATTCAAATGGTTTCTTTCCACACTCAATACAATCAAATGCTTTCTCCCCCGTGTGAATCCGTTGATGACTTCTAAGGCTTCCACTCCTACTGAAGCACTTTCCACACTCTATGCATTTAAATGGTTTCTCCCCTGTGTGCGTCCTTTGATGGTTGCTAAGTTCTCCAGTCTGAGTGAAGCTCTTTCCACATTCCATGCATTTAAATGGTTTTTCTCCTGTGTGAGTCCGTTGATGAATTCTAAGTTTTCCACTCTCACTGAAGCTCTTTCCACACTCTATGCATTCAAACGGTTTCTCCCCCGTGTGAGTCCGTTGATGTCTTCTTAGTGATCCACTACGAGTGAAGCTCATCCCACACTCCATACATTTAAATGGTTTCTCAGCTGTGTGAGTCCGTTGATGAATTCTAAGGTCTCCACTCTGACTGAAGCCCTTCCCACACTCCATACATCCAAATGGTTTTTCCCCTGTGTGAGTTTGATGATGGATACTAAGTGCTGTACCATCAATAAAGCTCTTTCCACATTCCATGCATTTAAATGGTTTCTCCCCTGTGTGAGTCCGTTGATGTTTTCTTAGTGTTCCAATATAAGTGAAGCTCTTTCCACAATCCATACATTTATATGGTTTCTCACCTGTGTGAGTTCGATGATGTAAATTCAGCTTTCCAGTCTGACTGAAGCTCTTTCCACACTCCATACATTGAAATGGTTTCTCAACCAAAGCTTTTTCCACACTCCATGCATTTAAATGGTTTCTCCCCTGTGTGAGTCTGTTGAGTTTTCTAAGTGTTCCGCTGTCAGTGAAGATCTTTCCACACTCCATACTTCTCCTTTCTCTTTCCACACTCCATGAATATAAATGGTTTTTTCGTTATTCCAATTGAACATAGCCCACCAGAATTTTGACTGCCTTCTCCATTGTCGTCTTTCGATGGGGGTGTGTGAGAGAAAATCCTATTTGTTTTCTAGGAAAAGAACAAAGGATTATTACACACATATATTAGCACCTGCCCTTATTTTAACATCTCATACATTCTCTCCTGTCCTCCATATGTTGCCAGTTTTTAGGAAATGCAAATGAAATAATGTCAAATAATGGTAACGCATCATCAACCTTTCACAACCCTTACCGGTAATCATCGTTAATGAAGCAGCATTATCTTAGAATACGGTTGAACTGTGGGATTTACTTTTTAAATAAAGAGGTTTCTCCATGACCCTGCCCACTATTGATCAGGTTCCTAAGCTCACCATGACGTTCTTCATCTTCTGAATATTCCTCCACCCCTTGAGCCAAATTTCATCCTCTTTGACCTCCAGATGTTTATTAATCACCTGCACAGTCCCTTTGGCCTCAGGAGGTGCATATTGACCATTTTGGGAGACACATATATAAGTCTAGTGACAAAGCTTGGTGCTTGTGATCAGCTGAAGGAGTGCTCAGGTACGAGAATTTTGTTGGGTTGGACCTTCATTTGTCAGCCTTGCATTGCATGGAGAGAGCTGGAGATGCAGAAGGAAAGCAGCTTACCGTAATTCGTTCCGGAGGTCTGTTCTTAACCTGAGGTACCACTTTAGCTAATGTGGCCTCCCGCTGCCGACACCGCATGATTTCTGTTCTCATCCTGAGGTAAAGTTCTTAACCTGAGGTACTATATCCGTGTTAGCGGAGTCTGTAACCCAAAGTGTTTGTAACCCGAGGTGTTTGTAACCCCAGGTACCACTGCATTGAAAATCCTAAGACTACTGGTTCAAGTGAAGAGGATTTAGCCAAGATTAGAGTATGGAAGCTGGGGATGGTAAGGTAAATAAGGAATTCAATAATCATGTTATAAAGAGATCGCTTGGGGAAAGCATAAAGAACTATTAGAACCAAAGACCCCCAGGTGGCTGTCACAGTCAAAATTATGACAATTAAAAAAAAGGAATTCAGAAGCTGAAGAATAGTAAAGCCAGAACCATCATTTTAGATGGGCTCCATGATGAGCAGTTCTCCATGATTGACTGCAGGAGATGATGCGTCTTAAATCTTAAAAGATTTAGAGCAAATTTATGGAGACACTAATTATGCTTCTAAACAGATTGCAAACAGATTGCAAAGGCCAGAGACACACCCAGAAAAATTGTGGGCTTTAATTGTAACAAAGAAGGCCACACTGCAAGGAACTGTAAGGCTCCAAATGCAAAGAAACCCCTTATAAACAAGGTAAGGAAAAGAAGGGGAGATCTGAACCCACTTTGCTACTATAAGAAAAGAATTTGACTTGTGAAAATAAATGTAATAAGTAGATTTTAAATTCAGGAGCTGCCAGCCATTTCTCGTATAAAAGGAAATATTGTAATGACATTAACGATATTGCAGAATCTCACATTGAAATCGCAGGTGGCAATGGTGTTGAAGCTAAAGATGCATGTTCTGCGAATTTAAAATTTAATGTGAACAATGAAGCTCTGGATACTACTGTGGAGACAGTTTTGTATGTTCCACAACTCAGTTGTAACATGCTTAGTGTGTCCAGTTTGCACAGCAAAGGTTGTTCCAGATAACATTTGGGAATGGAAAATGTGATTTGACTCAGAATGGTGAGGTGCATGTTCAAGCCAATCTAATGAATGGCATATATGAGGTTGGTCTTTCAGAGAATCAGTCTGCTAAGGTGTCACGCTCAAACCAGAAAGATGGGGCGGACCTGGAGCTGTTGCATAGAAGGCTGGGACACAGGGACACCAACGCCATTCAGGATCTACAGAAAAGAGCACTTGCAAGGGGACCGCAGGTGACAAAGAGCAACACAGCACCAACAAAGTGCCTAAGCTGCGTTACTCAGAAAGCTGTCAAACCTTCATTTCCTCCTTGCACAGAGCAGAGAAGCAGCAAAGTGCTTGACATAGTCTGCAGTGACTTGACAGAGTCTACAGTGGACCTATGAATGTTCCCTCACTAGGGAAGAAGAGGTACATACTAATATTTCTTGGTGATTTATTGAAGTATCGTGTTGCATATTTCATCAAGGAAAAGAGTAAGACAGTGGACATGTTCAAGAAATACCTTGCAATGGTGAAGAACAAGTTCCATAGAGCTCCAGCTAGGCTGATGACAGACAATGGGGGTGAGCACTGCTCACGGCAGTGTATCTCTGCCGAAATATTCAAAGTGGGCGGAATTGAACTTGCACAACTTCACAAGCTCATCAAAAAATCTGGGAAAGAGAATAAATCCCAGCAGACTTTAGAGATGCCAAAATTATCAATCTCTTTTAAAAAAAGGTGACAGAACTGATTGTGGAAACTATTGAGGCGTCTCTCTATAAGCAGCAGCCGGCAAAATTATTGCAAGGATCTTAGCAAACCGCCGGGTAACCTTCCTGAATCCCAAAACGGTTTTCGGCCTTCTAGGGGGACAGTGGACACGGTTTTCACTGCTCGACAGCTTCAAGAAAAAGGCAGAGAGCAAAACCAACGCCTGTGTATGGGGCGTTTATTGACCTGACTAAGGCTTTCGACACTATAAATCGAAATGCCCTGTGGGTTGTCCTTCTGAAAATGGGCTGCCCAGATAAATTTGTAAACATCAATTGGCTCCTCCGTGATAATATAATAGCAACAATGGCAGATAACAATGGCTCTCAAAGTGAACCATTCACAGTGGGATCAGGTGTTAAACAGGGTTGTGTTATTGCCCCAACTCTATTCATTATTTTCATTGCCATGGTCCTATACTTTGTCGACGGGAAACTCCCCACCAAAGTAGAAATCATATATCAAACAGATGGAAAGCTCTTCAATCTGAGCAGGCTGAAAGCAAAAAGTAAGGTTACCATAACTTCCGTCCTAGAGCTTCAGTATGCTGATGGCAACATCTTCTGTGCGCACGCTCAGAGGATGACCTCCAAACCATCCTAAATATCTTTGCAGAACCTTATGAAAAGCTTGGCCTATCACTCAACATCCAAAAAATCAAAGTGCTGCACCAACAAGTACAAAACAACTTCTCTGCAGTACCACAAATCCAACTCAGTGGTGTAACGTTGGAAAACATTGATCACTTCTCCTACATAGGCAGTTACCTTTCCACAAGGGCCAACATTGATGCTGACAAGCTGGAACATGTCCAGAGGAAGGCAACCAAAATGGTCAAAGGCCTGGAAACGATGCCTTATGAGGAACGGCTTAAGGAGCTGGGTATGTTTAGCCTGGAGAAGAGAAGGTTAAGGGGTGATATGATAGCCATGTTCAAATATATAAAAGGATGTCCTATACCGTACCTATGGGACTGCCTCTCCTGATATGTCCCGCGGAGGACCTTAAGGCCCACAAACAACAATATTTTTTAGATCCTGAGCCATAAGGTGGCTAGATTGGCCTCTACTAGGGCCAGGGCCTTTTCAGTATTGGCCCCAACTTGGTGGAATGCTTTTTCACAGGAGACCAGGGCCCTGCGGGATTTGTCATCTTTCCGCAGGGCCTGCAAGACAGAGCTGTTCTGCCTGGCCTTTGGGTCGGACTTAGTCTGACCTCTGTGCTTTCCTCCCTCATGGCTGGATTTATGGACTACTTAAAATGAGGCTGCATTTTAAATTTTAATATTGTATTTTAATCTGTATTTTAATTAATTGCTTTTTAAGTTTTATTGTGATTTTATTGGTGTTAGCCGCCCTGAACCCAGTTTTGACTGGGGAGGGCGGGGTATAAATAAAATTTATTATTATTATTATTATTATTATTATTATTATTATTATTATATAGAAGAGGGTGGAAGGTTGTTTTCTGCTGCTCCAGAGAAGCGGACACGGAGCAATGGATTCAAGCTACAAGAAAGAAGATTCCACCAAAACATTAGAAAGAACTTCCGGACAGTAAGAGCTGTTCGGCAGTGAAATTTGCTGCCAAGGAGTGTGGTGAAGTCTCCTTCTTTGGAGGTTTTTAAGCGGAGGCTTGACAGCCATCTGTCAAGAATGCTCTGATGGTGTTTCCAGCTTAGAATCATAGAATCATAGAGTTGGAAGAGACCACAAGGGTCATCCAGTCCAACCCCCTGCCAAGCAGGAAACACCATCAAAGCATTCTTGACATATGCCAGTCACGCCTCTGCTTAAAGACCTCCAAAGAAGGAGACTCCACCACACTCCTTGGTAGCAAATTCCACTGCCGAACACTGCTTGGCAGGGGGTTGGACTGGATGGCCCTTGTGGTCCCTTCCAACTCTATTCTATGAAATCCAGCATCGCCTGAGCTCTGCGAGCGCGGCTTTCTCCCGATTGAAGTGCAGAGTGCTTGAGGACCAGGACATTTGCAAGGAAACCAAAGTGCTTGTTTACAAAGCTATTGTACTACCAACTTACTACATGCTTGTGAAACATGGACCACTTATAAACGCCATCTCCAACTCCTCAAAAGACTCCATCAATGGTGTACCCGAAAATTTTTACACATCACTTGGGAAGATAGGTGAACTAATATCAGTGTACTGGAAGAAGTAAAGATCACCGGGGGGGGGGGGTGTTCACTGGTGCTGGAAGGGGGGTGTCTCTATCTAGTCCTCTCTCGCCCCCTTTAACCCTTCCATGGACTCCCTCTCTCCGTTTCCCCAGCCAAAAGAGAATTGGGGGCCTCAGCTCAACCCCCCAGCTCTGCTTGGGGATGGGGGTCCTCGGCTTCCCCTTCCCTCCAAGGCATCCAAGGGGGTGCAGGCATGGGCGTACCCAGGATCAAAACTAGGGGGGGGCAAGGGGAGGGGCCAAGGCACGGAAGGGGAGGGGCCACAAAGTGGGCGGGAACGGCGAACTCGCGCTCCGCCGGGCTGTGCCCCTCCCTAGCAGCAGGGCTGGTAGGCGGAGGCGGAGCCCAGCCCAGCGGAGCGTTCCCGCCCGCCGCGCCGCGCTCTCTGGTTCCCCGCCGCGCTTGGCCTTGCCAGAGGGCGCAACGGGGAGCTGGAGGGAGGGCGCAGTGCGGCGGGCGGGAACGGCGAACCCGCGCTCCGCCGGGCTGTGCCCCTCCCTAGCAGCAGGGCTGGTAGGCGGAGGCGGAGCCCAGCCCAGCGGAGCGTTCCCGCCCGCCGCGCTCTCTGGTTCCCCGCCGCGCTTGGCCTTGCCTGAGGGCGCGCCGGGGAGCTGGAGGGAGGGTGCGGCGCGGTGCGGCGGGAATGGCGAACTCGCGCTCCGCCGGGCTGTGCTCCGCCTCTGCCCACCAGCCCTGCTTCTAGAGTAGGGCAGCTGCCCTAACTTGCCGCATGGTGGGTACGCCCATGGGTGCAGGAAAGCTGAGCATCTCTCGGCCCCCCAGGAAAGAGAAAGGGGAGTTTGGCGATGCTGCTGACAAGGAGATCTTGCCAGGCAAACCCTGCAGGTGTTGGGTCCCCACTTCCCGCCTGGATCGCATGGATCCTGGCCCCTGTCGATGGGCACCAGGGAGGCCGCTTTCTTTAGGGGAGGGGGTCTCTTTGTCCTCCCCTCCCCCCTTATCCACCCCCCCCTCTTTTCCCTCTTTACCTCTTGGTCCTCTCTGCTCCTCCGCCTCCCTGGCTCCAGATTATTCCGCTTTGCTTATGCGCAATAGAAAGGGCTGGCAGGGGGGGTGGTGGTTCTTCACTGGCGCCCCTTCTTCCCTATTCCGAAACTTCCCTTCTGCCCCCCCGCTTCGGCCTGGAAACTTCCGGCACATTTACCGTAGCAGCGACACTTCTGGTTCCTTTTGGGATGCGCTTGCCCGTAGAGCTACGAAAGTAGAGCAGCCTCTCCTTGTGTTGGGATGGGAAGAGGACGGGACGGCGCTGTCTTTGGCCTCCTGCTCTTGGGGCTCCGTGGGGACATGGGATGGGGGGGTGAAAAGCAAGGAAGGCCCCCCTAACTTCCTTCGTAGGATCAGGAGAGTTGGGGAGGGGCTGATCCAGGGGGTGCAGGGCAGCTGAGCATCTCTCGCCCCCCCCCCGGAAAGAGAAAGGGGAGTTTGCAAACCCTGCAGGTGTTGGGTCCCCACTTCCCACCTGGATCGCATGGATCCAGACCCCTGTCGATGGGCACCAGGGAGGGCGCTTTCTTGGGGGGGGTCTCTTTGTCCTTCCCTCCCCCTCTTATCCACCCCCCCTCTATTTTTCCTCTCTCCGTCTTTACCTCTTGGTCCTCTCTGGTCCTCCGCCTCCCTGGCTCCGGATTATTCCGCTTTCCTTGTGTGCTCCTTCCTATTCCGAATCTACATTTTGGCGGCACATTTAGCAGCGACACTTCCGGTTCCTTTTGGGATGCGCTTGTCCTAGAGCTACATCTTCAGAGCAGCCCCTCCCTGTGTCCGGATGGGAATCGGACGGGACAGCGCTGCCTTTGGCCTCCTGCTCTTGGGGCTCCGTCTTCCCCCCCCCCAAGATGCCTCTCCTCCCCACAGCAGAGGGTCGAGATGGCTGCGGGAGGGGCATCATATCTGGGGGTGATCTGGGTTTGGGGGCAGAGAAGGACGTGCATTTCCTCCCCCCTCAATCTACTGAACAGGGCGGTTGGGAGGGGAGAGGTTTGGGGGGGGGTGAAAAGCAAGGAACCCCCCACTTCCTCCTTAGGATCAGGAGAGTGGGGGAGGGGCTGATCCAGGAAAGCCAAGGGGGGATCACTCCCCCCTGAGACAGAAGGGGCGCTTCCTTTCCTCTCCCCCCTCGCCCTTCTCTCCCTCCGGAGTCGAGCAGAGAGAGGGGTCTCTATCCAGGAAAAAGAGGGGAGGGGGCGAGGCTGTGCCATCAGGGAGGGGTCTCCTTCTGCCTGCCAAGCCCTGAATGGGAGGGGCTGATCCAGGGAAGCCAAGGGGGGAGGGGTCCCTCCATTGCAAGGTCTTTTGTGAAGCCCAGAGTGGGACCCAGCCTCTGGGGGTGGGAAGAGACATGGGGCTGCCTGAGACAGAAGGGGCGCTTCCTTTCCTCCCCCCCCCTCACCCTTCTCACCCCTCGCAGGGGTGTTGCAAAGGGGACCCCGTCAGCCCTTGGGGAAATGGGGCTGCTCATAGGAGCCAAATCCTAGGGGCAGAGGGATCTGTTTCCCCCCCCCTATAAAATATTAGAGGGGCTCTCCCCCAAAGGTAAAGGGGATTTGTGTGCACGCTTGTCGTGCTACGTGATGGATTAGGTGGGGTGGGGCCTACCTGCCCCCCCCAATATTTTATTCACATTGCCCCCTGTGACGAATTTGAAGCTGTTCTGCTATATTTTTCTTTCGCAACCGACCTATCGAAGGGTTAACCCAGACTCCTGGTTAACTGACAGCAGCATTCCATGGGAGGCGTGGCCTGCCTGGGGTTTAAATGGAAAGGGGAACCGTTATGTCAGTTGGAGAGGGATTTGGTGTGGGAGTTGGGAGGTTGTGAGAAGGGTAGATTAGAGTAGATGAGGTATTTGTGAGGTTATCTGATATTTGCTTATTAGGAACAATACCAATGAAACTAAGTTTGTACTAATAAAACCCGAAAGCAACCATCAAGAAAGAATACAATGAATGTGCATAGTGGAAGTGTTCTACGAACCATCGTGATATTTTTTCCAGCAAAGGTATCCTGATACTCATTTGGTGGGAATGCTCTTTTTAAAAGACAAAACAGCCTTCAGGACTAGAAGGGTTAGTTTGTGTCTGAGAGTGCACCAGGAGGAGGGGACAAGAAGGAGGCAGGTTCTGGGTTGTGACAAAGATGCCTCAGGAAGGAGGAAAGCTTTTCAGTAGGGGGGTTTCTAGTGGAGTGAAGCCCTTGTCTGTGTACACAAGGAACTGTCTCACTTATAGCCCTGGGTTCAATAAGGTACCTGGCCACGAACGTGCTGGAAATACTACTCTCAAATTATTCTAAATCCCCAAGAGTTATAGGGGTGCTTTGTAAGACTAAAGGGAAGCGTGGGAGGTTTTTATTTTACCTCATAAACCCTTGTTAGTACTTCTTTTAATTTGAGAGGTTTCTGCTGCTCCAGAGAAGCGGACACGGAGCAATGGATTCAAGCTACAAGAAAGAAGATTCCACCTCAACATTAGGGAGAACTTCCTGACAGTAAGAGCTGTTCGGCAGTGGAATTTGCTGCCAAGGAGTGTAGTGGAGTCTCCTTCTTTGGAGGTCTTTAAGCAGAGGCTTGACAGCCATCTGTCAGGAATGCTTTGATGGTGTTTCCTGCTTGGCAGGGGGTTGGACTGGATGGCCCTTGTGGTCTCTTCCAACTCTATCCTATATAATAAAATGCAAGTGTATCTGCGTCCAGTCCCTGTGTCCCCGTGTCCGCGCTACTGCGCATGTGCCCCACGGACACAGGGATTGGACGCAGAGACTGGACACAGAGACACTTCTGAGAGGGGAGCTTGGCGCCCGCTCAGCCCGGCAGGGAGACGAGCCAGGCTGAGGTGGTGAGGCGGGCACGAGGACTGCCCCCCCAGCCGGCCGCTCCCCTTCAATCCCCTCACAGCTGGAGCGGCCGCCTCGAGCTCCGGGCTCCTTCCTCCTCCAGCAGCAGGAGCGCGACCCCTCTGGGTGGGACAATGGCGGGACCCCCTCCTCCTACCTCCCGGCAGCACCAGCCGCCCCTCGTGGCTCCTCACGGGCGCGCCTCGCCCTCACGCGGGATCGATCCCCTGCCTCTCAGAAACGCCCCTTGCTAGGAAAGCTCCCTCAGTTTCCCTCAGGAAGCTGCCCCGATTGCCCCCCGGGGTATGCTGGAGTAGCACAATGGGCGCCCAGTGCTTCCGGGCCCAGGCAAACCCCTTACCAGCGGGAGGAGCAGGCCCCAAAGGGCGGCCCCCATCCTCCTTCCTCGACTCCTTGCCGCCGCTGGATACAGGTCTTCTTCCCTCGCAACACCTTCCGGCCCTTCTCCCCTGCGCCTCTCTTTCTCTTAACTCACAAACCGACCCAAACGAAATCATGCCCCGGTTTCTCTCGCCGCCGAGCTCCTCCGCTTCTCCTTTCATTTCGCCCACCCGTCTTGAAGCAGCGAGTCCCAACAGGTCGCCCTTTTCTGGGTGGGATTTCGCTGCGGGGAGAGGCGGCCCACGCGGAGCGCCTGAGGGGAAATGTCTCCAAGGTCTCTCTTGGGCAGCCCTCGAGACCTTTGAGCACCACGGGGAAAAGAGACCCCGGGGGTTGGGGGCTGTTGGGTAGGGAAATGGGGTGAGTTTGAGCGGCCGACAGTTCTGAGCATATTCAGAATTCCTCGCGGGGTTCCTGCGCCTGCCGAGACACACGCTCTAGCACCCGTTACTTTAACGGGCTTCAAGATACTAGTGATTCTATAATTCTATAACCGGTAAAGGCGAAAGGCAGAGGCCGACCGTCACCCACCCCCACCCACCCAGAGGTGTAGCAAACTCGGGTAGTACCCGGTGCATTTTTTTTTGTAACCCCCCCCCCCACTGATTTATTTATTGTTACAGAGCATACCCCAAAGTTGTTGTCGAGCTTTTTAAAGGGAAGGTTGCAGAGTGTTTTTGAGCTTTTGGGGGGGGGCAGGGAACATCACAGTTGATCAGTTTTTTTCAGGGTGGGTTGCAGCTCAGAACCGATCCGCCCACTGGGGATGCGAGCGCGAATTACCTTTCTCTGGCAGATCAGCCTGTTTAATGCAATTCAGCCCTGGAAGAATGCTAGCCAGGCACCCTTGCTCACTTGCGGATGTTTCGCAGTTTGCTTTGCAAGAAGCAGAGCCCAGCTTGTTCAAACAGCCATGTTTACAAAGCGGTCAGTGCAAGATTAATGCCGAAACACAAACCCCACAGCAGCCATCATTGGGGGGAACTGGGATAAAATTAGGGGAAAAAACTATGCATTCTAATATTTGGAAGGAAACTGGAGTGAAGGAATCTTCCCCACTCCCCTCCCCCCCAAAAAAAAATTGACAAAAGGCTCAAGAAAGTGGAGTTTAGGTTTAGGCTGAGTGCACACCACATATTTAAAGCACCTAGAAAAAGCAGCACCCAGGAAGCTGTTGTTTGTTAAGGATGCCGGTAATTATAGCTCTTTCGGAGTAAGCTATAGTTTCCAGAATTCTTGGAGTGTGTGTGCTTTAAAGTATGATATGTATACCGCCTTAGATAGCTTTAATAGGGAATATAACAATTTTATAGAGGAATCATAGAATCCTAGAGTTGGAAGAGACCACAAGGACCATCCAGTCCAACCCCCTGCCAAGCAGGAAACACCATCAAAGCATTCCTGACAGATGGCTGTCACGCCTCCACTTAAGGTCGTTGGGGGTGTTGTGGGTATCTTTGAAAAAGTCTTCTGTTGATCTTCTGTTTCAGATCTAAAATGGCTGATCCTCTTGTTGCTTCTCCCACTTTCTGGACAATGAAATTGTCTGCAAGGCCAGTGAGGAATCTGTTCAACCTTATGCTCTTGGCTGAGTTTGACATCCAACAAATATCAGGATAGTTGAAATCCCCCATTACTACTATCTCATTTCCTTTAGAATGCTTGGTCATCTGTTCCAGGAAGGCATCATCTGTGTCCTCAGTTTGGCTTGGGGATCTATAGTAAATTCCCACAATGAGATCACTGTTATTTTTCTCTCCCTTAATTTTGACCCAGATACTCTCAACTTGGCTTTGAAGTTTTAAATTGGAAACAGTGGGGGGGGGGTTAAGAGGAGGAGGGGAGGGAAAGGAAAGGGGAAAGAGTGATGAGATATGAAGCTGGAATAATGATGTAGGGAATTGTAATTTTTTTTGTTATTTTCATTATTATTTTGTGGTTATTGTGGTTATTGGTGTTAATGTGGAAATAGAATTGTATTGATTATATAAATTGCAATAAAAATTTCAGATTCAAAAGAAGAAAATTTTAAAAATTTCAAAAAAAAATTTATTTATACCTCCCCCTCCCCAGTCAAAACTGGGCTCAGGGCGGCTGACACCGACAAAACCACAACAAAATGTAACAATTAGTTAAAATACAAGTTAAAAAAAACAATTTAAATTTTAAAATGCAGCCTCATTAATGCAAGTTGAAGGAGTTGTTCAGCTCTTTCTCTCCCCCTTGCAAGAGTCTCCAGAAGGTAAATGACACCACAGGGTGGGGTTTGGGAGAGGCGTCCTTCCTGGAGCCAAGCCTTGAGCAGGAGCATCATAGAGGCCAACAGACAAGGCCCAGCTTGCTCTGCAATCTCATACTTTATCCTGGATCTCAGGTGGTGGGATCCAAATTTGGGGGGAGTCAATTAATGCAGCAACACAAAAGGCTGAGTTTGGCAGAGGGGCAGAGCAGGAGTGCCGTCAGGGCAAGACTTGGGGGAAGAAGGCCAGGGCCCCAGTCAGCAGAAGGAGCAGGAGGCCCCTCAAGGCTGCAGGGCTGACTCTCCACATCTGGAAGCAGCTGAAGTAACACATGCTACCAGTACGGAGGGTAAGAGTCAGAATCTGCATTGCCAAGAGACCCCAAGTGGGATGAGAAGGGGCCCCTGAGCAGTGATCCTTCAGTACGGCAACTTTCCTCAAATCTGGGATAAGTCTGGTCTGATGCAAGAGAACAGGGGCCTCCACAGCAGGTGGGCTGATTCACAAAAGTCAGAAGTTGGAGACTTCCCTCTTTCTCTTCCCCCCAAATAAGAAGAAAGTCCTCCGGAGATACTGGGAGGGCAAAGCCCCCCAAGCCGACACAGAACAGACTGGCGTTTGGGATCCCAAGAAGCCGCGGCAGGGTAAGACCCACCCAGGAAGCTGAAGGTCTTGGCGGGAAGAAGTAGATATCAGGGGTATGGAGGGAAGTGTGTGGGGGGGGGAGTAGGTCTGTTGTCTGTTTTGCAGGGAGGGCTAGATAGCCCTTGGGGGGCCCTTCCAATTCAGCCGGTCTGAAGTTTGAGGAAGGGGCCGAATCTGAATATTTGGGGGTGGGGATACATCACACCCCCAATCTCCACAATTCCATGGCCACCTGGTTCGTTCTTTGGCATTTGTTGCAATCCCTGCCTTGCAGGGGGTTGGACTAGATGTCCCTTGGCGATCCCTTCTGACGCTGCGATTCTGTGATTTCCTCAAGAAGGTGGACCCATTTCCTGTTGTACATTCCCAAAACTATCTATCGTTCCCTGATAATTTGACCTCCACCCCTATGATAATGCCTTCCTCATCCTTGAATGTTTGTTTGGGATTGAATTTGGGATTAATATACAAATCCACTCCCCTTTTCTTGGTTTTGTCCAAGGTCATGAAATCTTGGCCCGTTTTATTTGAAACTATTCTGTTTCCTGCAAATTTATAATGTCCAATTTATTTTAAGCAAGGTGTGTGTGCTTTTTGGTTTCTTTTGGTTTTATTCTTAAGTCCATTTATGTTCCACAAGAGCACTTTCAGATCCATCCCAATGTCTTCTTCTTTTGTCCCTTTACTCCTCTCCCTCTCCCTCTCTTCTTCTACTTCCGCTCCTTGCGTATCCTCTAATTCTCCAAAGTCTTTGTTATCTTTTCTCTTAAAATATCACATCTTCATTGTTTCCACACATCTTTGTTTTTTACCATTATAAAAAAATGAGATCCCTTCTGGATATTCCCCATGAAATGGGACTTTTTCTTTTTTAGTGCTTCTGTCAATAATCAATACTTAGTCCTTTTTTTCAATAGTCTTAGAGGGATTTCCCTTAGAACAGTAATTTTAACCCTAACCCAAACCAATGGATTCTAGTAACAAGAAAGGAGATTCCTCCTAAAGATCAGGAAGAACTTTCTGATAGTAAGAGCTGACAGTGAAAAGGAACTCCCTCAGAAGAAGTTGGATGACCATCTGTCATGGATGCTTTAAATGAGAGTTCTGGATAGGGTTGGACTACATACTCAATCTACAATTCTATTATTCACCCTGCTGTGAGTTCTTAAATTGACTTTTTTACAAGTGAAATTTTATCCACATTCCATGCACTGATATGTTTTCAACCCTGTATGAATTATTTTGGGGGCCATGAGAGTAGCACTCTGACTGAACCTTTTCCCACATTCCAAACACTAAGAGGTATTCTATCTTGTATGAATTCTTTGATGGGAAGTCAGATACTGGCTGTGACTAAAGCTCTTTCCACATTCCAAGCACTGATAAGGTTTCTCCCCTGTATGAATTCTTTCATGAAAAGTGAGATCAGCACTCAGACAAAAGCTCTTCCCACATTCCAAGCACTGTTAGGGTTTCTCCCCTGTATGACTTCTTTGATGGGTCTTGAGATTGTGGCTGAGACTGAAGCTCTTCCCACATTCCAAGCACTGTTAGGGTTTCTCCCCTGTATGACTTCTTTGATGGGAAGTCAGATGGTGGCTGCGACTAAAGCTCTTTCCACATTCGAAGCAATGATAAGGTTTCTTCCCTGTATGAATTCTTTCATGATAAGTGAGAGATGAGCTGCAACTGAAGCTCTTTCCACATTTGAAGCACTGATAGGGTTTCTCCCCTGTATGAATTCTTTGATGGGAAGTCAGATGGTGGCTGCGACTAAAGCTCTTTCCACATTCGAAGCAATGATAAGGTTTCTTCCCTGTATGAATTCTTTCATGATAAGTGAGAGATGAGCTGCAACTGAAACTCTTTCCACATTCAAAGCATTCATAGGGTTTCTCCCCTGTATGAATTCTTTGATGAGAGGTGAGACTGTGCTTTAAACTGAAGCTCTTTCCACATTCCAAGCACCGATATGGTTTCTGACCTGTATGTGTTCTTTGATGGGAAGTGAGATCACCCCTCTGACGAAAGCTCTTTCCACATTCCAAACATTGATAGGGTTTCTCCCCTGTATGAATTCTTTGATGGGAAGTGAGAATACTCTTCTGAATGAAGCTTTTTCCGCATTCCAAGCACTGAAAGGGTTTATCCCCTGTATGTGTTATTTGATGGGAAGTGAGATGATCCTTCCGATTGAAGCTCTTTCCACAATGCAGGCACTGATACGGTTTCTCCCCTGTATGAATTCTTTGATGGGAAGTGAGTCTCTGCCTGTGACTGAAGCTCTTTCCACATTCCAAGCACTGATAGGGTTTCTCCCCTGTATGAATTCTTTGATGGGAAGAGAGCTCAGTCCCCTCACGGAAGCTCTTCCCACATTCGAAGCACTGATAGGGTTTCTCCCCTGTATGAATTCTTTGATGAGAGGTGAGACTGTGCTTTAAACTGAAGCTCTTTCCACATTCCAAGCACCGATATGGTTTCTGACCTGTATGTGTTCTTTGATGGGAAGTGA
The DNA here is from genome assembly GCF_963506605.1 of Zootoca vivipara. Classification (NCBI taxonomy): domain Eukaryota; kingdom Metazoa; phylum Chordata; class Lepidosauria; order Squamata; family Lacertidae; genus Zootoca; species Zootoca vivipara. The sequence continues at coordinate 1,110,264 of NC_083277.1, forward strand.
GATCACCCCTCTGACGAAAGCTCTTTCCACATTCCAAACATTGATAGGGTTTCTCCCCTGTATGAATTCTTTGATGGGAAGTGAGAATACTCTTCTGAATGAAGCTTTTTCCGCATTCCAAGCACTGAAAGGGTTTATCCCCTGTATGTGTTATTTGATGGGAAGTGAGATGATCCTTCCGATTGAAGCTCTTTCCACAATGCAGGCACTGATACGGTTTCTCCCCTGTATGAATTCTTTGATGGGAAGTGAGTCTCTGCCTGTGACTGAAGCTCTTTCCACATTCCAAGCACTGATAGGGTTTCTCCCCTGTATGAATCCTTTGATGGGAAGAGAGCTCAGTCCCCTCACGGAAGCTCTTCCCACATTCCAAGCACTGATAGGGTTTCTCCCCTGTATGAATTCTTTGATGGGACTTGAGATTTGAGGTTTGACTAAAGCTCTTTCCACATTCTAAGCACTGATAGGGTTTCTCCCCTGTATGAATTCTTTCATGACAATTGAGATCAGCACTCAGATAAAAGCTCTTCCCACATTCCAAGCACAGATAGGGTTTCTCCCTCCAGATCAGCGGCACAGCCATGGGCACCCGCATGGCCCCACAGTATGCCAACATCTTCATGGCAGATTTAGAACAACGTTTCCTTAACTCCTACCCACTCAAACCTCTCCTGTACCTGCGATACATTGACGATATTTTTATTATCTGGACACATGGACAACAGACCCTGGAAACCTTCCACCAGACATTCAATGACTTTCACCCCACCATCAACCTAACAATGAACCAATCTATGCAAAAAATACATTTTTTGGACACTACTATAAAAATACAGGATGGACGTATAGACACCACCTTATACAGAAAACCAACTGACCGACAAACATATCTACATGCTTCTAGCTACCATCCCAAACATACCAAACAATCCATCGTATACAGCCAGGCCTTACGTTACAACCGCATCTGTTCCAACTCTACAGACAGAGAATCTCACCTAAGAGATCTACAGCAAACCTTTTTAGAACTAAAATATCCACCTGATGAAGTTAAACAACAGATCAACAGAGCCAGACAGATACCTAGAGAGAACCTGCTGCAAGACAGACCCAAAAAAGAAAATAACAGAACACCACTAGTCATCACATACAGCTCCCAAGCTAAAACAGTACAACGCATCATCAGAGATCTACAGCCTCTCCTGGACAATGACCGCTCCCTTTCTCAAGCTCTGGGAGGAAGACCTTTCATTGCCTACAGACAGCCACCCAATCTTAAACAACTCCTCACCCACAATAATACAACCACCAGACTTAACATGGACACTGGTACCAGAGCCTGCAATAAACCCAGATGCCAACTTTGCTGCCACATACACCCAGACAACACCATTACTGGCCCCAACAACATCCAACATACCATCTCAGGACTATTTAATTGCTCATCCTCTAACATTGTGTATGCCATCAAATGCCAACAGTGCCCTTCAGCTCTCTATATTGGACAAACAGGCCAAACCCTACGCCAAAGGATAAATGGACATAAATCTGACATCAGGAACCAGAAGACAGAAAAACCAGTAGGAGAACACTTCAATCTCCCAGGACATTCTATACAAGATCTCAAAGTAGCTGTCTTACTACAAAAGAATTTCAGAAATAGACTGGAAAGAGAAGTTGCTGAATTGCAACTTATCACCAAGCTCAAAACCATGGAGGGACCTGGTTTGAACAGAGATATCGGGTTCTTATCTCATTATACATGATAAGCGATCTTCAGCCATCTCAACCCTTGCTTTTTCATGCAAAACCATTTGCAGTCCTTTGCGGTCATCAACAGCTATCAGTCAGTCAATCACCCATTTCCACCACCCTTCTGAGTGATCCCCCCTCCCCATCCCCACCCCTCCCCACCCCTTCTCTACATAAGTGCCTGGAAACTTCCATTTCACTGTATCTGAAGAAGTGTGCATGCACACGAAAGCTCATACCAAAATAAAAACTTAGTTGGTCTTTAAGGTGCTACTGAAGGAATTTTTTTATTCCCCTGTATGAATTCTTTGATGGCTCTTGAAATTTGAGCTTTGACTAAAGCTCTTTCCACATTCCAAGCACTGATAGGGTTTCTCCCCTGTATGAATTCTTTGATGGGAAGTGAGACTGTGGCTGTGACTAAAGCTCTTTCCACATTCAATGCACTGATATGGTTTCTCCCCTGTATGAATTCTTTGATGGCTAGTGAGATTCTGATGGTGATTGAAGTTCTTCCCACATTCTCTGCACTGATACAGTTTCTCTCCGCTGTTAGTTCTTGCATGTGAAGAGATTCTATCCATCTGAACAAAGCTCTTTCCTTGATGTGAGGTGGAGTCGTAGCTCTGACGGATGTTCTCTCCACACTCTGAATATTTATATGACTTCTCTGCTATGTGGATTCTGTTGTGGTCCCCCTTGTTCTTCCCTTCCAATTCATCACCATCTGCAATGAAGAGAGAAGCTAATTAGAACCTCAGGAAGAAATGGAGCTCCAGATTATTAACAAAGTTAATGAATGCTTGTGATAGAGGAAGAACTGAAGAATGTTAGATGTGAGGCCTTACTATACTTCCCACTGCTTCCCCCCCCCCAGTACCCTGTTTCTCATATTTTAAGACATACTCATAAAATAAGCCATAGCAGGATTTTTAAGCATTCAAGGAATATAAGCCATACCCCGAAAATAAGACATAGTGATAGGCGCAGCAGCAATGCCGGCCGCGTCAGGAGGAGGTAGAAAAAAATAAGACATCCCTTGAAAATAAGCCATAGTGGGGGTTTTTAAGGAAAAAATAAATATAAGACGTGTCTTATAATATGAGAAACACGGGTATTAACTGATGTATTGCTTGGCTTTCATCTGGAATGGATTTTGTTTGGCTCAATCCTGGAATTCACTCCATCCCTAAGGTCAGTCATCTCTTTAGTCAACCAAATAAGCCTGGTCATTGTTTGAAAAGGCATGACTAGACAAAAAACAATCACAGCAGAAACAGTTGATGTCCCTCCATTCAGGGTTCATGGTGGGGATGTTAGAATCCCAGATTCTGTTGGTCTCCATCCAAATAGTGGAGGTTCATCACATAGAGGTATGTATGGAATTTAAAAAATGGATATTATCATCCAACTTCCACGCCTCGTCGGCGAAACAAACAGCAACGTCTTCACGAGCACATTTCCCAAGAGCCGTTGCCTCAATCTGGTTGGACTAAATTTTAATTCATACGCAAATCACTTTTTTCACATTAAACCTGTTCCCTCCCATGTTCAGGAGAAGACCAACTCTGTAGAGGACAAATGACTATGACTCACACTTAATCTAAGCACAACGGCCACAAGAGCTCCTGACTAGGCATTCAGCTATGCGATGTTGAATGTTCTTTGCTCTCTGCTGTTTCCTTGTTTTTTTGTTTTAGTTTAAAGCAATTCATGAACTTAGAACTCATAACTGACCAGTAATGATGAATCATGTTATAGATATTCCTGCAAATTTATTCTGTTAGTTTTGAGATATACAAATGACACGAGAAGACTCGGTCTACATATTTATATCATTTAGTGATCCAATGTTCCTTGTTTTTAAAAGCAAATAAAAAGCTATTCCAAAAAGAAAAGAAAAAGGCAACACACAGTGGCGCCAACTACGTTCAAACTGCAAAGCAGGATCAGGTTACTTTAAATAGTCATGGCTTCTAGTAAGTTGTCTGACTTTGGTAGGGCATTCAGATCACGGTACTGGTTGTAGACATTTTGAGCTGCAGTGGCCAGGGAGCTGTGATGTATTCCTAGCTCAGATAGCCTGCAGATGACAAAAGGTGCTTCCCTTCTCCATCTCCATCCGCCTGCCTGCCTCCCCCCATCCCCAAACTGAGCAAGCCCCAATACCTCTCTGGCTCCATCCCTCCATGTCCCCATCTCCACTCCCCTGGAACTCACCAGATCTCTCGGAGGTCCCTGGGAGGGAACGCTTGGAGGTTGTGAGGAGGGATGCAGGAGACAACCTGACCAGGTCAACCGTCCATCTTCCCCCTTCCATCTTCGCTAGCTTTCCAGGATCCGTCTCTTTCATCCTTCCTAAGGAGTCGAGGAGCCCAAACAATTTGCAGGGTCCTGGGAGAGAGGAAGAAGCAAAGGGAGCCTCAGAGGCCCTGCAGGAATTCTCCTGCCCTAGATATTCCCCTGTCCCTGGAGAAGCACAAATGGGGCAGCCCCTTCCCAGCTACAAATCCACTGAATGGTAGCATTGTCTAGCCCACATTTTTCCAGCTTCTTTACAAGAATATCATGGGGCACCTTGTCAAAGGCCTTGCTGAAATCAAGATAGGCTATATCCACAGCATTCCCTTCATCTACCAGGCTTGTAATTATGTCAAAAATGAGATCAGATTAGTCTAATATGACCTATTTTTCAGAAACCCATGCTGACTTAGTCACAGCATTCCTTCCTAGGTGCTCACAGACCATTTGCTTAATGATCTGCTCTAGAATCTTTCCCAGTATTGATGTCAGGCTGACTGGGCGGTAACATCTTTATCAATGACTTGGATGATGGGCTTGAGGGCATCCTGATCAAGTTTGCAGATGATACCAAATTGGGAGGGGTGGCTAATACCCCAGAGGACAGGATCACACTTCAAAATGACCTTAACAGATCAGACAACTGGGCCAAAGCAAACAAGATGAATTTGAACAGGGAGAAAGTACTACACTTGGGCAAAAAAAATGAAAGGCACAAATACAGGATGGGAGACACCTGGCTTGAGAGCAGTACATGTGAAAAGGATCTAGGAGTCTTGGTAGACCACAAACTTGACATGAGTCAACAGTGTGATGCAGCAGCTCAAAAAGCCAATGCAATTCTGGGCTGCTTCAATAGGAGTATAGCATCTAGATCAAGGGAAGTAATAGTACCACTGTATTCTGCTCTTGTCAGACCTCGCCTGGAGTACTGTGTTCAGTTCTGGGCACCACAGTTCAAGAAGGATACTGACAAGCTGGAACATGTCCAGAAGAGGGCAACCAAAATGGTCAAAGGCCTGGAAACGATGCCTTATGAGGAACGGCTTAGAGAGCTGGGTATGTTTAGCCTGGAGAAGAGAAGGTTAAGGGGTGATATGATAACCATGTTCAAATATATAAAAGGATGTCATATAGAGGAGGGAGAAAGATTGTTTTCTGCTGCTCTAGAGAAGCGGACACGGAGCAATGCATTCAAACTACAAGAAAGAAGATTCCACCTAAACATTAGGAAGAACTTCCTGACAGTAAGAGCTGTTTGGCAGTGGAATTTGCTATCAAGGAGTGTGGTGGAGTCTCCTTCTTTGGAGGTCTTTAAGCGGAGGCTTGACAAGCATATGTCAAGAATGCTTTGATGATGTTTCCTGCTTGGCAGGGGGTTGGACTGGATGGCCCTTGTGGTCTCTTCCAACTCTAGGATTCTACGATTATAGGATTACAGATCCAGCCTCTTCTAAACTATATATAGATATGTTGGGGGCCCCATCCACAGTTTCCACAGCAAAATCCCTGCTTTATCTCATTTCTGTCCAGAGAGCTTTCCCTCTTCCACCCTCCCTCCCTTGCTCCATCCATGTCCCCATCTCCACTCCCCTGGGACTCACCAGATCTCTCGGAGGTCCCTGGGAGGGAACGCTCAGAGGTTGTGGGGAGGGATGCAGGAGACAACCTCACCAGGTCGACCGTCCATCTTCCCCCTTCCATCTTCGCTAACTTTGCAGGATCCGTCTCTTTCATCCTTCCTGAGGAGTCGAGGAGCCAAAACAAGCTGCAGGGTCCTGGGAGAGAGGAAGAAGCAAAGGGAGCCTCAGAGGCAGGGCCGTATTAAGCATATCCGGCGCCATGGTGCAAAGATCCCTCTGGCGCCCCCCCCCTCCCATAGTTGTCAACCTTTTTAAGGGGGGGAACCCCAAGGTTCCCTAGAGTTGTTGAATTTTTTAGGGAGCTGACACCACGATTACACATTATCTCTGCTTGGGAAAAAAAAACAGGAAACTTTTTAATTTGTGATTTTTTGACATTTTCCCCCCCATCTATCCTCAACTCCTATCTGTGCAAATATTTCTGATTGTACATATTCAAAAACAGTTGTTCCATTTTTCCATATTCCATTTAGATTTTTCTTTCCATCCTAGAGCAATAATTGCCATTCCGGCTAAAATCATGATCTTATACAGCTCTTGGTTGTTACTTTTTACATTGCTATTTCCCAGTATTCCCAAAAACAGCAAGTCCCTATTAATTTCTATGTTTATTTGGAATAATCCAGAAATTACCTTTATTATCTTTTGCCAATATTCCTTAACCAAATTGCATTATTAATGAATTTTTAAAAGAAATTTAAAAAATTTTTAAAAAGAAGATGGGCTGCAATCCTATGCACCCCTTGCACCCAACCTGTACCTAAAAATCTGCACAGACTTGCAGCAGAGAATTGCAGAGTAGGAAGGGACCCCTGAGGGTCATCTAGACAACCCCCCGGGGCAATGCAGGAATCTCAACTAGACCATCCCTGACTGATGGCCATCCAGCCTCTGTTCTAAGGCCCTTCTTTGTGTGCCTTCTCCACAAAAGGTCTGGATGGTGGCAAAACGAAAACGGACCTTTTCTGCAGCGGTTCCCCATTTTTGGGGTGCTCTCCCAAGAGGTGCTCGGCTGGCACCTTCCTTACATCTTTAGGTGCCAGGAAAAAACCGTTTCTCTATAACCGGGCCTTTGGCTGGTTAACGTGCCTTTTAAATATGTTTGTGGTTTGTCTTTGTTTTATTATGCATTTGGGGCTCTCATTTTGCATGAATCGCCCTGTAAACGTTGGGTGAAGGACAGTAGTAGGAGTAATAGCAGCAGCAGTGAACAGCACAGGGAACTACATTCAATCAGGGGTGCCAACTTGAATAAAATATATGGGGGATGGCAGGCATGGGCATAGCCAGGATTTAGGTTAGCCGGCAGAATCTCAGTTAATTAAGGATTTAATTTTCCCCCTTGGACGCCCCTGGACCCAAGGAAGCCCCGCCCTGCAGAACTGATCACAAAATTTCAGCTGCACACACCATTTGAATGGCAATGCCCATTAACTGGGGGAGGGGCCTCAAATATTTTATGGGGGGCACCATGGGGACCTCGGCCCTCAGAGTTGCCTCTTATGCAGTCAGTCATGGCTGGCTGGCAGACCTGTTGACTGTATTCCTTAATTTATAGGCACGCCTGCCAAGACCCCCAAATGTCTCCTGTTAAGGTGCCCTGGGGTTATTTATGCCAATCTGTGAGGAAGAGAAGCAGAATTTCTTGCTCTCCCTCCCCCTTTTTGGCTGGGTTTCTACGTCCTTCATCCTTCTGGTGGGCAGAAATCCAGCAGGTGGGGAGGAATTCCTTCCAATATTGTTGCTGGAATGGTTGCAGTGAGAGCTTCCACTGGGTCTTGGCAACGGATTGCATGGAAGTGATTTCTGCACCAGGTCAAGGAATTTGTAGCCCCCCACCCCCCCAATTACACCTGTATTTTGCCCAGCCAAAGGTGGCGACCCTAACCCTAAAGCACAGGAACGAAGCAGCAAAAGGTACTTTATGACCTCCGGGCAAGGACGGAGACAGCCAAGGAGCGCCCCCCTCCACCCCCAGGGAGTGGGAGGGAGAGAGGAAGGAAGGAAAGAGGGGAGAGAAAGAAGAGTAGGAAATAAGGAAGGGAATAAAGAAGAAAAGAAAAAGAAAGAGGGAGAGAAGACGGAAAGGGAGAAAGAAGGAAGGAAGTAGAGGGAAAGAAAGAATAAGAATGAGGGAGAGGAAGAAAGATGGGAAGGACGGAAGGAAGGAAGGAAGGAAGGAAGGAAGGAAGGAAGGAAGGAAGGAAGGAAGAAAGAAAGAAAAGAGGGAGCAGGAGGGAGAGAGGAAGGAAAGAGGTGAGAGAAAGAAGAGTAGGAAAAAGAAGGAATAAAGAAGGAAAGAAAAAGAAAGAGGGAGAGAAGACAGAGTTAAAGAAGGAAGGAAGGAGAGGGAAAGAAAGAATAAGAACGAGAGAGAGGAAGAAAGAAAGGGAAGGGGGGGTCGCTGCCTTGATTCAGCGCCAGAAAAGAGCGCGAAGGGACCCAGGGGCAAAAAGCATTTCCCGTGCAGCGTGAGGCAGCAGGTGTCCGTTTTAGGAGAAGTGCGTAAAGCCTCAGAGTTGCACGTTCGTGAAGCTGAGCCGCTGCTGAGCTCACGTTCATGAAGCTAAGCCGCGGCAGGAGGAGGAGGAGGTGAGGCAAGAGGAGGAGGAGGCGGCTTGTCGGGTCAGTGCCCGGCAGCGCCGTGCGGAGAGTCCCGAGCCTCTGGGACGCAGCAGTGCTCTGTAGCACTTTGAATCCTCCTCCTCCTCCACACGGCGCTGCTGGGTGCTTTGTCTGTGCTTCAGCAGCAGCAGCAGCAGTTTCCAGGCGCCGAGCCAGGGCAGGAGGAGGATTCAAAGTGCTACAGAGCACTGCTGCGTCGCAGAGGCTCGGGATTCTCCGTGCGGCGCTACCGGGCGCTGACCCGGCAAGCTGCCTCCTCCTTCTCCTGCTGTGGCTCGGGGCGCTCCACGCAGCGCTGCTCTGGCCGCCTTTCTACCCCCCCCAGCTGTTTGTCGGCGCTTTGTCGGCGCGGCACTTCAGCAGCAAGCTCCCGCTGCTGGGTCCCGCTGGCTGGGGCGCTCGGTGGGCCACATGACGAGGTCTGGCGGGCCGGATTTGGCCCCCGGGCCTTGTGTTTGACACCCGTGCACTATATCATTATAAGAGTTAACAATTCCAATTCCATATATATTTATCTAATGTCTTGGTGATATTATTATCCAAAAACATATATGTTGATTCTAAACCTACTATAATAATTAATAATTATTTATTACTTATACCCCGCCCGTCTGGCTGGGTTTTGCCGGCTGTGGCGGAATGGTGCCTGATGATGATTCCGGTTCATCATGGGTTAATCCATCACTCCCATTATAGGCAGGTGTTCCTTGGGAGGCGGAGCTAGATGGCATTCTAAATGGCAGTTGGGAGTCGGCAGTTGGGAGTAGAGTGTTAGAGAGGGATGCAGGAGCTGTATCAACAAGCCTGTGTTATATGAAAAGAAGAGGATGAACTAAGAGTTTAAACAAATGAAATCATAAAGAAATATACATGTTCTCCAGTTAAATAAAGCTTTCATCTATGTTGTGTCAAATAGGATTTTCCTCCTTATTCCAGCAACGTACCTAAACTCAAACGGGTGGTGACTGAAGAGGGGAGATAAAACTAAGCCTGAGGAGCAGGTGGAGAGTTTGCATCTCAAAGTCACGCACAGCGGAGGCAAGTGGAGGGAAAAGAGTGCCTTGCAGTGGCTAAAGGGCTGAGGAAACAGCTGCTGAGGTGAACCTGAGTTGAGAGGGAAACCTTTCTGAGGGTACAAGATTGTTCCTGTAACATTTGCTTGGAGTTTTTAAGGATACAGAGCCACGTTATTTGGAAAGCCGGAACTGTACTCTATGTACTAGCAAACCCATATAAAAACGGGGAGTTTATTTGGGAGAAAGAAGGAATAGTGGGTTGTTTGAACAATAACTGAATTCCTTCAGCACACTGTTAGTAATAGAGGAGGGAGGATCGTCACACCGGCCATGTAAAATGTGAAATCCAACACTAATTTCTATGTTTGTGCTTAAATGCAAAACTGGAAATGACAGGCTCTTCATGTTCCCCACCAACCACAAGGCTTGCATTCTGTGAGCTTGTGACAGCCTCTGTATTTTGCATTTTGCTTCAAAGAGGAAGGAGCCAATATTATCTCAGTACTCAGTCATCCCCCCACCTACAGAGGGAATTTACTGTTCTTGTTTTTTTTCTGAAGGAAAAATTGCTTCAAAAAAGAACCAATCAAATAGGCTGCAAGCATGGGCGTAGCCAGGGGGGGCAGGGTTGGGAAGCTGCCCCCCAATCAATAAAAATCAATACAAATACAAAGCAAACTGAGGATCTTCCCCCCAACAAAAGACCTGCCCCCCCAAAAAAACACACCAATCATGGCTACAACCCACTGTTGCAGGTTATCTGTACATGAGCTTCCAATCCAATAACTGGATTTGCACATTGGTCCTTTCCTAGTTGTGGCACAAAACAGTAGCAACACCTGATGCCAGATACTCAGTTTAACAATCCAGGAATTAATTCCAGAGAGACGGGCCTTGGCTGGAGCCTGGAGCAGCCAATAGTGGAGACAGGGAGGAGAGAGAGAGAGAGAGAGGAGGAACCTGTGGGTCAAAATCTCTTCGGAATACAAGATGCTCAGGGATGGGGCTGCCAGGGGACAAATTGGGCATGATAATAATAATAACAACAACTTATTATTTATACCCCGCCCATCTGGCTGGGTTTCCCCAGACACTCTGGGCGGCTTACAACAGAAAAATGAAATAAAATAATATATTAAACATTAAAAGCCTCCCTAAACAGGGCTGCCTTCAGATGTCTTCTAAAAATCTGGTAGCTGTTTTTTTCTTTGACATCTGATGGGAGGGCGTTCCACAGGGCAGGCGCCACCACCGAGAAGGCCCTCTGCCTAGTTCCCTGCAACCTGGCTTCTCACAGGGAGGGAACCGCCAGAAGGCCCTCGGTACTGGACCTCAGTGTCCGGGCAGAACGATGGGGGTGGAGACGCTCTGTGGGTTTTGTGGACCCCCAGAAGCACAGACGCTTCTCAAGGACACTGGATGGGACTCCCAGACCCTCCAAGGGTCCCCATTTTCCAGGGACAGTCCTGGATTTAAAAAAGCTGTCCCAGTTTCTGGTCTGAACCCAGAATGTCCCGCTTTTCCATAGGACGTCCCTATTTTTGTTGGAGAAATGTTGGAGGGAATGGAGTCTTGAAGTAAGAGAAAGGACTGTTAAACTGGAGATGCAGAGTCACAATTCTATTTTTGCTTGTTAAAAATTATTTATAATTTTCATTTTACAAGAAGCACAAAATGTAAATTTGAATTATTCCACTTCATATTTTGACTCCCCTCCCACCTTTCTGTGCTTTCGTACATTTATTCATTTTTTTACTGCATTTCCAAGTTAACCCTATTTATTCTTTATCCTAACTAGTTCATATAAGTTGTCTATCGCTGCACTTTTTTTTACTTTAATCCTGCTAATGTCTTAATTTGTTTTAAATAGTTTTCTAAGTATTCAATACTTCCATTCTACATTAAAAAGTATTTTCACATGTACTGCTCTCAAGCCAGGTATCACCCATCCTGTATTTGTGCCTTTCATTTTTTTTGCCCAAGTGTAGTACTTTACATTTCTCCTTGTTAAAATTCATCTTGTTGTCTTTGGCCCAGTTCTCTAATTTGTTCAGGTCATTTTGAAGTGTGATCCTGTCCTCTGGCGTATTAGCCACCCCTCCCAATTTGGTGTCATCTGCAAAATGCCCTCACGTGAGTGAGGGCAGCCATGATCCCTAGAGTGTGAGCCCAGGTATTCAGCAGCCCCTCTTTTGTATACTGAATGGTTGTATGGTGGAGGTCAAAGGCAGGGTGGGGGTAAGCCCTGATGTGCAGGTTTCTGCACCCAGACCCTCCCAACATGGGATGTATGCAGGAGTGTAATTTTAGGGGTGTTGTGGGTCTTCTGTTGGTCTTCTGTTTCAGTGTATCTGAAGAGGTGTGCATGCACACAAAAGCTTATACCTACGGCTACCTACCTGAATTTGTAAAACTGATTAAAGTGAAGCCATTTCTCTTCTTTGAGTTAATTGATGGCTTCTGGTTTCCATTCTTACAGCTCTTACCCCTCAGAGTCTTTTGATGGTTTGTAAGACTTCCACTACAACTGAACTTCTATCCCCTTCCCTAGGACTTACATGGTTTCTCCCCAGAATGAATTTGTTGATGTTTTGTAAGACTTCCACTCTGACTGAAGCTCTTTCCACACTCCATGCATTTGAATGGTTTTTCCCCTGTGTGAGTCTGTTGATGAATTCTAAGCTCTCCACTCTGACTGAAGCTCTTTCCACACTCTATGCATTTAAATGGTTTCTCTCCCGTGTGAGTCCGTTGATGTTTTCTAAGGTTTCCACTCTGGCTGAAGCTCTTTCCACACTCCATACATTTAAATGGTTTCTCTCCTGTGTGAGTCCGTTGATGGTTTCTAAGGTGTCCACTCTGGCTGAAGCTCTTTCCACACTCCATACATTCAAATGGTTTCTCTCCTGTGTGAGTCCGTTGATGCTTTCTAAGGTGTCCACTCATACTGAAGCGTGTTCCACATTCCATGCATTTAAATGGTTTCTCTCCTGTGTGAGTCTGTTGATGGTTTCTAAGGTTTCCACTCTCACTGAAGCTCTTTCCACACTCCATGCATTTAAATGGTTTCTCTCCTGTGTGACTCCATTGATGAATTCTAAGTGTTCCACTCTGACTGAAGCTCTTTCCACACAGTATACATTCAAAGGGTTTTTCCCCTGTGTGAGTTTGATTATGTAAATTCAGCTTGTCACTCCTACTGAAGCATGTTCCACATTCCATGCATTTAAATGGTTTCTCTCCTGTGTGAGTCCGTTGATGGTTTCTAAGGTTTCAGGTTTCCACTCTCACTGAAGCTCTTTCCACACTCCATGCATTTAAATGGTTTCTCCCCTGTGTGACTCCGTTGATGAATTCTAAGTGTTCCACTCCGACTGAAGCTCTTTCCACACAGTATACATTCAAAGGGTTTTTCCCCTGTGTGAGTTTGATTATGTAAATTCAGCTTGTCACTCCTACTGAAGCATGTTCCACATTCCATGCATTTAAATGGTTTCTCTCCTGTGTGAGTCCGTTGATGGTTTCTAAGGTTTCCACTCTCACTGAAGCTCTTTCCACACTCCATGCATTTAAATGGTTTCTCCCCTGTGTGAGTCCGTCGATGTCTTCTTAGTGTTCCACTCTGACTGAATCTCTTTCCGCACTCCATGCATTTAAATGGTTTCTCTCCTGTGTGAGTCCGTTGATGGTTTCTAAGGTTTCCACTCTCACTGAAGCTCTTTCCACACTCCATGCATTTAAATGGTTTCTCCCCTGTGTGAGTCCGTTGATGAATTCTAAGCTCTCCACTCTGACTGAAGCTCTTTCCACACTCTATGCATTTTAATGGTTTCTCTCCCGTGTGAGTCCGTTGATGTTTTCTAAGGTTTCCACTCTGGCTGAAGCTCTTTCCACACTCCATACATTCAAATGGTTTCTCTCCTGTGTGAGTCCGTTGATGCTTTCTAAGGTGTCCACTCATACTGAAGCATGTTCCACATTCCATGCATTTAAATGGTTTCTCTCCTGTGTGAGTCCGTTGATGGTTTCTAAGGTTTCCACTCTCACTGAAGCTCTTTCCACACTCAATGCATTTAAATGATTTCTCTCCTGTGTGACTCAGTTTATGAATTCTAAGTGTTCTACACCAAGTGAAGCTCTTTCCACACTCCATACATTTAAATGGTTTCTCTCCTGTGTGAGTCCGTTGATGGTTTCTAAGGTCTCCATTCTGACTGAAGCTCTTTCCACACTCCATGCATTTAAATGGTTTCTCTCCTGTGTGAGTCCATTGATGAATTATAAGGTTTCGACTAGTAGTGAAGCTCCTTCCACAGTCCATGCATTTAAATGGTTTCTCCCCTGTGTGAGTCCATTGATGAATTCTAAGGTTTCGACTAGTAGTGAAGCTCTTTCCACAGTCCATGCATTTAAATGGTTTCTCCCCTGTGTGAGTCCGTTGATGAATTCTAAGCTGTCCACTGCGACTGAAGCTCTTTCCACACTCCATGCATTTAAATGGTTTCTCTCCTGTGTGAGTCTGATGATGAAAATTCAGGTCTCCACCACGACTAAAGCACTTTCCACATTCCATGCATTTAAATGGTTTCTCTCCTGTGTGACTCCGTTGATGTCTTCTAAGTTTTCCACCCTCAATGAAGCACTTTCCACACTCCATGCATTTAAAGGGTTTCTCCCCCGTGTGTGTCCGTTGGTGTTTTCCTAGTGATCCACTCCAACTGAAGCTCTTTCCACACTCCATGCATTTAAATGGTTTATCCCCTGTGTGAGTCCATTGATGGATTCTAAGTGTTTCACTTACACTGAATCTCTTTCCACACTCCATACATTCAAATAGTTTTTCCCCTGTGTGAGTTTGATGATGGATTCTAAGTGTTCTACTATCAATAAAGCTCTTTCCACATTCCATGCATTTAAATGGTTTCTCCCCTGTGTGAGTCCATTGATGTCTTATTAGTTCACGACTATAATTGAAGCTCTTTCCACACTCCATACAGTTAAATGGTTTCTCCCCTGTGTGAACCCGTTCATGGATTCTAAGGCTTCCACTCTGTCTGAAGCGCTTCCCACATTCCATGCATGTAAATGGTTTATCACCTGTGTGAGTTGCTTTATGTCTTCTAAATGTTCCACTATCAGTGAAGTTCTTTCCACAGTCCTTGCATTTAAATGGTTTTTCCCCTATGTGAGTTTGATTATGTGAATTCAGGTATCCACTCCGAGTGAAGCTCTTCCCACATTCCATGCATTTAAATGGTTTTTCCCCTGTGTGAGTCCGTTGATGAATTCTAAGTGTTCCACTGTCGATGAAGCTCTTTCCGCACTCCATGCATTTAAATGGCTTCTCCCCCGTGTGAGTCCGTTGGTGTTTTCTTAGTGATCCACTGTAAGTGAAGCTCTTTCCACACTCCATACATTCAAATGGTTTTTCCCCTGTGTGAGTCCGTTGATGAATTCTAAGTGTTCTACTATCAGTAAAGCTCTTTCCACATTCCATGCATTTAAATGGTTTCTCCCCAGTGTGAGTCTGTTGATGTTTTCTAAGTGTTCCACTGACAGTGAAGCTCTTTCCACATTCCATACAGTTAAATGGTTTCTCCCCCGTGTGAGTCCGTTGATGTTTTCGAAGTGTTCCACTGTCAATAAAGCTCTTCCCACATTCCACGCATTTAAATGGTTTCTCCCCCGTGTGAGTCCGTTGATGAATTCTAAGGTGTCCACTCTGAGTGAAGCTCTTCCCACATTCCATGCATATAAATGGTTTCTCCCCTGTGTGAGTTTGTTGATGTTTTCTAAATGTTCCACTATCAGTGAAGCTCTTTCCACACTCCCTACATTGATATGGTTTTTCCCCTGTGTGGGTTCGTTGATGGTTTCTAAGGTGTCCAATCTGACTGAAACTCTTTCCACACGCCATACATTCATATGGTTTCTCCCCTGTGTGTGTGTGTTTATGTATACGAAGGCTTGAACTCCAACCAAAGCTTTTTCCACACTCCATGCATTTAAATGGTTTCTCCCCAGTGTGAGTCCGTTGATGTTTTCTAAGTGTTCCACTGTCAGTGAAGCTCTTTCCACACTCCATAATTTTAAATTGTTTATCCTCTCTCTTTCCACACTCCATGAATTTCAATGATTTCTTTCTTATTCCCATTGGACATGGCCCACCAGAATTTTGACTGCCTTCTCCATTGTCTTCTTTCGACCGTGGGGGGGGGGGGTCTAGGAAGAGAAGAAAAAAATATTACACACATCAATTAGTACCTGCTCTTATTTTAAAATCTTGTATATTCTCTCTTGTCCTCCATGTTCCCAGTTTTTAGGAAATACAAATGAAATAATGTCAAATAATGTAATGCAGTTCAGAAGCATTATCTTAGAATACGGTTGAACTGTGGGGTTTACTTTTTATAAAATGTGGTTTCTCACAGGAAAGGGAGCTGCTCTATGTCCATGATCCTGCCTACTATTCATCAGGGTCCCAAGTTCATAATGAAGTTATTCATCCTCTGCACAATAATTCTCCAGCCCTTGGGCCACATTCTGTCCCCTTTGACCTCTAGATGTTTATTGATCACCTGGACGGTCCCTTTGGCCTCAGGAGGTGCATATTGACCATTTTGGGAGACCCATATATAAGTCCAGTGACAAGGCTTGGTGCTTGCGGTCGGCTGAAGGACTGCTCAGGTAGGAAAATCTCTCAGCCTTGCATCTGGAGATGCAGAAGGAAAGCAGCTGGAGCCTGCCTGCTGGGAAGACCAGATTAAAACATCCAACCCAATTACTATTTGCTATAATTATATGCCACCTGATCTTGCACCCACCTCCTGACATTGGACTAGGCAATGTGCACTGTGTCTTTCTGAAAGGAGAAACTATTTATACAAAGATCGCTGGGAAGGTGGTTCCAGGACCTGGGATCTGGCAAAAAAAAATTCCGAAAAAACCACACCTTTCACACCTAAAATAATGATTAAACACAAAAAATGGCACCCAAATTAGATGTCACCACCAGAAGCTCTGAAGACTGCAGCAGCATCCAATAGAAAGCCAGATCGCGCGCTGTCGCCTCCAAAGCCACACCGCCACCACCACCTCAAACACCTGCCCACCATTTTAGCTACTGTCTCCTAAACCGCACGGCCTCCCGCCGCCCACCTCCTGAGGTGAAAACTTGCACTCACCACCTCAAACGGCAACCCGCCATTTACAGCCTCAGACGACTGCCCACCATTTGCGAATTTAATTCTCCGCCTCTCCGTGGCCTCCCATCGCTGGTGCCTCCCATCGCAGCCTCAAACACCTGCCCACCATTTGTTTCCTCAACCCACTGCCGCCTCCAACGACGCGCCAACGGGAGACAAAACCCAGAGGCCGACACAACCTCAAACGCCGCAATAGACCTCTTCTAAAGCAACAACCCCACCTCCCCCACGACCCACACAGTAATAATAATAATAATAATAATAAACCACCCCACACCTAGGTACCAACTCCTAAAGCAGGCCATAGTCTACTGCCGCCACCACAAAAAGGACTCCAGCAAGGGCCTGAACCTGCCTCCCCAACAGCCAACAGAGACATTAAAAAAACCACAAAACACATCCGCCCAACACACTTCCCGAGGCGGCCAAAACCCCGCGGCTCACCCCGCCCACAAAAGTCCTCAAAAAAAAAAAACCACCTCCCTAACAGTGCCCACAACAGTCCTCCAAAATAAATGAAAAACATCCCTCCCCAGCAGAACCCACTACACACAAAAAAAATATAACCCCCCCCCCAACATCACTCGGAAAAATCCTTAAAACTTTTTTTAAAAAACCACCTACCAAGCAACGCCCACAACAGTCCTGGGGGGGGGGGGAACCCCACCTCCCCAGCCTCTCCCAAATGCCATTTGCAATTTTGTGTTTTTCTAACGTGGGAATGAGAGAGAGAGAATTCTTACTCGCAATTATATCCAAAGCAAGCTGGCTTGGTGGCGTTGCATGTCACACAAGAAACGGCTTTGTATCGCTTTATTCCTATAAAACAAAAAACAGAAAAAGAGAAGGCATCAAATATGGCAGCCAGGTTGGTGACTGGGAGCAGCTGCTGGGACCATATAACGCCAGTCAAGAAAGACCAGGCATAGGCCAACTCAGCCTTCCAGATGTTTTGGGACCACAATTCCCATCATCCTTAGCGAACAGGACCAGTGGTCAAGGAAGATGGGAACTGTAGCCCCAAAACATCTGGAGGGCCGAGTTTGCCCATGCCTGTGAAAGACCTACAATGGCTCCCAGTGCATTTCTGGGCACGATTCAGAGTGTTGGTGCTGACCTTTAAAGCCCTAAATGGCCTCGGCCCAGTAGACCTGAAGGAACGTCTCCACCTCCATCACTCAGCCCAGACACTGAGGTTCACTTCCGAGGGTCTTCTGGCAGTTCCCTCAGAGTTACAGGGAACCAGGCAGAGGGCCTTCTCGGTAGTGGCACCCTCCCTGTGGAACACACGCCCCCATCAGATGTCAAAGAGAGAAGACCTCTGAAGGCAGCCCTGTTCAGGAGCAGGGCGGGGATCTCTCAGACGGGGAGGCTTCACGCTGAGAGATCTCCACTCCTGCTTGCATGCAAGTAGCGGCAGCTGAGGAGCGCCTGGCTGCCTTGAGGTGGTGGAGGGGCTGTCAGGTGCAGCTTCCGGGCTGCCTCCCCCTTCCCCAACCCCAGCAACTATTCAGCCTGGCTGCCTTCATGGGGTGCAGGGGATCTGATGCGGAGGTGGGGGCTCCCTTAAACCTCTCCCTTGAGGGGGGTGCAGCCACGAATCCCTCAACAGAGAGTGTAATGGAGCCCGCACCTGCCCAGCTCAGCAGCCCCATAACAATCTTCCCAATCCCTTAAATCCCACGGATTTAAGAGATCTGTTATAGTGGGAATAATGGAAACCTGGTGGAATGGAGAGAAGGAGTTGGGCACAGGTATCTCTGGGTAGGAACCCTTTAGATGCTTCTCCAGAGAAACACAGGCATGTGGGTGAGACTGTAGTTGCCAAGACAGAAGCCTCAAAGGGCAGAAAGAATAAAGTGGGCTTCCTCCCTTTCCTCTTTCCCCCAACGGTTAGACTCCCTATAACAGCCCCCAGCGCCCCATGCAGGAGCTGACCTGGGACTTCTGGCAGGGCAAGGACTGAGCTTCAGGGGAGGAGAGGGTGGGTGGATCAGGCCTCCTGTTCAGGGATCTCTCCCTGGTCGACTCGAAATCATGGCAGATTCCTGGGCAGGAGGGAGAAGTCGAGGCAGGCAGCCCCCAAGTCTCTCTCTCTCTCTCTCTCTCTCCCCACCTCCTGCCAATGCTGGCTTCGATCCTCCCCCAGGCATGTCTAAAGTGCGTTTTGGGGGCCTAATCTCTCTGTGTTCTAAAAATGGTCAACAACTTTGGGGTAAAATTGTAAAAAATGGTCAACAACTTTGGTGGGCCCTCATGCATCTTCACTTCATTAAATCTGGCCCCCTAGACAAGAGGGACCCACCAAGCCTTGCCCCAGAGATGCCTGCCAGGGGGAACCCAGAACACGCCGAGGGGCGCGGAATGGAGGCCTCGCTTCAAGTCCCAGCCCTGGTTGGGGGTGGGGGTCCTCGCGGGGGGGGGCAGGGGAGCTGAGCATCTCTTGACAGCTGAGCGCTGCAAAGGAGACCTTGCAATGCAAACCCTGCCGGTGCTCCCTCTGCAGAAAGGCCCCCCCCTGAACCCCCATAGGAAAAGGCAGGAAGGCTGGTTTCTTTGGGGGGGAGGGGCTTGCAATGAGAACCCTGCGAATGGAGGGTCCCCCATCTGCAGCCGGATTGCATGGATCGGGGCCTCTGAAGATAGCGCCCAGGAAGGAAGTTGTTCTTGGGGGGGGGGGTCTCTGCCCCCTTTCTCTCCCCACTCATCGCACCCTCCCTCCCAACCCGTAGCTCTACCTCTTTGTCCTCCCTTCTCTATTCCAATTTCCTTTCCCGCCGCAATATAAAGGGCTGGGGGCTCTCTGGGGGAGGAGGGGCTCTTTTATCCCTAAACCAGCCCCTCCCCCGCTCGACTGATCCACAGAAAGAAGGGGGAGGGGGGACCTCCCCTACTTTCCTTTCACCCCCCCCCCGCCCAAAAGTCTGCCTTCCCTTCCCAGCTGCCCTGTTTGCAGATTCAGAGGGAGGAAAAACGCATCCTTCTCCCCCTCCCCACAACCCCAATTCTCCCCATATATATCTTTTGCACCTTTTTTCCCTCCTCCTCTGCCGACCTGCTCCTCTTCTGGGAATGTGGATGGCGGCCCCTCCCCCTCCAACCTTGGCTCCCCCTCCAATCCTTCCTGCCTCTCTAGGAAGCGGAGCTCACTGACCCTTTGGGGGGGGAATGAGTGACTCCCCCCTCCCTCCCAGAAGACACAAATTCTCCTCCTTCCAAACAAGCTCTGAATATCCTGTTTCTTTCCTGATCATCTCCCAGGTTCGATCCCCGGAGGCGGCAGGGAAAGAGACCCCCCCACCTCCCAAAAAGTCCACCATCTCTTTTGATCCCTTCCCAGGAGGGGGGGAGGGGGGATCCAGTCAGTTTCACACCCATTTTCCCACGTGGGGGAGGCAGGGCTGTGACGTAGGGTGTCCCCGTTACAACAGCCCTGCAGAGTAGACCGGAGTTGGGACCAGCGCCTTTGGATGACCCTCAATGGTGTTCTCCCTTGTCATTATATATGTGTATATATATTCTCCCTTCTCCCCGCGGCCCCTTTCAAGAGCCATAGCATCACAGAATCTGAGAACTGGAAGGGCCTGAAGGGTCATCTAGACCAACCCCCTGCAAGGCAGGCATCTCAGCTCAAGCATCCAGGACAGATGGCCCCCCCACCTCTGCTGAAAAACCTCTCCTGGGAGCCTGTTCCCCTGCCAAGCAGCTCTTGCTGTCCGAGAGGGTTTCCAAATGCTTAGTCAGAATCTCCTTTCTGGCAACTTGAAGCCATTGGTTGGAGTCAGACCCTACAGCCTAGAATAGAGGTATATTTTTTTTGTTGCTGCTTCACCCTGTGGACTCATGTTAAGCTAGTGGTCCACCAAGACCCCTGGATCCTTTTCACATCTACTGCTAGGGAGCCAGGTGTCCCCCATCCTCTCTTTGGGCAGGCGGTCCTTTCTGCCTAAGTGCAGGGCCTGACATTTATTTGTCCCTCTTGAAATTCATTCTGTTACTCATTTTGTTATGCAAGGAGGTGCCCCAGCGGAGCATTAATAGGGCAAGTTGCACCCACATTCTCAGTCCTCATCCTCCCGAGTGGTGGATTTATGGCTGGGCAGGATCTGTCCCTCCTCAGACTGCAGAGGAGGCAGCTCACAGAATGGACTGCTCTCCAGTGCACCCCTTTTCCCAAGGGAGGAGGGTCCTGGCTGGACACCTCCTCCCCCCTGACTTGGTTTGCTTCCCCAAGTGGTGGAATCAATGTGTCCCAGAAAACAGGGTCTTCCTTGCAGGCTGAAGTGCTGCAGTCCAGATCCAGGCTAAACCCCTAGGGGTGTGGAAGAGGCAGAGTTTGGGACCTTTCCCCCACCCACCCCTTTGAGAGCACTTGTGAATGGATGGGTTCAACCGTTCCTGGAAAGAGCCCTGAGAAGTGGCCACACCAGGTCCATGTGCCCCTATGACATTCAAAGGAAGCTTCCTATTGGCTGCCTCGATGCTCAGAGGTGGATCCTGCCTCCAGGCAGCTTGTAGATTTGTAGAAAGTTGACCCTTAAGTTTGGGGAGGTGAGTCCTTCCTGGTTATGCCGCTAAACAGCCCTTTTATTCCTGATGCCCCCAGAGATAATGTTTATCTGAACATTTCCCCCTTCACATAGCCAAGGAGGAGGAGGTGTTGCAACACAATTTATAAAATACTAGCTGACCCGGCCACGCGTTGCTGTGCTTCTTTCCTGTGTCCCCCACCCCACCCTGTCCCTATCCATGACGTATCCTGCCCCTCCTCCCTCCACCCCGGCTCATCCCTGTGTTTCCGTAGGATACCCTTCCCTCTGTTGTCCCTGGGGAGTGTTGGCCCCTCCCCCCTGTATCTCCATACCTTGGTCCCCACCCTTCGAAAAGGAACTGTCAGCTTCTAGGTTCTGTTTCCCAGCATGCACTTTTGTCTGAGCCTTCTGTTGTCCCTGGGGAGTGTTGGCCTCTCCCCCATGTATCTCCATACCTTGGCCCCCCCCCCCATTGGAGAAGGAACTGTCAGTTTCTGGGTTCAATTTCCCAGCATGCACTTTTGTCTGAGCCGAGAACAGATCCCATGATGCTGGTCGTGCAGAAAAGGAGGATTTGAGAGTAAAAGGAGGATTTGAGAGTTCCTCTGTTTTTTAAGACAGATATGAATTTGGACTTTAAAGACAGACATGCTCTGGAAGAAGGGGACAAGATGACCTGCTGATTGAATCAGCCACTGAGTTCGAGGGTCTTGATCTGGAGAGGACTATCGTCGTAACCGGATTGGAAGGTGGGTGAAGGGAAGCCTTTGTTGGAAAACGCTCTGGCCTAATCTGAGCGTTCTCCCGTGAGCATAGCTCTGGAAATGGCATCCCCTTCTTCTCCAGGGCGCTCCAGTGACACAAACCAACTTGATTTATGCACACTAGCCTTCTGGCTTAACACAGCAAAAGAAAGAGGCATCGTAGTTCTAAACTCCTATACAGTTTCACAGTCTCACACCAGAAGTGAGATAAGACGAGAGATAAGACAGTCTTCCTTCCTCACGCTCCACTCAGACAGGCGTGTGACATATACCAATCATAATTTGGAATGGAATAATTGGGTTTTTAAATTGTATTATGATTTAGTAGCATCACTTTTAATTTGTATAGCGTCTTTCTATCTTACAATACTCAAGGTGGTTTACAAGCTGAAGAAACAAAGAATGTATCACCTTATAACAATCCGATACAATACAAAAATGTGATAATAAAACATAGCTTTAAAATAAGCAATCTACATCAAATAAAGTAACAGTCAACAATCATTAGAATAGTATAGAATAATAATATCAGCATATAAAAATTAAACAGAAACCCACTCTTAGCAATTACAATAAATTCGAAACTACAATCAATAAAACAATTGAATTAATGTGGCTTATATTGGCTTACTATTAATAAAAATCTAATAAAAACTATAACAAAATATAAACAATACATGAAGGTTTGGGTATTAACAAGATGCTTTTTGTGTCTTTATCGTTCCTTTATTGCAATTAAATCAATGGGAGTTAACATGCTGTTCCTATAATACCGTTTCCCTGAAAATAAGACAGACCCATAAAATAAGCCTAGCAGGATTTCTAAGCTTTTCCGCAATGTAAGCCATATCCCGAAAATAAGACATGGACCCGGCGCCTCCCAGCAACAACTCACTGCCCTCAGCCATGCCGCACCACGCGGAGCCCTTCCCGCTGGAATAAGACACCCCTGAAAATAAGCCATAGTGTGTCCTCTTGAGGAACAATAAATATAAGACCGTGTCTTATTTCCGGGAAAACACGGTACTAATCCCACCAACCCTGCTCCCAAACTGCCTCCCCAACTCCTAACACCAACATTTCCAACTCTCTCCACCAACGACCGAAAATCAGCTGACTCTCAGCCCGTCATCACTCACCCCAACACTCCAGATTCTCCCCCTCCCTATCTAACATTATATTATATCTTCTATTATACTTGTGAGACATTACCTTCATTTCTTTCAAGACCTGTCTATACAACTTTATATACGAATACCAGAACTTCACATACACTCCATGCATTTGATACTGATTTCCGATTATCTGCGTTTATTGATGTGAAGGAAAGAGGGAACTCTGAGAGAAAGATGTCAAACACTCCAGACATCTAAATGGTTTCTCCCCTTTGAGAATCTGCGGAGGTTTCGTAAGCATCCCATTCTAACTGATGCACCGCTCTGGGACTTCCAGGTTGTGGCATCGGAGTTCGGTCACCTGCCATGCACTCTCCGCAGCAGATCAGGTGCCACCGGGGGGGGGGAGGAGAGAGTGTGGTATAAGCCCTATAGCCCCCCATGTAAGCGTCTAAGTCATCATAAACCTCGTTTGGGAGTCGCTGATACCTCGCAATGAAGGCTCCACGTGTGATACCAGTGGAGGGGCGTACAGCCTGAAACCAGGTCAAACATTGACCAATGAGGGAGGGTAAACATTGAATGCAGCAACATAACAAAACCAATCCACAGGCCATTCCCAGAACCGCCAAGAGTATCTTCCTTATCCAGTTACCGTTAGGCAACCAAGACATCAGCCATTCCCAGGGATCAAAACCCACGGCAGGTTGCAGGGGCCTTTCAGCCACTATTTTTTCCATTTCCTGTATGGTATGAGTTATGTTAGGACCATTATCTTGCACATACATAGGTATGTATTTTGGAGCGTGACTTCACGAACCTCCTGTAATTCTGTAGTGATCAATTTCATGCCTTTAATTGTTGCATTAAACAAAGCCTCTGCCCAATTTGCTAAGCGATGCAAATCTCTATAATTCATTGCTACTCCTACCAAAGGAAAAATGCTGCGAGCTATCTGTGTACCAGTATATTGTGTTATAGGGACATTGACCTCACGTTTATTGCGCAAGCGGGTGCGTGGAAGGGCATCTAACTTATACACCAGTGGTATCACTACCCCCAGAGTGCAAGTCCCCGGAAAAGCAGAGGAAATCTCTTTGTATGCTTTCTTACCACACAAAAGCCACAGATTTTGTTGTAACACGCATGTGGCTCTCCAACTCTTCTTCATCCAATCAAACCATGAATGAAAATCACGGCATGTAGCCTGTTGGTAATATGTCATGTATCTGGTAACATTATTAATCGTTACCTTGGGCCTGCCGCTTTGGGTAGTGACATTGAGAAAACAAGAGCTACCATTAACATATTCATAAGTCCAATTACAATAAGGATAATGACCTAAAAATCTACTACTATTATGATTAAAACGAAAACATCGTGGAGCAGTTTCTAATAAGGATAATATAACGGGGGGCGAACTAGTATGATTATCTTTCATATTATTACTAATTTTATAAGAATCATTGATTGGAATACCATGCAATAATATACCCGAGTGACTTGACTGCGGGGGAATATGCAAACAAACCCAACAATCAGAATAATTAAGCAATTCCGCAAATCGAGAAATATCCTTCACATAGGTATTATCATTCCATATGGAATGATAAGAGTCAGGTCTGTGATTCTTCTGTAAAATGGCAGCTCGCCGAAGGCGATTATGGCCTGCAGATACTTCTTGATGGAGTGCAGCCATATTTAAGGTTGCAACACGGTGTCGCCAGGTGCAATGATGGTTCAGACCGGGTGACAGGCGCTGTCCTCCAGAAAGAGTGTAGAAAGGTCTGTCTCCTTCGTCTTTGGCACCAATGATGCTGGGCAAGGTGAGGCAACTGCAGAAGACGAACGCCAGAGCCGTACACAGCGCGCTGGTACCCGCAGGGGGTCCCCATCGATGTCCACCGCGGCCTATCCGCGTCCCCAGGTAATCAGCGGTACAGGTCCGCGCCATGCTGGATCCGGAAGTTTCCTGAAAGACACAAGGGGACGAGGCAGCTCCTCCTCTTTTCTAAAATGCAATTCTGCTGGAGTATGCTGCTTATTATGTGGGTACAAGAGATGATTCAGAGTAAAAAGCACTTGATGCACAATGTTAGGTATTTCAGCAAGAGGAGCGTTCTTTCCACTTAGTTGTTTAAAAAGCAGAGATTTAAAAGTTGAATGTGCTCGCTCAACAATTGCTTGTCCTGTAGAATTAAAAGGAATACCATGAGTTAATTTCACATTCCACAATTTACAAAAATCAGAGAATTGCTTAGAAATATACGCGGGGCCATTATCCGTTTTGATGCTGCTAGGCTTTCCCATGACCGAAAAACAGCGCAGAGTGTGCTGTATTACGTGCCTGGCTGTCTCCCCTTTTAAGGGCGTCGCCCAGATGAAGCCCGAAGACGTGTCCACCGTGAGGTGCAGTCTTGAAAAAGGGGCTAACAACGGGGTGAGGGTGACATCCATCTGCCAAATTGAGAGAGGGGCAATCCCTCTTGGATTGACAGCATCAAAAGGAATCATGGTAGGAGCTTTAGAACAAGAAGAACATTGCGAAACAATGTCTCGAGCCTGAGAAATGGGTATCTGAAAAGACTTAGCCAATACTTTTGCTGACTGATGGAAAGTAGCATGACTGAGCACAGGATCAGAAAACAATGAAAAAGCTTCATGCTTCAATGCAGCATCTGCCACAGCATTGCCGTGTGCCAAAAACCCTGGTAAGTAAGTATGAGAGCGCAAATGGGCAACAAAAAAGAGATGATTCCTTGTTTGTAGCAAGCGCTGCAAGGCAAGAAATAATTGTAACAAGTCGTCATCCAGAGCAGGCGTAATGTATGCCACTGGCAAGGATGTTAAAAGTCTGGAGACATACTGAGTATCAACAATCAAGTTAAACTGCACATCCTGAAAAAGATCAAATGCCAAGATCACCGCAGCCAATTCGGAACGCTGAGCGGATTTCTGCTCCGTGGTGAATCTTGTCTTCCACGCCCCCTCCTCCCGCCACACAACCACCCCCCTCGTCTTTGTCCCATCTGTAAAGAGGGTGAGAGCAGAGGGGATAGGGGTGGGGGAGCACAGGGAATGGAGAGAAAGGAAAGCCGTGAGTCAGTAGGTGGATTATGTAAAATCCTCCCAACAAAGTCTGCTAATGCCACTTGTGTGCAAGTGGACATGGTTAGCAAATGTTGAACCTCGTCCTGTGAGAAAGGTAAAAAAATAGCTTCCACATCCATTCCTGTCAATGCCACAGCTCGTTGTCTTCCCTTGATAACAATGTCCATGACAGCTGCTGGAGAAGTATAGACATTTCGCGGTGGTGTATGTGGCAGGTGTAGCCATTCAACTATGCAGACGCTGATTGAGATTGAGATTGAGATTGAGAGAGTTCTGCAGGCCGGTAGAGAACTGCTGTAGGCAGCAATATTGTAGGCAATATCCGCTATTGCCACGTTAGGGGTACTTAGCAGCGGGCGTAATACTTGCTTGCAATCCTCATTAGCATTGTCAAAGGCTAACTGGCGGACAATGACTTCTTGTGCCGCTACATCCTGTACTTGGCGCTTAAGGGTGTTATACAATCGGTCAATGAATGTCCCATAGGGTTCCGAAGGCCCTTGACGGACACTTCCCCAGCGCCCACCTTTTTCAGTTTTGTCATCTGGGACGGCCACTAAGGCTTCCTGGGCCGCTGCAGTAGTAGCCTCCCAGTAGGAAGGATCCAGCCCCAGATGTTGTTGGATCTGCATAAAGTTGCCTTCCCCCGTGAGTCCATTGAGCACATCGGCTGGAGTCAACATGACCGGTGCCGGGGGGGCTGCACCCGCACTGGCGGCGGCCACGGCTGCTGCGTGGGCTACTTGGGCAGCATTATTGAGGGTGGTCTGAATATTAGCTACCCTACGTTGGCATGCCCAGGTCCAACCTTGCATAAAGAGAATCATTTGATGAGGTTGAAGGACGGTGCGTGCCAAAAGTTTAATGTCCTCAGGTATTAAATTTTGTTGAAAAACGGTGCCAAAGAGGCCGAGAGTGTATGGGGAGTGCAGCCCATTGTCTCTCACTGAGGTATAAAGTTCTTTTATAAAGCGAAGGTCAAACTGCTCGTGTTGCGGGGCCCCTCCGGCCGGTCCAGCGGGGATTAGAACAGGAAATGCCGCCGGAGTGGCAGAATCAAAAGCCAATAAGGGTGCAGCCGCTCGAAGAGTTTCTTGCAGCGGCGTTGTATTGGGAAGGCTTGGCATTATTGGCTGAGGCGGAGCTGGCGGAGCGGCGGCCGGGGGTACCCCTGGGGGCTTGTAGGGGGCATATGCAGGCGGGAGCTGTGGCGGGGCCAGTGGGCCAGGTGGCGGTCCGGACGGTGGAGCTGGTGGAGGTGATAAGGCTGGATAGATGAACAAAACAGGTGGGGCTGTTGGTACAGCGGAAGATGCGGCCAATAAAATATTCTTTGGTGTTACTAGGGCCAAGCATGCTCTGATTTTTCCCCAAGCGCTCAAGGGTCGAACCCCAATGCTGGGGTGGCCGTGAAAATATTCGCCCAATTTATCCCATTTGTCCAGTTCCCAGGTCCCAGCTTCAGGGAACCATGGGCAATGCTCTGTGATGATATTAATGAGAGCAATTAAATCGTCCTCTGATACATGCTGACTGTTGGAATTCAGCAGGTGCTGTAAGTCTTTCAAAAAATGTTTCTGGGCCGTGGAGAGCGAGGTGCCCATAGTAATGCAGGGAGAGAAGGATAAGCAGTAGCGGGGGCTACTCACCGGGGATCCGAAGATGATATAGGCGCCTGAAGCCCTTGCCGGGCGGGTGAGTAGCGATGCAGGACCACGACGTACGTCCTTCCAACGATGGCGTAGAACGAAGCCTCACACGGGGCACTTGTCGGAAAAACCAGCCGACACTCGGTGCGAAGAAAATCATGAGACAGGAATCAGGAGATGCAGAGAGAGTGAGCAAGGAATGCTGAGATGTGCCTCAGCTCCAGCCTCTTTTATTGAGCATTTTTCCATGGTCAGTACACATTAACCTTTAACTTCGACATCATTCATGCTGACAAGCAGGATGTGTAAACAGACAGACTGGTGCCTGGGGTCACGTAGTAAATTGCTTGATGGTTTACTAATAAACCTTGCCTAGGACAGGGAATTCCAGCTGCATTCCTCTACACCTGCCCTCTCCACAATATCTCACCTCTGCTTTGCAGACTAGGCCGCTTTCCAGACTAGGCCAAGTGGAGGTTGGGGGGGCAAATAGAGGGCAGGGATAAGTAATGGGTCAGAACAGGGTGGGGGGAGACACAGGGATGAAAACTGCCCTCTCCACAGTGTCTCGCCTCGGCTTTGCAGACTAGGCCGCTATCCAGACTAGGCCAAGTGGAGGTAAGGGGGGGCGAATATAGGGCAGGGTTAAGTAATGGGTCAGAACAGGGTGGGGGGAGACACAGGGATGAAACCTGCCCTCTCCACAATATCTCACCTCGGCTTTGCAGACTAGGCCGCTTTTCAGACTAGGCCAAGTGGAGGTAAGAGGGGCAATAGAGGGCAGGGATACGTAATGGGTCAGAACGGGGGGGGGAGAGACGCAGGGATGAAACCTGCCCTCTCCACAGTGTCTCGCCTCGACTCAGGGGGACTCTGAGGCTCAGGGGGACCTGAAGGGGGGCTATTACCTTCCATTTCACAGACTAACGCACAGCAACGTGTGCAGGGCCAGCTAGTATACATATAAAGTAAGAGAAGCACTTCACGCCCTCCCTCCATTCAAACCATTTCTGCTTTTTCAGTTTGTTGGTAGATTGTTGGGTTTCAACTTTCCAGCTTCTCCTCCTTGGGAGTCCATTTATGTTTTGTAATAACATCAGGACTGAAATTCTATCTACACTTCATATAATTAAGTGGTTTTCCCTTTGTGACTTTGGTGGTGTTTGCTAAGGATTCCACTCTGACTGAAGCTCTTTCCACACTCTATGCATTTAAATAGTTTCTCTCCTGTGTGAGTTCGATGATGTGAATTCAGGTTTCCACGCGTACTGAAGCTCTTTCCACATCCCATGCATTTAAATGGTTTCTCCCCTGTGTGAGTTCGATGATGTAAATTCAGGTCTCCACTCTGACTGAAGCTCTTTCCACACTCCATGCATTTAAATGGTTTCTCCCCTGTGTGAGTCCGTTGATGTTTTCTATGTGTTCCACTATCAGTGAAGCTCTTTCCACAATCCATGCATTTAAATGGTTTCTCCCCTGTGTGAATCCGTTGATGATTTCTAAGGTGTCCACTCTGACTGAAGCTCTTTCCACAATCCATGCATTTAAATGGTTTCTCCCCTGTGTGAATCCGTTGATGGTTTCTAAGTGCTCCACTTTCAGTAAAGCTCTTCCCACATTCCATACATTTAAGTGGTTTGTCCTCTGTGTGAGTTTGATTATGTGAATTCAGGTTTCCAGGCGTACTGAAGCTCTTTCCACACTCCATGCATTTAAATGGTTTCTCCCCTGTGTGACTCCATTGATGGTTTCTAAGTTTTCCACTCTGACTGAAGCTCTTTCCGCACTTCATGCATTCAAATGGTTTCTCCCCTGTGTGAATCCGTTGATGCTTTCTAAGTGTTCCACTTTCAGTAAAGCGCTTCCCACACTCCATGCATTCAAATGGTTTCTCCCCTGTGTGAATCCGTTGATGGTTTCTAAGGTTTCCACTGTGACTGAAGCTCTTTCCACACTCCATGCATTTAAAGGGTTTCTCCCCTGTGTGAGTCCGTTGATGGGTTCTAAGTTTTCCACTAGCAGCGAAGCTCTTTCCACACTCTATGCATTTAAATGGTTTCTCCCCTGTGTGAATGAGTTGATGGTTTCTAAGTGCTCCACTTTCAGTAAAGCTCTTCCCACATTCCATACATTTAAGTGGTTCCTCCCCTGTGTGAGTTTGATTATGTGAATTCAGGTTTCCACGCGTACTGAAGCTCTTTCCACACTCCATGCATTTAAATGGTTTCTCCCCTGTGTGAATCCGTTGATGCTTTCTAAGTGCTCCACTTTCAGTAAAGCGCTTCCCACACTCCATGCATTCAAATGGTTTCTCCCCTGTGTAAATCCGTTGATGGTTTCTAAGGTTTCCACTCTTACTGAAGCTCTTTCCACACTCCATGCATTTAAAGGGATCCTCCCCTGTGTGAGTTTGATGATGTGAATTCAGTTCTCCACTCTCACTGCAGCTCTTTCCACACTCCATGCATTTAAATGGTTTCTCCCCCGTGTGAGTCCGTTGATGTCTTCTAAGGTTTCCAATAATAGTGAAGCTCCTTCCACATTCCATGCATTTAAATGGTTTATCTCCTGTGTGAGTCCGTTGATGAATTATAAGGTCTCCTCTCTGACTACAGCTCTTTCCACACTCCATGCATTTAAATGGTTTTTCTCCTGTGTGAGTCCGTTGATGTCTTCTAAGGTTTCCAATAATAGTGAAGCTCTTTCCACACTCCATGCATTTAAATGGTTTCTCCCCTGTGTGACTCCGTTGATGAATTCTAAGTGCTCCACTTTCAGTAAAGCTCTTTCCACACTCCATGCATTCAAATGGTTTCTCCCCTGTGTGAGTTCGATGATGTGAATTCAGGTCTCCACTCTGACTATAGCTCTTTCCACACTCCAGGCATTTAAATGGTTTCTCTCCTGTGTGAGTCCGTTGATGGTTTCTAAGCTGTCCACTCTGCCTGAAGCACTTTCCACATTCCATGCATTTAAATGGTTTAACTCCTGTGTGAGTCCGTTGATGAATTCTAAGGAGTCCACTCCTACTGAAGCTCTTTCCACACTCCATGCATTTAAATGGTTTAACTCCTGTGTGAGTCCATTGATGAATTCTAAGGATTCCACTCCAAGTGAAGCTCTTTCCACACTCCATGCATTTAAAGGGTTTCTCCCCTGTGTGAGTCCGTTGATGGTTTCTAAGCTGTCCACTCCGAGTGAAGCTCTTTCCACACTCCATGCATTTAAATGGTTTCTCCCCTGTGTGAGTCCGTTGATGAATTCTAAGGTTTCCACTCTGACTGAAGCTCTTTCCACACTCCATGCATTTAAAGGGTTTCTCCTCTATGTGAATCCGTTGATGGTTTCTAAGTGTTCCACTGTCAGTGAAGCTCTTTCCACACTCCTTGCATTTAAATGGTTTCTCCCCTGTGTGAATCCGTTGATGCTTTCTAAGTGCTCCACTTTCAGTAAAGCGCTTCCCACACTCCATGCATTCAAATGGTTTCTCCCCTGTGTAAATCCGTTGATGGTTTCTAAGGTTTCCACTAGCAGTGAAGCTCTTTCCACACTCCTTGCATTTAAATGGTTTCTCCCCTGTGTGAGTCCGTTGATGGTTTCTAAGGTTTCCACTCTGACTGAAGCTCTTTCCACACTCCATGCATTTAAAGGGTTTCTCCCCTGTGTGAGTCCGTTGATGGTTTCTAAGCTGTCCACTCTGCCTGAAGCACTTTCCACATTCCATGCATTTAAATGGTTTAACTCCTGTGTGAGTCCGTTGATGAATTCTAAGGAGTCCACTCCTACTGAAGCTCTTTCCACACTCCATGCATTTAAATGGTTTAACTCCTGTGTGAGTCCATTGATGAATTCTAAGGATTCCACTCCAAGTGAAGCTCTTTCCACACTCCATGCATTTAAAGGGTTTCTCCCCTGTGTGAGTCCGTTGATGGTTTCTAAGCTGTCCACTCCGAGTGAAGCTCTTTCCACACTCCATGCATTTAAATGGTTTCTCCCCTGTGTGAGTCCGTTGATGAATTCTAAGGTTTCCACTCTGACTGAAGCTCTTTCCACACTCCATGCATTTAAAGGGTTTCTCCTCTATGTGAATCCGTTGATGGTTTCTAAGTGTTCCACTGTCAGTGAAGCTCTTTCCACACTCCTTGCATTTAAATGGTTTCTCCCCTGTGTGAGTCCGTTGATGTTTTCTAAGGTTTCCACTCTGACTGAAGCTCTTTCCACACTCCATGCATTTAAAGGGTTTCTCCCCTGTGTGAGTCCATTGATGGTTTCTAAGTTTTCCACTAGCAGTGAAGCTCTTTCCACACTCCTTGCATTTAAATGGTTTCTCCCCTGTGTGAGTCCGTTGATGGTTTCTAAGGTTTCCACTCTGACTGAAGCTCTTTCCACACTCCATGCATTTAAAGGGTTTCTCCCCTGTGTGAGTCCGTTGATGGTTTCTAAGTTTTCCACTAGCATGGAAGCTCTTTCCACACTCCTTGCATTTAAATGGTTTCTCCCCTGTGTGACTCCGTTGATGGTTTCTAAGTTTTCCACTCTGACTGAAGCTCTTTCCACACTCCATGCATTTAAAGGGTTTCTCCCCTGTGTGAGTCCGTTGAAGTTTTCTAAGTGTTCCGCTGTCAGTGAAGCTCTTCCCAAACTCCATATTTTAAAATTGTTTCTCCTCTCTCTTTCCACACTCCATGAAGTTAAATGGTTTCTTCGTTATTCCCATTGGTCACATGGCCTCCCAGAATTCTGACTGCCTTCGTCATTGCTTTGGAGGGCGAAAGGTGGAGAAATTCCTATTTGTTTTCTAGGAAGAGAAGAAAGGATTATTACACACATGAATTTGCACCTCCTCTTATATTATTATTATTTTTTAAGAGTAGAAATGTGGTATTGAAATTTTAATATTTCATTTATAACTTGTATACTGTACATCCCCCTTCATGGATCAATGCCTTGTCATGGCGAAGGGGCTTGAATAACTCAGAGAAGCTATGAGCTATGCCATGCAGGGCCACCCAAGATGGACAGGTCATAGTGGAGAATTTTGACTAAACGTGATCCACCTGGAGAAAGAACTGGCAAGCCACTCCAGTATCCCTGCCAAGAAAACTCCATGGACAAAGACAACAGGCATATAAAAGTTATGATGCTGGAAGATGAGCCCCTCAGGTCGGAAGGCGTCCAACATGCTACTGAGGAAGAGCGGAGGACAAGTACAAATAGATTCAGAGCTGATGAAGCGGCTGGGCCAAAGCCGAAAGGACGCTCAGTTGCGGATATGCCTGGAAGCGAAAGGAAAGTCCAATGCTGTAAAGAAAAATATCGAATAGGAACCTGGAATGTAAGAACCATGGATAATGATAAGCTGG
The DNA here is from genome assembly GCF_963506605.1 of Zootoca vivipara. NCBI lineage: Eukaryota > Metazoa > Chordata > Lepidosauria > Squamata > Lacertidae > Zootoca > Zootoca vivipara. The sequence continues at coordinate 1,143,343 of NC_083277.1, forward strand.
ATGTGGTCAAAAATGAGATAGCAAGAAAAGATATTGACATACTGGGCATCAGTGAACTAAAATGGAAGGGAATGGGTGAATCCAGTTCGGATGACTATCATATCTACTACTGTGGGCAAGAATCCCGTAGAAGAAATGGAGTGGCCCTCATAGTCAACAAAAGAGTGGCAAAAGCTGTACTGGGATGCAATCTCAAAAATGACAGAATGATCTCGATACGAATCCAAGGCAGACCTTTTAACATCACAGTAATCCAAGTTCATGCACCAACTACCGGTGCTGAAGAAAGTGAAATTGACCAATTCTATGAAGAATTACAACACCTTCTAGAAATGACACCAAAGAAGGATGTTCTTCTCATTACAGGGGATTGGAATGCTAAAGTAGGGAATCAAGAGATAAAAGGAACAACTGGCAAGTTTGGCCTTGGAGTTCAAAATGAAGCAGGGCAAAGGCTAATAGAGTTCTGTCAAGAGAACAAGCTGGTCATCACAAACACTCTTTTCCAACAACACAAGAGACGACTCTACACATGGATATCACCAAATGGGCAGCATCGAAATCAGATTGATTATATTCTCTGCAGCCAAGATGGAGAAGCTCTATACAGTCAGCGAAAACAAGACCTGGAGCTGACTGTAACTCAGATCATCAGCTTCTTATAGCAAAATTCCAGCTTAAACTGAAGAAAGTAGGAAAAACCACTGGGCCAGTAAGATACAATCTAAATCAAATCCCTTATGAATACACAGTGGAAGTGAGGAACAGGTTTAAGGATTTAGATTTGGTGGACAGAGTGCCTGAAGAACTATGGATGGAGGATCGTAACATTATACAGGAGGCAGCAACGAAAACCATCCCAAGGAAAAGGAAATGCAAGAAAGCAAAATGGCTGTCCAACGAGGCCTTACAAATAGCGGAGGAGAGGAGGCAAGCAAAATGCAAGGGAGATAGGGAAAGATACAGGAAACTGAATGCAGATTTCCAAAAAACAGCAAGGAGAGACAAGAGGGTCTTCTTAAATGAGCAATGCAAAGAAATAGAGGAAAACAATAGAATGGGGAAAACCAGAGATCTGTTCAAGAAAATTGGAGATATGAAAGGAACATTTCGTACAAAGATTACCATAATAAAGGACAAAAGTGGTAAGGACCTAAAAGAAGCAGAAGACATCAAGAAGAGGTGGCAAGAATACACAGAGGAATTATACCAGAAATATATGGAGGTCTCGTACACCCCAGGTAGTGTGGTTGCTGACCTTGAGCCAGACATCTTGGAGAGTGAAGTCAAATGGGCCTTAGAAAGCACTGCTAATAACAAGGCCAGTGGAAGTGATGATATTCCAGCTGAACTATTTAAAATTTTACAAGATGATGCTGTTAAGGTGCTACACCCAATATGCCAGCAAGTTTGGAAAACTCAGCAATGGCCAGAGGATTGGAGAAGATCAGTCTACATCCCATTCCCAAAGAAGGGCAGTGCCAAAGATTGCTCCAACTACCGCACAATTGCGGTTATTTCACACGCTAGCAAGGTTATGCTTAAAATTATACAAGGCAGGCTTAGGCAGTATGTGGACCGAGAACTGGAAGCTGGATTTCGAAGGGGCAGAGGAACCAGAGACCAAATAGCAAACATGTGCTGGATTATGGAGAAAGCTAGAGAGATTGTGGAGAAAGCTAGAGAGTTCCAGAAAAACGTCTACTTCTGCTTCATTGACTATGCAAAAGTCTTTGACTGTGTCGACCACAGCAAACTATGGCAAGTTCTTAAAGAAATGGGAGTGCCTGATCACCTCATCTGTCTCCTGAGAAATCTCTATGTGGGACAAGAAGCTACAGTTAGAACTGGATATGGAACAACTGATTGGTTCAAAATTGGGAAAGGAGTACGACAAGGTTGTATATTGTCTCCCTGCTTATTTAACTTGTATGCAGAATTCATCATGCGAAAGACTGGACTAGATGAATCCTAAACCGGAATTAAGATTGCCGGAAAAAATATCAACAACCTCAGATATGCAGATGACACAACCTTGATGGCAGAAAGATGGAGGGCACTAGGAGAAGGGGACGACAGAGGACGAGATGGTTGGACAGTATTCTTGAAGCTATGAACATGAGTTTGACCAAACTGCGGGAGACAGTGGAAGACAGGAGTGCCTGGCGTGCCATGGTCCATGGCAGTGGTTCCCAACAGGTGGTCCAGGGATCCCCAGGGGTCCGCGAGCTATGCCAGAGGGGTCCGCAAGATGCTATTAGAAAAAAAAATATATTAAATATATTTTGTATGATAACAGATTTTTTTGTTTTGGCCGCTTCCTGCATGAGCAGAGTCTAGCGCAAAACTAGAATTTTTTTTTTTGCAATAATTTTTATTACATTTTCCATTTCTATGTTCATTACATTATATTCATTATATCTATCATGGCTTTAAATTCTTAAATTTCCAGTCAAATAGAAAGAAAAGAAAAGGATAAAAGAAAAGACAGGGAGGGAGAAACATGAAGCTAGAAACAAAAACCAAAAATATTATTAAGTCCAATTTCTATTCAACTTTGTATGTTGGACTTCCATTCTTCTTTCTTCTGTCTTCATTCTGTCATCTTTCCCTTTTTCGCTAATATTTTCACAGTTCGTTTTAATTTTCTTCTCTCTTTCACAAATTATAAACATAACATTGAATATACATACAGTATATAACTGACTTTTAATCAATCATGTATTTACTATACCAAATTAATGAATTGTGTCCTATGTTATGTTTTAATATTCATACCCTGTTATCTTATTGTAATAAAGTATTTTATAACATCTAGTTATGAGATTGAATTCAATTTGCTAGTATTAATACGTTCAACACATCTTACTGATATATTTTTACATATTTCTTTTCATAGTGTTTCTTCGCCCTACTGTCAAGTTTTTGCTGTTGATTTTGTTTTTTCCTTGTATCCTATTTTTACTATCACCATTCATCCACTAATAAAATTTCCTACAATTTCCAAACCTAAAAAACCCCAAAACAAAACAAACAACAAAACTAAACTAACCATTTCAATAGAAGGGACCCCATTAGAGTCTCCCATCATTGGTATTTATTGTCCATATAATCTATTAAAATTTCTTCTAATTTTCAAGGAATTTCCACTTTCTTCTCAATCTTGGCATGAGTACCTGCTAAGCTTAATTTTCCACCCTCTTATCATTATATATATCTATACATATATATATATTTCCTGTATTTCCTGCTCAGTTTCTTATTTAGCTCTATCAGCTTCCTCTACCACTCCTTGTATTTTCCCCAACTCTTTGTGGCTTCTTCCAAATTCCTTCATCTCCTGCTCTGTTTTAATCTTAAATTTTTCATCCTTGTAATAAAATAATACGCCTTCAGGGTAATCCCATCGAAACCTTATTTTGTTTTCAGTCAATTTTTTTGTCAACTCTTTGTAAACATTTCTTTTAAATAAAAACCGGTCTGGAATATCTCTGTACACCACAATTGGTTTCCCGTCTATATACCACTTCTCCTCCCTACTTTTCTTCATAATTGTATTTCTGGCTTCTATTGAACTCAATGTTACTAAACAGACCCCTGGACATTTTTTTGATCTTGTTATGGGTGAGTTAACCTTTATTCTGAATGCATTGATTATCATATAATCAACTTCCTCTTCTTTCAAATCTAGCAACCTAGCAGTTTCTCTAATTAATTTACCCCTTAGGTTTCCCCCCTCCATTTCTGGGACACCGCAAAATTTTAAGTTCTTTGACCTTTCATTCATTTGAAGAAGCGCCAGGTTGTCCAACATATTCTCCTGTGTTTTTGTTATTTCTGTTATTTGTCCTTTCATTTTTTCCCCTTCTAACCTATTTCCTCTGACCTCTATGTGTATCCTTTTTGTCTGCTCTTCAGCTGTCTGGATTTTATTTTCCAGTGTCTTTATTTGTCCTGATAGTTCAGTTATTACCTCAGCTAATTGTTTGCCTATTTTCCTCTCACTCTCCCTCAATTCTGCCCTTATTTGCTTAATCTCTTCCAGAATTTTAATTAGAACCCCATCCCCATCCCCTTCTATTTCTGATCTTGAAGGTCTTCTCTCTTCAGGGGTTTTTATTTTTACTCCTTTGCGAGGCATTTTAAGGTCTCCTTGTATTTCTTTACTATTGTGCTATACCTTCTTCCCCCACTAGAGGTCCTATCCCCCTGGCAGTCTTCCTTTATTCACCTTTAAACACAATCCAAAAGCAGTATCAATAAGTTAATCACAAGTGACCACTTATCAGTCCAGCCCCCTTAAGCCATGTTATACTTTCCCACCATTTGTCCTTTACGGATCTTTAAAATAATAATAATAATAATAATAATAATAATAATAATAATAATAATAATATATGATTCCTTGGCACTTAAATCTTCTTCTGTTCTTAAAAAAACTGGCCGTCCTCTTCTGATTTGCTTTGCTTCAAAGCTTGCGTATCCTGAAGGCACTTTAGTTATGCTATTCCCACTAAGTCAATAAAGTCAATAAAGTTTAGCTAATTTCGAGGGGGTATAAGTTCAAAAGCCCGTTTTATACTAGATTGTCCTAAGTTACCGTCCTCCAACAGGGGCGTTTTCCATTCATAGCTCTATAATGTGGAGTCTATCTTCACTTCTCTCTCCTCCTCTCCAGCCGGGAAACAAGTCTGGTGATTCTAAGCTCCGTAGTGGATACAAAGTTCCAATCTTAGTTGGGCACTTAGTTGAGTCTTTCTTTGTTGGATACATTGTATACGTTTTACAGCTTGCTTTCCTCTCTCTTTCTCTTTCGGAAATCTTGCTGCCTTTAAACTTACTCAGCCACTTGCTTAAACGCTGACTCTCTCATAGCTTGGCGTTCCTGCACCATATTTCCGACAGCGCCTAGAAGAATCCCTTTCCTTCATACCTTTTTCCAAGGTTCCAGAACTCCCTTTACTGTTCTTGAAATTATAATTATGGTTGTTTCTTCTTCTTTATCTTGGGGTCCTGGAACCAAACTTTAAATTCAGGGTGTTTGCCCGCTTCTCATTAGGAGTTCGAGGCAGCACTCTGCAGGGTAGAATGGACTCCAGCGTTCACGTCTCGATCCTGCTCCCTCCGGACTTCTAGTGAGCCCGGTTTCCGAGCTGGAGAGTCGCACTCGAACGCAGCCGAGTCCCCTGGTCCCCAAGGATTTTATCCTTGGGTTTCGAGGTCCGCGGAGCCCTGGCGAAACCTCTTTTTACCCTTGCAAAGCTCAGGATCGCTCAGCAGAAACGATCCCGCACTCCATCTTGATCCGTGAGCAAACAGGAAGTCCGCAAAACTAGAATTAGATAGAGGCAGTAGTTCTGCTGTATGCCGTTAGGTGGCGCTTTACAAACACTACTGTTTTGCAAATACAGGATGGGAGACACCTGGCTTGAGAGCAGTACATGTGAAAAGGATCTAGAATTCTTGGTATACCACAAACTTGACATGAGTCAACAGTGTGATGCAGCAGCTAAAAAAGCCAATGCAATTCTTTGCTGCATCAATAGGGGTATAGCATCTAGATCATGGGAAGTAATCTTATCCCTTTATTCTGCTCTGGTCAGACCTCACCTGGAGTACTGTGTCCAGTTCTGGGCATCACAGTTCAAGAAGGATACTGACAAGCTGAAACGTGTCCAGAAGAGGGCAACCAAAACGGAAATGGAAATGATGCCTTATGAGGAATGGCTTAGGGAGCTGGGTATGTTTAGGCTGGGGAAGAGAAGGTCAAGGGGTGATATGATAGCCATGTTCAAATATAGAAAAGGATGTCATATAGAGGAGGGAGAAAGGTTGTTTTCTGCTGCTCCAGAGAAGCGGACACGGAGCAATGGATTCAAACTACAAGAAAGAAGATTCCACCTCAACATTAAGAAGAACTTCCTGACAGTAAGAGCTGTTTGACAGCGGAATTTGCTGCCAAGGAGTGTGGTGGAATCTCCTTCTTTGGAGGTCTTTAAGCAGAGGCTTGACGGCCTGACGGCCATCTGTCAAGAATGCTTTGGTGGTGTTTCCTGCTTGGCAGGGGGTTGGACTGGATGGCCCTTGTGGTCTCTTCCAACTCTAGGATTCTATGATTCTAGGTAAAGAGGCAGCACGTGCATTCTACTAACGCTCACCTCCCCAAGATGCTTTGCGCGCGTCGGCTTCATTTGTGCGCTACTGCGCAGGTACCCTGTCTTCTCCATTCCACTCCCTCCTCCCTGGCGCGCGCTGCCTCTTTGCAAAACAGTAGTGTTTGTAAACAAGAAACTTGGAGATAAGGCAATGAAAAAGATCCTTCCATTTGCAACCACATATCGGTGTGAGCAAGCATTTTCTTCCATGTGTTTCATGAAAAACAAATATAGGAATCGGCTCGACATGCGGTCGGATTTCAGAGTGAAAGTTTCAAGTTTGGAACCTAATATTTCAGAAATAATGGACTCAAAGGACAGATTTAACTCATCTCATTAAGAACTGAAAATTAAAACTAACTGTATACTGATGGAGTACTCTGTTGTAACTGTAAAAAATGTATAAATATAAAAAGACTCTTAATTTGGCTCTCACTTTTTAATTTTAGGATTAGGAATTAATGGGGGTCCTTGTCACAATAGCGGCTCGATGAGGGGTCCTCGAGAAAATTTTGTTGGGAACCCCTGGTCCATGGGGTCACGAAGAGTCGGACACGACTAAACGACTACAACACCATCTGGCTTTGTTTCTCCAGCCACTCTGGGCACTTTCCAACAAAGATTAAAAATATATTAAAATGTCACACATTAAAAACTTCCCTAAAAAGTGCCTTTTATCGTTTTTCTTTTTCTCTCTCTCTCTCTTTGTTAGTCTTTTAGTTATGTTTATTGGAGATGGGAGTTAAAATTAAGCAGCAATTGTAAGTGAAGGGGGGGGGGATATCCAGACAGTCCCTGTTTTGAATAACACACAATGGACTCACAAGGAGGAGAAGCATTAAGGGTTGAAACCCAACAAACTGAAAAGGCAGAAATGGTTTGAATAGAAGGAGCGCGGGAGGTGCTTCGATTACTTTACAGTGGTACCTTGGGTTACAAACGCTTCAGGTTACAAACTCCTCTAACCAGAGGTTGTTGTCGTTCATGGATCAATGCCTTGTCGTGGCGAAGGGGCTTGAATAACTCAGAGAAGCTATGAGCTATGCCATGCAGGGCCACCCAAGATGGACAGGTCATAGTGGAGAGTTTTGAATAAACGTGATCCACCTGGAGAAGGAACTGGCAAGCCACTCCAGTATCCCTGCCAAGAAGACTCCATGGACAAAGACAACCAGAGGTACCACTGTCTATGTCTCCATTATTTTTCCCACACCACCAACAGTTATTCACTATGTTTTTATACATTTTCGATAGCTTTGATGGGGTGAGATACCATCTGTATTACATCTTTTCTTTAATATTATAGCACGCAGTCAACTTCATGGTTGTTTTCCACAGATGTCCCCCTTCAGTCAGCAATACAGGACGCCCGTATCCTGAGCCCAACTGATCATAACTACCTTAACTTCCTCCTCCTTGACTTCCCAGCAGGGGCGTAGGAAAGGGGGGGGGAGGCTGCCCCAGGTGCCATCATGGAGGGGGTGACAAGTTATCACGGAAGAATTACTGCCCTCCTAGACCCTCCTCCACAAAAACAGCTGTTTACTTGGCCGTTTTCCTATGCCGCGAGGGCTGAAATTTCAATTCAGTGGAACAGGGTCAAGCTATTAACTGAAATGCATGGAATTTCAGATATAGCTATATAATCCCTAGTTTAGTAAGATAAGACCTTTAGAGCAGGCTAAAAAAAAAAGATTTCAGCACCACCCTACTAGACACACGACTTTTATTCACTCCCCCATCGCGAGGCGAAGTACAGCACACTCTACATTCCCACCCTTCTCCCCAAGGCCGGATTATTCACTTCCGTGTGCTTGTGTATCTGTGTCTCCCTTGTATCTGTGAGGGACGATTCTCTCGCCTTCCCTTTGATATCTATGCTACTGATTACTTCCGCCGTTTTAATTTTAGACAAAGTGTTTAATTTGAAAAGGATCTGTACTATAGAATAGCGGTGGTAACAATGCATTGAAGACAAGTAAATATTTTGGGAGGGTGGTCCCCGAGCCCTAGCGCCACCATCCCAAAGAGGATAAAATGGGCGGACTTTGGTACTCTTTTGTCCTCCCCTCCCCCAAGGTCGTTCTCTCTATCTGAGCTGGCTCCCTGCCTGTTACGTTACATGCGGGGAAACCCATGTGAGGTTCCTCTTTGTGTAAAGTCTTCAAGCTGTCCCTGCGCACGCCTGACAAATCTGCCCCATTGTCAAAATGTATCTCCCCCCCACACCTCCAGTCTCCGTTGTTCTGTCCTGGCTGAGGGGGGAAACAGAAGACGGATGGCCATCGGTCAGGAATGGTCTAGTTGAGATTCCTGCATTGCCCCCCCAGGGGTTTGGCTAGATGACCCTCAGGGGTCCCTTCCAACTCTATGGTGCAGGCTTGTGCAGAGTTTTAGGTACAAGTTGGATGCAAGGCGTGAATAGGATTGGAGCCCATCTTATGCGCTTTTGGCTCGGGAATAAGTCATGTTTTTTAAATAAATGTATTCCTTTTCAGATAATACAGAGCATGGTGGAATCACAAGAAATAAAACCTCCCCTTCAGTAGTTTCAAGCACTACTACAGGTTCCACATAATATCTGTACTGCGTTCTTTACTGTGACGGCACCTGCACTTTGGAACTCCCCGCCTCTTGCAACAAAGCACGCGCCTTTGCTAGACTCTTTTCCGGCACCTGCTAAAAGCATTCTTCTTTAGGCAAGCATAACTAGGTGCTTAGGAAGTTGAAGTAATTTTAATCTTAATATTTTAGCTTTTGTATGTTTTAAAGTAGGGTTGTTAATTTTTCTTGATTTTACTGCTGTGGTGTTTTTGTTGTTGTTGTTTGATTTGGTCAACCACTTTGCAGATTTTTAAAAATAAATTTTATTAAATAAATAAACACCAGCTTTCATGAGAGTCGGTTCCCCTGCCAAACAGCTCTTACTAAAGCCTAGAACAGGGGTCAGCAAACTTTTTCAGCAGGGGGCCGGTCCACTGTCCCTCAGTCCTTGAGGAGGTCTGGACTATATTTTGAAAAAAAAATATGAATGAATTCCTATGCCCCACAAATAACCCAGAGATGCATTTTAAATAAAAGGACACATTCTACTCATGTAAAAACATGCTGATTCCCGGACCGTCCGCAGGCCGGATTTATAAGGCAATTGGGCAACATCCAGCCCCCGGGCCTTAGTTAGGGGACCCCCCTGTCATAGAATACTGTTACCAAATTTTTGCTGGTGCAACACCCTGTGGAGAGTGGACTCATGTTAAGCTTGTGGTCCACCAAGACCCCTAGATCCTTTTCACATGTCCTGCTAGTAAGCCAGGTGTCCCACATCCTCTCTTTGTGCAGGAGCTGACTTTTATTTGTCCCTGTTGAAATTCATTCTGTTACTCATTTTTTTATGCAAGGAGGTGCCCCAGCGGAGCTGCTATTCCTGTTACAGGAAATCTCAGGGGAGCATTAATAGCGCAAGTTGCACCCAAATTCTCTGTCCTCATCCTCCCGAGTGGTGGATCTATGGCTGGGCAGGATCTATCCCACCTCATATAGCAGGGGAGGCAGCTCACAGAATGGACTGCTCTCCAGGGCACCCCTTTTCCCAAGGGAGGAGGCTTCTGGCTGGACATCTCCTCCCCCCTGACTTGGTTTGCTTCCCCAAGTGGTGGAATCAATGTGTCTCAGAAAAGTTCAGGCCCCCCCTGCTCTAGACAAGAGGGACCCACCAAGCCTTGCCTCAGAGATGCCTGCCAGGGGGAACCCAGAACACGCAGAGGGGCGCGGAATGGGGGTCTTGCTTCAAGTCCCAGCCCTGCTTGGGGATGGGGGTCCTGGCGGGGGGGGGCAGGGGAGCTGAGCATCTCTTGACAGCTGAGCACCTCCTTGCGCTGCAAAGGAGACCTTGCAATGCAAATCCTGCCGGTGCTCCCTCTGCAGAAAGGCCCCCCCGCACCTCCATAGTAAAAGGCAGGAAGGCTGGTTTCTTTTGGGGGGGCTTGCAATGAGAACCCTGAGAATGGAGGGTCCCCCATCTGCAGCCGGATTGCATGGATCGGGGCCTGTGGAGATAGCGCCCAGGAAGGGAGTTGTTCTTCGGGGGGGGGGGGTCTCTCCCGCTTTCTCTCCCCACTCATCGCCCCTCCCTCCCAACCCGCAGCTCTACCTCTTTGTCCTCTCTGCCCCCCCCGCTTACCTTGATCCCTCTTCTATTCCGATTTCCTTTCCTGTAATATAAAGGGCGGGGGTCCCCACTGATGGGGGAGGAGGGGCTCCTTTATCCCTAAACCAGCCCCTCCCCCGCTCGACTGATCCACAGAAAGAAGGGGGAGGGGAGGGGGAACTCCCCTACTTTCCTTTCAACCCCCCCCCGCCCAAAAGCCCCCTTCCCTCCCCAGCTGCCCTGTTTGCTGATTCAGGTGGAGGAAAGCACATTCTTCTCCCCCTCCCCACAACCCCAAATCCCCCCCAAATAATAATAATAATATTTTGCACCTCTTTTTCCTCCTCCTCTGCCGACCTGCTCCTCTTCCGGAAATGTGGATGGAGGCCCTTCCCCCTCCCACCTTGGCTCCCCCTCCCCCCTCCAATCCTCCCTGCCTCTCTAGGAAGCGGAGCTCACTGACCCTTGGGGGGGACAGGTAGGTAGCCGTGTTGGTCTGGATCGAAGTAAAATAAAAAAAATTCCTTCAGTAGCACCTTAAAGACGGAAGAAGGTAAAACGCGGATCTACACGGATCCTCATGGATCCTCCACTTTTTTAAAAACAACTCCAACAAATCCAGTGTCATATCACATCTGGAAGCCACGACTACCGACTGGACTATAAAAAACGTGGATCCAAAACTTTGCTGCCCTGCAGCACCACAAAAACGTGGTTCCGAGGCACGGATCCTCATGAATTCATATGATTTTTATATAGAAACAAAATAAAACCACCATGATACTCTAGACCACATCTTAGTCTATAGGCACCACCAAAAAAATCACGCACCCACTGTTTCGTGTGGTCTCAATAGCACAAAAACGTGGTTTTGAAGCACGGGTCCTCATGGAACCCCACGCTTTTTGCATGGGACCCCCCCTAATTCACCCTCAAATCACATATCATGTCCAGGGGTATATCCTGCACCACAAAAATCAAGGATCCACAGCTTCCTGGTGACACCGTGGCCCAAAAACGTGGTTTTGAAGCACGGATCCTTGCGAATCTTCACCTATTTGCATGGGACCCGCCCAAATTCACCCTCAAATCACATATCATGCCCAGGGGTACAGCCTGCACCACAAAAATCAAGGATCCACAACTTCCCGGCGACACCGTGGCCCAAAAACGTGGTTTTGAAGCACGGATCCTCACGGATCCTCGCGAATCTTCACCTATTTGCATGGAGCCCCCCCAAATTCACCCTCAAATCACATATCATGCCCAGGCATACAGCCTGCACCACAGAAATCAAGGATTCACAGCGTCCTGGCGACACCGTGGCCCAAAAACGTGGTTTTGAAGCACGGATCCTTGCGAATCTTCACCTATTTGCATGGGACCCGCCCAAATTCACCCTCAAATCACATATCATGCCCAGGGGTACAGCCTGCACCACAAAAATCAAGGATCCACAACTTCTCGGCGACACCGTGGCCCAAAAACGTGGTTTTGAAGCACGGATCCTCAAGAATCTTCACCTTTTTGCATGCCCCCCCCCAAATCTCCCTCAAATAACATATCATGCCCAGGGGTACAGCCTGCAACTCAAAAATCAAGGATCCACAGCTTCCTGGCGACACTGTGGCCGAAAAACGTGGTTTTGAAGCACGGATCCTTGCGAATCTTCACCTATTTGCATGGGACCCGCCCAAATTCACCCTCAAATCAAATATCATGGCCAGGGGTACAGCCTGCACCACAGAAATCAAGGATCCACAACTTCCCGGCGACACCGTGGCCCAAAAAAGTGGTTTTGAAGCACGGATCCTCACGGATCCTCGCGAATCTTCACCTATTTGCATGGAGCCCCCCCAAATTCACCCTCAAATCACATATCATGCCCAGGGGTACAGCCTGCACCACAAAAAATCAGGGATTCACAGCATCCTGGCGACACCGTGGCCCAAAAACGTGGTTTTGAAGCACGGAACCTCAAGAATCTTCACCTTTTTGCATGCCCCCCCCAAATCTCCCTCAAATAACATATCATGCCCAGGGGTACAGCCTGCACCACAAAAATCAAGGATCCCCAACTTCCCGGCGACACCGTGGCCCAAAAACGTGGTCTTGAAGTATGGATCCTTGCGAATCTTCACCTATTTGCATGGGACCCGCCCAAATTCACTCTCAAATCACATATCATGCGCAGGGGTACAGCCTGCACCACAGAAATCAAGGATCCACAGCGTCCTGGCGACACCATGGCCCAAAAAGGTGGTTTTGAAGCACGGATCCTTGCGAATCTTCACCTATTTGCATGGGACCCGCCCAAATTCACCCTCAAATCACATATCATGCCCAGGGGTACAGCCTGCACCACAGAAATCAAGGATTCACAGCGTCCTGGCGACACCGTGGCCCAAAAATGTGGTTTTGAAGCACGGATCCTCACGGATCCTCGCGAATCTTCACCTATTTGCATGGAGCCCCCCCAAATTCACCCTCAAATCACATATCATGCCCAGGGGTACAGCCTGCACCACAGAAATCAAGGATTCACAGCGTCCTGGCGACACCGTGGCCCAAAAACGTGGTTTTGAAGCACGGATCCTTGCGAATCTTCACCTATTTGCATGGGACCCGCCCAAATTCACCCTCAAATCACATATCATGCCCAGGGGTACAGCCTGCACCACAAAAATCAAGGATTCACAGCGTCCTGGCGACACAGTGGCCCAAAAACGTGGCTTTGAAGCACGTATCCTCACGGATCCTCGCGAATCTTCACCTATTTGCATGGAGCCCTCCCAAATTCACCCTCAAATCACATATCATGCCCAGGGGTACAGCCTGCACCACAAAAAATCAGGGATTCACAGCGTCCTGGCGACACCGTGGCCCAAAAACGTGGTTTTGAAGCACGGATCCTCAAGAATCTTCACCTATTTGCATGGGACCCGCCCAAATTCACCCTCAAATCACATATCATGCCCAGGGGTACAGCCTGCACCACAAAAATCAAGGATCCACAACTTCCCGGCGACACCGTGGCTCAAAAACGTGGTTTTGAAGCACGGATCCTCACGGATCCTCGCGAATCTTCACCTATTTGCATGGAGCCCCCCCCAATTCACCCTCAAATCACATATCATGCCCAGGGGTACAGCCTGCACCACAGAAATCAAGGATCCACAGCTTCCTGGCGACACCGTGGCCCAAAAACGTGGTTGTGAAGCACGGATCCTCACGAATCTTCACCTATTTGCATGGGGGCCCCCCAAATTCAGCCTCAAATCTCATATCATGCCCAGGGCACAGCCTGCAACACAAAAATCAAGGATCCACAGCTTCCTGGTGATACCAGGGCGCAAAAACATGAACGGCAGAAGATGAAAATATTGACAGATCAAGTATGGATGTTGGTGATCTGACACTAAGTAAAAGCGAACCGAAAGATGTGCCATGGTCAGATCACTACCTGGTGCAACTTGACTTCTCCACGACTATTCCCCTCTCCAGGGAGGTGGGACCAATTCAGACTTGGGGGTTATGTTTCTGCGGTTTTTAGAAACAGAGGCTGGGCATTTTTGACGGAGCATACTGGGCAAGTATTTTTTGTACATCTGCAACGCAGCTAAGAATTTGTTCGTAGGCAGATAGATTTCTCTGCTATCTTTCTTTCTCACAAAGCTGTGTTATCGATAATTAGCCAATTACGGGCTATTAATCTCAACAGCCGATTCCCTGGTGGCCCGCTGGAATGTCGAGTTGACCAGGGCTGTTGACTGTTTGGCTCCGAAGCGCCCTCTACAATTGCATGGAGCCTGGACAGCCCCGTGGTTCTCCATGGATCTGAGGGCAATGAAACAATCGTTGAGATGGGTAGAGCGCCGGTGGCGGATAACTCATTCTGAAGCTGACCAGACATGGGTTAGAGCTCAATGTCAAGCCTACCAAGTGGTGGTAGCGACCGCGAAGAAGACTTTCTTCACGCCTCTATTGCATCTGCGGAAAACAGCAGCAGGAGACTTTTTCAGGTGGTTCGCAGTTTAGTGAAACCACCTGCTCCATCGGGGCCCAGTACGGGCCCCATGATCTCTTGCAATGATTTTGCAAAGTTTTTTTGCAGATAAAGTCGCTCAGATTCGGGAAGAGGTAAACTCCACTGTGGGAGCAGGACCAGGGCGGGGGAGCGCTGGAGGTCTGTCTAGTCCAGTTGCGTGGGATCAATTCCAATCTGTTACCTCCAAGGATGTGGACAGGCTGCTTGGACGAGTGAAACCAGCCACCTGTCTCCTTGATCCTTGCCCATCCTGGCTTATAAAAGCTTTGCGGGTTGGTGAATGCTTCTCTCTGTGAGGCAGCCTTCCGAGACCCGCTGAAAGAGGCGGTTATTAAACCGCTTCTTAAAAAACCATCTTTAGATGCGGCCAATATGGCCAACTATCGCCCAGTCTCAAATCTTCCATTCTTGGGCAAGGCGATTGAGCGAGTGGATGCTGAACAATTCCAGGCACACCTGGAAGAAGCGGACCATTTGGTTCCCTTCCAGTCGGGATTCAGGCCTCATCATGGGACTGAAACTGCCTTGGTAGCACTGGTTGATGATCTCCAGCGGGCTAGGGACAAAGGTGAGAGCTGTTTCCTAGTTCTGCTGGATCTCTCAGTGGCTTTTGACAGCATCGACCATAACATACTTCTGGACCGTCTAGAGGGGTTGGGAGCTGGGGGCACTGTCATACAGTGGTTCCGCTCCTTCCTCCTGGGCCATGTTCAGAGAGTGGGGGTGGGGAATGAGTGTTTGGACCCCTGGGCTCTCACTTGTGGGGTGCCTCAGGGCTCTGTCCCCTCCCCCATGCTTTTTAACATCTACATGCAGCCGCTGGGAGAGATCATCAGGGGGTTTGGGCTGGGTGTTCATCAGTATGCGGATGATACCCAGCTCTACCTCTCTTTCAAATCAGAACCAGTGATGGCAGTGAAGGTCCTGTGTGAGTGCCTGGAGGCGGTTGGAGGATGGATGGTGGCTAACAGATTGAGGTTGAATCCTGACAAGACAGAAGTACTGTTTGTGGGGGACAGGAGGTGGGCAGGTGTGGAGGACTCCCTGGTCCTGAATGGGGCAACTGTGCCCCTGAAGGACCAGGGGCGCAGCCTGGGAGTCATTTTGGACTCACAGCTGTCCATGGAGGCACAGGTCAATTCTGTGTCCAGGGCAGCTGTCTATCAGCTCCATCTGGTACGCAGGCTGAAACCCTACCTGCCTGCAGACTGTCTAGCAAGAGTGGTACATGCTCTAGTTATCTCCCGCTTGGACTACTGCAATGCGCTCTACGTGGGGCTACCTATGAAGGTGACCCGGAAACTACAACTAATCCAGAATGCGGCAGCTAAACTGGTGAGTGGAAGCGGCCGCTGAGACCACATAACACTGGTCTTGATAGATCTACATTGGCTCCCAGTACGTTCCCGAGCACAATTCAAAGTGTTGGTGCTGACTTTTTAAGCCCTAAATTGCCTCGGTCCAGTATACCTGAAGGAGTGTCTCCACCCCCATGGTTCTGCCCAGACTTTGAGGTCCAGTACCGAGGGCCTTCTGGCAGTTCCCTCGTTGCGAGAAGCCAAGTTGCAGGGAACCAGGCAGAGGGCCTTCTCGGTGGTGGCACCCACCCTGTGGAACGCCCTCAC
Organism: Zootoca vivipara; assembly: GCF_963506605.1. Taxonomy (NCBI): domain Eukaryota; kingdom Metazoa; phylum Chordata; class Lepidosauria; order Squamata; family Lacertidae; genus Zootoca; species Zootoca vivipara. The sequence goes on from NC_083277.1 coordinate 1,159,318, forward strand.
ATCAGATGTCAAAGAGAAAAACAGCTACCAGAAGACATCTGAAGGCAGCCCTGTTTAGGGAGGCTTTTAATGTTTAATTGATTGTTTTATTTAATTTTTCTGTTGGAAGCCGCCCAGAGTGGCTGGGGAAACCCAGCCAGATGGGCGGGGTATAAATAATAAATTATATATTATTATTATTATTATTATTATTATTATTATTATTATTATTATTATTTACAGTGGTACCTCACAAGACGAATGCCTCGCGCAACAAAAATCCGCAAGACGAAAGCGTTTTGCTTTGCACGAGGGACTCGCAAGACAACGAGGTTTTCTATGACCGCCGCTTCATCTTGCGAAGCGCAGCCATAGAAAGACAAAGCGGCGGCGAGCGGCAACAACAGGGGAACCAGCTGTAGCGCAGCCAGAAGGCAAAGGAAGATCAGCTGTCAGCGCGGGAAGCTGATCTTCCTTTGCCTTCTTTCTGCGCTACAGCTGGTTCTCCTTTGTGTTCTGCTGGTCTCTGCCAGTTGCCACAAGCGGTGAGCGGCAACCGGCGGAGACCAGCGTAACGCAAAGGGGAACCAGCTGTAGCGCGACAAAAAGGCTGACAGCTGATCTTCTTTGCCTTTTTTTTTTTGCCGCGCTACAGCTGTCAAATCACTTATAATGCCCAGGGGCACAGCCAATGTAGGTCTTTCAGGACCGGTGGTTTGTGGTCTCAGTGGCCACTCCCAGTCACCAGTTTAGCCAGGGCTGTCTTAAGCATATCCAGTGCTGTAGTGCAAAGATCCCTCCAGCCCCCCACCCCCTCTGTTTCCCAGAGTTGTCGACCCAGCAAGGTCAGGTGGTACCCGGTGCATATTTTTTTGGTCACACCCCCCATTGAAATTATTAAAATAAGGAAAAATAAGATACTTACAGTTGCAAGTGTTATTTTCTTTTTCTTTTTTTTACATTGTGAGCCTGAGCACTTAAAACCCCCTTTTCCTAAAATCAAGATGCATATATTTTTAAGTTCTACTTATTATGAACATGTAAGAAATGGTGCTGAATTTCTAAAGCGACCTCTTTCGGTTTAAGCGCACCTATACATGCCTCTCCCAAAAGCCGTTCCCTTTAAGCTCAGATGTGCAGAGGCTGGTTGTAGCTGTTCAGCACTCTGTCCATGCACAAAGAAACTCTCATTCCTCATTCCTTCACATGTCCCAGGGTCAAACCCTGACACTGAAAAAAATGGTTCTGGCTGAGTCCTGAAGTCACATTAAATCCCAGTTCAAAGCAATGTCATTTGTCCATAAGAGGTTTTCCTGTACTGGTCCAGTAAAACGCTTCTGCTGCGCTGCACAGACCAGAAACAGTTCTCTTTGCAGAGCATTAAGCACAGCGGCTGGATTCTTGTTGCGGTAAAATCCTTGCAGCTTTGCAGCAGAAACGACCCACGGAAGCCCAACTTTCGAAGACAGTTTTATTGCAGACAGATAACAGAAACATCTCCAGAGCTTTCAGACATGACTGCTCCACACAAGCAAACAAAACAAACACTCTATATATACTGAGCATCTTAACAACTTAACGACTTAACAACTTAAATCACATGACCTTGCTAATTTGCCAGCGTCTTAGGTTTAAAGTCCTAACAGTCAAGAGGCGAGCAAGTCCGTTTTGCCTTCCTCTTGATTATCATCCAATATTTAGTGTATGAATAACTAGTGTATGAATGCCCATTTGGTGATATCCATGTGTAGAGTCATCTCTTGTGTTGTTGGAAAAGAATGTTTGTGATGACCAGCCTGTTCTCTTGACAGAACTCTATTAGCCTTTGCCCTGCTTCATTTTGAACTCCAAGGCCAAACTTGCCAGTTGTTCCTTTTATCTCTTGATTCCCTACTTTAGCATTCCAATCTTCTGTAATGAGAAGAACATCCTTCTTTGGTGTCATTTCTAGAAGGTGTTGTAAGTCTTCATAGAATTGGTCAATTTCACTTTATTCAGCACCAGTAGTTGGTGCATAAACATGGATTACTGTGATATTAAAAGGTCTGCTTTGGATTCGTATCGAGATCATTCTGTCATTTTTGAGATTGCATCCCATTACAGCTTTTGCCACTCTTTTGTTGACTATGAGGGCCACTCCATTTCTTCTACGGGATTCTTGCCCACAGTAGTAGATATGATAGTCATCCGAACTGAATTCGCCCATTCCCTTCCATTTTAGTTCACTGATGCCCAGGATGTCGATATTTATTCTTGCCATCTCATTTTTGACCACATCCAGCTTACCATTATCCATGGTTCTTACATTCCAGGTTCCTATGCAATATTTTTCTTTACAGCATCAGACTTTCCTTTCGCTTCCAGGCATATCCGCAACTGAGCGACCTTTTGGCTTTGGCCCAGCCGCTTCATCAGCTCTGAATCTACTTGTACTTGTCCTCCGCTCTTCCTCAGTAGCATGTTGGATGCCTTCCGACCTGAGGGGCTCAACTTCCAGCGTCATAACTTTTATATGCCTGTTGTCTTTGTCCATGGAGTTTTCTTGGCAGGGATACTGGAGTGGCTTGCCAGTTCCTTCTCCAGGTGGATCACGTTTAGTCAAAACTCTCCACTATGACCTGTCCATCTTGGGTGGCCCTGCATGGCATAGCTCATAGCTTCTATGAGTTATTCAAGCCCCTTCGTCATGACAAGGCATTGATCCATGAAGGGACGACTCTACACATGGATATCACCAAATGGGCAGCATCAAAATCAGATTGATTATATTCTCTGCAGCCAAAGATGGAGAAGCTCTATACAGTCAGCGAAAACAAGACCTGGAGCTGACTGTAACTCAGATCATCAGCTTCTTATAGCAAAATTCCAGCTTAAACTGAAGAAAGTAGGAAAAACCACTGGGTCAGTAAGATACAATCTAAATCAAATCCCTTATGAATACACAGTGGAAGTGAGGAACAGGTTTAAGGAGTTAGATATGGTGGACAGAGTGCCTGAAGAACTATGGATGGAGGCTCGTAACATTATACAGGAGGCAGCAACGAAAACCATCCCAAGGAAAAGGAAATGCAAGAAAGCAAAATGGCTGTCCAACGAGGCCTTACAAATAGTGGAGGAGAGGAGGCAAGCAAAATGCAAGGGAGATAGGGAAAGATACGGGAAACTGAATGCAGATTTCCAAAAAAATAGCAAGGAGAGACAAGAGGGTCTTCTTAAACGAGCAATGCAAAGAAATAGAGGAAAACAATAGAATGGGGAAAGCCAGAGATCTGTTCAAGAAATTTGGAGATATGAAAGGAACATTTCGTACAAAGATTACCATAATAAAGGACAAAAGTGGTAAGGACCTAACAGAAGCAGAAGACATCAAGAAGAGGTGGCAAGAATACACAGAGGAATTATACCAGAAAGATATGGAGGTCTCGTACACCCCAGGTTGTGTGGTTGCTGATCTTGAGCCAGACATCTTGGAGAGTGAAGTCAAATGGGCCTTAGAAAGCATTGCTAATAACAAGGCCAGTGGAAGTGATGATATTCCAGCTGAACTATTTAAAATTTTAAACGATGATGCTGTTAAGGTGCTACACCCAATATGCCAGCAAGTTTGGAAAACTCAGCAATGGCCAGAGGATTGGAGAAGATCAGTCTACATCCCAATTCCAAAGAAGGGCAGTGCCAAAGAATGCTCCAACTACCACACAATTGCGCTCATTTCACATGCTAGCAAGTTTATGCTTAAAATTCTACAAGGCAGGCTTAGGCAGTATGTGGACCGAGAACTCCCAGAAGTGCAAGCTGGATTTCGAAGGGGCAGAGGAACCAGAGACCAAATAGCAAACATGCACTGGATTATGGAGAAAGCTAGAGAGTTCCAGAAAAACGTCTACTTCTGCTTCATTGACTATGCAAAAGCCTTTGACTGTGTCGACCACAGCAAACTATGGCAAGTTCTTAAAGAAATGGGAGTGCCTGATCACCTCATCTGTCTCCTGAGAAATCTCTATGTGGGACAAGAAGCTACAGTTAGAACTGGATATGGAACAACTGATTGGTTCAAAATTGGGAAAGGAGTACGACAAGGTTGTATATTGTCTCCCTGCTTATTTAACTTATATGCAGAATTCATCATGCGAAAGGCTGGACTAGATGAATCCCAAGCCGGAATTAAGATTGCCGGAAGAAATATCAACAACCTTAGATATGCAGATGACACAACCTTGATGGCAGAAAGTGAGGAAGAATTAAAGAACCTTTTAATGAGGGTGAAAGAGGAGAGCGCAAAATATGGTCTGAAGTTCAACATCAAAAAAACCAAGATCATGGCCACTGGTCCCATCACCTCCTGGCAAATAGAAGGGGAAGAAATGGAGGCAGTGAGAGATTTTACTTTCTTGGGCTCCTTAATCACTGCAGATGGTGACAGCAGTCACGAAATTAAAAGACGCCTGCTTCTTGGGAGAAAAACAATGAGAAACCTAGACAGCATCTTAAAAAGCAGAGACATCACCTTGCCAACAAAGGTCCATATAGTTAAAGCTATGGTTTTCCCAGTATGGTTTTCCTACAAAGGTCCTGTGAGGGGGAAAGGGTACAGAGGTCCCCCCCCCATCCTGAGGAGTAGCTCTTCCACCAGCAGTAGCGTCAGTGGGGAGGGGGAAGAGTCCAGTGAGGAAGGAGGAAGGAGGAGACGGGGCTCTAGCAGCATAGGAGAGCCCCTGCTGCACATGGGACAGGAAGAGAGAGAGGGGGAAGAGGGGGAGAAGGAAAACATGGAAAATAGACCCTTTTCCCCTCCGGTTACGGACTTACACAGAAGGAAACGCGGGAGGAGACATGGGGTGCCCCGACTCTTATGTTGGAAGAGGACGCGGAGCGCGCCATTCCAGGGTTCTGGGTCAGACTGAGTGGATGTATCCTGTATAGCTCTAGCACTGTAAATAGCCTGCAATTAATAAAAGCATGAAAAGGCAAAGGACTGGAGAGTCATTACTCTAGAGTAGTCGCAACCCATTGCCTGTGACAGGTCCGTATAGTTAAAGCTATGGTTTTCCCAGTAGTGATGTATGGAAGTGAGAGCTGAACCATAAAGAAGGCTGATCGCCGAAGAATTGATGCTTTTGAATTATGGTGCTGGAGGAGACTCTTGAGAGTCCCATGGGCTGCAAGAAGATCAAACCTATCCATTCTGAAGGAAGTCAGCCGTCAGTGCTCACTGGAAGGACAGATCGTGAAGCTGAGGCTCCAATACTTTGGCCACCTCATGAGAAGAGAAGAATCCTTGGAAAAGACCCTGATGTTGGGAAAGATTGAGGGCACTAGGAGAAGGGGACGACAGAGGACAAGATGGTTGGACAGTGTTCTCGAAGCTACCCACATGAGTTTGACCAAACTGCGGGAGGCAGTGCAAGACAGGAGTGCCTGGCGTGCTCTGGTCCATGGGGTCACGAAGAGTCGGACACGACTAAACGACTAAACAACAACAAAGGTAGCCCTGACAGTTAGGTCCAGTCGTGGACAACTCTGGGGTTGCACTCTCATCTCGCTCTATAGGCTGAGAGAGCCTGCGTTTGTCTGGACAGCTTCCTGGTCATGTGGCCAGCATGACTAACATGGGCGTAGGCAGAGGGCAGGAGGGGGCAGTTGCCCCCCCTAGAAGCAGGGCCGCTGGCCAGCCTGCCCCGCTGCCCGCCTGGTGCCATCTCCCTTCTCCCTGGCTGGCTGTGGGGCGGGTGGAGGAAAAGCCCCACAGCCGTGCAAAGCGGTTGCCTGGCTTTCCCTCTGCCCGCCCCACAGCCAGCCAGGAAGAAGGGAGACGTCCCTTCTAGCAAACCGCACAAAGCGGTTGCCTGGCTTTCCCTCCGCCCGCCCCACAGCCAGCCAGGGAGAAGGGAGACGTCCCTTCTAGCCGGCTGGCTGTGGGGCGGGCGGAGGGAAAGCCAGGCAACCGCTTTGCGCGGCTCTGGGGCTTCCCCTCCACCCGCCCCGGTGCCCCCTCACCCCTGCCGGTCACGGAGGGGGAGGAGGGAGTCGGAGCAGCCCGATTTCGGGCTGATCCTGGCGCCCCCTCGCCCTTGCTTTTTTTTTTAAAAAAAATATTTTTTATTAATTTTCCAATTAAAACCAATTATATCACATTCAATATTTCAAATTATACACATATATATATCAATCAAACCGAATGTTATGCCAAATCATCTAAAGAATTTTTTATTTGGGTTCCCATGCTTCAAGAAATTGGGGATTCCTCGCAACCGTCCACTGCCGTCTTTTTTCTAAAGTTCAAATCGTCCTCCAAGTTCATAATAATCCAGATCTTCCCCTTACAGTCACATAGATGTTTTCCACTTTCATCCGATTGTTTCCCAGCTGCTGAGATAAATATCAAACAAGGTTTCACAGATGTTCTTTCTCCTGTGTGGGTTAATCAGTCCAGCCTCCCCATAAATCTTCTTCGTCTGGAGCTCCCTGTTGCGTCGTATTGCTTCAAAGCAGCGCCATCTTAAAAAACTCAAATCACTTTCGTTTTCTCTCATAGCCATGAAGATTAACGATCTTTATAAAATTTACAGCTTTTTCAGGCAGAAGACCCAAACATCAAACCATAAACTCTTGGTAAATTAATGGATCTCCTTGCCCTATAGCTGAACTTAGCTTCAGGTCGCTGCTCCAATTTAAAGTGCGTCACAGCTCATAAATCCTCCGAACGCGTCCAGGACTCCTTCCGTCCGACTAGGGGGGGGCTTTTCTCATCGGCAACTCCACATCTTTAAAAAAATATGCTCAGTAACAACATTATAAAGTTCAACTCACACAGTCTTTTGCTTCTCTTTCACTCCAAACAAGCCAGGACATCGCGTCCGGGAAGGTACGAGGCAACATATATGAGGAAAAAAATAAAAACTCACTTCCCTTATCGCTCCGTCCCCATCAATCCTTCTTCCAGATGCAATACAACCTTTGACTCCTCTCCCTCAGCAGCATAAATTTCTCAGCAGTAAACAGCGCTTCTTCCCCTCCTTCTGAAGTATGTCCATAGATTTAAGCCTAATTATCTTCTTTAACCATGGAAATCCCCGCCATGCAGATTAGCGTCCGGGAGTCCTGGCCCTCGTAAGTGCTCAGCCCAAGCTCCCCCCACTCCAAAAACAGTCGGAGTGGGTCTGGGGGCATCACGGGCCAGCGGCCCCTCTCCGTAACCCCCGGAGAGGGTAGGGGGTTGCCATTTACTCCCCTAGCAACCGCCAAATTCCTTACGAAGGTCAGAGAGATGGAAAACAGGTCCGCCATTCCTGCCGGCGGAAACCGGAACCTCGCCCCCTCGCCCTTGCTGGTTGAGGAGGGGGAGGAGGGGGTCGGAGCAACCCGAAATCGGGCTGCTCTGATCCCCTCCTCCCCCTCCGCGATCGCCGGGGCGGGTGGAGGGAAACCTGGCTTTCCCTCCACCCGCCCCACAGCCAGCAAGGGAGACCCTGCCCCTTGGCACCGCCCCTTGCCCCCCTAATTTTCATCCTGGCTACGCCCCTGATGACTAAGCCGCTTCTGGCAAACCAGAGCAGCACATGGAAACACCATTTACCTTCCCTGTCTCATAGTCCGTTGGTGATCTGTTTTTTAGGAGTCCAACTTCTCAGCAGCCTGCACTGAATCAGATGCTGGAGCTACTGTTATATTTTCCTTCAGTCTGAGGAACTTTCTTCCCGATCTACTCTTCTGCCTTTTATTTCGCTTCAACTGTGTGAGCTGCAACCGGTGAGGCTTCCCTGGTTCTGGTGGCATGCCAATAGATTTTTTTGGCAGCTATAATATGGTAGCAAGTCCTGGATGATGGGCAAGAGCAGTTCTCTTTGGGGAAAAGGCAGACAACATAATGCTTTTCTTTACTAACCCTTACCACAAATACACCAAACTGTGGACAAACATCTATTAAATTGTTCATTACCATGAAGGATCATGGTACCATTTGACAAACTGATGGTGCCTTCTCATAGCTTTCATCTTTCTTAGGCCACAGAAGTTATCCATGATTTGTGATGGATCACAAGCTATATGAGGAAAGACTGTATCTTCTGGTTATTTCAGGGCCAGCTCTAGGTAGACTCCCGGTGGTGCGGTGTGCCAGGGCGCCGGGCTGGTAGGTGGAAACCATGCTGCGCCCTGCGAGGGCGGGAGCGCCGGAGTGATCTCCGCTACTCAGTGCCAGGGCGCCTGACCTGCTCGAGACTGCCCTGGGTGATCTTGAGTGTCTGAAAAACTGAGACCGCAAATGAAAGTTTCCAGTGTTACACAGTCCACGCAAAGTTTCTCTCTAGTAAAATTTTTGCATTGCATGTAAGGATAACACCATTGCTTCCACCATCAATTCTTTCCATTGTCAAAGTTTTTTTAGAACTGCATGAAAACTCTCAGAGACATTTGTGGTAATTCCACTTTTTTCATTATATATGTCCAGTCTCTTTAGAATCCAGGCCCCAGCATGCTTTATTATTGTTTGGTGCAGGTCTGCCTTAAAGTAGTCTAAGAACGCTTTGCTCCAATTTGTACTGAGTTTATCAAATTTGAATCTGTAGTCTTGCTCAGAATTTGACCTGAGAAGATCAAAAAAGTCAGCAAGGTATAGCTTGGTATCTTCTGAACTGGCCCCATGTTTTTTTCAACCAAAACATGTCTCTGCGGATGTGATTCCAGCATACCGCTCTGTGGCTCTTGAGCAAAAGATGCTCCAAAGCATTTTAAATTCCTTTTTCTCTGTCAGACACTATGACAACTTTATCTGAATTGAGCAATGGACACTGTTTTGAAAGGTTTCAAAAAATCTCCTGTGATTGTCCTCTCGCCTGCTGTCATGTATCATGAACATTACAGGAATCAGTGGTGATTCAGCGAAAAGCCTCTCCCCCATGCTTTTCAACATCTACATGAAGCTGCTGGGAGAGATCATCAGGGGGTTTGGGCTGGGTGTTCATCATAGAATCATAGAGTTGGAAGAGACCACAAGGGCCATCCAGTCCAACCTCCTGCCAAGCAGGAAACACCATCAAAGCATTCTTGACACATGCCTGTAAAGCCTCCGCTTAAAGACCTCCAAAGAAGGAGACTCCAACACACTCCTTGGCAGCAAATTCCACTGCCGAACAGCTCTTACTGTCAGGAAGTTCTTCCTAATGTTTAGGTGGAATCTTCTTTCTTGTAGTTTGAATCCATTGCTCCATGTCCGCTTCTCTAGAGCAGCAGAAAACAACCTTTCTCCCTCCTCTATATGACATCCTTTTATTTATTTGGACATGGCTATCATATCACCCCTTAACCTTCTCTTCTCCAGGCTAAACATACCCAGCTCCCTAAGCTGTTCCTCATAAGGCATCGTTTCCAGGCCTTTGACCATTTTTGGTTGCCCTCCTCTGGACGTGTTCCAGCTTGTCAGTATCCTTCTTGAACTGTGGTGCCCAGAACTGGACACAGTACCCCAGGTGAGGTCTGACCAGAGCATGAGTATGCAGATGATACCCAGCTCTACCTCTCTTTCAAATCAGAACCAGTGAAGGCGGTGAAGGTCCTGTGTGAGTGCTTGGAGGCGGTTGGAGGATGGATGGTGGCTAACAGATTGAGGTTGAATCCTGACAAGACAGAAGTACTGTGTTGGGGGGACAGGAGGCGGGCAGGTGTGGAGGACTCCCTGGTCCTGAATGGGGCAACTGTGCCCCTGAAGGACCAGGGGCGCAGTCTGGGAATCATTTTGGACCCACAGCTGTCCATGGAGGCTCAGGTTAATTCTGTGTCCAGGGCAGCTGTCTACCAGCTCCATCTGGTACGCAGGCTGAGACCCTACCTGCCTGCAGACTGCCTCACCAGAGTGGTGCATGCTCTAGTTATCTCTCGCTTGGAATACTGCAATGCACTCTATGTGGGGCTACCTTTGAGGGTGACCCGGAAACTACAACTAATCCAGAATGTGGCAGCTAGACTCAGGGGCGTCTTTCCCCTTGGGCTGAGTGGAACCCTGGGCCATGTTGCCTGCCCAGCAGGGGCGCATTGAGGAGGCACACGGAACCACCCGCGTGTCCGCTTCCCCCGCTTCACTCCTTTCCCGGTGGCGGTGGCGGAGCTGCCTCCGTCAAGGGGCTGTGCCCCCACCTGCTCAGCCCAGCCCAGCCGCCCAACGCTGCACGCTCCTTGGGGTGCAGATTGCTGTGCCTCTGACAAAGCCACCTCGAAGGCGGGGAGGGGCACCTGGAACCATAGTTTTTGGTCTGTTTTTTTAAAATTCTGGTACATCGCTCATGCAAAGAAAAGATCCTGCACTGCGTGTCTCAGGCCTGATCGATCAACTTTGGCAGACGCAGTAAGGCTGTTGTTTAAAGAGAAAGTACCATAAACAGAGAAGCAACTCCACATGAGGCAGGCTTTGGAAGGTGAAATAGCAAAAGGTTTATTTGGTAACGCTCTGTCGGAATGCCACTTGATTCGCAAGGACACGTCAATTGCAGCATTTTCATTTTAAACCGTTCTCTCAAAGTGAGGCTCCACTTTTCCAAATGCCCCTGCGAGGCAGGGACAACCACCCACCCACCCACCCACCAGCCTGGGAAAACCAAGACTATGGACCACAGCATGTTCTGGTCAGGGCCCGCCTGTCAGAGCCAGTGTCATATGCCATTGGTTTGCCTGGGTGTCGAGGACATACCCATCCACCCGCAGCCCTTGTATGCAAGAAAATGAATCATGTGATATAGAAAAATATGGGGGAGAAATATCCACTGTGCAAAGCACAACCTGCCCGCATCCTTCACTTCCCTAACTTTGCCTATGGGGGCCGCCATTTTCAAGGGTTGCCCAACTGGGCCATTGAGCAGAGATGAGTCGGAAGGCACGGTGGTCTCTGTTTCGAAATATAGAATTGTAGAATTGGAGGGGACTATTAGAGTCATCTAATCCAACCCGGAATCTTGCCCAACCTGAGGCTCAAACCCATGACCCTGAGATTAAGGGTCTCATGCTCTACCAACTGAGCTATCCAGCAACAGAGGCTGTAATTTTGGAGCTGGCAGTCCATCAGTCTTGATTACCTATGTCAGTTTCCCCCAACTTGGTGCCCTCCAGACTCCAGCTCCCATCTTCTTCCCAAAGTTCAGGGATGGTGGGAGTTGCAATCCCAAACATCTGGAAGGCAACGAGGTTGAGGAAAGCTGTACTTGAAGGGAGGCCAGCACTGTTTGTGTGAATCTGGTCATTATAATGAAGACAACGCCCTCAGCAGCAAGGCACCCACCAAACCAAAATAACAACATTTATTTATTGTGACATTGGCGCTCGGCTGTCAAGGAACCATTTTGTTAGCACCAATGTGGTGAACCTTTAGCCCGCCAGACATTGATGAACCACAACTACCATCAGCCCCACCCAGCAAGCAGAGCCAGCGACCAGGGATGACGGGATGATGGGAGTTGTAGTGCAGTAACATGAGGAGGTTCCCCATACCTGAGTTCAGGGATGTTCTTGATGGATTTCATCATTTTATTAAGGGGTGTCCTTGTGGGGTTTTCTCTTGCTTGCTGTTCTTTGCTCCCTTGACTACCTTGTCAGTCCTTGAGAGTGTTCTTGCCCTTTTAAGAGTTCTATGGAAGGAAGTTTTCTTTTTCTGGGATACGTGAGACTTTTCCCAGAAGAGTGCTATACTCATGGAAGAAGTTACAGTGGTACCTCGGTTTATGAACACAATTGGTTCCGGAAGTCTGTTCATAAACTGAAGCGTTCATAAACTGAAGCAAACTTTCCCATCGAAAGTAATGGAAAGTGAATCAATCCGTTCCAGATGGGTCTGCGGCATTCGTAAACTGAAAATTCGTAAACCGAGGTTCCACTGTACACCTAATGGCCTGGCTTCTTCCATGTCCATCGTCAAGGGACAGCAGCTCTCTCAAGTTCTGGCCCTATGGATGGGATTTATACCTACCCCTCCATCTCTGTTCAGCTTTCCTTCAACTGACACCAACTCCTGACAAATCATTGAAAATCCACATGCAGGTTAGTCCTTTGGTAACTCAATTCATACACTAAATATTGGCTGATAATCAAGAGGAAGGCAAAATGGACGTGCTCGCCTATGGACAAATGGCATGGCTTTGAACTGGGATTTAATGTGACTTCAGGACTCAGCCAGAACCATTTTTTTCAGTGTCAGGGTTTGACCCTGGGACATGTGAAGGAATGAGGAATGAGAGTTTCTTTGTGCATGGACAGAGACCAGCGGAACACAAAGGAGAACCCGCTGACAGCTGATCTTCGCCTTCTTCCTGCGCTACAGCTGGTTCCCCTTTTTTTGCCACTCGCCGCCGCTTCGTCTTTCTATGGCTGCGCTTCGCAAGATGAAGCGGCGTTCATAGAAAACCTCGTTGTCTTGCGAGTCCCTCGTGCAAAGCAAAAAAAAATCGTCTTGCGAGTTTTTTGTTGCACGAGGCATTTGTCTTGCGAGGTACCACTGTACTTAAAATAATAATAATAATAATAATAATAATAATAATAATAATAATAATTTATTATTTATACCCCGCCTATCTGGCTGGGTTTCCCCAGCCACTCTAGGCGGCTTCCAACAGAAAAATGAAATAAAACAATCAATTAAACATTAAAAGCCTCACTAAACAGGGCCTCCTTCAGATGTCTTCTGGTAGCTGTTTTTCTCTTTGACATCTGATGGGGGGGCGTTCCACAGGGTGGGCGCCACCACCGAGAAGGCCCTCTGCCTGGTTCCTTGCAACTTGGCTTCTTGCAACGAGGGAACCGCCAGAAGGCCATCGGTACTGGACCTCAGTGTCCGGGCAGAACGATTACCCCATTCAGGACCAGGGAGTCCTCCACACCTGCCCGCCTCCTCTCCCCCACAACCAGTACTTCTGTGTTGTCAGGGTTCAACCTCAATCTGTTAGCTGCCATCCATCCTCCAACCGCCTCCAAGCACTCACACAGGACCTTCACCGTCTTCACTGGTTCTGATTTGAAAGAGAGGTAGAGCTGGGTATCATCCGCATACTGATGAACACCCAGCCCAAACCCCCTGATGATCTCTCCCAGCGGCTGCATGTAGATGTTAAAAAGCATGGGGGAGAGGACAGAGCCCTGAGGGACCCCACAAGTGAGAGCCCAGGGGTCCAAACACTCATCCCCCACCACCACTCTCTGAACACGGCCCAGGAGGAAGGAGCGGAACCACTGTATGACAGTGCCCCCAGCTCCCAACCCCTCTAGACGGTCCAGAAGTATGTTATGGTCGATGCTGTCAAAAGCCGCTGAGAGATCCAGCAGAACTAGGAAACAGCTCTCACCTTTGTCCCCAGCCCGCTGGAGATCATCAACCAGTGCGACCAAGGCAGTTTCAGTCCCATGATGAGGCCTGAATCCCGACTGGAAGGGATCCAAATGGTCCGCTTCTTCCAGGTGTGCCTGGAATTGTTCAGCAACCACTCACTCAATCACCTTGCCCAAGAATGGAAGATTTGAGACTGGGCGATAGTTGGCCATATTGGCCGCATCTAAAGATGGTTTTTAAAGAAGCGGTTTAATAACCGCCTCTTTCAGCGGGTCTGGGAAGGCTGCCTCACAGAGAAAAGCATTCACCAACCCGCAAAGCCCATCGCCCAGCCCTTCCCGGCTAGCTTTTATAAGCCAGGATGTGCAAGGATCAAGGAAACAGGTGGTTGGTTTCACTCGTCCAAGCAGCCTGTCCACATCCTCGGAGGTAACAGAATGGAATTGATCCCACGCAACTGGACTAGACAGTCCAGTGCAGGAGATCATGGGGCCCGTACTGGGCCCCGATGGAGCAGGTGGTTCCACTAAACTGCGAACCACCTGAAAAAGTCTCCTGCTGCTGTTTTCTGCAGGTATAATAGAGGCGGTGAAGAAAGTCTTCTTCGCCGTCGCTACCGCCACTTGGTAGGCTCGACATTGAGCTCTAACCTGTGTCCGGTCAGCTTCAGAATGAGTTATCCGCCACCGGCGCTCTAACTGTCTCAACGATTGTTTCATTGCCCTCAGATCCATGGAGAACCACGGGGCTGTCCAGGCTCCATGCAATTGGAGAGGGCGCTTTGGAGCCAAACAGTCAATAGCCCTACATTCCATCGGGCCACCAGGGAATCGGCTGAAAGGCCATCAACATGGGATAAAACATCCCCTACCAGTACCACTCTCTGGAAACCATTTGGATCCATTAAGTGGCGGGGGCGGACCATCCAAATTGGTCCACCTCCATAGAGAGGGGAAGAGTTGTGGAGAAGTCCAGTTGCACCAGGTAGTGATCTGACTGTGATGTATGTGACTTTAAGTGTGGAATCTTATTATGTGCACCTGAATCCTATTAACTGGGATACAGGTATTTTAGTGGTAACCTGTTCCCCACCCATTCACTCGTCTTGTGCTTTTCCTCCCTTGCCGGGTGGATGTTGTCGCTGTGTGTTATTCTTCAATAAACCATGTCTACAGCTCAGTAAAGACTGTCTAAGCAGCGGTGCCTCCTCATTGCTGAGGTCCAAGGTTTCCCGGAGACATTACATGTGACCAATGACCATGGCACTTCTTTAGTTTCGCTTTTACTTAGTGTCAGATCACCAACATCCATACCGTGTTTCTCACATTTTAAGATGTGCCTATAAAATAAGCCATGGCACGATTTTCTCAAGGCAATAAAATATAAGGCATCCCCCCAAAATAAGACATGCTGGGGTACCGGTACTATACTGTGCTGGGAGCAGGTCCAGGTGGCGCTTCCGTAAGGAACAGGAAAAGGAAGATGCCAGTCCTTGCCGGAAGCGGATGCGCAACGTGCGCCGCGTGCTCAGATGCAGCGGGAGCCGGCAGAAGCTGCAGCACGCCCCGCGCTGAGCCCCGACCCAGCAGGACCCTGTGTGACCCGCAGCGTGCCCCACGCCAAATCCTGACCCAGCGGGACCCGGCAAGAGCAGCAGCACGCGCTTTGCCGAGCCCCGACTGAGTGGGAGCCGGCAAAGCGCGTGCTGCTGTTTCTGCCGGCTCCTGCTGGGTCGGGGCGCAGCGCTGTGTGCGCTGCTACCCTTGCCAGGTCCCGCTGGGTCGGGAGCCGATGGAGCGGGAGCCAGCAAAGGCAGCAGCGAGCGCTTTGCCGAGCTCCAACCCGGCGGCGGGATGTGGCAAGAGCTGCAGCACGCGCCGCGCCCCGACCCCGGGGGCGGGGCCTGGCAAAAGCCACAGCGTGCACCACTTGGAGCCCCGACCCACCAGGACCCAGCAGCGTGCCCTGCTGAAGCGCCAACAAAACGACCAGCAGTGCAGCTGCAGCAGCAACAGCAGCCAGTTCCGGGCGCCAAGCCGCAGCAGGAAGAGAAGGTAATTTTTTAAAATAAGACACCCCAAAAAATAAGCCATAGGCTTATTTTCTTCAGTAAAATAACTTTAAGGCAGTGTCTTAAAATGTGAGAAACACGGTACTTAATCTGTCAACATTTTCATCTTCTGCCGTTCGCGTTTTTTAACCTTGGTGTCGCCAGGAAGCTGTGGATCCTTGATTTTTGTGGTGCAGGCTGTGCCCCTGGGCATGATATGTGATTTGAGGGTGAATTTGGGCGGGTCCCATGCAAATAGGTGAAGATTCGCAAGGATCCGTGCTTCAAAACCACGTTTTTCGGCCACGGTGTCGCCAGGACGCTGTGAATCCTTGATTTCTGTGTTGCAGGCTGTATCCCTGGGCATGATATGTGATTTGAGGGAGATTTGGGGGGGGGCATGCAAAAAGGTGAAGATTCTTGAGGATCCGTGCTTCAAAACCACGTTTTTGCGCCACGGTGTTGCCAGGACGCTGTGAATCCTTGATTTCTGTGGTGCAGGCTGTACCCCTGGGCATGATATGTGATTTGAGGGAGATTTGGGGGGGGCCCATGCAAAAAGGTGAAGATTCTTGAGGATCCGTGCTTCAAAACCACGTTTTTGCGCCACGGTGTTGCCAGGACGCTGTGAATCCTTGATTTCTGTGGTGCAGGCTGTATCCCTGGGCATGATATGTAATTTGAGGGTGAATTTGGGGGGGTCCCATGCAAATAGGTGAAGATTCGTGAGGATCCGTGAGGATCCATGCTTCAAAACCACGTTTTTGGGCCACGGTGTCGCCAGGAAGCTGTGAATCCTTGATTTCTGTGTTGCAGGCTGTACCCCTGGCCATGATATGTGATTTGAGGGTGAATTTGGGCGGGTCCCATGCAAATAGGTGAAGATTCGCAAGGATCCATACTTCAAAACCACGTTTTTCGGCCACGGTGTCGCCAGGACGCTGTGAATCCTTGATTTCTGTGTTGCAGGTTGTACCCCTGGGCATGATATGTGATTTGAGGGAGATTTGGGGGGGGGCCCATGCAAAAAGGTGAAGATTCTTCAGGATCCGTGCTTCAAAACCACGTTTTTGCGCCACGGTGTTGCCAGGACGCTGTGAATCCTTGATTTCTGTGGTGCAGGCTGTATCCCTGGGCATGATATGTGATTTGAGGGTGAAATTGGGGGGGCTCCATGCAAATAGGTGAAGATTCGCGAGGATCCGTGAGGATCCATGCTTCAAAACCACGTTTTTGGGCCACGGTGTCGCCAGGAAGCTGTGGATCCTTGATTTTTGTGGTGCAGGCTGTACCCCTGGCCATGCTATGTGATTTGAGGGTGAATTTGGGGGGGCCTTATGCAAAAAGGTGAAGATTCTTCAGGATCCGTGCTTCAAAACCACGTTTTTGCGCCACGGTGTTGCCAGGATGCTGTGAATCCTTGATTTCTGTGGTGCAGGCTGTACCCCTGGGCATGATATGTGATTTGAGGGTGAATTTGGGGGGGCTCCATGCAAATAGGTGAAGATTCGCGAGGATCCGTGAGGATCCGTGCTTCAATACTACGTTTTTGGGCCACGGTGTCGCCGGGAAGCTGTGGATCCTTGATTTTTGTGGTGCAGGCTGTACCCCTGGCCATGATATGTGATTTGAGGGTGAATTTGGGGGGGTCCCATGCAAATAGGTGAAGATTCGTGAGGATCTGTGAGGATCCATGCTTCAAAACCACGTTTTTGGGCCACGGTGTCGCCAGGAAGCTGTGGATCCTTGATTTTTGTGGTGCAGGCTGTACCCCTGGCCATGCTATGTGATTTGAGGGTGAATTTGGGGGGGGGCATGCAAAAAGGTTAGTATCCGTGAGGATCCGCGCTTCAAAACCACGTTTTTGAGCCACGGTGTCGCCAGGAAGCTGTGGAACCTTGATTTTTGTGGTGCAGGCTGTACCCCTGGCCATGATATGTGATTTGAGGGTGAATTTGGGTGGGTCCCATGCAAATAGGTGAAGATTCGCAAGGATCCGTGCTTCAAAACCACGTTTTTCGGCCACGGTGTCCCCAGGACACTGTGAATCCTTGATTTCTGTGTTGCAGGCTGTACCCCTGGCCATGATATGTGATTTGAGGGTGAATTTGGGCGGGTCCTATGCAAATAGGTGAAGATTCGCAAGGATCCGTGCTTCAAAACCACGTTTTTCGGCCACGGTGTCGCCAGGACGCTGTGAATCCTTGATTTCTGTGTTGCAGGCTGTACCCCTGGGCATGATATGTGATTTGAGGGAGATTTGGGGGGGGGGCCCATGCAAAAAGGTGAAGATTCTTGAGGATCCGTGCTTCAAAACCACGTTTTTGCGCCACGGTGTTGCCAGGACGCTGTGAATCCTTGATTTCTGTGGTGCAGGCTGTATCCCTGGGCATGATATGTGATTTGAGGGTGAATTTGGGGGGGTCCCATGCAAATAGGTGAAGATTTGTGAGGATCCGTGAGGATCCATGCTTCAAAACCACGTTTTTGGGCCACGGTGTCGCCAGGAAGCTGTGGATCCTTGATTTTTGTGGTGCAGGCTGTACCCCTGGCCATGCTATGTGATTTGAGGGTGAATTTGGGGGGGCCTTATGCAAAAAGGTGAAGATTCGTGAGGATCCGTGCTTCAAAACCACGTTTTTGTGCCACGGTGTCGCCAGGAAGCTGTGGATCCTTGATTTTTGTGGTGCAGGCTGTACCCCTGGCCATGATATGTGATTTGAGGGTGAATTTGGGGGGGCCCCATGCAAAAAGGTGAAGATTCGTGAGGATCCGTGCTTCAAAACCACGTTTTTGTGCCACGGTGTCGCCAGGAAGCTGTGGATCCTTGATTTTTGTGGTGCAGGCTGTACCCCTGGCCATGATATGTGATTTGAGGGTGAATTTGGGGGGGCCCCATGCAAAAAGGTGAAGATTCGTGAGGATCCGTGCTTCAAAACCACGTTTTTGGGCCACGGTGTCACCAGGAAGCTGTGGATCCTTGATTTTTGTGGTGCAGGCTGTGCCCCTGGGCATGATATGTGATTTGACAGTGAGTTCGCGGTGGCCCAATGCAGAAATCATGAGGATCCATGAGGATCCGTGGTTTTTAACCACCTTTTTGTGTCATTGTGGCCGCACGAAAAAGTGGATGCGTGATTTTTTTGGTGCTGCCTACAGTCTAAGACATACTCTACAATATCATGGTGTTGTTTTTTTATTTGAATGAAAAAATCATATGAATTCATGAGGATCCGTTTAAAATCATCTGGATCCGCGTTTTACCCTGACCCCTTAAAGACCAACTAAGTTTTTGTTTTGGTATGAGCTCATACCAAAACAAAAACTTAGTTGGTCTTTAAGGTGCTACTGAAGGAATTTTTTTTATTTTCCTTGGGGGGGGGAATGAGTGACTCCCCCCTCCCTCCCAGAAGACACAAATTCTCCTCCTTCCAAACAAGCTCTGAATATCCTCTTTTTTCCCTCCTGATAATCTCCCAGGTTCGATCCCCGGAGGCGGCAGGGAAAGAGACCCCCCCACCTCCCAAAAAGTCCTCCGGGGCACGAAGGTGACATTGCCCCTTTACCTCTTTTAATCCATTCCTGATGCCCCCAGAGATACCGGTATATTATATCTTCTATTATACTTGTGAGACATTACCTTCATTTCTTTCAAGACCTGTCTATACAACTTTATATACGAATACCAGAACTTCACATACACTCCATGCATTTAAGACGGATTTCCCATTGTTGTTGTTGTTGTTTAGTCGTTTAGTCGTGTCCGACTCCTCGTGACCCTATGATTTCCCATTATCTGAGTTTATTGATGTGAAGGAAAGAGAGAAATATGTCAAACACTCCAGACATCTAAATGGTTTCTCCCCTTTGAGAATCTGTATATGTTTTGTAAGCATCTCATTTCTTTAAAAAGTATTTTTATTAAAGAATAGCTGGCCCTGCCACGCGTTGCTGTGGCTTAGTCTGTGAAATGGGCCCTCAGGATCCCCCCTCAGACTCCCCCGTAGGCCCTCAATGGGCCCTTAGACTCCCCTGTACCCCCCCCCCCGTGGTTTAGTCTGGGAAATGGGTCCTCAGAGTCCCCCTTCAGACTCCCCTATAAGCCCTCAATGGGCCCTCAGAGTCCCCCTTCAGACTCCCCTATAGGCCCCACTTTGGGCTTAGTCTCTTAAATGGGCCCTCAGAGTCCCCTTCAGACTCCCCTGTAGGCCCCACTTTGGCTTAGTCTGTGAAATGGCCCCTCAGAGTCCCCCTTCATACCCCCCTGTTGGCCCCCCCTGTGGTTTAGTCTGTGAAATGGGCCCTCAAAGTCCCCCTTCAGACTCCCCTGTAGGCCCTAAATGGGCCCTCGGAGTCCCCTTCAGACTCCCCTGTAGACCCCACTTTGGCTTAGTGTGTGAAATGGGCCCTCAAAGTCCCCATTCAGACTCCCCTGTAGGCCCTAAATGGGCTCTCAGAGTCCCCTTCAGACTCCCCTGTAGGCCCCACTTTGGCTTAGTCTGTGAAATGGGCTCTCAGAGTCCCCTTCAGACTCCCCTGTAGGGCCCGCTCTGGCTTAGTCTGTGAAATGGGCCCTCAGAGTCCCCCTTCAGTCTCCCCTGTAGGCCCCACTTTGTGAAATGGGCCAGAGTCCCCCTTCAGACTCCCTTGTAGGCCCCCCTGTGGTTTAGTCTGTGAAATGGGCCCTCAAAGTCCCCCTTCCGACTCCCCTGTAGGCCCTAAATGGGCCTTCAGAGTCCCCTTCAGACTCCCTTGTAGGCCCCCCTGTGGTTTAGTCTGTGAAATGGGCCCTCAAAATCCCCCTTCAGACTCCCCTGTAGGCCCTAAATGGGCCCTCAGAGTCCCCCCTCAGACTTCCCTGTAGGCCCCATTGTGGCTTAACCTGTGAAATGGGCCCTCAGAGCCCCCCTTCAGACTCCCCTGTAGGCCCCACTTTGGCTTAGTCTGAGAAATGGGCCAGAGTCCCCCTTCAGACTCCTCTGTAGACCCCCACTGGGCTGTTTCGTGTCGGTGGGGCGATCTCCATGGAGGGTGGTGATCGTGGATCGGGCAAGATATGAGATGACGGATTGTGGATTGGGTAGGATGGTGAAGGCCAAGACCTATGGCGGGGATCTCTGGGGAGTGGGGGGATCTCTGGGGTAGGTACCTCCGTGGTGGGAGGGGGTTCTTGGGGAGCGGGCTACTGTTGGGGTGGCCTGGTCAATGGCAGAGGTCTGTTCTCCGGGGTGGGCTGTGTCCCGGGGTGGTGGGGTGGATGGAGAGTGGCCGTTATTTTGCCAGTGGGCGGGATTTTGGGTGTATGTTTGATTTTGTTTGGTGGGGTGGGTGGGGAGTAGGTGGGATTTAAGGTGTAAATCCCTAAATCCCTAAATGTTTGTTGGGGTGGATGGGGAGTGGGCGAGATTTTGCCAGTATGTTGGATGTTGTTTGTTGGATGTCCACAGGAGGGGGCAATTTTTTTTGTATACAAATCCAGGTTTCTACCTGTCCAAGGTGTGTGTATGGACAATGTAGAGACACTCTCACATGCGCTGGCGATATTGTGGGCAAATTTGAGGACGATCGGGAAAGCGGTTGTGGAGAAAGGTTCGTTGGAACAAACATGCACCCTCTACATTTTAATATATATAGATTTCTTGAATTACAAAGGTGTGTGCAGTGTCTCTCATATTTTTACATGTATCACTTTTGCAAATCAGTTTCAATTATTAATACACTAAGAAGAAAGAGGGAAAACGGGGTAGAAAGGGGGTGGGAGGGTGGGTGGGGGTGCGATTAGGTGATGATGTTTCTGTTTTGCTTAATATATGTATGTAATATATGACAGTAAGAGCTGTTCGGCAGTGGAATTTGCTGCCAAGGAGTGTGGTGGAGTCTCCTTCTTTGGAGGTCTTTAAGCAGAGGCTTGACAGCCATCTGTCAGGAATGCTTTGATGGTGTTTCCTGCTTGGCAGGGGGTTGGACTGGATGGCCCTTGTGGTCTCTTCCAACTCTATGATTCTATGATTCTATGATTCTATGATTCTATGTAGGGCTTGATGTCAGCTTTGTTTGTGTAGGTTCTCCTTTATTCGCTTGTGTTCTTTTGGTGGTGAGAAAGATTGAGGTTGGCTAAGGGTGTGCTTTTATATGCCTGTTGTCTTTGTCCATGGAGTTTTCTTGGCAGGGATACTGGAGTGGCTTGCCAGTTCCTTCTCCAGGTGGATCACGTTTAGTCAAAACTCTCCACTATGACCTGTCCATCTTGGGTGGCCCTGCATGGCATAGCTCATAGCTTCTCTGAGTTATTCAAGCCCCTTCGCCACGACAAGGCATTGATCCATGAAGGGGTGCTGGAGGAGACTCTTGAGAGTCCCATGGACTGCTAGAAGATCAAACCTATCCATTCTTAAGGAAATCAGCCCTGAGTGCTCCCTGGAAGGACAGATCCTGAAGCTGAGGCTCCAATACTTTGGCCACCTCATGAGAAGAGAAGAATCCTTCGAAAAGACCCTGATGTTGGGAAAGATTGAGGGCACTAGGAGAAGGGGACGACAGAGGACGAGATGGTTGGACAGTGTTCTCGAAGCTACGAACATGAGTTTGACCAAACTGCGGGAGGCAGTGCAAGACAGGAGTGCCTGGCGTGCTATGGTCCATGGGGTCACGAAGAGTCGGACACGACTAAACGACTAAACAACAACAACAAGGGTGTGCTTGTTCATTTGTGATTGGCTATGATGGTGCACCGCTCCGGGACTTCCGGGTTGTTGCAACGGAGTTTGGTCGCCTGCCATGCACTCTCTGCCACGGGGGGGTGGGAGAGAGCGTGTGGGTATAAGCCCTATAGCCCCTCCCTGTAAGGTTCTAGGGTTACCAGAAAGTCGGATCACTCTGCAAAGTGTGGGGAAGCTACTCTGTCGAGACCCCCCCTTTTTTTGCTGGAGCTCCCAGAGCTGCTGGAGGAATATAAAAAATTTCTGTTCGCTCTCTAGCTGCAGAACATTCAGCTTTTGTCTCTGTGGGAGACACCCATCTGTCCTTTCAAGGCTGTTCAGATAATTAAGGCAGAATTTTGAAATCAAGAACTAGGCTAGAGGCTGAATGAAAAGAGACTGATAGTGGTGCCTAATGGTTCATGTAGGAATTGTCAGTGTCTTTAAGATACCCAGTGGCAGACTGAGGAACTACTGGTAGTATTTAAATTAAGTGAAATCAGTCTTATAAAATGGTTTGTCCATAATTATCAAAGGGATGTACAGCGAACGGGATCCATTCCGGAGGTCTGGTTGGACCCTGAGAAATTCGCAACCATAGAATCATAGAATCATAGAATCATAGAGTTGGAAGATACCACAAGGGCCATCCAGTCCAACCCCCTGCCAAGCAGGAAACACCATCAAAGCATTCTTGACATATGGCTGTCAAGCCTCTGCTTAAAGACCTCCAAAGAAGGAGACTCCACCACACTCCTTGGTAGCAAATTCCACTGTCGAACAGCTCTTACTGTCAGGAAGTTCTTCCTAATGTTTAGGTGGAAGCTTCTTTCTTGAAGTTTGAATCCATTGCTCCATGTCCGCTTCTCTGGAGCAGCAGAAAACAACCTTTCTCCCTCCTCCATATGACATCCTTTCATATATTGGAACATGGCTATCATATCACCCCTTAACCTTCTCTTCTCCAGGCTAAACATACCCAGCTCCCTAAGCCGTTCCTCATAAGGCATCGTTTCCAGGCCTTTGACCATTTTGGTTGCCCTCTTCTGGACACGTTCCAGCTCGTCAGTATCCTTCTTGAACTGTGGTGCCCAGAACTGGACACAGTACTCCAGGTGAGGTCTGACCAGAACAGCATACAGTGGTACTATTACTTCCCTTGATCTAGATGCTATACTCCTATACAACCGGAGCTGCCTGTTCTGCACATGCACACCATGCGGGAGAGCGCTTCTGCGCATGTGGCGAAACCCGGAAAAATACTTCTGGGTGTAACCCGAAGGATACGCAACCAGAGGTGTGTGTATTCAGAGGTACCACTGTATGTAAATAAAAGGGATCCGGGGGTGGGGGTGGGGGAATATTTAGGAATAGATGAAAATGTTGGGTGTTAACAAGAACTTGACTACGGGCAGACTAGGAAGACATTCTCAACCAAAGTAGAGGAGGAGAAACAAGAGGAGAAAGAAAGAAAAAACCGACTTGACGGAGATTCTTGCTTTTAGAGTGAAATCAGCTTCTGCCAGGGGTCAGCAGGAGGCCGGTCCACTGTCCCTCAGACCTTGTGGGGGGCCGGATTATATTTTTGGGGGGAAATGAACGAATTCCTACGCCCCACAAATAACCCAGAGATGCACTTTTAATCAAAGCACACATTCTACTCATGAAAAAGCACACTCATTCCCGGACCATCCGTGGGCCGGATTGAGAAGGCGATAGGGCTGGATCCGGCCCCTGGGCCTTAGTTTGCCTACCCATGGGTTTACGCAAAAGCAAATAAACTACCAGGAGTTTGACTGATTTATGAAACTCAAGATCAACCAAAGATCTCCAAACACACTACCATAAAAACTTAGAAATGGGTAGTCAAAGGTTTATAGTGTTAAAAGAGATACTCTCAAGATTGCTGAAGAAAGAAACCAACCATACGTTTCTGGCTGATACACCATAGCTGCCAAGTCTCCCGTTTTCCCCGGGAAAACCCCTTTTTTTCTTACCTTTTCCCGGTGGTCCCCCGTATCACTTCGTCTCCCGTTTTTCTCCATTATTTTCTCCTGCTGGGGCCATTTTTTTCCTTTCCGATTTGCCCTTCTATGGGCACCAAAAATGGCCGCCGCCAGCTTCAAAAGTCGCATCTACACATGTCCGGAAGTGCATAGATGTGACTTCCGGTGTTGGCGGCGGCCATTTTGGTGCCCATAGATGGGCGAAGCGACACCGGAAGTTGCGTCGGCACACTTCCTGACATGCGTACAAGCGACTTTTGAAGCCGGCGGCGGCCATTTTGGGTGCCCATAAAAGGGCAAAGCAACACCGGAAGTTACATCGACGCAACTTCCAGTGTAAAATGGCTGCCGGTCCCAGATTCTGCAGTCCGCAACTTGGAAGGTAAGTGATACGCTCAAGAAGAATTCAATTCCCTTTAATTGGGAATTCCCAGAAGGGAATTCTTTTATGCACCACATTTTTCCGTGTATAAGACGGGGGGCCCTCAAAATTTACAAAATAGGGGAGATTGAGCTTTTGGGGAGGATTATTTGGGGCGAATGCAGAAAATTGCTCACCCACCAGAACACAGCACACAGCCTCTTGCATCACTTACAATCACTGCTTACAATCTCGGGCTCGCACTTCGTTCCGGCGGGTGAGCTATTTTCAGCATCCCCCCCCCCCGCGCCAACAATCAAGTGGCCAATCGCCGCTTAAAAACTCAGGCTCACATTTCTTTCCGGTGGGTGAGCAATTTTCGGCATCTGCCATTTGATTGTTGTGGCGGGGGGGGGGAATCCTGCCATGTGAGGAATGAGGGAGGGAGGGAGGCGGTGATGAAGAAAGCGCGTGAGGAAGCGGCGCAGAGAAGGGGTGTGGAAAAGGAAAGAAGGGCAGACTGAGGGAGAGGGAGGAGCAGGAGGAAAACGCAACAGCAGCCGGCAGCCAGCGTCACACGCCCCCTTGACAGCACCGCCCTGCTGAAGCGGGCAGGTGGGTGAGCCAACTCCCGTCGTCGATGGTGCCTGGCGTGGGGCAAGATTGCTCCGTCCCTGAGGAGAAAAGCGCCGCCGTGTGAGGGGGAGGGACGGAGAGGGAAAGAATGTGTGTGCTGGCAATCCACGCGGCGATTCCTGGACTGTCTGCAGGCCAGTTCTAGAAAGCAATTGTGCCTGATCCGACCCACGGGCCTTAGTTTGCTGACCCATGTACTAGATGCTTGGAGATTCAGTCACCCATTAGAACAAAACATGTTCATCTGATTCAAAGGATTCTGCGGGAAGAAGAAACATGATCAGGATATTGAAGGAACTGCCTGTAGAGATCCAACCAAGAACTATATCAGATCAAATCTCAACATGGGTGATAATGAGGGGTGAAAAGAGTTCATTGTATAGATGGAGACTAAATAAGGGTTTATTTGAAAAACACCGAATCACAACATATTCCAATTATGTCAAGGTATAAAAACACATTTAAAAGCATTTGGAAATATAGGGGAGGAGGATTTTATAAAAGATTTCAACCATAAAGAGGAATGTTTTACCTAAGATACTGTTTTTATTCTAAATGATACCAATAATAAATAATACAAGCTGCTTTAACAAATGGCAGAGATAAAGTATAAATTTTTGATAGATACTAAAAATAGAGTACCAACAATACTTTGGCCACCTCATGAGAAGAGAAGAATCCTTGGAAAAGACCTTGATGTTGGGAAAGATTGAGGGCACTAGGAGAAGGGGAGACAGAGGACAAGATGGTTGGACAGTGTTCTCGAAGCTACGAACATGAGTTTGACCAAACTGCGGGAGGCAGTGGAAGACAGGAGTGCCTGGCGTGCTATGGTCCATGGGGTCACGAAGAGTTGGACACGACTAAACAACAACAACAACAACAAAAATAGAGTTGGGTTCGCACTGCTAGATTTTCTACTGTGAGGCAGCCTCTTTGTGTTGGTTAAAAAAATGGATATCATTGGAAAACACACTATTGCTGGGTACCCAGTGGAATCTCGGTTGTCGAATGCTTCGGAAGTCAAACGTTAGGGGCTTTCGAACACCAACAACCCGGAAGTGAATGCTTCCATTTTTGAATACAATTTGTGAATAAAATTATATATAAATAAAATTATATATATATATATAAAGTAATTGAAGCACTTCCCAAACTCCTTCGATTCAAAGCATTTATGATTTTTCAGTTTGCGGATTGTAGGGTTTCAACTCTTAAAGCTTTTCCTACTTGTGAGTCCATTGATTTTTTGTAAGAACATCAGGGCTGAAGCTATACGTTCCATATAATTACGCTCCATATAAGTGGTTTTCCCATTTTGAGTTCGCTGATGTTTGCTAAGGTTTCCACTTATATTGAAGCTCTTTCCACACTCCATACATTTATTTGCTTGTCCCCAAGTGAGTCTGTTGATGTCTTCTAAGGTTTGAGCTACGATTAAAGCTCTTTCCACACTCCATGCATTTAAATGGTTTCTCCCCTGTGTGAATCCGTTGATGAATTCTAAGCCTTCCACACGCACTGAAGCCCTTTCCACACTCCATACATTGAAATGGTTTCTCCCCTGTGTGACTCCGTTGATGAATTTTAAGTGTTCTACTATCAATAAAACTCTTTCCACATTCCATGCATTTGTATGGTTTCTCCCCCGTGTGGGTCCGTTGATGTTTTCTAAATGTTCCACTATCAGTGAAGCTCTTTCCACACTCCATACATTTATATGGTTTTTCCCCTGTGTGAATTCGATGGTGGATTCTAAGTGCTCCACGATCAGCGAAGCTCTTTCCACATTCCATGCAATTAAATGGTTTCTCTCCTGTGTGAGTCCGTTGATGGATTCTAAGGTGTTCACTCTGACTGAAGCTCTTTCCACACTCCATACATTCAAATGGTTTTTCCCCTGTGTGAGTTTGATGATGGATACTAAGTGATGAACCATCAATAAAGCTCTTTCCACATTCCATGCATTTAAATGGTTTCTCCCCTGTGTGAGTCCGTTCATGTCTTCTTAGTGCTCCACTCTGACTGAAGCCCTTTCCACACTCCATACATTCAAATGGTTTTTCCCCTGTGTGAGTTTGATGATGGATACTAAGTGATGAACCATCAATAAAGCTCTTTCCACATTCCATGCATTCAAATGGTTTCTCCCCTGTGTGAGTACGTTCATGTCTTCTTAGTGCTCTACTATAAGTGAAGCTCTTTCCACAATCAATACATTTATATGGTTTTTCCCCAGTGTGAGTTTGTTGATGAATTTTCAGGTTTCTACTCTGACTGAAGCTCTTTCCACACTCCATGCATTTAAATGGTTTCTCCCCTGTGTGAACCCGTTGATGGATTCTAAGTGTTCCACTGCTACTGAAGCTCTTTACACATTCCATGCATTTGAATGGTTTCTCGCCTATGTGGGTCCATTGATGTTTTCTAAATGTTCCACTATCAGTGAAGCTCTTTCCACACTCCCTACATTGATATGGTTTTTCCCCTGTGTGGGTTCGTTGATGGTTTCTAAGGTGTCCAATCTGACTGAAGCTCTTTCCACACTCCATGCATTTATATGGTTTCTCCCCTGTGTGAGTGTGTTTATGTATACGAAGGTTTGAACTCCAACCAAAGCTTTTCCCACACACCATGCATTTAAATGGTTTCTCCCCAGTGTGAGTCTGTTGATGTTTTCTAAGTGTTTCACTGTCAGTGAAGCTCTTCCCAAACTCCATACTTTCAAATTGGTTCTCCTCTCTTTTTTCACACTCCATGAATTTAAATGGTTTCTTCGTTATTCCCATTGGACATGGCCCCCCAGAATTCTGACTGCCCTCTCCGTTGTCTGCTTTTGACGGGGGGGGGGGGGACATCCTATTTGTTTTCTAGGGAGAGAACAAAAGAATATTACACACATCACTTAGGACCTGCTCTTATTTTAACATCTTATGCATTCTCTCCTGTCCTCCGTAAATTCCCAGGTTTTAGGAAATACAAATGAAAGAATGTCAAATAATGGTCATGCATTTCAGAAGCATTATAATATGGTTGAACTGTGGGGTTTACTTTGTATAAAAAGTGACTTCTCACAGGAAATGTCCATGAACCTGCCCACTATTCATCAGGGTCCCAAGTTCATAATGAAGTTATTCATCCTCTGCATAATAATTCTCCAGCCCTTGGGCCACATTTTGTCCCCTTTGACCTCTAGATCTTTATTAATCACCTGGACGGTCCCTTTGTTCTCAGGAGGTGCATATTGACCATTTTTTGAGACTCATATATAAGTCTTGTGGTTGGCTGAAGGAGTGCTCAGGTAGGAGAATGTTTTTGGGGTTGGACCTCCATCTCTCAGCCTTGCATTATTGCATGGAGAGAGCTGGAGATGCAGAAGGAAAGCAGCTGGAGCCTGACTGCTGGGAATCCCAGATTAAAACATCCAACCCAATTATTATTCGCTATAATTATATGCCGCCTGGTCTTGCACCCGTCTCCTGACACTGGACTATCTTAGTGGAGATTCCTTGTCCAGGCCTCTCTCACTGTTCTTCCTCATTTGTACTGGCTGGGCAAGGGCTTTTGGATATACTATCTCTGCTCCTACTGGGAATTATTTAGTAAATTTGTATATCGCTCTGCATCTGAAGATCACAAGATAAAAATATGTGTGACACTGAAAAAGGTGAATATTAAAGGTGAAGAACACCGATTGTGGGAAAGGAAAGAAAGAAGATAACTCTGGAGAAAGGAAGTATTTCTCAACTACGATTGTGACTCAGAATCTTAACCAAACGTTATTCTGGAATATCAACTGGACCTCTTTGAATAGGAGCCAGAAATCTTTTGGGATTTCATCCAGACACACCTTTAGTGTGGGCAGCAGCGGAGGAAGGCAGGGTGGGGGAGGGGCAGACCTGGCGCTGCAGGTTGAGAAGACCCACTATACCTTCCTAAGCAAGCAACTTTGGGGGCGAATGTTTTCCTTAAAAAAGCTCTTTCCCAGGGGCCGGCAGAGGTTTCTACGCTACTGAGTGTGGACACCGTGGATTTATAGTGTTAGGGTCTCAAGAACCCTTAAGATCCAGTTCCACCAACTCCCAAGTAAGTGGGCCCCTGAGCCCATAGGTCAGGCATGTCCAAAGTCCATTTCGAGGGCCTAATCCGGCCCCTATGGCAGTTTAGTTCCTGGGGAACAAGCCTTTAAAAAGTTCAACCCTAAAAAAGGTCAACAACTTTGGTTGGCCCTCAAAGCCCTTCACTTCATCAAATCTGGCCCTCTTTGAAAAAAGTTTGGACACCACTGCCCTAGGGGAACCTTCTATGCTGAGGTGAGGCATCTCTGGCCCTCCAGATGTGGTTGGACACAAAGTACCATCATCCCAAGGAAAGATGGCATATGGCCAGGGATGATGGGAGCCTTATCTGGTGGGACACACTTTCGCCATCTTCCTCCTCCCCTGAAAATGCTGAATATCTGTATTTCATTTCCTCCTCCTTCCAACATCTCCAAGATCTTCCTAATATAGTCCAACTGCACACATTCCCAAATAATCCTGCACCACTGACTTCCCGAGACTGCTGCATTGTGTCTAGGACACTGGCAATGGGACAGCACCTTCCACTGGATGAGAGGATAGAGGGTGAAATCAGGGCAGGCCAAATGGCACTCAGCGCTGTCCCCTCCTTGCCCCTCTCTGCATCTGCTGCCTGAGGGGGCTGCCTCAGTCTCCCTCACCGTGGAGCAGGCCCTGAGAACAGCCTTCTCTCTGCCCCCCCCCAATACAGGAAACGTGACAAAGAAGACCTTGGAGTGTCACCTTATCAGGAACAAAATGATAATGATAAGAGATTGTAAGTTTGGGCTGCCCTGGGCAAGATAAATAAACTAATAGGTTCAATAAATAACAATAACAACAATAGAAATTGAAATTGCAATAGTAATAATAATAATGCAGGCTCTTGAGGGGGGAACACGGGGACCCACCCATTTCCATAGCAATCTTTCCAATCCCTTAAATCCCACAGCCATGAGATCTGATATAGTGGGAATAATGGAAACCTGGTGGAATGGAGAGAAGGAGTTTCGTAGAGTTATCTCTGGGTAGTAGTTGCCAAGACAGAAGCCTCAAAGGGCGGAAAGAATAAAGGGGGCTTCCTCCCTTTCCTCTCCTCCCCCTGGTTAGACTCCCTATAACAGCCCCCAGCGCCCCATGCAGGAGCTGACCTGGGACTTATGGGAGGGCAAGGACTGAGCTTCTAGGGAGGAGATGGCGGGTGGATCAGGCCTCCTGTTCAGGGATCTCTCCCTGGTCGACTAGAAATCATGGCAGATTCCTAGGCAAAAGGGAGAAGTCAAGTCAGGCAGCCCCGAAATCAATCTCTCTCTCTCTCTCTCTCTCTCTCTCTCTCTCTCTCTCTCTCTCTCTCTCTCTCTCTCTCTCTTTCTTTTCCCACCTCCTGTCAATGCTGGCATTGATCCCTCCCCCAGGGATGCTTCCCTCCCTCCCTCTGCCCCCCAACTTCCTCTGCCCTCCACCCCCCAGTCTCCCCTTTGCCCAGAGGCCCCCCTGGCCGCTCAGCCTTCCTGCCAAATCTCTCCCAAGCAAGCGCCCCCACCT
This sequence comes from Zootoca vivipara, assembly GCF_963506605.1. NCBI lineage: Eukaryota > Metazoa > Chordata > Lepidosauria > Squamata > Lacertidae > Zootoca > Zootoca vivipara. The sequence goes on from NC_083277.1 coordinate 1,189,954, forward strand.
CTCCATCCGGAGGAGCCTCGACAGATGAGCAAGGAGGGGGGGAGAGGAGGGAGTCAAAAGCGCCCCAGGGATTTCTTCCAGGGGGAACAGAACTGGGGCCTGGGTTCAAGTCTCAGCCCTTCCAGAGAGGGAAACCCAACCAGATGGGCGGGGTAAAAATAAATTATTATTATTATTATTATTAGGTCACTGGCAATGGGACAGCACCTTCCACTGGATGAGAGGATAGAGGGTGAAATCAGGGCAGGCCAAATGGCACTCAGCTCAGTCCCCTCCTTGCCCCTCTCAGCATCCGCTGCCTGAGGGGGCAGCCTCAGTCTCCCTCACGGTGGAGCAGGCCCTGAGAACAGCCTTCTATCTGCCCCCCCCCAAATACAGGAAATGTGACAAAGAAGACCTAGGAGTCTCACTGTGGAGCATAACAACAACTACTACTAGTACTACTACTGGTTGTAAGTCACTTTGGGCTGCCCTGGGCAGGAGAAAGCTACTAATAGATTCAATAATTAAATAAAAATAACAATTGTAGTAATAATTACACAGGCTGGGGGGTGGGAGGAACCCCAACCATTTCCATAACAATCTTCCCAATCCGTTAAATCCCACAGATTTAAGAAGGAGGAGTTGGGCACAGGTATCTCTGGGTAGGAACCCTTTAAATGCTTCTCCACAGAGACACAGGCATGTGGGTGAGACTGTAGTTGCCAAGACAGAAGCCTCAAAGGGCGGAAAGAATAAAGTGGGCTTCCTCCCTTTCCTCTCCCCCCCCCCCATGGTTGGACTCCCTATAACAGCCCCCAGCGCCCCATGCAGGAGCTGACCTGGGACTTCTGGCAGGGCAAGGACTGAGATTGAAGGGAGGAGAGGGTGGGTGGATCAGGCCTCCTCTTCAGGGATCTCTCCCTGGTCGACTTGAAGTCATGGCAGATTCCTGGGCAGGAGGGAGAAGTCAAGTCAGGCAGCCCCCAAATCTCTCTCTCTCTCTCTCTCTCTCTCTCTCTCTCTCTCTCTCTCTCTCTCTCTCTCTCTCTCTCTCTCTCTCCACCTCCTGCCAATGCTGACTTTGATCCCTCCCCCAGGAATGCTTCCCTCCCTCCCTCAGCCCCCCCAACTTCCTCTGCCCTCCTCCCTCCGCCCCCAGTCTCCCCTTCGCCCAGAGGCCCCCCTGGCCGGCTCAGCCTTCCTGCCAAATCTCTCCCAAGCGCCCCCACCTCTCCATCCGGAGGATCCTCGCAAGAAGAGCAGGGAGGGGGGAGAGGAGGGATAGGGGGGGTCTCTATCCAGGCCTCTCTCGCCCCCTTTAACCCTTCCGTGGACTCCCCATCTCTAGACAAAAGGGACCCACCAAGCCGCGGAGTCAAAAGCGCCCCAGGGATTTTTGCCAGGGGGAACCAGGAATTCTCAGAGGGGCGCGGAACTGGAGCCTGGGTTCAGGTCTCAGCCCTTCCAGAGAGGGAAAGGGGAGGGGGGGAACTCCCTTACTTTACTCCCCCCCCCCGTCCCAATTCCTGCTATCCCTTCCCAGCTGCCCTACAGAACAGGGGGAGAAACAGCGCATTCACCTCCCCCTCCCCACAACCCTAAATCCCTCCCCCCCAATATATCTATATTCTGCACCTCTTTTTTGCAGACCTGCTCCTCTTCTGGGAATGTGAATGGCGGCCCCTCCCCCTCCCCCCTTGGCTCCCAAACCTCCCTGCCTCTCTAGGAAGCGGAGCTCACTGACCCAAATTCTCCTCCTTCCAAACAAGCTGGGTAAATCCATGGTAACTCACGTTACATTTGACTTATGATTGCGACAATTAAGTAATATCTAAATGTTGTGACGTGGGGTTTGTGATTTCAGCTCTCTTGACAAACATGCTGGAGACAGTTCTCTAGTAACAGCTCTTTATTAAAGTGAACAAGACTGACTGTGAGGGCAGGAAGGCTACATTTATAGGGACAGGGAACTAGCTAGAAGGGGATACATTTTGGAGGGAACAATATCAGGCAATCACAGTGCTGCCTTTTGGAGGGAACCAATGAGACAGAGGATCCAAATACAGCAGCTTAAATGAACCAATAGTAGCTGTACCTTCTGGAACCAAAAGGCAGTTACTTTATCCTAATGCAAATACAGACAATAATAATACAGAGATAAAATCCTTTGACTCAATACACAACACCCCTCCCCCCCTAGTGAGCACAGCAGACATAATCCCTCAGGTACTGTGGGGTCCTACAACTTCTACTTGATCTCCTGACAACAGGTGTTGCAGGTTCTGGATTGGGTGTTACCTGTGGTGGAGGGGCTGCTATAGGGGTTTCGTCAGGAACAGATGGAGTCCCAGACATCTCAGGGTCCCCTACCTGTACCTCGTCATCCTGAGGACTAGCAGACCCTGGTTCATTTGATGAAGCCCCTGGTGACTGCACCTCTGGGCCATCTTCACTCTGGTCTCGCAGCTGTGCGTCATTAGCCAGGGATGAATTATCTGACTCCTCCCTGCTGAGCGCCCGGCGCCTCAGCTGATCTATATGTCTCTTCCAAACTTGCCCATTTTCCAAGGTCACATAATAGGACACAGGTCCACTAGCCCGGGTGATCACACCGGCCACCCACCGCGGACCTCGTGAATAGTTCCTCACCCAGACCAGATCTTCAGGGGCGAGATACCTTGTTGTGTCAGTCTCAGCCTGGGGGGTTGCTCTTGAATTACGGTTTGGCATTTTATCTGGGTGGACATAATCCAGCACCGTTACCAGTCTTCTACCTAAGAGCAGCTCGGCTGGCGACTTGCCCGTCGCAGTACACGGCGTCGCATGCTGCAAAAATAACATTCGTGCAATGCGAGCCGACCAGTTACCCTCCATTAAGTGCGCAATGGATTCTTTGGCTGTTCTTACCATGCGCTCAGCCTGCCCATTGGAGGATGGGTGAAAGGGCGCGGATGTGACCCCTCTTATGAAGTTATCAGCCAAGAATGCCCTGAATTCTTGGGATACAAAAGCTGCCCCATTATCTGATACAATGGTCTCCGGTAACCCGTGGGTTGCAAACAGCTGCCTCAACACCTTGATTACGGCAGCTGATGCCATGCTAGGGACCATCGCCACTTCTAACCATTTGGAATATGCATCAACGATAACCAAAAAGACCTTCCCTTGGAATGGCCCAGCAAAATCTATGTGCAGCCGGCTCCAGGGAGTCCTGGACTGCTCCCACCAGTGGACTGGTGCTCTGGCCACTTCTGGCCGCACCTCTTGGCATGCCTTGCATGTTCGTACCCATTGTTCTATGTTCTGGTCCATTCCAGGCCACCACACATAACATCGGGCTAGCGACTTCATCCTGACCATTCCCGGGTGTCCCATGTGAAGCGTCTCAAGAACCCTGTTTCTCAGTGGTTCTGGGATGATCACCCTATCTCCCCATAGGAGACAACCCTTATGCATGGACAATTCGTGCTGCCTTGTCGCATAAGGCCTGAATTTTTCTTCATGCGGACCACCAGGCCACCCCCTCCCCACCCAAGTGAGCACACGGGAGAGAACAGCATCTTTCCTCGTTTTCTCAGCTATATCAGTAGCTGTTACAGGAGCCCCCGGAAGTGTTTCTAGCATTATAATGTGCTCCGCTGGAGCAGGATCCTCATTGCTCCCGCCAGGAAGGGGCAATCGACTCAGCGCATCAGCGTGGCACAACTGTTTCCCCGGCACATGGGTCAAGGTGTACTGGAACCCATTCAGGAATATTGACCAACGCAACATTCTGGGGGAGAGAATTTGTGGCGTTTGTTTGTTTGGGTTGAACAACCCTAACAGTGGTTTGTGGTCCGTTTCAATGGAGAAATGGCGACCGTACAAATAATCATAGAACCTTTTGATTCCTGACACAATTGCTAGTGCCTCTTTATCAATTTGAGCATAGTTGCGCTCCGTGGGTGACAACGTACGGGAATAGAAAGAGATGGGCTTTTCCGACCCATCCGGTTCCCTATGACTCAGCACAGCCCCCAGGCCGTATTGAGAGGCATCACATGCCAGGACCAGCGGCTTCGACTCATCATAATGAGCAAGGACGCTCCTGCTACTCAGCATTTCTCGCAAGGAGTCAAAAGCCTTCTGCTGCTCCCTCCCCCATCGCCACACATTCTTTTTCTGCAAAAGTCTATGTAATGGTTCAGCTACCGAAGCTTTCTGGGGTAAGAACAAATGATAAAAGTTAATAAGTCCCAGGAATGACTGCAACTCCGTCTTGTTCTGTGGTCGTGGTGCCTCGATGATGGCCTTAATCTTAGCATCTGTGGGGTGGATGCCTGATGCATCAATTTTAAACCCCAAGAAATCCACAGTTGGCACCCAAAAACTGCATTTTTCTTTTTTCAGTTGCAACCCCACCTCCTTGAACTTGAGCAACACTGCACGGACACGCGCAACCAGTTCCTGTGGGTCTTTTCCAGCAATCAAAACGTCATCAAAAAATGGCAAGACCCCCGGCAGACCTCTTAACAGGCGTTCCATGAGCCCTTGAAAAATCCCTGGGGCCACACAAACTCCGAACTGTAATCTGTTAACTCTGAACGCCCCTTTATGTGTGACAATAGTCTGTGCTTCCGCTGATTGTGGGGTTACTGGCAGCTGTTGGTAAGCTTGTGCCAGGTCAATTTTGGCGAACACCTTGCCCCCATCCAGTTTAGCCAACAGATGTGATATGACTGGAATGGGGTATGAGTTTCCCCTGAGTGCCTTATTGATAGTACATTTGTAATCTGCACATATCCTGACTTCCCCATTTGCTTTAAGGGGCGTGACGATTGGAGTCTCCCACTTAGCAGAGTCCACGGGTGAGAGAACTCCCTGCTTGACCAATTTATCCAGCTCTGCCTCGATCTTGGGTTGCAGTGCAAATGGCACTCGCCTTGGTTTGAGTCGGATTGGGGCCACCCCGGGATCCAACTCGAAGTCAACTGGGGGCCCTTTATAACACCCCAGTTTTCCATTAAAGAGACCAGCAAATTCCTTGCATAATGCCTCGCTCATCTCAGGGCAGGTTTGGATTGAATTTAGCCCTGAGATACTCAGTCCCAGGGCAGGGAACCAGTCAGTGCCCAGGAGACTGGGGCGACTGCCCTTCGCAATCACCAGTTTGAGTACAGCCTGTTTGTCCCGGAACTGTACTCTCACGGCACACATTCCCATAACATGGATGCGGCCTGCTGAGTACGACTGCAAGGTTGCCGGGAAGGGCTCCAGAGGGGGCAACTTACCCCTGGGGAAGAATGTCTTCGCGGTCTGGTCCGACACGATGGTGAATGCAGATCCGGAGTCCACCTCCATGTCGCACTGCTGACCCTCAATCTTCACCTTGACGTGTGCCTTGCCTTGCGCTGGAAACTGCACGGCCCTCCCGTTGATCTCCGTTACGTAGTGGCAGTCCTTTAGAAAATGAGGTGCTGTGGGCGGTCTGCGATGCTCCAGTCTAGGTGCTCCTGTCGCTCCCGACACCGCCGATCTACAGACCCTGGCGATGTGACCCGTCTTTCCGCACGTCCGGCACATAGCATCCCTGAAACGACAACTCTTCTGCTCATGGTTTCTGCCACAACCTGGGCAACTGCCTCGGCGATCTTTGTGCACTGTGCAGGCCTGACGCACCAACTCGACCCCACGGACTGGGCTCTGGCTCGGAGTAGCCTCTAGCTCGTCCATGGCATGCGCAACTTCTATCTGTGGCTTAGTGGCCTTGCGACTGGCATCAAGCTCCTCTCTTTCATAATTCTCTGTGGCGGTGGCCTCCTTCAAGGCTGAAGCAAGGGTAACCTCTTCTTTAGCCACGATGCGTCTTCTGGCTTTCTTGCTGCTCAGACCACCAATAAACCGATCCAGGAGAGTCTCTTCCAGATTTTGGAAGCCGCAGTGCTGAGCGAGCTTCCGGAGTTCAGCCAGAAATGCGGATACAGACTCCCCAGCACGCTGCTGCCTCTTATGGAACTCCATCTGCCGGGCCATCTTGGTCTCAGTAGGCGCCAAGTGGCTTGTTAGGCAGGCAAGAATATCTTTGAGAGATGTCTCACTCAGCTTCGCTGGAGCAAGTAATGCCTTGGCCAGCTTGAAGGTCTCGGGCCCACAGTAGCTCAGGAATGTGGCCCTTCTTTTGCTGGCATCGGTGATCCCTTGAGCCACTGCAAAGAACTCGAAGCGTTCGACGTAGTCTTCCCACGTGTGGGGCTCTGATGGCTGGAAGGGCTCCAATACCCTTGGACTCTCCATTGTCCTAGCGGGCAGGGTCGTCTTCTCAGCTGGCCAGTGAGTCTTGTTCTACGCTGCAATCCGGACTCTGAGGCAGGGCTGTGTTTAACCGCTCCTCAGCATTCCGGATCCCATCCTCGTCGCCAGTTGTTGTGACGTGGGGTTTGTGATTTCAGCTCTCTTGACAAACATGCTGGAGACAGTTCTCTAGTAACAGCTCTTTATTAAAGTGAACAAGACTGACTGTGAGGGCAGGAAGGCTACATTTATAGGGACAGGGAACTAGCTAGAAGGGGATACATTTTGGAGGGAACAATATCAGGCAATCACAGTGCTGCCTTTTGGAGGGAACCAATGAGACAGAGGATCCAAATACAGCAGCTTAAATGAACCAATAGTAGCTGTACCTTCTGGAACCAAAAGGCAGTTACTTTATCCTAATGCAAATACAGACAATAATAATACAGAGATAAAATCCTTTGACTCAATACACAACACCAAACATAGTAATTGAGAAGCAATCTTGAATAAAATAATTGTGTATATAATACATACCTGGTTATTATAGAATCTTATTACCTTTTTTATATTAATTTCAAAATATGAAAAATAAAAATTATTTTTGTGTGGTAACTCACGTTACATGAATTGGACAGCTTAATTTTATGCACCCACTGTTTTTTCTTTTTCCTCCTCCATGATGAATTTAGAAAAAAACTTTTTAGGTAAGAGTATTACAGAAACCTTGCCTTTCATAGCATAGTGGTCTGGCATTTCTAATTTCAACAGTTATTAATTGAATAACTTTTCTCATGGTAACTCATGTTACATAACATGGTAACTCATGTTACTTTTCAAATCATAATTTTGGGCATTGGAATTCTATGAAGGTAAATAATTATTTTCTTGTCATTTAGGAAATTTTGACAAATATTTATTTAAACATGAATATTAGAGACAGTTTAGAATTAACTTGAATTAACCATAGTAGGTGGGGAAATTACGCCAATGACTTCACAGGTCTGCTTAGTTACTCATCACTATTTGTAGAAAGTATGGAGCAAATAGGTTTGTGTTCCAGAATCTTAATATGGTGCATCTTTGATATGACCTTCACTGGCTGTGCAGTTTTGAAAATATTCATTGTATTCAGCGTAGCGTTTCTTTTAATGATTTGGCCTGGTGTCATCTCCACTACTTTCAATGGAGACTTTAGTTGCTGTGGTGACAAACTGAGTGGCATTGGAAACTATTTGCTTTCTTGCTCTCACTGCATTCCAAACTTGACGCTTAATGGTCCCTCCTATGCCATCAACTGGGCCTTTGCCATGCGGTGTAGCAAAGTAGTTCCACCTTATTTTCTTGTGGTGCTTTTTTCAAGAGCAGCAATTGCAGCCACAACATATTTGTTCTTAAATTGTGAGCTCGGTCCATCAGACCATACATTAATTATGTCAACTTCTTTGGGCAAAATGAAATCTTTGTAACATACCACTGTCTCCTTTGAATAATCTAGGTTGTCAGAAGCAAGAACCAATGGGTGGTGCTTCCCACTATACCACATTGAGCAAGTAAACAAGCTTACTTGGTTTTGTTTCCAGTGGGCACTTTGAATTTCATCCTGTGCCACACAGCTGTAATTTCCCGAAAAGTCAACCTGTATAAGTGCAGTCTTCTGATCAAAGTCTTTTCGTCCTACTGCTTCTCTCTGTTTTTGGTAGGCTTTGGCTTGTTCCCTTTTTATATAACAGTGCTGCATAAAAGTTTCTGTCATACTTCTGATGTGACAAGCAAGGTCTCTCGCACTCCCCTCAACCACCATCTTGCTTAACCTATCATATTCATTCCCCCCCAAATATTCCAAGTTGCTGAAATACATTCCGGAATATTTTCAAAAGCTTCATCAAGTTTCTGTTTGCCACCTTTGCATTTGTCAAATTTCCCCAGCCAACAGCTTTCTTTTGGTTCCTTACAGATCAAGGAGTTGGGAAATTCAGAACTGTATGCTGGAAAATTTCCTGGCATACAACTGTGCAAAGAATTTATTGCCATCATATAGTTTTAATGATACTTACACAGGCACACATTATGTGGAAGTTTATTGGAAAAAGAAAAATATACCAAAACAATTCAAAACCGTCACAGTGAGCACTGTAATGTGAGTTACCATAATTGCGGTAACTCACGTTACACATTTTGATAGTGTTTGTAGGGCACAAAGTGTAACATAAAATTAAAATGTTTACATGATTACATTGCATCTACTGCCTAGAAGGAAAATGCAGAAAAGTTTAATTCTGAAGCTCCAATTCAGAAAGATATTCTAAAAATAACTTGTTTTGGTAACTCACTTTACAGCTTAATCATCAATAATTAACATCAATCAATACCAATTAAGAATGTAATTGGAGCAATATAGACCATTTGCAATTGAAAGATGACATTTTAAGCTTTCAATAGACATATTACAATCATTGTTTTCATGGTTTGAATAGATTTTATCTTACCTTTAATGTATGTTTAAATTCAGAAACAAAATCATTTGCAACATGTGCTACATTCAGGTGGCAGCCATTTTGGAATGAAGCATTCTGGGAATAATTTGTTTTGTTGCCAAAACACTTTGATATGTGTACACAAACATAACATGTAAAAAAAATATTAAAAAAACTTTTTACAAAAAAAAATTTTCCCCACATTTTCATGGACTGACCCAGCTCCGTTATCTTGTTTCTTTCCTGATAATCTCCCTGGTTCGATCCCCGGAGGCGGCAGGGAAAGAGACCCCCCCTCCCAAAAAGTCCCCCCCGGGCACGAAGGAGACAGTCCCCCTTCCTCTCTTTTAATCCTCTTCAGATGTAACAGGGATTTTTGCAATTATGGGGGGGGGTGTTGCCCCTCCATCAGGCAGTCTGCTCCCCCCCCCTTCATTCTCTCTCACACACACACACCCAATGTCTCCTCCAAGCCCCACATAAGGAAATGGCTCCCAAGGGGGGAGTTTGGGGCACGAGGGAGGGCAGCCCTGATCCCTAAAGCGGGAGCCCAGGTATTGCCTGAGGGAGCATCTCTGGGATCATCATTCCTGACACGGGTTTGGGGCTTGGAAGAGTAACTTACAACAACCCTAAAGGGTAGTCCAGTGTCGTGCCTTTTAAAAATAGGGGCTGGTGTTTGAACTTGGGCTTTGCTAATGGGGGGAGGGGCAGAACAGTTGGAACCCACATTCGGCTCCCCGCTGTGAGGGCAAGACCCCCTCCTGACTCGCACCAGGATCCTGCAATGCAGGACAGGGAGCAGTGCCAGGTGAACACTGTGACAAGTCCCGTCCCCCCCATTTTCCACAGCAGGGCATTGGCAGCGGGGAGACCGAGAGAGATAGAGTCCTCTCCATCCTGGGCCTGGCGGGGGGGAATGTGCGGAGGGGCTGCCTTGGCTTCTCCCTCCTGGCAAGGAATCTGCTACTCCTCCAAGTTCTTCGGCAGAGGGATCCCTGAAACGGGGAGACCACTTCCCCCACCCCCATATGTCGAAGGCCAGCGGTTGCCTCGGACGCTGGGTGCTCCAGACACAGGACCACCTGGGAGGCTCCCCTCTCCCAGGCTTCCGGTTTTAGCTCTTATTTCCACTGCATGGTTGATCAATGATGGTGATGATGATGTGCACAGCAACCCAGAAATAGGGGTGGGGAGGGGTGGGGGGTGCTATAGAAATGCATGCAGGGTTTATATATAGGTAAAAGGTAAAAGGACCCCTGGACGGTTAAGTCCAGCTGAATTTGACCATGGTGTGCGGTGCTCATCTCCGCTTTCAGGCCGAGGGAGCCAGGCAGCTTTCCGGCTCATATATTGTGATTCAAGTTCCAGAAGAACTACACAAAATCTACAATGAGACTCACAGGATAATGGTGGCGTGAGCTTTCCTCCTCCAGAGTCCACGTCCTCAGCCTGCAACCCACAAAACCTTAGACAATAATACATTTATTGGCCCTTCATTTTGCACAACACAAATATCTGCATTTTTTATATAAACTGCTGGACTAGATGAATCCCAAGCAGGAATTAAGATTGCCGGAAGAAATATCAACAACCTCAGGTATGCAGATGACACAGCCTTGATGGCAGAAAGCGAGGAGGAATTAAAGAACCTTTTAATGAGGGTGAAAGAGGAGAGCGCAAAATATGGTCTGAAGCTCAACATCAAAAAAACCAAGATCATGGCCACTGGTCCCATCACCTCCTGGCAAATAGAAGGGGAAGAAATGGAGGCAGTGAGAGATTTCACCTTCTTGGGCTCCTTGATCACTGCAGATGGTGACAGCAGTCACGAAATTAAAAGACGCCTGCTTCTTGGGAGAAAAGCAATGACAAACCTAGACAGCATCTTAAAAAGCAGAGACATCACCTTGCCAACAAAGGTCCGTATAGTTAAAGCTATGGTTTTCCCAGTAGTGATGTATGGAAGTGAGAGCTGGACCATAAAGAAGGCTGATCGCCGAAGAATTGATGCTTTTGAATTATGGTGCTGGAGGAGACTCTTGAGAGTCCCATGGACTGCAAGAAGATCAAACCTATCCATTCTTAAGGAAATCAGCCCTGAGTGCTCCCTGGAAGGACAGATCGTGAAGCTGAGGCTCCAATACTTTGGCCACCTCATGAGAAGAGAAGAATCCTTGGAAAAGACCCTGATGTTGGGAAAGATTGAGGGCACTAGGAGAAGGGGACGACAGAGGACGAGATGGTTGGACAGTGTTCTCGAAGCTACGAACATGAGTTTGACCAAACTGCGGGAGGCAGTGCAAGACAGGAGTGCCTGGCGTGCTATGGTCCATGGGGTCACGAAGAGTCGGACACGACTAAATGACTAAACAACAACAACAACAACAAACCATTCAGTATTCCATTATTGCATCCATCAAAACTTATTTACACTGTTGAAGTTATCTGAATGCTTCAGTTATCACCTTTATTATTTATATTGGTACTAGCTGGCCCTGCATTGCGGTGGCTCAGTCTGTTAAATGGAGGCTCAGAGTCCCACTTCAGACTCCCCTCACCTTCAGAGTCCCCCTGTTTTTCCATGTGTTATGTTTACATAGGCGCATCCCTGTGTCTCCCCCCCCCACCCTGTTCCAAACCATTACCTATCCCTGTCCCTCCCCCCCCCATCACCCGGTTCATCCCTGTAATCTCCACCTGCAATGCTGAGGTCCTCCTCCACGGATTTTTGCTTGTTCCCTCACTGAGAACATCTATCTCAGGGATGCCCAACAGGTCGATCGCGATCTACTGGTAGATTCCCGCAAGTTTTTGGTAGATCGTGGGTTGATGTCACCTGATCGATGTTGTTGTCTCTCTGTGGTTGTTTTCATTCAAAGCGATATTATTTCTCCCTTTTACCCTTGCCTTTAACCCCCCCCCAAAAAAAGGAACTTTGACCTTTAAAGCCCTAAACCTGAGAGAGTGTCTCCACTCCCATCATTCAGCGGGGACACTGAGTCTCCTCCTAGGGGCTGATGGTGGTTCCCTGACTGTGAGAAGCAAAGTTACAGGGAGCCCTGTTTAGGGAAGCTTTTAATCTTTCAGAAATTAGTGTACTGTATTTTTATATATAATAATAATAATAATAATAATAATAATAATAATAATAATAATAATAATTTATTATTTATACCCCGCCCATCTGGCCGGGTTCCCCCAGCCACTCTGGGCGGCTTCCCAAAAAACAGAAGTTCTAAAATACAGAAATCCATCAAACATTAAAAGCTTCCCTAAACAGGGCTGCCTTAAGATGCCTTCTAAAGGTCTGGTAATTGTTGTTCTCTTTGACCTCTGGTGGGAGGGCATTCCACAGGGTGGGTGCCACTACCGAGAAGGCCCTCTGCCTGGTTCCCTGTAACTTGGCTTCTCGTAATGAGGGAACCGCCAGAAGGCCCCCGGAGCTGGACCTCAGTGTCCGGGCAGAACGATGGGGGTGGAGATGTATTTATTGATTAAAAAGAATTACAAAGAATAAACAAACATAAAACACACAAATACAAACACAAAACACACAAATACACACACTGATACAAATACAGATACACATTGTTTGTTTCAGTTTCTATCATTTACACTATTTCTACTTTCCGTTGACCTCCAATTATACTTGCTGTTTCTTTTCTGTTAATTAAGTAATGTCACACGATATTTTCCCCCATATTACCTTTTTCTTTTTTCTATTCGTATTCTCTGTCACCTTTGTAATATCGATTGATGGTCTAACAGGCTCAGTCTAGTTTTGCCAGTGGAGTTCTTTTTATATTGTTATTTTTTAAATATTCTTCAAATACTCCCCGTTCTTTATAGACATTTTGTTTCATCTGCCCTCTCATTTTGGCTGTCATTTTTGCTAGCTGCATGTATTCTACCATTAATATTCTCCAATCTGTTACTGTGGGTACACTTTTGTTTTTCCAGTTCCTTGCAATTATAATTCTTCCCGCCACTGTTCCGTACATAAGCAATGTTCTCTTGGATCTTTCTATTTCCTTTGGTAGTAGACTTAACAAAAATAGCTCAGGTTTTTTAAATTAAAATTACATTTCAGCATTTTCTTTAGTTCCTCGTAAATGTTGTTCCAGAGTTCACTGACCTCCTTGCAGGTCCACCACCTATGCATGTATGAACCGTTCTCTTTTTCACACCTCCAACACATGGGGGACCTATTCTTGTACATTTTAGACATCTTTTCAGGTGTTATGTACCACCTGTACATCATTTTTAGGATATTCTCCTTCAAATTGTAACAGGCCGTGAATTTGATGTCTACCTGCCAAAGTTTTTCCCATTGGTCTATCATGATGTTATACTGTATTCTAATACAGTATTCTAATATGGACCTGGCGTGCTCTGGTCCATGGGGTCACGAAGAGTCGGACACGACTAAATGACTAAACAACAACAACATTCTAATATTCCTGTTGGAAGCCGCCCAGAGTGGCTGGGGGAACCCAGCCAGATGGGCGGGGTATAAATAAAAAATATTATGTTATTATTAACCTATAAGATATCAAGTAGATAAAGTATTACACAACTTTTAGAAGACATCTGAAGGCACCCCCGTATCGGGAGGTTTTTAATGTTTGATGTTTTTATAATGTTTTTATATGCGCACGGTGGGTGAAGCGAAGCTTGCACAGCTGGACAACTCTCTGCTCGGGCCTCACCTCTCTCCCACCCTCATTCCGACAGGGCTGCTCTTTTTCATAGCTCTATGGGCAGGCGCATTCGGAAAAGAACCCGAAGTACTTCGGATATTTCCAAGCCGAAGGGGAGAGGGGGAGGGGGGAGGAGCCCCTCCCTCCGAGGGGGCGCGTCCTTGGAGACCCCGCAAGAAAGGAAATCGGAATAGAATAGCGGACGAGGGAAGCGGAGGGCCAGAAAGGAGGACAAAGAGGTAATGCTGGAGGGCGGGGAAGGGGGAGAAAGAAAGGGGGCAGAGACCCCCCCCCAAGAACAACTCCCTTCCTGGGCGCTATCTGCACAGGCCCCGATCCATGCAATCCGGCTGCAGATCGGGGACTTTCCATTCGCAGGGTTTGCATTGCACAGCCCCTCCCCCCAATTAAAAAAAACAACAGAGATCAGCCTTCCTGCCTTTTACTATGGGGGTTCAGGGGGGGCCTTTCTGCAGAGGGAGCACCGGCAGGGTTTGCATTGCAAGGTCTCCTTTGCAGCGCAAGGAGGTGCTCAGCTGTCAAGAGATGCTCAGCTCCCCTGCCCCCCCCCCCCGCGAGGACCCCCATCCCCAAGCAGGGCTGGGACTTGAAGCGAGGCCTCCATTCCGCGCCCCTCTGCGTGGCAAGAATCCCTGGGACGCCGCGATCCTGGCTCCGCGCAGGTTCCGAGGCAAGGGTTGGTGGGTCCCTTTTGTCTAGAGATGGGGAGACCACGGAAGGGTTAAAGGGGACGAGAGAGGCCTGGATAGAGACCCCTCCCCGGTCTCCCTCCTCTCCCCCCCCCTTGCTCACCTGGCGAGGCCCCTCCGGATGGAGAGGGGGGGCGCTTGGGAGGAATTTGGCATGAAGGGTGAGCCTGCCAGGGGGCCTCTGGGCAAAGGGGAGACTGGGGGCGGAGGGAGAAGGGCAGAGGAAGTTGGGGGGCAGAGGGAGGGAGGGAAGCATCCCTGGGGGAGGGATCAATGTCAGCATTGGCAGGAGGTGGAGAAAGAGACAAACAGACAGACAGACAGACAGACAGACAGACTTGGGGGCTGCCTGCCTTGACTTCTCCCTCCTGCCCAGGAATCTGCCATGACTTCGGGTAGACCAGGGAGAGATCCCTGAACAGGAGGCCTGATCCACCCACCGTCTCCTCCCTTGAAGCTCAGTCCTTGCCCTGCCATAAGACCCAGATCAGCAGCTGCATGGGGCTCTGGGGGCTCTTATAGGGAGTCTAACCATGGGGGGGAAGAGGAAAGGGAGGAAGCCCACTTTATGATTTCTGCCCTTTGAGGCTTCTGTCTTGGCAACTACAGTCTCACCCACATGCCTGTGTTTCTCTGGAGAAGCATCTAAAGCAGGCGTTGGCAACATTTTCCAGTTGTGGGCCGGATCATTCCCACGGGCCGGATATGCACCAGGCATGTGCAGAAGCGATTTCTGGTGCCCATGCTGCCCATTTCCAAAATGTCTGCAGCACCAGAAATTGTTTCTGCGGCTGCACAGACACGACTTCTGGTGCCGCTCAGTGAGTCCCCGTGCCACACCGGTTTAGCGCAGCGCACGGGCGACTTGCCGAGCGGGCGGCTCGGTTCACAGGCGGTCCGCGGGCCGTATAAATGGCCTCTGACCTATGATCTAAAGCAGGGGTGGTCAACTCCGAAGACACTGTGATCTACTCACAGAGTTAAAAACTGGCAGTGATCTACCCCCTCTTGGGGGGTTCAGGTCAAAGTTGTTGAGATTTTTTTAGGAAGGCCCATTTTTAGGGGTTCAGGTCAGAGTTGTTGAGCTTTTCTGAGGCGGAAGGAAAGCCCTGTTTTTTGGGGGGTGAATAGCTAAAATGTTGAACATTTTTTAGGGGGGCCAAAGTTGTTGAGCTTCTTTGGGGGGAGCCAGTGATCTATCAGTGATCTGCCACAGACGTCCAGTGATCTACCGGTGGATCATGATCTACCCATTGGATGTGCCTGATCCAAAGGGTTCCTACCCAGAGGTTGTTGTTGTTTAGTCGTTTAGTCGTGTCCAACTCTTCGTGACCCCATGGACCATAGCACGCCAGGCACTCCTGTCTTCCACTGCCTCCCGCAGTTTGGTCAAACTCATGTTGGTAGCTTCGAGAACACTGTCCAACCATCTTGTCCTCTGTCGTCCCCTTCTCCTAGTGCCCTCCATCTTTCCCAACATCAGGGTCTTTTCCAGGGAGTCTTCTCTTCTCATGAGGTGGCCAAAGTATTGGAGCCTCTGCTTCAGGATCTGTCCTTCTAGTGAGCACACTGGGCTGATTTCCTTCAGAATGGATAGGTTTGATCTTCTAGCAGTCCATGGGACTCTCATGAGTCTCCTCCAGCACCATAATTTAAAGCATCAATTCTTCGGCGATCAGCCTTCTTTATGGTCCAGCTCTCACTTCCATACATCACTACTGGGAAAACCATAGCTTTAACTATATGGACCTGTGCCCAACTCCTTCTCTCCATTCCCCCAGGTTTCAATTATTCCCACTACTCTAAATCAGATCTCACGTCTGTGGGATTTAAGCTATAGGGAAGATCGCTATGCAAATGGATGGGTTCCTGCCCCCCCTCAAGAACCTGCATTATTATTATTGCAATTGTGTTTATTTATTTATTCAACCTATTAGTCTATTTTATATGCCTGTTGTCTTTGTCCATGGAGTCTTCTTGGCAGGGATACTGGAGTGGCTTGCCAGTTCCTTCTCCAGGTGGATCACGTTTAGTCAAAACTCTCCACTATGACCTGTCCATCTTGGGTGGCCCTGCATGGCATAGCTCATAGCTTCTCTGAGTTATTCAAGCCCCTTCGCCACGACAAGGCATTGATCCATGAAGGGGCCTGGCGTGCTATGGTCCATGGGGTCACGAAGAGTCGGACACGACTAAATGACTAAACAACATTAGCAGCCCAAAGTGACTATTTTTATTGTTGTTGTTATTGTTCCTGTTGTTATTGTTATGTTTCACGGTGACACTCCAAGGTCATTATCGTTATGTTCCTGATAAGGGTGACACTCCAAGGTCTTCTTTGTCATGTTTCCTGTATTGGGGGGGGGGCAGAGAGAAGGCTGTTCTCAGGGCCTGCTCCACGGTGAGGGAGACTGAGGCAGCCCCCTCAGGCAGCAGATGCAGAGAGGGGCAAGGAGGGGACTGAGCTGAGTGCCCTTTGGCCTGCCCTGATTTCACCCTCTATCCTCTCATCCAGTGGAAGGTGCTGTCCCATTGCCAGTGTCCTAGACACAATGCAGCAGCCTCAGGAAGTCAGTGGTGCAGGATGATTTGGGAATGTGTGCAGTTGGACTGTATCAGGAAGATATTGGAGATCATGGAAGAAGGAGGAAACGAAATACAGATATTCAGGGTTTTCAGGGGAGGAGGAAGAAGGGGAAAGTGTGTCCCACCAGATAAGGCTCCCCTCATCCCTGGCCATATGCCATCTTTCCTTGGGATGATGGTACTTTGTGTCCAACAACATCTGGAGGGCCAGAGATGTCTCACCTCAGCATAGAAGGTTCCCCTAGGGCAGTGGGCTCAGGGGCCCAGTTACTTGGGAGTTGGAACTGGATCTTAAGAGTTCTTGAGACCACAACACTATAAATCCACGGTGTCCACACTCAGTAGCGTAGAAACCTCTGCCGGCCCCTGGGAAATAGCTTTTTTAAGGAAAACATTCGCCCCCAAAGTTGCTTGCTTAGGAAGGTACAGTGGGTCTTCTCAGCCTGCAGCACCAGGTCTGCCCCTCCCCCCACCCTGCCTTCCTCCGCTGCTGCCCACACTAAAGGTGTGTGTGGTGAAATCCCAAAAGATTTCTGGCTCCTATTCGAAAGAGGTCCAGTTGATATTCCAGAAGAAAGTGTGGCTAAGATTCTAATACACAATCGTGGCTAAGAAAAACAGCCATGGAATATGAAACTGATTTGAAGATTGGCTTCTTATTTCCATTGAGGCGGAAACATCACTGGTTTCACTTCCTTTCTCCAGAGTAATCTTCTTTCTTTTCTTTCCCACAATCAGTATTCTTCACCTTTAATATTCACCTTTTCAGCGTCACACATATTTTTATATTGTGATCTTCAGATGTTGAGAAATATACAAATTTAATAAATAGTTTCCAGTAGGAGCAAAGGGGGAAGAACAGTGAGAGAGGCTTGAGCTGGGATTCTCCACTAAGATAGGCCAGTGGCAGGAGGCAGGTGCGAGACTCGGCGGCATATAATTATTACCAATAGTAATTGGGGTGGGCGTTTTAATCTGACCTTCCCAGCAGTCAGGCTGCAGCTGGTTTCCTTCCTCCCAGTATGTTTCCGAGCACAGTTCAAAGTGTTGGTACTGACCTTTAAAGCCCTAAACGGCCTCGGTCCTGTATACCTGAAGGAGTGTCTCCACCCCCATCGTTCTGCCCAGACACTGAGATCCAGCACCGAGGGTCTTCTGGCGGTTCCCTCATTGCGAGAAGTGAGGTTACAGGGAATGAACCAGGTAGGTAGCCGTGTTGGTCTGGATCGAAGTAAAATAAAAAAATTCCTTCAGTAGCACCTTAAAGACCAACTAAGTTTTTATTTTGGTATGAGCTTTCGTGTGCATGCACACTTCTTCAGATACAGTGAAATGGAAGGGAATGAACCAGACAGAGGGCCTTCTCGGTAGTGGCACCAGCCCTGTGGAACGCCCTCCCAGCAGATGTCAAGGCAATAAGCAACTATTTTACTTTTAGAAGACAACTGAAGGCAGCCCTGTTTAGGGAAGTTTTTAATGTTTGCTGCTGTACTGTTTTTAATATTCGGTTGGAAACCGCCCAGAGTGGCTTGGGAAACCCAGCCAGATGGGCGGGGTATAAATATTAAATTATTATTATTATTATTATTATTATTATTATTATTATTATTCTGCATCTCCAGCTCTCTCCATGCAATAATGCAAGGCTGACAGATTTTCCTACCTGAGCACTCCTTCAGCCGACCACAAGCACCAAGCCTTGTCTTATATATGGGTCTCCAAAAATGGTCAGTATGGACCTCCTGAGGCCAAAGGGACTGTGCAGGTGATTAATAAACATTTGGAGGTCAAAGGGGACAACATGTGGCCTAAGGGGTGGAGGATAATTGTGCAGAGGATGAAGAACTTCATGATGAACTTAGGAGCCTGATGAATAGGGGGCAGGTTCATGGACATAGAGCAGCTCCCTTTCCTGTGAGAAACCACTTTATTTAAAAAGTAAACCCCAGAGTTCCACAATATTCTAAGATAATGCTTCTGAAATGCATTACATTATTTCATTTGTATTTCCTAAAAACTGGGAACATGGAGGACAAGAGAGAATATACAAGATGTTAAAATAAGAGGAGGTGCTAATTGAGATGTGTAATATTCATTTCTTCTCTTCCTAGACCCCCCGGTCAATAGCAGACAATGGAGAAGGCAGTCAAAATTCTGGTGGGTCATGTCCAATGGGAATAACGAAGAAATCATTTAAATTCATGGAATGTGGAAAGAGAGAGGAGAAGCAATTTGAAAGTATGGAGTATGGGAAGAGCTTTACTGAAAGGGAAACACATAGAAAACATCAACAGACTCACACTGGGGAGAAACCATTTAAATGCATGGAGTGTGGAAAGTGCTTCACTGTTAGTGGAAAACTTAGAATTCATCAACGGACTCACACGGGGGAGAAACCATTTAAATGCATCGAGTGTGGAAAGTGCTTCAGTAGGAGTGACACCCTGAATTTGCATCATCAGACTCACACAGGACAGAAACCATTTAAATGCATGGAGTGTGGAAAGAGCTTCACTGATAGTGGAACATTAAGAAAACATCAACGGACCCACACAGATGAGAAACCATTTGAATGCATGGAATGTGGAAAGAGCTTCAGAGGCAGTGGAACACTTAGAATCCATCAACGGGTTCACACAGGAGAAAAACCTTTTAAATGTTTGGAGTGTGGAAAGAGTTTCAGCAGGAGTGGATCCCTGAAAATTCATCGCCAACGGATTCACACAGGGGAAAAACCATTTAAATGTATGCTGTGTGGTAAGAGCTTCTCTGATAACCGAGCACTTAGAAGCCATCATCGAACTCACACAGGGGAAAAACCATATAAATGTATGGATTGTGGAAAGAGCTTCAGTCAGAGTGGAGTACTAAGAAAACATAAACGGACTCACACGGGGGAGAAACCATTTAAATGCATGGAATGTGGAAAGAACTTTATCGATGGTGCAGTACTTAGTATCCATCATCGAACTCACACAGGGGAAAAACCATTTCAATGTATGGACTGTGGAAAGAGCTTCGGACAGAGTGGAGCACTAAGAATCCATCAACGGACTCACACAGGGGAGAAACCATTTAATTGCATGGAGTGCGGCAAGAGCTTCACTGATGATGGAACACTTAGAAGACATCAATGGACCCACACAGGCGAGACACCATATAAATGTATGGAGTGTGGAAAGAGCTTCAATGATAGTGGAACACTTAGAATTCATCAACGGACGCACACAGGGGAAAAACCATTTAAATGCATGGAATGTGGAAAGAGCTTTATTGATAGTAGAACACTTAGAGTTCATCAACGGACTCACACAGGGGAGAAACCATTTAAATGTATGGAGTGTGGAAAGAACTTCAGTCAGAGTGGAGCACTTAGAATTCATCAACGGACTCACACAGGGGAGAAACCATTTAAATGCATGGAATGTGGAAAGAGCTTTATTAACGGTACAGCACTTACTATCCATCATCAAACTCACACAGGGGAAAAAGCATTTGAATGTATGGAGTGTGGAAAGGGCTTCAGTCAGAGTGTACATCTTAGAATTCATCAATGGATTCACACAGGGGAGAAACCATTTAATTGCATGGAGTGTGGAAAGAGTTACACTGAGGTTAGAAATCTTAGAAGACATCAACAGACTCACTCGGGGACAAGCAAATAAATGTATGGAGTGTGGAAAGAGCTTCAATAGAAGTGGAAACCTTAGCAAACACCAGCAAACTCAAAAACGGAAAACCACTTACTTATATGGAGCGTACTTATATGGAACGTAGAGCTTCAGTCCTGATGTTCTTACGAAACATTAATGGACTCACAAGCAGGAAAAGCTTTAAGAGTTGAAACCCTACAATCCACAAACTGAAAAATCATAAATGGTTTGAATGGAAGGAGTGTGGGAAGTGCTTCAATTACTATATATATATATATATATATATATATATATATATATATATATATATATAGTGGTACCTCGGTTTATGAACACAATTGGTTCTGGAAGTCTGTTCATAAACTGAAGCGTTCATAAACTGAAGCGATACTTTCCCATTGAAAGTAATGGAAAGTGAATTAATCCGTTCCAGACAGTCCGCGGAGTACTTAAACTGAAGCGTTCATAAACTGAAGCAAACTTTCCCATTGAAAGTAATGGAAAGTGGATTAATCTGTTCCAGACGGGTCCACGTAGTACTTAAACTGAAATGTTCATAAACTGAAGCATGGGTGTAATTGGCTCCGGAAGTCTGTTCATAAACTGAAGCGTTCATAAACTGAAGCGAACTTTCCCATTGAAAGTAATGGAAAATGAATTAATCCGTTCCAGATGGGTCCGCGGCGTTCATAAACCGAAAATTCATAAACCGAGGTGTTCATAAACCGAGGTTCCACTGTGTATGTACATATATATATATATATATATATATATATATATATATATATATATATAATTTTATTTACAAATTGCGTTCAAAAATCGAAGCATTCACTTCCCAGTTGTTGGTGTTTGAAATCCTCCAATGTTTGCCTTCTGAAGCATTCGACAATCGAGATTCCACTAGTAGAGATTCCAGTAGTAGTGTGTTGTCCAATGATATCCATTCTTTTAACCAACACAAAGAGGCTGCCTCATAGTAGAAAATCTAGCAGTGCAAACCCGCCTCTATTTTTAGTATCTATCAAAATTTTATACTTGATCTCTGCCATTCGTTAAAGCTGTTTGTATTATTTATTATTGGTATCATCTATATATATATAAATGTAAAAATGGTGAAACTGTGGGTCCACTTTTCTCCAAAACCGCTTGACCGATCGTCCTGAAATTTGGACACAACGGGTGTTCGCACAACCTTGCTGACATCGCATACCTGCGCAGGTACAGACCTACTTTTCCACAAACTAAAACAGCGCCCACAAATGGCGTTATTCCCTCAGCTCCTCCTCCTACACCCCCTCCCTTCCCGTGAAATCTACACCACACCCACCAACCCCGCCTCCACCACTCACATCCATCCATGAAGGCCAAACCAACTGAAAACAGGCCTTTTCCAGCAACAAGGCCCAACATTGCTAAGTGGAGGTAGGGGCCTGCCGGGGGGGGGGAATTGGGGCCGGAATAGAGGGCAGGGATAGGTAATGGGTCAGAACAGGGTGGGGGGAGACACAGGGATGAAACCTGCCCTCTCCACAGTATCTCGCCTCTGCTCAGGGGGACTCTGAGGCTCATGGGGATCTGAAGAGGGGATATTACGCTCCATCTCACAGACTAACGCACAGCAACGCGTGCAGGGCCAGCTAGTTTAGAATAAAAACAGTATCTTAGGGAAAACATTCCTCTTTATGGTTGAAATCCTTTGTAAAAGTGAAGGTTTCATCCTCCCCCATATTTCCAAAAGCTTTTTAACATCTTTTTATACCTTAACATTATTGGAATATATTGTAATTCAGTGTTTTTCAAATAAACCCTTATTAATCTCCATCTATACAATGAACTCTTTTCACCCCTCATTATCATCAATGTTGAGTTTTGATGTGATCTAGTTCTTGGTTGGATCTCTACAGTCTAATCCAGTGTTTCTCAACCGCTGTTCCAACGCTGGCTGGTGTGCGGCGACGTGCGGCGATGAGAAGGGCGATTTGCATTGTCACGTGCCTGGCGGCCACCAATAGGCAGCGCTGACCTGCCGGAAAGCATTTCTCCTCTTTCTCAAAGCTCAGTGCAAACGAGCCTGGCGGCCGCCAATACCCAGCACTCACCTGCCGGAAAGCAATATTTGGCAAGTGTTTCTTACAGTCATAATTATAATATAGGGCGGCACAGAGTTAAATTTTTTAACTTTTTTAATGGTGGTGTGCCTCGTGATTTTTTTCACGGAACAAGTGTGCCGTGGCCCAAAAAAGGTTGAGAAACACTGGTCTAATCCTGTAAGCAGTTCCATCATGTTTCTTCTTCCCGCAGAATCCTTTGAATCAAAAGAACATGTTTCCTCTTGTTCTAATGGGTGTCTGAATCTCCAAGCATCTAGTACATGGGTCGGCAAACTAAGTCCATGGGCTGGATCTGGCCTGCGGACGGTCCAGGAATCGCCGCGTGGATTGCCAGCGCAAGCGTGTAGCACCTTAACAGCATCATCTTGTAAAATCTTAAATAATTCAGCTGGAATATCATCACTTCCACTGGCCTTGTTATTAGCAGTGCTTTCTGGCGGTTCCCTCGCTACGAGAAGCCAAGTTACAGGGAAGCAGGCAGAGGGAATGCCCTCCCACTAGAGGCCAAGTTACAGGGAAGCAGGCAGAGGGAATGCCCTCCCACTAGAGGTCAAAGAGAACAACAATTACCAGACCTTTAGAAGGCATCTCAAGGCAGCCCTGTTTAGGGAAGCTTTTAATGTTTGGTGGATTTCTGTATTTTAGTGTTTTGTTGGAAGCCGCCCAGAGTGGCTGGGGGAACCCGGCCAGATGGGCGGGGTATAAATAATAAATTATTATTTATTATTTATTATTTATTATTCTAAGGCCCATTTGACTTCACTCTCCAAGATGTCTGGCTCAAGGTCAGCAACCACACTATCTGGGGTGTACGAGACCTCCAGATCTTTCTGGTATAATTCCTCTGTGTATTCTTGCCACCTCTTCTTGATGTTAGGACCCAACAGAAGCAGAAGACATCAAGAAGAGGTGGCAAGAATACACAGAGGAATTATACCAGAAAGATAGATGATTAGTATAAGATAAATGTATTCTATGTGAAATTAGCTATAGATATAGAGGGAAGATGTACAGTTATTTGGGCGATCTCTTCCCTCTGTTCTTCTCTTCCGTCTTGGAACCTCTTGGTGGCAGTGGGGTTTTTTTGGGGTTGGGGAGGTGGGGAGAGGTCCAGTTGGGAAAAAGGACCACTTCCATCTGTCTTTATTCACCCTAGGGACTCCTGGTGGCAGGTGGAGGCCCGGGGATGGATGAGAGGGGAGGGGTGGGAAGTAAAATTAAAGGAGAAATAACAAGAAAGAGGATAGCATAGAAATACAAGCAATTTAGAATAGAACTTTATTTTTATGAGGAATTAAAAATAGAGTTTAGGTTATTGAAAAATGGTAAAAAGTCTGAGACATGAAAACTGCTAAAGAAGATTTTAAATTGAAAATCAGTAAAGGGGGGGGTCGAGGAAGTCCACAAGATAATGATTAGCAAAGAAGATGATAAGCATTATGCATTTGTATGTTGTTGTTTTTTAAATTGTTATGTGGTATATTTTGTTCTTTGTATTTGTATTTTTATATTTTCCCCCCTTTTATGTTTTTTTCTTCATTTTCTGATTGCTATATTTGTTTTATGCGTGTATTATTAAAATGAATAAAAAAATTTGCGGGGAAAGGAAGCAGAGTTAGAGTAATATCATAGGAACAGCAGCATCACTCCCACTGTTATAATTGCAATAATGGAACCATGAAGACACAGAAACACTGAAAGCACCTCCTTATATGCCAAGGTAATCTTGAAAACCCTCATCTATTCTTTTGATTTATAGATATATTGTGTATAGATATATTTGGTGGCAGGAGAAATAAAAGGGGTGTTTAGTGGCATAAGCAGGAAAGGCTCTGTTCCTAGCTGCACATCTTGCCTGATGAGGGAAGGGGGCACAGGGAAGAAGGGGCCGTACCAGAGCATCTCAAAGCAATGTAAGGAGGAGTCTAATGTGGAAGGAGGTTCAGGCAGGTCCCAAAGCGAGAGTGCTAAGGGTCAACTTCCTCCAACTCCACCAGCTGCCCCAAGGCAGGAGCCCCCTCTGGGCCCTGAGGGTGGAAAGCCCCCCTCCACCTTTGCAACTGGACATGATCCGAGGGCAGTGATGGTGAACCTTTTAGAGAC
The DNA here is from genome assembly GCF_963506605.1 of Zootoca vivipara. Taxonomy (NCBI): domain Eukaryota; kingdom Metazoa; phylum Chordata; class Lepidosauria; order Squamata; family Lacertidae; genus Zootoca; species Zootoca vivipara. The sequence goes on from NC_083277.1 coordinate 1,214,552, forward strand.
CGAGTCCCCAAACTTCAACGCAAAACCCACTTAGTTATCACAAAGTACCAATGTGGCAATTCTCCCTGTATATCGATTTTTTTTCTGCTGATGTAATAAAAAATCCTTCTTAAAAGTTATTTGTGGCAACAAAAAAGGACTTTTATGAATTTTAACAAGGAAAAATGTAAAGTACTACACTTGGGCAAAATAAAAAATAAAAAATGAAAGGCACAAATACAGGATGGGTGACACCTGGCTTGAGAGCAGTACATGTGAAAAGGATCTAGGAGTCTTGGTAGACCACAAACTTAACATGAGTCAGCAGTGTGATGCAGCAGCTAAAGAAGCCAATGCAATTCTGGGCTGCATCAATAGGAGTATAGCATCTAGATCTAGGGAAGTAATAGTACCACTGTATTCTGCTCTGGTCAGACCTCACCTGGAGTACTGTGTCCAGTTCTGGGCACCACAGTTCAAGAAGGATACTGACAAGCTGGAACGTGTCCAGAAGAGGGCATCGAAAATGGTCAAAGGCCTGGAAACGATGCCTTATGAGGAACGGCTTAGGGAGCTGGGTATGTTTAGCCTGGAGAAGAGAAGGTTAAGGAGTGATATGGTAGCCATGTTCAAACTTCAGAGAAGCGGACATGGAGCAATGGATTCAAACTACAAGAAAGAAGATTCCACCTCAACATTAGGAAGAACTTCCTGACAGTAAGAGCTGTTTGGCAGTGGAATTTGCTACCAAGGAGTGTGGTGGAGTCTCCTTCTTTGGAGGTCTTTAAGCAGAGGCTTGATAGGCATATTTCAAGAATGCTTTTGATGGTGTTTCCTGCTCGGCAGGGGGTTAGACTGGATGGCCCTTGTGGTCTCTTCCAACTCTATGAGTCTAGGATTCTATACCCCTTTTATTTTTCCTGCCACCAAATACACAATCTATATATATAAAAAAGTAAAAATCGTGAAAATCCAGGTTCCACTTTTCTCCGTAACCGCTTGACCGATCGTCCTGAAATTTTGACACAACAATCCAGGCCACTCCATGCGCATTGTTGGGGGCAAAAATCCCTCAAAGAGCACACCTGCGCAGGTACAGACCTGGTTTTCCACCAAGTCAAACAGCGCCCTCAAGTGGAATTCCTCCCACAGTACACCCCCTCCCTTCCTGTGAAATCTAAGCCACACCCACAAACCAAATGACATCATCATCAACCAAGCAACTGAAATCAGCAAGGCGGCCATTATCACACCCCTAGGCTCCTGTCATACGCCGGTCACGGAGGGGGGGGGCAAACAGAATAGATCATGGATCGGGACACGTGGGGGCAGTCACAGGGATTAGCCACAATGTCTGACGTAGTCAAATAAAAATAAAAAAAAATCCTTCCAGCAGCACCTTAGTTGGTCTTTAAGGTGCTGCTGGAAGGAATATTTTTATTTTGTTTCAACTGAAAACAGGCCTTTTCCAGCAACAAGGTCCAATGAATAGAAGGCAGGGATACGTAATGGGTCAGAACAGGGTGGGGGGGAGACACAGGGATTAAACCTGCCCTCTCCACAGTATCTCGCCTCGACTCAGGGGGACACTAAGGCTCAGGGGGATCTGAAGGGGGGCTATTACCCTCCATTTCACATATACTATGACTGAATGCAACCCTCTGCGTCTTTTTTTAAAAAAAACAACAACCATGCACTTTCTCTCCCGTTTAAGTCCTCAGATATTTGCAGTGCCCAATTCAAACCCCCTCGATTTACAATCCCCTACCTTCCCCTTGCCACTTCCTGGTTTTTTTATGGAACTGAACAACTCAGAACGCACCTTCTGTTGCCAGGCCCTTGCAGGGCCAGACAGAGGCCGGGGCCAGGTAGATAATGTGACCCTGTTTTTAACCCTTTTGTTACTTTTTTTCATTTTACTGATTGTGAATATGCTGACAGAGGCCCCCTTTGGATTTGGAGGCCTGTGCCAAGTGGCCCATATGATCCCCCTCCTGTCTGGGCCTGTCTGTTGCTACAGGGCTGTCCACTCTGACTGAATCTCTTCCCACATTCCATACATTTAAATGGTTTCTCCCCCGTGTGAGTCCGTTGATGGTTTCTAAGGTGTCCACTCTGACTGAAGCTCTTTCCACACTCCATGCACTTAAATGGTTTCTCCCCTGTGTGAGTTCGTTGATGGTTTTTAAGGTTTCCAATAGTAGTGAAGCTCTTTCCACACTCCAGACATTTAAATGGTTTCTCCCCTGTGTGAGTCCGTTGATGGTTTCTAAGTATTCCACTCTGACTGAATCTCTTTCCGCACTCCATGCATTTGAATGTTTTTTTAATGGCTTCTTCATTATTTGCATTGAAATGCCTCCCCAGATTTCTGGCGGCCTTCTCCATTGTCTTCCTTGGACGGTGAAGGGGGGGAGGAAATCCTATTTGTTTTCTAGGAAGAAAACAAAGGAATATTACACACATCAATCAACACCTGCTCTTATTTTAACATCTCATACATTCTCTCCTGCCCTCCATATGTTCCAATTTTTTAAGAAAGGCAAATGAAATAATGTTAGATCATTGTAATGCATCATTGGCCTTTCATAACCCTTAATCAGCGTTAAGGAAGCAGCATTATCTTAGAATACGCTTGAACTGTGGAGTTTACCTTTTTATAAAAAGTGGTTTCCCATAGGAAAGGGAGCTGCTCTATGTCCATGAACCTGCCCACTATTAATCAGGGTCCTAAGTTAAATGAATACAATTTTGTGCACTGGAAGCAACATTTGATAGTGCTTCTAGAACCTGAAATCATTCTTAATCTGAGGTACCACTTTAGATAATGGGGGCTCCCACTGCCCCGCCACACAATTTCTGTTCTCAAGAACCTTCTACCTGGGAGGAGATGCCAACTGCAAATGCCTCTCTCTGGAGGAAGGCCACACAGAAGGAATGTTGTACTGCATCAGAAGAAGACGTGGACCCTTATTGACCTACCTCCCGGTAAGAAGTTCATACGAAGGAAGTGGGTGTTTAATATTAAGAAAGGGGCAGAAGAGATAGTGCAGCGCAAGACTTTTCTCAACGCTATGGCGAAGATTATGATGAAGTCTTTGCGCCAACTGTGAGGTACAGCAGCGTAAGAATGCTTTTGAGCATTGCAGCCGCCAAGCAAATGGAAATTAGGCACATTGACATTGCAAGTGCCTTTCTGCAGGGTCAAATTTCAGAGGCAACCTAAAGGTTTTATGAAAGCACGAGGGACATTTAGTGAGCAAACTGCAAAAGGGACTTTATGGACTTTATGCTAGAGCCTGGAATCAGAAACTGCACAAAATGCTGATGCAGCTTGGGTACGAGGAAGGCCATGCCAACAAGTGCCTGTACAGCAAGTCAAGTAATGGACCATTTATTTTTCATACGTTTTAGCTTTTGTTGATGACTTGATTCTTGCCACAGCAAATGACAGACACTATGCCCATGTTAAATAAAAAAAATTCCTTCAGTAGCACCTTAAAGACCAACTAAGTTTTTATTTTGGTATGAGCTTTCGTGTGCATGCACACTAGCTCATACCAAAATAAAAACTTAGTTGGTCTTTAAGGTGCTACTGAAGGAATTTTTTTTATTTTACTTCGATCCAGACCAACACGGCTACCTACCTATGCCCATGTTGTGAAACACCTAAGCACAGAGGTTGAGGTCAAGGAACTGGGAAAGATCCAGTACTACCTCGGAATCCAAGTTGAAAGAGAAGAATATGGGTCAAAAGATTCATGACCTTATCCAGATTTTGCAAATGCAAGATGCACACCCAGTTGCAACACCCATGGCTACTGACTTCTTAAAGAATCAGCAGGATTTGAAAACATTACCTGACAACATAGAATGCAGGTCAGCAATTGGTAGACTTTTGTATCTTGTTACCACTTGTACACCTGATTTAGCTAATGCTGTGGGAATTCTTAGTGGGAAGGTAAATGCCCCCCCCTACCCGAACAGGATTATGCGGGTGTGAAAAGGGGGGTACAGTATTTGAAGGGCACAATGAATTGTAAATGGAAGTTGCCAGCTGTTAGTAATCCTGAAAAGCTTGCGGATATTGATGCAGATTGGGCCGGATGTACCACTGACTACAAATCAACAAGTGGATATGTATTTATGTTTGGGGAGGGATTCAATAAATAAATAACAATTGTAATGATAAATACACAGACTGTTGGGGGAGAACCCCACCCATTTCCATAGCAATCTTCCCAATCCCTTAAATCCCACGGATTTAAGAGATCTGATATAGTGGGAATAATGGAAACCTGGTGGAATGGAGAGAAGGAGTTGGGCACAGGTATCTCTGGGTAGGAACCCTTTAGATGCTTCTCCCCAGAAAGACAGGCATGTGGGTGAGACTGTAGTTGCCAAGACAGAAGCCTCAAAGGGCAGAAATAATAAAGTGGGCTTCCTCTTTCCCCCCATGGTTGGACTCCCTATAACAGCCCCCAGCGCCCCATGCAGGAGCTGACCTGGGACTTATGGCAGGGCAAGGACTGAGCTTCAAGGGAGGAGACGGTGGGTGGATCAGGCCTCCTGTTCAGGGATCTCTCCCTGGTCAACTCGAAATCATGGCAGATTCCTGGGCAGGAGGGAGAAGTCAAGGCAGGCAGCCCCCAAGTCTCTCTCTCTCTCTCTCTCTCCCCAGCTCCTGCCAATGCTGGCTTCGATCCTCCCCCAGGCATGTCTATAGTGTGTTTTGGGGCCCCAATCTCTCTGTGTTCTAAAAATGGTCAACAACTTTGGGGTAAAATTGTAAAAAATGGTCAACAACTTTGGTCGGCCCTCATGTATCTTCACTTCATTCAATCTGGCCCTCTTTGAGAAAAGTTTGGGCCCCCCTGCTCTAGACAAGAGGGACCTACCAAGCCTTGCCTTGGTACCCGGGCGGAGCCAGGAGCGCCCCAGAGATGCCTGCCAGGGGGAACCCAGAACACGCAGAGGGGCACGGAATGGAGGCCTTGCTTCAAGTCCCAGCCCTGCTTGGGGGTGGGGGTCCTCGGGGGGGGGGCAGGGGAGCTGAGCATCTCTTGACAGCTGAGCACCTCCTTGCGCTACAAAGGGGACCTTGCAATGCAAACCCTGCCGGTGCTCCCTCTGCAAAAAGCCCCCCCCCTGAACCCCCTTTGGAAAAGGCAGGAAGGCTGATTTCTTGGGGGGGGGGCTTGCAATGAGAACCCTGCGAATGGAGGGTCCCTGATCTGCAGCCGGATTACATGGATCGGGGCCTGAATCAGCCCCTCCCCCGCTCGACTGACCCACAGAAAGAAGGGGGAGGGGGAGGGGGAAGTCCCCTACTTTCCTTTCATTCCCCCCCCCGCCCCAAATCCTGCCCTCTCTTCCCCGCGCCCCCATAATATATATAGATATATTTTGCACCTCTTTTTCCTCCTCCTCTGCAGACCTGCTCCGCTTCCGGGAATGTGAATGGCGGCCCCACCCCCTCCCCTCTTGGCTCCACCCACCCACCCAACCTCCCTGCCTCTCTAGGAAGCGGAGCTCACTGACCCTTGGGGAGGAATGAGTGACGCCTCCCTCCCAGAAGACACAAATTCTCCTCCTTCCAAACAAGCTCTGAATATCCTGTTTCTTTCCTGATCATCTCCCAGGTTCGATCCCCGGAGGCGGCAGGGAAATAGACCCCCCCTCCCAAAAAGTCCTCCTCCTTCATCTCTTTTAATCCATTGCTGGGAAAAGGGGGGAGGGGATCCCGTCATTTCCCCGCCCATTTCCCAAAGTGGGGGAGGCAGGGCTGTGACGTAGGGTGTCCCCGTTACAACAGCCGTGCAGAGTAGACCGGAGTTGGGGTGCGCCTTTGGGACTTGGAAGAGCGACTTACGACAACCCTTAATGGTGTTATCCCTTGCCATTATATCTATCTATCTATCATCTATCAATCAATCAATCAATCTCTTCTATCCGCTTATTTTATGTGCGCTGCTTGGAAGACAGCTTTGGTTCAAAGGCAAGATTGAAATACAATGGTCCCCCACCCCCCCCACTGGCATAGCTGCCAAGTTATCCCTTTTTTAAAGGGATTTTCCCTTATGCTGAATAGGCTTCCTCGCGAGAAAAGGGAAAACTTGGCAGCTATGCCCACTGGTAACAAAGAGATATTCCACCCCCCCCCTCTCCATGGGCTGGCTCTCCCCTTCCTTTCCCCCTTCTCCCCACTGCCCCTTTGAAGAGCCATAGCATCACAGAATCTGAGAACTAGAAGGGGCTGAAGAGTCATCTAGACCAGGCATAGGGAACCTTGGCTCTCCAGATGTTTTGGAACTACAACTCCCATGATCCCTGAACACTGGCCCTGTTAGCTAGGGATCATGGGAGTTGTAGTTCCAAAACATCTGGAGAGCCAAGGTTGCCTATGCCTGATCTAGACCAACCCCCTGCAAGGCAGGCATCTCAGCTCAAGCATCCAGGACAGATGGCCCCCCAACCTCTGCTCAAAAACCTCTCCTGGGAGTCTGTTCTCCTGCCAAGCAGCTCTTGCTCTCAGAGAGGGTTTCCAAATGCTTAGTCAGAATCTCCTTTCTTGCAACTTGAAGCCCTTGGTTGGAGTCAGACCCTACAGCCTAGAATAGAGGTATATTTTTTTGTTGCTGCTTCACCCTGTGGACTCATGTTAAGCTAGGGGTCCACCAAGACCCCTAGATCCTTTTCACATGTCCTGCTAGTAAGCCAGGTGTCCCACATCCTCTCTTTGTGCAGGACCTGACTTTTATTTGTCCCTGTTGAAATTCATTGTGTTACTCATTTTGTTATGCAAGGAGGTGCCCCAGCGGAGCTGCTATTCCTGTTACAGGAAATCTCAGGGGAGCATTAATAGGGCAAGTTGCACCCAAATTCTCTGTCCTGATCCTCCCGAGTGGTGGATCTATGGCTGGGCAGGATCTGTCCCACCTCAGACTGCAGAGGAGGCAGCTCACAGAATGGACTGCTCTCCAGTGCACCCCTTTTCCCAGGGGAAGAGATGTCCAGCCGGACCCTCCTCCCTCCTGACTTGGTTTGCCTCCCCAAGTGGTGGAATCAATGTGTCCCAGAAAACGGGGTCTTCCTTGCAGGCTGAAGTGGTGCAGTGCAGATACAGGCTAAACCCTGGGCCCATATCTATATTTTACACCTTTCCCCCCTTCTCCTCCTCTGCCAACCTGCTCCTCTTCTGGGAATGTGAATGGCGGCCCCTCCCCCTCCCCTCCCCCCTCCAAACCTCCCTGCCTCTCTAGGAAGCGGAGCTTACTGACCCTTGGGGAGAAATGAATGACACCTCCCTCCCAGAAGACACAAATATCCTCTTTCCAAACCAGCTCTGTTATCCTCTTTTTCCTGATAATCTCCCAGGTTAAATCTCCCGAGAGACGATGGGGAAGGAGACCCCCCCCCCCCCAAAAAAGTCCTCCGGGGCAGGAAGGGGCCACAGCTTACATCTCCCCCTTCCTCTCTTTTAATCCTCTGCAGGTGTTACAGGAATTTTTACAATTAGGGGGGGGAGTTGCCCCTCCAGCAGGCAGTCTGCTCCCCCCCTTCATTCACACACCCAATGTCTCCTCCAAGCCCCACATAAGGAAATGGCTCCCAAGGGGGGGATCTTGGGACATGAGGGAGGGCAGCCCTGATCCCTAAAGCGGGAGCCCAGGTATTGCCTGAGGGAGCATCCTGACACCTGAGTGCCAGACAGGGAGCAATAGCAAAACCAGATCAGTACAAAAGGGGTGATTAACTTGGTTGGGAAACAGGGACATGTAAATATCTCTTTTGTATACTTAATGGGTGTATGGTGGAGGTCAAGGGAAAAGGGGGGCAAGCCTTGATGCTCAGGTTTCTGCACCCAGACCCTCCCAACATGGGATGTATGCAGGAGTGTAATTTTAGGGGTGTTGTGGGTCTCTTTGAAAAAGTCGTCTGTTGGTCGTCTATTTCAGTGTATCTGAAGAAGTGTGCATGCACACAAAAGCTTATACCAAGAACAAACTTAGTTGGTCTCTAAGGTGCTACTGAACATTTTTTAAACTTTTTATATCTATTTCGACTGCGTCAGACCAACACGGCTACCTACCTGAATTTGTAAAACTGATTAAAGTGGGAGCCATCCTTTGTTCTGGGCTTCTTCCAGCTTCTCCCATGTGGTGGGTGGAAGTCCTGTTGCAAGAGTCTTTTCAATAAAGACCAGGCCTACTGGCTGCTGTTTCGCTCCGCAATTCCTGGCTGGTGTCTTGGTTTGGTTATCCAAGTGAGCGCAAGGATTTTCCTATAACACAGGGGAGGGGGCCGGATCTGGTCATTTTTACACCCATTTCACAACGTGGGGGAGACAGGGCCGTGGCGTAGGGTGTCTGCATTACAACAGCCCTGTAAAGTAGACCGGATTTGTGGGACTTGGAACAGTAACTGACAACAACCCTAAAGGGTAGCCCAGAGTCCTTCTTTTCTTTTCTTTTCTTTGTTTCAAATAATTTTTATTCATTTTCAGTTAATACAAAATACAAAAATGCAAGAACAAAAACCACAAAAACAAATGAAAAAGAAAAATGCAAAGAGATAAAAACAACTACAGAACATAAAAGTGTATTAGTTGGTCTTTAAGGTGCTACTGAATGATTTTTTAAAAATTTTGTATGAACACGAATAACACTTGTTTGTTTATGTTTCCTGTTTTCTTTTCACAAGCAGAGATACAGGTAATGCGTAAGCGTGGTGCCAGCTCCCTAAAAAAGATCAATAACTTTGTGAGGGCCCCCCCTTAATAAAAGGTCAACAACTCTGGGAAACGGGGCGGGGGGGGGCTTAAGACAGCCCTGACAACAACAACAAAAACAACAACAAATATTTACATGTCCCTTTTTCATTAAACCCAGGTTGGCACCATCCATTCGTTCTGCCAGGGTTCCAGTTCATTGTCAACAAGATTAAACAGATGCATGTTGGGCCAAAAAAATATTAATTTCACATAGAGGCTGATGGGGAGGAGCAAGACCTTGGGGGTCATGTTAGGTAACTCAGGGAAGATGTTGACCCCGTGTGCAGTGGCTTGAAAAAAAATCCAAATCCCACGCTGGGGATGTTTAGGGAAGCGATTGGAAACACACCCACCACTATCCTAATGGTGTCGTGGAGATCTAGGGTGTGAACACATTTGGAGTACTGTGCACAGTTCAGTATTTGGGACCTTTTAGTTTGGAGAGAAGACGAGGAAGGAGGGACTGACCAGATAGCAGGGAGAAAGAGGATAGAGAAAAGCCCCCCCCCTTCATAAAACAAGAACTCATGGAATCCAATGAAGCAGGAATGGTGGAAGAATTAGGAGAGCGGAAAGAGGGGTCTCCCCCCTCCTCTGCATCCAGCCAGTCCATGATGGCAACAACAACAATAATATAATTACATCAATAATATGCATTGTGCTCTGCTGCCAGGAGGACTCTGTCGGATCATGTCCAATTTCAAAGGTGGAGGGAGGCTTTCCACCCTCAGGGCCCAGAGGTGGATTTGAAGGAAGTTGACCCTTAGCACACTCGGTTTGGGACCTGCCTGAACCTCCTTCCACATTATACTCATTTAGCTCAGCGTTTCTCAACCGCTGTTCCGCGGCACACTAGTGTGCCGCAAGACTCTGTCTGGTGTGCCGCCACGTGCGGCGATGAGAAGGGCGATTTGCAGCTCAGCCAGGCGGCAAGCCACGTCCTGGTACACATGGCTGTTGCGAAAGTTGCCGTCCAGGGCGCTCTGCACGTCCGCCTCCCCCCCAGATCTCCAGCAGAGCCCAAGTCTCCAGGTCCGACCACAGGAAGCCACGCGTGTTCGTGATCATCCTGGCGGAGGCGGCCCGCCCGCCCGGGCGGCCGCGATCGGACGGGAAGGGGCGATCAATGTCAGGCAGGCGGGGGCCAGCCGCCCGCCCGCCTCGCCGCAGCCCCTCCTCCCGCAGCTCCCCCTCTCAGGGTCCCCGGCAAGGCGGCAGTTGTGGCAGCCGAGATCCCATCCCTTCTCTCGCCGCCGGCGCCTCACGCGCCCCGCTCTCCGCTTCTAGTCCACCAACCGAAACTTTCCACACGCAACGAACGGGGCCGCCGCCGCCGGCCTGACGGGCCTGGCTTTCCTCAGCCTCGTCTGCAGCTGTCGCTCCCTCGCCTCAGGCGGCGGGAGCTCGGTGGTGGTGGTGGCGGCAGAGGGGGCTGCGCTTCGAGGCCGGAGGCCGCGGGGCATGGAGAAGAAGCGGTGGCTGTTGAGAAGGCGGGCGCCAAGGCTGAGCAGCACCGGCGCGGCCTCTTTCCTCTCTCCGCTCGCTCCCCGGCGGGCCGAAGCCGGCCCGGCGTCAGCAGCGCGCATTGCGCTCCAGCTGCCCCCTCCCCTTTGTGTGTGCGCACACTCACATCCATCCACACACACGCCAGTCGCCCAGGTTCACACACAAAGCAGCGAGGGTGTCTGTCGCACAACTTCAGTGGTGGTGGGAAGAGGGGGTAGGAAGGCGAGAACAATAGGCAACGGTCTCCTCCCGAGGAAAAGGCATCGCGTACCTATAGGGCGGCACAGAGTTGGTGTGCCTCGTGATTCTTTTCATGGAACAAGTGTGCCGTGGCCCAAAAAAGGTTGAGAAACACTGATTTAGCTAATGCAGCAGCTAAAAAAGCCAATGCAAAGTACTACACTTGGGCAAAAAAAATGAAAGGCACAAATACAGGATGGGAGACACCTGGCTTGAGAGCAGTACATGTGAAAAGGATCTAGGAGTCTTGGTAGACCACAAACTTGACATGAGTCAGCAGTGTGATGCAGCAGCTAAAAAAGCCAATGCAATTCTGGGCTGCATCAATAGGAGTATAGCATCCAGATCAAGGGAAGTAATAGTACCACTGTATTCTGCTCTGGTCAGACCTCACCTGGAGTACTGTGTCCAGTTCTGGGCACCACAGTTCAAGAAGGATACTGACGAGCTGGAACGTGTCCAGAGGAGGGCAACCAAAATGGTCAAAGGCCTGGAAACGATGCCTTATGAGGAACGGCTTAGGGAGCTGGGTATGTTTAGCCTGAAGAAGAGAAGGTTAAGGGGCGATATGATAGCCATGTTCAAAAATATAAAAGGATGTCATATAGAGGAGGGAGAAAGGTTGTTTTCTGCTGCTCCAGAGAAGCGGACACGGAGCAATGGATTCAAACTACAAGAAAGAAGATTCCACCTAAACATTAGGAAGAACTTTTTAGCTGCAGCATCACGCCATTGACTCTTGTCAAGTTTGTGGTCTACCAAGACTCCTAGATCCTTTTCACATGTACTGCTCTCAAGCCTGGTGTCACCCATCCTGTATTTGTGCCTTTCATTTTTTAATTTTTATTTTGCCCAACTGTAGTACTTTACATTTCTCCCTGTTAAAATTCATCTTGTTTGCTTTGGCCCAGTTGTCTAATCTGTTAAGGTCATTCTGAAGTGTGATCCTGTCCTCTGGGGTACTATCCACCCCTCCCAATTTAGTGTCATTTGCAAACCTGATCAGGATGCCCTCAAGCCCATCATCCAAGTCATTGATAAAGATGTTGAATAAGATTGGGCCCAAGACAGAACCCTGTGGCACCCCACTAGTCACTACTCTCCAGGATGAGGAGGAGCCATTGATGAGCACCCTTTGGGTTCGGTCAGCCAGCCAGTTACAAATCCACGGAATGGTAGCATTGTCTGGCCCACATTTTACCAGCTTCTTTACAAGAATATCATGGGGCACCTTGTCAAAGGCCTTGCTGAAATCAAGATAGGCTACATCCACAGCGTTCCCTTCATCTACCAGGCTTGTAATTCTGTCAAAAAAGGAGATCAGATTAGTCTGACATGACTTATTTTTCAGAAACCCATGCTGACTTTTAGTAATCACAGAGTTTCTTTCTAGGTGCTCACAGACTGTTTGCTTAATGATCTGCTCTAGAATCTTTCCTGGTATTGATGTCAGGCTGACTGGGCGGTAATTGTTTGGCTCCTCTCTTTCCCCCTTTTTGAAAATAGGGATAACATTTGCCCTCCTTCAGTCTGCTGGAACTTTGCCTGTTCTCCAGGAATTCTCAAAGATTACTGCCAGTGGTTCTGAAATCACCTCTGCCAGTTCTTTTAATACTCTTGGATGTAGTTCATCTGGCCCTGGAGACGTGAATACATCTAAAGTAGCCAAGTATTCTTGTACTACCTCCTTACCTGTTCGGGGCTGTGTTTCCCCCGCTGAATCATCTAACCAACTCTGCTTTCCAAAGCAACACCTCCAGTCTCAGCTCCACTTTGTGCAACTCTCCATTCCCAGATACAAACATTTCCAACTCCCTCCCCCAAACACCAAAACCAGCTCACTCTCTGTCCATCCTAATTCAAAAGCAACACTCCAAACTCACAAACTCCCCATCTCTATCTAACAGTACATTAAACACTATATGTGAAATGTTACCCTCATTATTTAAAAACATGTCTAGACAATGTTACATACAAACAACAAAAGCTCACATACACTGCATGCCTTTAAAATGGATTTCCTGTTATTGATGTGAAAGAAAGTGTAAAGTAGGAGAGAAACAGGTTCTACACTCTAAAAAGAGTTCCATACTAACCAAAGCAGATTCCCTACTCCTATTTAAACCGTTTCTTTTCTTTGAGTTAATTGATGGCCTGTTGAGTTTCCACTCTTACAGCTCTTACCCCTCAGAGTCTTTTGATGGTTTGTAAGACTTCCACTACAACTGAACCTCTGTCCACTTTCCTAACACTTCTATGGTTTCTCCACTGTGTGAGTTTGTTGATGTTTTGTAAGAACTCCACTTGTACTGAAGCTCTTTCCACACTCCATGCATTGAAATGGTTTCTCCATTCTGTGAGTCCATTGATGGTATCTAAGATGTCCACTCTGACTGAAGTTCTTCCCACATTCCATACATTTAAATGGTTTCTCCCCCGTGTGAATCAGATGATGGTTTCTAAGGTGTCCACTCTCAGTGAAGCTCTTTCCACACTCCATACATTTAAATGGTTTCTCCCCCGTGTGAATCAGACGATGGTTTGCAAGGTGGCTACTCCGACTGAAGCTCTTTCCACAATCCATACATTTAAATGGTTTATCTCCTGTGTGAATATGATGATGGTTTGTAAGGAGTCCACTCCGACTGAAGCTCTTTCCACACTCCATGCATTTAAATGGTTTCTCACCTGTGTGAGTCCGTTGATGAATTCTAAGTTGTCCACTATCAGTGAAGTTCTTTCCACACTCCATGCATTTAAATGGTTTCTCACCTGTGTGAGTCCGTTGATGAATTCTAAGTGTTCCACTATCAGTGAAGCTCTTCCCACACTCCATACATTTAAATGGTTTCTCCCCTGTGTGAGTCCGTTGATGAATTCTAAGGGTTCCATTGTGACTGAAGCACTTTTCACACTCCATGCATTTAAATGGTTTCTCCCCTGTGTGAGTCCGTTGATGAGTTCTCAGGGTTCCATTGTGACTGAAGCTCTTTCCACATTCAATGCATTTAAATGGTTTCTCACCTGTGTGAGTCCGTTGATGAATTCTAAGTTTTCCACTATCAGTGAAGCTCTTCCCACATTCCATACATTTAAATGGTTTCTCCCCCGTGTGTGTCCATTGATGTTTTCTTAGTGTTCCACTATCAATGAAGTTCTTTCCACACTCCATGCATTTAAATGGTTTCTCCCCCGTGTGAGTTCGTTGATGTCTTCTAAATTTTCCACTATCACTGAAGCTCTTTCCACATTCCATGCATTTAAATGGTTTCTCACCTGTGTGAGTTCGTTGATGAATTCTAAGTTTTCCACTCTCAGTGAAGCTCTTTCCACACTCCATGCATTTAAATGGTTTCTCCCCCGTGTGAGTTCGTTGATGAATTCTAAGTTTTCCACTCTCAGTGAAGCTCTTTCCACACTCCATGCATTTAAATGGTTTCTCCCCTGTGTGAGTCCATTGATGAATTCTAAGTTTTCCACTCTCAGCGAAACTTTTTCCACATTCCATGCATTTAAATGGTTTCTCTTCCGTGTGAGTCCATTGATGTTTTCTTAGTGTTCCACTATAAGTGAAGCTCTTTCCGCACTCCATACATTTAAATGGTTTCTCCCCCGTGTGAGTCCGTTGATGTTTCCTTAGTGTTCCACTGTCAATGTAGCTCTTTCCACACTCCATACATTTAAATGGTTTCTCCCCCGTGTGAGTCCGTTGATGACTTCTAAGTACTTGTTTAGAAGTGAAGCCCTTTCCACACTCCGTACATTTAAATGGTTTCTCCCGCATGTGAGTCCGTTGATGACTTCTAAGTACTCGATTATCAGTGAAACTCTTTCGGCATTCCAGACATTTAAATGGTTTTTCCCCTGTGTGAGTTCGAAGGTGAAAATTCAGGCTTCCACTCCTACTGAAACTCTTTCCACACTCCATACATTTAAATGATTTTCCCCCCATGTGAGTCAGTTGATGACTTCTAAGCGCTTGATTAGCATTGAAGCTCCTTCCACACTCAATACATTTAAAAGGTTTTCCCCCTGTGTGAATCCGTTGATGGTTTCTAAGGTGTCCACTCTCAGTGAAGCTCTTTCCACACTCCATACATTTAAATGGTTTCTCGCCTGTGTGAGTCCGTTGGTGTTTTCTTAGTGTTCCACTGTGACTGAAGCTCTTTCCACACTCCATACATTTAAATGGTTTCTCCCCAGTATGAGTTTGATGATGTGAATACAGGTTTCCACTCCGACTAAAGCTCTTGCCACATTCCATGCATATAAATGGTTTCTCTCCTGTGTGAGTCCGTTGATGTTTTCTTAGTGCTCCACTATAAGTGAAGCTCTTCCCACAGTCCTTACATCTAAATGGTTTTTCCCCTGTGTGATTTTGATGATGGATTCTAAGTGTTCCTCTATCAATGAAGCTCTTTCCACACTCCATGCATTTAAATGGTTTCTCTCCTGTGTGAATCTGTTGATGTTTTCTAAGGCTTCCACTTCTATAGAAGCTTTTTCCACACTCCATGCATTTAAATGGTTTCTCCCCTGTGTGAATCTGTTTATGCTTTCTAAGTGTTCCACTGTCACTGAAACTCTTTCCACACTCCATACATTTATAGGGTTTCTCCCCTGTGTGAATCCGTTGATGGATTCTAAGTGTTCCACTTCTACTGAAGCTCTTCTCACACTCTATACATTTAAATGGTTTCTCTTGTGTGTGAGTCTGCTGATGTTTTCTTAGTGTTCCACTGTCAGTGAAGCTCTTCCCACATTCCATATTTTCAAATTGTTTCTCCTTTCTCTTTTCACACTCCATGCATTCCAACAATTTAATCGTTATTCCCATTGGGCATGGCCCCCCAGAACTCTGACTGCCCTCTCCATTGTCTGCTTTGGAAGGCGAAGGGGGGAAGAAATACTTTTTGTTTTCTACAAAGAAAAGAAAGGAATATTACACACATCAATTAGCACCTGCTCTTATCTTAACATCTCCTACATTCTCTCCTATCCTCCATATGTTCCACATTTTTAGGAAATGCAAATAAATGAATGTCAGATAATGGTAATTCATCCTCGCTTTTCATAACCCTTAATCAATGTTAATGAAGCAGCATTATCTCAGAATAAGATTGAGCTGTAGGGTTTACTTTTTAAATACAGTGGAACCTCAGGTTAAGTACTTAATTGGTTCCGGAAGTCTGTACTTAACCTGATGCGTACTTAACCTGAAGCGAACTTTCAGTTCAGAATTTAAAGTAATGGATGGTTCCAGACTATGAAAAGCGCCCCGTAAAACAGCAACTTAATACTAATTTTACTATCTAACGAGACTATTGATCCATAAAATGAAGGCAATAATCAATGTACTGGAGTATAGAACAAATAACACTATTGTAGATTTTAAAAAATTAATGTTTACAGTGGTACCTCAGGTTAAGTACTTAATGGGTTCCAGGGTGCCATTTGCACCCCGAAAAGTACTTAATCTGAACGACAATAGCACGCGTGCGTGAAGTGCCGATAGAGCATGGCAGAACCCGGAAGTAAACACTTCCGTGTCCGTGGAGTACTTACGGTAACCTGAAAGTACTCAACCTGAAGCGTACTGAACCCGAGGTATCACTGTAATGTGGTTTCTCACAGGAAAGGGAGCTGCTCTATGTCCATAAACCTGCCCACTATTCATCAGGGTCCTAAGTTCACCTTGAAGTTCTTCATCATCTGCACAATAATCCCCCACCCCTTAGGCCACATTTTGTCCCCTTCGGCCTCTAGATCTTTATTAATCACCTGCACACTCCCTTTGGCCTCTGGAGGTGCATATTGACCATTTTGGGAGACCCATATATAAGCCTAGTGACAAGGCTTGGTGCTTTTGGTTGGCTGAAGGAGTGCTCAGGTAGGAGAATGTTCTTGGGGTTGGACCTCCATCTCTCAGCCTTGCATCATTGCATGGAGAGAGCTGGAGATGCAGAAGGAAAGCAGCTGGAGCCTGACTGCTGGGAATCCCAGATTAAAATGCCCACCCCAATTACTATTGGTAATAATTATATGCCGCCGAGTCTCGCACCTGCCTCCTGCCACTGGCCTATCTTAGTGGAGAATCCCAGCTCAAGCCTCTCTCACTGTTCTTCCCCCTTTGCTCCTACTGGAAACTATTTATTAAATTTGTATATTTATCCTCATCTGAAGATCACAATATAAAAATATCTGTGATGCTGAAAAGGTGAATATTAAAGGTGAAGAATACAGATTGTGGGAAAGAAAAGGAAGAAGATTACTCTGGAGAAAGGAAGTGAAACCAGTGATGTTTCCGCCTGAGTGTAAACAAGAAACCAGTCTTCAAATCAGTTTCATATTCCATGACTATCTTAGTGGAGATTCCCTGTCCAGGCCTCTCTCACTGTTCTTCCTCATTTGTACTGGCTGGGCAAGGGCTTCTGGATATACTATCTCTGGTCCTACTGGGAATTATTTAGTAAATTTGTATATCGCTCTGCATCTGATAATCACAAGATAAAAATATGCACGACACTGAAAAATGTGAATATTAAAGGTGAATAACACTGATTGTGGGAAAGAAAAGAAAGAAGATAACTCTGGATACAGGAAGTATTTCTCAAATACGATTGTGACTCAGAATCTTAACCAAACTTTATTTTGGAATATCAACTGGACCTCTTTCAAATAGGAGCCAGACATCTTTTGGGATTTCATCCAGACACACCTTTAGTGTGGGCAGCACCAAAATAAGGCAGGGCGGAGGGAGGCAGCTCTGGCGCTGCAGGTTGGCTTGCCTTCCTAAGCAAGCAACTTTGGGGGCGAACATTTTCCTTTTAAAAGCTCTTCCCCAGGGGCCGGCAGGGGTTTCTACGCTACTGAGTGTGGACACCGTGGATTTATAGTGTTAGGGTCTCAAGAACCCTTAAGATCCAGTTCCACCAACTCCCAAGTAACTGAGCCCCTGAGCCCCTAGGGCAGGCTTGTCCACAGTCCGTTTCGAGGGCCTAATCCAGCCCCTGTGGCAGTTTATTTCCTGAGGAACAAGCCTTAAAAAAGTTCAACCTCAACCCTAAAAAAAGGTCAACAAATTTGGTTGGCCCTCAAAGCCCTTCACTTCATCAAATCTGGCCCTCTTTGGAAAAAAATTGGACACCACTGCCCTAGGGGAACCTTCTATGCTGAGGTGAGGCATCTCTGGCCCTCCAGATGTTGTTGGACACAAAGTACCATCATCCCAAGGAAAGATGGCATATGGCCAGGGATGAGGGGAGTCTCATCTGGTGGGACACACTTTCCCCTTCTTCTGAAAATGCTGAATATCTGTATTTCATTTCCTCCTTCTTCCCTGATCTCCAACATCTTCCTAATATAGTCCAACTGCACACATTCCCAAATCATCCTGCACCATTGACTTCCCGAGGCTGCTGCATTGTGTCTAGGATACTGGCAATGGGACAGCACCTTCCCCTGGATGAGAGGATAGAGGGTGAAATCAGGGCAGGCCAAATGGCACTCAGCTCAGTCCCCTCCTTGCCCCTCTCTGCACCTGCTGCCTGAGGGGGCTGTTCAGGGATCTCTCCCTAGTCAAAGGAGGTTCCTGAGCAGGAGGGAGAAGTCAAGGCAGGCAGCGCCCAAGTGTCTCTCTCTTTTTCCAAGATGGCTTCCATTCCTCCCCCAGAGATTTATATTATTATTTATTTATTTATTTATACTCCGCCCATCTGGCTGGGTTTCCCCAGCCACTCTGGGCGGCTTCCAACAAACATAAAAATACATTAAAATATCACAGATTAAAAACTTCCCTAATCAGGGCTGCCTTTAGGTGTTTTCTAAATGTCAGGTAGTTGTTCATCTCTGGATCTCAGTGTCCGGGCTGAACAATGGGGGTGGAGACGCTCCTTCAGGTATATAGGACTGAGGCCTTATAGGGCTTTAAAGGTCAGCACCAACACTTTGAATTGTGCTCAGAAACGTACTGGGAGCCAATGTAGGTCTCTTAGGACCAGTGTTATGTGGTCTCGGCGGCCGCTCCCAGTCACCAGTCTAGCTGCCGCATTCTGGATTACATTCTGGGTCACCTTTAAAGGTAGCTCCACGGAGAGCGCATTGCAGTAGTCCAAGCGGGAGATAACTAGAGCATGCACCCACCCCCTGTCCTCCAAAAACAGTACTTCTGTCTTGTCAGGATTCAATCTCAATCTGTTAGCTGCCATCCATCCTCCAACCGCTTCCAGGCACTCACATAGGACCTTCACTGCCTTCAATGGTTCTGATTTGAAAGAGAGGTAGAGCTGGGTATCATCCGCATACTGATGAACACCCAGCCCAAACCCCCTGATGTTGTCTCCCAGCGGCTGCATATAGATGTTAAAAAGCATGGGGGAGAGGACAGAGCCCTGACGCACCCCACAAGTGAGAGCCCAGGGGTCTGAACACTCATCCCCCCCCACCACTTTCTGAACACGGCCCAGTAGGAAGGAACGGAACCACTGTATGACAGTCCCCCCAGCTCCCAACCCCTCTAGACGGTCCAGAAGGATGTTATAGTTGATTGTATCAAAAGCCGCTGAGAGATCCAGCAGAACTAGGAAACAGCTCTCACCTTTGTCCCTAGCCCGCCGGAGATCATCGGCCAGTGCGACCAAGGCAGTTTCAGTCCCATGATGAGGCCTGAATCCTGACTGGAAGGGATCCAAATGGTCCGCTTCTTCCAGGCGTGCCTGGAATTGTTCAGCAACCACTCGCTCAATCACCTTGCCCAAGAATGGAAGATTTGAGACTGGGCGATAGTTGGCCATATTGGCCACATCTAAATATGGTTTTTTAAGAAGCAGTTTAAAAACTGCCTCTTTCAGCAGGTGTGGGAAGGCTCCCTCACAGAGAGTAGCATTCACCACCCCGCAAAGTCCATCGCCCAGCCCTTCCCGGCTAGCTTTTATTAGCCAGGATGGGCAAGGATCAAGGAGACAGGTGGTTGGTTTCACTCTTCCAAGCAGTCTGTCCACATCTTCGGAGGTAACAGATTGAAATTGATCCCACGCAATTTGACTAGACAGGACTCTAGCACTCCCTTGCCCCGGCCCTGCTCCCACGGTGGAGTCTACCTCTTCCCGAATCTGAGCGACTTTATCTGCAAAAAACTTTGCAAAAGTATTGCAGGAGATATTGGGGTCCCTACCAGGCCCCGATGACAAAGGTGGTTCGGATAGATTGCGAACCACCTGGAACAGTCTCCTGCTGCTGTTTTCTGCAGATGCGATAGAAACGGTGAAGAAGGTCCTATTCGCCGTCGCCATTGCCACTTGGTAGGCTCGAAGTTGAGCTCTAGCCCGTGTTCGGTCTGATTCAGAATGAGTTTTCAGCCACCGGCGCTCTAGAATCATAGAATCATAGAATCATAGAATCATAGAGTTGGAAGAGACCACAAGGGCCATCCAGTCCAACCCCCTGCCAAGCAGGAAACACCATCAAAGCATTCCTGACAGATGGCTGTCAAGCCTCTGCTTAAAGACCTCCAAAGAAGGAGACTCCACCACACTCCTTGGCAGCAAATTCCACTGCCGAACAGCTCTCACTGTCAGGAAGTTCTTCCTAATGTTTAGGTGGAATTTTCTTTCTTGTAGTTTGAATCCGTTGCTCCGTGTCCGCTTCTCTGGACACGGAGCTCTGGACACGGAGCTCTGGACATCCGTTGCTCCGTGTCCGCGTCTCAGCGACTGTTTCATCACCCTCAGCTCCAGGGAAAACCACGGGGCTGTCTGGGCTCCATGGGAAAACCACGGGGCTGTCTGGGCTCCATGCAATCGGAGAGGGCGTTTCAGAGCCAGACAGTCAATAGCGCTGGTTAACTCCGCATTCCAGCGGGCCACCAGGGAATCAGTTGAAAGGCCATCAACATGGGATAAAACATCCCCTACCACTCTCTGGAAGCCAATTGGATCCATTAAGTAGCGGGGGCGGACCATCCGAATCGGTCCCACCTCCCTGCAGAGGGGAAGGGTTGCGGAGAAGTCCAGTTGCACCAGAAAGTGATCTGACCATGGCACTTCTTTTGTTTCGCTTTTACTTAATGTCAGATCACCAACATCCATAGAGGTAAACACCAGGTCCAAGTCATGTCCGCGGCTATGAGTTGGGCCAGACTTATTCAGGGACAGCCCCATGGAGGCCATGCTTTCCACGAAGTCCCGAGCAGCCCCTTGTAAGGTCGTGTCGGCATGGATGTTAAAATCCCCTAAGACAACCAAGCTAGGTGTCTCCAGGAGCACATCCGACACGACCTGAAGCAGCTCGGGCAGGGAATCCTTGGTGCAGCGGGGAGGTCGGTACACCAAAAGGAATCTTGTACTGCCCCTATTACCCAACTTCCAGAACATGCACTCAGAAAACTCGGCCTAACCAATAGGACGCCTGGTGCAAACTAATGACTTCGTAAAAAACACTGCAAACCCCCCCCCCCCGCTCAGATGGCCTGGGTTGCTGTGCGTAAGAGAAACCTGGTGGACAAGCAGCGGCAAGGAGAAGCCCATCTGCTTCATCCAACCAGGTCTCTGTCACACATGCCAGG
Source organism: Zootoca vivipara (assembly GCF_963506605.1). Lineage (NCBI taxonomy): Eukaryota > Metazoa > Chordata > Lepidosauria > Squamata > Lacertidae > Zootoca > Zootoca vivipara. The sequence goes on from NC_083277.1 coordinate 1,235,611, forward strand.
TCAAATCCTCCCTCCACAATCAGGTCGTGAATGGCAGTGGTCTTGTAGATCATTGACCTGGCATTGCACAGCAGCACCTTCAGGTCATGTGGGTATCCCTTGCTGATTCCAGTATCCATCCTGTCAGGACCAGACCCGGAGGCAGGGATAGTCCTCAAACAACGTAGATGTGGCAGGATCATTAGGTGGGAGTGATCATGCTCTTCTGGAGTTTATTGTTCAGAGGAAAGGAGCAACCAAGCATACTAAGACTCAAATCCTAGACTTTAAGAAAGCCGACTTCAGAAAACTTAGGGAAATGCTGGGTGAGATCCCATGGACAGAAATACTAAAAGGGAAGGGAGTTCATGATGGTTGGGAGTTTGTTAAAAGGGAGATATTAAAAGCACAACTTCAGGCAATACCAATGAGACGGAAACATGGAAGGTGCCTAAAGAAGCCAGGGTGGCTATCTAAAGAACTTTTAACTGAGTTAAGATTTAAAATGGAATGTACAAAAAAATGGAAAAGGGGGGAAATCACCAGAGAGGAATTCAAACATATAGCCAGAACGTGTAGAGACAAAGTCAGAAAAGCTAAAGCACAGAATGAACTCAGGCTCGCCAGAGAGGTTAAAAGCAACAAAAAGGGCTTTTATGGGTATGTCCGTAGCAAAAGGAAGAACAAGGAAACAGTGGGGTCACTTAGAGGAGAAGATGGTGAAATGCAAACAGGGGACAGAGAAAGGGCAGAACTCCTCAATGCCTTCTTTGCCTCAGTCTTCTCCAAAAAAGAAAACAATGCCCGACCTGAAGAATATGGCGCAGATGATTCAGCAGGGGAAACACAGCCCAGAATAAGTAAGGAGGTAGTACAAGAATACTTGGCTAGTTTAGATGTATTCAAGTCTCCAGGGCCAGATGAACTACATCCAAGAGTATTAAAATAACTGACAGAGGTGATTTCAGAACCACTGACAATAATCTTTGAAAATTCCTGGAGAACAGGCGAAGTTCCATCAGACTGGAGGAGGGCAAATGTTGTCCCTATCTTCAAAAAGGGGGAAAGAGAGGACCCAAACAATTACCGCCCAGTCAGCCTGACATCAATACCAGGAAAGATTCTAGAGCAGATCATTAAGCAAACAGTCTGTGAGCACCTAGAAAGAAACTCTGTGATCACTAAAAGTCAGCATGGGTTTCTGAAAAATAAGTCATGTCAGACTAATCTGATCTCATTTTTTGACAGAATTACAAGCCTGGTAGATGAAGGGAACGCTGTGGATGTAGCCTATCTTGATTTCAGCAAGGCCTTTGACAAGGTGTCCCATGATATTCTTGTAAAGAAGCTGGTAAAATGCGGGCTAGACAATGCTACCATTCAGTGGATTTGTAACTGGCTGACTGACCGAACCCAAAGGGTGCTCATCAATGGCTCCTCCTCATCCTGGAGAGTAGTGACTAGTGGGGTGCCACAGGGTTCTGTCTTGGGCCCAGTCTTATTCAACATCTTTATCAATGACTTGGATGATGGGCTTGAGGGCATCCTGAGCAAGTTTGCAGACGACACCAAATTGGGAGCGGTGGCTAATACCCCAGAGGACAGGATCACACCTCAAAATGACCTTAACAGATTAGACAACTGGCCCAAAGCAAACAAGATGAATTTTAACAAGGAGAAATGTAAGGTACTACACTTGGGCAGAAAAAATGAAAGGCACAAATACAGGATGGGTGACACCTGGCTTGAGAGCAGTACATGTGAAAAGGATCTAGGAGTCTTGGTAGACCACAAACTTGACATGAGTCAGCAGTGTGATGCAGCAGCTAAAAAAGCCAATGCAATTCTGGGCTGCATCAATAGGAGTATAGCATCTAGATCTAGGGAAGTAATAGTACCACTGTATTCTGCTCTGGTCAGACCTCACCTGGAGTACTGTGTCCAGTTCTGGGCACCACAGTTCAAGAAGGATACTGACAAACTGGAACGTGTCCAGAGGAGGGCAACCAAAATGGTCAAAGGCCTGGAAACGATGCCTTATGAGGAACGGCTTAGGGAGCTGGGTATGTTTAGCCTGGAGAAGAGAAGGTTAAGGGGTGATATGATAGCCATGTTCAAATATATGAAAGGATGTCATAGAGGAGGGAGAAAGATTGTTTTCTGCTGCTCCAGAGAAGTGGACACGGAGCAATGGATTCAAACTACAAGAAAGAAGATTCCACCTAAACATTAGGAAGAACTTCCTGACATTAAGAGCTGTTCGGCAGTGGAATTTGCTACCAAGGAGTGTGGTGGAGTCTCCTTCTTTGGAGGTCTTTAAGCAGAGGCTTGACAGGCATATGCCAAGAATGCTTTGATGGTGTTTCCTGCTTGGCAGGGGGTTGGACTGGATGACCCTTGTGGTTTTTTCTAACTCTATGATTCTATAATTCTATGAACGACTGAGCCTGCCTCCTCGGTAATGACATGGTCTGGTCTTGGCATAACTCCTCCTCCTACCCATGATCACTGCGATCGCTTGTCCCAGTGCATTCCCCCCCCCCCCCCCGTGGAACCTGCCCCAGCCATTTTGTTGGCTGGGACCCCCTCCTGGGCAGCCCTGACCCCCTCCCCTTAAAAACACAATAAAACCTCTGTAAGAAAAACAGGAAAAAACAGAACAAAAGAAAAACACAAAAAACACAATAAAACCAAGAACAGTAAAAATGACAAATATACCAAAATTTAACAAATCCCTCCCACCTACTACCCCAAAGAAAATAAAAAATATAAAAAATTATTGAAAAAGCGTTTTAAAAAGAACTCTGTGCTGTTTTAAGTTCCCCTGGGCAGCACCAGCAGCAGAGCAGCGGCAGCAGTCCTTATGAGGTGGAGGGAGTCAGGGACAGGGCTTGTGGGCACTCACGGCAAGAAGAAGAAGAGTCCTGGGCAGCCCCCCTCTCTCTGCCCCCCCTCCCTCTGCCCTCCTCCCTCCACCCCCCAGTCTCCCCTTTGCCCAGAGGCCCCCCTGGCAGGCTCACCCTTCTTGCCAAATCTCTCCCAAGCGCCCCCACCTCTCCATCCGGAGGGGCCTCGCCAGATGAGCAAGGAGGGGGGAGAGGGGGGAGACCGGGGGTCTCTATCCAGACGCAGATCTGGCTCGCCCACCCGCCCCGTTTCCTCTGTCGGGAGCGCGCATCCGGCGGAGGGAGAAAGCCGCTTGCTCCCTCGGCTGGCCGACGCGCGCTCTCCCTGGGGGGGAGTTGAGGGGCGGGCCAGAGGGGCGTCAAACGCGGCGGCCCCCCTAGGGGCGGGGCGCCGCGCCGCAGCGTCGTGACCTCACGACGCACGGGCGTGACGCCCGCCTCTGGCCCGCCGCTTTTGACGCCCCATGGGCTCTCCCTCCCTGCGGTGCGCGCTTTCCCAGGACGGAGTCGAGGGGCGGGGCCAGCGAGGAGCGTCCCCAGGGAGAGTGACGTCACGGGTGTCAAAGCGGCTAGTAACGCCCCTGACCACCTGGGAGAGGAGACTAGGCTTCCATGATGATGATGACGTACGCTCTGCAAAGTAGACTGGCCTTCTGCACATTTCGCTGGGCGGAGGCAGATCCGTGGCGGCGGCTCAGTTCCTTTGCATGCAGAAGAAGGAGCTACTTTCAGTTGCCGGCAGGGAAGGAGACGCCCCTCCCTGGAGAAGACTCGGGGGGGGGGGGCGGTGTATGTGAAGCTTGCACAGCTGGACAACTCTCTGCTCGGGCCTCCCCCCTCTCCCACCCTCATTTCGACAGGGCTGCTCTTGTTCGTAGCTCTATTGGCAGACGCATTCGGAAAGGAAGCCGAAGCACTTCGGGAATGTCCAAGCCGAAGGGGAGGGGGAGGGGGAGGGGAGGAGCCCCTCCCTCCGAGGGGGCGCGTCCTTGGAGAGCCCCCAGGAAAGGAAATCGGAATAGAATAGCGGACGAGGGAAGCGGAGGGCCAGAGAGGACAAAGAGGTAATGCTGGAGGGCGGGGAAGGGGGAGAAAGAAAGGGGGCAGAGACCCCCCCCCCAAGAACAACTCCCTTCCTGGGCGATATCTGCACAGGCCCCGAACCATGCGATCCGGCTGCAGAGGAGGAGGAAAAGGAGGTGCTCAATATATCTATATATTAGGGGGGCGGGGAGGGAGAGAAGGATGCGCTTTTCCTCCCCCTGAATCTGCATCTCTAGGGGAGGAATCAAAGCCATCTTGGAGAAAGAGAGAGGGACTTGGGGGCTGCCTGCCTTGACTTCTCCCTTTTGCCTAGGAATTTCCTTCGAGTCGACCAGGGAGAGATACCTGAGCAGGAGGCCTGATCCACCCACCCTCTCCTCCCTTGAAGCTCAGGCCTTGCCCTGCCAGAAGTCCCAGGTCAGCTGCTGCATGGGGCGCTGGGGGCTGTTATAGGGAGTCTAACCATGGGGGGAAAGAGGAAAGGGAGGAAGCCCCCTTTATTCTTTCCGCCCTTTGAGGCTTCTGTCTTGGCAACTACAGTCTCACCCACATGCCTGTGTTTCTCTGGAGAAGCATCGAAAGTGTTCCTACCCAGAGATACCTGTGTCCAACTCCTTCTCTCCATTCCACCAGGTTTCCATGATTGTCACTATTTCAGATCTCTTAAATCTGTGGGATTTAAGGGATTGGGAAGATTGTTAAATGGGTGGGGGTCCCCCCCTACCAGCCTGTGTAATTATTACTAAAATTGTTTTTATGTATTTACTTATTGAATCTGTTAGTTGCTTTCTCTTGCCCAGGGCAGCCCAAAGTGACTTACAACAAGTTGTTGTTGTTATGATTTTCCACTGTGACACTCCAAGGCTGTTCTCAGGGCCTGCTCCACGGTGAGGGAGACTGAGGCAGCCCCCTCAGGAAGCAGATGCAGAGAGGGGCAAGGAAGCAGATGCAGAGAGGGGCAAGGAGGGGACTGAGCTGAGTGCCATTTGGCCTGCCCTGATCTAACCCTCTATCCCAGGGGTCAGCAAACTTTTTCAGCAGGAGGCCGGTCCACTGTCCCTCAGACCTTGTGGGGGGCCGGACTATATTTTTTTGGGGGGGGGAATGAACAAATTTATATGCCCTACAAATAACCCAGACATGCATCCTATATAATAAAGTCCAAATGTCTCTGCGTCCAAGTTTTCCCGTGTGTCCCTGGGTTACTGCGCATGGGCCCCAGGGACACAGGGATTGGACAGCAGAGACTGGACGCACACACGCACGCTCTCTCCCCCCCACCTACCGTTTCCCTGCGGCTGCCAACCGCCGCTCCTGGCTGGACTGAGCGTTGGCGGGGGGGGGAGCGCGCATGTGTGTGCATCCAGCAAGGACAGGTCTCCTTCCTGTCACCTCCCGTTTGAGCTGGTAGTGGCGCTCCTGCTGACGGGCCAGCCGGTCACCCCCGCCGAAGCCTCCCAGTCCCCGGGCTCCGGCTCCTGCTGCTGCGGCTCCGGCGGCCAGGCTTTCCCCGTCATCGTCGTAGGCGAAGCCCGCGACGAAGCGCACCATGGCTGAGGGAGGTGGCTAGGCCCAGGCGCCGGACTCCGCCTTCCCCTCGCGCGCTCGACGGAGAAGCCCGTGAGAGGAGCGGCGAGGCCACGGCCTTCCCTCCCTCTCTGCGCTCAGCTGCGGGGCATGACGGGATAGCGAGTTTGTTTACTTGCGTTCCTGGCGCGCCCCGCGGCAGAGCGCAGAGAGAGAGAGAGAGAGGGAAGGCTGCGGCCCCGCTGCTCCTCTCACATATCCTCTAGCGCCCGTTTTCTAAACGGGCTGAACAACACTAGTTTTAAATAAAAGGACACATTGTACTAATGTAAAAACATGCTGATTCCCGGACCCTCCGCGGGCCGGATTTAGAAGGTGATTGGGCCGCATCCGGCCCCCGGGCCTTAGTTTGGGAACCCCTGATCTATCCTCTCATCCAGTGGAAGGTGCTGTCCCATTGCCAGTGTCCTAGACACAATGCAGTAGCCTCAGGAAGTCAGTGGTGCAGGATTATTTGGGAATGTGTGCAGTTGGACTATATTAGGAAGATCTTGGAGATCGTGGAGGAAGGAGGAAATGAAATACAGATGCAAGGGAGATATTCAGCATTTTCAGAAGAGGGGGGAGAAGGGGAAAGTGTGTCCCACTGGATAAGGCTCCCATAATCCCTGGCCATGGACCATCCTTGCTTGGGCAGATGGTACTTTGTGTCCAAAATGGGACTCGGGTGGCACTGTGGGTTAAATCGCTGAGCCTAGGGCTTGCCAATCAGAAACAGAATAAGAATAAAAATAAGAATTTATTATTTATACCCCACCCATCTGGCTGAGTCTCCCTTGCCACTCTGGGCGGCTCCCAATTGAATATTAAAACAATACAGCAATAAATATTAAAAACTTTCCTAAACAGGGCCACCTTCAGATGTCTTTTAAAATTAAGATGGCTGCTTATTTCCTTGACATCTGATGGAAGGGTGTTCCACAGGGTGGGTGCCGCAACCAAGAAGGCCCTCTACCTGGTTCCCTGTAACCTCACTTCTTGCAAAGAGGGAACTGCCAGAAGGCCCTCGGCGGTGTATCTCAGTGTCCAAGCTGAACGGTGGGGGTGGAGACGCACCTTCAGGTATACAGGACCGAGGCCGTATAGGGCTTTAAAGGTCAAAACCAACACTTTGAATTGTGCTCGGAAACGTACTGGGAGCCAATGTACTGTTGGTCTTTCAAGACCGGTGTTATGTGGTCTCGGCGGCCGCTCCCAGTCACCAGTCTAGCTGCCGCATTCTGGATTAGCTGCAGTTTCCAGGTCATCTTCAAAGGTAGCCCCATGTAGAGTGCATTCCAGTAATAAAAGCGGGAGATAACTAGAGCATGCACAACTCTGGCTAGACAGTCTGCAGGCAGGTAGGGTCTCAGCCTGCGTACCAGATGGAGCTGGTAGACAGCTGCCCTTGACACAGAATTAACCTGCACCTCCATGGACAGCTGTGAGTCCAAAATGATACCCAGGCTGCGCACCTGGTCCTTCAGGGGCACAGTTACCCCATTCAGGACCAGGCAGTCCCCAACACCCGCCCGCCCCCTGTCCCCCGAAAACAGTACTTCTGTCTTGTCAGGATTCAACCTCAAACCTCAATCCGTGGTTTGAATCCCCGCAGCAGGGTGAGCTCCCGTTGCTTGGGCCCTGCAAAACACATCAAAGTGCAAGAAGATAAATAGGTACCGCTCTGGCGTGTCATAGGTTCGCCATGACTGCTCTATCCTCTCATCTAGTGGAAGGTGCTGTCCCATTGCCAGTGTCCTAGACACAATGCAGCAACCTCGGGAAGTCAGTGGTGCAGGATTATTTGGGAATGTGTGCAGTTGGACTGTATCAGGAAGATGTTGGAGACCATGGAAGAAGGAGGAAATGAAATACAGATATTCAGCGTTTTCAGAAGAGGGGGAAGATGGTGAAAGTGCGTCCCTCCAGATGAGATTCCTATCATCCCTGGCCATGGGCCATCCCTGCTTGGGCAGCTGGTGTTTTGTGTCCAACCACATCTGGGGGGCCAGAGATGCCTCACCTCAGCACAGAAGGTTTCTCTAGGGCTCAGTGTTCCTTGGGAGTTGGTGGAACTGGATCTTAAAGGTTCTTGATACATTTTTTTCAGGGATTATGATTGGTATCTAGACCCTAACACTATAACCCCCCCCCAAAAAAAATTTCTAGTAGCACCTTAGAGACCAACTAAGGTGCTACTAGAAGATTTTTTTAAAAAATTTGTTTCAACTATGGCAGCCCAACGACTACCTGCCTATATCTAGAACTATAAATCCACGGTGTCCACACTCAGCAGTGTAGCAACCCCTGCCAGCCCCTGGGGAAGAGCTTTTTCAAAGAAATTGTTCACCCCCAAAGCTGCTTGCTTAGGAACATACAGTGTGTCCATCAACCTGCAGCGCGAGAGCTGCCTCCCCCCCCCCCCATCCCATCATCTTCTGCTTCTGCCCACACTAAAGTCAAGCGGTTACGGAGAAAAGTGGAACCTGGATTTTCACGATTTTTACATTTTTATATATATAGATAATTTGGGTGGGCATTTTATTTTTATTTTTTTAATATATTTTTATTGAGGTTTTTTAACAGGCACAAAAATCCAAAAAGAAAAAAGAAAAGAAAAAAGGTGTCACAGTGGCCGGAGTGGACTACTTCAGAGTAACGACGCTACGCAGCTCTGCATTTTATTCTTTTATTGGTGCTGCGTATTTACAGTGCTCAAGTCATTGCTATTTACACGGAGCGATGTTGTCAGTCGGTTTCAGAACCTCCTAATGGCTTTTGGCGCGTCTTTCTCCAACACAAAAGCTTTGGCAGACCCATCCTCTTGCCCCTCCTCTTCCTGCGTAATTCTGGAGTTGGGGGGATGGGTCTTCCCCCCTTACTTGCCCCTTCCTGTCCCACCTGGGACCCTGGCTCCTCTACCTTGCCTGAGCCTCGGACACGACTTCCTGCTTCCCCACTGGAATCGGAACTCTCCCTGCTTTCCCCTTTGCTCGGGGACGGGCTTGAACTCAGGAGGGGAGGGACTTCGCGATATCCCCTGTCCCTCACATCCACCCCCCTCCCAAGCTCTCCTTCACCCCTCCCCAGGCCCCCCCCATGTGTCGGTGACGACTGGAAGCCTAAAAACTCGGTGCTCTCCGAGCCCGTTGGTGTGAACACCTCCCCCCAGTCCTGCGAGCCCCCCCCTTCCGCCTGGGAGGACGGGAATCCCAAAAAGTCCGTGGCGTCAGAGCTGGTGGGGGTAAAAATGTTTTGCCAATCTGCTCCTTCCTCTGACTGGGTGGATCTTGGCGACACCCATACCTCATCCTCCGGTTCCTCAAACTCCGCTTCCCAGCGCCATGGTGAGCTGTTCTCCCGTGCCTCCTCCTCCTCCCCCTCCCTTTCCATGTGCCAGGGCTTGGGTCTGTGGGGAAAGAGGGCGTGAAATTCTTCCACCAAGAATTCCTCCTGTATCTGAGTGGCGGGAACCCATTCATTCTGGGACGGTGGAGCATCCTCCCATGCCATGAGGTACTCCAGGCCCCCCACCCCCCACCTTGAATCCAGGATGGCCGTGGCCTCATTGAGTTGCTCCCTGCTTTCCCTCTCCCCCCCTCCCTCGGGGGTTTGTTCGCTGTCTCTGAGCCTGCTGCTTTCCCTGTACGGCGACAGCAGCGATCTATGAAACACTGGATGCACCCTCATGTCCTCTGGCAGTGCCAGCCTGTATGCCACCGGGTTGACCTGTTGCGTGACCGTGAAGGGGCCCAGCCATTTGGGTGCCAGCTTTTTGCACCTCCCTCTGGTGGGAAGGCCCTCCGAGGACAACCACACCTTGTCCCCCACCCTGATGACCTCCCCTTGTCGCCTGTGGCGATCTGCCCCCTTTTTGTACGCTTCCTTGGCCCTCTCCAAGTGTTCTCTGAGCTGCTGGTGCACCGTCTCCAGTTCCTCTGCCCAATCCTCAGCCTGTGGGCCCTCCTCCTCCTCCTCCCTCTCCCTCTCTGGGAAAGATCTGAGGTCGCGCCCGTAATTGGCCTTAAAGGGCGACACCCCTGTGGAGACGTGCACTGCATTGTTGTAGGCAAATTCTGCTAGTGGCAAGCGATCCACCCAGTCCGTTTGCCGCTGGCTGACGTAGCATCTCAGGTACTGCTGCAGAATGGCGTTGACCCTCTCCGCTTGTCCGTTGGTCTGCGGGTGTCTAGCCGTCGACAAGCTGACCTCCACCTGCAGGAGGTTCATGAGCCGCCGCCAGAACCTGGAAACAAATTGGCGGCCACGATCCGAAATAACCCTTAAAGGTAATCCATGCAGTCTGAAAATGTGATCAACAAACAGTTTGGCTGTCTCTTCTGCCGAGACTGCCCTGGCACACGGTATAAAGTGACACATTTTGGACATGAGGTCCACCACCACCAACACTGCAGTCTTACCCCTGGACGAAGGCAGATCTGTGATGAAGTCCATGGACACCACTTCCCACGGCCTGTGTGGTGTGGCTAAGGGCTCCAGCAACCCTGGTGGCGCTGCTCTGACCACCTTCGCCCGCTGGCAGGTGGTACAGCCCCTTACATAGTCTCGAACATCTTCCCTCACCCCTGGCCACCAGAAGTGTCTCATGACTAGGTGAGTGGTCTTGTCCCTTCCAAAATGCCCCGCTGTAGGGTTGTCGTGCATCTGCTTGAGGACCGTACGTCGAAGCTGGGTGGTGGGTAGGTACAGCGCACCCTTGTAGAAAAGCAGCCCTCTGCGTTCTGCAAAGTCTTTTGCCTGCTCCCTCCCCCCTCTCAGTTCTCTGAAGATGCGGTTGGCAAATTCATCCGCTGCCGTCAGTGCTGTGAGTTCTGCCTCGCTCACCACTGCTGCTCCGCAGGACCATGCCGACGGGGGGAAAATGTGCCTTGGGGCTGGTGGCGCCTCCTCCTCCATGTACTCTGGCTTGCGGGAGAGGGCATCCGCCCTGACATTCTGCTCTCCTGGGATGTAGTGTATGGAGAAGTTGAAGTTCGAGAAGAACTCCGCCCACCGTATCTGCCGCTGGTTGAGCACCCTGGCAGTTCTCCAGAACTCCAGGTTCTTGTGGTCTGTGCACACCTGGATGGGGTGCTTGGCGCCCACCAGGAAGTGTCTCCAGTGCTGGAACGCCGCGTGGATCGCAAGAAGTTCCCGATCAAAAACTGTGTAGTTTCGCTCGGGCTGGGTCAACTTCCTGGAGAAGAAGGCACAGGGTCTCCACTCTCTGTTGGCGTCCAGTTGCAACAAAATGGCGCCCACAGCCTTATCAGAAGCATCTGTTTCAATGCGTAGGGGCGCGTCCTGAACCACGTGGAACAGGTTCTGGTCTGAGGCGAACACCCTCTTGAGGCTTTCGAACGCTGCTTGCGCCTCTGGTGTCCACCTGAACTTCTGCTTGCCTCTCAGGCAGTCAGTGATGGGAGCCGTAACTCGAGAGAAGTTCTTGATGAACTTCCTGTAGAAGTTGGCAAAGCCTAGTAGGCGTTGGGCATCTTTGCGCGTCCTGGGGCTGTGCCAGTCCAGGATGGTCTGCACCTTGTCCTTGTCCATTGCCAGCCCCTTGTCTGACAGCTTGTAGCCCAGGAAGTCCACCTCCTTGGTGTGAAACTTGCACTTCTCCAGCTTCACATACAGGTGGTTCTCCTTCAGGCGCTGTAACACCTCCCTGACGTCCTTCACGTGCTGCACTGGGTCGTTGGAGTAAATAAGGATGTCATCCAGAAAGACCAAGCATTTCCTGAAGAGTAGGGACCCCAGGACGTGGTGCATGAAGGCCTGGAAGCATGCTGAGCCCCCTTGCAACCCGAAGGGCATCACCAGATATTCAAAAGAGCCCAGAGGCGTGAACATCGTGGTTTTCCACTCATCGCCTTCCCGGATCCTGATCAAGTTGTACGCCCCCCTCAGGTCTAGCTTGGTGAAAATCTTGCCTCTGCGTGCCGCTGTCAGGAGATCATCCACTCTGGGCATGGGGAAAGCCACTGGCTCTGTCACCGAATTCAGCCGTCTAAAATCCACCACAAGACGGCGCTGTTGCGTGTCTTTCTTGTCCACCCAGAAGACCGGGCTGCCCCCTGCTGCCTTGCTTTCTCTGATGAACCCCCGCTTGAGGTTCTTGTCGATAAAAGCGCGCAGATCCTCCAGTTCCTGGTCTGACATGGCGTACAGCTTGGCTGGGGGTATAGTTGCCCCAGGCACCAGGTTGATCTGGCAGTCAAAAGGCCTGTGTGGGGGCAGGTGGTCGGACTCCGCTTCACTGAAGACCTCCTGCAGGTCCCAGTATGGTTTGGGTATCGCCTCACCCCCTTTGACGTGCATGGTGGCCACCGTGGCTATCGGAGGCCCCTCCCCTGGTTGGTGCTGCATGCAATGTTCCAGGCAAAAGTCCGATCCAAAAGTGATGCATCTCTGATGCCAACTTATGGAGGGGTCGTGGCGCGCCAGCCAGCTCATGCCCAAAACGATTGGGGGGTCTGAGATGGTGGTGACGTTGAATGCCAGTGTCTCTGAGTGCCTTCCAACCGTCATTCTCATGGGGGGGGTTTGATGAGTGATGGCCCCTCCCAGCAGCTCTCTGCCGTCAATGGTTGCCACGTGCAGAGGAAAATCCAGCTGCAGAAGCTGGATCTGGTGCTCTTCTGCAAAGTTTCTCGAGAAGAAGTTGGCTGAGGCACCACTGTCAATTAGGGCGAGGACCGTCAATGGATAGCCATTTGGGAGCGTGAGCGTCACTTCTAGAACCACTCCTGCTCTGGGAGGGGTGGGCTGGCTCTGCTCCTCTCTGTGCGGGTGGGTGGGCTGGGGCTGTTGTCTGCTGACTGTGCCTGGCTGCCGCCCCTTGTCTCCTGCAGCCAGGCTTTCCCGTTTCCCTGCTGTGGTGCTGCGTCAGTGGGGGAGGGCACAACCGTTCCCGCCTTTCCTTGCCACTCCCTGCGATGTGGGCAGTCTCTGACGAGATGCTGGGGGGAGTTGCAGAGAAAGCAATTCCCACCCCTTCCCTCCTTGCGTCTTGGCGCCGCTGGGGTTTGAAAAGCCCGCGCGCGCGCGCGCTATCAATCTGCATGGGTTCCTGGTCCTGACTGGCCCCAGGCGTGGCTTGAAAGGGTTGTTGAGGGAGTGGCTTCTCCTGCGACCGTGGGAACCAAGCCCGCTTTGCGCGCGTTGCTTGCTTGTCGCTCCATCTGGATTCCTGCCTCACCCCCACCGCCAGAGCCGCTTTGCTCAGTTGATCCATATTACTGGGCTTTGGACCTCTCGAGAGCTCATCCTTCACCTCCTCATGCAACCCCAAGTAAAACGCCGCTTGCATTGGGGCAGACTCCAGATCCCACCCCAATCTGTGCACCAGCATGGTGAATTTCGCCCAATACGCGCGAACTGTCATATTTCCTTGGCGTAAATTATGAAGTTCCTCCTTAGTCTGGTCCATATGACTATCGGACGAATACATCGTTTTCAAACCTTCTAGAAATAGTTTGACATTCTTCATGCAAGGATTCCTTGTTGCAATTAACGGTCTTAGCCACTCCCTGGCCGCCCCTGTAAGGTGCTCCACAATAAACGCTACTCTGTGCTCATCATCAGGGAACTCATCGTGGTGCAGCTCAAGAGCATACACAATCTCAGTCTCAAAGCCCTGAAACTCCTTCGGGTCTCCATTGAACTTGCTTACTAGGGTCCCGGCTCTCCTTCCTGGCAGCACTTGGACTTGGGGTGCCCCTCCCGCCTTGTTTTTCTCTGCATCCAGCTTGTTTTGGAGGTCTACCGCCACCGCCCTTAAATGCTGCTCTTTTTCCTGGAGCTCTCTCACCTGTTCCGCAAGTTGTAGCCGGTCGTCCTGGACCTTCTTAGTCTCCTCTTTAGCTGCCTTCAATTCTCCCTGCGCCTGCAGCGACAGCTGTTGCAGTTCTAGCTGGGCTTGCTCAGCGATCTGCCGCCACTTCTCCGCCTCTGACACGCTCATCCCGGCAACTCCAAAGTAGCCCAAAAATGATTAGGAGGTTGCTGTCACAGTGGCCGGAGTGGACTACTTCAGAGTAACGACGCTACGCAGCTCTGCATTTTATTCTTTTATTGGTGCTGCGTATTTACAGTGCTCAAGTCATTGCTATTTACACGGAGCGATGTTGTCAGTCGGTTTCAGAACCTCCTAATGGCTTTTGGCGCGTCTTTCTCCAACACAAAAGCTTTGGCAGACCCATCCTCTTGCCCCTCCTCTTCCTGCGTAATTCTGGAGTTGGGGGGATGGGTCTTCCCCCCTTACTTGCCCCTTCCTGTCCCACCTGGGACCCTGGCTCCTCTACCTTGCCTGAGCCTCGGACACGACTTCCTGCTTCCCCACTGGAATCGGAACTCTCCCTGCTTTCCCCTTTGCTCGGGGACGGGCTTGAACTCAGGAGGGGAGGGACTTCGCGATATCCCCTGTCCCTCACAAAAGGTATAAAAAAAAAGCACAAAAAAAGAGAAAGAAAAAAAAGGCTTTCCCGTCCCTCCCTACCCGGGTCCATTTCATATCTTATCTTTACAGCTTTCATATTATACAAAATAATATATTTCTCACAATATCTTATTTTTTAACTATTTCTTTAAATTTCCCTTAGCCTCTAGTTTCCCCCTAAAAAGAAATACCCCTTCCTACTTTCGAATTCTAATATACCCCTTCTCTTATTTATCTCACTTCCCACCCCCTCCCCACCCCTGGTAGCAGTTTCCCTTATTCCCCGACCAGCATCCTTATACTATCCAAATTCAAACCTTTTATCCATCCATTTAATCTATTTATGCACCTTTCTTACCCCACACCCTCTCTTAACCATTCCAGACCACCCTGATCTTCCTTCCTCCCATTCTGTTGTTTTAACATTTCATCCAGTCTCTCGCTCTTGTCCTCATTTTCACTGTCCCCTATAGTTTCCAGTCTCTCTTCTGGCTTGCACCCCCTCTCTCTCACTGGGGGGGTACAAACCAAAATTTTCCCTCCTACGACATTTTGGCTGTCCTTTTCTGGGGTCTGGTCCCCCTCTCTCACAGAGCAGACCAAGTCCTCAGGTCTCTCTTGAGCATATTCTTCTGGTGTCAGGTGGTTATTCAACGTTTCCTCTCTCACAGGTTGCGTTGATTTCTCAGTCTGTTGCTCCTTATTCTCAATCTGTTGTGTTGATTTTCTTTCTTCTTCCAATTCCAGAACTTCCGTAGGAGGTAACTGTTGTTGGTCTTCCTCTGGGGACTGGAAAATTCTTTTGCCATAACGTATTTCTTCTGACATTTCTCGAATAAAATCCAGAATGTCCTGTAGACAAACTTCCTCTATTTGCGTCATGGTTATTTTGGCTGGCTGCCTTCTTTGTCGTCTCGTATTACCGTGGGAAATGTCTCTCAATCCACCAGAGGTGGTGCTGTATTACATAGGCTAATTTCTTTGTTTAATCCAAAATTATTCAAAAATCAGCTTCTTTTCAAATCAATTTCGATGTGGTATCTTTTTGGGTGGGCATTTTAATCTGGGATTCCCAGCAGTCAGGCTCCAGCTGCTTGCCTTCTGCATCTCCAGCTCTCTCCACGCAATGCAAGGCTGAGAGATGGAGGTCCAACCCCAAGAACATTCTGCTACCTGAGCACTCCTTCAGCCAACCACAAGCACCAAGCCTTGTCACTAGGCTTATATATGGGTCTCCCCAAATTGTCAGTATGCACCTCCAGAGGCAAAAGGGACTGTGCAGGTGATTAATTAAGATCTAGAGGTCAAAGGGGACAAAATGTGGCCCAAGGGGTGGAGGGTTATAGTGCGCAGTGCATCAGTTAGAATGGGATGCTTACGAAACCTCTGCAGATTCTCAAACGGGAGAAGCCATTTAGATGTCTGGAGTGTTTGACATATTTCTTTCAGAGTTCCCTCTTTCCTTCCCATCAATAAACTCAGATAATGGGAAATCAGTCTTAAATGCATGGAGTGTATGTGAAGTTCTGGTATTCGTATATAAAGTTGTATAGACAGGTCTTTAAAGAAATGAAGGTAATGTCTCACAAGTATAATAGAAGATATAAAGTAATGTTAGATAGGGAGGGGGAGAATCTGGAGTGTTGGGGTGAGTGATGACGGGCTGAGAGTCAGCTGATTTTCGGTCCTTGGTGGAGAGAGTTGGAAATGTTGGTGTTAGGAGTTGGGGTGGCAGTTTGGGAGCAGGGTTGGTGGGATTACAGCATCATAACTCCCATTGATGTAAGTGCAATAAAGGAACAATAAAAACACAAAAAGACTAAAAGCATCTTGTACATTCTGCTAATATCCAAACCCTCATACAGTGGAACCTCTACTTAGGAATTTAATCCGTTCCGAATGCACATTCGGTAGAAACATTTGTAAGTCGAAACGATGTTTCCCAGAGGAATGCATTGGAAACGGATTAATTCGTTCCAGGGCCTTTAAAAAAGGCACTTTGAAGGCAAGCAGGAGGCCTGCGAGGGGAAGCAAGTGTGGGGCAGCAGGAGGCCGGTTGAGCGGCGGTGGCGGCAAGGGCCTGATCCGGCCATAGGGCCGGATCAGCAGGAAGCGAGGTCGGCGGGAGGCTGGCAGCAGCGGTGACAAGGGCCCTATCCAGCCCTATGGCAGGTGGCGCGGCCGGTGGGAGGCCGGTGGCAGCGGTGAGGGCCCGATCCCATGGGTGTAGGCAGGGGGGGCAGGAGGGGGCAGCTGCCCCCCCTAGAAGCAAAAAAATTAATGTATTTTACAGACCATAACCAGCACTTTTCCCCTCCAAAAACTGAAGTGGAAAGGGCTTTGCTTTAGCAAGAGCAGCTAAGTCTCCGCTTGCTGGGGGGGGGGGGACACAGCAGTAACAAAAACACATCAAATAAATAAAGCAAAGTGGCTACCAGTAGTTAAGCAGTTAAGACAATGGAGCATATATCCCCAGGCAAGATTCGATAGCTGACCATTTCACCCTATTGTTCTTAAGTGGGAGCTGTTAATGAGCATTCAGGAGCATTAAAGAGTTCTATTGGCGATTTAATGAGGGTGCAGACTCAGGGGATTCAATTTGACTAAGGTGGCTCTGCAAGGCTAAAAAGAAGTGAATAAGAAAGGGGGGGCTGTAGCTTTGACAGACACAGTGATGTTTATAAAAAGCATTGGTGTTCCAGTCTGCCCCTCCTCCTGCATCTGTATACTGTAAATCAGGGGTGGCCACCTCCCAAGAGACTCTGATCTACTCAGAGTTTAAAACTGGGGGTGATCTACCCCCTTTTGGGGGGTTCAGGTCAAAGCTGTTGAGTTTTTTTTAAAGGAAGGGAAGCCCTGTTTTTTGGGGTTTAGGTCAAACTTGTTGAGCTTCTTTTAGGAGGGAGGGAGGTCCATTTTTGTTTAGGGCTTCAGGTCATAGTTCAACTTTTTTGAGGGAGGAGGAAAATTTTGGGTGAGCTTTTTTTAGGGGTGCCAGTGACCTACCAGTGATCTACCACAGACATCCAGTGATCTACTGGTAGATCACAATCTACCTGTTGGACGTGCCTGCTGTAAATCAAGCAGAGAGAAAGCTGCTTACAAGGCTCCTGTACATGCAGAGTTCCAGCATCCCAGCGTCACCCAGAGGCACCCACAAATATGAGTTATCCCTCTCTCTATTTCTTCCTTCCTTCCCTCCCTCTTCCATCTTTAATAAAATACGGGGGGGCAGATAAGCCCCACATAGAAAGCCCATCAACATGGGGGGATGACTCTTTCAAATACGGTATTTACCAGTAATTGGGGGGGGGGAGAGGGGCACCTAGGCCTCTAGGAGTTGGCTGCTATGCCTAGGAGTAGGGCAATTCAAGAAAGCAGAACGATGCATATGGTATGGTAATATATCAATAGAATCGTAGAATTGTAGTCGGAAGGGACCACAAGGGTCATCTAGTCCAACCCGCTGCAATGCAGGATTTTTTTCCTAAGGTGGGGCTTGAACCATGGTTGAAATATTATGCTGATATGCAGCAACGCCTCGGAGCCGTCGTGGCTGCGGCCATGCCTTGCCCCGCCCTCGCCCGCCCTTCCACCCCCTCTCGCCTGCCCGACCCTCCTGTCCTCTTGCTGCAGAGTTCCAGCATCACAGCGTCATCCAGAGACACCCACAAATATGAGTTATCTCTCTATTTCTTCCTTCCTTCCCTCCCTCTTCCATCCTTAATAAAATACGGGGGGGGGCAGATAAGCCCCACATAGAAAGCCCATCAACATGGGGGGATGACTCTTTCAAATACGGTATTTACCAGTAATTGGGGGGGGGCACCTAGGCCTCTAGGAGTTGGATGCTATGCCTAGGAGTAGGACAATTCAAGAAAGCAGAATGATGCATATGCTATGGTAATATATCAATAGAATCATAGAATTGTAGTCGGAAGGGACCACAAGGGTCATCTAGTCCAACCCCCTGCAATGCAGGATTTTTTCCTAAGGTGGGGCTTGAACCATGGTTGAAATATTATGCTGATATGCAGCAACGCCTCGGAGCCGTCGTGGCTGCGGCCGTGTCTTGCCTCGCCCTCGCCCGCCCTGCCACCCCCTCTCACCTGCCCGACCCTCCCGTCCTCTCCAGCCAAGCAGGGTAGCCGCCAACGCTACCAGCCCCAGAAGCACAAGGTGGCCGCTGCTGCCACCGCCACGATGTCATCAGGCCCGTTGGCCCTTTAGCCCCGCCCACTTTGTGGCCCCTCCCCTTCTGTGCCTTGGCCCCGCCCCTGAACAACCATGGCTTGCCCCCCCCTAGTTTTGATCCTGGCTACGCCCCTGCCCGATCCCATGAGGCGCAGAAGGCAGGCCTTGCAGTGGCAGCGCCAGGCGCGGGGCAGTGAGGGCCCGATCCCCCGAGGCCAGCCCTTGCAGTGGCGGAGGCGGCGGGGAGAGTGTGGTTGCGTGTGCCGCAGTGGTGGTCGCCGATCGTGGGCCTGACACCCCCCCCCCCCGAGGCCGGCCCTTGCAGCAGTGGAGGCGGCGGGGGAAAGCGTGATCGCGCGCACCGCAGCAGCAGCAGCAGCAGCGGCCGATCCTGGGGCCGATCCCGAGGCCAGCCCTTGCGCGCGCCGCAGCTGTGGCCGCCAATTGTGGGCCCGCTCCCCTGAGGCCAGCCCTTGAGGCGGCGGGGAGAGCGCGATCGTGTGCGCCGCAAGAGCGGAGGCGGCCGATCGCGGGCCCGATCCCCGCCCTTGCAGCAGCGGCGGGGAGCGTGTGATTGCGTGAGGCGGCAGGGAGAGCGCGATTGTGCGCGCCGCAGTGGTGGCCGCCGATCGCGGGCCCGATCCCCTGAGGCCGGCCCTTGCAGCGGCGGAGGCGGCCGATTGCGGGCCCGATCCCCGCCCTTGCAGTGGCGGCGGGGAGAGCACGATCGTGTAAGGCCGGCAGAGCAGCTGTGGTGGCGAGCGCGGGGCAGCATAAGTCAAATAAATTTGTAAGCGCACGGTCATTTCCCCCCTTCGTAAGTAGAAAAATTCGTATGTAGAGTCATTCGGAAGTCGAGGTACCACTGTATATTGTTTATGTTTTATAAATTGTGTCGCAACACCTCCTCATTCTTGGCTATGTGAAGGGGGAAGTGTTCAGATAAACATTATCTCTGGGGGCATCCGGAATAAAAGGGCTGTTTAGCGGCAGAACCAGGAAGGACTCGCCTCCTAGTTGCACATCTTGCATGAGGAGGGAAGGTGGCAGAGCAGAGAGTGGGCAGTGCCAGAGAGACCTCGATGCAGTGGGGAGGTGGCCTAAGTGTGTGTTCAATGCTTCACTTGAAGCTCATATCAAATAACCCCCAAGATAACACACATAGGGGAGAAACCCTATGGATGTCTATAGTGTGTGTTTGGCAGGTCCCAAACTTAAGGGTCAACTGTCTACAAATTCACAATCTGCCTGGAGGCAGGATCCACCTCATCCCTGTGATTGGGCCCACCCTGTCCTGACTCATGACCTATTCGGACCACCCCCCACCCAGGCAAGCCCCTACCTCCATTTGGCCAATCTGGAAAGCGGCCTAGTCTGCAAAGCCGAGCCAAGTACCAGTGTAGCCATCGCTAGAGTCGCTGTGTCGCGACCTCTCCTGTACTCTCAGCATGCACTTTCGTATGATTTGTGAGTACTGAAACATGGGGTTTATGGGATTTTACGTGGCCCAGGTGTGACATCTGTCTACGCAACCACACAATTGCAAGGGATAACACCATTTAGGGTTGTTGTAAGTCACTGTTCAAAGCTCCAAACTCCGGTCTACTTTGCAGGGCTGTTGTAACGGGGACACCCTACGCCATGGCCCTGCCTCCCCCATGTTGGGAAATGAGTGTGAAAATGACTGGATCCCCACCCACCCCCTCTCCTGGGAAGGGATTAAAAGAGATGAAGGGGGAATGTAACCTTCATGCCCCGGAGGACTTTTTGGGAGGTGGGGCAGGCGTCTCATTCCCTGCAGTTTCCGGGGATTGAACCTGGGAGATTATCAGGAAAGAAACAGGATAACGTCACCCATTCCTCCCCAAGGTCAGCGAGCTCCACTTCCTATGGAGGAAGGGAGGTTTGGAGGGGGGAGCCAAGGTTGGAGGGGGAGGGGCCGCCATCTACATTCCCAGAAGAGGAGCAAGTCTGCAGAGGAGGAGGAAAAAGAGGTGCAAAACTCTCTTTTTTTAGTGGGGGGAGATTTGGGGTTGTGGGGAGAGGGAGGAGGATGCCCTTTTCCTCCCCCCGAATCTGCAACAGGGCAGCTGGGAAGGGAGGGCAGACTTTTGGGCGGGGGGATGAAAGGAAGTAGGGGAGTGCTCCCCCTCCCCCTTCTTTCTGAAGATCAGTCGAGTGGGGGAGGGGCTGATTTAGGCCCTTTGGGATAAAGGAGCCCCTCCCCCATAGGGGGGCGCATCCTTGGAGAGCCCCCAGCCCTTATTATTGCAGGAAAGGAAATCGGAATAGAATAGCGAGCAAGGGAGGGGGAGCAGAGAGGACAAAGAGGTAGAGCTGCAGGGCCTTTCCTAAAAATTTGGAACAAGTGCTAATTCATGTATGTAATATTCCTTTGTTCTCTTCCTAGAAAACAAATAGGATTTCCTCCCCCCACCCCGTCGAAAGAACACAATGGAGAAGGCAGTCAGAACTCTGGGGGGCCCATGTCCAATGTGAATAACGAATAAACCACTAAAATGCATGGAGTGTGGCAAGAGAAAGAAGAATCAATTTGAAAGTATGGAGTGTGGGAAGAGCTTCAGTGACAGTGGAACACTAAGAAGACATAAACAGACGCACACAGGAGAGAAACCATTTAATTGCATGGAGTGTGGAAAAAGCTTCACTGACAGTGGAACACTTAGAAAACATCATCGGACTCACACGGGGGAGAAACCATTTAAATGCATGGAGTGTGGAAAGTGCTTCAGTAGGAGTGACAACCTGAATTTGCATCATCAGACTCACACAGGACAGAAACCATTTAAATGCATGGAGTGTGGAAAGTGCTTCACTGTTAGTGGAAAACTTAGAATTCATCAATGGACTCACACGGGGGAGAAACCATTTAAATGCATCGAGTGTGGAAAGTGCTTCAGTAGGAGTGACACCCTGAATTTGCATCATCAGACTCACACAGGAGAGAAACCATTTAAATGCATGGAGTGTGGAAAGAGCTTCAGTTGGACTGGAGACCTTAGAAAACATCAACGGACTCACACGGGGGAGAAACCATTTAAATGTATGGAGTGTGGAAAGAGCTTCAGTCAGAGTGGAGGCCTTAGGAAACATCAACGGACTCACACGAGAGAGAAACCATTTAAATGCATGGAGTGTGGAAAGAGCTTCAGTCAGAGTGGAGGCCTTAGGAAACATCAACGGACTCACACGAGAGAGAAACCATTTAAATGCATGGAGTGTGGAAAGAGCTTCAGTGAGAGTGGAGGCCTGAATTCACACCATCAAAATCACACAGGAGAGAAACCATTTAAATGTATGGAGTGTGGAAAGAGCTTCAGTCAGAGTGGAGGCCTTAGAAGTCATCAGCGAACTCACACAGGAGAGAAACCATTTAAATGTATGGAGTGTGGAAAGAGCTTCAGTGTGAGTGGAAACCTTAGAAGACATCAACGGACTCACATAGGGGAGAAACCATATAAATGCATGGAGTGTGGAAAGAGCTTCAGTCAGAGTGGACACCTTAGAGTTCATCAAAGGACTCACATGGGGGATAAACCATTTAAATGTATGGAGTGTGGAAAGAGCTTCAGTGAGAGTGGAAACCTTAGAGTTCATCAAAGGACTCACATGGGAGATAAACCATTTAAATGCATGGAGTGTGGAAAGAGCTTCAGTCAGAGTGGACACCTTAGAGTTCATCAAAGGACTCACATGGAGGATAAACCATTTAAATGCATGGAGTGTGGAAAGAGCTTCAGTGAGAGTGGAAACCTTAGAGTTCATCAAAGGACTCACATGGGGGATAAACCATTTAAATGCATGGAGTGTGGAAAGAGCTTCAGTCAGAGTGGACACCTTAGAGTTCATCAAAGGACTCACATGGGGGATAAACCATTTAAATGCATGGAGTGTGGAAAGAGCTTCAGTCAGAGTGGAAACCTTAGAGTTCATAAAAGGACTCACACGGGGGAGAAACCATTTAAATGCATGAAGTGTGGAAAGAGCTTCACTAGTAGCCGAAACCTTAGAATTCATCAACAGACTCACATGGGAAAGAAACCATTTAAATGCATGGAGTGTGGAAAGAGCTTCAGTCAGAGTGGGCTTCTTACAAAACATAAGCAGTTACATACAGGGGAGAAACCATATAAGTGCTAGGGAAATGGAGTGTTAAGAGGTGTAAGAGTGGAAACTCTCCAAGCCATCAATTAACTCAAAGAAGAGAAACGGTTTAAATAGAAGGAGTGTGGAATCTGATTTGGTTATTATGGAATGCTTTTGTCAACAAGGCATGGGTCATGAGAAGACATTGGGGAAAGGCTGCAGACATTCCTGCATTGTGCCTGGGGGATCGTTCCTCCCCCACAGTGGCCCGACATTTTGGTTATGGGCCCAGCATGCTTCCAGAAACTTTGTTTTCATTCCCAATTTTACATTCTTTGGATTCAAGCTGGGATGTGATTGCTAGCCAGTTAGCTGTTTTGCCTATGCAGCAGTTAAATGTGGCACACGTCACGGCAGTCATTCAAAATGAAGCCGACAGGCGGAGTACCGGGTTCATTGCTCAGGGGGAGTCAGCAGATACCTCACCCCAGACCGCACTAAGTGGAACTAGAGCTTTGAAGGCCGTGAAATGTTTCTCGTATGGACATCTTGGACACATGCAGGAGGAGAGCAGCAGAGGGAGGGGGAGAGGCCCGAAGCCCAAATCTTTCTAGGGTATCAGAAAGGAGCTTATTCAGTGCGAATGTCCGACACTGGTATAATTAGACTGACCAGAAATGTTGAGTACAATGCGAAGTGGGGGGACGGACAATGTGGAAATTTTCCAATGTTACCCTGTCACTGATGAAGAGTCTGAGGATGACTCTACCTCTACTAGTGAAGAAAGTGATAGTAGTGGAGATAGTGATTCTGAAAATTACACAAGAGTGCAAAGGCCTCTTTGAGACCATCTGAAGGGTCTGACCAGGAATTGGAGGAGCCACTGTTCTGTTAAGACCAGCAAGGCTGAACCTGGCGTAAATGCCAACTAGTACCAGTTGAACCCAGCAGAGTAAGCGCAGGCATAGTGGAAACTTATTGGCTGCAAGGCGAAGGCAAGTGGCATGGACACGGGAACTCACTGCCACTAGTACTGAGTAACTATATACAGCTTTATTTACAAATAAAAACAACAAACAGTACATAGATCAGCACTTCTCTCTCTATCTCTCTATACAACCTCCAACTCTCCACAACGTCAGACTACACCACCAAACTACACCACACTAAGCACACGGTGGCCTTAGTCTTTATGTATTTCTAAACCAGTCACCTGGCTGTTACTAGGCTTCTAGCACCAGGCAGAGTTGAGCCCTTGGAGATAGCTGACTCATACTTCTAATTGCTATGTGGCTAGCTGCACGTACACAGTAAGGCAAATTCTACAACATGTTCACCATAGGTACCCATTCTCCTAAGGAGGAGAAGCCTGGTCCTCAGGATTTGCGTATGGCACGTTGATCCGGCGGAGCGAAAGCTACTCCATCTGCTGGGGAATTGCGTACCTTACGCAGAAGTGAGAGAACCACAAAGGGTGTAGCCCCCAAAAAGGAATGCTGATCAGTTTGCTAAAACAGCCAAAACAGATACAGTTGTTGTTAGTAGCTCAAAGAAGGTTTTTGAACCTTCCAGCCTCCAAAAGATCCAGTCTTTGGACTCAAAGGATCCTGAGCCATGGTTAAATGCCATGAAGGCTGAACTTGATTCCCAAAGTTCCAGGAATAAAGCTGCTTGCCAACCCTGTAGATACACCATTGGTAACAGGTTTTAAGGTAGATGATACTGAAGCATTTTCTGACACTACGCTGTACAGATGTGTTCTAGGCAAACTAAGCTTCATTGCCAGATGTTCAAGACCTGATATTGCAGTTAGCACAAATTTGCTAAGCAGACAAGCTAACAATCCTACAGTTAAGGATTGGAAAGCACTGAAACGCATAGTACGCTATCTGAAAGGTGCTATGCACTACAGACTGAGATTCACTGATCAGAAGTCTGGAGGTCTTGAGATATTTGCAGATCCAAGTTTTGGAAGTGATGCCACAGATGGCAAAAGCACTTCTGGTGTTTGTTACATGTACAACCAGTGTCTTTTTGACTGGTCGTGCAAGAAGCAGACAACAGTAAGCCTGAGTTATTGTGAAGCTGAACTCAATGCATTGTCATATTCACTTATGGATTGTGAGTGGTTATTGCAATTGTGTAAATACATGATAATTCATGTAAAGTGCCCTATACAGGTTTATCAGGACAACAAAGCATGTTTGGCTTTGCTAACTTCTGGGAGTTGTAAGCAAGGCACAAAACACTTGCAGTTAAAATTACGACGTGCAAGAGAATGTGTTCAGAATGGACTCGTAACCATGTCCTACATGCCAGGAAATGAAATTCCTGCTGATTTGTTATCCCAGGTTGTTCCCAGGGAACACAGTACCTATGTACAGAAACTGGGATTGTTTTAACACACTGCCCAGTGATATTTATAGAAAGGGGGAGGGTGTTGGGTTTCTATAGCCTCTCACTGTGCACTCACAAGACTGTGCTGATACATTCCAGCAAAAGACTGTTGGAATAACGGGAGCGGATGTGGTGCTGTATTCTGTTTCCGTTTGTTGTTTCTTCTTCTTTGGACTTCTCTCAGCGAGAGGAGACATGCTTTATTTTGTTCTGTCTATCTCTTAGCAATAAAGTAGCTTGTAGCCACAACCCTGCCTCAATCCATTGGGTTTACTCTGCAAGATTTATGGAACACGTGCCTGGTGTCAACAAAGCATGGGTCATGAGAAGATGTTGGGGAAAGGCTGCGGACATTCCTGCGTTATGCCTGGGGGATCGTTCCTCCCCCACAGTGGCCCCACAGTCTAGACATGTATTTAAAGTAATGAAGGTAACATTTACAATAGTAAGCATAATACCGGCAGGCACGCCAACCGAATTTGTTTTCATACCCCTCCAGATCTAATAATTTGTGGTTGTCTAACATAATCCATTCTTTCAACCATAGGAAGCCTGCCGCATCATGGTACAGGTTTAGGTCTTGCAAGGCCAGGCCTCCCCTATTTTTCGTATCAATCAATAATTTATATTTGATTCTTGCGGGTTTGTAATTCCAAATAAAGTTTGTAAGATCTTTCTTCCATTGTTTAAAAATATCAGTTCTCGGTCCTAAAATTTGTAACATTTGGAACATGAATAGCAAAATGTTCATTTTAATCGTCGTGATTCTTCCCAATAACAATAACTTTAATCTATTCCAAGCCTCCAAATCTTTCTTTATTTCTTTCCATTTTTTAATATAATTATCTTTAAATAAATTGTTCGTGTTGTTTGTGATCCAGATGCCTAAGTATTTTGCTTAATTCACTACCTTTAACCCCACCTAGTTTTGTAATCTGTAAACCTAGACAGCATCTTAAAAAGCAGAGACACCACCTTGCCGACAAAGGTCCGTATAGTTAAAGCTATAATATAATAAAGCTATGGTTTTCCCAGTAGTGATTTATGGAAGTGAGAGCTGGACCATAAAGAAGGCTGATTGACAAATAATTGATGCTTTTGAATTATGGTATGGAGGAGACTCTTGAGAGTCCCATGGACTGCAAGAAGATCAAACCTATCCATTCTTCAGGAAATCAGCCCTGAGTGCTCACTGGAAGGACAGATCGTGAAGCTGAGGCTTCAAGACTTTGGCCACCTCATGAGAAGAGAAGACTCCCTGGAAAAGACCCTGATGTTTGGAAAGATGGAAGGCACAAGGAGAAGGGGACGACAGAGGACGAGATGGTTGGACAGTGTTCTTGAGGCTACGAACATGAGTTTGACTAAACTGCGGGAGGCAGTGGAAGACAGGAGTGCCTGGCGTGCTATGGTCCATGGGGTCACAGAGAGTCGGGACACGACTAAACGACCAAACAACACTTTGTGGGATCAGCCCACCTGCTGTGGAGCCCCCCCTCCCTCCCTGTGTGTCTGCTGTAGGACCAGCCTTTTTATAGATGAAATTTGGGAGAGCCCGTGTGGTGTAGTGGTTAAGAGAGGTAGACTCGTAATCTGGGGAACCAGGTTTGTGTCTCCGCTCCTCCACATGCAGCTGCTGGGTGACCTTGGGCTAGTCACACTTCTTTGAAGTCTCTCAGCCCCACCCACCTCACAGGGTGTCTGTTGTGGGGGAGGAGGGGATAGGAGATTGTTAGCCGCTTTGAGACTCCTTTGGGTAGTGATAAAGCGGGATATCAAATCCAAACTCCTCCTCCTGCTCATCCCAAGGGGAAACCCCCCCCCTAGAAGCCACTGGGATAACTTTAGACTTTTAGCAGTTCCTGCCCTTGGCAGACTCTCCTTCAAATGGTCACCTGTCTTGCTTCATTTACCGTACTTTCAAATGAGGCAAGCTACCTCTCACATTCACTAGACCTGTGGCTCTTTCTGCCAAGTGGGGCCCTGGCCTCCTGCCCCACCTCCTTGCCCTGGCAGCTCCCCTGGCCCTCCTTGTTCCCCACATGATACTTTGCTGAAGGTTCTCCTTTGCTTCTGCCTTGAGATCCAGGAGAATGTTTGCTCTTTTGGTGAAAGAGGATCTGCAAAAAAAGGTGATATTTCCCCTTCTAAATAAAAATTGACAACTGTCAGGTATAATATCACACAGCAGGCTGGCCCTTGTCTCTCAGTCCCTGGGATGTCCCTGCACAAGCGTTGGCCCAGAAGGGATGCCTCTCCAAAACCCCTCTCGGGGGGGGGGGTGTCATTGACCTTCTGGAGACTCTTGCCAAGGGAAGGAAGAGCTGGGCGACTCTTTCCGAGGTCCTTCTCGGTGGTGGCGCCTGCCCTGTGGAACGCCCTCCCAACAGATGTCAAAGAGGAAAACAACTACCAGACTTTTAGAAGACATCTGAAGGCAGCCCTGTTCAGGGAGGCTTTTAATGTTTAATAGATTACTGTGTTTTATTTTTCTGTTGGAAGCCGCCCAGAGTGGCTGGGGAAACCCAGCCAGATGGGCGGGGTATAAATAATAAATCATCATTATTATAATATTATTATTTTGACTTGTATTCCTTTTTGGAAGGAGGTATTTCCGCAAGGAACACACAGAATAGGGGCAAAAGAGGGAGGTGGGAATTACCTAAAATGTCAATTGCTGCTGGGCTGGGGGGGGGGCGGACGGCTGTGCTGCGGGGGGGGGGGGGCTGGAAGCTTCTTCTTTGTGAGGAGGTTTTGCTGCGCTCCCTGTTGACCTCAGTCTCCTGGATCATGGCCAGCTTCCCTCTTTCATTTCCCTGAATGCTGAGCTGTGCTCCAGGCCTCCATGTGTCGGGAAGCAAACCCCCCCCCCCAGTGCCTTTCTGCAGCATCTCCTCTGATGCCAGAAACAAGGGGGCAGAAGGAAGGAGAGGTGGGGGAGGGAGAAGTCCTGCTTCTCTCACCAGGGAGCAGACTGCCTGGATCCTGCCCCTCCTGTCCAGGGACTCCCTTTGCCCCCCCCTCCGCTTGGTCTTTATTCCACCAAGAGGCCTCCTTCCCAGCCTCAGGCAGCAGCTGCATGTACACCCAAATTATATTGGCACTGCCTGCAAGGAGAAATGTAGCACAGCAGGGAGAAAGGCTGCAGGCCAAACCATTGCCCCAGTTTCCTGCTTACAGTGGGGAGTTTATTTTGCTTCTCCTTCCCATTGGCGAGAGCGCAGTAAAAACATGATGCTGCAGCTACAGTGGAACAGTCTCTCCCATGTTGGCATGGGAGCCGTTGTGGAATATAGATCTGAAGTTTATAGCAAGTTATGGTTTGAGGGGAAACTATATGAAAATGATGTATAGATGTTATTTGACACCCAATGGATTAGCAAAAATGTATGAATCTGAATAAAATGCCTGTTGGAAATGTTACATATTCATCCAACTGACCTGGGTTGTTGTTGTTATTATTATTATTATTATTATTATTCTCATGCCCAATTTTTCCCCTGAGCATCTTGTATTCCGAATAGATTTTGACCCACAGTTTCCTCCTCTCTCTCTCTTCCTTGCCTTCACCATTGGCTGCTCCAGGCTCCAGCCAAGGCCCGTCTCTGTGGAAGTAATTCCTGAGCATCTGGCATCAGGTGTTGCTAGTCTTTTGTGCCACAACTAGGAAAGGACCAATGTGCAGATCCAGTTATTGGATTGGAAGCTCATGTACAGATAACCTGCAACAGTGGGCGTAGCTGTGCTTGGTGTTTTTGTTGGGGGGGCAGGCCTTTTGTTGGGAGGGCAGATCCTCAGTTTGCTTTGTATTTGTATTTATTTGTATTGATTTTGGGGCAGTTTCCCAACCCTGCCCCCCTGGCTACGCCCATGTTTGCAGCCTATTTGATTGGTTCTTTTTTGAAGCAATTTTTCCTTCAGAAAAAAAATGAGGCACAGGAAATTCCCTCTGTAGGTGGGGGGATGACTGAGTACTGGGATAATATTGGCTCCTTCCTCTTTGAAGCAAAATGCAAAATACAGAGGCTGTCACAAGCTCACAGAATGCAAGCCTTGTGGTTGGTGGGGAACTTGAAGAGCCTGTCATTTCCAGTTTTGCATTTAAGCACAAAAATAGAAATTAGAGTGTTGGATTTCACATTTTACATCGCCGGCAAAACCCAGCTAGACGGGCGGAGTATAAGTAATAAATAATTATTAATTATAGTAGGTTTAGAATCAACATATATGTTTTTGGATAATAATATCACCAAGACATTAGATAAATATATATGGAACTGGAATTGTTAACTCTTATAATGATATAGTGTAATATTATCATATTATCATCATTGTCATCATTATTACTTAGTGTTGTCCAAATACCCTGATCTTTTAAAAATAAAAATCTGTTTAAAAATAATAATAGTAAACAACTGCAAGGTTGGACCCGAAAGGACATCTAGTCCCACCCCTTGCAATGCAGGAATCTTAGCTAAGGAGTCCCTGACATTTGGCCTTCCAGCCTCTGTTTGGAAAACCTCCAAGGAAAGCAACTCTGTTCCTGGTGGTTTAGAAACAGGGAAGGAGTGTTTGATGACACTGAAGATCCAGAGGACAATTTAATTTCCTTTTACTTCTTAACGCAGGAGTACTGGAAAGGAGAAAAATCAAGGGGTGGGTGTACATAACAATGAACTAACTCATGCCCAGGTTGGGAAATGGTGCATCAGCCCCACAGCAAAAGGGGTGACGTTTCCCAGCCTCAGTTGTGGCGCCTGTGAAATGGGTATATCACAGGGAGGCTGGATTCAGAGGGGCTTCAAGTCCATCCAGGTGGATGAGAAGCAGGGCTGGGAAGGGGACAGGCTGGGCTTTGCAAAGGGCTAGAGGGCCTGGTTCTTCTTCTAAGGGTGGGGTGTCATATGGGGGGGGGGGTCTCCATACCCAGGACCTGGAAGGCCAGGCCGGCCTCCACCTCCGGGGGCAACTCAGACTCCAGGGCAGATTCTTCCAGGCGTCTCCCGGGGGGGGGGGAATGGGCTCTCAAGTCCCCTCCTAATATTGAAACACACTTTCAGTCCAGCCATCTAAGAGCAGGGCACCAGGCTGCTGTCTTGATGGCCTCTGAGCCCAGAATCACAGAGAACTCTGCACATGCCCCCTGGACCATCCGGATTCTGGGAGGGAGCGGCTTGCGAAGGGTTAAATCGAGCAGAGCTGGAGTCCTAGAGAGGACAGGAAGTAGATCCTTTTAACATGGGAGTAGCTCTCCGCTTTGCTCCTTGCCTCAAAGTGAAACCAGTAATAAATGGATTTCCTCTCTCAACCCTGGATCACCCACAGTCCCCCCCTTGAGTTGCCTCATGGCTGCCACGAATTAAAGCTTTGGGCATCTTTATAAAAGAGATACAACTGTTGGCCACGCGCCTCTTTCCTTTCCTGAAGCGACTTCCTTCCGGAGGGAGAGTGGCCAGCTGGATGTGCTCAGCTTGCGAATGTTGTTGTTGTTGTTTAGTCGTTTAGTCGTGTCCGACTCTTCGTGACCCCATGGACCATAGCACCAGCTTGCGAATGCGAAGGGTTAAATCGACCAGAGCTGGAGTCCTAGAGAGGACAGGAAGTAGAGCCAGCAGGGGGCAGGTCCTCCGAGCAGAACCCCCTCCCTCCCTCCTTGCCCATTTCCCTTCCGGCATCTCTGGTCTCCTCCACGTGCTGCCTCGGTTTCCCTCCTGGGAAGGATCCGGTGAGTCTCCTCCTCTCTCTTCCCCCTTGGGGTGCAATGGGGAGAAAGAAGGGGGTCCCAGGGGCGCAGGGAGGGTGCATGGGGGGTCCAAGTCAGGGAGAGGAGAGTCATGGCGGAGGGCAAAGGAGACGCAGCAGCTAAGGGGAGAAATTGCAGGAATTTGGGCGAAAGGGGCGGAAAAGAGGAGGCTGGGAAAAGGGGAGAAAAAGGCGGGGAGGAGGGAAGCGCCATTCGGTGTAACACGGAGGGATCAAGGAGGCCAAAACAAGGCGGGGAAGGGAGGGGGCGCTGGGGGGGAGGGGGGCGCTCCTTGGCTGGCTCCGTCCTTGGCCGGAGGTCATAAAGTACCTTTTGCTGCTTCGTTCCTGTGCTTTAGGGTTAGGGTTGCCACCTTTGGCTGGGCAAAATACAGGTGTAATTGGGGGGGGGTACAAATTCCTTGACCTGGTGCATACCTGGTGCAGAAATCACTTCCAAGCAATCCATTGCCAAGACCCAATGGAAGCTCTCAGTCACTGCAACCATTCCAGCAACAATATTGAAAGGAATTCCTCCCCACCTGCTGGATTTCTGCCTGCCAGAAGGATGAATGATGTAGAAACCCAGCCAAAAAGGGGGAGGGGGAGCAAGAAATTCTGCTTCTCTTCCTCACAGATTGGCATAAATAACCCCAGGGCACCTTAACAGGAGACATTTGGGGGTCTTGGCAGGAGTGCCTATAAATTAAGGAATACAGTCAACAGGTCTCCCAGCCAGCCAGCCATGACTGACTGCATAATCCTAGAATCCTAGAGTTGGAAGAGACCACAAGGGCCATCCAGTCCAACCCCCTGCCAAGCAGGAAACACCATCAGAGCATTCCTGACAGATGGCTGTCAAGCCTCTGCTTGAAGACCTCCAAAGAAGGAGACTCCACCACACTTCTTGGCAGCAAATTCCACTGTTGAACAGCTCTTACTGTCAGGAAGTTCTTCCTAATGTTTAGGTGGAATCTTCTTTCTTGTAGCTTGAATCCATTGTTCCGTGTCCGCATCTCTGGAGCAGCAGAAAACAACCTTTCTCCCTCCTCTATATGACATCCTTTTATATATTTGAACATGGCTATCATATCACCCCTTAACCTTCTCTTCTCCAGGCTAAACATACCAAGCTCCCTAAGCCGTTCCTCATAAGGAATATTTTTTCCAAAAGGCAGGCATGGGCATAGCCAGGATTTATGTTAGGGGGCAGAATCTCAGTTAATTAAGGATTTAATTCTCCCCCTTGGACGTCCCTGGACCCAAGGAAGCCCCGCCCTGCAAAACTGATCACAAGATGCAGCTGCACACACCATTTGGATGGCAATGCCCATTAACTGAGGGAGGGGCCTCAAATATTTTATGGGGGGCACCAAGGGGACCTCGGCCCTCGAAGTTGCCTCTCTTCTGGAGTTTATTATTCAGCAGAAAGGAGCAACCAAGCATACTAAGACTCAAATCCTAGACTTTAAGAAAGCCGACTTCAGAAAACTTAGGGAAACGCTGGGTGAAATCCCATGGACAGAAATACTAAAAGGGAAGGGAGTTAAGATTTAAAAGGGATATGTACAAAAAATGGAAAAGGGGGGAAATCACCAGAGAGGAATTCAAACAAATAGCCAGCACGTGTAGAGACAAAGTCAGAAAAGCTAAAGCACAGAATGAACTCAGGCTTTCCAGAGAGGTTAAAAACAACAAAAAGGGCTTTTATGGGTATGTCCGTAGCAAAAGGAAGAACAAGGAAACAGTGGGGTCACTTAGAGGAGAAGATGGTGAAATGCAAACAGGGGACAGAGAAAGGGCAGAACTCCTCAATGCCTTCTTTGCCTCAGTCTTCTCCAAAAAAGAAAACAATGCCCGACCTGAAGAATATGGAGCAGATTATTCAGCAGGGGAAACATAGCCCAGAATAAGTAAGGAGGTAGTACAAGAATACTTGGCTAATTTAGATGTATTCAAGTCTCCAGGGCCAGCTTGGGGACCCCTGATCTAGATCAAGGGAAGTAATAGTACCACTGTATTCTGCTCTGGTCAGACCTCACCTGGAGTACTGTGTCCAGTTCTGGGAACCACAGTTCAAGACGGATACTGGCAAGCTGGAACGTGTCCAGAGGAGGGCAACCAAAATGGTCAAAGGCCTGGAAACGATGCCTTATGAGGAACGGCTTAGGGAGCTGGGTATGTTTAGCCTGGAGAAAAGAAGGTTAAGGGGTGATATGATAGCCATGTTCAAATATATTAAAGGATGTCATATAGAGGAGGGTGAAAAGTTGTTTTCTGCTGCTCCAGGGAAGCGGACACGGAGCAATGGATTCAAGTTACAAGAAAGAAGATCCCACCTAAACATTAGGAAGAACTTCCTGACAGTAAGAGCTGTTCGGCAGTGGAATTTGCTACCAAGAAGTGTGGTGGAGTCTCCTTCTCTGGAGGTCTTTAAGCGGAGGCTTGATAGGCATATGTCAGGAGTGCTTTGATGGTGTTTCTTGCTTGGCAGGGGGTTGTACTGGATGGCCCTTGTGGTCTCTTCCAACTCTATGATTCTATGATTCTAAGGTGCAAAAAGGGCTTCCGTGCTCGAGGGGAACAGGAGGAGGAATGGCAGGCACGAGGGCCACCAAGTTTTTCTGACAATGAGAATGAAAGTGGTCGAGACAGAGGAGGAGTTCCCCCTTCCCCACCTCTTTCTCTCTCCCCTCCCTCTTCAGGAGAGCTGCTGGCTTGCTCTAAGCCTGCCTCGCCAGCCGAGGGGCTTTTTATAGAGCTGCGGGCGGGCCAGAGAGACAAAAGGCGCCCTCCTGCCTCAAATGGGCTTGTTTGGGATAGCGCACCATTCTTCAGCGGGGCGTGCTTGGACGGCCCCGTTTAGCAAGGACCTGGGAGCCCCTCGCCTCCGCCCGTACCTGCCGTCCCGTTACGAGCTGCCGCTCACTCGCGGCAGCCCGTTACGGGCCACTGTGTCTGTGTGCAAGTGCCAGCAGCAGCTCGTACTGGGCGGAGTGCGCACGCGCTGGAATGCGGCCCATGTGCAGTCAGTACGTGCTGCCGCTCGCACACAGACACAGCGGCCCGTAATGGAACGGCGCGCACAGGCGGAGGCGAAGGGCACCCAGAGTGGAGCATGCCCCTATGGACTGTATCAGGAAGATCTTGGAGATCATGGAAGAAGGAGGAAATGAAATATTGTACAGATAGGCATTTTCAGAAGAGGGGGAAGAAGGTGAAAGTGTGTCCCACTAGATAAAACTCCCATCATCCCTCCCTATGGGCCATCCTCCACATGCAGCTGCTGGGTGACCTTGGGCTAGTCACACTTCTCTGAAGTCTCTCAGCCCCACTCACCTCACAGAGTGTTTGTTGTGGGGGACAAAGGGAAAGGAGAAGGTTAGCCGCTTTGAGACTCCTTAGAGTAGTGATAAAGCGGGATATCAAATCCAAACTCCTCCTCCTCCTCCTCTTCTTCTTCTTCTTCTTCTTCTTCTGGCTTTTGGCCGGTGGTACTTTTTGCCCAACCACATCTGAAGATTCCTCTAGGGCAGCATTTCTCAACCTTGGATCCCCAGATGTTCTTGGATTGCAACTTCAATAAACACTAACCACTGGCTCTGATTGCTAGGAATGATGGGAATTGTAGTCCCACATCTTGAGAAATTTCCCAGGGATTATGATTGGTATCTAGACCAATCTGTGGTCATCAACAGGTTTACCACACCTATCAGCCAATCACTCATTCCCACCACCCTTCTGAGTAATACCGTTCCCCACCCTCCCACTATATATAAGGGTCTGGTGACTTCTGTTTCAGTGTATCTGAAGAAGTGTGCACGCACACGAAGGCTCATACCTATGACAAACTTAGTTGGTCTCTAAGGTGCTACTGGAAGGAATTTTTCTATTTTATTTTTATTTTTTATCTTAGACCCTAACACTATAAATCCAATGTGCTCACACTCAGCAGGGCTGGAGGATTATTGTGCAGAGGACGAAGAACTTAGGACCCTGCTCAATAGTGAGCAGGTTCATGGACATACAGCAGCTCCCTGTCCTGTGAGAAACCACTTTTTATAAAAAGTAAACCCCACAGTTCAACCGTATTCTAAGATAATGCTGATTCATTAATGATGATTAAGCATTAGGAAAGGTTGATGATGCATGGCCATTATTTAACATTATTTCATTTGCCTTTCCTAAAAATTTGGAACATATGGAGGACAGGAGAGAATGTACGAGATGTTAAAATAAGAGAAGGTGTTAATTGATGTGTGTAATATTCCTTTGTTCTCTTCCTAGAAAAAAAGGATTTTCTCTCTCCCCCCCCCCATCAAAAAAAAACGAAGAAGGAAGTCAAAATTCTGTTGGGCCATGTCCAATGAGAATAACGAAGAAACCATTTAAAAACAAGGATTGTGAAAAGAGAGAGGATAAACAATTTGAAAGTATGGAGTGTGGGAAGAGCTTCAGTGAGAGTGGACACCTTAGAAGTCATCAACGGACTCACACAGGGGAGAAACCATTTAAATGTATGGAGTGTGGGAAGAGCTTCAGTCAGAGTGGAACACTAAGAATTCATCAAGGGAGTCACACGGGGGAGAAACCATTTCAATGCATGGAGTGTGGAAGGAGCTTCACTTGTAGTGCAACACTAAGAATACATAAACGGACTCACACGGGGGAGAAACCATATAAATGTATGGAGTGTGGAAAAAGCTTCACTGATCGTGGAACACTTAGAATGCACCATCGAATTCACACAGGGGAAAAACCAAATAAATGTATGGAGTGTGGAAAGAGCTTCAGTCAGAGTGGACATCTTAGAATTCATCAACGGACTCACACGGGGGAGAAACCATTTCAATGCATGGAGTGTGGAAAGAGCTTCAGTGAGAATGGACACCTTAGAATTCATCAACGGACTCACACGGGGGAGAAACCATTTCAATGCATGGAGTGTGGAAAGAGCTTCAGTGGGAGTGGACACCTTAGAATTCATCAACGGACTCACACGGGGGAGAAACCATTTAAATGCATGGAGTGTGGAAAGAGCTTCAGTGAGAGTGGACACCTTAGAATTCATCAACGGACTCACACGGGGGAGAAACCATTTAAATGCATGGAGTGTGGAAATAGCTTTATTGACAGTGGAACACTTCGAAAACATCAATGGACTCACATGGGGGAGAAACCATTTCAATGCATGGAGTGTGGAAAGAGCTTCAGTCAGAATGGATCCCTTAGAATTCATCAACGGACTCACACAGGGGAGAAACCATTTAAATGTGTGGAGTGTGGAAAGAGCTTCAGTCGGAAAGGACACCTTAGAAGTCATCAACGGACTCACACGGGGGAGAAACCATTTAAATGCATGGAGTGTGGGAACAGCTTCAGGGAGAGTGGACACCTTAGAATTCATCAACGGACTCACACGGGGGAGAAACCATTTAAATGCATGGAGTGTGGAAAGAGCTTTATTGACAGTGGAACACTTCAAAAACATCAACGGACTCATACGGGGGATAAACCATTTCAGTGCATAGAGTGTGGAAGGAGCTTCACTTGTAATGTAACACTAAGAATACATAAACGGACTCACACGGGGGAGAAACCATTTAAATGTATGGAATGTGGGAAGAGCTTCAGTCAGAGTGGACACCTTAGAAACCATCATCGGACTCACACGGGGGAGAAACCATTTCAATGCATGGAGTGTCGAAGGAGCTTCACTTGTAGTGCAACACTAAGAATACATAAACGGACTCACACGGGGGAGAAACCATTTAAATGTATGGAGTGTGGAAAGAGCTTCACTACAAGTGGAAACCTTAGAAACCATCAACGGACTCACACAGGAGAGAAAGCATTTAAATGCATGGAGTGTGGAAAGAGCTTCACTACAAGTGGAAACCTTAGAAAGCATAATCGAACGCACAGAGGGGAGAAACCATTTAAATGTATGGAGTGTGGAAAGATCTTCAGTCGGAGTGGACACCTTAGAAACCATCATCTGACTCACACGGGGGAGAAACCATTTCAATGCATGGAGTGTGGAAGGAGCTTCACTTGTAGTGCAACACTAAGAATTCATCAACGGACTCACACAGGGGAGAAACCATTTAAATGCATGGAGTGTGGAAAGAGCTTCACTTGTAGTGCAACACTAAGAATTCATCAACGGACTCACACAGGGGAGAAACCATTTGAATGTATGGAGTGTGGAAAGAGCTTCAGTCAGAGTGGAGACCTTAGAAAACATCAACGGACTCACACAGGAGAGAAACCATTTAAATGCATGGAGTGTGGAAAGAGCTTCACTATAAGTGGAAACCTTAGAAAGCATCATCGAACTCACACAGGGGAGAAACCATTTAAATGTATGGAGTGTGGAAAGAGCTTCAGTCGGAGTGGAGACTTTAGAAAACATCAACAAACTCATACAGGGGAGAAACCATATAAGTGCTAGGGAAGTGAACAGATAAATTTTTTGATAATTTTTATTTTATTTCAAATATCTTCATACACCATCACATCAAAAAATTAAATCTTCAAACCAAATCACATTACAAAGTATACAATCAAATTACAATCACATTACAAATTACATCAAATTACAACCCATCAGATTTACATCCCCCAAAATATATCCCTAATACCCCTTATTTCCCCCTAAAGCCTCTTTTTCCCCCTCCCACCACCCTCCTCGTGTCTCGCCCTCCCCCATGTGTGGTATCAATCCTTAAATTTTATCCGTTTCTGTTTCCTTTTTCAGTTGTGTTACTTTTTCTTTTATTATTATTATTTGTTAACTATTTCTGTTGTTATTGATTTCTCTTTACTTCTTTTCCTGTGTATTTTTTAACATATTTATTTATAGCATATCCATTCCTGAGCAGTACTTCCCCATATATTCCTTCAATCCTTCCCATTCTTTAGTTATTTCCTGGTTAGCACGACCTCTGATATTTACTGTTATTTTGGCCATCTCCACAAACTCTATAAGTTTGTTCCCCTTTCCATTTTTTTGCAATTAGCAATCTGGCCGCTGCCGTAGCATACAGGAGTATATTTTTCTTACGTATTTCTGTGTTATCTGGTATTAAACTCAACTAAAATATTTCTGGTTTTTTGTTCACAGGAATTTTTAGTATTTTCTTTGTTTTTCCATATACTTCACTCTGGAAACTCCTTGTTATTTTACATCCCCACCATATATATTGGGAAAGTACCAATCTCTTTTTTACATTTCCAGCATATATTAGATCGTTTTTTATAGATCTTAGAAAGTTTTTCACTTTATAGATCTTAGAAAGTTTTTCACAAGGTCCGAGAGACAGTGGACTAGCCCCCTGCTGAAAAAGTTTGCTGAACCCTGATCTAGTAGATCCATTGTTGTAACCATATTGTGAGGGACAGAAGCTACAGGCAAGTCCCTCCCATCTTAAGTACCAGCTCGTCTCCCAGCGCTAGTGCTAGTGGGGAGGGAGATATCTCCAGTGGAGACTCAGGAAGTGGTGACTGAGGCTCAGGCAAGGTAGCGGAGCCCATGCCCAGTGTGGGAAGGGAAGTGGGAGGCAAGGGAAGAAGGCCGATCCCGCCGACCCCGGAATTGCGCAGGAAACGACGGGGGCGGAGATTCAGTATCCCAAGACTACTTTGCTGGAAGAAAACGCGCGGACTCCTAGCTGACAACATGTACATAGCACTGTTCTGCACTGTAAATAATCAGCACCAAATAAAAGGATGAAAAGACAATGCTTGGAGGAGTCGTTACTCTAGAGTAGCCGCTACCGCGCCTGTGACAGCAACCTCTGAATCTTTTTGGCTACTTTGGAGTTGCCGCGATGAGCGCGCAAGAGACGGAACGATGGCGGCAGGAGGCGGAGAAAGCGCAGCAGGATTTGCAGAACCTGGCAGCGCAAGCCCAGCAGCAGTTGAATGCTGTCAAAGAGGAATCTCGCAGAACGCAGGAGGAGCTACAGAAACTAGTGGAGCAGGTGAGAGCGAAAGACGAAACCGAGAGGCAGCTGAGGGTCATGGTGGCAGAGCTGCAAAACAAATTGGATGCGGAGAAGGCAGCGAGAGGTGGGTGGATGCCCCAGCCACAGATGCTACAAATAAGGAGGGGGCAAGCCCTAGTGACAAAGTTTAACGGAGACCCCAAAGAGTACTTAGGATTTGAGACTGAGATTAATTATGCGCTGGAACTGCATGACGCGGAGTTTCCGGATGATGCGCACAGAGTCTCGTATATCGTGGAACATTTGACGGGAGGCGCAAGAGAATGGGTCAGGCCGTTAATCGCGTCAAAAAATCAATGCATGAAGAATGTAAAACAATTCTTAGAAGCCTTAAAAGCAATGTATGCTAGCGACAGTGAGATGCAGGCTACTAAGGAGGAGCTTCACAATTTGACGCAGGGGAAAATGACGGTCCGAGAATACTGGGCGAAGTTTACCATGCTGGTTCACAAACTGGGGTGGGATCTGCATAGTGACCCAGTGCAATCTGCTTTCTACCTGGGGTTGCACGTGGACGTGAAGGATGAACTCTCGAGGGGGGCAAAGCCACGGAACATGGATGAATTGAGTAAAGCAGCATTAGCGGTGGGGGTGAGACAAGAATCCAGGTGGAACGATAAACAGGCGACGTGCGCAGCTCGACCTTGGTTCCCACGCTCGCAGGAGAGACAGCATTATCAGCCCCCACCCCAAGCCCCGCCCAGGGCCGTCACAGATCCGGAACCCATGCAAATTGATGGAGCGCGCGCGGGGGCTTTTCAAACCCCAGCGGCGGCAAAACGCAAAGAGGGAAGGGGCGGGAACTGCTTCCTCTGCAACTCCCCTAGCCACCTCGTCAGAAGCTGCCCCCACCGCAGAGAATGGCAAGGGAGGGCGGGAACGGTCGTGCCCTCCCCAACTGAGTCCGCGCAGACGCAGGGAAACGAGACAGCCTGGCTGCAGGAGACCAGGGGCAGCAGCCAGGCGCAGTCAACGAACGACAGCCCCAACCCTCCCACCCGTGCACAACGGAGCAACGCCAGCCCCCCCCCCAGAGCAGGGGTGGTTCTAGAAGTGACTCTAACACTCCCAAATGGGTACCCCCTGAGAGTTTTAGGTCTAATTGACAGCAGAGCATCTGCCAACTTTTTTTCGAGGGAATTTGCAGAAGCACATCAGATCCAACTTCTGCAGCTGGACTTTCCCCTGCACGTCTCCACCATTGACGGCAGGGAGTTGCTGGGAGGGGCCATCACCCACCAGACCCCCCCCCCATGAGAATGATGATGGGAAGGCACTCAGAGACGCTGGCATTCAATGTCACCACCATCTCAGACCCCCCCCCAATCGTGCTGGGAATGAGCTGGCTGGCACGCCACGACCCGTCCATCAGTTGGCACCAGAGATGCCTCACGTTTGGGTCGGACTTTTGTCTGGAACATGGCATGCAGCGCCAACAAGGGGAGGGGCCACCGATAGCCACGGTGGCCACCATGCACGTCAAAGGGGGGGAGGCGATCCCCAAACCGTATTGGGACCTGCAGGAGGTCTTCAGCGAAGCAGAGTCCGACCACCTGCCCCCGCACAGGTCCTTTGACTGTCAGATCAACCTGGTGCCAGGGGCCACGCTACCCCCAACGAAGCTGTACTCCATGTCGGATCAGGAACTGGAGGATCTGCGTGCGTTCATCGACAAGAACCTCAAGAGGGGGTTCATACGAGAAAGCAAGGCAGCAGGGGGCAGCCCA
Source organism: Zootoca vivipara (assembly GCF_963506605.1). Taxonomy (NCBI): domain Eukaryota; kingdom Metazoa; phylum Chordata; class Lepidosauria; order Squamata; family Lacertidae; genus Zootoca; species Zootoca vivipara. The sequence goes on from NC_083277.1 coordinate 1,275,722, forward strand.
GTCTTCTGGGTGGACAAAAAGGACATGTCACAGCGCTGCCTGGTGGTGGACTTCAGAAGGCTGAACAGTGTGACAGAACCAGTGGCCTTCCCAATGCCCAGAGTGGACGATCTGCTGACAGCGGCACGCAGGGGCAAGATCTTCACCAAGCTCAACCTGCGGGGGGCGTACAACTTGATAAGGATCAGAGAAGGCGATGAGTGGAAGACCACGATGTTCACGCCTCTGGGCTCTTTTGAATATTTGGTGATGCCCTTTGGATTGCAAGGGGGCTCAGCTTGCTTCCAGGCCTTCATGCAGCACGTCCTGGGGTCCCTCCTCTTCAAGAACTGCTTGGTCTTTTTAGATGACATTCTTATTTATTCAAATGACCCCGTGCAGCATGTGAAGGATGTCAGGGAGGTGTTGCAGCGCCTGAAGGAGCACCACCTATATGTGAAACTAGAGAAGTGCAGGTTTCACACCAAGGAGGTAGACTTCCTGGGCTACAAGCTGTCAGACAAGGGGCTAGCGATGGACAAGGACAAGGTGCAGGCTGTCCTGGACTGGCACAGCCCCAGGACTCGCAAGGATGCCCAACGCCTACTGGGTTTTGCCAACTTCTACAGGAAGTTCATCAAGAACTTCTCCCGCATCGCGGCTCCCATCACAGACTGCTTGAGAGGCAAGCAGAAATTCAGGTGGACACCGGAGGCGCAAGCAGCGTTCGAGGGCCTCAAGAGAGTGTTCGCCTCAGACCAGAACTTGTTCCACGTGGTGCAGGATGCACCCCTGCGCGTCGAGACGGACGCTTCTGACAGGGCTGTGGGCGCGATCCTACTGCAACTGGATGCCAACAGAGTGGAGACCCTGTGCCTTTTTCTCCAGGAAGCTGACCCAGCCCGAGCGCAACTACACGGTCTTCGACAAAGAACTTTTGGCAATACATGCTGCGTTTAAACACTGGCGCCACTTCCTGGTGGGAGCCAAGCACCCCATCCAGGTGTGCACGGACCATAAGAACCTGGAGTTCTGGAGAACGGCCAGGGTGCTCAACCAGCGGCAGATACGGGGGGCGGAGTTCTTCTCGCACTTCAACTTCTCCATCCACTACATACCGGGAGAGCAGAATGTCAGGGCGGATGCCCTCTCCCGCAAGCCAGAGTACACGGAGGAGGAGTTGCCACCAGCACCCCGGCACATTTCCCCCCCATCGGCATGGACATGTGGGGCAGCAGTAGTAAGTGAGGCAGAACTCACAGCCCTGACAGCAGGGGATGAGTTCGCCACACGCATCTTCCGAGACCTGCTAGGGGGGAGGGGGCAAGCGAAGGACTTTGAGGAACGTAGGGGGTTACTCTTTTATAAGGGAGCCCTGTACCTGCCCACCACCCAGCTCAGACGTAAGGTCCTCAAGCAGATGCACGACAACCCGACGGCCAGCCATTTTGGTAGGGACAAAACCACGCACTTAGTCATGAGACACCTTTGGTGACCGGGGGTGAGGGAATCAGGGAGGACATTCAGGACTATGTGAGAGGCTGTAAGACCTGCCAGAGGGCCAAAGTGGTCAGAGCAGCGCCGGCAGGGTTGCTGGAACCCCTGCCCACCCCCCACAAGCCGTGGGAAGTCCTCTCCATGGACTTCATCACCGACCTACCTTCCTCCAGGGGCAAGACGGCAGTGTGCCACTTCATACCCATACAAGATGTGCCACTTCATACCCTGTGCGAGGGCTGTCTCGGTGGAAGAGACGGCCAAACTGTTTGTAGACCACGTTTTTCGGTTGCACGGATTGCCCTTGAGGGTTATATCCGATAGGGGGCGCCAATTTGTTTCCAGGTTCTGGCGCAGACTCATGAACCTCCTACAGGTGGAGGTCAGCCTTTCCACGGCAAGACACCCGCAGACCAACGGACAGGCAGAGCGGGCCAACGCTATTCTTCAGCAGTACCTGAGGTGTTATGTCAGCCAGCGACAAACAGATTGGGTGGATCGCCTGCCACTGGCGGAGTTCGCCTACAACAATGCAGTGCACGTCTCCACAGGGGTGTCGCCCTTCAAGGTCAACTACGGGCGGGACCTCAGATCGTTCCCGGGGAGGGAATGGGAGGAGGAGGAGGAGGGTCCCGCAGCAGAGGATTGGGCAGAGGAACTGGAGACTCGTGCATCAGCAACTCAGAGAACACTTGGAAAGGGCCAAGGCGGTGTACAAGGAGGGGGCGGATCGCCATCGGAAACCCGGGGAGGTCATCAGGGTGGGCGACAGGGTGTGGCTGTCCTCAGAGGGGCTTCCCACCAGGGGGAGGTGCAAGAAGTTAGCGCCCAGACGTCTGGGACCCTTTAAGGTCATGCAGCAGGTCAATCCGGTAGCTTTCAGGCTGGAGTTACCGGAATCCATGAGGGTACACCCAGTGTTCCATAGGTCGTTGCTGTCGCCCTATAAGGAAAGCACCAGGTTCACAGACAGCAACCAGCCCACAGAGGGTGGGGAGGAACGGGGAGGCCCGCAGCAACTCAATGAGGCCACGAAAATTCTGGATTCCAGGTGGGGGGAGAGAGGGCTGGAGTATCTCCTGGCGTGGGAAGACACTATGCCGTCCCAAAATGAGTGGGTGCCGGCCATGGAGATACAGGAGGAATTCTTAGTGGAAGAGTTCCACGCTCTCTTCCCTCACAAGCCCTGGCACAGGGACAGGGAAGGGGAGGGGGAAGGACCCTCAGGAGGGGCATCCGAGAGCAGCTCCCCATGGAGATGGGAAGGGGGTTTTGAGGAGCCAGAAGAGGAGGTATGGTTTTACCAGGAGGCTGGAACGTCGGAGTCAGTAGAGGACTGGGGACAGATTTTCACCCCCACCAGCTCTGACGCCACGGACTTTTTGGGCTTTCCGTCCTCTCAGGGAGAAGGGGGGCATTCCCAGGATTGGGGGGGGAATTTTCACCCCTACCAGCTCAGATGCCACGGACTTTATTGGTTTCCAGTCATCCCCGGCTCTCTCTGAGCCCTCAGGAAGGGGGGGAGGGGAGCCTGGAGGGGGCTGGATGTGAGGGACAGAAGCTACAGGCAAGTCCCTCCCATCTTAAGTACCAGCTCATCTCCCAGCCTTGTGCTAGTGGGGAGGGAGATATCTCCAGTGGAGACTCAGGAAGTGGTGACCGAGGCTCAGGCAAGGTAGCGGAGCTCATGCCCAGTGTGGGAAGGGAAGTGGGAGGCAAGGGAAGAAGGCCGATCCCGCCGATCCCGGAATTGCGCAGGAAACGACGGGGGCGGAGATTCAGTATTCCTAGACTACTTTGCTGGAAGAAAACGCACGAACCTCCATTCGGAGGTTCTGACCCCTAACTGACAACATGTATATAGCACTGTTCTGCACTGTAAATAATCAGCACTAAATAAAACCATGAAAAGACAACGCTTTGAGGAGTCGTTACTCTAGAGTAGCCGCTACCGCGTCTGTGACAAATATCAACAAAGTATTTGGTAGTTTGCGCTCTTTTGAGATTCTTTGGTGTTCTTTCCTCCAATGGTGAGAAGAAATTTTCTCCCTCATTAGGTGCTACGAATAATATTTTTTTTTCTCCTTCCACCTTCACTTTCACTGCAATAATTTTTCACCTTAAATGATTTGTTTTACAGTCCAGTTTGGAATTCATATATAGTACCACCCCTCTTTTATTTGTTTTATCTGAATTCCTGTCCTAGTCCTTTTCTTGTTGTTTAGTCGTTTAGTCTTGTCCGACTCTTTGTGACCCCATGGACCAGAGCACGCCAGGCACTCCTGTCTTCCACTGCCTCCCGCAGTTTGGTCAGACTCAGGTTCGTAGCTTCGACAACACTGTCCAACCATCTCGTCCTCTGTAGTCCCCTTCTCCTTTTGCCCTCCATCTTTCCCAACATCAGGGTCTTTTCCAGGGAGTCTTCTCATGAGGTGGCCAAAGTATTGGAGCCTCAGCTTCAGGATCTGTCCTTCCACTGAGCACTCGGAGCTGATTTCCTTCAGAATGGATAGGTTTGATCTTCTTGCAGTCCATAGGACTCTCAAGAGTCTCCTCCAGCACCATAATTCAAAAGCATCAATTCTTCGGCGATCAGCCTTCTTTATGGTCCAGCTCTCACTTCCATACATCACTACTGGGAAAACCATAGCTTTAACCAGATGGGCTTTTGTCGGCAAGGTGATGTCTGCTTTTTAAGATGCTGTCTCGGTTTGTCATTGCTTTTCTCCCAAGAAGCAGGCGTCTTTTAATTTCGTGACTGCTGTCACCATCTGCAGTGATCAAGGAGCCCAGAAAAGTAAAATCTCTCACTGCCTCCATTTCTTCCCCTTCTATTTGCCAGGAGGTGATGGGACCAGTGGCCATGATCTTAGTTTTTTTGATGTTGAGCTTCAGACCATATTTTGCACTCTCATTAAAAGGTTCTTTAATTCCTCCTCACTTTCTGCCATCAAGGTTGTGTCATCAGCATATCTGAGGTTGTTGATATTTCTTCCGGCAATCTTAATTCCAGTTTGGGATTCATCCAGTCCAGCCTTTCGCATGATGAATTCTGCATAGAAGTTAAATAAGCAGGGAGACAATATACAACCTTGTCGTACTCCTTTCCCAATTTTGAACCAAATCAGTTATTCTATCATTCATATTCTAACTGTAGCTTCTTGTCCCACATAGAGATTTCTCAGGAGACAGATGAGGTGATCAAGCACTCCCATGTCTTTAAGAACTTGCCATAGTTTGCTGTGGTCGACACAGTCAAAGGCTTCTGCATAGCCAATGAAGCAGAAGTAGACGTTTTTCTGGAACTCTCTAGCTTTCTCCATAATCCAGCGCATGTTTGCTATTTAGTCTCTGGTTCCTTTGCCTCTTCGAAATCCAGCTTGTACTTCTGGGAGTTCTCGGTCCACATACTGCCTAACCCTGCCTTGTAGAATTTTATGCATAACCTTGCTAGCGTGTGAAATGAGCGCAATTGTGCGGTAGTTGGAGCATTCTTTGGCACTGCCCTTCTTTGGAATTGGGGTGTAGACTGATCTTCTCCAATCCTCTGGCCACTGCTGAGTTTTCCAAACTTGCTGGCATATTGAGTGTAGCACCTTAACAGCATCATCTTTTAAAATTTTAAATAGTTCAGCTGGAATATCATCACTTCCACTGGCCTTGTTATTAGCAGTGCTTTCTAAGACCCATTTGACTTCACTCTCCAGGATGTCTGGCTCAAGGTCAGCAACCACACTACCTGGGGTGTACGAGACCTCCATATCTTTCTGGTATAATTCCTCTGTGTATTCTTGCCACCTCTTCTTGATGTCTTCTGCTTCTGTTAGGTCCTTTCCATTTTTGTCCTTTATTATGGTAATCTTTTTTATTAAATGTTCCTTTCATATCTCCAATTTTCTTGAACAGATCTCTGGTTTCCCCCATTCTGTTGTTTTCCTCTTATTTCTTTGCATTGCTCATTTAAGAAGGTCCTCTTGTCTCTCCTTGCTGTTTTTTGGAAGTCTGCATTCAATTTCTTGTATCTTTCACTATCTCCCTCACATTTTGCTTGCCTTCTCTCTCCCGCTATTTGTAAGGCCTCATTGGACAGCCACTTTGCATTCTTGCATTTCCTTTTAATTGGGATGGTTTTTGTTGCTGCCTCCTGTATAATGTTACGAGCCTCCATCCATAGTTCTTCAGGCACTCTGTCCACCAAATCTAAATCCTTAAACCTGTTCCTCACTTCCACTGTGTATTCATAAGGGATTTGATTTAGATTGTATCTTACTGGCCCAGTGGTTTTTCCTACTTTCTTCAGTTTAAGCTGGAATTTTGCTATAAGAAGCTGGTGATCTGAGTCACAGTCAGCTCCAGGTCTTGTTTTTGCTGACTGTATAGAGCTTCTCCTTCTTTGGCTGCAGAGAATATAATCAATCTGATTTCGATGCTGCCCATTTGGTGAGATCCATGTGTAGAGTCGTCTCTTGTGTTGTTGGAAAAGAGTGTTTGTGATGACCAGCTTGTTCTCTTGACAGAACTCTATTAGCCTTTGCCCTGCTTCATTTTGAACTCCAAGGCCAAACTTGCCAGTTGTTCCTTTTATCTCTTGATTCCCTACTTTAGCATTCCAATCCCCTGTGATGAGAAGAACATCCTTCTTTGGTGTCATTTCTAGAAGGTGTTGTAATTCTTCATAGAATTGGTCAATTTCACTTTCTTCAGCACCTTTCTTCAGTTGGTGCATAAACTTGGATTACTGTGATGTTAAAAGGTCTTCCTTGGATTCGTATCGAGATCATTCTGTCATTTTTGAGATTGCATCCCATTACAGCTTTTGCCACTCTTTTGTTGACTATGAGGGCCACTCCATTTCTTCTACGGGATTCTTGGCCACAGTAGTAGATATGATAGTCATCCGAACTGAATTCGCCCATTCCCTTCCATTTTAGTTCACTGATGCCCAGGATGTCAATATTTATTCTTGCCATCTCATTTTTTACCACATCCAGCTTACCTCCACCCATGGTTCTTACATTCCAGGTTCCTATGCAATATTTTTCTTTACAGCATCGGACTTTCCTTTCGCTTCCAGGCATATCTGCAACTGAGCGACCTTTCGGCTTTGGCCCAGCCGCTTCATCAGCTCTGAATCTACTTGTACTTGTCCTCCGCTCTTCCTCAGTAGCATGTTGGACGCCTTCCGAGCTGAGGGGCTCATCTTCCAGCGTCATAACTTTTATATGCCTGTTGTCTTTGTCCATGGAGTTTTCTTGGCAGGGATACTGGAGTGGCTTGCCAGTTCTTTCTCCAGGTGGATCACGTTTAGTCAAAATTCTCCACTATGACCTGTCCATCTTGGGTGGCCCTGCATGGCATAGCTCATAGCTTCTCTGAGTTATTCAAGCCCCTTTGCCACGACAAGGCATTGATCCATGAAGGGGGTGAGTTTTGGTAATGATTACATTACCAGGGGTCATCTAGTCCAGCCCCTTGAGATGGTGGAATCACAGCTAAAGGATCCCAGATAGACAGGCAAGCTGTGCTTAAAAAATGAAGGTGACTCTGCCACCTCTGGTCCCACATCAAACGGGAAGTTCTTCCTAACGTTTAGCCAGAATCTCTTTTCTTGTCGTTTGCATCCGTCGGATCGGGTCCTGTCCTCTGGTTTCCCTTTCCCTGGGTCCAAGCAGTTAAGGGCATCGAGTTCCTCAAAGACTCTGGAAAACCAGGGTTCTGCGCCAGCCAGGACGGGCCATGGGGCCTGCCAATGCAGCTCTGCCAACATTTGGCCACTTCTGACGCCGCTTTGCCCTCTGGCAACCCTATAATGTCCACAGTCTCAAGGGCAGCGTGGGCCGTCAGCCCTGAGCGAGTGGAAACCGAGGCACCGCTCTGTCCTCCTGCCGCCCAACTCAAAAGAGGGCCCTGGCTATCTTCCGCCCGGTGGCCTTGATCTTTGGGAAGGTGGCGCTGATTTCCACCCCCTTGGGCGCCGTCGGCTTAGGCGGGGGCGGTGGAGGGGGCGGCTTCTCCCGCGGGCGCTTGGGTCGCAGCATGAAGTCCAGGCAGGTGCTGCTCATCGTGTAGAAGACGTTCGCTGTGGTGGGGAAGGCCAGCTCTGCAGGGGTGGTAGGAAGACAGAGGGCAAGAAGGGGTCAAGGTGGAAGAAGGAGAGGAACTGCCCGTCTTTGGAGTTCCCTGGTGGAAAAGGAAACGGCACGCCCAAAGCCAGAACCAGCGATTCTTAGGGGCGCAGCTCATTTTCTGTCTCTAAAATAAACCCTCCTCTATTAGCATTGCTTTCCCAGACCTCTGTTGCTTTGCAGAACCTGAGCTGCCATTTTCTGAAAAACCCAAATAGAAAGCCGGAAGATTTTTGCCACTTTGTCAACATCAGAAGATGACAGGATTAGAATCGTCTGACAAACAAGGGGAGGACAATAAAGACATTGAAGTCCATTGGGCAGCCTTGAGGCAGGGAAAATGTTTAAAAGGCATCGTCCTCTGTGCTGCTGCGTTGGAAAAATATTTTTTAACAAAACATTTCTAAGCTGCTGGAGAAGTGCCAGAAAGGTAATTGTAACCTAAAAGCAATTTAGACACACTGCAGAATCCCGCAGGCAGCAGTTAAAACCAGTGGTGTAAATGCTTGCAACAGAATTGTAGAGCTGGAAGGGACCTCCAGAGCTCATCTAGTCCAACCCTCACCTCTGCCTTCTGGCAGGAGCTGCACCAGTTCATAGTTGGGGGCCAGGACCCGATCCTGGTTGTGCTTCTCCAGCGCCTTTCCAATCACAACCGGTGCCTTGTCTTGGCTCGTGACCTGCAGAGGGCAGGCAGCAATAGCACAGGGAGAGAGAGAGAGAGAGAGAAAAGAGAGAGAAGAAACAGGTTTTTCAGCCTTCGCCCAAAGGGTGCCCCTTGGGAGTTTTTGGACTGGGTCTGATTGGGAGTTTATTTCATAAAATTTATAGGCTGCTGGATTGTAACAAAACAAAGTGGTTTTGAAAAATAATGAAGTTACTGGTAAAACAGTGTGAAAATAGCTACCGGTATGTAAAACCTTAAATGAAACAAAAAGCAAACCAAAAACAGATTAAAACACACCAACGTTCTACGTTTTCTGGGTAGAAAACATAAATATATCGCGTATATATTTATATAAACATAAAAAAAGTTTTTAGGAGGCGCTAGTAAGATCACAGCAAAGCTTGGGCGCCCATCTGTCGGGGGTGCTTTAGCTGAGATTTCCTGCATTGCAGGGGGCTAGACTAGATGACTCTTGGGGTCCCTTCCGATTCTATGATTCTATGGTATCTGCTTGGTGTCACTCAGCAGGCAGTTCTAGTCAGGAGCTGCCACACCAGAAAATCCATTTTATTACAGGTGCAGAACGGGTGTTACATGGCCCCTGCAAATGGGCCAGTTCAGCCAATCACAGAATCACATCAAATTAGTTGGAAGGACCCCCAAGTGTCATGCAGCCCACCCCCCTGCAATCGAAGGAACTGAGCGGGTGAGGGTGGGGCCAGGCCACATCACAGATAACCTGGTCCCACGTCATAGCGCAAACAGCTGGCAGGTGCCCAGTTGGGGAATCATAGAGCTGCAGGGCAGGAAGGAACCCCCCCCCCCCCCGAGGCCATCCAGACCAGCTAAAATCTGCTCTTGTAGAGGGTGTCGTTGTGCAGAGCCATGCTGACGCGGATGATGCGGCAGTCCGAGGGGAGTCCACTGTCCGAGGGGAGGGCCATGGGGTAGGCCGACCCACAGGATGCCGAGCGCCGGTGGCCCCGGACGAAGGTTCCCCCAATGCCAGGGGGTGGGGCCACGTCCTCCGGGGAGGAGGGAGAGGCGTTCTCCGGGGCCATGTCCAGCGAGGAGAGGCAAGGGTTAGCGAGGGATTGGTCCTGCTCAGTGCTGCCTACACAGGCCGGCAGCAGGGGGGGAGTTCAATAAATATCCCCCCTGCTCCCCCCCACAGTTCTAATATTCACAACGATGCCCCTTTTAACAACATGGAAAAAATGCAACATAAAACCACCAACAGGCAGCCGCTGGGAGGGTAAAGTGGCCTCATTCCAAACCCAGGTACTTTTGAAGGGGGCTGACGGATAAAATGGACACAGATAAAAGCATCATAGGAAAGACAGTTGTGAAAAAGCAATTAAACACAGGTAGATAAGATACATTAGAGGTGCCATATTTCCAAAAGTGAAACTCCGGACAGAGTTGCTGATTTGATTTTCTGCGAGAAAAGGAAGAAATCAGCCCTTAGTGCTCATTGGAAGGACAGATCCTGAAGCTGAGACTCTAATACTTAGGCCACCTCATGAAGAGAGAAGACTCCCTGGAAAAGACGCAGATGTTGGGGGGAAATGGAGGGCACAAGGAGAAGGGGACGACAGAGGACGAGATGGTTGGACAGTGTTCTCGAAGCTACGAACATGAGTTTGACCAAACTGCGGGAGGCAGTGGAAGACAGGAGTGCCTGGCGTGCTCTGGTCCATGGGGCACGAAGAGTCGGACACGACTAAATGACTAAACAACAAGTCCATTATTCTGTATCCTTTTCCTCCAGATGCGTATTTCACAAGGATACCTGCTTGCGCTCTGGAGTCAAGCTTGTGTCTATGTTCTTTTGGAACGTGGGAGTAGCATAGACTTCCAAATACACGAATGTGCGCCAGGTGGGGAATTCTCCCATGCCAAAGTTCAAAAGGTGTGCATTTAGCTCCCTTGGTTGACCATCTGTTCTAGAGATATACTGCAGGACTTGCTGCATCCGCCCACAGCTTCTGGGGTAGGGATGCATCTTTTAACACTCATCTAGTCGTCTCCATGATAGACCTAAACCAGGGGTCCCCGATTGCGTGGCGGGCCGGAAGGCGGGGGAGTGCGCCTTACTGGCGCGGTGGCGCACTTCCAGGTTGGAAAAAGCACCGGAAATCGTTTGTGCGCATGCGTATGGGCCTCCCCTGACCCGGAAGTGCACCGGAAATGACCTCTTCTAGGTTGGGAGAGGCCCATATGCATGCACACAAACGATTTTTGGCACTTTTTTTCGACCTGGAAGAGCGCCGCTGCGCTTTGCGCCGTAAGAGCGCGCGGCAGCAGCGGGCGGCGGGGGTCGTTGTGGGCCGGATTGGGAGGCCAATTGGGCCGCATCTGGCCCGCGGGCCGTAGTCTGGGGACCCCTGACCTAAGCATTCTCTTAGCTATGGGGTTTTGTTTTGGGGTGTAGTAAATTGTGGTTACATGATCTATTCCCTCCTTCGCATCTCTCGTGAGCAGTACTCACCCCCATTGTCTTTTCATCAGCATAGCTGGAGTTCTCTGGAACTACCGTAGTTCTTCACCATTGCAAGGTATTTCTGGAACATGTCCACTGTCTCACTCTTGATGAAATATGCAACACGATACTTCGATAAATCACCAAGAAATATTAGTATGTACCTCTTCTTCCCTAGTGAGGGAACATTCATAGGTCCACTGTAGACTCTGTCAAGTCACTGCAGACTATTTCAAGCACTTTGGTGCTTCTCTGCTCTGTGCAAGGAGGAGATGAAGGCTTTACAGCTTTCTGAGTAACGCAGCTTAGGCACTTTGTTGGTGCTGTGTTGCTCTTTGTCACCTGTAGTCCCCTTGCAAGTTCTCTTTTCTGTAGATCCTGAATGGCGTTGGTGTCCCGGTGTCCCAGCCTTCTATGCAACAGCTCCAGTTCCGCCACATCTTTCTGGTTTGACCATGACAGCTTAGCAGACTGATTCTCTGAAAGATCAACCTCATGTATGTCATTTATTAGATTGGCTTCAACATACACTTCACCATTCTTTGTCAAATTATATTTTCCATTCCCAAATGTTACAGTTCCTTGCAGTGTGGCCTTCTTTGTTACAATTAAAGCACAATTTTTTATGGGTGTGACTCTGGCCTTTGCAATCTGTTTAGACGCATAATTAGTGTCCTTTAAGATTTGAGAAGCATCATTTATTGCAGTCAATCATGGATTCTTCAGCTTCCATGCTCTAATCTTGGCTAAATCCTTTTCACTTGAGCCGGTAGGCTTAGGATTTTCAATACAGTGGTACCTCGGGTTACAAACACATCGGGTTATAAACACTTTGGGTTACAGACTCCGCTAACCCAGAAGTAGTACCTCAGGATGAGAACAGAAATCGTGTGGTGGTGGCGGCATTGGGAGGCCCCTTTAGCTAAAGTGGTACCTCAGGTTAAGAATGGTTTCAGGTAAAGAACGGACCTCTGGAACGAATTACAGTAAGCTGCTTTCCTTCTGCATCTCCAACTCTCTACATGCAATGCAAGGCTGACAGATGGAGGTCCAACCCAAAGAATATTCTCCTACCTGAGCACTCCTTCAGCTGACTACAGGCACCAAGCCTTGTCACTAGACTTATATATGGGTCTCCCAAAATGGTCAATATGCACCTCCTGAGGCCAAAGGGACTGTGCAGGTGACTAATAAAGATCTAGAGGTCAAAGGGGACAAAATGTGGCCCAAGGGGTGGAGGATTGTTGTGCAGAAGATGAAGAACTTCATGGTGAGCTTAGGAACCTGATTGATAGTGGACAGGTTCATGGACATAGAGCAGCTCCCTTTCCTGTCAGAAACCTCTTTATTTAAATAGTAAATACCACAGTTCAACCGTATTCTAAAATAATGCTACTTCGTTAACGATGATTAGGGATTATGAAAGGTTGAATGATGCATGACCATTATTTGACATTATTTCATTCCCATTTCCCAAAAATTTGGAACATATGGAGGACAGGAGAGAATGTGCGAAATGTTAAAATTATAGCAGGTGCTAATTCATGTGTGTAATATTCCTTTCTTCTCTTTGTAGAAAACAATCAGGATTTCCTCCCCTCTTCACCCTCCAAAGCAGACAATGGAGAAGGCAGTCAGAATTCTGGGGGGCTATTTCAATGTGAATAACGAAGAAACCATTTAAATGCATGGAGTGTGGAAAGAGAAAGGAGTAATAATTTGAAAATATGGAATGTCGGAAGTGCTTAAATGACAGTGGAACACTAAGAAACCATCAACAAACATACACTGGGGGAAAACCATTTGAATGCATGGAGTGTGGAAAGAGCTTCAGTAGGAGTGGAGGCCTTAGAACTCATCAACGGATTCACACGGGGGAGAAACCCTTTAAATGCATGGCGTGTGGAAAGAGCTTCAGTAGGAGTGGAGGCCTTAGAACTCATCAACGGATTCACACGGGGGAGAAACCATTTGAATGTATGGAGTGTGGAAAGAGCTTCAGCCAGAGTGGAGAACTTAGAAACCATCAACGGACTCACACGGGGGAGAAACCATTTAAATGCATGGAGTGTGGAACATGCTTCACTAGGAGTGGAAACCTTAGAACTCATCAACGGATTCACACAGGGGAGAAACCATTTGAATGTATGGAGTGTGGAAAGAGCTTCAATGACAGTCGACAACTTAGAAACCATCAACGGATTCACACGGGGGAGAAACCATATGAATGTATGGAGTGTGGAAAGAACTTCAATGACAGCCAACAACTTAGAAACCATCAACGGATTCACACAGGGCAGAAACCCTTTAAATGCATGGAATGTGGAAAGAGCTTCAGTCAGAGTGGAAACCTTAAAATTCATCAACAGACCCACACTGGGGAAAAGCCATTTAAATGCATGGAATGTGGAAAGTGTTTCAGTAGGAGTGAAAAACTGAATTTGCATCATCTGACTCACACAGGAGAAAAACCATTTAAATGCATGGAGTGTGGAAAAAGCTTCAGTCAGAGTGGTGACCTTAGAAACCACCAACGGACTCACACAGGGGAGAAACCATTTGAATGCATGGAGTGTGGAAAGAGCTTCACTTTGGGTAGAACACTTAGAATTCATCAACGGACTCACACAGGAGAGAAACCACTTAAATGCACGGAGTGTGGAAAGATCTTAAGTTGCATTGGACAGCTTATAATTCACCAACGGACTCACACGGGGGAGAAACCATTTAAATGCATGGACTGTGGAAAGAGTTTCACTACTAGTCGAAACCTTAGAATTCATCAATGGACTCACACATGAGAGAAACCATTTAAGTGCATGGAGTGTGGAAAGAGCTTCAGTCACAGTGGAAGCCTTAGAAAACATCAACGGACTCACACGGGGGATAAATGATTTCAATGCATGGAGTGTGGAAAGAGCTTCAGTCAGAGTGGAGTTCTTGCAGAACATCAATAAACTCATACAGGGGATAAACCATAAGTGTTAGGGAAGTGGAGAGAGGCTCAGTTGAAGTAGAAGTCTTACAAACCATCAAAAGGACTCTGAGGGGTAAGAGCTGTAAGTGTGGGAACTACAAGCCATCATTTAACTCGAAGTGAAATGGTTTAAATAGAAGGAGTGTGGATTCTGCTTTGGTTATTATGGAACGCTTTTTAGAGTGTAGAACCTGTTTATCTCCGAGTTGACAGTTTCTCTCACATCAATAACAGGAAATGAATCTTAAATGCATGCAGCATATGTGAGCTTTTGTATATAACATTTAAAGTAATGAAGGTAACATTTCACAATAGTAAGCATAATATAATATTTAATGGACTGTTAGATAGGGAGGGGGAGTGTGTGAGTCTGGAGTGTTCCTTTTGTGCACAGTTCATCAGCGGATTCACATGGAGAGTGGAAAGAGTTTTAGTCCAAGTGGAGCACTTAGAATATATCAATAGACTGTCGAAGGGCAGAGACCATTTCAATGTATGCAGTGTGCAAAGAAGTTCACTGATAGTATAAAACCTAGAAGACATCAACAAGCTCAGACAAGAGAGAAATCATGTAAATTTCAGCAATATAGAAAGAGTTTCAGTCAAAGTTTAAGTCTTTAATGTATTGAAATGAAGATAGCATCTTCCAATAGTAAGCATAATGGAAGACTTAATGCAGGCATCCCAAACTTGGCCCTCCAGCTGTTTTGCGAGTACAACTCCCATCATCCGTAACCACTGGACCTGTTAGCTAGGGATGATGGACGTTGTAGTCCCAAAACATGTAGAGGGCTGAGTTTGAGGATGCCTGGCTTAATGTGTGTGAATCTGGAGTGGTGGGGATGAGTGATGATGAGATGAGGGAAAGCTGGTTTTTGGTCTTTGTGAAAGAGAATTGGAAATGGCCGCCATGTGGCCACCCCTAAGATGGCCGCCCGGCATGCGTACAAGGTAATTCCAGCACCAGCGACGGCCATTTTCTGGTGCCCATAGATGGGCAAACTGGCACCAGAAAAATGGCTGCCGGCAGGAGCGGATTTAAGGGAGATTTACGGGAGAGGAGCTCAAATGGGAGACCGCCGGGAAAATAATAATAATAATAATAATAATAATAATAATAATAATAATAAAATTATTATTTATACCCCGCCCATCTGGCTGGGCTTCCCCTGCCACCCTGGGCGGCTTCCAACAAACATTAAAATACATCAAATATCACAGATTAAAAACTTCGCAAAACAGGGCTGCCTTTAGGTATTTTCTAAATGTCAGGTAGTTGTTTATCTCTCTGACCTCTGATGGGAGGGCGTTCCACAGGGCAGGTGCCACTACCGAGAAGGCCCTCTGCCTGGTTCCCTGTAGCTTTGCTTCTCGCAGTGAGGGAACCGCCAGAAGGCCCTCGGCGCTGGACCTCAGTGTCTGGGCAGTCTTAAAAGCATTTATAAACCACTTCATATTTTCAAAAGATTCCATCACTCTGACACTCCAGAGTGCCAGAGCACCACCCCAGCCCGGCCCTGCTCCCATGGTGGAGTCTACCTCTTTCTGAATCTGAGCGACTTTATCTGCAAAAAACTTTGCAAAAGCATTGCAGGAGATCTTGGGGTCCTTACCAAGCCCCGATGACGAAGGTGTTTCTGACAGATTCCGAACCACCTGGAACAGTCTCCTGCTGCTGTTTTCTGCAGATGGAATGGAAACAGCAAAGAAGGTCCTCTTCGCCGTTGCTACTGCCACTTGGTAGGCTCGAAGTTGAGCTCTAGCCCGTGTCCGGCGGTCTGATTCAGAACGAGTTTTCCGCCACCGGCGCTCTAGCTGTCTCAGCGACTGTTTCATCGCCCTTAGCCCCAGGGAAAACCACGGGGCTGTCCGGGCTCCATGCAATCGGAGAGGGCGCTTCGGAGCCAGACAGTCAATAGCGCTGGTTAACTCCGCATTCCAGCGGGCCACCAGGGAATCAGCTGAAAGGCCATCAGCAAGGGATAAAACGTCCCCTACCACTCTCTGGAAGCCAATTGGATCCATTAAGTAACGGGGGCAGACCATCCGAATCGGTCCCACCTCCCTGCAGAGGGGAAGGGTCACGGAGAAGTCCAGTTGCACCAGGAAGTGATCTAACCATGGCACTTCTTTTGTTTCGCTTTTACTTAGTGTCAGATCCCCAACATCCATAGAGGTAAACACCAGGTCTAAGGCGTGTCCGCGGCTATGAGTCGGGCCAAACTCACTTCCGGTCTGCCGCGCTGGAAAATGGAGGCGCAGAAACCTCGCGCTGCGAGGTTTCTGGCATCGCGGAGGGGGGGGGAAATCCGCGGGGGCACGCGGATCCCCGTAAATACCCCTGGTTGAGCGTCCAGGGGGCAAAATTTTGCCTGGCGGAGCTCCAGAAGCGACTCCTCAGCTGCCCAGGAAGCCCGCAAGAGCCCCTGAGAGCCAGCCGAGTGGCAGTCGCGGGAGCCATTTTAGGCATACCATCGTTACCTCCAAGAAGCGAAGCTCCGAGCCTCCAACCTGCAGGCGGTGGATTCTTCCTGAAAAAGTTACGATCTGGACGAAGTAAGTTGAAACCAATCAATTTGAAACAAGAATTTGGCAGTGGGAGGCGGAGATTAAAAAGGGAAGTCATCTCCCCCCGATTGAGTAACTAAAGATCGCAGCAAGCTAGAAAACCCAGAAATGCTGTAAAAAGAGCTTTTTCCTGAGGCAGAGTAAAGGAAAAAGTAAGCGGTGTATTTATCTCTGCAAAAGACTGAGATTCAGCATGAGAAAAGCCCCCTGTGAGCCTGGAGTCGGGTCAAAGGAAAGATCAGGCAGTTTGCTGATTAACGTCACAATACAAAGGAATGTGTCTGGCTGAATGTGAGAAACTGAGAGCTGTAAACAGTGAAAGAGGACTTGTTTTGCCTTGAGGCTGCTCAGTATTGAATCTGAGGAAAAGAAGGAGTAAAGAGAGAGATTCTGACCAAGTGGGACTGGATTCTTGGCTTTTTGCATATTTGCTCACTTTTCATATATACTGGACTAAAATTTCAACTCCACGGCCAGTCTGTACAAAGATGGAGGAGGTTTTAGACAAAGGAATAGGAGAGAAGGTTCCAGAGAGTGGACAGGAAGTCACACAGTGGGACTTAATATTGGCAACAATTTTGGATCTTACTAAGCAAGTGAGCATCTCCAAGCTTGATGTAAACTTTCTGAGAGAAGAGACTGTCGAGACATTTGTTTTTGACTGTAAAACACAGGATCCAACAGATATAGAAGAGCAGGAGAAGGGAGAAGAAAAAAGATTGGAAGACCAGGACTGTGCTGGAGTGACGTATGTAAAAAACATAGAAGAGGAGAAAGATAATACTGAAGGACAATATGCTGAACCAATGGATTTATTTCCTGAAAAGAACACTGTTCTACTGGTGGGAGGGGTGGAACAGGGAGGGAAAGTAGGAGAAAACACTGTTTCACTGGTGAGAGAAGTGAAACAGGAGAGGGTAAAAGCAAAAAAGCACCCCAAAAAAGAGGTTGGGAAAATCAGCGCCCCGGTGAGAGAGGGGAGGACACAAACAGTTGGGGGGCAGAAAGAGGATGAAAAGGTGCAAAGATACAAAGTGATGCGATTACAGAAGAGGGGGGCAAGAGTTCGGCAAAAGTTGGTATGGGACAGACTAGGGGTGGGTTGAGAGGTCTTGGATTATTTGGTATTGTCTGAAATAATATGGTCTGATCTCGGAATGTATTAAGGATTGTATGAAGAACCTGGCTGATTCATCTGGAGACTTCGATTCCAGGGAAGGGGGGGTGGGAACTTTGTTGTGTGGGTGGAAGTAAATGGGTAATAAATTAGGATGTGAATCTTATATATTTTTGGGTAAGGGAAAGAGACTAGGGATTAGATAAAAATAATTTTGGAGAGAGGATGTTAAGAGAAAAGAGGTTAAAGTACAAGGAGAATGGATAATAGCAATGAAAAAGATGAAAAAGTTGAAATTTAGAAAAAAGAATGTGAAGTTAGAATGGGAAAATGCGAGAACTATTTTTAACAATAAGAACTCAAGAAGGGGAAATGAGGAAGTCTGAATCTGTTTTTGTTTTTTTGTTTTTTTTTGTTTTTTTGTCGTTTTTTTATGTATCTTTCTTTTTTTTGTGCCTTTCTCTTTTTTCTTGTATTTCTTGTTAAAATCTAATAAAAATTATATATATATATAAAAAAAGAGTTGGGCCAAACTTATTCAGGGACAGCCCCATGGAGGCCATGCTTTCCACGAAGTCCCGAGCGGCCCCTTGTAAGGTCGTGGCGGCATGGATGTTGAAATCCCCTAAGACAACCAAGCTAGGTGTCTCCAGGAGGACATCCGCCACGACCTGAAGCAGCTTGGGCAGGGAATCCTTGGTGCAGCGGGGAGGTCGGTACACCAAAAGGAATCCTGTGCTGCCCATATTGCCCAACTTCCAAAACATGCACTCAGAAAACTCGCTCTTTCCAATAGGACGCCGGGTGCAAACTAAGGACTTCCTAAAAATCACTGCAACCCCCCCTCCCCGCCCAGATGGCCTGGGTTGCTACGCGTAAGAGAAACCTGGTGGACAAGCAGCGGCAAGGACAGGTCCATCTGCATCATCCAACCAAGTCTCAGTCACACATGCCAGGTCAAATCCTCCATCCACAATCAAGTCGTGGTTGGCAGTGGTCTTATGGATCATTGACCTGGCATTGCACAGCAACACTTTCAGGTCATGTGGGTTTCCCTTGCTGATTCCAGTATCCTTCTGGTCAGGACCAAACCTGGAGGCAGGGATAGTCCTCAGAAATGGTAAGGGAAAACGGGGGGTTTCCCGGGGAATACGGGGTACTTGGCAGCTATGCTCCAGCAGGTGCAGAATGCTGCAGCGAGGCTCCTCACGGGGTCCCTGCCATGGGAGCATATTCACCCAGTGCTTTTCCAGCTTGTCTGGCTCCCGGTGGAGTACAGGGTCAGATTTAAGGTGCTGGTCTTGACCTTTAAAGCCCTTTACGGCCCATGACCCTCGTACTTATGGGATCATCTCTCCCAGTATGCCCCGTGGAGGACCTTCAAGTCCATAAATAGTAACACCTTAGAGGTCCCAAGCCCGAAGGAAATCAGTTTAGCCTCAACTAGAAGCAGGGCCTTCTCAGCACTGGCCCCGACCCGGCAGAATGCTCTGTCTCCTGAGACCAGGGCCCTGCGGGACCTGATTTCTTTCCGCAGGGCCTGTAAGACAGAGTTGATCCAGCTGACATTTGGCCTGGAGCCAACCTGATCCCCTCCCCCATTTTCCCTTTCCTTCCATATGAGGCTGCATTTTTAATTTTAACGTATTTAGTCTTGTTGTTAAGTTGTATTTTAATCAGTTGTTTTATATCTAGTGTTAGCCGCTCTGAGCCCGGCCTTGGCTGGGGAGGGCGGGGTATAAATAAAAAATGATTATTACTATTAGTAGAAGCAGCAGCAGTATACAGTACATCTGGCTGGGTTTTCCCAGCCACTGTAGACAGCTTACAGGTAATCTAAAACCATGAACAAAAACATCAAGCATAATAAACCTCCTGATAAAGGGCTGCCTTCCGATGTCTTCTCAAAGGATGATCTTGCAGTGCAAATTGGGCGGGGGTGGGACACCCCACTTTGGGGCTGGCTTGCCTGTATCAGCCCCTCCCCCCCACTCTACTAATCCCCAGAATGAAGGGGCAGGGGGGAGCCCTTCCCTACTCTTCTGATCTTCAAGGCCAGCTGTGGGTTGTGTGAAGCACCAAACCATTATCCCACAGGATCCACCCATGGAACCCCAATCTGTGGGACCAGAGGAGAGAAACAGCCCCCCCCCTGTCCTGCTCTTCCTGAGAGTGGAGTGAGTGAGGGGGGGAAGAGGAAGAAAATGGGCAGAGACCCCCCTCCAAATGCAGTGTGCATGACTGCATGTCTTCTGGCAGGGAGAACAATCCACAGGGGAGGGGTGTGTTTCAGGACATGCAAGGTCAGGATGTGACCCAGTCAGCCTGGCCAGACCTCCATCATGATTTGGCTGTGTTGCCTGGATCATGCCTTAACATCCTCAAGGAAGGATTCATTCTTTTCTGGTATCTTTATCTGGTGGTTTCCCGCCTCTCCCTATGTTGTACCTTATTTCTGTGCCTCATTAAAATAAATTAATGCAAGTTGAAGGAGTTGTTCAGCTCTTTCTCTCCCCCTTGCAAGAGTCTCCAGAAGGTAAATGACACCACAGAGGGGGGGGGGGGTTTGGGAGAGGCGTCCTTCCTGGAGCCAAGCCTTGAGCAGGAACATCACAGAGGCCAACAGACAAGGCCCAGCCTGCTGTGCAATCTTCTATCTTCCGGCTGCTGAGATCTCTTTGGATCTGCTGGTCACCCAGTGGAAGACAAGCGGGATTCTTTTTGGAGAGCATCTTTCCCCAGAGGACATCCTGCTGGCGTGAGACACTCGGGGCTCGTCCACACTTGGCTCCTCCACTTCTCCCCTCTTTACAGCTGAATCGGAGCAAACCGCAGTCGGGTTCTCCAATCTCCACAGATTGCCATTTGTTGCCATTGAGCAGTGAAGAGATTTTGCCAAGGGAACCGGAGGGGCAAACAAACAACTGCTGTGGCATTTGCTTCCTGGGCAGGGGGCAGGCAGCAGCGTGGACAGGATGTGCAGCCACAATCCCTGGCTGGCCAGGTGCCTCCAGGAAGAAGCCGAAAAGCAGGATCCAAGCTCAAGAGCGAGGCGCTATGTGAATAGACTATGCGACTATGGGAGACCTAGGGAGCCGAACATGAGCCCCAGAACCCTCTTCTCTCCCTGGGTTTCCAGCAACTGATATTCAAAAGCGTTGCCGCCCCCATCTGTGGAGGCAGAGTATAGCCATCCTGGCTAATATCCATCGATAGCAGTCTCCTCCAGGAATTCATAGAACTCTTGTGCATTGTCCCATTTCCTCCCCGTCATAGAATCATAGAGCTGGAGAGTTGGAAGGTACCCCGGGGGCATCTAGTCCAACCCCCTGCAGGAGAGGAATCTTTTCCCCAATGTGGGGCTCTAACCCACAATCCCTGGATTCAGAGTCTCATGCTCTACCGACTGACCTACCCACTTACGGGCTTCCTGCATTGTGAGAAAGGTGGGCTGTGGGCCTTGTTCGGCACAAGAGAACACCAGGCACCCTGCAGAATCACACCCCCAGACTTGGCCTCGGGGAAGACACAACCCCCAGCACAGCCAGTCTCCCTTGCCTGGGATTCGCATTCCACAACGGGGCAGGGGTAGTTCCAGAATTTGTCTTGAACCAAAAAAAAAATGCTCCAGGTGGAAATAATCCCACAAGCTGTGTGAAGAGCTTCATTTTTGCCCTAATATGCATCATTTTAATTGTTTGGAGGACACACACTCTTCCTACCCACAGTCCCAACTCCTAGGATTAGAGATTTAAAGCAATCCAGACTGCAGAATGTATCAGTGGACAAGGACCTTTCAAGAGCCTTATCCTCTCAGTGGCACAGTACCTCCAGCATGCCTCTGGATTTGCATCAGTGGGGAGAAAGGGGTGCAATAATGTCGCTCCCCCCATACATGGGGCATCCCAGAGGCATCTAGCAAGCTGCTGTGGGGAGCCAATGCAGTGGGTGTTAGGATTTCATAGTAGATTCTGTTCCACCTTAAACAGGAACAGGCTTGGAAGAGGATGTTGAATGTATCACATGATATATATTTCCGTTTGGTTGTACTATTGTAATACTGTTAGTTAGTCTTGCTTTCGCTTTGAGGATGGAGACAGACACGTTTGGTCTATCTTCCGAGATGCTTTAGATGCTTTATAATAAACGCTTGTAAATATGCAAGGACTTCTCTCTGAGTATTCCTTCTGCTGCTGCTGCCACACCACGCTAACGCTGGAGATGAGCTCTGCTGATTGCGTGCTCAGGTCACTGAGACCTTGAGTCGTGTTCCCTGGGAATCACCGGGACTGAGGAGAAGAGGAGGCTGCTGGCTGGACCTCCCAATGGTGATATCTGAACAAAGGGTTATGGGGCCCAGACTATGGATTGCTGGACAAAGGGTTAACGGGCCCAGTGGAGACGGTGAACAAAGAGTCATGGGCGCCAGACTATGGATTGCTGGGCAAAAGGGTTCCGTGCCCAGTAATGAATTGGCTAATCGCCCAGGAGGCAGCAGGAAACGGCAGTGTGTTCCGAAAGCAGCTGGGATGCTGGAAAACTTCGGACAAAGAGGAGAGAAGGTATGTGGAAAAGCGAAAGGCTTTTTACTTGCCGCGGCAGGCACGCAAGCAAGAGACTTTGATCTCCGCAGCCTGAAGTTTTATGGCGGGCAGTAAAACCTTCACAGTGATTAATGACTGTGAGGACAGTGGACTGTGAGGGGCTGCAAGCATTTTCCCAGTTAGTAAGAGACAAGGGAAAATGGAGTTTTTGCACAGCTCTGGCTCTGAAGAGATAATTTTCCTTCAAGGAGAAAATTATCAGAATTGGGCAAAATGTACACAGAAGAGGCTGCAGGATGCTGGAGTGTGGTACACAATTGCCGAAAAAAGGGGGAGGGCTAATTGCCCAGACCCTAGCAGCTGGAGGGAAGATGATTCTTTTGCAAGAGGATTGATTATCACAAGTTTGTGTCCGGGACAATTGATTTATGTTGGTGCATGCAATTCGGCTTGCGAGATGTGGGAAACATTGAAGCTAGCTTTTGGAGGGGGAGGAAGCTGTGATGGCGATTCCCCAAATGATTGCTGGAGTGCTGGGGCACCCGGTTGCAAACCACAGGAAGAGCTGGCTGTGATGTCAGACGTGGTGGGGGGTGCAGTCTCCAGTGAATGCAAGAGCTGAGGGCGCCACTTGGGAATTGCAGCAGGAGCTGGCTGTCGCGTCAGGCCTGGAACAAGTGGCTGCACAGAGTGCTTCAATGGAAATTGCTGAGGGCGCCAGTTGCAAATCTCAGGGGGACATGGCGTCATCATCCCACACAGACGTGCAGTTCCATGGGAACGAAGGTCAGTCTTCAAAGTCTTTCCAGAAGCCGACACGTAAACAGAAGCTTGCAGGTGCAACAGCTTTGTCACAAAGGAGGGGCGAGGAGATGCCCACAAAAGTGAAGCTTGTTGCTAAGGCCCAGCCGAAGGGGGAAGAATTACAGCCCACAACAGTGTCACGAGGCCAGGAGCAGGGGGGCAGAGAGTTGAAGCCCACAACTGCAGCTGGCAAAAAGAAAAAGTCTTCGGCTGGAAAGAAGAAGGGGGGCGGCCAGGAGCAGAAGCCCACACAGCAGCAAAATGGGACTTTGCTGGCTCGAAAAGTTCAACGCAAGTTTTTTGTCAGTTCCACAATTCAGAAGCACATTTGCAATGACAAAAAATTGTTTACTTGCTTTTCTTCACAGGATGGTTTTGTGAAGTCTAATGGAGAACTTTTAAATGTGCAGGGAGCTGGACATGTCTACTTAAAAGGACTGAATTTGACACTGTATGATGTTTTGTATGTGCAAGATGCACAAAATAATTTGCTTTCCATTTCACAGATGTCTGAAGAAGGGTATGGAATTTCTTTTGAAAATGGAAGCTGTCTCATCAAGAAAGGCGATGAGGAATTTCTGAATGCTCCAAGAGTTGATAATCAATATGTGTTCACTTTTGATTATGTTGATGAAAATGTGGTTTATATGCCTGAAGATGCCTGTGATGCTAACACTAATCAGCTTCTTCTTACAGGTGGTTTTCGTCACACCAATGGTCACCTGAGTTTGCAGGAGGTGTCCAAGGAGGAGCATGGAGAGGGTTTAAAGGTTCAACCCTGTGATTCTTTTGCTGATTGCAATGATGTAATTGCTGATGATGGGAAGCTGTCTAGCAGACAGACTTCCACACCCTGTGAAGTGATTCATATTGATCTAGCTGATCAAATGACACTTTCAGTGGGTGAAGTTGCAAATGGCCAAGATGGTCAACTGACTCCCTCGGAGAGTGAAGAGGGGTACACCAGGAGTGATGGTAATGCCGATCCCATTGGAGTGAAATGCTCCAGTCCCAGTGAAGGAGAATTCACCTCTCAGAAGCTAGATGCTTTCCTGGATGAGAAGCGAATTCAAAAGGATCTCTCACGTCCCAACAGTTCTTGGGAGGGTGGTTTGTGTGAGGGAGCTGGGAATTCTGGAAAATCAATGCAGCAGGGACTTACACCCTTGTTGCACAATGCCAATCCAGATAAGGTGCAAATGGGAGGTATTTCCCAGGTTCACCCAGATGGTGATGTCAATCCCAAGGGGGTGGTAAAGGAGGAAATTTCCCTGGTTAACCTAGGTGGTGCCATCAATCCCAAGTGGGAGGAAGGTGGGGGAATTTTCCTGGTTCATGCAAATGATGTGATTCACCCAAGTGAGGATGTAATTAATCCAGGTGATGATGATCAGGATGGTTCAAATTCAGTGGGAGGTTGTGGTACTGCTGTAGCTGGTGATGCAGCAGGCTACGAAGGTGTTGAAACCTCACTCAGACCTGCAGTTGAGTCTGACACTGAATTGGGAGAACCACTGCTCACCATTGGTCATTTTTCTCCAGAGAAAGAGGAAATTAGTGTTTGCAAATCTGAAGAGGCTACAACAGGCAAACAGCCTGAGAGATTTGCTGTTGAGTTTGCTAAAACTGCTGATGCTGGTCTTAGTAGCTCAGAAAAGGTTTTAGAACCTGCAAGTTTCAAGGAGGTTCAGGAAATGACCTCAAAAGATGCTAAACCATGGCTAGCTGCCATGAAAACAGAGATTGATTCCTTAGATAGGAATCAGACCTGGGAACTGGTCAAAATGGTCCCAGGAATGAAGCTGGTAAACAGCAGGTGGGTCTTTAAGGCCGAAGCTGACCAACATGGCAAGGTAGTGAGGCACATAGCCAAACTGGTCGCAACAGGGTTTTCACAGGTTCAAGGTGAAAACAACATTGAGACTATTGCACCCGATGTGAAGTATGAATGCTTAAAGCTTTTGCTCAAGATTGCTTCGGAGGAGAAAATGCACGTATCACATATTGTATTGGATACTGATGATGCAAATGTTTTGACTGGGATTTTGCAGGAGGATCTGTTTTTACTTCCACCTGCAGGAGTGCAGGTACCACAGGGGATGGTCTGCAAGCTGAAGAAATCCCTGTTTGGTCTCAAGAAGAGTGCCAGGTGTTGGGACACAACACTAACAGAGATGTTGCTTTCTCTAGGTTTTCACCAAAGTATTGCTGATTCATGTGTGTTTGTCAAGGAAGAGGGGGAGCACAAACTGTATTGCTTTTGTTATGATGCTGAAATGCTTATATTCTGGAAACACAAGGATTTGTACCAGCGTACACTTGCTAAGTTGCAGGAACACTACACCATGGAGGATCTTGGTGAAGTTTCCAACTATTTGTCTCTGGAAGTTGAGAAAGACACAGTAGGTAATTTTCTGGTTCACCAGACCCACAAGATTACAGAGGTATTGAACAGGATGGATTTGGGTGATGCAAATCCTATAGACACACCTATGGTGCCAGGTTATCGGAGAGATGATAACGCAGAAGTATTTTCTGACACCACTTTTTATAGATGTGTTCTAGGCAAACTATGCTTCATTGCAAAATGTTCAAGACCTGACATTGCTGCAAGCTGTGATTTGCTTGGCAGGCATGCAAACAATCCTACTGTTAAGGATTGGCAAGCTCTGCAGCGCATAGGTCGCTATCTTCGAAGCACTATGCACTGCAGGCTGAAGTTGACAGGTCAGAAGACTGAAGGTCTTGAGATTTTTGCAAATGCAAGTTTCGGTGGTGATGCCACAGGTGGCACAAGCTATTCTGGTGTTTGCTACTTGTACAACCACTGTCTGGTTGGCTGGATGTGCAAGGAGCAAACAATAGTGAGTTTGAGTTCCTATGCAGCGGAACTCAACACTCTCTCATTCTCGCTCACAGATTGCGAGTGGTTGATGCAACTGTTTCAGGATGTCAAAGTCAAGGTGACTTGTCCAGTACAGGTGTATCAGGACAACATTTCCTGTTTGGATTTGCTAGCTTCAGAAGGTTGCAAGCAAAGGTCCAAGTTCTTGCAGATGAAAGTACGTCTTGCAAGAGAGTGTATCAGGAAGGGACCAGGTCAAGTGTCCTACATGCCAGGTAATGATTTTCCTGCTAATGTGTTGTCCAAGGTTATTGACAAAGAACAACTGCAGATGGATGTGCCAAAGCTACAGTTGGGATTACTGAAGTTTAAGGTTACACAGAATGGGGGAGTTTTGTTAGGATTTCATAGTAGATTCTGTTCCACCTTAAACAGGAACAGGCTTGGCAGAGGATGTTGAATGTATCACATGATGTATATTTCCGTTTGGTTGTACTATTGTAATACTGTTAGTTAGTCTTGCTTTCGCTTTGAGGATGGAGACAGACACGTTTGGTCTATCTTCCGAGATGCTTTAGATGCTTTATAATAAACGCTTGTAAATATGCAAGGACTTCTCTCTGAGTATTCCTTCTGCTGCTGCTGCTGCTGCTGCTGCTGCCACACCACACCACGCTAACGCTGGAGATGAGCTCTGCTGATTGCGTGCTCAGGTCACTGAGACCTTGAGTCGTGTTCCCTGGGAATCACCGGGACTGAGGAGAAGAGGAGGCTGCCGGCTGGACCTCCCAATGGTGATATCTGAACAGTGGGTGGGGTCTCTTATACAGCGGTTTCCATGTGTCATTTCCACCACCAAAAGAGCAGGCAGGAGAGTCCCTTTCAGGCAGAGGGCCAATTGTGGGCAGGGCCAAAGGGGGGAAATGGGTGGAGCACTGGATATCCCTGACACACATACAGCGGGCTACAAATACCTTAAGGTCCACAAATAACAACATTCTGGAGATTCCAAGCCATAAGGTGGTCATATTGGTTTTGACTAGGACCAAGGCCTTTTCAGTACTGGCCCCGACCTGGTGGAACCTGGTGGAACGACTCTCACAGGAGACCAGGACCCTGAGGGATCTGCCATCCTTCCACAGGGCCTGCAAGACAGAGCTGTTCCGCCTCGCCTTTGAATTGGAATTGGACTCGGACTGACCCCTATGTTGTCCCCCCCCCCCCGGTCAGGGTTTTTCATTCATGGATTACTTAAAATGAGGCTGCATATGTAAACTTTTAAATCTTAATTTTCAACATTGTATTTTAAACTGTATTTTAAATTGTTTTCTGGTTATGTCTTGCTGTGATTTTAGTGTTGTTAGCCGCCCTGAGTCTAGACTGGAGAGGGCGGGGTACAAATAAAATATTATTCTTATTATTTTATCAGGAAAGCCCTCCCATCCTCTTCCTGCCTCAGACCCAGGAAGAAGGAACACGGAAAATGATTTTTATTATTATTAAATCATTAGATCTCCACTTTCCCAAGCAATCCTCTTCTCCAAGCTGGGCCAAGGGGTCTCTGGGCAACATGGGCTTGGCTGGATCAGACCCAACCCCCTCAAGCCGCCCTCTTTGCAAGTTATGGGGCAGGAAAACGACGTCCTTCTCTCCCCCCAACCCCCAAATATGATGCCCCTCCCCCAGCCATCTCGACCCTCTTCTGTGGGGAGGGGGCCATGTCCCCACGGAGCCCCAAGAGCAGGTGGCCAAAGGCAGCGCCGTCCCGTCCTCTTCCCATCCCAACACAGGGAGAGGCTGCTCTACTTTCGTAGCTCTAAGGCGCTCGCATCCGAAAAGGAACCGGAAGTGGGGGAGCCAAGCTTGGAGGGGAGGGGCCTCCATCCACATTCCCAGAAGAGGAGGAAAAAAGAGGTGCAAAATATATCTATATATTGTTTGGGGGGGGGCGGGGAGAGAGAGAAGGATGCGCTTTTCCTCCCCCTGAATCTGCAAACAGGGCAGCTGGGAAGGGAGGGCAGACTTTTGGGCGGGGGGAGGGGATGAGAGGAAAGTAGGGGAGTTCCCCCTCCCCCTCCCTTCTGTGGATCAGGCGAGGGGGGGGGCGCCTCACGTCAGTGGAGATCCCCCTGCCTTTTATATTACAGGAAAGGAAATCGCATTAGAATAGCTGGGGGGGGTAGGACTTTGCAGCGCCCTCTCTGCTTGAGAGTCAAGAGATGCTCAGCTGCTCTGCCCCCCCTGGGCGATTTTGGGGGAATGAAATAGGAGCCCCCCCTTAAGGGCAGAGACTTGAACCGAGGCCCCAGTTCCGCGTCTCTCTGCCAGTTCCGGATTCCCCCTGGCAGGAATCCCTGGGGCGCCGCGATCCTGGCTCCCCTTTGGGTGGAGAAGTGGAGGGAGGGAGTCCATGGAAGGGTTAAAGGAGGCGAGAGACGCCTGGATAGAGACCCCCCCCTCCCTCCTTGCTCATCTGGGGAGGCCCTTCCGGATGGAGAGATTGGGAGAGATTTGGCAAGAAGGGTGAGCCTGCCAGGGGGGCCTCTGGGCAAAAGGGAGACTGGGGGGCGGAGAAGGGCAGAGGAAGTTGGGGGGCAGAGGGAGGGAGGGAAGCATCCCTGGGGGAGGAATGGAAGCCATCTTGGAGAAAGAGAGAGAGAGTTGGGGGCTGCCTGTCTTGACTTCTCCCTCCTGACCAGGAATCTCCTTTGAGTAGACCAGGGAGAGATCCCTGAACAGGAGGCCTGATCCACCCACCCTCTCCTCCCTTGAAGCTCAGTCCTTGCCCTGCCAGAAGTCCCAGGTCAGCTCCTGCATGGGGCGCTGGGGGCTGTTATAGCGAGTCTAACCCAGGCATCCCCAAACTTCGGCCCTCCAGATGTTTTGGACTACAATTCCCATCTTCCCCGACCACTGGTCCTGTTTACTAGGGATCATGGGAGTTGTAGGCCAAAACATCTGGAGGGCCGCAGTTTGGGGATGCCTGGTCTAACCTTTGGGGGAAAGAGGAAAGGGAGGAAGCCCACTTTATTATTTCCGCCCTTAGCAGCTTTTGTCTTAGGAATTACAGTTTCACCCCCATGCCCCCCATGGCCCCCCATGTTTCTGACCTGGATTCTATGTTGTCAGGTAATGGTTTCAAATCCTGCTGATTCTTTAAGAAGTCAGTAGCCATGGGCGTTGCAACTTGGGAGTGCATCTTGCATTTGCAAATTCTGGATTAGGTGATGAATCTTTTGACCCATCTTCTCTTTCAACTTGGATTCCGAGGTAGTTCTGGATCTTTCCCAGTTCCTTGACCTCAACCTCTTTGCTTAGATGTTTCACAACCTGTGCATAGTGTCTGTCATTTGCTGTGGCAAGAATCAAGTCTTCAACAAACGCTAAAAGGTATGAAAAGTTGTCCATCACTTGACTTGTTGTACAGGCCCTTGTCAGCATGCCCTTGCTTGTACCCATGTCATAGCGTTGAGAAAAGCCTTGCACTGCCCTTCCTCTTCTGCCCCTTCTTAATATGGCCTTCTTACCAGGAGGTAGGTCAGTAAGGGTCCACGTCTTATTCTGATACAATGCATAAATCTCCTTATGTGAATTAGGAAGAGCTTCCTGACAGTAAGAGCTGTTCAACAGTGGAATTTGCTACCAAGAAATCTGGTGGAGTCTCCTCCTTTGGAGGTCTTCAAGCGGAGGCTTGACAGCCATCTGTCAGGAATGCTTTGATGGTGTTTCCCACTTGGCAGGGGGTTGGACTGGATGGCCCTTGTGGTCTCTTCCAACTCTATGATTCTATGAATTAATCCATTCCCAATGCATTCCTATGGGAAACATCATTTCAACTTACAAATGTTTCTACTTACGAATGTGCATTCGGAACGGATTGAATTCGTAAGTAGAGGTTCCACTATATCTCTGTAAGTCAGCCAGTTTCCCTTCATGTTAAGTTTCTTTACCAATAAGGCCTCTTGAGCTGATAACCATCCTGGAGTCTTCCTTTCAAACCATTCCCTGTATCTCAGCCAAACTTCCAATAATGGCATCTTCATGGTGTGTTGTAAAAAATCCTTATGAACTTGTACCTTATCATACTACAGGTACGCATGCCAACCGTATCAGTTTTGGAAACCTTCAAGGTCTAATAATTCTAAATTTTCCAATTTTAACCAATCCCTTATCCATATTATACATGCTGATTCATAATACAGTTCAAGGTCAGGGAGGGAGAAGACACCCCTTTCTTTTTTGTCAGTTAGAATTTTAAACTTTATCCTGGGCTTTTTACCCTGCCATATAAAATGTGAAATTACCTTTTGCCACTCTTTAAATTGTGTTTTGCCTGTAATAATTGGGATTGTTTGGAATAAGGAAAGTAGCTTCGATAATATTGACATCTTTATAGCAGCCATTCTGCCCCACCAAGATAGGTTAAGCTTGCTCCATGTTTCCAGATTGAATTTCACTTCCTTCCATGCTGTTATGTAATTGTCTTTGTACAGGTATGAGTTTTTTGGTGATAACCAGATACCTAAATATTTTACTTTCTTAACCGCTGTTATTCCTATTTTTTATTGTAACTGGTCTGTTTGTTCTAAGTTCAGATTTTTCACCATCATTTTTGTCTTGTTTCTGTTCAATTTTAATCCCGCTAGTGCCCCATACTCCTCAATTTTCAAGGCCTCTGATGCTGATGTTTGCGGATCTTGTAGCGTTAGGACTACGTCATCAGCGAATGCCTTTAGTTTATATTCTCTCATTCCATGTTTTACTCCTATTATGCTTTCTGATTTCCTTGTTTTCTGTAATAATACTTCCAATGTAAGTATAAACAATAAGGGCAAAAGCGTGCCTTTCAAGATTCTGTGTTTTTTAAAAAAATCTAAAAATCTTTATTGAAATTTCAATTAAAACCATACAACTGAAATACATATATACAATAAAAATCTCTAATCAAAACTAATTATACATTACTAACAAAAATTCTACAAGGCAGGCTTAGGCAGTATGTGGACCGAGAACTCCCAGAAGTGCAAGCTGGATTTCGCAAGGGCAGAGGAACCAGAGACCAAATAGCAAACATGCGCTGGATTATGGAGAAAGCTAGAGAGTTCCAGAAAAACGTCTACTTCTGCTTCATTGACTATGCAAAAGCCTTTGACTGTGTCGACCACAGCAAACTATGGCAAGTTCTTAAAGAAATGGGAGAGCCTGATCACCTCATCTGTCTCCTGAGAAATCTCTATGTGGGACAAGAAGCTACAGTTAGAACTGGATATGGAACAACTGATTGGTTCAAAATTGGGAAAGGAGTACGACAAGGTTGTATATTGTCTCCCTGCTTATTTAACTTATATGCAGAATTCATCATGCGAAAGGCTGGACTAGATGAATCCCAAGCCGGAATTAAGATTGCCGGAAGAAATATCAACAACCTCAGATATGCAGATGACACAACCTTGATGGCAGAAAGCGAGGAGGAATTAAAGAACCTTTTAATGAGGGTGAAAGAGGAGAGCGCAAAATATGGTCTGAAGCTCAACATCAAAAAAACCAAGATCATGGCCACCGGTCCCATCACCTCCTGGCAAATAAAAGGGGAAGAAATGGAGGCAGTGAGAGATTTTACTTTCTTGGGCTCCTTGATCACTGCAGATGGTGACAGCAGTCACGAAATTAAAAGACGCCTGCTTCTTGGGAGAAAAGCAATGACAAACCTAGACAGCATCTTAAAAAGCAGAGACATCACCTTGCCGACAAAGGTCCGTATAGTTAAAGCTATGGTTTTCCCAGTAGTGATGTATGGAAGTGAGAGCTGGACCATAAAGAAGGCTGATCGCCGAAGAATTGATGCTTTTGAATTATGGTGCTGGAGGAGACTCTTGAGAGTCCCATGGACTGCTAGAAGATCAAACCTATCCATTCTTAAGGAAATCAGCCCTGAGTGCTCCCTGGAAGGACAGATCGTGAAGCTGAGGCTCCAATACTTTGGCCACCTCATGAGAAGAGAAGAATCTTTGGAAAAGACCCTGATGTTGGGAAAGATTGAGGGCACTAGGAGAAGGGGACGACAGAGGACAAGATGGTTGGACAGTGTTCTCGAAGCTACGAACATGAGTTTGACCAAACTGCGGGAGGCAGTGCAAGACAGGAGTGCCTGGCGTGCTATGGTCCATGGGGTCACGAAGAGTCGGACACGACTAAACGACTAAACAACAACAAACAAAAATTTAAATCAATTACCTAACTCAAATAACCTTAACTATAAATCATATAGTAACTTCTACTAATTCCAAATAATTCCTACTTATATTGACCTCCCCCTGTCCTCCTACCAGGTTAATTTTAACTCAATATTGTAATGCTTTCTTTTATTTTTCATCTTGGGATCTTTACAGAACATTGGAAGTAAATCCAAGCTTTTTAGATAGTCCCCAAACTTTTTCCAATTGTTTTTGAATTTTTGAATTCTTCCCCCTCTAATTGAATTTGTTAATTTGGCAAATTCAATATAGCTTATTACTTTTTCTTGCAATTCTCTAATAGTAGGAGTTTCCTCCTTTTTCCAATTTTTAGCAATTAAAATTCTCGCCGCTACTACTGCATAAAGGAAGACCTTTTCATCTTGTTTACTTATATCTTCCCCTACCATTCCCAGTAGAAAAGACTCCGGGGCTTTTTAATATTATATTTAAATATTTTTTTTTCAATTCTTCTAATATTTTGTTCCAGAATGGTTTTATTTTTTCACAATTCCACCAAATATGAGTGAAGGATCCCACTTCCTTATGACATGTCCTTGGTCTTATACATTTTGTTGATCTTCACCGGCGTCAAATACCATTTGTAAAACATCTTGATCATGTTTTCTCAAATACTTTCAGACGCTGTAAACCTCCAAGATGTTTCCCATAATCTTTCCCATTTTTCCATATGAATAGATTTTCCCAAGCCCATTGCTTCTGAACGTGTCCAGAAGAGGGCAACCAAAATGGTCAAAGGCCTGGAAACAATGCCTTATGAGGAACGGCTTAGGGAGCTGGGTATGTTTAGCCTGGAGAAGAGAAGGTTAAGGGGTGATATGATAGCCATGTTCAAATATATGAAAGGATGTCATATAGAAGAGGGTGAAAGGTTGTTTTCTGCTGCTCCAGAGAAGTGGACACGGAGCAATGGATTCAAACTTCAAGAAAGAAGATTCCACCTAAACATTAGGAAGAACTTCCTGACAGTAAGAGCTGTTCGGCAGTGGAATTTGCTGCCAAGGAGTGTGGTGGAGTCTCCTTTGGAGGTCTTTAAGCAGAGGCTTGACAGGCATATGTCAAGAATGCTTTGATGGTGTTTCCTGCTTGGCAGGGGGTTGGACGGGATGGCCCTTGTGGTCTCTTCCAACTCTATGATTCTATGTTCATGGAATCCGGCCAGATGGGCGGGGTATAAATAATAAATTATTATTGTTATCATCATCATCATCATCATCATCATCATCATCATCATCATTGTTTCCTTTACCATTTCATCCTTTACTTCTCAATCCAAAAGTGTATTATACATTTTAGAGATAATTTTCTGATTATTTTGTAATAAATTTATATCTATTAAGGATGGTTCCTCTCTAAATCCTTCCCCCCCCCTTATCTTCATTAAATCTACTACAGATTTGGTGATATTGGAGCCACCCCGTTACATGTTCTTTAATAACTTCAAATTTTTTAACTTTAAATTCCCCCTGATTTTCTTCAATTAAATCTTTATATTTTCCCCACTTTCCATCCCGAATTTAATTTCTTTATTGTTATTATTTCTACTGGTGATAACCATTTTGGGGGTTTGGGTTCCAAAAGTTGTCTGTGTTTCTCCCACACCTTTACTAATTATTATTTTTAAAAATAATTTTTATTGTTTTTTCTGACATACACATAACCATACATTTATAAGATGCAAATTAGGCCAAATAAAATACATAAACCATTACCAAACAAATGTTTACATGTTCCCTTTCCCCCCTACCTTCGTACCCAGTTTTGGTTCTGCCGAACCCAGCTTCCCTTTCACTTCACATTTAGTTTTACAATTTATCTCTTACGTTTTGCGCTTTTCTTTTATCTTATTTTCATCAATCCCCTTCTTTATCCATATTTTATATTTAACTCACTATTTCCTGTTGTAGGTATTATTTCAGACCTGTTAGTGTCTTTAGAGTCTTACAATACTGTGAGGTACAAGGGCTATCGCGAAGTCCCTCCCCTCCTGAGTTCCAGCCCAGCCCAGAGCGAGGCTGAAAAGAGGGAAAGCTCCAGCTCAAGCGGGGAAACAGGAAGTGGTGTCCGAGGCTCTGGCAGGGTAGAGGAGCCATCGTCCCAGGTGGGACAGGAAGGGGGAAGGAAGGGGGGCAGACCCATCCCCCCAACTCCGGAATTGCACAGAAAGCGTCGGGGGAAGAGGATGGGTCTCCCCAAGTTGTTATGCTGGCGCAAAACGCACCAAAAGCCACTTGGAGGTTCTGATACAAGCGGAGCAGATGTGTCTTTGTAAATAGCACTGCCATTAGCACTGTAAATACGCAGCACCAATAAAACCATAAAATGCAGAGGTGTGAAGAGTCGTTACTCTGAAGTAGCCCACTCCGGCCACCGTGACAGCAACCTCCAAGTCTTTCTGGCTACTTTGGAGCGGCAGCGATGAGCGCGCAAGACGCTGAGCAATGGAGGCTGGAAGCAGAAGCTGCGATGCAGGAAATACAGAAATTACAGAACCTGACAGCACAGGCACACCAGCAATCGCTTGCAGCCCAGGAGGAAGCGCGCGGAACGCGGGAGGAGCTGCACAAGTTGGGAGAGCAGGTGAGAGTGAAAGAGGAGACTGAGAAGCAGCTAAGGGTAATGGTGTTGGACTTACAGAAAAAGCTGGATGAGGAAAAAGCCTCAAGAGGTGGGGGGGGGTGCCCCAGCCCCAGCTAGTCCAAGTGAGGAGGGGACAAACCCTAGTCACCAAGTTTAGCGGCGACCCGAGAGAGTACCTAGGATTTGAGACGGAGATAACTTATGCGCTGGAATTGCATGATGCAGACTTCCCAGATGACGCGCACAGGGTCTCCTTTATCATAGAGCACTTGACGGGGGCCGCCCGCGAATGGGTCAGATCGCTCGCTCATAGCGCAAAGGAACGATTGCATGAAGAATGTAAAATTATTTCTAGAAGCTTTAAAAATCATGTATTCAAGTGACAGTGAAATGGAAGCCACTAAGGAGCAGCTGCATAATTTAACACAAGGAAAATTGACAGTGAGAGAGTATTGGGCAAGATTCACCATGCTGGTGCACAAATTGGGGTGGGATCTGAACAGTGATCCCGTGCGGTCAGCTTTCTATATGGGGCTGCACTCAGACGTTAAGGATGAACTAAACCTAAGACTATGGATGAGTTGAGCAAAGCGGCGCTGGCGGTGGGGGTGAGACAGGAATCCAGATGGAACGATAAACAAACGGCGCGCGCCTCCAGACCCTGGTTCCCACGCTCCCAAGACAGACCTCACCATCCAGCCCCGCCCCAGGGCCCACCCCTTGCCCAGCCCACACCAGCCCCAGAGCCGGAACCGATGGAGATCGGAGGAGCGCGCGCGCGGGCTTTTCAAACCCCGGCGGTGCCAAGACGCAAGGAGGGAAGAGGCGGGAACTGCTTTCTCTGCAACTCCCCTCAGCATCGCGTCAGAGACTGCCCACATCGCAGGGAGTGGCAAGGAAAGGCGGGAACGGTTGTGCCCTCCCCCACTGATGCAGCACCACAGCAGGGAAACGAGACAGCCTGGCTGCAGGAGACAAGGGGCAGCGGCCAGGCGCAGTCAGCACACAACAGCCCCAGCCCACCCACCCGCACAGCGAGGAGCAGTGCCAACCCCCCCCCCAGAGCAGGGGTGGTTCTAGAAGTGACGCTAACGCTCCCAAATAGCTATCCCCTGACGGTTCTCGCGTTAATCGACAGTGGTGCCTCAGCCAACTTCTTCTCGAGGAACTTTGCAGAAGAGCACCAGATCCAACTTCTGCAGCTGGATTTTCCCCTGCACGTCTCTACCATAGACGGCAGGGAGCTGCTGGGAGGGGCCATCACCCACCAGACCCCCCCCATGAGGATGACGGTGGGAAGGCACTCAGAGACACTGGCATTCAACGTCACCACCATCTCAGACCCCCCCCCCATCGTCTTGGGCATGAGCTGGCTGGCGCGCCACGACCCCTCCATCAGTTGGCACCAGAGATGCATCACGTTTGGATCAGACTTTTGTCTGGAACATTGCATGCAGCGCCAACCAGGGGAGGGGCCTCCAATAGCCACAGTGGCCACCATGCACATCAAAGGGGGTGAGGCGATACCCAAACCGTACTGGGACCTGCAGGAGGTCTTCAGCGAAGCGGAATCCGACCACCTACCCCCCCACAGGTCCTTTGACGGCCAGATCAACCTGGTGCCGGGAGCCACGCTACCCACAGCCAAGCTGTACTCCATGTCAGATCAGGAACTGGAGGATCTGAGGGAGTTCATAGACAAGAACCTCAAGAGGGGGTTCATCAGAGAAAGCAAGGCAGCAGGGGGCAGCCCGGTCTTCTGGGTGGACAAGAAAGACACGCAACAGCGCCGTCTGGTGGTGGATTTTAGACGGCTCAACAGCATGACGGAACCAGTGGCTTTCCCAATGCCCAGAGTGGACGATCTGCTGACAGCGGCACGCAGGGGAAAGATCTTTACCAAGCTCGACCTGAGGGGGGCGTACAACTTGATCAGGATCAGGGAAGGCGATGAGTGGAAGACCACAATGTTCACGCCGCTGGGCTCTTTTGAATATCTGGTGATGCCCTTCGGTTTGCAAGGAGGATCGGCATGCTTCCAGGCCTTCATGCACCACGTCCTGGGGTCCCTACTCTTCAAAAACTGCTTGGTCTTCCTGGATGACATCCTTATTTACTCCAAAGACCCGGTGCAGCACGTGAAGGATGTCAGGGAGGTGTTGCAGCGCCTGAAGGAGCACCACCTGTATGTGAAACTGGAGAAGTGCAAGTTTCACACCAAGGAGGTGGACTTCCTGGGCTACAAGCTGTCGGACACGGGACTAGCGATGGACAAGGACAAGGTGCAGGCCATCCTGGACTGGCACAGCCCCAGGACGCGCAAAGATACCCAGCGCCTACTAGGCTTTGCCAACTTCTACAGGAAGTTCATCAAGAACTTCTATCGTGTTACGGCTCCCATCACAGACTGCCTGAGAGGCAAGCAGAAGTTCAGGTGGACGCCGGAGGCGCAAGCAGCGTTCGAAAGCCTCAAGAGGGTGTTCGCCTCAGACCAGAACCTGTTCCACGTGGTGCAGGATGCGCCCCTACGCGTTGACACCGACGCTTCAGACCGCGCGGTGGGCGCCATTTTGCTGCAACTGGATGCCAACAGAGAGTGGAGACCCTGCGCCTTCTTCTCCAGAAAGCTGACACAGCCAGAGCGCAACTACACGGTTTTTGATAAGGAACTTCTCGCGATCCATTCTGCGTTTAAACACTGGAGACACTTCCTGGTGGGCGCCAAGCACCCCATTCAGGTGTGCACAGACCACAAGAACCTGGAGTTCTGGAGAACAGCCAGGGTGCTCAACCAGCGGCAGATACGGTGGGCAGAGTTCTTCTCGCACTTCAACTTCTCCATCCACTACATACCGGGGGAGCAGAATGTCAGGGCAGATGCCCTCTCCCGCAAGCCAGAGTACATGGAGGAGGAGTTGCCACCAGCACCCCGGCATATTTTCCCCCCGTCGGCATGGTCCTGCGGAGCAGCAGTGGTAAGCGAGGCAGAACTCACAGCACTGACGGCAGCAGATGAGTTCGCCACCCGCATCTTCAGAGAGCTGCGAGGGGGGAGGGAGCAGGCAAAGGACTTTGCAGAACGAAGGGGGCTGCTTTTTTACAAGGGAGCCCTGTACCTGCCCACCAACCAGCTCAGAGGTAAGGTCCTCAAGCAGATGCACGACAACCCAACGGCGGGTCATTTTGGAAGGGACAAAACCACGCACTTAGTCATGAGACACTTCTGGTGGCCAGGGGTGCGGGAAGATGTGAGGGACTATGTAAGGGGCTGTGACACCTGCCAGCGAGCAAAGGCGGTCAGAGCAGCACCAGCAGGGTTGCTGGAGCCCTTAGCCACACCGCACAGGCCGTGGGAAGTAGTGTCCATGGACTTCATCACAGACCTGCCTTCGTCAAGGGGCAAGACAGCAGTGTTGGTGGTGGTAGACCTTATGTCCAAAATGTGCCACTTTATACCGTGTGCCAGGGCGGTCTCTGCAGAAGAGACGGCCAAACTGTTTGTTGACCACATCTTCAGACTGCATGGATTACCTTTAAGGGTTCTTTTGGATCGAGGCCGCCAATTTGTTTCCAGGTTCTGGCGGCGGCTCATGAACCTCCTGCAGGTGGAGGTCAGCTTGTCGACGGCGAGGCATCCGCAGACCAACGGACAGGCGGAGAGGGTCAACGCCATTTTGCAGCAGTACCTGAGATGTTACGTCAGCCAGAGACAAACAGACTGGGTGGATCGTCTGCCACTGGCAGAATTTGCCTACAACAATGCGGTGCACGTCTCCACAGGGGTGTCGCCCTTTAAGGCCAACTACGGGCGCGACCTCAGATCTTTCCCAGAGAGGGAGGGGGAGGAGGAGGAGGAGAGGAGGAGGAGGAGGGCCCACAGGCAGAGGATTGGGCAGAGGAACTGGAGACGGTGCACCAGCAACTCAGAGAACACTTGGAGAGGGCCAAGGAAGCGTACAAAAAGGGGGCAGATCGCCACAGGCGGCCAGGGGAGGTCATCAGGGTGGGGGACAAGGTGTGGTTGTCCTCAGAGGGCCTTCCCACGAGGGGGCGGTGCAAGAAGCTGGCACCCAGAAGATTGGGCCCCTTTACGGTCACGCAACAGGTAAACCCGGTGGCATTCAGGCTGGCACTGCCAGAGGACATGAGGGTGCACCCAGTATTTCATAGATCGCTGCTGTCGCCATACAGGGAAAGCAGCAGGTTCAGAGGCAGCGAACAGCCCCCCGAGGGAGGGAGAGAGAGGGGAGGTATGGAGCAGCTCAATGAGGCCACGGAAATTCTTGATTCCCGAAGAGGGGTGGGGGGCCTGGAGTACCTCATGGCGTGGGAGGACGCCCCACCGTCCCAGAATGAATGGGTCCCAGCCACTCAGATACAGGAGGAATTCTTAGTGGAAGAATTCCATGCCCTCTTCCCACACAGGCCCAAGCCCTGGCACATGGAACGGGGAGGGGAGGAGGAGGGGACACAGGAGGTGGAGAGCAGCTCGCCATGGAGATGGGAAGCAGAGTTTGAGGACACGGAGGAGGAGATATGGGCATATCCGAGGTCCATCCGGTCAGAAGAAGAGGTGGACTGGCAGCAGATCTTCACACCCACCAGCTCGGAGGCCACGGACTTTTTGGGTTTTCCGTCTTCCCAGGAGGAAGGAGGGGGCCAACGGGACTGGGGGGAGGTGTTCACACCAACCGGCTCGGACAGCACGGAGTTTTTAGGCTTTCAGTCACCACTGACACCCGTGCAGCCTCTCGGGAGGGAAGAAGGGGGGCTTGGGAGGGGGGTGGATGTGAGGGATGGGTCTCCCCAAGTTGTTATGCTGGCGCGAAACGCGCCAAAAGCCACTTGGAGGTTCTGATAGAAGCGGAGCAGATGTGTCTTTGTAAATAGCACTGCCATTAGCACTGTAAATACGCAGCACCAATAAAACCATAAAATGCAGAGGTGTGAAGAGTCGTTACTCTGAAGTAGCCCACTCCGGCCACCGTGACAAATACGTTTCCAGATATTCCACAAATTTACTCCACTCTGTTTGTACTTTTTGATCTCTTTGTTCCCTTAACTTCCCAGTAAGCTTGGCCAGCTCTATATATTCAACCATTTTTATCCTCCAATCCTCTACTGTGGGGATATCCGCAGTTTTCCATCTTTGCGCCAATACCATTCTAGCCGCAGTGGTGGCATACATAAATACTTTCTCGTCTTCCTTTTTGATTTCCCTTCCTAACAATCCCAACAGAAACATTTCTGGTTTCTTGGGGAACGTATATTTTAGAATCTTTTTTAACTCATTATAGATTAGTTCCCAAAAAGGTTTCACTTCTTTACACAGCCACCACATGTGGTACATATCCCCAACTTCCAAATTACATTTCCAGCATTTCTTTTCTCTATTCTTACAAATCCTAGCCAATTTTACCGGGGTCAGGTACCAGCGGTACATCATCTTCATAAGATTTTCTTTGAGTACCGTACACGCTGTAAATTTTAAACCTTGGTTCCATAACTTCAACCATAAATCAATGTCAATATTATAACCAAAGTCCCTGGCCCACTTAATCATTACGTCTTTCGTCTCTTCGTCCTTGGTGTTCCATTCTAGTATGTAGTCGTACATTTTTGAGAACAATTTGCTATTTCCTTCAATTATATCAATTTGAAATCTCGATTTGCTACTCTCAAAGCCGTTCACTCTTTTTTCCTCATTAAACAAATCCTGAGTCTGGTGGTATTGTAACCAGGTTGTCATCCTATTCTTAAGGTCGTCATAAGGCTTCATTTTCCAGCCTTTGTCTGTCTTTATTATCATATCTGCATATGTTAGCCAATTAGCCTCCATGTTTTTTTTCTTTACAGCTAATGCTTCTGTTGGCGATAACCAAAGGGGCGTTTTTCTCTCGAGAAGGTTTTTGTACCTTTCCCATACCTCAAAGATTGGCTTAATCAAAATATGATTTAAAAATCCCCTATGGGATTTAACTTTATTATGCCAGAGGTACGCATGCCAACCGTGTCTGTTATTAAACCCTTCGAGGTCCAGCAAATCAGTATCCTTTAAGGCTATCCACTCCTTCGCCCAAATCAGGCATGCTGCCTCATAGTAAGTTCTTAGATCTGGCAGTGCAAAACCGCCTCGCTCTTTCTTATCTATTAATAATTTATGTTTTATTCTCGGCGGTTTTCCCTGCCAGATAAACCTTGAAATTTTTTTCCTCCAGTGATCGAAACAGCTTGTGCCTTTAATTACCGGAAGCATTTGGAAAAGGAAAAGCATTCTTGGCAACAAGTTCATCTTAATAATAGCAATTCTTCCCCATAGCGATAAACTCAGATGTTTCCACTTCTCTAAATCTTTTTCTATTTCTCTCCAGATTACTTTGTAGTTATCACTGAATAAATTTATGTTTTTAGGTGTCAACCAGATACCTAGATATTTTATTTTTTTTACTGCCATAATCCCATATTTGGTTTGTAATTCCTCCGTCTCTGATTTACTTAGATTTTTTACCATCATCTTAGTTTTAGTCGTGTTTAATTTAAAACCTGCCAAATTGCCGAAATCCTCTATCTCCTTTAACATCACCTCCATCGTTTCTTTCGGATCTTCCACCATCAAAATAAGATCATCGGCAAAAGCCTTTGCCTTGAATTCCTTCCTACCCACTTTTATTCCTTTTACCACTTTATTTTCTCTGATATTATTCATTAGGATCTCCATCACTGAAATAAATAGGAGTGGCGACAAGGGACACCCCTGTCTAGTGCCCTTCTCTATATTTAGATCTTCTGTTAATACGCTGTTAATTATTATGTTAGCCTTTTGTTCTTGATATACTGCTCTAATTCCTCTCAAAAACCTTTCCCCAACATCCATTTTCTCCAAACTTTTTTCCATGAATTTCCAAGATACGTTGTCAAAGGCTTTCTCAGCGTCTACGAATACTAGGGCTGCCTTGACATCAATTCTTAAATCTAGATATTCAATCACATCTATCACTGTTCTTATATTATTTCTCATTTGTCGATCCGGTAAAAATCCTTGTTGGTCTTTATGTATAATCGTATTCAATACCTTCTTCCATCTGCATGCCAAAGTATCCGCAAAAATTTTATAATCCGTATTTAACAACGATATCGGACGATAGTTCTTTATATTTGTTAGATCAAGATCTCCCTTGGGTATTAAAGTAATATAAGCCCTTTTCCATGAATTTGGAACTTCTCCTTTTACCAAAATATCATTCATTAATCTTAACATTACAGGTGAGATTTCATCTATCAGCTCCTTATAAAATTTGGCTGTTAAGCCGTCTGGACCCGGGGCCTTTCCTACTTTCAACCTTTTTATTACTCCTTGAACCTCTTCTATTGTTATTAGTTCATTTAGCACACCTTTACTAATTATTTATTAATAATATGTGTGTTGAACCCTTTATGTACTTTGATTTTCCCATCTTCCAAATAGGCGTGCCAGCCAAATTTATTCTCGAATCCCTCAAAATCCAGTAGTTTATGATTTTCTGCCTCGTGCCTTTTGAGATTCTGAATGGCTCTGTCAGGTCATTATTTATGATGATTTTCGCCTGCTGTTCTCTTTTTATTGCTCCCACACAGTTCATAAGGATCTTTCCCATCCCCATTGCCTCCAGATTCTTTTTCATAAAACACCATGAGACGTTGTCAAAAGCCTTCTCGGCATCGATAAAAATTAAGGCTGCTTGTTTGTTAATTTTAATGTCTAAATAGTCAATTATGTTTAAGATATTTCTCATATGTTCTCATGGCTTGAACATACACCTCACCATTCTTAGTCAAATTACATTTCCCATTTCCAAACATTATCTGGAAACCTTTGCTGTCCAAACTGGACACACTAAGCATGTTACAACTGAGTTGTGGAATAAACAAAACTGTCTCCACAGTAGTATCCAGAGCTTTGTTGTTCACATTAAATTTTAAATTTGCAGAACATGCATCTTTAGCTTCAACACTATTGCCACCTGCGATTTCAATGTGAGATTATGCAATATAGTTAATGTCATTAAAATATTCCCTTTTATACGAGAAATGGCTGGAAGCTCCTGAATTTCAAATCACTTTTTCCATTTATTTTCACGATTCTGAACAGTCAAATTCTTTTCTTATAGTAGCAAAGTGCATTCAGATATCCCCTTCTTTTCCTTACCTTGTTGATAAGGAAGGGGTTTCTTTGCCTTTGGAGCCTTACACCAGTGTTTCTCAACCTTTTTTGGGCAAAGGCACACTTGTTTCATGAAAAAAATCACGAGGCACACCACCATTAGAAAATGTTAAAAAAATTAACTCTGTGCCTATATTGACTATATATAAAGTAATTCTCCCACGGCACACCAGGCAACATCTCGCGGCACACTAGTGTGCCGCGGAACAGTGGTTGAGAAACACTGCCTTACACTTCCTTGCACTGTGGCCTTCTTTGTTACAATTAAAGCACACAATTTTCCTGGGTATGTCTCTGGCCTTTGCAATCTGTTTAGACGCATAATTAGTGTCTCCATCATCTCCTGCCGTCAATCATAGATAACTGCTCATGATGGAGCCCATCTAAAATGATGATTCTGGCTTTACTATTCTTCAGCATCCATGCTCTGATCTGATGGATTTTAAACCATATATCCAGACTCAAAACTGCTAGCTGTGAGCACCAATAAACAGATGAAATTCAGCTTCAGAGATTTTGAAGTCATTCTTCTTTTATTTTAATAATCTAAACAAATATAGCTATAATATACAGACTGTGTGAGTTTAACAGTAATAAGAACGCATCTTTACCTTAGAACACACACTCCAGAACTGACAGTTAGTGAGAACAGTTACCAAGGAAGGCTCCTCCCCCTTTTCTCTCCACTGAGTCAGGAGATTGACAGAAAAGGACGAATGAAAATACTAACATGATCTTGGCTAAACCCTCTTCACTTGAGTCAGTTGGCTTACGATTTTCAATACAGTGGTACCTCAGGTTAAAAACACCTCGGGTTACAGACTCCGTTAACCCGGACGTCGTACCTCAGGTTAAGCAATTTACCTCAGGATAAGAACAGAAATCGTGCGGCAGCAGAAGGCCCCCATTAGCTAAAGGGATACCTCAAGTTAAGAACGGTTTCAGGTTAACAGCAGAACTCCGGAACGAATTATGGTTAGCGCTTTTCCTTCTGCATCTCCAGCTCTCTCCATGCAACGCAAGGCTGACAGATGGAGGTCCAACCCCAAGAACATTCTCCTACCTGAGCACTCCTTCAGCCAACCACAACCAACAAGTCTTCTCACCGGACTTATATATGGGTCTCCCAAAATGGTTAACATACACCCCCTGAGGCCAAAGGGACTGTCCAGGTGATTAGGTTCGGAACCTGAGGTACCACTGTAGCTTCCAATATTTCTCTTGCATCTAGAAGCGCTATCAAATGTTGCTTCCAGTGAAAAAAATTGTATTCATTTAACTTGGACCCTGGTGAATAGTGGGCAGGTTCATGGACATAGAGCAGCTCCCTTTCCTGTGAGAAACCACTTTTATAAAAAGTAAACACAGTTCAAGCGTATTCTGAGATAATGCTGCTTCATTAACTATTAAGGGTTATGAAAGGCTGATGATGCATTACAATTATTTAATATGATTTCATATGCCTTTCTTCAAAATTTGAAATATATGGAAGACAGGAGAGAATGTATGAGATGTTAAAATAAGAGCAGGTGTTGATTGATGTGTGTAATATTCCTTTCTTCTCTTTGTAGATAAAAATAGGATTTCCTTCGCCCTCCAAAGAAGACAAAGGCAGTGAGAATTATGGGGGCCATGATCAATGTGAATAACGAAGAAACCATTTAAATGCATGGAGTGTGGAAAGATAAATTTTTTTGAAAGTATGGAGTATGGGAAGAGCTTCAATGATAGTGGAACACTAAGAAAACATCTACAGACTCACACAGGGGGGAATCCATTTGAATGTATGGAGTGTGGAAAGACCTTCAGTCAGAGTGGACACCTTAGAGACCATCAACGGACTCACACTGGTGAGAAACCATTTAAATGCATGGAGTGTGGAAAGAGTTTCACTAAGAGTGGAAACGTTAGAAATCATCAACGGACTCACACTGGTGAGAAACCATTTAAATGCATGGAGTGTGGAAAGAGCTTCAGTCGGAGTGGAAACCTTAGAATTCATCAACGGATTCACACTGGTGAGAAACCATTTAAATGCATGGAATGTGGAAACAGCTACAGTCACAGTGGGAGCCTTAGAACCCATCAACAGAGTCACACAGGAGAGAAACCATTTAAATGCATGGAGTGTGG
The DNA here is from genome assembly GCF_963506605.1 of Zootoca vivipara. NCBI lineage: Eukaryota > Metazoa > Chordata > Lepidosauria > Squamata > Lacertidae > Zootoca > Zootoca vivipara. Next base: position 1,320,494 of record NC_083277.1, read on the forward strand.
AAAGAGCTTCAGTAGGAGTGGAGACCTTAGAATTCATCAACGGATTCACACTGGTGAGAAACCATTTAAATGCATGGAGTGTGGAAACAGCTACAGTCACAGTGGGAGCCTTAGAACCCATCAACAGAGTCACACAGGAGAGAAACCATTTAAATGCATGGAGTGTGGAAAGAGCTTCAGTAGGTGTAAGAGAGAGGGCTTGCAGAGAGCAGCCCACTCTGCTTACTTCCATCAGATGAGAGAGCAGCAGCAAGTCTGGGAGTTCAAATCAGGAACAGGAAGGGTTAAGACGGGTCCAGGGCTCTGCAGAGTCCTGGTGGCTCAGCTCCAGGTTGGTAGCAGGGAAGCAGGGGAGGAGCTAGCTTCAGCAGGGGCTGGAAAGGAGGGAGGAGAGAGAACGGCACCTCAGGAGCCTGGTTTGGGACCACGGAGGACCCATAGAGCAAGGAGGAGGGGCGTTTGGAGTCTTAAAAGGGGGGTCAGAGCCCACGAGACGCCATTGTGGGCTTCTGCCCCATGCAGAGCAGACATGATTTGAGACACCTCACCACTGTATATAGCATGCACAATAAAACTATGAAAATCCAGAGGATGTGTGGAGTGCTTACTCGGGAGTAGCCAACACCCCATCTGTGACAGCAAGCCCACAATCTTTTGATGGCTACCCCGAGGGAAGAGGGCTGCAAATGGAGCAGCCGGCATGAAGTTCGCAGCATCTAAAGCAGAAGAGAGAGATGCCGAGGGAGGATTGGCATGAGTTGCCAGCACCCTGCAACTATGGAACGGCTCAAGCACCAGGTAGGCACCCGGGCACAGGGGAAGCCAAGCTTAGTGAACCGAGCAGCTCTGAACACAGCCAAGCCGGGGGAGCGGAGGCTGGACAAGCAGAGAGGACACTCGGGACGGGCCAGCACTTCGTAGGGCGACCCTCAGCACAAGCTGGCTCTAAGACTGAGAGGCATGGTGGCGTGGAAGTGCAGGAGGCTGAGAGGCGAGTCCGGGCAGAGGGGACAGACGGAGGGGAAAGGCAGCGGCCACAAGTTCCCATACAGTCCCGGGGAGGCAGCTGCAGCACAGCACAGCCCCCTCCAGCCAGATGTGATGCAGAGGGACAAAGCCCGTGCGCGGGTACTTTCAAACGCTGACGCGGGAAAACAGAGGAAAGAGAAAGGCGGGAGATGCCTTTACAATGCACCCAGCCACTGGGTGGAACACTGCCCCCAGAGGAAGGAATGGCGAGAGCAGGCAGGCACAGACACAAGCCTGGATGCCAGATCAGGAGGGGAGGGGCCAGGCAGAGCACCAACAACTGAGCCCTCCTGTAACACCCCACAGCACGACAAAGAGATGGAAGTGAGTCTGCAGCTGCCAAGAGGCCAGACCCAGGAGACAGTCGGGCTTCTCCGCAGGGGCAGCAGCGACGATTTCCTATCGGTGGACTTGGCTAAGCAGGATCAGATTCCCATTTTCCCAAGGGAGCGGCCCATGAGCGTCTTGACCGTAGGCGGCCGGGAATTGCAGGAGGGTGAGGTCACGCAACAGACCCCCTCTCGGAAGATGACAGTGAACAAGCACGCAGAAGTGCTAGCTTTGGACTTAATGGACAATGACCCTGTGGGCAGCCAGCGCCGGGGAGATCTCACCTTTGGAGATGCAGACGGCAAGGAGCACTGCAGGAAAGAAGGAGAATCCTCAGGATCGCACCACATCAGCTCCCCAGGCGGATGGAACGACGCAGAGGCGGGGATGCAGGAAGAGAAACTGAGCCAACTCACCAAAGAGGACACTTTTACCCAGAACATACGGAGGGACTTGAGGGAGAAAAAGGGGGCAGGGGAAGGGCTTGCAGAGAAAGAGGGGTTACTCTTTAGCAATGATGCCCGGTATATGCCCCAGGACTCCCTCAGCGGGAAGATTCTCAGGCAATATCATGACAACCCCACGGAGGGGCATGCAGTACATGTCTTCACGAGGCTCACACCCAGTAAGGCCAGTCTTGGGCGAAACCCCAGAGCCTTCCCAGAGCAGGGGGAGGGGGAGATTGGGGGACCACCTATTGAGGCATGGGGTGAGAGGAGGGAGACAGTACACCAACAACTGGATGGAGACGTGGCAAGGGGCAATGAGGCTTACAAGGAGGGGGCAGACCATCACAGGGGACTGGAGAAGGTCTTCCACGGAGGGGACAGGGTCTGGCTGTGGTCAGAAGGCCTTCCCATGGGGGGAAGGGGGAAGAAGCTGGCACCCAGAAGGCTGGGGCCCTTCAAGGTTCTGACACAGATCAACCCTGTCACCTTCAGGGGGGAAGCACCTACAGCGAGAAAGGTCCATCCCGTGGGTCACAGGTCTTTGCTCTCACACTTTAGGGAAAGCCCAAGGTTCAGAGGACGTGACACACATCCAACACAAGACGCTGACAGGAGGGAGGGGGAGGAAATCACACAAAAGACACTAGACAGAAGGGTGGAGGGAGAAGGCAGCCAAGAGGTTCCAGAAAGAAAGGAAGAGGAGGAGGTCTACAGTGCCACAGCGAGCCCGGGCTCCCGGTGGGGGGAGGGGGGGTTAAAATGTCTGATGGCCAGGCAGGGCACTCCTGCTTCCCAAAACGCGGAGGCAACCACGCACACCATGCAAGGGGAGGACCGCACACTGGAACTGCACGCTCCTTTCTCCCACAGACCCAAACCACCACACGTCAGTAGCACAGGGAACACAGAGGGGGAGGGCGATCCCAGGTGGGGAGGAGGGGAGACGCAGACCCAAGGAGCCCTCCGGGAATCGGAAGCAATTTTCCAGAGGGAGGAGGAGGATGACAACGGAAGGAACTACACGGACCAGCCACCCAGCACCGACGGGGAACAGGATTTTACACACACTACAGAGGAAGAAGACCTGTCAGGCTTCCAGCCCTCTTTACAGACATCAGACCAGGCAAACCAGGCCTCAGAAAGGGGGGGGAGCCTGGAGGGGGGGTGGATGTAAGAGAGAGGGCTTGCAGAGAGCAGCCCACTCTGCTTACTTCCATCAGATGAGAGAGCAGCAGCAAGTCTGGGAGTTCAAATCAGGAACAGGAAGGGTTAAGACGGGTCCAGGGCTCTGCAGAGTCCTGGTGGCTCAGCTCCAGGTTGGTAGCAGGGAAGCAGGGGAGGAGCTAGCTTCAGCAGGGGCTGGAAAGGAGGGAGGAGAGAGAACGGCACCTCAGGAGCCTGGTTTGGGACCACGGAGGACCCATAGAGCAAGGAGGAGGGGCGTTTGGAGTCTTAAAAGGGGGGTCAGAGCCCACGAGACGCCATTGTGGGCTTCTGCCCCATGCAGAGCAGACATGATTTGAGACACCTCACCACTGTATATAGCATGCACAATAAAACTATGAAAATCCAGAGGATGTGTGGAGTGCTTACTCGGGAGTAGCCAACACCCCATCTGTGACAGTAGGAGTGGAGACCTTAGAATTCATCAACGGACTCACACAGGAGAGAAACCGTTTAAATGCATGGAGTGTGGAAAGAGCTTCAGTTGGAGTGGACACCTTAGAGACCATCAACGGACTCACACTGGTGAGAAACCATTTAAATGCATGGAGTGTGGAAACAGCTACAGTCACAGTGGGAGCCTTAGAACCCATCAACGGAGTCACACAGGAGAGAAACCATTTGAATGTATGGAGTGTGGAAAGGGCTTCACTTCTAATAAAGTACTTATAATTCATCAACGGACTCACACTGGTGAGAAACCTTTTAAATGCATGGAGTGTGGAAAGAGCTTAACTACAAATGGAAGCCTTAGAATTCATCAACGGAGTCACACAGGAGAGAAACCCTTTAAATGCATGGAGTGTGGAAAAAGCTTCAGTCATAGTGGACACCTTAGAATTCATCAACGGAGTCACACAGGAGAGAAACCATTTGAATGCATGGAGTGTGGAAAGAGCTTCACTTATAGTGCAACACTAAGACTACATCAACGGACTTGTTCTGTCCTCACTACCGTGCCTGGTGACCTAGGTAGTTCGACATACAGCTAAACCTTCTTGTCTTCGGGGAAAAAAGAAGACTGTTTTTTTACTTTTAATCCTATACTTTATTAACAGTCAAGAACGAGGTAAAACAGATCGAATAAGACAAATAATAAGTGTGAAGACAAGTATTAAATGGTAAAACAACAATACAATCTTGCAGGTGGAGAACATGTAACATGTACCCTCTGGTACCCTCACCCCTCCACTGAACTCCTACTCTCTAACCTCCCAGCCAGCAACTGTCAGCAACTGTCAGCAACTGCCATTCTTACAATATTCTTTTTGGCCAGTAGGTGGAGCCGAGCTACCCAGTACGATAACAGCCCATACAAACTGAATACATTTATGAACTTTGCCCGTGCCAAAGGCACGACACTCCCCGCTTGGTATCAACGGATACCACTATTTGATTCCCCCGATGACAACAGTAGAACCAGTTCAGAGACTGGTCTAAGAAACAACTTTGTTTGTTGGTTTTTGCATACTTTAATTTCCACTTTCCTGACTCTTCCATCTTCACTTGGAAAGACTTTGGTGATGCAGTACAATCAGAGAAGCGATGTGGTGCTGACCAGGTATAATTAGAGGGTTTCTTCCATTTAACTCTAATTTAGCTTGCTTGAGATGACCACCTACTCTTAACAGGCCATTTCGACCGAGGAATGGGTCAAGTTTCCTAAGAGTACTGTCCTTAGGGATAACCTTTTTGTTCAAGATACAGTTGATCTCTCTGGCATAGACTTCATGTTGCACAATGCAAATGATCACATTTTGCGCATGTTGATGCTCTGATGGTGTGCGGATGTTGGGACACAGATGCCAGCCTTTACAATTACTCTCTACTGGAGGTGTGACACGTTTAAATGAATGAGCTATGTGGGTTAGGCTAACAATGGCTCTAATGAGTGACTTCCAGGTCGAGAATCCACTGAACCTGTGAGACTCGAGATGACTGACTGTAGTCATTGTCTGAAGTGCAGAAACTTCAGGACGGACTTCAGAATCAAGGTCTGAGTCCACTAGTTCAAATATGTCATTCTGAGGGGCAGTCAGGGGTTTAGCTTTAAACACTTCAAGGGCTGGTGGTGTGTGATTGCCACCTTTTGTATGGAAAAAAAGCATTACAGAATTTTTTTGGCGCTTCAAGACACTTTTTCCTTTGCACATTTCTGATGCGCTCTCCATGACCCTGTTGACCGAAAAACAAGGCAGAAATATTTAAAGACTTTAACTTGTTCAATCAACTGATTCTCAATATACCATCTATGGGCCCTATAGTTTCTTGAAGACACCATGACTTTAGTTTTCTTGTCATTCACAGCCAGCTGGTCTCTTCGGCAGTATCCCGAGAATGCCCTCATCCATTCTTAGGCCCACTTTTGCTTGAGATAGAAGTACCACATTTTGCTTGAGATAGAAGTACCACATTTGCATATAGTAATATAAAAATGGCTTTTGTGGCCATTGGTAATCTGGAGATGTTAAACCCTGGACAATATCATTTATATATAAATTAAATATATAAATTAAACAATGCTTAACTCCCTTTGTGGCTGGTACGGATCCTGCGAGCTGCTCATTTGTAGAGCAACGCACTTTTAGCACAGCGTTTTTATACAATAACAATAATCTTTTATCTATACTTGAAGAGTTCTGCTTATCCCACAGTCTTCTTCGAGAGATTGAATCGAATGCGGCTTTCAGACCAATGAAAGCCGTACATAGCACACCGCCTGGTTTCTTAACATACTTATCTATAAATTGGGCAAGTACAAAGCAATGGTCTATAGTGGATCCGCCTTATCTAATTCCTGCTCCATCAGGTTATCCAATCAACTAGCTTATTGTAAAGATGCTTTGCAGATAATCTGCTAATTACAGGTAGCAAACTAATTGGTCTATAACTAGCCGGAAGGCCCTTTTTAGAGTAAAGGGATTACTGCAGCTGTGGCCCAAACTTCAGGAAATAACGCGGATGAATCGATAAATGACAATATTACCACCAGCAGGGAGGCCCACCAGGCGATGTTAGATTTCAACAGTTCTGGGGGCAAATAGTCTATGCCGGGTGCTTTATTATTATTTAACTGTGAAGTAAGGTACTTGACCTCGATACTGGAGGCCAGGGTGGGAAGTTTCCCAAAGATTCTGGTATTTGGTTGACCTCATCATCCTGCCCATGATAGAGTGAATGACAATACTGGATTCATTCATTGGGTCTGATAGTACACACTGGAACATTGCAAGCATTCTCCAGGAGGCCTGATATTGTACTCCAGAAGAGGGAGATGTCCTTATCATGAGAGGCCTTTATTGAGATACGCCAACCATGTTTTTCTGCTTTCTGTTCCCCCCCCCCAATCTTAGCAGAAGTTTCAAGCACCGATATCCTTCCCCAGTATGAATTTTTAAAAGGACAGTGAGACTCCGCTTGAAATCGAAGCCGTTTCCACATCTCCAGCATTTAACGGGTTGCTCCCCGTGTGAGTGCCTTCATGTAAACTGAGGCTCTCCTTCCGACTGAAGCTCTTCCCACATTCGAAACACTGAAATGGTTTGTGCCCTGTATGAATCCTCTGGTGGGAAGTAAGGTGTGTGCTCTGACTGAAGCTCTTCCCACATTCCAAGCACTGATAGGGTTTCTCGCCTGTATGAAATCTTTGATGGGCAGTGAGTTGGTTGTTCTGAGTGAAACTCTTCCCACATTCCAAGCACTCATACGGTTTCTCCCCTGTGTGAGTTATCTGATGGAGAATGAGACCTGTGCTCTGTTTGAAGCTCTTTCCGCACTCTTGACATGGAAATGGTTTCTCCCCTGTGTGAATTCTCTGATGGGAAGCAAGATTCACCCTCTGACCCTCCATTCTCAGGGTTCTCATTGCAAGCCCCACGCGCCAAAAGAAATAAGCCTTCCTGCCTTTTCCTATGGGGGTTCAGGGGGGGCCTTTCTGCAGAGGGAGCACCGGCAGGGTTTGCATTGCAATGTCTCCTTTGCAGCGCAAGGAGGTGCTCAGCTGTCAAGAGGTGCTCAGCTCCCCTGCCCCCCCCCGGGCGCCTTGGAGGGAATAGAAATGGGAGACCTGCCAAGGGGGTCCCCGCCAGGACCCCCACCCCCAAGCAGTGCTGGGACTTGAAGCGAGGCCTCCATTCCGCGCCCCTCTGCGTGTTCTGGGTTCCCCCTGGCAGGCATCTCTGGGGCAAGGCTTGGTGGGTTCAGCTTGTCTAGAGCAGGGGGGCCTGAACTTTTCTGAGACACATTGATTCCACCACTTGGGGAAGCAAAGCAAGTCAGGGGGGAGGAGATGTCCAGCCAGGACCCTCCTCCCTTGGGGAAAGGGGTGCACTGGAGAGCAGTCTATTCTGTGAGCTGCCTCCCCTGCAGTCTGAGGCGGGACAGATCCTGCCCAGCCATAGATCCACCACTCGGGAGGATGAGGACTGAGAATTTGGGTGCAACTTGCGCTATTAATGCTGCCCTGAGATTTCCTGTAACAGGAATAGCAGCTCCGCTGGGGCACCTCCTTGCATAACAAAATGAGTAACAGAATGAATTTCAACAGGGACAAATGTCAGGCCCTGCACTTAGGCAGAAAGAACCACCCGCCCAAAGAGAGGATGGGGGAGAAAAACAGTGGTGCGTCAGTTAGAATGGGATGCTTATGAAACCTCTGCAAATTCTCAAACGGGAGAAACCATTTAGATGTCTGGAGTGTTTGACATCTTTCTCTCAGGGTTCCCTCTTTCCTTCACATCAATAAACTCAGATAATCGGAAATCAGTCTTAAATGCATGGAGTGTATGTGAAGTTCTGGTATTCGTATATAAAGTTGTATAGACAGGTCTTGAAAGAAATGAAGGTAATGTCTCACAAGTATAATAGAAGATATAATGTTAGATAGGGAGGGGGAGAATCTGGAATGTTGGGGTGAGTGATGACGGGCTGAGAGTCAGCTGATTTTCGGTCCTTGGTGGAGAGAGTTGGAAATGTTGGTGTTAGGAGTTGTGGTAGTTTGGGAGCAGGGTTGGTGGGATTAGTACCGTGTTTTCCCAAAAATAAGACACCATCTTATATTTACTTTTCCTCAAGAAGACACACTATGGCTTATTTTCAGGGGGTGTCTTATTCCAGCGGGAAGGGCTCCGCGTGGTGCGGCATGGCTGAGGGCAGCGAGTTGTTGCTGGGAGGCACCGGGTCCATGTCTTATTTTCGGGGTCTGGCTTATATTGCGGAAATGCTTAGAAATCCTGCTAGGCTTATTTTATGGGTCTGTCTTATTTTCAGGGAAAGGGTATTATAGGAACAGCATGATAACTCCCATTGATTTAATTGCAATAAAGGAACGATAAAGACACAAAAAGACTAAAAGCATCTTGTTAATACCCAAACCCTCATATATTGTTTATATTTTATTATAGTTTTTATTAGATTTTTTATTAATAGTAAGCCAATATAAGCCACATTAATACGATTGTTTTATTGATTGTAGTTTCGAAATTATTGTAATTGCTAAGAGTGGGTTTCTGTTTAATTTTTATATGCTGATATTATTATTCTATACTATTCTAATGATTGTTGAATGTTACTTTATTTGATGTAGATTGCTTATTTTAAAGCTATGTTTTATTATCACATTTTTTGTATTGCATTAGATTGTTATAAGGTGATACATTCTTTGTTTCTTCAGCTTGTAAACTGCCTTGAGTATTGTAAGATAGAAAGACGCTAAACAAATTAAAAGTGATGATACCAAATCATAATACAATTAAAAAAGCCAATTATTCCATTCCAAATTACGATTGGTATATTTCACACGCCTGTCTGAGTGGAGCGTGAGAAAGGAAGACTGCATGGGCGTACCCACCGCGGGGCAGGTTAGGGCAGGTGCCCGTACCTAGAAGCAGGGCCGGGGCGGTACATCCAAGCGAGGAACTGCCATTGAGCACAGTGAGCCAAAACACGCGTAATTACGCATGGGATTGCACCCTGGCTGCCCCTTGCGCCCGGGGCTGTTCTGGGGCCTCGTTGTGCCACGCGGCAATCACTTCCTGCTCCTTCCCTTCACCGCTCGCCTTGCGGAGAGCCTGGAGAGCCTGAGTTTCCCCCGCAGGCTCCGGTGGCGCTGCGCGCCGTTTTCAAACACAAAGCCTGCAGCCGCAATTGGAGGGGTGCAAGGAGAAGGCGTCGCCTTTAAACAAACAAACAAAAAAACCCTACCCGGCTCTTTGCGCCGCCGGGAAACACCAGCTACGGGAAGGTGAGTGTGGCGAGAAGAACAAACAACACTTTGTTTAATATGAGAAGCTGGAAAACCTACAAGTCTGTAATGGAGAGGGGTGGCTTGTCGGGAAGGTCTCAGTTAAGGAGGCTGCAATCTCGTATGCACGTTGAACAAAGTCCCTTTCGAGAAGCCAAGCGGGGGCCTCTCTCTGGAGGAATGCCACACAGAAGATGTTGACACCATCGACCATAACATCCTTCTGGACCGTCTAGAGGGCTTGGGAGCTGGGGGCACTGTCATGCAGTGGTTCCGCTCCTTCCTCCTGGGCCGTGTTCAGAAAGTGGTGGTGGGGGATGAGTGTTCAGACCCCTGGGCTCTCACTTGTGGGGTGCCTCAGGGTTCTGTCCTCTCCCCCATGCTTTTTAACATCTATATGCAGCCGCTGGGAGAGATCATCAGGGGGTTTGGGCTGGGTGTCCATCAGTATGCTGATGATACCCAGCTCTACCTCTCTTTTAAATCAGAACCAGTGAAGGCGGTGAAGGTCCTGTGTGAGTGCTTGGAGGCGGTTGGAGGATGGATGGCGGCTAACAGATTGAGATTGAATCCTGACAAGACAGAAGTACTGTTTGTGGGGGACAGGAGGCGGGCGGGTGTGGAGGACTCCCTGGTCCTGAATGGGGTAACTGTGCCCCTGAAAGACCAGGTGCGCAGCCTGGGAGTCATTTTAGACTCACAGCTGTCCATGGAGGCACAGGTCAACTCTGTGTCCAAGGCAGCTGTTTATCAGCTCCACCTGGTACGCAGGCTGAGTCCCTACCTGCCCACTGACTGTCTCTCCAGAGTGGTGCATGCTCTAGTTATCTCCCGCTTGGACTACTGCAATGCGCTCTACGTGGGGCTACCTTTGAAGGTGACCCGGAAACTACAACTAATCCAGAATGCGGCAGCTAGACTGGTGACTGGGAGCGGCCGCCGAGACCACATAACACCGGTCTTGAAAGACCTACATTGGCTCCCAGTACGTTTCCGAGCACAATTCAAAGTGTTGGTGTTGACCTTTAAAGCCCTAAACGGCCTCGGTCCAGTATACCTGAAGGAGCGTCTCCACCCCCATCGTTCTGCCCGGACACTGAGGTCCAGCTCCGAGGGCCTTCTGGCGGTTCCCTCACTACGAGAAGCCAAGTTACAGGGAACCAGGCAGAGGGCCTTTTCGGTAGTGGCTCCCACCCTGTGGAATGCCCTCCCACTAGAGGTCAAAGAGAACAACAATTACCAGACCTTTAGAAGGCATCTCAAGGCAGCCCTGTTTAGAGAAGCTTTTAATGTTTGATGGATCTCTGTATTTTAATGTTTGATGGATTTCTGTATTTTAGAATTTCTGTTTTGTTGGAAGCCGCCCAGAGTGGCTGGGGGAACCCGGCCAGATGGGCGGGGTATAAATAATAAATTATTATTATTATTATTATTATTATTATTATTATTATTTTTACTTATTAAGCAAAATAGAAACATTATCACCCCCACCCTCCCCCCATCTACTTTCCTTCCCCTCTCCGAGTCCTCACCAATGTCTCAACAAATGAAACTGATTTGTAAAAATGTTAAGAGAGACATTGCACATTTCTTTGTAAACCAAGAAAACCCTTAATAATAATAAAACACAGACAGCCCTTGAGTTTATTCAACACCCCCACCCCTTTATTTGATGCCACAGTTGGTATTATTTAAAAGGATGGGAGACACCTGGCTTGAGAGCAGTACATGTGAAAAGGACCTAGGAGTCTTGGTAGACCACAAACTTGACATGAGTCAACAGTGTGATGCAGCAGCTAAAAAAGCCAATGCAATTCTGGGCTGCATCAATAGGAGTATAGCATCTAGATCAAACACACACACACACACACACACACACCTACCTTGACTTGATTCAACACACACACATACACAGCCCTTGAGTTTATTCAACACCCCCAAGAAGAGCCTGAAGTGGCTCAGCAAGGCGGCATTGGCCATGCTCCCCTTGGCCTGGCAGAGGAAGTCCAGCACCTCGGCTTGGCTCAGCTCTTTGGCCATGATGACCTCAAAATCCCGGGTGCTCTCGCTGCTGCTACTGCTGCCTCTGCTTCCTCCTCCATCCATCCATGTTCCACCTCGCCAAGCTTATCTCCTCCCCAGCCCCGCCGCGGCTCCGCACGCCCGAGGCATTCGGGAACAGAAACCGCCGCACACACGCATTCTCCCCCAGGGTGGCGCCCAGGATGAAACTTCTTCCCGGAGTCAGTTTAACCTGGACTCCGTAGCCCCGCCCACATTCCCACTTCGTGGCCCCTCCCGTGCCTTGGCCCTGCCCCTGAACAACCATGGCTTGCCCCCCCTAGTTTTGATCCTGGGTACGCCCCTGGAAGACTGTATTATCTCTCTTCTGGTGTGAGACTGTGAAATTGTACTTTCACTTTTCTTGGAGCTGATGAGAATGGACACCGTTATGGAATTTTCTGTAAATATTATGTAAATCAGGGGTCAGCAAACTTTTTTTCGCAGGGGGCCGGTCCACTGTCCCTCAGACCTTGTGGGGGGCCGGGCTATATTTGGGGGGGGGGGAAATGAACGAGTTCCTATGCCCACAAATAACCCAGAGATGCATTTTAAATAAAAGGACACATTCTACTCATGTAAAAACATGCTGATTCCCGGACCGTCCGCAGGCCGGATTTAGAAGGCGATTGGGCCGCATCCGGCCCCCGGGCCTTAGTTTGGGGACCCTGATGTAAATAAATAGTAGTTTAGAACTACAATGCCTCTTTCTTTTGCTGTGTTAAGCCAGAAGGCTGAGCTATGCTCACGGGAGGACGCTCAGAGATCCGAGGGGGGCTGCAGATTAGGCCAGAGCATTTTCCAACAAAGGCTTCCCTTCACCCACCTTCCAATCCGGTTACGACGATAGTCCTCTCCAGATCAAGACCCTCGCACTCAGTGGCTGATTCAATCAGCAGGTCATCTTGTCCCCTTCTTCCAGAGCATGTCTGTTTTTAAAGTCCAAATTAATATCTATCCTAAAAAACAGAGGAACTGCCGCTCATGGTGACTGCGTTGGAGAGTTACTGATTATGTGCCATGCTATGCACTCAGCGTTTCCCACCCCGCATCTTAGAAGCGAGCCACAGGTATTGGACAATCTGTGAGTGAGAGCTCACCCCCTCAACCCGGGGGGGGGGCATTGCAAGGATCATTACTCTCAAATCCTCCATTTCTGCACGCCAGGCATCTGCTATTGTGGGATATGTTCTCCACCATGGCAGCGCTGGACTGGCAGTGCTATTGTTTACATTTTATAAATTGTGTTGCAACACCTCCTCCTCCTTGGCTATGTGAAGGGGGAAGTGTTCAGATAAACATTATCTCTGGGGACATCAGGAATAAAAGGGCTGCTTAGCGGCATAACCAGGAAGGACTCGCCTCCCCAAACTTAAGGGTCAACTTTCTACAAATCCACAAGCTGCCTGGAGGCAGGAGCCACCTCTGAGCATTGAGGCAGACAACAGGAAGTTTCCTTTGAACGTCATAGGGGCACATGGACCTGGTGTGGCCACTTCTCAGGGCTCTTTCCAGGAACGGTTGAGCCCATCATTCACAAGTGAGGCCTGGTTTGCTCTCTCCTCCACACCCCCAGGGGTTTAGCCTGTATCTGGACTGCACCACTTCAGCCTGCAAGGAAGACCCTGTTTTCTGGGACACATTGATTCCACCACTTGGGGAAGCAAAGCAAGTCAGGGGGGAGGAGGTGTCCAGCCAGGACCCTCCTCCCTTGGGAAAAGGGGTGCACTGGAGAGCAGTCCATTCTGTGAGCTGCCTCGCCTGCAGTCTGAGGTGGGGCAGATCCTGCCCAGCCATAAATCCACCACTCGGGAGGATGAGGACCAAGAATTTGGGTGCAACTTGCGCTATTAATGCTGCCCTGAGATTTCCTGTAACAGGAATAGCATCTCCGCTGGGGCACCTCCTTGCATAACAAAATGAGTAACAGAATGAATTTCAAGAGGGACAAATAAATGTCAGGCCCTGCACTTAGGCAGGAAGAACCACCTGCACAAAGAGAGGATGGGGGACACCTGGCTTCCTAGCAGGACACGTGAAAAGGATCTAGGGGTATTGGTGGACCACTAGCTTAACATGAGTCCACAGGGTGAATCAGCAACAACAAAAAAGATAACTCTATTCTAGGCTGTAGGGTCTGACTCCAACCAATGGCTTCAAGTTGCAAGAAAGGAGATTCTGACTAAGCATTTGGAAACCCTCTTGGACAGCAAGAGCTGTTTGGCAGGAGAACAGACTCCCATGAGAGGTGGGGGGCTCTCCTTCCTTGGAGGTTTTTCAGCAGAGGTTGGGGGGCCATCTGTCCTGGATGCTTGAGCTGAGATGCCTGCCTTGCAGGGGGTTGGTCTAGATGACCCTTCAGACCCTTCCAGTTCTCAGATTCTGTGATGCTATGGCTCTTCAAAGGGGCAGTGGGGAGAAGGGGGAAAGGAAGGGGGAGACCCCTGGATCTGGAGATCGCCACCCCATGGAGAGGAGGGGGGTGGAATATCTTTTTGTTATGAATGGGGGAAAACCATTGTATTTCAATCTTGCCTTTGAACCAAAGCTGTCCTCCAAGCAGCTCACATAAAATAAGCGGATACAAAAGATAGATAGATAGATAGATAGATAGATAGATAGATAGATAGATAGATAGATAGATAGGCAAGGTATAACACCATTTAGGGTTGTCGTAAGTAACTTTTCCAAGCCCCAAACGCGCATCCCAACTCCGGTCTACTCTGCAGGGCTGTTGTAACGGGGACACCCTACGTCACAGCCCTGCCTCCCCCACGTGGGGAAATGGGCGGGGAAATGACCGGATCCCCATCCCCCCCCCTCCTGGGAAGGGATGAAAAGAGAGGAAGGAGGAATGTCACCTTCGTGCCCCCACAGGACTTTTTGGGAGGTTGGGGGGGGACTCTTTCCCTGCAGCCTCCGGGGATCGAACCTGGGAGATTATCAGGAGAAAAAAAGAGGATATTCAGAGCTTGTTTGGAAGGAGGAGAATTTGTGTCTTCTGGGAGGGAGGGGGGCGTCACTCATTCCCCCCCCAAGGGTCAGTGAGCTCCGCTTCCTAGAGAGGCAGGAAGGATTGGAGGGGGGGCGAGGGGGAGGGGCCTCCATCCACATTCCCGGAAGAGGAGCAGGTCGGCAGAGGAGGAGGAGGGAAAAAGAGGTGCAAAATATATCTATATATTGTGGGGAGGGGGAGAGAAGGATGCGCTTCCCCCCCCCCTTAATCTGCAAACAGGACTGTTGGGAAGGGAGGGCAGGATTTGGGGAGGGGGGTGAAAGAAAAGTAGGGGAAATGGAAATGGGAGCCCTCCCAAGGGCTGAGACTTGAACCGAGGCCCCTGGGATTCCGCGTCTCTCTGCCAGTTCCGGGTTCCCCCTGGCAGGAATCTCTGGGGTGCCGCGATCCTGGCTCCCCTTTGGGTGGAGAATCAGAGAGAGGGAGTCCATGGAAGGGTTAAAGGGGGCGAGAGAGGCCTGGATAGTCTCCCTTCTCTCCCCCCTCCCTGCTCACCTGGCGAGGCCCCTCCGAAGGTTGGGAGGGGGAGGGGCCGCCATTCACATTCCCGGAAGAGGAGCAGGTCGGCAGAGGAGGAGGAAAAAGAGGTGCGAAATATATATGGGGAGATTTGGGGTTGTGGGGAGGGGAGATGGATGCGCTGTTCCTCCCCCTGTTCTGTAGGGCAGCTGGGAAGGGAGAGCAGGATTTGGGACGCGGGGGATAAAAGTAAAGTAGGATAGTGCTCCCCCTTCCCTTTCCCTCTCTGGAAGGGCTGAGACTTGAACCCAGGCCCCAGTTCTGTTTCCCCTGGCAGAAATCCCTGGGGCGCTTCTGGCTCCGCTCGGGGATCCAGACGCGGCTTGGTGGGTCCCCTTTTGTCTAGAGATGGGGAGTCCATGGAAGGTTTAAAGGGGGCGAGAGAGGCCTGGATAGAGACCCCCCTCTCCCTCCTCTCCCCCCCTCATCTGGCGAGGCTCCTCCGGATGGAGAGGGGGGCGCTTGGGAGAGATTTGGCAGGAAGGCTGAGCCGGCCAGGGGGGCCTCTGGGCGAAGGGGAGACTGGGGGGCAGAGGAAGGAGGGCAGAGGAAGTTGGGGGGGCTGAGGGAGGGAGGGAAGCATTCCTGGGGAAGGTATCAAAGTCAGCATTGGCAGGAGGTGGGGAGAGAGAGAGAGAGAGAGAGAGAGAGAGAGAGAGAGATTTGGGGGCTGCCTGACGACTTCTCCCTTTTGCCTAGGAATCTGCCATGATTTCTAGTCGACCAGGGAGAGATCCCTGAACAGGAGGCCTGATCCACCCGCCATCTCCTCCCTGGAAGCTCAGTCCTTGCCCTCCCATAAATTCCAGATCAGCTCCTGCAAGGGGCGCTGGGGGCTGTTATAGGGAGTCTAACCATGGGGGGAAAGAGGAAAGGGAGGAAGCCCCCTTTATTCTTTCCGCTGTTTGCGCCTTTTTCTTGGCAATGATAGTCTCACCCACATGCCTGTCTTTCTGTGGAGAAGCATCTGAAGGGTTCCTACCCAGAGATGTTGTTTAGTCGTTTAGTTGTGTCCGACTCTTCATGACCCCATGGACCAGAGCACGCCAGGCACTCCTGTCTTCCACTGCCTCCCGCAGTTTGGTCAAACTCATGTTTGTAGCTTCGAGAACACTGTCCAGCCATCTCGTCCTCTGTCGCCCCCTTCTCCTTGTGCCCTCAATCTTTCCCAACATCAGGGTCTTTTCCAGGGAGTCTTCTCTTCTCATGAGGTGGCCAAGGTACCCAGAGATACCTGTGCCCAACTCCTTCTCTCCATTCCACCAGGTTTCCATTACTGCCACTATTTCAGATCTGTTAAATATGTGGGATTTAAGGGATTGGGAAGATTGCTATGGAAATGGGTGGGATCCCCCCCCCCCAGCCTGTGAATTTATTACTACAATTGTTATGTTTATTTATTTATTGAATCTGTTAGTGGCTTTCTCTTGTCCAGGACAGCCCAAAGTGACTTACAACCAGTAGTAGTACTAGTAGTAGTTGTTGTTGTTATGCTCCACGGTGAGACTCCTAGGTCTTCTTTGTCATGTTTCCTGTATTTGTGGGGGGGGGAGCAGATGCAGAGAGGGGCAAGGAGGGGACTGAGCTGAGTGCCATTTGGCCTGCCCTGATTTCACCCTCTATCCTCTCATCCAGTGGAAGGTGCTGTCCCATTGCAAGTGACCTAATAATAATAATAATAATTTATTATTTATACCCCGCCCATCTGGTTGGGTTTCCCCAGCCACTCTGGGCGGCTTCCAACAAAATATTAAAATAATCTACTAAACATTAAAAGCCTCCCTAAACAGGGCTGCCTTCAGATGCCTTCTAAAAGTATGTTAGTTGTTTTTCTCTTTGACATCTGATGGGAGGGCGTTCCACAGGACGGGTGCCACTACCGAGAAGTCCCTCTGCCTGGTTCCCTTTAACTTGGCTTCTCGCAATGAGGGAACCGCCAGAAGGCCCTTGGCGCTGGACCTCAGTGTCTGGGCAGAACGATGGGGGTGGAGACGCCCCTAGACACAATACAACAGCCTCAGGAAGTAAATGGTGCAGGATGATTTGGGAATGTGTGCAGTTGGACTATATCAGGAAGATCTTGGAGATCACGGAAGAAGGAAATGAAAACAGATATTCATGTTGGGGAAAACCAGAGATGTTAGACCTCGAAGGATGGAACAACCGCTTTGGTTGGTGTCAGAGGTGCTGATGTGGCTACTCTAGAGTAACGACTCCTCGCAGCATAGTCCTTTTAGACTTTTATTAAGTGCTGATTATTTACAGTGCTCAGAGCGATCTATATACATGCTTACGGTGAGGTGTCAGTACCTCCGAATGGAGATTGGCGCGTTTTCTTCCAGCAAAGAAGCTTTGGGAGACCCAGCCTCTTCCCCCTACGTTTTCGGCGCAATTCCGGAGTTGGGGGAATTGGCCTTCCCACCGGGCTCCCCCCTTCCTGTCCCACCTGGGTCATGGGCTCCGCAACCTTGCCTGAGCCTCGGACACCACT
This sequence comes from Zootoca vivipara, assembly GCF_963506605.1. NCBI lineage: Eukaryota > Metazoa > Chordata > Lepidosauria > Squamata > Lacertidae > Zootoca > Zootoca vivipara. Next base: position 1,337,854 of record NC_083277.1, read on the forward strand.
TCCTGATTCTCCGCTGGAGGCAGAGCTCTCCCTGCTCTCCCCAGCGCTTGGGGACGGGCTGGAACTTAAGATGGGAGGGACTTCCCTGTATCCCTTGTCCCTCACAGTTGGCATGCCTATTTGATTTACGATAAAACGGCAGTAAATAGGGACTTTCTGAACCACATAATCAGGAGGTCTCTATATAAAGTTTGGTCAACTTATAGATGGTTGTTAGAACCTAAGATCCCATGGTGGATTTATCCACTAGAAGTGATGGCGGTAAAAAAAGTACATATGGAAAAGGGCTGGGCAACATATCAACAACTAGCAATAATGGAACAAGGTGAGGTTAAAATAAGACCCTATGAGGAGGTCAAGAGTTAATTTAATGGTTTGTTACAATACCACCAGATATTGCACATTTTTAATCAAGATAAAAAGATAGGATTCGAACAAGAAATATCAAAATTACAAAGTGAACTTCTGCAGCCAAAAAAAAAAAAAATGATATCGAAAATATATAATCTGTCCCTAGAATGGGAACTGAAAGATGAGGTAATAAAGGGACCTATGATAAAATGGTCTCAAGAGTTGGGTCAAACAATTACTTTAGACAAATGGGAAAGACTATGGAAAACCGATATAAATTTTACTGCGTGCTACTCAGAAAACCATAGCTTTAACTATACGGACCTTTGTCAGCAAGGTGATGTCTCTGTTTTTTAAGATGCTGTCTAGGTTTACAGATTACAAAACGAGGTGGGGTTAAAGGTAGTGAATAAAGCAAAATACTTAGGCATCTGGATCACAAGCAATACGAACAATTTATTTAAAGATAATTATATTAAAAAATGGAAATAAATAAATAAAGATTTGGAGGCTTGGAATAGATTAAAGTTATCATTACAGTGGTACCTCTACTTACGAATAACTCTACTTACGAATGTTTCTACTTATGAACGAAGCTCCTTCCGCCATCTTGGATGCGGTTTAGATAGGATTTTTTCTACTTACGAATTTTTAGATAGGGTTACTTCGACTTACGGATTTTTTCTCCCAATGCATTCCTATGGGATTTGACTTACAATTTTTTTCGACTTACAAATCTGTGTTCAGAACGCATTAAATTCGTAAGTAGAGGTACCACTGTACAGATATTCAGCATTTTCAGAAGAGGGGGAAGAAGGGGAAAGTGTGTCCCACTAGATAAAACTCCCATCATCCCTGGCCATATGCCATCTTTCCTTGGGATGATGGTACTTTGTGTCCAACCACATCTGGAGGGTCAGAGATGCCTCACCTCAGCATAGAAGGTTCCTCAAGGGCAGTGGTGGTGAACCTTTTAGAGACTGAGTACCCAAACTGCATACCAAAACCCACTTATTTATCACAAAGTGCCCAAAGGTTCTGAGCTTTTGGGGGGGAGAGACAGAACAGAAAAATCACTGCGGTTTTTGCCATCTCCCTCCCCTCCCCCCTCCTGCTGGGCATGCTCCCCGACTTGCCGGCTTGCTCGCTCTCGGGCTCCTGCAATGAGGAGGATGGAGCAGCCCTGAGGCCAGGTGAGCGGTGGCGGTCAGGAGGAGAGGGAGAGCCCCACCCCACCCCAGCCAGCCAGCCCAACCTGCTGCCTGCTCCCCGCCTGCTATCCAGGCGTGGTCTTCCCCATCTTCCTCCCTCCCTCCAGCAACATCGCTGCGGCAAAGGATTGGGTCAGGCGTGCAGGGAGGTGGCGGGCACAAGGCCCACGGGAGGTGAGGGGTCTGCGGAGGATTGGAGCTGGGGGGGGAAGGGAATGGGCGAGACCTGACTTGGAGGGGGGGCTGGGAACTACCGTACCACACAGCACTGAAAAAGTGCAGGGGAAAAATCATGAGGGTCAAATAATGAACGCTGTTATGCCCAATTTAGAAACAGCCATTGCCGCAGCCAATTGAAAAGCAGACGAATTGCCGAACACAATCACCGGCTGCCAGCAAAAATAATGTTCCGGGTTTAAGCAGTGCATGCCCACAGTAGCATGGAGAGGAGTGGGAACACAAATGGAAAAAAACAAGAAAACAACGGTGCGGATGGGCCGATAGCAAACGTGCCAGCAGTGAGGGCTCCGCATGCCCACTGTGCCATGAGTGCCATAGGTTCGCCATTGCTGCTCTAGGGCTCAGTGTTATTTGGCAGTTGGTGGAACTGGATCTTAAGGGTTATTGAAAAATTTCCCAGGGATTATGATTAGTATCTAGACCATAACACCAAAAATCGAATGTTTCCACACTCAGCCACGCTGGAGGATAATTGTGCAGAGGATGAAGAACTTCATGGTGAACTTAGGACCCTGATGAAGAGTGGGCAGGTTCATGGACACAAAGCAGGTCCCTTTACTGTGAGAAACGACTTTATTTAAAAAGTAAACCACAGAGTTCCACAATATTCTAAGATAATGCTGCTTCATTAACAATGATTAAGGGTTATAAAAGGTTGATGATGCATTACCATTATTTGACATTATTTCACTTCCATTTCGCAAAAATGTGGAACATATCGAGGGCAGGAGACAATGTATGAGATGGTAAAATAAAAACAGGTGTTGATTGATGTATGTAATATTTCTTTCTTCTCCTCCTAGACAAGAAGCAATGGAGAAGGCCGCCAGAAATCTGGGGGACCATTTCAATGCAAATAACGAAGAAGACATTAAAAAACCATTTCAATGCATGGAGTGCGGAAAGAGATTCAGTCAGAGTGGAACACTAAGAAGACATCAACGGACTCACACGGGGGAGAAACCATTTGAATGTATGGAGTGTGGAAAGAGCTTCAGCCAGAGTGGAGAACTTAGAATTCATCAACGGATTCACACGGGGGAGAAACCATTTAAATGCGTGGAGTGTGGAAAGAGCTTCACTGAGAGTGGAAAACTTAGAAATCATCAACGGATTCACACAGGGGAGAAACCATTTGAATGTATGGAGTGTGGAAAGAGCTTCAGTTGGAGTGGAGAACTTAGAATTCATCAACGGATGCACACGGGGGAGAAACCATTTAAATGCGTGGAGTGTGGAAAGAGCTTCAGCCAGAGTGGAGAACTTAGAATTCATCAACGGATTCACACGGGGGAGAAACCATTTGAATGTATGGAGTGCGGAAAGAGCTTCAGTCGGAGTGGAGATCTTAGAATTCATCAACGGATTCACACGGGGGAGAAACCATTTAAATGCGTGGAGTGTGGAAAGAGCTTCAGTCGGAGCGGACACCTTAGAATTCATCAACGGATTCACACAGGGGATAAACCATTTGAATGCATGGAGTGTGGAAAGAGCTTCAGTCAGAGTGGAACACTTAGAATTCATCAACGGACTCACACGGGGGAGAAACCATTTAAATGTATGGAGTGTGGAAAGAGCTTCTGCCAGAGTGAAGAACTTAGAATTCATCAACGGATTCACACGGGGGAGAAACCATTTAAATGCGTGGAGTGTGGAAAGAGCTTCAGTCGGAGCGGACGCCTTAGAATTCATCAACGGATTCACACAGGGGATAAACCATTTGAATGCATGGAGTGTGGAAAGAGCTTCAGTCAGAGTGGAACACTTAGAATTCATCAACGGACTCACACGGGGGAGAAACCATTTAAATGTATGGAGTGTGGAAAGAGCTTCTGCCAGAGTGAAGAACTTAGAATTCATCAACGGATTCACACGGGGGAGAAACCATTTAAATGTATGGAGTGCGGGAAGAGCTTCAGTCAGAGTGGACAGCTTAGAATTCATCAACGGACTCACACAGGGGAGAAACCATTTAAATGTATGGAGTGCGGGAAGAGCTTCAGTCAGAGTGGACAGCTTAGAATTCATCAACGGACTCACACAGGGGAGAAACCATTTAAATGTATGGACTGTGGAAAGAGCTTCAGTAGATGTGACAGCCTTAATTTACATAATCAAACTCACACAGGGGGGAAAACCTTTGAATGCATGGAGTGTGGAAAGAGCTTCAGTCATAGTGGAACACTTAGAATTCATCAACGGAGTCACATGGAGGAGAAACCATTTGAATGCATGGAGTATGGAAAGAGCTTCAGTCGGAGTGGAACACTAAGAATTCATCAACGGACTCACACGGGGGAGAAACCATTTAAATGTATGGAGTGTGGAAAGAGCTTCAGCCAGAGTAGACACCTTAGAAACCATCAACGGATTCACACGGGGGAGAAACCATTTAAATGCATGGAGTGTGGAAAGAGCTTCAGTCAGAGTGGAAGCCTTAGAAACCATCAACGGACTCACACGGGGGAGAAACCATTTAAATGCATGGAGTGTGGAAAGAGCTTCAGTCAGAGTGGACACCTTAGAAACCATCAACGGACTCACACAGGGGATAAACCATTTAAATGCATAGAGTGTGGGAAGAGCTTCAGTCAGAGTGGAGTTCTTGCAGAACATCAACAAACTCATACAGGGGAGAAACCATATAAGTGTTAGGGAATTAGATAGAGGTTCAGTTGAATTTGAATTCTTACAAACCACCTAAAGACTCTGAGGGGTAAGAGCTGTAAGAGTGGAAACTACAAGCCATCAATTAACTCAAGAATAGAAATGGTTTAAATAGAAGGAATGTGGATTCTTCTTTGGTTATAATGGAACGTTTTTTGGAGTGTTGAAAATGTTTCTCTCCTACTTGACACTTTCTCTCACATCAATAACAGGAAATGAATCTTAAATGCATGCAGTGTATGTGAGCTTTTGTTGTTTTTATGTAACATTGTTTAAACATGTATTTAAAGTAATGAAGGTAACATTTCACAATAGGAAGCATAATATAATATTGAATGTACTGTTAGATAGGGAGGGGGAGTGTGTGAGTCTGGAGTGTTGCTTTTGAATGAGGATGGACTGAGAGTGATCTGGTTTTGGTGTTTGGGGGAGGGAGTTGGAAATGTTTGTATCTGGGAATGGAGAGTTGCACAAAGTGGAGCTCAGGATTTGGAAGCAGAGTTAGATTAATATTATAGGAGCAGCAGCATGACTCCCACTGTTATGATTGCAATAATGGAACCATGAAGACACAGAAAGACTGAAAGCACCTCCTTATATGCCCAAGGTAATTTTGAACCCCTCATCTGTTCTTTTGATTTTTATATAGATTGTGCATAGATATGTTTTGTGGCAGGAGACATAAAAGGGTTTTTTACTGGCATAACCAGGAAAGGCTCTGTTCCTAGCTGCACATCTTGCATGAGGAGGGAAGGGGGGAGAGGGAAGAAGGGGCCGTACCAGAGCATCTCAAAGCAATGTAAGGATGAGTCTAATGTGGAAGGAGCTTCAGGCAGGTCCCAAACCGAGAGTGCTAAGGGTCAACGTCCTCCAACTCCACCAGCTGCCCCAAGGCAGGAGCCCCCTCTGGGCCCTGAGGGTGGAAAGCCCCCCTCCACCTTTGCAACTGGACATGATCCGAGGGCAGTGATGGCGAACCTTTTAGAGACCGAGTACTCAAACGCGGGTGGCGCTGTGGGTTTAACCACCGAGCCTAGGGCTTGTCGATTAGGTCGGCAGTTGAAATCCTCGTTACGGGGTGAGCTCCCGTTCTTCGGTCCCAGCTTCTGCCAACCTAGCAGTTCGAAAGCACGTCAAAGTGCAAGTAGATAAATAGGTACCACTACAGCGGGAAGGTAAACGGCATTTCCATGTGCTTCTCTGGTTCACCAGAAGCAGCTTTGTCATGCTGGCCACATGACCTGGAAGCTGTACACCGGCTCCCTCAGCCAATAATCCGAGATGAGGGCCACAACCCCAGAGTCGTCCGCGAGTGGACCTGATGGTCAGGGGTCCCTTTACCTTTACCTTTACTCAAACTGCAACGCAAAACCCACTTACTTTTCACAGCAATTGTAACTGTTTATCAAAATTTTTTCCTGTTTGTTTCACGTTTCTTCTTTATGACTACTGTTGTAATGAATAATCCTTCATAAACGTTATTGCATTACATTCTTCATTAAATTATCTTTCCATTGATATGTAATATATAACTCGATGCTTTTTTTCTTTAAAAAATGTCTCATTTTGACTCAAGAAAATCAACACGGGGGGGGAATAAATACAGTTCAACTTGGGAAAAATAAATACAATGGTACCTCAGTTTTCGAACAGCTTAGTTCTTAAACTACTTGGAACCTGAACCCAGAACTGAGTGTTCCAGTCTTGGAACTTTTTTTGGAAACCAAACGTGCTCCGTTCTGAGTATAACTTCCGTTTTGAGTGCCACACGTCCCTTTTCCTAGTGAGGGAAGGCGGGCCAGGCGGCAAGCTAGCACCCAAGGGATGTTGTCCCCACCCCACCCCACCCCACTACCACCCACCCACCCAGCTCCTGCTTGCAGGTAAGTAGGAGTAGGATTGGGCTACTCCTCTAGGCAGCGTTGCTGCTTGCACGGGAGCAGGAGCTGGATCGGGGCTGCTCGGCTGGGGAGGGGCAGGCTGCACTCCCCTCAAGGGAGAAGTTGAAGGGAGCCCCCACCTCCGCATCAGATCCCCTGCACCCCATGAAGGCAGCCAGGCTGAATAGTTGCTGGGGTTGGGGAAGGGGGAGGCAGCCCGGAAGCTGCACCTGACAGCCCCTCCACCACCTCAAGGCAGCCAGGTGCTCCTCAGCTGCCGCTACTTGCATGCAAGCAGGAGTGGAGATCTCTCAGCATGAAGCCTCCCCGTCTGAGAGATCCCCGCCCTGCTCCTGAACAGGGCTGCCTTCAGAGGTCTTCTCTCTTTGACATCTGATGGGGGCGTGTGTTCCACAGGGAGGGTGCCACTACTGAGAAGGCCCTCTGCCTGGTTCCCTGTAACTCTGAGGGAACTGCCAGAAGACCCTCGGAAGTGGACCTCAGTGTCCGGGCTAAATGATGGGGGGATATTATCTTTCCCTTGCGTTAGACGGATGTTGAAACAAGGTGGGATTGACAAGGGCAGGTCTGGATCACAGATTTCTGCCCAACACCACTCCTCTTCTGTGACATACCTGTGATGTTTTGATGGCACTGTGAGAAATGTGTCGTGGGAACTTTTAAAAACTCATGTAATCTTTGTTCTGGACATTTTCTTTTTTTGCTCTCCTTAGAGATTGAAACGTTTGTTGCAACAAATAAATGATCAGGCCTTCACACATACACACGCCAACAACAACAACAACAACAGAATGTCCAGAAAGTATAAGTAATTACTTGTTTCCCCAGGGAAGAGTAGATCGTTCTCACTCATCCAATTATCTTGAAATGTCTATGAGGAGTTACAGGTAGGTAGCCGTGTTGGTCTGAGTCGAAGCAAAATAAAAAAATAAAAAAATACCTTCAGTAGCACCTTAAAGACCAACTAAGTTTATATTTTGGTATGAGCTTTTGTGTGCATGCACACTTCTTCAGATACACTAGAAACAGAAGTGTCAGACCCTATATATATACAGAGGGTGGGGGGGTGGGTAGGAATGTGTGATGGGCTGATGGGAGTGGTAAACCTGTAGATGGGTGTTAATGGCTGCTGATGGCTGCAATTAGTCCTGGGCTGAGGTGCTAAAGAAAGCTTGATCATGCATAATGAGATAAGAATCTGATGTCTCTATTCATCCCAGGTGCTACCCACTCAAACCTCTCTTGTACCTACGATACATTTACGATATTTTTATTATCTGGACACATGGACAACAGACCCTGGAAACCTTCCACCAGACATTCAATGACTTTCACCCCACCATCAACCTAACAATGAACCAATCCATGCAAGAAATACATTTTTTGGACACTACTATAAAAATACAGGATGGACGTATAGACACCACCTTATACAGAAAACCAACTGACCGACAAACATATCTACATGCTTCTAGCTACCATCCCAAACATACCAAACAATCCATCGTATACAGCCAGGCCCTACGTTACAACCGTATCTGTTCCAACTCTACAGACAGAGAATCTCACCTAAGAGATCTACAGCAAACCTTTTTAGAACTAAAATATCCACCTGATGAAGTTAAACAACAGATCAACAGAGCCAGACTGATACCTAGGGAGAACCTGCTGCAAGACAGACCCAAAAAAGAAAATAACAGAACACCACTAGTCATCACATACAGCTCCCAAGTTAAAACAGTACAACGCATCATCAGAGATCTACAGCCTCTCCTGGACAATGACAGCTCCCTTTCTCAAGCTCTGGGAGGAAGACCTTTCATTGCCTACAGACAGCCACCCAATCTTAAACAACTCCTCACCCACAATAATACAACCACCAGACTTAACATGGACACTGGTACCAGAGCCTGCAATAAACCCAGATGCCAACTTTGCTGCCACATACACCCGGACAACATCATTACTGGCCTCAACAACATCCAACATACCATCTCAGGACTATTTAATTGCTCATCTTCTAACATTGTGTATGCCATCAAATGCCAACGGTGCCCTTCAGCTCTCTATATTGGACAAACAGGCCAAACCCTACGCCAAAGGATAAATGGACATAAATCTGACATCAGGAACCATAAGACTGAAAAACCAGTAGGAGAACACTTCAATCTCCCAGGACATTCTATACAAGATCTCAAAGCAGCTGTTTTATTACAGAGAAATTTCAGGAACAGACTGGAAAGAGAAGTTGCTGAATTGGAAATCAATACCAAGCTTAAAACCATGGAAGCACCTGGGATGAATAGAGACATCGGATTCTTATCTCATTATGCATGATCAAGCTTTCTTTAGCACCTCAGCCCAGGACTAATTGCAGCCATCTGCAATTTTTTATTTTGTCTATGAGGAGTTGCAAACAATTGAAGATCCTTATAGTTTCTCTTTTTAGCAAAATATAGACATATGATTCTATGATATGCAGTCCTTTCGATGTTTCAGCCTCTCTGACCTGTTCCAAACATTAAAGTTTCAGTTTATCTCTCCAAGCATTTTTATAAGACACTCAGCTTCCAACTTTAAGAAGGTGGCATAGGGGCTGTCATGCTGCCAGATTCTGCCCAGGTCCTGGAACCACCTTCCCAGCGATCTTTGTATAAATAGGTTCTCCTTTCCTTTCAAAAAGACACAGGCATATCCAGTCCTTATCACTATTTCAGCTTCTCTAGCCCGTTCCAAACTTCAAAATTTCAATTTATCTGTAAGAATACTTTTAAAACAAACTCAATCTTCTTTAAACCACTCCAGCAATGGTGTATTCACAATCCACTGTTATAAATCCAGTTGAAGGTAAGAAAGAATGGGTTTCAGTTCATTTTTAGTCTCAGTGTCACATCAGCAGGCAAATATACCATTTATGCCTGCCTTGAGCCCCCCCCCCCCCCCGCTGCCAGCTCCCTGTACCTAGCTGGCCGAGGCTGGCTATAGATATAGCCTATCTTGATTTCAGCAAGGCCTTTGACAAGGTGCCCCATGATATTCCTGTAAAGAAGCTGGTGAAATGCGGGCTAGACAATGCTACAATTCAGTGGATTTGTAACTGGCTGACTGAACGAACCCAAAGGGTGCTCATCAATGGCTCCTCATCCTGGAGAGTAGTGACTAGTGGGGTGCTACAGGGTTCTGTCTTGGGCCCAGTCTTATTCAACATCTTTATCAATGACTTGGATGATGGGCTTGAGGGCATCCTGAGCAAGTTTGCAGATGACACCTAATTGAGAGAGGTGGCTAATACCCCAGAGGACAGGATCACACTTCAAAATGACCTTAACAGATTAGAGAACTGGGCCAAAGCAAACAAGATGAATTTTAAAAGGGAAAAATGTAAAGTACTACGCTTGGGCAAAAAAAAAAAATGAAAAAAAATGAAAGGCACAAATACAGGATGGGTGACACCTGGCTTGAGAGCAGTACATGTGAAAAGGATCTAGGAGTCCTGGTAGACCACAAACTTGACATGAGTCAGCAGTGTGATGCAGCAGTTAAAAATCCAATGCAATTCTGGGCTGCATCAATAGGAGTATAGCGTCTAGATCAAGGGAAGTAATAGTACCACTGTATTCTGCTCTTGTCAGACCTCACCTGGAGTACTGTGTCCAGTTCTGGGCACCACAGTCCAAGAAGGATACTGACAAGCTGGAACGTGTCCAGAAGAGGGCAACGAAAATGTTCAAAGGCCTGGAAACGATGCCTTATGAGGAACGGCTTAGGGAGCTGGGTATGTTTAGCCTGGAGAAGAGAAGGTTAAGGGGTGATATGATAGCCATGTTCAAATATATAAAAGGATGTCATATAGAGGAGGGTGAAAGGTTGTTTTCTGCTGCTCCAGAGAAGCGGACATGGAGCAATGGATTCAAACTACAAGAAAGAAGATTCCACCTAAACATTAGGAAGAACTTCCTGACAGTAAGAGCTGTTCGTCAGTGGAATTTGCTACCAAGGAGTGTGGTGGAGTCTCCTTCTTTGGAGGTCTTTAAGTAGAGGCTTGACAGCCATATGTCAAGAATGTTTGATGGTGTTTCCTGCTTGGCAGGGGGTTGGAATGGATGGCCCTTGTGGTCTCTTCCAACTCTATGATTCTTTGTGTCCCCAGAAGCGCAGAATAGGGTGCACAGGGGGAGGGAGCAGGCGGTGCCTCCCCAGACAGGGCTCTGTGGCATCACCGCTACCTCTGCTCCATAGCGGTGGGGGGTGGCATCCCAGCACATGCCCAGGGAGAGCAGGGAGAGCAGAGCCTGGCCACAGAGGTGGGGAGGCGACGTGATGCGATTCTGCTGGATTCCTTCCAAGTCAAGCGAGGGGAGGTGATCGTGTGCGCGCCCTCCCCCTCAAGTAAAAATTCAGAGTATTAGGGAAAATTCTGAGTGTGAGGCTGCTCAGCCACCCAGCTTGTCAGGCAAGAGCCCGTGGTCCAGTGCGGAATAAAGGAAGGAGTCCAGCTACCAACTGGAGCAAAATAGCAAGGATTGTTGCGTAACAGGTTCAAGCCAAGACTGAACACCGGGAATAGGGTTATAAGAACTTTTAAAGATTCCCACTCAAATCCCACAATGCATTTCCGAAGTGTCATGCCTACATCATAGTTACATACCGTAGACCTGAGACCCTATCTGCCCACGGACTGTCTCGCCAGAGTTGTGCATGCTCTAGTTATCTCTCAATTGGACTACTGCAATGTGCTCTACGTGGGGCTACCTTTGAAGGTGACCCGGAAACTAGAATAATAGAATCATAGAGTTAGAAAAAAACCACAAGGGTCATCCAGTCCAACCCCCTGCCAAGCAGGAAACACCATCAAAGCATTCCTGACATATGGCTGTCAAGCCTCTGCTTAAAGACTTCCAAAGGAGACTCCACCACACTCTTTGGCAGCAAATTCCACTGCCGAACAACTCTTACTGTCAGGAAGTTCTTCCTAATGTTTAGGTGGAATCTTCTTTCTTGTAGCTTGAATCCATTGCTCCATGTCCACTTCTCTGGAGCAGCAGAAAACAACTTTTCTCCCTCCTCTATATGACATCCATTTATATATTTGAACATGGCTATCATATCACCCCTTAACCTTCTCTTCTCCAGGCTAAACATACCCAGCTCCCTAAGCCATTCCTCATTAGGCATCATTTCTAGGCCTTTGACCATATTGGTTGCCCTCCTCTGGACACAGTCCAACTTGTCAGTATCCTTCTTGGACTGTGATGCCCAGAACTGGACACAGTACTCCAGGTGAGGTCTGACCAGAGCAGAATACAGTGACACTATTACTTCCTTGACCTAGATGCTATACTCCTATTGATGCAGCCCAGAATTACATTGGCTTTTTTAGCTGCTGCATCACACTGCTGGCTCATGTCAAGTGTAGTACTCTACATTTATCCCTGTTAAAATTAATCTTGTTTGCTTTGGCCCAGTTGTCTAATCTGTTAAGGTCATTTTGAAGTGTGATCCTGTCCTCTGGGGTATTAGCCACCCCTCCCAATTCCATGACATCTGCAAACTTGCTCAGGATGCCCTCAAGCCCATCACCCAAGTCATTGATAAAGATGCTGAATAAGACTGGGCCCAAGACAGAACCCTGTGGCACCCCACCAATCACTACTCTCCAGGATGAAGAGGAGCCTACAACTAATCCAGAATGTGGCAGCTAGACTGGTGACTGGGAGTGGCTGCCGAGACCACGTAACACCGGTCTTGAAAGACCTACATTGGCTCCCAGTACGTTTCCGAGCACAATTCAAAGTGTTGGTGCTGACCTTTAAAGCCCTAAACGGCCTCGGCCCAGTATACCTGAAGGAGCGTCTCCACCCCCATCGTTCCTCCCGGACACTCAGGTCCAGCTCCAAGGGCCTTCTTGCGGTTCCCTTGCTGTGAGAAGCCAAGTTGCAGGGAACAAGGCAGAGGGGCTTCTTGGTAGTGGCACCCGCCCTGTGGAACGCCCTCGCACCAGATGACAAAGAGAAAAACAAATACCAGACTTTTAGAGGACATCTGAAGGCAGCCCTGTTTAGGGAAGCTTTTAATGTTTAATAGATTGTTGTATTTTAGTGTTTGTTTGAAGCTGCCCTGAGTGGATGGGGAAACCTAGCCAGATGGGCGGGGTATAAATAATAAATAATTTTTATTATTTTTATTATTCACAAATGCTATGTGAAACATCACTAGTGAACAGGATAATTAAAACCACCAACCCAACAACAGTATTAAAATTGCAGGTTGAGAAAAAAATGGATTTAAAATTACCAAATGACAAGATGAAAGGTCTCGATACTAAATGAGGGAAGGGGGAGACATTTGGGGGGGGGCTTTTGAAGTCTCCCTGCTGACAAGGGAATTCCAGAGCAAGGACACCTATGTGGGTCTGGAATCCCTCACTGCCTCGTCTCCAGCAGGAAGAGAGGATTTCCAGAGTAGGACCCTTCACTGTTAGGGGGGAGGATTGGAGGTGAGGAGGTGCTGGGGCGATGGATGGACATCAGCCTGCAGAAATGCACACACACACCCTTCCTTTGACAGGACTGTTGTGGTGCTGTCTGTGTGTGACAAGGCAACACTCAAGAACAGTTCCCACCAACTCACGTTACATCATCCCACCACTGCCCACAAGAGGGCGAACTTTCCTCTATGCATGGTAGAATCCTAGAATTGTAGAGTTGGAAGGGACCACGAGGGTCATCTAGTCCAGCCCCCTGCAATGCATGAATATTTTGCCCAAAGTGGGGCTCAAACCCACGATCCTGAGATTCAGAGGCTCATGCTAATCCCTGAGCTGGAAAGAGACAGAGAGCAAAAGAGAAGCCATGTCTGACCCCCGTCAGCCTCTGGACTCCTCCAGCCCCCTAGCAGGAGATTCTTCCCAAGCCTCCCCCCCCCCCATGAAACTGGTTTCACAAGTATTGGCACCTATCCAGGGATCTGTGCATGAATGAAATCGGTCTGGGGCGATGGATTCTGCAGTCCAGGAATTCCCCCTTTGAAAGGATATCTCAGCCCCCCCTCCGTAAGCAGTCCTCCGTGGCAAGAAGGGGGCTCGGTTTCATATTCCCCGCTTCATCTCTGTTATTCCCATTGGGTTGGCAGGTCTGTCGTTGTTGTTTAGTCGTTTAGTCGTGTCCGATTCTTCGTGACCCCATGGACCAGAGCACGCCAGGCACTCCTGTCTTCCACTGCCTCCCGCAGTTTGGTCAAACTCATGTTCGTAGCTTCGAGAACACTGTCCAACCATCTCGTCCTCTGTCGTCCCCTTCTCCTTGTGCCCTCAATCTTTCCCAACATCAGGGTCTTTTCCAGGGAGTCTTCTCTTCTCATGAGGTGGCCAATGTATTGGAGCCTCAGCTTCAGGATCTGTCCTTCCAGTGAGCACTCAGGGCTGATTTCCTTAAGAATGGATAGGTTTGATCTTCTTGCAGTCCATGGGACTCTCAAGAGCAGGGGTCCCCAAACGAAGGCCCAGGGGCCGGATGTGGCCCAATCACCTTCTAAATCCGGTCCGCGGACGGTCCAGGAATCAGCATGTTTTTACATGAGTAGAATGTGTCCTTTTATTTAAAATGCATCTCTGGGTTATTTTTGGGGCCTGCCTGGTGTTTTTACATGAGTAGAATGTGTCCTTTTATTTAAAATACATCTCTGGGTTATTTGTAGGACATAGGAATTCGTTCATATTTTTTTTCAAAATACAGTCCGGCCCCCCACAAGGTCTGAGGGACAGTGGACCGGCCCCCTGCTGAAAAAGTTTGCTGACCCCTGCTCAAGAGTCTCCTTCAGCACCATAATTCAAAAGCATCAATTCTTTGGCGATCAGCCTTCTTGATGGTCCAGCTCTCACTTCCATACATCACTACTGGGAAAACCATAGCTTTAACTATACGGACCTTTGTCGGCAAGGTGATGTCCCTGCTTTTTAAGATGCTGTCTAGGTTTGTCATTGCTTTTCTCCCAAGAAGCAGGCGTCTTTTAATTTTGTGACTGCTGTCACCATCTGCAGTGATCAAGGAGCCCAGGAAAGTAAAAGGTCTGTCATTACTGCACCCTTTTCCCCCGCCGAGGGAAACCAGTGGGTAGCTTTTTAACGGGGGAGGGGCTGGTGTTTGAAGCTGGGCTTTGCTGGGGGGGGGTTAGGGTTAGGGTTCTGCTCTGCATGCAGAAGGAGGTCCCAGGTTCAGTCTCCGGCCCAGAAGGAGACCCCGCCCCCTCTTAAAAAATTATGGTGGGTGAAGCTTGCAAAACGTCCCACCCTCCCTGCCGCCCCCACTGAGACTGTCCGTGGGGAGGAGAGGCAACTTGGCGGGGATGAAGGGGGCCATGTCCCCATGGAGCCCCAAGAGCAGGAGGCCAAAGGCAACGCCGTCCCGTCCTCTTCCCATCCCAACACAGGGAGAGGCTGCTCTGCGGACGTAGCTCTAGGGGCAAGCGCATCCCAAAAGGAACCGGAAGTGTCGCTGCTAAATGTGCCGGAAGTTTCCAGGCCGGAAGGGGGGGCAGAAGGGCAGTTTCGGGGAGGGGAGGAGCGGCGTCAGTGGAGGACCCCCCATCAGCCCTTTCTATTGCGCATAAGGAAAGCGGAATGATCTGGAGCCAGGGAGGCGGAGGACCAGAGAGGACCAAGAGGTAAAGAGGGAGAGAGGGAAAATAGAGGGGGGGAGATAAGAGGGGGAGGACAGGACAAAGAGACCCCCCCCCCCAAGAAAGCGCCCTCCCTGGTGCCCATCGACAGGGCCCCGGAACCATGCGATCCAGGTAGGAAGTGGGGACCCAAACACCTGCAGGGTTTGCCTGGCAAGATCTCCTTGGCGGCAGCATCACCAAACTCCCCTTTCTCTTTCCTGGGGGGGGGGCGAGAGATGCCGAGAGATATTGTGAGTTTTGGTTGTTGTTGTTGTTGTTTAGTCGTTTAGTCGTGTCCGACTCTTTGTGACCCCATGGACCAGAGCACGCCAGGCACTCCTGTCTTCCACTGCCTCCCGCAGTTTGGTCAGACTCATGTTGGTAGCTTCGAGAACACTGTCCAACCATCTCGTCCTCTGTCGTCCCCTTCTCCTAGTGCCCTCAATCTTTCCCAACATCAGGGTCTTTTCCAGGGAGTCCCCTTCTCCTTGTGCCCTCCATCTTTCCCAACATCAGGGTCTTTTCCAGGGAGTCCCCTTCTCCTTGTGCCCTCCATCTTTCCCAACATCAGGGTCTTTTCAGAATCTATTCCCTCCTTCGCATCTCTCGTGAGCAGTACTCACCCCCATTGTCTTTTCATCAGCATAGCTGGAGTTCTCTGGAACTACCGTAGTTCTTCACCATTGCAAGGTATTTCTTGAACATGTCCACTGTCTCACTCTTGATGAAATATGCAATACGATACTTCGATAAATCACCAAGAAATATTAGTATGTACCTCTTCTTCCCTAGTGAGGGAACATTCATAGGTCCACTGTAGACTCTGTCAAGTCACTGCAGACTATGTCAAGCACTTTGATACTTCTTTGCTCTGTGCAAGGAGGAAATGAAGGTTTGACAGCTTTCTGAGTAACACAGTTTCTTAGGCACTTTGTTGGTGCTGTGTTGCTCTTTGTCACCTGCGGTCCCCTTGCAAGTTCTCTTTTCTGTAGATCCTGAATGGCGTTGGTGTCCCTGTGTCCCAGCCTTCTATGCAACAGCTCCAGGTCCGCCCCATCTTTCTGGTTTGAGCGTGACACCTTAGCAGACTGATTCTCTGAAAGATCAACCTCATATATGTCATTTATTAGATTGGCTTCAACATACACTTCACCATTCTTTGTCAAATTATATTTTCCATTCCCAAATGTTACAGTTCCTTGCAGTGTGGCCTTCTTTGTTACAATTAAAGCACAAATTTTTTATGGGTGTGACTCTGGCCTTTGCAATCTGTTTAGACGCATAATTAGTGTCTCCATACATGTTCTATAAATCCTTTAAGATTTGAGAAGCATCATTTCTTGCAGTCAATCATGGATTCTTCAGCTTCCATGCTCTGTTGTTGTTTAGTCATTTAGTCGTGTCCGACTCTTCGTGACCCCATGGACCATAGCACGCCAGGCACTCCTGTCTTGCACTGCCTCCCGCAGTTTGGTCAAACTCATGCTGGTAGCTTCGAGAACACTGTCCAACCATCTCGTCCTCTGTCGTCCCCTTCTCCTAGTGCCCTCCATCTTTCCCAACATCAGGGTCTTTTCCAGGGAGTCTTCTCTTCTCATGAGGTGGCCAAAGTATTGGAGCCTCAGCTTCAGGATCTGTCCTTCCAGTGAGCACTCAGGGCTGATTTCCTTAAGAATGGATAGGTTTGATCTTCTTGCAGTCCATGGGACTCTCAAGAGTCTCCTCCAGCACCATAATTCAAAAGCATCAATTCTTCGGCAATCAGCCTTCTTTATGGTCCACCTCTCACTTCCATACATCACTACTGGGAAAACCATAGCTTTAACTATACGGACCTTTGTAGGCAAGGTGATGTCTGCTTTTTAAGATGCTGTCTAGGTTTGTCATTGCTTTTCTCCCAAGAAGCAGGCGTCTTTTAATTTCGTGACTGCTGTCACCATCTGCAGTGATCAAGGAGCCCAAGAAAGTAAAATCTCTCACTGCCTCCATTTCTTCCCCTTCTATTTGCCAGGAGGTGATGGGACCAGTGGCCATGATCTTGGTTTTTTTGATGTTGAGCTTCAGACCATATTTTGCGCTCTCCTCTTTCACCCTCATTAAAAGGTTCTTTAATTCCTCCTCGCTTTCTGCCATCAAGGTTGTGTCATCTGCATACCTGAGGTTGTTGATATTTCTTCCGGCAATCTTAATTCCGGCTTGGGATTCATCTAGTCCAGCCTTTCGCATGATGAATTCTGCATATAAGTTAAATAAGCAGGGAGACAATATACAACCTTGTCGTACTCCTTTCCCAATTTTGAACCAATCAGTTGTTCCATATCCAGTTCTAACTGTAGCTTCTTGTCCCACATAGAGATTTCTCAGGATACAGATGAGGTGATCAGGCACTCCCATTTCTTTAAGAACTTGCCATAGTTTGCTGTGATCGACACAGTCAAAGGCTTTTGCATAGTCAATGAAGCAGAAGTAGACATTTTTCTGAAGCAGAATGAAGCAGAAGTAGACACTTTCCATGCTTTAATCTTGGCTAAATCCTCTTCATTTGAGCCGGTAGGCTTAGGATTTTCAATACAGTGGTACCTCGGGTTACAAACACCTTGGGTTACAAACACTTTGGGTTACAGACTCCGCTAACCCAGAAGTAGTACCTCAGGATGAGAATAGAAATTGTGTGGCGGTGGCGGCATTGGGAGGCCCCTTTAGCTAAAGTGGTACCTCAGGTTAGGAATGGTTTCAGGTAAAGAACGGACCTCTGGAACGAAATACAGTAAGCTGCTTTCCTTCTGCATCTCCAACTCTCTCCATGCAATGCAAGGCTGACAGATGGAGGTCCAACCCCAAGAACATTCTCCTACCTGAACACTCCTTCAGCCAACCACAAGCACCAAGCCTTGTCAGTAGACTTCTATATGGCTCTCCCAAAATGGTCAATATGCACCTCCTGAGGCCAAAGGGACTGTCCAGGTGATTAATAAAGATCTAGAGGTCAAGGGGGACAAAATGTGGCCCAAGGGGTGGAGGATTATAGTGCAGAGGATGAAGAACTTCATAGTGAGCTTAGGAACCTGATTGATAGTGGACAGGTTTATGGACATAGAGCAGCTCCCTTTCCTGTCAAAAACCTCTTTATTTAAATAGTAAATACCACAGTTCAAGCATATTCTAAGATAATACTGCTTCATTAACTATGGTTAAGGGTTATGAAAGGTTGAATGATGCATGACCATTATTTGACATTATTTCATTTCCATTTCCCCAGAATTTGGAACATATGGAGGACAGGAGAGAATGTATGAGATGTTAAAATTAAAGCAAGTGCTGATTGATGTCTGTAATATTCTTTCTTCTCTTCATAGAAAACAAGCAGGATTTCCTCCCCACTTCGCCCTCCAAATCAGACAATGGAGAGGGCAGTCAGAATTGTGTGTGGCCATGTTCAATGTGAATAACGAATAAAACATTTAAATGCATGAAGTGTGGAGAGAGAAAGGAGAGAGAAAGGAGAAACAAGTTGAAAGTATGGAGTGTGGGAAGTGCTTAAATGACAGTGGAACATTAAGAAACCATCAACAAACCTACACTGGGGAAAAACCATTTGAATGCATGGAGTGTGGAAAGAGCTTCAGTAGGAGTGACAACCTGAATTCGCATCATCAGACTAGCACCGGAGAGAAACAATTTAAATGCATGGAGTGTGGAAAGAGCTTTAGTCAGAGTGGAAACCTTAGAATTCATCAACGGACTCACACGGGGGATAAACCATTTGAATGCATGGAGTGTGGAAAGAGCTTTAGTCAGAGTGGACACCTTAGAACTCATCAACGGACTCACACTGGTGAGAAACCATTTAAATGCATGGAGTGTGGAAAGAGCTTCACTTATAGTGGATCACTAAGAGTTCATCAACGGACTCACACGGGGGAGAAACCATTTAAATGCATGGAGTGTGGGAAGAGCTTCACTGACAGTGGAACACTTAGGAAACATCAACGGACTCACACGGGAGAGAAACCATTTAAATGCATGGAGTGTGGAAAGAGCTTCAGTCAGAGTGGTGAACTTAGAAAACATCAACGGACTCACACAGGAGAGAAACCATTTAATTGCATGGAGTGTGGAAACAGCTTCAGTCAGAGTCGTGAACTTAGAAACCATCAACGGATTCACACGGGGGAGAAACCATTTAAATGCATGGAATGTGGAAAGAGCTTCACTGACAGTGGAACACTTAGAAAACATAAACGGACTCACACGGGGGAGAAACCATTTAAATGCATGGAGTGTGGAAAGAGCTTCAGTCAGAGTGGAAACCTGAATTTGCATCATCAGACTCACACGGGGGAGAAACCATTTAAATGCATGGAGTGTGGAAAGAGCTTCACTGACAGTGGAACACTTAGGAAACATCAACGGACTCACACGGGGGAGAAACCATTTAAATGCATGGAGTGTGGAAAGTGCTTCAGTCGGAGTGAAGACCTGAATTCACACCATCAAACTCACACAGGACAGAAACCATTTAAATGCATGGAGTGTGGAAAGAGCTTCAGTGTAAGTGGAACACTTAGAATTCATCAACGGAATCACACTGGGGAAAAACCATTCCAATGCATGGAGTGTGGAAAGAGCTTCACTAATAGTGGAACATTTAGAAGACATCAACGGATTCACACTGGGGAAAAACCATTCCAATGCATGGAGTGTGGAAGGAGCTTTAGTGTAAGTGGAACACTTAGAAAACATCAACACATTCACACTGGGGAGAAAACATTTAAATGTACAGAATGTGGAAAGAGCTTCAGTTGGAGTGGTGACCTTAGAAACCATCAACGGACTCACACAGGAGAGAAACCATTTAAATGCATGGAGTGTGGAAAGAGCTTCAGTTGGAGTGGTGACCTTAGAAAACATCAACGGACTCACATGGGGGAGAAACCATTTAAATGTATGGAGTGTGGAAAGAGCTTCAGTCACAGTGGACACTTTAGAATTCATCAACGGAATCACACTGGGGAGAAACCATTTAAATGTATAGAGTGTGGAAAGAGCTTCACTGAGCGTGGAACACTTAGAAAACATCAACAAATTCACACAGGGGAGAAACCATTTATATGCATGGAATGTGGGAAGAGCTTCAGTTGGAGTGGACACCTTAAAATCCATCAACGGACTCACACGGGGGAGAAACCATTTAAATGCATGGAGTGTGGAAAGTGCTTCAGTAGGAGTGACAAGCTGAATTTGCATCATCAGACTCACACAGGAGATAAAGTATTGAAATGCATGGTGTGTGGAAAGAGCTTCAGTCAGAATGGTGACCTTAGAAAGCATCAACGGACTCACACAGGAGAGAAACCATTTAAATGCATGGAGTGTGGAAAGAGCTTCACTGATAGTGGAACACTTAGAAAACATCATCGGACTCACACGGGGGAGAAACCATTTAAATGCATGGAGTGTGGAAAGTGCTTCAGTAGGAGTGACAAGCTGAATCTGCATCATCAGACTCACACAGGAGATAAACCATTTAAATGCCTGGAGTGTGGAAAGAGATTTAGTCAGAGTGGAAAGCTTAGAATTCATCAACGGACTCACACGGGGGAGAAACCATTTCAATGCTTGGAGTGTGGAAAGAGTTTTAGTCAGAGTGGAAACCTTAGAAATCATCAATGGACTCACACGGGGGAGAAACCATTTCAATACATAGAGTGTGGAAAGAGCTTCACTGAGAGTGGACATCTTACAAAACATCAACAAACTAATACAGGGGAGTAACCATATAAGTTCCAGGGAAGTGGACAGAGGTTCTGTTGAAGTGGAAGTCTTACAAACCATCACAAGACTCCGAGGCCTAAAAGCTGTAAGAGTGGAAACTACAAGCAATCAATTAACTCAAAGAAGAGAAATTGTTTAAACAGAAGTATTGTAGATTTTACTTTGATTATTATGGAACGCTTTTTAGACTGTAGAACCTGTTTCTCTCAATAACATTGATGTTAGAGAAACTGTCCACTCGGAGAGAAACAGGTTCTACACTCGAAAAAGCATTCCATAATAATCATAATAATCAAATAATAATCTCTGTGTAATTAAGAAGAACAGAGAGACTCTGGGTACAGCTATTCCAGAGAATGGGTTGTTTGTGCTTAGAGACTGTTCTGAATATTCTGCAGTAGTTAGTAATGCTCAAAAAGTGTTTAAGAATGAGCCTATGCACAAAAACTGCATTCATTTACTTCACCGCAGATTAGGACATGCTAATTGGGAAAATGTGTTGAAAATGCCTGATTTAACTGAAGGATGCAAGTTGCAGAATTGTGAAAAGTATCTAGACTGTAACGTTTGCAAGAAAGTTAAAAGTCACAGAGGTTCTTATCCTAGAAGTGACAGGGTGTCTGAAGTCCCGTTTCAGCTAGTCCATGCTGACGTGTCAGGACCGTTCCCTGAGAGCAGGGGTCGTTCATGTTTTGCCCTTATAATTGTGGACGATGCCACACGTTTTGGCTGGTGTTATCCCATGAAGCACAAAGGTGAAGTGTTCACCAAGTTTAAAGGTTGGGTTGCTATGGTTGAAAGGCAATTTGACCGTAAAGTCAGGAAACTCCAATCGGACAGAGGAGGAGAATTTATGTCTGGGGCATTCCATAATTGGCTTCAAAATAAGGGCATAGGGCATAGGAAAACAAATCCTTTTAGTCCTGAAGAGAACGGCCTTGAGGACGCAGGTCTTTCAATTGTCTTTGGGCGGAATTGATGTTAACTGCTAATTATTTGCAGAACAGGTTGTTCCATAGTGCCATTGGTACAATGCCATACTTCGAATTGTTTAAAAAACAGCCTACAGTTGACCACCTGCATACATTTGGAGTACAGGCATGGGTACACATTCCCAAATCCCAGAGAAGCAAAGGTGACCCTAAGTCCAAGCTGCTTGTGTTTGTCGGGTACCAAGATCTTGGCAAAGGGTACCGGTTTGCTGAAGGGCTGAGTGGGCTTGTAATCTCCAGACCAGAAACGCAACATTTTGTGAGCAAAAGGGCTGGGAGAAACTGCACGCTAACTCAGAAGTCTGGTTACAATATTCTCAAAAGTTTACTGGCACTAAAGAGCAAAGAGGAGGGAGTACAGATTCTGAGGGGGAGGAAGATAAGGAAGTGCAGGTGCAAAGAGGAAATAAAAGAGTGTTATGTTCAGACTCAGAGCAGGAGGATAGTTCGCCTGTTGCGAAGCAACGGCAAGGGGGGCTGCAGACTGAGGGGGATGGGAGTAAAGAGGAAGAAAGTTTTTTCTCCGAGACGTTCTAAGAGGGAGAACAAGGGAATTCCTCCGAAAAGATTTTCCCAAGATACAGTCAATGTTTTTCATGTAGCCTGTGAACCTGGAGGTTCCAGGAGGTTTTGAAACTTCCAGGGGAAGAAGCAAATCTCTGGATGCGGGCCATGAGAGAAGAGATGGATTCTCTTAAAGAACATGATGTTTTTACAGCCATGTCACCACCCAAAGGAGTCATGACCAAACCATTGGCATGTGTAAAAAAAAAAGAAACTGATGTGCGAAAATTTGGGTTTGTTTGAAAAAATGAGTTAAAAGCACTTTGCTTATGCTCAGGAGCTAATTGCTTAGGTGTGTTCACTGTGAGGGGTGTTAGAGATTTGACCTCTCTGTGTGAACGTGCAGCTCAACACACCACACCAATTAAGCACCTGGTTAATGACTCAGCTCTGCTCGTAGCTGAAATCTGCCCAGAGATAGTAACCTAGCAACAATTTCAGAGATAGTAACCTAGCAACAGCTAGTTGATCGGTGTAAGGAACAATAAAGATAGAGACCAACATGTGCTCAGTGTGGAGAGTTAGTGGAGATGGTGTATGGTGTGAGAGGTTTGGTTAATGCGAGAGAGAGAATTAGGATTACTGATCTATGTACTGTTTGTTGTTTTCTTGTAAATAAACCTGTATATAGTTACTCAGTACTAGTAGCAGTGAGTTCCTGTGTCAAGCTACTTGCCTTCAACTGCGACCAGGAAGTTTTCCCTGTGCCTGTGCTTACTCTGCTGAAGTCCAACTGGTGTAGTTGGCATTTACAGACAGCCTACAACAGTTTTGAGAGTACAACTCCCATCATCCGTGACCACTGAACCTGTTAGCTAGGGATGATGGAAGTTGTAGTCCCAAAACATCTGGAGGGCTGAGTTTGAGGATGCCTGACTTAATGTGTGTGAATCTGGAGTGGTGGGGATGAGTGATGATGAGATGAGGGAAAGCTGGTTTTTGGTTTTGTGGAAGAGAATTGGAAATGTTTGAAGTTGGGACTGAAGAGTTGTGAAAAGTGGAGTGTGAGTCTCATGATATTGCTTTGGAAGCAGGGCTGGTAGTAGTAGTAGTAGTAGTAGTAATTGGAAATTGAGAGAGCGGTTGCTGAACAGCTTGGCAGGATTCTGGAGGAAACATCAGCTTTGGAACCAATTCAGTCCGGTTTGCATTATGGTTTTGGGACCGAGACAGCTCTGGTCGCCCTAACAGATGATCTCTGTAGACAACTGGACCGAGGGAGGTCGGGACAGCTGATTCTCTTCAATTTGTCAGCAGCCTTTGACATGGTCGATCATGATCACCTGGACCACCGCATAGCCCGACAATGGCTGTGCTCTTTTATCTCTGGTTGGGGACTAGGGAGGCTCTAGGGAGGGAGATGCCGCCGCGCCACTCCTTGGTGTGTGGAGTGCTGCAGGGCGCAATCCTCTCCCCGATGCTTTTTAACATCTTTCATAGAATCATAGAGTTTGAAAAGACAACAAGGGCCACCCAGTCCAACCCCCTTGCCAGGATTGTCCAGAGCTTTGGGCTGCGTTGTCACCAATATGCTGATGACACTCAGCTCTATCTGTTGATGGATGGCCATACCGACTTGGCCCCAGACACACTGACCAGATGCTTGGAAGCTGTGGCTGGATGGCTACGTGGGAGCCGGTTGAAGCTAAATCCTTCAAAGACAGAGGTCCTCTGGCTGGGACGGGATGGCATGGGAATGAGGGACCAACTCCATTATATTGTGGGGGCTGCCCTTGAAGCTGTCGCAGAAACTCCAGCGGGTGCAGAATGCTGCAGCGAGGCTCCTCACAGGGTCCCTGCCATGAGAGCATATTCACCCAGTGCTTTTCCAGCTGCACTGGCTCCTGGTGGAGTACAGGGTCAGATTAAAGGTGCTGGTCTTGACCTTTAAAGCCCTTTACGGCCCATAACCCTCGTACTTATGGGACCGTCTCTCCCGGTATGCCCCGCGGATGACCTTCAGGTCCATAAACAGTAACACCTTAGAGGTCCCAGGCCCGAAGGAAATCAGATTAGCCTCAACTAGAAGCAGGGCCTTCTCAGCACTGGCCCCAACCTGGTGGAACGCTCTGTCTCCTGAGACCAGGGCCCTGCGGGATCTGATTTCTTTTCGCAGGGCCTGTAAAATAGAGTTGTTCCACCTGGCATTTGGCCTGGAGCCAACCTGATCCCCCCCCCCAATTTTCCCTTTCCCTTCCGTATGAGACTCCATTTTTAATTTTAATTTTAACGTATTTAGTCTTGTTCTTAAGTTGTATTTTAATCGGTTTTATATCTTGTGTTAGCCGCTCTGACCCCGGACTTGGCTGGGGAGGGCGGGGTATAAATAAAAAATGATTATTACTATTAGTAGTAGTAGCAGCAGCAGTAGTAAATATGGCCTGCCCATCTGGCTGGGTTTTCCCAGCCACTGTAGACAGCTTACAGGTAAACTAAAACCATGAACAAAAACATCAAGCATAATAAACCTCCTGATAAAGGGCTACCTTCTGATGTCTTCTAAAAGTTGTGTAGTTCTTTATCTCCTTGACATTGGAAGGGAGGGCTACTGCCAAGAAGGCCGTCTGCCTGGTTCCCTGTAACTTTGCTTCTCTGTTTTATACACACACACACACACACACACACACACACACACACACACAGAGTGGGGCCTCGCAAGACGAAATTAATTCGTTCCGCGAGTCGTTTCTTACTGTGAAAATTTCGTCTTGTGAAGCGCGGTTGTGCAATTTAAAACAAACCGGGGGAAATTCGGCTTGCGAGTCTCCAAAAAAAAATCGCAAAGCACTTTCGCCTTGCGCGTTTTTCGTTGTGCGAGGCATTCGTCTTGCGAGGCACCACTGTATATATTCTCCCACCCCCAGAGGCTGGGTCCATCTCTATGCTTCACAGATGACCTTCAGTGCAAACTTGGGCGGGGGTGGGACACCCCACTTTGGGGCTGGCTTGCCTGGATCAGCCCCTCCCCTCCCCCTCAACTAATCCCCAGAATG
The DNA here is from genome assembly GCF_963506605.1 of Zootoca vivipara. Lineage (NCBI taxonomy): Eukaryota > Metazoa > Chordata > Lepidosauria > Squamata > Lacertidae > Zootoca > Zootoca vivipara. The sequence goes on from NC_083277.1 coordinate 1,363,209, forward strand.
AAGGGGGAGGGGGGAGCCCTTCCCTACTCTTCTGATGTGGGTTGTGTGAAGCACCAAACCATTATCCCACAGGATCCACCCGTGGATCCCATATCTGTGGGAACAGAGGAGAGAAACAGAACAGCCCACCCCCCTGTCCTAAAATGCCTCACCAGAGCAAAGCACCTGCTCTTCCTGAGACTGGAGTGAGTGATGGGGGGAAGAGGAAGAAAATGGGCAGAGAACCCCCTCCAAATGCAGTGTGCATGACTGCATGTCTTCTGGCAGGGAGAACAATCCACAGGGGAGGGGTGTGTTTCAGCAAGGTCTGGATGTGACCCAGTCAGCCTGGCCAGACCTCCATCATGATTTGGCTGTGTTGCCTGGATCATGCCTTAACATCCTCAAGGAAGGATTCATTCTTTTCTGGTATCTTTATCTGGTGGTTTCCCGCCTCTCCCTATGTTGTACCTTATTTCTGTGCCTCATTAAAATAAATTAATGCAAGTTGAAGGAGTTGCTCAGCTACTTCTCTCTCCCTGCCCCCACCTTACAAGAGTCTCCAGAAGGTAAATGACACCACAGAGGGGGGGGGGGTTTGGGAGAGGCGTCCTTCCTGGAGCCAAGCCTTGAGCAGGAACATCACAGAGGCCAACAGACAAGGCCCAGCCTGCTGTGCAATCTTCTATCTTCCGGCTGCTGAGATCTCTTTGGATCTGCTGGTCGCCCAGTGGAAGACAAGCGGGAACCTTTTTGGAGAACATCTTTCCCCAGAGGACATCCTGCTGGCGTGAGACACTCGGGGCTCGTCCACACTTGGCTCCTCCACTTCTCCCCTCTTTACAGCTGAATCGGAGCAAACCGCAGTCGGGTTCTCCAATCTCCACAGATTGCCATTTGCTGCCATTCAGCAGTGAAGAGATTTTGCCAGGGGAACCGGAGGGGCAAACAAACAACTGCTGTGGCCTTTGCTTCCTGGGCAGGGGGCAAGCAGCAGTGTGGACAGGATACTCGGCCACAATCCCCGGCTGGCCAGGTGCCCACAGGAAGAAGCCAAAAAGCAGGATCCAAGCTCAAGAGCGAGGCGCTATGTGAATAGACTATGCGACTATGGGAGACCTAGGGAGCCGAACATGAGCCCCAGAACCCTCTTCTCTCCCTGGGTTTCCAGCAACTGATATTCAAAAGCGTTGCCACCCCCATCTGTGGAGGCAGAGTATAGCCATCCTGGCTAATATCCATCGATAGCAGTCTCCTCCAGGAATTCATAGAACTCTTGTGCATTGTCCCATTTCCTCCCCGTCATAGAATCATAGAACTGGAGAGTTGGAAGGTACCCCGGGGGGCATCTAGTCCAACCCCCTGCAGGACAGGAATATTTTGCCCAATGTATGGGGCTCTAACCCATAATCCCTGGATTCAGAGTCTCATGCTCTACCGACTGACCTACCCACTTACGGGCTTCCTGTATTGTGAAAAGGGTGGGCTGTGGGCCTTGTTCGGCACAAGAGAACACCAGGGACCCTGCAGAATCACACCCCCAGACTTGGCCTTGGGGAAGACACAATCCCCAGCACAGCCAGTCTCCCTTGCCTGGGATTCACACTCCACAACGGGGCAGGGGTAGTTCCAGAATTTGTCTTGAACCACCCAAAACATTTGTATTCCTTTTGGGGGGGAAAAATGCAATCGCTCCAGGTGGAAATAATCCCACAAGCTGTGTGAAGAGCTTCATTTTTGCCGTAATATGCATCATTTTAATTGTTTGGAGGACACTCTCTCTTCCTACCCACAGTCCCAAATCCTAGGATTAGAGATTTAAAGCAATCCAGGCTGCAGGATGTATCAGTGGACAAGGACCTTTCAAGAGCCTTATCCTCTCAGTGGCGCAGTACCTCCAGCATGCCTATGGATTTCCATCAGTGGGGAGAAAGGGGTTCAAGAATGTCAGGAACCCCCTATACATGGGTCATCCCAGAGGCATCTAGCAAGCTGCTGTGGGGAGCCAATGCAGTGGGTGGGGTCTCTTATACAGCGGTTTCCATGTGTCATTTCCACCACCAAAAGAGCAGGCAGAAGGCCAACTGTGCGCAGGGCCAAAGGGGGGAAAGGGGTGGAGCAATGGATTTCCCTGACACATACAGCGGGCTACAATCCAGCCCCACTTTTGTATCTGCGGGACTGCCTCTCCTGGTATGCCACACGGAGGACCTTAAGGTCCACAAATAACAACATTATGGAGATTCCAAGCCATAAGGTGGTCAGATTGGTTTCGACTAGGACCAGGGCCTTTTCAGTACTGGCCCCGACCTGGTGGAACGCTCTCTCACAGGAGACCAGGGCCCTGAGGGATCTGCCATCCTTCCGCAGGGCCTGCAAGACAGAGCTGTTTAGCCTCGCCTTTGAATTGGACACGGACTGACCCCTGTGTCACCCCCCCCCCCGGTCAGGGTTTTTCATTCATGGACTACTTAAAATGAGGCTGCATATGTAAACTTTTAAATCTTAAATTTCAACATTGTATTTTAAACTGTATTTTAAATTGTTTTCTGGTTATGTCTTGCTGTGATTTTAGTGTTGTTAGCCGCCCTGAGCCCGGTCTAGACTGGGGAGGGTGGGGTACAAATAAAATATTATTCTTATAATTTTATCAGGAAAGCCCTCCCACCCTCTGACCCAGGAAGAAAGAACAAGGAAAAGGATTTTCTTCTTATTAGATCATTAGATCTTCACTTTCCCAAGCAATCCTCTTCTCCAAGCTGGGCCAAGGGGTCTCTGGGCAACATGGGCTTGGCTGGATCAGACCCAACCCCCTCAAGCTGCCCTGTTTGCAGGTTTTGTTGTTGTTGTTGTTTAGTCGTTTAGTCGTGTCCGACTCTTCGTGACCCCATGGACCATAGAACGCCAGGCACTCCTGTCTTGCACTGCCTCCCGCAGTTTGGTCAAACTCATGCTGGTAGCTTCGAGAACACTGTCCAACCATCTTGTCCTCTGTCGTCCCCTTCTCCTTGTGCCCTCAATCTTTCCCAACATCAGGGTCTTTTCCAAGGATCCTTCTCTTCTCATGAGGTGGCCAAAGTATTGGAGCCTCAGCTTCACGATCTGTCCTTCCAGTGAGCACTCAGGGCTGATTTCCTTAAGAATGGATAGGTTTGATCTTCTTGCAGTCCATGGGACTCTCAAGAGTCTCCTCCAGCACCATAATTCAAAAGCACCCATTCTTCGGCGATCAGCCTTCTTTATGGTCCAGCTCTCACTTCCATACATCACTACTGGGGAAACCATAGCTTGCAGGTTTAGGGGCAGGAAAACCACGTCCTTCTCTCCCCCCAAACTCAGATCACCCCCAGATATGATGCCCCTCCCGCAGCCATCTCGACCCTCTTCTGTGGGGTCCCCTTGGAGCCCCAAGAGCAGGAGGCCAAAGGCAGCGCCGTCCCCTCCTCTTCCCATCCCAACACAGGGGGAGGCTGCTCTGCGGAAGTAGCTTTACGGGCAAGCGCATCCCAAAAGGAACCGGAAGTGTCGCTGCTAAATGTGCCGGAAGTTTCCAGGCCGGAAGGGGGGCCAGAAGGAAAGTTGGGGAGGGAAGGAGGGGCGTCACTGCAGACCCCCCCCCAAAACCCCTTTCTATTGCGCATAAGGAAAGCGGAATAATCTGGAGCCAGGAAGGCGGAGGAGCAGAGAGGACCAAGAGGTAAAGAGAGAGAGGGAGAAAATAGGGGGGGGAAGAGACAGGAAACACAGGGAAAAAATGGCACGTGTCCCTCTTCCTTTGAAGTGGGAAGAGTCCCAGAGGGAGGGGCCGCCCCACTGAGCAACATGCGCCCCCCTCCCTCTCTCCGCAATCCTGAGCTTCTCCTTTCCTGTCTGGGGGTGGTTTGGGGCTTCCACATCTGCTCCCCCTTGAGCCCCCCAATCGCGTGTGCGTTTCATTCCTTGCCTGGGACACTTCACTTCCTCATCTGTCTTTTCCTGGGATGAGAAGCGGATTGTTGTTGTTGTTGAGTCGTTTAGTTGTGTCCGACTCTTCGTGACCCCATGGACCAGAGCACGCCAGGCACTCCTGTCTTCCACTGCCTCCCGCAGTTTGGTCAAACTCATGTTCGTAGCTTCGAGAACATACAGAAGCAGAAAAATCCACTTGACCCCGGTGGGGGGGGGATTATTTTCCGGAGGGGAGGGATCTCCTGGCTGAGAAGCCCCTCCCCCACGTCCCCCCCCACTCGCTGAGCTGGAGTTTGGGTTTTTTTAAAAAAAGAGGGTGTTTTGATAAAGCCATTTATGAGCCCTCCACTAGGCAGACTTTCGCCTTTTCTCCATCCCAGACTTTCCTTGGGATTCAGGAGCCTGGAGGTACAAAGTTGGGGGAGGGGGAAGAGCCAAGATAACCCCCCCTTCACGGACACCCTCCTCTCCCTTGTGGTTTGTCTGCTTAGATGTGGGCTCCTTGGGGCAGAGTCCTTGGCACAGAGGGAGAAAGAGGGAGGGAAGGGGGGCAGCCCCTTGAGCGCAGGCGCAGAAGCAGGAAGGGCAAGGGTTAAAAGGAGCAGAGCTGCATTCCTAGAGAGGACAGGAAGTGAAGGGGGAGGGGGCAAGGTCCTCCATTGCTGAATTCCCTCCCTCCCACATCTCTGCCTGCAAAGCCCAGAGGAGGCTGCTTTCTTCTCCCCTCCTGGAATCCGGTGAGCCATAGAATCATGGAAGAGACCACAAGGGCCATCCAGTCCAACCCCCTGCCAAACAAGTCTCCCATCTCTCTCTTCCCCCTGAGGGTGCCATGGGGAGAAGGGGGTCCCAGGGGTGCAGAGAGGGTGCATGGGGGTCCCTGTTCAGATCATGCATTGGGGGGGAGACCCCCAAGTCAGGGAGCGGAGGGTCCTCCCTTGTCCTCTCTGCCAAGCCAGGGAGGGGGCCAGTTCGCAGGGGGTCTGCAGCTCTGTTCTTCCTTGGGATCCAAATGCTGCCTTCCTTTTTGGGGAAGGGGCTTTGGGTCAAGGAAAACTGCGCATGCAAATAAACCCCCTTCAGATGGAGGGATAAGTCACATTTGTGAACAGAGGCTGCAGCCAGATGGAAACATTTGCACATGGGAGGAGCAGAGGGAAAATGTCCTTCTGCATCTGCAGCAGCAAAAACCCGACCACTTCCTCTCTCCCAGATGCAACAAAACATGTCTCTCCCCTATTCAGGCTAAAAAAGTAGAGGAACTAATGTGAAAGCAGATTTTAGATCTATCCTCAGGAAATGCTAAAGCAAGGATAAAAGACTCCGTCTCCCAACATTCTGGAGGGATTATCAGTCATTGGGTGTCTTGTACTACTAACAGAGGACATGGCACTCATAAGATCATTTTTGACTGACTGTCATAAAATTCTTACCAGCCTGATAGGTACTTGTAAAAGCTTTTGGGGGGAAATATAGCAGAGAGTCTGTGGGGTTTGATTAACAAGAAATGGAAATTGGTGCTGTCTCAAAATAATCTAGTTCTATCAAGCTACCCTAAGCCTTTGGGAATCTTGTCACAAGAGGAGCCTAAAGTTCTCCTCTGGAGTTCTTACTGTATGTTTTTATGTTTTGTTTTGTTTTTCATTTGGGTGGGTTTTAATCAGCTGAGGTTAATTGCAAATTTTCTGGATTCCAAAATACATTTGAGCATAGATCACAAACTTGCAAAAGTCAACTTACATCAGAGGAAAATGATAGCATCCTTTCTCTGTGGTAACTTTCCCCCCTTCCAGCGGCTGAGTCTTTCCTTGTTTTGCTAGTCTTTCATTATTATTATTTTGCCTTGTCCACATGTGATTTTTATATTCATATACAATCTTTTCAACAGAAGACTTACATCCAAAATTAACCAGAATAGAAGCAAGAACATGACTTGCATATTTTCCTTTGTACCAAATTATTCTGAAATCTCTTGTTTTTTCATTTCTTAATGTTAGTATCCTTCTTTTAACTCCTTGTTCTTGACCTTTTAAATCACATTTATATCTTTAACAGATTTCCAGATGTTGCCCTTTACCCCCCTCCCCTCGACCCGTTAACTTTCCTTCACCCATCTGCGATCTGTGATCTTCTCTGCATGTTATTTCTCGTTGTGTTAACTAACGTTTGTATTTCTTATTCCATATATGTTATAATATCATCTTATATTCTTCTGTGCTTTGAACTCTAATCCCAATTCTTTCCATATATTCCTTTACACAGTTCCACTCTTTGTAGATTTTTTTGGTTAGAACAGCCTCTAATTGTTGCCATTAATTTTGCCATTTCAGCAAATTCACAAATTTTACAAGCTCACCTCTGGAGCTTTTAAAGGGTCTACATGCCCGGTGTTCTTAAGAACACAACAGATTTAGGACATGCGGAAGATCTATACTTTGATCTATACTTTGACGACTTCCATGCCAGGGTGGGGGCCACATTTTGAGACAGGAGATTTGTGAAGAAGGTGTATAAGCACAGGGAATATCGAAGAAGGAGGGGTGTATACACCCAGACAACACCATTACTGGCCCCAACAACATCCAACATACCATCTCAGGACTATTTAATTGCTCATCCTCTAACATTGTGTATGCCATCAAATGCCAACAGTGCCCTTCAGCTCTCTATATTGGACAAACAGGCCAAACCCTACGCCAAAGGATAAATGGACATAAATCTGACATCAGGAACCAGAAGACAGAAAAACCAGTAGGAGAACACTTCAATCTCCCAGGACATTCTATACAAGATCTCAAAGTAGCTGTCTTACTACAAAAGAATTTCAGAAATAGACTGGAAAGAGAAGTTGCTGAATTGCAACTTATCACCAAGCTCAAAACCATGGAGGGACCTGGTTTGAACAGAGATATCGGGTTCTTATCTCATTATACATGATAAGCGATCTTCAGCCATCTCCACCCTTGCTTTTTCATGCAAAACCATTTGCAGTCGTTTCCGGTCATCAACAGCTATCAGTCAGTCAATCACCCATTTCCACCACCCTTCTGAGTGATCCCCCCTCCCCATCCCCACCCCTCCCCACCCCTTCTCTACATAAGTGCCTGGAAACTTCCATTTCACTGTATCTGAAGAAGTGTGCATGCACACGAAAGCTCATACCAAAATAAAAACTTAGTTGGTCTTTAAGGTGCTACTGAAGGAATCCTTTCTATTGTGACATCATAATGGCGGCTAGCTGATCCTTCCTTTGACCCGACTCCAACTTCCAGGGGGGGCTTCCCCTTGTCAAAAACAGTCTTTTGCAGGGATCTATTTACAGTTCAACTTTCCCTTTTACCCTGCCTTAGGGAAAGCCTTTAGACTCAATTTTTAGGCGATTTGAAGCTTCCTGTCAGTTCACAGCTTCAGACAAGTTAACTGCATCATGAAGCACTCAGTGGGAGAGATCAACTTCCCTTTAAAATCTCCTCCCGTGGCCAATTTTTAAAGTTCCGATTTTTAAATCTTTCTTTTACTCACGGTGTCCAATTTGTTCAAATCTTCTTTTTGAAGGAAAAACCTGCCGCTTGCAGACTGTCGGCTCGGAGCTTCGCTCCGTGGAGGCAGCGGTGTGCTCAAAATGGCTCCCGCGACTTCCACTCCGCTGGCTCTTGGGGCTCCAAAAGAGCTTACTGGGCAGCGGAGGAGTCGTTTCGGGGCACTGCTGAGCCCTCACAACCCCAGAAAGCTCGATCTGGGGGTCCTCTGGGGGTCCGCGTCGCTCTCGCGGGTCCCCCCCCTCCACGCAGCCAGGAACCTCAGAGCTCGAGGTTTCCTCGCCGCTCAGCTTGCACAGTAGACCAGACGTGACCTGATCCTAATTTCAGGATTGACTGCAGATGGGGCCTCCGTGTGATGCCATTTTCTTTTCTTTTTGGAATAACTTTTTATTGCTTTTAAAAACAAGGATCATGGGACTAATAGGTGATACAAATATATAAACACAGTCTTCTCATGTCATTTGTATATTGTATGTTAATATTCTGTTGTAAGCCGCCCAGAGTGGTTGGGGAAACCCAGCCAGATAGGCGGAGTATTAATAATAATAAAAATATATTATTATTATTATTATTATTATTATCATCATCATCATCATCATCATCCAAGAGCCCATATAGTCCTTAAGTGGGTTCCCTATCAGTAGGAGAAAACAACAGAGGCCAGGAGGGAGGTGTGCAAGCCCTTATATAGTCTTTTGAAATTGTCCACCCTGTAACCCAAGACCATCCCCCAAAATATTATACAGAAGGAGACTGACTACAGCAGGAATACATCACAGGAGGCGGTATACAGCAGAAAGCCTGTCTGCAAGGATACCTGTTAATGGTCACTAATTGCATTACCTGGGCAGCCTGGCGATTCTTTTTTGATTAGACCCAAGCACATTTTCCTACCTGAGCACTCCTTCAGCTGACCGCAAGCACCAAGCCTTGTCACTCGTTCTCTGACAGGCCCATATCACAGTCCCTAAAAAAGACTCAGGCCTGGATCTCCCAAAATGGTCAGTATGAACCTCCTGAGGCCCAATGAACTGTGCAGGTGGTTAATAAACATATAGAGGTTGAATGAGCAAAAATACGGCCTGGGGGTGGAGAATTAGTATGGAGAGGATGAAATATGTCATTATAAACTATGAACCAGACGACTAGAAGGCATGTTCATGGATATTTCTTCATTGCAGGGGGGAGGACATGGGAGAATGTATGAGATGTTAAAAAAGGAGAATATGCTAATTGAACTTTCTGTGTTTCATATTCCTTTGTTCTCTTCCTTGAAACCCAAACAGGACTTTATTTTCCACGTGCTCCAAAGCAAGCAGTGGAGAAGACATTTCAGGGTATGGAGTGTGGAAAAAACTTCACTGGTAGCAGAACACTTAGAAACCATCAATGGACTCACACGGGAGAGAGACCATTTAAATGCATGGAGTGTGGAAACAGCTTCAGTCAGAGTAGTAACCTTATAAACCATCAACGGACTCACACAGGAGAGAAACCATTTAAATGTATAGAGTGTGGAAAGAGCTTCAGTAGGAGTGACAACCTTAGAATTCATCAACGGATTCACACGGGGGAGAAACCATTTAAATGCATGGAGTGTGGAAAGAGCTTCAGGCAGAGTCAAGAACTTAGAATTCATCAATGGATTCACACAGGAGAGAAACCATTTAAATGTAGAGAGTGTGGAAAGAGTTTCAGTAGAAGTGGAACACTTAGAATTCATCAACGGAATCATACTGGGGAGAAACCATTCCAATGCATGGAGTGTGGAAAGAGCTTCACTGACAGTGGAACTTTATCAATTCATCAACGGATTCACACTGGGGAGAAACAATTTAACTGTATAGAGTGTGGAAAGAGCTTCAGTTCAATTGATACACTTAGAATTCATCAAAGGATTCACACCGGGGAGAATCCATTTAAATGCATGGAGTGTGGAAAGAGCTTCAGTAGGAGTGGACATCTTAGAATTCATCAAAGGATTCACACTGGGGATAAACCATTTAAATGTATGGATTGTGGAAAGAGCTTTAGTGCGAATGGCAACCTTAAAAACCATCAACGGATTCACACTGGGGAGAAACCATTTAAATGCATGGAGTGTGGAAAGAGCTTTAGTACGAATGGCAACCTTAAAAACCATCAACAGATTCACACAGGAGAGAAACCATTTAAATGTATGGAGTGTGGAAAGAGCTTCAGTCAGAGTGGACACCTTAGAAACCATCAACGGACTCACACAGGGGATAAACCATTCCAATGCATGGAGTGTGGAAAGAGCTTCACTAATAGTGGAACATTTAGAAGACATCAACGGATTCACACTGGGGAAAAACCATTCCAATGCATGGAGTGTGGAAAGAGCTTCACTGACAGTGGAACTCTTAGAAAACATCAACGGATTCACACTGGGGAGAAAACATTTAAATGTATAGAATGTGGAAAGAGCTTCAGTTCAAGTGATACACTTAGAATTCATCGAAGGATTCACACTGGGGAGAAACCATTTAAATGTATAGAGTGTGGAAGGAGCTTTAGTGTAAGTGGAACACTTAGAAAACATCAACGGAATCACACTGGGGAGAAACCATTTAAATGCAGAGAGTGTGGAAAGAGCTTCAGGCAAAGTGGAACACTTAGAATTCATCAACGGATTCACACTGGGGAGAAACCATTTAAGTGTATGGAGTGTGGAATGAGCTTCAGTGAAAGTGGATCACTTAGAGTTCATAAACGGATTCACACTGGGGAGAAACCATTTAAATGTATGGAGTGTGGAAAGAGCTTTAGTGCAAGTGGAACACTTAGAAAACATCAACGGATTCACATGGAGTGTGGAAATAACTTCAGTTCAAGTGGAACACTTAGAAAACATCAACGGAATCACACTGGGGAGAAACCTTTTAAATGTAGAGAGTGTGGAAGGAGCTTTAGTGTAAGTGGAACACTTAGAAAACATCAACGGATTCACACTGGGGAGAAACCATTTAAATGTAGAGTGTGTGGAAGGAGCTTTAGTGTAAGTGGAACACTCAGAATTCATCAACGGATTCACACTGGGGAGAAACCATTTAAATGTAGAGAGTGTGGAAAGAGCTTCAGGCAAAGTGGAACACTTAGAATTCATCAACGGATTCACACTGGGGAGAAACCATTTAAATGTAGAGAGTGTGGAAAGAGCTTCAGGCAAAGTGGAACACTTAGAATTCATCAGCGGATTCACATGGAGAGTGGAAAGAGTTTTAGTCCAAGTGGAACACTTAGAAAACATCAACGGAATCACACTGGGGAGAAACCATTTAAATGTAGAGAGTGTGGAAAGAGCTTCAGGCAAAGTGGAACACTTAGAATTCATCAACGGATTCACACTGGGGAGAAACCATTTAAATGTATAGAGTGTGGAAGGAGCTTTAGTGTAAGTGGAACACTTAGAAAACATCAATGGATTCACACAGGAGAGAAACAATTTAAATGTAGAGAGTGTGGAAAGAGCTTCAGGCAAAGTGGAACACTTAGAATTCATCAGCGGATTCACATGGAGAGTGGAAAGAGTTTTAGTCCAAGTGGAGCACATAGAAAATATCAGTAGACTCTCAAAGGGCAGAGACCATTTCAATGTATGCAGTGTGCAAAGAAGTTCACTGATAGTGTAAAACGTAGAAGACATCAACAAGCTCAGACAAGAGAGAAATTATGTAAATTTTAGCAATATAGAAAGAGTTTCAATCAAAGTTTAAGTCTTTTATGTATTGAAATGAAGGTAGCATCTTCCAATAGTAAGGATAATCATAGAATCATAGAGTTGGAAGGGCATTTATGGGTATGTCCGTAGCAAAAGGAAGAACAAGGAAACTCTTAGTATTTTGAAGTGTCAGGCATAGCTCTAGTGGCTTTAGCCCAAACCTAGCAGAGTTTTTCTGCACACCGCAGAAGTTAGTTGAGGTGGAAATGACTAGTTGGCTAGACGCAGAATAACTATTTACAGGACTTATTAAAAGAAAATAAAACCAGCAGTTTTCTGCAAACAAAGCAAAGCAAAATAAATCCTTACTCTCTACGCAGCACTCCTACTCCTAACACCCACAAGAAACAACTGTGCTAGCATTCCTAGATAACAGAGTTCAGTGCTGGTCATTAACCAATGAGAGAGTTGTTGTCAGGTCAGGCAGACCTTGGCTTTCTGCCAAGAGTAAATTGACACTGCCTTGAGTTAATTGTGTGAAGCAAGAATCTGTAAGTTTCCCATGAGAACCAATTATCAGAAACCGAACAGAAACAGTGTGGTCACTTAAAGGAGAAGATGCTGAAATGTGAACAGGGGACAGAGAAAGGGCAGAGCCCCTCAATACCTTCTTTCTGAAGACTTAATGCAGCTGGCCCTCTTTTGGGAGTACAACTCCCATCATCCCTGACCACTGGACCTGTTAGCTAGGGATGATGGGAGTTGTAGTCCCAAAACATCTGGAGGGCTGAGTTTGAGGATGCCTGACTTAATGTGTGTGAATCTGGAGTGGTGGGGATGAGTGATGATGAGATGAGAGAAAGCTGGATTTTGGTTTTTGTGAAAGAATTGGAAATGTTTGAAGTTGGGAATGAAGAGTTGTGGGAATGAAACTCAATGGGGTGCAGAATGCTGCAGCGAGGCTCCTCACGGGGTCCCTGCCATGGGAGCCTATTCACCCAGTGCTTTTCCAGCTTGTCTGGCTCCCGGTGGAGTACAGGGTCAGATTTAAGGTGCTGGTCTTGACCTTTAAAGCCCTTTACGGCCCATGACCCTTGTACTTATGGGACCGTCTCTCCCGGTATGCCCCGCGGAGGACCTTAAGGTCCATAAATAGTAACACCTTAGAGGTCCCGGGCCCGAAGGAAATCAGATTAGTCTCAACTAGAAGCAGGGCCTTCTCAGCACTGGCCCTGACCTGGTGGAACGCTCTGTCTCCTGAGACCAGGGCCCTGCGGGACCTGATTTCTTTCCGCAGGGCCTGTAAGACAGAGTTGATCCAGCTGGCATTTGGGCCTGGAGCCAACCATGATCCCCTCCCCCTTTTCCTTCCATATGAGGCTGCATTTTTAATTTTAACGTATTTAGTCTTGTTCTTCAGTTGTATTTTAATCAGTTGTTTTATATCTAGTGTTAGCTGCTCTGAGCCCGGCCTTGGCTGGGGAGGGCGGGGTATAAATAAAAAAGGATTATTACTATTATTATTATTATTATTATTATTATTATTATTATTATTATTATTATTAGCAGCAGTATATATGGCCTGCCCATCTGGCTGGATTTTCCCAGCCACTGTAGACAGCTTACAGGTGATTAAAAACCATGGAAAAAACCATCACGCATAAAAAACCTCCTGATAAAGGGCTGCCTTGGTGAAACCAATATATGAGCTAGATGCATGACATGCAATGCAAGATATGTCAAACCTTGATTTGTTATAATTGTACAGTCATACCTCATGTTACGAATGCTGCGGGTTGCCTACGACACAGGATACGTCTGTGCCGAACCCAGAAGTTCCGGAACGGGTTACTTCCGGGTTCGCCGGTGCGCGCATGCGCAGACACGACAAATGACGTCATGCACATGGGCGGAAGCGCTGAATCGCACCATGCACATGCGCAGACGCGGCACTTCATGTTGCGTACTGCTTACGTTGCGTACAGGGCTCCGGAACGGATGCTGTACGCAACATGAGGTACCACTGTAATTATTTGTCGTTAGGCGGGTCAATTATAAATGGAATGTAATAGTGATGTTTATTTTTGTATTTCCTTTATTACTGTGGAATTTCCAAAAGAAAGCATTTGTAAAAATTAAAAGAAAAATAAACAACAACAACAAACAAAGGCTTGACATATCTTGCTCATATATCTATCTCATATATTGGTTTCACTTTTAAGTTGCATTACTGAAATCAACGATTTTCTAATTTTCCAATTTGTGTGTTTGTGTTTGTGTGTATATTCTCCCACCCCCAGAGGCTGGGTCCATCTCTATGCTTCACAAGATGATCTTGCAGTGCAAACTTGGGCGGGGGTGGGACACCCACTTTGCAGCTGGCTTGCCTGGATCAGCCCCTCCCCCCCACTCTACTAATCCCCAGAATGAAGGGGGAGGGGGGAGCCCTTCCCTACTCTTCTGATGTGGGTTGTGTGAAGCACCAAACCATTATCCCACAGGATCCACCCGTGGATCCCATATCTGTGGGAACAGAGGAGAGAAACAGAACAGCCCACCCGCCTCTCCTAAAATGCCTCACCAGAGCAATACATCTGCTCTTCCTGAGACTGGAGTGAGTGAGGGGGGGAAGAGGAAGAAAATGGGCAGAGACCCCCCTCCAAATGCAGTGTGCATGAATGCATTTCTTCTGGCAGGGAGAACAATCCACAGGGGAGGGGTGTGTTTCAGCAAGGTCAGGATGTGACCCAGTCAGCCTGGCCAGACCTCCATCATGATTTGGCTGTGTTGTCTGGATCATGCCTTAACATCCTCAAGGAAGGATTCATTCTTTTCTGGTATCTTTATCTGGTGGTTTCCCGCCTCTCCCTAAGTTGTACCTTATTTCTGTGCCTCATTAAAATAAATTAATGCAAATTGAAGGAGTTGTCCAGCTATTTCTTCTCCCCCCACCTGCTGTGCAATCTTCTGTCTTCCGGCTGCCGAGATCTCTTTGGATCTGCTGGTCGCCCAGTGGAAGACAAGCGGGATTCTTTTTGGAGACCATCTGTCTCCCCAGAGGACATCCTGCTGGCGTGAGACACTCGGGGCTCGTCCACACTTGGCTCCTCCACTTCTCCCCTCTTTACAGCTGAATCGGAGCAAACCGCAATCGGGTTCTCCAATCTACACAGATTGCCATTTGCTGCCATTCAGCAGTGAGGAGATTTTGCCAGGGGAACCGGATGGGCAAACAAACAACTGCTGTGGCCTTTGATTCCTGGGCTGGGGGCAAGCAGCAGCGTGGACAGGATACTCGGCCACAATCCCCGGCTGGCCAGGTGCCCCCAGGAAGAAGCCAAAAAGCAGGATCCAAGCTCAAGAGCAAGCGGCTATGTGAATAGACTATGCGACTATGGGAGACCTAGGGAGCCGAACATGAGCCCCAGAACCCTCTTCTCTCCCTGGGTTTCCAGCAACTGATATTCAAAAGCGTTGCCGCCCTCAACTGTGGAGGCAGAGTAGAGCCATCCTGGCTAATATCCATCGATAGCAGTCTCCTCCAGGAATTCATAGAACTCTTGTCTTTTAACATCTCATACATTCTCCCATGTCCTCTCTCTGTCATAGAATCATAGAGCTGGAGAGTTGGAAGGGACCCCAGGGCAGTTGTGTAGTAAGGCCAGGTGGCACCCGGTGCATTTTTTTTGTCAACCCCCCCCCAATTGAAATTATTAAAAGGAGGAAAAATAATATACAGTTGCAATTTGTATTTTCTGGTTTATTATTTACATTTTGAGCATAAGCACTTAAAAGCTCCCCCCCCCAACTTTGTTCTCTGCAAATTTTGAAATCAAATCATCCAAATCCATTCCTTTCACTTTCGTCTGAAATAAACGCCCCCTCTCCTTCCTTATCCATCTCCTCTCCTCTACACAGCATCAAGTTCAGCCACGTCCCGTTGTGTTTGTTGACAGAACTAAAAAGTTTCAATATCATGTTGAGGTAAATCAATTGTCAGATGAAGTTATTAAACTCATTTTAAATAATTTCCCCCCACAAAGTGTCGTGAGCCCAAATTTATTTAAAAAAACACATATTTTTGCCATTTTGTCACACACACACCGTGATGACACCTGGGGAGGCTTGCACCCCCCTTCCTGTGCCACTGGCAAGAGCATTGGTTCTTTAACTAAAATGTCATTTTTCTAGGTGCTATTGGAAGAAACTGGTTTTCTGTATCCATTTCAATGGGGGTTTAGGGCCGGTTTTGGCCCAGAAACTATTTTGGTCGCCCTTATGATGACCTATGGTGCTGGAGGAGACACTTGAGAGACTCCAATACTTTGGCCACCTCATGAGAAGAGAAGACTCCCGGGAAAAAGACCCTGGTGTTGGGAAAGATTGAGGGCACTAGGAGAAGGGGACGACAGAGGACGAGGTGGTTAGACAGTGTTCTCAAAGCCACCAACATGAGTCTGACCAAACTGCGGGAGGCAGTGGAAGACAGGGGTGCCTGGCATGCTATGGTCCATGGGGTCACGAAGAGTCGGACACGACTAAACGACTTAACAACATGATGACCTCTGTCAAGAAAGAGACATGGGAAACATGTCTGGGGTGGGGATGAGCAGGTAGACTTCTCAAAAATTAGTTTTTCAGCTAGTTCATTGCTCCCCCCCCCACATTCCCTACAAAAACTCATCAATAAATCCAATCAGGATTTATTTATAACAGCTAGTGTCTCTGTCTTTAGATCTGTCTGCAAGTGGACGATTCCATAAGCAGGGAATCCGGTACTGCATTGGCACCCCTTAACCCCAGACCATAAGCAAATACAGTGGTACCTCGGTTTATGAACACAATTGGTTCCGGAAGTCTTCATAAACTGAAGCAAACTTTCCCATTGAAAGTAATGGAAAGTGAATTAATCTGTTCCAGATGGGTCTGTGGCGTTCATAAACCGAAAATTCATAAACCGAAGTGTTCATAAACCGAGGTTCCAATGTAAGCCTTTTCCAACTCAACACAGGTAAAGCTCTACTCTTATGCACACTTTGGAGGATGGATGGCGGCTAACGGATTGAGGTTAAACAGTGGGGGCACTGTCATACAGTGGTTCCGCTCCTTCCTCCTGGGCCGTGTTCAGAAAATGGGGGGGGGATGAGTGTTCAGACCCCTGGGCTCTCACTTGTGGGGTGCCCCAGGGTTCTGTCCTCTCCCCCATGCTTTTTAACATCTACATGCAGCCGCTGGGAGAGATCATCAGGGGGTTTGGGCTGGGTGTTCATCAGTATCCTGATGATACCCAGCTCTACCTCTCTTTCAAATCAGAACCAGTGAAGGCGGTGAAGGTCCTGTGTGAGTGCCTAGAGGCGGTTGGAGGATGGATGGCGGCTAACAGATTGAGGTTGAATCCTGACAAGACAGAAGTACTGTTTGTGGGGGACAGGAGGCAAGCAGGTGTGGAGGACTCCCTGGTCCTGAATGGGGTAAATGCGCCCCTGAAGGACCAGGTGCGCAGCCTGGGAGTCATTTTGGACTCACAGCTGTCCATGGAGGCGCAGGTCAATTCTGTGTGTCCAGGGCAGCTGTTTATCAGCTCCACCTGGTACGCAGGCTGAGTCCCTACCTGCCCGTGGACTGTCTCTCCAGAGTGGTGCATGCTCTAGTTATCTCTCGCTTGGACTACTGCAATGCGCTCTACGTGGGGCTACCTTTGAAGGTGACCCCGAAACTACAACTAATCCCGAATGCGGCAGCTAGAGTGGTGACTGGGAGCGGCCGCCGAGACCACATAACACTGGTCTTGAAAGATCTACATTGGCTCCCAGTACGTTTCCGAGCACAATTCAAAGTGTTGGTGCTGACCTTTAAAGCCCTAAACGGCCTCTGTCCAGTATACCTGGAGGAGCGTCTCCACCCCCATCGTTCTGTTCGGACACTGAGATCCAACACCAAGGGTCTTCTGGCGGTTCCCTCGCTGCGAGAAGCCAAGTTACAGGGAACCAGGCAGCAGAGGGCTTTCTCAGTAGTGGCGCCCACCCTGTGGAACGCCCTCTGTAGTAATTTAGGCAATCCTGTGTATGAAAATATTATACTTTGGCTCTTCGTGGTGCAGTCTGGGAAGCACCAGAGGGGCTGCTGGGATTTGCCAAGCCCCAGCTCATGAGAAAGTGCCTTTTTGCCCTTTAAGTTGGAATGCTTTGTTAGTCGAATTACCCTTTATAGAATCATAGAATCATAGAGTTGGAGGAGACCACAGGGGCCATCCAGTCCAACCCCCTGCCAAGCAGGAAACACCATCAAAGCATTCTTGACATGGCTGTCAAGCCTCTGCTTCAAGACATCCAAAGAAGGAGACTCCGGGCTTCCGGTTCGTCGCGGCGGTGAGAAGGACGCAGGGACTTCGCGTGCCGAGGTCCCTGGCTTCTCGGAGGGGGGGGAAGTCCGCAGAGCGAGCGGACTCCCCGTAAAAGCATCGGATCGAGAGTTCCGATGACTCAGGCGTCCAGCGGCGGCTCCGTTTGGCGGATCCCCCGCCGCCCGAGAGCTTAATAGAGCGATCGTGAGCCGGCGGGGTTGAACCGCGGGAGCCATTTTGGGCCACATCTTACCTCCGGGAAGCGAAGCTCCGAGTCCTGACCCGGCAAGCGGCGGATTCTTCCGATTTGAAACTAAAGATTCCTAAAGAAGTAAGTGGAACTTTGATCTGGATCCTAAATTTGCTGATTGGAAAATAGGAGAGACTTTAAAGAAACGGAAGCCGGTCTCTTCCTAATGGGAAACTGGGAGGCGTTTGGAAAAAAAAAATCCTAAGCCGAATAACGAAAGAATTTGAAACTGTGGACCCGAGAGGGGAAAAAAGACTTTTTGGAACCATCTCAGCCCCTCAGTCCGGCACCCCTTGAGGTACAGCGGCATTAAGGGGAAGAGCGTTTTGACAGCTGTCAAAAGCTGTCAAACTGTCAAAAGACCGGGTGGATTGATTGCACTGCTGTGAACAGGAAAAATTGTTTGAAAATGTGAAAGAACTATTTAAATTGGAAGTAAGAATGGATTTGGGACTGAGTTAAGAACTAAGAAAAAGAACAGCCAAAATGGAGTCGATCGTCTGAGAAAGGAATTTTCCAGTACCCATTGTTCCCTACCCCCTGTTTATCTGCGGTTACGAGAGGTATAAAAACAAAGCTTTCTCGAGCCTTCCAGGAGACTGTGCTGAACTACTTGCTGTCATGGGAAGATTTTTACAAGGAACGGCAACATCCCAACTTACCACCAGTCGAGATTGAAGTCCAAGTCCAGGACTTAGAAGATAATTTAAATTTGGAGACTGCTGACTCTGAGACTGTGTGTGAGGAGAAACAACTGGAAGAGAACTTGGACTATGACAAATTTGTTTGGGATGAAGCAAAATATGATTTTCAAAAGGAAGAAAAACAAGCAGAACAAGAAGATGAGAGACAAAGTGACTTAAAGTCTAATGGAATTGAAGATCCTGGAGGGGTTAAAATGTGGAGTGGGGTTTTTGTGGGATGGGAAGGACAGGGGCAGGGGGGGGCAAAGGTCTGGAGATGGATCTGGGAAAGAATGGGTGTGGGGTAAAAACTTTAGTTAAAAGGTATTGTTTTGGTTTCTGAAAGACGGTTTTCGAAATCTTGGCATGACAATGGAAATGCTGAACCAATTGGGGGAAAAAGACTTAGGGAGAGGAGATGGAATGTAAAAAAGAAAGGGAAAACAAAAGTTATGTTTCCTTAAGGGAGTATAAGAATGGTTTGGAAAGAATTTTTAAGTTACTGTAAATTATTGTAGGTTAAGTGAGGTGTTTAGGCAGAAAGCTGCCTACCCCCCTCTCACACCAGCGGAACCTCGGCCAGGAACTTTCTATCTTCTACCCAAAATACACAAACCAGGAAACCCAGGACGCCCCATCATCTCAGGTATTGGCACCATTACAGTGGGTGTTTCCGGCTATATGGACTCTGTTCTGAAACCATATGCTATCAGTGCTCCCAGCTACGTACGTGACACCACAGATTTTCTGAGGAAAATACAATATTTGAACAATCTTCCTAACAATACTATACTAGCCACTATGGATGTGGAATCTCTATATACCAACATCCCACACAATGATGGTTTACAAGCCATAAGGAACACCATTTCAGATAAAACCACAGCGGACTTTGCTACCAAACTCTGCCACTTTGTCCTTACCCACAACCACTTCAAATTTGGTGATGACCTGTTCCTCCAGATCAGCGGCACAGCCATGGGCACCCGCATGGCCCCACAGTATGCCAACATCTTCATGGCAGATTTAGAACAACGTTTCCTTAACTCCTACCCACTCAAACCTCTCCTGTACCTGCGATACATTGACGATATTTTTATTATCTGGACACATGGACAACAGACCCTGGAAACCTTCCACCAGACATTCAATGACTTTCACCCCACCATCAACCTAACAATGAACCAATCTATGCAAGAAATACATTTTTTGGACACTACTATAAAAATACAGGATGGACGTATAGACACCACCTTATACAGAAAACCAACTGACCGACAAACATATCTACATGCTTCTAGCTACCATCCCAAACATACCAAACAATCCATCGTATACAGCCAGGCCTTACGTTACAACCGCATCTGTTCCAACTCTACAGACAGAGAATCTCACCTAAGAGATCTACAGCAAACCTTTTTAGAACTAAAATATCCACCTGATGAAGTTAAACAACAGATCAACAGAGCCAGACAGATACCTAGAGAGAACCTGCTGCAAGACAGACCCAAAAAAGAAAATAACAGAACACCACTAGTCATCACATACAGCTCCCAAGCTAAAACAGTACAACGCATCATCAGAGATCTACAGCCTCTCCTGGACAATGACCGCTCCCTTTCTCAAGCTCTGGGAGGAAGACCTTTCATTGCCTACAGACAGCCACCCAATCTTAAACAACTCCTCACCCACAATAATACAACCACCAGACTTAACATGGACACTGGTACCAGAGCCTGCAATAAACCCAGATGCCAACTTTGCTGCCACATACACCCAGACAACACCATTACTGGCCCCAACAACATCCAACATACCATCTCAGGACTATTTAATTGCTCATCCTCTAACATTGTGTATGCCATCAAATGCCAACAGTGCCCTTCAGCTCTCTATATTGGACAAACAGGCCAAACCCTACGCCAAAGGATAAATGGACATAAATCTGACATCAGGAACCAGAAGACAGAAAAACCAGTAGGAGAACACTTCAATCTCCCAGGACATTCTATACAAGATCTCAAAGTAGCTGTCTTACTACAAAAGAATTTCAGAAATAGACTGGAAAGAGAAGTTGCTGAATTGCAACTTATCACCAAGCTCAAAACCATGGAGGGACCTGGTTTGAACAGAGATATCGGGTTCTTATCTCATTATACATGATAAGCGATCTTCAGCCATCTCCACCCTTGCTTTTTCATGCAAAACCATTTGCAGTCGTTTCCGGTCATCAACAGCTATCAGTCAGTCAATCACCCATTTCCACCACCCTTCTGAGTGATCCCCCCTCCCCATCCCCACCCCTCCCCACCCCTTCTCTACATAAGTGCCTGGAAACTTCCATTTCACTGTATCTGAAGAAGTGTGCATGCACACGAAAGCTCATACCAAAATAAAAACTTAGTTGGTCTTTAAGGTGCTACTGAAGGAATTTTTTTTATTTTACTTCGATCCAGACCAACACGGCTACCTACCTGTACCCCCCTCTCCTTACTCTGAGGCACTCAGTGGCAGGGGGTGCTCAGATGGGTGAGGAGGAAATGGAACCTTGGAAGTGCTGTGCCCTGCAGGTTCCTCTTGTGGCAGGAGGGGACCTGTGGGAGGGCAGCATGAAAAAGGAGGAGGATTGAGTTAATATTATAAGATTAAGATTTGAAACTGAGTTGGAAAATTCGCCACAAGTAATCAGAATTTGCTAGGAAAACCATGAGGAAGACTATCGTGGGAGTCACAATTAAGATGTTAAAATAATAAGAACTGGGAAGTTTGAACTCTTCCCAATTTTCCTTTTGTTTTTCTTTTCTTTCTTTTTCTTCTAGGTTTGTTAATATGATTATGAAAGAGTTGGGGGAGGCAGATCCCCATAACTCCTTCCTCCCTGTTCTCTCAGTGGCAGGGGGGGGGGTATGGAGGGAGGAGGGAGGGGGGAAGCAGAACTCAATTCAAAATTGGACCCCTTTGATTCTTAAAGCACACGGGTCCTACTGGTGGCAGAAGTGGACCGGTGTGTGGAGGGGAAACGAAGGGACAGTGTTATATTATATGTCTTGTTTGTGTATGTCTTCTTTGAAAATCAATAAAAATCTCTTTTAAAAAAAAGCACAAAGAAGGAGACTCCACCACACTCCTTGGTAGCAAATTCCACTGCCGAACAGCTCTTACTGTCAGGAAGTTCTTCCTAATGTTTAGGTGGAATCTTCTTTCTTGTAGTTTGAATCCATTGCTCTGTGTCCGCTTCTCTGGAGCAGCAGAAAACAACCTTTCTCCCTCCTCCAAATGACATCCTTTTATATATTTGAACATGGCTATCATATCACCCCTTAACCTTCTCTTCTCCAGGCTAAACATACCCAGCTCCCTAAGCCGTTCCTCATAAGGCATCGTTTCCAGGCCTTTAATTGTGCTTGTCTTCACCTGATTTATATGTTAATGGATATTAAGTTGCAGCTGTAAAAGGGAATGTTTATTTGAAGGTGGCAGGATAGAGAGGGGTCATCTGCCTAATTGGCTGAGCATCTCCAGGTGTGTGGAGGAGAACAAGGAAGTTTCTCCATGGGCAGAGTTCATATCTATACTTTTGTTTTAACTGGTCTAATCCTGGACCTCCACGTGGGATAATTTTGGGTAAACATGGGAAAGTGAGAAATGTTAATTGCTTAGCTGCTTGGCGCTCTATGCCAGCCATCCTGGAGTGGATGTCTTCGATGCGCTCGTCAAAAGTCCTTGCTTAAGGGAGATGGACTTAGACTAGGACGCCTTGCTACCTATATGCGTAAGTCAGTGAGGATTTACACTGTTTTTATTTTTTTATTTGTAACCTTTTGTTGAGAATTGTATCTTTGTGTTGTTGTTGTTTAGTCGTTTAGTCGTGTCCGACTCTTCGTGACCCCATGGACCATAGCACGCCAGGCACTCCTGTCTTGCACTGCCTCCCGTAGTTTGGTCAAACTCATGTTCGTAGCTTCGAGAACACTGTCCAACCATCTTGTCCTCTGTCGTCCCCTTCTCCTAGTGCCCTCAATCTTTCCCAACATCAGGGTCTTGTCCAGGGAGTCTTCTCTTCTCATGAGGTGGCCAAAGTATTGGAGCCTCAGCTTCAGGATCTGTCCTTCCAGGGAGCACTCAGGGCTGATTTCCTTAAGAATGGATAGGTTTGATCTTCTTGCAGTCCATGGGACTCTCAAGAGTCTCCTCCAGCACCATAATTCAAAAGCATCAATTCTTCGGCGATCAGCCTTCTTTATGGTCCAGCTCTCACTTCCATACATCACTACTGGGAAAACCATAGCTTTAACTATACGGACCTTTGTCGGCAAGGTGATGTCTCTGCTTTTTAAGATGCTGTCTAGGTTTGTCATTGCTTTTCTCCCAAGAAGCAGGCGTCTTTTAATTTCGTGACTGCTGTCACCATCTGCAGTGATCAAGGAGCCCAAGAAAGTAAAATCTCTCACTGCCTCCATTTCTTCCCCTTCTATTTGCCAGGAGGTGATGGGACCAGTGGCCATGATCTTGGTTTTTTTGATGTTGAGCTTCAGACCATATTTTGCGCTCTCCTCTTTCACCCTCATTAAAAGGTTCTTTAATTCCTCCTCACTTTCTGCCATCAAGGTTGTGTCATCTGCATATCTGAGGTTGTTGATATTTCTTCCGGCAATCTTAATTCCTGCTTGGGATTCATCTAGTCCAGCCTTTCGCATGATGAATTCTGCATATAAGTTAAATAAGCAGGGAGACAATATACAACCTTGTCGTACTCCTTTCCCAATTTTGAACCAATCCGTTGTTCCATATCCAGTTCTAACTGTAGCTTCTTGTCCCACATAGAGATTTCTCAGGAGACAGATGAGGTGATCAGGCACTCCCATTTCTTTAAGAACTTGCCATAGTTTGCTGTGGTCGACACAGTCAAAGGCTTTTGCATAGTCAATGAAGCAGAAGTAGACGTTTTTCTGGAACTCTCTAGCTTTCTCCATAATCCAGCGCATGTTTGCTATTTGGTCTCTGGTTCCTCTGCCCTTTCGAAATCCAGCTTGCACTTCTGGAAGTTCTCGGTCCACATACTGCCTAAGCCTGCCTTGTAGAATTTTAAGCATAACCTTGCTAGCGTGTGAAATGAGCGCAATTGTGCGGTAGTTGGAGCATTCTTTGGCACTGCCCTTCTTTGGAATTGGGATGTAGACTGATCTTCTCCAATCCTCTGGCCATTGCTGAGTTTTCCAAACTTGCTGGCATATTGGGTGTAGCACCTTAACAGCATCATCTTTTAAAATTTTAAATAGTTCAGCTGGAATATCATCACTTCCACTGGCCTTGTTATTAGCAGTGCTTTCTAAGGCCCATTTGACTTCACTCTCCAAGATGTCTGGCTCAAGGTCAGCAACCACACTACCTGGGGTGTACGAGACCTCCATATCTTTCTGGTATAATTCCTCTGTGTATTCTTGCCACCTCTTCTTGATGTCTTCTGCTTCTGTTAGGTCCTTACCACTTTTGTCCTTGATTATGGTAATCTTTGTACGAAATGTTCCTTTCATATCTCCAATTTTCTTGAACAGATCTCTGGTTTTCCCCATTCTATTGTTTTCCTCTATTTCTTTGCATTGCTCATTTAAGAAGACCCTCTTGTCTCTCCTTGCTGTTTTTTGGAAATCTGCATTCAGTTTCCTGTATCTTTCCCTATCTCCCTTGCATTTTGCTTGCCTCCTCTCCTCCGCTATTTGTAAGGCCTCGTTGGACAGCCATTTTGCTTTCTTGCATTTCCTTTTCCTTGGGATGGTTTTCGTTGCTGCCTCCTGTATAATGTTACGAGCCTCCATCCATAGTTCTTCAGGCACTCTGTCCACCAAATCTAAATCCTTAAACCTGTTCCTCACTTCCACTGTGTATTCATAAGGGATTTGATTCAGATTGTATCTTACTGGCCCAGTGGTTTTTCCTACTTTCTTCAGTTTAAGCTGGAATTTTGCTATAAGAAGCTGATGATCTGAGTTACAGTCAGCTCCAGGTCTTGTTTTTGCTGACTGTATAGAGCTTCTCCATCTTTGGCTGCAGAGAATATAATCAATCTGATTTCGATGCTGCCCATTTGGTGATATCCATGTGTAGAGTCGTCTCTTGTGTTGTTGGAAGAGAGTGTTTGTGATGACCAGCTTGTTCTCTTGACAGAACTCTATTAGCCTTTGCCCTGCTTCATTTTGAACTCCAAGGCCAAACTTGCCAGTTGTTCCTTTTATCTCTTGATTCCCTACTTTAGCATTCCAATCCCCTGTAATGAGAAGAGCATCCTTCTTTGGTGTCATTTCTAGAAGGTGTTGTAGGTCTTCATAGAATTGGTCAATTTCACTTTCTTCAGCACCGGTAGTTGGTGCATAAACTTGGATTACTGTGATGTTAAAAGGTCTGCCTTGGATTCGTATCGAGATCATTCTGTCATTTTTGAGATTGCATCCCATCACAGCTTTTGCCACTCTTTTGTTGACTATGAGGGCCACTCCATTTCTTCTACAGGATTCTTGCCCACAGTAGTAGATATGATAGTCACCCGAACTGAATTCACCCATTCCCTTCCATTTTAGTTCACTGATGCCCAGGATGTCGATATTTATTCTTGTCATCTCATTTTTGACCACATCCAGCTTACCTCTATTCATGGTTCTTACATTCCAGGTTCCTATGCAATATTTTTCTTTACAGCATCGGACTTTCCTTTCGCTTCCAGGCATATCCGCAACTGAGCGTCCTTTCGGCTTTGGCCCAGCCGCTTCATCAGCTCTGAATCTACTTGTACTTGTCCTCCGCTCTTCCTCAGTAGCATGTTGGACGCCTTCCGACCTGAGGGGCTCATCTTTCAGCGTCATAACTTTTATATGCCTGTTGTCTTTGTCCATGGAGTTTTCTTGGCAGGGATACTGGAGTGGCTTGCCAGTTCCTTCTCCAGGTGGATCACGTTTAGTCAAAACTCTCCACTATGACCTGTCCATCTTGGGTGGCCCTGCATGGCATAGCTCATAGCTTCTCTGAGTTATTCAAGCCCCTTCGCCACGACAAGGCATTGATCCATGAAGGGGTGTATCTTTGTAGTGCTACTTGTTTCTGGTTCTCTAATCAATTTTGCATGTTTTCACCTCCAAAGCTAAGTCTGGTACCTGATTGTTCGACCCTACCAAGAGTTCAGTGGTGGCGGCATACTAACTGAGTACATTTTGCATAAAAATAGGGATTGGGCGGAAGAGCACCCTGGTCTGCCCTTGGGGAACCCAGCGGCTTCTCGGGGAAGGAGGCTGGAGTGCAGAATGACCAATTTATCTAAAATGACAGCCACAATTAGAAATTCAGTAGTACCTCGGGTTACGAACGCGATCCGTTCCGGGTCGCAGTTCGTAACCCGAAAAGGTCGCAAACCGAGTGCGCACTTCAGCGCTTCTATGTAAATAATAACAAATAATTATGATGATTATAAAAATATAATCACCCTCCTCCAGACCTTTGACCATTTTGGTTGCCCTATTCTGGACACGTTCCAGCTTGTCAGTATCCTTCTTGAACTGTGGTGCCCAGAACTGGACATAGTACTCCATGTGAGGTCTGACCAGAGCAGAATCCACTGGTACTATTACTTCCCTAGATCTAGATGCTATACTCCTATTGATGCAGCCCAGAATTGCATTGGCTTTTTTAGCTGCTGCATCACACTGCTGACTCATGTCAAGTTTGTGGTCTACCAAGACTCCTAGATCCTTTTCACATGTACTGCTCTCAAGCCAGGTGTCTCCCATCCTGTATTTGTGCCTTTCATTTTTTTTGCCCAAGTGTAGTACCTTACATTTCTCCTTGTTAAAATTCATCTTGTTTGCTTTGGCCCAGTTGTCTAATCTGTTAAGGTCATTTTGAAGTGTGATCCTGTCCTCTGGGGTATTAGCCACCCCTCCCAATTTGGTGTTGTCTGCAAACTTGCTCAGGATGCCCTCAAGCCCATCATCCAAGTCATTGAAAAAGATGTTGAATCAGACTGGGCCCAAGACAGAACCCTGTGGCACCCCACTAGTCACTACTCTCCAGGATGAGGAGGAGCCATTGATGAGCACCCTTTGGGTTTGGTCAGTCAGCCAGTTACAAATCCACTGAATGGAAGCATTGTCTAGCCCGCATTTTACCAGCTTCTTTACAAGAATATCATGGGGCACCTTGTCAAAGGCCTTGCTGAAATCCAGATAGGCTACATCCACAATTTGGCTACATCCAAATTTATGTTTATGTATTTTTAAATTTACTTTGTAACATTTTAAAGAATTTAATTTTTTTTAAAAAGAGAGGAGGAGGCTGGAGTGTAGAACGACTAAGGGGGTGTCTCAGGCTGGTCCCAGAGTCCTTGAAGATCATTACACCCTCCCACCAGATGTCAAAGAGAAAAACAACTACCAGACTTTTAGGAAGACTTCTGAAGGAAGCCCTGTTTAGGGAAGCTTTTAATGTTTAACAGACTATTGTATTTTAATATTTTGTTGGAAGCTGCCCAGAGTGGCTGGGGAAACCCAGCCAGATGGCCAGGGTATAAATAACATTATTATTATTATTATTATTATTATTATTATTATTATTATTAGGTGCAATTCCATTAGAATATAGGGACTCATAAATATTGGAAGGGACGTGGGTAGTGCTGTGGTCTAAATCACAGACCCTAGGGCTAGGGTTTGCCGATCAGAAGGTTGGCAGTTCAAATCCCTGTGACGGGGTGAACTCCTGTTGCTCAGTCCCAGCTCCTGCCCATCTAGAGTTCGAAAGCACATCAAAGTGCAGGTAGATAAATAGGTACTGTTCTGGCGGGAAGGTAAACGGCGTTTCCGTGCACTGCTCTGTTTCACCAGAAGCGACTTAAGTCAATGCTGGCCACCTGATCTGGAAGTTGTCTTATAGGCTCCCTCAGCCTATAAAGCGAGATAAGCACGCAACCCCAGTCATCCGCAACTGGACCTAATGGTCAGGGGTACCTTTACCTTTAAAATAAATATGAATTTGTCCAGGCTGCACAAAAACTGGTATTTGGTACTTCTTCAGCCCACATCTCAGAATAACAGATGGGCATTCAAATCCCCACGATGGGGTGAGCTCCCATTGCTCGGTCCCAGCTCCTGCCAACCTAGCAGTTCGAAAGCACGTCAAAGTGCAAGTAGATAAATAAGGACCACTACAGCGGGAAGGTAAACAGCATTTCCGTGTGCTGCTCTGGTTCGCCAGAAGCGGCTTTGTCATGCTGGCCACATGACCTGGAAGCTGTATGCGGGCTCCCTCAGCCAGTAAAACGAGATGAGCGCCGCAAACCCCAGAGTCGTCCGCGACTGGACCTAATGGTCAGGGGTCCCTTTACCTTTACTGAGATTTCTGTAGCTGCTCCATACAGTGCCTGTTATAAGGTGATAGATAGCATGTAGGCAGCAGGCTTGCTATATGCTTTGTGGAGTAGGTTTGGGGGCTTTTGTGCTGGCGCAGAGGAAATTTCCTCAACTACAACCCAAAATGTCTTATTGACCTGCCACATATCGTCTGCCTCTTAGGTACAAAACAAGCTGTCAGCCCTAATACCTAGACTGGCCCTTTGCAGGATCACATTCCATGGCTTTCCAACGAAGCTGTGCTGAAGAACGTTAATGGGCTAGAGAGACTGTGGTATTCTTGGGTGCATCCAAGTCACAGAATCCTTAGAAGACAGTCCTATTCAGAGTGAGACTGTACTGTTCTTGGCAATATGGTGTTTGGGGGGGGGGGAGAGACGTGGGAAGAGAGGAAAGACATCAACACTTCATTCATTTATATAGTATGTGAGCTTTTGTGTCAGCGTCAGGTAAACAGGTATTTTATTTTTATTGGTGGTGGGAGAGAACAGAGGGCCCAGGAGGGGGTTGGTTGCAGGACCTCCAAACCATCCTAAATATCTTTGCAGAAGCCTATGAAAAGCTTGGCCTATCATTCAACATCCCCAAAACCAAAGTGCTGAAACAAGTACAAAATAACCCCTCTGCAGCGCCACAAATCCAACTCAGTGGTGTAACGTTGGAAAATGTTGATCACTTCTACCTAGGCAGTTTCCACAAGGGCCAACATTGATGCCGAAATCCAGCATCGCCTGAGCTCTGCAAGTGCGGCTTTCTACCGATTGAAGTGCAGAGTGTTTGAGGTCCAGGACATTCGCAGGGAAACCTAAATGCTTGTTTACAAAGCTCTTGTACTACCAACCTTACTATATGCCTGTGGAACATGGACAGCTTATAAACGCCATCTCCAACTCCTCAAAATATTCCATCAACGGTGTCTCTGACATTTTTTACACATCACTTGGGAAGACAGGCGAACGAATACCAGTGTACTGGAAGAAGCAAAGATCACCAGTGTTGAAGCAAATTCCGAACTTAAAAATGGAAAGCGTAATGCTGGTGGTCAACAAAAGAGGTTTACAGACTGTCTCAAGGCAAATATATAAAAAAAGTAGTATAAACACTGACAACTGGGAAACACTGGCCTGCGGGCGCTCCAGTTGGAGAACAGCCTTTACCAAAGGTGTCATAGGTTTTGAAGAAACTTGATCTCAGGACACAAGGGAGAAACATGCTAAGAGGAAGGCACGCTTGGCAAATCCACACCATGATCAACACCCACCCGGAAACCAATGTCCCCACTGTGGAAGGATGTGTGGATCCAGAATTGACCTCCACAGTCACTTATGGACCCATTGTTAAAATCATGTTTATGGAAGACAATCTTACTTGGCTACAAGTGATTGCCAAAGAAGGTTGCAGGATATTCATCAAAGCAATGCCCAATCTCTGTCTGTGGTGAGTGTGACCCCCCAATGGCGTGCACGACTAAACTCCTAGGACAGTGTTTCTCAACCAGTGTGCCTCCAGATGTTTTGGGACTACAACTCCCATCATCCCTAGCTAGCAAGACCAGTGGTCAGGAATGATGGGAGTTGTAGTCCCAAAACACTGTCCTAGGAGGCAGAGACCCAAATCTGGCAGAGACAAGGGGATGGCAGATGTCTAGCTAGGGATTGACCCAAGCTCCTTCTGCCCGCTGACCAGAAAAGTCATGTCCCCCACAAAAAAGCCCACCCTTCTCCTTTTACCCTCCAATTTTACAAAGGCAAACTCTTATTATGCAAATTTTTGGCTTTAAAAAAATAATTGTGGTGGTTCCCTCATTGCAAATAAGTGAGGTTCATAGACCATAGAATCAGAGTTGGAAGGGACCAAGAGGGCCATCTAGTTGAACAACCTGCAATGCAGGAATCTATTTGACAAGGTGGGGCTCGAACGCACAACCCTGAAAGTCTCATGCTCTACCAACTGAGCTATCCCAGGACTCAGATCAAATTCAGCTGGTCGGATGCAAATGATGAATCAGGAGAATAATAATAATTCCCCAGCCACTTTGGGCGGCTTCCAGCAAAATATAAAAAAATAAGAAGACATCAAACATTTAAAACTTCCTGATCCTGCTTCTTTGAGAGAAGCTGACAAATTTAGGATAGATGCTCTATCAACTCAATGACAGGGAACCAGGCAGAGGGCCCTCTTGGTAGTAGCGCCCGCCCTGTGGAACACCCTCCTGCCAGATGACAAGGAAATATAACATCTATATGACTTTTATAAGACATCTGAAGGCAGCCCTGTATGGAAAAGCTTTTAATGTTTGATATGTTTCATTGGTTTTTTTTAAAAAAATATTCTGTTGGGAGCCACCCAAATGGCTGGGGAAACCCAGCCAGATGGGCGGGGTATAAATGTTGTCGTTGTTCCATAGCACAGTGATGGTGAAACCTTTAGAGACGGAATGCAACCCACCTTTTATTACAAAGTGCCAACACGGCAATTTAACCTGTATAGCTCCTTTTTCTGTTTCACTGTTCTTTATGACTGCTATTGTAATAAATAATCCTTCATAAAACTTATTGCATTACATTCTTCATTAAATTGTCTTTCCATTGATAGGCAATTTTATGGTACAGTGGTACCTCAGGTTAGAAACGCTTCAGGTTACAAACTCCGCTAACCCAGAAATAGTGCCTCGGGCAGCAGTGCTTCAGGTTGAGAACAGTTTCAGGTTAAGAACAGACCTCCGGGAAAAACCAGAGGTACCACTGTATAACTCAGGGCCCCCCCCCCAAAAAAAAATGTTTAGGGGTACTCTAATTTCGACTCAAGAAAATCACCATGGGGTGGGTGGGTGTGAAGAGTTCACATTGGGAAAAATAGACTCTTGGGAGTTTTTCACTCCCCTTCCATGGAAGTTTGTAGCCCGAGGTTCGATGGCCATCTGTCATGGATGCTTTAGTTGAGATTCCTGCATTGCAGGGGGTTGGACTAGATGACCCATGGTACCCCTTCCTTTTTTACAATTATAAGATTTTATGAAAGGTCCTTACAACATAATGCAATTTAGTCCCATTAAGCAATTATAAGTAAGTCCTCCCCACCCTGAGAACGGATTTTAAATCCATTTCAGTGGGTCTACTCTGAGGACTAGCACTGGAGGCAACTGTGTGTGTGTGTGTGTGTGGAGGGCAAATGAGGGCTGAGAGCATGGGACAGCTGCATATTCCTGCAATGCAGAGGGCTGGACTAGATGATCCTCGGGTCCCTTCCAACCCTACAATTTGCCCTGGCCCAGTATCCATTTACGGGCTTCCTGTATTTTGAGAAAGGTGGGCTGTGAACCTTGTTCGGCTACACACAAGAGAACACCAGGGGCCCTGCTGAATCACACCCCCCAGACTTGGCCTTGGGGAAGGCAGAACCCCCAGCACAGCCAGTCTCCCTTGTCTGGGATTTGTACTCCACAACGGGGCAGGGGTAGTTCCAGAATTTGTCTTGAACCCCCCAAAACATTCCATTATGAAAACCATTCAAGTGCTCCAGTTGGGGATGATCTTACAAGCTGTGTGAAGAGCTTCATTTTTACCCTCATACGCATCCTTTTATTTTATTGGAGGACACTCTCTTCCTACCCCCACCCCCAAATCCTAGGATTAGAGATTTAAAGCAATCCAGGCTGCAGGATGTATCAGTGGACAAGGACCTTTCAAGAGCCTTATCTTCTCAGTGTCACAGTACCTCCAGCATGCCTCTGGATTTGCATCAGTGGGGATAAAGGGGTGCAAGAATGTCACCGCCCCAATACATGGAGCATCTCAAGAGGCATCTAGCAAGCTGCTGTGTCCCCAAGAGTCGGACACGACTAAATGATTAAACAACAAAGAGCACTTTTGTAAGCCCAAAAGTGCTCAAGGCCATAACTAATCATGCTGGATCATGCCAGTGACAGATCTAGTCCAGCATCCCTTCTCAGTGGTTGACCAGAGGCCAATTATGGGAAATGAGGAAGCAGGATGCAAGCCCAAGAGACCTCGCCTACACTGCCTCCTGCAGGAGGGACTTGCAACTGGATGGCTTGATGTGTAAGGAAGTACCTACCTTTGCCCGTTATCTGACCCTCAGCTTTATGAGGTGACCCTGTGGTTTTTCTGCAACAACCATCTTCAAGACCGCCCCCTACGCAGCGGAAGCTGAGCTGCCCTGGTTGGTTTGTGACGGCAGCGCAGCCAGCAGGCAAAGATTTGAAGATTTGAAACCGCACATTAAACCCAAGCACATTTGTGATATTCTGGTTTCCCCCCAGGAAAACCGAAGCTTCAAACCCTGGCATATTTGGAAGCCCCAGAGTTCAAGAGCAGTGGGACTCCTCCTGCTGCCAGGGTTGGGGGTGATGCTTTCCATACCCCGCCCTGCCTTAATTGCACCACACACTATTCCACAAAGCACCTTGTGCACTTTAGAGAAGACTGCATTGAGGGGGTTGTACTAGATGGCCCTTAGAGTCTCCTCCAACTCCCCGTGAAAGGGGGTGGTGCTCAGGTGCCCCTGCAAAGCAGAGGAGCAAAGCACTGGCTGGAAGCAGGTGGGGCAACATCCCTGACCTGGTGGCAGTGAGACCCTTGAAAGGAAGGCTGCCTGTTATCTGGGACAAGCACTGCCCTCTTCCCCACTCAATCCACACCAGCCTGTATAATATTTTTTTTTATTTACATGTTTAAAGAACCAGAAGGCTTAACATACAATAAGATGAAACAGAGCCCTGGAAGGTGGACATGGGCAAGGGGAATAAAAGGAACAGTAGAAAAAAAATATACAGTCAACATAAAAAAAAAAACCCTCAAGCGGGCTGCCCTCTCCCCTCAACCAGCCTCCCTTGAGGGGCGAAGAACATGCTGTCTCGATTTTGCCCAGGTATGTAAACGTGGTTGCACTCACTCCAGATCCCAGGGAAAGCCACCGACAGGAAACAAAGAAAAATAAATAAAAGAACCTCTCGAGTGCCAGGGGGTGTCAGAGGAGGAACGTCTCCCCACAAGAGTCTTCTCTC
Source organism: Zootoca vivipara (assembly GCF_963506605.1). Lineage (NCBI taxonomy): Eukaryota > Metazoa > Chordata > Lepidosauria > Squamata > Lacertidae > Zootoca > Zootoca vivipara. Next base: position 1,396,054 of record NC_083277.1, read on the forward strand.
TCTCCCCCTCAGGGCTCCAAGTCCAAGCTGGTGGGACACAAGCACCCCAGCGCAGTTCCTCACCCTCAACCTGCCCATCCAGAAACGGAGCATCACAAAACCAAAACTTGCTAAATGCTTTTTATAAAAACCACAAGTTTGTTTCCTAAGATTCAACCAAAACAGGAAAACACTGCCCCCCCACTTGCTGGAGCCAACTGTACAGTCGGGGTGCCCCATGCCACAGCGCAAACACAGCAGGGCCAGCTCTCGCCCCATGGCCCCAAGGTGGGGGGGGGGACAGGGAAGCCGCCAGCCAGCCGGCCGCAGCCCTTCCACCCCGGGCGCTCAGCTGGAGAGGGGGGTGGTGGAGGGGAGCCCGCTCATCTGCCTGCGCCGTTCTCTTGCCAGTTCTGGTCCTGCAGAACCTCTTCCGGACAGGCTGCCACCGCCGGCCAGCCACCACCTGGCGGCTGATGCTGCCGCTGCCACCTCCACCAGCCTGCCTAGCTGGAGTCAGAGTCACTTGTGTCCGAGGAGGAGGAGGAGGAGCTGGAACTGCTGGAGTCGGAGCTGGAGCTGCTGGCGCTCAGGCGGGAGACGGCCACTTGCTGTGCGGACTCCGGCTTCTCATTGGCTGCACAGGAAGAGGGGGGGGGAAGCAAACATTATGATGGATGCCAGAGGGTCAAGGATAGGAGGAGAGAACCAGGCGCATGAATCAGAAGCCAGGGCTTACTTTTCTTGGGGGGCTTCTTAGCAGAATTCAGCTGCCCGCTGACGTCCTGCAGGCGCTTCTCCAGCTCCCGCTTCTTCTCCAAGGCCAGCTCTTCCTTCGTCTTGCCCACTGGCTTCTTCAGGGCTGGAAGGAAGGAAGGAGAAAAGGCATTTACTGGGGATCTCCTCTTCCCCTGGCACCCACAACAGCCCTCATCCAGCTCTCATTTGGGACAACAGGGAGAGCAAGCACTACCCAGCTCCACACGAGGAGAGCTGTTACTTAGACCTCTGGCTGACACCCCTAAACACCTCCATTATCCCTTTTCAGAACATGGCTGCAAAAATAATTATTTCCTAATTGACAGCATGGAGTCTGGAGGCCCCCCCCTTTCCTCACAAGGGTAAAGCTGTGCTTATTCAAACATGGAACCACCCTTGGTTTCTAAGAGAAGGGATGTGGAGTACCCTATGGCTGCCCAGAGGCCCTTGGAGCCCAGCCCCTGTCCCCACTCACTCTCGCTGTAGGGCTTGCGAGGCTTCTTCCGCAGGCAGGACAGGACGTAGCGCTCCAGCTCCCGCAACGTGGAGGGCTTAAGGGTCTCGAAGTCGATCTCAATCTCCTCGGGGTTGGAGTCGCGGAGGGAGGGCTCCCGCGACTGGATGATATGCACGACCCGGCCCAGCTTCTCCCCCGGCAGCTTGTTGATGTCCAGGCTCAGCTGGCGCTTCTCGTCGTATGTCATGGGCTTGCTCTCCTCCTCCTCCTCTGAATCATAGAGCACAGGGGCCGGCGGAGGGAGGGCCTTGGCGCTGGCCTTCTTCGAGTTCCTGGGGAGGGGAGACAGGAAGGGGCGCCTTAGACCCAGGGGCCCCACAGCTTGCGCACTGAGCAGGACCCAGCCAGCGGCAGCTGTCAGGCATCTTGGCTTGTTCTACAAGGAGTTCGCCATGGTCGATCCGTCGGGGAAAGAGAGTCATCAGCCAGCTGCTCGCCCAGGTTTCCCCACCCTGACCCCATCACCACACACTCACTGGCCCCACTCACTTGCCACCACTGCTGCCACCTCCACTGCCACCGCCAGTTGCCTTCTTTGGCTTCTTGAGCTGGGCCTGGTGGGGCCGGGCAGCCTCCTCCTCACCTCCCGCTTTCCCTTTGCGCTTCTCCAGCTTCTTCTTCTTCTTCTTGTCCTTCTTGTCCCGTTTCTTCTTGGGCTTGGAGACCGGGCCTTGAGAGAGGGCCGCAAGCTGTTCGTGCACTGCCCGCAGCTAGGGAGGCAAAAGGGACATACATGGTTAGGGGGCTCCCAACCCCACCAACTGCTTGCAGGCTTCCCTGCAGGGGCAAGTAGATAAATAGGTAAATAGGTAAACCAGCAGGAAGGTAAATGGCGTTTATGTGTGCTGCTCTGGTTCGGCAGAAGCGGCTTAGTCATGCTGGCCAAATGACCCAAAAGCTGTCTGCGGACAAATGCAGAGCGCCACTACCCCCCAGAGTCATCCGCGACTGGACCTAACGGTCAGGGGTACCTTTATCTTTTCTCTGCCTCACCTGTTCCTGGAGCTCAGCCAGCCGGTTGGCCCGCTCCTCCTCTGAGTCCGAACTCTCCTCGCTGTCCGACGAACTCTCGCTGCTGCTCTCGTCGTCATCCCCCTCCTCCTCCTCCTCTTCGTCGTCGTCGTCATCATCGTCATCGTCGCTGGAGGAATCGTCCGAAGAGGACTTCATCAGGAGGCCCGGCTGTGGGAGTGACGTGGAGGGGGGGTTGATGTCTATGGGTTCATCTGGCATCTTGGCATAGCTGAACTCGAAGACATCCTGCGGGAGAGCAGCAAAGACTCGAGGTCTGCTACTGAGGGGCTGGGTCATGGGGAGAGGGGAGGGAGGGAGGGAGGGAGAGCGAGCTACTGGCCTCTCTTTTCTTCCCATCAACTCACCTGCAGTTTCCGAGCCATGGCCACCACGTCATGGTCAGGGGGGTTGTACTTGTAGCAATTGGAGAACATCAGCCGCACATCAGAAGCAAACTCCTGGGCGTCACGGTACTCGCGGTTCTCCATCTTGCGCTGAACGCACAGAGAAAGAAAAGGAAACAGAAGGTATGTAAGCAAAAGGGGTTTTGCAACACACAAGGAGCAAAAAAGTCCCACAAAACTTTTTTTTTTGCCCTTATGACTACAGAAAGTCACTTAAGACACACATGGCAAGTTCACACTAAATACCGGTGGGACTTGGGTGGGGTCTTTCCTCCCCACAGCTGCTTGCCCTGCTTTGCCGGCCCTGGCGGCATTGTCACATGGCTCCCCCCTTGCCATGCACCCATGCTCACTCATGTCCCTATGGCCTCTCTCCTCCCCTCAACACAGACTGCAAAGCCCACTGGGGCCAGATTCTGCTGGCACTGAAAGGTTAGCAGAGGGTACATTTTCTACCTGGGACAGAAACACACATTTCACACTAGGAGCCCCCTTTAAAAAAATAAGAATGGCCACTAGATTGTGGAAGCACCTGCTTGTATGGTGAATATGCAAGAACTCAGCAGAGAGAGAACCATGTGCCCACCAATCCCCACCCGCTGCTCCTCTCCCCTTCTCCTCTGTGGTTGGCAAGGCCCCGCCTACCTTGATGGTGCTGAGGTCCATGGGATGCTTGATGATCTCATGGTAGTCGTGGAGGCCCAAGGCGGAGGCATCGACCGGCTTGTAGAAGGGCCAGGCGTAGGCAGCGTGCTTCTTGGAGACGAGCTCCTTGAGGATGCCATTGCAGTACTTGAGCTGCTCTGAGAGCTTGCCCCTCTTGGAGGTCTGGTGCTGCTGAGAGTCAGGCAGGTCTTTGCGGGGGGGCTTGATGGGGCGCCCGCTCTCCCGCCGGGCAGGGATCTTGGCTGCCTTGGTCTCCGGCACGGCTGCTGAGGGAGAGGACTCTCCGCCACTGGTGGCGATGATGGCTGTGGGGGTCGGGGTGGTCGTGTCCGCTTTCCGCTTCACTCCTTTCTTCTGCTGGGGGCAAGAACATGGCTCTTAGGCTTCTAAGCCAGATTGGAGGGGAGGGGGGGAGGGGGAACCCCAGACAAATCCTTGCAGCTCAAGCCCCCCCCCGCCCTCCCTTGGCTTCCAGCTCACAGAGGCTCACCTTGGCCACCGGCTGCGTTGGGGCAGGCACCGCCAGCACTGGCTGGGAGGTAGCAGTGGAGTGTAGCGGCTTGAGGAGAGGTGTAGAGATGACTGACGGGTGAGGGATGTTGATGATGGTGGTGGGGATGTCTGTCGGGTAGAGCTGGGCGTGGGACACGGAAGAGATGGCCGGCACTTGCTGAGCAGCTGCGTTGGCTGCTGCCAGGAGTGCTGGAGGGATTAAATAAAGAAGAAGAGTGGCTCCTTGTTAAACTGAAGGCAGCCTGCCCCAAAAGGCCAGACAGCCCCCAACTGGAGTAGAACTCAGGCAAGCCAGCAGGAACCCTAGCCGCTTCTCCCCAAAGCCCACCCCCCAATCCCCTCTCGCACCATTACCTGCAGCCCGAGACGCCCCCTTCTTGTGACTGTTCTTGGCCACGGTGATCACAATCTCCTGCTCCTCCTGAGGCATCTGGGCCACCTTCTGCAAGAAGATCTTCTCCAGCGTTTGGGCCATCAGCACAATGTCATCTGTGGGCTACACCAAAAGAAGCCGTGAGCAAGGCATGAAGGGGGGCTGCCAGCCTGCTACTCTGCACAGTCTGTGTGTGTGCCCTCGTCACTTGGAGACACTCCACACACTTGGGAGTCTCCCCCCCCAACCCCTCCCTCACAATCCATGCAGCCACTTCCCTGACACTCCAGCCATCCTTGCGGCAGCTGCCTCTCCCTCCAAACTCCTGCAGGCTCCCACCACACACGCAAACCCCCACCTTGTTGTAGATGTAGCAATTGGTGAACATGGTGTTGAAGTCCTGCATGCACTCGGCTGAGCTCCAGTAGTAGTTGTTTTCCAGCCGCCGCTTGATGGTGCCCATGTCCATTGGCTGCTTGATGATTTTGTGATAGTCCTGGGAGCAGAGAACAGCAAACAAAGCCACATGGTTACCATCGTCGGTCACCCCAAACCGCATGGCACAGAGGCTGCACCGACCATTGGGCTACCCAGGCTCCTGGTCAACGCCAAATGTTGGCTACAGGTGGGGAAAGGGCAGGGACTCCTATACAGCCTGGCAAAGGGCAGGAAATAAATGCTTCTCAGCTTGCTAGGCCAACAGAGGATTCTTGCTTCTTTCCCTGGGGTAGAGAGAGGGTGCCTTCTGTTAGGTGAAGCTCCCCAGGGGACAGCAAGGCTGGAGGTGCCTGCCCTGCCTAAAAAGCACCGCCTCATTACCCCTACTGTACACGAAGAAACTAGGTAAGCATAAACCTAGATGGATTTTACCTCTGGGCTTTAACTCCTTAGGTGCCACAGGTGCTGGCCTTTAATTTGGGGGTCACTTGATGTCTTCTACAAAGTCATGGATGGGAATCTGCAAAACGCATTCAGGGCACAAGATTAGATTTGGGGCAGCGTGAGAGCGCAGAAACGGCTGTATTGTCTCATCCATACCTTTGTAGGGGACATTTGGGGGGGGATCAGGGGAGCTGCTCCAGGTGAAATTCCTGGCCAAACCAACAGCCTTAAGATTGTTTGGGGAAGAGACAAAGGTGAGCTCAAACTCAGGTTAACAGGAGACAACTCCACTTTGAGGCAGCAAAGAAGGAATATTTCCCTAAGTATGGAAAAGCCTTGTCTGCTGACTGAGGTGAGCAACCCAAGGAGCTCCCCAAAACACCTTGAATTTTAGCAGTACAACATCAACTCAATAATCCAGAAGACTAGCTCAGCGCACCAGATACAAACATAGGATGAGGCAAGAAGTGATCCAGTAACCATAGCAACAAGGGCATCATTAACACAGTAGAACCCGTCCGCCAGTGCTCATCTCCCTCACGCCCCCAGCCCCCCCCACAAGGCAAGGAAGCTCATTACCGGAAGACCCAGCTTGACGGCATCCACAGGCTGGCGGAAGGGCCAGGCGAACTGGTGCTTCCAGAGGGCCTTCATCACCACTTTGTGGAGGTACTGCAGCTGGTTGGTGACTCTGCCCGGCTTCTTGGGGTTTGTGACCTCCGGAGGGGGTGGGTTGGCTTGGGCAAGCTGAAGGGCTGGGACAGATGCCATGGTGGGGCTCTCGAAGCCCTCGTACAGAAGCGATGGCTTGCGGATCCGCTTCCCTGGCGCAGACTCGACTGCCAGACCCACCAGACCTGCATTGCCCGGGTCCCCAAGGATCCTGCAAGACAGGAAGAGAAGGGCTGTTAAGGCAAGAGCCGGGATCTGCTCTGATCCTGCGATGGATTTCGCCACCTACTGCACTTTCCCTCACATGAGCCAGCAAATAGAACATGGAGGGTAGCATTCCCCCCCCCATTTGTGAAAAAGTGCATGAGATGCCCGTTCTGTCACCTCTTGGAAGAGAAACACCAAATTACATCCCTAAGTGCAGCGAGACAGCGGAGACAGCTCCATACAGGAGCCAGGGGAAACTCCAGAGGCCAGGCTAACCTAAGTGCTGAGCCATCCCCCCTTGCACCTCAGCATACTGGCATTTCCAGATTGCAACACTAGACTTGCTGCCCACAAACTCACTCCCCCTTAAAGTACAGTCATGAAGCCCAGTAAACAGGAGGGTGTTGCAGGAATCCCACCAAGGCAAACTAGGCACCCGCCTGAGAGCAGCAACATCTTAAAATAGATCCAAAGATGCCCAGCATTGGTGTTTTGAATCAGAGAACAGGGACTCTTCCCCCAGGATGAATGAGGAGGGAAAAACATCTGGGAAAACAGACACCAGGGCTTGCTCCACAGTCAACATGCTCATAAGATGAAAAGGACAGAGTGCATTGCCGGTTGCCGTGGTGCTACCCAATCAGAGCAAGGCAGACAACAAAATGAATGGCTGACCAGGCCTCCACACAATGGGGCCAGCCAGTTGGCAAGGAGCAGTTATGCCAAGATGGGTTTTGAGTTGGGGGCATTGCAGAATTCAGATCTGTCTCCTGGCCCACAGATCCAGTTGTGGCACATTCTGAGTACAGAGCCACAGATTCACAGGCTGCTGTCTTAATGCACAAGCCCAGCGTGCAACAATAGCTGCCAACCCATCACCCAGGACACCTGCGGCTCCACCACCAGCCCTGCAGAATGAGCATGTTGGTAAACAGAGTGAGGGCATCAAAGGGCAGCGGGCCTGCCACCAAGGGAGAGAGAAGCGCTTCACAAAAGCCTGGCTTGCCCCCAAGGCATTACAGGATCTCATGACAAGACAGCTCCCAATGCTATCAATACCTTCACAGACAACTCAAATCCCCTTAAAGCCATCCAAATAATTTACAGCTCATTGCTGCAGGGTTCACACCACTGAATAAGGGGGGGGGTTTGAAATAAGGGGAAAGAGAGATCGCATTGTAGCTGCAGCACTGGAAACGCTCCCCAGAGGAAAGACAGGCGACGTACAATGTTGCTAAGCAATTGAGATGTCCAACGTTAATTCTTTCAACACACCCAGGCAGGCAAGCCTCCTGCAACTGGCACCGCAAGTTCAAAAGCGACGCCCGTCATGTGACACAACACAGCCAGGTAAGCTCTATCAATGCAGGCGCGCGCGCATACACAGCGCTCAATAGCCCCCCCCCCCAGCCGACCCCCGATTGCCTTTGGCCTCGCTGCCCCTTCCCTCGCCCCCGCCCTCCTCCGCGCGGCGCACTCCCGATTACGTACTTGCCGTTGGGGTTCACGTTCTGCAACATGCCTGCAGGAACAGCTCCAGGGCCAGAGGCAGCAGCTCCTCCCGGGGGCCCGGCTCTCTCCCGGGACGGTCCCGCTCCAGCCGCCGGCGCCTCCGTGGCCTCGGGGAACCCCCCCACTTTGCTCGGCGGTTTCGGCCTCACGGGGGGAAGAAAACGCCCTCGGCGCCTCGCTCAGGGGCGCATCGCCGCGGCGCCTCCCCCCGCGGGAACCGGGGACGGAGGCAGGCAAGCGGCGGGCTCGGGAAGGCGCTGCTTGCACTCGTGGAGCGGGCCAGGAGAACTCGGCTACTGCAGGGCCCCCATCGGGGAGGGGGCCCGCTAGCCCCTCCGCAACCAACAATTAGGCGCAAAAGCTAGGAAAATGGCGGCCTTTGTAGCTGCAGGACCCTGAGGCGGGGCGGACGGGGGTCCCTCTGGCAAGCCCCCCGCCGGGCTCTCACTTCGCAGGGGCGATGGCAATATAGGGTGCGTCCGGCTCCGCGGAGGCCGCCGCGTCCGGAGCCGCCGCTCCCCCGGCGAGTCGTCGCGGTTCGAGGCGCGGATGGCACTGGATTGTACTGGGATTACTGGTCGCACTCCACCTTTGCTCTCCTCCGCGTAGGTGGGGGCGGATGTTGTGGGGGGAGAAGAGGACGCTACGGAAGCCGGGAGGAGGGTCCGCCGAGCTGGCGCCTATAGCGATGACCGGCGATTGGGGGGCCGCCCGGCGAGGATGGATCTGGATTGCGTCCGCCCACCCCTGCCCGGCACTCTCTTCCGCTCCCAGGCCAGGATCCTTCCTCCGCTCCAGCGAAATGGCGCCTCTCGGCCTGCCCCCGACCGCCCTTATAGAGACGCTCCCCGCGCTCCCATTGGCCCGCAGAGCAGCTGACATCACCATCCCGCCAAGCCACGCCCCTTCGCCGGCTCGGGAGAGCCCTCTGGGCGGAGGAGAGGCAGATGCCGGCCGCCCATTGGCCGGCTTCGCTATCCATCACCGTCCCCCTTTCCGCCTCCTGTTGTGCCTCCCTGCTCCGCCATCCCCGACAGCCGGCTCGCGCATTGGACGGCTCTGCCATTCGTTGCCTCCCGATTGGCCGCCCTGTCACGTGGGGGCGGGGCGGCGGTTGGGAAGCGGCCGTTGGTTGTTGTGGTTCTCTGCTCACCGCGGGGGGAAGGGAGGGGGAAAGAGGCAGCAGCGCCATTTTGTGGCAGCCCAGAGAAAGCAGAGCGCAGAGAGGGCGAACAATGAGCGGCAGCGGCTCCTAGCGAGCTGCCCCCCGGCCCAGAAAAATGTCCTCGCCCTTCTCCGCACGAGCAGACCGGCCGCGAAAGTGATGGCAGGGCGCGTTTAAATAAAAAAAAGAGAGAAAGGATGTCCGTCAGATTGTTCTTCCCGCCAAAACGAGAGCCCCTCACAGCGACACAAGAAAAGCCGTCTCCTCAGCGCAGCCATGGATCGGCGGGCGAGGGGGAAACCCCTCACAGTGGGGAGGAAACACCCGAGTCACAGTCCAAAAAAACCTCTTGAGAAGGGGTCCCAAGACACGCCCCACAGCAGGGTCAAGGCACCGCCACGCCGGGCCCTGCGCTCGAGAAATGGCGCTCTCGCTGCCCCTCCGCCAACCAACCCCCCCACTTCTCCCCCTCGCGCGTCACTCTTTGCACGTGAGAAACGAGGCAGGAGTTAAAAGGCGCCAAGAGTGAGGGGACCTTGACGAAGCCAAACCAACTGCAGAGCTCCACAGCAATGGCCCTGTTTTGCCTTGCCAGGGGCGAAGGTCAAGTGCCAGAGTGGAGCCCTGGCCAGGGCGCAGCCCCTCTGCACCGACCGCCATCAGTCAACCCGCCCAGGAGGGCAGAGAAGCCAGAGCGGCTGTGGGGCGCCATTGCCCGCAGGGGTCCCCCAAGGGCCACAACGCAGCCTATCGTTTTCACCCATGAAATCCTGTCCACAGACAAAGTGGGGGCAAAGTGTCCCCCAAGGCCCAACGTAGAAAGATTTCGGCCAGGATGGGTACTCCTGGGGAAAATGGGGGAGCCCATTTCAGAACCCCTAACCCAGAGGACGACAGCATCAGGCCCCTTCCTGGCGGGCAGGCTGGCATTAACCTCCACCCCCTGGGTGTGGGGTGTGTCGCCTTCCCCATGTGTCTGGCCCCATGCCATGGTGTGGTGGTGCTGGCAGAGGCCCTACACACACCCTCACACCCCTTAGCCAGGCAGGGGCCATGTTGGGAGCCTCCTCCCCACTCCATGGGGAGAGCGCCTGGCTTCCCTTCTCCGGAGGGCGTGGACAGGGGGCCGGTTAATCTAGGGGGCAGGTCCCAGGGTGCTTCTCTTTCCAGGAGGGCATCTCTCTCTAAAGCAGAGGACAGGAAAAAAGGAGGCTGTCGCAGCTGTAGGGTTACTGAGTCCAGCCTGTCCCCTCCCATTGGAACTGGGAGGGGGGGCATCAAACTGGTGGTATATCCTCAGCCCCCCCCTTTTCCTGGATTGTTCTGGAAGGAGAAGCAGATGAGTCACATCCTGGCGCAAAGGCCAAACGCCACTTTGGGCTGAAAGGAGGTTTCTCCCTCCCACTGTTGTAAGCCAAAAAATCACCACTGCCCTGTAAACAAAAGGGGGGAAGGCAGCACCCCCTAACCCCAGCCGCCCCCCACTCGGGGCTCAAGAGGCCTGCCCTGGTCCTGCTCCTCTGTCCGCCTCCACCCTGCTTCTCTCCACAGCGGCCATTTTGCACGGGCACCCAGAGCCGCCACCACCACTGCCTTCCAGCTGACAGCCTCCAGAAAGAGGAGAAATAAGAGGAGAAAACTGGAGGGTTAGCGAAGGAGGGCAGCGCCAGATCCTGCCCCTTCCTCCTTTTCCTCTGCCAGCCCCATTGTGCTCTCGCCCAGCCCTATTCCAGCGAGGAGGCCTCCTCCTCCTCCATCTCCAGGCAGGAATGACACAGCAGATTCACTGCAGCCATTTTGGAGGCACAGGAAACCATGCCAGGCAAAGCTGCCCCTCGCCCACCATGTCTGAAACACTGTTCCAAGTACTGTTCCCACTTACCACCACCACCACCTCCAGCAGCCTCCAGTTTCAGAGATTATTGAAAACCCTTCAATAATCCCTTCTCTCAATAAAGCCCTTCTCTCACATAGTCCCCACGAAAAAACAGCAACCCCACATTGATATTCTTTGCTCCTTTCAGCCCAGATTCTGCTTCTTTTGAATCCCCTACTTTGGGAGACTGTCTGTCCTCCTCCACGTGGGAAGTGGGGGCTTGGAGGGAGAAAACAGCTCAAGGTCAAACAAAGACGGGTGCCAAGGTCAAGCTCACACCCTGCTGCGCAGGACACTCTCCCAGGCACCCCCAATGTCGCGGGGGGCTGAGGTTTTACGTCCTCCCCCCTTCCCAAAGGATAGCACCACCACTTTCCTTTGCAAGGCAGGCCCCCAAACTCCCCCCTTTTGCTTTAAAAGCAATTCCCCCCCGATGCAAGCACCCCCCGACTTAAGCAAGGCAAAGAGACGCTCCCCAAGCCCCCCTATCATTGCAAAACAAAACCCCACCTGTCATATTGAGATTTACCCCAATTCCTAGAAGCTTCTGCATCATTGTAGCTTTAAAGAAGCCTGGAATGAGCCACAAGACAGAGGGGGGGACGCCTCTCCCCCCCTCTTCCGAAGACGCCCCTCCTCCCCCCCACATAAAAAATGGGGGTCCCATTGTCAGGTGCCACGTGACAGCCAACTTCTCCCTTCATTTCAGGCAGCTGGCCCTTTAAACAGCCACCGCCCCAGCGCCGCCTCTGATTGGCCAGTTTGCGCCACCGAAGGCGGGAGCAGTGAGTTGACTGACAGATCCCTCTCCTTCCCCATCCCCCAGCCAGCCGAGCCTTCACTCGTCCAGAAGTGTCACGTGGACAAAAAGGACTCACCTCATTGGTCGCCATCTGGAGAAGGAGGAAGGCGCGCGACCTTGGCGGCCCCGGTGCGACGAGGCCCATCCTGATTAAATTCCGGCCAAACTTAGGCCCCCACGACGTGACAAAATAATAAGAAATAAAATGCCCATTAAAAAAAAAATCCACCCAACGGTCGCTTCAGCCGCCATGGCCGGGCATGAATCCGAAGTGACGCCCACGTCATCGCCTCCTGATTGGCTCCCCGCCGTCACGCGACTGCCTTCCGACGTTCCATCAGAAAAATGCCCGGATGATCCTTTAAGCGGGGGGGGGGGGGAATCTATGAAGCGATTTTGCCCGTCCGCCGAGAAAAAAAGCGACAAATCGGTGGAGGGAGAAAAATAATCCGCCTCGGCGAAGCCGCCTGACGGGGGGGTCCGGATCGAGCGCCGCCCCCCTCCCCCGCCGAGGTCTCGCTTTGGGGGTGAAGTCAGCATGGCTCCCGCGACGCCCGGAGACTGCGCATGCGCATAGCTCCTTCTCCGACTCTTCCCCCCTCCCGCCCGGGGCGCATGCGCGCTGGGGCTTCGCTGCGGCGCGAGTCCCTTTCTGCGCGGTGGCGCAATGGCGCGCGAGGCGTGGGAGGGGGCGAGGGCAGCCGCGGGCACGGCGGGCGGAGCGCGCATGCGCGGGAACAGGCGAGCCCTTTCACTGCCTGATGCAGCTGCTGCAAGAGGGCGAGTCCCGGGATCCCATTTACCGTAGTGCTGCGCGAGTTCGTATTTCCAGGAATAAATAACGCCCTTTCCTTTCGTGTGTGCGCGATTGCAGCGGGGCGAGCCTGCTCTGCTAAGAAGAATTCACGAGCGGAAAGGCTTTGCATATCGGCTCAAGGACAGCCTGCTGAACCTGCCCGTGCAGCGCATGAGTGCCTGCCCTCGCCGTGCGCCAAATACAGAGTTGAGCTATGGAACTCCCTGCCACAGGAGGCAGTGCTGGCCATCACCCTGGACGGCTTCGCAAGGGAATTGGACAGATTCAGAGGAGGAGGCTAAGGCTAGAGAGAGGGCGCCTAGACAAGAGGGCTCTGCTCTGCCTCCGCTGGAAACCACAGGAGGGGAGAGCTGCTTTGGTGCTCGGATCCTGCTTGCGGGTTTCCCACGAGCATCTGGTTGGTTATGAGGCAGAGTGAGGGACAAAGAGTGCGGCAGCAGCAATGGCCAAGCAGGTGTCCCGAGAGGGAAGTTCAGCAGCAGCCACCTGCTGCTATCCTCAGGGGTAGACTGCCTCTTACAATGGATGTCCTATTAACTGTGAGCTGTGCATTGCAGGGGGTTAGACTAGATGGCCCTCGGGTCCCTTCCAACTCCACAAATCTATGCAGACTATGACTAAATAAAGAAGTTGAAGTTATTGACTGAAGATCCCACAGAAAAAGTAGAAAGGCAAGAACTCAGGCCACTCGTAGTAATGTATCCCTGATAATAGTTCAAATGATACAATAGTTTCAAATAGTCTCTTCTACATATTTGATCTACATGTACACGTTGACTCTAAGGCTACTTGCTGAAGAAGAAACTGGGCCCTGTCCTGGTATACTGTATACACTTCATCTGACCTATAAACTACTATAAATAAATCCAACTACAGAAGAGACTGTTTGAAACTATTGTATCATTTGAACTACTATCAGGGATACATTACTACGGAGGACCGAGGGTCATCTAGTCCAACCCCCTGCAATGCACAGATCACAGTTAATAGGACATCCATTGTAAGAGGCAGCTTTTAATCTATTTGCACCCATCACTTAGCGGTTGCCTTAATTTCTCTCTGCCCTCCCGCTGAACCCAGGCACAGAGGCTTTTGGAGAATTCTGCCAGCCTGCCAGCCAGCCAGCTAGCCAGCCATAGAGCCTGTGTGGCAGCAGAAGCTCCGCGGAGCGAGGGGTTGGTCTAGATGAGCCCCAGGGTGCCTCCCATCCACCTCCATCATATCGCCAATCCATTGATTAAGGAGGATCTTGTTTTTATTCTTCCAATTCATCCATATCAGTCTCTTGGCCACAGTAAGGGCGTGTGGAATCCATTTCCGCTGTCAACTTCCATACGTCGGGTCTATAATTCAAAAGAATGTTTTCCTCTTAAAATATTAGCTTTTCTCCTGCACAGTCATAATAGAATCATAGAATCATAGAGTTGGAAGAGACCACAAGGGCCATCCAGTCCAACCCCCTGCCAAGCAGGAAACACCATCAAAGCATTCTTGACATATGCTGTCAAGCCTCTACTTAAAGACCTCCAAAGAAGGAGACTCCACCACACTCCTTGGCAGCAAATTCCACTACCGAACAGCTCTTATATATTGATATACTGTATAGCCCAGCACTTTATCCCAAAACTTTCCCTCTAGGAACATAGGTTTCAAAGTTACAGGTAGGTAGCTGTGTTGGTCTGCCGTAGTCGAAACAAAATAAAAAAAAAATATTTCCAGTAGCACCTTAGAGACCAACTAAGTTAGAATTTTTTTATATAGGTTTCAAAGAGCATATAAGAAGAGGAAAGGGAAGCCGATTTGGGTTTTCTTACAGGTTTCCTCTTGGAAGTTTACATCGCCTCTCCTCAAAGTCCCTTACGGGGCTTCTCGGGAGTAAGTTGCTAGGAGGTTCGCACCACAGGCGGCTTGGGAATTTCCACAAGCACACACTTCCTGTTTGTGACTCATTGAGTCTTTTATAACAAACAGAGCCTAACAAAAAGGGAAACTCTGATAAAAGGACGGAGAAGTGAAAGCGAAACTCTGCCCCCACCCCGAGCGCCCTGTGGTGGATTTCTGTAGGGAAGTAAGTGAGCAGGGAGGCAGGGGTACTGATCAGAGCTTGCTGGAACCAGGCACGATCTCCTTTTGCTTGTCTGCATAAATCTATGGAGGATAAGTGTGTGAGGGAGAACCTCCAGCGTCAGAGGCAGTCTACCTATGAATGTCAGTTCTTGGGCAGGGAGGGAGGGAGGGTTTTCCTCTGGTCTCTCATCAAATTTATAATCTTAGGGTTAAACCACTGAGCCTAGGGCTTGCCGATCAGAATGTCGGCGGTTCAAATCCTCGCGAAGGGGTGAGCTCCCGTTGCTCGGTCCCAGCTCCTGCCAACCTAGCAGTTCAAAAGCACATCAAAGTGCAAGTAGATAAATAGGTACCACTCCGGTGGGAAGGTAAACGGCCTTTCTGTGCGCTGCTCTGGTTCACCAGAAGCGGCTTAGTCATGCTGGCCACATGACCTGGAAGCTGTCTGCTGGCTCCCTCGGCCAATAATGCGAGATGAGCGCCGCAAAGCCAGATCACACACATACACACACCGATTCCTGCATTTGCAGGGGTTGAACTATATGACCCTAAGGTGACCCTGAAGACTCCCATGATTCTATGATCTATTAATCATTAAATTTGTATGCCGCCCTTTGTCCATACATTTCAGGGCTGTTTGCAGCATAAAAATGTTATATACACACACACACACACACACACAGAGTATATAATAAAAAGAAGAACAAAACAATAACCCCCTCCCACAAGCACATCTGAAAGGTTATGGGATGTTAGTCAGCCCAATGCTTGGTGGAAGAGGAACGCTTTCGCCTGGTGCCTAAAGGTGTTTAATGAAGGTGCCAAGCAAACTTCCTTGAGAAGACCATCTCACAAATGGGGAGCCACTGCAGAAAAGGCCCTGTTTTTGTGCCCATTTAGGGGGCACACACAAAGAGGGGACCAGATGAGCATTGCAGAGCCTGGGTTGGTTCATATGGGGAGAGGCAGACTTATGGGGGGGCAGGATATTAAGAAGAAGAAGAAGAAGAAGAAGAAGAAGAAGAAGAAGAAGAAGAAGAAGAGGAGGAGTAGTAGTAGTTTGGATTTGATATCCCGCTTTATCACTACCCACAGGAGTCTCAAAGCTGCGAACATTCTCCTTTCCCTTCCTCTCCCACAACAAACACTCTGTGAGGTGGGTGGGGCTGAGAGACTTCAGAGAAGTGTGACTAGCCCAAGGTCACCCAGCAGCTGCATGTGGAGGAGCGGAGACTCGAACCCGGTTCACCAGATTATGTGACTACCGCTCTTAACCACTACACCACACTGGCTCTGTTGTTGTTGTTGTTGTTGTTGTTGTTGTTGTTGTTGTTGTTGTTGTTGTTGTTGTTGTTGTTATCCTGAGCCATTCAAGGCCTTATAAGGCAAAACCAGCTCTTTGAATTGGTCCCATAAACTAATTTGCAGCCAGTGCAGTTGGGTCAGGATCAGTGCAATATGTTCACACCGTTTTCCCCTGGTCAGCAGCCTGGCCGCCAAATTCTGCACCAGCTGAGCCGTCTACAGAGGCAGCTCCTGAGTGATCTACGATTGACTGGAAGCTTTTAAACCAGGGGTCCCCAAACTAAGGCCCGGCAGCTGGATGCGGCCCAATCGCCTTCTAAATCCAGCCCGCAGACAGTCCGGGAATCAGCATGTTTTCACATGAGTAGAATGTGTCCTTTTATTTAAAATGCATCTCTGGGTTATTTGTGGGGCATAGGAATTCGTTCATATTAATTTTTCAAAATATAGTCCGGCCCCCCACAAGGTCTGAGGGACAGTGGACCGGCCCCCTGCTGAAAAAGTTTGCTGACCGCTGTTTTAAACAGAGGTCAGACGGCCACGTGTCGGGGATTTCTTAGCTGGGATCCCTCCATTTGCAGGGGGTTGAGCTGGATGACCCTCAGGGGTCCCTCCGACCCTGCGATTCTCTCTCCCCGCAAGCCTAAGCAGCCCGTCTGCGCTCCAGAGCCGAAACCCGGCAGCCTCTCCCGGGCAACTGGTGACGACGAAGCGCAACGACGCCCCATTGGCTGCCTGGGAGAGGCGTCCCCCCCCCTACCCCTCCCCGAAGCTGCTGCGAGTTGGGAGAACTCAGCTGTGGTGGGGCTCCGAGGTTTTCTATGGGGCAGTGAGGAAGAGGAGGACGATGGGTCCCGGGAGGTGCAACTGGGGTATGGCGGCCCTGGCCTGGCTCTGGGGGGCAGCGGCGGCTGCAGCGGCCGAAGTGCGAGGTACAAAAATGCGTCTCCCTCTTTCCTGCGCGAACTAAGGTGTGGGGTTTTGGGGGGGAGGGGGGGCTTTCAGGTTGTGTATCCGCCCCAAACTCCCCATAAGATGCCGGCTCCTCTGGGACTTTCAGGTGACCTTGACTCGCTAGAGCTCAGGTGAAATTCCACCCTGTATTTTTTTTTAATCCCTTTCAAAAAGTTTCACTTTTGCAATTAAACTGGGGAGAAAGACTTCCTGTTGGTGTTACTTGAAGGCCGCCCGGCGAAACGGCGAGCTGACACCCGTGTTCGTGTGCACACACTCTCGACTCACAGGTTTGGGACCAGAGGGTCATCTAGCCCAACCCGCCTCTGCAAAGGCACAGTTGTTTTCAGTGTTCTTCCAAATACAGTACTGTAGTATTATGGCACTTAGCTTCTCCCTCTCTCTCCCCCCCTCATCCCCTAATAATCCCAAACCCCCTAAACTGAGGGGGCTGCGGAAGGGGGAGGGGGGAAATGGTGTCCGGAGGTGGGGAAATGTGCTTTAAAATCCCCTACTGAATACTCTGCTCTTGCGTTGAGGAAGTTCCTTCCTTCTTTCCTCTCCCCGCTTGTAGCAGCGCCATCAGAACAGGACTCAGACGGAACCATAGACTCGTAGAACGGTAGATTTGGAAGGGATTCCCGAGGGTCATCTAGTCCAACCCGAGCTCAATAACCCCTGTTTCACCCCACAAACACTTTCTGACAGTAATTGCTGTTTGCAAGTAGAGAACAAGCTTCCTCAGAAGGCCGTCCCTTCTCCTTCACTGGAGGATCTCAAGCAGAGGTTGGAATGGATGGCCCCAGATTAGTTCTTGCTTTCTTGTCATCCATCCCTAGCACATATTACTAGCCAGGGAGGGTGAAGGGCAGAAGGCAGAGGGCAGGCAGCAGAAGACTACAAGAAATAAGATTCCACCTAAACATTAGGAAGAACTTCCTGACAGTAAGAGCTGTTCGACAGTGGAATTTGCTGCCAAGGAGTGTGGTGGAGTCTCCTTCTTTGGAGGTCTTTGAGCAGAGGCTTGACAGCCATATGTCAAGAATGCTTTGATGGTGTTTCCTGCTTGGCAGGGGGTTGGACTGGATGGCCCTTGTGGTCTCTTCCAATTCTATGATTCTACGTGGAGGGGTGCATGGAGGCACATTGCAGAATCAAAATAATTGTGGAGTTGGGAGTGACCCCTGAGGGTCATCTAGTCCAACCCCCTGCAGTGCCTCAATGGTGGCAGGTGACCCACCTCCCTCTTTTTTTACGTTCAGAGGATCCTGCCCACCTGTTTTCTGAAGTCTACCTGTGCCAGCAGGATTCCCTGCTTCCTGAGATGGTCCAAACTCTGGACGACGAAGAGCTCTTCTGGTTCAACTCCTCGGAGTCCGCCTGGCATGCACGCCTCCCCGATTTCCAGCCAGGGGTGCAGAACCGGACACCCCAAAGTCACATCCGGGTGCTGAACCAGCTCTGCAACGATGTGCTGGGCAACTTTTCGTACTATTTCGCAATTATGCCGGAAGCGAAAGGTGAGGGAGTTTCTTTGCCTTGTGGGGAGGGGGCTACCAGAAACTTCCTCCAATGAGGAAGTTTATTATGCATCATATAATATATGTTGCAATAAAAATAAAAATAAAATGCTACGATAAAAATAATAATGAGAATAATAAAAAAATAATACTATCGTTAAAAATAATACAAATAATAATGCAAGTAAAAGGATGGGGAGCCACCACTGAAAAGGCCACGTTCTCATGTTGCCACCCTGCAAACCACCCTCTGCCTCCCCCCACAGGTATTGCTCAGGTGAATGTCTTCCCCCTGCAGCCGCTGCAGCTGGGCCGGCCCAACACGCTCGTCTGCTCAGTGACCAACCTCTTCCCTCCGGCGGCTGAGGTCACTTGGACGTACCAAGGTCAGCCCATGACCCAGGGGGTCTCCACCCCTCCAGCAGTCCCTGTGCAGGACCTGGAGTTCAAGCTCTTCTCCTATTTGGAGGTGACTCCCCAGGAGGGAGACATCTACAGCTGCAACGTCAAGAGCCCCCGCGACACCTTCAGCATCCAGGCGTTCTGGGGTGAGGCCCTGCTCTTACCGTCTCTCCCCCCACCCTGCCCCAAATGACCCTTGTGCTCTCACCCCCCCCACTGACCCTCTGTCCCATCTCTCTCCCTCCTGTAGTCCCCCAAGATCCCGTCCCCTCGGAGCTCCTGGAGAACATCCTGTGCGGCGTGGCGTTTGGGGTTGGCGTCCTCTTTGCCATCGCGGGGGTGGTCCTGGTGGCACTATCCTGCAAGTGCAACAGCACAGGTATTTCTGGAGGAGGCCCCTTGGGAAAGGAGGAGGCTGCAGATCAGGGGCAGAGAGCGCCCGCTTAGCACGCAGAGTGGAACCAAAGGCTTGTAGGGTTGGAAGGGGTCCCCCAAGGGTCATCCATCCCAACCCTCTGCAAGGTCATGGGGTTCCCATTTCATTCATCTGTTTCCTTGCTGGACAAAATGGTTGGCGTGAAATATTGCAACCATCAAAGATTCCTGCATTGCAGGGGGTTGGGCTAGATGACCCTTGGGGATCCCTCCCTCCATTTCTGTGATTCTACGACCTTTATCTTTTCCAGAATGAATTCCCGAGAGTCGACCTGAAGGAGGGATTTGGAGGAGAAGGAGCATCACCTTTAAAGTCACCCACCCATTTCCCCCCCCCCTTGCGGGAACTGCCCCTCAATGCCAGAATCTCTCTGTGTGTGTATATGTGTGCCCATTTGCATTCAGTGAGCCGCGAACATCTGTCCACCCTGCTTTTGTCACGTGTCTCCGTTGCCACTGGCTCCAGGCAGGGGTGGGAGAGACTCCAGTCTGTGAACCCGGAGGGAAACTGCTGCCAGTCAGTGTGGGCAGTCCTGGGTGAGGCGGATCAGTGATGTGAGTGAGCTTCTTCTGTTCCCGTTAAAGTTATCACTGCTAGAGAAGCAAAAGGGTCAATGAGGGGGTGGAAGGAGCAGAGGGCAGGAGCCCAGCCAGGTTTGGCTGAAGCAGTTCTGGCTCAGATCCCACTTCTGACACCACTATCGCCACCAACCCCACTTCTGACACCACTATCGCCACCAACCCCACTTCTGACACCACTATCGCCACCAACCCCACTTCTGACACCACTATCGCCACCAATCCCACTTCTGACACCACTATCGCCACCAATCCCACTTCTGACACCACTATCGCCACCAACCCCACTGCTAGCACTGGCACTGTTGCTGCGCTGCAGGTTTGTCATGGCCCTTGGCTAGAACAAGAAACTTGCATAGATTGAATATTGCTAGCCCCACAACCATCGCTCACCCCACTGCTCACATCACTATCACCACCATCCTGCTCCTCCCAGCTATGGGTCTTTCTCGCCAGGACAGGGACATGGCTTGGCCTCAGATCTATTTTCTGGGCAGGCCCATCAGCACCCAGCTTTTCTGCCACACCCAGGGGAATGAGAGATCTTCCTAGTCTGCCACTGTTCATTTAACAGGACCTTCTCATGGAGGTACAGAGACCATCACCTGCTAATTGCTGCGGCAGGAGACGGCTGTACCACACAACTCTTCATAATGGGCAGCTGGGCCCTGCAGCACAGTTTTTATTTTGTGTGTGTGGCAGGGTTGAGCCCAGGCACTTGTGAAATGATGGTGCCTCTGAGCGTGTCAAGGGTGCTGTCCATTAAAGCAAGGAAGCGCAGAAGTAATCCCCAGAAGCCCTCTCCCTTTTCTAGGTTTTAGCATCATAGAATCATAGAGTTGGAAGGGACACCAGGGTCATCTAGTCCAACCCCCTGCAATGCAATAATATTTGGCCCAATGTGGGTCTTGAATCCATGACCCTGAGATTAAGGATCTCATGTTCTACCAACTGAGCTATCGGGGATGTGCAGGCTCAGGAAATTTAGTGGGGGGGGGAGAGCGTCACCGCCGGTTAAATTTCTGCCCTTTCATACAGCTGCTATGGGGAAGGCTTGAATAATCCCCGGGACTCGCCTACCTTGCAGGGTGGTTGTGACCGGCAACATGATAAAAAAGGCAGTGGGCATCTTCTTAGTTTTAAAAGGCGGGGGGAGACTAGGAGACCCATGGAGGACTAAAGAAGCATTGCAACTTTTAAAAGAGAGAGGTGGAAGGAGCAAAAAAAGACCAGGGGAGGGAGGTTTGTAGGGGGAGGGGTGTTTTTTGATCTTACGGACGCTGCACCTACAATTGTTCCTGCTCAGTGATGTGTCCTTTCCTTTGCGTTCCTGACGCCGGGTGCCAAATGGAGTTCTTGTCAGGGGTGCAGAAAATAAAATAAAATGGAAAAGAAAAAAAAGATTTTGCAACTATTCTTTCGAGTTCTTCCTGACGTTGCAAGCAGGAATTGAGGCAGAATCCCCGGGGCGGGCGGTGCCTTTGTGGGGTGGGGTGGGGGAATCGGAGGGGGGAGTCAGGGCCAGAAAGATGGGGAATGAGTCCATGGATGTGACTTGTACAGGCACAAGGAAGATGCATTATTTCCTGCCAGGCAGAATTCCTCAGGGAGAGCCTAGAGCGGGGCGGGGCCAGGGGAATTAGAGCAGGGGGAGGGGCAGGCAGTTACAAAATCCATGGCATTTTTTTAATACATATTTTTTATTTAAGTTTCTATCGGTTTTCCAAAATACATTCATTGTCTCTCTTTTTCCAGCACATGGCTTTTTTTTTTTTTGACAAATTTTGCAAGGGACTGCAAGACTTTGATCTTCTTGTATTGGGGGGGGGGGGGAGAGATGCCTCTTCCCTGTCTAAAAAAATAGCTCTACACACCTGCGCTTTTTGTTCTTTGCTTTTCCTGGCCCTGCTGTTGTCATGCAACAACCGCCCAGGCTGGAAGATTTGGGAAAGCTTCACTTGTGGGGTTTCTGTCTATTTTGCACAAAAATTAAATGCCCAGTTCAGAGTGATTGTGAGAATGGGAACCCCTGCCACCTGGAAAGGTGAAAAGGTCCCGAAACCCTGATTCCAGCTTATTTTAAAGGGTCCTGCTTTTCAGGGTTTTTTTTTTTTTTTTAGTTGTGAGTGACTCTGTACTGTATTTGCAATTGAATTTCAATAGGGACAAATGTGAGATTCTGCACTTAGGTAGGAAGAACCAGATGCACAAATATAGGAAGAGGGACACCTGGCTTGCTAGCAGTGCATGTGAAAAGGATCTAGGGGCCTCGGTGGACCACAAGCTGAACATGAGTCCACAGGGTGATGCAGCAGCAAAAAAAAAAGGCTAATGCGGTTCTAGGCTGCATCAACAGAAGTCTAGTGTCCAGATCAAGAGAAGTCATAGTCCAACTCTATTCTGCCTTAGCCAAACCACACTTGGAGTCCTGTGTCCAATTCTGGGCACCACAATTTAAGGATGTTGACAAGCTGGAATGTGTGCAGAGGACGATCCAGGACCTGGAAGCCAAGCCTTATGAAGAACACTTGAAGGAGCTGGGTATATTTAGCCTGGAAAAGAGGAGACTGAGAGATGATAGCCATCTTCAAATATCTTAAGGGCTGTCACGATGGAAGATGGGACAAGCTTGTTTTCTCCTGCTCTGAAGGGTGGGACTCAAATCAACCAGTGGCTTCAAGTTGCAGGAAAGGAGATTCCAACTAAACATCACATAATGAATAAGTTTCAGATGATAAGAGCCATTTGACAGGTCTTCGGAAGTTGTGGACTCTCCTTGCTTGGAGGTTTTTAAGCAGAGGTTGGATGGCCGTCTGTCGTGGATGTTTGAGCTGAGATTCCTGCATTGCAGGGGGTGGGACTGGATGACCCTTTGGGGTCCCTTCCAACTCTATGATTATTCTACAATTCTCTGATTCTTCAGCCTAGCAATGTGGACTCCTGAGGCCAGAGGTTTTCAACCTTTTCGAGTCCACAGCTTCCTTGACCAACTACCTTCTTTCTGTGGCACCCCTGTGGGGCTCACAGGAGCCCAGTTACCTCACTCCTTGCCTGCAGAGCTTGGGAGTCCTCTGAGCTGCCCCCCACCCCACCCCAAAGAGAGGTGCCTCCTCACACTGCCCCACAGGGGCCTGGGAAGCACCCCCTGGCCAGCCCCAGAGGCACCCTTCACCTGGGGAGCTTGTAGCCAGGGCTGCTGCAACAAACAGCTGTGGAGAGGGCATCGGAGGAGGGAGAAAAGGAAAGAGGGACAGAGGCCAGTGTTGCCCATGGCTCCCCTGGCCATCATTCATCATTCAAGGCACCCATGGGTGCCACGGCACATGGGTTCAAAACGTCTGTCTTAGGCGATGGTGAGGGCCAGGCGCGCGCGCGGGAGAGCGAGAGAGCGAGAGAGCGAGAGAGCCCGGCTCCTTTGCAGGGCGAAAGTGAAAGTGCCAAAGCGCAGCGGGGGAGGGGAGGGAAAGAGGAAGCCGGGGGGGGGAGGGGGACCTGCTTCTATATCTGGCGACGCCGGACGGTCCCCTCTGGGTGGTGGTTCTGCAAAATGCAAAAAAGCAGCGACCAAACAGGAGCTCTGGCTCAAGCAACGGCAAGAATAGAGAGACGCGGGACTGGCGGGGTCGGGGGCCGGTTCTGGCCCGCTGAGCGCCTTGTGCGTCCTCAGCTGAGATTCCTGCATTGCAGCGGGTTGGTCTGGACGACCCCTAGGGGGTCCCTTCCAACTTCATAGTGGAGCAAATTTCTATGCGATTTTTTTTTGGGGGGGGAGGGTGTGTGTGGAAACCTCTCACCTGCGGCCCTCCAGGCCTCGCTGCCCGGTCCTCGGAACTCTGCTCAGACCACGCCCCTTCTCCCCAGGCCACGCCCCTCGCGGGCCCTGCTTTGCACCCCGAGAAGCCGGGATTGGGGGGGCAGAGAGGGTTGTGCCAGCCAGGGAACTATTATGTGGTCTAAGGATAAAACACAACCATTGCTCTGCCCGCTCACGGCCCTTCACAGACGCCCCGCCCCACCCAGCGCGCCCACCCCCCTCGCCTTGGGGCGCCCAGAGGCGCTTTCCTCCTGAAAAGAACCTCGACGGCTCCTCTCTGCCCGGCGACTGATGACGCGAAGGCGGGCGGCCTCCCCATTGGCTCCCCGCGGGACGGGGGATTTCTGGCTTCCCCCTTCCCACAGTGTGGGGCTGAGGTTGGGGGGCACAGTAGGTTCCCCTGGACGCGGCCAGAGCAGCAGTTGCAGCAGAGGAGATCCTTCTCTCCTAGGAATCCCCTCGAGGAGCTGGGATCCAGAGACAGCGACTCCTCTACCCCCTCTGGAGGAAGGAAGGGATCCCACTGCCCCCCACGCAAAAAAAAAAAATTAAAAAATCCCCAAAAACTACAGCGAAGGGATCCGCGAGAGCAGATCTCTCGCTAACTGGCTGCTGGGATTCGGAGGCCGGTCAGAGTTGGGGATCCATACTTGAGCGGCGCAGAAACGGAACGCGGGATCCCTTGCCAAGTGGATCCCAAGGAGCGCGGAGCGAGATCCAGAAACCTGCAAAGCGGATCCTTTCTCCTCCTCCTCCTCCTCGCCCAGCGGAGTCAGGATGCGGCCTCTCTGGGTGGCTTTGGCCGGGCTCTGCCTGGCGCTGAGTTACCTGCGAACAGGTAAGGCTGCCGAGAGATCCGTGGCTCGTTTGATGCGGAAGTTGCTGCCTCTCAGCCTGGCCGACCTCGCAGGGTTGTTGTTGTTGGGGGGGGTTGAAGGAGGGAGGGAAGACTCGGCCTTGAGAAAAAGGTGGGATGCAAATAACCAATCGATCGATCCGTTAACTCTTTCCCTGCCAGGGGCTTTCGTCGTCCACCTGCAGGAGGACTGCTTCCTCTCGGACGGAGGTCGCGCCCTCTGGTTCAACTGGACGGTGGCCTTCAATAAGATCCCCTTCATCTGCTTCGACGGACCCAGCGAGAGCTTCGTGCCCTGCGGCCTGGGCGCCTACAAGCCCTGGTACCAGCTGACCGCCCTCTTCTCGGACCACGTGAATGCCGTCCTGGGAGCGCAGATGAAGGAGGAGGCCCAGCGCTGCCAGGGGCAGGTCCACTCACTGTGGGGACCCTCAGCGCTCAGGCAGAGTGAGTGAGGGGCGCTGGGGCCACGGGCGGGGGGGGGGGTTGGGAGTTGCAGCCCCAAACACCTGGGTTGTATCTGGAGGACGAAGTGAAGGCAAGTGGTGTGGCAAGTGACATGGCAAATGGTGGCAAGTGAAATGGCAAGTGAAGGCAAGTGGTGTGGCAAGTGGTGTGGCACATGAAATGGCAAGTGAAGGCAGGTGACGTGGCAAGTGGTGTGGCTCATGAAATGGCAAGTGATGGCAAGTGATGTGGCAAATGGTGGCAAGGGGGTGGCAAGTGATGTGGCAAATGACATGGCAAGTGGTGTGGCATGTGACATGGCAAGTGAAAGCAAGTGGTGTGGCAAGTGATGGCAAGGGGCATGGCAAGTGGTGTGGCAAGTGAAGGCAATTGATGGCAAGTGGAGTGGCAAGTGGGGTGGCATGTGAAATGGCAAGTGGTCTGGCAAGTGGTGGCAAGTGGAATGGCAAGTGGTGTGGCAAGTGACATGGCAAGTGATGGCACAAATGGCGTGGCAAGTGATGGCAAGTGGCGTGGCAAGTGAAATGGCAATATGACCCCACTAGGAGGCATGCAGCTGAGCCAACCTTTGAAGGATCTAATACAGATTCTGATTTTGCACCCCCTCCTTTCCGCAGCTCCTCCAAAGGTCCGGGTATTCCCTGTCACCCCTCAGAACACCCCAGCGTCCATCATGTTGGCGTGTGTCGTGTGGGGCTTCTACCCCCAAGACGTGACCGTCACCTGGCTGTGGAATGGGGCCCTCCTGAAGAACGGGACAGGCCCGGCGGCAGTGGCCTCCAGCAATGGGGACTGGACCTACCAAACTCTGCGCACTCTCCCTGTGGACCCCCGGCAGGGAGGCACCTACACCTGCCTCGTGACCCACGCCAGCCTGAATGAGTCCCTCACCAAGGACTGGGGTGAGTGACAGCGGAGGCTGCTGGGCTGCTTCACGCAACACAGTGTTAAGATCCCCAAATGCTTCTGTGCATGTGCAGAATGTCTCTTCACCCGCCCCCTTCCAAGTGACCACAATGAGCCACCAACTAACTTGAGATATGGTGGAAAGGTCCAGCTGCGATTTCTGCCTTGCAGGGGGCTGGACTAGATGACCCTTGGGGGTACCTTCCAAGCCCACAAGCCTAGGATTCCATGATCTAGCTGAGCCTTGTCCACACAGACTGGCAGCACTGGCTCTCCTTCTGCACACCAAGCAGGGCAACATTTCGTCCTGATGTTTCAGGGACCTCGTTTAGTTATTCATGAAATTTATATGCCACTTTTTTTGGGGGGGGGGGACTCCAAGCAGTTAGTAAGAATCATAGAATCGTGGTGTTGGAAGTGACCCCAAGGGTCATCTAGTCCAACCCCCTGCAATGCAGGAATCTCAGCCAAAGCTTCCCTGCCTGAAGGGCATCCAACCTCTGCTTTAAAAACCCCAAGGAAGGAAAAATAGAACAAGAATTGCCGTAAAAACTTATAAATCCGTGATTGAAACACCCGCCCACATCTGCAGAAACAAGAATGCTTTTGTGCAGGCGCCTGATGTCAAGAGGAAGGGAGTTCCACAGGGTTCAGGAGCTGCCACAATGAAATATTGATTCCTTACGAAGTCAGGACAGGTTTTAGGTGGGTGGGTGGGTGGGGTGGTCAGGAAACCTCCTGTCCCGTAGGCGAGGAAGGCGACCTGCCTTTAACAGTCCCCCTGCCCTTTCTGTCTCACCCGCAGCACCAGGCCTGGCTCTGGACCTCCGGTGGAAAGTGGGGGTCTCGGCGGGCATGCTGGGGGTCGGAATCCTTCTCCTTGCCATGGGCACTGTCCTTTGGACGAGGAGAGTCCCCGAAGGTAAGGGCCAGAGGAGAACATGAGCTGGGGAATGGGGTTTTACTTTTTGCTGATTCCTTAACATTTACACACCGAAACCTCTGAGCTCGTCAGCTTGGGCCCCATTGATGGGTGGGCCCCTTCTTCCTCTGGGTGGGGACCATTCTCTTACTGACTCCCTCTTTTTCTCCCCACTTCCAGGCTACGCCCCCATTGATGGCAGCACCTACCCAGAAGGTAGGAGTCCCTTCCCTCCTTCCCTCCCTCCCGCTTAGTTAAACTACGGAACTCCCTGTCACAGGAAGCCAAGCCAACTTGGCAAGCCTTGCAACGTTCTTTGGCCTGATCCTGCAGGCTCCGCTCATGTTCTTAGGACAACAAATTCTGGCTGAGCATCGGGAGTAAATTTTAAAGGGTTAGGGCAGTTGCTTGGAGGGGAGAGGGTAGGGGTCTCCCTTCCAGCAAAGATCGAGTCCCCCACCCTCCAATTATTCCAAGGATCGGGTCCACTTGGGTCCCCCGCTTTCAGAGTCAGCACACAGGGGTCTCCCCCCCTCATTTCACCCTGTACAACAACAACCCTGCGAAGTAGGGTAGGCAGAGAGAAAGAGAGAGGGGGGAGGGAGAGAGGGAGAGAGAGAGAGAGGCTCCCCACCTGAGTGGGGATTTGAACCTTGGTCTCTCGCAGGTCCTAACCGCTACACAACCCTGTCTCCCACAACAACCCTGCAAGGGAGGACAATACAGCCAGATGTTTTACAAGGGTGCCTCCCAGATGTGATAGGAGGGGGGGTTGGCTTCGTACAGAGGCAGAACCACAAAGGGGGTTCCCCAAACAGAAAAAGCATTTACTCCCCCCCTCTTGCTGTGAACTTCTAAACTCCTATGCCCCCCGCCCCCACTTTCTGCAGGTCGCTAGCCTGACTCTGAATGACGCCTCTCCCCCCCGAACTCCTTTGCCTGCAATTTCATCCTGGATCCGTTGGGGAGACCCCAAACTATCAAAAGGGAAGCCACCCAGCCTGACCTTGCTGCTGCTTCAAAGACCCTCCGGAGACCCCCCACCCCACCCACCGGAAGCCCGATGAGTCTCCCCACACCCTGCCTCCTCCTCTGCTAATTTCTCTCATCCCCAAGTCACCACCTCCTCGTTTGCAGCAGCTAATTAGAACCACAGAACTGTGGAGCTGGAAGGGACCCCGGGAGGTCCTCTAGCCCAACCCCCCGCAATGCATTGTGCAAAGATGCCCCTCCTCTATTCCCCCCCGCCTGTCATCCGGTACAATCGAGCTGAGATTCTTGCCTCGCAAGGGGTTGGGCTAGATGACCGCTGGGGGTCCCTTCCAGCCACCTCTACAATTCTTTGATTCTGCGGGAGAGGGAGAGGAACTCTCTTTTTCTCTCCTTCTCTGGAGGTTTCTAAAGAGAGGTTGGGTGCACATTTGTATATTTACTTTTATTAAGACTTTTCATAAAAAGGCAAGGTCCTGGGTGCAGGATAGTCGGGTTCACCTTCCTGTGTGTGGGACAAGTTAAGATTTACCTGCGAAAGAGGACTTTGCACTCCCCCCGCTTTTCTTATTTGCTTTTGTTAAGCTGTGCTTCCTGCATTGCAGAGGGTTAGGCTAGATGGCCCCTGGGGGTCCTTTCCAACTCTACCCTTGCAAGGCAAGCCCCTTTCTCAAAGGACCTTCCGCCCTCCTCTTCCTAATCTGCCTGCCGTTGTGCGTTCTGGCTTCATTTTTTATAAGAAATTTGTTGACACAAAATAAAGGGCAAAATGCCTTCGGACGTGTCGTGGGGTCTCTCTCTGCCTTCAGGGTTCTTGCTGCCCAGTGCGGTCCACTCTGACTGGCAGCAGATTGCCTCCAGAATTCCAAGCAAGTTTATTCTTTCCGCAGCCACCAGGATTTGAACTCAGAACCTTGCGATGCTCTCACCCAGGTACCCCCAGATTCGGCCCTCCAGGTGTTTTGGGACTACAACTCCCATCACCCCTAGCTAACAGGACCAGTGGTCAAGGATAGTGGGAATTGTAGTCCCAAAACACCTGGAGGGCAGAGTTTGGGAATGCCTGCTCTAACCGCTCAGCTACGGAAGCCTTTCCCCCACCCTCCACCAACTGCTCTTAGGCATGCTGGTGCCTTTCCTAAGCAGAAGGTTTTTTGTTTGTTTGTTTTTAAAGGAGACCCAGAGCTGTTTTCAGAACCAAATCCAGCTTTTAAAATATTCTTTTTTTGGGGGGGGGGAGAAATGGTCCTTTGAGGCTGCTAAGCTCACAAGTACCGAGTGTGCGTTGCGGCCTGCGGGGGTCTGCTGTGATAGAGGCTCTGAACCCGAGGCCTTCGTTCTGCAGTGCAAGCAGGTGTCCTGCCCCTGAGCCACAGGGCTGCGTCCCTGCCGGACCCTCCGCCCTTCCAAGCAGGTGTCCAACACGGCTGCCTTTACAAATCATTGCAGAGTTAAACTGCAGTTTTCCACACTTTAACACAGCATTGGGGGTGGGGGTGGGGACACAAATAAAAAGGGACACATCTCCTGTGTTGTGTTATTATTGATCTGGCTATACCTCTCAGTTTCTGGCAGCAAAACACCCCTGGTCTTTTTGGAGTAGTAAGCACAGGGGGGGGGGGGAAATATCCAGTTCCTTGAGATCTAGCAACTTGAGATTTCCCAGAGTTTGCCAGAGGCCCAAGAGAGAAGGGGGTGAGGAGGGACCTTTGCTCAAAAACTCATACGGCAGATACCTGCCAGATACGAGGCAGGGCTAGGGGCTCCAACCGTCCAGGTAAGGCAAGGCTTTAAAGGTAGATACACCTAGGTCGCAGGTTCAAGCCCCTTAAGGAACAGCTGCATATTCCTGCATTGCACGGGGTTGGACTAGATGACTCTTGGGGTTCCCTTCCAGCTCTACGTTTTTTTTGCCTGAGGTCGGACGTAATGTCAGGCTCCTCTCTTAACGGGTTAAATAAATTACATTCCATATATTATTAAGAGCCAGCTGACATGGATGCTTTAGCTGATATTCCTGCATGGCAGGGGGTTGGACTAGAGGACCTCTGGAGTTCCCTTCCAGCCCTACAATTTTGTGATTTTGGGGTCTGCATGCCCACCCTGCCCTGCCTCACCTCCTAGTGGGGGGGGGAGAGAGAGAGAGAGAAAGAGAAAGAGAGAGAGGCTCCAGTCTTTCAAAGAGGCAAAAAAACTCCTTGATGAATTAAATTCCACAAAAGGGGGGGGGGAGAAAACAGCTGTAAAAAGGCCAGAGAGAAATGCCTGCTCTCAGCAGCAGCAACAGCAGCAGCAACAGCAGCAACCCCCTTGCCCCCACCATTGCAAGGCCCCCCATTCCTGCTCAGGGAGGGGGCACCCGTCCTTTGGGGGAGAAGAGGGGAAGCCAAAACAGAGGGGGTTGGGATGCCATCACGCTCCCCCACCCAGCCTTCTTTGGGGGCATCAGTCTTTTCTAGGTGGGAGGGGGCTAAGTGTGCCAGAAGCAGTGGAGGGGGGAGCAGTTTCAGCCATTTGGGCAACCCCCCCACCCCTTGCAAAGCGCTTTAAGCTCCTTCCTCTTCCTCGTCTTCCTCGGAGAGTCCCTGTGGCGGTGGGGGGCCATGCCGGTGCCCCCCTCTCCCCCCCGCTTAAACACTTGCTGTTAGCCCAACAGTCTTGTGGGGGGGGGGCTCAGCCCTCATTTCTGCTCCTTGGTGGGGGCATAGTACAGCTCGAGGGGCTTGCTCAGCTTCCAGTACTTCTCGTTCACCAGCTCCAGGGTGACGGATCCGTTCAGCGTCTGCAGGAAGGAAGGAGAGGAGGCGGCGTTGGGAGTGCAGAAGTAAGAGAAGCCTTTACCACAGACTGGGGGCTATCAGCTTGCAGTGAGGCAGGCCGTTTCCCTGCAGAAACATTTATTTTTTATTTTCTTTATTAAATCTGCATGTACTTGTAGATCTTAGGGGGGTTCACAACATAATAAGATAGACAAAATATAATTATCACGGACAATATGGAGAGATATAAAACATGGATTGTGGAATAATATGCAGTTGAAAAGGTTGACAAAAGGACCCATCGAGTCGGGAGATTCTGAGAAATATCTAAGTATTTCTCCATATAAGTCTGCCCCGTCCATCGACCACTTCGGCGGACGTCTGCGGCAAACCCGGAAGTCCCGGAACGGGTTACTTCCGGGTTTGCCGCTTGTGCATGTGCGCAGAGCAGCCCTTTGTCAAGAGTCCCTTTCGTCGAGCATCCCGGGATTCGAACTCAAAACAAGGTACCACTGTATAAGTTTTGTCTTGTTATAATTCCACAAATCAAATATTTTTAAAAAATAAAAGAAAAAGAGATTGGCAAAATATGAGATTCCCCCCCCATCAGCATTGGCAACCCGCCGGCGGCTGAATAGAAACTTGCTTAGGCAAACGTTCAGCCTCACCTAGAGCTTCTCGTATATATATATATATATCTCAATTTCACTAAGAGTTTTTGACATATGAAGCAATCAAAACCGAACTAGTCAAAAAAATGAATAAATAAATAAATGGAGTGAAAGACAAAAAGGAAAAAGATAGAAATAAACACAATAACCCCTTGCCTAGAGCTTCCTTTTCATTTTTGTCTTTTAACCTAATTCCTTTTTACACTTTTTGTGGACCTGGGACAACTCGGTGGGTAGAGCAAGAGACTCCTAATATCAGGGTTGTGGGTTTGAGTGCTGTGTTGGGCAAATGGCAGTGGGTTGGACTAGATGACCCTTGACAGTACAAACAATCTTTGCAGACCCCGTTGGAAGAGACCACAAGGGCCATCCAGTCCAACCCCCTGCCAAGCAGAAAACACCATCAAAGCATTCTTGATATATGCCTGTCAAGCCTCCGCTTAAAGACCTCCAAAGAAGGAGACTCCACTACACTTCTTGGCAGCAAATTCCACTGTTGAACAGCTCTTACTGTCAGGAAGTTCTTCCTAATGTTTAGGTGGAATCTTCTTTCTTGTAGCTTGAATCCATTGCTTCGTGTCCGCTTCTCTGGAGCAGCAGAAAACAACCTTTCTCCCTCCTCTATGACATCCTTTTATATATCATATCACCCCTTAACCTTCTCTTCTCCAGGCTAAACATAAGCCGTTCCTCATAAGGCATCGTTTCCAGGCCTTTGACCATTTTGGTTGCCCTCCTCTGGACACGTTCCAGCTTGTCAGTATCCTTCTTGAACTGTGGTGCCCAGAACTGGACACAGTACTCCAGGTGAGGTCTGACCAGAGCAGAATACAGTGGTACTATTACTTCCCTTGATCTAGATGCTATACTCCTATTGATGCAGCCCAGAATTGCATTGGCTTTTTTAGCTGCTGCATCACACTGCTGACTCATGTCAAGTTTGTGGTCTACCAAGACTCCTAGATCCTTTTCACATGTACTGCTCTCAAGCCAGGTGTCTCCCATCCTGTATTTGTGCCTTTCATTTTTTTTGCCCAAGTGTAGTACCTTACATTTCTCCTTGTTAAAATTCATCTTGTTTGCCTTGGCCCAGTTGTCTAATCTGTCTAATTCTCCTGGTGTGGGTTTGAATGATGTGCCATTTGATCTTTATCCCTGCAAACAGCTTAGAAGCCCTTTCAGCAAGCAAATGGTATACTGATTAACTGTTAGATATATTTCTATGTCCTTATTGCATCATATCAAATAAAGTAGCCCGTCTAGGAGAAGGAAAACCCTGATCCTGACCCCCAAGCTCTTCCCCCAGGGAAGCTCAGCCTGCCCAGCCAAACGCCAACCGGTTCTGTCTCCACTATGGGGCCTTGAACCCAGAACCAACCCCTTCTGCCTCCGCTCAGCCTGCGGGGTGCAGCACCCTTCATCCCTGGGGAGGGGGAGGCCCTCCCCGTCAATGTCATGCAACCCGCCCCCCCGCCGGCTGTTACCGTGAAGGCCCCCCCGGCAGTGGTGATGTAAATGGTGTACTGCTTCTCGCTGACGCCCTCCAGGGCGGGGGCTTCGGATCCGGCCCCCGGAGCCTCTTCTAAGGCAATACGCAGGGCCAGGTATTTGGAGAGGTGGTCCACCGTGGCGTTGGCCGTGGTCTTGACATACCTGGCGGGGAGGGGGAGGCAGAGTTAGAGGTGCGGGGAGGAAGTTGGGGGGTGGAGGGGGGGTCTTAGGACTTGGCGGTGATGCTGGAACGAGAGACTGGGCAGTCGACTGTCCCGCATTGTTTTGCTGGGACTCCTGCATCACAGGGGGTTGGACTGGATGACCTCTGGGGGTACCTTCCAGCTCAATGACAACCCGACAACCTTCCCTAGTGCTCAAGGTGGCTTCACACTGGGGCGCGAGCCCCCCTGGACGGGTCAGAAGGGTGCCCCCTGTCCCCCGCTCACCTGGTCTGGGCATAGGCTCCCTTCTCCACCAGGACTGGGTGGGGGCGGAAGACCAGCTCGATCTCGCTGCTGCTGGGCTCGGCGCCCGGCTCAGGGCTCCGGCGGTCCCCCTCGTGCGAGGTCTCCGGCTCGGCGCAGGACTCGTCCGAGGCCCGGGAGCGCTTGCAGCTCGGTCCGGCCTCGATCTGGCTGGGGGCCGAGGCATTGCTGAGGTGCGAGCGGCTGTCGCAGTTGTCTTCCGCCCCGCTGAAGGTGGTGTTGTCCGACTCTTGGGGGTGCTTCCGGGCCCGCTGCCCCCTGGAGGCGGGAGGAAAGAGGCAGGAGCGTCACCCTCCTCTGGATCGGCATAGCAAACCCACTTACCAAATAAAACTAGCAAAAGCTACGGCGGAACTCCCTGCTTCATGATTCCATTGTAAGTTATTATTATGTTCATTTCTATCCTGCCTCTTTCCCTGGCAGGGACTCAGGGCAGCTCAAACCCGAAGCAGCAAGAGCTAAAAAAAAGCATTGGGGTGAGAGAGCAGCCATTAAAAAACAATTAAGCACTAGCAGGATAAATATATGGTCTATTAAAAGATGGCAAAAGGACAACAAGGAAATAGCCGGACTGATTTCTCTTGCATATTATTAATTTTGCATTCTTATTTTATGTATTCCCCCCCCCCCCCAAGACTGGACTCAGAGCAGCTTACAGATAAGATAGAAACAGTGGGAAACGTCATAGAAAAGACAGTAGAGAAAAAGCTATTAAACACTCTTGTGTGTGTGTGTGTGTGTGAGTGAGTGAGAGAGAATAAGAATACAGGTAATTACAATCAAAACATCACCACATCAACCCGCTTACAATGCCTTTAAAGAAATCTATGAATTATTATTATTATTATTATTATTATTATTACTGCTGCTGCTGCTGCTGCTGCTACTGTTGTTAGCCTGTATTTCTGTATCTCAGGGGGTCAGACTAGATGAACTCTGGTGTGCCTTCCAAGTCTACCATCCCATGATTCTACATGTCTGAGTAATGGTAACAACAACAACAACAACAAACAAATTCTTTATTATTAGATTTCCTAAGCACCTCCTTTCACCACTAAATCCCAGGGAAAGTGGCCTCAGCCTAAAAATATCAAAATCAGGCAATTTATAGTCAGAAGCAGAGGGAATCGAGTTTCTTGGCAGAAAACACACCTAATAATCTTTCTTCCAGACACCCTGGGAATTGTTTTCTCTGGAGGATATACTTACGGTATGCATTTATGAACGTGAACAAAGAAATAATCTGCACGGCATCTTTTTTATAAAAAAGGGCAAGAAAAATCCCCTATGGAACTTGCTGAAATGTGTGTGTCTTTTGTTTTTAGTCTCTCCTTTGATAATATTATTATGTTGGCTTTACCCCATTTACTCCCTGCCACTGGTTTTTTTTATTCTTAATGAATGCGTCATACTATTGTAGGAAGACGACTTAAGAGACTTTTATTCATTAAGCAGCATATAGATCAGGCATCCCCAAACTTCGGCCCTCCAGATGTTTTGGCCTACAACTCCCATGATCCCTAGCTAACAGGACCAGTGGCCAGGGAAGATGGGAATTGTAGTCCAAAACATCTGGAGGGCCGAAGTTTGGGGATGCCTGATATAGATGAAATTAAATATACGCTCCATACCCCAATCTACTCTGCCATCCGCTTTGAAATTATTCCGGATGCCCGAAATGCTGAAATGTTTCTACGTGTTTATTTTATGGCGTTTTAATCGGAAACGTTTTTGCCATTCTGATGCCCTCCCTCTCCCCACCCTCTGGGGATTTCTTCCCTTTTGGAAGAAATAAATGGTAAATAAAATAAATAAACCAATAAACAAACTTGCAAATTTCATCCACTTCTGCCAAAAAAAGCAGGGGGAAGTTACAGCTGCTTTTGGATTCCTATAGAATCATGGAATCGTAGAGTTGGAAGGGACCCCAGGGGTCATCCACTCCAACCCCCTATAAAGCAGGAATCTCAACACACAGCGCCCTCCCCCCCAAAAAAAATCCAATTTGAAACCCGACTGGACCCTATTTAGCTTTGCAAATGGGCCAGTAGATTTTATAAAAGCAGACCTAATGTTGTCCCAAATAACAAAGTTGGCCCGGAAAGACCCAGAGGAGATCCAAAAGGGATCTGGCTGCTAATCTTGAGAGGGGAAAGAGAGGAGACGGATCTCTGTCGGGGTCAGGGCAGGAGACCCCACCCCCACCTGCGAGCCCCCGTACCTGTTCATAGCCTGCATCTTGAGCCCCTCCTCCATGCTGCTGCGCAGGGCCTGCTGGTTGTGCAGGCGGTTGAGCTTGGCCAGGACCCGGTCTTGGTGCGCTTCGTACTCGTCCCGGCTGGGGTAGATCTTGGAGATGAGGGCGTCAAAGTTCGGGTCGGGGCGCAGGGAGCGTTTGGAGACCAGCTTCTTGCGGCAGGTCGGACACTCTTTGTTCCTGCGGTAGAGGAAACCGGGAAACCGAACTCAAGGTGTGGGCCGAGTGCGAGGAAAGGGTTGCTTGGAATTTTTTTATTTAGAGAAAAGGTGCTCTGGAGGGCAGGACTTGAACCCATGGCTTTACAAGAAAGGGAATTTTAAAAGGATGTCATATAGAGGAGGGGAAAAGGTTGTTTTCTGCTGCTCCAGAGAAGCGGACACGGAGCAATGGATTCAAACTTCAAGAAAGAAGATTCCACCTAAACATTAGGAAGAACTACCTGACAGTAAGAGCTGTTTGGCAGTGGAATTTGCTACCAAGGAGTGTGGTGGAGCCTCCTTCTTTGGAGGTCTTTAAGCAGAGGCTTGACAGGCATATGTCAAGAACACTTTGATGGTGTTTCCTGCTTGGCAGGGGGTTGGACTGGATGGCCCTTGTGGTCTCTTCCAACTCTAGGATTCTATGACTCAACATCTGGAAAAAAGCTTTCTGGTGGCAAGAGCTGCCGCTTCCCACTTGGAGAGAAGTGCAACGGTCAGTCACAGATTTCGCACGAGGCACCCGTTTGTAGATGGGCCAAACACCTTGGGAGCAGCTCACTTGTGGGAATGTGGGACGGGCCTTTCCGGGACCTGCCTCTCTGCCAGCCCCCACCCCCGGGGCCCCACGCACCCGCTCCGCAGGGCCGTCACGATGCAGTCGGAGCAGAATCGGTGCAAGCACTCCTTGGTGGTCATGGTGTGCTTGAGCATGTCGAGGCAGATGGGGCACATCAGCTCGCTGTGGAGGCTTCGCGGGGAGACAGCAATCTCCGTCCCGTCCATTACGGCCTCCTGGAAAAGAGAGAGAGGAGAGCCCTTTTCTTCCTCGCTGAGCTTCCAGGGAACAAAATGGGAGCGTGGCCCGCCTTGCAGCGGGTTGAGCTAGATGGCCCCTGGGGATCCCTCCCAGCTCAACAATTCTGCAATTCTTTGGCCGCCTGTCAGCGATGCTTGAGCTGAGATCCCTGCGTTGCGGGGGGTTGGACTGGATGACCCCTGGGGTGTCCCCTGCCAACTCTACGATTCTGTGATTCCAGAAGCCCACCGGCACCAACCCCTTTTTTGCTGGAAAAGCTAGAGAATCTATTATTGTGAATCTATTCATTCCAAAGCATTTATAAACCGCTTAATTTAATGCTTCCAAAATCTCCAGGCAGCAAACAGCATGAAAACGATCGGCATGAGCGCAAAAATGCAACAGAGAATGAGTAAAAAAAAACAAAACCAGCAGTATGGAGAGAAATAAATAAAAACAAGTCAGGGAGTCTTGTCGATTTCCTACACACAAACACCCAGGACAGCGTACAACTTATTAAATGGTGTAGAAACTATTAAAGGTAAGAGTGAATACAACTTATCAGGAAGCACATTAGTGCACGATGCCCTGTGAATTGTGTTTTTTTCATAGAAAAGTACAAATAAACACCTAAAAGGAAACAAACTGTAGGCAATTAAAAAATAATAAATACAAAAACTCCCACCACCACGGCCACCTAATTTGTGGTCCCCTTAAATCTGGGACCTGAAGAGAGGGACTTAGAAGATATTCCCACTAGATCTGGATATTTGAGGGGTGGGAAAGAGAAAGAGAAAGGGGGCTCATCCCCCTGGCATCAGGCCTCCTCCTCCTCCTCCTCACCTGCGGCGTCCGGTGAAGTTCATACAGGCTGAGCTCCCAGGTCTTGCTGGCGCTCTGCACGTTGGCCGGCGTCGCCATGGCAGGCTGCAGGTTCGAGGCAGGAAAGAGAAACGCAGTTTAAATTCTCAGAGAACCCGAGGGTCATCTAGTCCAAACCCAGCACAGCGAGAACCCTGCCCAGCCCCAGCCCTTCTCCCAGGGGCCAACCGGGTGCCCCAAACGGGAAGAAGCCCAGAAGTGGAAGGGAGCTGAATGCAAAAGCAGCACCTTTTTTAAACTAGCGATGCAAGGAAGGGTTAAACATGGGGTGTTCGTGTGTGCAAAGCAGGGTTCTCCAATGGTGTGGTTCCCCCCCCCCCCGTCGCAAAGGGGCTTACCCCTAACCCCTTGGTACTCCGTACATGCTCAGAGGCACTGCTCCTTATCATTTAGGAAGTAGTTTTAATCTCTTGCTACTCCGACTTTTTGAAAGTCTCAGATTAGTGCTGTTATTCTTCTGTTTGATAGATCTCAGAGCTGTGGGTTCAAGCCCCACGTTGGGCAAAAAAACCCCCCTGCATTGCAAGGGGTTGCAATAAATGACCCTCAGAACTCCCTTCCAGCTATACCGTTCCATGATTCTAGGATGATGTTATTAATTTTTATGCAAAGCATTTTGCATCCTGAGCAAGTTTGCAGATGACACCAAATTGGGAGGGGTGGCTAATACCCCAGAGGACAGGATCACACTTCAAAATGACCTTAACAGATTAGAGAACTGGGCCAAAGCAAACAAGATGAATTTTAACAAGGAGAAATGTAAAGTACTACACTTGGGCAAAAAATAATAATGAAAGGCACAAATACAGGATGGGTGACACCTGGCTTGAGAGCAGTACATGTGAAAAGGATCTAGGAGTCTTGGTAGACCACAAACTTGACATGAGTCAACAGTGTGATGCAGCAGCTAAAAAAGCCAATGCAATTCTGGGCTGCATCAATAGGAGTATAGCATCTAGATCAAGGGAACTTCTGCTCCGGTCAGACCTCACCTGGAGTACTGTGTCCAGTTCTGGGCACCACAGTTCAAGAAGGATACTGACAAGCTGGAACATGTCCAGAGGAGGGCAACCAAAATGGTCAAAGGCCTGGAAACAATGCCTTATGAGGAACGGCTTAGGGAGCTGGGTAAGTTTAGCCTGGAGAAGAGAAGGTTAAGGGGTGATATGATAGCCATGTTCAAATATATAAAAGGATGTCATATGGAGGAGGGAGAAAGGTTGTTTTCTGCTGCTCCAGAGAAGCGGACACGGAGCAATGGCTTCAAACTACAAGAAAGAAGATTGCACCTCAACATTAGGAAGAACTTCCTGACAGTAAGAGCTGTTCGTCAGTGGAATTTGCTACCAAGGAGTGTGGTGGAGTCTCCTTCTTTGGAGGTCTTTAAGCAGAGGCTTGACAGGCATATGTCAAGAATGCTTTGATGGTGTTTCCTGCTTGGCAGGGGGTTGGACTGGATGGCCCTTGTGGTCTCTTCCAACTCTATGATTCTATGGTTTTGCTGCTGCCGTTCTTTCTACAGATCAAGCGGCAACGAACTCTTATGATACGTCTGTATAAAAGATCAGCGCGCGCACTCGGACTCTGCACGTGCTCAGGGGTAACCACCAACCCACCCCTCTCCCCCTTCCG
The DNA here is from genome assembly GCF_963506605.1 of Zootoca vivipara. Classification (NCBI taxonomy): domain Eukaryota; kingdom Metazoa; phylum Chordata; class Lepidosauria; order Squamata; family Lacertidae; genus Zootoca; species Zootoca vivipara. Next base: position 1,434,609 of record NC_083277.1, read on the forward strand.
TCAAACTTCACGACGCCTGGCTTCAAGCGGAGGAACGGGCGGGGGCGGATTCCGCGGGAAGATTCGGAGCTGCACTCTGCACGTGCTCAGAGACCCCCAGTCCTTTACCAAAGGGGGAAAAAAACAAATCAGCCCCGAATCTGAGCAGCGTTGCAGCCGATGGGCTCCGGGGCTGAAAGGAAGGCGCACTTGGCTCTCCACGGGGACGCCCCAAGGACCCCTCTGCTCCCGCTCCCATGGAGGGACTCCGGGGCTCCCTCTACCCCCCCCCACTCCAGGAGGGGGATTCCCCCTACCTGCTGGGATCCCCGGGATCCCCGTAGGCGCCTCTCCGTCTCCTGCTTCTTCCTCCTCCTTCTCCTCCTTCTGGGGAGGCGGGAGAGGGTGGGAACCTCCGAGGTCGCGTCACTTCCTCTCCCCGCCCCTCTCTGACGTCACAGAGCACAAAAGAGAGAAGGGGTTCTCCCCACCCACCGCCCCGCCTCCCCCGGGCAGGCAGGCAGGTGGCTTGCTCGTCCGGTGGAGGCCGGGAGCTGCACCGGTGGGATGGCTGGCTGGTGGGGGGGGAATCGAGGCCAGAAGAGAGGAAGGAGGGCCCACACCCTTCCCCCCCCCACTTCAATGGGGCCGGCCCCCCAACCCCAAGACAGCTTTCCCGGGTCGACAGCAGCCTGCGCCGGTGATGGATCCGTCCCGGATCACTTTGGGCAGATTTTAAGCGACCCCTTTCATTGAATCGCAGAATTGTGAAGTTGGAAGGGTTCCCCAGGTGTCATCCAGTCCAACCCACCGCGACGCAATCTCCTTCTGCGGCTCGCCAGAAATATTTACATGACCGGCGAAAAGGATGAAGAAGCCTTGAACATAACCAAAAGCAGAAGATATGCGAAGATCTCCGCCTGGACATCGTTATTACTTCTGTGCTTGCGATTTATTTAGGAAAACTCATAAACCTCTTGACTGCTGAAAACCTCAAAGCGGTTTACAGGAAAAGTCCGTAAGATTATCAATTTTAAAGCACGTATTCTTTATTGGAAAATAAAAAGTACGTAATTACAATCTTGCACAGCGTCAGATCAGACACAAAAAAGAAGAAAATTGATTATCAGCAAGGTTAATAATATTATCAATGAAGTTAATCAACAGTGACAACTTGCACTTCTGAAAATTTGAAATATCAGTCGACCAAAAACAGATTAAGACTTACGTGGGGGGGGGGGTTATTGGGTTGTTCCTGTTTTTATTTTGATCATGTATTCTGTGGGGGTTTGGGGTTGTTGTTGTTTTTTTTTTGTAATTTTATCCTTGCCTGAATGCAAACGTTTTTAGCAGCCGCCCAAAAGACCCAGGTTTGGACGGCTGCCTGTCAGGGATCCTTGAAGAGGGCTGGACTGGATGACCCTCAGGCGTCCCTTCCCAACCCTACAATTCTAGGAATCCACGGTACTCCCCGCATCCCCATTGTTATTGTCACAACAACCCTGTCAGGTAGGCTGGGCTGAGCGGCAGCCGCTGCCCTAAGGGGTCACACACTCAGCGAACTTCATGGGAAGATTTAAACCCTGGTCTCCCAGGCCTGAGAGCAGCACTGTTGCAGAGGATGTGGTGGGGGAGAGGCAGGCTACCAGGGGAGGCAAATATGGGAAGGTTAAACTGGGCCGGGGGTGGTTACCTTGGCAACACCCCCCCCCAAATAAGAGTGTCAGAAATCTTCTTGAGATGCATGGCAAGCACAGGGCTTCTGTCTGATGCGAAATCCTCTTGTTCCTTCCTTTCGGCTAAAGAAGAGACTTGTGGCACCCGAAAGCTCGCAGATTTGTGTGCATCTCTCATTCTGATGGAACCGGATAACAGCTGGAGGGTCCCAGTTTGGTGGGAGTTCCTGCCTAAACTGGTTTCTGGGAGGGGAGGCATGAGCTGTGTTTATGGGCTTCTTCCCAGTCCTGGCTCTTGATTGCCCTCTGTGATCACAGACTACAATTCCCATCATCGCTGGTTCCGGTTGTCGGGAGTTGTAGTCCAGCAACAACTGAGGCTGCGCCTTGGTTAAACGGCAGCCGGAGCTTGGGGATATTTGGCCTGGTCAATCTGAACTCAAGCCCCGCAGCGTTTTGTTCGAATGCTTCTCCCCAGGAATCCTAGGAACTGTAGTTCCCCATAGAGAGCGGCAATGTCCAGTGCCCTTCATGAACTACGGTTCCCATAATTCTGTGGTGGGTGCGTGGTGCAAGCATGGGCCGGCCTCCGTCTGATGAGAAACCCTCTCTCTCTTTGGCTGAAGAAGAGACCCGTGGCGCCCTGAAGCTTGCCCATTTTCGTGCGCCTTATTCTGCGGCAAGAACAGAAACCGCCTGCGGCAAACCATCGCTTCCAGAAAGAGCGCAAAGTGGCGGGTTGTGGGGAGGAAGACAGACAGGCGGCCATGAAAAGGACGCTCTCCCCCCCCCCTACCCCAGAGAAAGATCTGTGGGGAAGGAAGCGGCAGCCCCAGAGAGGGGAGGGCCTGACAGGCTTGGCAGGGCGTCTTTGGCCAACACTGACAGCTAGTTTGAAAGGGGCCAAGGGAGACCACCCAGGCTCTGCCGGCCCCATTGTCCCCACTGAAAGAGGCCTGGGCAAGGATTATAGGGGACGGGGGAGGGGTCCCGCTCCTCAAGCAGCCGCTATCCCACCCCTCCCCAAAGGTCCCAGCCCCCTTCTCTGCTCAGGGGGGTGCAGAGTTGGGCCTGGGGAAAGCAAACCCCTATTTAGGACGGCATTTTTGAAAAGGGAAATAAGCTAGTCGTTTTTAGGACTTCGCCTCCCTCTCCCCGCTGGGTGGGTCTGGCTGGTGGGGGCTTCTCAGTCCTGCGGGGAAAGAACTCTGTGCATGTTCAGAGACCGCCCGTGGCTCCCCATCTTGAACTTCAGCTCTCGGGGCCCCCAAAACAAGTTTGACGCGCGGGGCTAAACACGATTTCGGACACGTCCCCTAAATTTTGGGGGCCATCGCTGCTTGGGTCCCGCAAGAATCATACTCGCACTAATGATAATTTTATTATTTGTTCTCCTCCTATCAGACCGGGTTTCTCCAGCCCCTCTGAGCGGTTCATAGCTAGTGCCCCCCCTCCCGAGAGAGAGAAAAAAATAAAGAGAGAGAGAGATTGCTTGTTTGTTTGTTTTTGTCATCCTTTTAACATTTTCGGAAATATCGTTTTGCACATTCCACTCAGTAAAATAATAACACAACTAAACCAAGAGAGGTAACTGTTGCTTGCACATTTATTCAAAATCCAATGAAAACTGTTAATCCAACGAAAGGACAGTCTCCAGACCAGCAACGCTGTCCCCCCTCCCTCCCCCCGCGACCTTCCGCTTGCAAAACCGGCATTCTCTGCCTCTGAGACCCGCGCGACTCAGTGGGTTGGGCTGGATGCCCTTGCGGTGTCCCCTCCAGCTCTGCGATTCTGTCCTCCCATGACCTTTGCAGCTTGTTGGCATCAAACCTCCGGCTCGCGATGTCCAGACTCAACTCTCAGGCGGAGAGACAAGAATTGCGTTTGGACAATCACGGCCCAGGGCTCAGGAGCGGGGCGGGGGGAGCTGGAGTCTCGGACGGGGCGGCAGAGGGGAAGGGCGGGGGGAGGTCCTGGGAGAGGAAAGGAGGGGGGAGGCTCCCCTTTTTCTGGAGGCATTTAAAGGAAGGGGCTGCAGGACAGACAGGAGCCATTGGGGGCGCTGTGACTGCATCTTGCATTGAGCGGGGGGGGGGCTGGGGGCTGGGATGGATGACCTCTGGGGAACTTTGCAAACTTATTTGCTCTGAGATTCCTGCATTGCAGAGGGTTGGGCTAGATGACTCTTGGGGTCCCTTGCAAAGCAAATCGACAGCTCTGCAATCCCCTTTTTAAAATTTAGAATATTATGACTATTCAGCAATGCATAAATACCTGGATTAAATAGACTTGCATTGATAATAATAATAATAATAATAATAATAATAATAATAATAATAATAGGAAATAAATAATCCAGTTCACATCTGTGCTTCTCCTGCAGGTTTTTTGGGGCAGAAGCAGGGGGATTTGTCAGTGGTCATGACAGCAAATTTCTTCTGTCTCAACCCATTTCCTTTTATGTCACCAACTGTTAGGGATTATTTTGGGGGGATGGACTAGATGACCGCTAGGGGCCTCTCCCAATTATACGATTCCGGGATTCTCTGGTTCTGCCTCTGAGCTGACCTTCACTGTCCCGGATGGTGCTGCAGCTGCGGACAAGGCAAAGGCCATGCTGGGGGTGCCATTTGGAAAAGGGACATATTGGTTTGGCCTATCTCGTGCACATGGCGGGGGGTCTCCTCCATATGCCCCCCCCCCGACCCACATCCAAGAGAGAAACACTGGGGAGAAACTGAGCTCAAGGAACTGAGGGAAAATTACTTTAAATACTATATGAAGAGCTCTATTGGACTTAAAGATGAATTCCGGATGCCTGGGAGGGAAATTTGGGGAAGCTCCATCTATAGCAAGATAGGAAAAGCTGGCTATTAATGACAGCTAGGAGCTATTCTGGACAATGTAAGTCTTTTGAATAATTGTTATATGCATATGTGGCAGAGAAGCAGATGCTCTCCCCACCCCCCACCCCCACTCCGCCCACCCCCTTTTTGTTCTTTTGGGATCTTTAATTTTGGAGAAGCTTCTCTTCATTTTATATCATAGAGTCATAGAACCCCAGAATAGTAGAGCTGGAAGGGAACGCCAGGGGTCCTCTAGTCCAAAGCCCAGCATATAGGTAGGTATGTTTTGTTTTCTGAAGACTTATTCTCTGTTTGGGATAAAAAGATGCAGAGGGAGAAGAAGTTGCGTCAAAGAGGAAGGACCCCTGGGAGAGAGGCCAGCCTTTCTCAGGTGGTGAGTGGGTTTAAAATTAGGATATAATGGCAGCAGATGGCTATCCATATACAGCATAATGTTGTAATTTATCATCATCATCATTACTGCTACTACTAATACATCATAATAATTTATTATTTCCTATAATTCTGCTATTCTATTTCCTTTCTTTTCTTTCTCTCTCTCTCTCTCCCCCTCTTTTCTTCTTCTCTTACATCTTTTTCTTCCTTTCTTCTTCTATTGTCTCTTCTCATTATTTCCCTTTAGACGCAGAGTTACATGCTGGAAAATGTTAACAATATCTGTTGTTGTTGTTTAGTCGTTTAGTCGTGTCCGACTCTTCGTGACCCCATGGACCAGAGCACGCCAGGCACTCCTGTCTTCCGCTGCCTTCCGCAGTTTGGTCAGCGTCTGGGAGGTGGGGGTTGTCTCGCCAATGCAGCCCTCACCGCACACATCATCCCTGAGACAAGCCAGCCTAGTGGCGAGAACGAGGGCACAGCCTTCATGACTTTTGCACATGCTCTATGGGAGTCTCATCACCGGACGAGAGACCCTGGCACCCTTTCTTGCCATACATCCCTGGCACAAATTACTAGCCAGGGAGGGTGAAGGGCAGAGGGCAGAGGGCTGGCAGTTGTCCTTTGCTGGAGCATGGAGGAACATCGCAGAATAAAAATAATGGTGGAGTTGGGGGCACACCAAGGGTCATCTAGCCCAACCCCCCTGCAGGGCAGGAATCACAGCTGAATAATTCACAGCAGGTGCCCCCCACCCTCTGCTGAAAAGGAGAGTCAGTCCCCAACCTGTGGCCGAGGGAAGGTTGCCCAGATCTGTCCTGGAAGCTTTAGTTGAGATTCCTGCATTGCAGGGGGTTGGGCTAGATGACCCGCAGGGTCCCTTCCAACTCTACGATTCTATTGTTCCATTATTCCATGCAGCCCTTGCTGTTTGCCACCCTGGGCTTCGTAGGAGGAAGGGAGGGATATAAACTGGATAACCAGATAAAACAAGCAAAATAAAAAAAATTCCTTCAGTAGCACCTTAAAGACCAACTAAGTTTATATTTTGGTATGAGCTTTCGTGTGCATGCACACTTCTTCAGATACACACTTCTTCTTCAGTGTATCTGAAGAAGTGTGCATGCACACGAAAGCTCATACCAAAATATAAACTTAGTTGGTCTTTAAGGTGCGACTGAAGGAATTTTTTTATTTTGCTTCGACTCAGACCAACACGGCTACCTACCTGTAACCAGATAAAACAAGGAAGTTTTTAATCTGGAAAAGCAGGGTATTTCTACATGGGAAGGAGATTACATAGAACTATAGGAACAGAGCGTGAGAACAAAGGGGTTTCGGTCTCAGGAATCACATCCACAAAGGCTGAACTTTGACCTCCCTCCCAAATGGGAAATCCCATTAATTCAATCTGCCCGGGCAGGGAGGAAGGGGCTATATATTTATCCGTTTGTATATCCCAACATTTTGCTCAAGGTGGTTCACATAGAATTCTGGGGGAAATAGAACTGTAGAGTTGGAGAGGACTCCCGGGGGTCATCTAGTCCAACCCCCTGCAATACAGGAATTTAAACTAAACTAAATTTAAACTCTGCTTAAAAGCCTCCAAGGAAGGAGAGACCATCACCACCTTAATGAAGCGGGTCTTACCCTCAGAAAGTTCTTCCTCTTCCCACCTCTTCGTTCCCTCCGCACAGCAGCTCTGCAAGGAGGCGGCGACTGGTCCCCAGGGTCACTTGGCGGATCTAGAATCACGGAATCCTGAACGCTGAAAGATTCAGGACGGATAAAAGAATCCCGTGGTCCAGAGTGGAACTCTGGAACTCTCTGCCACAGGAGGCAGGGATGATGAGAGCCACCGCTGTCGTAAGACTCTGGATCTTTCTACTCCTAGTTGTGGTGGTGTGCAACCCCGCCCCCGCCCCCCCAAGAGAGGTGCGTGAGTCCGGTGGAGCCTCTCCGTTCATGGGCAGTCTACCTCTCTGAGTCTCAGCTACTGAGGAGCAATGCCAGGGATGGGCGCGGCCTGAGTGCCGCCCCCGATCTAGCGCTGGGGGGTCCTACTTTTGCTGAGGGGGTGTCACACTTTCCCTGCGGCCTGGGGTTCCTCCACGCGGCGGGGATAGGGGGCGCCAAGCACTCCCCGCACCCGATTGGCCCGACATTGCCTGGAAGATCGATCAAACCAGGAGGGAGAATCTGCTGGAAATGAAAGACCGGTTCAGCCAATGAATAAACTTCCTTTCTCCAAAGAATTTGTCAAAAGGGAAAGTGTGGGGAGGAGAAGCGCCCCCTCATAGTCTGCCCCACCCCCACCCCCCTTTGCAAAAAAATATATATGGGTTTTTCTAGAATGCAAAGCATCCCAACCTCATTTCTCCCCAGGTATTGGTAAAATCAGAAATCCTCTCCCTGGTGGGAGCTGTTTTGAGGGGGGGTCCCTCCTTCCCCGTCTCCCTCCTACACACTTTACATGGCAGCGGGGTGGGCTGGATGACCCTCGGAACCCTTTCCGACTCTATGACTTCATCGGGTGAAAACTCTTTTAATGGTCATGGAAGGCGGTGGGGGGGTCCCCCAACTTCACAATCAATTTTAGGGAACTCAACCCCCCCTCATAAAAAACCTCATTGGGACATTTGGCACGGCTGGAGAGGGGCTTTAGATGCCCCCTCTATTTCCCCTTCCCGCCCCTCCGATGCAATAAGAGGCCGCCTTTATCGGGGTGGGGGTTGCAGAATGGGGAGGGGGGCATATTGCAAAAGGGGTTCCTAGCCCCCCCCCGATCTAGGCAGCCTCGAGATCGCTGCTTCCTCGCCATTAGCGCCAGAAAGAAGGAGCGGTGCTATTTATTTAGAGACACGGCGCTAGACAGAAAAACCAGGGAGTTCTAATAAGGTCACTTTTCATTTAATTATCAATAAACGAATCATTAATTGATTGATTAATCGTTCATTAATTATTAGTTATGAGGTAGCTATTAAATTTTTAAAACACCGGGAGTTCTAATAAGGCCACGTTTCATTTAATTATCAATCAATTAATTGATTGATTAATCGTTCATTAATTATGAACAGGGCTTTTTTTTTTTAATAATAATACCGGGAGTTCCAATAAGGCCACTTTTTCAATTCATTACCCATCATTAATTGATCCTCTAATCGTTAGTTTAATTATTATTAGTTAGTTAATGAACCAGCTATAAATTGTTTTAAAATATCGCTAATCATTAAATTTAACACCCGCCCTTCGCCGGCAACTCCCAGGGCGGGCTACAACCATTCGAAATTTAATCCCGTTAGAAATCAGATTCCCGCCAGAGGAACGGGGTGGTCTCTCTCTCTCTGTCCCCCCCTGCACCCTGAAATGCAATAGCCCCCCCCCGGCTCCACTCACCCCAATTTTTCCTTCCTTCCTTCCCTCGGTCCAGGCGCTTCTCTTTCTCGTCCTCTGTCTCCTTCTTCCATCTCTTTCTAACGCTTCGGAGGGGCTGCTGCGTGCGTCACTCCAGGGGAGGGGGTCTCCCTGCCCTCTCGCCCCCAGGACAGACTTTGGGGGGCTGGTCCGGTGTCCCAGATGGCGCTCGGGGTCCAGCCTCCCTCCCTCCCCATCGCCCGGTCCCATCTGGCGCCATCCCTCAAGTCTCGGAAACTCCTGAGAAAGGAAAGCGCGCCCCCCCCAACTCTGTCTCTTCCCTCCCCCCAATGCCGTGGGCCTCGATACTCTGCATCCTCTGGGGTCCCTCTGTTGATTGTGCCTTTTTGCCCCCCCACCCCATTCCCGTCGCCCCCCCCCCAACCCGCGCTTGGCTCCACCAGGGATAAGAATCCTGCCCTATAGCCGCCCCCCAAGCTCACCCTAATGGCACCCTTAAACTTTCCCCTTCTCGCGCTGGGTTTGTAAGAGTTATTCTAGGCAACCCAGAAGCGAGATTTTGGGGGGTGAGGTGGGGACCTACCCACAGCCCTGCCTTCCCTCTCTGTGCCCCATTTCTGCGCCCTCGATTCCTCCTATCGGGGGTCCCGCTGCCCGGCCCAGCCGCCTGCCCGGCTCCCCCGGCCCCATCGGCCTGCCTTTGGGGGGCGAAGCGTTCCGGCCTCCCCCTCTCCCTGTCTGTGCAGCTGGACCCACAATAGGCCCAAGTTATGTGGGGTGGGGTGGGGTGAGAGAGAGGAGGAGGTTGAATAGGGGGCGGCCGCCTCAATGGGGGAAAGCCCCCTCCCCTCCCTCCATGTGCAGGATAGAAAAAAGGGGGTGGGCTGGAGAGCCACCCAGGGCGATGGGGGTCACGGTGGCAATGATGGGGGGCGGATGCTGTTGCCGTGGAGATGCTAAAGGATGCCAAGAAAAGGCCTTATGGGGGGGCAGGAGGGCGAGGAAGGCCGAGGACCCCCCAGAGGGTCAGGGAGCACCCAGCCAGCGTTGCAGCTGGGGTGGGTGTGGGGCGGGGGTCCCTGGCGGCCTCTGGTCTCTCCATCATCGCCTTTGCTCCCCCTCCCCATTCCGTTGCCCGGGGTGATGCGCCTTTCAATGGGAGGTAGCAGGAGCCGGAGGCTTCAAACAGAGGCCGGAGAATAGGGGCTGGGATGGGTTGGGGGGAGAGAGAGAGAGAGAGTGAGACCCCCGGCTAATCCCCCTCCCCTCTTGCCTCCCCCTCTCCCCTCTCCCCTTAACCCTAATCTCCCCCTCCTCCTCGATCCATTCAATTCAAGCGACAGAAGAAAGCGGTTGTCTTAGGGGGAGATAATATGGGGAGTGGGGGGGAGGAAGAAGCCCACTCCCCACCTCGGCCTCAAAGGGAATGAGGAACCAAGCCCATGGGGTGGGGGAGCCCCAGAAAGTGGCCTTCGGAACCTCTCCCAGATACCACATCGCAGCGCGATGGGCAAAAACCAGGGCAGGCTCTCATCCCCCGGGGGGGGGGAGGAACCTGTTCTTCCCTCAGCCTAGGGACCGGCGTCACCCAACACACACAAAGTTTTTGGAAAAAAGTTTCCACCCAAATGCTTTTGTGCCTTGGGCAGGATCACAGAAACGGTCAATCTGGAAAGGTCCAGCGGGTCATCTAGCCCAACCCTCTGCAAAGCAGCGGAAGAATCTCCCACCCACAGCAGCGATTCCTTCCTGCCTTGCCACGAAGGTGTTGTTGTTTTTCCCCAGGAAAGAAATAAAGTGGCACAGGAGGAAAGAGAGATCTATTCATTCATTCAAGGCTCTCTTGCGCAACGTCCTTTTTTCTAAATTATAAATCTTCCGCAGATGAGAGATTCGCGCGCAAAAAGAAGCGTCGGGGAGATCCCCGCCCCACGCAAAGCCCCCCCTTTTTTACCGGTCAGCGAAGGGGCTTTGCTGACCGGCAAAATCAAATCGCTTTGGACGGAGGAGGGGGGAGGAGAGGTTGTGAAAATGCCCCGTCCCACCTTCCCCCAGTTCTCTGGCTGAGTCATCCCAGTTGCGGGCTGGGGGGCGGGGGTGTCTCGGAGGGGGGGGCTCTTGCTGCCGCTGCTGCTACTCGGGTGATGATGGGACCCCCCTTTGGCCTGATCCTGCTGCGGCTGCCCGCGTGGGGCAAAATTTCCGACCTCTGCAACGCAGCTCTGCGTCTCCGCGGAAGGAATTTCCGCGCGCAAGATCAGGCAACGTTGGGGACCCCCGCCTCCCTCCCCCCAAAAAACTGTGCGACACAAGCGCGTTTCACTAGCTCCAGACAGAGCAGCCAACTCCGAGGCTGAGGTCCCTTTGCTCGCCCCCCAAGGAAATATTTTAAGGGGTCGGTAACCATTCAAATAGTGTGCGTCATGGGATGGACTATGTAGGGCGTCGCTTATACAACAGAACAACCCAACAATATTTTATTCAAGTTGGCACCCCTGGCTCACTCCAGGTCAACACCCCAGCAGCGACCTCTCAAAGATAAAAATTCAGGATAAAAGCACAAAATAAAGAGTTAGGAGAAAAAGGAAACAATAATACACATTTCACAGGCTGTATAATATTCAAAGTATTGGTTTGGGGGACCCCCACCCCCCAAAAGGAAAAATACGTTCGATATTACATTTTGAATTGTTCTCCATAAAACCTGATGAAATTTATTCAGAATAAAAAAAAGAATATGAATCAGCCCAAGGCGCAGTTCTGGTTGCCCCATCCTCAGAAGGATATTGTAGAGCTGGGGGAAGTGTTCAGAAAACAATCGCCCAAATGACCAAGGGAGTGGAGTGACTCCACTTTGAAGAAGAGGAATAAATGTGTTTTTTTGTGTGGGGGGTGGGCTTTTTAGCTTAAGAGAAAAAGCAAGGAAACAGGAGACACACATATCATTTTGTGAGACTGTGCATGGCAAGGGGTTTACCACTCCCATCAGCCCATCACCCATTCCCACCCACCCCCACCACTCTCTGTATATATATATAAGGGTCTGACACTTCTGTTTCCAGTGTACCTGAAGAAGTGTGCATGCACACGAAAGCTCATACCAAAATAAAAACTTAGTTGGTCTTTAAGGTGCTACTGAAGGAATTTTTTTATTTTGCTTCAACTCAGACCAACACGGCTACCTACCTGTAACATGTTCTCTTTCGTAAGACTCGAACTCGGAAACATCCCATGAAGATTCGGGACAGATGAAAAGGAAGGACTTGCTTTTAAACTATGGAACTCCCTGCCACAGGAGGAAGCGAGGAGGATGAGACAAATTCAGGGAGGAAGAGGCGGCTGTTGATGGCTACTAGGCAGGATGGGCTCTGCTGTGTCTGCAATGAATCCCAGCTGCTGGACCCCATAGGAGGGGAGGGGGCTCGTGTTCGGATCCCGCTTGTGGGGTTTCTAGAACCTCCACGTCCAGAGGCAGTATACCGGGAGTCCTTTGGGCCTTCCCCAGAAGGCACTTCCCAAGTCCTCTGCACATTGGTGTTTAATGCGCACCTCTGGTGGGAGGTTGTGGGCAAGATCCTGCTTTGAAATCGGTTTCCCAGGCATGAGAGGGGTCTGCCCAGCTGCTGGGTCTCCTCCCTATTGTCCGCTGACTCTTCCTTCCCTGGGTCAGGGGGTGCAGACAGGGGCCCCCAACCCGCTCAGCAGCTAATCCTCTTTCTCCCCCAGAGGCTCCTGGGCTGCCTTCCCAGAACACCCCAATAATCCCTTGGTCAAACATTCATTAGTGCAGGCTCACAACTGGGCCAGCCACCCATAACCCCCCAGGGATTAGCAGGCAAAAGGGGACCCAGGCGTCCGGAATCACAACCGCCCCCCCTTGCTGCCCACAAGGGGAAACCCAGATCAAACTATTTTTTAAGAGTCACGTTAAGAGAGGTGTGCGGGGAGAGGACCGTTGCAAGCCAAAGACAGCCGCTGGAGGAAAGGCACTCTGCACATGATAAAGGCACACTTGTCCTCAGGTTCTAAAGCTGAGCCTGGGTGCTTGGAGATGAAGGGTTGCTTACATTTTGGGGTGTGTGGGTGTCGTGGGACCCCAGTGGCTCCACGTGGTACAGATCGTGCTGGACTGTACCACTCCAGGCTGGGGGAGGTGGGTGGGTGTTTGTGATTTACTGGGGCACTTCTTGCACCAACACAAGTCGCAAGCAAAAATCCGAGCAGAGGGTGGTTGTGTAAGAAAGGGCGATGAATTCAACCCCACCACCAAGGTATCCTTTAGTGCAGCAGAAACAGCCGAGGCAGCGGTGGTGCAGTGGTTAGAGCACCAGACTGGAACCTGGGAGAGACCGGGGTTCGAATTCCCGGTCAGTCGGGAAGCTCACTGGGCCAGTCGCTGCTTCTCTTAGCCTAACCTGCCTTGCAGGGTTGGTGTGAGGATTAAATTGGGGGGGGGGAGTGCGTCAGGAGAACTAGATATACTACCCTGAGGCCTGAGCTCCTTGGATTAGAAGCTGATAAACACAATAAATGAATAAGAAAACTGAGCACACTCAATGCATTTATTATCACAGAATCAGACCATCATATTATGGAAGACGTTTTCGTAAATGTAAGATCATATCCGCTGCAGGAAGAGTCACCCTCAGGGATATTTCCTGGTGGGGGACGGACAACATGGCAGAATACATGGGAGAGAGTCGATTGTAAAATATATCTTGCTCCCATTCACATATAGTTGAGGCTATGTAACCGTGCTGGTGTTTGTTCGGGGTGGAAAAGTGTCTCTTCCCGCAGTCCTCAAGCAACAATTTCTGCATTTTCCTTAGATTTCCCTTATTTGTTCCTATTTCGTTTCGCCTTATCTCAAAGCGGCTCACAGCATTAAAGCATTTCTCCGGCTCACAGCATTAAAGCATTTCTCCGAGAGGCACTTAGATCGCCTGCGCATTTGTAGAAGCCGTTAATTTAACTGAGCGATATATCCCAAAACAAGGCACAGAAATCCTCGGAGTCGAATCTGAGCGCTGCCTCCCTCCGGAGTGGAAGTCGGGGGTCTCCGTCCTCGCTCCTTGTGCAAAAGACCCCCTATTCTGGGGGGGGGGAGGTCCCCCTGCCTCTAAGCCCCCTCCACAAATCTTGCAGTCAAAGATGTTAGCTGGGAGCTTCTGCAGTCTCTCCAGGAGGAGGAACCCGCCCCCAAGTCCTTCCTTCGAAAGCGTGGGGGGGGGCAATCAGGGAGTGCGGTTTCCTTGTGGTTGGAGGGGGGGCTGTCTCCGGAGGCAGGAAAAGGCATCAGATGAAAAGACCCCCTGGAGGAAGAGAAAGAAAAGTGGTTAGAAGCTGCCCAGAGTAACCCAGTCAGATAGGCAGGGCATGAAAAAATAAAATAAAAATAAAATTTCAGTTAAATTTGTTCCATAACCTTTATACGCATTCCCAGAGGGGATAAAGCAATCAAACTTTATGTAAAAACATTCGGATGATTAAAAATCGTGAGCTAAAGGGAGATCCAAACAAGCACCAGCAATTCTACGTGTCTGTTTTAGAGGACGCTCCGGGAGAATTGATCTATTTCGTAAAATTTATACACAGTGGAAAACAGCTATGAAAACCCTTTAAAGAACCAACATTCTGTGGTTTTTTTCTTTGGGTGGGTAGGCTTGTCTAAAACGGAAATGTTTTCCGCGGGCGCTGGAAGGAGCGCAGCAAAAGTGCCCGGCCAGTTTCAAGGGGCAGGGAGTTCCGAAGTCGACGTCACAAATACGGGAGACCTTTTGGGGTCCCTTCTCACTGCCCTAGTCTCTGGTAAGGCCAGAGGAGCTCCCCACCACCAGCACTGGCATCCAAGGGGAGCCCCCCACCCCAAAGGCCCCCCCCCAATCTGACCCCCCACCCCGCTTACCAGTCACCTCCAGGCTGGCACCGGTGATGTAGCGGCTGTCGTCAGAGGCCAGGAAAGCACAAACCTCAGCAACTTCTGGCAGGAGATGGAGGAGACTGTGAACGCCTGCAGCTCCCCAGACACTGCCAGCCCCCCTCCCCAGGAAAAGAAACCCGCCCCCCCCTTATGCTATATTATTATTATTTATTAAATTTGCATTCTGCCCTTCATCCACAGACGTCAGGGCGGTTCACAACATACAAATACAGTAAGAAACTCCTGACAGGGCTGAGAGGCATCACTAACCCCCCCCCCCAGATATTTTTCGCATTTTTCGTTGCCTTGGGGTCCCTTCCAACTCCATGATTCCTCTGTTCTATGATGTCTGGACACTCCCTGCTCAGCAGGAGGAGGGAGGGCACTCTGCAGGTGCTCAGAGGCACCCTCCCCACCCTTCAAAGGAAGCACAAATCTATTGGCGGACTGCGTCACCTGACCTTCAGGCTCCCCGAGGCGTCCCAGCGGCACCATTGAGGCAAACTGGGGAGAAAAAGGGACAGGATCAGGGATTCTTCTTCACCCCAGAGAAACTGTGGGGAGCTGACCTCAGGCCCCCCTCTACACCCCAAAAAAGGCCCACCTTGTCCAGCACTTTTTGGGGGACCTTGTCCGTCATGGGGGAGTGGACGAACCCTGGCAGAACCGTGTTGCAGCGGATCCCGTACCTGCAGAGCAGCAAGGAGAGGAAGCGTTGCATAGTGGTTAGACCCAGGACAGGGCAGGGTTCAAATACGCAAGGCTCGCTGGCTGCGGCCTATTCAGCGCAGCCGACCTCGCAGGAATGCAGGAATCTCAGAGGACGGCTGCCCAGGGAAGGAGGGCAGGCGAATGGGGGCTCCTTCCCCAACCCCCCCAAGCTCTCCCTCTGCCCCCCAGCCTGGCTTACCTGGCCAGCTCCTTGGCTACTGTCTTGGAGAGAGCTTCTACCCCAGCCTTGGAGGCTGCATAGTTCACCTGCCCCAGATTCCCCACCTGGGCAGGAAGAAGAGAAGAAGGCGGGAGGCACAGGGACTGAATTATTGGCGGTGGGGAGCAGGCTAGGGGGCAAAGGGCAAGGAGGTCATTAGGAGGGGGGTCACTGCACCTTGCCCACGATGCTCCCCAGGTTGATGATGGAGCCCCCCGAAGCCCCGCTTGCCACCAGCGCCTTCGCCACGGCCTGCGTCACCAGAAAGGTCCCCTGTGGAGAAGGAAGAAACTGAGCTGGGACGGGGTTGAGATGGATGACCACTGGGTTTCTTTATGGTTTTATAAGCAAGATGGTCGAGGGCCTGGAAACCAAGCCCTGTGATTGAGGAACCTCTCCCTTGCCGGCAGAGTACCTTGAGGTTGACCCTGAGGACTGCGTCAAAGGCCTCCTCCGTCTGCTTCAGCAGGAACTCGTCCATGGTGATGCCGGCGCAGTTGACGCAGACATTGGCCGGGCGGGAGAAGCGTGCCTGGAGGCCAGAGGGAGGAAATCAGCACCAAAACCTCCGTCGCGACCCCTTGGGCCTCTGGACTCAGCCCAGCAGGTAAAAAGGATCCGGGCCTCAACATCGCAATGCAGGGGGTTGGGATGGATGACCCACTGGGGTCCCTCCTGACTCTACAATTCTAGCATTCCATGATAAGCTCCCTGAAGGACCGTAGGCTGGCCTACCTCGCAGGGCTCTAGTGAGGATGGAACGGGAGTGGAGGAGAAGGAAGGCGGGAAACGAAGGCAACCAATAAATGGACTGGGTGGGCAGGGTGCAGAGGACGAATGCTGACTAAGGCAAGGCTTGGCAGGGGATTGTGGAGCAGGGACCTCCAGGGCTCATCTAGTCCAACCCCCCCACAGGTGCCCATGCCGGGCCCCACCTGGATCTGGGCCACGAGGTCGGCCACGCTCTTGGAGCACCCCACGTCGACACACAGCACCTGGTGGTCCCCTGCCTGGAGCCCCCGAAGCGTCTGGGCTGCACCAGCCTCATCGCAGTCCGCAATGGCCACCTGAGCCCCTTCGCGGGCAAAGCGGGCGCAGATGGCGCGGCCAATGCCACTGCCGCCCCCTGAGGAAGAAGGAAGAGGAGCCCTGGTCACCCTCCCCAGGTGGGCTTCCCCTCCCCCCCAGCTCCATGTCAGGAGGAAATGGAACGGGTGCAGTTTTTCTGAATAAAAAAAGTTACTTTTTTAAAATTGTAAATGAGCTGACGGCTGTGGAGCGTAAGAAAGGTCAGGGTTCCTGGGAGGCGGAAATCCAACAGGTAGAGCCACCCCCTTTACTCTCCATCACCAACCACGCTCACTTGGCGTGTGGGGCTAGGGCCTGGGATCAAGTCCAGCGCTCGGCCTGGAAACTGGACCGTGGGCGCCGGTCACTCCTCGCAGGTTAGATGAGGGGGGTGGAGAGAAGCCACGTGGGCCACCTCGGAGGAGAGGAAGGTGGGGGAAAGAAGGCAGCCAAGGCATGGGCTCGACCTGTTGAACTGAGGCCTGAAATATGCTGCCTTTTCCCACTGGCAGACCCAATGCCCAAATAACCCCCTCCCGCTGCCCCTATTGAACTCCTGCCTGCCTCCCTCCCCAGGAGAAGGGACCTGTCACCAGGGCCAGGGTCCCTCGCAGGCGCAATTGGGCAGCCATCACTCTCTCTGTAGGGGGAGGACCGGAAGTGAGGCTCGGGGGGGGGAAGTGAGGAGGTTCAGGCCGTGGAGGCCCTTCTGGGCCGCCGTCTCTATGACCGCCGTCCTCCAGAGTGGCGGGAGGAGGAGGGAGGCAGGACTCCTGGGTTCTTGGGGAGGCGCAGCAGGTGGTGTGTGTTGCCCCCTCCATCCTTTGCAGCAGCAGGAGAGGAGGGGAGCCGACAGGTGTTGCTCTCGCAGGGCTGCACCTGTTGAATTTCCACTCAAGCGCTTATTTTTTTAATAGACATATTTAATAATAAGTTTTGTATGTAAAGTAAGCCGCCCATAGTGGCCGGGGAAACCCAAACAGACGGGCAGGATATAAATAATAAAAATTATTATTATACATTATTATTATTATTAGTGCTAGTTATTTACTGCATGTCTATCCCACTGGCTAATGTGGGGCACATGCTTCTCCTTGAACCCCCCACAACCACCCTGAGAAGTGTGTGTGGGGGGGGAATGAGAAGCAGGGGCTAGCTCCCGAGGTCACCCACCCAGTGAGCGTCATGGCCATCAAGAAGGGATTTGAACCTGGGTCCCGCCCAGGTCCGAGTCCTCACTGAGTTCCCACAACAAGCCTGTGAAGGAGGCTAAGCCATGGCTGTCAAATTTTTCCTTTTCTCGCGAGGAAGCCTATTCAGCATAAGGGAATTTCCCTTAAAAAAAGGGAGAACTTGACAGCTATGGGCTGAGAGACGCAGAGACTTGCCCAGGGGAGCTTCACAGCCCAGTATGGGATTTGAACCCTGGTCTCCAAAGTCCTAGTCCGACACTCTAACCACTGCAATCCACTGCCTCTCAGGTGCTCAAGTTGCAGGAGACTCGGCCAGCGTCTTTTGCAAGATTTACCAGGAGTGTGTGTGTGTGTGTGTGTGTCCCTTCCTTCACCTTTTAACAGGCATTTGGCATTCGCACTCGGGACCGAAACCTGCCCCTGTTGAATTTCTGCCTTCTGGGTGGGCAGCTCAAACCTACCGCAGCTCCAGAGGCTTCCTCTCTTATCAGACAGGGAATGCAATTAGGCTGGGTTTCCTGGACTCCTTCAGATCTAAGCTTTTGGGCGGTTTGAGCGACAACAGAAAACACCTGTGATATAGACACACCTGAGACAGGCCATTGCAGCACTGGCTCTGCACCACAAGGACTAGCAGCCTGAGATCTCTGTCCAGCCCTGCCATTGGGGATTCAACCTGGGCCCTTCTGCATGCCAAACAGCTGCTCCCCCAGCGCTGCGGCAATAAGAGACACTTGCAAAGCTAAGCAGGGACTGGGATGGTTTCAAACTGGATAGGGGACAGAGGGGAAAAGGGGGTTGGGCTAGATGACCCTTGCGACCCTTCCAACTCAACTGTTCCGACGCCAGAGCCAGGAGGGCCCTTAAAAATAAAGCCGGATGCTGGTCTTCACAGCAGCGGAGGCTCCCCGGGGTGTCGGACCTGCAGTTCTTACCTGGAAATGCCACCAGAAATCGAACCCGGGACATGGCAAAGCAAGTGATGGACTGCCAACTGGTGACCGCTCTGGTCTCCTGTGTCTTTACTGGGCATGCAAGATGCCCCACTTGCTTAATGGTCAGCCAGCCCCCAACCTTTGGGAATGGTTCATCCTGCTCAGTGGTTAGAGCTCAGTGTTAGCTGCTCGGCGCCATCCCATGCTTACCTCCCCCCAAAATATTCCTTTACCTCTGTTTACTCCGCTGCCAAGGTGGGATCCTGCTTCCCCCTAAAAAGGGCATTTTGGTTTTTTAAATAAATCCCATCTCGACGACTCCCTGGTCAAGAAGTTCAGATGTTGGCGAGGAATCACAGGATGGTGGAAATGAGAGGGACCCTGCGGGTCATCTAGCCCAACCCCCTGCAAAGCAATCGTGTTCTGTCGGCCTGAGCAAGATTAGCTCACAGCAGGAGTTGTAGTTCACAGCGCCTGGGTGTTCCAAGGAGGGCGGCCAAGTCTGACCCAAGTGGCTTTGGGGAACCTCCACCGCCCGCTGATGACAAAGTCCAGGAACTATACACAAAGCCTTTTCCCTTTTTTTTTCCAGGGCAGAAGTCAGTTTTAATTGCAGCCACCACTATTCCTGTCCTTGACACATTTCTCCCTGGTACAACCGTCACCCCCAAAGTAAGACCCTCCACCCTACAAAGAAATTGCAAAAAAAAAGGAGAAAAGAAATATCTATATATATATAAATGACGTGTACACGGAAAGCCTGCTCCTAAACCCCCTACTACCGTTTCCCGGAGTATAAATCTGGATTTCCTCCCCGGCGTCAGCAGCGAGAACAGACTTCCCACTGCCAGGAGTTGTGTTTTACAGTAGCAGAAACACTTGTCTAAAAAAATAAAAACCTTGGAAAACTCTCCTATGAGGCGCAGCTTGGTTCCCTTTGGGGGGGCGGAGGGGGGTCCCCACTGTGACGCCCACACCCTCAGCACCCCCCTTCAGAACTGCGCCCAAATATTCCATTATTGGATGCCAGCAACTATGCTTCTCTCACCAAAAAAAGCATGATTTCTCCTGACCCCCAACCTCCCCAAATCCCTGCTCCCCCCATACCTGCCAAGTTGCTGTCAGAGAAATAAGGGACCGGGGCAGAAATAGCAGACCGGAAGTAGCGCTGCTGCCATTTTGGAACTGGGCAGAGATCAGAAGTGACTTTTGATGCTGCTTTGCCCAGTTCCAAAATGGCCGTCGCGCCAGAATAAACCGAGAAAAAAAAACCACCGTTTTTTCAGCTAGGAACAGCTGGAAAAACGGGGATTTCCCGGGGAAAACGGGAGACTTGGCAGCTATGGCTCCTCCATGTCCCACACCCCATGTTCCTGGTCCTTCGGAGCCTCCAACCCCAACAATTCGGGGCCAAGAGGACAGACACGCAAACACACACACATACGAGAACCCTAAAATTCTCTTGCTCCCCCCCATAGAAAAGGGCATTTTGCTATCTCCAAGCGGAGCAGAAGAGCTGGCCTCCCGGGAAGTCCCAGACTGGTCGTTTTCTCCTCTTCCTCGCGCTGCAACACCAACACAGCGCCCCCTGGAGGAAGGGAGGTGTGCAGCAGTGGCCGGCGGCTGAAATGTCTGGACCCGAGATGGAGTTGGAGAGGGAGTGGGGGGCAGGTCTGTCGTCCGTTTCTCCTTGGTCCCACCTCTGCTGCCCCAAACGGGCGCCTGGGCCCCTCCCCTCCCCGCCCCCCCGCTCTACTCGTACTGGGCGATGAAGACCATCATGGCAACTCCGCCGACCAGTCCCAAGACCTCCAGGAGGGACTGCACGGGCCCCGAGTCCTGCAGCAGTTCGGGGATGACCGAGACGGTGGCCACGTAGATGAAGCCTCCGGCCGTGAAGGGCAGGATCCAGGCCGTGGCCGCCTCGCCCACGCCTTCCGCCAGCAGTGAGCAGATGGTGCCCGCCAGGGCGCCCAGCGCCGTCACGAGCTGAAGCTTCATTGCCTGGCGGAGGGGACAAAAGGAGGACAGTCTCACTCATGGCAGCTGGAAATGACAGTCTGGAACCCCCCCAACCCTCCCAGGCTCTTCCTGCCCAGCACCTAGTGCTCAGAGGTAGACTGCCCCTCTCTAAGGAGGCTCAACCACTCATGGAATAGAGCTGTTGCTGTGTGGGTAGAGGAAAAGCTTGAAATCCTGGGAAGCCGCTGCTATAGGATAAGGTGCCCTCCTGCTTCCTTCCCTATCTTTCTTTTCAATAGATTTTTATTAAAAGTTAGAATGGATATAGAATCATAGAATCAGAGAGTTGGAAGAGACCACGAGGGCCATCCAGTCCAACCCCCTGCCAAGCAGGAAACACCATCAAAGCATTCCTGACAGATGCCTGTCAAACCTTAGCTTAAAGACCTCCAAAGAAGGAAACTCCACCACACTCCTTGGTAGCAAATTCCACTGCCGAACAGCTCTTACTGTCAGGAAGTTATTTCTAATGTTTAGGTGGAATCTTCTTTCTTGAAGTTTGAATCCATTGCTCCGTGTCCGCTTCTCTGGAGCAGTAGAAAACAATCTTTCTCCCTCCTCTATATGGCATCCTTTTATATATTTGAACATGGCTATCATATCACCCCTTAACCTTCTCTTCTCCAGGCTAAACATACCCAGCTCCCTAAGCCTTTCCTCATAAGGCATCATTTCCAGGCCTTTGACCATTTTGGTTGCCCTCTTCTGGACACGTTCCAGCTTGTCAGTATCCTTCTTGAACTGTGGTGCCCAGAACTGGACACAGTACTCCAGGTGAGGTCTGACCAGAGCAGAATACAGTGGTACTATTACTTCCCTTGATCTAGATGCTATACTCCTATTGATGCAGCCCAGAATTGCATTGGCTTTTTGAGCTGCTGCATCACACTGTTGACTCATGTCAAGTTTGTGGTCTACCAAGACTTCTAGATCCTTTTCAGGTTCCAATATCCAATCTCTTTTCATCAAAGATAGGAAGAAAAGGAGGAAATGAAAAAAGAAAGAGGAAGAGGAAAAGGGAAAAGAAAGACGAGAACTTCCGATTCTTCTGTCTGTCCGATATATATAGAAAACTATTCAAAACTTCCGCTCCAAGATAACAGCCATTTACTCACCCAGTCGGCTTTCCCCAGATAAACCCCACTTTAAAGGTGCCACATAATCTCTGCTCCACGTTTGTAAATTTTTATTGCTTAAAACCGTAATAATACTGTAATAATAGTGTAAATGAATTGGTCTTTTTGTGCACTTTGGAACTCCCTGCCTACTGACACCAGGCAGACCCCTTTGCTGGCCTCTTTTCGGCACCTCCTAAAAACGCTTTCTGTTTGGAGAAGCTTGCCGTGACATGCAGAACACCGATGTTTTTCCGTTTGTTTTTATTGCTGATGTCATATTTGGGACATTTTAAAGAGTTGTTTTTACTGCGTCCTATTTGCAAACCATTTTGAGTTTAAAAAAAAGAAAAGAAAAAAGAAGCAAGTGGTATATAAATCTTATGGAATACAATAAATATGTTTTGCCCAGGAGCTGAAGACGTCTGTGAGATTCACCTTGCTGGATCGCCCTGCAGCAGCACCTCGCATGGGGTGGGCCACCTGCGCAATTCCTATAAATCTCCACCCCGTTATTGTTAATTACATCTTTACTTATAGGCTGCTTTGCCTTTGACAAGGTGCCCCATGATATTCTTGTAAAGAAGCTGGTAAAATGTGGGCTAGACAACGCTACCATTCAGTGGATTTGTAACTGGCTGACTGACCGAACCCAAAGGGTGCTCATCAAAGGCTCCTCTTCATCCTGGAGAGTAGTGACTAGTGGGGTGCTACAGGGTTCTGTCTTGGGCCCAGTCTTATTCAACATCTTTATCAATGACTTGGATGGTGGGCTTGAGGGCATCCTGAGCAAGTTTGCAGATGACACCAAATTGGGAGGGATGGCTAATACCCCAGAGGACAAGATCACACTTCAAAATGACCTTAACAGATTAGACAACTGGGCCAAAGCAAACAAGATGAATTTTAACAAGGAGAAATGTAAAGTACTACACTAGGGCAAAAAAAATATGAAAGGCACAAATACAGGATGGGAGACACCTGGCTTGAGAGCAGTACTGTACATGTGAAAAGGACCTAGGAGTCTTGGTAGACCACAGACTTGACATGAGTCAGCAGCTCAAAAAGCCAATGCAATTCTGGGCTGCATGAATAGGAGTATAGCATCTTGATCAAGGGAAGTAATAGTACCACTGTATTCTGCTCTGGTCAGACCTCACCTGGAGTACTGTGTCTAGTTCTGGGCACCACAGTTCAAGAAGGATACTGACAAGCTGGAACGTGTCCAAAGGAGGGCAACCAAAATGGTCAAAGGCCTGGAAACGATGCCTTATGAGGAACGGCTTATGTTTAGCCTGGAGAAGAGAAGGTTAAGGGGTGATATGATATATAAAAGGATGTCATAGAGGAGGGAGAAAGGTTGTTTTCTGCTGCTCCAGAGAAGCGGACACGAAGCAATGGATTCAAGCTACAAGAAAGAAGATTCCACCTAAACATTAGGAAGAACTTCCTGACAGTAAGAGCTGTTCAACAGTGGAATTTGCTGCCAAGAAGTGTAGTGGAGTCTCCTTCTTTGGAGGTCTTTAAGCGGAGTCTTGACAGGCATATATCAAGAATGCTTTGATGGTGTTTTCTGCTTGGCAGGGGGTTGGACTGGATGGCCCTTGTGGTCTCTTCCAACGGGGTCTGCAAAGATTGTTTGTACTGTCAAGGGTCATCTAGTCCAACCCACTGCCATTTGCCCAACACAGCACTCAAACCCACAACCCTGATATTAGGAGTCTCTTGCTCTACCCACCGAGTTGTCCCAGGTCCACAAAAAGTGATAGCCATGTTCAAATATATAAAAGGATGTCATATAGAGGAGGGAGAAAGGTTGTTTTCTGCTGCTCCAGAGAAGCGGACACGGAGCAATGGATTCAAACTACAAGAAAGAAGATTCCACCTAAACATTAGGAAGAACTTCCTGACAGTAAGAGCTGTTTGGCAGTGAAATTTGCTACCAAGAAGTGTGGTGGAGTCTCCTTCTTTGGAGGTCTTTAAGCAGAGGCTTGACAGGCATATGTCAAGAATGCTTTGATGGTCTTTCCTGCTTGGCAGGGGGTTGGACTGGATGGCCCTTGTGGTCTCTTGATTCTATGCTTTTTGCCCTGACAGGGACTCAAGGCGGATACAGAGAAAACAAGAGCAGCTCAAAAGCCGCCGCCCACAACAAGGACTGACGCGTCCCATGAGGAGCTCCCCAAGGATTTATAACAAAAAAGCACTTTGTCCATGCTCAGAGCCGTCAGTACAGAGCAGGCAAGAAACCCAGAGCTATTGCATTTGTACAGAAAGCAGAGGCAAACTTTAAGCTGGGTTGTTTTGTGTTAGGCTGTTGCTTTTTAAGCTTTTCAAAAGTCGGAACTGATTGATCATAATCACTGGCAATTTTACTGTTTCTCCCTTTCTCGCAAACTGCTTGGAGGGCCTTTCTGTTGCAACCCAGCAGCCTATCAAATTCATGAAATGAATATACGTATTTTAACCCGGCCCCGCCAGGGAGGTCCGTTACCTTCTTCTTGCTGCAGCCAGACTGGACGAGGATGGCGAAGTCGCCCACCTCATGGGGCACCTCGTGGAGTAGGACCGTCAGGGTGGTGACGGCTCCGACGGTGCCCCCCGCCAGGAAGGAGGCCCCCAGCGCCAGCCCGTCTGTGAAGTTGTGGGCAAAGTCGGCGGCCAGGTTCAGGTAGCCAGACACACGCATGGCTGGGGGGGGGGAAGCAGAGGAGAGAGAAGAGAAAGTGAGTCGGGGGGGCTGTGTCCCTGAACCCCATATTTGAGAAAAGCCCAACTGCTCCCCCCAAAAAATCCAGGGCTTGCCCAAATGCACCACCTCACCAGAGTCGGGGGGCTTCTGGTTCCCCTGGGAGGGGGCTATTTTTTTCTCCGACGTCTTTCCCCGCAAAGGCTCCGTCTCTGCCTCATCGTCGCTGCTCTTGGCTTTGGGAAGTGGGGAGGGGGAGAGGAAAGATTCAGGAGGGGGCAGGAGACATCCCCCTGCTCCCCCAACAGATAAACCCATGGCGACAGGTTTATCTCCCCCACCTCAGTTGTAACTCTCCATTGATAATGCAGATAAACAAAGCAGAACAGAAAAGCTGGAAATATGTTACAATTGTTCCCATATTGAGACTTCCCTCCTCCCCAACCTGGGCCCTCTACGCTTCTATAACGACTGCATATTAAACATAATCGATTTTAGAATTATCCTACGCATCCAAGGATTATGACACGCTGCAGGAATCATTCAAAGCCCGCCAAGGATTTTACACGTTCACAGTGATCTTTTAGATATATTTGTCCTATTCTCTGTTGAATTTTTGATCTACATGGTTCCATCTCGGCGTATTCAAAATAGTTTCTTCTGCCATTCCAATTTTGCCGCTATGTTCTCTCCTTTCCAATATTGGGCTAACAACATTCTCGCTGCTGTGACTGCATACATAAATAATATCCTTAAACCAGGGGTCAGAAAACTTTTTCAGTCCAGTGTCCCTCAAACCTTGGGGGGGGGCGGACTATATTTTGAACAAATATATGAATGAATTCCTATACCCCACAAATAACCCCGAGATGCATTTTAAATAAAAGGACACATTCTACTTATGTAAAAACATGCTGATTCCCGGACCGTCCGCAGGCGGGATTTAGAAGGCAGTTGGGCCGCATCCGGCCCCCGGGCCTTAGTTTGGGAACCCCTGCCTTAAACCTTTCAGTATCTCTACATCCATAATCCCCAGGAGAAAGGTTGTCGGTTTTTTTGGGAAAGGTTAAAATGTAAACATTTTTTTTTAGCTCGTTGTAGATCGTTTCCCCAAATTCCTTCATCCTTTTGCAAGTTTATCTTGCCCGTCGCCCTGAGATCCTTGGACAAAGGGCAGTGTATAAATCGAACAAAGAACCGAATAAATGAGGAACTTGCGCAGGGAGGAGATGGCTGCACCCACCGTGGCTGTGGCCGTGGTGTCCATGGCCTCCCTTGACGTGCCGGACGAACTTCTCCACCACCAGGAAGGCCACAATGCCCCCCAGCACCCAGAGGCCCACCGACATCATGTGCTGGTGCTCAGAACCTGGAAGGAGGCCGGAAAGGGGGGGGGGGAGGAGAGATGAGCAGAAAATGATGACAAAGAAGAGCCTGCAGAAGGATCAGGCCTTTGCCCCTGGGCACCATGGTGGTTTCAATTTTAATAATAATGATAATTTTATTACTTATATCCCACCCATATGAATGGGCTGCCCAAGCTGATAAAAACACCATGAAACCTCAAACCTTAAAAACCTCCATAGATAACGCTGCCTTCAAAAAGTATTTTATTTTTCTTCCTTTTTTACTTTTCTCTTGTTTTGTTTCTGATCTCTCTTCTCCAGTTTTTATTGGTATAAATAACTACACAACCTTCAGAAGACATCCCAAGGGATGTTTTTTCATGTCTTAAGTTTTATTATGTTCTTATATGTACTGGAAGTTGCTGCTGTTGTTACTGAAACATCGTCATAAAAATACAGTTGAAAAGGAAAGTTGATTTCCTGAATATCTGATGGGAGGGCGTTCCACAGGGCAGGTGCCACTACCGAGAAGGCCCTCTGCCTAGTTCCCTGTAACTTGGCTTCTCGTAGTGAGGGAACCGCCAGAAGGCCCTCGGAGCTGGACCTCAGTGTCCGGGAGGAACGATGGGGGTGGAGACGCTCCTTCAGGTATACTGGGCCGAGGCTGTTTAGGGCTGTAAAGGTCAGCACCAACACTTTGAATTTTGCTCGGAAACGTACTGGGAGCCAATGTAGGTGTTTCAAGACTGGTGTTATGTGGTCTCGGCGGCCGCTCCCAGTCACCGCATTCTGGATTAGTTGTAGTTTCCGGGTCACCTTCAAAGGTAGCCCCATGTAGAGCGCATTGCAGTAGTCCAAGCGAGAGATAACCAGAGCATGCACCACTCTGGCCAGACAGTCTGTGGGCAGGTAGGGTCTCAGCCTGCGTACCAGGTGAAGCTGGTAGACAGTTGCCCTGGACACAGA
This sequence comes from Zootoca vivipara, assembly GCF_963506605.1. NCBI lineage: Eukaryota > Metazoa > Chordata > Lepidosauria > Squamata > Lacertidae > Zootoca > Zootoca vivipara. The sequence continues at coordinate 1,461,066 of NC_083277.1, forward strand.
ATTGACCTGCGCCTCCATGGACAGCGGTGAGTCCAAAATGACTCCCAGGCTGCGCACCTGGTCCTTCAGGGGCACAGTTACCCCATTCAGGACCAGGGAGTCCCCCACAACTGCTCACCCCTTGACCCCCAGAAACAGTACTTCCGTCTTGTCAGGATTCAACCTTAATCCTTTAAATTGTAAACCTGTGCGGGCAGAGACCGTCTTGTTTTGATTGAGCTCAGGTGTGCTACGTTTTCGCTCACGAGTGGAGTGCAAATTTTCCAGGTAAACTACTAAATCATCATCACCATCATTCTTTATTCAACCGTCAGTCAGAAAAGAACTAAATCAATAAATGTTTGCCCTCTCCTGGGAAGACTCGGCCGTTCTCCACTTCAGCTCCCCAGATGTCATTGGCTACAAAACCCATCATCCATGGCTGCTGCTTTGGCTCCCTAGGGATGCTGGGAATTGTAGTGCACAAACCTCTCCCCCACAGCGCTGAGCTCTTACCCTGGTGAGAATGCCCGTGGGATGCCGGCTTCGCGTGGCTGTGTCCTGCGCCTTCCCCGTGGTGGGAGTGCGGCTCTGGAGGGGAGAAGAAACGGGTGACAGAGTCACAGGGCTGAAAGGGACCCCCGAGGGCCATGTAGCCCAACCCCCGGAATCGCAGCTCACTCGGATGAGAGGTGGGGAGGGAAGAGGCAGGGTGGAGGGGCCAGGGCCAGGGGGCTGTTCTTCTTCAACTCACCCAGCGCGTGAGGGATGAGGTGCAGGAAGGCGTCTCCCAGAAGCCCCCCAGAGGCGAAGCTGAGCAGCAGTTTTAGGAGGGCCTGGTGCTGGGATGTGTTGGACTCCACCGGGATGAGGAAGAGGATAAAGTAAGGGGCAGCGCTGATGAGGAGAGTGGCACCAATGGCCTACGGGGGGGGGGGAGGGACACACAGAGAGAAAGAGAGGGTCAGACCCACGGCCAGCAGGGGCCCCTTGGCCCAACCCCAGAGTTGCTGAGCCATCCAGCCCAAGCCGATGCAATGCAGGACTCGCGAGGGCCCCCCGCCAAAGCTGCGGGGTCTCTTTTGTAGACTGAAAACAGATAATGTTGGATAATAAAATATGGGCAAGAGGGGTGGCATTGAATTCACCATCAACACGATGGCGGCTCTCTGTACGGCCGCCCTGCTAAAGGCACTTACTAGGAAAGAAACCCCACTGGGTATGTGGAACCATAGCTGCCAAGTACCCCGTTTTCCCCGGGAAACCCCCGTTTTTACTTACCTTTTCCTGGTGGTCCCCCGTATCACTTCGTCTCCCGTTTTTCTCCGTTATTTTCTCCTGCCGGCGGCCATTTTTTTTCTTTCCCATTTGCCCTTCTATGGGCACCAAAAATGGCCGCTGCCGGCTTCAAAAATCGCACCTACGCATGTCCGGAAGCGCATAGACGCAACTTCCAGTGTCGGCAGCGGCCATTTTTGGTGCCCATAGATGGGCGGAGCGACACCGGAAGTTGCGTCGACGCACTTCCTGACATGCGTACAAGCGACTTTTGAAGCCGGCGGTGGCCATTTTTGGTGCCCATAGAAGGGCAAAGCGACACCGAAAGTTACGTCAACGCAACTTGCGGTGTCACACGGCTGCCGGTCCCGGATTCTGCAGTCCGGGACTTGAAAGGTAAGTGTGAAACTTTGTTGCTTCTAAGACAACACGGAGAGGAAATCGCTGCCGGCCTCTCCCATCCCCAGGCAGAGCAAAAGACGCCCACCCCACCCAGAGCCCGGGGAAAGCAATCCAGGAAGACCCTGGCTTGTCTGTTGCTGGAAGCCGCGGAGGCCGTCACTCACGTAAGTCCACAACTGCAGCGGCTCCAATTTCTCCCTCCTCGGCAGAGGCTTCTCGTTCCTAGGGAAGGATTGGGCCTCACTGGGGCCGCCAGCAGGAGACTCGTGCGAGTGGCTGTGGTGGAGAGGACCCTCGTGGAAATGGCCATGACCATGGTGGGGGTCCTCGTGCCCATGGCTGTGCCCATGGTGAAAATCCTCGTGCGAGTGCCCATGGTGCAAGCCTTCGTGCGAGTGGCCCCCGTGCGAGTGGCTGTGTCCGTGGTGGTCCTCGTGAGCGTGGCCGTGCCAGATACCCTCGTGCGTGTGCCCGTCGTCATGTGCGTGGCCGTGCCAGATACCCTCGTGCGTGTGCCCGTCGTCATGTGCGTGGCCGTGCCAGATATCCTCGTGCGTGTGGCCGTGGCCGTGAGCGTGGCTGTGGCCGTGGTGGAAGTCCTCATGAGCGTGGCCATGAAAGCCCTCATGCTGCGCGGAGGCGCCCCACAGCAGCGCCAAGCACAGCACCACGGCGGTGGCCACGTCCGTGGGCTGGGGCCTCGCGAGCAACCTGCTAGCAGCCATGGCTCCGGATCTGTGGGGAGAAGAAAGGTCAAGGGCTGCATAAACACACCAGCCTTCGAAATTAGCCAGACCGCCTGCGACCAAGTGATGATGCCCAGGTGCCAGGATGGCACCTGACATCTCTACCATTTGGAGATCCTTGGATCTGGTCTGCTTTCACACACTCAGACCCCTTCCTGTCAAATTCTACCCATTATATTGTATCTCCACAATCGGAATGGATTTCTGGAACAAAATGGCTTTTCCCGTGCAGCCTGAGCAGGAGGTGCAAACGACGCCATAGCTAATTGTTGTCGTTTCCTTCCCTTACCCCCCCTCCCCCCCCCGTGCTCACTGTTGGGAAGAATAGTCCTTTGTTGTGAATGATCCGTGTCACCATTAAGAAAAAAGAGGCCGGAATTGGCCAGTATCTATGTGGAGTGGACTGTCCCTGGATCAAGGGACTTTCCTCCTTTAAGTTCTCAAAGGTCTTCAGGTTGTCCTCTAAACTAGCCAGATACTTAACTGAGACTCAATCACAGCCCCTCATTTGGAAAACAAGACATGCCCCCAAAACGGCAACTAGACTTTCTGTTTGGGCGACAGCAACCTGGTTTTAAGGAATGACTCTGACCCACACAGGTGGGCCTTAAGCAAGCCAGTCAACCCGCATCTCTCTGCCCCACCCCATGTCAGAAACTCAGATCTATCAGCTAGGCCCCTTTTCAAGATGCTTTGCAGGATCAGACCCAGGCGCAGGCGAGGCCCATCCCTGGGGCAGCGGAGCCTGCGAAGGATGATTGTCCTGCTGCTCCGCCCGGGCTTGGGACCCCCAGCCCAGCCCCTCCTTCCTGCCCCCCCGTGGGGGGGTGCGTTTTCTGCCCCAGGGCTGGCTTTTCAGGAAGGAAGGCGAGGGGGAAACACGTGTTGGGAGACGGAAGGCAGGCGAGGGAGGGGGAGCAAAGAAAAGGGAGACTGGGGGGGTGGTCCTCGTTCAGGAAGGGGGGGGTAAGGCTGGCGAGCCAAGGGCGAGTGGGGAGGGACCCCGTGGGGCATCTAGTCCACCCCTCGCGATGAAAGGAGGGGGGCAGCAAGCGGCCCTCGCGGGGGTCCATGGAGGGGGGGTCCTTCTGCAGCGACGGAGGCTGCCCCGCCCGCTGAGCTGCAGCCCTTCACCCAAACGGGGGAGGGAAGGTTCCCCCCCCCAGCCCTATGAGCCACAAGGAACCCCCCCGCCCCCCGGTAATCCCTACCGCTCCCCCCCCCCCGCGAGCAGGATTCTCACCCGGCTCTCTCCAGATCCGCTATCTTCTGCCTGAAGCCTGACGTGGCAGCAGAGCCCCGCCCACCAGCCCCAAACATCGCGGGAACTCTACCCTCCCCCGCCTCTTTCCTCCATTCAAAAAAAAAAGTGGTAATAATCCCCCTTTGCCCATCCCTGTGATGGCGCCCACGGAGCGTTTCTGCCCGCAATAAAAATGGCAACCGCGCACCTTTCTTTCCTCCCTCCCGCGATACTGTAGGGACGGGAAAAATGGCGGCCGCCGGTGGCAACGGACGTTGCCCTCAACAACGATGGCGACCGCTTAGGGTTTAACGGCCGTTTCCGCGGACGAGCGGCGCCATGATTGTTAAGGGCAGAGAGAGGCCTCGCCGTTCTGAGAAATCGGCTTCGAATAGATTACAGTATATACGTGCCTGTGTACAGTGTTTATGATGCTATATACGTATTATATTACACTTTTGCATGTGTTATTATATATATGAGTGCATTATATAATATGCATACATATGCGTACACATTAAAAAAATGACATAATATAACTCAAATGTTTCTATAGGATATTTGATGAGATTGTATTATAGATGTGAGAGGCCGCGCCCCCTTCTCCCCTCCCGCCCCGCCCCCTTTCGGTGAGCGCCTGGGGGCCGCGGCGCCTGCCGGGAAATGCCTTGCATCCGGGAGGCCCCGGTGCATTCTGGGAGGCTGGCCCGGCGCCTGTCGGGCGGGCGGAGCGCGGAGAGCAGCCCCCCCTCACGCGGTGCCTGTCGGGTAACCCCCGCGCCCTCGTCCAATCGGCGGCCTGCTCTCCTGGCCTCGCGCGGTGGCTGCTGGGAGTCTGGCCCTGTCCCCGAGGCCCCTTCGCCGAGGAGGAAGAGGCGGCGGCGGCCCCGCGGTGCATGGTGGGTGAGGAGGAGGCTGCGGGGAGGGCAGCGCCCGGCGGAGAGGCCCAGCGGAGGCCGAGGCAGGGGCGGCGGGGGGCGCCTGGGCCTGCGCGCGAGGGGCATTGTGGGTAGGCCGAGGGAGGGAGGGAGGGAGGCCGCGTCGTCGGCGTCGTCGGGACGAGGCCCGGCAGCCCCTGGCGGCGGGGTCGGGGTCGCGGCCTCCCTCGGGATCCGCCCGCTGAGCAGCCATGGCAGACCCGGGACGGGCCGGAGCAGGTAAAGGGGGGCCCGCCCCGCCCCACGACGCCTCCTACCCCACCCACGAACACGCGATTAGCCCCCCAAAAAACAGAAGGGGGGCTAATCCGACTTCCATTCCTTACCCCCCCACCCCCACTTCGCACCCCAAAAGGAGATTCGGGATGGGGGTGCAGCTGCCTGGTGATGTTGTTGTTGTTGTGTAGGGAGGGACGCTCTCCCAGGGATGCTGCTGTGATTTGGGGCGCTGGGTTCGAGTGTGCGGAGGGGTTGGCTTTGCTTCTGCTTCCCCTACATTATTGTGCATTTTGCGTTCCCTGTGATCTCCGGATGAAGCGCAACATTTAATTAATAACGATAATAATAGCAATGACTTGGGAAGTCCTCCTGCTGCTGCTGCTGCTGCTGCTGCTGCTCCTCCTCCTCCTCCACCGTTTGCACCAGGGTTGCAAGCAAGAGAACCACCAGCAGCAGCAGGCAGAGGCCCAAGTGGTGCAGCTTTCCTCCTCCTCGCTTCCCTTGCTTAAAAAGAAGAATCCTAGAATTGAAGTGTTGGGAGGGACCTTTAAGCTTAGGGCTGCCACACGAGGAATTGTCTAGGTGCCCCCTCCCCGAAATGTATTCATTCATTTCATTTCTTTGTTGTTGTTGTTTAGTCGTTTAGTCGTGTCCGACTCTTCGTGACCCCATGGACCATAGCACGCCAGGCACTCCTGTCTTGCACTGCCTCCCGCAGTTTGGTCAAACTCATGTTCGTAGCTTCGAGAACACTGTCCAACCATCTTGTCCTCTGTCGTCCCCTTCTCCTAGTGCCCTCAATCTTTCCCAACATCAGGGTCTTTTCCAAGGATTCTTCTCTTCTCATGAGGTGGCCAAAGTATTGGAGCCTCAGCTTCACGATCTGTCCTTCCAGGGAGCACTCAGGGCTGATTTCCTTAAGAATGGATAGGTTTGATCTTCTAGCAGTCCATGGGACTCTCAAGAGTCTCCTCCAGCACCATAATTCAAAAGCATCAATTCTTCGGCGATCAGCCTTCTTTATGGTCCAGCTCTCACTTCCATACATCACTACTGGGAAAACCATAGCTTTAACTATACGGACCTTTGTCGGCAAGGTGATGTCTCTGCTTTTTAAGATGCTGTCTAGGTTTGTCATTGCTTTTCTCCCAAGAAGCAGGCGTCTTTTAATTTCGGGACTGCTGTCACCATCTGCAGTGATCAAGGAGCCCAAGAAAGTAAAATCTCTCACTGCCTCCATTTCTTCCCCTTCTATTTGCCAGGAGGTGATGGGACCGGTGGCCATGATCTTGGTTTTTTTGATGTTGAGCTTCAGACCATATTTTGCGCTCTCCTCTTTCACCCTCATTAAAAGGTTCTTTAATTCCTCCTCGCTTTCTGCCATCAAGGTTGTGTCATCTGCATATCTGAGGTTGTTGATATTTCTTCCGGCGATCTTAATTCCGGCTTGGGATTCATCTAGTCCAGCCTTTCGCATGATGAATTCTGCATATAAGTTAAATAAGCAGGGAGACAATATACAACCTTGTCGTACTCCTTTCCCAATTTTGAACCAATCAGTTGTTCCATATCCAGTTCTAACTGTAGCTTCTTGTCCCACATAGAGATTTCTCAGGAGACATATCAGTTTATATTTTAAAGTATTCTTGGAAGACAGTGTGGTGTAGTTACCACATTTATATCCCACCCTTTAGTCCACGGAGTACAGTTATTCCCTACAATGATCCTGCAAGGTAGGAGAAGAGGCTGTGACTGGCCCAAGTTCACCCCGCTCGTCTGACACTCTCACCGTTACCCCCCGCTGGCTTCCTAGAGTCCTTCTGTTGTGGGGCAGCTATGTAAATTAAGTAGGTAAATAAATAAATACGAAGAAAGCCAAATATCACTTAGAGAAGGATCTGAAATATTCAGAAGATTGAATTAGTTTTTATCCTTGAATTAGTTTTGTTTGATGTGTGAACATGCTGCAAGCCGCTTTCAGATTTGTTCTTTAGAATGTAAAGCGGTAAAGAAATGAAATGAATAATAAAAACAACAAACCTGTTCGGTTTCTGTTAATTGGTTCTCATGGGAAACTTACAGATTCTTGCTTCACACAATTAACTCAAGGCAGTGTCAATTCACTCTTGGCAGAAAGCCAAGGTCTGCCTGACCTGGAAACTACTCTCTGATTGGTTAACGGCCAGCACTGAACTCTGTTATCTAGGAATGCTAGCACAGTTGTTTTTTGTTGGGTGTTAGGAGTAGGAGTTCCTGTGTATGGTTGGAAAGAGAGAGAGACAGAGAGGATTTATTTTGCTTTGCTTTGTATGCAGAAACTCTGCTGGTTTTATTTTCTTTTAATAAATCCTGTAAATAGTTATTCTGCGTCTAGCCAACTAGTCATTTCCACCTCAGCTAGCTTCTGTGCTGTGCAGGAAAACTCTGCTACGTTTGGGCTAAAGCCACTAGAACTATGCTTGGACATTCCATTGTGGCAGCCATATTTTGAGTTTTGAACACTGTGATCCAGTACAGTACTGGTTTCTGGAAACCTCAGGAGGGGAGAGGTGCTCTTGTGCTCGGATCTTGCTTGCTGGTTCCCCATTGGGGCATCTGATCAACCACTGTGAGAGCAGGAGGCTGGGCAAGATAGATGGCCCACCTTTGGCCTGGGCTAGCAGCCAGTCTCTGCTGATGTCCTTCTGGTCTGAGGGGCCTCAAGAGATGGTCCCAAGGGCTGCTCTGCCCAGCCAGACCCCATTTCCCCGTCTCAGGACCTGGGCTGCCACAAAGCAGCCCAGCCCAGCCACATTTCCTCATGCCCATGCTCCCCAAAGCATGGAGGGCTTTCAAAAGAGGAACACACACCTTGCTCTGAATAACTTTGTCCCGATCCCTGTGAGGGGCAGGAGATCCTGGGCGCCCTGGAACTCACCACCGGAGGACGCTTGGAGGCTTTCTGCTGGGCAGGGGGCTCCTGGCAGAAGGGCTGGGGTTTGTGTGTGCTTCCGGCAGGAACAAGAAGGGGGCAGAGCCCAGGGTAGGCCGGCCCTGCCGTGGGGAGGAAGCTGTGTGGGGGTGCAGAGGTTGTGTGGGGACGATCCCGAAGTCGCAGCTTGTTTTGGAGGAAGGAGGAAGTGGCAGTTGCTCAATCCACCAGCTCCCTCTCCTCTCTCACCGAGCTTCTGCGGTTACTCAGAGCACGCCACGTGAAGAAGCATACAACAATAGAATTGTGGAGTGGAAAGGGACCCCGGGGGGTCATTTAGTCCAACCTGCTGCAATGCAGGGAGTCTTGTGCCCAATGTGGGGGCTTTTATCCCCGCAGGATTTGCTCACCTCTCGCTCGATGGTTGGGAAGCTGTTTGTGAAGAGAGTAGAACGTAAGAATGTAAGAGGAGCCTACTGCAGGATCAGGCCAAGGGGGGCATTGAGAAACTAGGAATCAAGATAGGCTGCCTTTGGGACTGGAGGTTCCATAAAAAGAATCATAAGAGCCCTGCTGGATGAGGCCAAAGGGACCCATCCTGGCCAGCAGCCTTTCCTCACAGGGGCCAACGTGATGCCCCCAAGGGAAACTCAAGACAAGAGCAACTTTTCCTTCCTGTGACTTCGAGCAGCTGGCATCCAGAACCATTTCTGCCTCTGACTGTGGAGGGCAGAGCATAGTCTCCATCATGGCTAGTAGCCATGGGTCACCTCCATCTCCTCCCCAAATTCCTCCAATCCTCTCTGAAATGCATCCTAGTTGGAGGCTGTCCCTGCCCCCCCCCCCCGCGAGAGGGATTTCCGCAGTGTGCTGCGCGAAGGACTTTCTCTTATCTGTTCTAAACTTCCCAGCGTTTGGCTTCCTTGGCTCTCTCTGAGCTCCAGTGTTACAAGAGAGGCAGAGGAGCCCTTCCTCTCCCCGCTTTCTCCACCCCATGTGCAATTCTGACTGCGCATGGGAGGGAGGGAAGGCGGCTGGGCACCGGTCTCCTGGGTTCCTTCCCCACCAGAGGCGGGCGGGCCAGGAAGCCCTTGAGTCTCGTGGCGCCTCTTGCGGAGTTGCAAAATATCCGGAGTGAGCAGTTCTGGGGAAACGCCAAAAGGGGTGGAGGCTGCGGCAGTTCATTTCAGACTTGGGTCTCTCTCCGGTGTGTGTCTTCACAAGCACAGAGGGGTGAGAGTCACCTTTAATGCTTCCTCCCCTCTCTCTCCCCCCTCCTTCCAGGCTGCCGGAGTCCGGATAGCTCTTCCCTCAGTTCTTCCCCACCGCTGCGAGGCACCGGAGCGTCCCCTCTGCCAGAGCCCTCGGCTCCCCTTCACCCTTCCATGATCGGCTCTGCCATGACCACCTCCATCAGCGGCCTGGGGTCTCCCTTCCCCGTCATCAGCTCCTCCATGGGGTCCCCGGGACTCCCAGCAACACCCTCCATCGGCTACGGACCTGTCAGCAGCCCCCAGGTAAGACTCCTCCCCTCCCACGGCAGCTGGGTGAAGGGGAGCAAATGGGCCGGGAGCCAAGATCTGTGCCTTCTGCACCACGATGGAGCAGAAGTAGTTGGGTGTGAGAGCAGGTCCGCCTGCGTAGGTTGATCAGGCTTTATGAACCCCCCGGGACCCAACTCTGAGGTCTTTCTCCGTGTGTCTCTTCCATGAGAGGTCCAGGTGGCAGCAACACAAGAATGGGCCTTTTCTGCAGTGGCTCCTCATTTGCGGGATGCTCTCCCCACCCAGGGAGGTTCAGCTGACGCCTTCATTAGACAACTTCAGGCGCCAGGCAAAAAAGTTCCTTTTTTCACCAGGCCTTTGGCTGATTGACATCCGTTGCCCTTTTAAAGCAGTTTGTTTTTATTATTCCTTCCAGTAGCACCTTAGAGACCAACTAAGTTTGTCATTGGTATGAGCTTTCGTGTGCATACACAAAAGTGCTACTGGAAGGAATTTTTAAATTTTGCTTCGACTACGGCAGAGCAACACGGCTACCTACCTGTTTTTATTATGTTTTGTGTGTGTTTTATATTGCAATTGTTGTGGGCTGCCCTGAGAGCTACAGATGGAGCGCAGCATACAAATTCTAATGGGAAATAAATAAACAGAAGAACAAGTAAATAGACTTGGTGACCGCTTAGTTCCCAGGCCCAAGTCAAAGTGCTGTTTTTGATCTACAAAGCTTTGCTGTTGTTATTAGAATATTTATTTAAACCCTGCCTTTTCCCCTGACTGGAATCAAGGCAGCTTACAGATAAAGTAGGAACAGCTAACAACCTAGGAAAAAGGAAAAGCGTTGTTAAAAAACCAATGTTAATAGAATTAAATGCAGACAGATGGATAGGTAGGAGGGTGGTAGTGTGAGAACGGAGCCTTTTCAGTGGTGGCTTCCCATTTGCAGAACACTCTTCCCAAGGAGGCTCACCTGGCACTTTTCGTTACACGTTTTCAGGCTCCTTCGGGGGGGGGGAATGGACATTCCTTTCCAAACAGGCCTTTGGCTTTTGTTTTTGTATTGGTATTATGTTTTAATGTACTGTGGGGTTGTAAGTTGCTTTGGGTTGCCATGGCAGAGAATGCATCCAAGGAATTGAATTATGTTAGTAATAAGATGAAAAATTATTTCATTTCCTCTCCTTCATATACACTGCTTGATTGTAAGAAAGAAACCAAGCGACCCTCAAAGCAACTTACAGGAAAGACATAACAACAAAATTATCACTAAGAGAAGTTGACAGCAATATTTTCAGACTTTCAAAAAACTGGCATAACAGTAGACTAAGATGCTAAGGTGCTTTTTTTAAATATATAGTAGACTTAAGAACCAAGGTGCATTGGGGGGAGGCGATTCGGCAGGTAAAGTGCATGTTAAGCACTTTACATCCCCATCACCACTCCTTGAGTGAATGGTCAGGCAGAGGCGCTCTGTGCAGACCAGGCTGCGTGACTGAGCCCTACCTGAAGGAGCGTCTCCACCCCCATCGTTCTGCCCGGACACTGAGGTCCACTGCCGAGGGCCTTCTGGCGGTTCCCTCGTTGCGAGAAGCCAAGTTGCAGGGAACCAGGCAGAGAGCCTTCTCGGTGGTGGCGCCCACCCTGTGGAACATCCTCCTACCAGATGTCAAAGAGAAAAACAACTACCAGACTTTTAGAAGACCAATAATAAATTATTATTGTTATTATTCTGCAGATCAACTCCACAGTGAACCTGTCGGGACTCCACTCAGTCAGCAGCTCGGACGATGTGAAGCCCCCGCTGGGCATGCGGGTGGTGGCTGGCCACCCCCACGGAGCCATGATGCCCGGGAAGCGGCTCTGCGCCATCTGCGGCGACCGGTCGTCAGGTGTGCGTGCGGACCTCGCGGGAGCCCCAGTCGGCGGAGTCGGTGTCTCTGGGGGGGGGGCGGGCGCTTGGGGCAGGGCGGTCAGTTCTGGTGTGGGTGGGGGCAGGGCTCGAGGCAGCTGGGTAGCGGGGGAGGTCTCAAGCTTGTTTGGAGGGGGCAGGGGAAGTGGGGAGTCGAGAGAGGGAGCAGAGGCAGCCCCTGCCTTCTAATAATAATACAGTGGTGCCTCGCTAGACGAATGCCCTGTAAGACGAATTTTTCACTTAACGAAGAGATTTTTCGAGCGGAGGTTGCCTTGCAAGATGAATTTGTTTTACGAAAAATTCGTCTAGCGAATCACAGTTTCCCATAGGAATGCATTGAAATTTAATTAATGCGTTCCTATGGGCAAATAAATAAATAAAAATTCAATGCATTCCTATGGGATTCGCTAGACAAATTTTTCATTATACGAATTGACCCGTGGAATGAATTAAATTCGTCTAGCGAGGCACCACTGCATTGGGAGAAAAAATTCGTAAGTCGAAGCAACCCTATCTAAAAATTCGTAAGTAGAAAAAATCCTATCTAAACCGCATCCAAGATGGCGGACGGAGCTCCGTTCGTAAGTAGAAACATTCGTAAGTAGAAGCAATATAAAAAAAATCCTTCAGTAGCACCTTAGAGACCAACTAAGTTTTTATTTTGGTATGAGCTTTCATGTGCATGTATCTGAGGAAGTGTGCATGCACACGAAAGCTCATACCAAAATAAAAACTTAGTTGGTCTTTAAGGTGCTACTGAAGGAATTTTTTATTTTGCTTCGACTCAGACCAACACGGCTACCTACCTGTAACTATTCGTAAGTAGAGTTATTCATAAGTAGAGGTACCACTGTATTGTTATATTATCATCATAGCTGCTTTGTGGGCTAGCAATATAATAATAATAATGCAAAGACTCCTTAGCGGTTGGGGTGGCAAGGAAGGGGCAGGTCTCTCTGTGTCTTCATGATCCGGGAGGGAGATAGTTTGTCACTCTGGGGTCTGCACAGAGACTGGACTGGGGTGAGGTCCTGCCAGAGGAAGACAAGGAGGGTTGGGCATATTTTGGCCCTTGCATGGGATTCCCAGTCTCCAAATTGGGCAAAGCTGGGGGTTTTTTGGGGGGTGGGGTGGGCAATCTAGTCTTGGATTCGTGGCGCATTTAAGGAAGAAGGAAGGGGTTGCCAAGGGCTGCCGGGGAGGGGGGGTGATGCTTTGGGGAACGGGGTGGGGGGGAGACTGTGAGGCCAAGGAAATTCCTGGGTTTTAGGGCGAGGGCCTAGGTGCCTCCCCCTTGAATACAGGCTGAGCCTGGGTTCTGCCTTGGGCGTTGGAGGTGCCCTGGGGGTGGGGAGGGTAGGTGGGTGGGTGAGGAGCTGCCCCTTCCTCCTCCTCCTGCTCCATGCCCCCCCGGCCCCCTTGCTGCCCCTGCTCACCCCGTCCGTCCGGCGCCCTCCCTCCAGGGAAGCACTACGGGGTCTACAGCTGCGAGGGCTGCAAAGGTTTCTTCAAGCGGACCATCCGGAAGGACCTGAGCTACACCTGCCGCGACAACAAGGACTGCATCGTGGACAAGCGCCAGCGCAACCGCTGCCAGTACTGCCGCTACCAGAAATGCCTGGCCACCGGCATGAAGCGCGAAGGTAGCGGGAGGGAGGGAGGGGGAGGCGGGGGAGGGGCTGCAGCAGGGGGAGGGGCCTCCCAAAGACAGGAGGGCGGGGGGGGAGAGAGATGCAGGGCCGCAGGGAGGGAGTCAGCTTCCTCGTAGATTTGTGGAGTAGGGGGAAAGGGACCTCCAGGGGTCATCCAGCCCAACCCCCTGCCTTGCCAGAATCACAACTTGAAAGGTGGCCACTCAACCTCTGCTTAGAAACCCCGTGGGAGGCCGTTCTGCAGTATAGCAGCTCCTTCTCTCAGAAGATCTTCTTCCTGGCCTTTAGTCGGAATCTCCTTGTAGCCGTGGGTTTAATTCCTTCCCTCCAGAGCAGGGGGAAACAAGCACACGCCCTCCTCCGTGTGGCAGCCCTTAAGGCAGGCACCCCCAAACTGCGGCCCTCCAGATGTTTTGGCCTACAACTCCCATGATCCCTAGCTAACAGAACCAGTGGTCAGGGGTGATGGGAATTGTAGTTTGGAGGTGCCTGCCTTAAGATAGTTGAAGATGGCTCTCCCATCTCCTCTCATTCCCTTATTCTCCAGGCTAAACATCCCTAGCTCCTTCACCCGTTCCTCATAAGTCTTAGTTTTCAGGCCCTTGATCCTCCTGGTCACCCTCCTCTGCCCACATTCCAGCTTGTCAATACCCTTTTTGAATTACAGTGGTCCCTCGAGTTACAAACGCTTCAGGTTACAAACTCCGCTAATCCATAAATAGTACCTCGGGTTAAGAACTTTGCTTCAGGATGAGAACAGAAATTGTGCTCCAGCGGTGCGGCAGCAGCAGGAGGCCCCATTAGCTAAAGTGGTGCTTCAGGTTAAGAACAGTTTCAGGTTAAGAACGGACCTCCAGAACGAATGAAGTTCTTAACCCGAGGTACCACTGTATGGTGCCCAGAATTGGACACAGTATTCCAAGTGTGGCCTAAGTAAGGCAGAATAGAGTGGGACTATCATTTCCTTTAATCTGGATCAGGCATCCCCAAACCCGGCCCTCCAGCTGTTTTGGGACTACAATTCTCATCATCCCTGACCACTGGTCCTGTTAGCTAGGGATGATGGGAGTTGTAGTCCTAAAACATCTGGAGGGCCGGGTTGGGGGTGCCTGATCTGGATGCTACACTTCTCTTGCTGCAGCCTAGAATAGCTTAGCTTTTTTTTTTTTTGCTGCTGCTGCTGCTGCATCACCCTGTGGACTCATGTTCAGCTTGTGGTCCACCAAAACCCCTAGATCCTTCTCACATGTCCTGCTAGTAAGCCAGGTGTCCCCCCCCCATCCTCTATGGTTCTTCCTGCCTAAGTGCAGACCCTGACCTTTGTTCCCGTTGAAATGCATTCTGTTATCTTGGGCCCAGTTCTCCAATCGGTTAAGGTCATTTTGGTCCTCTGCAGAATGGATGAGCACCCCCCACCCTCACTTCTTTAACTGGGGTGCCCAGAACTGGACACGGGACTGACCCAAAGTGCCCTGCCCATTCCTGGGGTGGCTCAGCGCCACACACTCCCTTCTGCCGTGTTGTTTTAGCTGTGATTCTGGCATTGCAGAGGGTTGGGCTGGATGACCCCTGGGGGCCCCTGCCAGATCGTAGCCCTTGCTGACGACTCTGAGCAAGAGGGTAGCTTCCTTGAGTGAGGGCTTATGCAGTGAAGCGGTGACCCACCCTCCTTTCTTTTGCTGCTCCTACTCCTGTCTCGCACTGCTTTGACTGCAGAAGGTTAAGGAGAAGGACTTTGGAAGGCAGGTGTGGGAGCCCCCAGGGAGCTGCAGCCCACCTTCTGAGGCAGCGCTGGGCTCCTAGGGCAGAGCGGAATAGCGCAGGTCCCTTCTTCTGAGGTAGCGGGGGAGAGAGCCTTCCGTCCCTCAAATCAGCGGCATCCAGATTTGGTTGGACTCGAACTCTGGCCGGCGCAACCCAGAGGTTGACAGGAGCCGTGGAGCCAAACCCCTGCAGGGTACTGGGTTTGGGGAGGGGGGACTGTGGGGGGAGCGGTCCAGGCAGCCCAGGGGTAGTAGTTCCAACAGCCCACCTCCGGAGGGAGCAGTGGCGGCAGCGGTTGATCTCTGTGTTCGTCCTCCTCCCCTTCCCCCTCGGCAGGGATCCCCGCCCGTGCTCCCTTTGGGTTCGGGGGGAGCAGTGGCGGGGGTCGCGTTGCCTCGCCCCACCGTGGAGCTCCTGCGGGGCCTGTTCGGTGGTGGCCCCGCCCCACCTACCCAGAATCCCCCCTCTCTCTCAGCCTACGTGTTTGAGGCAGAGAGAGAGGGGGGATGGAGTTTGTGCTTGGGGTGATTCCTTGAGGATCCTCGACTTTTCCCTCTCCCTGCCTCCCCCTTCTCTCTCTGCTTTCTGGGGGGGGGGAGTGGGACCTGCCCTCATCTCGTTCCTCACCCCCACCTCTCTCTCTCTCTCTCTCTTTCTCTCCCCCCTCCCCCCGCTCTCCCGGGGTCGTGGCGCCCGCGGTCCCCCACAGCGGTGCAGGAGGAGCGCCAGCGCGGGAAAGACAAGGACGGGGAGGGGGATCTGGCTGGGGGCGGGGCCAACGAGGACATGCCGGTGGAGAAGATTCTGGAGGCGGAGTTGGCCGTGGAGCAGAAGTCCGACCAGGGGGTGGACGGAGCCGGCGCCACGGGGGGCAGCTCGGTGAGTTGGGGTGGTGGTGCTGCGGGATCAGAACGCTCGCCCCAGACGTTTGACGTCAACGAGGTAAATACCCGGCGGGGGGAGAGGGAAATGAGGGGAGGGGGGCTGGGACAGGTGGGGGGCTCACTGCCTCTGCTCTGTTGGTTGTGGGCAGGGGGGGGGGGCGGCAAGGGCTGGGATTGCCTGTGATGCCCCAGGGCAGTGGAGGGGAGCTGGTTTGCCGGGAATAGTTTGGCCGTGCGTAGTTAAGCTGGGGAACTCCTTGCCGCAGGAGGAGTGGGTTGCCTGCTGCAGACTTTGGACAGCTAGGAAAGAGGATTGGGCAGATACACGGAGGGGGCTGTTGCTGCCCTCTAACCCCAGAGGCAGAAAATGCACCCGGAACCCATCTGCTGGAAGCTGCAGGAGAATGTTGGTCTTGGGTTCGAATGCTGCTTTCAGGCTTCCGGCTGGCCTCCGAGAACAGGACTGCCCTGAGCTCTTGTGATGAAGGGCCGTATTTAAATCTAATAATCACAGCAATTGGATGTTGGACTGGGGGGGAGCGGCATCCCATTCCGGGAAGGGTATTGAGTGGCGCCCAGCTGGGTCGGGGATGGGGGTAGGAGGGGCAGAGCAGGGGTGGGTCGGGATTCCTGGTCTCTTGCACAGCAGGGGAGCAGCAAGCAGGGGTGTCTTTTTGGGGGGGGGTGGCGTTTCTGGAAGCTGTCTTTCTCCTGACGGAAACCTGCCCACCCACCGGCCCGGCCTCCTCCCTCCTCCCTCTCTCTGCTCCTGCAGCCCAACGACCCCGTCACCAACATCTGCCAGGCGGCCGACAAGCAGCTTTTCACCCTGGTGGAGTGGGCCAAGCGCATCCCCCACTTCTCGGAGCTGCCCCTCGATGACCAGGTCATCCTGCTTCGGGCGGGTGAGTGAGTGGCGGGGGACCCTCCTAGCCCAGTGTCTTCTGTAGGCGCCCATTCCAAATATCACTGTATTTTATCCAAATAAAGTCTCCCTCCGTAAGCTGCCTGTTCGTATGTTGCCAGACCATCGGTGGAGGGGAATTGCATTCTTATTCTTCCCCTTCATCCCTTTCAGTCTCTCTCTTGCCACAATTAGGGCAGTGTTTCTCAACCTTTTTCCGACTACGTTTCCTTCCTGTTGCCCCCCCCCCCCAATCCTACCGGTAGAAAGGGAGCTATTCTGTTTGTAAATGGAACATGTTTTATTTTTAACTTCTATTATTATTATGGTATATTAATTACATAATTTCACTTGTGGCCCCTGTGGAATATCCTCTGGGGGGGCAGGGGTCCCTATGGCCCCTGGTTGATAAACGCTGCATTAGGGCATGGAGAATCCCTTTTTGCTGTCCCACATTGTCAATTTCCATACAATGGGTATACAGTGGAACCTCGGTTGTCAAACGCTTTGGAAGTCGAACTTTTTGGCCAGCAACCCAGAAGTGAATGCTTCCGTTTTCCGAGTGTGCCTCGGAGATCCGGAGCAGATTAAGTTCAACAAGCAAGGTATATAGTAGTTTGAAAGAATATTGAAAACCTTTTCCCATCTTGTTTATATATTCCAGCACTTGCTCCCCAAACTCACTAAGTGCGGGGCACAGTAAAAGCATCTATTTCCAACAACCATTGTCCATATTAAGTCTCAAGCAAAGAGCTACATTAGATGGGGAGTCCAATAGATTCTAAATAGTATTTTCTGTTGTGTAAGTCTTAACTTATGGCCTCATGGAACTCCCTTCCACTGGAGGCAGGGGTGGCCGCCATCCTGGATTGCTTTGAATTAGGCCAGGGATGTCCAACTCCCAAGAGACTGAGATCTACTCCCAGAAAAAAAGGCAGTGATCTCCCCATTTGGGGGGGGGGAGTTCAGAGTTGTCAAGCGTTTTTTTAGGAGAGCAGGTCAAAGTTGTTGACCTATTCTTAGGAGGGACTTCCCAAAGTTATTGACTTTTTTTGGGGGGGTCCCAAAGTTGTTGAGGTATTTTTAACAGTAAGTGTGAAGAATTGGAATAAATCGCTCAGAAGCAACACAGCCGCTAACAGGCGAACACAGCGCTCCAGAAGACAACAAAGGAACGCCCACGGAAAGACCAAGACATGATTCTAAACAACACAAACGATAAGGATCCCGCGATCAACCATGGTCACCCAGGGATCGACCTGTCGATCGCAGTCAATCAGTTGGACACCCCTGAATTAGGCGAATCTCCCCCCCCCCGCCCTCCTAACACCCCATTCCTTTCTCTCTCCAGGCTGGAACGAGCTGCTCATTGCCTCCTTCTCCCACCGCTCAATTTCCGTGAAAGACGGCATCCTGCTGGCCACCGGCCTCCACGTGCACCGCAACAGCGCCCACAGCGCCGGCGTGGGGGCCATCTTTGACAGGTGGGTGGCTGCCCTCGGTTGGGGCGGGTAGACGGGGCTTTTCTCTCCTGCTGCTGACTCCCCGCCCTCCCCTCCGTCCCGCCAGGGTCCTGACAGAGCTGGTGTCCAAGATGCGAGACATGCGCATGGACAAGACAGAGCTGGGCTGCCTGCGGGCCATCATCCTCTTCAATCCAGGTGAGCGGCAGAGGAGGGGCCTGGGGGGGCCTGGGGCAGCAGGAGGGTGTGTGCGTGGCCCCCTTCCTTCCCCTCGTCCTGGCGGCAGGGTTGCAAGGGTCTTGAGACCCTCCTTTCCTGAGCGCCTCCTTCTCCCTCTCCGGCAGATGCAAAGGGTCTCTCCAACCCCGGAGAGGTGGAGCTGTTGCGAGAGAAGGTCTACGCCTCCCTCGAGTCCTACTGCAAACAGAAGTATCCTGAGCAACAGGGCAGGTACGGGCAGGCAGGGATTTGGGGGTAGGGGGCTGCGCTGGGAAAAGTAATTTCCTCCTGCATAATCCAAATATTTTACATCTCCATTATGTCCAAACTTCACCATTATGCCTCATGTGTTATTCCAGTCCTGCTAACAGTTTTGTTTATAATGGTTTTTTGAGATAAATTATAAATTCCCCCCCATTCCTTATTTGAAATTTTGGCCTTCCTGATTTCTGAGTCTTCCGGCCATTTTTGCCAATTTGGCATAATCCATCAACTTCACTTTCCATTCTTCTCTGGTAGGGACTTTTATCTTCTTTCCATCTCTGGGCCAATGACATCCATGCAGCCGTGGTCACATACATCAATAATCTTTTATGCTCCCTTGTCATTTCGGCACCTAGGATTCCTAAAAGAAAAGCTTTGGGTTTTTTTGAAAAAGTTATATTCATTCATTATATATCATTTCCCAAATTCATTATATAAATTTATATATATATATAAATTTCCCAAATTCATTATATATCATTTCCCAAAATTATTTTACTACCCTGCATGTCCACCACATGTGATAAACGTTGCCTTCTTTTTCCTTACATTTCCAACATACATTTGATTATGCATTTTTGCTAATTGACTGGGAGTTAAATACCAGCGGCGCATCATTTTCACATAGTTTTCTTTCAGCATGTAACATGCTGTAAATTTTAAATCCCAATTCCATAACTTCTCCCACCCCACCCCCCGGGATATTCTCACTCCACAAAAACTGGCCTTTGCGGAGGGCAGGGCAGCTGCCGCCGGGGCTCCCCTTGCGTCCTGTGGCAGGGAGTTCCGCCGTTGCCAGCCGGGGACTTTGACGCCTCTCCCCGCTGTTCCAGGTTTGCCAAGCTGCTCCTGCGTCTTCCTGCGCTGCGTTCCATCGGGCTGAAGTGCCTGGAACACCTCTTCTTCTTCAAGCTGATTGGGGACACCCCCATCGACACCTTCCTGATGGAGATGCTGGAAGCCCCCCACCAGATGTCCTGACCGCCCTCTTCCTCCTCCTCCCCCCAAGTCACTCCTGCTGACGGAAAGAAAGGGGGTGCAGAGCGGGCTCCGCTTTTGTGGGGATCGCGGCAGGGGCTGGACTTGGTGCCCCTCACTCGCCTCTCTCTTCGCCACGACACCGGCCATCCCATCAGATGCCTCTCTTCCCCCCCCCCAACATGCCCGCCCCACGCACCCCCCACCACCACCTCCAGAAGAGCCCCCAAAGTGAGGTGGTGTTGGGCTTCCTCAACGGATGGATTTTTAGGGGTTCAGGACATGGGAGGGGTTGCTTTCTGGCCAGATCTCCCTGACACACTCCAGGGCTGTGGGGGGCAATTTATGTTTGGGGGAGCACATCCTTGCCCCTTCCTCGATGGGGGGAAGGGATGCGGTCAGGAAATCAGGTTTTAAAGGCATGGTACTGTGTTTCGGGGGGGGAGCCCTCTCTTTGCTGTGTGGGTCTCCTGTGCACCCCCACTGCCCACCTTTGAGCTTTGCAGGCTGGGGGGGGAGGTCTCCCCTCTTCCCTCTTCCCTCTGCCCCACGGATACAAACAGCTGGGTTCTGTGCTTGCGAGGGGCCGGGCGGGGGGCTTTTGGGGTGCAGCTCCCAACCCCCAAAGAGGATTCACGCGACAGACTTATTTTAGAGAATGTGGGGAGGGGCACGGTAACCTCCCACCGACAGCCCCGTCACCTTAAAGTAGGGGCACTTTTTTAAAAAAAGAAAAAATGGTTTCTAAGGTATTTGGGGAATGCTAAGCTTGTAGGGGGAAGGGGTCGAGTTTATACCTCAATAATGGTTATCAGAAAATACGGTTTCCTAGATTCTTCCCACCCCCACCCCCCAGGTAGAGGGCTAAGCAAACCCCTTTCCCTCTCCTCTCTTTCTTCCCACCCCCCAAAAATTTCTGGTTTAGCACTTTGGACGTGGCCCTGTTCCTCATCTATGCAAGGAGGTGTGGAGTTTGGGGAGGGAGGGTGGGACAATAGAGAGCTTCCCCCCCCCCTGCATGTGTTTCTTGCCAGGAAACTGCCCCCCCCCAAAAAAACCCACAAAGCTGAGGAGGTTCCCATTTCGCTTCCTCCCTCCCCCAAGAATGTCATGGGCAACCTGCTCAGATGGACGGTATATAAATAATAAAATTATTATTATTGGGGGGGGGGAGAGCTGGGTTGATGCTCTTGATGTCCCCCCCCCCCAGTCATCTGACCTCAAGGTCGGTGGGGAGGAATCAAGTGCTCCCCCCCTAATATCCCTTTGGGTCTTTACTCCTCCTCCATTCTCCTTGGGGTGTCCTGGTCAGGGGGGGGGGCTGGCGGTGACCCACATGCATGGCTCTGCTCTCTATTTGCCCTCCTGCCCCCTCCCTCAGCATGCCCATATTCATTCGCTGCTTCCCCACCCCATTTATTTTATTTCTGTTATTAAACACACACACCCAACTTGAATCTCTGCTTCTGGAACATGTTGATTTTAATAAAAGCTGCTCTTTCCGGAGGGGGGCTCCCCCTCCCCCCTCTCCATGTGTGCGTGTGTGGGCTCCACTAATTTATCAGTCTCTTCTCTCCCCCCCCCCCGACTCTGGCGTAGGAGCCACAAAACTGCTCCCCAGACCCTTACTCCCTGGGCCCCTTTCTTGGGATCGCATGCCAACGAGCAGCAGAGTCTCTGAGCGCGTACAGAGGGTCTGCGAACATGCATGAAAGAGGCAGGGAGTTTAGGAGTGGGGGCCTGTCCCTCTGCATCACGGGCTTCCCTGAAACATTGGGGGGGGGCTGAGTGTGGGGTCCGAACCTGAGGTGGCAGATCAGGAGTGAGGCCTCAGTAAAGGGATCATAAGGAAAAGGCTTGGAAATAAATCTGCCCATCTAATAACGCCATTCCCCAAATCTATGGGGGACCTCATTTGGAATCCTGTGCCGGTTCTGGTTGCCTTGCTTCAAGGAGGATATTGTAGGGTGGGACAAGGGCAACCAAAACGATCGAGGGGGTAGAGACACCCCCTTATGAAGAAAGGAGGCAGAATTTCTAGTTTAGCAAAAAGGCAAGAGTTGACATGGTCATAGTTGATTGGCACCTGTCAATGGAGTGAAGTTCTTCATGGGTGAAGTCAAACGGTTGGGAGGTTGCAGTCCCTGCTGCTGTAGAGACTGAGATGGGAGAGACATGTTTTGTTGCAGCTGGGGCAGATTAACGCACCCGGTTGTGAAGATGCAACCGGGACATTCCTTCTCGTAATTTTAGGTTGCGAACCGCCCTGAGATCTATGGGCATACGGCGGTAAACAAATTCAATTAATATTCACCATCAACCCTGCGCCTCCCAGCGGCCATTCCTCCTCTGGTCACTCCTACGGATGTACTACCTGACCCTGGTGGTCTGCAAGGGATTCCCACCCAGCAGGGTTGCCAACCTTCACGTCCCTTTTGCAGACATCTTTCTAACGCAGAGTGGCAGTATAGGAGGGCAGCCCCAGTGCTAGAGATTATTAGGACTGCAGAGCACGAGACTCTTAATCCCAGGGTTGTGGGGCAAAAAGAAAAAATTGCAGGCGGTTGGACTAAGTTGCCCTCATGGTCCCAACTCTAATTATTCTAAATCGGCCAATATAATGCTGTTCTATAAATCTGTGGGTGTTGTAGAGCTGGGAAAGGTTCAGGAAAGGGCTGCCCTCGGGCGAAGGAGTGGCTCCCCTTGGAAGGAAGATTGCAGCACTGGGGACTTCCAAGTATCCTGAATGTTGGAAGATTCAGATGAAATAAAGCCCTTCGTGCGCAATGAAAGGCACAAATACAGGATGGGTGACACCTGGCTTGAGAGCAGTACATGTGAAAAGGATCTAGGAGTCTTGGTAGACCACAAACTTGACATGAGTCAGCAGTGTGATGCAGCAGCTAAAAAAGCCAATGCAATTCTGGGCTGCATGCAGGCATGTCAAACATGCAGCCCTCCAGATGTTTTGGACTACAATTCCTATCTTCCCCAACCACTGGTCCTGCTAGCTAGGGATCATGGGAGTTGTAGGCCAAAACATCTGGAGGGCCGCATGTTTGACATGCCTGGAGTATAGCATCTAGATCAAAGGAAGTAATAGTACCACTGTATTCTGCTCTGGTCAGACCTCACCTGGAGTACTGTGTCCAGTTCTGGGCACCACAGTTCAAGAAGGATGCAGACAAGCTGGAACGTGTCCAGAGGAGGGCAACCCAAATGGTCAAAGGCCTGGAAACGATGCCTTATGACAGGCTTCCCCAAACTTCGGCCCTCCAGATGTTTTGGACTACAATTCCCATCTTCCCCGACCACTGGTCCTGTTAGCTAGGGAACATGGGAGTTGTAGGCCAAAACATCTGGAGGGCCGCAGTTTGAGGATGCCTGCCTTATGAGGAACGGCTTAGGGAGCTGGGTATGTTTAGCCTGGAGAAGAGAAGGTTAAGGGGTGATATAATAGCCATGTTCAAATATATGAAAGGATGCCATATAGAGGAGGGAGAAAGGTTGTTTTCTGCTGCTCCAGAGAAGCGGACAGGGAGCAATGGATTCAAGCTACAAGAAAGAAGATTCCACCTAAACATTAGAACTTCCTGACAGTAAGAGCTGTTCGGCAGTGGAATTTGCTGCCCAGGAGTGTGGTGGAGTCTCCTTCTTTGGAGGTCTCTAAGCAGAGGCTTGGCAGGGGGTTGGACTGGATGGCCCTTGTGGTCTCTTCCAACTCTAGGATTCTAGGATTCTATGCAGTGCATGGAACTGTGGAACTCCCTCCCACAGGACAGGAACTGCCACCGACAGGAACTGCTTCGAAAGAGATTAGGCAAATTCGGTTTGAAGCCTCTTGTGCCTGAATCCTGCTTGGGGGCTTCACGTGAGGACATCTGCTCGGCCCCTTTGGCCTGATCTCCTTCCCGTCAACGTGAGTCCAGCATAGTCTGGCTTTCTCAGTGCAGTCTCGCCCTCCGCCACTGGAGGGCAGCCGTGCCCCATCAACTGAGCTGTGTAGGAGGTGTATTTTGGTGGGGGGAGGCGTTATCTGGTCTCCCACCTGCCACCCTCATTTCCTCTCCCCACCCTGCAAAGGAGGGTATTCCAGGTGACGCTTCCGTGTCACCAGATCGCCTTCAAGTCCTGCCCCATTCCTGGCTCCTAAACACATTCTGGAGTTTCTTCCTCCTCTTGGCGTCCACTGGGGGGGGGGGCTTGCTTCTCTCCCCTCCTGTCCTTTATTTGGTTGCTTTTTATTCATTCTTCCTGCGTGCCCCACACCTACCCACAACCTTTGACTGGGACGCAACAGGTTCGAAAGAAAGTTTGGCTCGTCTGCGCGGAGCACCCGGATTGCTTCCTCTGAGCGCACGCAGAGCGCAGGAGCATTTTAGTGCCGAATTCACCGCAGTCTATCTCCCGCAGATTTAAGAGACGGGGGGGGGCTCCAACCCCTCCCATGCAGGATGAAGGGTTCCCATTCCCATGGGACATGCACCTCCTTGCCCCCCCCAAACCCCACAATTATGTCTCCTAGTTGGAAGGGAAAATTGCTTTTTCTTTTTTTGCAGAACAGCCTTTCTCCCTCCCCTCGAAATTCTTGACATATTTTAAACCTCCCAAGGATGGATACAACTCCTCCCGCCTCGCCAAAACAGACCTCAACAGGAAGAATCAAGCCTAAATCCGCAGGACCCCCACCTTAAAAAAAAAAATGCAAAATGGTCTTTTGGTGGCTTCCCTTGGCGCAATTTCTCTCCCTCCCCGAAGCTTGGAATCGTGGCCTGGGCTGACCCCCAGCCCCCCCCCCCGCCTCCTTGGTGCTGCCACACACACATCCCGGGCTCCATCCTGGCTCATGAATGGCGCTCAGTCCCTCCCCGAGCTGCTGTTTTCACAGGCCGGCCTGCAAACCGCCGCCCGCCAGGAGGCGGCACAAAGCGGGGCTTGTTCCCCCCCATCAATGGGGGCCTTGTCCTGCCCCCTCTCACCTGGCGGGCCCGGCAGGCCACGCAGACCCTGGCAAGAGGGAGGGGGCGCCGGCGGGTGCAGAGTGACCCCCCCACCTTCCTTTGAAATCCCCCCACCCAGGAAGAAATATAGGCATATATTTCTTTCCAAGGGGAGACACCCAAGGAAACGCACGCAGGAACACCGTTCAAAGTGCAACCACGCAGCAGCAGCTGTTGAGGGGGGGCAAGATAGGGAAGCCCCCCCAATATCCTTATCTCCCCCACTCACCATTCCCACATGACGTTCGGGGCCTCCTCCCTTTCTGCGCAGCAAAAGCCTTGCGCCCCTTCTGACATGGGAGCTTCCATCCAAAATATACACGCGCACCCCTGAACATGTGCAGAGCGTGTCAACGCATTTGCTGGGCCGCTGGCTGGCTTTTGGGTCCGGTGTAGGATGGATAAGAATATATACGCGCGCGCGCGCAATCGGGCTTAGCGCCTCTGCCCTCTGAGCATATGCAGAGCCTGTCCATGCATTCAGGAGACCGCTGGCTTGCTCCCGGGTCCCATTCAGGCTCGAGTTTCCAGCCCTGATATACAGTATATATACGCACGCGCGCAATCTGCCTCTGAACATGTGCAGAGCGCGTCGACACTTTGGGGGGACGGAGGACGGACGGCTGGCTTGGACAGATTTTTGCTCTTTTAAAAATGTAGATGACAGACCCCAATCCCGTCTGCGGGGAGTGTCGGCAGCTCCTTGGGAAGGCTGAGCCCCCTCTCCCGTACACACACAAAAATGCTCTTTTTCAGGCGATCCGCTGAGTCCCACTTGGCTCCGGGCGGCTGTGCGGCCTCTCGCTCCCACCCCGCCCGCTGCCAGGAATAGCCCGGGCGCTTGGCCGCCTCCCGAGAGGACATTCCTGGCCTCCCCATCCTGGGGACTCCACCCCAGAGACATAAAATGGGAGGGGGGCAGGGATACCGAAGTGTCTTGGCTCTTGCAGATGCGCCGAAGGCTCCTCTTCGTGGCCCTCGCTGCTTCCTGTGGCGGGGAGTTCCGCAGTTTCTGTGTGCTTCCTTCCTTCCCATGGACATACTACTGCGCTTGTTGCATTCACATCCCACCGTCCTCCTTCAATCCCCACAACGACCCTGAGAGGTTGGTCACGTCCCATCTCGTGTCCAAGTTCCTCGTGTCCAATTGCAAACTGGAACCCCTGGCCTCTCCCACGTCCTGGTCAGGTACTCTAACCAATGCACCACACTGCCTCTCTAGGTGGCAGAGGAGGAGGAGGAGGAAGTGGCTATTGGCTAGGATAGCTCAGCTCTGCCTCCTGGACGCTCAATTCTTCTGAATCCCGGCTGCTGGAAATCGCAGGAGGAAACGGGGGTTCTTGGGTGTGAATCCTCCTCGAAGGTTTCCCTTGGGGGCCATCTGGTTAGCCACGGTAAGAACAGGAGGCTGGACTACATAGATCGTCAGGGTGGAGTGGGAATTCGAACCCTGCTCTCCCGAGTCCTTATCAAGCACTCTAACCATTGTGCCACACTGCTTCTCACATCATTATAATAATAATTTATTATTTATACCCCGCCCATCTGGCTGGGTTTCCCCAGCCACTCTGGGCGGCTTCCAACCGAATATTAAAAACAATACAGCATCAGACATTAAAAACTTCTCTAAATGCTGGGAATGTGGGCTCGAGGGAGCACAGTTGGCGAGATCGTGGTGCTGCTAATGCCAAGGTTGTGGGTTCAATTCCTGCCTTTCGGGGGGTTGGACTAGATGACCCTTGGGATCCCTTCCAACTCTTATTTATTTTTATTCATTTATTGAATTTATATACCACCCTATACCCGCAGGTCGCAGGGTGGTTTGCAGAATAAAATCAAAATATAAAAACCACAATATCCATAATCAAAATAAAAACAACAACACCCCCCCCAAAAAAAAACCACATTTAAAAAGGGCACTGCAATTCTGTGTGAACAGAAGTCACAGAATTGAAGACACCTTCTCCTCACCAAAGGAACTCCAGCTGACTTTAGCACTGGGCAGAAGGGAGCCCTGTTTTCTTTGAGCAGTTCCCTCCCTCTGGGTGCCTGTGGGGTGGGTGGGGTGCCTTCCCTCTGCCCCTCTCCACCACAGCCCCACCCCATGCTGGCTGGCCCCACAACCAGGCCTTGGGCTGCTTTGAACAGTGATCGGGTGCCCCTCCTTCCCTCTGCATCTCCAGCTCAGAGCTACCCAGGGAGAGAAAATAGGTGGGCCCATATAATAGATATAGATAGATGTCGCTTGGCCGGATCCAGGCAGCTCTCAAGGGCTGCAATTAGGGCCAGGCCAGAGTGGAAATAGCAGGCTGGCTGGCCAGGAGGGAAGGAGCGAAGGGGCCGCGAAATGGCAAAGGCGAGTCACTGTCTACAAGTGCGCAGAGATGCGCGTCGGAAGCAAAAAAGTCTTCCCTTCATGCTCAGGATCCGAATGGGACGTGACAGACCAGAGTGAGACCTCGGCAAAGAGGTTGCCCCAGCAAAGTCCACGCAAGGGATTGTCAGGAAAGGGCGAGGAAATAAACCTGACAGTATCACAAATCAATGGCACATTTGTGTCCAGTCCTGGTTGCCTTGGCTCAAAAAGGATAGCATTGTAAGGTGGGAAACAGGTTCAGCAAAGGGGCACCAAAGGGATCCAGGGGATCTAGTGCCTCCCCTGTGAAGACAGGTGGAAACATTTGGGACTCCTCTAAGTTTAGAGAAGTTTAGATAAGTAAGAGGCGACATGATGGAAGTCTATAAAATTATTGTGGGCCTTTAGCGAAGCTGAATGTTGGAAGATTTAGGACAGATGAAATAAATAATGACAATAATGTCATTCTTTATACCCTTCCCACCTGGCTGGGTTTCCCCAGTCACTCTGGGTGGCTTACAGTCGTGGGACTAGATGGGCCGTGTGGTCCCTTTCAAGTACAAATCCTATGATTCTGCGCGGCACAGTTAAACTGTGGAACTCACTGCCACAGGAGGCAGAGATGGAACCAACAGGGATGGCTTTTAAGAGAGGAATAGACTAATCATGGAGGAGGAGAGGGCCTCTTATCCCAGGCCTAATTAAGCAACCTGCAGCCTTTTAAACTGTGTGTGCAGGGGGTGGCACTGTGTTTGTTATGACTGTATGTATTTTTGTGTTTTTATACAGTGAACCTCCCTTGGAAACAAAAAGGAAGTCCCTACCAATTTGGATTATGCCGAACTGGCAAAAAAAATATTGGGAGAATAAGAAATCAGGAAGGCCAAAACTTCAACAAGGAATTGGGGGGGGGGAATATAATTTATCTCAAAAACCATTGTAAACAGTTAAAACTGTCAGCAGGACTGGAATAACGCTACTGGTTTAATGGTGAAATTTGGACATAACGCAGGTGTAAAAGATTTGGATTATTATAAAAGATGCGGGAGGAAATGATTAATGATAGGACCCACAAAGGGGAGGAAGGAAGTCCAGTAGATTCCTTGGAATCTTGTTTCTATGTTATATACTGGATATGTGATTGTGAACCTGGACTTGAAAACCAAATAAACAATGATTATAGAAATATAAGTAATAATGATGTTTTATTTTTTTATTTTATTTTTTCTTTTTCTTTCATTTTTTATTTTTTTATTTTTTTATTTTTAGGGGGGTCTTTTTCTTTTTGCTCCCCCGCCTTTTTTCCCTTCGTTTCTTTTTCCTTTATTTGGATAATTGGTTGGAGGGATGCCGCCCCCTTCGTTCCCTCTCTTGGAGCCTCTCGGTGGCAAGGGGGGGGCTCCGGGGAGGGGAGGGGGGAGGAATCCAACCATAAAATGAAACACTGCTAGCTGCCTACCTTTCGGGGGTCCCTCTGGGAGGGTGGACGGAAGTCAGTGGAAAATATGTTATGTATTTTTTCTTCTGTATGTTTGTTCTCCTTATAATATAAAATCAATAAAATATAATTTAAAAAAAATGAAAACCAAATAAACAAGTCTAAGACACATGGTGCTGGAGGAGACTCTTGAGAGTCCCATGGACTGCAAGAAGATCAAACCTATCCATTCTTAAGGAAATCAGCCCTGAGTGCTCCCTGGAAGGACAGATCGTGAAGCTGAGGCTCCAATACTTTGGCCACCTCATGAGAAGAGAAGAATCCTTGGAAAAGACCCTGATGTTGGGAAAGATGGAGGGCACTAGGAGAAGGGGACGACAGAGGACGAGATGGTTGGACAGTGTTCTCGAAGCTACGAACATGAGTTTGACCAAACTGCGGGAGGCAGTGCAAGACAGGAGTGCCTGGCGTGCTATGGTCCATGGGGTCACGAAGAGTCGGACACGACTAAACGACTAAACAACAACAACAAAGACACACACACACAGAGTGTTATAGAAATTCAGTCAATGAAACAAAATACACCTCGGCCTGTCTTGCACGCGGCTCAGAGACGGGCTCCAGGGCCCAATATGCAGAACCCCAATTGACCTGCCACCTCAGGGCCCAGCCGCCCCCAAATGTGCCCCATTGGCACCCAGCCCTGCAAAGCAGCCTCCCGTTCGGTTCTTCGCACCCCACACTCTGCCCCCCTCCCAGCTCAGCTGCTCCTTGCGCTTCCCACAGAGAGAGGAGGCCAAGTGGCTAATTACAGGGACCCTGATTATAGTGCCATTTTTAGGAGCTGGCCGGGGAGGCCACCGCGAGGGATCCACGCCCAGCCTGCCCGGAGATGGCATCCCTGGGCAAAAGCGGTGGTCAAGGGCAGGGCAGGGCAGGGCTCCTCTTCCAGGCACCACACCGTACAACCCGGGCGCTCCTGCCTGGCAGATGTGGTGGTATGACCGAGTTGGATGTCTGGGGCAGGGAGAAGGCCCTGGGAGACCATCGGCCCCACATTCCCTGAGACCCATAGGCTCACCTGGGGGAATACGGCCCCTGGCACTGCATAGAGCAGTGACTCCCAAACGGGCACCTTCTGCTCTTGCCCTTGCTCTGCGGAGTTGGAAGGGACCCCCAAGGGTCCTCTAGTCCAACCCCCTGCAACGCAGGAATCACTGCTAACAGCTCAAAGTCAGAGAGCCTGGAGAGGTTGCCCAACTCCAGCTCTTTTGGACTACAACTCCCATCAGGCCCTGCCATTCCGGGGGCTGGTGGAAGTTGTCGTCCAAAAACGCCTGGAAGGGGCTGCCAGGTGGACAGTCCTCCCTGGACACCCAGGCCGGCTTGGTGCATTGCTAGCCCAGCTTCAAGTGAGAGTCCAGAGGCCACACCTCAGTGTCTGGGAACCAGCTGTGCCCACAAGGGGAGGAGGTCCTGTGTTCCAATCCCAGGAAGAGAAAATAGGAGGTTGGGGCTGCCCAGGGCCCTGAGGGAATGCTGCTGGTCTGTAGAGAAAGGCAGGAGCCAGGGGGTGTGGGGCATGAGCAATGAGGAAAGGGCACCCCGAGGCATGTGCAGAGTGCTTTCTCCAAAGCAAAGACAAACACACACAAGCACGCATATGAAAATGACAAGTCTGTGCACAACTGCTGTGGGAGGCAGATTTCATGCTCCCCAGGAAGAATTCGGGGGTCTTTACTGCCTCTGACAGTGGAGGGAGAGCAGACCCATTGCGGCTGCTCTTCATCCTAGAACCACAGAATTGTAGTGCTGGAAGGGAGACACCGACGGTCATCTAGTCCAACCCCCTACAAGGCAGGAATCCTTAATGAATTCTTCTCATCATTGTAATGCTGTTATAAATATATATTTGCTATACTGTCTGAGGCATTTTGATGCCACCCCACGACCCAGGTTTCCTGGGCAGCCACAATAAAGGTAAAAGAATGAAGCGCAAAGTTATTTTAAACCATGTTTAATGATAAACCCAGCCGACGTTTCAAGCTATCAAGATAGACGGGGAGGGGGCGTCGTGACAGAGATTTATAAACTGATGCAGAGGTATTGGGGGGGTGACCCCTGGAAGTCCAGGGGGTCCCAGAGGGGAGGGGACAGGACAGGCTTAGGATTGGTGGGGTTCCTGCTGCTGGCAAACTTTGCCTGCCTTTGATATCCGCAGGCCGAGGAGAAATCCAACCGGTGGAGCTTCATGAAACACCTGGCCGGCTCCAAGAGGTCTGTGGCGGGAGGGAGCGGCCGGGGCGTGTCGGGGGCCGTCCAGGCGGCCCGGAGGCAGGGCTGGAGGGGGAGCCAGGCTGCCTGGGGCTGCGGCGGGGTCGGGTCTGGAGCGAGAGAGCGGCCGCGCCTCCCTTTCCCGCAGCCAGACGGCGCAGAGGACCGACGGAGCGAGCCGCCCGCCACCGGCCTTGCCTGCCTGCCTGCCTGCCGCCTGCCGCCTGCCTTCCTGCCGCGCCCGCCCCGTCCGCATGGGCCGCCGCTGACCGTCGCCCCTCGCTCGCCCGCCCGCTAGCTCGCTCGCCATGGCGGTGGCCCGGCTGCTCCTGCTGCTGCTGCCCTGCCTGGCCGCCCGAGCAGGTAAGAGCGCGCCGGACGCACCGTCCGACTGGCACTTCGGAGCGCGGGAGTGGCGGGTGCGGCGCGCTTTTCAGCCCGCGCCGAGGGTCTTTTGCGCCGGCTGGGGGGCCTGGCTTGGGCGCCCCGTCGAGGAAGGAGTCAGTTTTCTTCTTCCAGAACTGGGGGCGCCCCATTCTTTGGACGGACTGGGGGATCGGTGCTTTGAGTCCAGGGGGTTGCAATTTGGATGTGAATTTTGGGGAGACCGCCCCGTCTAGGATGGAGGTTCGGATTTTGGCACAGCAGAAGACCCCGGCTGGGGGGACTTGGCGCTGACGGTTATTCTGGAGACCCCTCCAGGGTGTATATGTTTGTGTGTGTGTGTGTGTGTGTGTCGATATTTTGGGGTTCCCCACGGGAACAAGGGCGATGGCGGGCAGGTGAGGTTAGTAGCTAGGAGGCCAGGGTGATGGGCGCACGGAGAGCTCATCTTGGAAACGGTGGCTGTGAGAAGGGGCGATATGTTGGGGTCCCCCCGCCAAGGAGGGGGCGATGGCGAGCAGGTGAAGGGCCGCAGCAGGACCAAACTCCCCACTGCCGGATTCAAGAGAGTTTTTGCGCTCGGGGCTCCGTCGCCAAGGACGTGAAGTGCAGGTGTCGCTGCAGCCGCGCACGGCGCACCGAAAGGCTCTTGCGGGGCTGGAAGCTTAACAGGCTGCCAGGACCTGGAAGGGGGCAGTTGGGGGGGGGCTTTAACTGCAGAGGAGGTTGCCCAAGTTTTGGGGAGTTGCAAGATGTTCCTGGGGGGCGCAAGAGGTCTCTTTACCTGACCTACAGCCAGCCTGCTCTAGGAAGCGCTGGTGTGATTGGGGGGACACGCTCCCGGTCTGTCACTCATCCCCTCTCTGCCCCCCCCATTTTATGCAGCTCGCCCCGCGCCCACCAGGTGGCAGTGCCCCCCCCATCGCCACGTGGTGATCTGGCTCCGTTGCTCCGTCTATCCTCCTCCCCCCAAAGGTGGCCCTAGAGATATGGGGCTGGTTGGCATATCCTGCGGGGGGGGGGGTGTCGTCGGGTGTACATTTCATTAACCCCCCCATCTCGCCATAAACAATGACCTTTTAGGAACCGGGGGGGGGTGACCTGCGCCATTTTCACCCCCCCCCAAAAAAACCTGTGGAGTCTATTTAATACGTTTCCTTCTCCCCTTCCCAAAAAAATCCTGCTGGGAAAGAGATTAGGGAAAGTGCATATCCGAAATCTCAGCGCCGGATAAACCCCCCCCAGTTAGTTTGAGGGGGGGTGTTGCTGAAGTGTGCATGTATGGAGAGTGCGGAGGGATAGCCCTTAAACCTTCGGATTTTTTCTGGGGTGTGGGTGGGTGTCAGTTCCTTTTTTTCTAACGCAGCTCTCCCCTCCACCCTTTTTTTGGGGGGGGGGTGTCAGTCCCCTTTCCCTTCTGCAGCGGGCTCCCTTCAGTCTTGACTCTTGAGTTTTGGGAGGCAGTCACCTTTTGCTGTTGCGGGGGGGTGCTTGGGGGGGTCAGTCTCCTTTGGCTACTGCGCAGCGGGATTTATTTTTTTGGGGGGGGTTCCCAAGACCAGTTTGGAGAGGAGGCGAGGGGATCTTTCTGCAGCGGGAGGGGGGGTCTTTACGGACGCCGCTGCCTCGCTCCTGCTGCTCCTCCTCGGCTGCCTGGTCTACCTCGCCCCCCCCCCCCGGCTCTGCCCAGACAGGACGGCCTTTGTGCGCCCGAACAGTGAGCGAGTGTGCGCGCTGCCCGCCCGCCCGGGCGGAGGTTGTTTGTCTTTGGGCGGCGGCCCCCGAAGCAGCTCCTTGGCCGCCGCCGAGACCCCCCCCCGCCGCTGCCCACATCCTCGCAGGGCCAGGAGGCGCTTGCATGCCCCCCCTAAATCGGTGGATTTCTCCCCCGCCTTCTGCACCGGGCGGGTTGCTGCCTGCTTCCTCGGCGTCAGAGCTGCCTTTGAAAGGGACTCTCTCGCTGCAACATGAGAGGAAGGAGAAGGCGAGAGGGGAGGGTCTGGAAGTCTGTGTCCCCCCCCCAAAAAACCCCCACCATAAGTGGGTCCTCACCACTTTTCGAGGAATTTCTCCCTCTCCTGCGCGTCCGTCCCGGCCAGGTTGCGGGGAACAGACAGGCTGGAGAACAACCGGGGCAGTCACAGGTTGGGTGATGCCCGTAGCACCTGCCGGATTTCTGCCTGTTTCTAATGCACAAGAGCTGCCCTTTAAAGCGCACCCCCCCTGCACTAAGGCAGCGACGTTTCCTGCTTTCCCCCACTTAAATGGGGGGGGGGGCAGGCTGCAGTGGGGCTGTGCGAGGCAACCCCTTTCTAAAAGGTGCCCTTCTTCGTCCCTTTCCTCCGCTCCTCCCTCCCTCCTCAATAAGTCTTTTACGGTTTGCCCCGGACCTCCTCCTGAGGAGGGGGGGCAAGGGGGTGTTGCCATCAGGCTTCGTCCCTGGGAGCAAAGGAGAGCTGGGGTGCTGGGTCCCCCTTTCTGGAGGCGGCCCTAGAGAGAGGCTGGCCAGGCCAGGTCCTTCTTTGAGGAGGGTCTTGTGTTGCCGCTTGACCTCCAGGGACCCTTTTGAACTCAGAGGAGCCCAAGGATCATCCTGGAGGTCTCCCCGGCAGCTACCTGCAGGGGGCGAACTAGCTCCGGCTTTCCTGCAACCGGAAGGGTGCGCGCGCGCGCGGGAGCAGCTGGCCAGCAAGGCCCTTCTTGCTCCTGGGATGTCATGAGCAACCTTTGGAACCCATTGGCGCATGATTTCATTACTGTCACCCACCATCACGTAACAGCTGTTCAACGGTGGCTTCTCTTTATGAACGGTGGTTGGGTGGCCGTCCGTCCAGGGTCCGTCAGCTGCGATTGCAGGGGGGTTGGGCTAGATGACCTCTGGTGGTCCCTCCCAACTGTGCAATTCTACGATTGCGTCGTCCTGAACGTATGTGCTGCAATGGGGTCTTCAGGAAATAATAGATCCTGGTCTGGGCGGGTCAGGGGCTCTCAGCCCCCCCCCTTAGCCCAAAGCTCGAGAGTCAATGCCTACATGTCCCAAGGCACTCTACCTTCTCCAAGAACCCGATGTAGGGGAGTGACTCTGCCCTCTTGTCCCTCTGGTGAGCTTGGGGTGGGGGGCGGTGGCGAGGCATTCAGGATGGCTTTGCAAGATGCATGGGGTACAAATTATTATTATCATTATTATTATTTGCCCTTTGACCTACAGCGACCCAGAATGCTGAGTATAATCATGATTATTGGGGGTGGGGATTTGAGGGCCACAAAACTCCTTTTTGTTGAGTTTCAGGAAGGGGAAAGGTTCGGACTCAGCTGGCAAAGAGAAGAGCCTAAGCCGGGTTGTTGATGCCAAAATGCAAATTTGCCCCCCAACGCTTAGCAAAGGATGCATGGAAGAGACAGGCAGGGAGGAAAATATGCCCCTCCCCCCGCCCCGTTAGTTGGACCCCCTCCAGGGTCCGATTCCAAAAAAGAGCTCGGGATGAGTTGTGTCAAGAGAGGGTTGGGTTGCCATGTTTTCTTCCGGGCAGAGCTCCTGTGCATTTAATAGCTGTCACAGTGAAACTTTTCCTCCTGGCCAAGGGGGTGGGTGGGAACTGTGCCTGTTGGTCTCCTGCCTGTCACACATATGTTTTTTCTTGTAAAAAGGCCATTTCCGGGAATGGGGATAAACCAAGTGATAAAATCAGAGTGAGCACTCAGGGCTGATTTCCTTAAGAATGGATAGGTTGGATCTTCTTGCAGTCAATGGGACTCTCAAGAGTCTCCTCCAGCACCATAATTCAAAAGCATCAATTCTTCGGTGATCAGCCTTCTTGATGGTCCAGCTCTCACTTCCATAAATCACTACTGGGAAAACCAGTGAGCTCTGAGTGCTCACTGGAAGGACAGATCGTGAAGCTGAGGCTCCAATACTTTGGCCACCTCATGAGAAGAGAAGAATCCTTGGAAAAGACCCTGATGTTGGGAAAGATTGAGGGCACAAGGAGAAGGGGACGACAGAGGACAAGATGGTTGGACAGTGTTCTCGAAGGTACGAACATGAGTTTGACCAAACTGCGGGAGGCAGTGCAAGACAGGAGTGCCTGGCGTGCTATGGTCCATGGGGCACGAAGAGTCGGACATGACTAAACGACTAAACAACAACAACAACAACAAAATCAGAGTGTAGGGGGGACTCCAGAAATAGCTTGCTCATCTTTCTGTCAAGCCTGTTTGCAAGCAGAAGATCCACTGACCTCCTTTTTGACAGCCACCTGAAAACTCTGCCGTACCCATTTGATGGAATGGCACAATTGAGGCCCTAGATGTCCCGTGTTGAAATCTGGACTGAGTTTCCCCACAGGAGGTCTGAAAACACACCATTTTGGCCCTCTGATGGGGAGCAAAGCAGCATTGAGCCCCCATTCCACCCATATAACCTTGGGGTCCCCTAAACTCCCCCCTCCCCATGCGAAGGAGAAGCAGCTAAATGAGAGGCAAAACTATGAAAGGCTTTCCTGGTTGAATGCCTGCCTGTCATGAGGCTTTTCCCAGTGGGGAGGCTGGCAGGAAAATCTTCATGCATACCTGTGGTTGGACATTAGCACACCCTTACTCCCAGGAAGCTCGCAGCCCAGGCGTCACCAGAGAGTTTAAAAATAGCAAATTTAAAACTAGACAAATTTGCGGAGAAACAAGCCTCATTGCTGAAGGAGGACTTCCTCCACCAGTTCAACCATCTCTCAGTGGGGACATGCAGACTTCAGAGTTGACACAGAGCTCTTTGTCAGGAAGGCTGGGGGAGGCCTTTCCCTCCAGGCCCCAGAGCCAAGCTGCTTGCAAGAGGAAATGCTTGCAGACAGAGACAATGACATCAGGGGAAAAAACACATTTCCACCTCACTGAGCTGTCTTCTGTTGGCTCTACGGTAGGTCTCAGCCGTGTCCCTGACAAAGAGCTCTGTGTGACTCCACAAGCTTGTGCTTGTTGTGAGTCATGAAGGATGCAACGCCCAGTCAGAGCAAGGCCCAGGCCCATTCAAATCACAGAACTGCAGAGTTGGGAGGGGTCCCAAGGGTCATCTAGTCCAACCCGCATCCAATGTGTGTCAGAGGCCAGCTGGGCACAGCAGAACGGTGTTTATAAGTAGGCATCCAAACTCAGTGAGAGGCATGAGCTTGCTTTGGCTGCGCAATCTCATTTATGCCAGGTCTGAGGCAGTAAGGGACGCGGGTGGCGCTGTGGGTTAAACCACAGAGCCTAGGGCTTGCCGATCAGAAGGTCGGCAGTTCAAATCCCCGCGATGGGGTGAGCGCCCATTGCTCGGTCCCAGCTCCTGCCCACCTAGCAGTTCAAAAGCATGTCAAAGTGCAAGGAGATAAATAGGTACCGCTCCTGCGGGAAGGTCAACGGCGTTTCCGTGTGCTGCTCTGGTTCGCCAGAAGTGGCTTTGTCATGCTGGCCACCCCCTTCATGGATCAATGCCTTGTCGTGGCGAAGGGGCTTGAATAACTCAGAGAAGCTATGAGCTATGCCATGCAGGGCCACCCAAGATGGACAGGTCATAGTGGAGAGTTTTGACTAAACGTGATCCACCTGGAGAAGGAACTGGCAAGCCACTCCAGTAACCCTGCCAAGAAAACTCCATGGACAAAGACAACAGGCATATAAAAGTTATGACGCTGGAAGATGAGCCCCTCAGGTCGGAAGGCGTCCAACATGCTACTGAGGAAGAGCGGAGGACAAGTACAAGTAGATTCAGAGCTGATGAAGCGGCTGGGCCAAAGCCGAAAGGACACTCAGTTGCGGATATGCCTGGAAGCGAAAGGAAAGTCCGATGCTGTAAAGAAAAATATTGCATAGGAACCTGGAATGTAAGAACCATGAATGGAGGTAAGCTGGATGTGGTCAAAAATGAGATGACAAGAATAAATATCGACATCCTGGGCATCAGTGAACTAAAATGGAAGGGAATGGGCGAATTCAGTTCGGATGACTATCATATCTACTACTGTGGGCAAGAATCCCGTAGAAGAAATGGAGTGGCCCTCATAGTCAACAAAAGAGTGGCAAAAGCTGTAATGGGATGCAATCTCAAAAATGACAGAATGATCTCGATACGAATCCAAGGCAGACCTTTTAACATCACAGTAATCCAAGTTTATGCACCAACTACCGGTGCTGAAGAAAGTGAAATTGACCAATTCTATGAAGACCTACAACACCTTCTAGAAATGACACCAAAGAAGGATGTTCTTCTCATTACAGGGGATTGGAATGCTAAAGTAGGGAATCAAGAGATAAAAGGAACAACTGGCAAGTTTGGCCTGGGAGTTCAAAATGAAGCAGGGCAAAGGCTAATAGAGTTCTGTCAAGAGAACAAGCTGGTCATCACAAACACTCTCTTCCAACAACACAAGAGACGACTCTACACATGGATATCACCAAATGGGCAGCATCGAAATCAGATTGATTATATTCTCTGCAGCCAAAGATGGAGAAGCTCTATACAGTCAGCAAAAACAAGACCTGGAGCTGACTGTAACTCAGATCATCAGCTTCTTATAGCAAAATTCCAGCTTAAACTGAAGAAAGTAGGAAAAACCACTGGGCCAGTAAGATACAATCTGAATCAAATCCCTTATGAATACACAGTGGAAGTGAGGAACAGTTTTAAGGATTTAGATTTGGTGGACAGAGTGCCTGAAGAACTATGGATGGAGGCTCGTAACATTATACAGGAGGCAGCAACGAAAACCATCCCAAGGAAAAGGAAATGCAAGAAAGCAAAATGGCTGTCCAACGAGGCCTTACAAATAGCGGAGGAGAGGAGGCAAGCAAAATGCAAGGGAGATAGGGAAAGATACAGGAAACTGAATGCAGATTTCCAAAAAACAGCAAGGAGAGACAAGAGGGTCTTCTTAAATGAGCAATGCAAAGAAATAGAGGAAAACAATAGAATGGGGAAAACCAGAGATCTGTTCAAGAAAATTGGAGATATGAAAGGAACATTTCGTACAAAGATTACCATAATCAAGGACAAAAGTGGTAAGGACCTAACAGAAGCAGAAGACATCAAGAAGAGGTGGCAAGAATACACAGAGGAATTATACCAGAAAGATATGGAGGTCTCGTACACCCCAGGTAGTGTGGTTGCTGACCTTGAGCCAGACATCTTGGAGAGTGAAGTCAAATGGGCCTTAGAAAGCACTGCTAATAACAAGGCCAGTGGAAGTGATGATATTCCAGCTGAACTATTTAAAATTTTAAAAGATGATGCTGTTAAGGTGCTACACCCAATATGCCAGCAAGTTTGGAAAACTCAGCAATGGCCAGAGGATTGGAGAAGATCAGTCTACATCCCAATCCCAAAGAAGGGCAGTGCCAAAGAATGCTCCAACTACCGCACAATTGCGCTCATTTCACACGCTAGCAAGGTTATGCTTAAAATTCTACAAGGCAGGCTTAGGCAGTATGTGGACCGAGAACTCCCAGAAGTGCAAGCTGGATTTCGAAAGGGCAGAGGAACCAGAGACCAAATAGCAAACATGCGCTGGATTATGGAGAAAGCTAGAGAGTTCCAGAAAAACGTCTACTTCTGCTTCATTGACTATGCAAAAGCCTTTGACTGTGTCGACCACAGCAAACTATGGCAAGTTCTTAAAGAAATGGGAGTGCCTGATCACCTCATCTGTCTCCTGAGAAATCTCTATGTGGGACAAGAAGCTACAGTTAGAACTGGATATGGAACAACTGAGTGGTTCAAAATTGGGAAAGGAGTACGACAAGGTTGTATATTGTCTCCCTGCTTATTTAACTTATATGCAGAATTCATCATGCGAAAGGCTGGACTAGATGAATCCCAAGCCGGAATTAAGATTGCCGGAAGAAATATCAACAACCTCAGATA
Source organism: Zootoca vivipara (assembly GCF_963506605.1). Taxonomy (NCBI): domain Eukaryota; kingdom Metazoa; phylum Chordata; class Lepidosauria; order Squamata; family Lacertidae; genus Zootoca; species Zootoca vivipara. Next base: position 1,499,664 of record NC_083277.1, read on the forward strand.
TGCAGATGACACAACCTTGATGGCAGAAAGCGAGGAGGAATTAAAGAACCTTTTAATGAGGGTGAAAGAGGAGAGCGCAAAATATGGTCTGAAGCTCAACATCAAAAAAACCAAGATCATGGCCACTGGTCCCATCACCTCCTGGCAAATAGAAGGGGAAGAAATGGAGGCAGTGAGAGATTTTACTTTCTTGGGCTCCTTGATCACTGCAGATGGTGACAGCAGTCACGAAATTAAAAGACGCCTGCTTCTTGGGAGAAAAGCAATGGCAAACCTAGATAGCATCTTAAAAAGCAGAGACATCACCTTGCCGACAAAGGTCCGTATAGTTAAAGCTATGGTTTTCCCAGTAGTGATGTATGGAAGTGAGAGCTGGACCATAAAGAAGGCTGATCGCCGAAGAATTGATGCTTTTGAATTATGGTGCTGGAGGAGACTCTTGAGAGTCCCATGGACTGCAAGAAGATCAAACCTATCCATTCTTAAGGAAATCAGCCCTGAGTGCTCCCTGGAAGGACAGATCGTGAAGCTCAGGCTCCAATACTTTGGCCACCTCATGAGAAGAGAAGAATCCTTGGAAAAGACCCTGATGTTGGGAAAGATTGAGGGCACTAGGAGAAGGGGACGACAGAGGACAAGATGGTTGGACAGTGTTCTCGAAGCTACCAACATGAGTTTGACCAAATTGCGGGAGGCAGTGCAAGACAGGAGTGCCTGGCGTGCTATGGTCCATGGGGTCACGAAGAGTCGGACACGACTAAACGACTAAACAACAACAACAACATGCTGGCCACATGACCTGGAAGCTGTACACCGGCTCCCTCGGCCAATAAAGCGAGATGAGCGCCGCAACCCCAGAGTCGGGGTCCCTTTACCTTTTTAGTTTGAGACAAACTCTGAACTCCTCTTCCACACAAAGAAAACCTTACTCTGATCCATAATGTTTGCCAGAGTTGAAAACTCACACAACAATATGTCATGGAGAACTGTAGAATAATAGCCAGTGCTCTTGGTTTGTAAAGATCTATCCATATTCTGCAAATTAAAAAAACAACAACAGTATGATCTGATTCAGTTTAGATGTTCAAATGTTTCTTCGATTGCCCTTAGGTCTCCCTGGCACACTTGCCATCGCCTCTTGCCACACCCTAGCAGAACCACCGGCCTCACCCGTTCCGAAAGCCAGGCCAACTGTCTCTCCAGGAACCAGAGTCACCTCAAGGTTAGAGGAGTGGCCCTGCAGGCCATTTCCATCAAAAAGTGTTGGGTACATCCCTCCTGGCCACTGTTTCTGACCCTCCTTTTTGGGGTTCATGGATGGTGCCCTAGGAGCGGGCAGAGAGACGTTCGCTTCCCTTTCCTCCTATTGCAACTTGGAGGGGAGGGGAGGGGAGGAGGACATCACATTAACACGTCCCCTCTCATGCAGGGACAAGTGGTTATTATTATTATTATTATTATTATTATTATTATTATTATTATAGTTCATATACCACCCTATACCCGGAGGTCTCAGGGCAGTTCAACAACAATCCAATAACACCTCCAAGTAAAGGGACCCCTGATCATTAGGTCCAGTCGCGGACGACTCTAGGGTTGCGGCGCTTTACTGGCCGAGGGAGCCGGCATACAGCTTTCAGGTTATGGAGCCAGCATGACTAAGTCGCTTCTGGCGAACCAGAGAAGCGCATGTAAACGCCGTTTACCTTCCCGCTGGAGCGGTACCTATTTATCTACTTGCACTTTGACATGCTTTCGAACTGCTAGGTTGGCAGGAGCTGGGACCAAGCATCGGGAGCTCACCCCGTCACAGGGATTCGAACCGCTGACCTTCTGATTGGCAAGCCCTAGGCTCTGTGGTTTAACCCACAGCGCCACCCGCGTCCCAAAGGCCTGGTTAAAAAGGAACGTTTTTGCCTGGCACCTAAAGGTGCGTAATGAAGGTACCAGGCAAATTTCCCTGGGGAGAGTATTCCACAGACAGGGAGCCACTGCAGAGAAGGCCGCGTTCTTGTGTTGCGACCCTCCGGACCTCTCAAGGAGGAGGCACACGAAGAAGGACTTTGGAGGATGATCTCAGGGTCCGGGTAGGTTCATATAGGAAGAGGTATTGTATTCCTGAGCCTTTAAGGTTCAGAAGTGCAGGGTCCCTTCTGGAGAGTCGTAGCTGCCTCCCTCACAGCCTTTTAACCCTTTTAACATTATGCAACCTTCTAAGAGTATACCCCAAAAAACTTAATAATAAAGGAGGTATTTCAATGTTGTACGTGGGCAAATGGTTTGCTCCAGTCAATGCCCACTTTAAGAGTGGCTTGAGCTGTGCTTTCATTGAAGTTATTTGGAATTGCTAAAGCCGTCCAAGTTGGCGGCCACCGTGGCCTCTTGTGGCAGGGAGTTCCACAGTTTAGCCCTGCGCTGCATGAAGAAGTCCTTTATTCTATCTGTCTTGAATCTTCCAACATTCAGCTTCCTTGAATGCCCACCAGTTCCAGCATTATGAGAGAGGGAGAAAGACTCTCTCTCTCTCTCTCTCTCTCTCTCTCCAGGCCAGACATAGTTTTATGAATTTATCTCAATTCCCCTGCTTAATCGCCATTTCAGTCTAAATTAAAAAGTCCTTTCTCCACAGAGGAGTCGCTCCACCCCCTTTATCGTTTTGGTGCCTCTTTTCCGAACTTCCCAAATCTCGCAACTCCCATGCATCTTCTCTCTCCTCCCCACCTGGACGTGAGTTCTTGGGAGAAGGGGGACCTCTGCCCCTCTTTCCCACCCGGAGGCTGGAAAGGGGCCGCGCGCCCTATAAATAGTCTGGGATATATATAATAGGAAGGAATGCCGCCGAGGCGCGCGTAAAAGGGGGTGGCGCGCCTGGCCACCCACGCGCGTGTCTGCTGCCGGCACACGCGCGCGCCACGGTTCACACGTCCCATCGCTACGCACTGCAGGCGAGGCGGCGTCTGCCCTCCGCGTCCATCAGTTTGTGGGGCCGAAGCCGAGGCTGGTCTTTCTGCTAAACTCATCTCTGCCTGTTAGCTGGAGAAGGCGGCTGTGATGTGTGTATATATTTTTTTTAATAATTTGGGTTTAGGACTCGAACTTGGATGGTCGCCCCTTTGGAATTCCAGCCCGGGCACGCGGAGCCTTGGCTGGCTCAGGATGCGTCTCCCAACCTCCCCACTCCAGCCTTGCCTGATTTTGGACCCCCCCCCCCCGCCCCACCATACAACAAAGCATGGGACCCCCCTCTTCATTTTTTTTCCCTGGGAAGGAAAGTGCAAACAGCCTCTGGACAGCAGAATTAATTCCCCCCTTTAGCTTGGTTTTTTTTTTTTTCAAATGACTCCACCAGGCCTAGGCATCCTAAGAAAGGGGGCTGGCCCCTCCCCGCCGGCCTTGTCTGCGTTTAGAATCTTGGAACTGTAGAGTTGGAATGTACCCAAGGGTCATCTAGTCCACCCCCTGCAGTGCAAGAATTATAGCTTTAAAATTGAATTATGAAATGCACCCCTTCTTTGCTTCCCCCAGCAAGGCTGCACACCCAATTTTTTCCCCTGGGAATGAATCTGCAAGCAGATTCTGGACCCCAGACTCCCACCCCACACTTGCTCCTTGCAAATGACTCCGCCAGGCCTTGGCGTCCTAAGAAAGGGGGTGGCGGCTTCCCTCAAAACACCCTCCCCCTTCCCCAGCAGGTCGCGCCTGGAAAAAGTCGTGTTTTTTTTTCCTGGCTGCAAATTCCAGCCGGCGAAATTGCGAACAGCTGGCCGTCGGGCGCAGCTGGGGGGGCATGTTGTCGAGCAGGACACCTGGGTTCTGGTGGGTGGGCGGAGTAAGAAAAATGACCAATGCATTTTCATTGATTCATAAAATTGTAGAGTTGGAAGGGACACCCAAGGGTCATCTAGCCCAACCCCCTGCAGTGCAGGAATCTCAGCTAAAGATAAAAGAAATTTTGTGGGCCAGGCTTCTTTTTTGGGGAACTGCTGTCCATAACAGAATCACGATCCTTGCTCAGGACTTAACAAAAAAGAAAAGAAAAGAAAGAGAGCCTCTTGGCTTGATCCCAAATCTTTTTATTACCCAAAGTTTTTTGCTGCTACTTCTTGGAGAGGGAGCAGAGAATTCTCTCTCTCCCCCCCCCCCCTCAAATTCTTTCCTCTGAGAGCATTTCCGAAGCTTAAATTTCAAAGCCTGCTAAGTTGGATCGGACCCCCCAAAGGCCTTCTCTGCCCTCTTGCAGCGGGTTGGACTAGATGACCCTTGGTCCCCTTGCAACTTGACGGGTCCAGGATTCTATGAATTGGGCAGTTGCTTTGGCCATTGATCCATGGGGCAAGACCTACCAGTACCAGGGATGAGCTTCTGGGCCTGGCATTCTTGTGCAGATCGTGTTCTTGCTAATAAAAAGTTAACTCCGACTTGCACACTCCTGACAGTATCCCCAAAGAGCCGTTGCTGCCAACCAGTGGAGGCAATATTGAGTTCTCTGGCTGGAGCAATGATCTGACTTAGTGGATGGCAGCTTCTGGCGTTCCTTGCAGACGCCAGGGCAATTTGGACAGCGATTTAAATAAAATTCATCATACTTGCCACGAACGGCTCAGGACTGCAATACCTCAAGCACCACCTCTTCCCATATCAACCTACCCGGACCCTGAGATCATCTTTTGAGGCCCCCCTTCGTGTGCCTTCTCCTCCAGAGGTCTGGAGAGAACAGGCCTTCTCTGCAGTGGCTCCCCGTCTGTGGAATGCTCTCCCCAGGGAAGTTCACCTGGCGCCTTCATTATACAGCCTTAGGCACCAGACAAAAATGTTCCTTTTTAACCAGGCCTTTGGTTGACCTGATCAACATCCCATACCCTTTTAAAATGTGACTCTTTTTTGGGGCGGTGTTATTGGGTTATTGAAGGAGTGTCTCCACCCCCATCGCTCTGCCCGGACACTGAGGTCCAGCGCTGAGGGCCTTCTGGCGGTTCCCTCCCTGTGAGAAGCCAAGTTACAGGGAACCAGGCAAAGGGCCTTCTCGGTGGTGGCACCCTCCCTGTGGAACGCCCTCCCACCAGATGTCAAAAAGAAAAACAACTACCAGACTTTCAGAGGACATCTGAAGGCAGCCCTGTTTAGGGAAGCTTTTAATGTTTAATAGATTATTGTATTTTAATACTTCTGTTGGAAGCCGCCCAGAGTGGCTGGGGAAACCCAGCCAGATGGGCAGGGTATTAATAATAATAATAATAATAATAATAATAATAATAATAATAATAATAATATGTTGTTGTTGTTGTTGTTATTTTGATTTTATATATTGTGATATTTTTGAGACCTCCGGGAATAGGGTAGTGGTATATAAATAATATCCTGCCAACCTAGCAGTTTGAAAGCACATCAAAATGCAAGTAGATAAATAGGAACCGCTACAGCGGGAAGGTAAATGGTGTTTCCGTGCGCTGCTCTGGTTTGCCAGAAGCGGCTTTGTCATGCTGGCCACATGACCTGGAAGCTGTACGCCGGCTCCTTCGGCCAATAATGCGAGATGAGCGCGCAACCCCAGAGTCGGTCACGACTGGACCTAATGGTCAGGGGTCCCTTTACCTTTACCTTTATATAAATAATAATTATAATTATAATAATAAAAAAAAATTGAAGAAAGGGGTGACTCTTCTATTGCTGGAGAATCATAGTCAAGGAATCATATTGTTATAGAGTTGGAAGGGACCCCTAGGGGTCCTCTAGCCCAACCCTAGCAATGCAGGAATTGCATGTAACAAGGAAGGAGATTCCACCAGCTAATGTTAAGCAGACTGCATCATAACCTCTGTGCTCTTATTTTCTGTTGGAAGCCACTCAGAATGTCTGGGGCAACCCAGTTGGATGGGTGAGGTTTAATTATTATTATTATTATTATTCGTCCTGGTTCTGGTCCTGGAAATTTCCTAAATTTCCTAAGAGCCATTCCCGTGGAACAGACTCCTTCGATAGAGGTCGGACGCCGGACGGCCATCTGCCAGGGATTCTCTAGCCCTGCATCCCAGGGGGTTGGACTAGATGACCCCTGGGGGAAATCCCTTCCAACTCTGCTATGCTATGATTCTCACAGGAGAGAGGAAGGGGAACCAGAGAGGCGTTTGCTGTCATACCAGACAGGAGGAGGAGGCGGCGGAGGAGATCAGGTGCCGCACTTGACACTTCAAGTTTTTCCAGACTTTGAGAAAGGAGCCAGCGGAATCCAGTGGGGGCGTTTTGCTGGAAAAACGCACCTCCTTCGCGAGCCAAGCGCCTCTCCCTGGCTGGCTGTTGGGGTCGCGATGCAGCCCTAATAAGAAAAGACCTTCCCCAAATCCACAACATTCCCCCCAAAAATAGCATGGGTCTGGGGGCTTGGGGAGGGGGGTGGTTTCTCCGTGAGCGCGGTGCGCGCGTTTGCGCTCCATGCGAGAATGTGGGTCTGTCACTTCTGGGGCTCCGGAGGGAGGAGTTGAGCTGCGATTCCTGCATCGCAGGTAGTGTGTGTGTCGGGCTACATGACCCCTGGGGGTCCCTTCCAACTTCTATGTTTCCAAGATTCTCCCTGATCCCAGTAGCTCTTTCTCCCCCCCCCCCCCGCAGCCCAATAATATTTAATGGGACTTCCTCCGCTTCCCGTTTTGGCAGCCAAAATGGTTTTTCAAAAATCAAATGGTTGTGTAGACTCAGGGTAACCCCCCCCCCAGAAGCAGTGGGAGCCGGCTGGGAGGTGGGGGGGGGGGAGAAGGGGCAGGCAAATGGGGAGCCGTCCGTCCATCCCACCCTCTCTTCGGAAAGGGAACACCAGTTTGGGAAACTGTTGGTCGCCCTTCCCAGGGCCGAAAGGGAGAGCTGCGCAGAGACACCGGGGGAGAACCACAGGAACGTAGGATTGTGGAACTGGAAGGGTCCCTGAGGGTCATCTAGCCCAACCCCCTGCAGTGCAGGCATCACGTCGATGGGGAAATCGTGGAAAGTATGACCACCCTGCGTTCCACCCCCACCCCACCCCAAGAGGGCTGAGCTGCATTTGCTGAATGGCTGCTCAGGAGGGGGTCAGGGACCTGGAAGGGAAACCAGGGGACAGGGTGGCGTCGAATGCACCGCCTGAAGACTCTGCGCTGCAACATTTTGCTGCAGAACACCCCCTTTCCATATGTGCGCGTGTTCACACACACACACACTGATTGAAGCTCCATAGCTCTTCCTTCCCGTGGCCACGCAGAGGGTGCAATGCGTCCTCCAGGATGATGAATAATAATAATAATAATAATAATAATAATAATAATAATAATAATAATAATAATAATTTATTTATACACCGCCCATCTGGCTGGGTTTCCCCAACCACTCTGGGCGGCTTCCAACAAAATATTAAAGTACAATGGTCTGTTAAACATTGAGGGTGATGAGGTCGCCTCAAGCTCTATTCAAAGCTACTCCATGGTTTGTGTTCCTGCATTGCAGGGGGTTGGACTAGATGACCCTTGGGTTCCCTTCCAACAATTCATATATAAAGAAATAGATGCAGTTATACCTCGATTTAAGTACGCTTCGGTTTGAGTACTTTCAGTTTAAATACTCCGTGGACCCGTCTGGAATGGATTAATCCACTTCCCATTACTTTCAATGGGAAAGTTCACTTCAGGTTAAGTACGCTTCAGGTTAAGTACGAACTTCCGGAACCAATTGTGTACTTAAACCGAGGTACCACTGTAGTGGGTTAGGGTTAGGGGAAGAGGCACGGGGGTCTCCCTTTCCTGCTGCAACAAGCTCCCCTGTCCCCAGGGATGCCATTAAGGGGTGCCCCCCAAATATTTCAAGGAGGGGGGTCGGTCTGCCTCAATCTTCTCCATTATTATTCTTGCTCTTGTTATTGTTTTTATTAAGGATTTTCTTGGGTCACAATAGTACAAGCATCGCCCCGCCACATGACATCACATGCATGTTCGGGACCCCCCACCCCACCCCCCAAAAAGTTGGGCAGAACCTGGCGCACCAGGAGAGGCATGGAGAGAGCGGAGCTGCGACAAGTTTCATGCAATCCAGTCAGATGGGCTGTGTACAAATAATATTATTGATTATTGATTATTGATTATCAGTGGTTGGACTTCCTGTCCTTCTCAGCCTCTTGCCCACCTCACAGGGAGGTGGTTTTTGATGGAACCGGGGTGGCTGGGGAGAAGCGTGTAGGTCACCCGCAACTCCTGGGCAGGGAAATTGATCCCAGAAATAGAGAGGTTGGAAAGACGCCGCTTGAGGATTTCTTATCTGTGGTTCTGGGGGCTGGGCTAGATGACCACTGGTGTGCCCAATTCTATATAATTCTAGGATTCTATGTAAGGATAAGGATCACCCAGTCCAACTCCTGGATGCAAGATTGAATAAGAATGGAAGAGTAATGAAAAACAGCAAAATAGCTCGGTCAGCGGAGCGCGAGACTCTCAATCTCAGGTTCGTGGGTTCGAGACCCACCTTGGGCAAAAGATTCCTGCATTGTACGGGGTTGGACTAGATGACCCCTCGGGTTCCCTTCCCATTCTACAATTCTGTGATTCTAACTGCCACTGAGGGACCTTGCGTGCAGTGCGGGAGGAGAGCTTGGCAAAAGTTTCCTGGCGCTGTAAAAAATGGACGGTACATATAACCTGCAAGGCTCCCCCCTCCCCCCCAGGACTGAGAGGTGTGGGGGCTCAAATAGGCGATGAGCAGAGAGGGATGGGGGGGCGCCTCTTGTATGCCCTCTTCTCACCCCTCTGTCGCAGCAGCAGTAGGACGACCCTCACCCAGGGATGCCAACTTGAATAAAATATGGGGGGGACGGGAACACGACAGGCTGGTAAACCTCGCTCCCGTAATCAATCACATTGAATGGACGTTCAGCCATTGAATGGATTCTCCTTCCTTGGAGGTATTTAAGCAGAGGTTGGCTGGTCATCTGTCATGGATGCTTTAGTTTTGATTTCTTCAATGTAGGGGGTTGGACTGGATGACCCTCGGGGGTCCCTTCCAACTCCACAATTCTATGATCTATGATTCTAGGGACCTCCATGGGCAGGGAGATACACCGCTCAGGTGCCACCACCGAGAAGGCCCTCCCTGCTGGACCACCCCCCTAGCTCTGCCCATCTTGGTACCCGAGGATGTCTATAGGGAGGAAGGAGGAGGCCTCTCGGATATTTGGGACCCGAGTCAATAACAGTATAAGCCAGGGGTCGGCAAACTTTTTCAGGGGGGGCCCGGTCCACTGTCCCTCACACCTTGTGGGGGGCCAGACTATATTTTGAAGAAAAAAAATGAATGATTTCCTATGCCCCACAAATAACCCAGAGATGCATTTTAAATAAAAGGACACATTCTACTCATGTAAAAACATGCTGCTTCCCGGACCGTCCGTGGGCTGGATTGAGAAGGGGATTGGGCCACATCTGGCCCCCGGGCCTTAGTTTGGGGAACCCTGGTATAAGCCTTTGGCCACCATCGGAGTCATGCCTACTTGGAAGTATGTCCTTTTGAGTGCAATGGGCCTTGCTCCCAGGTAAGTGGGGTCCAGCAAGAAGCTGTTTTCCACGTGAGGGCCGCTGTCCTTTCAAGGCAACCTTTCAAGGGCCGGTGATGGTGGACGGGGCAAGACGAGTTGGGGAGGTGGAGAGGCGAGAAGGTGTGGGGTGTGGAGGTGTGTGTATCCCACCCCACCTGTGCCCCCGCGCCCTCTGCTGCACCCCCGTCTCTCCCAGTGGTAAGCTTCGCGCCCAGCCGCTCACCCCACGCCACCCTCCCGTCCAGTTGGCACCCAAAGGCATCGGCTCGGATTTCCCTCGGAACAATAACAAGTCTGGGGAAGCCATCAGGAGCTGATGGGGGGGGAGTGGGGGAGGCACACGCCGAGGGATGATGGCTTGGCCAGATGCGGGACGGGGAGCGCCAGGGGGGCCGGGCACAAAACCGACGGCGGGCCACTGCAGAGCCAGAGAGGCCCCTGGATCATGCGCTGCGTCTCTGCGCAGAGATCTGCCGGCTCTGGGGCGGTGCGGCTGCTGCAGACGCCCCCCACCCGGCAGAAGGAACAGACTTTGCCAAGCCGGCGGAGAAGAGGCGAAATATATATTAGTACCACTGTATTCTACTCTGGTCAAACCTCACCTGGAGTACTGTGTCCAGTTCTGGGCACCACAGTTCAAGAAGGATACTGACAAGCTGGAACGTGTCCAGAGGAGGGCAACCAAAATGGTCAAAGGCCTGGAAACGATGCCTTATGAGGAACGGCTTAGGGAGCTGGGTATGTTTAGCCTGGAGAAGAAAAGGTTAAGGGGTGATATGATAGCCATGTTCAAATATATAAAAGGATGTCATGAAGAGCAGGAGAAAGGTTGTTTTCTGCTGCTCCAGAGAAGCGGACACGGAGCAATGGATTCAAGCTACAGGAAAGAAGATTCCACCTAAACATTAGGAAGAACTTCCTGACAGTAAGAGCTGTTCGGCAGTGGAATTTGCTGCCAAGGAGTGTGGTGGAGTCTCTTTCTTTGGAGGTCTTTAAGCGGAGGCTTGACGGCCATCTGTCAAGAATGCTTTGATGGTTTTTCCTGCTTGGCAGGGGGTTGGACTGGATGGTCCTTGTGGTCTCTTCCAACTCTATGATTCTATGATTCTATGATTCTAAGAATTGCTTAATTGAAGGTCCCACTAGATCCCATAACATCTGTGCTGGGATCTGGGCACACAGATCTGGGATCTTGGGGGAGGTGGATCTGGGATCTTGGGGGAGGTGGAGCTGGGATCTTGGGGCGGTGGATCTGGGATCTTGGGGGAGGTGGATTTTCTGGACCCATTTAGGCCTGGATTCAGCACTGGGATGACTATCACCATCATCATCTCTCAGCCACTTTCCATGCAATCAGCCAAGATGTCCTTCTGGAATCTGGATTAGGATCCCGTGGGCTGGAGTTCCGCAGGATTGCACCTTCTCTACACAGCCCCCCGCTCCGTTCTGTTGGGCATCTGTGTGAAACCACTGGGCAGGGGTCTTCTGCAGTTTGGGGGTCCACTGTCATCCACACAGAGATGACACACAGATGGATGGCCCCTGTCCAGGATGCTTCCGTTGCGACTGCTGAGGGCTGGACTAGATGACCCCTTGGGATCCCTTCCAATGCTCCCATTCTATGATTCTGCAAGGCCCTCACACAAGCAAGGGAGGCGGAGGATAAGCTGAACTGGTTCCTGACCTTGGCAAGAGACTGGATGAGGGCCAGGAAACCGGAGCTTCATCCAGACAAGACAGAGGCGATGTTGGCAGGTGGTTCATCTCTGTTGCTCGGCCAGTTCCAAAGGGAGGAAGGAGCCGGCTGGTGATCTGGGGGTGAGCCTGGGCCTCTTGGGGGCTCAGCCCCTGTCTGGATCTACTGGAAGAATCAAAGATCACCCGTGTGGAAGCAATGATTCTTCAACATCAACTTCGTTGCACTGGTCTTGTTGTTCGGATGCTAAAAAGCAACTATTCTGTTCCAAACCTAAAAATGGAAAGCGTAATGCTGGTGGTCAACAAAAGAGACTCTCAAGGCAAATCTTTTTTAAAAATGTAGCATAAACAGTGACAACTGGGAAACACTGGCTTGCAAGTGCTCCAGTTGGAGAACAGCCTTTACCAAAGGTGTCATGGGCTTTGAAGACACTCGAACTCAGGACGCAAGGGAGAAACGTGCCAAGAGGAAGGCACGCTTGGCAAACCCTCATTGTGATCAGCTCCCGCCCAGAAACCAATGTCCCCACTGTGGAAGGACGTGTGGATTCAAAATTGGCCTCCACAGTCACTCACTGTTAAGGCCGTGTTTATGGAAGACAATCTTACTTGTCTACGAGGGGCTGCCAGAGAGAAAAAGAGGGATGTGGGTGACCTGGCTTCCACCTTCACAGTTAGATTGCTGCATTTTGCCTGCCCCAAGGCATGCCTGGGCTCTGCTTCGGCTTCTCCATTGAGAAAAAGGAAGCTTTTTGTTTCCTGCCTGCTCGAGAGAGCAGCCAGCGGCGCAGAGACTGCCTCTCAGTAAATAAATACGGGCAATGCCAGGGAATTTCGTCCTCAGGCTGGGTACCTTCAAAGCACGTCTGGAGCTCATGAAATCTTGCCTGGCTCTCGTGATGCTGAAACTCGCCCACACCCCGTGAAGCTGAAAGGCCTTGTTCGCGCAGCACAGTGTTAACCTATGGAACCTGCTGCCACAAGAGAAGACTAGGGATGGCTGCTAACCAAGGTGGCTGTGCTCTGGCTCCACAGTCCAGCGTAGCAATCCCAGTTGCTGGAAACTGCAGCAGGGGAGAGGGTCCTTGGGTTCGAATCCTGATTGTGGGTTTCTCCTGGGGTGCACCTGGTCGGCCGCTGTGAGAAGTAGATGGGCCACCGGCTTAATCCGGCAGAAATTTATTGCATTCTTATGTTGTGCACTAAATGTCTTCCTTGACTGGGTGGAAGACAGAGAGAGAATGTAGAAAACTAACTTACTGTTGTTGTTGTTTAGTCGTGTCCGACTCTTCGTGACCCCCTGGACCAGAGCACGCCAGGCACTCCTGTCTTCCACTGCCTCCTGCAGTTTGGTCAAACTCATGTTCGTAGCTTCGAGAACACTGTCCAACCATCTCGTCCTCTGTCGTCCCCTTCTCCTTGTGCCCTCCATCTTTCCCAGCATCAGGGTCTTTCCCAGGGATTCTTCTCTTCTCATGAGGTGGCCAAAGTATTGGAGCCTCAGCTTCAGGATCTGTCCTTCCAGTGAGCACTCATGGCTGATTTCCTTCAGAATGGATAAGTTTGATCTTCTTGCAGGCCATGGGACTCTCAAGAGTCTCCTCCAGCACCATAATTCAAAAGCATCAATTCTTTGGCGATCAGCCTTCTTGATGGTCCAGCTCTCACTTCCATACATCACTACTGGGAAAACCATAGCTTTAACTATACAGACCTTTGTCGGCAAGGTGATGTCCCTGCTTTTTAAGATGCTGTCTAGGTTTGTCATTGCTTTTCTCCCAAGAAGCATGTGTCTTTTAATTTCGTGACTACTGTCACCATCTTCCTGACAGTAAGAGCTGTTTGACAGTGGAATTTGCTGCCAAGGAGTGTGGTGGAGTCTCCTTCTTTGGAGGTCTTTAAGCGGAGACTTGACAGCCATCTGTCAGGAATGCTTTGATGGTATTTCCTGCTTGGCAGGGGGTTGGACTGGATGGCCCTTGTGGTTTCTTCCAACTCTATGATTCTATGATTCTATGATCTGCAGTGATCATGGAATCCAAGAAAGTAAAATCTCTCACTGCCTCCATTTCTTCCCCTTCTATTCCATTAACTTACTGTACAAAGGGCCAAATGTACAGCTGTTGCTTGACTAACGTTTGCCTCTGGCCCCGCCCACCACCACCACCGGCCCTTGAAAGGTTGCCTTGAAAGGACGACGGCCCTCAAGGCCAACCCCACTTACCTGGGAGCAAGCCCCATTGCACTCAAAAGGACATACTTCCAAGTAGGCATGACCCGGATGGTGGCCAAAGGCTTATACTGTTAACGACTCAGTTCCCAAATATCCGAGAGGCCTCCTTTCTGGGGTTGGGCTAGATGATTCTTTGGGTTCTCAATTCTATGATTCCGTTTCATAAAATCTATACTCACTGCTTGATTTTAAAATGAGAAAATAAACAACCCTAAAAGTAGTTTACGGAAGAGAGAAAAGCAATAAGAAAAGGGAAAATTAACAGCAATCCCTTAAGGCTTTTGAAAAAATTAAAATGGCAATTAAAAAACAAATGTTCTTAGTGGCCCTTTCCCTAAAAGTAAGTGGCCTCAATAGAGAAGGAGGTTTGTGTCCAGTGGCTGGTTCTGTAAGCTCACCTACAGCAGGAAGGATAACATGGCAAGATAGTGAAATAATAATCCTAATAATCGTAGAAAGATTGAAAAGAATCATAGAATGGTAGAGTTGGAGGGGACTACAGGGGTCACTTAGTCCAACCCCCTGCATTGGAGGAATCCATGACCCTAAGACTGAGAGAGGGATGTGCTCTATCAGGTAAATTCCACAGTGGTAGAGTATTCACATGTTGTTGTTTAGTCGTTTAGTCGTGTCCGACTCTTCGTGACCCCATGGACCAGAGCACGCCAGGCACTCCTGTCTTGCACTGCCTCCCGCAGTTTGGTCAAACTCATGTTCGTAGCTTCGAGAACACTGTCTAACCATCTTGTCCTCTGTCGTCCCCTTCTCCTAGTGCCCTCCATCTTTCCCAACATCAGGGTCTTTTCCAAGGATTCTTCTCTTCTCATGAGGTGGCCAAAGTATTGGAGCCTCAGCTTCACGATCTGTCCTTCCAGGGAGCACTCAGGGCTGATTTCCTTAAGAATGGATAGGTTTGATCTTCTAGCAGTCCATGGGACTCTCAAGAGTCTCCTCCAGCACCATAATTCACATGTACAGCTCTCTAAATCACCCAGTCAGTCTTGACAAAGCAAAATAACCTTTTAAGCAGGTGCCAAAAAGAGCTCAGTGGAGGCGCCTGCCCGCCGGCTGTCAAGTGGCAGGGCGTTCCAAAGTGCATTGGTGCTGCTGCCCCACTGAAATAGATGCGGTTCTCACAAATACAGAGCGGGTCCTTATGTTGAAGGCCTTCATGCTGTGATGAACAGGTGACTCTCCTTGGAGGTTTTTAAGCCAAGATTGTATGCTTTAGCTGAGATTGCAAGGGGTTGGACTGGATGACCCTTGGGTCCCTTCTAATTCTATGATGACCCCCACACACACCTTGCGGCGTCTTGTGTGGTGCGTGCAGCTGCCTGTTCCCTGCGTTTCCTCCTCCCTCCTCCTCCCTCTTTCCTCGCTGGCGGTGTGCACAGGCGTGTGCCCAGCATCCGCCTGGCCGGGATCCACCTCCCGGCGCCAAACAAAGACTCTTTTTTCACGGCTCAGAGAGAGGAGATCGGAATGCTGATTGCTTTGGGCACACCTGAGATGCCAGCCTCCTTCCCATTCCCATGCAGCCTCCAGGCTCTTGGAGGGCCCCACATTTGTGGGGGGGGAGGGTGTTGTTCCATGGGGACCCCCTTTGTGGCACGCTGAGGGAGCAGCGAGACTGGGAGGGTCAAGGACCGGACCGGTGGTGACCCCGTGTGGGTTTGAGAGGTAGCGTGGCTCAGTGGTTAGAGAGAGAGCATCAGGCACAACTGTGTGAATGAGGAGGAGGAGGCTGCGCGGAGCCTGTGAAGACTGTCCTTCCTTCCTTCCCGCCAGATTCTGGAAGCCCCCCATTCGCTGATTCCCGAGTTTCCTTCCTCCAGCAAATTGCAATGCAATTCTGGGCTGCATCAATAGGAGTATAGCATTTAGATCAAGGGAAGTAATAGTACCACTGTATTCTGCTCTGGTCAGACCTCACCTGGAATACTGTGTCCAGTTCTGGGCACCACATAGGGAGCTGGGTATGTTTAGCCTGGAGAAGAGAAGGTTAAGGGGTGATATGATAGCCATGTTCAAATATATAGAAGGATGTCATACAGAGGAGGGAGAAAGGTTGTTTTCTGCTGCTCCAGAGAAGCGGACATGGAGCAATGGATTCAAGCTACAAGAAAGAAGATTCCACCTAAACATTAGGAAGAATTTCCTGACAGTAAGAGCTGTTCGACAGTGGAATTTGCTGCCAAGAGTGTGGCAGAGTCTCCTTCTTTGGAGGTCTTTAAGTGGAGGCTTGACAGGCATATGTCAACAATGCTTTGATGGTGTTTCCTGCTTGGCAGGGGGTTGGACTGGATGGCCCTTGTGGTCTCTTCCAACTCTATGATTCCATGATTTTATGATAATCAGATTCTCTTCACCTTTCGCCCGACCCTCCCCACTTGTTCGAAGGGGCTGCCTTGGCTGATCCGTGCAGGGTTGCCACCTTTCCCGACTGGCTCTGCTCCTGTGCCAGTTTGTGCAAAAAGCAGGAAGATGAGCGAGAGCAGGGTATTTGGACCCGACCAGCAGGCTCTCCTGAAAGCAGAGGAGCAGGGCCAGGGGAAAAAGTTGGCAACTTAAGAGCAGCAGGAAGGGTCTGCGTGGGGTGAGGTGGGGGGCGGCAGGCCAGGTTTGTAACCCCCACATTTCCCATCTTCTCCTCTTCCCTCCTGCAGCCGAACCGGTGGACGTCTTGAAAGTGTTGCAGCTTCAGAACCAGCCCGAGGGCGTCCGCAAGACCACGGGCTTCTGCCCCAAGAGGCGCTCAGGATCGGGGCCCGATGTGGCCTACCGGATATCAAGGCAGGCGCAGATCAGCGCTCCCACCCGGCAGCTTTTCCCAGGTACGCAAGCGAAGTCTGTGTGTTTGGGGGTTCCTGTCACTTCCCCTCAATTTAGCCCAGGAGATAACACTGACTTCCAGGTTTGCAGTGTTTGAGAACCAAGGTGTCTGAGAACCAAGGTATCTGTATAAAGGGACCCCTGTACTTTAAATGTGCCAATGCTTCTCGTAGCTTAGACCCAGCCAGGTGGGCAGAATATTATTATTATTCATTCTTATTATGTGGGAAGCCTCCAAAATCATCCCTTTTATGGAAGGAAATGGGGGTCCCTGCAGTACAGTAACCGAGTGGCAAAGGTAAATTACAAGAATTGGCAGAAATGGCTTATTTAACAAATAATTTGAGGGGCAAATCAAAACAAAAATTGGCAGAAAATTGGGAAAGGTATAAAATATACCTTCAAAAGTATAGGTGTTAGTATTTGGTTGAATTTGAAGAATATTGGGGAAAGATAAGATTTAGATTTGAAGTTTGGTACATTAGAAGGTAAGGGCGTATTAGAAAATTGCAATAGAGATTCATACTGTGTTATGTGCGTTCGTCTTTAAAACCAAAATATACACCAGGAATTGACAGACAGGAAGTCCGTTAGGTGAATTAAAAACAAGTATAGAGGACATTGAATAGGCTCTCCTTCTCCTCCTATTCTCAATGTAGGGGAAAAGTAAGAGAAAAAACGACACAGACACTTAGATACAGTAAAAATATATTATTTAATGTATTCATATTATTGTTTAGTACATTTGTTATTGTTGTTTTAAAATATTTGGTTTAAACAGTATTAAAGATGGAAAAAATGAGAAAGGAAGAGAAGGGGGGTAGGGAAATGGGAGGGAAGGAGAGGGAGGGGGATATAGGGTAGTTATAAGTTTGATGTATTTTGATTCTGTATCTCGGTTGGAAAGTTTTGTATTTTGTATTCATATGTATTGGAAAAATAAAATTTATACAATTTTTTTAAAAAAACACCCCTTTTGTGGGGTTTGGTGGGTGTTGTGGAGCCCTCTTTAAACCCTCCCTCTGCTCTCCCCTCTCCCCCAGGCAAATTCCCAGAGGATTTCTCCATCATGGCTCTGGTGAAGCCCAAATCCGGACTCCAGGCGTTCCTCCTCTCCATCTACAACCAGCATGGCACCCAGCAGTTGGGGGTGGAGTTGGGCCGCTCCCCCGTCTTCCTCTATGAGGACCAGAGTGGGCGCCCTGCCCCAGAGGACTACCCCATCTTCCGAGGGGTCAACCTGGCCGACGGCAAGTGAGTGGCTCCCCCCCGACTTCCTTCTCTGCCCCCTCCATCGTCCCACTGCAGGGGGAAGGCCTTTGATATTATGGTTAAAACATACAACGCTAGACAATTACAGAATATAAAAATCAAAAATAAAACAAACACTCAGAGAATCGTCTCTGAATACAGCAACAGAACTCCTCAAAGTGTATTAATAATAATAATAATAATAATAATAATAATAATAATAATAATTTTTTATTTATACCCCGCCCTCCCCAGTCAAGAACCGGGCTCAGCGCGGCTCACACCAACAGAATTACAGTAAAACATAAAAACAATTAATTAAAATACAGATTAAAATACAGTATTAAAATTTAAAGTGCAGCCTCATTTCAAGTAGTCCATAAATCCAAGCCATGAGGGAGGAAAACACAGGGGTCAGGCTGAGTCTAACCCAAAGGCCAGGCGGAACAGCTCTGTCTTGCGGGCCCTGCGGAAAGATGACAAATCCCGCAGGGCCCTGGTCTCCTGGGAAAGAGCGTTCCACCAAGTTGGGGCCAGTACTGAAAAGGCCCTGGCTCTAGTAGAGGCCAATCTTGCCATCTTATGGCTCGGGATCTCCAGAGTATTGTTGTTTGTGGACCTTAAGGTCCTCCACGGGGCATACCAGGAGAAGCGGTCCCGTAGGTACGAGGGTCCCAAGCCGCATATGAGAAAACCACCACAATTTTAACAAACACCAAATATAATGCATGTTGTTGTTGTTGTTGTTGTTGTTGTTGTTGTTGTTGTTTAGTCATTTAGTCATGTCCGACTCTTCGTGACCCCATGGACCATAGCACGCCAGGCACTCCTGTCTTGCACTGCCTCCCGCAGTTTGGTCAAACTCATGTTCGTAGCTTCAAGAACACTGTCCAACCATCTTGTCCTCTGTCGTCCCCTTCTCCTAGTGCCCTCCATCTTTCCCAACATCAGGGTCTTTTCCAGGGAGTCTTCTCTTCTCATGAGGTGGCCAGAGTATTGGAGCCTCAGCTTCAGGATCTGTCCTTCCAGTGAGCACTCAGGGCTGATTTCCTTAAGAATGGAGAGGTTTGATCTTCTTGCAGTCCATGAGACTCTCAAGAGTCTCCTCCAGCACCATAATTCAAAAGCATCAATTCTTCGGCGATCAGCCTTCTTTATGGTCCAGCTCTCACTTCCATATACTGTAATGCATAGTAACATCCATTGCCTGAGTTGTTGGCCACAAACACACACACACACACACACACACACACACACACACACACACAGTATCAGCAGCAACTATGGTCTACAGGAGTTTATATAAAAGCAAGAGGAGGGGGAAAGAAAAATAATAATTAAAAGATGTGCTTTATACAAACCTTTGGCCTCTTGCTCAACCTGTGATTTCTGTGTCAGTTTTTCCAATAATACTGTATTTTCTGCCAGATTGCACTTTGGCTCTGGTCCGGGGTCAATAATTGCAATGATTTCCGTGTCCTGGCAATGGTCGTTCTTGCACCCGCAGTTAACAGAGATGTGTTACGAGTTCTTTATTTCTAATTCGTGAAATATTGTGACGTGTTTGTAAGAAACCAATATTTGGAAACATCAAGCAGGTCCCTTTGCTGGACTCTTTTCAGCCCCTGCTAAAAACGGTTTTGTTTGTGGGGAATCGTACTGTAGGAAGGAACCTCAAGGATCATCTAGTCCAACCCGCCCTGAAAGAGCTGCTGCCAGTCTGTGTAGACAATACTGATCCAGAGGGACTCACAGTCTTGCTCCATGGGAAGCGCCTTCCTGTGTTTCTACGTAGACCAATGTTGGCAGGTGTTCTAATCTGGTTTTTAGTTTATCAGTTCACTCAAATTATTTTTTGAAGGTTCAATATACTGTAGTTGTTCATTCTTAGCTGTGTTTTCCTGATAGCTCCATTGCTCCATTCTTGTTGTAAACAGTTTTTTTCCCCCATCTACTTTTTACCACCAAGCAGTGTATAAATTCTGAGAAATACAAGGTAAAATGAATTCAACCGCCTTAGGGACTCCACTCTGGAATTGTGTAGGTTTTGCTCCTACACAAAATTGGGAATTGTGTAGGTTTTGCAATTCCCAAAGCCAATGCAATTCTGGGCTGCATCAATAGGAGTATAGCATCTAGATCAGGGGACCCCAAACTAAGGCCCAGGGGCCGGATGCGGCCCAATTACCTTCTAAATCCGGCCCGCGGACGGTCAGGAAATCAACATGTTTTTACATGAGTAGAATGTGTCCTTTTATTTAAAATACACCTCTGGGTTATCTGTGGGGCATAGGAATTCGTTCATTTTTTTTTCAAAATATAGTCCGGCCCCCCACAAGGTCTGAGGGACAGTGGACCGGCCCCCTGCTGAAAAAGTTTGCTGACCCCTGATCTAGATCAAGGGAAGTCATAGTACCACTGTATTCTGCTCTGGTCAGACCTCAGCTGGAATGTGTCCAGTTCTGGGCACCACAGTTCAAGAAGGATACTGACAAGCTGGAACGTGTCCAGAAGAGGGCAACCAAAATGGTCAAAGGCCTGGAAACGATGCCTTATGAGGAACGGCTTAGGGAGCTGGGTATGTTTAGCCTGGAGAAGAGAAGGTTAAGGGGTGATATGATAGCCATGTTCAAATATATATAAAAGGATGTCGTATAGAGGAGGGAGAAAGGTTGTTTTCTGCTGCTCCAGAGAAGCGGACACGGAGCAATGGATTCAAAGTTCAAGAAAGAAGATTCCACCTAAACATTAGGAAGAACTTCCTGACAGTAAGAGCTGTTCGGCAGTGGAATTTGCTGCCAAGGAGTGTGGTGGAGTCTCCTTCTTTGGAGGTCTTTAAGCAGAGGCTTGACAGGCATATGTCAAGAATGCTTTGATGGTGTTTCCTGCTTGGCAGGGGGTTGGACTGGATGGCCCTTGTGGTCTCTTCCGATTCTATGATTCTATGATATCCTGCAAGGCAGGATGGGTTCCTTTCCTCTATAAACCTGTGCAGAAACCACCTGCTTGACTGTTGGACCCTCTCGTGGCCTCATCCTAATTTAATAATAATTTTATTATTTGTACCCCGTCCATCGGACTGGGTTTCCCCAGCCACTCTGTGCAGATTTCAGCACACACACAAAACATAATAAAACACCAAACATTAAAATCTTCCCTGTACAGGGCTGCCTGAGTTCAGATGTCTCCTAAAGGTGGCGTAGTTACTTATCTCCTTGACACCTGATGGGAGGGTTTCCAATAATAATAATAATAATAATAATAATAATAATAATAATAATAATAATAATTGTTGTTGTTATTATTATTATTATTATTATTATTATTATTATTATTTTCCATCCTCCCATTCTGCCAGCGCTGCATTTCAATAAAGTCGAGGGAGTTCCAAACTGCAGGTGGCGCCATACTGAATACCAGCCCCCTTCTTATCCACGTGGAACTGGCATGATTACGCGGTGACTCCGACTTCATGCCGTTCTGTGACTCTGCGATTCCCCCCTATCCAGGTGGCATCGGGTGGCTCTGAGCATCAGCAAGAAGCAGGTGACCTTGATCCTGGACTGCAAGAAGAAAGTGACCCGCCCTTTGCCCCGCGGCAACCAGCCGGCCATCGACACGCGGGGCATCACCGTCTTTGGAACCCGGATCCTGGACGAGGAGGTCTTCGAGGTGGGTGGCCTTTCCCGCTCTCTCCCGCTGCTCCTTCGGCCTGTGGGTGCCAGGCTCTCCAACCTCTTCCTTTGGCTTCCGCCCCGCAGGGTGACATCCAGCAGCTGCTCATCTCCTCCAGCCCCCAAGCAGCCTACGACTTCTGCGAACACTTCAGCCCCGACTGCGACGTGAAGGCCTCGCAGAAGCCCCAAGCGCAGGAGGCCCAGAGGAACCCCAGCAGGCCTGAGGTGAGGTGAGGGGCACGGAGGAGCCAGGTTTCAGGAAAGGGGTCCACGCCTCGCCCCCCCTTCCACCTCCTCAGCATCCTTGCCGGGCAGCGGGGCTTGGGGAAAGGTCTGTTTCCTTCTGGGAGAAGGAACCCAGGAGGCGGTTCTGTGTTCGAATCACGGTATGAACCCTCGCCTGCCCTCCTGGGAGGGGGGTTGTTGTTGAGGGCAGACAGCTGGGAAAGTGGTGACGTCTTTCTAACCCATCCCAAAGGCCCCTGGTTCAAGTTTGGAACTTGGGAGAGATCTGTGCAGACGAGGGTCCAATTCTGTACAGAACAGCTTCCTAGGATGCTAAAGCTGCCCGGACTGTGCCAGGAGAGGGAAAGGAAACTATTTTGCAGGCAGCAAAATGACGCAAAGGAAACACCTTTTCCACGTGCCAGATTCTTAAGGTCAACCACAGCAAAAATCTGCCTCTCTTTCAGAACATCTTCTTTCTTCAGGGAATTTTCCACCTTCGTTCTGACTCAGGGCATTTCGTTCATTCCTTGTGTTTCGGAGCAAGGCCAGGCTCCCCTTTCGGCCAGCCCAAAGATGGAATTGTGGCGTCGGAAGGGACCCTCTGCGGTCATCTAGCCCAACCCCTTGCAATCCAGGAAGCACAGCTAAAGGCTGGCACTGCGATTTCGCCTCCTGGCAGTTCTTAACGCCCCCTTTTGCCGGTGGATATGGAGTGCAGGATTGTGTCCATGTTGCACCTGAAGAGGAAGCAGGTTGCTAAATTGGGGTGATTATTGAGAACGATTTTACATATTGGTATTTTGGTGGACTAGCAATGAGCTCCCTTCGTTATAATGATGAAAGGGCAAGAACTCTCATACACAAGCTTGAGCACATTGTTGACCGTTGGCAACTTTAGCTGTGATTCCTTCATTGCAGGGGGCTGGACTAGATAACTCTTAGGGTCCCTTCCAAAACTGCAATTCTATGAACTTTTCGGAACATTTCAGGTGATCAAAGAAATCTCATTCCATTAACCACCTGCTGCATTTTAACTGATGGATTAAATCTGCTTTCATTTTCATATGTAGAGTGGAAGAGGCTCCAGTTTCTACCACCTGCATTATTAAGCAGCTTGCTTAATCCAGCCAAGGGTTTTTAGTTGATCAATTTAACCAACTAATTGACAGATCAGCTTTGCAAACCTGGTGAATTATCAGTCGGGAAGCGGGCAAATACTGGATTCCCTCTCAAATCGTTTCCTTTTCCTTTTTGAGGTTTCTTAGGATTAACTTTCCCTCCCATGTTTGCTTTTCAGGGGGGTGGCAATGATCAGTGCCACTGAATCCGCAGGAAAAAGCCCCCCCCCAAACATAGCTGCCAAGTTATCCCTTTTTTTAAGGGATTTTCCCTTATGCTGAATAGGCTTCCTCGTGAGAAAAGGGAAAACTTGGCAGCTATGGGGCCCCCAAACCTCTTGCTGGTGTTTCGAAAGGGTGGAGCGCAGGAAACCGCTTGCCACTTCCCCAATCCAGTATTTTTTGGAGTTAAAAAAGAGAGGAGAGTGTCTTCAGGGAGCTCAAAGCCCCCGAGGTTGCACCCCTTGTTTCTAGAAAGGCAGGGAGCACCCAGCACCCGTTTGCGGGAAGGGTTCTCAACCGCTGGGGACTGGCGGATCTCTGCAGCCATTTATGGTTTTTTTGTTCTGTTTTTGAAGAAACCGCTTCTCTTGCTCTCCCTCAGTACTTTGGTGAGGACCTGCAGGACTATGACACCTACCCCTACTATTACGGGCCTAGCGAGGGCGGACTGCCTCTGGGGGGCGCCAGTGAGCAGGTAAAGGGAGCGGTGCCGTGGTGCTCCTCCCCAGAAATGTCCGTCCGTCCGTCCTCGTACCTGAGTCTTGTCCTTGTCATGTGGTTGTGGAATAGTCCACCTGTCTGTCTTGTCCACCTGTCCATCAGTCCGTCCATCCATCCATCCATTTATCAATGTCTATGCATTACCTTGCCTTTAATTTAGCAGCTTGGGGGGCAACCCCCCCCCCACTAGTTTCTTCCAGAGATGAACAGCCAAGGAGAGAGTAGAGTCTGGGGAGTTATCCAGGCAGATTGAGGGAGTGTGGGTTGGGAAATAGTCATTGCTGGAGACTGGCAGGATCATGACTGTCCTTGGGTGGATAATAGCTGAGTTGCAGGCAAACCTTATTATTATTAAAATTCCTTCCAGCAGCACCTTAGAGACCAACTAAGTTTGTCGTTGGCATGAGCTTTCATGTGCATGCACACTTCTTCAGATACTTGCACAGGTATCTGAAGAAGTGTGCCTGCACACGAAGGAAGCCCGCTTGCTCGCTCCTCTAGCAGCCGCAACCCGGGCTTGCGTCGTTCAGCCTGTGTGGAGTTCACTCGCGGTTGCGCTGCATCATATCCCACGTAGTCCATTGGGAACGCCAGAGCCCATGATGCAGCGTGGCCGTGGCTGAAACACGAACATGCATTAGTATCTGGGGCAATGCAGAATCGGTGGGTTAGTTGCAGTGAGGAAAACCACAATCTTACGGGTTTTCTGCAGAAATATATGGAGCTGTAGGCTGTGGAATTCATTCTGAACCAAAACAAAAGACCATAATAAGAAATATCCTTCTGTAGTTCCTATACAAGTGGAAGGCTGTGAATATTTACTTGGAAGTGGGTTTCAGTGGGCTGGTTGAGGAGAAACGCTAAACCATAGTTTAGTGTTTGGAGGGCATGCTCTGCCCCAATTTGGCCACAAGAAGCAGCTCAGAAGTTTTTTCTCCTGTGTTCAGTTAAGCCCACCTTGCTGTGTTTTCCAAACCGGGGGGGGGGGGGAGAGCAACTGTGCTTAGTGCAAAGAAGGCAGCTTCAAACCACAGTTTACGAAGCTCTTCCACTGACGGTGGTTGGGATTAACCACGGTTTAGGGTTTGGCCGCAGCTGAATCATCCCTGGCAGGCGGCTGCTCATGTTTCTCATTTGCTTTTGCTTCCTGCTCCTCCCCTCTTCCTCCTCCATCGCCATCTTCATCACCCCGTCCTCTGTGGTCGTTTGCCCACGCCGTGCTCCTCGCTGCCGCCGCTGCCAGAAACCGGCCAAGGGGAAGCCCCCCGCCAAGCCCAAAGCGAAGCCGACGCAGCCCCAGAAACGCCAGCTCGCGGGCACAGCGCCCGCCTACGCCGCCAAGACCGGCTCAAAAAACAGCCCCAAGTACCCCGGCAACGGGAAGTCCAGCGGGAAGGCCGGCAGCGCCAAGGCAACCACGAAAAAAACCCCGGGCAAATCGGGGGGCCAGGCCCACGCTGGCGCCACCGGAGCCCGGAAGCCAGGGAACGGCTACCAGCAGGTAGAGCCACAGGGGAGGGGTTGCAGAGTGCTGCCTGGCCCCCCTGAAACCACCCCACTGCCCCTTCATCTGCCTGTGTCTCTGTCTGCGTCTCCCCACCTCCACGTGTCTTTGTGTTAACCGTGCCACGAACTGCATGCCGGGCTGTTGGGGGGCACCAAGAGAAAGGAGCCACGAAACTTCGGAAGGGCTCCCCCATCCTCTCTTGGGAGGGGCGGCCGGATTGGGATTTGACTTTCCCTCAACCTTCCGGGAAACGAGAACCCACATCCGTGCCAGTGGCCCTATCCTAAGTTCGGACTTCTCTTGTGCTTTTCCTTTCCCCCAAATGGACACCTGCCCCCCCCAATTGCTGGCATCCTTGTCCAGCTTGCAGGTGGGGGGGTGAGATTCTGCTCCCCGAGATCCATTTGTCTCCCTGAGGGAAAATGATCCCGGATGAGGAACGCTCCTCGCAGAATTGCTGAGTTGGACGGGGCCCCAAAGGGTCATCCAGACCAACCCACAGCCATCTCCTCCTCCTTCCTCCCGGGACTCGAGAGGAGTTTGGATGAACTAACCATGTCTGCATATTTTTTTTCTCTCCTTCCTTTCCCCTGTCTGGTCTGTTTCCTTTTTCAATCCATCCTCTCCCTCTCCCACTCGTTCGTTCGCCCCACAATGTGACGGCTGTGTCTCCCCCTCTCTTGGGCATCTTCTCTGCCCCTCCACGAACACATTCTTCCTTTCCTTCCTCAACACACCAACTCTGCCCCTCCTTCCTCCATACATACCCAACCAACCACACACACTGCAATGCTTTCCTCTTCCCCTCCCTGGCTCGTCACTCTTTCCTCCGCTGCCACCACTTTGCTGTACCCCCTCTCAAGGATGTGGGCCTGCTCCCCACAGAGGAGCCCTGGGGGGCCCACGAGTACCTTGACTACACCTTGCCTCCCGAGGCGGAAGAGACGTATTGGGAAGAGGGCCCCACACAGGAAGCGTCCCTACCTGTTGCCTCGTCGCCACGGGGAGAGGTAAATGTGCCTCTAGCACCCGCGTCCTGGCGGGCCAACCTGATACGGAAGGGCGTTTGCTCCCTGGTTGGGTGGGCAATGCAGGATCCGCAAGAGAGGAGCCAGGACTCCTGGGTTCTGTGGGGAGGAGAGCCCCAATGGGCTTGAGGCCCCGGACTCCTGGGTTCTCAGGAAGAGCAGGGTGAATTGACAGGCGAGGGGAAGAGCCCTCTGAGCTCAGGGGTTTTGAGTGCAGGTGGTCCCCCAGCAGGTAGAGCTAGGGAAAACCCCCTGGGCATGATGGGAGTTGTAGTCTCAAGGCAATGGGTGGAGCCCTGCAGCAGCTTCCTCTGCCCCCTTGCTGCTGCTCTGGCAGGCTGGTTGGGCAGGAGACTCCCCCAAGAATGACACATGGGTGGGTGGGCACCAGCCCCATTCGCCCCCCCCTAACGTATCCATGGGTTCCCACCCTGCCCGGGGGCCAGGAGGAAGCGCCCAGCCCACGTCCCGCCAAGGAAGAGGCGTTCACCGAAGAGGAGGTCCCCGGCGTGGGGCTGGAGTACGAGTACGCCTATAGGAGCTATGGCGAGGGGGCCGAGCCGTCGGAGCTGGGGCCTGTGCTCTCGGCCGAGACCCCCCACGGCGAAGGCGTAAGTGGGGTGCTGACGGCTCCCTGGAGGCCCTCTGGCGTTCTTTGCCGCGCCTTCCTGTTCTGTTGGGTCCACTTCCTGTTGGTTGTGCTTGTCTGTGATGTCACTTCCTCTTGCCCGGGGTTGGCTTACGGAATGGTTTCGGCCTTGTCCTCTTGCTCTTGTTTCGGTGTTTTATCCGCAACCCGTTTCTGTTTCTTCCTCTTTCGGTTCTCCGCCAGGACACTCCTTCTTTCCCGACAGCTTTGGTTTGCAGTTCCTGATGGGCATGTGGCTGTGGATTCAG
This sequence comes from Zootoca vivipara, assembly GCF_963506605.1. Taxonomy (NCBI): domain Eukaryota; kingdom Metazoa; phylum Chordata; class Lepidosauria; order Squamata; family Lacertidae; genus Zootoca; species Zootoca vivipara. Next base: position 1,526,400 of record NC_083277.1, read on the forward strand.
TTTGCTGATGTCACTTCCTGTTTGAGGAGGGCCATTTCCTGCTGCCTGCGCACCCCCTCCTGTTTCGAAGTCGCCACTTCCTCCTGCCTTTGCCACCGTTCACCACCAGGTGGCGGTAGCACTTCCTGTTCCGTTCGCAACCCTTCCCACTTCCTATGACCCTCCTCTTTGTCTGATGACATCATTTCCTGCTATTGGCAGGTGCTGGATGTTTTGTCATGCTGCCTGTCTAGGTTGCTGCCATTTCCTGCTGCGCTCTTTTCTGAAGTTCCTCTTTAGTTATTATTTCAAGCTGTCCAGCCATTTGTGCAACTCGTTCCTGTGATGCCATTTCTCTGCGTGGCGATGTCATTTCCTGTGATGTCATTTCCTTCCTTGTTGACGTGTCCTGCAACACAGTCTACGTAGAAATGGGCTGCCGTCCTGCAGCAATGGCAGGAGGGAAGCTGCCTCCCTGTTCTGTGATGTCATCACGTGCCCTATGATGTCATCGCACTGCAGGACCATTTCTGCAGACGGTCTCCCCTTCCCTGGCATGGTTCAAGCGCTGGAACTCAGTTACCAGTTTGGGGGGGAGGGCCGAAAGCCCCCAAATGGGACACGGTAACTTGTCAGTCCACACTGCCATCTTGGAAGGCATCCCCTTCCCCCTTCTTCCCCACACCTTGGCCCTCAACCTCACACCCCTTTCGACCTCCGAATCTTCATGTGCAGAATTTTGCGGGAAGAGCTGTGGGATTCAGAGGCTCCCTGGTCACAATCAAGCGGCGTATAAATTTTATGAAATTAAAAAAAGACCCAGGGTACATAGAGTTAATTTTTATCTAAATTTAGAAGGAATGGGGGCAATCACCACACTTTTAATTTTTTAAAATAATAATAATAATGACAATGTATGCTTTTAGCCAGCTGAATTCTACTCAGAGTAGAGCCATTGAAGGGAGTCACATCCATCTATTCCAGTGGGTTTACTCTGAGTAGGATGAACCTGAAAAATGCTCTCCACCAGAGCTCATGCATTTACCCCTTTTCCACTTTTACTCAAGGCCCTACTCAGACCTTACTACAGATTTACTCTGAGTTTCCTCCAGCTGGTTTATTTATGTGTGTGCCCCCCGCCCCTTTCTTTCTCAGTCCATTTTGACAACAGATCCCTTTTTGTTCGTCTGTAGCTCCGGCCCTCGTCGTTTGCTTCCATGAAAAACAAACGGCAGCTTGACTCCCCTCCTGCCCCACCTTTCAGCTGCAAACCAGCAATCGCCCTTTTTAGATGAGCATAGAATCATGGAATTGGAAGTGGTACCCCCCCCCCCAGGGTCATCTAGTCCAACCCTCTGCAATGTGGGAACCTCGGTCCTTTGGGGCCCGTTTAGCAGCTGCTCACCAACATAGGCTTGGCTTTAAGTCCACGTCGCCAAGCTGCCCGCTTCGCAGGGGGTTGGTCTGGATGGCCCTTCCCAGTTGATTGCAGGCGGTTCCTTTTCCCCCAGAGAGCCCCTCCTCTCCCCGCCCGCACTGAACTGCTTCTGTGAAGCCCCCCATGTGTGGACATCCCCCCCCACTTTTTGCACCCAGGGGTTGGGGGTGGGGGTGGTTGAGCCCGTGGCTCCATCCTGTTGACTGGCCCCCTCTGTGCGGCTACATGTCTGCTTCCCCCAGGCCGTCCGAGGAGCCAGAGGCTACAAAGGAGAGAAGGGAGAGCCAGCTGTCTTCGAACCCGTAAGTTCCTGGAGGGGAGGGGGTCCTGGCCTGGCCTGGCCTGGATGGGGGCGGGGGGGGGTGTCATTTCGGACTGTGTGTGTGTGTGTGTGTGTGAGAGAGAGAGAGAGAGAGAGAGAGAGAGAGAGAGAGAGAGAGAATTACGGTTGCCATCTTCCAAAAGGTGAACACCCCCCCCCAAAAGTTGCTCAGCCCTTTTTTTGGGCAAAGTTGTCGAACCTTTTTAGCAAAATCCTCCCAGACGTTTTTGCCGGTTTTTGAAAATTCTGCCGTTTCCGATGTGCGAATCCCGGCTATGTATGGGATATTCCAGGTGTGGGGGAGCCCTTCCCAACATCCGCCGGTCTAGGCAGGCTGCAACGGGTGGGAGGTCTCCTTGAGGCCTCTTCCATCTCTACACTTCCACGATGGATGCAAATACAGTGGTACCTTGGTTTACAACCATAATCCGTTCCGGAGGTCCGTTTGTAAACCAAAACAGGCTGTAACCCAAGGCGCGTTTTCGCCAATGGGGTCTCCAAAAGAAAATTGTTCGCAATCCCCGCAAAATGGGTTGTAATCCAAAAAAAAGTTTGCAAACTGGGACACGCACTTCCGGGTTTTGACGTGTTTGTGATCTAAAGTGTATGCAAACCAGACTGTTTGCAAACCAAGGTACCACTGGTAGAAAGGAGCTTGCTTGGAGGTCTCCCGAATCCCGCAGTTTCTTTCCGCTTCTAATCTGCATGACCTCCTTCCTCGTTTTGCACAAGTCAGTCTGTTGTGTGCAAGGCCTGGTTTTCGCAAAGCCCCGACCCTTGGAAGGAGGCATGCCCTGCTAAGCTCCAGCACCTTAGGTTCGAATAATTGTTGAGTTGGAAGGGGACTGCCAAGGGTCATCTAGCCCTACCCCCTGCCTTGCTGCCCTGATGCTTCGCCTCCATGAGGTCTAGCAGCTTGCTTCTGCCCCGCCCAGGTCTCTTTTGAGATTGTGGCAAAGGCTGGCCAGACTCCCCAAAGGGAAGCCCAGAAGCCAGGGGGATCTGAGCCGCAACACTTTCTCAACTGGGATTATTCAGAGGTGTTTCTGGAAAACGCAGCCCACAGTGGAGTCATTCGGCTGACCCTCACTTGGCGCCATCCAGTAATACATATTTCATATCCCTGTAGGTTTTAATTTGATTAATAATATCGGGAAGGTAACCCGTCTAGAGGGCGGAAAACTCTGGTCCTAAACCTCCACTGTCCTATGGAGAAGTAGAGGCTCAGGAGTAAACCCGACACAAATCCAGAGTGGAGTCCCTAAGACAGTCGTAGAGTTGAATGGGACCCCCAGGGGTCATCCAGTCCAACCCCCATTGGCTTTGGTTGTTTCCATTCATTACGTAGGCTGCGTTGAGCGCATCACTGAGTGCACAAGACCAGGATGCAAACAGCTCAGAGAGCCCGTGTGGTGTAGTGGTTAAGAGCGGTGGACTCGTAATCTGGGGAACCGGGTTTGTGTCTCCGCTCCTCCACATGCAGCTGCTGGGTGACCTTGGGCTAGTCCCACTTCTCTGAAGTCTCTCAGCCTCACTCAGCTCACAGAGTGTTTGTTGTGGGGGAGGAAGGGAAAGGAGAATGTTAGCCGCTTTGAGACTCCTTCGGGTAGTGATGAAGTGGGATATCAAATCCAAACTCTTCTTCTTCTCATTTTGGAATTGAAAATAAATATCTGCAAGTATTGGGGGGGGGGGAGGGCTTCCATTTTGCTCCCCCCCCCAGTAACTGCAGGACTGAGAGCCCTTTTTGCGCCGGAATAACATACCCTCCAGATACCACCCCCTCCCTGTTCTAGCTTCGTTGCAAGCTCCCAAGGCGGGGGGGGGGGGGAGGAATCTGAGGCTGACATGAGAGCCCTCACCAGCAGATCTCAGCAGGATCAGGGCCTCTCGGCTCCTTTTGGGCGGCCTTCAGAATTCCCCGGAGAACGCAATTGACCTCTGAGCGACCGTGCAAGGCAGCCATCCAACCGGCGGAGCTGCGATGCCCCCAGAGTTCTCGTATTTTGTAGCGTTATCGTCTCAGCATAGCGCACTGGGTGTGTGTTGGTGGGGGGGGGGAGAATAGCCAGTGGTGGTGTAAACAATGAGCTCTTTCACGGGCGAGAGCAGAGGGACGGGGCCTGTCCCTCTGCCAAGGCAGGTCTGCGGCTGCTTCCTAACTTTTGCATGCGTCTGTTTGTGCCTCCTTCTCCCTCTGCAGGGGATGCTGGTGGAAGGTCCCCCTGGCCCTGAAGGAGCTCCGGTAAGAGCCGGGGAGAGGAGTGCAAAACCCCGGGGTGGGGGTGGGGTTTAAGGGGGCAAATGAGGCCTCCATCCTCCTGTCTGGTGGGCTAAGGTCATGGTCTTCTGTTCCTCCTTCCCCACAGGGTATCAGCGGACCACCAGGGACCACAGGACCGCCAGGGCCCCCCGGCGACTCTGGGGAGAGGGTAAGGCTGCCATCTGGAGAAGGAGAGGGGAGAGTTAAGGGCATGAGGCAAAGGAGGCGATGAAGGGCACCCCCTGCCCCTGTGCAGATAAACGTCAGCGTCACAGATGGTTGTATGCAGAGGAAGGGTGGCGAGGAACTAGCTGGGGCACCCCAAAGGGAAGAAGATATCTGGGTGACCCGTCAGAGGGAGAAGACTGGGAGGTGGAGAAGCTGAAGAGGCAACAGGGCTTAGTGAGCTGGGGGAGTCTGTGGCAGAGGGAAGTCCAGACTCAGAGGCAGAAGCTAAGGCTGGAGAGGAGGGAGGCCAAGAGGCAGAGAGGAGTTCGGCTGGGGAAGAGGCACGAGTGTCTCCCCCTCCTGCTGCGACAATCTCCCCTCCCCTCTGGTTTCCCAGGACCAGAAGAGGCATGAAGTGGGAAGAGCAGAGGCAGACATGAGGGTCACGTCTCTGTTTGCTTGGGGAAGCCCTCGAGAGGCGGAGATATAGGCGGCTGTGGGGAGGTGGGGACCTTCGGTCTCAGCAACTCATCCATGGGGCAAGAGCTGACTGAGTCGCTCTGCTCATTGGGCCTGGCACTCCTGTTTTTGCTCACAAGGAGTTCACTCCCAACTGGTAGGGGTGATGCTCTGCCGGCTGGCTCCTGTCGGTTGGTACCCTCGTTCTCCTTTACGGATGTTCTTTGGGGAAGGGCGTCTAATAATAATAATAATAATAATAATATACCCAGCCCATTTGGCTGGATTTCTACAGCCACTCTGGGCAGCTTCCTACAGGATATTAAAAACACCAGTAAAAGATCAAACATTAAAAACTTCCCTAAACAGGGTTGCCTTCTGATGTCTTCTAAAAGTCAGATAGTTGTTTATTTCCTTGACATCTGATGGGAGGGCGTTCCACAGGGCGGGCGCCACTACTGAGAAGGGCCTCTGCCTAGTTCCCTGTAACCTCATTTCTCGCAGGGAGGGAACTGCCCGAAGGCCCTCTGCACTGGACCTCAGTGTCTGGGCAGAACGATGGGAGTGGAGACGCTCCTTCAGGTCTACTGGGCTGAGGCCGTTTAGGGCTTTAAAGGTCAGCACCAACACTTTGAATTGTGCCCGGAAACGTACTGGGAGCCAATGCAAAGGAGAGCGAGGCGCTCTTTGGGGCAAGGGACCCACCTCCCCTTCGCTGCGTGCTCTCTGCTCACGCCCAAGCCCAGATTAATCCCAGATTAAACCTGTTGGAGAGGCACCTGGTTAGCACTCGGGAGAAGAGGATGTTGGACTATGTTGGACTGTTTAAACCAGGCTTGGGTGGCCGTGATCCCCTGGCCGATTGTCGACAGCGTGCTTCGTCGTTCGCACACATGTGCAAACGTGCGAGCCGCTCCTTCCTGCCCCAACTCTGTTGTCCCTCCTTCTCCCCAACAGGGTCCCCCAGGACGCCCCGGCATCCCTGGCTCAGATGGATCCCCCGGACCCCCTGGCACTTCCATGATGCTTCCGGTGAGTCGGAACGGCGGAGAGAGGCCAGCCGGTAGCAAGGTCCTAATTCAGAGGTTGACATCTAGGATCTTCAGGCATTAGTGCGGGGTAGTTCTCGATGACGCTGTGAGCGAGCAATCAGTGCCTTGCGTAGCCAGTTTCTTCAGGGATCTGGGTGGGGTAGGGGTTCTTGACATCATGGACACTAGTCAATCAGAGCTGTGTACAGTGCAGTTCTGCTGCAGACGGATGGCTCTCCCCTAAGAAATCGGCCCTGAAAGGAGTTTGAGGGAAACATCTCCCTTCAACTTGGGTTGGGGGGGGGAATGTGTGGATGTGGGGGTGTTTGGGTGCCTCTCGGTGGAAGCTCAAATCTGCCTCTTCCCTCCCTCAGTTCCGATTTGGGAGCAGCGGAGGTGGAAAGGGTCCAGTCGTGGCGGCCCAGGAAGCCCAAGCCCAGGCCATCTTGCAGCAAGCCCGGGTGAGTCAGGTTTCAGGGGGGAATGAAGATGGAGATGAAGACCTCCACCCTGTTTACTTCCCCTATTAAAGTCCAGGGAAAGGTGGTCTTCCCTTCCTGGTGGCCCACTCAGATTTCTCAGAAGGAATCTGCCTGCCTTTCTGGGGTGGGTCCTTGTCTGACCTCCCATTGGTCTCCCAGGACCCCGAAAGAGGGGGCTGTGTTTTTTTGGGGGGGATGCAATGAGGGACTGTTTGAAGACAGGTGGAAGTCTTTGGGAAGCCTCCATTTAGAGAAAAAAACGAGGAAGAACCCACAGGGCAGAAGTTTATAAAATACTAGCTGGCCCTGCCACGCATTGCTGTGGCTCAGTCTGTTAAATGGAGGCTCAGAGTCCCCCTTCAGACTCCCCTCACCTTCAGAGTCCCCCTGTTTTACGCGTGTTCTGTTTAGACAGCCCCTCTCCCTCCCCACTTATCCCTGTGATTCCCCCCTCCCTGTCCTGACCCATGATGTATCACACCCCCTCCACCCCCGGTTCATCCCTGTGACTGGTCCCACCGTGTCCTGAACTATCCCGTGCCCTCCTCCCCCAAACCCCCACCCAGGCGAGTCAGCACCTCCATTCAACCTAGTCTGTAAAGGCTTCGGCCTAGTACAGGCATAGGCAACCTTGGCACTCCAGATGTTTTGGAACTACAACTCCCACGATCCCTAGCTAACAGGGCCAGTGGTCAGGGGTCATGGGAGTTGTAGTCCCAAAACATCTGGAGAGCCAAGGTTGCCTATGCCTGGCCCAGTATGTAAACGGGAGCCGAGGTGCTGTTGAGAGGGAGGGTTCTATAGGTGTAGTACCAGTGTAGCCGCCGCTAGAGGGCGCTTGTTTGCAACCTGGTTCTTTTCCCAGCATGCACTTTCGTCTGAGTGGTGTGTTTTGAAACACGGGGTTTTGGGTGTGTTACCTGCCAGAGGTGTGACTTTAGAAGAACCTTCGGACATTCGCTTGGGGCGTTGTGTCAAAATTTGAACGCAATCGGTCAAGCTGCTTGGCAGGGGGTTGGACTAGATGGCCCTTGTGGTCTCTTCCAACTCTATGATTCTGTAAGCGGTTTTGGATGAAAAGTAGACACAAACCCACATGCCCTTTTTACATTTTTATATATAGACAATATGCCTGGCATAGAAAAAAAAGGAGAGAGAGAGAGAGAATTTTTTATCCCTCTCTCATAACGCTTCCTGAATCTGAATGATGGAAGGTTCAGGACAGATGAAAGGAAGTCCTCCTTCGCAGAGTTAAACTGTGGAACTCCCTCCCACCGGAGTCAGGGATGGGGTTGCCAACCAGAATGGCATTAAAAGAGGGTTAGGGTCCGGGAGGAGGAGAGGGCTGTCGGGGGCTCCTAGCCAGGATGGCTCTGCTCTCCCTCCGCAGTCAGATTCAGCTGCTTCTGAATCCCACTTGCTGGAAACCCCAGGAGGGGAGGGGGCTGCTCTTGTGCTCAAATCCTGCCTGCAGGTTTCGCACTAGGGCGCGTGGTTGACCACTGCGAGCACAGGATGCTGGCCTAGGTGAGGGGGCCCTTTCTTATGTTTCTGTGGCGCCTCCAGGCCCAGAGGCAGTCTATCTGGATCCCTAGTTTCTTAGGGGCATTTGTCCACTGTGAGAATACGGGATGCTGGACAAGAGGGGCCCCTGGCCTGATCCGGCAAGGCTCTTTCTCTGCTCTTAGGAGTCCTTTCCCTTCCCAGGGGCACTTGTGTCCAAACACTCTTCGGGTGATGGTCTGGTACGAACACCATAACCTCTCCTCTCTTCCCATTTCTTTCCTCCGCAGCTGGCCTTGCGTGGCCCACCAGGACCCATGGGCTATACGGGTCGTCCTGGACCCCTGGTGAGTATTTTGCTTGGCGGGGGGGGGGAGCGCTCGGGTTTGTTTCATGGGGCTCAGAGTAGAAGGACTTGGGTGTGTTTGGAAGCTCACCAAAGAGCCGCCATCACCCACTTTCCCGGGACGACGGCTCAGTAAATCTGAAATCTAACAGTGCTGCGGATGTTTGAGTTTTGGACCAAGACCTGGAAGGAACCAGAGTTCGAATCCCCCCTCAGTCGTGAGGAAGAGCACTGGGTGTGGCAATGCAGTCGGGGCAAAGAGGGGCGTCTTCAGCACCATGAATTGGGCCCGGAAATGAAGCTGGCGACCAGGGCGTCTGTTTTGGAAATGGGGTGTTTCTGTGAGTTCCAGCCAGCAATTTGGCCACTGCATTTAGGAGCAAGTGAAGTTTCCGAGTCGTCTTCAAGGGCAGCCCCAGACAGAGTGGATTGCAGTAGCTGAATCAACAGCTAAATGCTATTATGGGCTGCATCAACAGAGGTCTAGTGTCCAGATCAAGGGAAGTCATAGTCTCACTCTATTCTGCCTTGGTCAGGCCCCACCTGGACTATTGTGTCCAGTTCTGGGCACCACAATTTAAGAAGGGTGTTCACAAGTTGGAACGTGTGCAGAGGAGGGCGACCAAGATGATCAAGGGTCTGGAAACCGAGCCGGATGAGGAACGGTTGAAGGAGCTGGGTATGTTTAGCCTGGAAAAGCGGAGACTGAGAGGAGATAGGAGAGCCATCTTCAAATATCTAAAGGACTGTCACATGGAAGAGGGAGCAGGCTTGTTTTCTCTTGCTGCAGAGGGTAGGACTCGAACCCATGGCTTCAAGTTACAAGAAAGGAGATTCTGACTAAATATCAGGAAGAACTTTCAGACAGGAAGAGCTGTGTGACAGTGGAAAGGATTCACACAGGAAGTTGCGGACTCTCCTTCCTTGGAGGCTTTTAAGCAGAGGTTGGACGGCCATCTGTCATGGATGCTCTAGTTGAGGTCCCTGCTTTGCAGGGGGTTGAGCTAGATGACCCTTGAGCGTACCTTCAAAGTCTACAATCCTAGGGTTCTATACTCCAGTCTGGAAGTTACCAGACGATGGGCTACATAGAGCAGAGCTTTCCAAACTTCATGTTGGTGACAGGCATCATTTCGCAGCACAGTAATTCAGTTTTGCATCATTTCGCGACACAGTAATTCAGTTTTGCATTATTTCACAACACAGTAATTCAGTTTTGCATCATTTTGCGACACAGTAATTCAGTTTTGCATTATTTCACAACACAGTAATTCAGTTTTGCATCATTTTGCGACACAGTAATTCAGTTTTGCATTATTTCACGACACAGTAATTCAGTTTTGCATCATTTCGCGGCATATTAATTCGGTTTTGCATCATTTCGCAGCACAGCAATTTGGTTTTGCATCATTTCGTGGCACAGTAATTCAGTTTTGCATTATTTCGTGACACAGTAATTCGGTTTTGCATCATTTCACAGCACAGTAATTAGGTTTTACTAGCAAACTGGAGGTTAACATTCGCCCAACTCACCGACACACCGCAGCCGAAACACTAGTGTGTCAAGAAACACAGTTTGGAAACCTCTGACGCAGAGTTCGCCACCTCGATCTCTTTGGAGGAAAAGGTGGGATACGAACACAGCCAATGAACCAATTCGAATTTGTTAGTTGCTTTATCTTCCCAAGGGCAGCCCAAATGGATAAATAATCACCGTACCGAGCCCTTCAGAGCTAAGAATGTCTTTCCTCTTTTCTTTCCTCTGTCTTCCAGGGTCAACCTGGCGGCAACGGCGTGAAGGGGGAGCACGGAGACTTTGGTCCCCAGGTAAGCCGACTTCCCAACCTGAGCTGGGAGCCCCCTGCCATCGCCCCAGCCTCTCCTCTCCCCCCCTGTGCCCCCCAAAATCCCCCTTTAGCACAGCTGCGTCGTCTGACCTCCTTCCGTTCAAACGAATCCCAAAGCGTCTGATAAACAAGACATAACAGCAGCACATCGGAACGTCGCAAGCTCAGTGTGAATTGTAGGAGAGAGCTAGGAAGTCGCCGGTGAAACAATTGCAAAACCATTTAGAAAACAACTAAAAAAAAATAAGCTGAACGTGACAAGTACAATATAAGTTGTGTTTTATTGGACTCTCCTTCCTTGGAGGTTTTGAAGCAGAGGTTGGGTGGCCATCTGTCATGGATGCTTTAGCTGAGATTCCTGCATTGCAGGGGGTTGGTCTAGATGACCCTTTGGGGTGCCCTTCCGACTCTACAATTCTATGGCTCAGGCAGACCCATTGCACCCCACCCCAGAGGACCTGCATAGGAGCTTTTGCTTATTTGTTACCGAGTCCAAGCCGCGTCCTTGCAACAAGGGAGACCAGACCCTCCAAGTGTCCCTATTTTCCAGGGACAGCCCCTGATTTACAGAAGCCGTCCAGGTTTCTGATTTGACCCCAGAATGCCCCACTTTTCCTTAGGACGTCCCTGTTTCCATGGGAGAAACGTTGGAGGGGATGGGATATTCCCCAAACCAAAGAAAGTAGCAAACTGCTGCAATCTACATGTTCTTGGGTTGGGGTCATTTGGCTGCTGCCCCCCCCAGCCTCTCAGATTCCCCCCCCCAAAAAAAATCTAGTGGCTGCTACAGACCTCAAATGCAACAGAGGCTGGGCAGCTAGTGGGGGTACGGGACACCTACCCAATTCCCCACCCCTCTTTCATGAAGTCCGAGGGTTTCCTCTCTCCTCTCCCCCCCCCAAATGTTTGGGGACAAGATGGGGCACCCTAATACAACCCTCTCTTTCTCCACTTAGGGTCCTCGGGGTCCACAGGGGCTGACCGGACCCCCAGGGAAGTCCGGCCGCCGAGTAAGTTTCTGTTTCTGATGTTTATTTTTCATTTAAACAACAACAACAATGGAGGCAGGTTGCCAACTTTAGCCTCCCCTGCGACCCCAGCATTGTGGTGGGTTAGGCTAGATGACCCTCGGGATCCCATTCCCGCTCGGCGATCCTACGGTCCCGAGCGTCCTGAAAAGTAACGGAATAAAAGTAAAAAATAACAGTAGTGATTTGCTTGAAAGTTAGGTGGGACGAGCCTTTGAGGGGGTGACGTTTTGGGAAATTTGGGGGCGGATTAAAAGGAAGGACTTCTTCATGGAGTGAAAACTACGGAACTCTCTGCCACAAGAGGCATTGATGACGGCCACCCACATGGGTGGATTTAAAAGAGGATTAGGCACATTAATGAAGGACCAAGCCGGCCTGTCGAATGCTTCTGAATCCCAGTTTCTGGAAAGCTGCAGGAGGGGAGAGGGCTCCTGGCTTCGAATCCTGCTTGTGGATTTCCCAAAGGAATCTGGTCGGCCGCAGTGAGAACAGGATTCAGGACTAGACGGGCCTTTGGCCTTCTCATGTTCTGATGGAGCCTCCAGCACCAGAAGAAGTCTATCAAGATTCATGGGCCCCTTTGTAAGGGAGCCTGTGAGATCCATCTCCCCCCGTCAACCTGCCCCTCTCCCTCCCACAGGGTCGTGCTGGAGCAGATGGTGCCCGGGGGATGCCCGGGGAACCGGGCAGCAAGGTAAGACGATCCCTCTGGGCATTGCAGAGGGTTGGGCTAGATGGCCACGAGGGGTCCCTTCCGACCCAACAATCCTGCCATTCTAGACAAAGGGCCTTTGGGAAGTTGTATTTGGGAATGTGGTTTCATGAGGACTAGTGCCCTCCCCGCGGGATTTGCCATCCTGACCTTGTGAGACGGGGTCACCCTGCCAGGAACCTTTATCTTCTCTCTCTCCGCAGGGCGACCGTGGGTTCGATGGGCTTCCAGGCCTTCCAGGGGAGAAAGGACACAGGGTAAGTGAAATGGGGGAGCCTGCCAAATAGCTCACGTCTGTCCAAAGCACTGCAGGGGGGTGGGCTCGATGACCCCTGGGGGTCCCTTGCAACTCCACCATGCTGTGATTCTAACTCTTGGAATACCTGTTTTGCATCTGCATTGGCTTTGCTCCAAGGGAGTCCTGTGGAAGTCCCTGCCACTGGAGATTCAGCAGGAACCCTCCGTGCCAACTCTTAAACTCCTGCTAAAAACTTCTCGATTCTGCCAGATCTGTGCAGCCATTTGATTATTACACGGATTCCTCCTTCCAGAGGGGTTAATTTTTTTAAGGCTGGTGTTTATTATACAGTTTTATGTTTTCATTGCCATAAACCGCCTTGATTTTTAAAAAATAAAATACTACATACACTAATTCATTTTTTGAATAATATTTTCCGGTATAAGACGTTCGTGTGTGTTATATTTCACTAATAGATGCCTTTTTTAAACAAACATTATTATACCCTCTAGTATGTGCATTTTTGCATATATCATCTGGGTGAAGAGAATTTCGGAAAAGTGCAAATTTTGAAGGAGTAATTCCGTTTTGGCTTGGGCATCGTCCCAAGGAGTGCAAATTAGGCGCGCAAATCAAATTTCTTACCCCACCCCTGGGGGCATTAATTTAAATAATAATAATAATAATAATAATAATAATAATAATAATATTATTATTATTTATACCCCGCCCATCTGGCCAGGTTCCCCCAGCCACTCTGGGCGGCTTCCAACAAAACACTAAAATACAGAAATCCATCAAACATTAAAAGCTTCCCTAAACAGGGCTGCCTTGAGATGCCTTCTAAAGGTCTGGTAATTGTTGTTCTCTTTGACCTCTAGTGGGAGGGCATTCCACAAATTAATTCATCTTTTTAACAAACAAACAAACAAATATCTTTTGCTTCCCAGCTTGTTATTCATTGGATATTTTTTTTTAAAAAAAGAAAATAATGGCTACTAATGCCTCTGGATATCATGGCTGGGAATCGCAGGCGGGGAGAATTGCTGCATCCCATAATAGGCTGTGAGGACAAGATCCTAGACTAGATGCGCCCTCCCTCCTTAGGCCTGATCCTGCTGCCACGGGGCTAATAATAATAATAATAATAATAATAATAGTACTTTCTGACCGCTCCCTTGCAGGCGGACGTTCAACAGGTGAATCCTTCCACCCTCTCACTGAATGCACCTGTTGAACTTCTGCATCTCATCCCTCTGGATGCTCAGATGGAGCCCCAAAGAGCTCGGGTTTCCTTGCCCCTTTGGGAAACTACGGTTCCCAGAGTCCCTTGGGTGAAGGAGGCGGGGCCAGCTTAAATCGGGGCCTCGTCCAGAGGGTCTGCTCTTCTGTGTCTCTTGTGACCAGGGTGTCTCTGTCTCTCTCTCACCCCACACTAGGGTGACTCCGGATCTCAGGGTGTTCCTGGTCCCCCCGGGGAAGATGGCGAGAGGGTGAGTACGGGTGGGAAGAGAGGGGGATTTGGGGTGCAGTTGGGGTTTGATCCGACAGAGGCCTGTCCCTCAAGGGGGCGTAGAAAAAAGCAGAAACATTCGAGGGGGCGGAGCGAGGCCCCTGTGAGGTTGCAAGTTTGGGACTTCTCATCTTGGGAAAAAATCCTGGAAGAGGAGGAGGCATGGTCGAAATTTACAAAATTATGCCTGGAAGGGAGGAAGTTCTTTCCCCTCTCTCATAACACTCGAACCGGCGGACATCCAGGGAAGCAGAATGTGAAAAAGGTTCAGGATGAATTTTAAAAATCACGCAGTTCATCGTTAACCTATGGAACCCCTTGCCCCATGATGGCCACCAAGTTGGGTGGCTTTACAAGGGGATTGGAGAAATTCCCTGAGGGGGGGAAAGGGCTATTCATGGCTGGGGGCAGCGAGGCTTCTGAATCCCAGGAGGGCAGAGGGCTCTTGGGTTCGGATCCTGATTGCCAGTTTCCCACAGGGATCTGGTCAGGTTCTGTTAGGACAAGATGCTGACCTAGACGGGCCCCTTTGGGCCAGATCCAGCAGGCTCTCTCTCTCTCTCTCTCTCTCTCTCTCTCTCTCTCTCTCATTTTGCAATTTTTTTAAAATAAAAAAATCTTTTTATAACGTATATAAAACAGAGAGAACACTTATAATCCCAGGCAAAGATCAACAGGTGAGAAAGAAAACAAGAATGAGTCCAGTTGTACTTGAGTTAAAATGAAAAAGTCCAAGTATTGGACTATTGGTGTTACCAGATTGTCAAGAATAGGCTCTTTCTGTGTTCCAAGATGATGAAGATGATGATGATGATAATTGTGGCTTCCAACAAATATGAAAGCATCAAAAACACCAAACGTTAAAAACCAAGTATATGCATTATTTTTCAACCTTGAGGACTAGTAACCTGCCCATTCAAGAGCAGCAGGAGTGGAGATTCTCTGACGTGACCACTGGCCTGAGAGCCTTTACACAAACACAGGGGGGTTTTGGGGGGGAGGGGGGAGGCAGCACCCCCTGAGATGAATTCTGCACATGCACACAGACACTGTTGTTCCCCTAGCTCCTTTGTGACTCTGTCTCCCTTTTCCCCCCGGTGCAGGGAGATGACGGAGAGGTCGGCCAACGCGGGCTTCCTGGAGAACCGGTGCGTATTGTCCCTTTTCGCAAGGGATCTTGGGGTCTGGCCAAGTCTGGGGGCCCTGTTGGCGTATCCCAACGGCGGGGGCCCCGTCCTCCCAAGCAACGGACAAGGGTGACGAGGGGGCAGGGAAGGCAGGGACCCCTCGCCCCTAGGGTGGTGAGTCCTCGCCTCTGAAGTGGCACAGTCCTCCTGAGAGCTGGATCTGCCAACAAGGCCTTAAGCCCCTCCCTCTTCCCCGGAAGCCCCACCCACCCTTAAAATAAAGGTGGCTATTACTATTTCAAGTATTGTCAAATTTCTGAATGTTACATCAAGGTGATTCGTAGCTGCTGTGTTTTGAGGCCGTACAGTAGACTGTGTCTTTTTTATTTTTATTTTTATTACTACTACTGCAATTTTTTGAATCCAGACCAAGCCCCATTACCAATCCAGGGGAGAAAACAACGACAACATTAATATTTGTACCCCGCTCACCTGACTGCGTTGCCCCAGTCACTCTGGGCGGCTTCCAACAGATATAAAAACACAGTAAAACGCTGAGCATTAAAAACAAGGGCCAGCAGTGTGATGCAGCAGATTCCTGCCATGCAGAGGGTTGGACTAGATGACTCTAGGGGTCCCTTCAAACCCAACGATTCTACGATTCTAGGTGTGTGCCTGACCTTTTCTCTCTCCTTTTCTCCAGGGGCCCCGAGGTCTTCTTGGCCCCAAAGGACCCCCAGGAATCCCAGGCCCTCCGGTAAGTGCTGGTAGGAGGGGGTTTCCTGCCACACTGAGCTGCACCCCCAGCCCCCCATCGCTAACCACCTCTTGTGTCTCTGCTTGTTCTCCTGACAGGGTGTGCGTGGCATGGATGGACCCCACGGCCCCAAGGGGAACCTGGTGAGTAGCCCCGGGGTGCCTCGCGGTGGGTGCTGGGGGGGGGGCTGCCCTCCCAAACTCCCCTGGGAATCCAGGACTCAAAAGGCCACTCAGCCGAGAAGCTTTGCAGGCTGACCTCGGGCTGCTCGTGGTCTCTCATCCCAAGGTTGTTGTGAGGACAAAATGGGGAGCGGGTGATCCCACGAGATCGCCTTTCCCCACTTCCCCCCCCCCCCCCACTGGACCACTTTGATCGACTACTACAAGGTGCCACATAAGACACTTCCCACGTTTGTAAGAATTCAATATTTGGTGGTGGTGGCATCTACACTTTGGAACTCTCTGCCTCTTGATCCCAAGAGGCTGCCCGCTTTTGAGCGCCTGCTAAAAAACATCCCTGTTTTGATAGATGCTAAAAAGTGGGCGCGAATTTTACCCTGCTTTAGTATTTTAACTTTCTGTATGTGTTAAAGCAGGGCTGTAGATTTCTCTCGGTTGTATGGTTTTCTCTTGTTGAAATCTGCTTCGAGGAATTTGGGGTTGTTGGGTGTGTTTTTTTTTAATACAGTCAAGCGGTCTATAAATTTCGGGAAATAAACAGAGCGTTAAAAATACACTGTGTATGCTTCCGTGGAGGAAAGTGGCTGGGGATATCGATGTCACCAATGAGTCAATTACTCTCTTGCCCCTTTTGAAGCTGTTCTGCAGGGAAGACAGAGTTGCTGTGATTTCTACATTGCAGAGGGTTGGAGTACATGACCCATACCTGCCAAGTTGCTGTCAGAGAAATAAGGGGCCGGGCCGGAAATAGCAGACCGGAAGTAGCGCTGCCGCCATTTTGGAACTGGGCGGAGCATGCTCAGAAGTGACTTTTGGTGCTGCTTTGCCCAGTTCCAAAATTGCCGTTGCGCCAGAAGTCGCACTGCAGCCATTTTGAAACTGGGCAGAGCAGCATCAAAAGTCGCTTCTGAGCATGCTCCGCCCAGTTCCAAAATGCCCGCCGCGCCAGAATAAACCAGGAAAAAACAAAAAATCTGTTTTTTCAGCTAGGAACAACTGGAAAAACGGGGATTTCCCGGGGAAAACGGGAGACTTGGCAGCTATGACATGACCCCTGGGGGGCCCTTGCCTTTTCCTTTTCCATTTTTTCCATGCTTAAAACCGAAAGGGCTTCCTCTTCCCCCATCGTTGCTTCAAAGCCTCTTTTGACCACCCCTGCCCCCACTGACTCTCCTATACATTGAGGGGGGCACAATGAGGGGCCCCGTGCCTGCCCCCCACCCCATGATGCTCCCCAGTTTCAGGCTGCTACAATCTGACTCTAAATCTCTTGTTTTTGACCAGGGACCTCAAGGGGAGCCAGGACCCCCTGGCCAGCAGGGGACCCCAGGGGCGCAGGTGAGTGAACACGTCAGAGGACCCCCGCTGGACCCGCCCACAACATCCTCCTTCCTGCCAATCCCCCTCCCCCCGTAGGGATGGACCACCGGGCACAAGGCACACCACCGCCCACGAGCAAGCCGCAGCTGTCTGAACGCCATGCCCTTGATATAGAATAGAATAGAATAGAATAGAATAGAATAGAATAGAATAATTTATTGGCCAAGTATCAACCATACTTGGAATTTTGCTTCGACTACATTGCAATGTAAAGAAAAAGCGTACCTCGTGCAACCATTATTCCCCTCACAATACAACGGCACAGTGAAAAGACCCCCATACCACCAACTGGCCTCCCTTCCGCCCACAACTACAGATTCAACAATTTGATGGCACAAGGAAAAAAGCTATTCCTGTGCCTAGACATTTTTGTACAGTGGTACCTCGGTTATGGGACCCAGGTGGCTCTGTGGGTTAAACCACTGAGCCTAGGGCATGCCGATCAGAAGGTCAGCGGTTCGAATCCCTGTGACGGGGTGAGCTCCCGTTGCTTGGTCCCAGCTCCTAGCAGTTCGAAAGCACGTCAAAATGCAAGTAGATAAATAGGGACCGCTCCAGCGGGAAAGTAAATGGTGTTTCCGTGTGCTGGCCACATGACCTGGAAGCTGCACGCCGGCTCCCTCGGCCAGTAAAGCGAAATGAGCGCGCAAGCCCAGAGTCGGTCACGACTGGACCTAATGGTCAGGGGTCCCTTTACCTTTTACCTCGGTTTAAGTACATAATTGGTTCCGGAAGTCTGTACTTAACCTGAAGCGTACTTAACCTGAAGCGAACTTTCCCATTGAAAGTAATGGAACGTGGATTAATGCGTTCCAAATGGTCCGCGGAGTACTCAACCTGAAGCGAACTTTCCCGTTGAAATTAATGGAAAGTGGATTAATCAGTTCCAGACAATTCTGCGGAGTACTCAACCTGAAGCGTACTTAACCCGAAGTATGAGTGTAATTGGTTCTGGAAGTCCGTACTTAACCTGAAGCGTACTTAACCTGAAGCGAACTTTCCCATTGAAAGTAATGGAAAGTGGATTAATCCGTTCCATACGGGTCTGCTGAGTACTTAAACTGAAAGTACTCAAATGGAAGCGTATTTAAACCGAGGTATGACTGTACAGTATATAGAGTCCTGTACCGAGGTCCGGATGGGAGTAAATTAAACAGGTGATGACCAGGATGCGAAGGGTCTGCAGCAATTCTCTCTGCTCTCTTCCTGACTCGAGCGGCATAAAGTGTCTCTGTTGGAGGCAAGCTAACACCAAGTACCCTTACTGCTCGTCGGAGCCTCTTCTTATCCAGCTTAGAGGCAGTACCGTACCAGACAGTAATGGAATTACAGAGGACAGTTTCAATACCGTGTTTCCCCTTTTTTAATACATACTCATAAAGTAAGCCATGGCAGGATTTTTAAGTATCTGCGAAATACAAGACATACCCCGAAAATAAGACATACCTTGCTGCTTTCCTTTAGAGCCTCAGAGAGGCTTGAGACCAGGTGGGAGGGGGTGCATGAATTGAGCGCGTCGCCAGGCGAGCCGCTCTAGGAGGACTTTTTACCCCGCTCTTCCCATGACTTTTTCCCACACCGGCCGAGCGCCTGAACAGGGAAACTCCTTGGCGTCGGGAAGCCTGCTGGCCCCTTCTGTGCCGCCGGAGCGTCATGGGCTGCATGGCCCAAGGCTGAGCAGCGGCGGGAGGCCCGTGAGCCCTTCCACGCTGCTGGGGCGACGGACGGCGGCGGGAGCGCTGCTGGCCCCTTCCGCGCCGCTGGAACGTTGTGGGCTGCATGGCCCAAGGCTGAGCGGCGGCGGGAGGCCCACGAGCCCTTCCGTGCTGCCGGGGCGACATACGGCGGCGGGAGGGCTGCTGGCCCCTTCCGAGCCGCTGGAGCGTCGTGGGCTGCATGGCCCGAGGCACAGCGGCGGCGGAAGGCCTGCAGGCCCTTCCGTGCCACCGGGGCGACAGACGGTGGCGAGAGCGCTGCTGGCCCCTTCTGCGCCACCAGAACATCGTGGGCTGCATGGCCCAAAGCCCGCGGGCCCTTCTGCGCCGCCCGGGCAATGAACGGCGGCGGGAGCGTTGCTGGCCCCTTCTGCACCGCGGGCGAGTTGGCGGCTGATTGACAGGCGGCCTCGCCAATGCCTGGAGGGAGAAGGGCGGCGAGGAGCAAGCGAGGGAGCCCCCACCCCACCCTGCCCGCTAATGGAAATGGCCCGGGGTGGGGAGGCAGGAGCACCTCAGGGAGCACTGCTGTGGCGCTGCCGCCGCCACTTTACCCAAGAAACCCTTGGGGGTGCTCATCGACGAACTCCCCCCGTTCCCTCTGGAGTCAGGGTGCCACCGCCACCGCCTCCTCCTGGAGCAATTCTGCGGGACTGGCATGCTGGCTAATCGACCTCCTGAGTTTAAAGGTGCAGAGGATTCCTGAAGGGGGTCCCCGCGCGTACCCTCGCCCGCCTCCGCACGCGTTCAAGCGGGAAAGGAAGTTTGGCTCCTTGAGCTGCCGCCCCTTATGAATGCGTGTTTCAGTGGTGTGGACAAGGGTCTCGTTTCCCCCTCATGGGACCGGGATTACGCAGGCATCTTTCCGACGACCTACTTGCCATTCACCCCGGAGCCTTTCGCCTCTCTCTCATCTCCCCCTCCCCCCGCTCTCCCGCCTCCATTTCGCGCCCGTCGGCTCCCATGTTAGCGATGGTATGGATGGCAGCACCCCGAGCCAGTAAGGTACCGTACCGTAATAAAAACCTAATAAAAAATTAAGACATCCCCTGAAAATAAGACACCTTGTGTTTTTTTGAGGAAAAAAAGTTATAATACGGTGTCTTAAAAAAGGGGAAACACGGTAGTACCTCTATAAAATTGGACCAGTGATCCGGCCTTTGGCTTTCTTAGTCATCTGCCGTGCCCTGTCTGTGACCTTTGCCTCCCTTTGGAGAGGCATGGATCACTTTCCGCTTGGTAGGAACATGACGTGGTGGAGCAGGTCTTGCAAATGTCAGAGGAAACATACGTGTCAGCCATAGCTGCCAAGTTTTCCCTTTTCTCCCGAGGAAGCCTATTCAGCATAAGGGAAAATCCCATTAAAAAAGGGATAACTTGGCAGCTATGGTGTCAGCTCATGATGTAAAAGCGCTAAAGGTCAGACTGTTCCTACACCATTGACTTGGATGATGGGCTTGAGGGCATCCTGAGCAAGTTTGCAGATGACACCAAATTGGGAGGGGTGGCTAATACCCCAGAGGACGGGATCACACTTCAATATGACCTTAACAGATTAGAGAACTGGGCCAAAGCAAACAAGACGAATTTTAACAAGGAGAAATGTAAAGTACTACACTTGGGCAAAAAAAAATGAAAGGCACAAATACAGGATGGGAGACACCTGGCTTGAGAGCAGTACATGTGAAAAGGATCTAGGAGTCTTGGTAGACCACAAACTTGACATGAGTCAACAGTGTGATGCAGCAACTAAAAAAGCCAATGCAATTCTGGGCTGTATCAATAGGAGTATAGCATCTAGATCAAGGGAATAGTACCGGTACCACTGTATTCTGCTCTGGTCAGACCTCACCTGGAGTACTGTGTCCAGTTCTGGGCACCGCAGTTCAAGAAGGATACTGACAAGCTGGAACGTGTCCAGAAGAGGGCAACCAAAATGGTCAAAGGCCTGGAAACGATGCCTTATGAGGAACGGCTTAGGGAGCTGGGTATGTTTAGCCTGGAGAAGAGAAGGTTAAGGGGTGACATGATAGCCATGTTCAAATATATAAAAGGATGTCATATAGAGGGGGGAGAAAGGTTGCTTTCTTCTGCTCCAGAGAATCGGACACGGAGCAATGGATTCAAACTACAAGAAAGAAGATTCCACCTAAACATTAGGAAGAACTTCCTGACAGTAAGAGCTGTTCAGCAGTGGAATTTGCTGCCAAGGAGTGTGGTGGAGTCTCCTTCTTTGGAGGTCTTTAAGCAAAGGCTTGACAGCCATCTGTCAGGAATGCTTTGATGGTGTTTTCTGCTTGGCAGGGGGTTGGACTGGATGGCCCTTGTGGTCTCTTCCAACTCTATGATTCTATGGTTCTATGATTCTACACGTGTGCATATTGTGCTACAAAAGGAGCCTCTGCCGAGCTAGCAAAATAGGTTTGCTTATGCACAGCTCACTTGCAATAGCTTCCTGACTCGTGTCCTTCGCTTCACCTCCCCAGGAAGCTCACCCTCACGGCATGAAGTCTGCAGGCCGGCTGGCATGGGGAGATAGACTGCCCCTGAATGGGGAGGTTCCATACGGCAGCCATCGTGACTGGCTCACAGGCCCCCTTTCCTCCCCAGATGCATCGCTTTGAGGAGAAGCTCCAGCCGCCTTTCCTCAACCTGGTGCCCTCCAGACATTTCAGACTACGATTCCCATCAGCCCCACAGGGTGTAGGGAATGGTGGGAATTGCAGTCCAGGGCCTCAGGTTGGGAGAAGCCGACGCCAAACGCTGCTAGATAGATTCCTAGCCAAAGTTGACTCCTGCGTTGCAGGGGGTTGGACTAGATGACCCTGGGGGGATCCCTTCCAATCAATGCTATGATTACTGTATGTGGATCAGCCTTTTGGCTAAGATCTGCTCTCATCCGTTTGATGTTAGATACGTCCCCTACTAAATGGATTTTTGGAACTGGGAGATGGCAGAGGGACCATTTGTGGAGAGTCTTGTAGGTTCAAAAAGTAGCGGGAAAGCAACATTTGCAAGCTTATCTCTTTATTCAAGAACGAACAACTTCCAATAAGTGCTCCTTCGAAGGTGCAGCTTAAGTGCTTATCTGAAAACAGACTGATTCTCTTTGCTTCAGATGAAAAGGGGGGACAAAAATGCATCAAATTAGGAAAATTTGGTCGGGAAATAGAAATTCTTCCCGGGTTTGGTGTGGGGCCTTTTTGACCGTCTCCGGAAACGTCTCTAGAGGAGGCCTCCGGCCAACAGCTGTGAGAGCAGGTTGAGAGCCCTTGGGCCCGATCCCGCAGGCTCTCCTGACCTTCTGGTCCCAAAGGAATGGCGCCAAGCGAGGAAGGGTTCGAGGGGCTGCCGGAGAGAACTGGGAGGGTGGACGTTTTTGTCCTCAGGTGGGGGGCTCAGGAGGAAGTGGGCTGGGAGGACCCCCTTCACCCAACCTTCTCCCCTTTCTCCTCCTTCTCAGGGATTGCCGGGACCTCAAGGTGCAATGGGACCTCATGGGGAGAAGGTGAGCTGGGAGGGACCCCTGGCTTGCTGGCCGAGAGGGGCAGCCATGCCGAACCCCAAAGCAGGGAGGGGGCGACTGGGCTAGGTTGGGTAGGGTTGGGTTTTAGGGTTGGGTTTTAGGGTTGGGTTTAGGGTTGGGTTTTAGGGTTGGGTTTTAGGGTTGGGTTTAGGGTTGGGTTTTAGGGTTGGGTTTTAGGGTTGGGTTTAGGGTTGGGTTTAGGGTTGGGTTTTAGGGTTGGTTTTTAGGGTTGGTTTTTAGGGTTGGGTTTAGGGTTGGGTTTAGGGTTGGGTTTTAGGGTTGGGTTGGAATGGAATGGAATGGACTTCAGGGTTGGGATTTTAGGGTTGGGTTTAAGGTAGGGTTGGAATGTAGGGTTGGGTTTTAGGGTTGGGTTGGGATTTTAGGGTTGGGTTGGGGTGACCATTATTGGGCTAATGGGATTTTGTCCTTCAGGGCCCCACAGGGAAACCTGGACTTCCGGGGATGCCTGGTTCCGATGGCCCACCTGTAAGTACCTGCCCCTCACCACTGCCTCAGGCCTCTCTTGGCTCAGTGGCCCCCCAACAAAGACGGGAGCCATGTTTAACAGGAAGTAGCTGGTGGCTGTGTCCTCTACCCATCTTGGAGTCCCCACTGAAGAGAGAATGCTGAGATGTCACTCCTTCTGTCAAGGGGAGGACAATATTAACAGGATTATGGTGGGGTTTACCTAGTCGCCATGCTGGACGCCAATCCCCACACCAACACCTTCACCCACCCGTGGTCTTGACCATGCAGCCATGTTGCAGCAGTTTCATGGCCGGCCTACACAGCAACCCAAGCAGGTTAGGGGC
Source organism: Zootoca vivipara (assembly GCF_963506605.1). Lineage (NCBI taxonomy): Eukaryota > Metazoa > Chordata > Lepidosauria > Squamata > Lacertidae > Zootoca > Zootoca vivipara. The sequence continues at coordinate 1,549,234 of NC_083277.1, forward strand.
CTTGTGAAAAAGAGCAGGCATCTGCAGGGCCCCTGAGATCCCCCCAAAGGGTGGCTCTTCTGTCCTGGTCATGTCGGCACCACAAAGTGTCACAGATCAGCCTCCCACAGGGCAAACTGTGAAACATTGGCATGACGGCCACTTTCAGGGCCCACAGGGGGCAGGTTTCGAACAGGAAGTGCGCTCTTTGCATTCCCTGGTAGCCATGTTGAACAGGAAGGCAGCCATATCAGACAGGAGGTGAGTTGATGTGGCAGCCATGTTAAACAGGAAGTGTGTTGATGCGGCAACCATATTAGACAGGAAGTGAGTTGATGTGGCAACCATATTAGACAGGAAGTGAGTTTATGTGGCAGCCATGTTAAACAGGAAGTGAGTTGATGCAGCAACCATATTAGACAGGAAGTGAGTTGATGTGGCAACCATGTTAAACAGGAAGTGAGTTGATGTGACGGCCATATTAGACAGGAAGTGAACTACAGTCAATGATAATAATAATTTCAAATTACATGCAGTAGCACGCTTTATCACAGGGTGGTGTACAACATTAAGGACATAATTTATGCAAGATAATAATAAAAACACAATACAGAACATAGTAATACAGAGCATAATGATAAAATAATCACAATCATTCCACCTCCCTACGGTACATTTGACATAGCTTGCTGGACATATTAGACAGGAAGTGAGCTGCTGCCACATCCCTTGTGCCTTCCCCTGGCATTTTCCAGCTGAACTTCCATGTCCCCAAAGGGCTTTGCCCTGGCCCTGTGCAAAGAAGGCCCTGGCAGACTGGCATGGAGATTTGCCCTCTCCCCAAATAGTGGGATTTGAAAAGGAGGCAGCGATCCAAGTCCTGTGAATTATTAACTCCGTCTTGCTCTCTCTCTCTCTCCTTCCTTTCACCCTGATCCCTTTCTCTTAGGGCCACCCTGGCAAAGAGGGGCACCCAGGCACCAAAGGAAACCAGGTGAGAAGGGGCAGCCCCATGCCCAGCACATGGCAGCAGTCTCACCATGGGGGTGATGGACGTATGGAGTAGCGCCGTGAGGCTCTCCCTGCCCACGAACGGCCGTAGGGGGCAGATCACCACACGTGGGCAACGTTTTCTCTGAGCCACTGACACCGTGTGGGTCTCTGCTGACAGCGATGGGTCTTTAAGAGGGAGAACAAGCCTTTCCAGGTTGGGCAGGCAGCTCAGTTTCCAGACCATAAGTGAAGAAATATCCCAGGAAGAGCAAAGTACATTAAAAAAAGATGCTTTTATTTTTGCACTCCTGCTATGCCCTTTCCAGACACTAGGTGGCAGGAGGAATCAACACAGAGAGCAGTGCCTCCTTTTCCATCCAGCAGGAGGCAGTGCAGCCTCACGCATACAAAGATATGCAGGGCACAGTTAAGCTGTGGAACTCCCTCCCACAGGCGGCGGTGATTGACGGTCGCCAACCTAGACAGCCTCAAAACAGGGTTAGGCAAATTCATGGAGGAGGAAAGCGCTCTCGATGGCTACTAGCTGGAGGCAGCAACAACGCTTCTGAATGCGAGTTGCTTGAAGCTGCATGAAGGGAGCAGGCTCTCGCGTTCGAATCCTGCTTGCCGTTTCCCCACAGGCACCTGGTTGGCTACTGGACTAGACGGTTAGGTTCTTAGGTCCTTACGAAACCCAGGTTCGCACTCACTTTGCAAAGGCCTCCCTTGGAGGGACCCTCACAAACCCACAGCGTGAAAGCAGAGGGTTGCCTCTCAAGCAACTTGGTATTTTTGCCTTGCCTGAAATCCAGAGATATCCTGGGAAAATGGGGGCGTTGAGGGGCGGAGGGCAGCAGGGGCGGTCATTTCCCCATCTTAGCAAACACAGGCAGAAATCCAGCTTTGACCGGCATGGAGAAGAGGAGCAGCCAGCACCTGTTGAATTTCTGCCTGCCCTCCAGCTCTTAAAAGTTGTGCTGATGGGATGGTGGAGGAACAGAATGAAATTTGCTGAGAGCCCCTGATCCCTGAGGGTCTTCCGGTGGGCATTTTTTTGGGGGGGTCCCTCCTTGTGGTTATTTTTCCTCTGACCAACTCCTCTCTCTGTTCTCCCCTCCCAGGGCCCGTCTGGTCCTCAGGGGCCAGTTGGCTACCCAGGGCCTCGCGGGGCGAAGGTAAGCAAGCGCCTGATTGGCTCACGGGACTTGGCAGGGCTGGATTTCCCACCATCCTTTGCTTCTGGTGCGCAGGGCTGCCCTTTCCGTTTGGAGAAGGTTGAGAAGGGTGGCCCCTTGGGAGCCTTAGAGAAGTTGGAAGGGGCCCCTGGGGGTCGTCTAGGTCCCTGGGGGGGGTCTATAAGGCGGCATATGCAGTCGGAATGAAAAAAATCGAGAGGGCCCCTCCCTTGCTCCTGTGCCGCAATTTGTATTTTTCTGCAAATATTTCCCCTGGGATCTCCAGTTGGTGGGTGGTATACAAATCTAATAAATAATAGTAATAAGAATGGTTGCATAGCAGGAAAACTGGTTGATTTTTTATTTTTGCATGAGAGAATGGTGGTCATTTTTGGGCGCTGTGATCTTGCACCACAATCTTAAACCCCCCAAAGTGCTTTTGGTTGGGGGGAGGCATGATCACACACGAGTCACGCAAGTCAATTCGGAAGCGTGGTGCAGAAGATGGTGTGTCCTGGTTTTGGGCCTGGACGGGTATGGCTGGGGGGAGGCGGGAGCCTGGAATACATGACACGCCACGGATAACGTCTCCCCCCACAACCCTCTCTCTCCTCGTAGGGAATGGACGGCATTCGAGGCTTCAACGGCCACAAAGGCGAAAAGGTGGGTGTTGTCGTGTCTCCGGGGCCATTGCTGGGAAGGGAACGGGTGGTTCAGAAAACAGCAGCCCCCACCCCCCAAAACCCACATTTCTGTTCAGCTAAGGAGAAAACATGGAATCCCATAACTGTAGGGTTTGGAGGGTCCCCAGATGTCATCTAGTCCAACCCCCCACAATGCAGGAATTGCAGGCTGGTGGCCACCCAACCTGGGGTGGGGGTGGGGTTTGGAGCCTGGGGTCCCTTTGGTGTCCTAAGTCTGTGGGGTCCTGAATCCCTCTTAATGCCACTTTTATTTGCTGCAGGGGGAAGAAGGATTTCCTGGTTTCAAGGGCGACATGGGTGTGAAAGGTGACCGGGTAAGTAGGGCAAGCCCCCTCCCCACTTGCACCCACAGCCCCCTCCCCTGTTCCTTGTTCCTGCCTCATTCTCTCTCTCTCTCCCCTCCCTCCCTGATCAGGGCGAAGTTGGCGTCCCAGGATCCCGAGGCGAAGACGGCCCCGAAGGCCCTAAAGGCCGCACCGGGCCCCATGGGGATCCAGGTCCCATTGGGCTCGTGGGAGAGAAGGTGAGGATTCCGGGTTAGGGTGGTGTGGAGATAGAACTGCAGAGTTGGGAGGGACCCCCAGCGGTCATCTAGTCTAGCCCCCTGCAATACAGGTGGAGGTGGACTGGTCCCACTGTGGTTTTATATTTTGTTGGGAGCCGTCCAGAGTGGCAGGGCAACCCAGTCAGAATTATTATTACTATTATTATTATTATTATTATTATTATTATTATTATTATTATTATTTCATCTGGTTTTACTCCTTTTTGAGGTTTCAGGACATCCTCCCTGGGGGGTATAAGGTCTCTTTGCTCACTTTCCCCCCCCCCCTTCTCTCTTTCTTGCAGGGGAAACTGGGTGTTCCGGGTCTCCCAGGATATCCTGGCCGACAGGGACCTAAGGTCGGTATACCTCCAAATTCGGGACTTTACCTCTGCCCCCCCAAATATCTTCTCACCCATGTGTTTCCTTCAGCAAATAACAGCTTTAAATCAGTTGTGGAGGGAGAACACGGGAAAAAACCCAAATACAGTGGTACCTCGGGTTATGAACTTAATTCATTCCGGAGGTCCGTTCTTCACCCGAAACCCTTTTTAACCTGAGGCGCGACTTCGCTATTTCCGCGACGTTTGCAACCCGGAGAAACTACCGTACTTCTGGGTTAGTGGAGTTTGTAACCCGAAGCGTTTGTAACCCGAGGTACCACTGTATCCGCATGAATTTCCTGGATTCTCTGTGAAAACGGAGTAATTGAAGGATGACAATTTGGAGGTCGGGGAAGCCATTTCCTTCCTGTGCAAAGAAGGGGGATAAAGATTCCCTGTGTGGGTCTGTACTGGCCCCCTTACAGCATCACCGATACCCAATGCTGTGCCCCCCTAATAATGGGGGTGGGTGGGGTCGTCCCATCTCCTTGCAGGGAGAGATGTTGTGTCCGTCCTCCTCCCGCCTCCTTCATGGCCCCGATTTTCATAGAAGCACTAGCTGGCCCTGCACGCGTTGCTGTGCGTTAGTCTGTGAAATGGAGGGTAATAGCCCCCCTTCAGATCCCCCTGAGCCTCAGAGTCCCCCTGAGTCTAGGCGAGATACTGTGGAGAGGGCAGGTTTCATCCCTGTGTCTCCCCCCCCCTTCTGACCCATTACGTATCCCTGCCCTCTATTCCCCCCCCCCCACTTCCACTTGGCCTAGTCTGGTTTCAGTTGCTTGGTTGATGATGTCATTTGGTTTGTGGGTGTGGCTTAGATTTCACAGGAAGGGAGGGGGTGGAGGAGGGTACTACGCCACTTGAGGGCGCTGTTTGACTTGGTGGAAAACCAGGTTTACACCTGCCCAGGTGTGTGATTTGAGGGATTTTTGCCCCCAACAACGCTCGGGGAGTGGCCTGGATCGTTGTGTCAAAATTTCAGGACGATCGGTCAAGCGGTTACGGAGAAAAGTGTAGAACGCAGTTTCACGATTTTTACATTTTTATATATATAGATAGAATGGTAGTGTTGGAAAGGACCCTTCGGTGTCATCTAGTCCAACCCCTGGCCCACGCTGAAAGTCTCCTCCTTCCTCCCGCTTTGTCTTAACCGCCTCTTCCTCCTCCTCTTCAGGGCTCTCAAGGCTTTCCTGGGTTCCCCGGGACGAACGGCGAAAAGGGGGGACGGGTAAGTGGCCCCCTCCTCCTCCTCGGGGAGCTCCCTTCTCTCCCAGCCCTCCCCAAGCAACTTCTCTTTTGGGTGGGCAGTTTCAGAAAGACATTGAATTAGTTAAACTAAATGGTTTTGAATCGATTGCTGCTGTTCTGAATTTTATGGCGGCGGCGTCTTCCTTGGTGGGTTGTGCAGATGTACTTTTTCTAGGGTTAGGGGGAGCTGGGGGTGAGTCTAAGGAATGTAGGGTTTTGTGAATGACTGTTGTAAAGGAAGCCCGAGTTCCAATCCTGCCAAAAGGTGTTGGAGCAGCTGGAAAAAACCTAAGCCCCTTTCACAGGCTGAAGCCAAACTGTGTTGATTCGTCACACAGCTGGAAGCAGGGAGAGGGAAGGTGTTGGGCTGGGGGCTGGGGGGGGGGCGGGTAAATGTTTGTGGGGTCCTGTTCTGGAGCACCTGCCTTTTTTCCTCCTTGCAGGGGATCTCTGGGAAGTTGGGACCCCGAGGCGAGAGAGGCCCCACGGTGAGTAACCGGGGAGGGAGGTGGGGTGAGTGGGGTCGGGTGGGGGGCAGTCTTTGCCTTCCTATTTACCATCCCCATTTCCCTCCCCTCATCTTAATGGAAGTTGACTTCCTGGTAACCCAGTTGGGGGGCAGGGGCGGGACCCACATACACTGTCTCTCCCGCCCACTTTGAAAGGAATAATGTCATGGGAAGGGGTGCCAGGCCAGGAGCACCCCAGCCCCAAAATTTCCAGGGCCCAAGCCTGAGATGTGGGGGCAGGCACTGGTGATAACAGGGAGGGGGGATAGTGGACCCTGGTGGTTCTTCCTCTGTGTGCTTCTTCCTACTGGTGAGGCCTGGAGACGGAGGTTAATTGGGAGAGGGGAAGGGGAAGCGGAGGGGGGCAGACCCCCCCTGAGAGCATCTGCAATAATTTTCAGAGATGGAGGTTAATTGGGAGAGGGGAAGGGGAAGCGGAGGGGGGCAGACCCCCCTGAGAGCATCTGCAATAATTTTCAGAGATGGAGGTTAATTGGGAGAGGGGAAGGGGAAGCGGAGGGGGGGCAGACCTCCCTGAGAGCATCTGCAATAATTTTCAGAGATGGAGGTTAATTGGGAGAGGGGAAGGGGAAGCGGAGGAGGGCAGGAGGGCAGACCCCCCTGAGAGCACCCACAATAATTTTCAGAGATGGAGGTTAATTGGGAGAGGGGAGGAGGGGAGGTTGAGGGCCCCCCACCCAAGAGGATCTGCAATACCGGCCACCCCCATTTTAGGTGCCACTGATACATGCGTGATCATGCGCTGAACCCGGAAATGACCGTAAGGAGGGCGGGGCTGGATCCCCTCAGATGGGAGGGAGGCTGCGCTGGGATGAGTTGCCCCCTGGCTCTCTGAATCACTTACTTCTCTCTCTCCCCCCCATTCTTCTAGGGGCCACGAGGCCAGCGGGGGCCACGAGGGGCCACAGGGAAGTCTGGAGCAAAGGTTGGTTTATGGGGGTCAGGGGTTGGGGGGCTGCTCTCTCTCTCTCTCTGTCTCTGGACTCAGCTATACAGCTGTAAATATTACGTTTTAAGTGTGTTTTAAGTGGGACACGGGTGGCGCTGTGGTCTAAACCACTGAGCCTAGAGCTTGCTGATCAAAAGGTCAGCGGTTCAAATCCCCGCAACGGGGTGTGCTCCCGTTGCTCAGTCCCAACTCCTGCTAACCTAGCAGTTCGAAAGCACTTCAAAGTGCAAGTAGATAAATAGGTACTGCAAAATGCAAGTAGATAAATAGGTACCGCTCTGGTGGGAAGGTAAATGGTGTTTCCGTGCACTGCTCTGGTTTGCCAGAAGCGGCTTAGTCATGCTGGCCACATGATGCAGAAGCTGCCTGCGGACAAATGCCAGCTCCCTCGGCCTATAGAGCGAGATGAGCGCGGCAACCCCAGAGTCGTCCGCTACTGGACCTAACGGTCAGGGGTACCTTTACCTTTATCTTTAAGTGCATTATACAAACGTGACAGTAGATGGCGATGGTGAGCTAACTGCAAGTTCCATATATATTTTAAAACGTTTTTTAGAAAAGCATTTTCACAGCGTGTTTTATACTGTACTGTATATGTTTAGATTCAGCCTCCCTTTCAATGGGCCTCGTGGGTTCTTTCAGGGCTGGCAGGGGCGATTCTGTGTTTCTAAATAGCTTCCTTTTTGTCTCATCCCCATGCAGGGCACCTCTGGCAGCGAAGGACCAGCCGGGCCCCCTGGGGAACGGGTGAGTAAACAGGAAGAAAGACAGGGCGGGGGTTAGGGAAAGATGGGGGAGGAGGAAGAACGAGCCCCCAGTGAGAATCTCAGGGGAATTAAGAGACCACCGAGGCTCAAATTTAAAAGTGCACGCCATGTGAAAATCCAGCAGCAGGGAGTTCCAAAGTTCCCAGCTGCCTTTCCTTGGGCATCGCTGCTCTGGAATCTGGGTGGTGATGGCGCATCCGGGTCCAGCACAACGTTGATTTCTTTTATGTATTTATTTTGTGGCATTTATTCACTGCTTGACTGTAAACCAACCAACCAACCAACAGCAGCCTCAACGTGGTTTGCAAAAAAAGAAAGACAGAACAATAAATTTGTCAATGAGAAAAATTAACAGGAGTAATTTAGGACTTTGAGAAAGTTAAACAAGCAGATTAAAACTCACACTGCTTTCTAAGCCCCTGGGTATAGAGTTTTGAGCACGGCGAAGGCACCTGCCTGCTATGAAGTGGCAAGGAATTCCCAAGGGCAGGCCCCGCCTGACTAAAATTTCGAAATAGTCAACGTGTTTGTTACACGTCGCCGGTCGCTCTCTGGGTGCTGCTGCTCTGCTACTTAGGGGTCGGTTTTCCCTGTGTCACCATCTGCTTAGTGGGTAGAGCATGAGACTCTTAATCTTAGGGCTGTGGGTGACCCACGGGCCTCAGGACGGTTACAACATAAAATCACAAAATCTAAAAATACATAATAATTTTTTAAAAACCAATGAACAGGGGGTTGGTCTAGATGACCCTTGGGGTCCCTTCCAATGATTTTAGGAAGTCTTCCGGTTCCTCCTCCACCAGCTGCTTCTCAATGTTTCCTTCTCCTTCTGCGTCTTCTGCAGGGTCAACCAGGACCGCAAGGACCGAATGGATTCCCGGGGCCAAAAGGACCTCCGGTGAGTCGCCAGTTAACCGCCTCCCCACTCTGCCCACCCCCACCGGTCATCCTCCCCTCCGGCCACCCACTGACCCTCTTGTCTGCTTTGCCCACAGGGCCCCTCGGGGAAGGACGGTCTGCCCGGACACCCTGGCCAGCGGGGAGAAGTCGTAAGTTACTCTTTGCTTACTACTCCTAGTACTCCTGCTCCCTGAGTTGCTGCACCCAGGTTGCCCCAAGGCCTCTCCTCTCCCCTGCTGGCTTCCGCTCAGCCCCCCATAATATTCTTGGGGAGAAGCTGGCAAAGTGCAGGCTGGATGACGTCACTGCAAGGCGGATCTGTTGGCTAACTGAACTCCGAAGAGCAACATTCGTTTCCTTATAAAAGCACAGTGGTACCTCGGTTTTCGAGCATCTCGGAAGCCGAACATTTTGGTTTTTGAATGCCAACAACCCAGAAGTAATTGCTCCCGTTTTTGAATGTGCCTCGGAAGTCAAATGGCTGTGTGTTTTTCAATTTTCACCATTGAAATTGACACTCTCCCTTTGCGCCTTGGTTGTCAAACGTTTTGGAATTTGAACGGTCTTCCGGAAAGGATTTCGTTTGACAACCAAGGTAACCACTGTATTCCTACCATAGAACTAGATCACAGTGGTTTGCAATTATATAAAGGTAAAACCATAAAAGGGATGTGGATGGCGCTGTGGGTTAAACCACAGAGCCTAAGACTTGCGGTTCGAATCCCTGCGATGGGGTGAGCTCCCATTGCTCGGTCCCTGCTCTTGCCAACCTAGCAGTTCAAAAGCACGTCAAAGTGCAAGTAGATAAATAGGTACTGCTCCAGCAGGAAGGTAAACGGCGTTTTCTTGCGCTGCTCTGGTTCGCCAGAAGCGGCTTTGTCATGCTGGCCCCTTGACCCGGAAGCTGTACGCCAGCTCCCTCGGCCAGTAAAGCGAGATGAGCGCCGCAACCCCAGAGTCGTCCGCGACTGGACCTAACGGTCAGGGGTCCCTTTACCTTTACCTAAAACCATAAAAAAGTAAAAGCAAGCCAAAGAATTAAAAACAAACACTAGCAAACCATCGCAGAAGGACCTATTTGTAATCGCCTAGTGGAATCGAAAGGTTTCAAGCAGGCGTTGAAAACTGGTATGTCTCCAGTGGCAGAGAGTTCCGCAGAGAACTCTGGCAGAGAGTTCCTTGGATTCTCATTGTGGTCCAATGAGCCTCACCAACTTGGGGAAATGACCAGTGCCACTCAGGAATTGAGCTGAGCTATAAAGGTTCAGGTGATCCCTTAGGTGACCTGGAAAGATTTGCTTCCTCAGGTTCCCCAACAGTTAAAACATTGCTGACCGGAGTTGAGTGACTCTGAGTGTGCTTTTTCTTCTTCTTTGCACACACTGGGGGTTTTTCACGCATTTGACGGCTGGACCTTGATGCATTGAAAACCCTGCTTTCCAACGGATCCCCCTCACACCTCCATCACATCTAACCCCACTTCTGACACCATTGTGGTCATCAGGTCAGGCAGGAGGTATCCCACCCGGGGGAAACAAGAGAGAGTTGTAACCCCCCCCCACTTATTTCTCTGCCTCACAGGGATTCCAAGGCAAGACCGGACCCCCTGGAGGACCAGGGGTTGTGGGACCTCAGGTAAGAAGACGGGGGTCTTTACTCCTCTCCAGCACCAGCAGAGCAGCCAAAAAACCAGCTCCTGGGAGGGGATAGTCAGAAGACGGCAAGGGTGGGGGATGTTCTGTTTTAATTACCCATGTTTTAACAGATTTTGGTTTTTTATATTGTTTTAGTTCTGTTTAGAGTTTGATGACTTTCAAACAATTATATTTAATACCTTTCTAGTTTAGTTTGATGTCTTAATTGGTTGGAAGCCACTCAGAGGGGCAACTAATATTAATATCATCTTATCTTATCCATGCAAGGCAGGATATAAATACAGCAGCAGCAGCAGCAACAACAACTTATGAATAAATAAATCACTAATGAAAAATAAATAAATCTGCATGGTGGGGAGGGGGTTGTCTGTGGACGGGGTCTCTCCTTGCTGAGGGAATTTGATCTCTGGAGGTTTTTAAGCAGAGGTTGGCTGGCCTTCTGTCATGGACACTTCAGCTGAGATTTCCTGCATTGCAGGGGGTTGGACTAGATGGCTTTTGGGGTTCCCTCCATACCCTACAACTCTCTGATTCCTTGGCAGGGCCCTGCAGGAGAAACGGGACAGATGGGGGAGAGGGGCCACCCCGGCCCACCCGGACCTCCTGGAGAGCAAGGCCTACCTGGGCCATCGGGGAAAGAAGGCACAAAGGTAACCCCTGGGGGGGGGGTCTGGGTGTCAGGGCAAGGGGTACGGTTGTTGGAGGGGGGCTCATGGGCAGCCCAGCAGGGGGTGGCAGGGGGGGGGGTTCCAGCATTGGGACGTGGTGCCTTGCCAGGCTCCAAAGCTCTCTAAGGGACCCCTAAGCATTGCTGCTACCTTTCCCGGGGACCCTTGGGGTGAAAACGTCCAAAGCAGAACACCTTTTTGGGGTGCCTTTTTGGGGTTCCAAGCACTGCGCTAGTTAGGCTCAAAAGAGGAGGGAGGCAGCTCAAACTGTGCTTTAAAAAGGTCTAGAACAGGCACCCCCAAACTGCGGCCCTCCAGATGTTTTGGCCTACAACTCCCATGATCCCTAGCTAACAGGACCAGTGGTCAGGGATGGTGGGAATTGTAGTCCAAAACATCTGGAGGGCCGAAGTTTGGGGGTGCCTGGTCTAGAAGACTTTCTTGGAAATCCCCTTTACCCTCTAAGCCCCGCCCCTTGTATCACGGGCCCCGCCCCTTAGCACCCAGGCTCCGCCCAGTGCGCCCCAGAATTCTGAGCCTCAGGATACCTGCCCCCCTTCCCCCTTTGAGGATCCTGCTATGATAGATTCAGCCCCCCCCCAGCCCAAGAAGAGAGTGAATGGGGTCCAGGGTCTGGGGGGCTCCAGCCAGGATTTTGGGGGGTCAACATGTCCTTTGCCCCCTTCTGCGTTTCAGGGCGACCCCGGCACCACCGGAGGACCCGGCAAGGATGGCCCGGCCGGACTGCGAGGCTTCCCTGGAGAGCGCGGCCTGCCTGGGACTGCCGTACGTACCTTGGGGGGGGGGAGCCTCCTTCCATGGGGTTGGCCCAGGGAAACATAGCATGGGTGCATGGGGGGGGCGGCGTTTTGCGGGACAACCGTCCTGCCTGATCTGGGGGCTGAGATTAAACTGCCAGGAGCTAAATGTATGTAGAAAAATACTCAAATGCCGCCATGCAACACAAGGACATAGCCAGGATTTTTGTTTTTTGGGAGGGGGGGCAGAACCTCAGTTAGTTAAGGATTTTTATTGATTTTGGGGGGCAGCTGCCAATCCCTGCCCCCTCTTGGCTACACCCACAGTGCAACAATATAAATCTAGCCAGTAAGATCATAGCAAGTTAAAAGTTAAAAGCAAACTTTTAGGGTTTTTTTTTGGGGGGGGGTATCCTCTTCATTTGCATGCACTATCATGGCGGAACAGAAAATATTTCAGCATGTCTGTGAAAGTTGGCATGGAAAGCGCCCCCTGATTCTCCAGTGGCAGAGAGTTCTGCAAGTGAAGCACTGTCTGTTGGAGGGGATGCCAGGAAACAGGGAATTATGTCCACATGTGGTGGTGGGGGTAAAGATGTACAATTCTTTTGGCAAAGGGTGTTTAAGGAGATAACAGAAACCGCTGAGTTAAAGCTGACCAAAGGTCCAGAGGTAGCATTATTACCAATTTACGATGGGGTGGGAAGGACTTGCTCACAAATTTATGGACAGCTGCACGAATTATTATAGCCAGTAAATGGAAGGGGCAAGCAGAATATAAAATGGAAGAATGGTATAAAGAGGTGTGGGATATAGCTATTAATGATAAATTAACATGTGCCATTAAGGTATGTGATAGCCATGTTCAAATATATAGAAGGATGTCATACAGAGGAGGGAGAAAGGTTGTTTTCTGCTGCTCCAGAGAAGCGGACACGGAGCAATGGATTCAAGCTACAAGAAAATAGATTCCACCTAAACATTAGGAAGAACTTCCTGACAGTAAGAGCTGTTTGACAGTGGACTTTGCTGCCAAGGAGTGTGGTGGAGTCTCCTTCTTTGGAGGTTTCCTGCTTGGCAGGGACTGGATGGCCCTTGTGGTCTTTTCCAACTCTATGATTCTATTATTCTAAGGCAAGATGGGGAATATGCAGGAGGAATGGTTTTGAGGAGATCTGGAAGCCGTTTGTAGAATTCGTACTGTTAAAACAGAAAGGGGTCAAACTATTGCAAGAGGTGTTGAAATTTTGGGAGGTTGGATAGTTACAGTGGAATGGTCTCTCAGATAAATAGATAGATAGATATGATAGATAGATAGATGAGAGAGAGAGAGAGAGAGAGAGAGAGAGAGAGGGAAGCACTCTTTGAGTGGTCAGAGAAGGGGCTTTTTTGTCTTGGGGTGTGCCTCCCTTTTAAAATCTTTTAGGGAGCAAACGATTCCCTTGCTTGAACAGCCCCACTGGGTTCCCGTTTGTTTCCAGATGCTACCGTACTGTTAACGGAAAATCTGCAACACTACAAAGCCCTACATGGCTTAGGGCCAGACTGTCTGAAAAACTGTATTCCCTCTTATAAGGCTGCTCAGGTTTTGAGATCTTGAGGGGGGGGGCTGCTTTTCTTGGTCCCACCACCCTCCCAGGAACACTTGGGGGGGGAGGCAGGACAGGGCCTTCTCTGTGGTGGCTGCTCCCAAGCAACTTTGGAACTCCCTGCCTGGTGAGCCCAGACTGGCATCTGCCTTGTTGTTCTTCTGCTGGCAGCCAGCTGAAGGCTGTTTTATTCCCACACTTAAGGTGTATTATTTTGGGGGGGGGGCGAAGTTTAAGTTTTGCAAATTTCTTCATTGAGGGGGACTTAAAAATACGTTTTGGGGTGTGAGGCATTCAAATCTGCTATTATTTTTGTGACTGGGGAACGTTAGATGAAGAAGCCCATAAACCGCTTTCGGAAAACTAAAGAGTTTAAATTTGACTTTCTGAAAATGTCCGGTGATGCTAAGTAATTATTATTTATATTATGTATTATTAAATACAAATATTAATATATAATACAATTGCAAGTGGCTGGCAGTAAATTTTAACGATTTCTGTGCAATTTTACACACATTTTGCTTACCAAGCAAAACTGAGTCATATTAACCAAAATACCTTTTGAATTCCCGAGTTATGTTGCAACTTATTAGCACCCCTCATTTTGGGAGTTTGAGCATTGAAAAATTCACCACAGGCCTCTGGGAACTGCTTGAGTTTGTCTTCTGTTTGTTTGTTTGTTTGTTTTTTATTTATCTCTATTTTGGCAGGTTTGTTTTAATTCTATTAGAGTTTAATTGAACAAATACCTTTTTTGCATGCTTTTAGCTTTTTGTATTTTACCTGCCTTGAGTCCCAAGCTGGGGTGGAAATAAATATAAGGAATCATAGTATTATTTCCGTTAATTATTATTATTATTGCCATTATTTATTAAATTGCCTATGCCCTTTTTAGATTCTTTTAGTTTCTTTACTGAAAAATAGAATATATGGTTGCATCTCGCGGGGGGGGGGCAGTTCAGAGCAAAAAAGGCAAAATAAAACCCCACATTGCCCTCTTCAGCAGCGACTTCAGGACAGAGGGACTCCCTGCCACTTGACGGGCACCTCCCACACCACCTTGGCCCTGCTGCCAACGTGGATCCTTCGTTTGCTCACCTGGCTGTTTATATATACGTAGCTGTGATTCCTGCTTCACAGGGGGGGGCGGGTTAGACTAGCTGACCACTAGGGTCCCTTCCAATTCTGCCATTCTCCTATTCTGCCTTATTGGTGAGGTTGTGTAGTCCTTAGAAGTCTTCAAATGAACAAAAGGGGGATGGAAGAAGGAGTGAGCAAGGGGTGGGTTTTTGTGTTTGTGTGCTTGTGTGTCTCCTTGTCGGCCTGCCTCAAACTCTTCCCTCCAACCCTGCAGGGTGGGCCTGGACTGAAAGGCAACGAGGGACCCGCTGGACCCCCAGGACCCGCCGTGAGTGTTTCCTTCCCCCCCCCACGCCCCGCTTGGCCCTGAGGCACTGACCCAATGCACGCCCTGCGGTTCCTTGGCGCCAGGCTGGGCGCAGCCACAACTCTTCTCCTTGGCACCTCCTGGGGGTCAGACCCTCTTAGGGAATGCAGTGAGGCTTTGGGGGCTTCCCGGACCCCCTCTCTCCCCCCCTTCTAGGGTCGGGCAAGGGAGGGAGGGGAAAACAGACAACTGTCCACTGGACTACAGGGCGTGCCAATTGAGCTCTGCACATGCCCAAGAGACCACATTCACACCCGTATCTAGGAAGAATTTCAGTTCTTCCCCAGTTCTTCCATTCAGCTCTCCACCTTTTGCAGCAATATGTGTGCTTTTTAAAAAAAAGCGCAAAAGGTTATCATCAGAGGAATTTTTATCGCCAGCCTTTTTTCTTCAGCCTACAGAAGAGCACCTGCGATTAAAATAGAGAATAAAGAAGCCCACTGAAACATTTCAATAGTGGAGAGTCAAAGCAGATGGGGAGGGAAATTGCTGTCTAAATGGGTCTGTTGTCGTCTTCGTGTTGGATCTCGTGTTTGGCGAGAGCCTGTGTCAGCTTTGAGCATCCCACTGTGCAGGGGTAGTGCAGTGTGGCTCCAGCAGGGGTGCTCTGGGTACGAGCCCCTTTTCTCCTGCACTCAGCCTCCCTTCAGGATCAGGCCTAAGCAACCGCTTTTCATCTTGCCTTCCAGGGATCCCCAGGGGAAAGGGGGGGCCCAGGGCCAGGTGGCCCCATCGGACCCCCAGGAAGACCAGGCCCTCAAGGACCCGCTGGCTCGGCTGGGGAGAAAGGCGTGCCTGTGAGTAGGGGGGCAGCGGCAGGACTCATGGGTCCCCATGGGAGGAAGGGAGGGTAGAGAAAAAGGCAAGCAGAGCGGGGAGAGGGGCAGGTGGTGGGGTACGGCAGAGGGGGCCCCCAAGTTTTTCTGGAGGGAGGGGGGATGTAATAAGGACCCCTCAACCCTCCCCAGATTCCTGGGCCATGTTGATTAGAATCCTAGAATTGTAGATTTGGAAGGGATCCCCAAGGGTCATCCAGCTCAACCCGCTGCAAGGCAATAATTTGCTGGAAGAGATGCAGAAACTGCAAGTGGCGCTTGGGGTCAAGAACTCTGGGGCACCCCTGGGAAAGGGGGGTGGGGTGTTGAGATTGCGGGGTGAGTCTCGGGGGCCCCCCACCTCACTCTCTCTCTTCTCCCCCAGGGCGAGAAAGGTCCCATTGGTCCCGCAGGCCGCGATGGCGTCCAGGGTCCCGTCGGACTGCCTGGCCCCGCAGGACCTCCGGGGGGCCCAGGTGAGGATGGCGACAAGGTAAGAGTCTGGAGCGCGTCTCCTCGGCCCATTGCCCCGGCCTCTGGGCTGGGCCTCCCCGGCTCACTCTCTCGTTCTCTCTCTCCACAGGGTGAAGTGGGCGATCCCGGCCAGAAGGGCGGCAAAGGGGCGAAAGGGGAGCACGTAAGTTGGGGTCATCTTGAGACCAGGAAATGTGTTGGGTGGGGCTCCTCCTCCCCTGCCTCTCCATCCACTCCATTCACCTCTTTCTCTTCCTCCCTGCAGGGGCCACCAGGACCCCCTGGCCCACTGGGTCCTCTCGGGCAACCAGGAAACGCAGTAAGTCCTCGAGTTCATTTTACCACCTTGTGTCTGGTGTCATTCAGGAATTTTAAGAATGCCCCCCCAAACGACGACCCCCCCCCCAAAAAAATCAGCACAGTTATGAAATGTTCGGTCAGCCATATTTATTCAATATAGTGGCCAGTTTTATTTGAACAGAGGGTTGCCTCCAGCTAAATCTCCAAACCTTTGGGGGGCAGCCACACAGGTTCAATACGCTTCCCACCATACCCTGTCAAAAGCATTTTTCAGAAGAGCGGTTTGCACGACCCGCTAAGGACAAAGCAAGACGAAATTTGAGACCGTCATGAAGCATTGGGTATCTCTCAGAAGAAAAGGAAGCTGGTTTAGTTGAGAGTGGTTTAGCTGTGATTCCTGCATTGCGTGTGGGGTGGGGGGTGGGGGTTCATCTTGGGTGACCCTTGGGTGCCCTTTCTATGATTCTTGTCTTTCACACTTCAGGGCGCAGACGGAGAGCCTGGAGCGAGGGGCCCCCAAGGCCACTTTGGCGCAAAGGGGGATGAAGGAACCCGAGGGTTTAATGGCCCCCCAGGGCCCATCGGCCTGCAGGTACGCCCAGGGGCACCCTGAATGGAGGGTCACACCTCTCCTCTCCCTCCCCCCGTCCAACCCTCCAACCTGCACCCAGTTCCCCACTTGGTCATTCAGCTCCCTGGGTGGCCTTAGTCCAGTCACTCTCTCCCCACCTAACCTATCTTGCATGGCTGTTGTGGGGGGGAAACGGGGGGGACGGGACGGACGGACCATGTACTACCCCACCTCAAGCTCTGCAGAGGAATGAAGGCGGGAGAGAGATGTCATGATAAATAACCACCATTCATCCTGCCTCTTGACAGGGTCTGCCTGGACCATCTGGGGAAAAGGGGGAGACGGGCGATGGGGGGCCCATGGTAAGTGCTGCTTCCCAGCCCCTTCTCTCTCTCTCTCTTTTCCAAGGCACCCCAATGGTGTTTTTCCTCTATATTTTTATTTATACTTTTCAGATATATACATTTCACTGGTTTTACAATCATTTTGACATTTTAAAACTTGACTTCCTTCCCCCTCTTTCTGCAGTTCCTTAAATTTATTTTTAATATCTTCTGCATACCCAAATTCACTTAATTTACTAATTTATTTATCCTATTTAAATATACACTCTTCTGTAACTGCAGGTTATGACAACAACCCTGCCAATGTTTTTATCTGTTTACAATTTATCTGTAAATATTCAATAAACCATTTCCACTCTTTTATAAAAAGTTTGTTATCTTGATTTCTTCTTCTTCCGGTATGTTTCACCATTTCTGCATATCCCATAAGTTTTTGTGTCCATTCTTCCTTTGCTGGGACTTCTTCTTTCCATTTCTGGGCAAGGAACATTCTTGCCGCTGTAGTCGCATACATAAAGAAGTTTCTATGCAATTTAGGTAGTTCTGTCCTTATACAGGCACCTCTAATGGTGGTGTTTTGGGGTTCCTGTTGCTAACTGCATTGCAAGTTTCCCATTGGGGTATTTGGTTGGCTCTTCTCATGGTCCTGTGGAACCTCCAGGCCCAGAAGCAGTTTATCTCAACTTCTAGGTTCTTTGGAGCATTTGACCACTGTAAGGACAGGAAGGGGGCCTGATGTTTCCTGTTCGGCCTAATCCAGCTGATTTGGAGCTCTTCAGCTCTTTTTACGCATATATCTGCTGGACGGCTGGTTAGCTGCCTCGACCAGGCGTGGCTGACTTGTGGCATGCAGGCCAGAGTTGCCCTGTGGACATAAAAGATCCCTCTGCCTGCTCTTGACTGATCCCCTCTGAAGGTGGGCCATCTGTTAGGGATGCTTGAGATTCCTGACTTGTGGGGGTGGACTAGTTGACCCTTGGGGTCCCTATCTAACTCTATCATGCTGTGGTTCTATGATCTTAGTGTGAAGATCAGGCGGGTGAGATTGGGGACTAAGCCTGCTCTTGAAGAGTTGAAACTGTGTGTCGCCCCTTTGAGTTTGGAAGCAACACAGGAAGAGGCCTAAGAATAGGGGGGGGGCATCTTTTGCTGAATATTATGGAAATGAAAGCAATGGGGGTCTCTTTCTCCCCTCCCTTTACTGCCTGTCCAAAGCAGAGTGTTTGCTAAGAGCAGCCCTTTGGTCCTTGAGTCGGACTTGAGCATCGATGACCCACAGAGCGGGGCTCAGGTGCTAATAATAAATACACTTCTCCATGCAGGGGCCCCCAGGACCCCCCGGACCACGAGGCCCAGCCGGACCCTCTGGAGCAAATGTGAGTGTATTTTTCCTTCCACAACCCCCCACAACTGCTACACCGCCACCTCCACCCATTAACTGATACTCAGCATGGCCTTTTAGTCTAACAATTTGGGGTCTCTTTTTCCTTCCCACACAGGGTCCCCAAGGCCCACCAGGAGGCGTAGGAAACCTTGGCCCCCCAGGACAGAAGGTGAGTGGCTGGGAGGCAGGACTCCTGGGTCCTCTGGGGAGGTTAGTTGGGCGTGGATCCTGGGAGCCAGTATCCCTGTGTGTTCTGAAAAGCAAATCTGGTTTCCCTGGAGCAAGAAGGGAACAAGAAGAAAGTTGCTGGAGGAAATGACTCCTGGTTTCGGTTGTCTCTATACTAATGCACAGAGCATGGGAAATAAACAAGATGAACATCCAACTGTACGATGCTATGATGCAATGAGTAGGGTCTGTGTGTGTGTTTGGGGATCTGGGGATGAGTGGGTATTGATCTCCTCTTCCTGGTTCTTGGTTCTCTGGATGGCGGGTGAGCTATGAGTCTCTCAAACGGACTTCTCTTTTCCCCATGGTGGGTGCCCACCTTAGGGATCTCTCTCCCCAGATATTCATGATCCCCTCCGAATCCCCCCAATTGCCCTCACTACCTAATGAGAGCTCTCATGAGCCTATTACATTATATTATATTATATTTACTGTTCCCAAATCTGTTTACAATGAGAGGCACGTCCTGGAGAGAACCTCAGGGGCCAGGTTGAGAGGGCTGGAGGGCCTGAGATTCAGAATGAGAAGAAACACACACATTGGCTTGGAATAAATAGAAGAATGGAGGATGGGAAGAGCTTTGGATAGGACCAGACCCACACCTGCACAGCCCCCAATTTCCTTCTGTCGTTCCAGGGTGAGTCAGGAGAGCCGGGAGGTCCTGGTGTCCCTGGAGAACCTGGTGGCAAGGTAAGAGGCCCCCCCTCTCCCCCCTCCTTCCCTGCCCCATCAACCACCTCTGCCGTCACCATTGCGACGCCTGTCCTGTCCCACCTCAATTCGAACTCCCCAAAACCATGCGAGGACCAAAATTCATCCACATGAGGAGGCAAAGATCAGTGCAAAACAACAGAGAAAAACGGGCAATATTGTTATCGATCCGTTGAATTCGTGTCCTGCCCTTCCTGGCGTTCTGCCGGAGGAAGTTGCTTTGCCAAAATGTGTGGATTAAGCACAAACGGCGTGCAAAAATGCCCATGGGAGGAGAAATTTGTACTAAAATGCTGATGGGAAGGACTTTGAAAAAATAATAACTGTGGGGAAGCAGGCTAAAGATTTGAGAAACGGGAATACCAGAACTGACACTTGCCAGTCCCTGATCTGGGTTCACCGTACAGAACTTTAATGCTCCACTTTATGTCTGACTTCAAATTTTCCCTCCTGGCCCCCAAAATTATTCATTGCATATTCAAATGACCCACTGCCTAATCTCAGTGTGACCACCTTTCTCTCTGCCCCCATTCAAGACCCAAATTTAAGGGCTTGGTCGCCCTTGAACCAGGCAAAAAAATCCTTCTGGTGTCTCCTGCAGTGGCCAATCAGCCCACCCTCTGCCCTCCCCGGGGACTGGAGTCCCCTTCCCTCCACGCAGCCACTGGCATTTGGAGGGTGGAGGGTAGACTGCCCTTAGAGCTGGAAGCCCCACTGAGCCGTTTGGCCTCACCGCCCTTCCTCTCCCTTCAGGGCCCACGGGGAGAAAGAGGAGAGAAAGGCGAGGCTGGAGCTGCTGGCGTGGCCGGACCCCCTGGTGGGAAGGGCCCCACCGGAGACGACGGCCCCAAAGGAAACCCTGTAAGTGGTCCTGAAGAGAAAGAGTGGGGCGAGTCCTGCCTTGCAGGGGGTTGGGCTAGATGACCTTTGGGGTCCCAACTCTACAATTCTGTGGTTCTGTTTCTAACTCCACTTGATTTTATTTCATTCTTGGGGGAAAGTTCCTTAATCTTGGAAAGGGGGCTGTCATCGAATGGGTTGGAAAAGGTGAAACAGAGCCATGTGCAGGTGAAACTCTGAAAATTAGAATATCGTCGAAAAGTGCATTTATTTCATAAATTTCTTCAATTACATTCCATTTATAATTGGCCCGCCTAAAGACAAATAATTACAACTAATAAAGGCAACAACAAATATCTTGCTTTGCATGTCATGCATCTATTTGATATATTGGTTTCACCTTTTAAGTTGCATTACTGAAATGAAGGCACTTTTCGACGATATTCTAATTTCCCGAGTTTTACCTGTATCTGTTGGGAAGGCACAACTGGGCAACAGGGAGGGAGGGGGGTCTCCCTTCCTCTCCGGAGGGCTAAATCTCTCTCTCTCTCTCACCTTTTTAGGGTCCAGTTGGTTTTCCTGGAGATCCAGGACCACCTGGCGAAATGGGACCTCGGGTGAGTCACGGGGACCCCTTTCCCTAGGAGCCCCCACGGAAGGGCCAGGATCTGACCCAGGGGCTGACTGTGACTTTGTTCCCCTCCTGCCAACAGGGCCAAGACGGAGCCAAAGGCGACCGGGGAGAAGATGGCGAGCCGGGAGAGGCGGTAAGCGCTCTAGGTCTGGCAGGGAAGAGGTTCCGGGTCGTCTTCTGCTGGGTTTGGTTCCGGACATGATGCCTCCAACGAGTTCACCCTCCTCTTTCCCAAACAGTGAAGGGTCTCCATCATCGTCTTGGTTTCCCAAGACGTCCTTCTGCCGGAGTCGCCTTCCCCTTCTTTGTCCTCTTCTTCCTCCTCCCCAATTCCACTCCTCCTCGCCCAGCCTGACACCCCCTTCCCTTTCTCTCCCTTCCAGGGCTCTCCAGGACCCACAGGGGAGAACGGACCCCCCGGCCCGCTTGGCAAGAGGGTGAGTGGAGAGAGAGGGTCCTCCTGCATGCTGGGCGCCACAGGGCAGTACCCCTCCTGGCTGGCTGACCCACAAGCCCAACATAAAGAGGGTCCAGGCCCTTGGGCATCGGGGGCCAGAGAGTGTGGGGCCCCTGTGCCTGGGGGCCAGCTTGGCATCTCTCTGAGCCCAGTGCCTCCCTTCCTCTCTCCACAGGGTCCGGCCGGCACCCCAGGCCCCGAAGGACGCCAAGGGGAGAAAGGCGCCAAGGTGAGTTACCTGGTCGCCAGGTAAATGGAAGGGGAAGCCGGACAGGCAGGTGGCTTGAGCACCCTAAAGAAGAAACTATGGGATATCAGAGGAGCCGAGCAGGCCCGTGTGTGTGTGTGTGTGTGTGTGTGTGTGTGTGTGTGTGTGTGTTGGGGGCTTATATCTTTTTGTTTCCCATGTGCTCCTTTCATATTTGAATTTATTTGCCCTGCACTCTTAAGGTCCCAGGGCAGAGGTTAGAACAATTGAAATATATTTTTTACTGCTCTTTCATTTTTTGAAAAAGAGATTTAGTTGTGATTCCTGCATTGCCTGAGCCCTGGGGGTCCCCTCCAACTCTGCAGTTCTATGATTCTTAACCTCCCTCCCTCTAGGGGGCTAATCCTGCTCCCAAAACTCCTCCAAGGACTTGAATTTCCCCAGACCACTCCACACCCTGATCCTCGCTTTCCTTTGGCACTCTGCAGGGCAGCACAATCCCAGTGCGTGTTTCTACTCAGGAGTAAGCCCCAGTAATTGGTAGGTGGCAGGATTGTGGCCTGAGGCTGTTCCTCCGCTTCCTCCTGCCCCAGAGGGATTTGTCCCTGGTTAAGGATGAATCTCCTAGCGGCAATTTAAAAAAACAAAACAAAACAAAACCCTGAGCTGTAATTTCAAAAGATTACAGGTGATGGCCACTTGGGGATCTGAAAGAGCAGAAATAAAATCCCCTGCAGAGATGAAGTTGGAGCCCTCCCTCTATTAGGCCACCTGGATTACATATTCCATGGAAATGCAGGCTATAAATTCTCGAAATAGATAAACAGCGAAAGAGGGCTTGAAAATTAGGTGCTCTGTTTTTTTTGAAATGGAAGAAGGAAGTTCTGGGATCTTTACCTAGCTCTTACACTCCTCACACCTGCCCCACGGCCCCATCGCTAAAGAGCTGTGGGAGGCTGAGATGTTTTCCTCTTCCCAGAAAGCGCAGCTCAAAAGCCCCACAAGGACCAGTTAGCTGTGATTGCAGGGGGGTGGGCTGGATGACTCTTGGGGTTCCCTTCCAGCCCTACAATTGTGGATCTTCCCTCTCAGGAGGGGAAATGTTTTTGTATATGTTGGAAGCTGCCCAGATTGTCTGGGGTAAAATTATTATTATTATTATTATTATTATTATTATTATTATTATTATCACCGTCATCATCATTTCAGTGTGCAGGAGTGGCCTTTGTTTACAAATCTGACAGTCCGTTTCCAGGAAAATTTGTTGTTTCTCCTTTCATTTGGCTGCTACAGGGACTTCGGTACAGTTTCTTTAAAAAGAAAAAAATTATTTGGTTTTACAGATGTGTTCACATTCAAAATCACAAATAATAAAAATGACACAAGATTCTTCCGAATCTCTGGACTTCCCTCCATGGGCTCTCTAATTAACCTTTTCAACTGCATATTGTAAATCACTCTAATTTGTCAGTTATCCATCGTGTCCAAAGTCTATGTAACATTGCAAGAGTTATTTAAGACCTGCTTGCCGATCAGAAGGTTGGCGGTTCGAATCCCCGCAACGGGGTGAGCTCCCGTTGCTCGGTCCCAGCTTCTGCCCACCTAGCAGTTTGAAAGCACGTCAAAATGCAAGTAGATAAATAGGTACTGCTCCAGTGGGAAGGTAAACAGCATTTCCGTGTGCTGCTCTGGTTTGCCAGAAGCGGCTTTGTCATGCTGGCCACATGACCTGGAAGCTATACGCCGGCTCCCTTGGCCAATAATGTGAGATGAGCGCGCAATCCCAGAGTCATCCGCGACTGGACCTAACGGTCAGGGGTCCCTTTACCTTTACCTTATAGAGTCCAAATGCTTACAGTGGTCTCTCAAGCATAATATAAATTCCCCCCATTCTTTGTTGAAGTTTTGATCCTCCTAGTTTCTGATTTTCCCAGTCATTTTTGCCATCTCTGCATAGTCCAACAGCTTGGTCTCCCATTCCACTCTAGCAGGGACCGGCTTGAGTGCAGTTTCAACAGGCTGGGACAGACCCTCTCCCCACCATCATTTTGACTAATTTTAGATGAAACGTAGCCTGGGGAGGTTGTGGCTTTGGAGGGAAGGGTGTGTGTGTGTGTGTGTGTGTGTGTGTGTGTGTGTGTGTGTGTGTAATTTTCTCCCTGCCGGCTTTCCCCCTGCAAATCCCCACCCCACCCCACCCCACCCAAAATCCCCAGCTGGGGAAACACAGCCAGATGGGCGGAGTGTAAATAATATTATTTCACTGTTGGGGCTGGAGGTGGGGGTGGGACCTTCTCTAAAGAGGCAGCTCATGCAGAACTCGCAGCCCCAAAACTTCACCCAACCCTTATTCCCTTTCCGACTTACAATAAATAGGACACCTCACCCATCCACATTTTCATTCAGGGACTGTTGGGTGGTGTGGTTTTTTTTCTTTTTTATTGGTAAAGATTTTCATTTCCTTTTGTAAGTCGTATAAGAACAGTTAAAACAATGGTTGAAAGTAAAAAAAATGGAAAATCTGAACTGTAAAATCGGGGGTTGGACTAGATGACCCTCAGGGTCCCTTCCAATGCCTCATTACTCTTTGATACTGCTGTTCGGGGAATGTATTACTGTATTTAGTTGTGAACTACTTTATTTATTTATTTATTTATTTATTTAGTTAGTTAGTTAGTTAGTTATAGTTCATAATAATAATTGGTGTGCCGCCCTTCCTCCACAGATCTGAAGGCGGTTCACAACATTAAAAAAATGCAATATAATAAGCTCAAAATGCAGAATAAATCCTGCTTGCATTTGGGGGATCTGTTTGGCTGTCGTGAGAACAGGCAGGCCAATGTCCTGTGTGGAATAGCAAGAAGAGAAGCGGGTGGGTTGTGTCTCTGGGCAAATGCAAAAAGATTCCGAAACAGAAGTGGTGCGTTGATATGAAGGGGGCGGGGATTGGTCACTGCGTGAGTCGGAAGAGACCCCCCGAGGGTCATGTAGCCTAACCCCCTGTGACCTGCTTCCCCTCCCCTCTCTAGGGAGAGTCAGGAGCGCTGGGACCCCCAGGGAAGACGGGGCCCGTGGGCCCTCAGGGAACCCCGGGGAAGCCAGGGACCGACGGACTGAGGGGCCTCCCCGGATCAGTGGTAAGGAGACTGAAATAAAAAAATTTAAGGTATTATAAATATATATATAATAAATGTTTATAAATGTGCCAGGCAAACACGTAAAAGGAGGGCAGTCCTGGGGCCATTTTGACTCTCCCTTCAGACTCTCCCTCTGAAAAGAGGGAGGAAATGAAAAAATCTCCCCATTGTCTCTGTGCTCACAAATCCTGTCTCCCCCAGGGCCGTCTTAAGCATAGCTGGTGAACTATCCCTCCGGCGCCCCCCCTCCCGTTTCTGTGCGCGGCGCCCCCCTGGCGGCCCAATGCCTTGGCACCTTGCGCCACCCAGCCTTGCCTTAGGGCCGGCCCTGGTCTCCCCATTGTCTCTGTGCTCACAGATCCACACCTTAAGGTGTGAATGGGGTGAACCTGGGACTTGGATTCCGGAATTGAGTAGTTATAATGCAATCAGATAGCCTGGCAGACAGGGGATAAACAAAGTTGCAGACCCCCCTTTTCTTTGATGTAGGTATGATGTATCTGGGGTGGTGGTCTTGGGCTACACCCCTTCAGTGATGTCTGTATGATGCTTCATGGAGTCCAAGGTGGGCAGTTTTAAATGTCTATATAAGGGCAGGCATGCCTTTGTTCTGGGTCCTCCTCCTTTCTCCTGCCTTTGAGGGGAGCACCCTGTTGCAACAGTTCAAGAAAGATCAGGCTTACTAGCTGCTTCGCTTCTCAAGATTCTCTGGTTGGCCTCTGTTATTTTCTCCTACCGATGGAGAACGTACAAAGGACTCTACAAGGGCTCTTGTGTACCCCATAAGGGAATGAAGGCAGATTTTGTTTATTGCAAGACCGACCCGGATGCCTGGGTTCTCTGGGAGGGGCAAGGGTGCGCATGTGTGTGTGTGTGTGTGTGCTGAAGTCGGCCTCAGTTGGGGGTCCCTCGTGTGGCACAGATGCAGGGACCAGGGTGGCCTCAAAGACCCCCACCAGTGGGGCAGGATTTGTGTCTTGTGGTCCCATTGCAGGGCCGCTGGAGAGTTGGGGGGGGGCGTATGGGGTGTCAGGGGAGGGGCGCTTCCTCTGGTGGGGACACATCCTGCTCCTTCTGGGGCGGTTTGTCCACCTTTGGTCCCCACCCTGCACCCCTCGAAGTTGTCAGCATGGGGCAGGGGCCCCAATCCTGAGAAACGGTGAGGGGAGCTGAGGGGTCTCAGGCCCTGGGGGAGTTAGGGGTTTCTGCTGCATGCGAAGACAGGCTCTGGCGGGACAGAGTCCAACCTTCAAGAAGGCAGTAGAGGAGGAGGAAGCAAAACAACATGGTGGCGCCCTTGCAGGTTGCGAGGAGGTTTTTGCGGTCATTAGGAAAGTTGGTCCGAGAACCATCTTGTTCTGCATTCGGGGCAAGGCGTGATGATCTAGGCAGACGGAAATGGGTGACTTTTGGTTCTTCAGTAGCCAGATGGGGGCTGCTCCTAAAGCAGCGCAACGAACATCTAGCAGAATAGGAAAGGCAAAAAGCAGAGAACGGTTCCTAATGGAGGTGACAAAATTCCTGCTGAAGGGGGTCTCCGTAGAGGCTGTTGGAGCCAATGCAGAGTCTACGGGGTGTTTATATGTGAGGAGATAATCCATTGGTTGCCAGATTGATTCTAATTTTGCTGAAATAAAGAAAAGACAAGAATGGAAGGGGGTTGAAATCTCTACGCTTCACATGGTTGCTTCTAAAGGCTATAAATAAAGTATGTTCAATCAGGATAAAAGAGAGAGAGGGCCGTAGAGGGAAGAGAGGGGCAGGCGGGCCTTGGGAAGGGAGACCATCAAGGAGAAGGAAAACTCTGATCCCAAATCTCCGCTTCCTCGTGGGACGTTTTCGGGAGAAAAAAAGGCTCAGGAGAAAACCCCGCACAATTCCAGAGCGGAGTCCCTAAAGCAGTTGGGTGGCTCCTTCCAGCAACTCCTGCAGCCAAGCCCAATGTCTTGCTCTGCTTTCCTTTGGACCATCTCATCCAGGCCCAGAGGGGGGTCTTGTCGTCTGGGCAGCCCAGGACCTCTAGGGAGGGGAGGGGGCCTGGTGGGCGGGGCCAAAAGTGGGCGCTTGAAGGGCAGGGCTGCGTGAGGCCACCGAGGGCCACCTAGAGAGGCTGGGAAAGGCTGCATTTGGGCATTGAGTTTCTCACCCCAATTGAATGCTTTTGCCCCCCTCCCTGTCTCTTCCAGGGGGCGCAGGGCAAGCCAGGAGCGACCGGCCAGGCTGGCCCCCCAGGACCAGTGGTGAGTGTCTGGCCAGATGGGGGGTGGGGGGCAGACGTGACAGCCTCAGGGGAGAGAGCTAAGGATCCCAACAGTTGGGCCTCTTGCAGGGGGTTGGGCTGGATGACCTTTGGGTTCCTTTCCGACTCTACTATTCTGCGGTTCTTCCTGCAGGGCCCCCCCGGCTTGCCTGGGCTGAGAGGTGACTCTGGACCCAAAGGAGAGAAGGTAAGGTGTGGGTTCCCTCCCCATGGATGGGGGGCACCAAACATGCAGAGGGAGGCCCCAGGCCACCCACCCACCCACCCATGTGGCTGGGTGTCCATTCCCCAAAATTGTGTGAAGCGCCTAACTTAGTGGGAAGTTGCACCAGAGTCTTGCTTCTCTGTTTATCCACAAGATGCCACATAATCCCTTTGGTCTCAGCCAATACAAAAGGGACTTTGCAGGCTCCCTCTGGCTAGGAAGCTTCCCTTCAGTGTTCGATTGGCAAAAATGGACAAATGCAGGCCCAGTTTAATCTGTGGCGGAAATGACTGTAGCTTGAGAATGGTGCTTTCCAGGTTTATCAAATTGACTAGACCATAAGTGGCTTGGGATCTGGGAAGGAACTAGATCACATGTCGGTTGCAAACTCGAAATGGATTAAGTCATAAATCGCTTGCAATCCAGAAACTGACTACATTATAATTCAATTGCAAACTGGAAATTAACTAGACCATGTTGCTTGTGATGCTGAAATTGACTAGACCGTAAGTCGTTTGGGATCTGGAAAGGAACTAGATCACATGTTGGTTGCAAACCGGAAATGGATTAAGTCATAAATCGCTTGCAATCCAGAAACTGAATTCAGTACACCATAATCCAATTGCAAACTGGAAATTAACTAGACCATAAATTGCTTGTGATGCTGAAATTAACTAGACCGTAAGTCGTTTGGGATCTGAAAAATTGCCCAGGCGGCAGGTTGCATGCTATCTGGAAATGGACTAGACCCTAAGTGACTTGAGATCTAGAAATTGACTAGACCTTCAGTGGTTTGTGAAGTGGTCCCATCCGTTTCCCTACCCGCCTGCCCCGGTTCCCCGCCAGTAAGTGCCACCTCTCCCCTCAGGGACACCCCGGTCTCATCGGCCTGATCGGACCCCCAGGAGAGCAAGGGGAGAAGGGAGACCGAGGCCTGCCTGGCCCACAAGGCACCGCGGGGCAGAAAGGAGAAACGGTGAGTGTTTGGGGGCAGAGATGGGGAGCAGGCGGGGACCAAATAAAACCTGAACAAAAAAATCGAGGACCCTGACCCCTGAGCCATCTGAGAAACGCAAACAGGAAACGCAGGATAAAGGAGAATTTGTGCAGGCCTCCATTAAGGGGAAGTTGTCTGCCTGCCTGTCAAGGATTATTTCGCTGGGATTTCTGCTCTGCGGGGGTTGGGCTAGATGACCCTCGGAGGTCCCTTCCAACTCCATGATTACACCAAGAAACAACCCTCCGTCCTATGAGACGGTGACACCCACCTGAGTCTTCCTCCGAACACACTTTTGCACCACCCCTTGTTTCTTTTCGCTGTTTAAAATTATTATTTTTAACAAATTTGTTTTTTAATTCTGTATCCTTAGGTTGAGTGAAGGACGGGCAACGAATAAACGAATAGGAATAAAAATGCAGATAATAATTTGTTGTTGTTACCTGTTTGCGGGTTTTGTTGCCTTAACAGTTTCTCAACAAATCAATAAGATCCAAATCTTCTAGTGAAGCCGATTCCGGTCGCAGCAAAGAGGGAGAGAAGCGAAGGGCAGGGCAGGGGACAACGGGAGGGTAGGGGGAGAAGCCGAGGGGGGTCTTCTGTGCCTATAGCATGGTGGGAAGGTAGGGGGGCCAGTTAGGACTCCTGGGTCCCCCGAAATGGCATGGCCTTGCCCAACTGACCCTTTCTCCCTCTGTTCCCCCCCCCCCACAGGGAATCCCTGGTCCGACCGGCCCCCTTGGACCCGCAGGACCCCCCGGTCTCCCAGTAAGTGAGCCTCTCCACACACCCCCTTTGCCCTCCCCACATCCCCTCCCTGAGTGGCACCTTCTAACACCTTTTTAAAAAAATCAATATTTATGCTTTTCAGATTTATACATTTGACGTTCTAAAAGTTGACTTCCTTCCCCCTCTTTCTGCGGTTCCTTAAATTTATTTCTAATATCTTCTGCATGTCCAAATTAACTGAATTTGCTCATTTATTCATCTACTTTAAATATATAACCCTTATAAAACTGCAGGTTATTACAATAATCCTGCCAATGGTTTTATCTGTAAATATTCAATAAACCATTTCCACTCTTTTATAAAAAGTTTGCTATCTTGGCTTCTTGTTTTTTCCGGTAAGTTTCGCCACTTCCGCGTATTCCGTAAGTTTTTGTATCCATTCTTCCTTTGCTGGGACTTTTTTTCCCATTTTGGGGGGGAAGTAACACTCTTGCCGCCGTAGCCACGTGCATGAATAAGTTTCTATACAGTTTGGATAGTTCTGTCCCTATAATTCCCAAAAGGGAAGATGCTGGTAATTTTTACAAAGGTTATTTTGAACATCCTTGTCGTTTTGTTATATATTATTTCCTCCTCCCTTCCACAGGGTCCAGGCGGCCCCCCAGGTCCTAAAGGAGCCACGGTAAGAGCCTCCCCACACATTGAGCCCCCCCACCCTCTTGGGGGGAGAGGCGGGGTGAGGACATGCCCCTCTTTCCCTCGCGTGCCACTGACATTGTCAACTGCCTTTTCTAGGGTCAAGCAGGACCCAAAGGTCAACGCGGAGTCCCTGGTCCCCCTGGACGCCCGGTAAGAAAACCCCACACATTCCCCACTTCCTCCCCACCCCCCAAGGTCTGTTTCTTGCTGCTCCTCCAGCTGGGAAGGTGAAACCCTCCGGACTTGAACGGCCTGGAAAACTGTGATGTTGTTTTTTTAAAAAAATTATGTTCAGGGTAAACATTCAGTTGGTAGCGCTCGAGACTCTTAATCCCAGGGTTGTGGGTTCAAGCCCCACTTTGGGCAGAATATTCCTGCGTTGCAGGGGGTTGGACTAGATGACCCTGGGGGTCCCTTCCAAACCTGTGATTCTATGATAATAATGAAAGCAGTGGACCTGTCGGACTGGGTTCTGGTAAATGGGATTCCCCACCCAGCCACCCGCACGGCTGCCCTCTGCCATCCTCAGGGCAGCCGAAAGGAAGCCCCTCTGCAGAGTTAAACTGTGGGACTCCCTGCCACCGGAGGCTTTCAAAGAGGATTGTACAAGTTCACAGCTGTGCTCTTGACTCGGAGGGGAATGGGGTCTGAAGGGCGGGTGCCTGAAACCGCAGGAGGGGAGGGGGCTCTCGAGTTCGAATCCTGACGGGTGGGTGGGTTCTGTGGTTCTCACGTTCTCCCGCTCTCCCGCCCAGGGACCCCCCGGGGAGGTGATCCAGCCACTGCCCATCCAGAGGTCCAAGAAGAACAAGCGCTCGGTGGATGGCAGCCAGCTGGTGGCTGAAGAGCAGCAGCCGTCGGACGGGGCAGGCCAGGCCCCCTTGGAGGGCATGGAGGAGATCTATGGCTCCCTCAACTCCCTGCGGCAGGAGATCGAGCAGATGAGGAAGCCCCTGGGCACCCAGGAAAGCCCCGGGCGAACCTGCCAGGACCTTCTGCTCTGCCACCCGGACCTGCCTGATGGTGGGTGGGTGGGTGGGTGGGGCTCAGGGTCCTCCGGAAGACAGGAGAAATAATAAGAATAGTAATTTTATTCTGGCTGCGTCAGGGTGGTGGCTGTCCAGCCACACTTGAGTTGGTCTGCAACTCCCATGAGCTCCCACCAAGCGCAAGGGATGATGGGAGTTGTAGTCCAATGTCTACAGGTAGGCAAGGCCATTGCAGCGAGTCACAGAAACAGCTGGGTGAGGCTTTCCTGCCTTGCAATGAGGCAGAACAAAGAGACTCAGGTAACTCGCGTAAGTGAGCCCAGCTGCATCCTTTGGGATGAAAGCAGCTCAGGATTCCTAGCCTGTTTTGTTGATGCAAGGCAGGCGGCAAAGATAGAAAAGGATAATTCCTGGAGGCAAAGAAATTTGCTACCAAATTCCGGCAGTGGAATTTGCTGCCAAGGAGTGTGGTGGAGTCTCCTTCTTTGGAGGTCTTTAAGCAGAGGCTTGACAGGCATATGTCAAGAATGCTTTGATGGTGTTTCCTGCTTGGCAGGGGGTTGGACTGGATGGCCCTTGTGGTCTCTTCCAACTCTATGATTCTATGATTCAAAGAGCCAAGTACAGTTTGATGAGAAAACCCCAGCAGGGATTTAAAATCTCAAAACATGCAGCGGTTCGGTGTGGAAATACAGGCTGTTGCCCCCTTCCAA
Organism: Zootoca vivipara; assembly: GCF_963506605.1. Taxonomy (NCBI): domain Eukaryota; kingdom Metazoa; phylum Chordata; class Lepidosauria; order Squamata; family Lacertidae; genus Zootoca; species Zootoca vivipara. Next base: position 1,580,218 of record NC_083277.1, read on the forward strand.
GTTCCTCCCAAAGTTCCCCTCTTCCCTGAGCGTAGAAAAAGACCATCAATTTGGTAACCGAAAAATTGGTTTACTTACAAACTCTCCAAAGGTCAGGTTCATGTGCTTTTCCGTGCAGCATTCAGAAAAAGTTGCGCAGCTGTGAGGATTCCCTTGCTTTAATGGAACCTCCAGACCCAGAGGTAGTCTATCTCGATTCCTTGTTCTTTGGCCACTGTCAGAATTAGATGGGGGCCCCCTATGGCCTGACCCTGCTGCTGCTGCTGCAAGGCTTTTCTAATGTTCCTTTCTCCTTTTCTCCCCCCCCCCCCCGGCCAAAAAAATAATAATATCCAGGCGAATACTGGATTGACCCCAACCAGGGCTGCTCACGAGATTCCTTCAAGGTCTACTGTAATTTCACGGCCGGTGGAGAGACCTGCGTCTTCCCTAGCCAGGAGATTCGAGAGGTAAGAGATGGACCCGGGGGGGGGGAGCATGCAGTTTTGGGGTGAGCTGATTTCCTTGCTTCCGCTGGAGAGAATCCAGGGACAACACAAGAGTCAGGAGGGGAGCCTGACAGCGATATTCATGGGGAGGGAAACCCTCGTCTGAAATGATGCCTGCTGCCGTTCTCCTCCTCCTCCTCCTCCTCCTTTACAAATGAAGGTTGCATTCCAGTATTTTTCTCTCTTTCTCTCCTTTTCCCAGGTGAAAATGTCGACGTGGGAGAAAGAGAAGCCTCAGACTTGGTTCAGCCAGTTCCAGAAAGGCAGGAAGGTGAGAGAATTGTGATCCAGGGGGGTTATTATAGCAGGCACCCCCAAACTTGGCCCTCCAAATGTTTTTTGGGACTACAACTCCCATCATCCCTAGCTAAGAGGACCAGTGGTCAGGGATGATGGGCGTTGAAGTCCCAAAACATCTGGAGGGCTGAGATTGGGGGGTGCCTGCTGTGTAGTGACCCCCACCAGCGCCTCTGGGGCTTTGCAGACTGAAAGGAGGAGGAGGAGGAGTAATAAATACCCCGCCAATCTGACTGGGCTGCCCCAGCCGCTCTGGGCAGCTTCTGACAACAACTATGCATTCGTCGTCACAGAAGGCACAGCTCACCTGTGGAACTCCCCACCACAAGAGGCAGGGATGCCCCCAAATGCAGGGAAGAGATGGCTGCCTGTGGCCCCTGATCGCAATGGCTCTGCTCTTCCTCCACAGTGGAGGCAGTAAATGCTTCTGGGTACCAGTCGCTGGAAGAAGCAGGCAGGGAGAGACTTTCTCTTGTGTTCGAATCCTGCTGGTTTCCCTTGGTGGGTCTCTGGCCCGGCCACCATGAGAACAGGAATGCAGGGCTAGGTGGGTCTCCTTTTGGCCTGATCCAAGAGCCAGACCCCTTTACGCCTTTACGTGGGATGTAAAGGCAATTATTATATAGACGTGGCAGGAAATAAACACTGCTAAAAAAAATCATGTTTATAGACAATTCCCCCCCCCCAAGCTCTTGAAATGTGTAGTGTCTGGTCCTGTGACAGATTATCAGTGGGTGGGCTGACCTGCCCCCTCCCCACCTCGATCCTTGGCCAGAGAATCAGGAGCCAGACCTTAGGTGTCCAGTGGGAAAGTTGGAAGAAATTGGCCCCCAGTACACAGAAAGAACTTCCTGACAGTAAGAGCTGTTCAACAGTGGGATTTGCTGCCAAGGAGTGTGGTGGAGTCTCCTTCTTTGGAGGTCTTTAAGCAGAGGCTTGACAGCCATATGTCAGGAATGCTTTGATGGTGTTTCCTGCTTGGCAGGGGGTTGGACTGGATGGCCCTTGTGGTCTCTTCCAACTCTATGATTCTATGATTCTACACCCAGGCTCCAAATCGTTCAGGCCTCTAAAGGGTGAAAAGCGCCACTTTTGAGCCCCAAAATAAACTAGCAACCAGATCGGACAAGTCTATCCGAGTTATTCCTTTATTGCATTTATATAATTTTAATTGAGCCAATAACCAGCAGAGAAGGTAGGAGGGAAACAGAGCCCAGGAAAAATGGGTTAAGTACGGTATCAATGGTAGGATTCAAAACAATGTAAAATGTAAAAAAGGTGGGAAATAGAAAATAATTGCATTAAAATTTTAAAGAAAACAACGCTAATAATGTTTAAATTAAGGTGAGGTCCTGCACCGACAAGCTTTTGCTGCTAGTTTTGCATGGAAACTAGCTCTCTTGATGGTAATCTCCGGAAACTGTCCAGATAACAGATAATCCTTATGAAACATTTGTATATCCCACCTATTTCTCCTGCGCAGTCCTCCCCTCCTCATTTAATACTTACCACAGCCCTGTGAAATAAAAAAAATCCTTCCAGCAGCACCTTAGAGACCAACTAAGTTTGTCATTGGTATGAGCTTTTGTGTGCATGTATCTGAAGAAGTGTGCATGCACACAAAAGCTCATACCAATGACAAACTTAGTTGGTCTCTAAGATGCTATTGGACGGAATTTTTTTATTTTGTTTTGACTATGTCAGACCAACACGGCTACCTACCTGTAACCACAGCCCTGTGAGAGAAGACAGTGACTGGACACACACACCCCGACTGGGGGATTTGAACCCATGTCCTAGCCCCGGGGTCGGCAGCCTAAGGCCCATGGCCACAAGCAGGGGGCTAACCGGCCCACAAGCTGCCCACTCGGTGAGTCCCCACACGCTGCACTAAACTGGACCAGCACAGCACGGGGACTTGCTTCCGTGCTGCCATAAATCGCGTCTGCGCATGCACAGACGCCAGAAATTGCATCTGTGCAGATGCCGGAAATCGCGCTCACACACGCTCATGCATGCCTGGGATCCTGCCCACAGAGGGATCTAGCTTGAGAGCAGTACATGTGAAAAGGATCTAGGAGTCTTGGTAGACCACAAACTTGACATGAGTCAGCAGTGTGATGCAGCAGCTAAAAAAGCCAATGCAATTCTGGGCTGCATCAATAGGAGTATAGCATCCAGATCAAGGGAAGTAATAGTACCACTGTATTCCGCTCTGGTCAGACCTCACCTGGAGTACTGTGTCCAGTTCTGGGCACCACAGTTCAAGAAGGATACTGACAAGCTGGAACGTGTCTAGAGGAGGGCAACCAAAATGGTCAAAGGCCTGGAAACGATGTCTTATGAGGAACGGCTTAGGGAGCTGGGTATGTTTAGCCTGGAGAAGAGAAGGTTAAGGGGTGATATGATAGCCATGTTCAAATATATAAAAGGATGTCATATAGAGGAGGGAGAAAGATTGTTTTCTGCTGCTCCAGAGAAGCGGACACGGAGCAATGGATTCAAACTACAAGAAAGAAGATTCCACCTAAACATTAGGAAGAACTTCCTGACAGTAAGATCTGTCCGGCAGTGGAATTTACTGCCAAGGAGTGTGGTGGAGTCTCATTCTTTGGAGGTCTTTAAGCAGAGGCTTGACAGTCATATGTCAAAAATGCTTTGATGGTGTTTCCTGCTTGGCAGGGGGTTGGACTGGATGGCCCTTGTGGTCTCTTCCAACTCTATGATTCTATGATTTTATCTCCACTGCGGTGAACCAGCCCAGGCGAGGAAAACCTTGTGGACCCCTGCCCTAGCCTGTCTATGACACCCACACCGGCTCTCCTCCGAACCTCTTCCCAGCAGAGCCTGGGAGCAAAAGGGCAGCCCCAGGCAGAATACGTTGCCGCAGTCTAGCCCTGACTCCTTTTCTCCCCCTCCCCAGTTCTCCTACTCGGATGCCGATGGCAACCCCCTGGGCATCGTGCAGCTCACCTTCCTGCGGCTGCTGAGCGTCTCGGCCCGGCAGAACTTCACCTACCACTGCCAGCGTTCAGCCGCCTGGCACAGCCGTGGGGAGCCGGCCCCCGGGGGCTACCAGCGCGCCCTCCGCTTCCAGGGCGCCAACGAGGAGGAGCTGAGCTACGACAGCAGCCCCTACGTCAAGGCCCTGCGGGACGGCTGTGCGGTGAGTCCTCCCCAGCAGGGGTAGCATCTGGCGGGGGCCGGGTTCCCTGGGCGGGGGGAACCCGGGAGCCACACTGTGAGGCTGGGTCAGACAGGCCCCTTTGGGCAGCTGATTCGGGAGGGCTCTTTGTACACTCCAATGGAGCCTCCAGGGGCAGGGGCAGTCTATCCAGATTCCTTGGGGTATTTGATCACTGTGAGAAGGGGGTGCTGGTTTAGGTGGGCCATTGGCCAGATCCAGTAGTCCTTATGAGATAGTGGGCTCAAGGGGGGGGGGGTGGATTTGAGGGGAGGGGCTGCTGGCACAAAGCTTTCGCAGAGCTGAATCGATGCTGGGCCTTTACTGAGCATTCTTGTGGGGAGGCTCTCAGACAGCAGGGATCTCGAAACCACAAAAAGTCCAGCTCCTTTTTTTTTAATAAAAAAAGTCATTTGTCATGGATGCTGTGACACGGGGGTGGGCTGGATGACCCCCGGAACCCATCCAACTCTGTGATTATAAAGCAGGTTTTTGGGTGGGTGGGTGTTTTTTTTATTTAAAAAAATCTATTTCTATGCTGCTTTTTATTCAAATAAATCCCTAAGCAGCTTACAAGCAAAAGATAAAAATGACATAATGGAACATCACAGATGCAGCATAAATTGTATAGAATATTTAACAAATAAAACAATCACAAACAAAACAAAATAAAAAAATCCTTCCAGTAGCACCTTAGAGACCAACTAAGTTTGTCATAGGTATGAGCTTTTGTGTGCATGCACACTTCTTCAGACAAAACAATTACTGCTCTGCTAGATAATTGGTTCCCCAACTTTTCGGAGGGGGGGGCCTGCCTCCCTGGTTCAATGAACTTACACTCCACCCAAACAACAGAATTCAGAAAAGCAGCTTGCATGGCCCTCTAAGATAACAACGCAACAAAAGTCAAAGCAGTAGCGATAAATTGTACATTTGTTCAAAACTCAATTAAAACTACTTAGTTTAACTATGTAAAGAAAATGGTTGGATTTGATCTTGGTCAAAGACTTCGCCATTAGAAAAAGGAGCCCCCCCCCCCTACAAATATAAATGAAGTGGAAGTAGATAATATGACTGTAGGTTTTGTTTCGCTCCCCAAAATATAATTTTATTTTATGATTTACCATTGTTTATATTTTGAATTAGATATATATACAGGGCACCAAAATCTTTTAGGCGCTGCGTATGGCCTCTAAAGGTCTTCGTCTCGCCCTGGTCGGAAGCAGCCATGTTTCTGAACGCCTGTGGAAAAGTTCTTCTCGCACTCGGATCCCGCTTGCGGGTTTCCCACCATGCTGGCCAGGTTTGTCCTCGTGTTCTCACACCATCTCCTCTCTCCTTCGCAGACACGGAAAGGATCAGAGAAGACCGTCCTGGAGGTCCACACCCCCCAGGTGGAGCAGCTGCCCTTGACGGACGTTCGCGTGGCGGACTTTGGGGAGCCCGGCCAGAGGTTCGGGTTCGAGGTGGGCCCGGTCTGCTTCCGAGGCTAAGGCGGCAGAAACCCCTGCACACTTCACTGAGCCCACCCACCCACCCACCCCCGACCCCGTTTGCCCTTGGTCTCCAGAGGAACCCCCCCCCCCACAAGCAGTGACGGAACAGGATCCGGCCTCTCTCCACCCCACCCTCAAGACACAGCGGATCCGTCGCCAACCAACGGGAGACCGAGGCACATCGGGGGTCTGGGACGTGGGCACCAATGCAGACCAAAGAGAAGTGGACAGTTTGGGACAAGCCAGATGATATTTTATCGCCAAAGGAAACATTCCTCCTCTCCTCCACGGGTAGCGGGTTACAAAGCAAAGCCCCCTCCCCAAACACACAGGGACCCCTCCCCACTGTAACTCTTTTCCGCTGAACCCACTACTCTAACCCCACCCCATGCCTCATCTCGCGGCTGTCTGTCCCCCTCCCCCCAAAAGCACTAAAGCATCCCTTTTCCTATTCCTTCAGGGGTCCTTGGGGAGGAAGGGATTGGGGGGGGGGTTATATTCAACAATAATCTGCAGAATTTTCCAGTTGTAACTCCCCAGTCCCAAATCCAGTTGTTGCATTCCCCCCCATGACCCTTGCCCACCCCAGAATAGAATGCCCTTCTCTGGGCAGAATGGGACCCTTCGCCCCCACCCCTAATGGCCACTCCCACCCCTCCTAGCCCTTGCATCCATTTTAAGACCTCACCCACCACCCCTGTCCCAGCTCCCCAACAGGTGTTTTTTTTCCCCAAACGGGAAGCCACAAGCCCTTTCCTGCCATTCCCCTCACCCCCTAACAGACAGCACCAATTAAGCCACCAGAGACAGAAGCCCCACATTTCTAGGAGGAAACCGGGGGAGGGGGGCAGATGCTACAGGAAGCTGCTTGTGGGCTGGAAAGAGGCAGCTGGAGTGAACAATTTTGCTTGTCTCTATCCTAATGCACAGAGCATGGGAAGCAAGCAAGATGAACTCAAGCTCCCAATACAAGGTGGCAAATGCGATTGAATAGGCACTGCTGAAACCAGAAGGGCTAAATGACACTGGGTGGGGGGAAACTTGGTACAAAAGCCCCCCACCCAGTTCAGAGACCAAGAGCAGAGAGGGGTCCTCTGACTTCACAATGGCCACCTCTCCCCCAAACCCTGGTTATCTCCACCCTAGCCACCTCAACCATTGCCCAAAACATATCTTAACTTTCATTTTTAAATGATTCTAAATCTAGACACTGCCCTTGGGAGAGGGTTCCCCCCTTTTGCACAAATTAGTGTCCCGCCAGGAATTCAGCCCCCTCCCCTCCCCCTTGCTAAACTTTCAAGCCCCTCCCCAACGTTCTGTGTGCTTCTAAGAAGCGTCTTCCGCCTCCCCAACTTCCCCTCGCCCCCAAAGTAGCTCCAAAGACCAGAAAGGAAAACTGTGTGCTTTGTTTTGTTTTATAAAGAGAAAAAAATAAATTAATTAATTATATTATTTAAAGGAGTGGATATAAGAAAAAAAGTCTATTTTCATCTCCTGCTGCCTTTTTTTTCTTCTTAATGGAAGACGGAAAAAGGCGAGTTTCACATCCAGTTTTTGGTGCTTGGGAAGTTTAAAATAAATTTATTTTCTCTCGGCCGCCTGCAAAGTTCCCCCCCCCTCATTTGAAAGGGGTTCCACCCCTCCACACAAAAGCTCCTCCTTGGCTTTTTTGTTTTCTTAAAAAGCAAGAGAGGGGCCGCCCCCTGGTGCTGGAAGCAGGCGACCCAACCATGTAATGTTTTGTAAGTAATTGTTTTAAATTGTATGGTGCCTAATAGATCATCTATAATTTTGCTGCTTTCTTCGGCTCCGTTATTATTTCCTCGCCTTTGCCCGTCCACTGGAGTTTCGCTTTCGTACACCCCAAATAATGCACCCTCCCAGGTAAGGGTCAACTAAAGCCTTCTGCAGGGGGTTTGAGGGAGGCACCCCTGCCCCCAGGTGTCTTTGTGGGGAGGAGGGGGTTGGCCTCGGTTCCTAACGCTCCACAACAACCAGCCTCTGGATCCAGCCAACCGGTGGGCAAGCAAGGAAACTGAAGGCTGGGAGATTCAGGACAGATAAAAAGGACTTAGGCATACAGGGCACTGTTAACCTGCGGAACCCGCTGCCACAAGATGAAGCAACCAACCTGGATGGCTAATAGGATGGCTGTGCTCTGCCCCTCCCCAGCAGAGGCAACAAATGCTTCCGCATATCAGTTGCTGGAAACCACGGCAGGGGAGAGGGCTCTTGTGTTCGAATACTGCTTGCTGGCTTCTGATCAGGTCCTCATTCTTTGCACACAAACACACATCCCCTCTCTTGTTCTCTCGGGGGTTGGGCTAGATGACCCCTAGGCCCCCTTCCAGCGCTGTGATTCTCTTGCACAGAAATGAAACTTCCCTGCTCCCTCTTTTCCTCCCAGCAATGAGGCAATGGATCCCAGGTGTGAGTTGCTAGAGAATTTATTTCCACTGTACAAAGCAAGACAGAGAGACAAACAGGAGACACCGTCCCCAAACAGGGCTGCCCCCCCCCCACGGAGATCATGGAGTGATGAGAGGGGGTGGGGGGTGAAGCAGGGATATGGCCTCTCCCCCCAAAACACAACCCGCCATGCACAAAGCCACCCCCCCCCAGCTCAGAAATTGGGTTTGTGCTTCTTGACTTCGACCATCAGGTGGTGGATGTTGATGAGCTCGGAGCGGACGGGGAGGGCTTTGAGGGGGGGCAGCGCCATGACCTTGTGGAAGCGGTGGTAATACTGGATCAGCTGCGTCAGAGCCCCCTGTGGGGAGAGGGGGGGCAGGGGGGTGAGATAAGAGACACGGGGTGGGGTGGGGAGAAGGACACAGGCACACACCCACACCCTAGAGAACACACAAGCACACAGCCAACTGCCCAGCCCCCCCAGAAGCGACAGATAAACACCCTGGGCTAAGCGCTGGGGGGTTGGGCTGGATGACCTTTGGGGGTCCCATCCGACTCTACAGCTCTGGGATTCTACAAGCAGGAAGCTTGTAGAAGCTTTTTTAGTGTGTGTGTGCAAGAACCATTTGAAATTGGGTGGGGAGAGAGCATGGGGAATTTTAAAGAAGATTTCTGGGATCTGCGACTGGGGGACCTCAGCCAAATCCTGCCCTATTCCCTGGTGTGTGTGTGGGGGATTTAAGGGAATATCTGGATGCTGCATGGGGGGCGGACACACACAAGGCCCCGCACGCCCTTCCTCCCCTTCCTGAAGTTGCACGGGGTACAGCTTCCACAAGCCAAGGGGCTGCCCTCTTTCTTTTCAATGGGGGGGGGCTGTGGACACCCCCTTCCTCCTCCCCCCATGGCCCCATTAACCCTTCCATGCCCACGGGGCCCACCTGGATTATGGTGGTGCCGTTCTTGAAGTTGGTGAAGGAACGCATCACGTCCTGGCTGAGAGACTCCACCGCTGCCTTCCAGGTCCCCGCGAAGCCACGCACCAGCTGCGTCACCCGGGCTGAGGGGAGAGATGGGGGGGAGGGAAGCATTGAAGAGGGACTCTCCTCCGGGATGTTTTTTAAACCTGCATTGCATGGGGTGGGGGTGGGGGGGCTGGATGACCCTTGGGGGACCCCCTTCAAACCCTACAACTCCATAAATCACTCCGTCGGTAGCACACGAGACTCTGAACCTCAGGGTTGTGGGTTCACGTCTCATGCTGGGCCAAATATTCCCTGTGCTGCAGGGGGTTGGGCTGGATGACCCTCAGAGGTCCCAACTCCAGGATTCCTGCCTCCTTGCCTCTCCCCACCTGCCAGGCCCCTCACCTTCCTCCCCGCGCAGCCTCTCCACTTGGCCTCGTTCTGCCAGCGCCTCCGCCTCCTTCACAAAGGCAATCATCCCCCCAAAGCCGGGCGCCAGGAGCTCCTCGATGAACTCCTGGAAAGGAGAAAGGGCCGGGGGAGAGAGAGAGAGAGAGAGAGAGAGAGAGAGAGAGAGAGAGAGAGAGAGAGAGAGAGAGAGAGGAGGAAGGATGGAAGAGACACCCAGAGGAACCGCCTTCCGTCCACTGGGCTCCATCTCCCAGAAGCCCCGGCAAACGAGGCTGTACAACACAGGGGGTGAAGGGAACCTCTGGAGGGACCCAGATCACAATTGGCTCCCCCCTGGAGAGCCCCACTGGCATTTTGGGGAAGCTCAAATGCCCTCCGAGCCCTATAGGCGTCTCAGGGACCAAGCTCCCCCTAGGGCCACCCCATTCACGTGCTTCCAGCGCTGTTTTAAAGGGCTTCCCCAAATTTCTAGTGCTGGGACCTCAGGTTTGTCTTTGGCAATGGAATGAATGAAGTCCAACCGCTGGAGAATCACAGCCCCTCCTGCGGCGACTCATAACTGCAGCGTCACACATTTCTGCTGCGTTCAGGGCCCCGAAATGACGCAAGCCTTTTCTTCTTCCCAATATCTCCTGCAATGCAGCGGATGTTCAGGACCAGGGCCTTCCTTCTCCTGGATGGGCTCCCTCCCCAGACTGGCAAACCCCACCTGCCCTGCCCTTCCCTCTAGGAGCACAGGCAGAAAACCACCTCTTGGTCTCGCCTGCTCTATCCGTCTTTGCACGAAGGGGAAGCCCCCGACTCCCAGAGGGATTGAGACCCCTCGGCGCCCCTCGCCTGGTTCAGCCAGCCAGTCGAAGCCGTTCCCTGGGTTGTGGCTGCTGTTGCATGCCGGCAGCTTCTAGGAGCCGCAGGTGAGAGCCGAGTGCGGGATTGGGACAAAGTACCCACGAAGGAGCAGAGGGTCCCCCACCAGAGGGACCACCCCTCCCCTCAAGGGCAGCTAATAAATTCTCAGTGGTGTGCTGCATTAGCTTCAAGTTCCTAGCCCTCATGTTGGAAGGAGGGGGGCCAAAGACGGGGAGAGGAAACTGCGGCCTGGCTCCACGGGACCTTCCTGGAGCCTGCCTCGAACTCGTCACCCACCCACCACTCACAGCACCCGGGAGAGGGGGCGGCATGGCTGCAACGGCGCCCTCCTTGGGGGCAGCTCCATCCACGCACCCTGTTTGCCTACCTGCGTCCGAGCGTTCAGGAGCTGCTGGAATCCCTCGACCTCCTTGCTCTCCTCCACCGCTCGCTCCTGGGAAGGTGGGGAGAGGGGCGTCAGAGAGTGGGGCAGGGGGAAAGGGGCCTATGCAACCCCTGCCCCCTCCCCTCCCCTGGCAGGCAGAGCCAGGCCTTCCTCTCTGCCAGGGCAGGGCGGGAGCAGAATGGTGGGCATCTTTCACCTTTGCCATGCTAACGTTACTCAAATTTGTATACTGCCCCCCCTCTATATATATTCAACATATGACACTGGTTGTCATCTGTCTTGTCTTGGGAGACCATCTTTGTTTAGTTTGCTTGTATTCCACCCAATGCCCATAGATCTCGCAACATGAAATCACAAAATGCATAATAATTTATCTGCAAGCCACGCTGAATCCCTGTATTATAAATATAAATATCAACCTAACAATCCCCCTTTGGTAAAAGGTAAAGGGACCCCTGACCATTAAGTCCAGTCGTGACCGACTCTGGGGTTGCGCGCTCATCTCGCATTATTGGCCGAGGGAGCCGGCGTACAGCTTCCAGGTCATGTGGCCAGCATGACAAAGCCGCTTCTGGCGAACCAGAGCAGCGCACGGAAATGCCGTTTACCTTCCCACTGTAGGGGTTCCTATTTATCTACTTGCATTTTGACGTGCTTTCGAACTGCTAGGTTGGCAGGAGCTGGGACCGAGCAACGGGAGCTCACCCCGTCACAGGGATTCGAACCGCCGACCTTCTGATCAGCAAGTCCTAGACTCTGTGGTTAAACCACAGTGCCACCTGGGTCCACTCCCCCTTTGGAGGTGAGGTCAATTATAAAAAAGGACGTCAGGGCGGTTCATATGTATACATGTCATACGTATTTTGTGTTCTATGCTGCATCATCGTCACATTTAGCTGTGATTCCTGCACTGCAGGGGGTTGGACTAGATGGTCACTAGGGTTACCTTGAGATTCTATGGATCTATGTTCTCAAGCTCTCTTGGTTTCAACAGCCTAATTCACGACAGGAGGAAAAAAGGAACCAAGGGTTCTCGTCGTCCAACCGTTGGGAGCAGGAAATGAAACCCTGGCTGCCCGGCTGCCCGTCAACCAGAGACCCACCAGGGCTGGAAGATCTCGGCCTCCAGCCCCCCAAGTGCAGGGGGCTCAGGAGCTCTCGGGCACCACTACTTACCATGAGGACGCCCAGCATCATGTCGTAGTTGTTGATGAGAAAGATGAGCTGCTCCTTGCGCGAGGAAAACTCAGCCGCCACCCGCAAGACGAAATTCTCCACCTCCGTCTGGAAGAGGGAGAGAGAAAGAGAGAAAGGGGGTGGGTGCTTCAAATGGTTCCCCGTCCCAAAAAAGAAGCAACAGCATCACAGGGTGGGGTGGGGGCCTGGTCCTCTGAAGGCCCCCCATTTGCCAGGGAGCCATAAGCCAGTGTATGCCAACAGGGACACCGGTTTACATGCTACTGCCTGAGTTTTAGTTTTTCCTCTTCCCTCCCTGTAGCACTTCCCTCGCATGCTGTTGCTGTTTCTTCTTCTTTCTTAAGACTGAGAGCCTACGTATCTCGTTTTGATTGAACCCAAGTCCCTTTCTGGGAGAGTGGGGTGCAAATGCTCCAAACAGAGGCAATAATGACTAAATTAGTCCCCGCCTTACCTGTAGCTGCCCCAGCAGAGTCAGCGTCCGGTCGTTGGGGAACGTCTGGTTGATGCTGACGATGGCCGAAGAGAACTCTGCATACCTCCGGGTGATCTGGGGGAGGAGGGAGAGGGCTAGGAGCTGAGCATGGTTGGGGGGGAGGAACGTGGACCCCAGAGCAGCTCTGTCAGGGTCTTCCCTCAACTCCCACCCAAAGCTGGATGCCTTTCCATCAGGCAGTTGCATCAAAGGGAGAGAGAGAGGATCAGGGAAGCCAACTTGAATAAAATATTGGGGCGGGGGCGGGTTTTGCAGGTAAGCTTGTGGGGAAGGAGCGATGAAGTTGGGGTCTGAGCTTCCTTTCCCCCTCATCCCCCCACAACTCTCTTTCCTTTCGTGTCATGTACTGGAGATGTGAAGACGAAGTATCTGAAGAAGTGTGCATGCACACGAAAGCTCATACCTATGACAAACTTAGCTGGTCTCTAAGGTGCTACTGGAAGGAATTTTTTTATTTTGTTTCGAAAGGTTGTTTTCTGCTGCTCCAGAGAAGCGGACCCGGAGCAATGGATTCAAACTACAAGAAAGAAGATTCCACCTCAACATTAGGAAGAACTTCCTGACAGTAAGAGCTGTTCGACAGTGGAATTTACTGCCAAGGAATGTGGTGGTCTCCTTCTTTGGAGCAGAGGTCTTTAAGCAGAGGCTTGACAGCCATATATAATAATAATAATAATAATAATAATAATAATAATAATAATAATAATAATAATTTATTATTTATACCCCGCCCATCTGGCCGGGTTCCCCCAGCCACTCTGGGCGGCTTCCAAGAAAACAGAAATTCTAAAATACAGAAATCCATCAAACATTAAAAGCTTCCCTAAACAGGGCTGCCTTGAGATGCCTTCTAAAGGTCTGGTAATTGTTGTTCTCTTTGACCTCTAGTGGGAGGGCATTCCACAGGGTGGGTGCCACTACCGAGAAGGCCCTCTGCCTGGTTCCCTGTAACTTGGCTTCTCGTAATGAGGGAACCGCCAGGAGGCCCTCGGAGCTGGACCTCAGTGTCCGGGCAGAACGCTGGGGGTGGAGACGCTCCTTCATGTATATCGGACCGAGGCCGTTTAGGGCTTTAAAGGTCAACACCAACACTTTGAATTGTGCTCAAGAATGCTTTGATGGTCTTTCCTGCTTGGCAGGGGGTTGGACTGGATGGCCCTTGTGGTCTCTTCCAACTCTACGATTCTATGATTCTATGACTACGTCAGACCAACATCTCCTGTAACTGGAGATGTGAGCCTGAGGTGTGTGTGTGTGTGCGTGCGTGCGTGTGCGTGTGTGTGTGTGTGCAGGGGGTGCCTTTACCACCCCTAAGGCATTTTGAAGCCACACTGGGGGAGTCTCTTTTCAGCCAGCAAAAATGCTTTCAACAAACAAAATCGGTATTTTTAGGGAAGATAAAACCACCAAACTGCCCAGCACCTTCCAGGTTCGCTCTTCCCACAGGCCAGGCTCTAAACAGCCAGGAGGGAAGCCTCAAATGGCATTTTTGTTGTTGCTATTATTATTATTATTAGTAGTATTATTAGTATTATTATTATTTATTATTACATTGGTATACCACCCCCTTAATCTGAAGACTTCAGGGCAGCTCGCAGCATAAAAACACAATGTCAGCAACGTGGCCCCACCAGAGCGCAGCGGAAGAGTTGGCCTCCGAAATTGAGCTAAGCGAGCAAGGGGCCGACTCTGCAGATGAGAGCTGGCTGTCAGAGGTCTGGAAAGGGCAGCCCGGCCCCCTCCTTCCCAGGGAAGGCGCTGTTAGCTCTTAAGGAGAGGGAGAGTTGGAAGGTGACCAGAGCATTGCCAGGCAGCCAGCAGATAAGCCAGAGTGCGAGGCTGTGTCTTCTGGGAGTGGGGAGGAGGCACAAAAGCCGGTCATTCCCCGTACTAGGAGACGGGAGAAGCTCAGAGAGCAAGGGAAGGGAAGAGGAAGAAAAGCGGGATTTTGGCATTCTTCCTGTTGGGGGAGGGATGATGATACAGACTGATCAACTGTCGTTAATGAGAACAGGCGGAAAGCCGTGCTCTGGGTGTGGTTTTCTTGTAAATAAATGTACAAAAAACTGACGGAGAGTCATCGCTCATCGCCCAAAAATGGAAGGGGGAAGGAATTCCATCAGTACAGGATTGGCAAATCAAATTAATAGAATTCATGAATTTAGCCAAAATGACTGCAGCAATAAGGAATATTCCTAAACAAAAAATTCAAAACGAGTGGAAATGGGTAGAAATCTATCTGAAAAAAAGAAGGTATTAATACCAATTTGGTGATTTGCTTAAATTAACTAACGTATAAGGAGAGATATTTATCAGATAAAGGAAGAAGATACACCTGGGGAAGGTGGTTTAAATATAAGAATTGAAGAAAGCGAGTACAGAAAAATATAGGAAGCGATATGTGAACAGTCGGAAGTATTTCAATTTTAATTTTGTAATTGTCTTTTCTTTGTTTTCTTTTCCTTTTCCTTTTGTTTTTCCTCTCCCCCACCCCCTTTGCTCTCTTTGTTCTAATTTTGAAATGTTATATTTGGATTTCCTTTTATTTAAATTTTTTGTATATCATTTGATGTGTATTATGTTGAGTGTATTATGTTGAGTGCTCTGGTCCATGGGGTCACGAAGAGTCGGACACAACTAAACGACTAAACAACAACAACAACAACATGTTGAGTATAAGTTCAGAGGAAATGTTACTTTGAGTATATATTCTTATGATTTGTAATTGCTATATATTTTTCTTCTCTTTAATTCGGTTTCCTTATGTTTTGTAATTTTTCAGTTTTTGATGTTTATGTTACCATTTTTGTTATATTTTGTAATATTTTTTTAAAAACGGAAATAAAGATCTATTTTAAAATTTAAAAAATAAAACTGATGGAGAGTCATTACTGCTTATCAGGCTGCCGGCCTGCCAGAGATCATAGAATCGTAGAGTTGGAAGAGACCACAAGGGCCATCCAGTCCAATCCCCTGCCAAGCAGGAAACACCATCAAAGCATTCTTGACACATGCCTGTCAAGCCTCTGCTTAAAGACCTCCAAAGAAGGAGACTCCACCACACTCCACTGCAAATTCCACTGCCGAACAGCTCTTACTGTCAGGAAGTTCTTCCTAATGTTTAGGTGGAGTCTTCTTTCTTGTAGCTTGAATCCATTGCTCCGTGTCCGCTTCTCTGGAGCAGCAGAAAACAACATTCTCCCTCCTCTATATGACATCCTTTTATATATTTGAACAAAGCTATCATACCACCCCTTAACCTCCTCTTCTCCAGGCTAAACATACCCAGCTCCCTAAGCCGTTCCTCATAAGGCATCATTTCCAGGCCTTTGACCATTTTGGTTGCCCTCTTCTGGACACGTTCCAGTTTGTCAATATCCTTCTTGAACTGTGGTGCCCAGAACTGGACACAGTACTCCAGGTGAGGTCTGACCAGAGCAGAATACAGTGGTACTATTACTTCCCTTGATCTAGATGCCAAACTCCTATTGATGCAGCCCAGAATTGATACACACAAGACGCAAAATACATACTAAAAGCAAGCACTCTTCCCGGTCCCCTTGGAAGGCTTTCCAATGGTGTGGCGTCCCCTCCCCAGACTTACGTAGTGGGGCCGGGTGTCGAGGAAGCCCAGCTTCTGGGGGTCGGTGTTCTGGATGCTCTGAATGTTCAGCTCCAGGATGTGCTCAAAGCGCGGCCACAGCATCTCCAGGAGGGTGTCCCAATACCTGCATGTCCAGACAGGGAGCAGGGGAGAGCGGGCGGACAGGATCCCTTGCTTTATATTTACATATATTTGACAGAGATATCCTGAGATCCAGCACCTTAGGACCACGCCCTCCCCCCGCTGGAGACTGGATGTGTCTGGCTGGCCAAGGGGAACATTGCCCCCAACCCAACAAGGCTGGGAGAAGTTGAGCAGGAGGGGATGGAGAAGAGGCGCTCAGGCAGAGGTCGGGCAGCCGTCTGCTAGGGATCTTTTGAGCTGAGATCCCTGAACTGCAAGGGGTTGAACTGGATGACACACACACACACCCCGGGGTGGGGCCCCTTCCCCACTCACTTGTCGATGGCGGGGACATTTCTCTTGGCCATGATGGTTTTGAAGCGGAGGACGATATGGATGCTGAGAAAGACGGCAATGCTGTCGTAGCAGTCGCTCACATAAGCGTCCATGTGCTTCTGCCGTTGTTGTTGGGGGTTTTTTGGGGGGGGGGAGGGAGAGACAGACCCAAAGGCCAGGCCCACAATTTAGTCATTTGTTTCAACAAATTTATACGCCGCTTGATGGTCTCTGTGTGAACCCACTTTAAAGCGGTTCACCAAAAAAGATTAAACGGTAAAATGTTTTTTTTTTTAAAAAAATAGACAACAGTTGAGAAACCAAAACAGGTTACAATTCACATCCAATTTCTAAGCATCCGTGCCAGGTTGTCTAAACACGTATTTTTATTTTTATCACTAATTTTTTAGGTAAAGGGACCCTTGACCATTAGGTCCAGTCGTGACCGACTCTGGGGTTGCTAATTTTTTAACAGCCCTTAAAATAAACAACATGGAATAAAAATTAAAAATGACTATATTACTATAAAATTACTATAAGAATGATCAAATCTAACATGGTCGTATCTTGATTGTCAAATGCCTTGCGACTCGAACGTTTTGGCTCCTGAACGCCGCAACCCCGGAAGTGAGTGTTCTGGTTTGCGAACGTTCTTTGGAACCTGAACGTCTGACGCAGCTTCCGCGGCTTCTGATTGGCTGCAGGAGTTTCCTGTAGCCAATCGGAAACCGTGCTTTGGTTTTTGAAGGTTTTGGAAGTCTGACAGACTTCCAGAATGGATTCTGTTCGACTTCCGAGATACGACTGTATATGGATATTATTATTTTCATTATCCAAGCCCATCTATATTTATTTTTAATCTGCTATAGTTTGTATAAATGGGTTCCACATGCTGCTATACTCCATGCAAAGTGTACATATACTTTAATAATAATATTATTATTATTTATACCCTGCCTATCTGGCTGGGTTCCCTCAGCCACTCCTTGCGCGGACAAACCCAAATGTTTTCAGTCAGCACCGAAAAGCAAGCAGGGAAGTTGTCCGCCGTGTATCAAGAGGCAGGGAGTTCCAAAGTCATGCTCCTTGGAAGTGTATGCTTCGGGGAGGGGGGGAAGGGAACGTGAAAGAGGGTGTCCCTTTCCCTCCTCCGTCCCTGGCAGCCTCCCCCCAAGCACCCCTACTCACGAGGAACATGGTGAGCGTCTTCCCCATGACGGCGTTGAAGAGGTCCAGGGCGGGGGTCCCCGTCACCAGGAAGAAGTCGCAGAGGAAGAGATACTCGCGGCAGCTGTTGTCCAGGAGGGCGAAGTGCTGGCTGCGGAAGAGGGACTCAAAGGGGTACTGGGGGAGAGGGGCGGGAAGAGAAGGGGGTCAGGATCAGGACCAGAAGAGCAGCAGGCATACCTGCTCTGCCTGGCAGCCCAATCTCCAAGAAGACAGCTAGATCCGGCCAGTGGCCTCTTCTCACAAGGGCCAAATGAACCTGGGAATACAGATAGAATGCCTCTGGGCCAGACGCTCCATAAGAACTCAAGGAGAGCCCAGCTGCCGGATCCGGCCTGTCCTCAGCCGATGTCCCCAAATGGGAAGAAGCCCACAAAAGGGACGTTGTAGGGTAGGTGGTGCGATTGGCATTTGTAAAATCCTGCCCAGTTTGGAGGAGAGTGGAGAGAGGAAGTTTTTTCTCCCTCTCCCCTAACGCTAGAACTGAAAGGAAGTAACCTGTGGAACTCCCTCCCACTGGAGCCACATTTACCAGTATGTTGTGAACCACCCTGAGATCCATGGATAAAGGGCAGGATACAAATTTACTTAATATTAATGATGATGATAAGCCTCAAAAGCGGTGCAAACAGCTGCTCCAAGAATCCCTAATATTTAGACGCTTTTCGTAGGGCCCAGTCCCCAAAGGGGGAGACTCACCTTTATAAAAGGCACACGAGACCCAGCACAACTGAGCCAAAAATCACACAGCAGGTTTCTTTATAAAATGTTTCTAACACTTAATGGGGGAAAATATGGTTAGAGGTAGGTAGCCGTGTTGGTCTGGGTCGAAGTAAAATAAAAAAATTCCTTCAGTAGCACCTTAAAGACCAACTAAGTTTTTATTTTGGTATGAGCTTTCGTGTGCGTGCACACGAAAATATATCTCTATTGAAGGGGTTGGACTAGATGACCGTTGGGGGGGGTCCCCTTCCTACTCTACGATTCTAAACAGTTTACATAAAAAGAGAAGTAGAAATACACCAAATAATTGGAGAAGCCCTTAAAAAGAAATTCCACAAAATGACAACAGCAAAGAGAAAGAAAGCAAATGGACCCACAGTGAGAGCCAGAAAGGTGGGGGTTAAAAGAGGGGGGACTCACCCGGACGTCGCTCTTCTGGGCAGAGTGGGGGACGATGATGGGGCCCTCCAGCTCGGCCCCCCCAATGACACTGCCCCGGTTCCCCAGCGTGAAAATGGTGTTCCGGTTCCGGAGGGACGGCTTTGAGAAAAAGCGTGGCGGCAGAGGAGAGTCAAGGGAGAAACATGCCCAGGGAGGCGGTCCCCCACAGACCCCCCACCCAGACCTTGTGGGTGCCCCCCAAAGGGAGCACAGGAACGGGGCCTTCTCGGTGGTGGCTCCCCACTTGCGGAAATCTCTCCCTGCGAGGCTCACCTGGGGCCATCACTACATCTCTGCAAGCTGCCCAGAGTTGCTGGGGCAACCTAGTCAGATGGGCGGTGTATATAATTAATTTACTACTACTACTACTACTACTACTACTACTATTATTATTATTATTATTATTATTATTATTATTATTATCACTTCATTCCTAGCCAGGCCTTTGGCTGCCACTGATGGCCTTTGGGAGCAGGTGGGCTGTTTCAAATGCAGCCCCTCCCCACTTTTAATGTGCGCACGTGTGGCTTTTCTGAGTTGCAATGGCAAAAAAAAAGGTGACTGATAAATTTAATAGATGGTATTGAGAGTTATGCCTGTTGTCTTTGTCCATGGAGTTTTCTTGGCAGGGATACTGGAGTGGCTTGCCAGTTCCTTCTCCAGGTGGATCACGTTTAGTCAAAACTCTCCACTCTGACCTGTCCATCTTGGGTGGCCCTGCATGGCATAGCTCATAGCTTCTCTGAGTTATTCAAGCCCCTTCGCCACGACAAGGCAGTGATCCATGAAGGATGAGGGTGAAATTTAATTTAAATTTTAATGAGGGTGAAAGAGGAGAGCGCAAAATATGGTCTGAAGCTCAACATAAAAAAAACCAAGATCATGGCCCCTGGTCCCATCACCTCCTGGCAAATAGAAGGGGAAGAAATGGAGGCAGCGAGAGATTTTACTTTCTTGGGCTCCTTGATCACTGCAGATGGTGACAGCAGTCACGAAATTAAAAGACGCCTGCTTCTTGGGAGAAAAGCAATGACAAACCTAGACAGCATCTTAAAAAGCAGAGACATCACCTTGCCGACAAAGGTCCGTATAGTTAAAGCTATGGTTTTCCCAGTATGGAAGTGAGAGCTGGACCATAAAGAAGGCTGATCGCCGAAGAATTGATGCTTTTGAATTATGGTGCTGGAGGAGACTCTTGAGAGTCCCATGGACTGCAAGAAGATCAAACCTATCCATTCTGAAGGAAATCAGCCCTGAGTGCTCACTCGAAGGACAGATCCTGAAGCTGAGGCTCCAATACGTTGGCCACCTCATGAGAAGAGAAGACTCCCTGGAAAAGACCCTGATGTTGGGAAAGATGGAGGGCACTAGGAGAAGGGGACGACAGAGGACGAGATGGTTGGACAGTGTTCTCGAAGCTACGAACATGAGTCTGACCAAACTGCGGGAAGCAGTGGAAGACAGGAGTGCCTGGCATGCTCTGGTCCATGGGGTCACGAAGAGTCAGACACGACTAAACAACAACAACAAAGTGATGAGAGTTATGCTCAGGATCCAAGCCCCTTGCAAGAGGGAAACGTTTAAGGCAGCTTTCGAAGCTCCTATATGGCAACCAGCCCAACTGGAGGGCCCCCCCCCAAGGTTCATCTATTCCAACCCCGTTATTGGGGGCTAGGCTGGGAAAGGGGCAGAGCTGATCCTGCCTTTCTGCCCCTTCCATGCGAGCGTCCGTCCCCCCCTTGCAAAAAGGATATCCTTCTTGGCCGTGTCCTCTACCCCCATGAGGTCGTCCTTCTCGGCCACTTCTTCGTACTGCAGGCAGGGAGAAAGAGAGAGAGAGAGAAAAGGCGTTTGAGGGAATGGTAGGAATGGACGGACGGCTGTCATCTGAAATTAACACAGAATACTTTTGATGATGCCAGCATAGATATATTGAGCAAAGCACCACATGTAATCTTGGCAGCTCAAATATTAATTGCGCCTCGGTGGGAAGCACATCGAAATCTTACGCCGGGCGCTTCGTGCCGCACACTAGGGAATACTGAATCAATGGAGGAAATGATGTGCATTTTGAGATTTCCATGAGGCCTAGCACCTCCAGGCACGCTTTACGTGATTTGGCATTCCTTCACGTTTTCCAGATGAGCCTCATCACACGCCTGGCAAACCTGGAACTAGACTCGATCATCAGGTAACACTGAAATTATCTCTTTTTGTGAACGCAACATTTATTCTCGCTTTTTCCTTGGACTTTGTTATTCTAGCCCTTGGGCAACCGTACTTAAAATCATGGAATTGCAGAGTTGGACAGGATCCCCAAGGCTCAGCTAGCACAAGCCACATCAGTTTATTTATCTGACATTTGATTTTCCTCTGTTTACGATCACTGCTCTTAAGACTTGTCATGGAATCTTTACCAAAGCACTTTTTTATATGATTTTGTGTTCCTTTGTGACAAAAACAGAGCAGATAGTTCGGTTGGCGCAGAGCACGAGGCTCTTAATCTCTGGGTCGTGGGTTTGAGCCCCACAAAGCTTCACACATTGCAGGGGGTTGGACTAGATGACCCTCTGGGCCCTTTCCTACTCTTCAATGGTGCGAGTCATCCAAAGGAAATGCAGAAGTCACCTGCACTTTCATGAGGCGGCTGGTGTAGGACTTGAAGTAGCTGAGGTAGATTTTGCTCATGGTCTCAACATACTCGTCCCGGACCTCTTTGGCCACTGAGCGCTCGTGGCCCAGCAGGAACTGGTAGAAGAACCTGTAGAGAGAAGGGGAGAGAGAGAGAGATGGGGGGAACATGCAAGGCATGCTGGGAAATTCAGGAGCCAGGATGATGCCAGAGGAATTTGCACACCAGCTTCCCGCCAAGAGCTGACCCAGACCCTGCGCTTGCCATCCAAGGGCCTTCTCTGTGCGCCCCCCTCCCCATGAGGTCCAGAGGGGGGCCTTTTCTGTGGTGGCACCATCATTGCATGTCTCTAGGCACCAGACAAAAAGATTCCCAGGTCTTTGGACACTGAACAATCTAGGTCAGGGGGGACTATTACTATGCTGATCTTATTATTATGCTGTGTAAAATAAACAACAACAACAACAACAGGCCACCCATCTGATTGGTTTGCCCCAGACACTCTGGGTAGCTTCCAACAAATAAAAAAGCATAATAAAACATCAGACATTAAAAAAAATTTCCTATACAGGGCTGCCTTCAGGTGTTTTCTAAAAGTGAAGCTCTTAATCAGGCACCCCCAAACTGCGGCCCTCCAGATGTTTTGGCCTACAACTCCCATGATCCCTAGCTAACAGGACCAGTGGTCGGGGAAGATGGGAATTGTAGTCCAAAACATCTGGAGGGCCGAAGTTTGGGGGTGCCTGCTCTTAATGTTGCACAGTGCCCTGGGATCTTTGGAGAAAGGATGCTACACAAATGGAATAAAGAAGAAAACAAAACAAGGGGTCATAATGCAGGGCACACAAACACACACATGCGCCGGACGTTCCCGATCAGCATGGGCTGAGCAAGGGCTGCTGGGAGTTGCAGTCCACAGCGGGTGGCCAGAAAAGGAAACTAAGCAGGGGATTCTGGGAATGACTCTGAGGCTGCTCTCTTATTGGCCCAGCCAGCAGCAGGGAATGCTGGGAGACTCCCTCCTTTTCCTACCTGTACTTGAGCAGGGCATTCTGGGGGATCTGGTAGTTGGTCATGGGCTTGCGGAAGGAGTAGATCTTCTGTAGGATGAATTCCCGGATCTTGGCTACTGCCTGGCAGGAGAGGGAGAGAGGGGGGCAGGTCAGGGAAGAGGACTTGGGGAGGGGGGCTTGCGTCCTGAAGAGCCCCCGGCCTCAGCCTTTCTTCCAGGGCAACGCAGAGCTAGGATGGAGCAGCTCCCAGTCCAAAAAATGCCCCCTAATCACTCCAGAATTGACAAATCTCTGTGCTGGCTGCCAAATAGTTTCTGGGTCCAATTCATAGGGTGGGTTTTGACCCATAAAGCCTTCAAAAGCTCAGGACTGTGAGGATGGCCTCTCCCCATATGAACCGACCCGGACCCTGAGGTCAATCACGAAGGGCAGGGTAGAAATTTAATAACTAATAACAACACAGGTTTTAGCTGGAGGGAGCCATGTGGGCATAGAACACACATAAAAACAGGAACTTGGCCTCTATGATAACCAAACAAAGACTTTGGGAAGGATAAAAGAAACTGCTCCCCTTGTGTCAACACTTCTTTTTTTAAAAAAAGTTCGTACAATGTCCCGACGTTGGTAAATTTTTGGGCCAGGGTGATAGAAATGAGTAATTGGACGGAAAAATGCTATCTTTGCAGAGGAAAAAATTCTTTTGAATTATATCCCCGTCTAGCTAAGGGACAGCATGGATGAACCAGAAGAACAAAAATCCATTCTTCAACCAACGGATAGGAGATACCTGCCAAGGGCTGCGTTTGACGAGACACCTCACCAAGGTGCCAAGCCCAAATGGGGGGGGTGATGGGGGGGCTCAGCTGGGTGGGGGGTGTCCCTCACCCCTCACCTTGGCTTTCAGCTTGTCCAGGATGTCGGTCACGTCCGTACAGGCCATGGTCTCACGGAAAGCCTGCTCCTTGACGGCGTTGATCTTGTTGTTCAGCTCGTGAAGCTGCTCCAGAAAGGCCTGGTCCGTCACGGGCGACTCCAGGATGGTGCTGGGAAGACAAGGCAGGGTCAGGGTCACACCCTCACCCCTAGGACTTCCCTCTTGTCCCCCGCCCCCCCCCCAAATTGAAAATAAGAGTCAAAAAGAGATTGAAACTCAAGTGGCAGGGAGTTCCAGAGTGCATAGTCGCTGCCACACAGAAAGACTAACTAGCAGTGAATATTGCTTGGATTTGAACTTATCCACTTTTCAGTTTTTGTTTCTGAGGGATACATTTCCGTCTGGCGCTTCTCCCGCCCTCCACCTGCACCCCGTGCATTGGAAGAGGTTGGGGGGGGGGAACGGTCCTGACCTGATCATGATGTTGGGCACCACCAGCTCGTCCACCAGCTGGGACAGGCGGCCCCGCACGGCCTGGCGGTTGCGCAGCCGGACGTTCATGGCCACCGACTGCTCCTGCAGGGTCTGGATCTCACAGCTGATGCTGCTCAGGTCTGACTGAAAGGAGCTCAGCATGGCCTCCATGCGCTGCAACATGCGGCGGTGGGGGGGGGGGAGGAAGGAAAGGCGGGGTTGTGCTTAGGAAGAAATGGCTGAAGGAAGCAAGGAGTCCACTTGCCTGCTGCGTAAGGAGACAGACACTCTCCCTGGAAATGTGCCTAAAGCAGAACCTCCTCACTCAGGAGAAGTCTACCTCTGGGAACGATGAGGAGCTGCAGGTGGGCAGCGGTGAGACAAAGATAGTGGGAGAGACAGTTGTCTGCCCCGAACCTCCCTGTCGGGGTGCTCACAGGAGAGCCATCATCTTCCAATATGTCAAGGGCTGTTTGGAGGGCAGGACTCGAACCCATGGCTTCAGAAGAGATTCCAACTAAACAACGGGAGGAACTTTCTGACAGTCAGATCTGTTTGACCGTGGGATGGCAGGTGGTAAGACTCTCCTCTCTTGGAGGTTTTGAAGTAGTGTTTGGATGGCGACAATGATATAATTAATTAATCAATCAATCAACCAATTTTGTATATCACCCTATACCCTCAGACCTCAGGGTGGATCACAATATTTAAAAAACACAAAAACTATAATAACACATAATGGTGGAGGGCCACCTGTCAGAAACTCTTTAGCTGAGATTATTGCGTGGCAGGGGGTTGGGCTAGATGACCCCCGGGGTTCCCTTCCAACTACAATCCTATGATTCTGGTAGGGAGGAGCCTCCGTGTGATACAGTGAGAACAGGGTAGGGTCTTGCTCCCACACAGAGATCGGGCCATTGCAGAGAGGGAGAGCAGAGCACGACGCCCCCCCCCCACTGGCGCTTGGGTGAAATACAGCTTTGTGATATTCTCTCTCTCTCTCTCTCTCTCTCTCTCTCTCTCTCTCTCTCTCTCTCTCTCTCTCTCTCTCTCCTTCCCAAGGCAGGCAGGATAAGATTAAACACAGTTAAGGCTCCTACAGAGGGGGGACCCTCCTCACCTCCAGGACAGCGTCACAGGCCGTGATCTGCGTGTGGAGTGATGCAATGTTCTTGCTCTCCTTGATGTCTGGATGAGGCCGCTAAGGATAAATGCCTGCTGGGAGGAGGCACCCGACAAAAGCCCCCCCCCCCCGCCCCCTGTGCAGAAAGCCAGGCCAAGCCAGCTCTGTACGTGTTCCTGGGCTCTGGCGAGACTCTCCCACCTTGCACGGGCTCAACTAGAGGACCTCTGAGTGCCCCGTTCAACTCTCCCCTTTCTGTAACCCTTCCCTTCTGCTGCTGAGGATACAGTCCTTGATGGAGGCGTTCTCGATCTGCTGCAGCTCCAGCTCCACCTGCTTGGAGTAGTGCCTCAGGTCCACCCCCTGCGGGACAGAATGGGGAGGGGTCACCACCTGGAGGGGGGGCACAGGGGGGGAATGCTCTCCCTTCCCCAACTCCCAGCCCTGGCAGACCTCCCCCCTCTCACCGTCTTCAGCGCCTCCTGCACCAGAGCATCCTCCAAATTGGCCTGGATGTGAACTGGGGGGGGGGGAGAGAAAGAACAAGGTCAGGACAGGAGGGGGACAAGGCTGCTCTGCCTCTCCCCCCCAAAAAAATGATGGGGGGGTGACAGAGCAATCGTGCCAAGACAGAAAGGGTCTCCCACTAGTCATGACTCAGAGGGCATTAGCAGCAGGAACCCCCCCCTGTTTTCATGGCAGGCACCCCCCCCCAAAAAACCCTGCTTCCCCCAAAATGCTGCTTTATATTTTAAAGAAAAAAATCTCAACGCAGTTTACAGCCTGTTAAAACATCAAATGAAACCACGCAGAATAAAGTCAAGCTCCGAGGGAAATATTTCAGATCCTTCTCGAAGAGACGTTTGCCTTTCCCCATATTTATTGACCTGCGGAAGGACTCTAGGAAGCCAGTGAGGTGTAGTGGTTAGAGCAGGGGGTCAGCAAACCTTTTCAGCAGGGGGGGCGGTCCACTGTCCCTCAGACCTTGTGGGGGGCTGGACTGCAGGTGAAACTCGGAAAATTAGAATATCGTCGAAAAGTGCATTTATTTCAGTAAAGCAACTTATTGTTGTGTTGTTGTTGTTTAGTCGTTTAGTCGTGTCCGACTCTTCGTGACCCCATGGACCAGAGCACGCCAGGCACTCCTGTCTTCCACTGCCTCCCGCAGTTTGGTCACACTCATTTTGGTAGCTTCAAGAACACTGTCCAACCATCTTGTCCTCTGTCGTCCTCTTCTCCTAGTGCCCTCAATCTTTCCCAACATCAGGGTCTTTTCCAAGGATTCTTCTCTTCTCATGAGGTGGCCAAAGTATTGGAGCCTCAGCTTCACGATCTGTCCTTCCAGGGAGCACTCAGGGCTGATTTCCTTCAGAATGGATAGGTTTGATCTTCTTGCAGTCCATGGGACTCTCAAGAGTCTCCTCCAGCACCACAATTCAAAAGCAACTTATTATTATTTTTTATTTTTTTTATTTTTGCAAATGCTTTCTTTTGGAAATTCCACAGTAATAAAACAAATAGTTACAATAATGCAAAAGTGAACAAAAATAAACATCGCTATTACATTTCATTAATTACATTCCTGTTATAATTGACCCGCCTAACAACAAATGATTACAATTACAACCAATAAAGACTTGACATATCTTGCTTTGCATGTCCTACATCTATCTCATATATTGGTTTCACCTTTTAAGTTGCATTACAGAAATAAATGCACTTTTCGACGATATTCTAATTTCCCGAGTTTCACCTGTGTATTTTGAAGGGGGGGGGAATTCCTATACCCCACAAATAACCCAGAGATGCATTTTAAATAAAAGGACACATTCTACTCATGTAAAAACACGCTGATAGAAGGCGATTGGGCCTGAGCCAGCCCCTGGGCCTTCGTTTCTCTACCCATGGGTTAGAGCAGGGGTCCCCAGACTTACCAGGCTTCGGGCCGGAGGGCAGGGGAGTGTGTGTGCAGCGGGCCAGAGGGCGGGGGAGTGCGCGCCCGTGCGCATGCGCACACGCACATGGTCGGGGGGAAATCGCCGAAAATCCTTTGTGCGCATGCGTATGGGCCTCCCCCGACCCGGAAGTGCACCGGAAATTACCTCTTCTGGGTCGGGAGAGGCCCATACGCATGCGCACAAAGGATTTTCGGCGATTTTTTCCGATTTTGAAGATCGCCGCCGCGCTGCGCGCCGTAAGAGCGAGCAGCGGCAGCGGGCGTCGCCGCGGGCCGGATTGGGAGGCCAATTGGACCGCATCCGGCCCGGGGGCCGTAGTCTGGGGACCCCTGGGTTAGAGTGTCAGTTTAGGATGTGGCGCTCATCTCACTTTTCAGGACAAGGGAACCAGAGTTTGTCCACAGGCAGCTTTCAAGGTCATGTGGCCAGCAGGACTAAACCGCTTCTGGTGCAACGGGACACCATGACAGAAACCAGAGTGCATGGAAACACCGTTTACCTTCCTGCCGCAGCGGAACCTGTTTATCTGCTTGCACTGGTGTGCTTTCCAACTGCTAGGTTGGCAGGAGCTGGGACCGAGCCGCGGGAGCTCACCCCGTCGCAGGGATTTGAACCGCCGACCTTCCGATCGGGAAGCCCAAGAGGATAAGTAGTTTAGAGAACAGTGCCACCCTCATTGAACCACATGCTCCTTGGAGAAAAAGGTGGATCCAAAATGCAACAAACCAGTTCTTCTGCTCACCTGCTTAAGGAAGCTGGAGGGCGCAGGCAGGTGGAGATGTCAGAGATCGCAAATGGACCCGCGCCAGTCACAAAACACTAATTTTGAACCCTGCTTCCTTTCCAGGAGGAGGTGGAACAGTTTCCTGGCCCTCCCTTGAACAAAGGTCAGTAAGAGCTGTTCGGCAGTGGAATTTGCTGCCAAGGAGTGTGGTTGAGTCTCCTTCTTTGGAGGTCTTTAAACAGAGGCTTGACAGGCATATGTCAATAATGCTTTGATGGTGTTTCCTGCTTGGCAGGGGGTTGGACTGGATGGCCCTTGTGGTCTCTTCCAACTCTATGATTCTATGATTCCTACCTGTGGCGCCTGCCTTGCAGGGGGTTGGACTAGATGACCCTTTGGGACCCTTCCCAAAGCAAGTAGCTCTGAAGGAGAGGGAAGGAGGAGGAGAACTTACTGTCCACTTCATCCAGGATGAACTCATCTGAGGTCAGGTCCAGCTCGCCCAGGTTCAGCTGCAAGGCCTCCTCGCTCGGACCCTAAAGGGCAGAGGAAGGAAGGTTAAGGATGCAAGAAAGGAGCCCAGCGCGTCCAGCCTTCTGTTCTCACAGTGGCCAACCACGTGTCCACGAGGGGGAAGCAGGATCTGAGCACAAGAGCCACTCTCCCCTCCAGCAACTGGCTAATGTTTTCTGCAAGGAGCTCAGAGGGGAAGACACAAACAGTCCCATTCCGTACAATTTTAATCCCCCACAAGTCAGACTGAGAGGAAGCCATTAACCGGCAGACACATGGTCAGGGTCTGAGCCAAAATTTTGCTGCCCTTTTGAGTCTGGTGCTGTAACCCTACGTGGGCAAGGGCTGCTTCCATCAAGGGCCAGTTGAGCTGGTGGGGAGTCCAGAGCAATAGAATCAAAGACCCGGGTTCAAATCCCTGCACAGCCATGAGGCTCACTGCGCGACCTTGGGCCAGTTTCTACCCCGCAGGGCTGTTCAGAGGAAAAAACAGTCTCAGGGCAATTAGCAGAATATAAGTGCAATTAGCAGAATATAAGCAATGTTTATTTATTTTATGAAAGTTATATACCGCTTGATTATAGGGGAAAACCTCCAAGTGGTTTAGAAAGGAAGACAAATGCAGTAAAATTATCACTTTAAAAACTGCAACTGTAACTTTAAAACATACGGAAAGTTAAAAGCAGAATAAACTACCGTAGATTAAAGCCAATAGAAACACATACAGATTTTCTGGACACCTGGAAGGCTTGTTTAAACAAAGGCAACTTCAATTGGTGCAGAAAAGAGCGCAGAGAAGGCACCTGCCTGGTGTCAAGAAGCAGGGAGTTCCAAAGTGCAAAGGTTCTGCCACACGGAATGGACCAGACCCAAAGGCTGCTTTCAAGGGGCAGATCAGAGGCATCTGATGGTTCATTATGTTTCTGTAGATGCTGGAAGCTGCCCAGAGAGCCTGGGGTGACTCAACCGGATAGGCAGGGTGCAAATAATGTAAAATACTATTATTAATTCCCCTTCATGGATCAATGCCTTGTCGTGGCGAAGGGGCTTGAATAACTCAGAGAAGCTATGAGCTATGCCATGCAGGGCCACCCAAGATGGACAGGTCATAGTGGAGAGTTTTGACTAAACGTGATCCACCTGGAGAAGGAACTGGCAAGCCACTCCAGTATCCCTGCCAAGAAAACTCCATGGACAAAGACAACAGGCATATAAAAGTTATGACGCTGGAAGATGAGCCCCTCAGGTCGGAAGGCGTCCAACATGCTACTGAGGAAGAGCGGAGGACAAGTACAAGTAGATTCAGAGCTGATGAAGCGGCTGGGCCAAAGCCGAAAGGACGCTCAGTTGCGGATATCCCTGGAAGCGAAAGGAAAGTCCGATGCTGTAAAGAAAAATATTGCATAGGAACCTGGAATGTAAGAACCATGAGTGGAGGTAAGCTGGATGTGGTCAAAAATGAGATGACAAGAATAAATATCGACATCCTGGGCATCAGTGAACTAAAATGGAAGGGAATGGGCGAATTCAGTTCGGGTGACTATCATATCTACTACTGTGGGCAAGAATCCTGTAGCAGAAATGGAGTGGCCCTCATAGTCAACAAAAGAGTGGCAAAAGCTGTAATGGGATGCAATCTCAAAAATGACAGAATGATCTCGATACGAATCCAAGGCAGACCTTTTAACATCACAGTAATCCAAGTTTATGCACCAACTACCGGAGCTGAAGAAAGTGAAATTTACCAATTCTATGAAGACCTACAACACCTTCTAGAAATTACACCAAAGAAGGATGTTCTTCTCATTACAGGGGATTGGAATGCTAAAGTAGGGAATCAAGAGATAAAAGGAACAACTGGCAAGTTTGGCCTGGGAGTTCAAAATGAAGCAGGGCAAAGGCTAATAGAGTTCTGTCAAGAGAACAAGCTGGTCATCACAAACACTCTCTTCCAACAACACAAGAGACGACTCTACACATGGATATCACCAAATGGGCAGCATCGAAATCAGATTGATTATATTCTCTGCAGCCAAAGATGGAGAAGCTCTATACAGTCAGCAAAAACAAGACCTGGAGCTGACTGTAACTCAGATCATCAGCTTCTTATAGCAAAACTAGTGGAATTCAGCCCGTTTAAAAACGGGCGCTAGAACGCTGCTGTCGTGCAGCGCCGGCATGGGACGGAGCTTCGGAGGTCTCCGAAGCTCCGTCTCATGCGGGAGGTGCGCGGCAAGGTGGCGGGGGGGGGAGAGAAGCACTTCTCCCGCCCCCCCCCGCCGCGCACCTGCCGCATGAGACGGGGCTTCAGAGACCTTCTCCGAAACTCCGTCCCATGCCGGCGCTGCGTGCCGAGGCGGCGGGGGGGGGGGAGGAGCGCTTCTCCCCCCCCCCCGCCACCGCCTCGCCGGGCACCTCCCGCATGAGACGGGGCTTCGGAGAAGGTCTCCGAAGCCCCGTCCCATGTCGGCGCTGCGTGGTGAGGCGGCGGGGGGGAGCGCTTCTCCCCCCCCCGCCGCCTCGCCGCACACCTCCCGCATGAGACGGGGCTTCGGAGAAGGTCTCCGAAGCCCCGTCCCATGTCGGCGCTGCGTGGTGAGGCGGCGGGGGGGAGGAGCGCTTCTCCCCCCGCCGCCTCGCCGCACACCTCCCGCATGAGACGGGGCTTCGGAGAAGGTCTCCGAAGCCCTGTCCCATGTCGGTGCTGCGTGCCGAGGCGGCGGGGGGGAGGAGCGCTTCTCCTCCCCCCCCCGCCACCTCGCCGCGCACGCCAAGCCAGTCCCCGAGCCGAAGTGCGGCGCGGCAGGTGCTTTTCGCTGTTTGCCTCCCCCTTCGCTCCGGGAAGGCAAACGGCGAAAAGCCCCCGCCGCGCCGCACTTCGGCTCGGGGACTGGCTTGGCGGCGGCGGGAAAAAGGGGAGGAATTCCTCCCCTTCTTCCCGCCGCCGCCAAGCCAAAGCCGGCTTCCCTCGGCGCCCGCTGCCGCTTCGGCCGAGGAAGCGCCGTCCCATGCCGGAGGTGCGCGGCAAGGCTGCCGGGGGGGAGCGCTTCTTTTCCCCGCCGCCTCGCCGCGCACCTCCAGCATGAGACTGGGCTTCGGAGCGGCGGTTGGCGGAGCGGCGGTTGGCCATTGTCCCTCCGTCCAATCCCCGTGTCTCTGGGGTACATGCGCAGTACCCCAGGGACACACGGGACAACTGGACGCAGGGACAACATGGACATTATTATATAGGATTCCAGCTTAAACTGAAGAAAGTAGGAAAAACCACTGGGCCAGTAAGATACAATCTGAATCAAATCCCTTATGAATACACAGTGGAAGTGAGGAACAGGTTTAAGGATTTAGATTTGGTGGACAGAGTGCCTGAAGAACTATGGATGGAGGCTCGTAACATTATACAGGAGGCAGCAACGAAAACCATCCCAAGGAAAAGGAAATGCAAGAAAGCAAAATGGCTGTCCAACGAGGCCTTACAAATAGCGGAGGAGAGGAGGCAAGCAAAATGCAAGGGAGATAGGGAAAGATACAGGAAACTGAATGCAGATTTCCAAAAAACAGCAAGGAGAGACAAGAGGGTCTTCTTAAATGAGCAATGCAAAGAAATAGAGGAAAACAATAGAATGGGGAAAACCAGAGATCTGTTCAAGAAAATTGGAGACATGAAAGGAACATTTCGTACAAAGATTACCATAATCAAGGACAAAAGTGGTAAGGACCTAACAGAAGCAGAAGACATCAAGAAGAGGTGGCAAGAATACACAGAGGAGTTATACCAGAAAGATATGGAGGTCTCGTACACCCCAGGTAGTGTGGTTGCTGACCTTGAGCCAGACATCTTGGAGAGTGAAGTCAAATGGGCCTTAGAAAGCACTGCTAATAACAAGGCCAGTGGAAGTGATGATATTCCAGCTGAACTGTTTAAAATTTTAAAAGATGATGCTGTTAAGGTGCTACACCCAATATGCCAGCAAGTTTGGAAAACTCAGCAATGGCCAGAGGATTGGAGAAGATCAGTCTACATCCCAAGTCCAAAGAAGGGCAGTGCCAAAGAATGCTCCAACTACCGCACAATTGCGCTCATTTCACACGCTAGCAAGGTTATGCTTAAAATTCTACAAGGCAGGCTTAAGCAGTATGTGGACCGAGAACTCCCAGAAGTGCAAGCTGGATTTCGAAAAGGCAGAGGAACCAGAGACCAAATAGCAAACATGCGCTGGATTATGGAGAAAGCTAGAGAGTTCCAGAAAAACGTCTACTTCTGCTTCATTGACTATGCAAAAGCCTTTGACTGTGTCGACCACAGCAAACTATGGCAAGTTCTTAAAGAAATGGGAGTGCCTGATCACCTCATCTGTCTCCTGAGAAATCTCTATGTGGGACAAGAAGCTACAGTCAGAACTGGATATGGAACAACTGAGTGGTTCAAAATTGGGAAAGGAGTACGACAAGGTTGTATATTGTCTCCCTGCTTATTTAACTTATATGCAGAATTCATCATGCGAAAGGCTGGACTAGATGAATCCCAAGCCGGAATTAAGATTGCCGGAAGAAATATCAACAACCTCAGATATGCAGATGACACAACCTTGATGGCAGAAAGCGAGGAGGAATTAAAAAACCTTTTAATGAGGGTGAAAGAGGAGAGCGCAAAATATGGTCTGAAGCTCAACATCAAAAAAACCAAGATCATGGCCACTGGTCCCATCACCTCCTGGCAAATAGAAGGGGAAGAAATGGAGGCAGTGAGAGATTTCACCTTCTTGGGCTCCTTGATCACTGCAGATGGTGACAGCAGTCACGAAATTAAAAGACGCCTGCTTCTTGGGAGAAAAGCAATGACAAACCTAGACAGCATCTTAAAAAGCAGAGACATCACCTTGCCGACAAAGGTCCATATAGTTAAAGCTATGGTTTTCCCAGTAGTGATGTATGGAAGTGAGAGCTGGACCATAAAGAAGGCTGATCGTCGAAGAATTGATGCTTTTGAATTATGGTGCTGGAGGAGACTCTTGAGAGTCCCGTGGACTGCAAGAAGATCAAACCTATCCATTCTTAAGGAAATCAGCCCTGAGTGCTCCCTGGAAGGACAGATCGTGAAGCTGAGGCTCCAATACTTTGGCCACCTAATGAGAAGAGAAGAATCCTTGGAAAAGACCCTGATGTTGGGAAAGATTGAGGGCACAAGGAGAAGGGGACGACAGAGGACGAGATGGTTGGACAGTGTTCTCGAAGCTACGAACATGAGTTTGACCAAACTGCGGGAGGCAGTGCAAGACAGGAGTGCCTGGCGTGCTATGGTCCATGGGGTCACGAAGAGTCGGACACGACTAAACGACTAAACAACAACAACAACAACACTATTATTAATTATTATTATTATTATTCAGCCCACCTCCCCTGTTATGGCTTGTCCAGCTGCGTTTCTGCCCTGCTTTCTCTCTTTGCAGCCCAAAGGGGCTCCGTCGGCCTAAAAGCGACAGGCAGGAGCCCAACAGGTGCAGAGGGGAAAGCCCCACTCCGCGCATGCGCATTGGCCAAAGCCGTGGGGCTGAGGGGAGCGGGGTCAAAGGTCACCAGAACATTCCCCACCCCCAGCCCAAATATTCTTTTCGCGATTGAAGAGGAAAAAAATAAAGAGAGGGACCGAGAGGAGGGTGTCCTTTATTTATGAGACACCGGAAGTCGGAGGCTCAGAGACCGGAAACGGGGACAGGTCCGTGAGCCTCACCGATCCGTCCCCCGCCTCTTCCTCGTCCATGTCTCCCGCCCGGAGCTGCTGTTGCTCCTGCTGCTGCTGCCGCTGCCGCCGCCGCCGCTGTTCTTCGGGCTCCGCTTCGCCGGGGCCGCTGCCTTCCTCATCCGGGGCTTCCAGGGGAAGGACTTCCTGTTTTTCGGCACAAAGAACTACAAGCCCCAGAATGCCCAGCGGCCGCTTTGCGGAAGTGGCCCGATAGGACTCTTCGTCGGCTGCTAAGGCAGCAGAAGCTCAGAAGCTTCGATGGGGTTGTTGGGGGGGGGGGGTCGAGCATCCCTCTTCCTCCTCCTCCTCCCCCCCCTTGACACCCCCAAAAGGACTCCTTGTTTCCTCTGGCGAGGAGATATGCTCTCACAGAACCTTCCACTCCACCTCCTTGTTTCCTTACTCGGGCTCCATGGACCATAGATATAGAAAACCTATTGAAACGTAATTGCATTTCCCAGCAGAAATGGGACGGCACCCCATTTTACCCGCTTCACCCCTGACACATTTGTAAATTAAAGGGATTATCCAAGCGGGACGACCCGATAAACGTTGTCGAGCAAAAGGCTTCCCTTTCACGGCTCTACTTTTCTATCTCTATGGTTCCGGAAGTGGGCCTGCCCTTACTCCGCTATGACTTCAACGCGGTTAGAAAGCCTTCTAGAGAACGGCCCCCACCTCCCCCGGAAGTGATTTTCGCTTCGGTGGGTGGGTATATGCAGGCCGTCGCGCCGGCTCTACTTCCTTTTCCGGCCACAACAGGAGCGAGAAACAGGCGCTGCAGCCATGGTGAGTCCGAGGGGGGGGGGAGACCGGGAATCCGCCGCCATCCGCCGCGGGGGGAGCGCCGGGAGCGGGACTGCGGGGTTCCGCGGGGAGGGTGCCGCATGGTCTCCGGTTTCGGGGAGCTATTAAGGGCGGGGGGGTCTTCCCAGTGGGCGAAGGAGGGAGTTCCCCAGATTCGCTCCCAAGCATGGAGACAGGCGAGGTGCTGCACCTGGTGAACTGCTGCCTGCGTGGCGGCAGCTGGGAGCTCCGGTGAAGCTGCTCATAACTGCCGCGAGCCTCACAACGAGCCTGCTAGGTTGGCCAGTCATGTGATGATCAGGACCCCCCACTCCAATTAGGAAATGGGGGCGAATGGGCAGCTGAGCCTGAGAGAGGGCCTGGCCGAGTTCTGTTGGGGGCTTCCTTGGGGGGGCAGCCTCCTTGTTCCTGGCAGGCCTTGCCCCTCGAGGAGCCTGAATCTCACAGCCCACTCCTGCTCCCTTCGCTGAGGGCAAGCGGGCCTGGCAGGTTCCTAGTCCTCATGTCACTCCAGGTGATTTTAGCAACAGCCCTGCAAGGGAGGCGGAAACCGCTTGTGGGCAGGTGCTTCATCTGGGGTCAAGCCCTCTTGGGGCTCTGGGGCTTACTGTTTGCAAGCTCATACTCTAATAGTAATAGCAACAATAATAATACTTTTATTGTTTATACCCTGCCCATCTGGTTGGGTGGCTTCAGCAACTGTCAGGCTGGCCTTCCTCACAGGGGTGGTGGTGAGGCTGAAATGGTGGAAATCCCTGTGGCAGCTATTATTATCATTAAATTTATATACTACCCTAGACCCACAGGTCTCAAGGCGGTTCAAAGTAGTATGTTCTGTCTGCAGTCAGAGGCAGCAATGTTGTTTTTAGGGAACCGCAGGAGGGGAGCTCAGATCCTGCTTCTAGGTTTCCCTTTCGGGCTGCTGGGAGAAGTGGGATGCTGGATTCTGAGGCTGGAAACGGGCAGCTTGTGGCTCATCTCAGCCTCAGTTTCTCCATCTGTGAAATGGAGGCCTGAAATCGTTTACACCTGCAAACATGTATTTCCCCCCTGACTTCACTTTCTACACACACTCAGGGCGTGGGAAGCCCGGTCTTAAGTCATTCTTAGGGGGTCTGGGCCCCCACCTCTGCGCTGCCTGTCTCCCCGCCCTCCAAGCTTGTCAGTGGCAATGGGAGGCTGTTTCCTTTGCAGAGCTGTCAGAGTCTCAATAAATCTTTGCTTCCCTCCTCCTCCCCAAGTCGCTCGTCATCCCTGAGAAGTTCCAGCACATCCTGCGAGTCCTCAACACCAACATCGATGGGCGGCGGAAGATCGCCTTTGCCATCACCGCCATCAAGGTCCGTAATGGGGCGGTTGTTGCGCATTTCCTTCAGTTAACCGTAGAATTACCTATAGAGTGGGGAGGGGTCCCATGGGTCATCTAGTCCAGCCCGCCTTCTGGAATGCCACTCTCGCAGCAGTTGTGACGTTTGAGGCAGCGGCGGCCATTGGGGGACGTGCAACGGTCAGTAAATGACATGGTGTTCCTTCGCCTTTACTTAACCCCTGTGTAGGAACCAAGTCACATTCTCAGGGGAAAATCAGGCCTCTGTGACCGGGGCTGGGTTTGTGGTTCGGCGAAAGCAGAGAGCTTTTATTTGCGCAGTCGTTCCTTGCATGGTCTTGAGTAAGCAGATTCAGTTAACTACTTTCGCGCTCTCTATCGCATCTCTTTGTGTGGCCTTTTCTCTGAGTGTCTCTTTGGTCCTGCTCCCCTAATCCTCCCCTCTCCTTGCTTGCAGGGGGTGGGCAGGCGTTATGCCCACGTGGTGCTGAGGAAGGCGGACATCGACCTGACCAAGAGGGCTGGAGAGCTCACTGAAGATGAGGTGAGTGTGTGTGTCCTATCTTCATTGGGTCTTGGGTGTCCTTGCAGAATGCCTGGAGGCTGAGCTGTGCATGTGGGTGGGTGGGGGCCATCCTCTGCTGCACGCCTTGTTCAGCTGGTTGTCCCAACTGGCATGGCTTCTGCGGTGGTTCAGGTGCAATGGGTGCCACTGAAGAGGGGATGCTGGGCTAGAGGGGCCCTTGGCCTGATCCAGCAGCCTCCTCTAATGCTCCCCTGCTTTACTGAATGATTCCATCTGGGGAAACCCAGCCAGATGGGCGGAGTATAAATAAATTACCATTACAGTGGTATCTCTACTTACAAATTAAATGCGTTCCGAACACACATTTGTAAGTCGAAAAAAATTGTAAGTCGAATCCCATAGGAATGCATTGAGAGAAAAAATTCGTAAGTCGAAGCAACCCTATCTAAAAATTCGTAAGTAGAAAAAATCCTATCTAAACTGCATCCAAGATGGCGGACGGAGCTCCATTCGTAAGTAGAGTTATTCGTAAGTATAAGTACCACTGTATTACTACTATTATTAAAGTTTTCATTGTTGTTGGGATAAATCTTGGTGTCTTCTCTCTCTTTTTGATACCCCTGTCTCCTGGACCTGAAATATAAAACAGGATTTTAAATATATCTATGTACTTTGACCTTTCTTTGTTTTACTTAACAGAATAGATTATTATTTACTTGGGTTTTTGTCTGTTGTAGTTATTATACGATCGATCTGATGTTTAGGATTGATTCAAACGCAACACAGAATGTATCTGTGACGCTCTTGGCTCTCCCCCTCGCAGGTGGAGCGTGTCATCACCATAATGCAGAACCCTCGTCAGTACAAGATCCCCGACTGGTTCCTGAACAGGCAGAAGGACGTCAAGGACGGGAAGTACAGCCAGGTGAGAGCCAGGAGGCTGGCAACAAAACGAAACGCCTGCCTCCTCTGAGGAGCAGCTGGTGGGCCTCGCAGTCCATTTGAAACCTTGCCAAAAAGAATTCTCAGGACGGTGGCGGCGGTTGGACTTGAAAAGCTGAGAGGGGAAGAGAGCCTTTTGAGACAGAGAGTATGACCCACGAACTTTGAAAGCTTTCGCTACCAGAGGACTGGACAGATTTGTAGTGAAGGCCGCTTCCGCACTTCCTCCATGCTCGGAGGCCGTGATCCTCCTGCATACTATCTTCTAGGAATCTCAGGAAGGAAGAGCTACTCTTGAGCTTAGATCCTGCTTGTGAGTTTCCCTGAACAGGGATCTGGTTAGCTGCTGAGAGTCCAGAAGGGTCCCTTCTGGCCTGGTTCAACTTCAGGGCTCTTCCTGGGTCCTTACAGTTTGTAAAATCTGCAAAAGGGACTCGAGAAGTGGGCATGAAATTGTCTCACTTGAGTTCAGGGGGGCGGGAAGGGGCTAGGACCAAGTGTGGCTACCCAGACCTCTTCCATGCAA
Organism: Zootoca vivipara; assembly: GCF_963506605.1. Lineage (NCBI taxonomy): Eukaryota > Metazoa > Chordata > Lepidosauria > Squamata > Lacertidae > Zootoca > Zootoca vivipara. The sequence continues at coordinate 1,618,052 of NC_083277.1, forward strand.
GCCCAAAAGGCTAGGTGGACACCTGCCTTCAGGCCAGGCAGGTGGCGGCTGTGTATCCTCTGCCCCATGGATGCAGGGCCTCTGTTCTGAGAAGAGAACCGCCCCATTGCCAACCCCTTTCCTCTGCCCCAACAGGTCTTGGCCAACGGGCTGGACAACAAGCTCCGCGAGGACCTGGAGCGGCTGAAGAAGATCCGGGCGCATCGGGGCCTGCGCCACTTCTGGGGGTGAGTAGCGGAGAGGGGTGGCTTAAGAAAGGGGTGTCCGTGCGGGTTCAAGCAGCAGCGAGCAGGGGGGGGGGCCAGGAGGGTGACATTGGGGGAGAATAAGAGAGCTTCCTGGGTGGCAAATCCTTGCTTTGCAGGCACCTCACTGTACTCTAGTAGGCTGAGAAATTGGGTCTTGAGGTCTGAGCTGGGGGGGGGCATGCCTGCCATCTCTCTCTTCCCCCCACCTTGCTGATATGCCACACTTTGTTCTCTCCCCCCCCCCAGCCTGCGCGTCCGTGGCCAGCACACCAAGACCACTGGCCGTCGTGGCAGAACCGTGGGTGTCTCAAAGAAGAAGTAAATCTTTTCCCATGTGAATAATCATAATAAAGGGTTTTCTCAATGCTCCTGCCTCCTAAGTCTCTGGTGGGTCAGGGGGGTCAGGGAGGGGGGTCTTGAGGCAGAGCATTAACGCTCGGGGGCAACAGCAGAATGTACGTTGGCAGGGATCCATGGACATATTAATCCTATTTTGACAGAACTGCAGTTCAAAAGTTTGCCGCATGCTGGCAGATCAGTCACTCAAAGCACAAACTAGAGTAAAAGGTAAAGGACCTCTGGACAGTTTAAGTCCAGTCCAAAGCGATTATGGGGTTGCGGCACCCATCTCGCTTTCAGGCCAAGGGAGCCAACGTTTGTCCACAGACTGCTTTCCGGATCATGTGGCCAGCAGGACCAAACCGCTTCTGGCGCAACAGGACACCGTGACAGAAACCAGAGTGCACGGAAACACAATTTACCTTCCCGCTGCAGCGGCACCTATTTATCTACTTGCACTGGTGTGCTTTTGAATTGCTAGGTTGGCAGGAGCTGGGACAGACAATGGGAGCTCACCCCGTCGTGGGGCCGACCTTCTGATTGGCAAGCCCAAGAGGCTGGTTTAGACCACAGTGCCACCCACGTCCAAAGCACAAGCTACTGGATCACTGGCTAACTTTGAATCTGTTTGGCCAAATCTGGTACGTGGATACAGAGGACTGGTCTCTTATTTACACAGAAGGATGCAAACAGCCACCTGAATGGAAATCTCTGGGGTCAGCTATGCCTTATAAATTGTGTTTCCTTCCGCGTTAGGAGGCAATGCACGCCTGTGCAGGTGACTCATAGTATCAAGGGTCTCCCAGGACTGCTGACGGACGTTCTTCCCTCTTTTGGGGGGGGGAAGATGGTCCTGGGCTTCCTGGTTTGGGCCCCAAATATACCAGTAAATAAAATAATTAAAGAACACCTGATTAAAAGTGGCACTGCCGGTGACTGAGAATCCCTTACAAGGAAAGTCTAAATAGCTTGGAGACTTTTTAGCCAGGAGACGGAAGGATAAAGGTTTATAAGGTCATGTGCACCCCATTCAAAGCACTTGACTGCGCCCAAGGAATCCTGGGAACTGGTTTACCCTTTCCCAGTGTTGCAGTTCCCAGCACCTTAACAAACTATAGTTCCCAGGGTTCTTTGGAGGGAGGCTGTGTGCTCCAAATGCATGGGGTGGGTCTGACACCCAACTGAGGGAAAATTTGGCACTTGCTGCTTTCCCCCCTCCAGGAAAACAGGATCAAGAATAGAAACTAAAAATGTTTTGCCCTTTTGCTGGCAAAATTATATACCGGTACATATACCGTATACTGTACTAGCTGGCCCTGCACGCGTTGCTGAGCATTAGTCTGTGAAATGGAGGGTAATAGTCCCCCTGAGTCAAGGCGAGATACTGTGGAGAGGGCAGGTTTCATCCCTGTGTCTCCCCCCACCCTGTTCTGACCCATTACTTATCCCTGCCCTTTATTCGCCCCCCCCTACCTCCACTTGGCCTAGTCTGGAAAGTGGCCTAGTCTGCAAAGCCGAGGTGAGATATTGTGGAGATCCCTGTGTCTCTCCCCCACCCTGTTCTGCCCCGCCCCTACCTCCACTTGGCCTTGTCTGGAAAGCGGCCTAGTATGTCTGATAATGCCCGCCTTGGTGGTTTCAGTTGCTTGGTTGATGATGTCATTTGGTTTGTGGGTGTGGCTTAGATTTCACAGGAAGGGAGGGGGTGGAGGAGGGCACTACGCCACTTGAGGGCGCTGTTTGACTTCGTGGAAAACCAGGTCTACACCTGCCCAGGTGTGTGATTTGAGGGATTTTTGTCCCCAACAACGCTCGGGGAGTGGCCTGGATCGTTGTGTCAAAATTTCAGGACGATTGGTTAAGCGGTTACGGAGAAAAGTGTAGAACGCAGTTTCACGATTTTTACATTTTTATATATATAGATACAGTATATAATTTTTATTAAATTTTCAAAAATGACATTTCAAAATATTCATTTAAACAACCTTAAATCAAGGACTTCCCTTTCAGTGGTTTATTTTACATACCATATATCCCTGCATATTTTACATTCAGTATTCCATTATTACATCCATCAAAACTGTTGAATTTATCTTAATGCTACCAGCATTTTTTAAATGAACACAATTTTTACCCATATATTCAGTAAGCGTTTTCCAGTTGTCTTTAAGCATGCATTCTTTTCCCTCTTATTCTTTAAATTAAGTCTGCAAGCTGCACATATTCCATCAGTTTAAGTTTCCACCTCACTCATTTTCCTTTTTGGAAAGGAACAAGACACAGGCCACTCATGTAGTGGCGTACATGAATAGTAGTGGTACCTCGGTTGTCGGATGTAATCGTTCTGGAAGTTCTGAAACGTTCAATGACTGAGGCTCAATGGGCAGCCGGCAAATTCCATTGAGAAAATTGAAAAACGCCTTGGAAGCTGTTTGATTTCTAAGGTGTGTTTGGAAATGGAAGCATTTACTTCCGGGTTTTTGGCATTTCCCAATGCTCTCTTGCCCTTTTACAAGTCCACCACATATGATAAAATGTTCCCTCAACTTCATTACATCTCCAGCACTTATCTGATTCAGGCTTATACATTTTAGCAAGTCTGCTTCGAGTTAAATACCATCTGGAAATCATTTTCAGGTACAGTAGTTCCCCTTCAAAGAATTACATGCTGTGTACTTCAAATCGCTCTTCCACAGATTTTCCCAGAGGTTCAGGTCTATATGATACTTATTAATTGAATTTACATCCTATATCTATTGCACAGTGTGTCATGGAAGCTTCAACAAGCTCATCTTTTGTTTCCCAATCTAACAACAGATTTAGTTACAGGTAGGTAGCCGTGTTGGTCTGAGTCGAAGCAAAATAAGAAAATTCCTTCAGTAGCACCTTAAAGACCAACTAAGTTTATATTTTGGTATGAGCTTTCGTGTGCATGCACACTTCTTCAGATACACTAGAAACAGAAGTGTCAGACCCTATATATATATACAGAGGGTGGTGGGTGGGAATGGGAGATGGGCTGATGGGAGTGGTAAACCTGTAGATGGGTGTTAATGGCTGCTGATGGCTGCAATTAGTCCTGGGCTGAGGTGCTAAAGAAAGCTTGATCATGCATAATGAGATAAGAATCCGATATCCTTATGGTTCCTGGTGTCTTGATTTCAGCAAGGCCTTTGACAAGGTGCCCCATGATATTCTTGTAAAGAAGCTGGTAAAATGTGGGCTAGACAATGCTACCATTCAGTGGATTTGTAACTGGCTTACTGACCGAATCCAAAGGGTGCTCATCAGTGGCTCCTCCTCATCCTGGAGAGTAGTGACTAGTGGGGTGCCACAGGGTTCTGTCTTGGGCCCAGTCTTGTTCAACATCTTTATCAATGACTTGGATGATGGGCTTGAGGGCATCCTGAGCAAGTTTGCAGATGACACCAAATTGGGATGGGTGGCTAACACCCCAGAGGACAGGATCACACTTCAGAATGACCTTAACAGATTAGACAACTGGGCCAAAGCAAACAAGATGAATTTTAACAAGGAGAAATGTAAAGTACTACACTTGGGCAAAAAAAATGAAAGGCACAAATACAGGATGGGAGACACCTGGCTTGAGAGCAGTACATGTGAAAAGGATCTAGGAGTCTTGGTAGACCACAAACTTGACATGAGTCAGCAGTGTGATGCAGCAGCTAAAAAAGCCAATGCAATTCTGGGCTGCATCAATAGGAGTATAGCATCTAGATCAAGGGAAGTAATAGTACCACTGTATTCTGCTCTGGTCAGACCTCACCTGGAGTACTGTGTCCAGTTCTGGGCACCACAGTTCAAGAAGGATACTGATAAGCTGGAACGTGTCCAGAAGAGGGCAACCAAAATGGTCAAAGGCCTGGAAACGATGCCTTATGAGGAACGGCTTAGGGAGCTGGGTATGTTTAGCCTGGAGAAGAGAAGGTTAAGGGGTGATATGATAACCATGTTCAAATATATTAAAGGATGTCATATAGAGGAGGGAGAAAGGTTGTTTTCTGCTGCTCCAGAGAAGCGGACACGGAGCAATGGATTCAAACTACAAGAAAGAAAATTCCACCTAAACATTAGGAAGAACTTCCTGACAGTAAGAGCTGTTCGGCAGTGGAATTTGCTGCCAAGGAGTGTGGTGGAGTCTCCTTCTTTGCAGGTCTTTAAGCAGAGGCTTGACAGCCATCTGTCAGGAATGCTTTGATGGTGTTTCCTGCTTGGCAGGGGGTTGGACTGGATGGCCCTTGTGGTCTCTTCCAACTCTATGATTCTATGATTCTATGATCTCTATTCATCCCAGGTGCTTCCATGGTTTTAAGCTTGGTAATGATTTCCAATTCAGCAACTTCCCTTTCCAGTCTGTTCCTGAAATTTCTCTGTAATAAAACAGCTGCTTTGAGATCTTGTATAGAATGTCCTGGGAGATTGAAGTGTTCTCCTACTGGTTTTTCAGTCTTATGGTTCCTGATGTCAGATTTATGTCCATTTATCCTTTGGCGTAGGGTTTGGCCTGTTTGTCCAATATAGAGAGCTGAAGGGCACCGTTGGCATTTGATGGCATACACAATGTTAGAAGATGAGCAATTAAATAGTCCTGAGATGGTATGTTGGATGTTGTTGGGACCAGTAATGATGTTGTCCGGGTGTATGTGGCAGCAAAGTTGGCATCTGGGTTTATTGCAGGCTCTGGTACCAGTGCCCATGTTAAGTCTGGTGGTTGTATTATTGTGGGTGAGGAGTTGTTTAAGATTGGGTGGCTGTCTGTAGGCAATGAAAGGTCTTCCTCCCAGAGCTTGAGAAAGGGAGCTGTCATTGTCCAGGAGAGGCTGTAGATCTCTGATGATGCGTTGTACTGTTTTAACTTGGGAGCTGTATGTGATGACTAGTGGTGTTCTGTTATTTTCTTTTTTGGGTCTGTCTTGCAGCAGGTTCTCCCTAGGTATCAGTCTGGCTCTGTTGATCTGTTGTTTAACTTCCTCAGGTGGATATTTTAGTTCTAAAAAGGTTTGCTGTAGATCTCTTAGGTGAGATTCTCTGTCTGTAGAGTTGGAACAGATACGGTTGTAACGTAGGGCCTGGCTGTATACGATGGATTGTTTGGTATGTTTGGGATGGTAGCTAGAAGCATGTAGATATGTTTGTCGGTCAGTTGGTTTTCTGTATAAGGTGGTGTCTATACGTCCATCCTGTATTTTTATAGTAGTGTCCAAAAAATGTATTTCTTGCATAGATTGGTTCATTGTTAGGTTGATGGTGGGGTGAAAGTCATTGAATGTCTGGTGGAAGGTTTCCAGGGTCTGTTGTCCATGTGTCCAGATAATAAAGATATCGTCAATGTATCGTAGGTACAAGAGAGGTTTGAGTGGGTAGGAGTCTAGGAAACGATGTTCTAAGTCTGCCATGAAGATGTTGGCATACTGTGGGGCCATGCGGGTGCCCATGGCTGTGCCGCTGATCTGGAGGAACAGGTCATCACCAAATTTGAAGTGGTTGTGGGTAAGGACAAAGTGGCAGAGTTTGGTAGCAAAGTCCGCTGTGGTTTTATCTGGGGGGGGGGGGTCTGATGGGTGATGGCCCCTCCCAGCAACTCCCTGCCGTCAATGGTTGAGACGTGCAGGGGAAAGTCCAGCTGCAGAAGTTGGATCTGGTGCGCTTCTGCAAAGTTTCTCGAAAAGAAGTTGGCAGATGCACCCGAGTCGATTAAGGCTAAGACCGTCAGTGGATATCCATTAGGGAGCGTTAGCGTCACTTCTAGAACCACCCCTGCTCTGGGGGGGGGGGTGGGCTGGCGCTGCTCCTCGCTGTGCGGGTGGGTGGGCTGGGGCTGTTGTCGGCCGATTGCGCCTGGCTGCTGCCCCTTGTCTCCTGCAGCCAGGCTGTCTTGTTTCCCTGCTGTGGTGCTGCGTCAGTGGGGGAGGGCACAACCGTTCCTGCCCTCCCTTGCCATTCCCTGCGGTGGGGGCAGTTTCTGACGAGATGCTGAGGGGAGTTGCAGAGGAAGCAGTTCCCGCCCCTTCCCTCCTTGCGTCTTGGCGCCGCTGGGGTTTGAAAAGCCCCCGCGCGCGCGCTATCAATTTGCATGGGTTCCTGGTCTGCCCCGGCCCCAGGCGTGGCCTGGGATGGCTGTAGGGGGAGTGGCTTCTCCTGCGACCGTGGGAACCAAGGCTGTGTTGCGCGCGTTGTCTGCTTGTCGTTCCACCGAGATTCCTGCCTCACCCCCACCGCCAGAGCCGCTTTACTCAACTCATCCATATTATTGGGCTTCGGACCTCTCGAGAGCTCATCCTTCACATCAGGATGCAATCCCAAATAGAACGCAGCTTCCATCGGAGGCGAGTGAAGTTCCCACCCCAGCCTGTGCACCAGCATGGTGAATTTAGCCCAATATTCGCGAACTGTCATTTTCCCCTGGCGTAAATTATGAAGTTCCTCTTTGGTATGGTCCATATGACTGTCACTTGCATACATTACTTTTAAAGCTTCTAGAAATAATTTGACATTCTTCATGCAAGGGTTTGTTGCCGCGATTAACGGTCTGAGCCACTCCCTTGCTGGTCCGGTCAGATGTTCCACTATAAACGCTACTCTGTGCGCATCATCAGGGAACTCATCATTGTGCAGCTCAAGGGCATACAATATCTGTCTCAAAGCCCTGATATTCCCTTGGGTCCCCGTTGAACTTGCTTACTAGGGTCCCCGCTCTCCTTCCCGGCAGCACTTGGAGTTGCCCCCCCCCCGCCCTTGTTTTTCTCTGCATCCAACTTGTTTTGGAGCTCCACTGCTAGCGTTCTTAACTGCTGCTCTTTTTCCTGTAGCGATCTCACCTGGTCAAGGAGATTCTGCCTCTCCTCCTGGCTTTTCCGCGTTTCCTCTTTGGCCGCTTTTAATTCTCCCTGTGCCTGCACCGCCAGTTGCTGCAGCTCCTGCTGGGCTTGCTCCGCGAGCTGCCGCCATTTCTCCGCCTCTTGCGCGCTCATTCCGGCAACTCCAAAGTAGCCCAAAAAAAGATTCGGAGGTAGCTGTCACAGTGGCCTGGGTGGGCTACTTCAGAGTAACGACTCCACACAGCTCTGCATTTTATTCTTTTATTGGTGCTGTGTATTTACAGTGCTAAAGGCAGTGCTATTTACAGAGATTGACACATCTTATCAGTCTTCTTCAGTACCTCCGAATGGAGATTGGCGCGTTCTCCTCCAGCATAAAAGCTTGGGGAGACCCAGCCTCTTCCCCCTACGTTTCTTGCGCAATTCCGGAGTCGGTGGGATTGGCCTTCCCCCCTTGCTCCCCCCTTCCTGTCCCACCTTGGCCAGTGGCTCTGCTACCTTGCCTGAGCCTCGGACACCACTACCTGCTTCTCCACTTGAGTCGGAACTCTCCCTGCTTTCCCCAGCGCTCGGAGATGGGCTGGAGCTCAAGATGGGAGGGACCTCCCGATATCCCCTGTCCCTCACAATTACATTCCAGAAATAGCCTCATTTATAACAATACCAATTTACAGTATAATACAATTACTAATACCATTGTTCAAATACGAATTATATAATTTAGATGGCCCCGCGCGTGCTAGAATTGATGGTTTTATGATTTTATTTACTTCAGCATTCCAAAATCCTATTATTTTCAATTACATTACAGTCATCATAATAATCCCTTGTACAACTACAGTATTAATAAATTCTGTTTGTGTTAACACATTAAATGATTTATAAGACTACACATGAATGATTCAAACTAGCTCAGACGTTGCCACTCGGGTGAGTCTCATTGCTCTTAATATCTCTTCAACCTACCGCAAGTCTCTTTCCATGTGTGACATGTTTGTTTGTTTTTAAAGAAAGGTTCTGTTGTATTTTGTTTCTCCAAGCAGGCCACTTGAAAGGTTAACCCAGTCTCCCTGGTGACTGGCAGCAACATTCCGCTGGAGGAGGGACTGCTGAGGTTTTAAAAAATTTGATGTGCAGCAGTTAGTTGGCGGTTGAGGGTTTTCTGTGTGGGGAGCTTGGGTGGTTTTGGAGAAGGTAGACTTAGAGTAGATGAAGTAATAATAATAATAGTTTAGTTGATAGGTATTCTGTTATTTGATTACTAAGAAACGTTACCTGTGAAATTAAGTTCGTACCAATGCTACCAGAAAGCAACCATTAAGATTCAAGCCAATAAATATCCATCTTTAAAGTGTCACATTAGTAATCGTCTATTTCATTTTCCAGCTAAGGTACCCAGGAACCCAGGTGGTGGGGAACTCTTTTAAACTGTCAAAACTGCCTTTTAGAGGAGAAAGGTTAGTTTGTGGCTGAGAGTGCACCAAGAAAGGGGGGGGGGCTAAAGGAGGAGACAGGTTCTGAGCGACAATAAAGTTACCCCAGGAAGGAGGCTAGCTTTACAGTAAGGGAGTTTCTAGTGAAGGGAAACCCTTATCTGAGTGCACATAGGAACAGTCTTATTTATAGCCCCAAGTCTATATAGGTACCTGGTCACGTTTAGGCTGGAAGAGGACTCTCTTTTATTTTTGAAAACCCACAAGTGCTAGAGGGTTTAAAGAAAGGCTAGAGGGATAAGTGGGAGGTTTGATTTACCTCAGAAATCCCTGTTAGTGCTTTTAATAATTGAGAGGTCAGAGTTATAAGACGGAAAGTAAAGGACTTTCGTCGCACCATGTATCATATGTGTGCAGATAAAAACTGGATTTGGCTGAAGCAAACAAACACTGCTTACTGCTGTTTCCAACAGCCATTGATGTATAATACACAGAGAATCGTTTCTCCCTCGTGGATGCAATTCTTTGCTCCTGGCATGCGCTTAAGTACAGTACTTTGAAGGATTGAAGAAGAGTAGCAAGAGATTTCTAGACAGAACCTTCCCACAAATAAAAGCCTGAATTCAACACCTTGGCCAATGACTTCCACCTTGCAGATCTGGATATGTAGTTGAATAATATTGGGCAATGGGTTTGCACTCAATAGCTTTGAGAGGCAAGGCTGACTTCTCCGCTGGGTTGAAGAAGCACAAGAACACTATTGGGATAGTTACAGGTAGGTAACCATGTTGGTCTGATGTAGTCAAAACAAAATAAAAAAATTCCTTCCAGCAGCACCTTAGAGACCAACTAAGTTTGTCATTGGTATGAGCTTTCATGTGCATGCACACTTCTTCAGATACACACTGCTGGGATAGAAATTAAAGTCTCCTAAAATAAAATTACTACACAGCAATTGCTAGAGTTTATCCCCACTGTGAGTTCTTTGATGGGAAGTGAATTTGTAGCTGTGACTGAAGCTCTTTCCACATTCCAAGCACTGAAAGTGTTTCTCTCCACTATGAATTCTTTGATGGGAAGTGAGATTATTCTTCTGACTGAAGCTCTTTCCACATTCCAGGCACTGATAGGGTTTCTCCCCTGTATGAATTCTTTGATGGGAAGTGAGATGGTTGCTCTGACTGAAGTGCTTTCCACATTCGAAGCACTGATAGGGTTTCTCCCCTGTATGACTTCTTTGATGGGAAATGAGAGAGGCGCTCTGACTGAAGCTCTTTCCACATTCGAAGCACTGATAGGGTTTCTCCCCTGTATGAATTATTTGATGGGAAGTGAGATGGGTGCTCTGACTGAAGCTCTTTCCACATTCCAAGCATTGATAGGGTTTCTCCCCACTATGAATTCTTTGATGGGAAGTGAGAGAGTCGCTTCGACTGAAGGTCTTTCCACATTCCAAGCATTGATAGCGTTTCTCCCCTGTATGTATTGTTTGATGGGAAGTAAGATTGCTACTCTGACTGAAGGTCTTTCCACATTCTAAGCACTGATAGGGTTTCTCCCCAGTATGACTTCTTTGATGGGAAGTGAGAGAGTCTCTCCGACTAAAGCTCTTTCCACATTCCAAGCACTTATAGGGTTTCTCCCCTGTATGACTTCTTTGATGGGAAGTGAGAGAGTCTCTCCGACTAAAGCTCTTTCCACATTCCAAACACTGATAGCATTTCTCTCCTGTATGAATTCTTTGATGGGAAGTGAGATTGCTGCTCTGACTGAAGCTCTTTCCACATTCCAAGCACTGATAGGGTTTCTCCCCTGTATGAATCCTTTGATGGGAAGTGAGAGAGTCACTCCTTCTAAAGGTCTTTCCACATTCCAAACACTGATAGCATTTCTCTCCTGTATGAATTCTTTGATGGGAAGTGAGATGGGTGCTCTGGCAGAAGCTCTTTCCACATTCGTAGTATGGATAGGGTTTATTCCCAATGGGATTTCTTTGATGAGAAGTGGACTGGGACCTCTGACTAAAGTTCTCTTCACATGAGTATTTATATTGCTTCTCCATTGTGTGGATTCTGTCTTGCTCCCATCTGTTATTAATTTCCATTTCATCCCCACCTGCAATGATAGAACTAATTACAGTGGTACCCTGGTTCTCAAACTTAAACCATTCCAGAATTCTATCCCAAAATCAAAGCATTCCAAAACCAAGGCACGCTTTCCCATGGCATGGTATGTACAGTGGTACTTTGAGTTACAAACGCCTCAGGTCACAAACACTTCAGGTTACAAACTCTGCTAACCTGGAAGTAGTTGCCTCGAGTTGATAACTTTGCCCCAGGATGAGAACAGAAATCATGTGCTGGCAGCGTGGCGGCAGCAGGAGGCCCCATTAGCGAAATTGCTCCTCAGCTTAATAACAGTTTCAGGTTAAGAATGGACCTCCGGAACGAATTAAGTTTGTAACTAGAGGTACCACTGTAATGTGAAATGGATTAATCCGTTCCAGACCATTAAAAACAACCTGTAAAACAACAAATTAACATGAATTTTACTCTGAGACAATTGATCCATAAAATGAAAGCAATAAACCAGGGTGCAATCGACTACCCAGTATCGAAAACTGGCAGTGATCTACCCATTGCCATTGGAGGGATGAGGTGGAAGGGGAGGAGTTTAAGGGGGGGACTCAAACTGGAGGGACAAGGAGCGCACATGGGTGCATGTGGGGAAGGAGGTGGCTAACTGGATGTGGGAGGGGAGTTTAAGTGGGAGGAAGGAAAGGGAGGCAAAAACTCTCTCCCCCCACCACTCAAGCAAGTCCTTTATCCCCCCCCGCAAAGCAGGTCTCTCGCTTGCTCGCTCGCTCTCCCCTCTCCATGTTTTCTGGCATCTGCCCATGCTCCCTGTTCACCCGGGCGAGTCCCAGGGCTTGTCTCCACTTTGGACAGCATGTGCGTCCCTGGTGCGATGGAACAAGGACATGGCAGCAGCACCAGAGTGTGTAGATGAGGCGGCGGTGGCGGTGGCTGTTCCTGGCTGCTCTCCTACGGTAGCTGCTGGATGCTGAGATGGGTGGGCTGGAGCCTGTGCATAGTGCGAGCACCCCGATCCCCCGCTCGGGAATGTGGCACCAGCGATGCTTCGCCTGGATCTCGCCTGGGGTCGGGCTTGGGATGAGGGGAGGGAAGGGAGGCGAGGGGGTGGGAAGGTCATCCTGCCCAGCATAGTTTTTCCCCCCCACAGGCTCCCCCCACAAACACCGCCTCCCTGCGCGATGGGGGAGAGTCACCAACTTCCACCTCCCTGCCCACTCTGAAGGATATTCGCAGGCAACACCATGAATAGCCCTTCATTCAAAGTGATTTCTGGAAGCGTTAGATTTCCAGGTGGTGTAAGTGGCACTAAGGAGAGATGTATGGAATTTCAAAATAGATATTATGATCCAACAGAGAGCTTTACCCAGAGAATCCAGGATCCCATGATTCTCCTCCATGACCTCCTTATGCAGAGCTCTCTGGTCAGAATCCAGCAATGCCCACTCCTTGTCCGTGAAATGAACAGCGACATCTTCAAAGCACACAGGACCCTAAAAGACCAAGGGATGATCTACCACACATTGCTCTGTTGTTTTCTGCCTGCTAATTGTTGCATTGCTTTAGGGGGATTGTTTTGCTGCACATGGTATGAATGCGTATTTTAACATCTCGCTGGAATTACTTTATTATTTTAATGATGGGTCTTAATTTTTGTGTAAATGGGTGGAACTCCACATTGTGTTCTTAAAAGCATTCCTACCTGATGCCCAAAAGACAATGTCAAGGGGCACATGGGGCACAGGGAGGCGAGGAGAAATGGCAAGGCCGTTGTCCAACTGATGGGGCTGGTTAGATGAATCCTGGCCCATTTTTATGGTTTGTCAAAGTTAAATTTAGAAATAAAACTGCAACTACAGATAAAAAATACTAGTAACATTCAGAAGGCGATATGGGTGAGGTGGATGTCCCATATTCTCAGTTATATATATATTCTCCATATTTTCATTAACAATTTCAAATGGCATTTCCTACCTTTAGTTCAGGGCACCTTTGACAGGAGCCAGGAAGTGGAGGGAGTAACCCTGGTTGCCCACCCCTCAGCCTCTCTCCCTACAAGTCTCCTGCCCCCTACCTGATCTGCTTCCATAGCTGCTGCTTCCCCTTCGCCACCATGAAAAGACGGATGAGGAGGTATTGTCAGCATCATCCTCTCTCTGGTGTCCATTGGAGTCCTCTCTGCCTCAGAGGAATCAGGACCCATTTCTGCTAACAGATCCTTTACCTGAAAGAACAACAAAGATTCAAAGCAGAGAATGGGGAGGAGGATTAGAAAAGGATTTTGCAGAGGCAAACACTTAGGGGTATCAGATCTCATTCATTGGCTCCTATACATAAAGGGATGGGACATGAATCCTGCATTTTGGGATACTCTCCCTCTGGTTTGGAGCCCCTTGAGAAAATCCAGAGGAAAATATATATCACCTGCTGCTCTGCCAGCTTTTTCTCCACTGCCTGACTCAGGAGGAAACCTTCAGCCAGGGCCACTGCCTGGGAAGTGGTCTCTGCTCCACATTCCCTCACCCAGCTCTCCATCTCGGGTGGAAGGACAGCCAGGAACTGCTCCAAGATCACCAGGTCCAGCATCTCAGCTTTTGTGTGCCTTTCTGGCTTCAGCCACTGACAGACAAGGTGGTAGAGTCGGCTGCAAACCTCACGGGGTCCTTCAGCCTCCTGGTGGCAGAACTGCCTGAGCTGCTGGCTCTGCACATCTGAGCGGAGGGTGTCCTCCTCACCCAGGATCTTCCGCACAGAGTTTCCCCCAGTGCTCCCATCTTCAGTGGCCTGGCCTCTTTCTGCTTTAGGTCCAGCTGAGTCTTGCTCATCCATCTTTGCTTTTAGGAAGCTTCCAAGAGATCAGTCCCTTTTTGTCGTCTGCAAAGTTCTTCCTGTCCGAATTAGTGCTGGCAAACCCTACAAAGCAAATGCATTGTTCTGTTATAAAATTGGCATTCTGTCAGGATCAGAAAAATGTCCCCAGACAAATGTGGATGACTTTTGTGAGCAATCAAGGCTGCACTGCACTAAAGCCCAGACTCTGAACATATTGTGATTATGAGTTTTTTCAAGCTGTTTTTAAACTTGATTACAGCACTACGCAAGAGAAATAAATACTCCCCGGGGGAAACCCACACACCATTAGAATTTGGCTCAATCTGGCTGGTCTAAATATAATTTTACACATAGTAATACATTATTATTACTACTACTACTACTACTACTGTTACTACTATTATGTCGCCCATCTGGGTTGCCCCAGCTACTCTGAGCGGTTTCCATTAAGATGAACATCAAACACAGTAAGGCATCAAACATTATTAAAAACATTATTAAAAACATCAACAGAGCAATTATTCTCCTCACTTTGAAACCCCCCCCCTGATTCCATCAATAGACCAACACTTTATGCTGTTTCATTGGTAGCAGAAGAGGAAAAATGATTCTTACACTTAATCTCAGCACAACCACAAGGGCTCCTGACTAGGCGTTTGGCTATGGGATGTGGACTGCTAAACCTGTCTTCACCCAACTTGGGGCACAAACCCATGACCAGGAAACTCAAGAGTCTCACTCTTTGCTGGCTGGCTTACCGGTATTTGCATCATTTATTGTTCCCTTTATCCTTGTTTACACAGCCCTAATAAGAGTTATTCCGAACAGAAAGCAAAAAGACAAGAACACACACCCAAGCGCCACCTATGCTGCATCTGCAAAGCAGGATCAGGCCACTTTAAAGAGTCCTGGCTTCCTCCAAAGAATCATGGGACTAGTAGTTTGTTGAGGGTGCAGGCAAAGCTCACTGATTTGGGGGTCTCTGCCCCTCTCATGCACCTTCCTCATGCAGCCCTGGATCCCCCCAGGCATCCCAAGGAGGAAGAAAGAGGAGATGCTGCGGATCCCAGAAGGGGCCCATAGGCATCTCTGGCAAAGGAGAGACGAAAGCAACCCCTCCATTCTAGGAGACCTCCCCCTCTCCCCTTTCTGCCCTCCCCTCTCTAGGAATCCAGCTTAGTTCCTTTTAATCCTTGGCGAACCGAACGCACCCACTTCCCCCCTCTATGGAGAGCAGGAGCCCACAGAGAGAGGAGGAATTTTGATTTGATATCCCGCTTTATCACTACCCTAAGGAGTCTCAAAGCGGCTAACATTCTCCTTTCCCTTCCTCCCCCACAACAAACACTCTGTGAGGTGAGTGAGGCCAAGAGACTTCAGAGAAGTGGGACTAACCCAAGGTCACCCAGCAGCTGCATGTAGAGGAGCGGAGACACGAACCCGGTTCCCCAGATTATGAGTCTACCGCTCTTAACCACTACACTACAATGGCTCCCAGAAAAAGAGAGGCTTTCTTCTGGGGATGGTGGGATCCACTTGGCAGGCAGATGAGATAAGATAAGATATATTTATTGTCATTCTCCCCTTTCGGTTGCTACATCCACTCAGATAAAGCATTCTGCATAATCCAAAATTACTACGAAACCTAATTAAAACAGTAAATACGATACAAAATAACAGGTAAAGTAAGATGACTTCAAAGTCCAGACTTTCCATTTGAGGCCAAAATCGCTCTAGAGAAGAAACTGTTCCAGAGACGGATAGTTCTTGCCTGCATTGAGGAGGAAGGCTATGCCTTAAGGAAAGGATGGCTTGATGGGGGCTCTTCCCTCGGACGGGGATTGGGAGGGGGGTGTTCAATGGCATGCCACTTTTTCCCTCCCCAAAGGGGCAAAGGAAGATCAGAGAGGAAGGGGGAAGATACTCCCTGCTTTGGGAGTCTTCCCCCCCCCTTGGGCATCCTCCCCCTGCAGCCCTGGGACCCCACTTCGCCCCAGGGGGGAAGAGAGAGGAGACTCACTGGATCCTAGGAGGGGGCACCGAGGCAGCCTTGGCAGAGGACAAAGGGGGAGGGGCTTCCTCTCTGGAGGACCTAGGACCCCCCACTTCCTGGCCTCTCTAGGATTCCAGCTCAGCTCTTGTTAACCCTTGCCGAACCGAGCGCACACAGGTCAGAGGAGACTCTGAGGACCTGCGCTGGGTCTTCTCTCGCGGACGCCTCAGAGCACGAAGCGGGGGAGGCGGAGGGAGGGCGGGGCAAGGACCCGTGACGAAACAGCCTTGGCCCCGCCCCTCAGCCGACTGCTCTGAGGGAAACTACTTTTCCCAACTTCCCGCCTTTCGAAACCTGAGCCTCGCCTCAGTTTTAGGCGCCAAGGAGGCCGATTGCTGTCAGACCAGGCTGCAGTTTCCCTGGGCTCCCTCATTTATCGGGGGATTTCTTTTCATTTGCACTGATTTCTGTTCATATCTCTCGCTTTTGTAGTTTCTCTCTGCTTCTTTAGAAAGGCATTTTGCTGTATTTTAAATACCCTTTCACTACGCTTTGCTTCCCTCGGTTTATGGATAAATAGAAGAGCTCCTGCCAGTCAAAGATGTACCTGTACAGGTAGTGAACCCGCTGCATCCCGTTGGAGAAGTGGCACTCCTGCTTCATCCGATACAGGATGTGTTATCAAATCCAACTCGGTGGTGTAACGTTGCAAAATGTCGATCACTTCTCCTACTTGGGCCAACATTGAGGCCAAAATCCAGCATCGCCTGAGCTCTGCGAGTGCGGCTTTCTCCCAATTGAAGGGTCATTGGCAGGGAAACCAAAATAATAATAATAATAATACCGGGTAATAATAATAATAATAATTTATTATTTATGCCCCGCCCATTTGGCTGGGTTTCCCCAGCCACTCTGGGCGGCTTCCAACAGAAATATTAAAATACACTAATTTCTTAAAGATTAAAAGCTTCCCTAAACAGGGCTGCCTTCAGATGTCCTCTAAAAGTCTGGTAGTTGTTTTTCTCTTTGACATCTGGTGGGAGGGTGTTCCACAGGGCGGGTGCCACTACCGAGAAGGCCCTCTGCCTGGTTCCCTGTAGCTTTGCTTCTCACAGTGAGGGAACCGCCAGAAGGCCCTCGGCACTGGACCTTACTGAAATAAGTAAAATGGTTGTTTACAAAGCTATTGCACTACCAACCTTACTGTATGCTTGTGAAACATGGACCACTTACAAATACCATCTCCAAGTTCCCTCCCCCCCACCCCAAATCCTGCCCTCCCTTCCCAGCTACCCTGTTTGCAGATTCAGGGATAGGGAAAGCGCAATCTTCTCCCCCTCCCCACAACCCCAAAATAATAATAATATTTTGCACCTTTTTTTCCTCCTCCTCTGCAGACATGCTCCTTTTCTGGGAATGTGGATGGAGGCCCCTCCCCCTCCAACCTCCCCCCCCCTAACCTTCCCGCCTCTCTAGGAAGCGGAGCTCACTGACCCATGGGGAGGAATGAGTGACGCCTCCCTTCCAGAACACACAAATTCTCCTCCTTCCAAACAAGCTCTGTTAACCTGTTTCTTTCCTGAGAAGGTCCCAGGTTTGATCCCCGGAGACGGCACGGAAAGAGACCCCCCCCAAAAAAAAACCTCCGAAAAATTCCTCCGGGGCACAAAGATTACATTCCCCCTTCTTCACTTTTTTAATCTATTGCAAGGAGGGGGGGAGGGGGATCTGGTCAATTTCACACCCATTTCCCAACGTGGGGGAGGCAGGGCTGTGGCGTAAGGTGTCCCCGTTACAACAGCCCTACAAAGTAGACCAGAATTGTTATGCGCGTTTGGGACTTGGAACAGTGACTTACAGCAACCCTAAAGGGTAGTCCAGTGTCGTCATTACGGGTGCCTTTTTAAAATAGGGGCTGGTGTTTGAACTTGGGCTTTGCTAATGTTACTAAATTGGTGGGGGGTGCACTTGTGCGAGAGCAGGTTTCTTTGACTGTCTGCCCGTTCAGTGGTTGCCCCTTCTGCTTTCTCATGGCAAAGGACGGTGAGCCCAGAAAGCCTTTTCTTTCCCAGCTGCACAAGCCCAACACACTTTCGTAATAAACAGAAACCCTGTCTCTTTGTCTCCATGTATGCAAACTCTTTGTCCACCAAATCTAAATCCTTGAACCTGTTCCTCACTTCCACTGTGTATTTATAAGGAATTTGATTTAGATTTGCAATATTTTTATTTACAGCATTGGACTTTCCTTTCACTTCCAGGGACATCTGCAACTGAGTGACATTTCGGCTTTGGCCCAGCCGCTTCATCAGCTCTGACTCTACTTGTACTTGTCCTCCGCTCTTCCTCAGTAGCATGTTGAACGCCTTCCGACCTGAGGGGCTCATCTTCCAGATCTTCCAGCCTCATAACTTATATCCCTGTTGTTTTTGTCCACAGGTAGCCAATGTCCCACCTTTCGACGTGGGACCCATCCTCTGGGGACATGGCCACAAACTTCCCTCTGTGAATGGTGAAATGGAAGAGCTCCCACCAGTCAAAGAAATACCTGTACAGGTAGTGAACCTGGTACATCCCGTTGGAGAAGGGTGTTGTCTGTTGTGCTAGCATGGAGGAGCACACAGCCTCCATGTTCTGATCAGTGTGTCTTCTCCATTTTGTATGTTTCTGTGTGTTTGGAGAAGTGACTGCTTAGTCACAGTCACTTGGGACTAACTTTTTTATGGAATAGTTCTAGTTGTTATGTAACCTAAGCCTGCCTTCAGGGATGTCTGTGAACCTGTATGAATCTGTGAGTAAACTACTTTTACAGTGAGGGGGAAAAGAACTTGATCCCCTGCTAAATTTGCCTGTTTGCCCTCTGACGAAGAAACAACCAGTCCATAATTTTAATGGTAGGTTTATTGTAGCTGTGAGAGACAGAATAACAGGGGAAAACCCCAGAAACCCAGAATACAAAAGTCAGAGATTGATGTGCATTATAATGAGTGAAATAAGTATTTGATCCCCTATCGTTAGGGAAGGATATCATTAAATAATATATCCTCTCCTGCTTCCCTAATCATCCCCACATACAACAGGTGCAAGGTCACTCTGAAGAATGTTCTACACATGCGCTGCTTCTGGGCTAACCAGAGATGTTTCCTACAATAGGAGTCTAACCTCTCCTATTGTAGTGTTAAGATGTAAAGAGAAGATATGGCAGCTTTTAGGGTTAGCATTATGTGAAGATTTGGAAAGAAATTTTAAAAGATCTAGAAATATTGATAAGAATGAAAGTATAATTGATGGGGAAAATCTCGGCAATAAAAATGAATATAATGATAAAAAATAATTTTTAATAAAATTTATATCCCACCCGTCTGTTTGGGTTTCCTCAGCCATGTTAAATTGTTGTTTTACGGGTTGTTTTTAAAAGCCTGGAACGGATCCCAGGGGTCAGCAAGGCTTACCAGGCATGGGCTGGTCACTCCCGTGGAGATCACTCCGTGGGCTCGACCGGCACAGCGCATCACTGGAAATCATTTATGTGCATGTCCGTGGTGCCAAACATGCGCAGAAGCGATTTTCAGCATATGGGTATACACATAAGCGATTTCTGGAGCCACGGAAGAGAGTTATCGCACCGTGCTGCATGTGCCGAGTGGGCAGCTCGGTTCGGGAGCGGCTCATGGGAAGAAGAAGAAGAAGAAGAAGAAGAAGAGGAGGAGGAGGAGGAGGAGGAGGAGGAGGAGGAGGAGGAGTTTGGACTTGATATCCCACTTTATCACTACCCTAAGGAATCTCAAAGCGGCTAACATTCTCTTTTCCCTTCCTCCCACACAACAAACACTCTGTGAGGTGAGTGAGGCTGAGAGACTTCAGAGAAGTGTGACTGGCCCAATGTCACCCAGCAGCTGCATTACTTTCTATTGGAAAGCACGCCTTGGTTTTAGAACGCTTTGGTTTTGGAACAGACTTCCAGAACAGATTAAGTTTGGGATCCAAGGTACTACTCTACAAACCAATAACAACAACCACAACAATAATAAACAGTTTACATTAATACCCTAATTAAAGTAACCATCAGCACCATCTAAAAACATTTAAACAACACCAACCTGACAAAATCAAAACAGATAAACCAAAATTAGAACTGTGTAAAATATTTTAGCCAGAGCAATGCTCTCCCATGTCTAGTTTCATATGAAGGGGGAAGAAACCCAGAATAAAACATTAGATTGTTTTTTATAGGAATGACAGAAGCACAATAACACTGCTACAATACAAATTAAAATCTCCTAAAATTACTACACAGCAATTGCTATTGTTTGTCTCCACTGTGAGTTCTTTGATGGGAAGTGAGAGATGTGTTGTGACGGAAGTACTTTCCACATTCCAAGCACTGATAGGGTTTCTCCCCTGTATGAATTCTTTGATGAGAAGTGAGAGATGTTTTGTGACTGAAGCTCTTTCCACATTCCAAGCACTGATAGGGTTTCTCCCCTGTATGAATTCTTTGATGGGAAGTAAGACTACTCTTCTGATTGAAGCACTTTTCACATTCCAAGCACTGATAAGGTTTCTCCCCTGTATGAATTCTTTGATGGGATGTGAGAGAGGCATTGTGACTGAAGCTTCTTCCACATTCTAAGCACTGATAGGGTTTCTCCCCTGTATGAATTGTTTGATGGGAAATGAGAGATACGTTGTGACTGAAGCTCTTTCCACATTCCAAGCACTGATAGGGTTTCACCCCTGAATGAATTCTTTGATGGGAAGTGAGACTACTCTTCTGATTGAAGCTCTTTCCACATTCCAAGCACTGAAAGGGTTTATCCCCTGTATGAATTCGTTGATGGGAAATGAGATGGCTACTGTGTCTGAAGCTCTTTCCACATTCCAAGCACTGATAGGGTTTCTCCCCTGTATGAATTCTTTGATGGGAAGTGAGATCTGAGCTCTTTCTGAAAGTCTTTCCACATTCCAAACACTGATAGGGTTTCTCTCCTGTATGAATTCTTTGATGGGAATTGAGAGATACGCTGTGACTGAAGTTCTTTCCACATTCTAAGCACTGATAGGTTTTTTTCCCAATTGGATTTCTTTGATTAAAAGTGGAATTGGAGCTCTCATTAAAGTTCTTTTCACCCACCAAGTATTTATATGGTTTCTCTACTGTGTGGATTCCTTCGAGTTCCCCTTTGTTATTAATTTCCAATTCATCACCACCTGCAATAAAAAACTAATTATTTTTTATATTTAAATATTTTGTTGAAATGATTTTAGATTTGAAAAGAAATATTATGATAAGATGGGAATTCTCACTACAGATTTAACTTCCTTTGTTGGCTGGTATTAGCTGACATATTTACAGGAACCTGAAATTCAATTCCTTTAGTTTGGCCCAATCACGGAATCCGCTCTGTCTCCATTATCAATTATCTCTTTAGTCAACCAAAAACCAACAGAAGCAAAAATCCAAATCTGGCAGAAGCTATTTCAAACTCCCTACCCACTCTGATGGATATCCACAGACAACACCGCCAATTGCCCTCCATTCCAAGTGATTTCAAGTGGTATAGGTGGCGCTATTGAGTTCCATCCAAACCTTGGAGATTCATTGCAAGGAGAGATGTACAGTATGGAATTTCAAACCAGATATTATGATCCTCAGAGAGCCTTACCCAGAGAATCCAGGAGTCCACGATTCTCCTCCATGACCTCCTTATGCAGAGCTCTCTGGTCAGGATCCAGCAACGCCCACTCCTTGTCCGTGAAATGAACAGTGACATCCTCAAAGCACACTGGGCCCTAAAAGAACAAGGGATGATCTACCACACATTGCTCTGGTGTTTTCTGCCTGTTAATTGTTGCATTGCTTTAGGGGCATTGTTTTGCTGCACATGGTATGAATACGTATTTTAACATCTCACTGGAATTACTTTATTATATTAATGATGGGTCTTAAGCTTTGTGTAAATGGGTGGAACTCCACATTTTGTTCTTCCAAGAATTCTGGCTCTCTCCCCCCTCAGCCTCTCTCCCCACAAGTGTCCTGCCCCCTACCTGATCTGCTTCCATAGCCGCTGCTTCCCCTTCGCCACCATGAAAAGACGGATGAGGAGGTCTTGCCAGCATCATCCTGTCACCTGCCAGAGACAAAGGGAAGTGGGAAGCCATGAAAGCCTGGTTCTCTCCAAGGTTGAGGAATGCATCCAAAGTGGTACCACAGGTTAAGAACAGTTTCTGGTTAAGAACGGACCTCCATAATGAATTAAATTCTAAACCCGAGATAGCACTGTAACTCCCTCCTTACCTAGTGGTCTCTCCCTAGTGTCCATCGGAGTCCTCGCTGCCTCAGAGGAATTAGGACCCATTTCTGCTAACAGAACCTTAACCTGAAAGAGCAACAAAGATGTGATGCAGAATGGGGAGGGGGATTAGAAAAGCAATCAGAGGCTTTTTAAGGGGTATCAGATCTAATACCTTATCCTATCCATAAAGGAATGGGGCATGAGTACTGCATTTTGGGATACTCTCCCTCTTGTTTGGAGCCCCTTGGGAGTATCCAGAGGAAAGTCTCTCTCACCTGCTGCTCTGTCTCCTTTTTCTCCACTGCCTGATTCAGGAGGAAACCTTCAGCCAGGGCCACTGCTTGAGAACTGGTCTCTGCTCCACATTCCCTCACCCAGCTCTCCATCTCGGGTGGAAGGACAGCCAGGAACTGCTCTAAGATCACCAGGTCCAGCATCTCAGCTTTCGTGTGCCTTTCTGGCTTCAGCCACTGACAGACAAGGTGGTAAAGTCGGCTGCAAACCTCACGGGGTCCTTCAGCCTCCTGGTGGCAGAACTGCCTGAGCTGCTGGCTCTGCATATCTGAGCAGAGGGTGTTCTCTTCACCCAGGAACTTCTGCACAGTTTTTTCAGAGAATCCCCCACTGCTCCCATCTTCAGTGGCCTGGCCTCTTCCTGCTTTAGGTCCAGGCGAGTCTTGCTCATCCATCTGTGCTCTCAGGAAGCCTCCGAGAGATCAGAAGGAGTCCCTTTTTTCTTCTGCAAAGTTCTGCTAGTCCAAATTAGAGCTGCTGGCAAACCCTAAAAAGCAAATGCATAAAACCTTGAGATAAACACAGAGGCTTCAGAAAAGGGGTGCGGGAGGCAGTGGAAGACAGGAGTGCCTGGCGTGCTCTGGTCCATGGGGTCACGAAGAGTCGGACACGACTAAACAACAACAAATCAAGCGTGCAAAAAGAAAAAACCTTGAGATACAACACAGAGCCTTCAGAAAGGGGGTAGGGAAATTTGAAGTCTCTCCACCCACCCACCCCCCAACAGCTTGAGATTTTGTTACAACTGAGCACTCATACATTGCAGCATCATGAGGAAAAAAATAAAGACTCCAGAAAACACACACACACACACTATCAGCATTTGTCTCAGTCTGGCTAGTCTAAATTTAAATTTAAGCAGAAGTTATTATCTCTGCTTAGAAACCCACTTGCATATAGTAATTGTATTAAATTATTATTCTTACTAAGGGACGCGGGTGACGCTGTGTTCTAAACCACAGAGCCTAGGGCTTGCTGATCAAAAGGTTGGGAGTTCGAATCCCTGTGATGGGGTGAGCTCCTGTTGCTCGGTCCCAGCTCCGGCCAACCTAGCAGTTCAAAAGCATGCCAGTGCAAGTAGATAAATAGGTACAGCTCTGGCGGGAAGGTAAACAGTGTTTCTATGCATTACTCTGGTTCGCCAGAAGCATCTTAGTCATGCTGGTCACATGATCCGGAAGCTGTCGGTAGACAAACCCTCAGCCTATAGAGCGAGATTAGCGTGAAACCCCAGAGTTGTCCGCAACTGGACCTAACTGTCAGGGGTACCTTTACCTTTATTATTCTTACTACTGCTGCTGCTGCTATTATGCTGCCCATCTGACTGAGTTGCCCCAGCTACTCTGAGTGGCTTCTAACAAAATGAACATCAAACACAGTAAGGCATCAACAGAGCAATTATACTCCTAGCTTTGAATCTCACCCCCCAAGTTCATCAACAGACCAACACTATATGTTGTTTCATTTACTTGAAAGAGAAGTTGCTGAATTACAACTTATTACTAAACTTAAAACTATGGAGAGACCTGGTCTGAATAGAGACATTGGATTCTTATCCCAGTACACATGCTAAGCTATTTTTGGCCATCTGCATCCCTTGCTTTTTCCCGTAAGACCAATTGCAGTTGTTAATCATCAACAGGTTTACCACACCTATCAGCCAATCACCCATTCCATCTCCCCTTCTGATAAATACCCCTCCCCACCCTCTCACTATATCTAAGGATCTGGTGACTTCTGTTTCAATGTATCCCATTTCATCTTTTTCTGTTTAAGCCAATTCACGAACCTAGAACTCAATACAGTGACCACTCATAATGAAACATATGTCACAGATACCTTGCAAATTTATTGTGACATTATGTGATATATATAAGACGGGAGAGGATTTACAATCGGAGAACCATCAAATGGGAAGAGACCCTGAGGACCATTTAGTCCAGCCCCCTGCGATGCAGGAATCTTCACCCAACTTGAGGCACAAACCCATCACCAGGAGATTAAGAGTTATTCCAAAAGAAAGGAAAAAGAGAAGAACACACACCCCGGCTGCATCTGCAAAGCAGGATGAGGCCACTTTAAAGAGTCCTGGCTTCCTTCAAACTAATCATGGGAATCATAGTTACAGGTACGTAGCCGTGGAGTCGAAACAAAATAAAAAAATTCCTTCAGTAGCACCTTAAAGACCAACTAAGTTTTTATTTTGGTATGAGCTTTCGTGTGCATGCACACTTCTAGTTTGTTGAGGGCGCAGGGAAAGCTTCCTGATTTGGGGGTCTCTGCCCCCCTCATGCACCTTCATCCTACAGCCCTGGGACCTCCCTTCTCTGCAAGGCACCTCAAGGGGGGAAGAGAGAGGAGACTCTGTGGACCCCAGAAGGGGCACATAGGCAGCTCTGGCTAAGGAGAGAAGAAAGCAACCCCTCCCCTTTCAAGGACGGAGGGTCGTTGGCTTCGGGGGACCTGGCCCACTTTCTGCCCTCACCTCTCTAGGAATCCATCTTAGTTCCTTTGAGCCCTTGTGGGACAGAGCGCACCCAGTTCCTCCTTTTATGGAGAGCAGGAGCCCACAGACAGAGGCTTCCTTCTGGGGAGGGTGGGACCCCCTTGGCAGGCAGAGAGGAGGAGCAGCAGTTTGTAGGGGAAAAGGCTGTGCCAGATGCAAAGGAGGGTCTGGTGGGAAGAACAGAGAGGAAGGGGGAGGATGTTCCCTGCCTTGGGGGTCTTCCCCCCCTTGGGCACCCTCTCCCTGGCGCCCTGGGGACCCCCCCACTTCTCCCCAAGGCGCCCCAAGGGGGAAGAGCGAGGAGACTCACTGGATCCTAGGAGGGGGCACCGAGGCAGCCTGGGCGGAGGACAAAGGGGGAGGGGCTTCTGCTCTGGAGGACCTAGGACCCCCCCCCTTCCTGGCCTCTCTAGGATTCCTGCTCGGTTCTTGTTAACCCTTGCCGAGCCGAGCGCACACAGGTCAGAGGAGACTGAGGAGCTGCGCATGCTCCCTGCGGGCGACGCTGGGTCTTCTCTCGCAGACGCCTCAGAGCACGAAGCGGGGAAAGGGGGAGGCGGAGGGAGGGCGGGGCAAGGACCCGTGACTAAACAGCCCTGGCCCCGCCCCTCAGCCGGCTGCTGTGAGGGAAACGACTTTTCCCGCCTTTTCCCAACTGCCCGCCTTTCGAAACCTGAGCCTCGCCTCAGTTTTAGGTGCCAAGGAGGCCGATTCCTGTCAGACCAGGCTGCAGTTTCCCTGGGCTCCCTCATTTATCGGGGGATTTCTTCTCATTTGCACTGATTTCTGTTCATATCTCTCGCTTTTGTAGCTTCTCTCTGCTTCTTTAGAAAGCCATATAAACAACCCTCTCCCCACTGCCTGCGGGATAATCATCATAATAATAATAATGTTATACCCCACGCATCTGGCTGGGTTTTCCCAGCCACTCTGGGCGGCTTCCAACAGAATATTAAAATACAATAATATATTAAACATTAAAAGCTTCCCTAAACAGGGCTGCCTTCAGATGTCTTCTAAAAGTCTGGTAGTTGTTTTTCTCTCTGACATCTGGCAAAGGGGGAGAGACATTTGACATAAAGGTAAAGGGACCCCTGACCGTTAGGTTCAGTCGCGGATGACTCTGGGGTTGTGATGCTCATCTCACTCTATAGGACCGAGCAACGGGAGCTCACCCCGTCGTGGGGATTTGAACCACCGACCTCCTGATCTGCAAGCCCTAGGCTCTGTGGTTCATTTATTCCAATTCGAAATAGTCCTTTATAGTGTCACCCTCCTCTCTCTCCTCCTTTTCCGCTGCCACTGAGGAGAATGGAAGAGGCTTATCTGCCTCGGGTCGCACGTGTGTCTGCGTGTGAGAGAGAAACTGGGTGGAAGAAGGGCCCAAGGATCCTGTAGAAGCCCCACAGGTAGCCCTTGTCCCACTTTTGGACATGGGGCTGCTCCTCTGGAGACATGGCAACAAACTTCCCTCAGTTGATGGAGAAATAGAAGAGCTCCTGCCAGTCAAAGATGTACCTGTACAGGTAGTGAACCCACTGCACCCCGCTGGAGAAGTTGCACTCCTGCTTCATCTGGTACAGGACATATTATGCGGGGGGCAGGGGTGTGTCAAAGGTCAGGTGGGGGAGGGAAACACCAGGGGGGGCAGGCATACCCCCTGCTCCCTCCTGCCAAAGGAGCCCCCCCTACCATGTGGCAGGACCTCATCTGCCCCCCACCCCAGCTAAGCATCAACAGTCCCATCATGCAGGGTTGCCACCTGCCCTGTTTAATATGTTGGATATGATTCCTTTATTCACAGAAACAACGCTGTGTAAAGTTTCCAGAAGATCTGTTATTTACAACAGGTGCAAGGTGACTTCGAAGAATGTTCCACACATGCGCTGCTTCGGGGTTGACCAAAGAGATGTTTAGTCTGACCTCCGCTATTGTCGTGTGAAGATGTAAAGAGTGGGTATGGCAGCTTTTAGGGCTAACATCATGCAAAGAGTGGGAAGGAAAATTTAAAAGATCTAGAAATATTGAAAAGAATGAAACTATCATTGATGGGGAGAATCTCGGCAATAAAAATGAATATAATGATAATATTTTATTTCATTTTTTAAATTAAGATCCCTCCCGTTTGGCTCGGTATCCACAGCCACTCTGTTTGGCTTATATATAAAAACAGAGCATAACATCAAACAGTAAAAAAAAAAATCCTATCAAAACAGAGGAACCAAAATTAGAACTGTGTAAAACATTTTAGCAAGTTGCCCCAATAAAATAGTTGTTCCAGCCATGTCCCCTTGGCCTCCCAGGAGCCCTTTAGTTGTTTGGGGTGAGTGTGGGCTGCACCCCCTAGGCCAGGTGGAAATGGGCCTTACAGCAGGGAGCGGTCTTCCTTCCAGCACTCAGGGCAGCAGCATTGCCCCTCCAGCCTCCCAGGAGCCTTTTAGCTGTTCAGGGTGAGTGTGGGCTCCGCATTTCCAGATTTAGAATCATATTCTGAACCGTCCTATCTGTGCTGGATAAAAGACTAGGTACTGCTGGAAAACACACCGTTGTTAGAGCTATACATAAAAGCTTCTCTAATCATGTTACCAGGAAAAAAATAAATAGAATTTGGGGGAAACATAGAAACTTATTGGAAAACAAAACACCAAGGTGGGTATCCCCAATAGAAGCAAAGACAAGGAAAAAATAAATATAAGTCACAAATGGGGTAGCTACAATTATCTGTTAGACATTTGAGGGAGAAACAAAAATGAAAGAATTAGGAAAAAATTGTGTCAGACTGGCTAAACTATAATCAAATTAACTCAAAGTTTAAGGGAAACAAAAAATAGATTTACAGAACAATAATCACAATTTGAAAAAGATATTAAGATGTACAGTTAAAAACCTCTGTAAAATGTATAAAATACTTCTTCTTAAATACTTATTCTTTAGAGCATAGCTGTCAAATCCATTGCCAGCTATACTCTAAAGAAGAAGAAAACAGTTGGTACATTTGTTCACTTATGATGTTCATGTTGTAAGGTAACAAAAGAATTATGGGAGATGGTGTACAATGAACTTAAGAAAAAATTTTTTAGAAACATTTCCCAATAATCCAGAAGCTTTTCTTCTGGGAATAAAAAATAAAAATAATAATTTATGAATGTACGGGCCAACATTCACTCAAATTCTAATTGCACAAAAATTGAGAACATATAAAGTCCCATCAAAAGAAATATGGCATATCAAAATACTTGAATATATCGAAGCAACCTGTATGACAAACAGGTTAAAAAATAAGGAGCAGACGTGTGAGATTGTTACGTCACATGTCTGTTTACGTTCCAGCACAGTCTTCTGGGAACTTCCGTTTGTGTATAGCTTTTGCTTTCGGGACTCTCTCTGAGGAGATGGGGAGATGACATGCTTTCTTTGTCCTGATTTATGCTGAATAAATCTGCTTGTTATTATGCTTTCACAAGCCTCTTCACGCAGCTTCTGTTCATGCAGCGCGCTCTGCTAATATAGTGTACTCAGACTTTTGAAGAAAGGGTTGCTGGTACCAGTATATGTCGCTCTAGAGATCGGGGGATCGTCCAGCGTGTCGGCTGGAAGGGCATGATCCAGTTGGGGGCTAGCCAGCTGGCCACTTGACCCCCTCTGGATGCTGATCTATAGAGATTATATAGAAATATATTACACCAATAATCATAACAGGTGTAGACAGGAAACCATGGAAAGAGTGGAAGAGAAGTAAAAATAAAGATATATAGGATTTAAATAATCACAGCTTTTCTCCGTAACTGCTGAACCATAATGTAACAAATTTGGCCACAACGTTCCATGCCCATCAGGGAGGGATCTGGCATTAATTTTTTTCCAAAAACAGACCTTTCACACCTAAAATAATGATTAAACACAAAAAGTGGCACCCAATTAGACGTCACCACCATTAGCTCTGAAAACTCCAGCAACATCCAATGGAAAGGCTGGTCGCACCCTGCCGCCTCCAAAGCTGTGCCACCAGATGACATCACAAAATTCCACAGCAACCAACTGAAAACAGTCCTTTTGCAGCAACAAGGCCCAGCTTTTTAAATAGGCCGCAGCCTTGCCAAGCAGGGAAAACTGAGTAGGCCGCACCATTCATTAGGCCACAGGCAAAAACGAAAAGAATAGGGCCTTTCACAACTTGGGGGGGGGGCAGGTGAGGGGACTCTGAAGATAGACTCTGAAGGTCCATTTAACACAAAAACCCACAACAACGCGTGGCCGGGCCAGCTAGTGTGTGTGTGTGTGTGTGTGTGTGTGTGTGTGTGTAATCATTTTGTCCATGGTGGTAACATAGTATGTTTTGTTGGTGAGATATAAGAGATAAGTAAATTAAAAATGGAAGAAAACAGTAAAAACATTAATATTACAATTATAATATTAAAACAAATCAAGCTCTCCACTTCTGGAAAGGTTAGCCTAAACAAAATATTTCAAGCAAGCACCAAAAAGAGTAAATTGAAGGTTGCTGCCTGACCTCAACAGGCAGAGGAATTCCAGGGAAGAAGTAACCCTAAAAGTACCTCATCTGTTGTGGTGGACTGAAGATCCATTAACACTAAGGAAGAAGGGAAGCAGGTCACCAGCTCAAGGAATGTATGTCACACAATGACAAAAATATCCCCCAGTCAAGATCTGGTGTTCACTCCACAGGAATGGAAAAAGGACTCAGACATTGCCACTGGGGTGAGTCGCATTGCTCTGAGTCTCTGTTCAATCTAAGTCTCCTTCCATGTATCATATGTGTGCAGATGAGAACTGGATTTGGCTGAAGCAAACAACCTCTGTTTATTGCTGTTCACAACAGCCTTTGAGGCTGTATATACACAGGCGTGCCTGGCGTGCTCTAGTCCATGGGGTTACGAAGAGTCAGACACGACTAAACAACAACAACAATACACAGAGAACACTTTCCACTCATGGATGCAATTCTTTACTCCTGGCATGCGCTAAGTACTTTGAAGGATCGAAGAAGAGTAGCAAGAGATTCCTAGACTTAACCTTCCCACAAAGAAAAGCCTGAATTCAACACCTTGGCCAATGACTTCCACCTTGCAGATCTGGATACATAGCTGAAGAATATTGGGCACCGGGTTTGCACTCGATAGCTTGGAGAGCCAAGGCTGACTTCTCTGCTGGGTTGAAGAAGCACAAGAACACTGTTACGATACAAATTAAAGTCTCCTAAAATACAATTACAACACAGCAAGTGCTAGGGTTTCTCCACACAGTGAGTTCTTTGATGGGAAGAGAGAGTGGAGTTGTGACGGAAGCTCTTTCCACATTCCAAGCATTGATAGGGTTTCTCCCCTGTATGAATTCTTTGATGGGAAATGAGACTATCCTTCCGACTGAACCACTTTCTACATTCCAAGCAATGATATGGTTTCTGCACCATATGAATCTTTTGATGGGATGTGAGACCTGTGCTCTGTGTGAATCTCTTTCTGCACTCTTGACATTTAAATGGTTTCTCCCCTGTGTGAATTATTTGATGGGAAGTGAGTTTGTAGCTGTGGCTGAAGCACTTTCCACATTCGAAGCACTGAAAGGGTTTCTCTCCAGTATGAATTCTCTGATGGGAAGTGAGAGAGGATTTGTGACTAAAGCTCTTTCCACATTCCAAACACTGATATGGTTTCTCCCCTGTATGTATTCTTTGATGGGAAGTGAGATTGCTGCTACTACTGAAGTTATAGCCACATTCCTGGCACTGATATGGTTTCTCACCTTTATGAATTCTTTGATGAGAAGTGAGACTACTCTTCTGAGTGAATCTCTTTCCACATTCCAAACATTGATATGGTTTATCCCCTGTGTGAATTCTTTGATGAGAAGTGACATTGTAGCTGTGACGGAAGCTCTTTCCACATTCCAAGCACTGGTAGGGTTTCTCCCCTGTATGAAATCTTTGATGGGAAGTCAGATGGCTACTCTGGCTGAAGCTCTTTCCACATTCCAAACACTGATAGGGTTTCTCCCCGGTATGAATTCTTTGATGGGAAGTGAGAGAGCCGTTGTGACTGAAACTCTTTCCACATTCCAAGCACTGATAGCGTGTCTCCCCTGTATGAATTCTTTGATGAAAAATGAGACCACACTTCTGACTGAAACTCTTTCCACATTCCAAGCACTGATAGGGTTTCTCCCCAGTATGAATGATTTGATGGGAAGTGAGATCTGAGCTCTTTCTGAAAGTCTTTCCACATTCAAAGCACTTATAGGGTTTTTCCCCTGTATGAATTCTTTGATGGGAAGTCAGACTGTTTTTGTGACCAAAGCTCTTTCCACATTCAAAGCACTGATAAGGTTTCTCCCCTGTATGACTTCTTTGATGGGAAGTGAGATGGGCATTCTTATTGAAGCTCTTTCCACATTCCAAACACTGATAGGGTTTCTCCCCTGTATGAATTCTTTGATGGGAAGTGAGACTGTGGCTGTGACTGAAGCTCTTTCCACATTCAAAGCACTGATAGGGTTTCTCCCCTGTATGAATTCTTTGGTGGGAAGTGAGATTGTTCTTCCAGGTGAAGCTCTTTCCACATTCCAAGCACTGAAAGGGTTTCTCTCCAGTATGAGTTCTCTGATGGGAAGTGAGTGAGACGCTCTGACTGAAGCTCTTTCCACATTCCTGACACTGATAGGGTTTCTCCCCGGTATGAATTCTTTGATGTGAAGTGAGATGGGTGCTCTGACTGAAGGTCTTTCCACATTCCAAGCACTGATACGGATTCTCCCCTGTATGAATTCTCTGATGAGAAGTGAAACTGACCTTCCATCTGAAGCTCTTTCCACATTCCTTGCAGTGGAAGGGTTTCTCCCCTGTATGGATTCTTTGATGGGAAGTAAGATGGGTGCTCTGACTGAAGCTCTTTCCACATTCTAAGCACTGATATGGATTCTCCCCTGTATGAATTCTTTGATGAGAAGTGAAACTGACCTTCCATCTGAAACTCTTTCCACATTCCTTGCACTGATAGGGTTTCTCCCCAGTATGAATTCTTTGATGAGAAGTGAGATGGGTGCTCTGACAGAAGCTCTTTCCACATTCCAAGCACTGATATGGATTCTCCCTTGTATGAATTATCTGATGGGAAGTGAAACTCACCTTCCATTTGAAGCTCTTTCCACATTCCTTGCACTGGTAGGGTTTATTCCCAATGGGATTTCTTTGATGAGAAGTGGACTGGGAACTCTGACTAAAGTTCTCTTTACACTTCAAGTGTTTATATGGCTTCTCCACTGTGTGGATTCTGTCCTGGTCCCCCTTGTTACCAATTTCCAATTCATCACCCCCTGGAATGAAAAAAACAATCATTTTTAAACTTGAATATTTTATTCAAAATAAAAAAATTCCTTCAGTAGCACCTTAAAGACCAACGAAGTTTATATTTTGGTATGAGCTTTCGTGTGCATGCACACTTCTTCAGATACACTGGAAACAGAAGTGTCAGACCCATATATATATACAGAGGGTGATGGGGGTGGGTG
The DNA here is from genome assembly GCF_963506605.1 of Zootoca vivipara. Classification (NCBI taxonomy): domain Eukaryota; kingdom Metazoa; phylum Chordata; class Lepidosauria; order Squamata; family Lacertidae; genus Zootoca; species Zootoca vivipara. The sequence goes on from NC_083277.1 coordinate 1,650,449, forward strand.
GGAATGGGCTGATGGGAGTGATAAACCTGTGGATGGCTGTAATCACTCCCATCAGCCCATTCCCACCCACCCCCATCACCCTCTGTAAATATATAAGGGTCTGACACTTCTGTTTCCAGTGTATCTGAAGAAGTGTGCATGCACACGAAAGCTCATACCAAAATATAAACTTAGTTGGTCTTTAAGGTGCTACTGAAGGAATTTTTTTATTTTGCTTCGACTCAGACCAACACGGCTACCTACCTGTAACTAGAATATTTTATTGAAATGTTTTACATTCATTAAAATATAATATGATCAGATAAATGAATAAAAAGATAAAAGTGTGGAAGAATAATTTTTGAAAGAGAAAAAGAATTGGGGAAATATAGTATAACAGATCAAATAAAATCAATTGTACTTCTATACATTGTTATATAGATATTAAGTGATATTGTTACACTTTTATATATATATAGAGAGAAACTATTTAGAGCCTCAGGAATAACAACCGTTCACAACTTTTCATTACTGAACATTGCTAATGAATCGTTGTGAAAGAGGAAGAACTGAAGGGAATTAGATGGGAATTCTTTTACTCTAGAGTCCACTGCCTTTGGTGGCTAGTATTAGCTGACATATTTACGGGAACCTGAGATTCAATTAACTTTGTTTGGCCCAATCACGGAATCTGCTATGTCTCCATTGTCAGTTATCTCTTTAGTCAACCAAAAACCAACAGAAGCAAAACCCCAAATCTGGCAGAAGCTATTTCCCTACCCACTCTGACGGATATTCACAGACAACACCGCCAATCGCCCTCCATTCAAAATGATTTCTGGGGACGTTAGATTTCCAGGTGGTATAGGTGGTGCTATTGAGTTCCATGCAAACCTTGGAAATTCATTGCAAGGAGAGGTGTATGGAATTTCAAACCAGATATGATGATCCTCAGAGAGCCTTACCCAGAGAATCCAGGAGTCCATGATTCTCCTCCATGACCTCCTTATGCAGAGCTCTCTGGTCAGGATCTAGCAACGCCCACTCCTTGTCCGTGAAATGAACAGCGATGTCTTCAAAATACATCGGACCCTAAAAAAAAAGGAAATATCCTCCTCTTAGACAGCATAAAGATGATCTACCACACATTGCTCTGTTGTTTTCTGCCTGTTAGTTTCTGTGTTGTTTTAATGGCATTGTTTTGCTGCACATGGTATGAATGCTTATTTTAACATCTTGCTGGAATTACTTTATTATATTAATGATGGGTCTTACTCTTTGCGTAAATGGGTAGAACTCCACATGGTGTTATTCAAAACATTCACACTTGCTAAACGGAAAGATCCCCTCTCATCTCCCTGTGCAAAGTTCTTGGGGTGGGGAGACCCACCTGATTCCCTAAAGCAGGCATGTTCAAATCGGTTTAATCCGGCCCCTGTGACAGTTAATTTCCTGGGGTAAAATCTGAAAAAAAGCTCAACAGCATCAGTCTTAAAAAAAGCTCAACAACTTAAATCCAAAAAAATTGTTCAACAACTTTGGTGGACCCTTCACTTCATCAAATTTGGCCCTCTTTGAAAAGACCAGGCACAAGACCAGGCAAGATAGACAGGAACTCCACCCCCACATTCAAGGCTGCTTGAGGCTGGTACCAGGGTGCATTGTCAGCATGTGTTTATGATAAGGACAGGACACGGATCTTCCTGTATGTGTATTTGTAACCTATGACCCTCTTACGTGCGCACATTTACAGAGTGGAGCCCAAAAGTTGATAAAAGCCTCATGCAAACTGTCTTTCTTTGCTCTTGTCGTGAAGCATCACCAAGAGTCTCTCTATATAGAGAAAATAAACTCCTCTGAATTCAACCCTCGGTGTCGTTATTGACTGTCTTTCTCCCTGCCGGGCGCAACACAAGGAACCCAGCTTAAGCCAATAGGGCAACGCTGGCATGACTGTTGTCCAACTGATGGGGTTGGTTAGATGAATCCTGGCCCATTTTTATCGTTTGTCAACTGCTTAGAAACCTATTTTTGCCTTCAATTATAAATACAGAAACAAAACTGCAACTGCTGATAAATAATACTAGCGACATTGAGAAGGAGATACGGGTGAGGTGGGTGAGGTGAATGTTCCATATTCTCAACACATACCAGTAAACCATCTCCTACCTTTCTTCAGGGCACCTTTGACAGAGGCCAGGAGGTGGAGGGAGTCACCCTGCCAGCCCCACACCTCAGCCTCTGTCTCCACAAATCTCCTGCCCCCTACCTGATCTACTTCCATAGCTGCTGCTTCCCCTTCGCCACCATGAAAAGACGGATGAGGAGGTCTTGACGGCATCATCCTGTCACCTGCCAGAGACAAAGGGAAGTGGGAAGCCATGAATGCCTGGTTCTCTCTGAGGTTCAGGAATGCATCTCTAAATACAGATGGACCTTTTAAAAAGCCTACCCTATTGAGTTCCTTTTGCCATTTGGACACAATTAATATTTTAGTTATGTAAAAATACATCTCTCCTCCTCCTCTGGGCTCTTGGCCCCAACTGCCTCCCCACAAAAGAGGGAAAGAACCCACAGATTAGTTTCCAAATTCCCAGGATGTGACCAAAGAGAGAAATAACTCCCTCCTTACCCAGTGGTCTCTCCCTGGTGTCTATCGGAGTCCTCTCTGCCTCAGAGGAATCAGGACCCATTTCTGCTAACAGATCCTTAACCTGAAAGAACAAGAAAGATTCAAAGCAGAGAATGGGGAGGAGGATTAGAAAAGGATTTTGCAGAGGCAAACACTTAGGGGTATCAAATCTCATTCATTGGATCCTATCCACAAAGGGATGGGACATTAGTACCACATTTTGGGATACTCTCCCTCTTGTTTGGAGCCCCTTGGGAGTATCCAGAGGAAAGTCTCTCACCTGCTGCTCTGCCAGCTTTTTATCCTCTGCCTGACTCAGGAGGAAACCTTCAGCCAGGGCCATTGCCTGGGAACTGGTCTCTGCTCCACATTCCCTCACCCAGCTCTCCATCTCGGGTGGAAGGACAGCCAGGAACTGCTCCAAGATCACCAGGTCCAGCATCTCAGCTTTCGTGTGCCTTTCTGGCTTCAGCCACTGACAGCCAAGGTGGTAGAGTCGGCTGCAAACCTCTCTGGGTCCTTCAGCCTCCTGGTGGCAGAACTGCCTGATCTGCTGGCTCTGCATATCTGAGCAGAGGGTGTTCTCTTCACCCAGAGTTTTTTCAGAGAATCCCCCACTGCTCCCATCTTCAGTGTCCTGGCCTCTTCCTGCTTTAGGTCCAGCCGAGTCTTGGTCATCCATCTGTGCTCTCAGGAAGCTCCCAAGAGATCAGAAGCAGTCCCTTTTTTCGTCTGCAAAGTTCTTCCTGTCCAAATTAGAGGTGCTGGCAAATCATACAAAGCAAATGAATTGTTCAGTTATAAAAATGTCCCCAGACAAATGTGGATGACTTTTGCTAGCAATCCCAGACTCTGAACTTATTGTGGTTGTAAGTTGTTTTAATCTGTTTTTAAACTTGATTACAGCTCCGCAAGAGAGCGGCTTCCAGTAAGATGAACATCAAAAACAGTAAGGCATCAAACATTAAAAACGTTTCTGCATCAATAGAGAAATTATTCTCCTAGCTGGGTCTCTCAGTGGCTTTTGACACCATCGACCCCAACATCCTTCTGGACAGTCTAGAGCAGTGTTTCCCAACCTTGTGCCTCCAGATGTTTTGAGACTACAATTCCCATCATCCCTAGCTAGCAAGACCAGTGGTCAGGAATTATGGGAATTGTAGTCTGAAAACAGCTGGAGGCACAAGGTTGGGAAACACTGGTCTAGAGGGGTTGGGAGCTGGGGGCACTGTTATACAGTGGTTCCGCTCCTTCCTCCTGGGCCGTGTTCAGAAAGTGGTGGTGGGGGATGAGTGTTCAGACCCCTGGGCTCTCACTTGTGGGGTGCCTCAGGGTTCCATAGTCTCCCTCATGCTTTTCAACATCTATATGAAGCCGCTGGGAGAGAACATCAGGGGGTTTGGGCTGGGTGTTCATCAATATGTCCAGCCCCCTGCAATTGCAGGACTCTTCACCCAACTTGGGGCACAAACCCATGATCAGGAGATTACGAGGTATTCCAAAAGAAAGGAAAAAGAGAAGAACATCTCTTTCCCCCCCCCCCAGCTGCATCTGCAAAGCAGGATGAGGCCACTTTAAAGAGTCCTGGCTTCCTTCAAACTAATCATGGGAATCATAGTTTGTTGTGGGCGCAGGGAAAGCTTCCTGATTTGGGGGTCTCTGCCCCCCTCATGCACCTTCATCCTACAGCCCTGGGACCTCCCTTCTCTGCAAGGCACCTCAAGGGGGGAAGAGAGAGGAGACTCTGTGGACCCCAGAAGTGGCACATAGGCAGCTCTGGCAAAGGAGGGACGAAAGCAAACCCCCCCTTTCAAGGATGGAAGGTCTTTGGCTCTGGGGGACCTGGCCCACTTTCTGCCCTCCTCTCTCTAGGAATCCATCTTAGTTCCTTTGAGCCCTTGGGGAACAGAGCGCACCCAGTTCCTCCTTTTATGGAGAGCAGGAGCCCACAGACAGAGGCTTCCTTCTGGGGAGGGTGGGACCCCCTTGGCAGGCAGAGAGAGGAGCAGCAGTTTGTAGGGGGAAAGGCTGTGCCAGAAGCAAAGGAAGGCCTGCTGGGGGGTGTTCAATGGCATGTCACTTTTTCCCTCCCCAAAGGGGCAAAGGAAGATCAGAGAGGAAGGGGGGGGTGTTCCCTGCCTTGGGGGTCTCCCCCCCCCCTTGGGAACCCTCCCCCTGCAGCCCTGGGACCCCCACTTCTCCCCCAGGCGCCCCACGGGGAAAGAGAGAGGAGACTCACTGGATCCTAGGAGGGGGCACCGAGGCAGCCTTGGCAGAGGACAAAGGGGGAGGGGCTTCCTCTCTGGAGGACTTTCTGGCCTCTCTAGGATTCCAGTTCGCCTCCTTTTCCTGCCTGTCTCCTTCTGCGCCTGCGCCCTAACCCTCTTGGATGAGGGCGGTCTTTTACTCCTAGAGGGTCGACGTCACTGACGCGAGAGGTCAGCAGGAAGCCCCGCCTCCTCCGGTCCCTCAATCTAATGGCTCGCGGGGACGTCATGCCGGAAGGGGACCTCGAACTTCGCCTCCCCTGTGAGCTGAGGGGAAAGGAAAAGGGGGGAAAGGGAGATGGGGGAGGGAGGGGGAGCCCCTAAGCGCAGGCGCAAAACAGGAAAAGGCAGGCAGGGAGAGGGAGGGAGGGAGGGAGGGGCGGGCTCGGTGCCCTCGGATTGCCAAGAGTTAAAAGGAGCAGAGGTGGATTCCTAGAAAGGACAGGAAGTGAAGTGAAGTGGGGGGGGGTCAAGTTCCTGCATGCAAAATTCCCTCCCTCCCCATCCCTTCCTGCTGTCAGAGAGGAGGTTGCTTTCTTCTCTCTCCTTTGTAAAAGCTTCCTCGGTGAGTCTCCCCCCTCTCTCTTCCCCCTGAGGGTGCAATGGGGAGAAGGGGGTCCCAGGGGTGCATGGGGGTCCCTGTTCAGATCATGCACGGTGGGGGGAGACCCCCAAGTCAGGGAGCAGAGGAGGTCAACATCTCTGTTCTTCCTTGGGATTCAGATGCTGCCTTACTTTTTGGGGAGGGGGCTTTGGGTCAAGAAAAGCTGGGCATGCAGATAAACCCCCTTCAGATCTAGGGTTAAGTCACATTTTTTAACAGATGCCGCAGCCAGATGGGAGCATTTGCACATGGGAGAAGAAAAGCCCTCCTGCATCTGCAGCAGCAAAACCCGACCACTTCCTCTGTCCCAGATGCAACAAAACATGTCTCTCCCCTGTACCCTATCCACCCACAGCTGGCACTGTTACCTTCCAACAGCTGGATCTCACTCCCAAAGGCACCCTCTTCCATGGTCTCCCAAGACAGATGGAGGCCAATGAACCAACCAACCATTTCCCCCCTCCCTCACAATGCACAATGGGGCTTTCCCTCCCCCTCTCCCCCCCCTCCTGGTGACCCTTGAAGTTGGCTTGAGGGCTTGGGAGGGTCCACCCCACCAGATGATGGGGGAGGAGGTCCTTCCATCTAGAATATGGGAATGCTTGCAAATATTTATGTGAAGATGAGTACCATATAATCATAATAATAAAATTATTATGATGTGGAATTCCCCCATTTACACAAAGATTAATACCCAGCATTAAAATTGTTCCATTACGATGTTGAAAATGCAGGAAAAGAATAGAATTAAAACAGTGCGGCTATTAAGAGGCAGAAAGGAACAGAGCAATGTGTAGAAGACCATCTTTATTCTCCCTTTCTCTCTTAGGATCCAGTGTGTTTTGAAGACGTAGTTTTTTGTTTCACATACAAGAACTGGGCGTTGCTGGATCCTGACCAGACTGCTCTGCAGAAGGAAGTCAAGGAGGAGAAGTGTGGGATCCTGCACTCTCTGGTAAGGCTCTATGCTGGATCGTCAGATCAGATTTGAAATTCCATACAGATCTCTGTAGGACAAACCTCCCCTATTTTGAGGGAGCCCAATAGCACCAGCTACAGCGTCTGAGATTTTAACAAACCCACAACTCTCCTTGAATGGAAAACTATCAATAGGAGGGGTATCTCCTGTTTTGTCTGGGAATATTATTCCACCAGTCATGCCTTTTCAAACCATGATGAGGCTGGTCTCAGCTGCCCAGGCTTTCTTAAATGCAGGCTTAAGAGATCTTAGGGATGTGGAGGTAAAGGTAAAGGTACCACTGACCGTTAGGTCCGCTCACGGACGACTCTGGGGTTGTGGTGCTCATCTTGCTTTACAGGCCGAGGGGGCTGGCGTTTGTCCACGGACAGTTTTTCCTGGTCATGTGGCCAGCATGACTAAGCCGCTTCTGGCAAAACCAGAGCAGTGCACGGAAACGCCGTTTACCTTCCCGCCACAGCAGTACCTATTTATCTAATTGTACTTTGAAGCTGGGATCAAGCAACAGGAGCTCACCCCATTACGGGGATTCGAACCACCGACCTGCTGATTGGCAAGCCCAAGAGGCTCAGTGGTTTAGACCACAGCGCCACCTGCGTAAGGTAATACCAGCCAAAAAAGGCAGTAACTCCCTTCCCTTCTGCCTCTTTCGCAAACATTCATTTGCATTCTTCAATCATTTCAGGCTCCATTTCTTCATGTGGCTATGGTTGTTGTTGTTATTATTATTATTATTATTTAATTAATGATATATTATATAATATATATTATATGCACAAGCAAAAAACTGAATTTTATGTGAATAAGGAAAATGAGGGGGTGGCTAAGAAACAGCAGGAGCTAGATACTATTACCAACCTTATAGGGTCTCTCAATAGCTGTAATGATGAGCAGGGAATATTCTTCCGCCAAACCTTTGCAAAAGCATTACAGGACATCCTGGGGTCCCTACCAGGCCCTGATAACTCAGACACCCCTGGGTCCTTGCGCTTGAGGAATCTGGGAAATGACCTTATTGACAGAACTGAAAAAGAATTTATTACAATCCTTCTGTGCTCTGCCACAAGACACCCAGAATGAAATACTCTCCAGATTTGACCTCTTACGTTCCTGACTGATAAGTTGAAGAAAGAGCAGAAGGCCTCATGCAAGCAAAACGTGACCCTTTGTATTTCAGATCCAGCCCACCATATATTCCACTGTGAGTTGAATTAATGGCCTGAAAAGCCACCCTCCCCCCCAACTAACAGCAGGTTACTGAACCCTCTTTCCTACTAATTGGAGATGAAAAGCATCCCTAAACATTTGGTCCCCATGCAACACCTGACAGAGGCAGGATATTAATAATAATAATAATAATAATAATAATAATAATAATAATATATTATTATTATTATTATTATTATTATTATTATTAAGGGACCCAGGTGGCGCTTGCTGATCAGAAGGTCGGCGGTTCGAATCCCTGTGACGGGGTGAGCTCCCATTGCTCGGTCCCAGCTCCTGCCAACCTAGCAGTTCAAAAGCATGTCAAAATGCAAGTAGATAAATAGGAACCGCTACAGCGGGAAGGTAAACGGCGTTTCCATGTGCTACTCTGGTTTGCCAGAAGCGGCTTTGTCATGCTGGCCACATGACCTGGAAGCTATACGCCGGCTCCCTCGGCCAATAATGCGAGATGAGCGCGCAACCCCAGAGTCGGTCATGACTGGACCTAATGGTCAGGGGTCCCTTTACCTTTACCTATTATTATTATTATTATTATTATTATTATTATTATTGGCCACATCTGCCTGGCTTGCAATGAGAAGCTTCTAAAGCTTGTCAACATCACTTTCCATACAAAGCACCTAGCATGGGGGTACCTACATGTAATAGCTACTCTGCTATTTTCTGCCCATGCTCTGGGGTTGCAATTTTCAGGCTTGGGGGCAGGGTGGTGAATGATTTTTGAAGTTCTGTCCATAAATCCCATTGAGTTCAATGGGATCTCCTCTCAGGTCACTACTGTGCAGACCATGCCATCCTGGAAATGTTTAGAAATAGGGCTTCTGTTGGAATGAGGCTACCCCATTTGTGCTGCTCCAGGGGCAGGGGATTATATAGGGCAGGAGAATCCCTGCAGGGCCTCTGAGGCTCCCCTTGCTTCTTCCTCTCTCCCAGGACCCTGCAGCTTCTTTTGACTCCTTGACTCTTCAGGAAGGATGAATGAGATGGATCCTGCATACCTAGCGAGGATGCATCCCTCCCCACAACCTCTGAGCGTTCTCTCCCAGGGACCTCCAAGAGATCTGGTGAGTTCCAGGGGAGTGGAGATGGGGAAATGGAGGGATGGAGCCGGAGAGGTAGTGGGGCTTGCTCAGCTAGGGGGTGGGGGGAGGCAGGCAGGCGGATGGAGAAGGGGAGCATCTTTTCGGGCTCCCCCACCTGCCTGCCTGCCTGTGCAGGCAATTTGAGCTAGGAATACAGTCGTTACCAATGAAACAATATGGAGTTGCTCTCCTCATGAACACGGGAGGGGGTTTCAAACTGATTTATGGGGTTTATTTTTTATGGGGGTTTCAAAGTGATTTATGTATAAATTTAAATTTAGACCAATCAGATTGAGGCAACTGCTGATGGGGAGTGTGTAGGTTTCACAGACGAGGCCTGGACGTTGCTGGATCCTGACCAAAGAGCTCTGCATAAGGAAGTAAAGGAGGAGAATCGTGGGATCATGGAACCTCTCGGTAAAACTCCCTGTTGAATCATAAGATTAGTTTTGAAATTCCATACATACCTCTATGTCAGGGGTCAGCAACCTGCGACCCATGGGCCACAAGCGGCATACGGGGTCGTTTAAACGGCCCACAAGCCACCCCCAAACCGGCACGGGGCGGGGCGGGGACTCGATTTCACGATGTAGGAAATCAGACGCAGACGCATGAGCAATCCGGCCCACAGAGGGATCTCCACGGGACTGAACTGGCCCAGGCAAGGTAAACCTTGCTGACCCCTGCTCTATGTGATGAACCTTCACTATTTTGATGGAGATTAAAAGCTAAGCAATTGGCTCCTTACACCTCTCGCCCTGACCTAGCCACTGTGATCCATGTGACGGTCACCTCCAGGCTTGATTATTGTAACTCACTCTATGTGGGGCTGCCCTTGAAACTGACCCAGAAACTCCAGCCGGTACAGAATGCCACGGCAGGACTCCTTACACGGTCCTCGCTGCGGGAGCACATTCATCCGGTGCTATACCAGCTGCACTGGCTTCCGGTGGAGTACAGGATCAGGTTTAAGGTGCTGGTTTTAATCTTTCAAGCCCTATACGACCTAGGAACCTCGTACCTACAGGACCGCCTCTCCTGGTATGTCCCACAGAGGACCTTATAGTCTTCAAATAAAAACATCTTGGAGATCCCGGGCCATAGGGAGGTTAGACTGGCCTTGACCAGAGCCACAGCTTTTTCGGCCGTGGTCCGATCTGGTGGAACGCTCTGTCACAATAAACTAGGGCCCTAGTCATCTTTCTGCAGGGCCTGCAAGATGGAGCTTTTCCGCCAGGCCTTTGGCACAGTCTGACCCCCTCTCTCCTTCTGTAATATTCATAGAACTCCAACCCGATGGTTGCCATTAACTTGATTCTGAATTGATTCTAGAATGTACTTTAATTAATTGACTGTGTGGTTTTATGTGCACTGTGCTATTTTTTTACTTGTTAGCCATTCTGAGCCAGGCTTTGGCTGGGAAGGGCAGGATATAAATAAAAAATTACTATTATTACTATTATTATTATTATTATTATTATTTGAGATTCCATCATCCCCACCGTGAATCCTGAATGCAGGGATATCAACTGTTTTCTCCGTGAATATTTTTCATTTAATCAAGCTTTTCTGGATCCTGACCAAAGAGCTCTGCATAAGGAAGTCAAGAAGGAGAATCATGGAATCATGGACCCTCTTGGTAAGGCTCCCTATTGGATCATAAGATCAGTTTTGAAATTCCATACGCACCTCTATGTGATGAACCTCCATTATTTTTGATGGAGATGAACATCATCTGGGATATCAACTGTATTTTCTGTGAATATTCTTCATCTAGTCATGCCTTTTAAAGCAACGACCAGGCTTGTCTGAACCACCCAGGCCTTTTTAAATGTCATATTCAGAATTTTTAGGGTAGTTGAAGTAACTTCTGTCAGGTTTGTTGTTTTTGTTTTGGCGTCTGTCTGCATTTTGTTGACCAAAGGGACGGCTGACCTTGGAGATGAAGAGAAATTCATGATTGAGCCAAACAAGATCTATGCCAGATAAAAGCCAATAAATATGTCAATAAATATGTCAATTACATGGAAGACGAAGAACAGACTCCATTTGAAGATCTCTCCTTCATCACAGTTGACCAGGAATATGAAGACGAGCAGCAAAGTCAGTCCTCCGGAAATATGCAGGTGACCTTGGAAGGGTCAGCACATGGAAGAATCCCGACCAAGCCTATGAGGAGGCGTGTCGTGATGATAGGGGATTCCCTACTGAGGGGTACATAATCAGTGATCTGTGGGCCTGATAAGACGTCTCGAGAGGTGTGCTGTCTCCCTGGGGCCAAGATCCAAGATGTAACAGAACAGCTGCAAGTAATCATAAAACCCACCGACAAATACCCCTTCCTTTTGGTCCATGTGGGAACCAATGACACTGCAAGCCATAGCCTCCAGAAGATCAAAAGTGATTATGAGGCTCTGGGCAGGAAGTTGAAGCAATTAAATACACAAATTGTCATCTCATCTGTCCTCCCAGTTGAACGACGTGGCACAGGGAGAGAGGGAAAAATAGGGAAAGTGAACAACTGGCTTCACAAATGGTGCAAGCAGGAACGGTTTGGATTCTTAGATCACGGTCTGCAGTTTCTTGAAGATGGACTTCTGGCAAGTGATGGGCTACACCTCACAAGGGTTGGGAGGAATGTTTTTGCCATGAATCTCAGGAGGGCTTTAAACTGACTTATGTGGGGAAGGGAGACAGTGGTCCTGAAGGTAGGAGTCTATCAAGTGCTGAAGATGATCATCCAAATGTCAAGGACCAAATGGAGCAAACAGCACACAGAAGTAGTGGTGGGATGAAAAAATCCTTAAATAAGAGACATGGGGGAATGATCAATGCCTGCCTGCACAGAGCATGGGAAATAAATAAGAAGAACTTGAGCTCTTGGTACAGCAAACTACAAAATACAGGATGGGAGACACCTGGCTTGAGAGCAGTACATGTGAAAAGGATCTAGGAGTCTTGGTAGATCACAAACTTGACATGAGTCAACAGTGTGATGCAGCAGCTAAAAAAGCCAATGCAATTCTGGGCTGCATCAATAGGAGTATAGTGTCTAGATCAGGCATCCCCAAACTTCGGCCCTCCAGATGTTTTGGACTACAATTCCCATCTTCCCCAACCAATGGTCCTGTTAGCTAGGGATCATGGGAGTTGTAGGCCAAAACATCTGGAGGGCCGCAGTTTGGGGATGTCTGGTCTAGATCAAGGGAAGTAATAGTACCACTGTATTCTGCCCTGGTCACACCTCACCTGGAGTACTGTGTCCAGTTCTGGGCACCACAGGTCAAGCAGGATACTGACAAGCTGGAAGGTGTCCAAAGGAGGGCAACCAAAATGGTCAAAGGTCTGGAAACGATGCCTTATGAGGAATGCCTTAGGGAGCTGGGTATGTTTAGCCTGGAGAAGAGAAGGTTAAGGGGTGATATGATAGCCATGTTCAAATATATAAAAGGATGTCATATAGAGGAGGGAGAAATGTTGTTTTCTGCTGCTCTAGAGAAGCGGACACAGAGCAATGGATTCAAACTACAAGAAAGAAGATTCCACCTAAACATTAGGAAGAACCTCCTGACAGTAAGGGCTGTTCGGAAGTGGAATTTGCTACCAAGGGGTGTGGTGGAGTCTTCTTCTTTGGAGGTCTTTAAGCAGAGGCTTGACAGCCATCTGTCAGGAATGATTTGATGGTGTTTCCTGCTTGGCCGGGGGTTGGACTGGATGGCCCTTCTGGTCTCTTCCAACTCTATGAAATACCAGCCAACAAAGGTAGTAAAAATTATAGAAAGGCCTCATAACTAATTATTTACAGTTATCCACAAGCATTCATTGACATTGTTCAATAATCTGGTGGTACATTTCTTCCTGAGGCTCTAATTAGCTTCTTTCTCCATTACAGATGGTGATGAATTGGAAGGGAAGAACAAGGGGGACCACAAAAAAATCGACATAGTGGAGAAGTCATATAAATATTCAGCGTGTGGAGAGAACATCCATCAGAGCTCCCAGTCCCCCTCCCATCAAATAAAGAGCTTCATTCAGAGGGATAGGCTCACCTCACACAAAATAACTCAGAGGGGAGAGAAATTGTATCAGTGCTTCGAATGCGGAAAGAGCTTCAGTCGGAAGCATAGTCTCACTTCCCATCTAAGAATTCATACAGGGGAGAAACCCTATCCGTGCTTGGAATGTGGAAAGAGCTTTCATGAGAGGTGTAAACTCACCTTCCATCAAAGAATTCATACAGGGGATAAGCCCTATCAGTGTTTGCATTGTGGAAAAAGCTTCAGACAGAGCTCAGAGCTCACTTCCCATCAAATAATTCATACAGGAGAGAAACCCTATCAGTGCTTCGAATGTGGAAAGAGCTTCAGTCACAGCTCTAGTCTCACTTCCCATCAAAGAATTCATACAGGGGAGAAACCCTATCAGTGCTTCGAATGTGGAAAGAGCTTCAGTCACAGCTCTAGTCTCACTTCTCATCAAAGAATTCATACAGGGGAGAAACCCTATCAGTGTTTGCAATGTGGAAAAAGCTTCAGACAGAGCTCAGAGCTCACTTACCATAAAAGAATTCATACAGGGGATAAACCCTATCAGTGTTTGCAATGTGGGAAGAGCTTCAGACAGAGCTCAGAGCTCACTTACCATCAAAGAATTCATACAGGGGAGACACCCTATCAGTGCTTCGAATGTGGAAAGAGCTTCAGTTGCAGCTCCGGTCTCACTTCCCATCAAAGAATTCATACAGGGGAGAAACCCTATCAGTGTTTGGAATGTGGAAAGAGCTTCAGTCACAACTCCAGCCTCACTTCCCATCAAAGAATTCATACAGGGGAGAAACCCTTTCAGTGTTTGCAATGTGGAAAGAGTTTCAGTCACAGGCACTATCTCACTTCCCATCAAATAATTCATACAGGGGAGAAACCCTATCAGTGCTTGGAATGTGGAAAGAGCTTCAGTCTCAGGCAAAGTCTCACTTCCCATCAAAGAATTCATACAGGAGAGAAACCCTATCAGTGCTTGGAATGTGGAAAGCGCTTCAGGCACAGCCAAATTTTCACTTCCCATCAAAGAATTCATACAGGAGAGAAACCCTATCAGTGCTTGGAATGTGGAAAGAGCTTCAGTTGGAGGACTAATCTTACTTCGCATCAAAGAATTCATACAGGGGAGAAACCTTTTCAGTGCCATGAATGTGGAAAGAGCTTCAGTCAGAGCACCAGTTTCACTTCCCATCAAAAAATTCATACAGGTCAGAAACCATATGAATGCTTCCAATGTGGAAAGAGCTTCAGTCAGAGTGCCAGTCTTGCTTCCCATCAAAGAATTCATACAGGTGAGAAACCCTATCAATGCCATGAATGTGGAAAGAGCTTCAGTCAGAGTTCCAATCTCAATTCCCATCAAAGAGTTCATACAGGGGAGAAACCCTATCAGTGATTGGAATGTGGAAAGAGCTTCAGTCAGATTTCCAATCTCAATTCCCATCAAAGAGTTCATATAGGGGAGAAACCCTATCAGTGATTGGAATTTGAAAATAACTATGGTGTAGTGGTTAAGAGCAGTGAACTCCTAATCTGGTGAACCGGGTTCGATTTCCTGCTCCTCCACATGCAGCTGCTGGGTGACCTTGCGCTAGTCACACTTCTCTGAAATCTCTCAGCCTCACTCACCTAACAAAGTGTTTGTTGTGGGGGAGGAAGGGAAAGGAGATTGGTAGCCGCTTTGAGACTCCTTGGAGTACTGATAAAGCGGGATATCAAATCCAAACTCCCCCTCCTCCTCTTCTTCTTATTATTCAGTTACAGCAATGAACTCACTTCCCATCGAATAATTCATATACAGGGGAGAAACCCTATTGGGGCTTGGAATGTGGAAATAGCTTCAGTGATAAGAGTAACCACACTTCCCATCAAAGAATTTGTACCGATCAGAAACCATATCAGTGCTTGGAATGTTTAAAGAAGTAATAATAATAACCACAATTTAGTATTTATACGCTACTCATCTGGCTGGTGTTCCACAGCCACTTTGGGCATCTCCAAACAGAATGTTGAAAACATGATAAAACATCAATCATAAAATACTTTCCTAAACACGGCTGCCTTCAGATGTCTTTTAAAAGTCAGGTAGCTTATTTCCTTAACATCAGATGGGAGGGCATTCCACAGGGTGGGTGCCACTACCGAGAAGGCCCTCTGCCTAATTCCCTGGAACCTCACTTCTCGCAGTGAAGTAACCACCAGAAGAAAATGTACTAGGAACCACTGTAGGTCTTTCAGGACCGGTGTTATATGGTCACAGTGACCATTCCCAGGCAGCAGTCCAGCTGTCACATTCTGGATTAATTGCAGTTTCGGAGTCACCTCCAAAGGTAGCCCCACATAGAGCACATTGCAGTAGTCCAAGTGGGAGCTAACTAGAGCATGCACCACTCTGGCAAGACTGTCTGCAGGCAGGGAGGATCTCAGCCTGCTTACCAGATGGAGCTGGTAGACAGCTGCCCTGAAAACAGAATTAGCCTGCGCCTCCTTGGATAGCTGAGAGTCCAACATGACCCCCAGGCTGCGCACCTGGTCCTTCAGGGGCACAGTTACCCCATTCAGGACCAGGGAGTCCCCCACACCGGCCTGTCCCCTGCCCCACCCCCAAAACAGTACTTCTGTCTTGTCCTCCATCTGTTAATTGCCATTCATCCTCCAACTACTTCCAGACACTCACACAGGACATTCACTGCCTTCACTGGTTCTGATGTAAAAGAGAGGTAGAGCTGGGTATCATCCTCATATTGAGGAACACCTAGCCTAAATCCCCTGATGATCTCTCGAAGTGGCTTCATATAGATTTTGAAAAGCATGGGGAGAGGGTGGAACCCAGAGGCACCCCACAAGTGAGAGCCAAGGGGTCCGAACACACTAGCCCAGCACAACCAAGGCAGTTTCAGTCCCATGATGTGGCCTGAATCCAGATTGAAAGGGATGTTAGCAAGGGATGATGTAGGCCGAGTTTGCCTATGCCTGCGCTAGTTGTGCCTGGAGTTGCTTAGCAACCACCCGCTCAGTCACCTTGCCCCAAAATGGAAGATTTGAGACTGGGTGTTTTTTTAAGAAGCGGTTTAATAACCGCCTCTTTCAGCGGGTCTGGGAAGGCCCTCCCTCACAGAGGGAAGCATTCACCACCCCAAAGATCCTATCACCCAGCCTTTCCCGGCTCACTTTTATTAGCCAGGATAGGCAAAGACCAAGGAGACTGGTGGCTGGTTTCACTCGTCCAAGCAGCCTGTTCACATCCTAGGAGGTAACAGGTTGGAATTGATCCAATGCCACTTGACTAGACAGGACTCTAGCACTCTCCCGCCCCGGCCCTGCTCCCACGGTGGAGTCTACCTCCTTCTGAATCTGAGCGACTTTATCTGCAAAAAACCTTTGCAAAATCATTGCAGGAGATCCTGGGGGCCTTTTCAGGTCCCGATGGCGCAGGTGGCTCCATTAAACTACAAACCACCTGAAAGAGTCTTCTGCTGCTGTTTTCTGCAGATGCAATATAGGCGGTGAATAAGGTTCCCTTCACTGTCGCTATTGCCACTTGGTAGGCTTGACATTGAGCTCTAACCCGTGACTGATCTGATTCAGAATTAGTTTTCCGCCATCAGTGCTCTATGCCGGATGTATTACTCATGGGCAGTCAAGTCACAACATTTCCTAGAGTGACCACATGAGGGGACATCTGACCAGGTCAACATAACACTTCCTGTTGCTGACCTGGAACGGACTTCCTCTTGCATGTAACATGAGATGGGTATGACCTCACCTGTGCAGGTAATAAAAGCGCAGGGAGCATCCTCAATTTTCCTCTTTGTGATCGTCCTTCAGAGAAGACACATCTAAGTGAGGGATGTTCTCTCTCAGCTCCCAGCCAAGAGAGAGCAACGGATCTATCACCCATATGGGGTAGATTATACCTGTAAATACATTTATCTAAGCTAGTGCTGCCTTTCTGAGATCATGCTGTAGCTCAGGAACGTCTGTGAGCAAACTCTTTTTACTTTTAAAGAGAATTGTATTGTGTATTTTCTTTTAAGAGTGATAAAGGGATTATACCAGGAATATATATTATTTTAGAGGCTTTAGCAAGCCTGCGCCACCACTTTTGCTGTGTTTAAATGGGAATGAAAACTCTGCTAGTTTGGAAACTTTTTAACACAAGTTAGCATAGGACATATTAGACAATATCTCCTCATCCACATCCCTGAACATTCCCACACTCTAGATGTCTCAGCCATTCTTTCATCGCCCTCACCTCTGGGGGAAACCATGGGGCTGTCCAGGCTCCATGCAATTGGATAGGGCGCTTTGGGGCCAGACAGTCGATAGCCCTGGTTAACTCCGCATTCCAGCAGGCCACCAGGGAATCAGCTGAAAGGCCATCAGAATGGGTTGACGTGCCTAAGAAAAACCTGATAGACAAGCAGCGGCAAGAACATGTCCATCTGCTTCAACCAACCAAGTATTCGTTACACATGCCAGGTCCTTCATCCACGATCAAGTCCTGGATGGCCGCTGTCTTGTGAATCATTGACCTGGCATTGCACAGCAGCACCTTCAGGTCATGTGGACCTCCCTTGTTGATTCCAGTATCGTTCCAGTCAAGACCAGACCCGGAGGCAGGGATGGTCTTCAAACAATGACAAAACCCGCCATGACACGGTCTGGGCTTAGCGTAACTCCTCCTTCTGCCCATGATCACCAAGATCGGGTGTCCCAGATAATCCCCCCCCCCCGGTGGAACTTGCCCCAGCCATTCTGTTGGCAAGACCCCACTCCCAGGCTGCCCTAATCGTACAGAATACAAACTATACAAGAAACCAATACAAGAAACTAATTTTTTTTACAAATTAACTTTATACTAAAATTAAACTAATCTTCAGCCACAAAACACCACAGATTGAAAACTATTTTAAAAAAATTAAAAGCATTTTTGACATTTGCTCCAATCCCAGAGTTTGTTCCAGTGAGTTTGAGCTCTTCATAATTCATAGCAGGGCAACATCCCTCCGCCCTTCCAGGAATTCACGCCAGGGCAGGAAGCATATCAGTGTTTGGAAAGTGGAATAAGCTTCACTGTCCTAGAGAAACAGTCTCACTGCCCAATCATAGAATTGTAGAGTTGCGAGTAACCCTGGCGTCATCCAGTCTAACCCTCTGCAACACAGGAATCTCAATTCAGGGATCCCTAAGAGATAAAAAACCACCAGTGAAGGAGAGACCGCAAACTCCAGAGGGAGACCAGTCTACTGTGAAACAGCAAAAACCACCAGAAAGTTCTAGTTACAGGTAGGTAGCTGTGTTGGTCGGCCATAGTCAAAACAAAATAAAAAAATTTTTAAAAATTCCTTCCAGTAGCACCTTAAAGGTAAAAGGACCCATGACCATTAGGTCCAGTCGTGGGGTTGTGGCGCTCATCTCACATTATTGGCCGAGGGAGCCGGCATACAGCTTCCAGGTCATGTGGCCAGCATGACTAAGACGCTTCTGGCAAACCAGAGCAACACACGGAAACACCGTTTACCTTCCTGCTTATAGCGGTACCTATTTATCTACTTGCACTTTGACATGCTTTTGAACTGCTCAGTTGGCAGGGGCTGGGACCAAGCAACAGGAGCTCACCCCGTCGCAAGGATTCAAACCGCTGACTTTCTGATCGGCAAGCACTAGGCTCAGTGGTTTAGACCACAGCGCCACCCGCATCCCTAGAGCACCTTAGAGACCAACTAAGTTTGTCATTGGTATGTTTGTCGTAACACTACATTGGATTATTCCATTTTCTTTTAAGCGTATTGCCTAGCTAATCTGAAAAGGCCTGTGCCTGCTTCCTTTTACAGTACAGAAGGAGCTGGTTTTAGGTCCTGTACGTACGGTAGTAAAAGTTGGTTCTGGAACCTTGAAAAGAATAAAGTGTTGGCCACTATGGGGACCATTGAATGCATGAAAGGAGAATCGGCTAGGCGTGGCAATTGTGATTCATCTTGAATTGATTTTAAGACAGATGAAAGGAGACATTGGAAGACTTTTAGTCAATAGGAATATTAGCCAAAGTCTTAATAAAGAAAGACACAAGAAATAGTTATATGTAATCACATGATGACATGATGAGGGCTGATCTGAAGAGCCAAATGATTTTGGTTGGTTCAGGATGATGACCTTGGGTTGCAACTTTTAAGATTGCTGCGATCCTTTGATTGGAGAATATGACATGTGCAATTTGGAAGTGTATTTAAAACAACAACAACAACATTGTTTTGGATGTGGTTCTTTTCATGCACATTTGTATTTCAATAAAGGCCTTTCTTTTCAATGGGGGACTGCATCCTTTTCTCTTGGGTTTCTGTGTGGGTAACCTCCAGTCTGTACTCTAGTATTCCAGCCACAGTCCCCTTGGGACAGAGAGGACCATTAGTAGAGCATTTTAGTCATGGTAGCAATGCTCCGCGTCAGACGGGATTCTTGCCGTGCCCTCCATGTGGAGCTGCCCTTGAAGACGACTTGGAAGCTGGTCCAAAATGCAGCGGCCAGATTATCGGCTGTGCCCCCCCCCCTTTACTAATGACATTTCTCTCCCACCTTTTTCTCCAAGGTGCTCAAGGTGGCATCAACGGGTCTGCCCCACTCATTGAATCCCACAGCAGCCTTTCAGTACACATTTCAGAACTCATACAGTGATCAGCAATAATAAACTGTATGTTGTAGATATTCCTGCTATTTTTGTGATACAAATGGAATGAAATGACTTGGTCTATTCACCTGCATCTTTCATTATTCCCACAATCCTTGTTAATAAAACCCCAAAAAAATGTTATTTCAAAAAGAAAGGGAAAAGACAACACAGGTGTAGCAGTTAAGAGCAGTGAACTCATAATATAACTCCCCACCTCTCCACATGCAGCTACATGGTGACCTTGGGCTACTCATAACAACAACAATTTATTATTTGTACTTAAAATACATTAAAATGTCACACATTAAAAACTTCCCTGAACAGGGCTGTCTTCAGATGTCTTCTAAATGTCAGGTAGTTATATTTATCTCTTTGACATCTGATGGGAGGGCGTTCCACAGGGCAGGTGCCACTACCGATAAGGCCCTCTGCCTGGTTCCCTGTAGCTTTGCTTCTCGCAGTGAGGGAACCGCCAGAAGGCCCTCGGAGCTGGACCTCAGTCTCCAGGCAGAACGATGGGGGTGGAGACGCTCCTTCTGGTATACTGGACCGAGGCCGTTTAGTGCTTTAAAGGTCAACGCCAACACTTTGAGATGTGCTCAGAAACGTACTGGGAGCCAATGTACGTCTTTCAGGATCGGTGTTATGTGGTCTTGGCGGCCGCTCCCAGCCACCAGTCTAGCTACCACATTCTGGATTTGTTGTAGTTTCCGGGTCACCTTCAAAGGTAGCCCCACGTAGAGCGCATTGCAGTAGTCCAAGCGGGTATCAAATTCAAATCCAAACTCAAATCCAAATGCACATGCCCCAGGCCACACCTGCGCTGCATATGCAAACAGGATCAGGCCACTTTAAAGAGTTCTGCCTTCCTCCAAAAATCCTGGGAACCATAGTTTGCTGAGGGTCCTGAGGCGTCCCCACCTTGAGTGGTTTAGCAATCCCTCCTTCTTTCCAGGGTGGAGGGGGCTGGTGAGAGAGGGTCTCCCAGCAACTCTAAGCACTTGGGGTGGGGGTGTCCATAGTGACCTTCCAAGGGAGACCGGTCCACTGTCAAACATACCCAGCTCCTTCAACCGCTCCTCATAAGGCTTACCTTCCAGACCCTTGATCATCTTGGTCGCCCTCCTCTGCAAACCTTCCAGCTGGTCAACATCCCTCTTAAATTGTGATGCCCAGAATTGGACACAGGATTCCAGGCATGGTCTGACCAAGGAAGAATAGGGTGGCACTATGGCTTCCCTTGATCTGGGGAGTATACAGCTTTGTCTGCTGAAGAGCCCCTCTTTTCCCTAGGTCTCTGTGTGGGCCCCTTCTGCTTGCATTTACTCTCCGGGTGACAAAGCAGCCGGTACGGGTGCAAACCGCCCTCCCCTGTGAGGGAATCATTAATCTCTGAGGAGATCAGGGCATAGCCTGGATTTTTGTTATGGGGTGCATATCCTGGGAGACCACTCTAACCACTAGGCCATCCTAGCCCTTCGGTCCTGTTCACTCTTCCCTCCCCTCGACAAGCGGCCCTTGAGAGGCAGCCTCCCTGGTAGGACCTGATCCTGGACGAGACCCCTCTCCTGGCAGGCATCCGATACCTTGAGGCTGCGAGTTCCGCAGGTCAGCCCATGCCATAGCTGCCAAGTCTCCCGTTTTCCCCGGGAAAACCCCGATTTTAAAGCCATTCCCCGCTGTCATCCCGAATGGGGAAATATCCCGTAATAACCCCGTAATTTTTTGCAAACCGAGCCAGGAAGTGTGCGCGCGAGTATCACTCTTTACTTTTTCCTATCTCTATGGCCATGCAAACCGAGCCAGGAAGTGCGCGTGCATGTATCACTCTTTACTTTTACTTTTCCTATCTCTATGGACACGTTCGCTCCGTCTTCCCGGCTCGGTCTTCCTGCCTCCGCGTTTCCTTTTGCAGCCCGGGACCAGGAAGAGTGTGTGGCGATTCTTTCGCTTGTCCTCCCGCCAAGCGCCTTTCCTTCCTGGTCCCCAGCAACTGTTCCTTGTGCTGCGGTGCCTCTGGTGAGTGCAGGAGCCATGACGGGCTCAAGGTCCTAATTTTGGGGGGAGGCGCTTCTTGCCCTCTAAACTTTGCTTTGTGCTGGGAAGGGAAATAGCTACAACTTCAGTACAAATGTTGGCAGCAGCAAATTTCTATTTTTAAACTCCTCCTTGCTGTGGCAAAGTCTCCAGCCCAGGTATATATAGCGGAGTTTTAAATGACTAATTTAGAGGTCAGAAAGATAAACAACTACCTGGCATTTAGAAAATACTGTGTTTTAGACAGGGGGAAGAGGGATTTATCCATACTGTGCAGTATAACATGAGACCACATATGTTTGGGGGAGCTATGTTAGCTGATATTACAAATCAAAACAAATAAGCAGATTTTAATTTGCCTATTTGGTGCCTGGATGTTCCTTAAAAACATCTCTTGTAGAACTCATTGTAATGACCCTTGAAATATTTTTTTTAAAATCTGCATTGATAAAACAGGTCAAATTTTGCAGAGATTCTTGGTCTTCTGAGTATAAGGTAAATTTTTGTTATTTTGTGTGTAAATATGTTGCAATTGATAATGAAGATTATGGGGTTAATATCCCCCTTTGAAAGTCATAAAAAACATTCTTGCTATTGATAGTTATTGTTTTGAGTTTTTTGTGTTTTACAGTCAAGAATACAATAAAGCAAATCATTTTTTAATTTGTCAGTCAAGCATGAGACTCTTAATCGTGGATTTGAGACCTATGTTGGGCAAATGATTCCTGCCTTGTAGGGGGTTGGACTAGATGACCCTTGTGGTCCCTTCCAACTCTACAGTTCTATGATTTTATTAAATAAATAGGGCTGTGATAAGGTATACCAGGAGCAATTTGCCTGCTTGGCGGTGTTGGAAGCCACCTTTTGGGGGCTTCCTTTGAGCTCAAAACCTTATACTGTATATAATTGTGGAGTTGGAAGGGGTTCCCAGGGTCATCTAGTCCAACCCTCTGCAATGCAGGAATATGCAGCTGTCCCATACGGGGATCGAACCTGTGACGTTGACGTTCTCAGCACCACGCTGTAACCAACTGAGCTATGCATGTACCTTGTCTTCCAACAAAATATGCCCAGAGGCAGCTTGTGTTTGCAAAGTGGCGAGGCAGAGATGACTTTCTGCACATGCTCAGAAGTGTGCTTACTAGTTTCCAAGGGCTCAAATCAGGCCACCCTTGCTCCCTAATCCTTCAAGAATGAGCACAAATGCAAGGTCTCCCGCCTCCCTCAATCTCTTGCTGAGCTCAGCCTTCCTCACTAGGAGCAGAGCCATAAGGATGGCTGAGCAATGTTCTCCGGCTTGCTAGGAAAACATCTGGGATTCTGGAGAGACATTTTGCAGAACGTTCCACTGCCACAAGCTCTGAGCCAGTGGAGGGAGCCGGCAAACGGCCAGAAATTTTGCAGAAGGAAAACAAAGTCTAGCCCTCAAGGCAAAACAAAATGTACGCAAGGTGGGTTTGGCCTGTTCGTCATAGAATCATAGAGTTGGAAGAGACCACAAGGGCCATCCAATCCAACCCCCTGCCAAGCAGGAAACACCATCAAAGCATTCTTGACATATGCCTGTCAAGCCTCTGCTTAAAGACCTCCAAAGAAGGAGACTGCACCACACTCCTTGGCAGCAAATTCCACAGTCGAACAGCTCTTACTGTCAGGAAGTTCTTCCTAATGTTTAGGTGGAATCTTCTTTCTTGTAGTTTGAATCCATTGCTGTGTCTGCTTCTCTGGAGCAGCAGAAAACAACCTTTCTCCCTCCTCTATATGACATTCTTTTATATATTTGAACATGGCTATCATATCACCCCTTAACCTTCTCTTCTCCAGGCTAAACATACCCAGCTCCCTAAGCCGTTCCTCATAAGGCATCGTTTCCAGGCCTTTGACCATTTTGGTTGTCCTCCTCTGGACACGTTGTCAGTATCCTTCTTGAACTGTGGTGCCCAGAACTGGACACAGTACTCCAGGTGAGGTCTGACCAGAGCAGAATACAGTGGTACTATTACTTCCCTTGATCTAGATGCTATTCTCCTATTGATGCAGCCCAGAATTGCATTGGCTTTTTTAGCTGCTGCATCACACTGTTGACTCATGTCAAGTTTGTGGTCTACCAAGACTCCTAGATCCTTTTCACATGTACTGCTCTCAAGCCAGGTGTCTCCCATCCTGTATTTGTGCCTTTCATTTTTTTTTGCCCAAGTGTAGTACTTTACATTTCTCCTTGTTAAAATTCATCTTGTTTGCTTTGGCCCAGTTGTCTAATCTGTTAAGGTCATTCTGAAGTGTGATCCTGTCCTCTGGGGTGTTAGCCACCCCTCCCAATTTGGTGTCATCTGCAAACTTGCTCAGGATGCCCTCAAGCCCATCATCCAAGTCATTGATAAAGATGTTGAATAAGACTGGGCCCAAGACAGAACCCTGTGGCACCCCACTAGTCACTACTCTCCAGGATGAAGAGGAGCCATTGATGAGCACCCTTTGGGTTCGGTCAGTCAGCCAGTTAAAAATCCACTGAATGGTAGCATTGTCTAGCCCGCATTTTACCAGCTTCTTTACAAGAATATCATGGGGCACCTTGTCAAAGGCCTTGCTGAAATCAAGATAGGCTATATTCACAGCATTCCCTTCATCTACCAGGCTTGTAATTCTGTCAAAAACTGAGATCAGATTAGTCTGACACGACTTATTTTTCAGAAACCCATGCTGACTTATTTTTCAGAAACTCAAGCAGCAACACCAGGATTCCTAGGAGGGGGGTGGCTTCTGAAGAGAGGTGCAAACTTATACGTGCTTGGGTTGCAGGCCAACCCCTCCACCCTCCGCATTAGATAGGGAGAGAAAAGGACCGGCGCTGGGTCCTTTCGGTGCCCAGACATGTGCAGAGCCGGCACCGGAAGTCGCTTCTGCGCATGTCCAGACATGCGTAGAAACGACTTCCGGTGCCACACCGCTGGGTGAGTCTGTGATCCCTTATTTTTCAATGCTGAACTTGGCAGCTATGGCCCATGCAGCCTTTCACCTGTTGTAGCCAGCGGTGTAGTGCCTGCCTGCCTGCAGGGGGCGCCCGTGTGCCCTCAGAAGGAGATTTGGGCTCCGTGGGGTGGAAGGGGGGGAAGCCCCTGAGCGCAGGCGCAGAAGCAGGGAAACTGCAGGCAGGGAGAGGGAAGGGCGGTCTCGGCTTGGCAAGGGTTAAAAGGAGCAGAGCTGGATTCCTAGAGAGGACAGGAAGTGAAGGGGGAGGGGCAAGGTCCTCCATGGCGGAATTCCCTCCCCCCCCATCTCTGCCTGTCAGCCGAGAGGAGGTTGCCTTCTTCTCTCTCCTTTGCAAAAGCCCCTCCTGGAATCGGGTGAGTCTCCTCTCTCTTCCCCCGGAGGGTGCAATGGGGAGAAAGGGGTCCGAGGGGTGGAGGGAGGGTGAATGGGGGTCCCTGTTCAGATCATGACTGGTGGGGGGAGACCCCCAAGTCAGGGAACAGAGGGGCCTCCTTTGTCCTCTCTGCCAAGCCAGGAGGTCAACACCTCTGTTCTTCCTTTGGATCCAGAGGCTGCCTTCCTTTATGGGGAGGGGGCTTTGGGTCAAGGAACACTGGGCATGAAGATAAACCCCCTTCAGATCTGGGGATAAGTCACATTTGTTAACGCTGTTCCCAGACAGAACAGGGAGAAGAAAAGCCCTTCTGCATCTGCAACAGCTGGTTCTCACTCCCAAAGGCACCCTCTTCCTTTATCTCCCAAGACAGATGGAGGCCAACGAAGGAACCATCCCCCCCCTCACAATGCACAATGGGGCTTTCCTGCCCCTCTCCTCCCTCTCCTGGTGTCCCTTGAATTTGGCTTGAGGGCATTGGGAGGGTCCACCCCACCAGATGATGTGAGAGGAGGTCCTTCCATCTGGAAAATGGGAATGCTTGTGAAGAAGAATGCTGTATAATCATAATCATGAAATTATTGTGATGTGAAATTCCCCCATTTACACAAAGCATTAAAATTGCTCCATTACGAAGTTGAAATAAGCATGCAGGAAAAGAATAGAATTAAAACAGTGCAGCTATTAAGAGGCAGAAAAGAACAGAGCAATGTGTAGAAGATCATCTTTATTCTCCCTTTCTCTTTTAGGGTCCAGTGTGTTTTGAAGACGTAGCTTTTTGTTTCACATAGAAGGACTGGGTGTTGCTGGATCCTGACCATAGAGCTCTGCAGAAGGAAGTCAAGATGTCGCTGCCAGTTTTGTCCACAGCTGGTTCCTGGGATTAGATCAAAGGCCTGCTTAAAGTCGATAAAGGCAACATGGAGGGCTTTTAGGCCTTTGCCAGCATATTTGTCGACCTTCTGATCGGCAAGCCCAAGAGGCTCAGTGGTTTAGACCACAGCGCCACCCGCGTAAGGTAATACTAGCCAAAAAAGGCAGTAACTCCCTTCCCTTCTGCCTCTTTCACAAACATTCATTTGCATTCTTCAATCATTTCAGGCTTCATTTCTTCATGGGGCTATCGCTATTGTTGTTGTTTAATTAATGATATGTTAATTATTTATATGTTAATTAATTAACTAGTTAATTATTTATATGTTAATTAATTATTTAATTATGATATGATATGTAACAATGATATGTTATTATATATATTTGCACAAGCAAAAAAGAAACAGCAGGAGCTAGATACTTTTACCAACCTTATAGGGTCTCTCAGCAGCTGTAATGATGAGCAGGGAATATTCTTCCGCCAAACCTTTGCAAAAGCATTGCAGGAGATCCTGGGGTCCCTACCAGGCCCTTATAACTCAGACACCCCTGGGTCCTTGCGCTTGAGGAATCTGGGAAATGACCGTATTGACAGAACTGAAAAGAATTTACTGTACTACAATGCTTCTGTGCTCTGCCACAAGACACCCAGAATGAAATACTCTCCAGATTTGACCTCTTACGTTCCTGACTGATAAGTTGAAGAAGGAGCTGAAGGCCTCATGCAAGCAAAACATGACCCTTTGTGCTCCAGATCCAGCCCACCATATATTCCGCTGTGAGGTGAATTAATGGGCTGAAAAGCCACACACACACCCAACTTATGGTTACCAGATTTATTTCAATGAATCCGCTGATGCTTAAAAAAAATTATTAATGCTTTATTATCCATAATTTATTATCCATAATGAATGGAAGCGGGTGGCGCTGTGGGTTAAACCACAGAGCCTAGGGCTTCCGATCAGAAGGTCGGTGGTTTTAATCCCCGCGACGGGGTGAGCTCCCATTGCTTGGTCCCAGCTCCTCCCAACCTGGCAATTTGAAAGCACATCAAAGTGCAAGTAGATAAATAGGTACCGCTCTGGCGGGAAGGTAAACGGCGTTTCAGTGCACTGCTCTGGTTCGCCAGAAGCGGCTTAGTCATGCTGGCCACATGACCTGAAAACTGTATGCCGGCTCCCTTGGCAAATAATGTGAGATGAGTGCCACAACCCCAGAGTCAGTCACGACTGGACCTAATGGCCAGGGGTCCCTTTACCTTTATCCATAATTACATGGTTTTCATGGGGATTCAGGCTGTATACTCCTGCGCTCCTGGCAAAAAACTCAAAGCCCTAGACAGGATCCAATAAAAAGCTGGAAGTTTATTCTTTGGAGGAAAATGAATACCTGTACAAATAAATTAATTCTCTAAATTATAATTCCTCAGTTTTCAGGGCTGAACCCTATCTCAAACAGCTAGAAATATTTTTCAGAGGGGGAATAAATCCCCTCAGCCTTGACGATACAGCGGGTTTGTGTTAGTATTTAAAAAGCTGGAAAGCCTGGCTGTTGTGTCAGGTGACACAGGGGGGAAAGAGAAGCGCTTTGCTCATGCTCAGAGGCACTCTTTCCCCCCTCAGCCGTGAGTGAGCCTGATGCATCTAGCTTCAGGAGGTATCCTGGAGATCAGCAGGCTGAGAAAGGAAAGGCTTTCTCTGCAGCCTCAGACGCAGCTGCTGCTGCTGCCGCCAGCGTCCTGCAAGCCTGAGCTCCTCCTCCTCCTCCAGCTGAGCCTCCTTCCGAAGCCAGCTTGCCTTCTTTCCTTGCTGCCAGCTCTGCATTCCCTGCGTGTTTGACAAACTGGAGGGGGGGGGGGAGGCAAAGAACAAAACACATGGGGGAAGGCTCCCTTAGCACTCCATGAAGTTGAGCGAGGGAAAGGCTCAGAACAGTAGGGGGAAAGAGAGGTGGAGAAAGGGCTTGGGGATGCTGACACGAAGTCAGCCGCCATTTAAAGCAACAGTAGGGAATGTAAGAGAATGGGCTGCTGGGTTGGTCGGGGGGGGGGAACCCTGCCGTGCAGACGGCGGGGATGGAGAGCGTGGCAGCAGCAGCAGTGCCCAGGTCCTGGGATCAGAGCCACCGGAGCTGGGAGCAATCCGTGCAGGGCTTCTCTCCCCCCCCCCATGACTTTGCAGCTGAGAGAAAAATGAGCGGAAGAAACACGCAAAATCCAAGCACGGCTGGTGTGCCCCAAAGAGGAATGGGGCATAAAGGGGAGGGATGAGCATGAACATCGGGATCCCAAGCGCAGCTCGCTGCTGCCACATTTCCCAGGGACATTTAGTGAAATCCGTGGATATTCTGCTGAAGCAATTTTTATGGGGACAGATTTGCCAATGTGGGGACTCTCCCCAGGAAACGGGGACGTCTGGTAACCCTACCCCAACTAACAGCAAGTTACTGAACCCTCTTTCCTACCAATTGGAGATGGAAAGCTTCCCCGAAGATTTGGTCACCATGCAACCCCTGACAGAGGCGGGATAAAAATAATACATTATTTATTTATTTATTTATTTATTATTAAATATGGCCACATCTGCCTGGCTTGCAATGAGAGGCTTCTAAAGCTTGTCAACATCACTTTCCATACAAAGCACCTAGCATGGGGGTACCTACATGTAATACGGTAGCTACTCTGCTATTTTCTCCCCATGCTCTGGGGTTGCAATTTTCAGGCTTGGGGGCAGGATGGTGCATGATTTTTGCACCAAGTTCTTTTCTTTTTTAAAAAAATAATTTTTATTGAAAATTTTCCAACTTCATAATCTCATAACATAGATTTTTCTCTTTCATAGAACACAAAAATGAAAAGAAAGAAAAAAAGTGTTGCTTAAAAAAGAAACAGGTAGGTAGCCGTGTTGGTCTGAGTCGAAGCAAAATAAAAAATTTCTTCAGTAGCACCTTAAAGACCAACTAAGTTTTTATTTTGGTATGAGCTTTCGTGTGCATGCACACTTCTTCAGATACACTGGAAACAGAAGTGTCAGACCCTTATATATATACTCTGTATATACTCTGTATATATATAAGGGTCTGACACTTCTGTTTCCAGTGTATCTGAAGAAGTGTGCATGCACATGAAAGCTCATCTATATATATAAAAATGTAAAAATTGTGAAATGGCGTTTGCTACTTTTTCTCCGTAACCGCTTGACCGATCGTCCTGAAATTTTGACACAACGATCCAGGCCACTCCTAGAGCGTTGTTGGAGGCAAAAATCCCTCAAATCGCACACCTGCCCAGGTACAGACCTGCTTTTCCACCAAGTCAAACAGCGCCCTCAAGTGGTGTAGTACCCTCCTCCACCCCCTCTTTTCCTGTGAAATCTAAGCCACACCCACAAACCAAATGACATCATCATCAACCAAGCAACTGAAAATCTCCCAAGGCGGCCATTATCACACCACTAGGCCTTTGTTTAATGTAGGCCCCTGACAGGCCCGGGGGGAGGACCCACAACAACGCACTTGGGGGCATGGCAAGGGGTTTTTACTTTACCATTTAGCACCACTAACCCCCCCCCCAAAAAAAACCCACCAAAAAACCAACATTGCCAAGTGGAGGTCGGGGCCTGCCTGGGGTGTGTGTGGCACAGACCACAGCACAGCCTTTGATTTATGTAGGCCCCTGCACAGCAAGGGTTTTTTACTTTACCATTTAGCAACACTACCACACCGGTCATTGGGGGGGCGGGAACTGAATAGATTATGGATCGGGACACATGGGGCCAGTCACAGGGATAAGCCACAACAACACAACACACCCACAAACCCCGCCTCTGCCACGAGATCCTGTAAAACAGGAGGCCTTGGCTCCATTTTACATACTAGGCCTCAGGTCTACAGCCCATTAAATACTATCCCAAATGGAGCCCTGGGTGGGAGGTGGGGGGAGGAGGAGCCCAAATAGGTCATGGGCTGATGTAGGGGGGGTAGATAACCACCCCATTTACAATCCCCTACCTTCCCCTTGCCACTTCCTGGGTTTTTTATGGAACTGAAAAACTCGGGTACTTCAGAACGCACCGTTTATTGCCAGGCCCTTACAGGTAGATAATGTGGCCCTGTTTTTAACCCTTTTGTTACTTTTATCATTTTACTGATTGTGAATATGCTGACCGAGGCCCCCTTTAGATTCGGAGGCCCGCCCCAAGTGGCCCATATGAACCCCCTCCTTCTGTCTGGGCCTGTCTGTTGCTACGGGGCTATGGGGCTTCGCTATTTGACCCCCCCCCCCCCGGGTTGGGATTCTTTAAGTAGTTATCTGGGTCCCAGGGCACATCATCATCCCCTATCCTTAATCTAAATATATAGAAATGTTCACGATTTGTTCGCAGGGGCCAATGTATGGAGATACAGGGGGGAGGGGACAACAGAGGGCTCAGACAAAAGTAAATACTGGGAAATAGAACCCAGAAACTGAGAATTCCTTCTCCAATGATGGGGGCCAATGTAGGAAGATACCGGGGTAGGGGCCAACACTCCCCAGGAACAACAGAGGGTTCAGACAAAAGTGCATGCTGGGAAATAGAACCCAGAACCTAACAGTTCCTTTTCGAAGGGTGGGGGCCAAGGTATGGAAATACAGGGGGGAGGGGCCAACACTCCCCAGGGACAACAGAGGGAAGGGTATCCTACCGAAACACAGGGATGAGCCGGGGTGGAGGGAGGAGGGGCAGGATACATCATGGATCGTGACAGGGTGGGGTGGTGTCACAGGAAAGAACCACAGCAATGCGTGGCCGGGTCAGCTAGTACCAAAATAAAAACTTAGTTGGTCTTTAAGGTGCTACTGAAGGAATTTTTTTATTAAAAAAGAAAAAACAACAACACCAAAATAAAAAAGAGAATAAAACAGATAAAAAAGGGGGGGGGAAAGGAGAAATACATTTCAATCTTATCTAAACATTCTTCCTATCTTCATCGACTTCCCCGCTCCTCCCTTCCCAAGTCCGTTTTAATCCTAGCTTTAGCAATCTTCACAATTTAACATATTTCTCTATTCATACATTCTTAATCTTCACATAATCAGCTAATTTTTTATATCATATCAGATTCCCTTAAAAGAAACAGAAAAAAAGGAAATTATTCTATTTATAAAAACCCCTTAGCCTTTAAATTCCCTAAAAAATATTCCCAATTATCCTTAATCTTTATTTCTCACTCACCTACCAATCAAGAATTTTATTATTATTATTATTACCCCCCTCCCTTCCCCGGTTGGAAGTCCCCTGCAAACCCGGACCAGTTCCTTGTAACAATCCATTTTCATACCATTTTGTCCAACCTTTATTTAATAATTCTATGTCTTTCACCCCACTTCTTTTATTGCCCACTCCAATATCCAACACACTCTTCCACTCTCCTTCAGTTGTTCCCATTCCTGTCCCCCTTTTCTTTTCCCCTCATTCTTCTTCTTTCCCTCCCAGAGCCAGAACTTGTTTGAGTCCTTTGTTTTTGGCTTAATGTCCCTTGACCAGGGTCTGATCTCCCTCTCTTACTGAGAGACCTGACTCCTGAGTCTTTTCCTGTGCTGGAGCCTGCTTGGTAAAGCCAGTGTCCTTTGCAGCTTCTCTCACAAGTTGCTCAGGATTCAAAATTTTCGGCTTGTCTTCGACTTGTGAATACGATGTATCCTCTGGGAGAAACGATTGTAACTTTTCCTTGAGACACTGTGTCTGTTTTCTATATTCCTGTACGTTCTTCGCCAACTCTTGAAATTGTTCTAATAAAAACTGTATACAGTCCTTGTCCAGTTGGAGGCTCATTGTTTAGTCTATCTAATTCCTTTGTGTTCTCCAGTTATAACGAGAGGCTCGGGCGGCTATTTCCACTGCAATCACGGTGTACTGTTCTTTTCCCATTTATTGTCCACTCTTTTATTTTTTATTTTTCGCATAAAATCCAACTTCTATTTTTAATTCTCCAATCTTTTACAATGTCGATCTTGCTATTTCCACCCTAAATCCAAAGTTCAAAAGTTTATATTAATGGTTAGCTTCCTAGCCGGTGCACCAAGTTCTGTCCATAATTCCCATTGAGTTCAATGGGATCTCCTCTCAGGTCACTACTCTGCAGACCATGCCATCCTGGAGATGTTTAGAAATAGGGCTTCTGTTGGAATGAGGCTGCCCCATTTGTGCTTCTCCGGGGGCAGGAGAATATCTAGGGCAGGAGAATCCCTGCAGGGCCTCTGAGGCTCCCTTTGCTTCTTCCTCTCTCCCAGGACCCTGCAGTTTGTTTTGGCTCCTTGACTCTTCAGGAAGGATGAAAGAGACAGATCCTGCAAAGCTAGCGAAGATGGAAGGAGGAAGATGGACGGTTGACCTGGTCAGGTTGTCTCCTGCATCCCTCCCCACAACCTCCAAGCGTTCCCTCCCAGGGACCTCCGAGAGATCTGGTGAGTCCCAGGGGAGTGGAGATGGGGACATGGAGGGATGGAGCCAGAGAGGTATGGGGGCTTGCTCAGTTTGGGGGTGGGGTGAGGCAGGCAGGCGGATGGAGATGGAGAAGGGGAGCAGCTTTTTGGGCTCCTCCACCTGCCTGCCTGCCTGCGCCTTTGTCATCTACAGGCATTTTGAGCTAGGAATACAGTCGCACCTCGGAAGTCGAACAGAATCCGTTCCACTTCCGGGACGTGGCTTTTGATTGCCTCTTGCGATCAGAAGAACCAATCAGAAGCTGAAAAGGCGCAACGTCACTTTCTCTCCCTGGTGCCCCTGGAGTATGAATCACGAGCAACAGTGGGTTTTCTTTGGGAAAACAGGTTGCAAACTAACTTTATTATAACAGATGTAAACAATGAGTTTTGGTTCTTCTTCTTCCACTGAAAATGGAACAAACAGTGCTGGTTTTTTTCCTATTAACATGAATACTGTTTCAAGTTATAGGCTGTATGCTGTTTAGGCCTAAGGTTACTTCCTTTTACACATTTTCCATGGGTCAGACTTCTCCACATACGTTTCTGGAACTGAAGCCTGATCCTGCGGGCCTCCGTGTGTTGCATTTTTATTATCTTTTTGGAATTACTTTTATTTGCTTTTAAAAACAAGGTTCATAGGACCACTAAATGATGCAAATATGTAGACCAGGGGTCGGCAATCTACGGCCCACGAGCCACAAGTGGCGCATGGGGGTCGTTTAACCGGCCCCCGAGCCGCCCCCGAACTGAGCCACCCACTCGGTGAGTCCTGTGTCTACGCATGTGATCCAGCCCACTGAGCGATCTCCGCAGGAGTGAATCGGGAGTGAATCGACCCAGGCGAGGTAAAGCTTGCCAACCCCTGATGTAGACCGAGTCTTCTAACGACACTTGCATATCTCAAAACTAGCAGAATCTATTTGCAGTAATATCTATAACATAGGATTCAGCATTAGGGGTCAGTGTATGAGTTCTGGGTTCATGAGTTGGTTTAAACTGGAACAAAAAATGGGGAAACAGGAGAGAACAGAGCGCATTCAACATTACATAGCTGGATGCCTAGTCAGGAGCCTTTGTGGCTGTTGTGCTTAGGTTAAGTGTCTTTCCTCTTCTGTTACCAATGATACAATAGGGAGTTGGTCTCCTCATGAGCCTGGGAGGGGGGGTTCAAACTGAAGAAAGTGATTTACGTATGAATTTAAATTTAGACCAATCCGATTGAGGCAACTGCTGATGGGGAGTGTGTAGGTTTCACAGACGAGGCCTGGACATTGCTGGATCCTGACCAGAGAGCTCTGCATAAGGAAGTAAAGGAGGAGAATCATGGGATCCACGACCCTCTCGGTAAAACTCCCTGTTGGATCATAAGATCAGTTTTGGAATTCCATACATACCTCTATGTCAGGGGTCAGCAACCTGCGACCCATGGGCCACAAGTGGCACACGGGGTTGTTTAAACGGCCCACAAGCCGCCCTCGAACCGAGCCGCCCGCTTGGCGAGTCCCCGTGTGCTGTGCTAAACCGGCACAGTGCGGGGTGGGGACTCTATTTCACAATGTTGGAAATCAGACGTAGACGCATGAGCGATCCAGCCCACAGAGGGATCTCCATGGGACTGAACCGGCCCAGGCAAGGTAAACCTTGCTGACCCCTGCTCTATGTGATGAACCTTCTCTATTTTGATGGAGATTAAAAGCTAAGCAGTTGGCTCCTTACCCCTCTCGCCCTGACCTAGCCACTGTGATCCACGTGACGGTCACCTCCAGGCTTGATTATTGTAACTCACTGTACGTGGGGCTGCCCTTGAAACTGACCCAGAAACTCCAGCCGGTACAGAATGCCACGGCAGGACTCCTTACACGGTCCTCCCCACAGGATCTCATTCACCCAGTGCTATACCAGCTGCATTGGCTCCCGGTGGAGTACAGGATCAGGTTTAAGGTGCTGCTTTTAACCTCTAAAGCCCTATACAGCCTAGGACCCTCAGACCTACGGGATCACCTCTCCTGGTATGTCTCATGGAGGACCATACGGTCTTCAAATAAAAACATATTGGAGATCCCAGGGAGGTTAGACTGGCTTCGACCAGAGCCACGGCTTTTTCGACCGTGGCCCCAGTCATCTTTCCGCAGGGCCTGCAAGATGGAGCTGTTCCA
Source organism: Zootoca vivipara (assembly GCF_963506605.1). Classification (NCBI taxonomy): domain Eukaryota; kingdom Metazoa; phylum Chordata; class Lepidosauria; order Squamata; family Lacertidae; genus Zootoca; species Zootoca vivipara. The sequence continues at coordinate 1,684,828 of NC_083277.1, forward strand.
CCAGGCCTTCGGCCAAGGCACAGTCTGACCCCCTCTCTCCTTCTGTAATATTCGTAGAACTCTAACCCGATGACTGCCATTAACTTGATTATGAATTGATTCTAGAATGTATTTTAATTAATTGACTGTGTGATTTTATGTACAGTGTGCTATTTTTTACCTGTTGTTAGCCGCTCTGAGCCCAGCTTTGGTCGGGAAGGGCGGGATACAAATAAATTATTATTATTATTATTATTATTATTATTATTATTATTATTATTATCTGAGATTCCAACATCCCCACTGTGAATCCTGAATGCAGGGATATCAACTGTTTTCTCTGTGAATATTCTTCATTTATTCAAGCTTTTTAAAGCAATGACGAGGCTTGTCTGAACCACCCAGGCCTTTTTAAATGTCATCTTCAGAATTTTTAGGGAAGTTGAAGTAACTTCTGTCAGGTTTGTTGTTTTTGTTTTTGCTTCTGTCTGCATTTTGTTGACCAAAGAGATGACAGACCTTGGAGATGAAGAGAATTCCATGACTGAGCCAAACAAGATCTATCCCAGATAAAAGCCAAGAAATATCTCAATAAATACTAGCCAACAAAGTTAGTAAAAATTATAGTAGGGCCTGAAAACTAATTATTTGCAGGTCTTCCTCTATCACAAGCATTCATTAACATTGTTCTATAATCTGGTGCTTCATTTCTTCCTGAGGCCCTAATTAGCTTCTCTCTTCATTGCAGATGGTGATGAATTGGAAGGGAAGAACAAGGGAGAACACAACAGAATCCACATAGCGGAGAAGTCAAATAAATATTCAGAGTGTCGAAAGAGCGTCCGTCAGAGCTCCCAGTCCCCCTCCCATCAAAGAAAGAGCTTAATTCAGAGGGATACCCTGATTTCACACGAAAAAACTCACAGTATAAAGAAATTGTATAAGTGCAGAAAATGTGGAAAGAGCTTCAATCGGAAAGATAATCTCATTTCCCATCAAATAATTCATAAAGGGGAGAAACTCTATCAGTGTTTGGAATGTGGAAAGAGCTTCAATCGGAAGGATAATCTCATTTCCCATCAAAGAATTCATACAGGGGAGAAACCCTTTCAGTGTTTGCAATGTAGAAAGTGCTTCAGTCAGAAGAGCAATCTCACTTCCCATCAAAAAATTCATACAGGGGAGACACCCTATCAGTGCTTGGAATGTGGAAAGAGCTTCAGACAGAGCTCAGAACTCACTTCCCATCAAAGAATTCATACAGGGGAGAAACCCTATCAGTGCTTGGAATGTGGAAAGAGCTTCAGTCACAACTCCAGCCTCACTTCCCATCAAAGAATTCATACAGGGGAGAAACCCTATCAGTGCTTGGAATGTGGAAAAAGCTTCACACAGAGCTCAGAGCTCACCTCCCACCAAAGAATGCATACAGGGGAGAAACCCTATCACTGCTTGGAATGTGGAAAGAGCTTCAGTCGGAAGCATAGTCTCACTACCCATCAAAGAATTCATACAGGGGAGAAACCCTATCAGTGCTTGGAATGTGGAAAGAGCTTTAGTGAGAGTGGAAAACTCGCTTCCCATCGATTAATTCATACAGGGGAGAAACCCTATCAGTGCTTGGCATGTGGAAAGAGCTTCAGCTGGAAGACGAGTCTTACTTTGCATAAAGGAATTCATACAGGGGACAAACCTTTTCATTGCCATGAATGTGGAAAGAGCTTCAGAGCGAGTACCAATCTCACTTCCCATCAAAAAATTCATACAGGTCAGAAACCATATAAATGCTTCCAATGTGGAAAGAGCTTCAGTCACAGTGCCAATCTCGCTTCCCATCAAAGAATTCATACAGGTGAGAAACCCTATCATTGCCAGGAATGTGGAAAGAGCTTTAGTGAGAGGGGTAAACTTGCTTCCCATCGAAGAATTCATACAGGTGAGAAACCCTATCAATGCTTGGAATGTGGAAAGAGCTTCACCCAAAGGGTCCATCTCAATTCCCATCAAATAGTTCATACAGGTGAGAAACCCTATCAATGCTTGGAATGTGGAAAGAGATTTCGTGGGAGGGGTAAACTCACTTCCCATCAAAGAGTTCATACAGGGGAGAAACCTTATCAGTGTGTGGAATGTGGAAAGAGCTTCAGGCGGAAGGATTGTCTCACTACCCATCAAAGAATTCATAGAGGAGAGAAACCCTATCAGTGCTTGGAATGTGGAAAGAGTTTCAGTCAGAGCCACAGTCTCAGTTCCCACCAAAGAATTCATACAGGGGAGAAACCAAAAAGAAAGGAAAAAGACAACACAGGTGTAGTGGTTAAGAGCAGTGAACTCATAATATGATTCCCCGCTCCTCCACATGCAGCTGCTGGGTTTCCTTGGGCTACTCACATATCTCTGAAGTTTTTTAGCCTCACTCACCTAACAGAGTGCTTGTTGTGGTGGAGGAAGGAAAAAGAGATTGTTAGCCGCTTTGAGACTACTTAGCGTAGTGAAAAAGCGGGATATCAAATCCAAACTCCTCCTCCTCCTCCTCCTCCTCCTCCTTCAGTTACAGCAATGAACCCACTTCCCATCAAATAATTCATACAGGGGAGAAACCCTATTAGAAACCCTATTAAGCAAACGGTCTGTGAGCACCTAGAAAGGAACGCTGTGATCACTAAAAGTCAGCATGGGTTTATGACAAATAAGTCATGTCAGACTAATCTGATCTCATTTTTTGACAGAATTACAAGCCTGGTAGATCCGGCATTTGGCTCCATTGGGCGGGGGGAGAGAGAAGCGGAGGATCAGATCGGTCCTCCGTTCCTCCCTCCCCCCACCCGACAGATCCGGCATTTGGCTCCGTCGGGTGGGGGGAGAGAGAAGCGGAGGATCGGATCGGTCCTCTGTTCCTCCCTCCCCCTGCCCGACAGATCCGGCATTTGGCTCCTGTTTTTTTACTTTCAGCACACCAGCTTCTCACTTTTATTATTTCTACGGTTTTTCTCTACCACCTCCTTTCGCAATAAACGCAAAGCGGCTTTCCCTGGGTTAAACGTTTGGCTGACACAGTCTTTCGCGGTACGTATTTTTCCCCCCCAGAGCACGGGTGGACTTCTCTAAAAGCTTCCTTGTCTTTAATTTCTTATAAAATTAATTATTCACTCCTCCGGCAGCGTTTCTGTCTTGATTCGAAACGGTTTTCTTTGGTCGTATTTGCCCCCCCCCCTTTGCTTTTTATCCACGTTTCTATAGCCACCTCCTTCTTCCTCCTTTAAAACCTTCCTTCTTTCTTACGTGAGGGGGGGGATAATCTCTGCATTTCCCCTTTTGGCTAGCTTCACGCTCCGGTACAAATTCAAACGCAAATAAAAGAGATTTTACCGTCGTTTTGCTGCGTCGGGAGCAGGGCTTTTCTGCAGGGGCTTGCTTTTAGCGTCTTAGTGCCCGGGACTCCCCCTCTCCTCAGCCCGAAAGCGAGGGATGCCAGGAGCTCCCTCGGGCACCGCCGACCTTCTCGGGACAGAATCGCCTTCTCCCCCTTAAATTGGGGGTGCAGTTAGCCTTCTGTCACCCCCTAAACCGCCTGCAGACACCCCACGACTCAGAGCCTTCGCGGAGCGTGGCCGAACGCCGTTGCGGTAAAACCGGAAGACGACTTGGAAGCTGGTCCAAAATGCAGCGGCCATATTATCGGCTGTGCCCCCCCTTTACTAATAACATTTCTATCCCACCTTTTTCTCCAAGGTGCTCAAGGTGGCATCAACGGGTCTGCCCCACTCATTGAATCCCACAGCAGCCTTTCAGAACACATTTCAGAACTCATACAGTGACAAGCAATAATAAATTATATGTCGTAGATAGTCCTGCTATTTTCGTGATACAAATGGAATGAAAAGACTTGGTCTATTCACCTGCATCTTTCATTATTCCCACAATCCTTGTTAATAAAACCCCCAAAAAAATGTTATTCCAAAAAGAAAGGGAAAAGACAACACAGGTGCAGCAGTTAAGAGCAGTGCACTCATAATCTGGTGAACCAGGTTTGATTCCCTACTTCTCCACATGCAGCTACTGGGTGACCTTGGGCTACTACTACTACTACTACTACTAATAATAATAATAATAATTTATTATTTGTACCCCGCCCATCTGGCTGAGTTTCCCCAGCCACTCTAGGCAGCTTCCAACACAAAGTTAAAATACATTAAAATGTCACTTAAAATACATTAAAATGTCACACATTAAATACTTCCCTGAACAGGGCTGCCTTCAGATGTCTTCTAAATGTCAGATAGTTATTTGTCTCTTTGACATCTGATGGGAGGGCGTTCCACAGGGTGGGTGCCACTACCGAGAAGCCCCTCTGCCTGGTTCCCTGTAGCTTTGCTTCTCACAGTGAGGGAACCGCCAGAAGGCCCTCGGAGCTGGACCTCAGTCTCCAGGCAGAACGATGGGGGTGGAGACGCTCCTTCAGGTATACTGAACCGAGGCCGTTTTGTGCTTTAAAGGTCAACACCAGCACTTTGAGATGTGCTCAGAAACATACTGGGAGCCATTGTAGGTCTTTCAGAATTGGTGTTATGTGGTCTTGGCAGCTGCCCCCAGTCACCAGTCTTGCTACCACATTCTGGATTTGTTGTAGTTTCCGGGTCACCTTCAAAGGTAGCCCCACGTAGAGCGCATTGCAGTAGTCCAAGCTTCTTTGAAGTCTCTCAGCCTCACTCACCTCACGGAGGGTTTGTTGTGGGGGAGGAAGGGAAAGGAGATTGTTAGGCGCTTTGAGACTATTTAGGGTAGTGATAAAGCGGGTTATCAAATTCAAATCCAAACTCAAATCCAAATGCACATGCCCCAGGCCACACCTGCGCTGCATATGGAAACAGGATCAGTCCACTTTAAAGAGTCATGGCTTCCTCAAAAAAAATCCTGGGAACCATAGTTTGCTGAGGGTCCTGAGAGTTGCTAGGAGACGTCCCCACCTTGAGTGGTTCAGCAATCCCTCCTTCTTTCCAGGGTGGAGGGGGCTGGTGAGAGAGGGTCTCCCAGCAACTCTAAGCACTTGGGGTGGGGGTGTCCATAGTGACCTTCCGAGGGAGACCATTCCACTGTCAAACATACCCAGCTCCTTCAACTGCTAATCATAAGGCTTGGCTTCCATGACCCTTGATCATCTTGGTCGCCCTCCTCTGCAAACCTTCCAGCTTGTAAACATCCCTCTTAAATTGTGGTGCCCAGAATTGGACACAGTATGTTATGGGGTACAGGGAGGGTTTGAACTCTAACCACTCTAACCACTAGGCCTTCCTAGCCCTTCGGTCCTGTTTGCTGTTCCCAGGGCCTTCCGTCATCCAGCCTTCCTGGCCTCCGTCATCCAGCCTTCGAAGAAGCGCATAGATTGAGATTTGGGCTCCGTTTTGCGGGTGGGGGGAGGGAGGGAGGGAAGCTCCTGAGCGCAGGCGCAGAAGCAGGGAAACTGCAGGCAGGGAGAGGGAAGGATGGTCTCAGCTTGGCAAGGGTTAAAAGGAGCAGAGCTGGATTCCTAAAGAGGACAGGAAGTGAAGGGGGAGGGGGCAAAGTCCCCCATGGCTAAATTCCCTCCCTCCCACATCTCTGCCTGTCAGCCAAGAGGAGGTTGCTTTCTTCTCTCTTCTTTGCAAAAAGCTTCCTCTGTGAGTGTTCTGGTAGGAGGGGGGTCCCAGGGGTGGAAGGAGGGTGAATGGGGGGTCCCTGTTCAGATCATGCCTGGTGGGGGGAGACCCCCAAGTCAGGGAGCAGAGGGTCCTCCTTTGTCCTCTCTGCCAAGCCTTGGAGGGGGTGATTTCGCAGGAGGTCAACATCTCTGTTCTTCCTTGGGATCCAGAGGCTGCCTTCCTTTTTGGGGAGGGGGCTTTGGGTCAAGGAAAACTGGGCATGCAAATAAACCCCCTTCAGATCTGGGGTTAAGTCACATTTGTGAACAGAGGCTGCAGCCAGAGAAGCGAACACGGAGCAATGGATTCAAACTACAAGAAAGAAGATTCCACCTAAACATTAGGAAGAACTTCCTGACAGTAAGAGCTGTTTGGCAGTGGAATTTGCTGCCAAGGAGTGTGGTGGAGTCTCCTTCTTTGGAGGTCTTTAAGCAGAGGCTTGACAGGCATATGTCAAGAATGCTTTGATGGTGTTTCCTGCTTGGCAGGGGGTTGGACTGGATGGCCCTTGTGGTCTCTCCCAACTCTATGATTCTAGGTACCGCTCTGGTGGGAAGGTAAACAGCGTTTCCGTGCACTGCTCTGGTTTGCCAGAAGCGGCTTAGTCATGCTGGCCACATGAACTGGAAGCTGTACGCCGGCGGTCAGGGGTCCCTTTACCTTTATCCATAATTACATGGTTTTCATGGGGATTTAGGCCAGGCACCCCCAAACGTCGGCCCTCCAGATGTTTTTTTCACTGTGTGAGTACGTGCATCTGGTCACATAGCAATTAAGAGCTGGCAACATGCCCAGAAGAGTGATTCAGCAATCTCCAGGGCTGGATAATTTGCCTAGTGATAGAGCCTTAGCCTGTTGTCTTTGTCCATCAGGCTAAGGCTCTATCACTAGGCAAATTATCCAGCCCTGGAGATTGCGGAATCACTCTTCTGGGCATGTTGCCAGCTCTTAATTGCTATGTGACCAGATGCACGTACTCACACAGTGAAAAAAACATCTGGAGGGCCGACGTTTGGGGGTGTCTGGCCTAAATCCCCATGAAAGTGAGAGCTGGACCATAAAGAAGGCTGATCGCCGAATAATTGATGCTTTTGAATTATGGTGCTGGAGGAGACTCTTGAGAGTCCCATGGACTGCAAGAAGATCAAACCTATCCATTCTGAAGGAAATCAGCCCTGAGTGCTCACTGGAAGGACAGATCGTGAAGCTGAGGCTCCAATACTTTGGCCACCTCATGAGAAGAGAAGAATCCTTGGAAAAGACCCTGATGTTGGGAAAGATTGAGGGCACTAGGAGACGGGGACGACAGAGGACGAGATGGTTGGACAGTGTTCTCGAAGCTACGAACATGAGTTTGGCCAAACTGCAGGAGGCAGTGCAAGACAGGAGTGCCTGGCGTGCTATGGTCCATGGGGTCACGAAGAGTTGGACACGACTAAACGACAACAACAAAGAGCCTTAGCAACAGATTGGAGAGTTGGTGGTGTGTTTCTGATGTGGTTATTGTGTTGTAGAGAGAAAGAGAGAAGTACTGATCTATGTACTGTTTGTGGTTTTGTTGTTGTAAATAAAGCTGTATATAGTTACACAGTACTAGTGGCAGTGAGTTCCTGTGTTCCTGCAACTTGCCTTCATCTTGCAACCAAGAAGTTTCCGCTGTGCCTGCGCTACTCTGCTGAGTTCAACTGGTATAGTTGGCATTTACAGCCAGCCGGTTGTAACGAAGTAACCCTAGGATGATATATTTGGTCACAGCCTGGATGCATCTCCTACCCTGAGTTACATCACATGCTTGTGGGGGCGGGGTTACGAACATTCTATGAGGAGAAAACTGGCAGTTAGTTGACAGTTGGGAGAGAGAGGCAGATGAAGCAGAAGAGTGTGAGCTTGGGTGATGGTAGAATAGGTTTATAGAGTAGTGTTAGGTGAGGAATTGGTGAGGTTTGAAGTTATATGTTTAACAAGAACAGTTCCACTGAAACCACATGCTTGTACACATGAACCTTGAGTGCAACCATTAAGTTCATAAGCCATTAAATGTTAAAGTTCCATCTGTACCATCGTCTGTGTGATCTTTCCAGCAGAGGTATCTATTGCTCATCTGGTGGGGATACTCATTAAAAGGACAAAACCCCTTATCTAAGGCAGGAAGGATAGGTTGTTGTCCCTTGAGTGCACCGAGAGGAGGAGGAAGAGGGAGACTGGTTCGAGGGTGACACAAAGTTCCCTCAGGTGGGAGGAAAGCTTCGAGTGGGGGAAAGCTCGAGTGAGGAGATCCCCTTACTGTTGTGTTCACTAAGAATAGTCTCATATTTCCCCTCAGAGCTTAAAAGAAACCGTGCCACGTGTTGGGCTGGAAAAGCACTTTCATTTTACCTTTAAACTCCAAGCATTGTGAGGGGGTTTATAAGGAGAATAACTGGGATAGTGGGAGGTGAAATCACCGGACTAGTCCTGGAAAGGCAGGGCACTTATACACAAAGCATGTGGCTAGACAATGATGCCAGAGGTAGTGCCCCTAAGTTCCTCCTCCACTGGCGGCAACAAATGCTGCAGTGCATTGAAGAGGAGGAAGGTAGAGGAGAGTGGAATGTCATCCGTCATCCCCGCATCTGTAAACTGATATTTAAGTTTAGTTTAATGTAGGAAAAAAATCTGTTTTTACTACTGTAGATGGAGGGGTATGCCGTTCCTGATAGGGATCTACCAGGGCAGTATCCCAGCATTGGGAAGGGCTTCCTCTGCCTCCAGATCCCTGTGGATCTCCTCTCTGCAGCATCCAAATCCCCCTCTTCGACCCCTTTTCATAGAATCATAGAGTTGGAAGAGACCACAAGGGCCATCCAGTCCAACCCCCTGCCAAGCAGGAAACACCATCAAAGCATTCCTGACAGATGGCCGTCAAGCCTCCGCTTAAAGGCCTCCAAAGAAGGAGACTCCACCACACTCCTTGGCAGCAAGTTCCACTGTCAAACAACTCTTACTGTCAGGAAGTTCTTTTCTTGTCCAGCCTGGAGGCTGTACCATACCAAGCAGTAACAGAATTACAGAGAACAGTTTCAATAGTACCTCTGTAAAATTGAATCAACACTTCTTAGAGAAATTTTTAAACTTTTAGTTGTCGCAAGAAATACCTCTGGTCGGCCTTTTTAATAATACTATTGATGTTGCCTGACCAATTTAAGTTTTGAGTAATTATAGAGCCCAGAAACTTAAAGGACTCTACAGTCATACCTCGGGTTAAGTATGCTTCAGGTTGAGAACTTTCAAGTTAAGTACTCCATGGACCCGGACATGTTTACTTCCGGGTTCCGCCACACACACATGCGCAGAAGCGTTCTGCGTGCTTCGCGCGTTTGTGAAAGCACCACTCAGGTTAAGTACTTTTCGGGGTGCAAATGGCACCCCAGAACCAATTAAGTACTTAACCCAAGGTACCACTGTAAATGTTAATTTTTTTCATCTAAAATACTGTCTTATTTATTTTTAGTACAGTACATTGATTATTGCCTTCATTTTATGGATCAATGGTCTCATTAGACAGTAAAATTCATGTTAAATTGGTATTTTAGGGGGTGTTTTTCATCATCTGGAATGGATTAATCCACTTTCCATTACTTTCAATGGGAAAGTTCGCTTCAGGTTAAGTACGGACTTCTGGAACCAATTAAGTACTTAACCTGAGGTACCACTGTACTACTACAACCATGTTACCAAGGATGGAAAGTGGCAGCAAGATGGGAGAGTGCCTTCTAATATCGATTACCATTTCCACTGCTTTTTGGGCATTTAGCACCAAGTTATTCCTGCACCCAGGTGGCGCTGTGGGTTAAAGCACAGAGCCTAGGGCTTGCTGATCAGAAGGTCGGCGATTCGAATCCCTGGAGCGGGGTGAGCTCCCGTTGCTCGATCCCAGCTCCTGTCCACCTAGCAGTTCGAAAGCACATCAAAGTGCAAGTAGATAAATAGGGACCGCTCCAGCGGGAAGGTAAACGGCGTTTCCATGCGCTGCTCTGGTTCACCAGAAGCAGCTTTGTCATGCTGGCCACATGACCCAGAAGCTGCCTGCGGACAAACACCGGCTCCCTCGGCCTATAGAGCGAAATGAGCGTCGCAACCCCAGAGTCGGACACGACTGGACCTGATGGTCAGGGGCCCCTTTACCGTTTACCTATTCCTGCACCACGAAACAAGATGGTCCACTTCCCGCCTATACGCAGATTCACCGTCCTCCTGGATAAGCCCAATAACTGTTGTATCATCTGCAAATTTTAAGATCTTAACCGATGGGTCAGTTAAGGTGCAGTCATTGGCCTCAAACGCAGGCCTCAGGGACGCTTATCCCTGTTCCCCCCATGGAGACCTTGGACCCCTTCTCCTTCTGAAGGGACCGAGGAGGAGGACGCCAGGGCGGATCAGTCCCTGGACCTTGGAGGCGATTCCTGGACTCATCTGGAAAGATGCAGCATAATGTTCCTTTCCCCCATTTGCCAGGAGCCTAAGTTTCATTTGGGATTCCTCCTTCCGCACCCCAAGGTTCCTCCAAGGCCTTGGGGAAGGAAACTGAGGCAGGCTTAGCCATGGCAAGAGGAAGAGCTCTGGTTGCTCCCCAGGGGCCTGCAGGGGATTCAGGGTGGGGGGCCTGCCTCTTCCTCTGGCCATTGCAGCCCCCAGGCGGCCTTGGAAGAAAGGCAGGAGACCCTCAGCAGGGAACAACCATGTCCGGTTCTTCTCCGCAATGGCTTCCTCTTCTGAGATCTCCCTCACTTTCTTATCTCAGCTGGACTGGGAGGACCCCAGTTGAGCCAGTTCCCCAAAGGTGCCGCCCTCAGAGAGGGTGGGACCCACAAGGTCCACAGGGGATCCAGGCCATCTCTGGGAGCGGCTGGGGCCTCCAGAAGAAACAAAATGGCGTTCTTGCCTTTTTTGAAAAAGGGCGGGAAACGTCATCTCCTGGCCCTGCCGCCTCCGTGGGCTCCTCCTGTGCCTGGGGGGGGGGGGTAGGATCCAGCTGCCCCCAAACAATGGGGGGAGGAACATGAAGAGAAGGAAGGAGAAATGAAGGAGGGGGAGGGGGAGCAGCCAAGAGGGAAACTCAGGAGTAAAACTCCCTCAGGAAAGAGAGGATGAGGCCAAGGAGAACCTGAAAGGGGATTGGCCAGCTCTCAAATGGAGAGGCTTCTAATTGGTTTTCTGGCAGGAAACCCAGGGAAAGGATGGCAGGTGACCCTCTTGCTCTGAACTGGAGTTGGGGGGGGGGAAAGAGTCACAGAGTGTGGGGGGGGGCTGCCCCCTGAGCAACATGTGCCCCTCTCCCTCTCTACCTCCCTCCCCAATCCTGAGCTTCGCCTTTCCTGCCTGTGGTGCTTTAATTGGGGGGGGGGGCAGGATCACGTGTGTGTTTCATTCTTCGCAGGGGACACTTCCCAATCTGTCTCTTTTCTTGGATCTCCCCCTCCATCCTTCCCCCCACTCGCTGACCGGAAGATCTCTTGATGGAGCCATTTCTTAGCCTCTTCTCCATCCCAGCCTTTCCTTGGGATCCAGGAGCCTCTATGTTGGGGGGGGGGGGGAGAGAGACAATGTATGCCCATGGCCACCCTGACTCCCTTTCGGTTAGTCGGGAACAAATGTGGGCTCCTTGGAGCAGAGTCCTTGGCACGGAGGGGGGATGGGGAGGGGCAGCCCCTTGAGCACAGACGCAGAAGCAGGAAAAATGCAGGAAGGGAGAGGGAGGGGGGTGCCCTCGGCTTTGCAAGGGTTAAAAGGAGCAAAGCCGGATTCCTAGAGAGGACAGGAAGTGAAGGGGGAGCGGGTTCAAGGTCCTCCGTGGCTAAATTCCCCCCTCCCACATCCCTTCCTGCCGGCAGAGAGGAGGCTGCTTTCTGCTCTCGCCTTTGCAAAAAGCTTCCTCGGTGCCCCTCCTGGAATCCGGTGAGTCTCCCCTCTCTCTCTTCCCCCTGAAGGTGCAATGGGGAGAATGGGGTCCCAGGGGTGCAGGGAAGGTGCATGGGGGATCCCTGTTCAGATCATGCACCGTGGGGGGAGACCCCCAAGTCGGGAGCAGAGGGTCCTCCTTTTCCTCTCTGCTAAGCCTTCCTTTATGGGGAGGGGGCTTTGGGTCAAGGAAAACTGAACATGCAAATAGGCTGCTGCCAGAGGGAAACATTTGCACATGGGGGGAGCACAGGGAGAATAAATAAAAGCCCTTATGCATCTGCAGCAGCAAAAACCCGACCACTTCCATGGCAGGGTGGGGGCCACGTTTCGAGAGACTTGTGAAGATGGTTTATAAGCACAGGGAATATCGAAGGAGGAGGAGGGGTGTATTAGTCTCAAGATTATTCAAAAATGTGGCATCACCAGCTCCTCTGCTTCCACGCACAGATTTGGTCCCCATGCAACCCCTGACAGAGGCAAATACGGCCACAACACCTTCCTGGCTTGCAATGAGAGAGCTCAAGAGCGTCAACAGGGCTCTCTATACAAAGCACCTAGCATGGGGGCACCTACATGTAATAGCTACTCTGCTATTTCCTGCCCATGCTCTGGGGTTGCAGTTTTGAGGTTCAGGGACAGGATGGTGACTATTTTTTGCACCAAGTTCTGTCAATTATCCCCACTGAGTTCAATGGGACTCACTGTCAGGTCACTACTGTGCAGACCATGCCAGCCTTATGAAGAGATAGATACTTTACTTTATTGTCATTGTACTTTAAATAGTACAACGAAATTGAATGCCCTCCCTTAAAAACAAAACAAAAGCACGATTACAGCTATACACATCCCCCTATTCTGTTACACTGTCTTTGTTTAAAGTTGTGGCTTCCAAAGTTTTTACAGTGTTGGAGGAGAAAGTCACTTATGTTTCCTTTTCCTTTTGTTTTGCATATTAGCTCTGCTTCCCTTCTGAAGCAGGCTGCTTTGTATATCTTGAAGGGCTCGGTTTAAGTTTTGCACATTTCGCAGTAGTGCGGTAGTCTGCAAGTGTGGGTTAGTGAAGAGCAGTAGTTGGGAGATGGAGGATTGGAATGGTGTTCAGCTTGCTTTAAAAAAAAGTACCGTAGGTGCAGTCCTTGTTTCATAACTTCATCCCTCACTCAAGAGATCCAGTGGTGTTCTGGGTTAAAATGTATGCTGGAGAACAGATTACAAGCTGGGAGTCTCTGAAAGAGAAACTTGCGTGCATAGCTAGGTGAAATGGAATCAAATGAGGTGGAATCTCCTTGTTTCTTTGGTATGTGAGAGTGGGAACAATTGATGAGTTTGGGTGCGTCAAATTAGCATGCCGGCCCGACAGCCCAGCCCCTGCCTCCTCTCTCTGCGTGGCCCTCGCCTCCTTCTTAAGTGGATTGTAATTCATGGAGAGCCTGGTGTCTCAGCTACTCCCGTGGGGATATTGTTTAGGCGAAAATAATCTGCTCTTACAGCTTGTTCGCATTGTAACCCGACCCTAGGAGTTTCTGCCGGTGGAGGTCTTGCACGCCTCCATCTAGATCTTAATAACTGCCACTCTCTGAATAACTGCCATTTACTTTTCAGGAATCTACTAACTTTAACATTTAAACAAATAAATTTAAATTAAATTTGCCTAGCCAAATGTACTTAACACTAGTAATAACAGGAAAGGCCAAACAAAAAGATAAAAGCTAAAACTATAAGCTAAATGCAAAAAAGGGGGGGTGCACTGAGCCGCTGTGTCTGTGCACGCCGCCATCTTGTGAAGTGGGGTGAGGAGCCTACAGAGGAAATTGGAATCACTGGAGATGTTTAGAAATGGGGCTTCTGTTGGGAAGGGGCTGCCCCATTTGTGCTTCTCGAGGGGCACGGGAATATCTAGGGCAGGAGAATCCCTGCAGGGCCTCTGAGGCTCCCTTTGCTTCTTCCTCTCTCCCAGGACCCTGCAGCTTGTTTTGGCTTCTCAGGAAGGATGGAAGAGACGGATCCTGCAAAGCTAGTAAGGATGGAAGGGGGAAGATGGACGGTTGACCTGGTCAGGTTGTCTCCTGCATCCTTCCCCACAACCTCTGAGCGTTCCCTCCCAGGGACCTCCGAGAGATCTGGTGAGTCCCAGGGGAGTGAAGATGGGGACATGGAGGGATGGAGGCAGCGAGGTATGGGGGCTTGCTCAGTTTGGGGGTGGGGGGAGGCAGGCAGGCGAATGGAGATGGAGAAGGGGAGCATCTTTCCGGGCTTCTCCTCCACCTGCTGCCTGCCTGCGCCTTTGTCTCCTGCAGGCAATTTAAGCTAGGAATACAGTCGTATAGTCAGAATCTGTTCTGGAAGTCTGTTCTACTTCTGAGGCACGGCTTTTGATTGGCTCTTGCAATCAGAAGAGCCAATTGGAAGCTTCAATGATGCAACGTCACTTCCTCTCCCTGGTGCTGCTGGGCCAGCCCTCTGCTTCCCTTTCCCTCGGGTGAAATCCCCCAATGAAGTATGAATCACGAGAGACAGTGGGTTTTCTTTGGGAAAACAGAGTAGGACTCTCAGAAGATTTGTAAGATTAAAATATCACTTATTTATGCCGAACAATGTTATGAGATAGATATTGATGTAACGGGGGGGGGGGGGGACAAAACATAATGCAATTAATTATACGGTATAAATTGGTAAACTATTAGACGTGGTAGAAGGAAGTCATAAGGCTCAATCGAGCAAGAGATGTTAATAAAAAATATGAAGTGATGTATAGCGTCTATATGTTAAAGACAAAATATTTGATAAAACAGGTTGCAAACAAACCTTATTATGTTGTTGTTGTTTAGTCGTTTAGTCGTGTCCGACTCTTCGTGACCCCATGGACCAGAGCACGCCAGGCACTCCTGTCTTCCACTGCCTCCTGCAAAATAAAAAAATTCCTTCAGTAGCACCTTAAAGACCAACTAAGTTTTTATTTTGGTATGAGCTTTCGTGTGCATGCACACTTCAACAGATACACTTGAAACAGAAGTGAAAGAAGTAAAAACTTAGTTGGTCTTTAAGGTGCTACTGAAGGAATTTTTTTATTTTGCTTTGACTCAGACCAACACGGCTGCCTCCCGCAGTTTGGTCAAACTCATGTTGGTAGCTTCGAGAACACTTTCCAACCATCTCATCCTCTGTCGTCCCGTTACCTGTTCCCTGTTGTTAGCTGCTCTGAGCCCAGCTTTCTTCCTCCTCCCCCCCTCCTCCTCCTCCTCCTCCTCTTCTTCTTCTTCTTCTTCTTCTTCTTCTTCTTCTTCTTCTTCTTCTTCTTCTTCTTCTTCTTCTTCTTCTTCTTCTTCTTCTTCTTCTTCTTCTGGATTCCAACATCCCCACTGTGAATCCTGAATGCAGAGATATCAACTGTTTTCTCTGCAAATATTCTTCATTTATTCAAGCTTTTTAAAGCAACGAACGACCAGGCTTGACGAGGCTTGTCTGAACCACCCAGGCCTTTTTAAATGTTATCTTCAGAATTTTTAGGGTAGTTGAAGTAACTTCTGTCAGGTTTGTTGTTTTTGTTTTTGCTTCTGTCTGCATTTTGTTGACCAAAGAGATGACTGGCCTTGGAGATGAAGATAATTCCATGACTGAGCCAAACAAGATCTATCCCAGATTAAAGCCAAGAAATATCTCAATAAATACCAGCCAACAAAGTTAGTAAAAATTATAGTGAGGCCAGGTAACTAATTATTTTCAGTTCTTCCTCTATCACAAGCATTCATTAACATTGTTAAATAATCTGGTGCTTAATTTCTTTCTGAGGCTCTAATTAGCTTCTCTCTTCATTGCAGATGGTGATGAATTGGAAGGGAAGAACAAGGGGGACCACAACGGAATCCACATAGCGGAGAAGTCAGATAAATATTCAGAGTGTGGAGAGAACATCCGTCAGAGCTCCCAGTCCCCCTCCCATCAAAGAAAGAGCTTAGTTAGGAGGGATACCCTGACTTCACACGAAAAAACTCACAGTGTAAAGAAACTGTATAAGTGCAAAAAATGTGGAAAGAGCTTCAATCAGAATAAGTGTTTCATTTCCCATCAAATAATTCATACAGGGGAGAAACTCTATCAGTGCTTCGAATGTGGAAAGAGCTTCAATCGGAAGGATAGTCTCAATACCCATCAAAGAATTCACACAGGGGAGAAACCCTTTCAGTGTTTGCAATGTGGAAAGTGCTTCAGTCAGAGGAGCAATCTCACTTCCCATCAAAGAATTCATACAGGGGAGACACCCTATCAGTGCTGGGAATGTGGAAAGAGCTTCAGACAGAGCTCAGAACTCACTTCCCATCAAAGAATTCATACCGGGGAGAAACCCTATCAGTGTTTGCAATGTGGAAAGAGTTTCAGTCACAGGCACTATCTCACTTCCCATCAAAGAATTCATACAGGGGAGAAACCCTACCAGTGCTTGGAATGTGGAAAGAGCTTCACACAGAGCTCAGAGCTCACTTCCCACCAAAGAATGCATACAGGGGAGAAACCCTATCACTGCCAGGAATGTGGAAAAAGCTTTCGTCATAAAAACAGTCTGACATCCCATCAAAGAATTCATACAGGAGAGAAACCCTATCAGTGTTTGGAATGTGGAAAGAGCTTCCGTCACAGCCAAATTCTCACTTTTCATCAAAGAATTCATAAAGGGGAGAAACCCTATCAGTGCTTGGAATGTGGAAAAAGTTTCAGTTGGAAGACCAGTCTTACTTCACATCAAAGAATTCATACAGGGAACAAACCTTTTCATTGCCATGAATGTGGAAAGAGCTTCAGAGCGAGTACCAATCTCACTTCCCATCAAAAAATTCATACAGGTCAGAAACCATATAAATGCTTCCAATGTGGAAAGAGCTTCAGTTACAGCCACAGTCTCACTAAACATCAAAGAATTCATACAGGTGAGAAACCCTATCAGTGCCAGGAATGTGGAAAGAGCTTTAGTGAGAGTGGAAAACTCGCTTCCCATCGAAGAATTCATACAGGTGAGAAACCCTATCAATGCTTGGAATGTGGAAAGAGCTTCACCCAAAGGGGCCATCTCCATTCCCATCAAATAGTTCATACTGGGGAGAAACCCCATCAATGCTTGGAATGTGGAAAGAGATTTCGTGGGAAGGGTAAACTCATTTCCCATCAAAGAGTTCATACAGGGGAGAAGCCTTATAAATGCTTGGACTGTAGAAAGAGCTTCAGTCGGAGGGATAGTCTCACTTCCCATCAAAGAATTCATAATGGGGAGAAACCCTATCACTGCCAGGAATGTGGAAAAAGCTTTCGTCACAAAAACAGCCTGACATCCCATCAAAGAATTCATACAGGCACTTCCGGTCTGCCGTCATTTGTCAATCGGCGAGGGAAACCTTGAGCTCCAAGGTCCCCAACGCCCCAGAGGGGAGGGGAGAGCCGTATGAGCACTGCGGCTCCCCCAGAGAACCCCCGGATCAAGCGTTCCCGGGACATGGACACCCAGCTGAGCCCCGCAGAGTCCTGCTAGCTGCCTGGTAAGCCCCTCTTTAGGAGCGCTGTGAGCAGGCTGAGCGGGGTAGAGCCTTGGGTTGTTTTGCTTCCTCTGAGGCGCAAAGCTCTGTGCCGGGGACAACTGAGCGACGGATACCTCCAAAGCATTAATTGGAACTGTGAGTAAAATTTACATTTGAACAAGAAGAATTTGATGAAGGGAGGGGAATTAAAAAAGGAAACGGAGGTTGCCCCCCCCCCACTGAGACAGCCGTGGCACAGTTACCTTGCCTGCAGCCGCTGTGTGTGAATGAGACATTGAGATTTCCTAATCTGAACCCCTTCCCTTTGGTGGCAGAGCCAAGGGAAGGGGAATTGTTTTTTTGATCTCTGCAAGACTTTTACAGCTGATAATAAACAAGCCCTTTTACAACCTGGGGACAAGACCCTGGAAGCAGCGACCAGCCGCCATTGTGATGTTAAACAGACAAGGAAGCTATCAATTATGGTGAGCCTCTGAACTTTTGAACTGGGTTTTAAAATAGCAGATTTAACAAGATGAAGAGTTTTGAAAGACTTTAGAAGCAACAAGGAAAGTGGATTTTGCAAAATAGATTAAGGAACCAGCTCAGACATAATTTTTGAAGGAAATTGGAACAAAAGAGTATTGCACCGCCTCTGGCACATCAACCCACCCCTTCCACTGAAATATGAGAAGACAAAGGATGCAGCCAGTCAAAACAACAAGTCTACAAATGGATAAGAACTGCATACAGTTCATTTTGGAACAAGTCCAAGAGATGGCAGAAGAATCGTCTGGGAGATCTCGAGTCCAGGGGAGGGTGCTTTGAATCAGATCTAAGTGTTGAAAAGTTATTAGGATAGAAGAAGTAATATTTGAATTTGTGGATAATTTTTGGGAATAAATTTTAGGCTAAGGGGTGAAATAGAAGATAGATGGTTGGGAAAATAATTTCTGATTTGGAATAACTGATGAATTATAGGTTAAGGATAGTTGATGTTTATAGATTAGGAATAGTTGAGAGATAATGAAAAAAATATGTTAAAATGATGTAAGATATAATATGGAAATTGCTTAAATTGGATTTAAAAATGGACTCAGTGAGGGGGGAATTGAGGAAGTCTACAATGTCAAGTAAAAATGAAAGATTTTTATATGTTCTATATGTTTTTTTTAATATGTTTTATTTTTGTTTTTTTGTCTTTTTGTTTTTGTGATTTTTGTATTTCGTATTGTTTTAAAATGAATATTATTTCATAGAATCATAGAGTTGGAAGAGGCCACAAGGGACATCCAGTCCAACCCCCCTGCCAAGTAGGAAACACCATCAAAGCGTTCCTGACAGGTGGCTATCAAACCTCCACTTAAAGACCTCCAAAGAAGGAGACTCCACCACACTCCTTGGGAGCAAATTCCACTGCCGAACAGTTCTTACTGTCAGGAAGTTCTTCCTAATGTTTAGGTGGAATCTTCTTTCTTGTAGCTTGAATCCATTGCTCCGTGTCCGCTTCTCTGGAGTAGCAGAAAACAACCTTTCTCCCTCTATATGACATCCTTTTATATATTTGAACATGGCTATCATATCACCCCTTAACCTTCTCTTCTCCAGGCTAAACATACCCAGCTCCCTAAGCCGTTCCTCATAAGGCATTGTTTCCAAGCCTTTGACCATTTTGGTTGCCCTCCTCTGGACACGTTCCAGCTTGTCAGTATCCTTCTTGAACTGAGGTGCCCAGAACTGGACACAGTACTCCAGGTGAGGTCTGACCACCTGGAAAACAAAACAAAAAACAACAACAACGTGGGTGTTGAAAAGCAAAAGCAAAAACAAAGGTAGCCCCACGTAGAGCACATTAAAGTAGTCCAAGTGGGAGCTAACTAGAGCATGCACCACTCTGGCGAGACTGTCTGCAGGCAGGGAGGATATCAGCCTGCTTACCAGATGGAGCTGGTAGACAGCTGCCCTGAAAACAGAATTAACATGCGCCTGTGAGTCCAACATGACCCCCAGGCTGCGCACCTGGTCCTTCAGGGAAACAGTTACCCCATTCAGGACCAGGGAGTCCCCCCACACCGGCCTGTCCCCTGCCCCCCCAAAACAGTACTTCTGTCTTGTCCTCCATCTGTTAATTGCCATTCATCCTCCAACCGTTTCCAGGCACTCACACAGGACTTTCACTGCCTTCACTGGTTCTGATGTGAAAGAGAGGTAGAGCTGGGTATCATCTGCATACTGATGAACACCCAGCCCAAATCCCCTGATGATCTCTCCCAGTGGCTTCATATAGATGTTGAAAAGCATGGGGGAGAGGGTGGAACCTAGAGGCACCCCACAAGTGAAAGCCAAGGGTTCCGAACACTCTAGCCCATTTGAGATCATTGACCAGCGCGACCAAGGCAGTTTCAGTCCCATGATGTGGCCTGAATCCAGATTGGAAGGGATGCAAATGGTCCACATCCTCTAGGCCAGGCATGGGCAAACTCAGCCCTCCAGATGTTTTGGGACTACAATTCCCATCATCCCTGACCAGTGGTCCTGTTAACAAGAGATGATGGGAGTAGTATGCAGAGTTTGCCTATGCCTGCGCTAGTCATGCCTGGCCCCTTCATGGATCAATGCCTTGTCGTGGCGAAGGGGCTTGAATAACTCAGAGAAGCTATGAGCTATGCCATGCAGGGCCACCCAAGATGGACAGGTCATAGTGGAGAGTTTTGACTAAACGTGATCCACCTGGAGAAGGAACTGGCAAGCCACTCCAGTATCCCTGCCAAGAAAACTCCATGGACAAAGACAGCAAGTTTGGAAAACTCAGCAATGGCCAGAGGATTGGAGAAGATCAGTCTACATCCCAATTCCAAAGAAGGGCAGTGCCAAAGAATGCTCCAACGGGCTTCCGGTTGACCACGCCATCTTGCTCAGACGGGGGTCCGCTCAGCGGAGCGGACCTCGGCGCCTCAGAGGTGGAGGGAATCGTTCCAGCGAAGCGAAACCTCCTTAAAAGCCCCAAATCGAGCTTTTTGGGGACGGATTTTGCCTGGCGGCGCCAAAAGCAGGCTCTCTCCTCCCCGGATCGGCTTTGTTTAAGCCCCCGAGAGCGAGGAGGTGAACCGCGGCGGACAGGCTGACATTGCTGCTCTGAGAGTGCGAAGCTGCGAGTCTGGGAAGTGGAGGTGGCCAATTCTTCAAAGAACATTCAGCAAATGAATAGACTGTGAGTAATTTGGATTCTTTGGAATGTAAATTAAGGCAACAATTTGGACCTGGGAGAGAGGGGAAAAGAGGAAGCCACACCCCCCCTACGGTAACATAAGAGACAGTAAACAGAAACCCGAAGCCGTAAACAGAAGATTTTAACTTAAAAGGATTCCTCAAAGGCATCAAAGAGAATCTCCCCTAAATGCAGGGTAAAAGGGGAGAGAGACTGTGGATGTAAATGCCCTGCAGAAAGAGGTTAAGACTAAGAAAGACCTTTCTTTTCCTTGGGAGCCGGCAGCCCAGACAACCCAGTGAGCTGATCAGGATTTATAGTTAAATTTTATTTCTATCTTTATCTCTGGACTTTTTGGAAATTCTTTTTTGGTCTATATGCTTTTGAAATGTGAGTTCGAACTTTATTTTTAAGAATGCAGCCAGCTTGTTAAAATGGAGTCGAGAAAATAGACTGCGATCATATTCCACCACATGTGACAAGTTTTGACCTTGACAGGACTGAACTATGTCAACAAAAAGGTACCCGCCTGAGTTTCAGCGGACTGTTTTGACCTTAATGTGGGAAGCAAGAATAGAACTATGTCAAGAGGAGACACAACGGCAAGAGTTACAGCAACAATTCCAGATGGTGATGGCAGAATATGATTTCTTAGAAGATGAAGCTTTTGAAACTGAAGAAGACGAATGTGAGAATGACAATGATGAGGACTGTGATGATTTAACACAAAATGAAGCCCACCACGAAAAAAATGATGATTTTACTCTACAAAAAGTTGGATGGAGTGCCTCCCCTTCGAGGGGGGCACGATTGGATTTACTGGAACTCCAGAATGACCACAGGGAAGAAGGAAAAATTAAGCAGAGAAGAGAAGAAGCTCAGGGGTCTGATATGGAGGCCTGGATGGCAAAAGACTGTAAACAGGGGGTGGGGTGAAGGGAAAGTGAAGTTGTGACTGTAAGGATGGGTTAATAGGATTATAACTGGACTGCTGACTATGGAACTTGCTGGATTGGTGGGGTGGAGCCGGTACTCGGGGGGTGTAAGGTTAGTTTGGGAATAGTTATAGGTTTAAAAAGTGAATTGATTCTGGAAAAAGGTGAAAATATGGAGGCCTATAGAGGGGGTAAAAATTAGGCACGGAAAGAAAAAATGGGAGTTTGATTTTTCAGTGATTGGACATTAGGCGAAAATGATAATAGTTAGTTTAAAAGTGGTATAAGATATAAAGGTGTATGTTATAAAATATGAACTATGAAACTGTTGAAGATGATAAATAAGGGAGGAAAACCGGGGAAGGGGGGAGGGTGGGGAAGCCCACAAAATATGGTTTAACAATTATGAATTTAACAATTATGATGATTTTTTGTTTTTGTCTTTTTTCCTTTTTGTCTTTTTTTCTTCTTCTCTTTTTTCTCTTTTTCTCTTTTTGTATTTTCTTTTTTTTTGGTATGACAATAGATGGTTGGATGGATGAACTCCTGCGTACTGCCCTGGTTCACTGGAGCTCCCTGGTGGCAGGGGGGGGCTTCGGGGGCAGGGGAGGGGGAGGAGGACAGAAACCCAATCATAAAATGGACCACTTCTGACTGTTCACCTGCGTGGGATACTTCTGTGGCAGGGGAGGACCCATGGAGGGGGGTGGGAAGAAGGTGGAAAAGGTGTATATGTATGTACCATCTTTTGTAATCTGTAAAATCAATAAAAATTATGTTTTAAAAAAAAAAGAATGCTCCAACTACCGCACAATTGCGCTCATTTCACACGCTAGCAAGGTTATGCTTAAAATTCTACAAGGCAGGCTTAGGCAGTATGTGGACCGAGAACTCCCAGAAGTGCAAGCTGGATTTCGAAAGGGCAGAGGAACCAGAGACCAAATAGCAAACATGCGCTGGATTATGGAGAAAGCTAGAGAGTTCCAGAAAAACGTCTACTTCTGCTTCATTGACTATGCAAAAGCCTTTGACTGTGTCGACCACAGCAAACTATGGCAAGTTCTTAAAGAAATGGGAGTGCCTGATCACCTCATCTGTCTCCTGAGAAATCTCTATGTGGGACAAGAAGCTACAGTTAGAACTGGATATGGAACAACTGATTGGTTCAAAATTGGGAAAGGAGTACGACAAGGTTGTATATTGTCTCCCTGCTTATTTAACTTATATGCAGAATTCATCATGCGAAAGACTGGACTAGATGAATCCCATGCCGGAATTAAGATTGCCGGAAGAAATATAAACAACCTCAGATATGCAGATGACACAACCTTGATGGCAGAAAGTGAGGAGGAATTAAAGAACCTTTTAATGAGGGTGAAAGAGGAGAGCGCAAAATATGGTCTGAAGCTCAACATCAAAAAACCCAAGATCATGGCCACTGGTCCCATCACCTCCTGGCAAATAGAAGGGGAAGAAATGGAGGCAGTGAGAGATTTTACTTTCTTGGGCTCCTTGATCACTGCAGATGGTGACAGCAGTCACGAAATTAAAAGACGCCTGCTTCTTGGGAGAAAAGCAATGACAAACCTAGACAGCATCTTAAAAAGCAGAGACATCACCTTGCCGACAAAGGTCCGTATAGTTAAAGCTATGGTTTTCCCAGTAGTGATGTATGGAAGTGAGAGCTGGACCATAAAGAAGGCTGATCGCCGAAGAATTGATGCTTTTGAATTATGGTGCTGGAGGAGACTCTTGAGAGTCCCATGGACTGCTAGAAGATCAAACCTATCAATTTTTAAGGAAATCAGCCCTGAGTGCTCCCTGGAAGGACAGATCGTGAAGCTGAGGCTCCAATACTTTGGCCACCTCATGAGAAGAGAAGAATCCTTGGAAAAGACTCTGATGTTGGGAAAGATTGAGGGCACTAGGAGAAGGGGACGACAGAGGACGAGATGGTTGGACAGTGTTCTCGAAGCTACGAACATGAGTTTGACCAAACTACGGGAGGCAGTGCAAGACAGGAGTGCCTGGCGTGCTATGGTCCATGGGGTCACGAAGAGTCGGACACAACTAAACGACTAAACAACAACAAGTCATGCCTGGAGTTTCTTAGCAACCACCCACTCAGTCACCTTGCCCAAAAATGGAAGATTTGAGACTGGGTGTTTTTTAAAGAAGCTGTTTATTAACCACCTCTTTCAGCGGGTCTGGGAAGGCTCCTTCACTGAGCGAAGCATTCACCACCCTGCATAGCCCATTGCCCAGCCCTTCCCGCCTGCTTTTTTGAGCCAGGATGGGCAAGAATCAAGGAGACAGGTGGTTGGTTTCACTCGTCCAAGCAGCCCACCCACATCCTCGGAGGTAACAGATTAGAATTGATCCCACACAACTTGACTAGGCAGGACTCTAGCCCTCTCCCACCATGGCCCTGCTGCCACAGTGGAGTCTACCTCTTCCCAAATCTGAGCAATTTTATCTGCAAAAAAAATTGCAAAATCATTGCAGGAGATCTTGTAGCCAGCGGTGTACTGCCTGCCTGCCTGCAGGGGGCGCCCGTGCGCCAAGCGGTTGCCCTCTGTCATCCAGCCTCCAATGACGCATAGAAGGTGGTTTGGGCTCCGTGGAGGAGATGGGGGAGGGAGAGAGGGAAACATGTAAGCGCAGGTGCAGAAAAACTGCAGGGAGAGGGAGGAAAGGTCTCGGCTTTGCAAGGGTTAAAAGGAGTAGAGCTGGATTCCTAGAGAGGACAGTGAAGGGGGAGGGGGCAAGGTCCTCCATGGCTGAATTCCCTCCCTCCCTCCCACATCTCTGCCTGTCAGCCGAGAGGGGGCTGGTTTATTCTCTAGCCTTAGCAAAAGCCCCTCCTGGAATCGGGTGAGTCTCCTCTCTCTTCCCCCAGAGGGTGCAATGGGGAGAAAGGGGTCCGAGGGATGGAGGGAGGGTTAATGGGGGCCCCTGTTCAGATCATGCATGGTGGGGGGAGACCCCCAAGTCAGGGAGCAGAGGAGCCTCCTTTGTCCTCTCTGCCAAGCCAGGGAGGGGGCGAGTTCTCAGGAGGTCAACATCTCATTATTATTTTTTGCCCAAGTGTAGTACGTTACATTTCTCCTTGTTAAAAATCATATGGTTTGCTTTGGCCCAGTTGTCTAATCTGTTAAGGTCATTTTGAAATGTGATCCTGTCCTCTGGGGTATTAGCCACCCCTCCCAATTTGGTGTCATCTGTAAACTTGCTCAGGATGCCCTCAAGCCCATCATCCAAGTCATTGATAAAGATGTTGAATAAGACTGGGCCCAAGACAGAACCCTGTGGCACCCCACTAGTCACTACTCTCCAGGATGAAGAGGAGCCATTGATGAGCACCCTTTGGGTTCGGTCAGTCAGCCAGTTACAAATCCACTGAATGGTAGCATTGTCTAGCCCGCATTTTACCAGCAATCCGTGCAGGGCTTCTGTTCCCCCCACAACAGCCCATGACTTCATAGCCGAAAGAAAAATGAGCGGAAGAAACACGCAAAATCCAAGCACGGCTGGTGTGCCCCAAAGAGAAAGGGGCATAAAGGGGAGGGATGAGCATGAACATCAGTATCCCAAGCGCAGTGTGCTGCTGCCACATTTCCCAGGGACATTTAATGGAATCTGGGGACATTATGCGGACACAATTTGTCTGGGGAAAGATTTACAAATCCAGGGACTGTCCCCAGGAAACGGGGACGTCTGGTAACCCTACCCCAACTAACAGCAGGTTACTGAATCCTTTTTCCTACCAATTGGAGATGGAAAGCTTCCCCAAATATTTGGTCCCAATGCAACCCCCGACAGATTATTATTATTATTATTATTATTATTATTATTATTAAATATGGCCACAACATCTGCTCTCGTCAAACGCCAACGGCTGACTGGTGGGTGGCGCGGTCACAACTGTTGTACTCACACATGTATAGAGACATTTTTGTGATGTCACGACACAACGTTTATCGAAATTGATATATTGTTGGTGTATCAATGTGCCCCGCCTCCCCTTGCATGCCACGGAGGCTGCTTCCCTAGGCAAGGAAGGAGCAGAAATCCCTAAAGAGGAGGATCTGTATGTGATCCCATCTCTAGAGCTCACATAAACACCACAGAGAAGGTCGTTGGGGCGTAAAAGGCGAAAGACTCTGCCTCGAACACAGGCCTCAGGGGTGCTTCTCCCCGTTCCCCCCATGGAGACCTGGGACCCCTTCTACTTCTGAAGGGACCTCCGAGGAGGAAGCCAGGGCAAATCAGTCCCTGGACCTTGGAGGCCATTCCTGGACTCATCTGGAAAGATGCAACATAATGTTCCTTTCCCCATTTCCCAGGAACCTAAACTCCTTTTGGGGTCCCTCCTTCCGCACCCCAAGGTTCCTCCAAGGCCTTGGGGAAGGAAACTGAGGCAGGCTTAGCCATGGCAAGAGGAAGAGCTCTGGTTGCTCCCCAGGGGTCTGCAGGGGATTCAGGGTGGGGGGCCTGCCTCTTCCTCTGGCCATTGCAGCCCCCAGGAAGCCTTGGAAGAAAGGCAGGAGACCCTCAGCAGCCAAGTCCGGTTCTTCTCCGCAATGGCTTCCTCTTCTGAGAGCTCTCTTTCTTGTCTGGGCTGGACTGGGAGGACCCCAGTTGAGCCAGTTCCCCTGAGTCCCCCCACTGGGCTCCAGTGGCCCCCTGAGACCCACAGGGATCCGGAAAGGGAGCGACTTCTCCTGTTGAACTACTGCCTGAGGGGGAAGAACAAGCGAGAGCCATCCATATACGTCCCCTTAGGAGCCAGAAGTGGTCTGGTGAGGAGAGAGGCTGCTGTACGGAGGCCAAGCCACCATGGCAGTGTTATAGAAAATTAGGGGGGGGGGGAGAATCAGGACACCATTATTAATGAACAGAGAGAGGTGACCGAATTTGACAGCTGCAATACCCAGCAGGGGCGTACCCACGATCAAAACTAGGGGGGGGGAGGCAAGCCATGGTCGTTCAGGGGCGGGGCCAAGGCATGGGAGGGGCCACAAAGTGGGCGGGGCTACATGAACCCCCTAAACTCTCTCACATGAAATTTCCCTGCTCTGAAGCAGGGCCGTCTCTAAGCCCGGGTCCGGTGGCGCGGGGCGCCAGGCCACCAGGGACGCCACTGCACCCGCTGAGAGGCGCGGCGGAGGCCGCCCCAGGCGCGCCTCTCAGCTGTTCAGCGGCTTCAGGCTGCTTTCCGGAGGCACGCAGGCCTGGGGCCGCCTCCGCCGCGCGCAGGGGCGTCACAACAGGGGGTGGGCAGCACCCCCTGGCCCAGGGCCAGCCCTACGGCCAGGCTGGGTTGCGCAGGGTTCCGGCCCTGCAGGTGGCAGCCGCGCAGTGAGCTGCGCCTGCCGCGCCGGGAAACGGGGCGGGGGCGCCAGAGGGATCCATCACACCACGGTGTCAGGGCGCCAGGTATGCTTAAGACAGCCCTGCTCTGAAAACACCGCTCCCATCCATTTATGGCTAGCCACCCCCCTGAAAAACCCCTTTGGGCCCCGCTTTCCCTCCTCCAGGTCCCACCGAAGCCTTGCCAGTTCCCACCCTATATATCTGGATTGGGGAAGGAGCTCAGTGGCCTGCTAGTCCTGGGGGGCCACCCCCCCATGGCCTGGGAGGATACTGGGGACCCCCCTCCGCCAAGCTGAGACCCTCAAAGAAGAAGAAGCTGCCACCACCGCCTCCCCATCGCACGGGAGCAAAAGATGGGAAAGGTGGGGTGGCGCAGCGCAGGCGAGCGAGCCCCCCCAGCTGCGATCCTACAGCGGCAGCGGCTCCCCCGCCCTCAACGCCCCTCTCTCGGCAGGGGCAGCAAGGGAGAGCGGCTGGGGGGGCATTGCAAAGAAGGAAACAGCAGCCAATGCCCGGAGAGGGCAATGCACGCAGGGGGAGCGGAGAGCTGTGCCGTCCCCCAAGGCAGCTCCTTTCCTATTGCCGGGGGTGGGGGGTGGCGAGGAAGGGTCACTGCCGCTGGGCTACTCCTGCTGCCGGCAATCCGGCGCAAACACTCCCACGCAGTTTCCTTGCAGCAGCCACGACCACTGCCTTCGGGTGCCGCCCCCCACTCCTCCTTTGCGGGCCTCTGCCCGCCGAGGCTGAACTGGCTCCTGTCGATGCACTTCCTCTCCCGGCCCAGGAGGAGTCTCAGTAGCAACTCCTAACTCAGGGGGGTAGGGGGGTGCGGAGGGTGGAAGGGGGCGATTCCCAGCCCGCGGCACAGACGATCGCAGTGCAGCCTACCGGGAGACTGAGCGTGGCAACGGCTGCAACCAATGCAGGGAGCCGCATCTCCTTCACTTGCCAGCCCAGCAGAACTCTTAGGCAGGAGAGGTTGCCGCCCGGCAGGGCTTTCCATTGGGAGGCGCGAAGGCTTTAGTGGGCGGGAATTGGTGCAAATGTAGGCAGGGCGGGCTGAGAGGAGGAGCCACCACCGCGGAGCCACGGCACCAGCAGCGTTTCCTCCCCCCTCCCCTCCCGTGTCAACAAGCGGGGTGCCTGCGCAGGGTATTTGCTTCCCTAGTCGGGCCCGCAGTTTGGCTTTCTAGGGGGGCAGCTGCACCCCCCTGCCCCATGCTGGGTACACCCATGATACCCAGAATCCTGTTCAACGCCATCTTCCCCGTCTCCGCTCCGCTTCAAAGACCCTCACCCCTCCCGCTTGGACTCAACCCTGCCTTAAGGAAGGCTTAAGGATCAGCATATGCACACATTTCCACATGACTAGCAACTTGGGAGCCATAATTCCCCATCAATGGTACCTCATTCACAATGGAAGACTCCTCTGAACAAAAGACAGTGAGCAACCCTTACGAAAATTTTAATTTCTCTTTGTGTTCAGGAATTCACACCTGGGAGGGGTGATAGGACTAGGAGAGGTGTCAAAAGTGCTCAGATTTCTACCTTGAACACTCCTTTTTGTGAGGTATTGATTACATAGCTGTGACGTAGGAATGATGTCTTGGGGGCGTTTCTTGGTGATGGGGAAACTGATAAAAGTGGAGGTTCTCTTTTGTTCTGGGTTCCTTCCTTGTTCTCCTGTGTGAGGGGAAGGACCCTGTTGCAACAGCAGATAAAGGTTTTGCTTCTCAAACTTCTCTGGTTGGCCTCTGTTATATATTCTCCGACCGATGGAGAACCCAATAAGGCTCTTGTGTACCTCATAAGGCAGGGGTGGCCAACTTCCAAGAGACTGCGATCTACTCACAGTTAAAAACTGGCAGTGATCTACCCCCTCTTTGGGGGTTCAGGTCAAAGTTGTTGAGCTTTTTTAGGAAGGAAAGTCCTGTTTTTGGGGGGGTTCATGTAAAAGTTGTTGAGCTTCTTTAGGGAGGAGGAAAGCAACATTGACATTGAGCTTTTTTAGGAAGGAAAGCCCAGTTTTTGGTGGTTCAGGTCATTTTAGGGGTGCAGGGCAAAGATGTTGAGTTTTTTTTTAAGGGGAGTCAAAAAAATTTAACTTATTTGGGGGGAGCCACTGATCTACTGGTGATCTACCACAGACGTCCAGTGATCTACCGGTGGATCACGATCTACCTGTTGGACATGCCTGCCATAAGGGAATAAGAGCAGATTTTTGCTTAGAACAGCAGGAAGGCGGCTGAGGACGCCCCATGAGCGCTGGCACCCGAAGGTGTCGCCCTCCTGCAGCTGGGAGGAGAGACCCCCCTCCCCCGAGAGTGTGGGACCCACGAGGCCCACAGAGGAGCCATGGCGTCTCTGGGAGCAGCTGGGGCCTCCAGAAGAAACAACATGGCTTTCCCGCCTTTTTCGAAAAAGGGCGGGAAACGTCATCTCCTGGCCATGCCGCCTCCATGGGTTCCTCCAGGGCCTGTATGGCCATGGGAGGGGGGGGGGAATCCAGCTGCCCCCAAACAATGGGGGGGGGAACATGAAGAGAAGGAATGAGAAATGAAGGAGAAGCTGGGAGGGGGAGCAGCCAAGAGGGAGACTCAGGGGGAAAACTCCCTCAGGGAACCAGGCGAAGGAGAGGAGGCCGAGAGATGAGCGCCGCAACCCCAGAGTCGGGCACGACTGGACCTGATTGGTCAGGGGCCCCTTTACCATAGCTGCCAAGTTATCCCTTTTTTTAAGGGATTTTCCCTTATGCTGAATAGGCTTCCTCGGGAGAAAAGGGAAAACTTGGCAGCTATGCCCTGCCCTTTACCTTTTTACCATGTTGGAGCCTCTTCTCCATCCCAGCCTTTCCTTGGGATCCATCCAGGAGTCTCTATGTTGGGGGAGGGGGAGAGACAAGCTAACCCCCCATGGCCACCCTCACCCCCGTCTCCCTTTCGGTTAGTCTGGATCAGATGTGGGCGCCTTGGGGCAGAGCCCTTGGCACAGATGGAGGAGATGGAAGGGGGGCAGCCCCTTGAGCGCAGGCGCAGAAGCAGGAATACTGCAGGAAGGGAGAGGGAGGGGGTGCCCTCGGCTTTGCAAGGGTTAAAAGGAGCAAAGCTGGATTCCTAGAGAGGACAGGAAGTGAAGGGGGAGGGGGTCAAGGTTCTCAATGGCTAAATTCCCTCCCTCCCATATCGCTTCCTGCAGGCAGAGAGGAGGTTGCGTTGTTTTCTCTCATTTGCAAAAGCTTCCTCGGTGCCCCTCGTGGAATCGGGTGAGTCTCCTCTCTCTCTCTTCCCCCTGAAGGTGCAATGGGGAGAATGGGGTCCCAGGGGTGCAGGGAAGGTGCATGGGGGGGTCCCTGTTCAGATCGTGCACCGTGGGGGGAGACCCCCAAGTCGGGAGCAGAGGGTCCTCCTTTTCCTCTCTGCTAAGCCTTCCTTTATGGGGCTTTGGGTCAAGGGAAACTGAACATGCAAATAGGCTGCTGCCAGTCGGAAACATTTGCACATGGGAGGAGCCCAGGGAGAAGAAATAAAAGCCCTTCTGCATCTGCAGCAGCAAAAACCCGACCACTTATTCTGTCCCAGATGCAACAAAACATGTCTCTCCCCTATTCAGGGTAAACAAGTAGATGAACTAATATGAAAGCAAAGTTCAGAACTATCCACAGGAAATGCTAATGCAAGTATAAAAGACTCCTCCCAACCTTCTGGGACAAAATGGGGGGGGGGTATCAGTCATTGCATGGCTTGTACTACTAACAGGGGACATGGAACGCATAAAATCCTTTTTGGCTAACTGTAATAAAATTCTTGTCATCCTGATAGGTGCTTATAAAATATTCTGGGGGGAAATCTAGCCGAGTGTCTGTGGGTTTTGATAAACAAGAATGTGGAAATTGGTGTAGTCTCAAAATAAGCTAGTTCTATCAAGCTACCCTAACCCTTTGGGAATCTTGTCACAAGAGGAGCATAAAGCTCCCCTCTGGAGTTTTTAAAGGGCCTACATGCCTGGTGTTCTTAAGACCACAACAGATTTAGGACATGTGGAAGATCTATACTTTGATGGCTTCCATGGCAGGGTGGGGGCCACGTTTCGAGAGACTTGTGAAGATGGTGTATAAGCACAGGGAATATCGAAGGAGGAGGAGGGGTGTATTAGTCTCAAGATTATTCAGAAATGTGGCATCACCAGCTCCTCTGCTTCCATGCACAGATTTGGTACCCATGCAACCCCTGACAGAGGCAAATACGGCCACAACACCTGCCTGGCTTGCAATGAGAGAGCTCAAAGAGCGTCAACAGGGCTCTATATACAAAGCACCTAGCATGAGGGCACCTAGATGTAATAGCTACTCTGCTATTTCCTGCCCAGGCTCTGGGGTTGCAGTTTTGAGGTTCAGGGACAGGATGGTGACTATTTTTTGCACCAAGTTCTGTCAATTATCCCCACTGAGTTTATTGGGATCTACTCTCAGGTCACTACTGTGCAGACCATGCCAGCTTATGAAGTGGGGTGAGCAGCATACCGAAGAAATTGGAATCACTGGAGATGTTTAGAAATGGGGCTTCCGTTCCCCAGGGGCAGGAGAATATCTGGACAGGAGAATCCCTGCAGGGCCTCTGAAGCTCCCTTTGCTTCTTCCTCTCTCCCAGGACCCTGCAGCTTGTTTGGGCTCCTCGACTCCTTAGGAAGGATGAAAGAGACGGATCCTGCAAAGCTAGCAAAGATGGAAGGTGGACGGTGGACGGTTGACCTGGTGAGGTTGTCTCCTGCATCCCTCCCCACAACCTCCAAGCGTTCCCTCCCAGGGACCTGCGAGAGATCTGGTGAGTCCCAGGGGAGTGGAGATGGGGACATGGAGGGATGAAGCCAGAGAGGTATTGGGGCTTGCTCAGCTTGGAGGTGGGGGGAGGCAGGCAGGCGGATGGAGATGGAGAAGGGGAGCACCATTTCAGGTTCCTCCACCTGCTGCCTGCCTGAGCCTTTGTCCCCTGCAGGCAATTTGAGCTAGGAATACAGCTGTATAGTCGGAATCCGTTCTGGAAGTCTGTTCTACTTCCGATGCGTGGCTTTTGATTGACTCTTGCGATTGGAAGAGCTAATTGGAAGCTGAAACGGCGCAACATCACTTTCTCTCCCTGATGCCAGTGGGTTTTATTTGAGAAAACAGGTTGCAAAGAAACCTTATAACAAATGTAAACAAGGAGTTTTGGTTCTTCTTCCAATGAAATGTAACAAATAGTGCTGTTTTTTTTCCACTGTTGCAAGTTATAGGCTTTATACTGTTCAGGCTTAAGGTTACTTCCTTTTACACATTTTCCATGGATCAGACTTCTCCGCACACATTTCAGGAACTGAATCCTGATCCTGTGGGCCTCCATGTGTTGCCTTTTTCTTTTCTTATTGGAATAACTTTTATTTGCTTTCAAACACAAGGATCATAGGACCACTGGATCCAACGCGTGCGCAGTCAGTCCGATCAGGGTGCCGCTGGTGTGCAGCGGATCCACGGAGCGCCACTCACGCTAAGCAGCCCCCCGATCAGACTGACTGCACACGTGTCGGATCCAGCACGTGCGTAGTCAATCTGATCAGCCGGACTGACGCTGCCTGCTCTCCCTGGGTGGAGTTGAGGTCGCTCTCTCTCCCTGCTGCGGAGCCGCCCTCCCTCCCTGGGTGGAGGTGACGGGCTGGCCAGTGAGGCGATGCTTGTGATGCCCTCGCTGGCCCACCCCTCAACTCCACCCAGGGAGAGCGTCATGATGTCATGACGAATGCGTCATTACGTCATGACGCTGCGGAGCGGTGCCCTGCCCCTGGGGTGCCTCCGCGTTTGCTGCCCCAGGTAACGGAGTGGCTAGCAACGCCCCTGTACCTATCAAAATTTCTTTAAAAATACATGTCTTCATCCATTGTTAGTGTGACACCTGCATCACCATTTCGTTAATCAACTGTTTGATATCAGGCAAGTACTGTGTCAGGGCCAGCTTCAGGGAATCCTTAAGGTGCTCATCTGTCATGTTTGAACGTTGCTTACTCTTTGTCATTTTTAAATATGAAAATGCAGATTCACATAAATAAGTAGAACCAAAACATGAGTGTAAAATTTCACTGCATCTTCTCAAATTTGGAAATTTCTGTCTGGGCACAAACTTCCAAAATGGTTCTTCTTCTGCACGGGCCCTCAGAAAAATGTCATTTTTCAGAGTTAATATCTCATTTTCAATAGATATTTTGCACAACGAGTAATATGCACAGATAATTTTTTAAATGTCCAAATCAGATTTGAATGGAAATGACATGTACTCTACAATTAATTCAATTTTTTGGAAGTGGCCAAAAAAAAATTCTAACTCCAGAATAACAGAACCAATTTCAGCCAAATACTTCTCTGTTTGAAGTCAGGATCCCCCACCCAAGATGGTCCTGCATATTAGGAAAGTGATTAAAAAATTTGATTGTAAGGTCAGCCATCATTAACTTAAATTTTGTTTTGTAGGATGAAACTATGCTAATCATGTCGCCAATCCATTTCTCCCCCACCCCCCTAGCTGGGAGCCAGCAAGGAGCACCCATCCACCTCTCTCTCACCCCCCAGCTAGGAGCCAGCTAGGAGATCCCATCCATCTCTCTCGCCCCCAGGTAGGAGCTAGCAAGGAGCACCCATCCACCTCTCCCCCCCCCCAGCTAGGAGCACCCATCCATCTCTCCCCCCCCCAGCGGGAGAAAGAGAGACTGGCTCCTAGCTGGCTCCCAGTGGCTCAAAACGACAGGGACAGGGGGGAAATCCCTCTGTGAGTCGCGGCTCCCGCTTCCCTCTAGCTACTCACTCAGGGCGCTGGCAAACCAGCATCTCTGTTACATCCTGAGGGAAGCTGAGCCATCTCACGCACGCACACACACAAATTCACACACACACACCTCCCTCTCTACCGGGAGAAGGGAGGAGGAGCAATCCAGCCACTCTGTGCAACGCACTCACACACATACTGGTGAGTTCTGTTTCGGCAAGAGGGAAGGATCTCTCCCTGCAATTGCCCATTGTTATTTAACTTTTTTTGGGAGGGGGGTGGAGAGAAAAGAGTTATTGAGGGTTTTTTAGGGGGACAGCTCTCTCTTTTTCTTTTAGACTGGCCATCACTAAGGAACCCACGATCTACCCACGATCGACCAGACACTTCCTGGCGAGCGACTGGTAGATCGCGATCGACCTATTGGCCGTGCCTGCTCTATGTGATGAACCTCCACTATTTTGATGGAGACAAATATCATTTGGGATTCTAACATCCCCACTGTGAACCATGAATGGAGGGATATCAACTGTTTTCTCTGTGAATATTCTTCTAGTCATGCCTTTTTAATCAATGACCAGGCTTGTCTGAAGTTTTGTTGTTTAGTCATTTAGTCGTGTCCGACTCTTCGTGACCCCATGGACCAGAGCATGCCAGGCACTCCTGTCTTCCATTGCCTCCCGCAGTTTGGTCAAACTCATGTTTGTAGCTTCGAGAACACTGTCCAACCATATCGTCCTCTGTCGTCCCCTTCTCCTTGTGCCCTCAATCTTTCCCAACATCAGGGTCTTTTCCAGGGAGTCTTCTTTTCTCATGAGGTGGCCAAAGTATTGGAGCCTCAGCTTCAGGATCTGTCCTTCCAGTGAGCACTCAAGGCTGATTTCCTTCAGAATGGATAGGTTTGATCTTCTTGCAGTCCATGGGACTCTCAAGAGTCTCCTCCAGCACCATAATTCAAAAGCATCAATTCTTCAGCGATCAGCCTTCTTTATGGTCCAGCTCTCACTTCCATACATCACTACTGGGGAAACCATAGCTTTAACTATACGGACCTTTGTAGGCAAGGTGATGTCTCTGCTTTTTAAGATGCTGTCTAGGTTTGCCATTGCTTTTCTCCCAAGAAGCGGGCGTCTTTTAATTTTGTGACTGCTGCCACCATCTGCAGTGATGTTCCTTTCATATCTCCAATTTTCTTGAAGAGATCTCTGGTTTCCCCCATTCTATTGCTTTCCTCTATTTCTTTGCATTGCTCGTTTAAGAAGGCCCTCTTGTCTCTCCTTGCTATTTTTTGGAAATCTGCATTCAGTTTCCTGTATCTTCCCCTATCTCCCTTGCATTTTGCTTGCCTCCTCTCCCCCGCTATTTGTAAGGCCTCGTTGGACAGCCATTTGGCTTTATTGCATTTCCGGGGGGGGGGCTCTTTTGGAGCAAATTGCAGCGGAAATACACATCCATGGAGTTTTCTTGGCAGGGATACTGGAGTGGCTTGGCGGGTCCTTCTCCAGGGGGATCACGTTTGGTCAAAACATAACTTCTCTAAGTTATTTAAGCCCCTTCGCCACAACAAGGCAGTGATCCATGAAGGGGTTGTCTGAACTACCCAGGCCTTTTTAAATGTCATCTTCAGAATTTTTAGGGAAGTTGAAGAAACTTCAGGTTTGTTGTTTTTGTTTTTTCTTCTGTCGGCATTTTGTTGACCAAATAGATGACAGGCCTTGGAGATGAAGAGAATTCCATGATTGAGCCAAACAAGATCTATGCCCGATAAAAGCCAAGAAATATCTCAATAAATACCAGCCAACAAAGGCATTGAAAATTATAGTAAGGCCTCACAACTAATTATATTCAGTTCTTCCTCTATCACAAGCATTCATTAATATAATAATTCATTATTAAAGTAATAATTCATTATTACAAAAGAATTTCAGAAATTGACTGGAAAGAGAAGTTGCTGAATTACAACTTATTATCAAACTCCATGGAGAGACCTGGTCTGAATAGAGACATTGGATTCTTATCTCATTATACATGATAACCTGTCGTTAACAGTCATCAACAGGTTTACCACACCTATCAGCCAATCACCCATTATCACCACCCTTCTGATTAATTAACTTCTCTCTTAATTGCAGATGGTGATGAATTGGAAGGGAAGAACAAGGGGGAACACAACAGAATCCATATAGCAGAGAAGTTATATAAATATTCAGAGTATGGAGAGAACATCCGCCAGAGCTCCCAGTCCACCTCCCATAAAAGAAAGAGCTTCATTCGGAGGGATAGGCTCACTTCACATGACAGAACAAAGAGCGGAGAGAAATTATATGAGTGCTTGGAATGTGGGAAGAGCTTCAGTCAGAAGAGCAATCTAACTTCCCATCAAAGAATTCATACAGGGGAGAAACCCTATCAGTGCTTGGAATGCGGAAAGAGCTTCAGTCAGAGCAACAGTCTCACTTCCCATCAAAGAATTCATACAGGGGAGAAACCCTATCAGTGCTTGGAATGCGGAAAGAGCTTCAGCCACAGCCACAGTCTCACTTCCCATCAAAGAATTCATAAAGGGGAGAAACCCTATCAGTGCTTGGAAAGTGGAAAGAGCTTCAGTCGGAAGGACATTCTCACTTTCCACCAAAGACTTCATACAGGGGAGAAACCCTATCAGTGTTTGCAATGCGGAAAGTGCTTCAGTCAGAGCTCAGAACTCACCTCCCATCAAAGAATTCATACAGGGGAGAAACCCTATCAGTGCTTTGAATTTGGAAAGAGCTTCAGAGTAAGTGCCAGTCTCACTTTGCATCAAAGAATTCATACAGGGGAGACACCCTATCAGTGCTTGGAATGTGGAAAGAGCTTCAGACAGAGCTCAGAACTCACCTCCCATCAAAGAATTCATACAGGGGAGAAACCCTATCAGTGCTTTGAATTTGGAAAGAGCTTCAGAGTAAGTGCCAGTCTCACTTTGCATCAAAGAATTCATACAGGGGAGAAACCCTATCAGTGTTTGGAATGTGGAAAGAGCTTCAGTCAAAGCTCAGAGCTCACTTCCCATCAAAGAATTCATTCAGGGGATAAACCCCATCAGTGTTTGCAATGTGGAAAGTGTTTCAGTCAGAGGAGCAATCTCACTAAACATCAAAGAATTCATACAGGGGAGACACCCTATCAGTGCTTGGAATGTGGAAAGAGCTTTACTGAGAGTGGAAAACTCGCTTCCCATCGAAGAACTCATACAGGGGAGAAACCCTATCAGTGCTTGGAATGTGGAAAGAGCTTCCGTCACAGTAAGACTCTCACTTCCCATCAAAGAATTCATACAGGGGAGCAACCTTTTCATTGCCATGAATGTGGAAAGAGCTTCAGTCAGAGCACCGGTCTCACTTCCCATCATAGAATTCATACAAGTGAGAAACCCTATCAGTGCTTTGAATGTGGAAAGAACTTCAGAGTAAGTACCAGTCTCACTTTGCATCATAAAATTCATACAGGGGAGAAACCCTATCAGTGCCAGGAATGTGGAAAGGGCTTTAGTGAGAGTGGAAAACTCGCTTCCCATCAAAGAACTCATACAGGTGAGAAACCCTATCAATGCTTGGAATGTGGAAAGAGCTTCACTCAAAGGGGCCATCTCAATTCCCATCAAATAGTTCATACTGGGGAGAAACCCCATCAATGCTTGGAATGTGGAAAGAGATTTCGTGGGAGGGGTAAACTCACTTCCCATCAAAGAGTTCATACAGGGGAGAAACCTTATCAGTGTGTGGAATGTGGAAAGAGCTTCAGGCGGAAGGATTGTCTCACTTCCCATCAAAGAATTCATAGAGGAGAGAAACCCTATCAGTGCTTGGAATGTGGAAAGAGTTTCAGTCAGAGCCACAGTCTCAGTTCCCACCAAAGAATTCATACAGGGGAGAAACCCAAAAGAAAGGAAAAAGACAACACAGGTGTAGTGGTTAAGAGCAGTGAACTCATAATATGATTCCCCGCTCCTCCACATGCAGCTGCTGGGTTTCCTTGGGCTACTCACATATCTCTGAAGTTTTTCAGCCTCACTCACCTAACAGAGTGCTTGTTGTGGTGGAGGAAGGAAAAAGAGATTGTTAGCCGCTTTGAGACTACTTAGCATAGTGAAAAAGCGGGATATCAAATTCAAACTACTCCTCCTCCTCCTCTTCTTCAGTTACAGCAATGAACTCACTTCCCATCAAAGAATTCATACAGGGGAGAAAGAGCTTCAGGCAGAAGGATTGTCTCACTTCCCATCAAAGAATTCATAAAGGAGAGAAACTCTATCAGTGATTGGAATGTGGAAAGAGCTGTGGTTAAGAGCAATGGACTCCTAATCTGGGGAACCGGGTTCGCCTCTCCGCTCCTCCCCATGCAGCTGCTGGGTGACCTTGGGCTAGTCACACTTCTCTCAAGTCTCTCAGCCTTACTCACCCAACATAGTTCTTGTTCTGGAGTAGAAAGTCTCCTCCTCCTCCTCCTCCTGCTGCTGTCACAGCAATGAACTCACTTCCCATCAAATAATAAAAATCCTGATAGACAAGCAGTGGCAAGAACATGTCAATGTGCTTCAGGTCCTTTATCCACGATCAAGTCCTGGATGACCGCTGTCTTGTGAATCATTGACCTGGCATTGCACAGCAGCACCTTCAGGTCATGTGGATCTCCCTTGTTGATTCCAGTATCCTTCCAGTCAAGACCAGACCCGGAGGCAGGGATGGTCTTCAAACAATGGTCTTCAAACAATGACAAAACCTGCCTCCTCGGTAATGACATGGTCTGGGCTTAGAATCATAGAGTTGGAAGAGACCACAAGGGCCATCCAGTCCAACCCCCTGCCAAGCAGGAAACACCATCAAAGCATTCCTGACAGATGGCTGTCAAGCCTCCGCTTAAAGACCTCCAAAGAAGGAGACTCCACCACACTCCTTGGCAGCAAATTCCACTGTCAAATAGCTCTTACTAGCTAGTCAGTGTTTGGAGTGCAGCGACTGAGGAGGGAACACAAGGGGAGCTGAGCTTGGTAGACACTGTAGGTTTTGTGGGTTTGACTTTTTGGGGCTGTGTGAGAGGAGGTTTTTTGGGGGCTGTGTGAGAGAAAGTTTGTGTGCTTATTTGTTTCCTTATTTGTGTGCTTGTGCTTGTTTTCTAGGGCTTCTGCCTCTTGGATTTTGTGTGTGTGTGTTTGTTTCTGGCTGGTGACCTGTAGGTGACCTTGGAAGTGAGGGGTGGGGCTTCTGGTGAGTCAGTTGACTAGCTGTGGATGGAGCTAGTCAATGTTTGGAGTGCAGCGGTTTGACCCATCTTTTAGAAACACCATCAAAGCATTGTTGACATATGCCTGTCAAGCCTCTGCTTAAAGACTCCACCACACTTCTTGGCAGCAAATTCCACTGTCGAACAGCTCTTATTGTCAGGATGTTCCCTCCTCTATATGACATCCTTTTATATATTTGAACATGACTATCATATCACCCCTTAACCTTCTCTTCTCCAGGCTAAACATACACAGCTCCCTAAGCCGTTCCTCATAAGGCATTGTTTCCAGGCCTTTGACCATTTTGGTTGCCCTCTTCTGGACACGTTCCAGCTAGTCAGTATCCTTCTTGAACTGTGGTGCCCAGAACTGGACACAGTACTCCAGGTGAGGTCTGACCAGAGCAGAATACAGTGGTACTATTACTTCCCTTGATCTAGATGCTGTACTCCTATTGATGCAGCCCAGAACGTCTTTCAACGTCTTATTATATTTTCAGTCCATCTGGTCCTGGTGCCTTGTCGTTTCTCAATTGATTTATGTCATGTTCCACTTATTGATTTGTAATTCTATAATTAAATGATGTTATCTTATCAAACGGAATCTTTTGCAGTCCATTTTTGCCCAATAATTGTTCTATCTTGTCCAATTGTTCTTTCTCCTTTTTTATAAAGCTGTTTATAATACTTTTGAAAACATTTCCTTATCTCTGTTGGGTTCTCAATAATCTTCTCTTCCATCTTGATATTAGTTATCGTATTTAATATTTGTCCCTTTTTCAATTGCCATGCTAATAATTTCCCACATTTGTTGGCAGATTCAAATGTCCTTTGATTCATCCTTTTAATCTTCCACTCTATTTCCTGATTTATTAATTGTGAATACTGTACTTGCAATAATTTGATTTCTTTTTGAATGCTGATTTTTTGGATTACACCTCAATGTATTCTCTTTTTCTTTCAACTGTGACAGAACGTTCTCTTTTTTCTCATTTTGTTGTTTCTTTCTGATCGCATTCTGTTGTATCAAAAATCTTCCCATGACAGCCTTGCTTGCATCCCAAATTACCCTTTTATCTGTCTCTGTGTTCAAATTTATTTCAAAATGGTCCTAAATGGGTATTTTGGGCTTCTACGATTTGAAGTGCTCCCCCTTAACATGGAAGACGAGGAACAGACTCCATTTGAAGATCTCTCCCTCATCACAGTTGATCAGGAATATGAAGACGAGCAGCAAGGTCAGTCCTCCGGGAATATGCAGGTAACCTTGGAAGAGTCGGCACATGGAAGAATCCTGACCAAGCCTATGGTGTTAAAGGATTGTGGAGGATCCCTTTGGTTTTGGCAACTGCAAAACAACATACAAAATCCTGGTTTTCCCCTGAGATAGGACACTTGAAAATTGGTCATATTATATTTAGAAATGATTTTGACCATGTTCTAAACAACAGTAGTTTCTTTTCAAATTTAATGAGTAGGAAATATCCAACATTTATATTTTCAGGATTGGGAACATCAGAAATTGTACACTAACTGGGCACTTCTATACGTATCAATGTGCCCCGTGTCTTAGTGTATCAAAGTGCTCCACGTTTCCATTTCATGTAATTTTTTATTTGGCCGCGCTAAAAACACACCTACTCTCGTCAAACGCCAACGGCTGACTGGTGGGTGGCGCGGTCACAACTGTTGTACTCACACATGTACAGAGACATTTTTGTGATGTCACGACACAACGTTTATCGAAATTGATATATTGTTGGTGTATCAATGTGCCCCGCCTCCCCTTGCATGCCACGGAGGCTGCTTCCCTAGGCAAGGAAGGAGCAGAAATCCCTAAAGAGGAGGATCTGTATGTGATCCCATCTCTAGAGCTCACATAAACACCACAGAGAAGGTCGTTGGGGCGTAAAAGGCGAAAGACTCTGCCTCGAACACAGGCCTCAGGGGTGCTTCTCCCCGTTCCCCCCATGGAGACCTGGGACCCCTTCTACTTCTGAAGGGACCTCCGAGGAGGAAGCCAGGGCAGATCAGTCCCTGGACCTTGGAGGCCATTCCTGGACTCATCTGGAAAGATGCAACATAATGTTCCTTTCCCCATTTGCCAGGAACCTAAACTCCTTTTGGGGTTGTCATTCCGCACCCTAAGGTTCCTCCAAGGCCTTGGGGAAGGAAACTGAGGCAGGCTTAGCCATGGCAAGAGGAAGAGCTCTGGTTGCTCCCCAGGGGCCTGCAGGGGATTCAGGGTGGGGGGCCTGCCTCTTCCTCTGGCCATTGCAGCCCCCAGGAAGCCTTGGAAGAAAGGCAGGAGACCCTCAGCAGCCAAGTCCAGTTCTCCGCAATGGCTTCCTCTTCTGAGAGCTCACTTTCTTGTCTGGGCTGGACTGGGAGGACCCTAGTTGAGCCAGTTCCCCTGAGTCTCCCCACTGTGCTCCAGTGGCCCCCTGAGACCCACAGGGATCCGGAAAGGGAGCGACTTCTCCTGTTGAACTACCGCCTGAGGGGGAAGAACAAGCGAGAGCCATCCAGAAAGGTCCCCTGGGACCCTGAGGAGCCAGAAGTGGTTTGGCAAGGAGAGAGGCTGCTCTGGGGAGGCCAAGCCAACATGGCAGGAAGGTGGCTGAGGAAAAGGGTGGGAAACGCCATCTCCTGGCCCTGCCACCTCCGTGGGTTCCTCCAGGGCCTGTCTGGCCATGGGAGGGGGGATCCAGCTGCCCCCAAACAATGGGGGGGGAGGAAGAGAAGGAAGGAAGAAGGAGAAGCTGGGAAGGGGAGCAGCCAAGAGGGAAACTCAGGAGTAAAACTCCCTCAGGAAAGAGGATGAGGCCAAGGGGAATCTGAAAGGGGATTGGCCAGCTCTCAAATGGAGAGGCTTCTGATTGGCTGATTGGTCCTGCTCTGGGGTGAGAAATAATAATAATAATAATAATAATAATAATAATAATAATAATAATAATTTATTATTTATACCCCGCCCATCTGGCCGGGTTCCCCCAGCCACTCTGGGCGGCTTCCAAAAAAACAGAAATTCTAAAATACAGAAATCTATCTGAAGAAGTGTGCATGCACACGAAAGCTCATACCAAAATAAAAACTTAGTTGGTCTTTAAGGTGCTACTGAAGGAATTTTTTTATTTTACAGAAATCCATCAAACATTAAAAGCTTCCCTAAACAGGGCTGCCTTGAGATGCCTTCTAAAGGTCTGGTAATTGTTCTCTTTGACCTCTAGTGGGAGGGCATTCCACAGGGTGGGTGCCACTACCGAGAAGGCCCTCTGCCTGGTTCCCTGTAACGGGGTCAGATGGTTCTGGGAGCCCCGTATAAACTGGTTTTCTGGCAGGAAACCCAGGGAAAGGATGGCAGGTGACCCTCTTGCTCTGAACTGGAGTTGGGGGGGGGGGAGAGTCACATAGTGTGGGGAGGGCTGCCCCCTGAGCAACATGTGCCCCTCTTCCCCCCCCATCCTCCCCTTTCCTGCCTTTGGTGCTTTAAGGGGGGGGCTTCCACATTTTCCCCTCCCCCCAGAATCACGTGTGCGTTTCATTCTTCGCAGGGGACATTTCCTCATTTGTCTCTTTTCCTGGGCTGCAAAAACAGGAAAGTGCACTTGGCGGGAGGAGACATTATTTTAGGAAGGGGAGGGCTCTCCTGGCTGGGAAGCCCCCCCTTCCATTCTCCCCCCCCCCCGCTCGCTGACCGGGAGGGTGTTTTTTTTTTAATTGAGGGGGTGTCTTGATGGAGCCATTTCTTAGCCTCTTCTCCATCCCAACAGCCTTTCCTTGGGATCCAGGAGCCTCTATCTTGGGGGAGGGGGAGAGCCAACGTAACACACACACCCCAAATGGCCGCACGTCTCCCTTTCGTTCTAGTTACAGATGGGTAGCCGTGTTGGTCTGACGTAGTCGAAACAAAATAAAAAAGAAGTGTGCATGCACACGAAAGCTCATACCAAAATAAAATACTTAGTTGGTCTTTAAGGTGCTGCTGGAAGGAATTTTTAAATTTTGTTTCGACTCCCTTTCTATTATTCTGGATCAGATGTGGGCTCCTTGGGGCAGAGTCCTTGGCACAGATGGAGGAGAGGGGAGGGGGCAGCCCCTTGAGCGCAGACGCAGAAGCAGGAAAACTGCAGGCAGGGAGAGGGAGGGGGTGCCCTCGGCTTTGCAAGGGTTAAAAGGAGCAAAGCCGGATTCCTAGAGAGGACAGGAAGTGAAGGGGGAGTCAAGGTCCTCCGTGGCTAAATTCCCCCCTCCCACATCCCTTCCTGCCGGCAGAGAGGAGGCTGCTTTCTGCTCTCGCCTTTGCAAAAAGCTTCCTCGGTGCCCCTCCTGGAATTGGGTGAGTCTCTCTCTCTCCCCCCTGAAGGTGCAATGGGGAGAATGGGGTCCCAGGGGTGCAGGGAAGGTGCATGGGGGATCCCTGTTCAGATCATGCACCGTGGGGGGAGACCCCCAAGTCGGGAGCAGAGGGTCCTCCTTTTCCTCTCTGCTAAGCCTTCCTTTATGGGGAGGGGGCTTTGGGTCAAGGGAAACTGAACATGCAAATAGGCTGCTGCCAGAGGGAAACATTTGCACATGGGGGGAGCACAGGGAGAATAAATAAAAGCCCTTCTGCATCTGCAGCAGCAAAAGCCCGACCACTTCTTCTGTCCCAGATGCAACAAAACATGTCTCTCCCCTATTCAGGGTTAACAAGTAGATGGACTAATATGAAAGCAAAGTTCAGAACTATCCATAGGAAATGCTAATGCAAGTATAAAAGACTCCTTCTCCCAACCTTCTGGGACAAATGAGGAGGGATTATCAGTCATTGCGTGACTTGTACTACTAACAGGGGACATGGGATGCATAAAATCCTTTTTGGCTAACTGTAATAAAATTCTTACAATCCTGATAAAGGTAAAGGTAAAGGGACCCCTGACCATTAGGTCCAGTCGTGACCGACTCTGGGGTTGCGCGCTCATCTCGCATTATTGGCCGAGGGAGCTGGCGTATAGCTTCCAGGTCATGTGGCCAGCATGACAAAGCCGCTTCTGGCAAACCAGAGCAGCACATGGAAACGCTGTTTACCTTCCTGCTGTAGCGGTTCCTATTTATCTACTTGCATTTTGACGTGCTTTCGAACTGCTAGATAGGTACTTGTAAAACCTTCTGAGGGGAAAATCTAGCAGATAGTCTTCATAGAGGGGAGAAACCCATGCAACCCCAGATGGTGGCAGATACGGCCACAACGCCTGCCTGGCTTGCCATGAAAGAGCTCAAAGAGCGTCAACAGGGCTCTCCATACAAAGCACCTAGCATGGGGGCACTTACAAGTAGCTATTTGTCTACTTTCTGCCCATGCTCTGGGGTTGCAGTTTTCCGGCTTGGGGACAGGATGGTGACTGGTTTTTGCACCAAATTCTGTCAATTATACCCACTGAGTTGAATGGGTCACTACTGTGCA
Organism: Zootoca vivipara; assembly: GCF_963506605.1. Lineage (NCBI taxonomy): Eukaryota > Metazoa > Chordata > Lepidosauria > Squamata > Lacertidae > Zootoca > Zootoca vivipara. The sequence continues at coordinate 1,728,941 of NC_083277.1, forward strand.
GACCATGCCAGGCTTACGAAGTGGGGTGAGGAGCAAACAGAGGAAATTGGAACCACTGGAGATACTATGCCATCCTGGAGTTGTTTAGAAATGGGTCTTCTGTTGGGAAGGGGCTGCTCCGTTTGTGCTTCTTAAGGGACACAGGAATATCTAGGGCAGGAGAATCCCTGCAGGGCCTCTGAGGCTCCCTTTGCTTCTTCCTCTCTCCCAGGACCCTGCAGCTTGTTTGGCTTCTCGACTCCTCAGGAAGGATGAAAGAGACGGATCCTGCAAAGCTAGCGAAGATGGAAGGGGGAAGATGGACGGTCGACCTGGTGAGGTTGTCTCCTGCATCCCTCCCCACAACCTCTGAGCGTTCCCTCCCAGGGACCTCCGAGAGATCTGGTGAGTCCCAGGGGAGTGAAGATGGGGACATGGAGGGATGGAGCCAGAGAGGTATGGGGGCTTGCTCATCTTGGGGGTGGGGGGAGGCAGGCAGGCGGATGGAGATGGAGAAGGGGAGCACCATTTCAGGTTCCTCCACCTGCTGCCTGCCTGCGCCTTTGTCCCCTGCAGGCAATTTGAGCCAGGAATACAGTCGTATAATCGGAATCCATTTTGGAAGTCTGTTCTACTTCCGAGGCGCGGCTTTTGATTGGCTCTTGCCACCAGAAGAGCCAATTTGAAGCTGCAATTATGCAACGTCACTTTCTCTCTCCGGTGCTGCTGGGCCAGCCCTCTGCTTCCCTTTCCCTCGGGTGAAATTCCCCAATGTAGTATGAATCACGAGTGACAGTGGGTTTTCTTTGGGAAAACAGAGTAGGACTCTCAGAAGATTTGTAAGATTAAAATATCACTTATTTATGCCAAACAATGTTATGAGATAGATATTGCCGCAACTAAAAAAAGAAACAAAACATAATGAAATTAATTATATGGTATAAATAGGTAACCTATTAGACATGATGGAAGGAAGTCACAAGGCTCAAGCAAGCAAGAGATGTTAAGAAAAAAGATAGGATGAGATGTATTGTGTCTATATGTTAATTTTTTTTTGAGAAAACAGTTTGCAAACTAACTTTATTATAACAAATGTAAAGAAGGAGTTTTGGTTCTTCTTCTTCTTCCACTGAAATGGAACAAACAGTGCTGTTGTTGTTTTTTCTATTAACATGAATACGGTTTCAAGTTATAGGCTGTATGCTGTTCAAGCTTAAGGTTACTTCCTTTTAAACATCTTCCATAGATCAGACTTCTCCGCACACATTTCCAGGAACTTGGGTTTTAAATTGGACTTTAATTGGCCTCGGAATCACAACTGCCCTTTCCTGTCAGATTATTCCCTCTGAGGACCCTTTGTCCTGTAAACCCCATGTGGACTGTGTCTTTTATATTTTAACAGTTTTCTGCAATTCAGAACCTGAGAGCATATATTGTCAATTCTCGGCTCTCCTCAGCTCTACCCCTGATCAGAAAGATCTCTACTGTCAGAAAATAAATCCAACTGGCTCCCCTGGTACTCTGACCAATCAGGAGCTGTTGCTAGTTAACTGTTTGCTGGCGGGGGGAAGGGACCACTCGGTGACTCAACCTGCTCAGCAAACAAACTTTTCCGTCACAGAAGCAGCTTGTCTGTCCCATGGATGTTTGGCTTCCAAAAATCGTTGGAAAATGGAACAATCACTTCTGGTTTTTGATCGTTCAGGAGCTGAAACGTTTGAGTCGCAAGGCATTTGGGAGCCAAGATACATCACAGCTCCCCAGCCAACGCAATGTGTTGGTGGTTCAAAATGTCTAAAACCAGTAACATGGTCTGAATACCCTACCAATGTAAGACAACTTACTGGGTAGCACTAGAAGCCACGACTCTTGAAAGCAACCTGATCCTGCTTTGCAGATCAAACACAGATGGGGCCTCCGTGTGTTGCCTTTTTCTTTTCTTTTTGGAATAACTTTTTATTTGCTTTTAAAATCAAGGATCATAGGACAACTAAATGATACAAATATGTAGACCAAGTCTTCTCATGTCATTTGTACATCTCAAAACTAGCAGAATAAATTTGCAGGAATATCTATAACAGGATATCTATATGCAGGAATAGCTTGAGAAAGATTGAGGGCACAAGGAGAAGGGGATGACAGAGGACGAGATGGTTGGACAGTGTTCTCGAAGCTACGAACATGAGTTTGACCCAACTGCCGGAGGCAGTGGAAGACAGGAGTGCCTGGCGTGCTGTGGTCCATGGGGTCACGAAGAGTCAGACACGACTAAACAAATATAATATGGTTCAGCATTAGTTGACAGTGTAGGAGTTCTAGGTTCATGAATTGGATTAAACTAAACAAGGGAAACAGAAGAGAACAGAGAGCATTCAACATCGCAAAGCCGAATGCCTAGTCAGGAGCTCTGGTGGCCGTTGTGCTTAGATTAAGTGTGATTAATAGTCATTTTTCCTCTTCTGTTACCAATGAAACAATACAGAGATGGTCTCCTCATGAACATGGGAGGGGGGGTGCGGCGTTCACACAGAGCCCCCGGTCCTTCCACGGACTATTGACCCTGTGCCACCACATCTATTCTCTTCCACTGCCACCAACCGGGTTTCCCTGCTAATATATTCAGACTCAGTCAGGTTGTAACGTATTAAGAAAGATTCCAGTTTATTGTGAACGCAAACAAGTTTTAAATACTTTGAAACACTGTAATCCGATTCACTCTCTCTGTCTCCCCTCTGTCTCTAACCCACTCTGACTCCTATGCCCCCCACCCACAGGAAACCAACCAAACTATCTTTCTCTGAACTTCCAATGGCTTCTCAACTGTCTAAACCTCTGGCTAAGCCTTTTAAAGGCAAGTAGGCTCTGCCTCTGGGTTTTTCTATTGGTCTACCTATTAACCCTTTCTCTCCCCCCTGTACAGACATTTCCAAAAGAACGGGCAAACGCCACACGGGGTTCAAACTGAAGAAAGTGATTTACGTATAAATTTAAATATAGACCAACCAGATTGAGGCAACAGTTGGTGGGGAGTGTGCAGGTGAAGATGTTGCTGTTTCTTTCACAGACAAGGCGTGGATATTGCTGGATCCTGACCAAAGAGCTCTGCATAAGGAAGCCAAGGAAGAGAATCTTGGGATCATGGACTCCCACGGTAAAACTCTCTGTTGGATCATCATATCAGTTTTGAAATTCCATACACACCTCTATGTGATGAACCTCCACTATTTTGATGGAGACGAACATCATCTGGGATATCAACTGTATTTTCTGTGAATATTCTTCTTCTAGTCATGCCTTTTTAATCAATGGCCAGGCTTGTCTGAACCACCCTGGCCTTTTTAAATGTCATCTTCAGCATTTTTAGGGTAGTTGAAGTAACTTCTATTAGGTTTGTTGTTTTTGTTTTTTCTTATGTGGGCATTTTGTTGACCAAAGAGATGACTGACCTTGGAGATGAAGAGAATTCCATGATTGAGCCAAAATCTATCCCATATAAAAGCCAAGCAATATGTCAATAAATACCAGCCAACAAAGGTAGTAAGATAATAATAATAATTTATTATTTATACCCCGCCCATCTGGATGGGTTTTCCGAGCCACTCTGGGCGGCTTCCAACAGGAAAATGAAATAAAATAATTGATTAAATATTAAAAGCCTCCCTAAACAGGGATGCCTACTATAAAAATTATACTAAGGCCTCATAACTAATTATTTTCAGTTTTTGTCTATCATAAGCATTCATTAACATTTTTTAAAAATCTGACCCTTCATTTCTTCCGGAGGCTCTATTTAGCTTCTCTCTTCATTGCAGATGGTGATGGATTGGAAGGGAAGAACAAGGGGGGCCACAACAGAATCCACATAGTGGAGAAGTCGTATAAATATTCAGATTGTGGAGAGAACATCCGTCAGAGCTCCCAGTCCACCTCCTATCAAAGAAAGAGCTTCGTTCGGAGGGATAGCCTGACTTCACACGAAAAAACTCGCAGTGGAGATAAATTGTATCAGTGCTTGGAATGTGGAAAGAGCTTCAGTCGGAAGGATAGTCTCACTACCCATCAAAGAATTCATACAAGGGAAAAACCCTTTCAGTGTTTGCAGTGTAGAAAGTGCTTCAGTCAGAGGAGCAATCTCACTTCCCATCAAAGAATTCATACAGGGGAGACACCCTATAAGTGCTTGGAATGTGGAAAGAGCTTCAGAAACAGCTCATATCTCACTTACCATCAAAGAATTCATACAGGGGAGAAACCCTATCAGTGCCTGGAATGTGGAAATAGCTTCAGGCTGAGCTCAGAGCTCACTTCCCATCAAAGAATTCATACAGGGGAGAAACCCTATCAGTGCTTGCAATGTGGAAAGAGATTCAGTCAGAGGCAGAGTCTCACTTCTCATCAAAGAATTCATACAGGGGATAAACCCTATCGGTGTCTGCAATGTGGAAAGTGCTTCAGTCAGACGAGCAACCTCACTACCCATCAAAGAATTCATACAGGGGAGAAACCCTATCAGTGCTTGGAATGTGGAAAGAGCTTTCGTGAGAGTGGAAAACTCGCTTCCCATCGAAGAATTCATACAGGGGAGAAACCCTATCAGTGCTTGCAATGTGGAAAGAGATTCAGTTGTAGCGCCAATCTCACTTCCCATCAAAGAATTCATACAGGGGACAAACCTTTTCAGTGCAATGAATGTGGGAAGAGCTTCAGTCTGAATGTTAGTCTCACTTCCCATAAAAAAATTCATACAGGTCATAAACCATATAAATGCTTCCAATGCGGAAAGAGCTTCAGTCACAACACATCTCTCACTATCCATCATAGAATTCATACAGGGGAGAAACCCTATCAGTGTTTGGAATGTGGAAAGAGCTTTCGTGAGAGGGGTAAACTCACTTCCCATCAAAGAGTTCATACAGGGGAGAAACCCTATAAATGCTTGGAATGTGGAAAGAGCTTCACCCAAAGGGCCCATCTCAGTTCCCATCGAATAGTTCATACTGGGGAGAAACCCCATCAATGCTTGGAATGTGGAAAGAGATTTCGTGGGAGGGGTAAACTCACTTCCCATCAAAGAGTTCATACAGGGGAGAAACCCTATAAATGTTTGGAATGTGGAAGTAGCTTCAGTCGGATGGATAGTCTCACTTCCCATCAAAGAATTCATAAAGGGGAGAAACCCTATCAGTGCTTGGAATGTGGAAAGAGCTTCAGATGGAGGGTTAGTTTCACCTCCCATCAAAAATTTCATACAGCAGAGAAACCTTAACAGTGCTTGGCATGTTTAAAGAAATAATAATAATAATAACAACAGATACAGGTAGGTAGCCATGTTGGTCTGCCATAATCAAATCAAAACAAAACAAAAATCTTCCGGTAGCACCTAAAAGGCCAACTAAGTTTGTTATTGGTATGAGCTTTCGTGTGCATGTATACTATTTCAGATACCATGCATGAACAAACTTAGTTGGTCTTTAAGGTGCTACTGGAAGGATTTTTTTAAAAAATAATAACAATAATTTATTATTTGCACCCTTCCCATCTGGCTGGTGTTCCACAGCCACTCTGGGCAGCTCCCAACAGAATATTGAAAACATGTAAAACATCAAGCATTAAATACTTACCTAAACAGGGCTGCCTCCATATGTCTTTTAAAAGTCAGATAGTTTATATCCTTGACATCTGATGCGAGGGTTTTCCATAGGGCAGGTGCCACTACCGATAAGGCTGTCTGTCTGGTTCATTGTAACTGCATCCTCCAAGTGTGCCTGGAGTTGTTTGGCAACCACCCACCCAAGAATAGGCGATCTGAGACTGGGCGAAAGTTGGCCATATTGGCTGAGTCCAAAGGTGTTTTTTAAAGAAGTGATTTAATAACCGCCTCTTTCAGTGGGTCTGGGAGGGCTCCCTCACAAAGGGAAGCATTCACCACCCCACAGAGCCCATCGCCCAGCCCTTCCCGGCTCACTTTTATGAGCCAGGATGGGCAAGGATCAAGGAGACAGGTGGTCGGTTTCACTCATCCAAGCAGCCCACCCACATCCTTGGAGATAACATTGAAACAGATCCCATGCAACTTGACTAGACAGAACTCTAGCACTCTCCCGCCTTGGCACTGCTCCCACAGTGATGCTTACCTCTTTCTGAATCTGAGCAACTATATCTGCAAATAACTTTGCAAAATCATTGCAGGAGATCTTGGGGTCCTTAGTAGAACTAGTTTATTAGAAACTTTTTTTAAAATTAACTTCATACTAAAATTAAACTAATCCCCAGCCACAATTAAATTTTTATCCCACCCCAACAGAGCAAAAACAAACCAAACAATTTTTTTAAAAAAAATGTCACAGATTTAAAAGCATTTTCGACATTTGCCCCAACCCCAGAGTTTGTTCCTGTGAGTTTGAGCTCTTCAGGACTCATAGCAGGGCAACGTCCCTCCGCCCTCTCAGGAATTCATGCCAGGGGAGAAGCTTCACCTAGAGAAACAGTCTCACTGCCTAAGGGAATACATTTTTTTTTTGCATACCTCCAACTGTACATAGATATACATGTCATTTCCATGCTATGCATGCCATGTTCAATGCTGTATAAGTCACTTACATTTATAATCATATTGTACTACTTCGGCTATCTGTTTAATAAAATATTGAATTCTTGCATTGTGAAAAACAAAGATTATGCTGAAAAGTGAAAAACATGAATTGCAAAAACAACAACAACTAGAGTTTACAGAACAAAACCAACTTCAGGTATGAGATCAGCACGTTGAAATTAGCTTAGAACAACTGCAGGTGTCAATGCAACAAAAATTTTGTTCCCCAGTGTTATGATGACATTGGGTTGCAACTATTACTGTGATCCTTTGACTGGTGAATAGGAATGACAAGCGCAATTTGGAAGTGTATGCAGGGGATTCAGGGTGGGGGGGGGCTGTCTCTTCCTCTGGCCATTGCAGCCCCCAGGAAGCCTTGGAAGAAAGGCAGGAGACCCTCAGCAGAGAGCAGCCAAGTTTGGTTCTTCTCCTCAATGGCTTCTTCTTCTGAGAGCTCCCTCTTTTTCTCATGGGCTGGACTGGGAGGACCCCAGTTCAACCAGTTCCCCAGAGTCCCCCCACTGGGCTGCAGTGGCCCCCGAGACCTGCAGGGATCTGGAGTGGGAGCGACTTCTCCTGTTGAACTACTGCCTGAGGGAGAGGAACAGACGTCTTGGCCTGTTAGGGTGGCAAGCGAGGGCCGTCCAGAAAGGGCTCCTGGGACCCCAAGGGGCCAGAAGGGGAGTCTCCAGTCTGGGAAGAGCTCCCTTTCCCCATGGCCTGCAGGTGGAGCCCTTTTCCTAGTGCACTGACTCTTGGGGTGACGAAAAAAGCTGGTCTGGGGGTCAAACTCTCCTGAGGGAAACCTCCACCTCTGAGGAGATAAAGCGCTTCTTATTATCATTCTCCTTCTTGGGCCAACATGGCGAGGAGAGAGGCTGCCCTGCGGAGGCCAAGACATCATGGCAGGAAGGTGGCTGAGGGAGTGAGCGCTGGCACCCGAAGGTGCCGCCCTCCTTCAGCCGGGAGGAGAGACCCCAAGAGTGTGGGACCCCTGAGGCCCACAGGGGAGCCATGGCGTCTCAGGGAGAGGCTGGGGCCTCCGGAAGAAACAACATGGCGTTCCTGCCTTTTTCGGAAAAGGGCGGGAAACGCCATCTCCTGGCCCTGTCACCTCCTGGGCTCGTCCTGGGCCTGCCTGGCCATGGGGGAGGGGGGAATCCAGCTGCCCCCAAACAATGGGGCGGGGACATGAAGAGAAGGAAGGATAAATGAAGAAGCTGGGAGGGGGAGCAGCCAAGAGGGAAATTCAGGGGGGAAACTCCCTCAAGAAACAGGGTGAAGGAGAGGACGAGGACAAGGGAAAGTCCTCACAAAACTGGCCCTCCAGCAAGCATTTCTCTGTCTGCATCTTTTCCCTCTGGAAATGACTTTGCAAGTGGAAAGCCCTGCCTTCCCCAGAAGGGGAGTCATTCCTGTCAGGAATGGCTTCCCCCTCCATCTGGCAAACATTTCCATCCTTCAAGGAATTCTTTAATTCTCATGGCTCGTCTCGGCATCTCAGCATATTCTTCCGTCATCTTCATAAGCCTTCTTTCTTTCTTTCGTTAGGGCAAGGGCTCCTTCCCATTTTTGCACGAGAACAGAAGCCCAAAGCATTGCAGGCGGCCAAGATGGCTCTCTGCCTTTCTCCCCCTTTTCCTTCCCCAAAACCCCTCGCCCTCCCCTGGAGCAGTTACCCTGCAACCTCCCACAACCCCTGTCTCTGGTTGCACCTGGGGCAAGAAGTCTTGCTGAGGACCTTCAATGGCCTCTTCATGGGTCTCTGTCGTTCACTCAATAGCCCTAGTTCGGCCAGGCTACTGTTATGAAAAATGTACCCCAAAATGCGTTGCCTTTTAAGAAGGACAGACGTGGGTCGGAAGCTCCAAAATTTGCACTAAGTTCAGCTCCGCCGGGAAAATGACAGAGACCACGCGATGCTGTCAGGAAAAACAAACTGATCCCTTTATTGCAGAATGCAAAGCTACAGCTGTAGGGTCCCTGCCTCTGGAAAGAAGGAAGGAACCCCGGGAAATGGTAAAGTCCCCTTATATACCCTCCTGTCCCTGCATGGAAATCTCTGGACTGGGAGGGAGGGGGAGACAAGGGCGACGGGTGGGGGATCGGATTAGCTGGGTGCGGAGATGACTTTTCCTTTCAGATGGAGAGATGTCAATCGCTCTTCTCCTGTCGCTGATGGTGCTCCCTGTTGTTTGGCAGGAAGGGCAATCAGTCGAGATGGGTGCAGAGGTGGGGCAGTTCCTGGCGATTTCCGTGGGGTGGAAGTCCGCCCGGCAGGTGTTTTCCTCCAGGCCATGGAAGGGTGGGCTACGTTGAGGATGGCAATTTATTTGAATAAAGTTGTTCCAGCTAATCCCTCTATTGTCCGTGTGTCCGTGGTAGTAGGGCAAGGTTCAGGTGGGTTGGGATCATACAGGGTTCATACAGAAAATATACCTGGAAAACATACCTAATACAGGGATTTCTAATTAAAAGGTAGCAATACAGTTCTAAGATATAAAACAGCAATTCCAATACAGAGAGAAACTAGCAATTCTAATACAGAGGCAGCGGATAGAGATTTCATGGTAAGAGAACATATAATAGGCTGTATTATTAACTTGAGTAGAAAAGTGTCACTTTGGATTTGGGCGGTTCCCCCCCCTTCTTCTGGAACACTGTTTTGTTCTGGGCGGAGGGGAGGTGGAGAGGGGAAATGTGTGAGTTTATGCTAACTGTTGTGCATATGCAGATCCTTAAGCCTTCCTTCAGGCAGGGTCGTGTCCTAGCGGGAGGGGTGGGGAGACAGGGAAGATGGCATTGAACAGGATTCTGGGTATTGCAGCTGTCAAATTCTGTCACCCCTCTCTGTTCATTAATAATGGTGTCCTGCAACCCCCCCCCCCAATATGATTTTATAACACTACCCACGAATCCCTTTGCACCTTATACTTCCCCCTCCATACCACAAATAATCCCAATCCTAGCATTTCTTAATTTCACGTTTCCTCCAACCTTGGAAGGCCTCCCATCTCCTCCTCCGTGGATTTATCCGATCCTCTTTTAAAGCCATCCCTGCCTCCTGCTCCAGCGAATTCCGCAAGTTAGCTATGAGCCGCGTGAAGAAGCAGAATGATGCCAGCAGGAACTGTACCAGTGGGACTCCTGCCTGTCATGAAGCTCTCAGCCAGCAGGGCATCTTGGCCATCCCTCTTAATATGGGCCAGAGCTTCTCAAACTTTTCCTGTTGGCAGCAGACTTTTTGGACGTGCATCATTTTGCAACACAGTAATTGAGTTTTACTAGCAAACCAGGATAAGCGGGGGGGGGGGTAGCATTCACACAACACACCTACACACTGCTGCCAACACACAGTTTGGAAAGCTGCGCTTTGGTACTGGGATCGAAGGTGTTAAATGAGCAAGGGAGGGGAGGGAGAGGCTGAAGGAAGCCCCTCACTGCATGGGTGACGCAACCCCTTCCTGGAGACAGGAAACTGGGTTTCCAGACCCCTATTGTGCTCCTTCCTGCACTGGGGGAGAGGGAAGGAGTCCTGGGGGAGAGGGAGAGGCCAAATTCTGATATGGGGCAAAGGGGAAATGCGGATGCAGAACACAACAGAATCTTTCTCTCGGATTGGATTCCCAGGGGAATATATTTTCAAAGCTGCAATGGAGACTGGATTTCTCCTGTGTCCTCACAACCAGAATCCTTGGCTTCATTTCCCTTTTAATCTTCCATTTGTAGATTTGCAAAGGGGTCCCCCAAGGCTCATCTAGTCCAACCCCGTCTTGGTAGGCCATTTCTACATTGTTAAGAGAAAAGGGCCGCCAGGCTGGTGTTCTCCAGAAGTGGTGTGTGTACTACAAGTCCCATCAGCCCTGGGCAGCCAGCGGGCATACTGTTCCGCAACCATTGGAGGGCACCAGGTTGGCAAATGCTGGATCTGCACATTACTGGGGTCTGCATGGGCCACTGGCCACATGAGGCTTCTTTTTTACTTTGCCCGGAAGATGCAGGAGCAAGGCCTTTGCCTGTGTAGAACCATAGAAGTGTAGAGTTTTGTAGGGGCCCTGCTGCGGGTTCATTGGGTCCAACCGCCTGCAATGCCAGAAATCTTCCTTTGCCCAACACGGAGCTCGAACCCGCGACCCTGAGATTAAGAGTCCCATGCACTACATGCCATTGCATGTAGAGATCTGTTCTGGTTGCTGATTTGCTACTGGGCCGAGCTCACAGAAACATAGAACGGATCCTGGGGGTCATCTAGTCCAACCCCATGCTGAGAGCTGGATTCCAGTTTACCAGTGAGATCTGCTTGACCCCAATGCACCCGCTTTGCAACTTTGATCGGCGGAATTGGCAGTGCTGCAGGTGTCACATCATGCCATTTCTGCATCTGTAAGAAAATGGAGCTTTGGAACTCCCTGCCTATTGACACCCAGGCAGGCTCCTTCACTGGTACAGCTTTTGGCACCTGCTGGAAACATAATTGCTTGGCCAAGATGCGTAGGATGTTGACATATTCCATGTTTAAAATAGCTCCTAACAGCGTTCATCATTGTATTTCTTTCATAAACAACTTGGAGGGTTGTGGATTTTCTAAAGGTCAAGCGGTCTACAGTATACATTTTAGGAAATGAAATAGTTTTGACTCCTGCGTGGCAGGGGGTTGGACTAGATGACCCTTGGGGATACCCTTCCAACTCTACAATTCCAGGACTCTGAATACCACATATTCAGTTCAAGGGATGTGCCCACACCATTTGTGGAGTCACACACGCAGGTGGCAGTCTCAGCCTGTTTCAGCAATTTGCACACCTCTCCAGCTTCCCTGCACGAGCCGGTTCCACGTTTTCCACCTGCCCTCTCCTGTAAAGTCAGAGGACCAATACCTCCCTCCCTCCCTCTCTCAATACTGGGGCTCCACACTCGGAAACTAGTTCTGCAATTTGTCATAACTCACATCAGCCCAATCCTCCTTGCACTCCATCCCAGGCTTTCGCTGGAGCTGACCTCGCCTGCATCGACTTCCCCCCTGGGCTTTGCATCTGCCACCCTCAGTCCGTGAAGGCCGGTTCCAGGTTTTCCTTCTACTTCCTGACTCCGATTCCAGATCTTCCTTAGCCATTCCTGGACAAACTCCAGTTCCGTGGTTTGGGGCTGCTCAGGGCTTCCTCTACTCTGGCTCTGCCAGCCTTTCCCGCTCCCTTCCCGAAGTATAATCCAGTCCCGGGGTTTCCTCTGCCGGCCTCTCTCTCCCCAGTCTTCTGGCTCCGCTCCCAGAGAGTCCGGCTCCGGTTTCCCCTTCCTTCACTTTGTCTCTGGCTCCGCTCCCAGCTCGCTCCGCTTCCGGACTTTCCATCCTGCCCCCTCCCTTATTAGGCGCCTGCCTGGGTGAAAGCAACGGGACACTCCTGGGTCCCTGCCCTGCAGCCCAGCACCCCATGGGGTCCTGTCCTCCAGCACCCAGGTGAGACCCAGCAGGGAGAGGGCTGGCACCCACGGGAGGATCTGTTCCTCCAGGGTGGAGCAGAGTTGGAGGGAGGGAGGGAGGGTCCCCAAGGGTCATCCAGTCCAACCCCCTGCAACGCAAGGGGCAGAGTTTTCGGAAGGAAGGAGGCAAGAGTTTCTAGCAAGCGGTTTAGGGTGTTTTTTTAAAGTTTTGGGGTGGAATTCTTGCCCGTGGGACCCTCGTCGCAAGTACCCTTAAGAGGAAGCAGGTTTGCAGTTAGGGTTTGGGGTGAAAACGAGCCAGGGGACGGGCAATAGGGTGGGAGACACTCCCCCCCAAAAAAAACCATGGGGAAAAACACCCCCTCCCCTGCTTCTCTCCCCTCAGCTGCCCTCGGGCGTGAGGGGAGGGGGTCCGGATGTTCCCCCGCTCTTTTCGCCACCTGCTGGACGGGGCAGGGGACGCCGGTGTGACCCTCAGCGCTTTCCGGAGCAGGACCCCCGAGTCGGAGCGCGGACCCCCAACTCCTGAGCAGGTCAGTAGAAGCAGGTGTTTGTTGGGGTGGGGGCGGGGTGGGGGACGCATGCAGGAGTTGTTCTCCGTGTGAATGCTTGGCAGGTGCTGGGTTCAAGAGTTCCCTCGTCCGTGCCCACGAGCCATAGAAGGGACCCCCCCAGGGAGCATTGCCCCGGGTCATCTAGTCCAACCCCCACCGGCTACTTCCAGAGGTGACCCCCCCCATTTGCAGACAGGTGTCCCGCCTCATTGTGCGGCTGCGTCCCAGGAGCTGGTCCGCTGGTGGGTCGTGATCCCGCTGCCCTCCTCCTCCTCCGCCTGCCTGCACTGCAGGGTTGGCGCAGTGAGTCTGTTTGCATATATTTTAATGTATTTTTGTATTTGTTGGAAGCCGCCCAGAGTGGCGGGGAAACCCAGCCAGATGGGCAGAGTATAAATAATAATAATTATTATTATTCCCTGGCAGACCCACGGTGTGCAGGCTGGGACAGGTGTGTGTGTGTGTGTGTGTGGGAGGCGAACACCTTTGATCCAGGCTGGGCACGCCTTCCCAGCTGGCAGCTGCACCTGTTGGACTCCGGCCTGCCTCTGTGTGCATGTGTAATAGTGGGGCTTCCAGGCAAAGGGCCTGTTGTTGTTGGGGGGGTTGGCTGAGAGAGACACAGAGAGAGCGAAGTGGAATCTGGTTTGGCCTGTTTTTGGGGAAGTCCTCTGTAGGGCGGGGAAGGGGCCGGGCCCAATCCTGCGAAGCGGAAGGAGGAGAGGAATCTACACCGAAAGGGAGGCAGAAGACAAACACACACGAGGCCTGGTGGGGGGCCAGGATTTCAGCCTGGGCCCCCCCATCCCAACCCTCTTTCTGTCTCAGCTGCTGCCCATCTTCTGTGGCAAATAGGAGCCCCCTCGCCACTGGGGGCAGGAGGGGGTGCAAAGGGGGACCCTGCAGGGGGGTGATCTGCCACCCCCATGAAGGTCTTCCTCCGCCTGGGGGGCTGCCTGGAGCCGGGAGGGGGCTCCGCAGAGGGGGCGATCCTCACCCGCACCCGTTGGTACTGCCTGCCTGTGAAGGTAACGCTCAGAGGGTTTAATGGTGTGTGTGTGTGTGTGTGTGTGTGTGTGTGTGTGTGTGTGTGTGTCAGAAGCCAAGGTGGTGCAGTGGTTTGAGGACTTGGGTTCAAATCATCGCAGGGTGGTGACCTCGAGGCCAGTCCCTGCCCGTCTCCCAGCCTGGCCTACCTCTCAGGGTTGTTGAGGGGGCGGCTTGAGGGACAGAAATGCAATAGATCCATAAATGAATAGATATAAATGAAGGAGCACTCTTGTGGCAGCTTGGGGGTGGGGAGGAATTGCACACGGGCTAAAATGTCTTTTTCCTCCCCCCACCGCAGCCCCCAGTGACCTTGTGGGAGGAGAAGGAGGAGGGTGCCATCTACACCGTCAGCTCTCGGCTGCCAGGGGGTGCCAACAGAGCCAGCCTGGTCTCTGGGGTAAGTCGTGCCCCATGCCTGGGGGGTGGGGGTGGATATTGCCAAAGGAAGAGAAGCATTAAAAGGCGTATCACTTACATTGCTGCGTTTCGTGGCAAGGGCGAAACGTCACCTGTTGAATTTCTGCCTGTTGTGCAACAGTTAGAGGCCCTGGTGGTGCGCAAGGAAAGTGAGGGAATGACATGCCCTGCCCTCCACAGGACGAGGAGGAGGCTGCCTCCGTTTACAGAAAATTGAAAAGTTGGGAGGGGTCCCCAGAGGTCATCCAGCTCAACCCCCCGGCTGTGCAGGGAGCCACTGCTAAGAAATCCACAACATATCAACCTCTGCTTCCAAACTGAGCCTCCTTCCTTGTCATTGGAGCCCATCCCTTTCTCTTTTTTGTTGTGTTGTTCCCCCCCCCCCCGGCAGGGCGAGGACCCGCCAAGCACCTCGGGTCACCTGGGGGCTGCTGATTCCACGGCGCTGGGGGTGTTGGGGTCCCCAGCCGGCCGCTCTCGGGTGCTGAAGGCTGGATTGCTGCCCCGCCTGGTGAGGCACCTTCTGGAAGCCCCTTCGCTCGGAGACACCTGCTACGTGCCGGCCTTCCTGGCCACCTACCGGACTTTTGCCACGCCCGGCTTGGTCCTGGGGCTCCTGCTCGAGAGGTTTGCAATGGAGGGGAGATTGTCGGGGGGGGGGGCATAGCTGCCAAGTTTTCCCCTTTCTCCCGAGGAAGCCTATTCAGCATAAGGGAAAATCCCTTAAAAAATGGGATAACTTGGCAGCTATCGGGGGGGGGGGGAGGGAACGTTGGCAGTTCTGTTTGTTTGGTCAGCAAGCGGAAATCCAGCAGGCGCAGCTTGTGAGGCCAGACAAGGGCCAGGGAGACCCCGGCTCAAATCCTGCCCCACACTCCACATTGACTCGAGCGGCTTTGTCTCATGGCCTGGCCTACCTTGCAGGGCCACTGCAGTGATAGCTCAGGAGGGAGGAGAGCGTTCAAAGGCGTATCATTAACGCTGCTGAGTTTTCATGGTAAGAACAGAATGTCACCTGTTGGATTTCTGCCTGCTGGGCAGCTGTCTGAGGCTGTGGAGCCGCACCAGGAGAGGAGGCGGGTCGCTGGCAGGGCGAGAGAGTAGAAGGATTACTAAATTCATTGAGTCCCTTGGTTTTTCTCACCCCTCCCCCCCCAGGCTGCAGGCAGTTGTGGGTTCAAGTTCAGACGCTACCCCGGAAACAGCAGACCTTCAGCGGTGAGTGGGCGCCTGCTTCCTTTTCCCTGCTCCCCTGAGTAGTTAATAACAGCCCCCCCCCAAAAAAAATATCCCTCTCCACAGCCTAAATCCATTTTTCAAGCTAATTCCTAAGCAGCTTCTGGGCTCTACGCTTGCCCTGGACTCTCTCCTCTCTCCACCAGAAGGATGGCTGCCTGCCTGTGTTTATGGTATGATTATGAACTAGGTAAGGTCATTGAATCATAGCATTGGAAGGGAACCTGGCGGTCATCTAGCCCAACCCCTTGCTGTGCAGGAATCTCAGAGGTCACTGTACTCGGCACGTGCTCAGAGGCACAGTGGTCGTCGCAAGCCTTTGGGTTCTGGGTTTGAGCTCCTTCTCCAGCCTTGTTTCTTAACAGCCTTACATTAGTGCAATGTAGAAACATATAAGTGTAGAGTTGGAAGGGACCCCCTGTGGTCATCTAGACCTGCCCCTGCCAGACAGGAATCTCAGCCAGGAGAGGTGGCCCTGCAACGTTCAGGGAAGGAGACGCCACCACCTCCGGCTTTCGCATGTCTACTCAGGAGTAAATCCCACTTGTTTACGCCTTCGTGAAAATATTTGTACAGCGATACGTCTTTTTTAATGATAGGTCGGTATATACATATTTTTAATAAGTAAATAAAAAAACCAGACATCAGTTTACCGTTGAGGAAGGATTTATATCTATTCTATTCTTATTATTATTAGGATTTATATTATCATCCATCAAAAGCTTTCAGGGCAATTCACTAGATAAAAATACAATATTAAAACACAAATAAATAGTTGAAGCAAAAAAAAAGGCCAAACGAACACAAAAATAGCCAGCCAGCCACCCCCTTCCAGGCCTGGGAGGTTGTCCTCCTGGGCTGTCCCCTTTTGGAGACAGGACACTAGGTCAGGAGAGGGTCAAGCAGGGCTGCTCCTTTGAGCCTTCAGTGAGAAGCGGGTGCGGGAGACGACACCCTCCCTTAAATGCTCTGGAGAGATGAGGTGGTGAGGCCAGGGCACGTGGGCTTGGCTCCCTCGCACGAATGAGTCACCAGAGACTCCCTGATCTGGGAGGCTGCACCTGCTGCTGTCTGGGGTAGGGTGTCTCTGAGGCAGGTGCAGAATAGGGCAACTGGAAAGGTCATAGAGCAGGGGTAGGCAACCTGAGGCCCGTGGGCCGGATGTGGCCCAATCGCCTTCTCAATCCGGCCTGTGGACGGTCTGGGAATCAGCATGATTTTACACAAGTAGAATGTGTGCTTTTATTTAAAATGCATCTCTGGGTTATTTGTGGGGCATAGGAATTCGTTATTTTTTCTTCTTCAAAATATAGTCTTGCCCCCCACATGGTCTGAGGGACGGTTGACCGGCCCCCTGTCATAGAGCAATAGAAGGGAAGAGTCCCACCCCCCTGTAATGCAGGAATCTTTCGCCCAGCATGGGAAGTCACAACCCTGAGAGCTATTCTATGATTCTATGACCAGTTGTTGGAAACCACAGAAAGGGAGAGGGCTCTTGGGTTCGAATCCCACTGGCCAGTCCTCTCTGTTTGGCTGCTGTGCAGAGGTGGGGGGGGGGGCTTCCTGGGGTTCCAGCAGCCACAGACTCCCCCCACTTTCCCCTCCTCACAGGGCCCTGGGGTCTCTGCTGTGCTCCTGGCTGGACGGTTACCCGGAGGACTTTGTGGGCTTGGACGCTGGCCTGAAGGAGCAGCTGGGAGCCTGGCTACGCTGGGCCCTGGGTAGAGGATCGGACCCTGAGAAGATCCTCCTGTCGGCCGGCCAAGAGGGAGCCCCCAAGGGCCAGGAGGACCCCTGGGAGGACAAGGGCATCACAGACGAAGGGCCCCCCGACCCCCACTACATCCTGGGGCTCCAGGCGGAAGACGTGGCCGCTCATCTCACTGCGCAGGATGCCGTGAGTGTGACCTGGGGGGATCCTGCAGGGGTTCTGGATGAGCTCCACAACCCTCTTTCTCCCCTCTGTCACGGCTCACCCTCCACCTCTACAGGCATGAGGACTAGAGACTTGGGAGGTTTTGCTTTCTGTCAATGAAAGCTCTTCTTCCTGGTCAGAGAATCCCTTGCCATTCACCCAGCCTGCATTTGAGGGGCACAGTTTTCAGGTCCCTTTTAAGCCAGCCTGCCAGTGATTGGGAGCTTTTTTAAGGGGGTGGGTCTCTCCTCTCTCCCTCCCCTCCTTCAGCTTCTTCTCCCCTGCCCCCCCTGCCCCCCAGGAGCTCTTCCTGCGCCTGGTGCCCCACGAGTGCCAGGGCCAGCTGTGGTCGCAGCGTGACAAGAGGGGCCGCGAGGGGGCCTGCCCCTCCGTCCGCGCCACTGTGGCCCAGTTCAACCGCGTGGCCAACGCTGTCGTCTCCTCCTGCCTGGGCGACACGGAGCTGCGGGCGGCGCAGAGGGCACGGCTGCTGGAGAAGTGGATCCGCGTGGCAGAGGTGGGTCCGCCTCGCAGGGAGGGTGTCGTGGATGTTCCTTCTGTTCCTTTCCGGCTTCGTGCTGGCTTAAGCGTTGTGCACCATAAGCCGCTTTGAGTAGGCTTAGATCATAGCAGGATGATGGAATTCATAGAACCACCAAATGGTTAAGGTTGGAAGGGGCCACCCGAGGGTCATCCAGCCCAACCCTCTGCAGTGCAGGAATCTTTTGCCCAACGCGGGACTCGAACCCATGACCCTGAGATTGAGAGTCTTCTGCTCTACCGGCTGAGCAATCCTGAATGCAATTATGGAGTTGGCATGGGTATATTAACAATAAACAAACAACAACAAATTTCCTGGGTCCATGGAGCAGTCTTTGCCAACTGGGTAGCTGTTTTATCTATTTATTTGGAATGTTTATAAGCTGCATTTGTTGTTGTTGTTTAGATTTAAACACGTAGCCTTTGCATAAAAACCTCCCAGGAAGGAGGTTTCCAGACCCTTTTCTTATTTTCTCTTTCCCGTCCCAGGAGTGTTTTCTCCTCCGCAACTTCTCCTCTCTCTATGCCGTCGTCTCTGCACTGAAGTCCACCCCTTTGCATCGCCTCAAGAGAACCTGGGAGGAGACATCCAGGTGGGCCCCCATTCCTCTGCTTCAGAGCTCCTTCCCCTCGCAGAACCATGCCCCCTCCCCCAAATCTCTGAGACCTTTCTCAGAGACACCCTGAGCTTCTTCCCGGCAGCAATAAAAACCAGGCTGTCATCTGCCCTGGCCATTCCCCTCTTCTTGCTCAGGTCCTTAGGTCCTCCCCCCAAAGTACTTCTCTTCCCTGCCAGGCACCCTCCCTTGCCTCTGGAATTGTAGGGTTGGGTGAGACACCTATGGGTCATCTAGTCCAACCCCAGAAACACAGTTAACCAATGCAGTGGAGGTGTCTAGGGAGGTCCCTACAAACACACAAGCCTGATCCCTCTTAGGCAGGGCGCAGCCCATTAAACTCCTGGGGTGCGGTTGGAGTTTTAGACTGCTCTACTCAGCTTCTCTCCCCTCCCTTCATCATCTCCAGGGACTCCCTCCGCTGCTATGAGGAGCTGAGTGCCGTCTGCTCAGAGGAGGACAACTACAGCCAGAGCCGGAGGCTCCTCTTCCAGGTGTTTATTCCACGTTCTCCGCAGAAGACAGAATCGGGAACCAAAATGACCGTAACAGATTGGAGAACTGGGCCCAGGCTAAGAAAAATGAATTTCAACAGGGACGAATGTCAAGTTCTGCACTTAGGCAGGAAGAACCAGATGCACAAATACAGGAAGGGGGACACCTGGCAGCACAAGTGAAAAGGATCTAGGGGTCTTAGTGGATCACAAACTTAACAGTGTGATGGCAGCAGCTCTTCTAGGCTGCATCAAGTCTAGTGTCCAGATCAAGGGAAGTCATAGTCCCACTCTATCCTGCCTTAGTCAGACCACACCGGGAATACAGCATCCAATTCTGGGCACCACAATTTAAGGAAAGGATATTGACAAGCTGGAAGGTGTTCAGAGGAGGGCGACCAAGATGATCAAGTGGTCTGGAAACTAAGCCTTATGAGGAATGGTCGAAGGAGTTGCGTATGTTTAGCCTGGTAAAGAGAAGACTTGAGGGGAAACTTCAAATATCTGAAGGGCTGTCACATGGAAGAGGGAGCATGCTTGTTTTCTCCTGCTCCGGAGGGTAGGACTCGAACCCACGGCTTAAGGTTACAAGAAAGGAGATTCTGACTAAGCATCAGGAATAACTTTCTGACAGGAAGAGCTGTTAGGCAGGGGAACAGACTCCCATGAGAGGTGGGGGGCTCTCCTTCCTTGGAGGTTTTTAAGCAGAGCTTGGGTGGCCATCTGTCATGGATGCTTTAGCTGAGATTCCCCGCAATGCAGGGGATTGGACTAGATGACCCTTGGGTCCCTTCCAGCTCTAAGATTCTATTATTCTCTCCAAGGTCTCATTCTGCCACTCTAACCACTCCACTACCCTGGCTCTTGATGTCTAGAAAGTGGTGGACTTCTAAACACACACACACACACACACACACACACACACACACACACACAGGCTTTCCCCTGACATAAAAATGTCCAGAGTTTTGACTTTTGTGAATTCCAGTTCCTAATCTGTTGCATCCTGTCCTGAGGCAATCCCTTGCATCTCTCAGCCAACCTTCTCACCTGGCTTGTTTATTTTTGCACCATCAATGCTTACAACCCTCACTTTCTGGGCACAAACCCTTCCAAGGCAGCTCACAAGCGGAAACAGAACACAGAAAACGGCCCGTGAAAACAAACATTGAAGTTCAGATGCTGAAGCAAAAGAGGATGGGGTGTGCCGTGTTCCGCTGCATATCTCCGAAATCTGGGACGTGGCCTGAGACTCATGGCTTTGTAGGGTCGGAAGGGACCCCCAGGGGTCATCAAGCCCAACCCGCCCGCAATGCAGGAATTGCAGCAAAATATTCCCTGGCAGAGGGCCATCCAACCTCTGCTTGAAAACCTCCAGTGGGGGAGAGATGTTCACCTTTCGGGGGAGTCTCCTACTGAACACGTTTTTGAATGCAATTTGAACCGATTTGCACATTTCGCCAAGGAATTTATCCTAAAATAATGCAGTTCTGAATGCAATGTTCACTGATAGGTTCCTTTTTTAAAAGCCCACCCCTCTCCTCTCCTCTCCTGTTCCCCACAGGATGGCTACCCTCGAGGGGCTGGGGCGGACCCGATCCAGCGCAGGCAGCAGCGGAGATCTTCGGAGCATCGCCCCACGGTACCCAAACTTCAAGAGGAGGGGGAGGCTAGGGCTTGAGGGGTGGGCTGCAGACGGAGCCAGGGATGAAGGGGTCCTCTTCCCTGTCTCTGATCTCCTTCCTCTCTCACTCTCTTCCCCGCAGGGCGTGGTTCCCTACCTGGGCACTTTCCTCAAGGACTTGGTGATGCTGGATGCAGCGACACGGAACAGGCTACAGGTAAGGGGGAGGACAGGGTGGCAGGCGGGAGATGCCAACCACGAGCAGGCCGTTCGGCAGGGGAACAGACCCGTAGAACTATAGAATTTTGGGTTTTGAAGGGACCCCCGAGGGTCATCCAGCCCAGCCCCCTGCAATGCAGCAATCTTAACTCTTTCGGAAAGGGCTAGGCTCTCCTAACCTCGGAGGTTTCTCAGCAGACATTGGATAGCCATCTGTCAGGGAGGCTGAAGTGACCCAGCTGCCTCCAAATGCAGAGGTGGATTGGCAGGATGTGAGGATTGACAGAGCAGCAACTCGCACAGAGAGACAACCAGGGAGTCCCTTCCCTGGGAGAGAACTTTGGGGCGGGAATCCCAGCAGCCATGAATGAATGAAGGAATGAATGAGCCAATTAGCCAATTTCATTGGGGCAAATGAGGAGGTCTTAGGCTGCACTCCAGAAACAAGCGCAATTTAGGAATTACTTCTGCGGAAAGCAGGAGGCAAGCGACTTTTGCTGGCCCTGGTGGGGCTGGAGCTGTCTCCTGGGATGTCATTTGCGCTCATTTCTGGAATAATTACGGGTTCCTTCCCTCTCTACGATTCTACCGTATGACTCTGTCTCTTTGCAGAACGGGTACATCAACTTCGAGAAGCACCGCAAGGTACGTGCCGTATTGGAAGAGGGGAGGAGCATGCAATGGGCACCCTCTTAAAAATGGGGGGCACCTTCTATTATAAATGCCCATTTTTCTTTGTGTCTCCCCCCCCCAATAGGAATTCGAGATCCTCACCCAGCTGCGACTGCTGCAGGCCAACTGCCGCAACTACGCCCTGAGCCCCGACCGGCACCTCCAGCGATGGCTGCAGCACCTGCCCCGACTCAGCGAGGCCCAGAGGTGGGTCTGAGGATCCCAACCGAAACCCAGCCCCCTCTTTGGCCCTAGAATCCTAAAACGGTTGGAAGGGGGTTCCTGGAGGTCACACGGCCCACCCACCCCCGATATGCTGGCCCCTCGGTTTGTGCAAATGTTTAGCTGGAATTTGTGGAGAGGGGACCCCCCCCCAGATAGCATGCAGACTGACCCCACAAAAGCCCATGACCATATGAGCATCACCAAAGTTTGTATACTGCTCTTTATCTGTAAACTTCACATTGCGGTGAAATAAGTTTTTGGATAGCGCAGGCAGTGGAACGGTCTCCCTCGAGAGGCGGTGGGCTCTCCTTGGAGGTTGGGATGCTCCTCTGTTGTGGATGCATTAGCTGAGATTCCTGCAAGGGGGTTGGACTAGATGACCCTTGAGGTCCCTTCCGACTTGGAAGATCCTATGATTTTATGACCCTGTCCTTCAGAAGCTCCTGATGAATTTTTCACAACGGTCCATGGCATCTTGATTCTGGAGTAAAGGGGCCAAGCCTTCAAGGTGCCGCAAGACCCTGGGCGGTGGTCAACAAAAGTGTCCCATCACCTCCAAGATTTCCGCAAGGCCATCTAGCCAGACGCCCTGCAATGCAGGAATCTCAGCTATAGAATCCTTGACAGACAGCTTCAAAACCTCAAAGGAAGGTTTTCCCGGCCCCTCTCCTTCCCAGTCTGGTCCGGAGGTTTGGAGGAACCCCTGGAACAGATTTAGGGGGGTTATGGGGGGCAGGATCCATCCCTGTCCTGTAGTTTTTGCTGCAACAGACTGAAACACGGCTGCTGTTTTCTCTTCTGGGAATTAATTACTTTTTTGGGGGGAAAGTAAAATATTTAAAGCGGACATTCTCCCTCTTTCTCTCTGCCAGCTACCAGCTCTCCTGCACGATTGAGCCGCCTGTGGAAGGAGTGACCCCTGGCCGCCCCATGAAGCCCACCGTAGTGATCACCCACTGCGCAGAGTGAGAGGCGGGAAGAGCCCAGGGGAGATGGGAGGGACCCCCAAGCCCAACCCCTTTCCAAAGAAGAATCCATGACAGCTGGCCATCCGTCCTCTGCTTTAGAAACCTCCAGCAAAAGAGAACGTCCAGCACCACCTCTTCTCTCCCTCCAACCTCTAATTTTGAAGCTTTCTTTTCAAAGCACAGATAATAGAATTGTAGAGCAGGAAGGGGGGACCCCCAAGGGACATTTAGCCCAACCCCCTGCAATGCAGGAATCTCAAATGGCCACCCAACCTCTGCTTCAAGACCTCCCAGGAAGGAGAGTCCAAATCGCAGGTGTCCAGCTGGAATCTTAAAACCCACTGAAACTTCTCCTGGTCCTTTCCCAACCACCAACCGCTTCTCCTTTTCCCTCCAGCCTGGCCACCTCGATTGGGATGAGCACCCTTGTCTCCTGGGACAAGCCCAGTTCCCCGCAAGCCCCGCCAGACCTCCTTCTGCCTCCACCTGCTTCCCCCACCCCCCATGGGCAACCGCAGCAGACCCAGGTGAGTTGGGGGGCCGGGGCGATGTCTTTCCCACCTGCGATTCGTGTGAGCTTCATGCATGTCTGGCGATCTGTAGGTGGTTTGCCACAAATAATAATAGATCAGAGAATTGTTAGAGCTTAACGGGACTCCTGGTGGTCATCTAGTCCCTTCAAAAGTACCTGGGTTTGGAATGAGGCCACTTTTCCCTCCCAGCGGCTGCCTGTTGGTGCTTTTATGTTGCATTTTTTTCATGTTGTTAACTGCCCTGGGATCTGTGGAAATTTAATAAATAAATAAATGAGGTACCTATAAGAAGTAACTATGCCAAAAAGGGGCATCATTGTGAATATTAGAACTGTGGGGGGAGCAGGGGGGATATTTCTCGAAGTCCCCCCCTGCTGCCGGCCTGTGTAGGCAGCACTGAGCAGGACAAATCCCTCGCTTACCCTTGCCTCCCGTTGCCTCCCCAGCATACGAAGTGGCCCTCCGTCTCCTCGCTGGACACGGCCCCGGAGAACGCCTCTCCCACCTCCCCGGAGGGCTTAGCCCCACCCCCTGCCATAGGGGGCACCTTCGTCCGGGGCCACCGGCGCTCGGCGTCCTGTGGGTCGGCCTACCCCATGGCCCTCCCCTCGGACAGTGGACTCCCCTCAGACTGCCGCATCATCCGCGTCAGCATGGCTCTGCACAACGGCACCCTCTACAAGAGCATCTTGGTGAGCAAGGGGGCAGGAGCCCTGGGGAGGGGGCCTGGCCAGGGGGTGGGCAGGAACAGCCTTTAGCTGGTCTGGATGGCCCGGGGGGGGATGTTCCTTCCTGCCCTGCAGCTCTACGGTTCCCCAACTGGGCACCTGCCAGCTGTTTTGTGCTACGACGTGGGACCAGCTCATCTGTGGCGTGGCCTGACCCCACCCGCACCCGCTCAGTTCCTTCGATTGCAGGGGGTGGGCTGGATGACACTTGGGGGTCCCTTCCAACTAACTTGATGTGATTCTGTGATTGGCTGAAGTGGCCCATTTGCAGGGGCCATGTAACACCCGTTCTGCGCCTGTAATAAAATGGATTTTCTGGTGTGGCAGCTCCTGACTGTGGAACTCCCTGCTGAGTGACACCAAGCAGATACCATAGAATCATAGAATCGGAAGAGACCCCAGGAGTCATCTAGTCCAGCCCCCTGCAATGCCGGAATCTCAGCTAAAGCACCCCCGACAGATGGGCGCTCAAGCTTTGCTGTTATCTTACTAGTGCCTCCTAAAAACTTTTTTTATTTTAGGGAAGCCTACCCAGAAAACGTAGAATGTGGGTGTCTTTTAATCTGTTTTTAGTTTGCTTTTTGTTTCATTTAAGGTTTTACATAGCTATTTTCACACTGTTTTACCAGTAACTTCATTATTTTTCGAAACCACTTTGTTTTGTTACAATCCAGCAGCCTGTAAATTTTATGAAATAAACTCCCAGTCAGCCCCAGTCCAAAAACTCCCAAGGGGCACCCTTTGAGCGAAGGCTGGAAAACCTGTTTCTTCTCTCTTTTTTTTCTCTATCTCTCCCTGTGCTATTGCTGCCTGCCCTCTGCAGGTCACAAGCCAAGACAAGGCACCGATTGTGATTGGAAAGGCACTGGAGAAGCACAACCAGGATCGGGTCCTGGCCCCCAACTATGAACTGGTGCAGCTCCTGCCAGAAGGCCGAGGTGAGGGTTGGACTAGATGAGCTCTGGGGGTCCCTTCCAGCTCTACAATTCTGTTGCAAGCATTTACACCGCTGGTTTTAACTGCTGCCTGCGGGACTCTGCAGTGTGTCAAATTGCTTTTAAGTTACAATTAGCTTTCTGGCACTTCTCCGGCAGCTTATAAATGTTTTGTTAAAAAATATTTTTCCAATGCAGCAGCACAGAGGACGATGCTTTTTAAACATTTTCCCTGCCTCAAGGCTGCCCAATGGACTTCAAAGTCTTTATTACCCTCCCCTTGTTTGTCAGCAGATTCTAATCCTGTCATCTTCTGATGTTGACAAAGCGGCAAAAATCTTCCGGCTTTCTATTTGGGTTTTACAGAAAACGGCAGCTCAGGTTCTGCAAAGCAACAGAGGTCTGGGAAAGCAATGCTAATAGAGGAGAGTTTCTTTTAGAGACAGAAAATGAGCTGTGCCCCTAGGAATCGCTGGTTCTGGCTTTGGGCGTGCCGTTTCCTTTTCCACCAGGGAACTCCAAAGACGGGCAGTTCCTCTCCTTCTTCCACCTTGACCCCTTCTTGCCCTCTGTCTTCCTACCACCCCTGCAGAGCTGGCCTTCCCCACCACAGCGAACGTCTTCTACGCGATGAGCAGCACCTGCCTGGACTTCATGCTGCGACCCAAGCGCCCGCGGGAGAAGCCGCCCCCTCCACCGCCCCCGCCCAAGCCGACGGCGCCCAAGGGGGTGGAAATCAGTGCCACCTTCCCAAAGATCAAGGCCACCGGGCGGAAGATAGCCAGGGCCCTCTTTTGAGTTGGGCGGCAGGAGGACAGAGCGCTGCCTCGGTTTCCACTCGCTCAGGGCTGGCGGCCCATGCTGCCCTTGAGACTGTGGACATTATAGGGTTGCCAGAGGGCAAAGCGGCGTCAGAAGTGGCCAAATGTTGGCAGAGCTGCGTTGGCAGGTCCCATGGCCCGTCCTGGCTGGCGCAGAACCCTGGTTTTCCAGAGTCTTTGAGGAACTCGATGCCCTTAACTGCTTGAACCCCAGGGAAAGGGAAACCAGAGGGCAGGACCCGATCCCACGGATGCAAACGACAAGAAAAGAGATTCTCGGTAAACGTTAGGAAGAACTTCCCGTTTGATGTGGAACTGGAAGTGGCAGAGTCACCTTCATTTTTTAAGCACAGCCATACCTGCCAAGTTGCTGTCGGAGAAATAAGGGACCGGGCCAGAAGTAGCAGACGGGAAGTAGCGCTACCGCCATTTTGGAACTGGGCGGAGCATGCTCAGAAGTGACTTTTGATGCTGCTTTGCCCAGTTCCAACATGGCCGCCGCGCCAGAATAAACCGGGGGAAAACAAAAAAAATCTGTTTTTTCAGCTAGGAACAGCTGGGAAAACGGGGATTTCCCGGGGAATACGGGAGACTTGGCAGCTATGAGCACAGCTTGCCTGGCCATCTGGGATCCTTTAGCTATGGTTCCGCCATCTCAAGGGGCTGGACTAGATGACCCCTGGGGACCCCTCCTGATGCTCCGTTTCTGAGCCCATTGTCCGATTCCCAGTGTCAGCACCTTTCCTTTCCTTCATCATGCCATTTACAGCTTAGTTGGGCAGAGCACGGGGCTGGTAAGGTTTACAGGTTCGAGTCCCACCTTGGACCTCTGGGGTTGGACTGGATGATCCTCAGGTGCCTTTGAACTCTGCGATTCTAGTGAAATCCCTCCCCTCTAGCTCTGGGGAAAAGGCTGCGTTGTTGAAGACACGGATGTTGTCTCTTGCTTGGAAGAGTTTCCACCTGCTTTCTGCACTTCCTGTTGCTGTCTTACCGTGGGCGCCTTCTCTCGGTCTGGGCTCCTCCCACCCCCACCCCACCTGCCCCAAGTGCCTTAACTATCAATGGGAGGGTTGCCAAGTGGCCCTGGGGGGGGGGGGAGGGCTTGGTGGGTTGCCCTGTTGATGGCTGCTGCACAGATCCTTCCTTTTGGACCGGTGGGAAAGCGGAGCAATTGTGTGTGTGTTTCTCACAGATCCCAGATGCAAACTGCCTCCTCTGCTAACCTCAGCTGCCCCATATCTCAGGGAGGGTGCATGTCACTCTGAGGTGCACTTGGCCCCACCCGTGCATCGCTGCGCTGAGTGCAAATTAACACTAATTTTTTTAAAAGACGGCGCTATGTTGTGAGGCTGTGGGGAAGGGTTCGGCCTGACCCATGGCCAAATTTGTCCTTCCTAAAGCGAGGGGAAAACGTCACCTGTGGATCCTGATGCTGGTCGGAAGCTAACTTCAGTTAGCTGCATGGCTTTCCGCGGCCTTTTTACACGGACAGTCACTTTGCAAATTCCACTCCAGCCATCCTCAGGTTGGGATCCCCTCCTGGGGTTTTGCACTAAATTTCCCATCAACCCCAACCAATGACTTCAAGGAGGTTCCGAGTAACATCTTTCTGAACCGCCTTCTCCTCCCTCGGAGAATCATAGAATCGTAGAGTTGGAAGAGACCACAAGGGCCATCCAGTCCAACCCCCTGCCGAGCAGGAAACACTATCAAGGTTTTTAAGCCGAAGTTGGATGGCACACCTGTCATGGATACTTTTGCATGGCAGGGGGGTTAGGCTAGATGGCCCTTGGGGGTCCCTTCCAACACTTGAATTCTATGATTCATTGGAGGTTGGGTGGGCTTCTGGTCAGGTATTATTGAGCTCTGGTTCCTGAATTGCAGGGGGTTGGACTAGATGACCCTGGGTGTCACCTCCCAATGTCACAGTTCTGAGATTCCAGGACTTTTGGACCACAGTTCCCACCAGCACCCGGTGGGGAGTTGTAGTTTAAAACCCCAGAGGCGATCTCAGCTTGAGGAAGGTCGTTTCCTTAACCATCGAAAGATGGGCGTTTCCCATTTCCTCTCCTGCAGGCTGCTCATTCTCATCCTGCAGCTAACATTTTATATACTATCCTAAACAGCTTGTAAATTAGCTCTTTCGTGTACTGTTTGGTGGCAATTCCTCTCCCTCCACATCAACACATTTGAAACTCTGCAGAAGCCCCGATATATTTTTATACTATTTAAGTTTCAACACGAGAAATGTCTTCTTCATGGGAGCCTTTTAACACCTTCCTGAACGGTCTGTGGGCTGAGCTGCACCGGTTGGGCTGCTGCCTGCTCCTTGCTGCCGCTGGGGGAAGGCAGGGGCCGTCTCACAGCTGCCCACGGGCAACAAGCACTTTCTACCTGCTGCCAATAACTTTTTTTTCTCTTTCTTTGGAGGAAAAATAATAAGACACGTTTTGAATGTTAAAAACATTTGTACTGGGCTCCACCAGGGACACTGAAGCTTTCTATAAAAGATTATTATAAAAAGCAGCTTTTGTGGTATGAAAAGCTTTGTGTGGGGGAGAAGGGGGGGCTCAAGCCTAGCCTGGGGACCATAGCTGCCAAGTTATCCCTTTTTTAAAAGGGATTTCCCCTTATGCTGAATAGGCTTCCTCGCGAGAAAAGGGAAAACTTGGCAGCTATGCTGGGGACCCAGACTGAGATGGGAGTACCTCTGAGGGCGTGAAGAGCGCACTAAAACAAAATGGCAATATTTGGGCTGTCTTCGCAGTGTTCAGAGGTTCTGTTTACAACTAAGCGGTGGGGGGGGGGGGCAGCCTGGCCTCCTTTTCACCTTCTCAAAAGATCCTAAGCCTCCTCTTTGGCCTTCTGGAGATGTTCCAAGGATCTCCTCTGCCAGCTTCTAGGTCCCTCTCACCTCTTCTTGCCTAAAGCAGCTACGTTGGAAACATTCCCAGGCACCTGTCCCTGGCGGGGATGTGAACTTGACGCAGGGAGCAACACAGGGCTCTTTGCCAGCCCCAGAGAAGCAGGCAGGTAGGTCAGAGCAGCTGCAACCTGGCCCTAGAGGCCCGAGGAGGGGCAGGACCTCTCCAAGCCTGGAGATGCGAGATATGATAGCCTCTTCAGATACCTGAGGAACGGCTTAGGGAGCTGGGTATGTTTAGCCTGGAGAAGAGAAGGTTAAGGGGTGATATGATAGCCATGTTCAAATATATGAAAGGATGTCATATGGAGGAGGGAGAAAGGTTGTTTTCTGCTGCTCCAGAGAAGCGGACACGGAGCAATGGATTCAAACTACAAGAAGGAAGATCCCACCTAAACATTAGGAAGAACTTCCTGACAGTAAGAGCTGTTCGGCAGTGGAATTTGCTGCCAAGGAGTGTGGTGGAGTCTCCTTCTTTGGAGGTCTTTAAGCGAAGACTTGACATCCATATTTCAAGAATGCTTTGATGGTGTTTCCTGCTTGGCAGGGGGTTGGACTGGATGGCCCTTGTGGTCTCTTCCAACTCTATGATTCTATGAGTCTATGATTCTACCTCAAGGGCTGTCACATGGAAGAGGGAGCAAGCTTGTTTTCTCCTGCTCTGGAGGGGATGACTCGAACACATGGCTTCAGGTCACAATAAAAGAGGATTCTGTCTAAACCTTCTGACAGGAAGAGCTGTTCCACTGTGGAATGTCTGCTGGGATCTCCTTCCTTGGGGGTTTTTAAGTAGAGGTTGGATGGCCATCCATCAGAGGTGCTTTAGCTGAGGTTCCTGCCTCAGCAGGCAGCTGGACTGGATGGCCCCCTGAGGTCCCACCGAACTCTACATTTCCCTCCTTTCCCTAGAGAGCGAACCAAATGTCCCTGCTCCCTAGAAAGCTCTGCCAGGGCAGCAGGAGGCGGTACACACTGAGTTGGCAAGAAACCCCATCCTTCTCGGTTTTCCTGCATCCGCTTGGCAGCTCTTGCAGAAGTTGGTGGCTGTCGGCCAAAGGAGGGTCTCATCCGGAGAATGTGCTCTGCTCCTGCCTTGGCAGGGGGCTGGACTAGATTGCCCTGGGGGTCCCTTTCAACTCTACCGTTCCGGGATCCCAGCCCAGCCACTTTTTGAAGCTTCCGCAGGCTGACCCTAGAGAGAGCTCCTCGGGAGGCAGCAGTGGGGTCGAGACGCCCTACAAATGCCAGGCCACAGGGACAGATTTTGTATGTCCCCCCCACCCTCTTGTTGCTTTGTGTTAAGGGGGGGTCTCATTTCCAGGGGCCTCCCCCTCCCCGTTGCACATGGCGAGGTCTGAGTGCAAAAGAGGCAGGCATCAGCCGAGAGAGAGAGATTTGGGAGACTTGGTCCTAGCTTTTATTTCTGCCCAGCGGAGCAGGCCTCGCAACGGCCTGAGCCACAGTCCAGCAACACCCCCCAGACTCCCCTCAGGCCTTGACGGCCCCCTTGCCCTGGGCTTTCTGGAACTCCTGCTGCAGCCGCGCGAGTGTCTCCCGCTGCTGGTCCGACTTCTTCTCGTAATCCTGCATCTGGCCCTCGTAACGCTTGCTGAAACGACATAGCACAGTGGAGGCGGGGTCAGCGCTTGTGGCTTCACAAGCCCCGGGGAGGCCGAGAACACCGGGAGCCCTGGATGACACCTGGGGAGACCTCCCAACACTACAGTTCGAGGAACCCCAGCAACTGGTGTTCAGAGAAGTGACCCCTCTGACAGCAGAGCCGGAACACGGACCTTGCATCTGATAGTCAACGTCAGTCTCCTCCTCCCCCAGCTAGCTAGCCGGCTGTCCTTTTATCTCATTTTCAGTTTTTACTTGGTTGATGGACCGATGCCAGCTTTGTCTTCCGAGGAGCTCAAGGTGCCCAGCTCTCCTCCTCTCCACTTCATCCTCACAACAACCCTGTGAGGTAGGTGAGGCCAAGAGATGGGGACTGACTCCAAGGCAAACCCCAGTGAGCTACACAACAAGAGTGGGGATTCGAACCCTGCCCTCCCAGGTTCTAGTCCAAGGCTCGCTCTATTATGCCACACTCTGGGTTTGTCCAGTCCTGGGTCTGTACAAACCACCCCACTTAGTGGTCACAACTGGCACGCCCCCCCCCCTTGTGAAGGTAACTCCACGGCAGCCTGTCTCTGAACCTGAAGGTCCCACAGACGTTATAGAAATGCAAAGGGTCATCTAGTCCTACCCCCGCAATGCAGGAATCACAGGTGCTTAAGTCCTCGTCACGAACAGCAAGTGAGCCATAGCAACCCATGGATTCACAAATACTTTATATAGTTTTGTAGCCTTAATTATATTTCATGGCCACTTTTTTGTTATTGCTATTTTCCTCTGCGTTTAAAATGTTTTTTACTTATTCTCATTCATACACACACACACACACACACACACACACACACACATTCCGTTTAACAATTTAGAATAATCATTTAAACAACCTTTAAACATCAACGACTTCCCTTTTTTTCTTTCCATAGTTCATTTTGCATAACATCAGTCTGACCCCTGTGTTGTTCTCCCTCATGGTTTGTATTTATGGACTACTTAAAATGAGGCTGCATTTTAAATTTCAATATTGTATTTTAATCTGTATTTTAATTGCTTTCTTTTTTATGTCTTATTGTAATTTTATTGGTGTTAGCCGCCCTGAGCCCGGTTTTGACTGGGGGGGGGGGTATAAATAAAATTTTATTTTTATTATTTATTATGAATCCCAGCACATTTTACATAAACTAAACAATTCAGTTTTCCATTATTGCATCCATCAAAACTTATTTACACTGTTGAATTTATCTTAATGCTGCCCACGTTTTCAAGTGCACACAATTTCCCCTAGTCTCTTCCTCCCCCCCCCCCCTTTTCTCCTTTCCTTTACTAGAAGAATCCCAATAAAATTATATATATGAAAAATCGCAGTAGCAGAGCCTCCCTGCCGGATGGAGGCAGCACTCACATCTCCCCTGCGATGTACTCCAGCCGTTTCGCGACCGTGGCTTTGGCCTCGTCTGTGTCCTGCTTCACCAAGACGGGCCCAATCAGCTTGTAGACTGTGTTTGATGAATCCAACAGGTCCAGCTCCTGCAGAGGAAGGAAAGGTCAGCAGGGAGGGAGGTGGCTCAAGGGGCAGCTTCTGCAAAGGCCGGGGGGGGGGAAGGGGGCTCACCTCCTTCACCACATTGTTCTCAGTCAGCTGAGCCTCCAACTTCTGCCGGGCCGTCATGGACTTGCTGATATCTGGAAGCAGAGAAGAAGAACTGGCACAGAAATTGATGGACTATGCAGAAAGGGCGAGGCTTACCGGAATAATAATAAGAATCAAGAAGATCAAGTTTGTAAGAAAGAATGGAAATCATTTATAGAGCATTTGCAAAATTACTGTAAACACATAAGGACGTTAGTAGGTTTAATATAAATAACGAGCAATATGAATTTTACTTATACACACACACATACACATTTATGTATGTAGAAGAGATTGTAAATAACAAATTCACTTAATTGGGAAATGCAGGAAATAATATAAAACATAAGGAACCAAAGAAGGAGGGGAAAGGGAGTCATGATAAGAGAAATATGAAATATCATTTGTGTTTTAAATTTTTGGATATTTTTTTCATTTTTTCTGTACTTTGTAAAAGCTTATATAATTATTTTTATTTTTAAAAAGCAGGGAAGAAGAGATTCCCCCAGTAAAACAAGCAAAAAAAAAAAGGAATTCCACACAGTCAAAAGTGTAAAACACACATGGAAAAATATTAGAACCAACATAGACTGGCCTTCCACAGGAATGAATGAAATCCAACCCAGAAGCATAGCAGGAATCTCAACTAAAGCATCCATGAGAGATGGCCACCCAACTTGTGCTTCAAAACCTCCAAGAACTTAACTTTTAAGTGGGCCCAGCGAGATAGGTGTCTAGACAACACATATAAGAAATGGGGGGAAAGACTCCCACATTTTAAAGGCAAGCTCACAACTGAGAGGTGCTGCTATAACCTTCTGGAGCAGGGAAATGGGATTCCTGAGCCAGGTTCAAGGTCCTTGCATTAATTTACAAAGCCCTGGGCAACTTGGGCCCAGGGTGCTCCAGGGACCACCTGAACCCCAATTTCCCAGCTTCATTACTCAGGTCACCTGCAGGAGCGTCACTGTTCGTCCCCCCAAGTTGGTGAGGCGCATTTGGCAACAAGGAGAATCCGAGCCTGGAACTCCCTGCCACTGGAGTTCGGCCAACTTTCAAACACCTGGTGAGAGCTTTTCTGCTGATTTCAACTTTTCAAACTGTTTCATGTACAAATATTCTAAGGTGCTCTGATACTTTCTTATAAGTAGCACACACACACACACATAAAATGAGAGGTGGTGGTGGAAGTTACCTTTCTGTAGCTGCTGGTATTTCTCCAGCTCTCCCTGGAGCTTCTTCTGCAGGGCTTCAGCCATCGCCTCCTTCTCTCACACGGCTCAGGAGCAGGGGTGGGGGTGGCACTCTCTGCAGAAAAGGCAAGTAATTGCCAGCACAGCTTTGCTTGAAGAAAAGCCAAGAGCCCCCAGGAAGCTGCAGCTAGGAGAAAATACAGGGCAGATCCAGCTGTCAAAGGGCTCTGCTTATATCCCCCTCAGGGCTCCAATTTGGAGCAGCCCCTCGCCACCAGCTCCTTGGGGGGGGGGTCCCCTCTATCCTCAGAACAAAAGCCAGCGTGGGAGGATTGAACCAGGGACGGTTCTGCATGGTGAAGCTGCCCTCTGCCTATGGGTCACCCCAGGGGGGCGCCCCAACTCTCTGCAGGGGCATCTTCTGGCCCCCTCCCCATCTCCCCTCTGGGTGTGTGGAGACGGGGGAACGGGCCCCCAGCTCCCCTTTGCCCCCACCTCCTCCAATGGAGCCCCCTCCCCCATTGAGCCCCCCCCAGCACCCATGGCGCCCTCTCCTCGCCCCTTGGTGCCCACACGCACCTACCCCTCTCTTTCTCTGCCCCCCCCAACACCTGCCCCCTCCCCAACTCACGTTCCGCTAAAGCTCCTCCTCCCGACCTCTAACCCAAGGGACTTCCGCCCGCAGCACGTCTTCGTCACCCAAGATCCCTCGCGGTCTCGCTCCTTCCTACGCAGGCGCAGAGGGGCCGCCAGCGCCTTTGTATACGTCACTTCCGCCCTCCGCTAAGACGGCGGCTTAAAACAAGACGAGATCGTAGTCCTAGAGCGGCCGCCTCGAAGTCCCGGAGACTACCGGTACGAATACTTCCCCGCCGCAAAGGATCCCGGGATGTGTAGTTTGTCCCCAGCGGAACTCCAGTTCCCGGCGCCCTTGACAAACTACAGTTCCCAGGAGGGTTTTTTTTGGGGGGGGAGGTTTGGGTGGAGAAAAGTAGTTTCTAAATGCATCGTGTGAATGTGACCCACGTGTATGGCTGGGCCACGTGTAAACGTGTTTGCGCGCTTTTTGTTACTGGTTTTTGGGATTGGGTAAAACGCGGATCTTCATGGATCCTCCACTTTTTAAAAAATAACTCATACAAATCCAATGTCAAATCACATCTGGAAGCTACCCTACAGACTGGACTATAAAAAAACGTGGATCCAACACTTTGCCGCGCTGCAGCACCACGAAAACATGGATCCGAGGCACAGATCCTCATGAATTCATATGATTTTTGTATTGAAACAAAATAAAACCACCATGATACTCTCTCTAGACCACATCGTAGTCTGTAGGCAGCACCCAAAAAAATCACGGATCCACTGTTTCGTGTGGCCACGAACATGGTTAAAAAAGACGGATGCTCATGATTTTTGCATTAGATCAACCTGAAGTCACCAGTAGATCAAAGATCATGACCATGGGCACAGCATGCACCACAAAAATCACGGATCCACGGCTTCCTGGTGATACCAGGGCATAAAAACGTGGTTTTGGAGCAGTCCCCTGGTTTTTCCCTTTTTTTCTTGTTTTTCTGTTTCTAATATGTATTTTCATGCATAGCTGCCAAGTTTTCCCTTTTCTCGTGCGGAAGCCTATTCAGCATAAAAGAAAATCCCTTAAAAAAGGGATAACTTGGCAGCTATGTTTTCATGCTGTGAGCCGCCCTGGAATCTTTGCGGAAGGGGCAGCGTCCAAATTTAATAATGCTTGCTAGCTAAATAAATAAATAAATGGGCTGTAGCTACGTGTGTGTGTGTGTGTGTGTGTGTGTGTGTGTTTGTGTGTAAACTTTGGGGGCCCACATTGCCTCCTGTCTGTCAATAAATAAGCAAAGGAAATTCGCAAAGGACTGAGTACTGTTTTTCTAACAGGTGTCAAATAATTTTTAAACTTCCCTTTCTGGTTATGACTTTCCACAAAAAAAAAAAAACACTAGTTACAGGTAGGTAGCCGTGTTGGTCTGACGTAGCCAAACAAAAAAAATACCCTTCCAGTAGCACATTAGAAGTGTGCATGCATATGAAAGCTCATACCTATTACAAACTTGGTCTCTAAGGTGCTACTGGAAGGATTTTTATTTATTTATTTTTTTGACAAAAAAACACGATACTGAGTTGGCCCTTGGACAGTCAGAAGGAGGAATGGACGGAAGTGGGCAGGGCAGAGATTTAAGAGATCCACAGGGTAATCTGCCACTTTGACTCAGAAGTCAAAGTTTCCTCCTAATTAAGTAGCCAGGATTAAGATCCTGCCTTCTGCAGGAAAGAACACCCTCAGGAGGGACATCAGCTGGAACCGAAATAAAGCTTTGATTTGAGGCTACAATAGCTCCGTTGGTTAGAGCGTGGTGCTCATCATGCCTAGGGTGCGGGTTCAATCCCCGTAAAGTACAGCTGAATATCCCTGCAATGCTGGGGGTTGGACTAGATGACCCTCGGGAAACTTTTGGAGGTGTTACGGAATGAAAGGGGGGGCATATAAACGAAGTTTTACTCCTGAGTAAATCATGCAGGGCCCGAGGCGATGACCTCAAGGGAACCCTGCTATACCATAACTCCCCTTGCCCCGCCACAGAGTAACACCAAGCACCACACGAAACCCCAAAACCCCAAGATTGAAAGTGCCATTCTTGACCATGTATCCCGATGCTATACACAGACAGGCAGTACGAATGGACGATGTACTTGTATGAATGGACGGTGTATTTGCATGAGGATGCGCCTTAACCAATCAAATTGCGCCAATAGTAGCCCTACAGCCAATCGCAGCCATGCTATGACTCTGCAGAAGCAGCTCAGCTCAGGCTATCTTGCATGCTTCACGGAGCGCTGACCAGGTGATGACAGCTCCAGCTACAAGAACAATCTATATACTGTATATATATATTAATGTAAAAATGGTGAAACTGTGGGCTCCACTTTTCTCGGTAACCGCTTGACCGATCCCCCTGAAATTTGGACACAACGATCCATGCCACTTCCCGAGTGTTTGCAGAACCTCGGATGCCTCACATCTCATACTTGCGCAGGTACAGACCTGCTTTTCCACAAACTAAAACAGCGCCCTCAAGTGGCGTTATTCCCTCAGCTCCTCCTCCTACACCCCCTCCCTCCCCATGGAGTTTACGCCACACCCACAAACCCCGCCTCCACCACGAGATCCAACACTCATAGCAGCGTCCTCCGAACCGTTCCCTCTCACAATCACACCCCATGGAACGCACCCCCGCCGATCCCGCGACCCCCTCCTACACAGAGAAAACCAACTCCACACCCCACCCCACCCCACGGATCCTGCCCCCCCATCCCGCCACAAACATCCCCCGAGACCCACACCTACCAGGGAACCAGGGCGATCTACAGGCCGAGCTGCCTCCCGAGACCTCCGCTGCCCACGGACCCAGGCCACTCCACAGGCCATTCCGCAGACAAAAAATCCAAGCCCTCTCCACACACCCCACACCACGCACCCCCACCAAACCCTTCGCCTCCCCCACCCCCTCCTACCCAGAGGAAACCCACTCCATACCCCACCCCACGGATCCCGCCCACCCCACCCCACCCCACAGAGCCCCTGAGACCCACACCGACCAGGGAACCAGGTTCCACAACCCTACCCACCCCACAACTCACACCCCCACCGATCCCGCCAGCTCCTGCGACCCCCTCCCCCCGAACCAACCCCACTCCACACACCCTACAGATTCCTCCCCCGCCAATCCCCCCCACGAACCAATACCCCTCCACAACAACCCTACACCTCTACAAACTCCCCAACCAGCCCACGGATCCCACCGCCAAACCCCTCTACCCCTCCACCCAGACTGCCCAGAGAGAAAAAACCACATCGCAGATCCCACACCCGAGACCAGAGGTACCACTGTATTGTAAGTAGAGGTACCACTGTATTATAAGAATGAAGTGTACAGAAGAAACCAATCTTCAACTCAGTTTCATATTCCCTGGCTGTATTTCTCAGCAACGCTTGTGGCTCAGAATCTGAATATCAACTGGACCTTTTTGTAATAGGAGCCAGACATCTTTGGGATTTCATCCACACACACAGCGGAGGAAGGTGGGGCAGGAGGGGGGGGGAGAGACAGCACTGCAGGTTGATGGACACACTGTACGTTCCTAAGCAAGCAGCTTTGAGGGTGAACAATTTCTTTGAAAAAGCTCTTTCCCTTGCGCTGGCAGCGGCTGCTACACTGCTGAGTGTGGACACCTTGGATTTATAGTATTAGGGTCTGGATACCAATCTCTGTACAAATGTCTCAAGAACCTTTCAGATCCAGTTCCACCAACTCCCAAGGAACACTGAGCCCCAGAGGAACCTTCTATGCTGAGGTGAGGCATCTCTGGCCCTCCAGATGTGGTTGGACAAAAAAGTACCATCATCCCAAGGAAAGATGGCATATGGCCAGGGATGATGGGAGCCTTATCTGGTGGGACACACTTTCCCCTTCTTCTGAAAATGCTGAATATCTGTATTTCATTTCCTCCTTCTTCCCTGATCTCCAATATCTTCCTGATACAGTCCAACTACACACATTCCCTAATCATCCTGCACCACTGACTTCCCGAGGCCGCTGCATTGTGTCTAGGATACTGGCAATGGGACAGCACCTTCCACTGGATGAGAGGATAGAGGGTGAAATCAGGGCAGGCCAAATGGCACTCAGCTCAGTCCCCTCCTTGCCCCTCTCTGCACCTGCTGCCTGAGGGGGCTGCCTCAGTCTCCCTCACGGTGGAGCAGGCCCTGGGAACAGCCTTCTATCTGCCCCCCCCCCCAATATAGGAAATGTGACAAAGAAGACCTTGGAGTGCCACCGTGGAACATAACGCCGAAACGCAATTCACTCTGGGCTGCTCTGAGCAAGAGAAAGCGACTAATAGATTCAATAATCAATAAACAGTAACAATTGTAGTAATAATAAATACACTGGCTGTTGGGGGGGGGAACCCCACCCATTTCCATAGCAATCTTCCCAATCCCTTAAATCCCACAGACTTGATAACTGATATAGTGGCAATAATGGAAAACCAGGTGGAATGGAGAGAAGGAGTGGGGAACAGTTATCTCTGGGTAGGAACCCTTTAGATCAGGGGTCCCCAGACTAAGGCCCGGGGGCCAGATGCGGCCCAATCGCCTTCTAAATCTGGCCCGCGGATGGTCCAGGAATCAGCATGTTTTTACATGAGTAGAATGTGTTCTTTTATTTAAAATGCATCTCTGGGTTATTTGTGGGGACTGCCTGGTGTTTTTACATGAGTAGAATGTGGTCCTTTTATTTAAAATGCATCTCTGGGTTATTTGTGGGGCATATGAATTCATTCATATATTTTTTCAAAATATAGTCCGGCCCCCCACAAGGTCTGAGGGACAGTGGACCGGCCCCCTGCTGAAAAAGTTTGCTGACCCCTGCTTTAGATGCTTCTCCAGAGAAACACTGGCATGTGGGTGAAACTGTAGTTCCAAAGTAAGACAAAAGCTGCTAAGGGTGGAAATAATAAAGTGGGCTTCTTCACTTTCCTCTCCCCCCCCATGGTTAGACTCCCTATAACAGCCCCCAGCGCCCCATGCAGGAGCTGACCTGGGACTTATAG
This sequence comes from Zootoca vivipara, assembly GCF_963506605.1. NCBI lineage: Eukaryota > Metazoa > Chordata > Lepidosauria > Squamata > Lacertidae > Zootoca > Zootoca vivipara. Next base: position 1,767,517 of record NC_083277.1, read on the forward strand.
CAGGGCAAGGACTGAGCTTTAAGGGAGGAGAGGGTGGGTGGATCAGGCCTCCTGTTCAGGGATCTCTCCCTGGTCTACTCCAAGGAGATTCATGGGCAGGAGGGAGAAGTCAAGGCAAACCCACCAGAGATTCCTCCTCCAGTGCCCAAGGGTGGAGACATGTCTCCAAAAGGCAGGCAGCCCCCAAGTCTCTCTCTCTTTCTCCAAGATGGCTTTGATTCCTCCCCCAGGCATGTCCAAAGTGCGTTTTGGGGGCCTAATCTCTCTGCGTTCTAAAAAAGGTCAACAACTTTGGGGTAAAATCGTAAAAAATGGTCAACAATTTTGGTCGGCCCTCATGCATGTTCACTTCATTAAATCTGGCCCTCTTTGACAAAAGTTTGGGCCCCCCATCTATAGACAAAAGGGACCCACCAAGCCTTTGGGCCTCCCCCCCCCACCCCTTTGAGAGCAAACCAGGCCTCACTTGTGAATGGATGGGTTCAACAGTTCCTGGAAAGAGCCCTGAGAAGTGGCCACACCAGGTCCATGTGCCCCGATCCCCTTCTTCTCCAGGGTGCTCCAGCGACATAAACCAACTTGATCTATGCACACTAGCCTTCTGGCTTAACTTGGGTTCCTTGATCACTGCTGATGGTGACAGCAGTCATGAAATTAAAAGACGCCTGCTTCTTGAGAGAAAAGCAATGACAAACCTAGACAGCATCTTAAAAAGCAGAGACATCACCTTGCCTACAAAGGTCCGTATAGTTAAAGCTATGGTTTTCCCAGTAGTGATGTATGGAAGTGAGAGCTGGACCATAAAGAAGGCTGATCGCCGAAGAATTGATGCTTTTGAATTATGGTGCTGGAGGAGACTCTTGAGAGTCCCATGGACTGCAAGAAGATCAAACCTATCCATTCTGAAGGAAATCAGCCCTGAGTGCTCCCTGGAAGGACAGATCGTGAAGCTGAGGCTCCAATACTTTGGCCACCTCATGAGAAGAGAAGACTCCCTGGAAAAAACCCTGATGTTGGGAAAGATCATCACCAGTTGATGTTGAGGGCACAAGGAGAAGGGGACGATAGAGGATGAGATGGTTGGACAGTGTTCTCGAAGCTACGAACATGAGTTTGACCAAACTGCGGGAGGCGGTGCAAGACAGGAGTGCCTGGCGTGCTCTGGTCCATGGGGTCACGAAGACTTGGACACGACTAAACGACTAAACAACAACAACAAATTGGCTTTTTAAATTGTATTATTATTTGGTATCATCACTTTTAATTTGTATATCGTCTTACAATACTCAAAGCGGTTTACAAGCTGAAGAAACAAAGAATGTATCACCTTAAAACAATCCAATGCAATACAAAAATGTGATAATAAAACATAGCTTTAAAATAAGCAATCTACATCAAATAAAGTAACATTCAACAATCATTAGAATAGCATAGAATAATATCAGCATATAAAAATCAAACAGAAACCCACTCTTAGCAATACCGTTTCCCCGAAAATAAGACAGACCCATAAAATAAGCCGTAGCAGGATTTCTAAGCATTTCCGCAATGTAAGCCATACCCCGAAAATAAGACGTGGACCTGGCGCCTCCCAGCAACAACTCACTGCCCTCAGCCATGCCGCACCACGCAGAGCCCTTCCCGCCGGAATAAGACACCCCCTGAAAATAAGCCATAGTGTGTCTTATTGAGGAAAAGTAAATATAAGATGGTGTCTTATTTTCGGGAAAACACAGTACTAATCCCACCAACCCTGCTCCCAAACTACCACCACAACTCCTAACACCAACATTTCCAACTCTCTCCACCAACGACCGCAAGTCAGCTGGTATCTCAAAAGAAGGAAAACTATCAATTACTTTTTTTGTAATTAATTATGTAATAAGGAAGAATTTATCAAGAGCTTGGGAAATGTAGAAGGATTTGTTAGAAAGGGAAACACCTTTGTGGCTTTCAGCCATAAAAGCAACCTCACAGAAGTATCTGAAGAGAAGAGGGTGGAATGTTTAAGAAGTTAGAGGATATTAAAGATCAGGACACTCAATGGTTGCAATGCTATCAAGTGACTGAAGTCTTAAAACAAGGTAGGAAGTGTGGGGTTATTAAGCAAAGTTTTCACTTTGAAAAAGAGTTACTAGAGAACTGGAGGTGGGGTGGGGAATCAATTCCAATATTGTAAGATGCTCTTAGAATGGTGAACCCAAGACAAAATGGTTAAATCTATGCTCCATTGTTCTAGAGATGGAAGTATGGGAAAAACTAAACAAATAAAATGTAAATTTCACAGTGTGTTAGGCTTTGAAATAAAATTTTATGAAAATGATTTATACATAGTATCTGACACTAAGTAAAGTGGAGTCAGATATATATATATTTATATGTTGGAAATGTAAAGAAGCAGAAGGTATGTTTCTCCATATGTGCTGGACATGTAAAGCGGTTAGGTGTTTTTGGGAGAGGAATTATAACGAGGGGGAAATTACTTAAGGTGACACTCTTGGAAAAACCCTGAAGCATTTATTTTAGGGATAACAGGGTTAGATGTTCCAAGAAGACAGATGAACGAGAGCAGCGAGAGTACTTTATACACATAAATGGCAAAATAAAGAGATAGCTACAATTGATCAAGAGAGCGGCAGTTAAAAGTGATGGAATATGTCAAATTGGTAAATTTAACTATGAAGATAAGAGATCAAGGCAGACTTTAAGGAGGAGTAGAAACCTTTTGTTGAAGAGAATTATTGTAAACATGTACAAACACAGGTAGGAGCTGAATTAAGAACAATTGAATACTTGTTGGAGGAGTGTGGAAAAGGTAAGGTGGAAATATCTGAAATATGCAGCAATTTTAAAATTCTGCGGGGAAACCATGGAGAGGAAGTCAAATGTGAAATAAATGTGGATCTGGAAAGTATGTAGCAATTTGTAAATAAAATTTATATAAAAATAAATTATATATAAAATTATATGCATATAAAGAAATGGAAGCACTTCACGCCCTCCCTCCATTGAAACCATTTCTGCTTTTTCAGTTTGTTGGTAGATTGTTGGGTTTCAACTTTTCAGCTTCTCCTCCTTGGGAGTCCATTTATGTTTTGTAAGAACATCAGGACTGAAACTCTATCTAGACTCCATATAAGTACGGTAAGTGGTTTTCCCTTTGTAAGTTTGCTGGTGTTTGCTAAGGATTCCACTCTGACTGAATGTCGGAGAACCAGCCGACTCTTAGGTGCGAGGAAATCATGAGACGAGAGTCAAGAGTTTCAGATAGAGAGCATGAGCAGAGTGCTGAGCGAAGTGCTGAAGTGCTGACTGCCTCTCAGCCTCAGCTCCTTTATTCAGGATCTTTTCCTCGTAAAAAACATTAACCTTTAACCTATACATGACTCATACAAACAAGGAAGATGTGTAAACAGACAGGCTGGCGCCAGTGGTCCTGTGGTCCTGTGGTAAACCACTTGATTGATTACTCCCCAATAAACCTGTGCCTTACACAGAGAACTCCACCCGCACACCCCCACATCACCTCTTTCTATTTATTTTTAAGCAACAGGGTAAATTAACTCGTGGAAGCCTCGATAGGGAGTCGCTGATACCTCGCAATGAAGGCTCCACGTGAAATTCCAGTGGAGGGGCATGCAGCCTGAAACCAGGTCATACATTGACCAAAGAGGGAGGGTAAACATTGAATGCAGCAACATAACATAACCAAGCCACAGGCTAATCCTATAACCGTCAAAAGTGTTTTCCTGATCCAGGCACCGTTAGGCAACCAAGACAGCAGCCATTCCCATGGATCAAAACCCACGGCAGGTTGCAAGGGCCATGCAGCCACCAAGTTTCCCATTTCTTGTATAGTATGAGTAATGTTAGGACCATTATCTTGCACATACATGCAACAATGACTATGTATTAAGGCACATACGCCTCTTTTCGAGGCTAAAATCACATCCTGTAATTCTGTATTGATCAATTTCATGCCTTTAACTGTGTCATTGAACAAAGCCTCTGTCCAGTTAGCTAAGTGATGCAAATCTCTATAATTCATTGCTACTCCTAATAATGGCAAAATACTACGAGCTATCTGAGTATCAGTATATTGTGTTATAGGGGCATTGACTTCGTGTTTATTGCGCAAGCGGGTGTGAGAAAGAGCATCTAACTTATACACCAGTTGTATCACTACCCCTAGAGTACAAGTCCCTGAAAAAGCAGAGGGAATCTCTTTGTATGCTTTCTTACCACACAAAAGCCACAGATTTCGTTGTAACACGCATGTGGATTTCGAACTCTTCTTCATCCAATCAAACCATGAATAAAAATCACGGCATGTAGCCTGTTGGTAATATGTCATGTATCTGGTAACATTATTAATTGTTACCTTGGGCCTGCCGCTTTGGGTAGTGACGTTAAGAAAACAAGAGCTACCATTAACATACTCATAAGTCCAATTACAATAAGGATAATGACCTAAAAATCTGCTACTATCGTGATTAAAACGAAAACATCGTGGAGCTACTTCTAATAATGATAATATAACAGGGGGTGAACTAATACGATTATCTCTCATATTATTACTAATTCTAAAAGAATCATTAATAGGAATACCATGCAGTAATATCCCCTGAATGACTTGACTGTGAGGGAATATGTAAGCAAATCCAACAATCAGAATAGTTAAGCAATTTCGCAAAACTGAGAAATATCCTGTACATAGGTATTATTATTCCATATGGAATGATAAGAGTCATGTCTTTGATACTTCTGTAAAATGGCAGCACGCCTAGAGCGATTATGGCTTGCAGATCGAATAAATGGAAGGTGATCTTGATGGAGTGCAGCCATATTTAGAACACGATGCCGCCAGATGCAATGGTGTTTCAGACCGGGTGACAGGTGCTGTCCTCCAGAAAGAGTGTAGAAAGGTCTGCCTCCTCCCTCAGCGGCATCTGCGATTGAATGGGCTGAAGAAGAAGCTGTAGATGATTGCCAGGGTCGTACACAGCGTGCTGGCACCCACAGAGGGTCCCCATCGATGGCATATCCACGTCCCCAGGTATTCAGCGGTACAGGGCCACGCCATGCTGGATCCGGATGTTTCCTGAAAGACACAAGGGGGCGAGGCAGCTCCTCCTCTTTTCTAAAATGTAATTCTGCTGGAGGAAGCTGCTTATCATGTGGATATAAAAGATTAAAAAGCACTTGATACACAATATAAGATATTTCAGCAATAGGAGCGTTCTTTCCACTTAGTTGTGGAAAAAGCAGAGATTTAAAAGTTGAATGCTCAACAATTGCTTGTCCTGTAGAAGTAAAAGGAATACCATGAGTTAATTTCACATTCCACAATGTACAGAAATCAGAAAATCGCTTAGAAATATACGCAGGGCCATTATCCGTTTTGATGCTGCTAGGCTTTCCCATGACCGAAAAACAGCGCAGAGTGTGCTGTATTACGTGCCTGGCTGTCTCCCCTTTTAAGGGCGTCGCCCAGATGAAGCCCGAAGACGTGTCCACCGTGAGGTGCAGTCTTGAAAAAAGAGGCTAACAACGGGGTGAGAGTGACATCCATTTGCCAAATTGAGAGAGGGGCAATCCCTCTGGGATTGACAGCATCAAAAGGAATCATGGTAGGGGCTTTAGAACAAGAAGAACATTGCGAGACAACGTCTCGTGCCTGAGAAATTGATGTTCGAAAAGACTTGGCAAGAACCTTGGCAGATTGGTGAAAGGTGGCATGGCTCAGCAGAGGGTCAGAAAACAAAAAAAAGACCTGCTCTTGCTTCAAAGCAGCATCTGCTACAGCACCTTGTAGCAGACGCTGCAAAGAGAGAAACAATTGCAACAAAATCATCATCCAGAGCAGGGAAATGTATGCCACTGACAAGAATGTTAAAAATCTGGAGACATACTGAGTACAAACAATCAGGTTAAACTTCACATTCTGAAATAGATCAAATGCCAAGATCACCACAGCCAATTCAGAACGCTGAGCAGATTTCTGCTCCGTTGTAAATCTTGTCTTCCAGGCCCCCTCCTCCCTCCACACAACCACCCCCCTCGTCTTTGTCCCATCTGTGAAGAGGGTGAGAGCAAAGGGTATAGGGGAGGGGGAGCACAGGGAACGGAGGAAATAGGAGACAGAGGAAAGAAAGATCAATGCCACAACACGTTGTTTTCCCTTGATAACAATGTCCATAACAGCTGCTGGAAAAGTATGTACGTTCCGCAGTGGTGCATGGGGCAAGTGTAGCCATTCAATAAGACAAACGCGAGACTGAGAAAATTCTGCAGGCCGGTAGAGAACAGCTGTGGGCAGCAATTTTGTGGCAAAAACAGCCAATGACAATAGTCCTGTGGAATCCAGGCGATCCACCATAGATTTTTGCAAATGGTGATTAATCGTTGCCAGGGCTGAATCCATATCTGGTATGATGTCTGCCGGTTGCTTATGTCCTTTCAGGGCATTGTACAAAGGTGATAGTACACATGTTGATAAGTCTATGTATGATTTTGCCCAATTCGAATGTCCTAACAGCAGTTGTAGATCCACCAGCCAGAGTACCGCTGGAAAATGCAGCTGCAGTATCAGGGGGGATTCTGCTTGTTGCATAACTTTGTGTTCCAGGTATGTGATAGGCAGGGTGCGTTGAATTTTTTCCGGGGCGAATTTAAGCCCTGCAGAGGTGAGATCCTCTGTCAGCTGTTGCACCCATGTTTCAGGAATGTCTTTAGCGGCAAGCAATTTTGCTGTGTGGGATTCAGAGCCGATTGATTGACAGGCTTTTAACATGTCGGCTATTGCCACATTAGGTGTAGCTACCAGCGGGCGCAAAGCTTGTTTACAGTCTTCATTGGCATTATCAAAGGCTAATTGTCTGATGATTACTTCTTGCGCTGCTGTGTCTTGAACCTGGCGTCTGAGGGTATTGTACAGTCTATCTATGAAAGCGCCATAAGGTTCAGTGGGTCCTTGCCGCACACTCCCCCATCGCCCCCCTTTTCCTAACTTCTCAGGAGGAACAGACATCAAAGGCTCCTGGGCAGCTGAAATTGTGGCGTCCCAGTACTGAGGATCCAGAGCCAATTGCTGTGCAGTTGTTAAAAAATTCCCAGCTCCTGTGAGACCATCCAGGACGTCTCCAGGTGTTAACATAACAGGGGGAGGGAGGGGGGGTGCCCCTGCTGCCAAGGCTGCAACAGCATTGGCATGTGCTGCCAGTGTAGCATTATTCAAATATGTTTGGATATCATGGACCCGGCGTTGACAAGCCCAGGTCCAACTTTGCATAAAAACCATCATTTGATTTGGTTTGAGCACTGTTCTAGCCAGTAGTTTAATGTCCTCTGGCAATAATTGCTGTTGAAAAATAGTGCCAAAGAGACCAAGAGTATACGGGGAATGCAATCCATTGTCTCTTACTGACTGATACAATTCTTTGATGTATCGGAGTTCAAATTGCTCGTGCCGTGGTGCCCCCCCCCAGGTCCCGCAGGCACAATCACAGTAGACTCAAAAGCCAGCAAAGGAGCTGCTGCTTTAAGAGATTCCTGGAGCTTTGTAGTATTCCCCCCCTCCTGCTTCACAGTGCGCACGGTACTTTGAAAAGCAGGCAAAACCTGAGAGACACAAGCTGGAGGGGGTGGGGTGGCAGACAAAGAAAGTTGCTGTTTTCCTGGCGGAGCTAAATTAGGTGGGTCCAGACCAGGAGGCATGGGGGCAGGCAATGCCGAGTAAACAGAAGGCTTCAGTGGGGGAGGCGTGCATGCGGGCGGTGCAGAGGGGAGGCTTGAAGCAGCTGCCAGAAAGATATTCTTTGGCGCCACTAGTGCCAAGCATGCTCTTATTTTTCCCCACGTAATTAAGACACGTACTCCAATGCTGGGATGAGCATGAAAATGTTCACCAAGTTTGTCCCAAAAATCTAATTCCCAAGTTCCATCCTCCGGAAACCATGGACAATGCTCATTAGCAGTTTGAATAAAAGCAATAAGATCGTCTTCTGAGGCATGCTGATTGTTAGAAGTCAGCAGGTATTTTAAGTCTTTAAGAAAACGTTTCTGTGGCACAGAAAGCGAAGAGCCCATTGTAAATGCAGGAAGAGAAAAATAAGCAATAGCTGGGAGCCAACTCACCGGGGATCCGCAGATGAGGTAGACGTCTGAACCCTTGCCGGGCGGGTGAGTAGCTGATGCAGGACCACGACGTGCGTCCTTTCAACAAAGGCGTAGAACTTTTTAGCCTCACACGGGGCACCACTTGTCGGAGAACCAGCCGACTCTTAGGTGCGAGGAAATCATGAGACGAGAGTCAAGAGTTTCAGATAGAGAGCATGAGCAGAGTGCTGAGCGAAGTGCTGAAGTGCTGACTGCCTCTCAGCCTCAGCTCCTTTATTCAGGATCTTTTCCTCGTAAAAAACATTAACCTTTAACCTATACATGACTCATACAAACAAGGAAGATGTGTAAACAGACAGGCTGGCGCCAGTGGTCCTGTGGTCCTGTGGTAAACCACTTGATTGATTACTCCCCAATAAACCTGTGCCTTACACAGAGAACTCCACCCGCACACCCCCACAACTGAAGCTCTTTCCACACTCTAGGCATTTAAATGGTTTCCCTCCTGTGTGAGTCTATTGATGTTTTCTAAGTGCTCCACTTTCAATAAAGCTCTTTCCATATTCCATACATTTAAGTGGTTTATCCTGTGTGTGAGTTTGATTATGTGAATTCAGGTTTCCACGCGTACTGAAGCTCTTTCCACATTCTATGCATTTAAATGGTTTCTCCCCTGTGTGACTCCGTTGATGCATTCTAAGTGTTCCACTCTGACTGAAGCTCTTTCCACACTCCATACATTTAAATGGTTTCTCTCCTGTGTGACTCCGTTGATGAATTCTAAGCTGTACACTGTCAGTGAAGCTCTTTCCACACTCCATACATTTAAATGGTTTCTCCCGTGTGACTCCGTTGATGGTGTCTAAGGTGTCCACTCTGACTGAAGCTCTTTCCACACTCCATACATTTAAATGGTTTCTCCCCTGTGTGACTCCGTTGATGAATTCTAAGTGTTCCACTTTCAGTGAAGCTCTTTCCACAATCCATGCATTTAAATGGTTTCTCTCCTGTGTGAATCCGTTGATGGTTTCTAAGTGTTCCACTCTGACTGTAGCTCTTTCCACACTCCATGCATTTAAATGGTTTCTCTCCTGTGTGACTCCGTTGATGGTTTCTAAGTGTTCCACTGTGACTGAAGCTCTTTCCACACTCCATGCATTTAAATGGTTTCGCTCCTGTGTGACTCCGTTGATGAATTCTAAGCTGTACACTGTCAGTGAAGCTCTTTCCACACTCCATACATTTAAATGGTTTCTCCCCTGTGTGACTCCGTTGATGGTGACTAAGGTGTCCACTCTGACTGAAGCTCTTTCCACACTCCATACATTTAAATGGTTTCTCCCCTGTGTGACTCCGTTGATGAATTCTAAGTTTTCCACTTTCAGTGAAGCTCTTTCCACACTCCATGCATTTAAATGGTTTCTCTCCTGTGTGAATCCGTTGATGGTTTCTAAGTGGTCCACTATCAGTGAAGCTCCTTCCACACTCCATGCATTTAAATGGTTTCTCCCCCGTGTGAATCCGTTGATGAATTCTCAGTTTTCCACTCTGACTGTAGCTCTTTCCACACTCCATGCATTTAAATGGTTTCTCTCCTGTGTGACTCCGTTGATGAATTCTAAGCTGTACACTGTCAGTGAAGCTCTTTCCACACTCCATACATTTAAATGGTTTCTCCCCTGTGTGACTCCGTTGATGGTGACTAAGGTCTCCACTCTGTCTGAAGCTCTTTCCACACTCCATACATTTAAATGGTTTCTCCCCTGTGTGAGTCCGTTGATGGTTTCTAAGGTTTCCACTCTGACTGAAGCTCTTTCCACACTCCATGCATTTAAAGGGTTTCTCCTCTGTGTGAGTCCGTTGATGCATTCTAAGTGTTCCACTCTGACTGAAGCTCTTTCCACACTCCTTGCATTTAAATGGTTTCTCCCCTGTGTGAGTCCGTTGATGGTTTCTAAGGTTTCCACTCTGACTGAAGCTCTTTCCACACTCCATGCATTTAAAGGGTTTCTCCTCTGTGTGAGTCCGTTGAAGTTTTCTAAGTGTTCCACTGTCAGTGAAGCTCTTCCCAAACTCCATATTTTCCAATTGTTTCTCCTCTCTCTTTCCACACTCCATTAATTTAAATGGTTTCTTCGTTATTCCCATTGGTCACATGGCCTCCCAGAATTCTGACTGCCTTCGTCATTGTCTGCTTTGGAGGGCGAAAGAGGGACAAATTCCTATTTGTTTTCTAGGAAGAGAAGAAAGGATTATTATACACATGAATTTGCACCTCCTCTTATATTATTTTTTTACGAGTAGAAATGTGGTATTGAAATTTTAATATTTCATTTATAACTTATATACTGTACATCATCTTACATATACAAGGATCTCAACCATATAAACAAAAACCTTATACCTTTAAGATATTTACAGAAATTAAATTAAAGTTTTATTCTGATATCTCTCATATTCTTGTCTGTTTGCTAACATAAATGAAGTAAAAAGAATAAAGTTATACTTCATGTCATTTCCCGGTACATATTCTCTTTCAAATTGTGAATGGACATATCATTATTAACTTGCTCTTTATTTTTTTTCTAATACAGTCTTACAACAATTCATAATAGTAATAATAATAATAATAATAATATTAATAATAATAATAATTTATTTGTACTCCACCCATCTGTCTGGGTTTCTCCAGCCACCCTGGGTACCTTCCAACAAAGATTAAAAATATATTAAAATGTCACACATTAAAAACTTCCCTAAACAGTAACTTTTATCGTTTTTCTCTTTTTCCTTCTGTCTCTTTCTTTCTTTCTTTCTTTCTTTCTTTCTTTCTTTCTTTCTGGGAGTTAAAATTAGGCGGCAATTGTAAGTGAAGGGGGGGGGGAGATATCCAGACAGTCCCTGTTTTGAATAATACACAATGGACTCACAAGGAGGAGAAGCTTTAAGAGTTGAAACTCAACAAACTGAAAAGGCAGAAATGGTTTGAATGGAAGGAGTGCGGGAAGAGCTTCGATTACTTTACAGTGGATCCTTGGGTTACAAACGCTTCAGGTTACAAACTCCGCTAACCAAAGGGAACCACTGTATTTGTCTCCATTATTTTCCCCACACCAACAGTTATTCACTATGTTTTTATACATTTTATACACTTTGATGGGGTGAGATACCATCTGTATTACATCTTTTCTTTAATATTATAGCACGCAGTCAACTTCATGGTTGTTTTCCACAGATGTTCCCCTTCAGTCAGCAATACAGGATGCCCATATCCTGAGCCCATCTGATCATAAGAAGACAAGAAATAAGATTCCACCTAAACATTAGGAAGAACTTCCTGACAGTAAGAGCTGTTTGGCAGTGGAATTTGCTGCCAAGGAGTGTGGTGGAGTCTCCTTCTTTGGAGGTCTTTAAGCAGAGGCTTGACAGCCATATGTCAAGAATGCATTGATAGTGTTTCCTGCTCGGCAGGGGGTTGGACTGGATGGCCCTTGTGGTCTCTTCCAACTCTATCATCCTATAACTACCTTAATTTCCTCCTCCTTGACTTCCCAGCAGGGGCGTAGGAAAGGGGGGGCTGTCCCAGGTGCCATCATGGAGGGGGTGGCAAGTTATCAAGGAAGAATTACTGCTCTACTAGACCCTCCTCCACGAAAATAGCTGTTTACTTGGCCATTTTCCTATGTTGCGAGGGCTGAAATTTCAATTCAGTGGAGCAGGGTCAAGCTATTAACTGATATACATGAAATTTCAGATATAGCTATATAATCCCTCGTTTAGTAAGATAAGACCTTGGGAGCAGGCTTTTTTAAAATAAAAAATAAAATTAAGAACCGTCCTACTGCCCTACCCTCCACTGGGCTTCCCGGGTCCTGGAAAGTGAAGAAAATGAGACGTCAGCCCTTGCCTTTGCTCCGCCCTCTGCCCACAGCCGATTGGCCACCTGGGTTGGGGGCGAGGCAGAGGAAAGGCCCAATCTACTTGGCTGAGTCTCATTTTCTTCACATAGCTGACTTTCTGGGCTGCAGGGGGAGCCTGCCAAGGCCACTGCCTGTCCTGCGCACCCCCTTCGGGCCACAATCCCCCTCCCCAAAGAATGCTTTATCTCAGGGGTCAGCAAACTTTTTCAGCAGGGGGCCGGTCCACTGTCCCTCAGACCATGTGGGGGGCCGGACTATATTTTTTTGGGGGGGGGGAATGAATGAATTCCTATGCCCCACAAATAACCCAGAGATACATTTTTTAAAAAATGACACATTCTACTCATGTAAAAACACCAGGCAGGCAGCACAAATAACCCAGAGATGTATTTTAAATAAAAGGACACATTCTACTAATGTAAAAACATGCCGATTCCCGGACCGTCTGCGGGCCGGATTTAGAAGGCAATTGGGCCACATCTGGCCCCCGGGCCTTAGTTTGGGGACCCCTGCTTTATCTGAATGGATGTAGCAACCGAGTAATTTCGTTGTTCCCGCAAGGGGACAATGACAATAAAGATATCTTAATCAAAGCCCCTGCTGCCCCCAAAAGTGCTGTGCGCGGGAGAATGGCAGTGCTGCTGTCCCATTTTGCACACATGTGGCGCCGGGAGGAGCAGCTCAGCGCAGCCATGGACGCTTGGCAGGCCAGCCTCCCCTTTCCCACAGCCTCCCCTGCATGAAGCTAGGACCCCCCTCCCTCAGCCACACACCCCAGTCTTCCCTGCATGAAGCTAGGACCCCCGAAAAGCAGTTGTGTAACTAAAAGAAGATGAGAAAAATCAGCAAAGCAATTCTGTGGCTAATTGACCAATTCCTTTAAATAGGGTCTCATCAAAAGTGAAAGTAGATAAATGGGGACCGCTCTGGCGGGAAGGTAAACGGCGTTTCCGTGCGCTGCTCTGGTTCGCCAGAAGCAGCTTTGTCATGCTGGCCACATGACCCGGAAGCTGTCTGCGGACAAACACCGGCTCCCTCGACCTATAGATCGAGATGAGCGCCGTAACCCCAGAGTCGGACACGACTGGACCTGATGGTCAGGGGGCCCTTTACCTTTACTGAAATTCACACTTTTGACAACCAATCTGATGCTTTTGCAGAAAAATATTCCTAGACACAAGACTTTTATTCACTCCCCCATCTCGAGGCGAAGTACAGCAAACTCTACATTCCCACCCTTCTTCCCAAGGCCGGATTATTTACTTCTGTGTGCTTGTGTATCTGTGTCTCCCTTGTATCTGCGAGGGACTATTCTCTCGCCTTCCCTTTGATATCTATGCTACTGATTACTTCTGCCATTCTGATTTTATACAAAGTGTTTAATTTTAAAAGGATCTGAACTATAGAATAGCAGTGATAACACGTTACATGCGGGGAAACCCATGTGAGGTTCCTCTTTGTGTAAAGTCTTCAAGCTTTCCCTGCGCACGCCTGACAAATCTGCCCCATTGTCAAAATTTATCTCTCCCCCCCCCACCTCCAGTCTCCGTTGTTCTGTCCTGGCTGAGGGGGGAAACAGAAGACGGATGGCCATCGGTCAGGGATGGTCTAGTTGAGATTCCTGCATTGCCCCCCCAGGGGTTTGGCTAGATGATCCTCAGGGGTCCCTTCCAACTCTGCAATTCTCTGGTGCAGGCTTGTGCAGAGTTTTAGGTACAAGTTGGATGCAAGGCGTGAATAGGATTGGAGCCCATCTTATGCGCTTTCGGCTCGGGAATAAGTCCCGCTGATCATGATGAGACTAGATTGCTGCTGTGCAGTCCTGTTTTTTAAATAAATGTTTTCCTTTTCAGATAATACAGAGCATGGAGAAATCCCAATAAATAAAACCTCCCCTTCAGCAATTTTCAAGCACTACTACAGGTTCCACATAATATCTGTACTGCAGTGCAGGCGCTGTCACAGTACTTTGGAACTCCCCGCCTCTTGCAACAAAGCACGTGCCTTTGCTATACTCTTTTCAGGCACCTGCAAAAAGCATTCTTCTTTAGGCAAGCATACCTAGATGCTTAGGAAGTTGAAGTAATTTTAATATTTTAGCTTTTGTATGTTTTAAAGTAGGATTGTTAATTTTTATTGATTTTAATGCTGTGGTGTTTTTTGTTTTGTTTTGATAAACCACTTTGCAGATTTTTAATAATAAATTTTATTAAATTAATAAACACCACCTCTCATGGGAGTCTGTTCCCCTGCCCAACAGCTCTTACTAAAGCCTAGATTACTGTTACCAATTTTTTGCTGGTGCAACACCCTATGGAGAGTGGACTCATGTTAAGCTAGTGGTCCACCAAGACCCCTGGATCCTTTTCACATGTCCTGCTAGTAGGCCAGGTGTCCCCCATCCTCTCTGTGGGCGGGTGGTTCTTCCTGCCTAAGTGCAGGGCCTGACATTTATTTGTCCCTGTTGAAATTCATTCTGTTACTCATTTTGTTATGCAAGGACGTGCCCCAGCGGAGCTGCTATTCCTGTTACAGGAAATCTCAGGGGAGCATTAATAGCGCAAGTTGCACCCAAATTCTTGGTCCTCATCCTCCCGAGTTTTGGAACTATGGCTGGGCAGGATCTGTCCCGCCTCAGACTGCAGGGCAGGCAGCTCACAGGCAGCTCCCAAGGGAGGAGGGTCCTGCCTGGACATCTCCTCCCCCCTGACTTGGTTTGCTTCCCCAAGTGGTGGAATCAGTGTCTCAGAAAAGTTTGGGGCCCCCTGCTCTAGACAAGAGGGGCCCACCAAGCCTTCCCTCGATACCCGGACGGAGCCAGGAGCGCCCCAGGGATTCCTGCCAGGGGGAACCCAGAACACCCAGAGGGGCACGGAATGGAGGCCTCGGTTCAACTCCCAGCCCTGCTTGGGGATGGGGGTCCTCATGGGGACCCCCCTGGAGGGCCTCCCATTTCTATTCCCTCAAAGGCGCCCGGGGGGGGGCACAGGGGAGCTGAGCATCTCCTTGCGCTGCAAAGGAGACCTTGCAATGCAAACCCTGCTGTTGCTCCTTCTGCAGAAAGGCCCCCCCTGCACCCCCACCCCGCTGCATTTCCCATGGTAAAAGGCAGGAAGGTTGATTTCATTTGGGGGGTGGGGCTTGCAATGCGAACCCTGCGAATGGAGGGTCCCCGATGACCCGATATGCAACCGGATTGCATGGGTCGGGCCCTCTGCAGATATCGCCCAGGAAGTGAGTTGTTCTTGGGCGGTTTCTGCCCCCTTCCTCACCCCGCTTCGCCCCCTTCCCCGCCCTGCAGCTCTACCTCTTTGTCCTCTCTGCTCCCCCTTCGTTGCTCGCTATTCTACTCCGATTTCCTTTCCTGCCGCAATATGTAAAGGGCTGAGGGCTCTCCAAGGATGCGCTCCCTCTGGGGGAGGGGCTCCTTTATCCCAACAGGACCTAAATCAGCCCCTCCCCCGCTCGACTGATCCACAGAAAGAAGGAGGAGGGGGGCACTCCCCTACTTTACTTTCATCCCCCCACCTCGCCCAAAAGCCTGTCCTCCCTTCCCAGCTGCCCTGTTTGCTGATTCAGGGGGAGGAAAAGGGCATCCTTCTCCCCCTCCCCACAACCCCAAATCTCCCCATACTGTATATATTCCACCTTTTTTCCCCTCTTCCTCTTCCTCCTCTGCAGTCCTGCTCCTCTTCTGGGAATGTGGATGGAGGCCCCTCCCCCTCCATCATTGCCCCCCTTCCCCCCTCCAAACCTCCCTGCCTCTCTAGGAAGCGGAGCTCACTGACCCTTGGGGAGGAATGAGTGACGCCCCCCTCCCAGAAGACACAAATTCTCATCCTTCCAAACAAGCTCTGAGTATCCTGTTTCTTTCCTGATAATTTCCCAGGTTCGATCCCCGGAGACGGCAGAGAATGAGACACCCCCCCCCCCACTTCCCAAAAAGTCCTCCTGGGCACGAAGGTGACATTCCCCCTTCATCTCTTTTAATCCCTTGCCGGGAGGAGGGGAGTTGAGGACCCGGTCATTTTCACACCCATTTCCCCTCCTGGGGGAGGCAGGGCCGTGGCGTAGGGTGTCCCCTTTACAACAGCCCTGCAAAGTAGACCGGAGTTGTTACGCGCGTTTGAGGCTTGGAAAAGTGACTTACGACAACCCTAAATGGTGTTATCCTTTGCCATTATATAAACATACCCGCTTATTTTATGTGAGCTGCTTGGAGGACAGTTTTGGTTCAAAGGCAAGATTGAAATACAGTGTCCCCCCCCCCTTTCGTAACAAAGAGATATTCCACCGCCCCTCCTCTCCATGGGCTGGCCACCTCCAAATCCAGGGCCCTCCCCCTTCCTTTCCCCCTTCTCCCCGCGGCCCCTTTGAAGAGCCATAGCATCACAGAATCTGAGAACTGCAAGGGCCTGAAGAGTCATCTAGACCAAGGGTCCCCAAACTTTTTCAGCAGGGGGCCGGTCCACTGTCCCTCAGACCTTGTGGGGGGCCGGACTATATTTTGGGGGAAAAATATGAACGAATTCCCACAAATAACCCAGAGATGCATTTTAAATAAAAGGACACATTCTACTCATGTAAAAACATGCTGATTCCCAGACCATCCGTGGGCAGGATTTAGAAGGTGACTGGGCTGCATCCAGCCCCCGGGCCTTAGTTTGGGGACCCCTGATTTCAGCTAAAGCATCCAGGACAGATGGCCTCCCAACCTCCAAGGAAGGAGAGCCCCCCCCATGGGAGTCTGTTCCCCTGCCAAACAGCTCGTGTGTGTGTGTGTGTGTGTGTGTGTGTGTGTGTGTGTGTGTGTAAGGTCCATGTTTGTTAAATTCCACTTTTCTCTGAAACCGCTTGAGCTCTCTGTTCCTTCTTGTATCAGAAGAGTGAGAAAGGGGCTGATGGGGGGGGGGCTCCCAATGTTTGCATTGCAAGATCCTCTTTGAAGCTCAGAGATGGAGCCAGCCTTATGCGTGGGGGGAGCCGAAGACATTTGCTGCCTGAGGGGAACCAGAGAAGAGTGCTTCCCTCCCTCCCAAAGCAACCTTACTGGGACACTGAGCAGTCACCTGGGGACAATGATCTTCTCCCCACCAAAAAAGAAAGGTGTGGCCTTAGACGCAGCCTCCCCAACACTGTTTTGGTTTTCCCAGTAGTGATGGTTTTCTAGAAGGCCGCAATGCAAGAGAATTTAAAATACAGTGGTACCTCGGGTTGCGGACCCGATCCGTTCCGGGGTGCCATTCGCACCCTGAAAAGTCAGCAGCCCACAACTGTGTGTGATGTCAATCACCGCGTCTGCGCATGCGCAAAGTGTGATTTTGCACTTCTGCGCATGCGCGTGGGTTACGGACACGCCGAACCCAGAAGTAACCCGTTCCGGGACTTTCGGGTTTGGCGCATCCGTAACCCCAAAAGACGCAACCCGCAGCAGACGCAACCCGAAGTATGACTGTATGCATGGCATGATTTGTTTTTAGATATTAAAAGAGAATTTGAGCAGATAAAGGAAGAGGTTAACAAAACAGCTTCTAATTTTTTTAAAATACTAATTTACTCTCAGAGGTTGTGAGACAATTGAAAGAGATGAATGCACAAACCACCAAGGTGGGAATAATAGACAAGGTCTGAGAAAAAATACAAGGGAAAGTAAGAGTAGTCAAATACCAAAATGATTTGGGAGGCTCTGACTGATAAAATTGGTACCTCGTGTGAAATGCTTTGGAGGCTTTATGGGCAAAAGGTATAAGAATCATAGAATCATAGAGTTGGAAGAGACCACAAGGGCCATCCAGTCCAACCCCCTGCCAAGCAGGAAACACCATCAAAACATTCTTGACATATTTCTGTCAAGCCTAATGCTTAGGTGGAATCTTCTTTCTTGTAGTTTGAATCCATTGCTGAAACTTGTCAGTCAGAAGCCACCCAGCAATAAAATGCAATTAATAGAGGCAATAATTCAATATTGGTTTCACCTCGGAAATACACTTTTCCAAAAGTTTTCCATAATTTTGGCCACTAGTGTTTATTGTCTAGGACCAGTGTGAACTTAACATCGTGTTAACTGTTTCCTAATATTAAAAATATTTTAATACTTTAAAAGACCCTGATGTTGGGAAAGATTGAGGGCACTAGGAGAAGGGGACGACAGAGGACGAGATGGTTGGACAGTGTTCTCGAAGCTACGAACATGAGTTTGACCAAACTGCGGGAGGCAGTGCAAGACAGGAGTGCCTGGCGTGCTCTGGTCCATGGGGTCACGAAGAGTCGGACACGACTAAATGACTAAACAACAACAGTATTTTAACTGACAACATATTGCGAATCACAATGTGCGTATGGGCTAGGGGGAGATGTCTTGTTTTCAACATCACGATAACTCACCACCTGAACACTACAATGTTATCACCAGCTAAACATTGTAATGTAATCATCACGAAAACTCACAATATCACTTGCTAAACATTGCAATGTCATCAGCAGCTAAACACTTCAATCACAATGCCTGAAATAGGGATGGAATTATATAGAGGCAAACAGGACGATGTCCTGGCAACTGCTACTACTTAGGGGTCTAAAAGGGATAAATTACAATATTATCAATCAACACCCCCTTCATGGATCAATGCCTTGTCGTGGCAAAGGGGCTTGAATAACTCAGAGAAGCTATGAGCTATGCCATGCAGGGCCAGCCAAGATGGACAGGTCATAGTGGAGAGTTTTGAGTAAACGTGATCCACCTGGAGAAGGAACTGGCAAGCCACTCCAGTATCCCTGCCAAGAAAACTCCATGGACAAAGACAACAGGCATATAAAAGTTATGATGCTGGAAGATGAGCCCCTCAGGTCGGAAGGCGTCCAACATGCTACTGAGGAAGAGCGGATGACAAGTACAAGTAGATTCAGAGCTGATGAAGCGGCTGGGCCAAAGCCGAAAGGACGCTCAGTTGCGGATATGCCTGGAAGCGAAAGGAAAGTCCGATGCTGTAAAGAAAAATATTGCACAGGAACCTGGAATGTAAGAACCATGAATGGCGGTAAGCTGGATGTGGTCAAAAATGAGATGACAAGAATAAATATCGACATCCTGGGCATCAGTGAACTAAAATGGAAGGGAATGGGCGAATTCAGTTCGGATGACTATCATATCTACTACTGTGGGCAAGAATCCTGTAGCAGAAATGGAGTGGCCCTCATAGTCAACAAAAGAGTGGCAAAAGCTGTAATGGGATGCAATCTCAAAAATGACAGAATGATCTCGATACGAATCCAAGGCAGACCTTTTAACATCACAGTAATCCAAGTTTATGCACCAACTACCGGTGCTGAAGAAAGTGAAATTGACCAATTCTATGAAGACCTACAACACCTTCTAGAAATGACACCAAAGAAGGATGTTCTTCTCATTACAGGGGACTGGAATGCTAAAGTAGGGAATCAAGAGATAAAAGGAACAACTGGCAAGTTTGGCCTTGGAGTTCAAAATGAAGCAGGGCAAAGGCTAATAGAGTTCTGTCAAGAGAACAAGCTGGTCATCACAAACACTCTCTTCCAACAACACAAGAGACGACTCTACACATGGATATCACCAAATGGGCAGCATCGAAATCAGATTGATTATATTCTCTGCAGCCAAAGATGGAGAAGCTCTATACAGTCAGCAAAAACAAGACCTGGAGCTGACTGTAACTCAGATCATCAGCTTCTTATAGCAAAATTCCAGCTTAAACTGAAGAAAGTAGGAAAAACAACTGGGCCAGTAAGATACAATCTAAATCAAATCCCTTATGAATACACAGTGGAAGTGAGGAACAGGTTTAAGGATTTAGATCTGGTGGACAGAGTGCCTGAAGAACTATGGATGGAGGCTCGTAACATTATACAGGAGGCAGCAACGAAAACCATCCCAAGGAAAAGGAAATGGAAGAAAGCAAAGTGGCTGTCCAACGAGGCCTTACAAATAGCGGAGGAGAGGAGGCAAGCAAAATGCAAGGGAGATAGGGAAAGATACAGGAAACTGAATGCAGATTTCCAAAAAAACAGCAAGGAGAGACAAGAGGGTCTTCTTAAACGAGCAATGCAAAGAAATAGAGGAAAACAATAGAATGGGGAAAACCAGAGATCTGTTCAAGAAAATTGGAGATATGAAAGGAACATTTCGTACAAAGATTACCATAATCAAGGACAAAAGTGGTAAGGACCTAACAGAAGCAGAAGACATCAAGAAGAGGTGGCAAGAATACACAGAGGAATTATACCAGAAAGATATGGAGGTCTCGTACACCTCAGGTAGTGTGGTGCTGACCTTGAGCCAGACATCTTGGAGAGTGAAGTCAAATGGGCCTTAGAAAGCACTGCTAATAACAAGGCCAGTGGAAGTGATGATATTCCAGCCGAACTGTTTAAAATTTTAAAAGATGATGCTGTTAAGGTGCTACACCCAATATGCCAGCAAGTTTGGAAAACTCAGCAATGGCCAGAGGATTGGAGAAGATCAGTCTACATCCCAATTCCAAAGAAGGGCAGTGCCAAAGAATGCTGCAACTACCGCACAATTGCGCTCATTTCACACGCTAGCAAGGTTATGCTTAAAATTTTACAAGGCAGGCTTAGGCAGTATGTGGACCGAGAACTCCCAGAAGTGCAAGCTGGATTTCGAAAGGGCAGAGGAACCAGAGACCAAATAGCAAACACGCGCTGGATTATGGAGAAAGCTAGAGAGTTCCAGAAAAATGTCTACTTCTGCTTCATTGACTATGCAAAAGCCTTTGACTGTGTCGACCACAGCAAACTATGGCAAGTTCTTAAAGAAATGGGAGTGCCTGATCACCTCATCTGTCTCCTGAGAAATCTCTATGTGGGACAAGAAGCTACAGTTAGAACTGGATATGGAACAACTGATTGGTTCAAAATTGGGAAAGGAGTACGACAAGGTTGTATATTGTCTCCCTGCTTATTTAACTTATATGCAGAATTCATCATGCGAAAGGCTGGACTAGATGAATGCCAAGCCGGAATTAAGATTGCTGGAAGAAATATCAACAACCTCTGATATGCAGATGACACAACCTTGATGGCAGGAAGCGAGGAGGAATTAAAGAACCTTTTAATGAGGGTGAAAGAGGAGAGCGCAAAATATGGTCTGAAGCTCAACATCAAAAAAACAAGATCATGGCCACTGGTCCCATCACCTCCTGGCAAATAGAAGGGGAAGAAATGGAGGCAGTGAGAGATTTTACTTTCTTGGGCTCCTTGATCACTGCAGATGGTGACAGCAGTCACGAAATTAAAAGACGCCTGCTTATTGGAAGAAAAGCAATGACAAACCTAGACAGCATCTTAAAAAGCAGAGACATCACCTTGCCGACAAAGGTCCGTATAGTTAAAGCTATGGTTTTCCCAGTAGTGATGTACGGAAGTGAGAGCTGGACCATAAAGAAGGCTGATCGCCGAAGAATTGATGCTTTTGAATTATGGTGCTGGAGGAGACTCTTGAGAGTCCCATGGACTGCAAGAAGATCAAACCTATCCATTCTTAAGGAAATCAGCCCTGAGTGCTCCCTGGAAGGACAGATCGTGAAGCTGAGGCTCCAATACTTTGGCCACCTCATGAGAAGAGAAGAATCCTTGGAAAAGACCCTGATGTTGGGAAAGATTGAGGGCACTAGGAGAAGGGGACGACAGAGGACAAGATGGTTGGACAGTGTTCTCGAAGCTACGAACATGAGTTTGACCAAACTGCGGGAGGCAGTGCAAGACAGGAGTGCCTGGCGTGCTATGGTCCATGGGGTCACGAGGAGTTGGACACGACTAAACGACTAAACAACAACAACAACAATCAATCAACCAACACACACTCAGTTTCATTAGCAGGCAAGCCAAGATGCATCCCAGCAGGACTTTGGGATTTGGGCTTGGCTACCAAATGGTGGCATCCAGGACAATCCAAAGGATGGAGATGAGTCTTAGTGAATACAGATAATCTGGGATTGTCAGCAGGGAAGCAGGGGTGGGGGGGGGGAGTTAGTGGGGCTGGAAAGGGGGGGGTCTCTGTCAAAGCTCCTCTCCCTTCCTTTAACCCTTCCATTGATTCCCTCTCTCCGTTTCCCCAGCCAAAAGGGACCCAGCCAGGTGCCCCACGACCCCAGGGATTCCTGCCAGTGTGGTGGGGAGAGCCAGTGGCGAGAGCCAGTGTGGTGTAGTGCTTAATCTGGGGAACCGGGTTCGCGTCTCCGTTCCTCCACATGCAGCTGCTGGGTGACCTTGGGCTAGACATACTTCTCTGAAGTCTCTCAGCCCCACCCACCTCACAGAGTGTTTGTTGTGGGGGAGGAAAGGAAAGGAGAATGTTAGCCGCTTTGAGACTCCTTCAGGGAGTGATAAAGCGGGATATCAAATCCAAACTCTTCTTCTTCTTCTGAAAAATAGACCCCAAAGTGCGTTGCCTTTTAGGAAGGACAGACGCTGAAGGATTAGCAGTATATCGCTAGCTTGAAATGTGAATCGTTATAGTTGTTTTGTTCTGGGCGGAGGGGAGGTGGAGAGGGGAAATGTGTGAGTTTATGGTAATGTTGAAAAATGTTTGCATATGCTGATCCTTAAGCCTTCTTTGGGGCAGGGTTGCATCCGAGTGGGAGGGGTGAGGGTCTCTGGAGTGGAGCGGAGATGAGGAAGATGGTGTTGCACAGGATTCTGGGTAATTGCAGACGTCAGATTCGGTCACCCCTCTCTGTTCATTAATAATGGTGTCCTGCCCCCCCTTCTATAACAATCCCCAAAGTGAAAGGGGATCTGTCCTTCAAATGCTGTGTGTGCGAGTGTCGTGTCATGTGACCGACTTTGGCCCCCCCACCCCATGTCATCAAGGCCACCTTCCTGAAGCAAAGGGATAATCTAAAATATAAATCTGAAATATATAAAATCCTTTTCCTTGTTGATTCTTCCTCATAGCTGCCAAGTCTCCCGTATTCGCCAGGAAACCCCCGTTTTTCTAGCTGTTCTCAGCTGAAAAAACAGATTTTTTTGTTTCCCCCCAGTTTATTCTGGCACGGCGGCCATTTTGGAACTGGGCGGAGTATGCTCAGAAGCGACTTTTGATGCAGCTCTGCCCAGTTCCAAAATGGCTGCAGTGCGACTTCTGGCGCGGCGGCCATTTTGGAACTGGGCAAAGCAGCATCAAAAGTCACTTATGAGCATGCTCCGCCCAGCTCCAAAATGGCGGCAGCGCTACTTCCGGTCCGGTCCCTTATTTCTCCCACTGGAACTTGGTAGGTATGTTCTTCCTGGGTCTGAGGCAGGCAGTGAGAGGGTGGGATCCCCTTCCACCATGAGACGAATGCAATGGGGTTGTGTGTGTGTGTGTGTGTGTGAGAGAGAGAGACCCCCTGCTACCCCTTTCTGGGAGAGCCCTCCTTTCTGCTCCCCCCACAAGAGGGTCCCCGTTGTGTCTCTGTGTGTCTCTGAGGGACAAGAGAGGAGCCCCTCCCCTCCTCTGAGGGAAATGACATTTCTCACCTTTTCCCAATTTTCCGCCGCCTTTCAAAATCTGACCCTCCGCTCAGTTTTAGGCGCAAGGAGGCCGATTCCTGGCAGACCAGGTTGCAATACTCCCTGGGCTCCCTGCTTCTCATTCGCCCCGATTTCTGTTCAGATCTCTTGGTTTTTGCAGCTTCTCTTTGCTTCTTTAGAAAGGCTGTATAAAAAATCCTCTCACCACTGCCTGCATTGCCTGTCCGATTGCTTTTCATTTGCTGCGTATAATCCTACCAGGAGGACTTTTCTTCCTTCCTGTCAATGTCACTTCCAAACCACGAATTCTTCCCTCATTTTCCTCAAATATCTGCTTTGGGTTTTGTTTGGGACTTTCTTCATTTTATCTGAAGGTATAAATTCTTATTTGTGGCTTAGGGCCTTTGTATTTACGGGACTGCCTTTCCTTAAGGTCCATGAAGAACCACAGTTTAGAGGTCCCGGGCCCTTAGGAAGTCAGACTATCCTCCACTAGGGCCAGGGCCTTTTCAGTGATTAAGGCATATTGGAATGACATATATGAGGAATTAATCCCCCCCCCCAAAAAAAATAACCTTCAAGAAAAAACCAGAAATATTTTTATTGGGTATACTACCAGCAGAGATTAAAAAGGAAATGAGAACATTGTTCATGTATGGTTGACTGCAGCCAGAGTTCTTGTAGCAAGAAAATGGCAAAGAAATACTCCCAACAATTACCGTATATTCCAGCATATAAGACGACTGGGAGTATAAGACGACCCCCAAATTTTCCAGTTAAAATATAGAGTTTGGGATATAATCGTCGTATAATCATAGAATCATAGAGTTGGAAGAGACCACAAGGGCCATCCAGTCCAACCCCCTGCCAAGCAGGAAACACCATCAAAGCATTCCTGACAGATGGCTGTCAAGCCTC
The DNA here is from genome assembly GCF_963506605.1 of Zootoca vivipara. NCBI lineage: Eukaryota > Metazoa > Chordata > Lepidosauria > Squamata > Lacertidae > Zootoca > Zootoca vivipara. Next base: position 1,791,981 of record NC_083277.1, read on the forward strand.
TGCTTAAAGACCTCCAAAGAAGGAGACTCCACCACACTCCTTGGCAGCAAATTCCACTGTCGAACAGCTCTTACTGTCAGGAAGTTCTTCCTAATGTTTAGGTGGAATTTTCTTTCTTGTAGTTTGAATCCGTTGCTATAAGAAATAAGAAATACGATCCAGCGTATAAGACGACCCCCGACTTTTGAGAAGATTTTCCTGGGTTAAAAAGTAGTCTTATACGCAGGAATATACAATATATACTGGCAGATACAGGTAGGTAGCCGTGTTGGTCTGAGTCGAAGCAAAATAAAAAAATTCCTTCAGTAGCACCTTATTTTTTTTTTCCAAAATTTTTTATTCATTTTAACCATAACACAACAAAGCAACAGAATAACAACACAACAATACAATACACAAAAATAAAGAAAAAGGAAAAAAGAAAAAATACACCAAACTTTCTAAACCCTTGTTCTAATCTAGTTACTTCGACTTCCTCTACTCCCTGCTCGCTGCGACTCACTGTCAATCACAGATAGCAGTTCTACCTCATTATCCATTTCCAAAATTACTGCATCTCGCTCCTCATTTCTATTAATCTATAATTACGTACATCGTCTTATCTATTCACTTTACATTCATCCTACGCTGCAATTCCTAATAACATTCAAAATCCTTGTCTTTTTAATCAGTCCAAATACTATATTTCCTCAAATAGGCTTTGAAACTTGACCATTCTTCTTCTGCCGCCTTCTCCCCCTGGTCACGGAGTCTTCCGGTCAAATCAGCCAGTTCCATATAGTCCAACATTTTCATTTGCCAATCTTCCACTGAAGGTATATCCTGAGTCTTCCACTTCTGTGCTATCAACATTCTCGCTGCTGTTGTGGCATACAATAAAATAGTAACCTCTTTCTTTGGTATCTCCTCCCCCACAATCCCCAACAAAAAGGCCTCTGGTTTTTTAATAAACGTGTTTTTAAACACTTTCTTTAGTTCATTATAAATCTTATCCCAGAAGTCTTTTACCTTGGGGCAAGTCCACCACATATGATAAAACGTTCCTTCTTTTTCTTTACATTTCCAACATTTGTTATCATGTGTGTGGTACATTTTTGCTAACTTAACTGGGGTCAGATACCATCTATACATCATCTTCAACATGTTTTCTTTTAGGGCATTGCATGCTGTAAATTTTATAGACTTTTTCCACATTTTTTCCCAGTCCCGTATCATTATATTATGCCCAACATCCTTAGCCCATTCTATCATTACCGATTTTGTTTGTTCATCCTTTGTTTGCCACTCCAGCAATAGATTATACATCTTAGATAAATTCTTGGTTTTTGAGTTTAATAACAATGTTTCCAACTTGGATTCTTCTTTTTGGAAACCTACTTTTTGGTCCATTTTAAACACTTCATTAATTTGGTGATATTGTAACCAATCAGACAACACATCTTTCAACTGGTCATATGGTTTAAGTTTATATTGGTTTCCTTCCTGTACTAAAATATCCTTATATTTTGGCCATCTGGCTTCCATATTACGCCTTTTAAAGGCTTTAGCCTCCAATGGTGAGACCCACCTGGGTGTTTTGCTCTCTAACAGATCCTTATACCTCGACCATACATTTAACAAAGATTTCCTAATTATGTGGGTTTTGAAACCTTTATACACCTTTGCTTTATCATACCATAAATATGCATGCCATCCATAAACATTGTCAAAACCTTCCAAGTCTAATACATCAGTATTTTCTAGCAAGAACCATTCCTTCATCCAGCATAAAGCCGCAGCTTCAAAATATAATTTCAACTAAAGACCAACTAAGTTTTTATTTTGGTATGAGCTTTCGTGTGCATGCACACTTCATCAGATACACTGAAAACAGAAGTCACCAGACCCTTATGTATATTCAGAGGGTGGTGGGGGTGGGTGGGAATGGGTGATGAGCTGATAGGAGTGGTAAACTTGTTGATGGCTGTTAACGACTGATGATGACTGCAATTGGTCCTGCGGGGAAAAAGCAAGGGCTGAGGCGCTAAAGAAAGCTTGATCATGCATAATGAGATAAGAATCCTATGTCTTTGTTCATCCCAGGTGGTTCCATGGTTTTAAGCTTGATAATGAGTTCCAATTCAGCAACTTCTCTTTCCAGTCTGTTTCTGAAAATTTTCTGTAATAAAACAGCTGCTTTGAGATCTTGTATAGAATGTCCTGGGAGATTGAAGTGTTCTCCTACTGGTTTCTCTGTCTTGTGGTTCCTGATGTCAGATTTATGTCCATTTATCCTTTGGCGTAGGGTTTGGCCTGTTTGTCCAATATAGAGAGTTGAAGGGCACTGTTGGCATTTGATGGCATACACAATGTTAGAAGATGAGTCCAATTTCATGTAAAAGGCGGTATTGGAAAGACTCAGACCCCACACAAACATACAAAAAAGAACTGAACAAGATTGTTAAGGAGCTACCCCTACACATCCAAGAACAGATCCTCACAAACACACCAGCGGAACCTCGACCAGGAACTCTCTATCTTCTACCAAAAATACACAAACCAGGAAATCCAGGACGCCCCATCATCTCAGGAATTGGCACCATTACAGTGGGTGTTTCCGGCTATATGGATTCTGTTCTGAAACCATATGCTGTCAGTGCTCCCAGCTACGTACGTGACACCACAGATTTTCTGAGGAAAATACAATATTTGAACAATCTTCCTAACAATACTATACAAGCCACTATGGATGTGGAATCTCTATACACCCACACAATATCCCACACAATGATGGTTTACAAGCCATAAGGAACACCATTTCAGATAAAACCACGGCAGACTTTGCTACCAAACTCTGCCACTCTGTCCTTACCCACAACCACTTCAAATTTGGTGATGACCTGTTCCTCCAGATCAGCGGCACAGTCATGGGCACCCGCATGGCCCCACAGTATGCCAACATCATTTATATGGTTTCTCCCGTGTGAATCCGTTGATGAATTCTAAGTGCTCCACTGTCACTGAAGCTCTTTTCGCACTCCATACATTTAAATGGTTTCTTCCCCCGTGTGAATCCGTTGATGAATTCTCAGTTTTCCACTCTGACTGTAGCTCTTTCCACACTCCATACATTTATATGGTTTCTCCCCTCTGTGAATCCGTTGATGAATTCTAAGCGCTCCACTGTCACTGAAGCTCTTTTCACACTCCATACATTTAAATGGTTTCTTCCCCCGTGTGAATCCGTTGATGAATTCTCAGTTTTCCACTCTGACTGTAGCTCTTTCCACACTCCATGCATTTAAATGGTTTCTCTCCTGTGTGACTCCGTTGATGAATTCTAAGCTGTACACTGTCAGTGAAGCTCTTTCCACACTCCATACATTTAAATGGTTTCTCCCCTGTGTGAATCCGTTGATGTTTTCTAAGTGTTCCACTGTCACTGAAGCTCTTTCCACACTCCATACATTTATATGGTTTCTCCCCTGTGTGAGTTCGCTGATGTATATGAAGGTATGCTGACTGGCTGAAGCTCTTTCCACACTCCATACAATTATATGGTTTCTCCCCTGTGTGAGTCCGTTGATGTTTTCTAAGTGCTCCACTCTCACTGAAGCTCTTTTCACACTCCATACATTTATATGGTTTCTCCCCTGTGTGAATCTGTTGATGTTTTCTAAGTGCTCCACTGTCTCTGAAGCTCTTTTCACACTCCATACATTTATATGGTTTCTCCCCTGTGTGAATCCGTTGATGTTTTCTAAGTGCTCCACTGTCTCTGAAGCTCTTTTCGCACTCCATACATTTATATGGTTTCTCCCCTGTGTGAATCCGTTGATGTTTTCTAAGTGCTCCACTGTCACTGAAGCTCTTTTCGCACTCCATACATTTATATGGTTTCTCCCCTGTGTGAATCCGTTGATGTATATGAAGGTGTGCTGACCGGCTGAAGCTCTTTTCGCACTCCATACATTTATATGGTTTCTCCCCTCTGTGAATCTGTTGATGTTTTCTAAGTGTTCCACTGTCACTGAAGCTCTTTTCGCACTCCATACATTTATATGGTTTCTCCCCTGTGTGAATCCGTTGATGAATTCTAAGGTGTGGACTCTCAGTGAAGCTCTTTCCACACTCCATACATTTATATGGTTTCTCCCCTGTGTGAATCCGTTGATGATTTCTCAGTCTTCTACTGTCACTGAAGCTCTTTTTGCACTCTGAACATTTATATGGTTTCTCCCCTGTGTGTATCCGTTGATGTTTTTTAAGTGCTCCACTCTCACTGAAGCTCTTTTCGCACTCCATACATTTATATGGTTTCTCCCCTGTGTGTATCGATTGATGTTTTCTAAGTGCTCCACTGTCACTGAAGCTCTTGCCGCACTCTATACATTTATATGGTTTCTCCCCTGTGTGAGTCCGTTTATGTGTCCTAAGGTGTGCACTCTGACTGAAGCTCTTTCCACACTCCATACATTTAAATGGTTTCTCTCCTGTGTGAATCCCTTGATGTGTTCTAAGGTGTGCACTCTGACTGAAGCTCTTTCCACACTTCATACATTTGAATGGCTTCTTTCCTGTGTGAGTCCTTTGATGTGTCCTAAGGTGTGCACTCTGAGCGAAGCTATTTCCACACTCCATACATTTAAATGGTTTCTCCCCTGTGTTAGTCTGCTGATGTTTTCTAGGTGTTTCACTATCACTGAAGCTTTTTCCACGCTCCATAGCCTGAAATGGTTTATCCACTCTTTGAGTTCATTGATGTGAAGTTCGTGTGTTCATTGACTGAATCACTTGCTGCATTCCATGCATGTAAATGGTTTCTTTGTTAATCCTAAGCAAATATCAGTCTCCCGGAATTCTGATTGTCTTCCCCACCGCTTCCTTCGGAGTGAGTGGAAAATAAAGTCCTGTTTGTGTTTGAAGGAAGAGAACAAAGGAATATGAAACACAGAAAGTTCAGTAAGCACCTCTCCTATTTTAACATCTCATACATTCTCCCATGTCCTCCCCCTGTCATAGAACCATAGAACTGGAGAGTTGGAAGGGACACTAGGGCCATCTAGTCCAACCCCCTGCAATGCAGCAATGTCCATGAACATGTCTTCTACTTGTCTGCTTCAGTTTCTAGTGGCATATTTCATCCTCTGCATACTAATCCTCCACCCCCGGGCCCTATTGTTCCTCATCCAACCTCCTAAATCTAAGAGATACTATTGGAATGGGAATCTGATGGCTGTGTCAGATTCAGCTTCACAGAGTGAGGGGAAGAGTGCAAGGGCACCCCGCCGCCCCCCAAAACCCCAAGAGGAGCATTGGAATGTCTTGGGGTCCTGCAGACTCACTGACGGCGCTGCGGATCTATTGATCTCTGCCTCTGTCCCGAAAGGAACGGGGGGGGGGGAGCCGGTGAGCTAGGCACCAGCGCAGCTCTACGGAAGCAAAGCCTCTGAATCCAGCCACAAGCGGCCACCATTCCAGACACTGTGCCGATTGGAAGGTGAGGAAAAATTAAGGAATAGACTAAATTGATTAATTCGGCAAGAAAATGGGAATGAAAAAATAAGTCTGCTCCCATTAAGGGTGCTATAGCCACGAAACAACTGCAAGTGAAGTGTGGATGAAATTTATTTTGTAAGATAAGTAAAGTAATGAATAATTAGAACCAAAAGTTTCTTTTAAAAAAAATTCCTTCCACAGTAGCACCTTAGAGACCAACTAAGTTTTTCAATGGTATGAGCTTCCGTGTGCATGCACACTTCTTCAGATACAAAAGTACCGAAAGAATACACATAGCCTTTGCTTATACCAATCAAGTACTTTTAAAAAGTACTTGAACTTAATCTGAGCCGGACCTTATCTGATGGTGAGATCGAACTTGACTTAAAATGCAGGATATATCTGAGAAAGAATACAATGCTAGTCGATGAAATAATATTATAATTGTTTTCTAGGAAAAAAATAAGATTGGCTCTCTGGAAGCTATTTTATTTATGTGAAAGTAATTTTGGATTTTTCAGACTTTGAAGACGTCCATACTAACAGATTTACAACTGTGTGCTTACTAAAAAGGCATCTTCTGGCCAAAAATCAAGACAAAAAGAAGAAGAACATTGACTAAACTAAATTTAAAATAATTTTAAGAACATTGATTTATTCTATTGGATTTTCTTCACTATTGCCAACATCAGGAGATTTTAAAAGTGGCTACGATGCTGTGTTGAGAGATAGAAAAGGGAAGGGAGCCCTAACATCACTTTCTCAAACATTCCGCTTATGGTTGTGGAAAGTTCTTAGCAACTGAAATCTATTCAATATTATTAGAACAATGCTACCATTCAGTGGATTTGAAACTGGCTGACTGACCGAACCCAAAGGGTGCTCATCAATAGCTCCTCTTCATCCTGGAGAGAGGTGACTAGTGGGGTGCCACAGGGTTCTGTCTTGGGCCCAGTCTTATTCAACATCTTTATCAATGACTTGGATGATGGGCTTGAGGGCATCCTGAGCAAGTTTGCAGGTGGCACTAAATTGGGAGGGGTGGCTACCGGTAATACCCCAGAGGACAGGATCACACTTCAGAATGACCTTAACAGATTAGAAAACTGGGCCAAAGCAAACAAGATGAATTTTAACAAGGAGAAATGTAAAGTACTACACTTGGGCAAAAAAAATGAAAGGCACAAATACAGGATGGGAGACACCTGGCTTGAGAGCAGTACATGTGAAAAGGATCTAGGAGTCTTGGTAGACCACAAACTTGACATGAGTCAACAGTGTGATGCAGCAGCTAAAAAAGCCAATGCAATGCTGGGCTGCATCAATAGGAGTATAGCATCTAGATCAAAGGAAGTAATAGTACCACTGCATTCTGCTCTGGTCAGACCTCACCTGGAGTACTGTGTCCAGCTCTGGGCACCACAGTTCAAGAAGGATACTGACAAGCTGGAACGTGTCCAGAGGAGGGCAACCAAAATGGTCAAAGGCCTGGAAACGATGCTTTTAGAGGAACGGCTTAGGGAGCTGGGTATGTTTAGCCTGGAGAAGTGGTGGTTAATAGGTGATATGATAGCCATGTTCAAATATATTAAAGAATGCCATACAGAGGAGGGAGAAAGGTTGTTTTCTGCTGCTCCAGAGAAGTGGACACCAAGCAATGGATTCAAACTACAAGAAATAAGATTCCACCTAAACATTAGGAAGAACTTCCTGACAGTAAGAGCTGTTCGACAGGGGAATTTGCTGCCAAGGAGTGTGGTGGAGTCTCCTTCTTTGGAGGTCTTTAAGCAGAGGCTTGACAGCCATCTGTTAGGAATGCTTTGATGGTGTTTCCTGCTTGGCAGGGGGTTGGACTGCATGGCCCTTGTGGTCTCTTCCAACTCTATGATTATATGATATTGGACCTTAAAACTATTTTGATGTGAATGGATGCAAAGATTTGAACATGTAAGTGTTAAAAACTGATATTTCTGAGCAATGTGGTAGAGGGACTAAGTTGGAAAAATAGGCTTCCTCTACCTGTGTTTGGTGAAATGACCTTGACAAAGTACTGATAAGACTAAAAATATTTCACGTGGTGGTGGGAAAGGAATTTGTCTTTTGGAATTAAACTCTATAAAGGAAGCTGGGAAAAGGGGAGAGAATTGGGGCCCCTCACTCAAAATTGGAAATGGCAAAAGGAAAGGCCGCAATGCAAGAGAATTTAAAATACAGTGGTACCTCGGGTTGCGGACCCGATCAATTTTGGGGTGCAGTTCGCACCCTGAAAAGTCCACAACCTGCGACTGCGCGTGATGTCAACCAGCGCGACTGCACATGCGCAACGTGTGATTTTGCGCTTCTGTGCATGCATGCGGGTTACGGACACACCGAACCCGAAACTAACCCGTTCCAGGACTTTCGGGTTCGGCACATCCGTAACCCGAAAAGACGCAACCCGCAGCAGATGCAACCCAAAGTATGACTGTATGCATTGCATGATATTTTTTTTAGATATTAAAAGAGAATTTGAGCAGATAAAGGAAGAAGTTAACAGAACAACTTCTATATTTTTTTAAAATACTAATTTACTGTCAGAGGTTGTGAGACAACTGAAAGAGATGAATGCACAAACCACCAAGATGGGAATGGTAGACAAATAAGGTCTGAGGAAAATTAAACGGAAAGTAAGAATAGTCAAAGACCAAAATGATTTGGGAGGCCCTGACTGATAAAATTGGTACCTCTTTCAAAATGATTTGGAGGCTTTGACTGTGCTAGAGAAGAAAAAAAGAAGGGAGGGCAAAAGGTTTAAGAGGCTACATTATGTGGTGAGAATGTAAAATCATCAAAAAGGCCTGGGGAAAGGATGCGAAGAAAATGTGGAAAATGTTGTTTTAAAAAACTGAAGTTATGATATTGAGGTGTACAGGACTTGGTGGATTGTTTGAGCAAAAGACTTTGTCCCGGTATGCAAGACTGGACGCCAGGCCAAGACCAGCCAGCCCCTATGGAAGGAAGAAGCCTCGGCCAAAGAAGATAAAGAAGAAGATAGGCTAAATAAATTACTGAATTATGTAGGGTGATTTTGTAATGCATATTTTTAAAGCTTTGTGTACAGTATATATTTTTATATTAGTATAACTTTTAAAATACACTTGTAATAAGATGAAGAAGATTTTAAAATTGGATTGTAAAGTATATAAGGTTTTATGCACGTGAATGAACAAGCATATTATAATGGATCCAAGAGGGGGAGTGGTCTAAACATTTAGTTAAAATATGGTCTAAGAATTATGGTCTAAGAATATGACCTTTTCCTTTTGTTTTTTTCCATTTTCCCTTAAAAAAGGAATGGGAAACAAAAGGCAAACTGGTAAAATCAGCAATGATACACTTGGCCAGAAATATAAGTCGTAATTAGAGCTGGGCGATATTGATACACGTGGCCAAAATTGTGGAAACCTTTTGGAAAATGTATTTATGAGGTTTGATGGCTCATAACACCATTTTATTTATTTATCAGTAATACCATTAGATTATATATCAGTGGGGGAAAAAAGACACCTGCTCACTTCCGGTTTTGCCGCGGATCGCTCTACGGGCAGGAAAAAAGAGCGCTGCAGCTCTTCTAACTTTGCTGGGTAAAGGGGAGCTCCGCGTGGCTAGCGGACCCCCAAGAAAGGTCGGGGAGGCGATCCTCGTCCGAACTGTCGGTCGTGTCCGAGTGTACTCTGGATATCCTGCGCGCACGGCGAGGGAAAGAAAGAGACCGGGGCACTGCGACGCAACGAGAACACCGCGACCAGCAGAGAAAGCCAAACCGCGCCGAAGCGACCACGCCGGTAAAATTCCATCTATTTTAATCCCATCTGCATACCCCCGGGCGTGAACTGAATTCGGTGAGAAGGGACAATAAAAGCGCTGAGAGCGTCCCTCCCCGCACGTTCTGGGCAGCGAGACAAATCAACGCAATAGAAGCGAGGCGGGGGAGAAGGGAAGGATCGAGTTGAAAGTTTTTAAAGAGACGCTAGCGGGGGACAACCCAACGTTTATTTAGTGGGGAGCATATACGGACTAATATGTTGGAACCTGTTAGACTTTGATTTGAGGGAAGCACACACATGCAAGTCCTGAGTCGTGAAACAGAGTGGCAAAGGGGAGAGGGGATACTTTTGAGACAAAATGGCGACAGAGTTACAGAAAGTATGATTAAGCAGAAAAAGTGCTAGAGAACGGGGAAGTGACGAGACGCGTATCGTCAGGAGCGTCGGACAGTTAAAGGGACATAACACAATTAAGGAGAGATAACATTGACAGCCAGCGGCTTAAATATAGCCAGCTTTCTCAGCGTTCTCCCATTGTTTAGCAAGCAAGAACGACATCGTGTGGTTAAACAGAGGCATGCCACAGGACAATAAGAAATTGGAGAAAGTGAAGAAACTAAATGCCGAGACTACATTACAAAGAAGAACATCACTAACTAACCACGAAATGGAACTTAAAGAGTTGATTCTGAGTCTAAGGAGTGATATAAGTGAAATAAAACATGACCTAGCAGAAATTAAGACCGAGATGAATGAGAGAGTGAAAACCCTGGAAGACAAGGTGGAAAAGATTGAAGAGAAATATGAAACCATCGCAAAGGACACTCTGGAAACTAAAAGCCACCTGGAAAAACTGGTAGAGACTTCAAACAAATCGGCAGAGACTATTCAAGAGCTTCATTCCAAAAACCAAACCATAGAAAATACAGTGGAAAAGATCTCTAAGGAAAAAAGAGGTGGAAAGAAAGAAATGGAAGATATAAGGAAAGACCTTGATAAGCAAAAGGCGGCTTTTGAAGCCCAACAAGATGCCCTAGCCCTTATGCAAATGAAATTAAGAGAGAAAACTCTCCGATTTCGAAACATTCCAGAACTACCACAGGAGAACATCGAGAACAGAGTGACAAAAGCCCTGGCGAACTGGCTCCAGATAGAAGAATCGGAGATAGAAGCAAGAATCGAAGAGGCTTTTAGGATTAACTCCAGGAAAGCAAGAATGAATAATTGGCCAGGGGACTGCTTGGTTTCTTTCACGACTTTATGGCTCAGAAATAAAATTCTACGGACTAAAGGGAAAAGGAAACTTATGATGGACGGTGCCGAGATAGTGGTCATGAAGGAAATTCCACCACATCTGTTACAGAAAAGAAAGAAATATCAATTTCTGACCAAACATCTGCAAGCTAAAAAGATCTTCTTTAAATGGGAATACCCAGAGGGTCTTTCACTTTTTTATAAGGGAAGATGGAGAAAGTTTGAGACGCCGGACTCTGCGGACAGATTTTATAGGACATACTCACAACAATTAGGGGGGGGGAGGAACAGAGAGACTAAGGAGAGACAAGAACTGAGAGAGGAAGAAACAGAAGTTGAAGCGGATTGTGAAGAGGGGGAAACAGCAGCAAGTGATCTAGATGAGGCTGGTGAAGAAGGAGCGATAGAAGACTAACTCTACAACAGGGGTTCCCAACAAAATTTTCTCGAGGACCCCTCATCGAGCCACTATAGTGACAAGGACCCCCATTAATTCCTAATCCTAAAATTAAAAAGTGAGAGCCAAATTAAGAGTCTTTTTTATACGTTTTTTACAGTTACAACAGAGTACTCCATCAGTATACAGTTAGTTTTAATTTTCAGTTCTTAATGAGATTAGTTAAATCTGTCCTTTGAATTCATTATTTCTGAAATATTAGGTTCCAAACTTGAAACTTTCACTCTGAAATCTGACTGCAAATCTCTACCTGCCTACTAGTCAGCAGAAAACAACTTTTGGCTCCATTAGTACCTTTTTATTAAACAATTTTGGCTGAGTGAAACATATCCAGCGCTGTGGTGCGAAGATCCCTCCGGCAGCCCCCCCCCAAAAAAATTCCCAAGAATTGACAACCTTTTTTAGGCGGGGGACCCCCAAAGTTGTTGACCATTTTTAGGAAAGGTTCCCAAGAGAAGAAGCTGACAAGAAGCAGCGGGTGGAATTTAGCAAATGCTAAGGAAAGAAGGGGTGAAAGAGAGAGGGAGGGAGGGAGGGAGGAGTCAGAGAAAGAAAGAGAGGGAGGGAGGGAGGGAGGGAGGGAGAGCCGCGCACAGCGCCCAAGCGGCTCTTGCTTTTCTTGCTGGTACAGCGAGCTGGGAGAAGGGACGGACTGACAGGAGCTCCTGTCCACCACCACCCCTCCCAGCTTGCAGCAAAGCAAGCGGAGCAGGCTTGGTAACTGGCAGCAGGGGGGAATGGGGCATCCCAAAAGTGCTCCTCCTGCCTTCCGTGCCTGCGTTCCAACGGAAGGCAGGCAGGGAAGGCAGGCGGCTCAGCCCGGGAGAGGCTGTTGCTTTTGCAAGCAGAGCTACAGCCTCTTCGGGGCTAAAGCGCCTGCGTTCTGTGGGCTCCTCTAAAGCAATTACCGTACTTCGCTTGCTTTAAGGAGAGCCAACAGAAGGCAGGCAGGCGGCTCAGCCCGGGAGAGGCTGTTGCTTTTGCAAGCAAGGTGACAGCCTCTTCGGGGCTAGAGCGCCTGCATTCCATGGGCTTCTCCCACCCAGTCACCCCTCTGTGCAAAGGGGGCTGATTTGTAAGGCACCCGCACTGCTCCCTCACTGACAGAGGGGGTAAGACCACCCCCCAAAAAAACAGTGGCCCCCTCTCTCTCTGGGGGTGGGGGTGGGCAGTGGAATGGGGTGGGGGAGGGGAAGGCGCAGCTGCCGAGGTGAAGAGGCGACCTCGCGCCCGCTTCAAAGCCTCCCACCGGGTCCTGAATTGAGGGAGCAGGGGCGCCCAGCAGCAAGTCCGCCGCCCTCCGCCGACTCGGGAGTCTCATTGGGTCTCCTCGGAGGAGGCGCAGCCACGCCAAAAACTCCACAGAACAGCGTCTGGAGCTGCTGGCCACAGGCAGGGAGAGGGCGGGAAGGAGGCAAGCGAGCTCTGGGGCTTTCGGCGTGGCGCCTCCTCCTCTGAGGAGACCCAAGGAGACTCCCGAGTCGGCGGAGCGGATTGCTAGGGGCGCCACGCCGCGGCAGCAGTGCGTGGCACTCCCGCTGCGCGCGCGCCGCTCAGTACGCGCATCTTGGGGAGGTGATCTTGCGGACCCCTCTGGCATAGCTCGCGGACCCCTGGGGGTCCGCGGACCACTTGTTGGGAACCACTGCTCTACAATATAATCTTGGGCTGGACTTTTACAATAAGGTCATTTTTCACAGATGCTCTGCTCATTGCTTTCCCCATCTGTCTGCCCTCTTTCTTCCTCTTTTTATTTTTTCCGCTATCTTTCTTTTCTTTTTATCTTTTTTCCTTTTTTCTCTCTTTCTCGATATTTAATTTGAGATATTGAATAAATATGAGTGTTAAAGTAATCTCTTGGAACATTAATGGATTAAACAATAAGAAGAAGAGGAATAGGACTAGTCACATATTGAAAAAAGGAAAGTGGGATGTTATATGTCTCCAGGAGACACACGTAAATAATAAACATGAAAGGGTTTTGAAAAATGAAAAATTGGGTTTAGACTTTGTAACATCAGACATGAAGAAGAAAAGAGGAGTAGTGATATATATAAAAAATAAATGGTGCCCATAATTGTTATGGAAAGATAAAAAAGGCAGGATTGTAATAGTAAAAACACGGTTTGAAGGAGAGAATTGGATCTGGGCGGGAGTATATGCTCCGAATGGCAGTAAAGTGGCTTTTTTTAAAGAATTAGAGAATCAACTGATGAAATATCACGGAGATAAAATTATATTGTTAGGAGATTTGAATGGAATTAATAATCCGATATTAGATAAATCAGGCCCTTTTCAGAGAAAAAAACAAAATAAGTTGCCAAAAAATTTTGACGAATTGATGGAAAACCTAGATCTGGTGGACGCATGGAGACATAAACATCCCTCTCAAATAGATTTCACATATTACTCACATAGACACCAAGTAGCGTCTAGAATAGACGCTATTTGGATTCCTAGGGAAATTGCTCTGAGATTAGCAAAAGTGGAAATAAGCTCACGCACCTTATCGGACCACAACCCGGTAGTGTTAACATTAGTGCCAGAGGTAAAGGACAGAAGATGGAGGCTGAATGTGTTTTTGTTAAAAAATCCAAAAATAATACAAGATGTATCAAAACAGTACAAAGATTATATAGATATAAATAACGGGGGAGAAGTGGACCCCACTATAGTCTGGGACGCAGGGAAAGCGGTATTACGTGGGGGTTTCATCCAACAAAATGCAAAATTGAGGAAAATCAGAGAGGAGAAAAAGGATAACTTGTTACAAGAAATTAGAAAGAAGGGAAAAAAATTATTTAAAAAGGGAAATGAAGCCATAAAACACGAATTAAAATTTTTAAAATTGGAATACGAGAAAATGATCGATCATGAATTGGAACAAAATTTACAATTTTGGAAGTATAAAAATTTTAAATGGGCAAATAAACCAAGCAAATTATTAATTTGGCAACTAAAGAAGAGACAAAAAGAGAAAATTATTAATAAGATTGAATTTAAAGATAGAATCCTCGAGAAATCAAGTGAGATTGTGAAAGCCTTTCAAAAACATTACGAACTAGTTTACCAGAAAGAAGTTACGAATTTGCAGAGAATAGAAGAATTTATTAAAAAGCATAAAATGCCATCAATACCATCGGGCAAGCTAAGAGCGTTAAATAAAGAAACAGTAGAGGAAATAAAGGAAACCTTAAAAAGGATGAAAAATGGCAAGGCCCCAGGCCCAGACGGCCTCCCAACGGAACTATATAAGACCCTGGAGGATGTAATGTTAGTCCCTCTGAAAGACCTATTTAACACAATACTGGAAAAAGGTATGATTCCGCAATCATGGGAAGAAGCGCAAATAATCTTAATCCCAAAATCAAAGGTAGAAGTCCCATCACCAAATGATTTTAGACCAATCTCGCTTCTGAATAGCGATTACAAGATATTTGCAAAATTGTTAGCGAATAGGTTATCTTCCATATTAGAAGATATAATTCAAAAGGATCAGGTTGGTTTTGTGAAAGGCAGATTTGCCAAAGACAACATAAGAAACGTCATAAATATTATTGAATGCTTAGAAAATAGAAGAGACAAACAAGCCGCAATTCTCTCCGTGGATGCGGAAAAGGCCTTTGACAGGGTGGCCTGGGACTTTATGCTAAAATTGCTAGAAGATGTGAAAATGGGGGAAAGATTAGAAAGGGCAATAAAGGCCATTTACAAATCTCAAAATGCTAAATTAATCATAAATGGAAAATTCACTAACAAAATTAACATCACGAGGGGGACAAGACAAGGGTGCCCCTTGTCCCCCATCTTATTTATTATTACTCTCGAAATATTATTAAATACAATTAGGAAAAGCGAGGAAATTAAAGGAATTGTGGTGGGTAATAAAAGATATAAAGTAAAGGCCTTTGCCGACGATATTATAATAACATCAGAAGACCCAATTATAAGTATCCCTAACGCCATCCGGTTGATAGAAGAATACGGGGACTTGGCGGGCTTGAAAATAAATTATAACAAGACAAAATTGTTAGTTAAAAATCTCGAGGAAAATGAAGAAAAATTGTTGCAAGAGATCACAAAACTTAAAATCAGCAAAAAAATGAAATATTTAGGAATTGAGATGACAACCAAAGCAATTGACTTGATAATTACAGGATAATTACATGGAAGCTTGGAAACAAATCAGGAAGAAATTTGATGTTTGGAGGAAATTAAAATTATCATTTATGGGCAGAATCTCAGCCATTAAGATGTGTGTGGTCCCTAAGATGAATTTCCTTTTCCAAAACCTTCCACTGTTGGGTATGGAAAAATACTTTAGGGACTGGAAAAGAGATATTGCGGAGTTCATATGGAACGGGAAAAACCCCCGGATAAAATATAAGATCCTAATAGATCATAAGGACAGAGGGGGATATGGCCTCCCAGACTTGGAAATTTTTCACGACTCAGCGGCTCTAGTCTGGATTAAAGAATGGGTAGTCTTAAAAAACTCGGATGTATTAGATCTAGAAGGTGATGGGCTAGGACATGGCTGGCATTATTATATGATGAAAGATAGGGTAGATAAGAAGAACATTTTTATGTTCCATATTATTAGAAAGTCATTATTTAAAGTTTGGATAAAATATAGGAGATTTTTCGAACCAAAAACGCCTTGGTGGCTCTCCCCAGCCGAATTATTGGCAGTGAGGAGACGCAATATGGATAGCACCTGGCCTACATACCGCATGCTCCTGGAAGAAAAGGAAGGAGCATTGAAATTAAAAGAATATAGAGAAATAAAGCATCATTTAAACACGTGGTTAGATTACTTTCAAATTAATCAGAGATTACAATTGGATAAGAAAGTGGGATTTGAAAAAAGTAAGTCAAGTTTGGAGGAAATTTTAATTGACAAGGAGGGTAATTATATATCAAAACTGTATCAGATATTATTAAAATGGGAAACAGAAGAGGAGTTAACAAAAAATTATATGATCAAATGGAGCCAGGATCTGGGGAAAACAATCAGTATACAAAATTGGGAACAATTATGGAAAAGAGATTCGAGATTTACTCCAAATTATGATTTGATAGAGAATTTACTTAAAATGCAAAATCAATGGCATCTAACGCCGGCCAGACTAGCTAAAATGTACCTGTGAGGGACAGGGGATGTCGCGAAGTCCCTCCCCTCCTGAGTTCAAGCCCATCCCCGAGCACAGGGGAAAGCAGAGGGAGCTCCGATTCCAGTGGGGAAGCAGGAAGTCGGGTCCGAGGCTCAGGCAAGGTAGCGGAGCCAGGGTCCCAGGTGGGACAGGAAGGGGCAAATAAGGGGGGGAGACCCATCCCCCCAACTCCGGAATTACGCAGAAAGAGGAGGGGAAAGAGGATGGGGCTTCCAAGGCTTTTGTGTTGGGGAAAGACGCGCCAAAAGTCATTCGGAGGTTCTGAAACCGACTGACCACATCACTCCGTGTAAATAGCAATGACTTCAGCACTGTAAATACGCAGCACCAATAAAAGAATAAAATGCAGAGCTGCGTAGCGTCGTTACTCTGAAGTAGCCTACTCCGGCCACTGTGACAGCAACCTCCGAATCTTTTTTTGGGCTACTTTGGAGTTGCCGGGATGAGCGTGTCAGAGGCGGAGAGATGGCGGCAGATCGCGGAGAAAGCCCAGCAAGACCTGCAGCAGCTGTCGCTGCAGGCGCAGGGGGAATTAAAGGCAGCTAAAGAAGAAACCAAGAAGGTCCAGGACGACCGGCTACAACTTGCGGAACAGGTGAGAGCGCTTCAGGAAAGAGAGCAGCAATTAAGGGCGGTGGCGGTAGACCTCCAAAGCAAGCTGGATGCAGAGAAAGACAAGGCGGGAGGGGCCCCCCAAGTCCAAGTGCTGCCAGGAAGGAGAGCCGGGACCCTAGTAAGCAAGTTCAATGGAGACCCGAGGGAATATCATGGCTTTGAGACTGAAATCGTGTATGCTCTTGAGCTGCACCATAATGAGTTCCCTGATGATGAGCACAGGGTAGCGTTTATTGTGGAGCACCTTACCGGGGCAGCCAGGGAGTGGCTAAGACCGTTAATCGCAACCAAGAATCCTTGCATGAAGAATGTCAAACAATTTCTAGAGGCTTTAAAAACCATGTATTCGTCCGATAGTCATTTGGACCAGACTAAGGAGGAACTTCATAATTTACGCCAAGGAAAAATGACAGTTCGCGAATATTGGGCGAAATTCACCATGCTGGTGCACAGACTGGGGTGGGAACTGAATTCGCCTCCTATGCAAGCGGCGTTCTACTTGGGTTTGCATGAGGAGGTGAAGGATGAGCTCTCGAGAGGTCCAAAGCCCAGTAATATGGATCAGCTGAGCAAAGCGGCTCTGGCAGTGGGGGTGAGACAGGAATCCCGGTGGAGCGACAAGCAAGCAACGCGCGCAAAGCGGGCTTGGTTCCCACGGTCGCAGGAGAAGCCACTCCCCCAACAGCCCTTCCAAGCCACGCCTGGGGCCAGCCAAGACCAGGAACCCATGCAAATTGATAGCGCGCGCGCGCGGGCTTTTCAAACCCCAGCGGCGCCAAGACACAAGGAGGGAAGGGGCGGGAATTGCTTTCTCTGCAACTCCCCCCAGCATCTCGTCAGAGACTGCCCACATCGCAGGGAGTGGCAAGGAAGGGCGGGAACGGTTGTGCCCTCCCCCACTGACGCAGCACCACAGCAGGGAAACGAGAAAGCCTGGCTGCAGGAGACAAGGGGCAGCAGCCAGGCACAGTCAGCAGACAACAGCCCCAGCCCACCCACCCGCGCAGCGAGGAGCCGAGCCAGCCCACCCCTCCCAGAGCAGGAGTGGTTCTAGAAGTAACGCTAACGCTCCCAAATGGCTATCCATTGACGGTCCTCGCCTTAATTGACAGTGGTGCCTCAGCAAACTTCTTCTCGAGAGACTTTGCAGAAGCGCACCAGATCCAACTTTTGCAGCTGGATTTTCCCCTGCACGTGGCCACCATTGACGGCAGGGAGTTGCTGGGGGGGGCCATCACTCATCAAACCCCTCCCATGAGGATGACGGTGGAACGGCACTCAGAGACACTGGCATTCAACGTCACCACCATCTCAGACCCCCCCATCGTCTTGGGCATGAGCTGGCTGGCGCGCCACGACCCCTCCATCAGTTGGCACCAGAGATGCATCACGTTTGGGTCGGACTTTTGTCTGGAACATTGCATGCAGCACCAACCAGGGGAGGGGCCTCCGATAGCCACGGTGGCCACCATGCATGTCAAAGGGGGTGAGGCGATACCCAAGCCGTACTGGGACCTGCAGGAGGTCTTCAGCGAAGCGGAGTCCGACCACCTACCCCCGCACAGGCCTTTTGACTGCCAGATCAACCTGGTGCCAGGGGCAACGATACCCCCAGCCAAGCTGTACGCCATGTCAGATCAGGAACTGGAGGATCTGCGCGCTTTCATCGACAAGAACCTCAAGCGGGGGTTCATCAGAGAAAGCAAGGCAGCAGGGGGCAGCCCGGTCTTCTGGGTGGACAAGAAAGACACGCAACAGCGCCGTCTTGTGGTGGATTTTAGACGGCTGAATTCAGTGACAGAGCCAGTGGCTTTCCCCATGCCCAGAGTGGACGATCTCCTGACAGCGGCACGCAGGGGCAAGATTTTCACCAAGCTGGACCTACGGGGGGCGTACAACTTGATCAGGATCCGGGAAGGCGATGAATGGAAAACCACGATGTTCACGCCTCTGGGCTCTTTTGAATATCTGGTGATGCCCTTCGGGTTGCAAGGGGGCTCAGCATGCTTCCAGGCCTTCATGCACCACGTCCTGGGGTCCCTCCTCTTCAGGAAATGCTTGGTCTTCCTGGATGACATCCTTATCTATTCCAATGACCCAGTGCAGCATGTGAAAGATGTCAGGGAGGTGTTGCAGCGCCTGAAGGAGAACCACCTGTATGTGAAGCTGGAGAAGTGCAAGTTTCACACCAAAGAGGTGGACTTCCTGGGCTACAAGCTGTCAGACAAGGGGCTGGCGATGGACAAGGACAAGGTGCAGGCCATCCTGGACTGGCACAGCCCCAGGACGCGCAAAGATGCCCAACGCCTACTAGGCTTCGCCAACTTCTACAGGAAGTTCATCAAGAACTTCTCTCGCGTTACGGCTCCCATCACTGACTGCCTGAGAGGCAAGCAGAAGTTCAGGTGGACACCAGAGGCGCAAGCAGCGTTCGAAAGCCTCAAGAGGGTGTTCGCCTCAGACCAGAACCTGTTCCACGTGGTTCAGGACGCGCCCCTACGCGTTGAGACAGATGCTTCTGATAAAGCTGTGGGCGCCATTTTGTTGCAACTGGACGCCAACAGAGAGTGGAGACCCTGTGCCTTCTTCTCCAGGAAGTTGACCCAGCCAGAGCGAAACTACACGGTGTTTGATAGGGAACTTCTTGCGATCCACGCTGCGTTCCAGCACTGGAGACACTTCCTGGTGGGCGCCAAGCACCCCATCCAGGTGTGCACAGACCACAAGAACCTGGAGTTCTGGAGAACTGCCAGGGTGCTCAACCAGCGGCAGATACGGTGGGCAGAGTTCTTCTCGAACTTCAACTTCTCCATCCACTACATCCCGGGAGAGCAGAATGTCAGGGCGGATGCCCTCTCCCGCAAGCCAGAGTACATGGAGGAGGAGGCGCCACCAGCACCCAGGCACATTTTCCCCCCGTCAGCATGGTCCTGCGGAGCAGCAGTGGTGAGCGAGGCAGAACTCACAGCACTGACGGCAGAGGATGAATTTGCCAACCGCATCTTCAGAGAACTGAGAGGGGGGAGGGAGCAGGCAAAAGACTTTGCAGAACGCAGGGGGCTGCTTTTCTACAAGGGTGCACTGTACCTGCCCACCACCCAGCTTAGACGTACGGTCCTCAAGCAGATGCACGACAACCCAACGGCGGGTCATTTTGGAAGGGACAAAACCGCTCACCTAGTCATGAGACACTTCTGGTGGCCAGGGGTGCGGGAAGATGTTCGAGACTATGTACGGGGCTGTGACACCTGCCAGCGGGCAAAGGTGGTCAGAGCAGCGCCAGCAGGATTGCTGGAGCCCTTAGCCACACCACACAGGCCGTGGGAAGTGGTGTCCATGGACTTCATCACAGATCTGCCTTCTTCCAGGGGCAAGACCGCAGTGTTGGTGGTGGTGGACCTCATGTCCAAAATGTGCCACTTTATACCGTGTGCCAGGGCGGTCTCTGCAGAAGAGACAGCCAAACTGTTTGTTGATCACGTATTCAGACTGCATGGATTACCTTTAAGGGTTATTTCGGATCGTGGCCGCCAATTTGTTTCCAGGTTCTGGCGGCGGCTCATGAACCTCCTGCAGGTGGAGGTCAGCTTGTCGACGGCTAGACACCCGCAGACCAACGGACAGGCGGAGAGGGTCAACGCCATTCTGCAGCAGTACCTGAGATGCTACGTCAGCCAGCGGCAAACGGACTGGGTGGATCGCCTGCCACTGGCAGAATTTGCCTACAACAATGCGGTGCACGTCTCCACAGGGGTGTCGCCCTTTAAGGCCAATTACGGGCGCGACCTCAGATCTTTCCCAGAGAGGGAGGGGGAGGAGGAGGAGGAGGGCCCACAGGCTGAGGATTGGGCAGAGGAACTGGAGACGGTGCACCAGCAGCTCAGAGAACACTTGGAGAGGGCCAAGGAAGCGTACAAAAAGGGGGCAGATCGCCACAGGCGACAAGGGGAGGTCATCAGGGTGGGGGACAAGGTTTGGTTGTCCTCGGAGGGCCTTCCCACCAGAGGGAGGTGCAAAAAGCTGGCACCCAGACGGCTGGGCCCCTTCACGGTCACGCAACAGGTCAACCCGGTGGCATACAGGCTGGCACTGCCAGAGGACTTGAGGGTGCATCCAGTGTTTCATAGATCGCTGCTGTCGCCGTACAGGGAAAGCAGCAGGCTCCGAGACAGCGAACAAACCCCCGAGGGAGGGGGGGAGAGGGGAGGCAGGGAGCAACTCAATGAGGCCACGGCCATCCTTGATTCACGGAGAGGGGTGGGGGGCCTGGAGTACCTCATGGCATGGGAGGATGCTCCACCGTCCCAGAATGAATGGGTCCCGGCCACTCAGATACAGGAGGAATAATTCTTGGTGGAAGAATTTCACGCCCTCTTTCCCCACAGACCCAAGCCCTGGCACATGGAAAGGGAGGGGGAGGAGGAGGAGGCACGGGAGAGCAGCTCACCATGGCGCTGGGAAGCGGAGTTTGAGGAACCGGGAGACGAGGTATGGGTGTCACCGAGATCCACCCAGTCAGAGGCAGAAGCAGATTGGCAGCACATTTTTACCCCCACCAGCTCGGACGCCACGGACTTTTTGGGATTCCAGTCCTCCCAGGCGGAAGGGGAGGGCTCGCAGGACTGGGGGGAGGTGTTCACACCAACGGGCTCGGAAAGCATTGAGTTCTTAGGCTTCCAGTCGTCACCGACAACGGGGGGGGGGGACCTGAGGAGGGGAGAAGGGGAGCTTGGGAGGGGGGTGGATGTGAGGGACAGGGGATATCGCGAAGTCCCTCCCCTCCTGAGTTCAAGCCCATCCCCGAGCACAGGGGAAAGCAGAGGGAGCTCCGATTCCAGTGGGGAAGCAGGAAGTCGGGTCCGAGGCTCAGGCAAGGTAGCGGAGCCAGGGTCCCAGGTGGGACAGGAAGGGGCAAATAAGGGGGGGAGACCCATCCCCCCAACTCCGGAATTACGCAGAAAGAGGAGGGGAAAGAGGATGGGGCTTCCAAGGCTTTTGTGTTGGGGAAAGACACGCCAAAAGTCATTCGGAGGTTCTGAAACCGACTGACCACATCACTCCGTGTAAATAGCAATGACTTCAGCACTGTAAATACGCAGCACCAATAAAAGAATAAAATGCAGAGCTGCGTAGCGTCGTTACTCTGAAGTAGCCTACTCCGGCCACTGTGACAGTACCCAAATGCAAGTAATATCTGCTGGAGATGCCGTAAAGGAATAGGGACATACGTTCATGTCTGGTGGAGCTGTGACCTTATTAAAGATTTCTGGGAAATAGTTTATAAAGAGTTAAAGAAAATTTTGAAATATTCTTTCAAGAAACAACCAGAAATCTTCTTACTAGGAATGTTAGGAGATGACATAAAACCGATTGACAGATGTGTAGTGAGCTACGCGATGGCCTCAGCAAGACTTCTAGTGGCAAGAGCATGGAAATCACAAGAAACCCCCAAGAAGGAGGATTGGTTACAAAAATTAATATCATATTACAACTTAGCAAGAAAACACGAAATATTGAAAGAAACAAATTTGGAGGATAATGTAAGGAAATGGGAATCACTTACCATTTATCTTAGTACATATGTAGACAAACCGTCTCTCCTTTCCGAGGCAGCAGGACCCTAGGAATAAGAAGAAAACAAATTAATTATATGGATGTTATATTTTTTTTTGGTCTCAGCATAGATGTAGACAATCCTTATTTCCTCTCCGAGGCAGCAGGACTCCAGGAATAAGAAGAAAGGAAATTAATTATTTGGTTATTAATCATTTTGTAATATCCTGTAGTATTATTTTTATTTCGGCTCTTTTCTCTCTCTCTTTTCCCCCCTCTTTTTTCTTAAAGGAGGAAAAAAAATTGTAAAATTGTGTAAAAATTGTGTAAAAATATGTGTGTGATTGGAAATATTTATAATATAGATAAGTCTAATCTAGGTTGTGAAGGAACAGGGCAGGGGGTAGGGGTAGGGGTGGGAAGGGGGATCTTGTTTTGTATCGTGTATTTGGTTGTTTTCCTTGGTTTTGTCTTGTTGGGTTTTGTTTTAATTGTTGTATATGTATAAATCATTAATAAACTTTATTAAAAAAAAGATTATATATCAGTGGAAATATACTGTAATGAAGAATGTAATGCAACAAAGTTTGTTCAATTATCTGTATTCTATCAAAAGCTATAGTCAAATAACCAGAAAAAGGAAGTAGAACTTGATGAGGTTGATACGCAGTAGCTTTCCTTCATCTGAATGTAGCCAATGAGCATGAGTGTTTAGAGATTTTGTATAGACAATGCGCCAATCAGGGGGTCGTCTTATACGTTGGGTTGTATCTCTTATACAGCGAGTATATACCTAACTCTATATTTTAACTGGTAATGTTGGGGGGTCGTCTTATACACCCAGTCATCCTATACGCTGGAATATACAGTAAATGAAATACTGGAGCCCAAACTGAAGTGTTCTGCACGGGATCTTTTCCCAGCTAATGTAGCATTAATATTTCAACAGGTTTCAGCTCCATGTCATGTTGCTGCTGTGTGCAAAGGTGGTTTTAAGATTATCATATTCCACTGCTTGGAACTGCCTGGGAAAAGCCCAGAGCTTAACCCAATCGAAAATCTATGGAGCCGACTAAAGAAACTTGTCAGTCAGAAGCAACCCAGCAATAAAACCCAATTATGAGAGGCAATAATTCAATCTTGGTTTCACCTCGGAAATACACTTTTCCAAAAGTTGTCCACAATTTTGGTCACTACAGTATATTGCCCAGGACCAGTGTGAAGTTAACATCACGATAACACACCACCTGAACACTACAATGTTATCACCAGCTAAACATTGTAATGTAATCATCACGAAAACTCACAATATCACTTGCTAAACATTGCAATGTTATCAGCAGCTAAACACTTCAATCTCCCACAATGTCTGAAATGAGGATGGAACTATACAGAGGCAAACAGGACGATGTCTTGGCAACTGCTACTCTTTAGGGGTCTAAAAGGGATAAATGACAATATTATCATTCATCACACACTCAGTTTCATCAGCAGGCAAGCCAAGTTACATCCCAGCAGGACTTTTGGGTTTGGGTTTGGCTACCAAATTCAGGACAATCCAAAGTATGGAGATGAGTCCTAGTGAATACAGATAATGTGGGATTGTCAGCAGGGAAGTGGGGGTGATGGGGGAGAGTTAGTGGTGCTGGGAAAGGGGGGGGGTCTCTGTCGAGGCTCCTCTCCCTTCCTTTTAACCGTTCCATGGACTCCCTCTCTCCGTTTCCCCAGCCAGAAAGGACCCAGCCAGGCGCCCCACGATCCCAAGGATTCCTGCCAGGGGGAAACCGGGAGAATTGGGGGCCTCAGCTCAGCCCCCAGTCCTGCTTGAGGATGGGGACACTCGTGGGGACCCCCTTCGCAGGCACCCCATTTCCCTTCCCTCCAAAGCGTCCAAGGGGGTGCAGGGCAGCTGAGCATCTCTCGGCCCCCCAGGAAAGAGAAAGGAGAGTTTGGTGGTGCTGCTGCCAAGGAGATCTTGCCAGGCAAACCCTGCAGGTGTTGGTCCCCTCTTCCCACCTGGATCGCATGGATCCAGGCCCCTGTCGATGGGCACCAGGGAGGGCGCTTTCTTTAGGGGGGGGTGTAGGAGGGTCTCTTTGTCCTCCCCTCCCCTCTTACCCCTCCCCCTCTTTTCCCTCTCCCCCTCTTTACCTCTTGATCCTCTCTGGTCCTCCGCCTCCCTAGCTCCAGATTATTCCGCTTTCCTTATGCGCAGTAGAAACATAACAGGTAGTGGGGGGGGGGGGGTTCTTCACCGACGCCCCTCCTCTCTTCTGGCCCCCCTTCTGTACTGGAAATTTCCAGCACATTTAGCAGCGACACTTCCGGTTCCTATTGGGATGCCCTTGCCACTAGAGCTACGTCCGCAGAGCAGCCTCTCCCTGTGTTGGGATGGGAAGAGGACGGGACGGCGCTGCCTTTGGCCTCCTGCTCTTGGGGCTCCAAGGGGACATGGCCTCCCTTCCCCACAGAAGAGGGTGAAGATGGCTGCGGGAGATGCATCAAATCTGGGGGTGATCTGGGTTTGGGGGAGAGAAGGAGGACTTAATTGTCAATCTACAAACGGAGGTCTGGAGAAGGGAAGGGCTGCCCCTCCCACTTTGGATCAGGAGGGGGGAGGAGCTGATCCACGGAAGCCAGGGGGGGGGTCCCTCCCTTGCAAGGTCCTCTGGGGGTGGCAAGAGACATGGGGCTGCCTGAGACTGAAGGGGCGCTTCCTTTCCTTTCCTCTCCCCCCTCGCCCTTGTCTCCTTCTGCCTGCCAAGCCCTGAATGGGAGACCCCTCAGCTGCGCCCCCCATAAGGAACCCTCCCCCAGAAAAAGGGGAACGACAACAGTGCAAAGGGGACCCCGTCAGCCCTTGGGAAAATGGGGCTGCTCATAGGAGCGAAATCCTAGGGGCGAGAGAAGTTTGCCCCCTATAAAATATTTGTGGGGTTCGCCCCCCAAAGTGAAAGGGGATCTGTCCTTCAAATGCTGTGTGCGCGAGTGTCGAGTCACGTGACCGACTATGTGGGGTGGGTCTTACCTGCCCCCTACCCAATACTCTGCTCCTTTCTGCTCCCCTCACAAGGGGTCCCCGTTGTGTCTCTGTGGGACAAGAGAGGAGGAGCCTCTGAGGGAAGGTGGCTCTGAGGGAAACGACTTTTCCCGCCTTTTCCCAACTTCCCGCCTTTCAAAATGGGACCCTCCGCTCAGTTTTAGGCGCCAAGGAGGCCGATTCCTGGCAGACCAGGTTGCAATACTCCCTGGGCTCCCTGCTTGATCGATGGATTTTCTTTTCCTCCGCCCTGAATTATGTTCATATCTCTTGCTTTTTAAGCTTTGGGGGAGGGATTAGCCACAGCAACGCATGGCAGGGCCAGCTAGTTTTTTATATACATTTGTGTACTTTTAAATAATCTTCAATAGAGAATATTTAAAAAGAAGCAAAAGGGTTCCTATTGCACCACCTGCAGTTACATGCAGGGGTTTGGGGGGCTTTGTGAACCCCCAATGCACTTCTCCCCGTGGATTTATAAGGGTGTGGAGTTCATTTCCGTAAGATCTGCAAACTGATCCATAGCTGCCAAGTTATCCCTTTTTTAAAGGGAAATTCCCTTATGCTGAATAGGCTTCCTCGCGAGAAAAGGGAAAACTTGGCAGCTATGATCTGATCTCATTGCTTTGGGAAGCAGGGCGATGCAACCCCATCAGATACATGCTTACTCATAAGTAAGAGCCAGCAGCTCAGGTAGTTCTGCTACCAGGCGCCCAACGGGGGGGGGGGGTTCCCAAATGTTGCCCTCTTTGATGTGTCTTCATGGACTCTTTTGCGGGATTCTCCCTGTGTAATGGAAAGGTCACTGGAGGCATTAGGTGGTGTTGGTTGGAGGGAGTTGAGTGTCGCCTTATCACATACGTACAACACCACAACAGGTGGGGATAATTAGATATTCTATCTTACAGTGAAGTTTTTTACACACACTTGTGTCACCGCCTCTCACCCCCCCCCCCTTGTTTTGAGATGCTCTGGCACTGCCCACTCTTTGCTGTGCAACCTTCTCTCATCATGCAAGATGTGTAGCTAGGAGCTGAGGCCCTCTTGGTTATGCTACTAAACACCCCTTTTGTTTCTGCTGTCACCAGAGATAACGCTTTATCTCAGGGGTTCCCAAACTAAGGCCCGGGGGCCGGATGCGGCCCAATCGCCTTCTAAATCCAGCCCACCGACAGTCTGGGAATCAGCATGTTTTTACATGAGTAGAATGTGTCCTTTTATTTAATATGCATCTCTGGTTTATTTGTGGGGCCTGCCTGGTCTTTTTATATGAGGAGAACGTGTCCTTTTATTTAAAATGCATCTCTGGGTTATGTGTGGGGCATAGGAATTTGTTCATTTTTTTATTTTATTTTTCAAAATATAGTCCAGCCCCCCACAAGGTCTGAGGGACAGTGGACCGGCCCCCTGCTGAAAAAGTTTGCTGACCCCTGCTTTATCTGAACACTTCACCCTTCTCACAAGCAAGAATGAGGAGGTGTTGAGGTTTGCAATATGACCTTGTGAGTCTTTCTTTTTCTTCATTGTTCCTTTATTGTGCAGTTCTAACAATGGGAGTTATACAGTTGTTCATATAATGAGGTCCAGCTCCAAGGGTCTTCTGCTGGTTCCCTCACTGCGAGAAGCGAAGTTACAGGGAACCAGGCAGAGGGCCTTCTGGGCAGTAGCGCCTGCCCTGTGCAACACGCTCCCTTCAGATGTCAAGAAGATAAAGAATTACACAACTTTTAAAAGACATCTGAAGGTAGCCCTGTATCGGGAGGTTTTTGATGCTTGACTTTCCCCCATGTTTTTAGACATGCTGTAAGCTACCCACAGTGGCTGGGGAAACACAGACAGATGGGCTGAATAGTAGTAATAGTAGTAGTAGTAATAGTCAGCAAAAACAAGACCTGGAGCTGACTGTAACTCAGATCATCAGCTTCTTATAGCAAAATTCCAGCTTAAACTGAAGAAAGTAGGAAAAACCACTGGGCCAGTAAGATACAATCTGAATCAAATCCCTTATGAATACACAGTGGAAGTGAGGAACAGGTTTAAGGATTTAGATTTGGTGAACAGAGTGCCTGAAGAACTATGGATGGAGGCTCGTAACATTATACAGGAGGCAGCAACGAAAACCATCCCAAGGAAAAGGAAATGCAAGAAAGCAAAATGGCTATCCAACGAGGCCTTACAAATAGCGGAGGAGAGGAGGCAAGCAAAATGCAAGGGAGATAGGGAAAGATACAGGAAACTGAATGCAGATTTCCAAAAAACAGCAAGGAGAGACAAGAGGGTCTTCTTAAATGAGCAATGCAAAGAAATAGAGGAAAACAATAGAATGGGGAAAACCAGAGATCTGTTCAAGAAAATTGGAGATATGAAAGGAACATTTCGTACAAAGATTACCATAATCAAGGACAAAAGTGGTAAGGACCTAACAGAAGCAGAAGACATCAAGAAGAGGTGGCAAGAATACACAGAGGAATTATACCAGAAAGATATGGAGGTCTCATACACCCCAGGTAGTGTGGTTGGTGACCTTGAGCCAGACATCTTGGAGAGTGAAGTCAAATGGGCCTTAGAAAGCATTGCTAATAACAAGGCCAGTGGAAGTGATGATATTCCAGCTGAACTATTTAAAATTTTAAAAGATGATGCTGTTAAGGTGCTACACCCAATATGCCAGCAAGTTTGGAAAACTCAGCAATGGCCAGAGGATTGGAGAAGATCAGTCTACATCCCAATTCCAAAGAAGGGCAGTGCCAAAGAATGCTCCAACTACCGCACAATTGCGCTCATTTCACACGCTAGCAAGGTTATGCTTAAAATTCTACAAGGCAGGCTTAGGCAGTATGTGGACCGAGAACTCCCAGAAGTGCAAGCTGGATTTCGAAAGGGCAGAGGAACCAGAGACCAAATAGCAAACATGCGCTGGATTATGGAGAAAGCTAGAGAGTTCCAGAAAAACGTCTACTTCTGCTTCATTGACTATGCAAAAGCCTTTGACTGTGTCGACCACAGCAAACTATGGCAAGTTCTTAAAGAAATGGGAGTGCCTGATCACCTCATCTGTCTCCTGAGAAATCTCTATGTGGGACAAGAAGCTACAGTTAGAACTGGATATGGAACAACTGATTGGTTCAAAATTGGGAAAGGAGTACGACAAGGTTGTATATTGTCTCCCTGCTTATTTAACTTATATGCAGAATTCATCATGCGAAAGGCTGGACTAGATGAATCCCAAGCCGGAATTAAGATTGCCGGAAGAAATATCAACAACCTCAGATATGCAGATGACACAACCTTGATGGCAGAAAGCGAGGAGGAATTTTTAGACATGCTGTAAGCTACCCACAGTGGCTGGGGAAACACAGACAGATGGGCTGAGTAGTAGTAGTAGTAGTAGTAGTAGTAGTAATAATAATAATAATAGTAATACTCTGCTTCCAAAACATCCCCACTCTCCATTCCCAACTCCAAACATTTCCAACTCTCTTTCCCAAACCAGCTTCCTCTCAGCTCATCATCACTCACCACCACCACTCCAGATTCACACCCACCTTCCCTCCACTCTGAAAGTCCATAGATGTTTGTGAACATTCCATTATAACCAATGTAGTTTCCACACTCCTTACATTTAAACCGTTTCTCCTCTTTCGAGTTAATTGATGGTAGCCGAGTAAGATTATCTTCCATGAACATGGTCTTAACAGTGAGTCTGTAAGTGACTGTGGAGGCCAATTCTGGATCCCCACATCTTTCCACAATGAGAACATAGGTTTCCGGGCAGGAGTTGATCACCGTGAGGGTTTGCCGTGTGACTGAGTTAGTCAAAACAATATGAACCTTCCAGAGTCTTCCACTACATTCCAAATACTTCTAGTAGTTTCTTCCCTCAAAGGACTTGACATAAACAACATGACCAATCCAACAAAGTTTATGTTGAAGAAACATTGCTTTGAGACCGGTTATCATTGCTTCTTCCACTGCCATTAGTGTATTTTTTTCCAGAGACAACGTTGATGGAATCTTTCAAGGAGTTGGAGATGGTATTTATAAGTGGCCCATCTTTCACAAATGTCAAGTTGGTAGTACAATAGCTTTGTAAACAAGCATTTTGGTTTCCCTGCGAATGTCCCGGTCCTCAAACACTCTGCACTTCAATCAGGAGAAAGCCGCACTCACAGAGCTCAGGCAATGCTGGATTTCAACATCAGTGTTGGCCCTTGTACTACCCAGGTAAAAAGTGATAAACACTTAATAAGAAGAAATAATTTTTTGATTTATACCCTGCCCTTCCCGGTTTAGAAACCGGGCTCAGGGCGGCTAACAAGAAATATAAAACATTAATTAAAAACGACTTTAAAACAGCATGAAACTTTACAATGTTACACCATTCAGTTGGATTTGTGGCGCTGCAGAGGATTGTTCTGTGCTTGTTGGTGTAGCACCTTGTGAAACCAAAGTAGAGCTTTTACCCTTGTGAGTCTATAGGTTTGTAAGAGTTCCACTACAACTGAATCTCTATCCACTTTCTTGACATTTATATGGTTTTTCCATGTGAGTTTGCTGATGTTTTGTAAGAACTCCACTCTGACAGAAGTACTTTCCACACTCCATATATTTCAACTGTCCCCCCCCCCGCCCCCGTGTGAGTCTGTTGATGTACATCAAGGTGGGAACTCCGACTGAAACCCTTTCCACACTGCATCCCTTTATATGGTTTCTCTCCTATGGAAGTCTAGCGATGTGAAAAATAGTTTGAACACCCACTGAAGCTCTTTCCACACTCCATGCATTTAATTTTTTTAAAAAATAATTTTTATTTAAAGAACCAACACCAAACACACACATCCTATAGAGTGGATGTACATAAACAATGAAAACATAATCAAACCAACCATGTGTACAATTCTATATGTATTAAACTCCACATTCCACAAGGTTAACTTTTAACATTTTAATTACCCCAAATTGTTCAAATCTCCCCAAATAATTCAATATATTTTCAAACCAATCCTCCTCTTTCTCATTGACCTATTTTACGCATCTTCACAGTTAGGTATTCTAAAATTAAAATATTATTCAATTTTTCCCTCCATTTGTTCACCTCTAACTCTTCTGCATTCTTCCAATTACTCGCTATAACCTGTCTAGCTGCAATTACCATCAATTTTACCTATTTACATTCCTCTTTTGTTTTTAACCCAGTGCTACCAAGGCTAATCTGATCTCATTTTTTGACAGAATTACAAGTCTGGTAGATGAAGCGAACGCTGTGGATGTAGCCTATCTTGATTTCAGCAAGGCCTTTGACATGGTGCCCCATGATATTTTTGTAAAGAAGCTGGTAAAATACGGGCTAGCTAGACAATGCTACCATTCAGCTTCTCTGGAGCAGCAGAAAACAACCTTTCATAGAATCATAGAGTTGGAAGAGACCACAAGGGCCATCCAGTCCAACCCCCTGCCAAGCAGGAAACACCATCAAAGCATTCCTGACAGATGGCTGTCAAGCCTCTGCTTAAAGACCTCCAAAGAAGGAGACTCCACCACACTCATTGGCAGCAAATTCCACTGCCGAACAGCTCTTACTGTCAGGAAGTTCTTCCTAATGTTTAGGTGGAATTTTCTTTCTTGTAGTTTGAATCCGTTGCTCCGTGTCCGCTTCTCTGGAGCAGCAGAAAACAACCTTTCTCCCTCCTCTATATGACATCCTTTTATATATTTGAACATGGTTATCATATCACCCCTTAACCTTCTCTTCTCCAGGCTAAACATACCCAGCTCCCTAAGCCGTTCCTCATAAGGCATCGTTTCCAGGCCTTTGACCATTTTGGTTGCCCTCTTCTGGACACGTTCCAGCTTATCAGTATCCTTCTTGAACTGTGGTGCCCAGAACTGGACACAGTACTCCAGGTGAGGTCTGACCAGAGCAGAATACAGTGGTACTATTACTTCCCTTGATCTAGATGCTATACTCCTATTGATGCAGCCCAGAATTGCATTGGCTTTTTTAGCTGCTGCATCACACTGCTGACTCATGTCAAGTTTGTGGTCTACCAAGACTCCTAGATCCTTTTCACATGTACTGCTCTCAAGCCAGGTGTCACCCATCCTGTATTTGTGCCTTTCATTTTTTTTGCCCAAGTGTAGTACTTTACATTTCTCCTTGTTAAAATTCATCTTGTTTGCTTTGGCCCAGTTGTCTAATCTGTTAAGGTCATTCTGAAGTGTGATCCTGTCCTCTGGGGTGTTAGCCACCTCTCCCAATTTGGTGTCATCTGCAAACTTGCTCAGGATGCCCTCAAGCCCATCATCCAAGTCATTGATAAAGATGTTGAACAAGACTGGGCCCAAGACAGAACCCTGTGGCACCCCACTAGTCACTACTCTCCAGGATGAGGAGGAGCCATTGATGAGCACCCTTTGGGTTCGGTCAGTAAGCCAGTTACAAATCCACTGAATGGTAGCATTGTCTAGTCCACATTTTACCAGCTTCTTTACAAGAATATCATGGGGCACCTTGTCAAAGGCCTACATCCTCCTCTATATGACATCCTTTAATATATTTGAACATGGCTATCATATCACCCCTTAACCTTCTCTTCTCCAGGCTAAACATACCCAGCTCCCTAAGCCGTTCCTCATAAGGCATCGTTTCCAAGCCGTTGACCATTTTGGTCGCCCTCCTCTGGACACGTTCCAGCTTGTCAGTATCCTTCTTGAACTGTGGTGACACTTAATCTGTTAAGGTCATTCTGAAGTGTGATTCTGTCCTCTGGGGTATTAGCCACCCCTCCCAATTTGGTGTCATCTGCAAACTTGCTCAGGATGCCCTCAAGCCCATCATCCAAGTCATTGATGAAGATGTTGAATAAGACTGGGCCCAAGACAGAACCCTGTGGCACCCCACTAGTCACTTCTCTCCAGGATGAAGAGGAGCCATTGATGAGCACCCTTTGGGTTCGGTCAGCCAGCCAGTTACAAATCCACTGAATGGTAGCATTGTCTAGCCCGCATTTTACCAGCTTGTTTACAAGAATATCATGGGGCACCTTGTCAAACGCCTTGCTGAAATCAAGATAGGCTATATCCACAGCATTCCCTTCATCTACCAGGCTTGCAATTCTGTCAAAAAATGAGATCAGATTAGTCTGACATAACTTATTTGTCAGAAACCCATGCTGACTTTTAGTGATCTCCAGGAATTCTCATAGATTATTGCCAGTGGTTCTGAAATCACCTCTGCCAGTTCTTTTAATACACTTAAACCAGAAGAAAGAAGCTTCCACCTAAACATTAGGAGGAACTTCCTGGCAGTAAGAGCTGTTCGACAGTGGAATTTGCTGCCAAGAAGTGTGGTGGAGTCTCCTCCTTTGGAGGTCTTTAAGCGGAGGCTTGACAGCCATATGTCAAGAATGCTTTGATGGCGTTTCCTGCTTGGCAGGGGGTTGGACTGGATGGCCCTCGTGGTCTCTTCCAACTCTATGATTCTATGATTCTAATAAGAACCATTAATTTAGATATATCCACCCTTTTACCCACAATTCTCGATATTTCTGTACCAATCTGTTCCAAATACTTATTAACTAACAGACAATCCCACCACATATGACTGTATGTTCCCATCACTCCACATTCCTTCCAGCGATTCTTACTTCCGGATGTTGTAATGTGATACAACCTTACTGGTGTATAATACCATTTTTTGTACCAGCTTCAACCCCTGTTCTTGGATTATCCTCGAAGTCAAACAAAGGGTGGTTGCTGAAAGATTCTTTCCCAATCTTCATCCAAAATCTGTTCCTGTATATCTAACTTCCAGTATTCTTTCAAATGTTCTTTTGGGGATTTCCCCATATTTAATAACACCTTATACAATTTTGAAACTATTTTGGCCTTATCTATCCTATATCCTTTCACTAATTCTTCAAAGGGTGTAATGATTCTTTTACCACATTTTTTAACTTCTTCTTCCTTCAACAGGGAGGAAATTTGTGTTTTTTCTGTAACCAATTAATTTTATTCCAAATTCCACTTTCTTCTTCCATCATACCCTCTGTTTCCCAACTCTTCACCATATCCTGAATTGAAATCTCATTTAATATATCCCCTACCTCTTTCGGTATACGCTCCCGTAACGGGGCCATTTTATCATAGTACCACATTTTGGTAAGGGGAGAGAGGTCAGGAAAAAGCTTACTTCTCCACTTCTCCTGATGTACGTAGGTAGAAGCCCCAGGTAAATGGATTCAAGAAATGAGCATTTTGCATTAAGTCCTTTTTGCCTAAAATCATTTTAGTCATTTTGCCTGTGTCTCACTAGACATCCTAAAATCCCTTTGCCCTACTAACGCTGCTGCGCTCACTGAGATGTCGCAATAATGCGCTCATTAAAAATTGTTTACATTACGACATGCTCATTAAGGAATGTTTATATTTAGGAACATCTGGGTAAGTTATGTATATCCTGGATTCGTCATTAGTGATATGTCAAACTGACCCATCATATATCATATCACTGAGGTCCAGTGCTGAGGGCCTTCTGGCGGTTCCCTCGCTGCAAGAAGCCAAGTTACAGGGAAACAGGCAGAGGGCCTTCTCGGTAGTGGCACCCGCCCTCCCATCAGATGTCAAAAAGAAAAACAACTACCAGACTTTTAGAGGACATCTGAAGGCAGCCCTGTTTAGGGAAGCTTTTAATCTTTAAGAAATTACTGTATTTTAATATTTCTGTTGGAAGCCGCCCAGAGTGGCTGGGGAAACCCAGCCAGATTGGCGGGGTATAAATAAATGAATTATTATTATTATTATTATTATTATTATTATTATTATTATTATTATTATAGCTGGCTGAACGCCTAGAACTAATGATGAATGCATCCTTGAAAGTGACAGTCTCCATAGGAAGTGGCAGAAAGGGTTTTCTCCAAGAAATGTCTTTTTACCATTTCAGCCGAAGGAGTTTTCAGAAATGTATTGCCTTTCTATTGAAAGCTGTATTGAAAGATATATTGCCAATTGTTCTAAATTATTGATACCCCATGCATTGATGAAGTGTCCTTATGTATTATATTGTCTCCTAATGTTTGCCATAGCTTTAACTATACGGACCTTTGTAGGCAAGGTGATGTCTCTGCTTTTTAAGATGCTGTCTAGGTTTGTCATTGCTTTTCTCCCAAGAAGCAGGCGTCTTTTAATTTCGGGACTGCTGTCACCATCTGCAGTGATCAAGGAGCCCAAGAAAGTAAAATCTCTCACTGCCTCCATTTCTTCCCCTTCTATTTGCCAGGAGGTGATGGGACCAGTGGCCATGATCTTGGTTTTTTGATGTCGAGCTTCAGACCATATTTTGCGCTCTCCTCTTTCACCCTCAATAAAAGGTTCTTTAATTCCTCCTCACATTCTGCCATCAAGGTTGTGTCATCTGCATATTTGAGGTTGTTGATATTTCTTCCGGCAATCTTAATTCCGTCTTGGGATTCATCTAGTCCAGCCTTTCGCATGATGAATTCTGCATATAAGTTAAATAAGCAGGCAGACAATATACAACCTTGTCGTACTCCTTTCCCAATTTTGAACCAATCAGTTGTTCCATATCCAGTTCTAACTGTAGCTTCTTGTCCCACATAGAGATTTCTCAGGAGACAGATGAGGTGATCAGGCACTCCCATTTCTTTAAGAACTTGCCATAGTTTGCTGTGGTCGACACAGTCAAAGGCTTTTGCATAGTCAATGAAGCAGAAGTAGACGTTTTTCTGGAACTCTCTAGCTTTCTCCATAATCCAGTGCATGTTTGCTATTTGGTCTCTGGTTCCTCTGCCCTTTCGAAATCCAGCTTGCACTTCTGGGAGTTCTCGGTCCACATACTGCCTAAGCCTGCCTTGTAGAATTTTGAGCATAACCTTGCTAGCGTGTGAAATGAGCGCAATTGTGCGGTAGTTGGAGCATTCTTTGGCACTGCCCTTCTTTGGAATTGGGATGTAGACTGATCTTCTCCAATCCTCTGGCCATTGCTGAGTTTTCCAAACTTGCTGGCATATTGGGTGTAGCACCTTAACAGCATCATCTTTTAAAATTTTAAACAGTTCAGCTGGAATATCATCACTTCCACTGGCCTTGTTATTAGCAGTGCTTTCTAAGGCCCATTTGACTTCACTCTCCAAGATGTCTGGCTCAAGGTCAGCAACCACACTACCTGGGGTGTACGAGACCTCCATATCTTTCTGGTATAATTCCTCTGTGTATTCTTGCCACCTCTTCTTGATGTCTTCTGCTTCTGTTAGGTCCATACCACTTTTGTCCTTGATTATGGTAATCTTTGTACGAAATGTTCCTTTCATGTCTCCAATTTTATTGGAAATCTGCATTCAGTTTCCTGTATCTTTCCCTATCTCCCTTGCATTTTGCTTGCCTCCTCTCCTCCGCTATTTGTAAGGCCTCGTTGGACAGCCATTTTGCTTTCTTGCATTTCCTTTTCCTTGGGATGGTTTTCGTTGCTGCCTCCTGTATCATGTTACGAGCCTCCATCCATAGTTCTTCAGGCACTCTGTCCACCAAATCTAAATCCTTAAACCTGTTCCTCACTTCCACTGTGTATTCATAAGGGATTTGATTCAGATTGTATCTTACTGGCCCAGTGGTTTTTCCTACTTTCTTCAGTTTAAGCTGGAATTTTGCTATAAAAAGCTGATGATCTGAGTTACAGTCAGCTCCAGGTCTTGTTTTTGCTGACTGTATAGAGCTTCTCCATCTTTGGCTGCAGAGAATATAATCAATCTGATTTCGATGCTGCCCATTTGGTGATATCCATGTGTAGAGTCGTCTCTTGTGTTGTTGGAAGAGAGTGTTTGTGATGACCAGCTTGTTCTCTTGACAGAACTCTATTAGCCTTTGCCCTGCTTCATTTTGAACTCCAAGGCCAAACTTGCCAGTTGTTCCTTTTATCTCTTGATTCCCTACTTTAGCATTCCAATCCCCTGTAATGAGAAGAACATCCTTCTTTGGTGTCATTTCTAGAAGGTGTTGTAAGTCTTCATAGAATTGGTCAATTTCACTTTCTTCAGCACCGGTAGTTGGTGCATAAACTTGGATTACTGTGATGTTAAAAGGTCTGCCTTGGATTCGTATCGAGATCATTCTGTCATTTTTGAGATTGCATCCCATTACAGCTTTTGCCACTCTTTTGTTGATTATGAGGGCCACTCCATTTTAACTACGGGATTCTTGCCCACAGTAGTAGATATGATAGTCATCCGAACTGAAATCGCCCACTCCCTTCCATTTTAGTTCACTGATGCCCAGGATGTCAATATTTATTCTTGCCATCTCATTTTTGACCACATCCAGCTTACCATTATTCATGGTTTTCCTGCTTGGCAGGGGGTTGGACTGGATGGCCCTTGTGGTCTCTTCCAACTCTATGATTCTATGATTCTATGATTCTATGGTTCTTACATTCCAGGTTCCTATGCAATATTTTTCTTTACAGCATCGGACTTTCCTTTCGCTTCCAGGCATATCCGCAACTGAGCGTCCTTTCGGCTTTGGCCCAGCCGCTTCATCAGCTCTGAATCTACTTGTACTTGTCCTCCGCTCTTCCCCAGTAGCATGTTGGACGCCTTCCGACCTGAGGGGCTCATCTTCCAGCGTCATATCTTTTATATGCCTGTTGTCTTTGTCCATGGAGTTTTCTTGGCAGGGATACTGGAGTGGCTTGCCAATTCCTTCTCCAGGTGGATCACGTTTGGTCAAAACATAACTTTTCCAAGTTATTTAAGCCCCTTCGCCACGACAAGGCAGTGATCCATGAAAGCTATGGTTTTCCCAGTAGTGATGTATGGAAGTGAGAGCTGGACCATAAAGAAGGCTGATCGCCGAAGAATTGATGCTTTTGAATTATGGTGCTGGAGGAGACTCTTGAGAGTCCCATGGACTGCAAGAAGATCAAACCTATCCATTCTGAAGGAAATCAGCCCTGAGTGCTCACTGGAAGGACAGATTGTGAAGCTGAGGCTCCAATACTTTGGCCACATCATGAGAAGAGAAGACTCCCTGGAAAAGACCCTGATGTTGGGAAAGATGGAGGGCACAAGGAGAAGGGGACGACAGAGGACGAGATGGTTGGACAGTGTTCTCGAAGCTACGAACATGAGTTTGACCAAACTGCGGGAGGCGGTGCAAGACAGGAGTGCCTGGCGTGCTATGGTCCATGGGGTCACGAAGAGTCGGACACGACTAAACGACTAAACGACAACAACAATGTTTGCCAATGCTTGTCTGTGAACTGTTAGAAGTGAAAGTATCTAGCCTCATCATGATAGTTTTTTTTGCTGGCTGCAGGCTCACACAGAAGGAAGGGGGGCTAGATTCGTTAGCTACTGAATGCTGCATGACCTAATCTAGGATAGAGGTCTTTCCTTATATGGCAGATGGCTAGAATCTGGGATGGGGTGAATCTTTGGCAACTCACTCAAGGACTGTAGCCCCCGGATCATTCCATATTAAGTTTATCTGATGTAATCTTGGATGTTCCATTTTTGGTATTACAATGACTTCATCCAGAATGAGCTAATGCTGTTCAACTATGGACATAGGAAAGAGTCTAAGCATTCTGATTGGGAGTTCTTTGTTCTATACCAAGCAATCTGATTGGCTGTGATATGATGTAAGACCTGGTTCAAATGTATAAAAGCCTGGACAGAATCTCTATTTGGTACCAGTTAGCTGGGAAACCAGTTTGTTTATTGCAAACTTGTAATAAATAACTTTTTTTACTTTCTTATCCTCTACTTCTCTCTGAGTCTATTTCCTTCGCAGCTGCCTGGCGTTTTGGACCCGAACTGAGGTATAACACTCCCATACCCGAATGGACTTCGTAAATGTTTATATTTTGTCTACTTCCTTTTTCCTTTTCCTCCTATCGAATAATCTTATTTTCCCTCCTACTACTTCAAAGTTCTCCAGCTCTATATTCCCCAAACCTTCCCCCTGTTCTCCCTCCAACCAACTCACAAGATGTCTCAGTTGGTTAGCCTCATAATATAAAGCCAGGTTGGGAATCCCCCATCCTCCAATCCATGCATTTAAATGGTTTTCCCCCTGTGAATTTGTTGATGTTTTCAAAGAGCTCCATTATGAGGAAAGTTTTTCCACACTCCATGCATTTAAATGGTTTCTCTCCTGTGTGAATCCATTGATGTTTTCTAAGTGTTCCACTGTCACTGAAGCTCTTGCCGCACTCTATACATTTATATGGTTTCTCCCGTGTGAGTCTGTTGATGTTTTCTAAGGTTTCCACTCTGACTGAAGCTCTTTCCACACTCCATGCATTTAAAAGGTTTCTCCCCAGTGTGAATCCGTTGATGTTTTCTAAGTGCTCCACTCTCACTGAAGCTCTTTTCGCACTCCATACATTTATATGGTTTCTCCCCAGTGTGAATCCGTTGATGTTTTCTAAGTGCTCCACTATTACTGAAGCTCTTTTCGCACTCCATACATTTATATGGTTTCTCCCCTGTGTGAATCCGTTGATGTTTTCTAAGTGTTCCACTGTCACTGAAGCTCTTGCCGCACTCTATACATTTATATGGTTTCTCCCCTGTGTGAGTCCATTTATGTGTCCTAAAGGCTGAACTCTGACTGAAGCTCTTTCCACACTCCATACATTCAAATGGTTTCACTCCTGTGTGAATCCGTTGATGAATTCTAAGTGTTCCACTTCTACTGAAGCTCATTTCGCACTCCATACATTTATATGGTTTCTCCCCTGTGTGAATCCGTTGATGTTTTCTAAGATCTCCATTATCACTGAAGCTCTTGCCGCACTCTATACATTTATATGGTTTCTCCCCTGTGTGAGTCCGTTTATGTCTTCTAAGATCTCCACTTTGACTGAAGCTCTTTCCACACTCCATACATTTAAATGGTTTCTCCCCTGTGTGAATCCGTTGATGTATTCTAAGTGTTCCACTCTCACGGAAGCTCTTTCCGCACTCCATACATTTGAATGGCTTCTTTCCTGTGTGAGTCCGTTGATGTGTCCTAAGGTTTGAACTCTGACTGAAGCACATTCCACACTCCATGCATTTAAAGGGTTTTTCAGCTGTGTGAGTTCGTTCATGTAAACGAAGGTGTGAACTCACACTGAAGCACTTCCCACACTCAATGCATTTAAATGGTCTTTCCCCTCTGTGAGATTGTTCATGTTTACGAAGGTGTGAACTCACACAGAAGCTCTTTCCACACTCCATGCATTCAAATGGTTTCTCTCCTGTGTGAGTGCGTTGATGAATTCTAAGTTTTCCAATCTCAGTGAAACTCTTTCCACACTCCATGCATTTATGTGGTTTCTCCCCTGTGTGAGTTCGTTGATGTATATGTAAGTGTGCTGACTGTCTGAAGCTCTTTCCACACTCCATACATTTAAACGGTTTCTCTCCTGTGTGGGTCCTTTGATGTATATCAAGCTCTGTACACCGTCTGAAGCTTTTTCCACACTCCATACATTTATATGGTTTCTCCCCTGTGTGAGTCCGTTGATGAATTCTAAGTGTTCCATTTCTACTGAAGCTCTTTTTGCACTCCATACATTTATATGGTCTCTCCCCTGTGTGAACCCGTTGATTAATTCTAAGCGCTCCACTGTCACTTAAGCTCTTTTTGCACTCTATACATTTAAATGGTTTCTCCCCAGTGTGAATGTGTTGATGTTTTTTAAGTCCTGCATTCTGACTGAAGGTCTTTCCACACTCTATACATTTAAATGGTTTCTCCCCAGTGTGAATCCGTTGATGGTTTCTAAAGTCACTAGTCTGACTGAAGCTCTTTCCACACTCCATGCATTTAAATGGTTTCTCTCCCGTGTGAGTCCATTGATGGTTTCTAAGTGTTCTGCTACCAGTGAAGTTTTTTCCACACTCCATACCCTGAAATGTCTTATCCACTGCGTGCTTTGGAGCACGTGGAAAATAAAGTCCTGTTTGGGTTTCAAGGAAGAGAACAAAGGAATATGAAACACAGAAAGTTCAATTAGCTTATTCTCCTTTTTAAACATCTCATACATTCTCCCATGTCCAACCCCCTGCAATTAAGAAATGTCCATGAACATGCCTTCTACTTGTCTGGTTCATAGTTTCTAATGACATATTTCATCCTCTCCATACTAATTCTCCACCCCAGGCCGTATTTTTGCTCATTCAACCTCTATATGTTTATTAACCACCTGCACAGTTCGTTGGGCCTCAGGAGGTTCATACTGACCATTTTGGGAGATCCAGGCCTGAGTCTTTTTTAGGGACTGTGATATGGGCCTGTCAGAGAAGGAGTGACAAGGCTTGGTGCTTGCGGTCAGCTGAAGGAGTGCTCAGGTAGGAAAATGTTCTTGGATCTAATCACAAAAGAATCGCCAGGCTGCCCAGGTAATGCAATTAGTGACCATTAACAGGTATCCTTGCAGACAGGCTTTCTGCTGTATACCGCCTCCTGTGATGTATTCCTGCTGTAGTCAGTCTCCTTCTGTATAATATTTTGGGGGTGGTCTTGTTAGGATTCATTCCCCGTCTGCAGTCATAGGGTTATTGTGTATCATATGACTGTATGTGTTTTCATTCCCACAGAGTGGAAGTGACGTAGACAGGATGTTTACATGGGACTGTTGTTCCTTAGTTCTTTCTCTTTACTGGCTGTGATGCCAGAGAGAGGGGGCCATGATGTAGAGCTCCCAGTTTATTACCTTGCCGACAAAGGTCCGTATAGTTAAAGCTATGGTTTTCCCAGTAGTGATGTATGGAAGTGAGAGTTGGACCATAAAGAAGGCTGATCGCCGAAGAATTGATGCTTTTGAATTATGGTGCTGGAGGAGACTCTTGAGAGTCCCATGGACTGCAAGAAGATCAAACCTATCCATTCTTAAGGAAATCAGCCCTGAGTGCTCCCTGGAAGGACAGATCGTGAAGCTGAGGCTCCAATACTTTGGCCACCTCATGAGAAGAGAAGAATCCTTGGAAAAGACCCTGATGTTGGGAAAGATTGAGGGCACTAGGAGAAGGGGACGACAGAGGACAAGATGGTTGGACAGTGTTCTCGAAGCTACGAACATGAGTTTGACCAAACTGCGGGAGGCAGTGCAAGACAGGAGTGCCTGGCGTGCTCTGGTCCATGGGGTCACGAAGAGTCGGACACGACTAAACGACTAAACAACAACAACAAAAAAGCAGTTTAGCCTTATTTACTGACTTGTGTGTTGTTCATCACGTTTGTGAGAGCAATCACATATTTGGCCTGTGGGACCAGTCTGACAACTGGCCCCCGGGACAGCCGAATTATTGACAGTGGTAGCAGAGTTCTGGCTGAAGATCATCGAACTTCTGTCGTGATGGATTCCAGGCGCAGTTTTTTTTTTCTCCTGTTGCTGATTACTGGACCAACAGCCTGAGTTCCAGCGTTCCTGAGTATGGAGGACTGAGCTAAGCTATGCCAATTTCCTACTGCAAAGATTCAGCTGAAGAGACGCTGTGAGTACCAGACTGATTTATGTGCCAGCTGCCGAGATGGCAGTGCACAGAGAGGCAGCAAGATTTACGACTGCTTAATTGTTCCTGCTGCAAATAATCTCTAAGAGAGATGCACAGGAATTGATCCTTTCCCCCAAAATTTGCAAGGAGGGAAATGGAAGAAGACACCCTTTCCCTGAGTTTTTGAAATGGGGGAGCTGGGTGCAACTTGCCGCTGTTTTCCAAGGGAGAGAACAGCAATTTGAAGTGGCAAGATTTGCCAGAGAGCAGCCTGTCCTGATGCCTGCGCAGCGAAAGCCGGTTTTCATGCTGGCAAGACTGTTGCTGTTTGATTAACAAGCTAAATCGGGGGAGGGAGCGGATTCTGCCCCAACGCTGCGTAAAGTAGCAGGCTTGACCTTCTAAGAAGACCGGATTCTTCTGATCCATTCCCTTATTGTCTGGGAGTGAGGGGGAGCAAGAAAAAGGCTGCAAAAGCAGTTTGGTTGCTGAGCCATGAGATGCCAACAGCCACACAGTATGTGTTCTGCAGGAAATTTCATCTGCAACACACAGACATTCCAAGATGGTGCCAAGCTTTCTAGGATGCCGAGAGGAGTTCGGAGGGCTGCGATTTGATCTCTCCGACACCCCACGTGATGTGGGAGGCACTGTTTTCCTGTTCTGAAGAAAACTTTCCAGAACGGAAGAAGACTGTGACGTCATCTCAATGACCACTGCAACCAGCAGGTGGCACTGCTCTGGAAGAAGCAGTTGGAACTTTTGTCCTGTGATGTTTGGTCTGAGTCCAGAGGCAAAGACTTTTGGACATTAGCTGCAATCGTGTCAAGAAGACCAAAAGCAGCAGAGAAGCAGAAGCTTCACAAAGGGGACTTTTTGCTAGAAGCAATCTCCTTTTGCTGAGTGCATTGCACCAGAGAGACCATGGGACTGAAAAGCATTTGTTGTTTAACATGTTTTTCTCATTCCAGGTCCAAGCGCAGCGTGCTGAATGGGTTTCCAGGTTACGCAGCGTGATTGTTCTGTTCTCAGAACACAAGCTATCCAAAGGAACTAAAGCTCAGCCTGAAGTGCAAAAGTAGCTTGTTCTTTACCATGTTGTGTTATTATGTACACATGGGGATGGTGGAAAGGTTACAGTAACATGTAATGTATTGTCTGTTAACCATATTTTTCCATGCAGGTCGTAAGCATGAAGACTTCCCAGATGCTGATATGTCTGTCACCAAAATGGTCAAAGTACCAGTGTTCAGAACGTCGCAAGATGGGAGTGATGTTGGTGTTGTCAGTGACGAAGTGTACCCGGAAAAAGTCTAGTACCAGTGGCAGGGTCTGACATGTAGGTTCCAAAGTCACACACACACAGAGCACAATGCTCAGTAAACACAGTTTGCAAGATTTTCCCTGGATAGGGACAGTGACAGACCCGGAAAAAGCCAGTTTGCCAATGTTTGCATCTGACATGTGGGTTGGGAAAGTCACAAAACAGGGAGCATAATTTCTTCCTGTGGTATTGAGGCATGTACAAAGTACTAAAGCCTCATACCGATTTGTTTATTGAGTGCAGTGCAGCGTGGGAGGGAATTCTAGATGTTTTCCTAGACAACCCCATTGCTGCAGACTTACATAGTAAGTTTTTCGCTGTTATAAACAGCAGATGTGCTCAAAAGAGTTTCCACTGCCATAGTGCAAGAGTTTGCTAGCACAGTTGCTAAAAGATGGCGCTGTTTGTAGGCGGCTTGACACACAAGGGTATGTGTATGCTGAAGAGTTTGCTAACACAGATGTTTGGATTAAACTGTTGTAAGTAGCTCACCACAGGTCTCAAAACCCAGAGTCCAGAGAAGGGTACAGAGTTTGTCCTCAAGAGACAGTGAACCATGCC
Source organism: Zootoca vivipara (assembly GCF_963506605.1). Lineage (NCBI taxonomy): Eukaryota > Metazoa > Chordata > Lepidosauria > Squamata > Lacertidae > Zootoca > Zootoca vivipara. The sequence goes on from NC_083277.1 coordinate 1,835,745, forward strand.
CAAAGGCTGTATGGGTAAAGACCATTTTTTCCTTGGAGAAGGAAGTTGGACCATGTCCAAATTGGCGTGTGTACCAACAAAGCCAACTGTGCAATTTCCTGATAGTCAAAGAGCTATGACGCCATGACTTATCAGAAGTGCAATATGGTATGGCCAATGCCAAATCCAGTTGCAGGTAGTTCCAAAGGTGAACTGCAGCACAGGGTATAAATCGGGGGAGTTTGTTAGGATTCATTCCCCGTCTGCAGTCATAGGGTTATTGTGTATCATATGACTATGTGTTTTCATTCCCACAGAGTGGAAGTGACGTAGACAGGATGTTTACATGGGACTGTTGTTCCTTTGTTCTTTCTCTTTACTGGCTGTGATGCCAGAGAGAGGGAGCCATGATGTAGAGCTCCCAGTTTGTTTATATGTAAATAAAGCAGTTTAGCCTTATTTACTGACTTGTGTGTTGTTCATCACGTTTGTGAGAGCAATCGCATATTTGGCCTGTGGGACCAGTCTGACAACTGGCCCCCGGGACGGCCGAATTATTGACAGGTCTTGGGTTACAGGGTGCACAATTTCAAAAGACTATATGAGGGCTTACACACTTCCCTCCTAGCCTCTGTTATTTTCTCCTACTGATAGGGAACCCACTTAAGGACTATATGGGCTCTTATTAACTTATTATTTATTTATTTATTTATACCCTGCCCATCTGGCTGGGTTTCCCCAGCCACTCTGGGCGGCTTACAACAGAATATTAACATACAATATACAAATGACATGAGAAGACTGAGTTTATATATTTGTATCACCTATTAGTCCTATGATCCTTGTTTTTAAAAGCAATAAAAAGTTATTCCAAAATGAAAAGAAAATGGCATCACACGGAGGCCGCATCTGCAGTCAATCCTGAAATTAGGATCAGGTCACTTCCGGTCTACTGCGCAAGCTGAGCGGTGAGGAAACCTTGAGCTCTGAGGTTCCTGGCAGCGTGGGAGGGGGGGACCCGCGAGAACGACGCGGACCCAAAGAGGACCCCCAGATCGAGTGTTCTGGGGTTGTGAGAGCTCAGCAGTGCCCCGAAACCTCTACTGCGCGGTAAGCTCTTTTGGAGCCCCAAGAGCCAGGGGAGTGGAAGTCGCGGGAGCCATTTTGAGCACACCGCTACCTCCACAGAGCGAAGCTCTGAGCCGACAGTCTGCAAGCGGCAGATTTTTCCTTCAAAAAGAAGATTTGAACGAATTGGACACTGTGAGTAAAAGAAAGATGTAAAAATCGGAACTGTAAAAATTGGCCACGGGAGTAGATTTAAAAGGGAAGTCGATCTCTCCCGCTGAGTGCTTCAAGACGCAGTTACCTTGTCCGAAGCCGTGAACTGACAGCAAGCTTCAAATCGCCTAAAAATTGAGTCTAAAGGCTTTCCCTAAGGCAGGGTAAAAGGGAAAGCTGAACTGTAAATAGATCCCTGCAAAATACTGTTTTTGACAAGGGGAAGCCCCCCCTGGAAGTTGGAGTCGGGTCAAAGGAAGGATCAGCTAGTCGCCATTATGATGTCACAATAGAAAGGAATTTGCTTGTCTGCTGGAGGCTGAGAGCTATTAATACTGAAAAGAGGCTATAACTCAGGTTAAAAAATTACTTAAAGGCTGCTCAGTGTTGAATTTAAGATTTTAAAATATGAAGAAGATAAAAAATAATGGAAGTTGGAACCAGTTTGGACGTGACTGTGTATTTTAAAGCTTGGAAAGGTGAAACAGCACCATTTCCTGCTCTGTTATGCCCATGGAATTTTAGAAGACCAGCATGATGGAGGAAAAGGCATTGGATTTTGAAGACTTTGAAGATACTGAAATTTTACTTTAGGATTTAATTTTGGGGGGAAATTTAGAACTTAAAGATGAGATGTGCAAGCCTAATGGAAAAGCACCAACCCTAAAGGAGAAGATAGCTGAATCAATAGACTTGAACCTCAAATTATCAGACTTGAACTTTGAAAAATCCAAGGAAGAAGAAGAGGAAGGGATCACTGTTTCGCCAGTGGGAGGGGGGAACAGGATCTGTGCTTGATCCAAAAGTCTCTTAAAGAAGAACCAGCATGGAATGCTGCCTGTCCAGTGGGGGGGGGGGCAGGATGCATGTTGGGGACAGAATGTGATGAGTATAAAAAAGGGAAGAGGAGTTAATTGGGGAAGTAAAAATGGAAAGAATGGGAGTACAGTTAAAGAATTGGGAAAGCAACAGGTGAGGAAGAGGGTAGAGCAAGGGTTGGATTGGGTCAGAGTAGGAGTGGGGTGAAGGAGGGTAATTTAAGATTTCTCAGGACGGACAAAGATGGTCTGAATCTGGAATGTTCTAAGGAGCTGGCGGAAATTTCTGGAGACACTGATTCCAAGGGAGGGGGGAATGAACTAGTTTTAAATGTTTGATTATAAATAGAACAAATAGAAATTGTTTGTATGGATATTTTTGGGTATGAAATATTGGCTTTGGAGAGAAATTAAAGTTAGAGAATAAGTTTGTTAGAATTTTATTAGAATTAGGTTTTGAGTATAAGTGATAAGGATTTATGCAATGTTAATGTTTAGGAAATAAGGTATGATGTATGAGTTAAGAGATATGGAGATATTGTTGGAGATATAAGAAAACTGCATGAATTAGCTATAAAATTGAGCTCAAGGAGGGAGATGCGAGGAAGTCTACAATGTTAAGAAATAAGATTTAAAATGATATTATGTTTTTATATCTTTTTTCCTTTTTAATTATTTTTCTATGTTGTTCTTTTTTGTGCTTATGTTGTTTAAAAATGAATAAAAATTATATGAGAAAAAAGAAATTAGGATCAGGTAATTTAAAGAATCGTGGCTTCTAGTGCTGTGCGATCGATCGGTAAGTTGTCTAACATTGGTAGGGCATTCAGATCACAGTACTGGATTTAGACAATTTGTGCTGCCAATACATCGCGGTGGCTGGGAAGTTGTGCTGTATTCCTAGCTCAAATTGCCTGCAAATGACAAAGGCGAAGGCAGGCAGGCAGTTGGAGGAGCCCGAAAAGGTGCTCCCCTTCTCCATCTCCATCCGCCTGCCTGCCTGCCTCCCCCCACCCCCAAACTGTGCAAGCCCCAATAGCTCTCTGTCTCCATCCCTCCATGTCCCCATCTCCACTCCCCTGGGACTCACCAGATCTCTCGGAGGTCCCTGGGAGGGAACGCTTGGAGGTTGTGAGAAGGGATGCAGGAGACAACCTCACCAGGTCAACCGTCCACCTTCCACCTTCCATCCTTGCTAGGTTTGCAGGATCAGTCTCTTTCATCCTTCCTAAGGAGTCAAGGAGCCTAAACAAGCTGGAGGGTCCTGGGAGAGAGGAAGAAGCAAAGGGAGCCTCAGAGGCCGTGCAGGGATTCTCCTGCCCTAGATATTCCCTTGCCCCTGGAGAAGCACAAACGGGGCAGCCTCATTCCAACAGAAGCCCCACATCTCCAGTGATTCCAATTTCCTCTGTATGCTCCTCACCCCACTTTGTAAGGCTGGCATGGTCTACCTGAGAGTAGATCCCATTGAACTCAGTGGGGATAATTGACAGAACTTGGTGCAAAACCCAGTCACCATCCTGTCCCCAAGCCTGAAAACTGCAACCCCAGAGCATGGGCAGGAAATAGCAGAGTAGCTATTACGTGTAGGTGCCCCCATGCTAGGTGCTTTGTATGGAGAGCCCTGTTGACGCTCTTTGAGCTCTCTCATTGCAAGCCAGGCAGATGTTGTGGCCATATTTGCCTCTGTCTGGGGTTGCATGGGGACCAAATCTGTACATGGAAGCAGAGGAGCTGGTGATGCCACATTTTTAAATAACCTTGAGACTAATACACCCCTCCTTCTTCGATATTCCCTGTGCTTATACACCTTCTTCACAAATCTCCTGTCTCAAAATGTGGCCCCCACCCTGGCATGGAAGTTGTCAAAGTATAGATCTTCCGCATGTCCTAAATCTGTTGTGTTCTTAAGAACACCGGGCATGTAGACCCTTTAAAAGCTCCAGAGGTGAGCTTGTAAAATTTGTGAATTTGCTGAAATGGCAAAATTAACGACAACATTTAGAGGCTGTTCTAACCAAAAAAATCTACAAAGAGTGGAACTGTGTAAAGGAATATATGGAAAGAATTGGGATTAGAGTTCAAAGCGCAGAAGAATATAAGATGATATTATAACATATATGGAATAAGAAATACAAACGTTAGTTAACACAACGAGAAATAACATGTAGAGAAGATCGCAGATCGCAGATGGGTGAAGGAAAGTTAACGGGTCGAGGGGAGGGGGGTAAAGGGCAACATCTGGAAATCTGTTAAAGATATAAATGTGATTTAAGAGGTCAAGAACAAGGAGTTAAAAGAAGGATACTAACATTAAGAAATGAAAAAACGAGATTTCAGAATAATTTGGTACAAAGGAAAATATGCAAGTCATGTTCTTGCTTCTATTCTGGTTAATTTTGGATGTAAGTCTTCTGTTGAAAAGATTGTATATGAATATAAAAATCACATGTGGACAAGGCAAAATAATAATAATGAAAGACTAGCAAAACAAGGAAAGACTCAGCCGCTGGAAGGGGGGAAAGTTACCACAGAGAAAGGATGCTATCATTTTCCTCTGATGTAAGTTGACTTTTGCAAGTTTGTGATCTATGCTCAAATGTATTTTGGAATCCAGAAAATTTGCAATTAACCTCGGCTGATTAAAACCCACCCAAAGGAAAAACAAAACAAAACATAAAAACATAAGAACTCCAGAGGGGAGCTTAGGGGAGCTTGATAGAACTAGCTTATTTTGAGACAGCACCAATTTCCATTTCTTGTTAATCAAACCCCACAGACTCTCTGCTATATTTTTCCCCAAAAGCTTTTACAAGTACCTATCAGGCTGGTAAGAATTTTATGACAGTCAGTCAAAAATGATCTTATGAGTGCCATGTCCTCTGTTAGTAGTACAAGACACCCAATGACTGATAATCCCTCCAGAATGTTGGGAGACGGAGTCTTTTATCCTTGCTTTAGCATTTCCTGAGGATAGATCTAAAATCTGCTTTCACATCAGTTCCTCTACTTTTTTAGCCTGAATAGGGGAGAGACATGTTTTGTTGCATCTGGGAGAGAGGAAGTGGTCGGGTTTTTGCTGCTGCAGATGCAGAAGGACATTTTCCCTCTGCTCCTCCCATGTGCAAATGTTTCCATCTGGCTGCAGCCTCTGTTCACAAATGTGACTTATCCCTCCATCTGAAGGGGGTTTATTTGCATGCACAGTTTTCCTTGACCCAAAGCCCCTTCCCCAAAAAGGAAGGCAGCATTTGGATGCCAAGGAAGAACAGAGCTGCAGACCGCCTGCGAACTTGCCCCCTCCCTGGCTTGGCAGAGAGGACAAGGGAGGACCCTCTGCTCCCTGACTTGGGGGTCTCCCCCCCCAAAGCATGATCTGAACAGGGACCCCCATGCACCCTCTCTGCACCCCTGGGACCCCCTTTTCCCCATAGCACCCTCAGGGGGAAGAGAGAGATGGGAGACTTGTTTGGCAGGGGGTTGGACTGGATGGCCCTTGTGGTCTCTTCCAACTCTATGATTCTATGGCTCACCGGATTCCAGGAGGGGAGAAGAAAGCAGCCTCCTCTGGGCTTTGCAGGCAGAGATGTGGGAGGGAGGGAATTCAGCAATGGAGGACCTTGCCCCCTCCCCCTTCACTTCCTGTCCTCTCTAGGAATCCAGCTCTGCTCCTTTTAACCCTTGCAAAGTCCAGGGCACTGAGACCGCCCCTCCTTCTCCCTTCCTGCTTCTGCTTCTGCGCTCAAGGGGCTGCCCCCCTTCCCTCCCTCTTTCTCCGTCTGTGCCAAGGACTCTGCCCCAAGGAGCCCACATCTAAGCAGACAAACCACAAGGGAGAGGAGGGTGTCCATGGGGGGGGGGTGTTACCTTGGCTCTTCCCCCTCCCCCAACATTGTACCTCCAGGCTCCTGGATCCCAAGGAAAGGCTGAGATGGAGAAGAGGCGAAAGTGGAGGGAGGTGCCTTGGGCTCAGAAATGGCTTCATCAAAACACCCTCTTTAAAACAAAAAAACAAAACAAAAACTCCAGCTCAGCGAGTGGGGGGGGGGAGGACGTGGGGGAGGGGCTTCCCAGCCAGGAGATCCCTCCCCTCCGGAAAATAATCTCTGCCCCCCCCCCGGGGTCAAGTGGATTTTTCTGCTTCTGCATCCGCTTCTCATCCCAGGAAAAGAGACAGATGAGGAAGTGTCCAAGGCAAGGAATGAAACGCACAGGCGATGGGGGCTCAAGGGGGAGCAGATGTGGAAGCCCCCCCCCCAACAGGAAAGGAGAAGCTCAGGATTGCGGAGAGAGGGAGGGGGGCGCATGTTGCTAACCCTCTATTCTCCCTCTCTCCCTTTTTACCTCTTGGTCCTCTCTGCTTCTCCGCCTCCTGGCTCCAGATTATTCCGCTTTCCTTATGCGCAATAGAAAGGGCTTTTTTTGGGGGGGGGTCTCCACTGACGCCCCTCCCCCGGTCACCGAAACTTCCCTTCTGGCTCCCCTTCCGGACTGGAAACTTCCGGCACATTTAGCAGCGACACTTCCGGTTCCTATTGGGATGCCCTTGCCCGTAGAGCTACGTCCGCAGAGCAGCCTCTCCCTGTGTTGCGATGGGAAGAGGACGGGACAGCGCCGCCTTTGGCCTCCTGCTCTCGGGGCTCAGTGGGGACGTGGCCTCCCTTTCCCACAGAAGAGGGTGGAGATGGCTGCGGGAGGTGCATCAAATCTGGGGGTGATCTGGGTTTGGGGGGAGAGAAGGAGGACTTAATTGTCAATCTACAAACGGAGGTCTGGAGAAGTAGGGAAGGGCTGCCCCTCCCACTTTGGATCAGGAGGGGGGAGGAGCTGATCCACGGAAGCCAGGGGGGCGTCCCTCCCTTGCAAGGTGCTCTGGGGGTGGGAAGAGACATGGGGCTGCCTGAGACAGAAGGGGCGCTTCCTTTCCTCTCCCCCCTCGCCCTTCTCTCCCGCCGGAGACGAGCAGAGAGAGGGGTCTCCTTCTGCCTGCCAAGCCCTCAATGGGAGACCCCTCAGCTGCGCCCCCCATAAGGAACCCTCCCCCAGAAAAAGGGTGACAACAGAGCCTACCTCGCAGGGGTGTTGCAAAGGGGACCCCGTCAGCCCTTGGGGAAATGGGGCTGCTCATAGGAGCCAAATCCTAGGGGCCGAAGCCTCTGTCCCCGTCCCCCCCTATAAAATATTTGTGGGGTTCGCCCCCCAAAGTGAAAGGGGATCTGTCCTTCAAATGCTGTGTGTGCGAGTGTCGTGTCACGTGACCGACTATGTGGGGTGGGTCTTCCCTGCCCCCTACCCACTACTCTGCTCCTTTCTGCTCCCCTCACAAGGGGGTCCCCGTTGTGTCTCTGTGGGACAAGAGAGGAGGAGCCTCTGAGGGAAGGTGGCTCTGAGGGAAACGACTTTTCCCAACTTCCCGCCGCCTTTCCAAATTTGACCCTCCGCTCAGTTTTAGGCGCCAAGGAGGCCGATTCCTGGCAGACCAGGTTGCAATACTCCCTGGGCTCCCTGCTTGATCGATTGATTTTCTTTTCATCCGCCCTGATTTATGTTCATATCTCTGGCTTTTTAAGCTTTGGGGGAGGGATTAGCCACAGCAACGCATGGCAGGGCCAGCTAGTTTTTTATATATATTTATGTACTTTTAAATAATCTTCAATAGAGAATATTTAAAAAGAAGCAAAAGGGTTCCTATTGCATCACCTGCAGTTACATGCAGGGGGTTGGGGGGCTTTGTGAACCCTTGTATGTGTGAATGCACTTCTCCCCGTGCATTTATAAAGGTGTGGAGTTCATTTCCGTAAGATCTGCAAACTGATCTCATTGCTTTGGGAAGCACGGCGATGTAACCCCATCCGATACATGCTTACTCATAAGTAAGAGCCAGCAGTTCAGGCAGTTCTGCTACCAGGAGGCTAAAGGACCCAGAGGGATTTGCAGGGGTGGTGGTGTTCCAAATGTTGCCCTCTTTGATGTGTTTCCATGGATTCTACCTGTGTAATGGAAAGGTCGCCCTCTCATGGTCACTGGAGGAATGAGGTGGTGTTGGTTGGAGGGAGTTGAGTGTCGCCTTATCACATACATCCAACACCACAACAGGCCTGGGGAAGGATTATTCCATCTGGTCCCAGGCCTGGTTATGGGACAAAGATAGCTGGGTGCCTAACTGTCATGCATGTTTGTGCATGGCAGGGGGTTCAACTAGATGGCCCTTGGGGTCCCTTTGAACTCTATGATAGCTTTAGTCACCTTGGTGGATGACTTACGCTGGGAACTGGACAGGGGGAGGGTGTCCCTGTTTGTTCTGCTGGACTTCTGGTGGCTTTCGCGACCATCAGCCATGGTCTCCTTCTGGGCTGCATTGCAGGGATGGAAATGGGGGCCCTGTGTTATAGTGGCTCCATTCCTTCCTGGAGGGGCGAACCCAGGAGGTGGCTCTGGGTGACTCATGTTCCATATGTTGGCCTTTGTCCGCCGTGGTCTGTCAGAGGTCTGTTCTGTGTCTCCCATGCTATTCAACATTTACATGAAAATAGTGGGAAAGCTTGTGCAGTTTTGGGTTTTGGTGGAACCCGTACGTTGGGTTTCCTATGCTTTTAGTAGTTCTTATTTGCCTTACGTCCTAATGACTTTTGGGATTATGGAAAAGCCCAACCTTCTCCAAATCCCAGAAGAAGCAGGAGCCATGGGGTTGCCAAATGGGGTATATGTGTGAAAATGGGGCCACCAAGAGCCTTCATTGGAAGTAGACTTCAAAAAAGGTCTTCCATTATTCAGCTGCATTATGAGGGAGGCATTTGCCCTATTTGTGTGTTTGTGTCACAGAAAGAGAGGTAGGGGTTAACTCTGTCCTCACACATGCACCCCTCCCTACCAAAAACACTGCCCTGTGCCCCTTTTGTGTCCAAAGGACTCTTCCTGTTGGATGTAACGTTAGGTATGTCTCAAGTCCAATTGCAAAGGTGGAGGGAGGCTTTCCACCCTCACTAGAGCTTTAAGTTGTCCCATAGCACTCTATGGTTTCCCCCTGTGTCTGTTATTTGTGGGAATAATTAGATATTCTATCTTACAGTGAAGTTTTTTACACACACTTGTGTCACTGCCTCTCACCCCCGTTATTTTGAGATGCTCTGGCACTGCCCACTCTTTGCTGTGCAATCTTCTCTCATCATGCAAGATGTGTAGCTAGGAGCTGAGGCCTTCCTGATTATGCTACTAAACACCCCTTTTGTTTCTGCTGTCACCAGAGATAACACTTTATCTCAGGGGCCCCCAAACTAAGGCCCGGGGCCCGGATGCGGCCCAATCGCCTTCTAAATCCGGCCCACGGACAGTCCGGGAATCAGCATGTTTTTACATGAGTAGAATGTGTCCTTTTATTTAATATGCATCTCTGGGTTATTTGTGGGGCCTGCCTGGTCTTTTTATATGAGGAGAATGTGTCCTTTTATTTAAAATGCATCTCTGGGTTATGTGTGGGGCATAGGAATTTGTTCATTTTTTATTTTATTTTTCAAAATATAGTCCAGCCCCCCACAAGGTCTGAGGGACAGTGGACCGGCCCCCTGCTGAAAAAGTTTGCTGACCCCTGCTTTATCTGAACACTTCACCCTTCTCACAAGCAAAAATGAGGAGGTGTTGAGGTTTGCAATATGACCTTGTGAGTCTTTCTTTTTCTTCATTGTTCCTTTATTGTGCAGTTCTAACAATGGGAGTTATACAGTTGTTCATATAATGAGGTCCAGCTCCAAGGGTCTTCTGCTGGTTCCCTCACTGCGAGAAGCGAAGTTACAGGGAACCAGGCAGAGGGCCTTCTGGGCAGTAGCGCCTGCCCTGTGCAACACGCTCCCTTCAGATGTCAAGAAGATAAAGAATTACACAACTTTTAAAAGACATCTGAAGGTAGCCCTGTATCGGGAGGTTTTTGATGCTTGACTTTCCCCCATGTTTTTAGACATGCTGTAAGCTACCCACAGTGGCTGGGGAAACACAGACAGATGGGCTGAATAGTAGTAATAGTAGTAGTAGTAATAGTCAGCAAAAACAAGACCTGGAGCTGACTGTAACTCAGATCATCAGCTTCTTATAGCAAAATTCCAGCTTAAACTGAAGAAAGTAGGAAAAACCACTGGGCCAGTAAGATACAATCTGAATCAAATCCCTTATGAATACACAGTGGAAGTGAGGAACAGGTTTAAGGATTTAGATTTGGTGAACAGAGTGCCTGAAGAACTATGGATGGAGGCTCGTAACATTATACAGGAGGCAGCAACGAAAACCATCCCAAGGAAAAGGAAATGCAAGAAAGCAAAATGGCTATCCAACGAGGCCTTACAAATAGCGGAGGAGAGGAGGCAAGCAAAATGCAAGGGAGATAGGGAAAGATACAGGAAACTGAATGCAGATTTCCAAAAAACAGCAAGGAGAGACAAGAGGGTCTTCTTAAATGAGCAATGCAAAGAAATAGAGGAAAACAATAGAATGGGGAAAACCAGAGATCTGTTCAAGAAAATTGGAGATATGAAAGGAACATTTCGTACAAAGATTACCATAATCAAGGACAAAAGTGGTAAGGACCTAACAGAAGCAGAAGACATCAAGAAGAGGTGGCAAGAATACACAGAGGAATTATACCAGAAAGATATGGAGGTCTCATACACCCCAGGTAGTGTGGTTGGTGACCTTGAGCCAGACATCTTGGAGAGTGAAGTCAAATGGGCCTTAGAAAGCATTGCTAATAACAAGGCCAGTGGAAGTGATGATATTCCAGCTGAACTATTTAAAATTTTAAACGATGATGCTGTTAAGGTGCTACACCCAATATGCCAGCAAGTTTGGAAAACTCAGCAATGGCCAGAGGATTGGAGAAGATCAGTCTACATCCCAATTCCAAAGAAGGGCAGTGCCAAAGAATGCTCCAACTACCGCACAATTGCGCTCATTTCACACGCTAGCAAGGTTATGCTTAAAATTCTACAAGGCAGGCTTAGGCAGTATGTGGACCGAGAACTCCCAGAAGTGCAAGCTGGATTTCGAAAGGGCAGAGGAACCAGAGACCAAATAGCAAACATGCGCTGGATTATGGAGAAAGCTAGAGAGTTCCAGAAAAACGTCTACTTCTGCTTCATTGACTATGCAAAAGCCTTTGACTGTGTCGACCACAGCAAACTATGGCAAGTTCTTAAAGAAATGGGAGTGCCTGATCACCTCATCTGTCTCCTGAGAAATCTCTATGTGGGACAAGAAGCTACAGTTAGAACTGGATATGGAACAACTGATTGGTTCAAAATTGGGAAAGGAGTACGACAAGGTTGTATATTGTCTCCCTGCTTATTTAACTTATATGCAGAATTCATCATGCGAAAGGCTGGACTAGATGAATCCCAAGCCGGAATTAAGATTGCCGGAAGAAATATCAACAACCTCAGATATGCAGATGACACAACCTTGATGGCAGAAAGCGAGGAGGAATTAAAGAACCTTTTAATGAGGGTGAAAGAGGAGAGCGCAAAATATGGTCTGAAGCTCAACATCAAAAAAACCAAGATCATGGCCACTGGTCCCATCACCTCCTGGCAAATAGAAGGGGAAGAAATGGAGGCAGTGAGAGATTTTACTTTCTTGGGCTCCTTGATCACTGCAGATGGTGACAGCAGTCACGAAATTAAAAGACGCCTGCTTCTTGGGAGAAAAGCAATGACAAACCTAGACAGCATCTTAAAAAGCAGAGACATCACTTTGCCGACAAAGGTCCGTATAGTTAAAGCTATGGTTTTCCCAGTAGTGATGTATGGAAGTGAGAGCTGGACCATAAAGAAGGCTGATCGTCGAAGAATTGATGCTTTTGAATTATGGTGTTGGAGAAGACTCTTGAGAGTCCCATGGACTGCTAGAAGATCAAACCTATCCATTCTTAAGGAAATCAGCCCTGAGTGCTCCCTGGAAGGACAGATCGTGAAGCTGAGGCTCCAATACTTTGGCCACCTCATGAGAAGAGAAGAATCCTTGGAAAAGACCCTGATGTTGGGAAAGATTGAGGGCACTAGGAGAAGGGGACGACAGAGGACAAGATGGTTGGACAGTGTTCTCGAAGCTACGAACATGAGTTTGACCAAACTGCGGGAGGCAGTGCAAGACAGGAGTGCCTGGCGTGCTATGGTCCATGGGGTCACGAAGAGTCGGACACGACTAAACGACTAAACAACAACAACAGTAATAATAATAGTAATAGTAATACTCTGCTTCCAAAGCATCCCCACTCTCCATTCCCAACTCCAAACATTTCCAACTCTCTTTCCCAAACCAGCTTCCTCTCAGCTCATCATCACTCACCACCACCACTCCAGATTCACACCCACCTTCCCTCCACTCTGAAAGTCCATAGATGTTTGTGAATATTCCATTATAACCAATGTAGTTTCCACACTCCTTCCATTTAAACCGTTTCTCCTCTTTCGAGTTAATTGATGGTAGCCGAGTAAGATTATCTTCCATGAACATGGTCTTAACAGTGAGTCCGTAAGTGACTGTGGAGGCCAATTCTGGATCCCCACATCTTTCCACAATGAGAACATAGGTTTTCGGGCAGGAGTTGATCACCGTGAGGGTTTGCCGTGTGACTGAGTTAGTCAAAACAATATGAACCTTCCAGAGTCTTCCACTACATTCCAAATACTTCTAGTAGTTTCTTCCCTCAAAGGACTTGACATAAACAACATGACCAATCCAACAAAGTTTATGTTGAAGAAACATTGCTTTGAGACCGGTTATCATTGCTTCTTCCACTGCCATTAGTGTATTTTTTTCCTTCCATTTAAACCGTTTCTCCTCTTTTGAATTAATTGATGATCACTTGTAGCCAAGTAAGATTATCTTCCATGAACATGGTCTTAACAATGAGTCCGTAAGTGACTGTGGAGGCCAATTCTGGATCCACACATTGTTCCACAATGAGGACATTGTTTTGTAAGAACTCCATTCTGACAGAAGTACTTTCCACACTCCATATATTTCAACCGTTTCCCCCCTATGTGAGTCTGTTGATGTACATCAAAGTGGGAACTCCGACTGAAACCCTTTCCACACTGCATACCTTTATATGGTTTCTCTCCTATGGAAGTCTAGCAATGTGAAAAACGGTGTGAACACTCAATGAAGCTCTTTCCACACTCCTTACATTCAAATGGTTTCTCTCAAGTGTGAATCCGTTGATGACTTCTAAGTGTTGCACTTCTACTGAAACTCTTTTCGCACTCCATACATTTAAATGGTTTTCACTCCTGTGTGAATTTGTTGATGTTTTCTAATAGTTCCACCATAAGTGAAGACCTTTCCAGACTCCATACATTTAGATATTTTTTCCTGTGTGAGTCAGTTGATGTGTCCTAAGGTGTGAACTGTCACTGAAGGTCTTTCCACATTCCATACATTTATATGGTTTCTCCCGTGTGAATCCCTTGATGTGTCCTAAGGTGTGAACTCTGACTGAAGGTCTTTCCACACTCCATACATTTAAATGGTTTCTCCCCTGTGTGAATCCCTTGATGTGTCCTAAGGTGCGAACTCTGACTGAAGCTCTTTCCACACTCCATACATTCAAATGGTTTCTCTCCTGTGTGAATCCGTTGATGAATTCTAAGTGCTCCACTCTCACTGAAGCTCTTTCTGCACTCCATACATTTAAATGGTTTCTCGCCTGTGTGAATCCGTTGATGTGTCCTAAGGTGTGAACTGTCATTGAAGCTCTTTCCGCACTCCATACATTCAAATGGTTTCTCTCCTGTGTGAACCCGTTGATGTTTTCTAAGTGCTCCACTGTCACTGAAACTCTTTTCGCACTCCATACACTTAAATGGTTTCTCCCCTGTGTGAATCCGTTGATGTTTTCTAAGTGTTCCACTTTCACTGAAGCTCTTTTTACACTCTATACATTTATATGGTTTCTCTCCTGTGTGAGTCCGTTGATGTTTTCTAAGTGCTCCACTCTCACTGAAGCTCTTTTCACACTCCATACATTTATATGGTTTCTCCCCTGTATGAGTTCGTTGATGTATATGAAGGTGTGCTGACTGGCTGAAGCCCTTTCCACACTCCATACATTTAAATTGTTTCTCTCCTGTGTGGGTCCTTTGATGCATATCAAGCTCTGTACACGTTCTGAAGCTCCCTCCACACTCCATACATTTAAATGGTTTCTCCCCTGTGTGAATCCCTTGATGTGTCCTAAGGTGTGAACTCTGACTGAAGCTCTTTCCACACTCCATACATTTATATGGTTTCTCCTCTGTGTGAATCCCTTGATGTGTCCTAAAGTGTGAACTCTGACTGAAGCTCTTTCCACACTCCATACATTTAAATGGTTTCTCCCCTGTGTGAATCCCTTGATGCGTCCTAAGGTGCGAACTCTGACTGAAGCTCTTTCCACACTCCATACATTCAAATGGTTTCTCTCCTGTGTGAATCCGTTGATGAATTCTAAGTGTTCCACTTCCACTGAAGCTCTTTTCGCACTCCATACATTTATATGGTTTCTCCCCTGTGTGAATCCGTTGATGTTTTCTAAGTGTTCCATTGTCACTGAAGCTCTTTTCGCACTCCATACATTTATATGGTTTCTCCCCTGTGTGAATCCTTTGATGAATTCTAAGTGCTCCACTGTCACTGAAGCTCTTTCCGCACTCCATACAGTTACATGGTTTCTCCCCTGTGTGAGTCCGTTGATGTCTCCCAAGGTGTGCACTCTGAGTGAAGCTCTTTCCACACTCCATACATTTATATGGTTTCTCCCCTGTGTGAGTCAAGTGATGTGAATAAAGGTTTGAACTCTGTCTCAATCTCTTTCCACACTCCATAGATTTAAATGGTTTCTCCCCTGTGTTAGTCTGCTGATGTTTTCTAGGTGTTCCACTATCATTGAAGCTTTTTCCACGCTCCATAGCCTGAAATGATTTCTCCACTCTTTGAGTTCATTGATGTGAAGTTCGTGTGTTCATTGACTGAATCACTTGCTGCATTCCATGCATGTAAATGGTTTCTTTGTTAATCCTAAGCAAATATCAGTCTCCCGGAATTCTGACTGTCTTCCCCACCACTTCCTTCGGAGTGAGTGGAAAATAAAGTCCTGTTTGTGTTTGAAGGAAGAGAACAAAGGATTATGAAACACATAAAGTTCAGTAAGCACTTTTCCTATTTTAACATCTCATACATTCTCCCATGTTCTTCCCCTGTCATAGAACCATAGAACTGGAGAGTTGGAAGGGACCCTAGGGCCATCTAGTCCAAACCCCTGCAATGCAGTAATGTCCATGAACATGCCTTCTTCTTTTCTGGTTCATAGTTTCTAATGACATATTTCATCCTCTGCATACTAATCCTCCTCCCCCGGGCCATATTGTTCCTCATCCAACCTCTATATCTTTATTAATCACCTGCACAGTCTTTTGGGCCTCAGCACGTTCATACTGAACATTTTGGGAGACCCAGGCCTGAGTGTTTTTGGGGACCGTACTATGGGCCTGTCAGAGGACTAGTGACAAGGCTTGGTGCTTGCAGTCAGCTGAAGGAGTGCTCAGGAGGAGAATATTCTTGAATTTAGACCTCCATATGTCAGCCTTGTTGGGGCAAGCGAGTGGTCATTCTTTCCAGAACTAACTGAACATTTTTGAAAGTTCTGGAATATATTTTAGCTTTATCTGGCAGGGGAAGAAACCAATAATTTAATATAAAATTATAATGGATACTTGGGAGTGAGGTAGATTCTCGCTGCCAGTTTTACATTGATACTATGAGACAACATGCCTCTACTGGCTAAAAGGTGTGGGTAATATTGAAAGACACTAAGCTATTTGATTTAGAAGGTCATCAGAAAATGTTATGGTATGATAAAACTAAAACACACAAGAGCTTTATGAATCATGTTATTAGGAAAAAACATTTTAGAGTACGGGCTAAATATAAGAATCTGCTGGAACGAAATATATTTCTTTGGCTTTCACCCACAGAAGCAATAACTTTTAAAAGATGCAATATGGAAGAACAATGGGCAACTTACAGAGATATTTTGGACTTTTCGGAAGAAAAAATAAAACTGAATAAACAGGATGAGGTGGGAGGTGCACTGCTGGACTGGTTTCAATACCATCGGATTATCTTATACAAGATAAAAGGAGAGGTTTTTTGACTCAAAGTTTGCACTTTGAAAGAGGTATTATTGAGAGTAAAGAGAAAGTGATTTCCTAAATCTACGAGATTTTATTGGAATGGGAATCTGATGGCTGCATCAGATTCAGCTTCATAGAGCGAGGGGAAGAGTGCAAGGGCACCCCGCCGCCCCCCAAAACCCCAAGAGGAGCATTGGAGTGTCTTGGGGTCCTGCAGACTCACTGACGGCGCTGCGGATCTACTGATCTCTGCCTCTGTCCCGAAAGGAACCCGGGGTGGGGGAGGGCAAAGGAGCCGGTGAGCTAGACACCAGCGCAGCTCTACGGAACTAAAGCCTCTGAATCCAGCCACAAGCGGTCACCATTCCAGACACTGTGCCGATTGGAAGGTGAGGAAAAATTAAGGAATAGACTAAATTGATTAATTTGGCAAGAAAATGGGAATGGAAAAAGGAAGTTTGCTCCCATTAAGGGTGCTATAGCCACGAAACATCTGCAAGTGCAGTGTGGATGAAATTTATTTTGTAAGATAAGTCAAGTAATGAATAATTAGAACCAAAAGTCAATTTTTTTTAAAAAAAGATTCCTTCCAGTAGCACCTTGGAGACCAAGTTTTTCATTGGTATGAGCTTCTGTGTGCATGCACACTTCTTCAGATACAAAAGTACCGAAAGAATACACATAGCCTTTGCTTATACCAATCAAGTACTTTTAAAAAGTACTTGAACTTAATCTGAGCCGGACCTTATCTGATGGTGAGATCGAACTTGACTTAAAATGCAGGATATATCTGAGAAAGAATACAATGCTAGTTGATGGAAGAATATTATAATTGTTTTCTAGAAGAAAGATAAGATTGGCTCTCTGGAAATTATTTTATTTCTGGGAAAGTACTTTTGGATTTTTCAGACTCTGAAGACCTCCAAACTAACATATTTACAACTGTGTGCTTACTAAAAAGGCATCTGCTGGCCAAAAATCAAGACAAAAAGAAGAGGAACAATGACTGAACTAAATTTAAAATAATTTTAAGAACATTGATTTATTATATTGGATTTTCTTCACTGATTGCCAACATCAGGAGATTTTAAAAGTGGCTACGATGCTGTGTTGAGAGATAGAAAAGGGAAGGGAGCCCTAACATCACTTTCTCAAACATTCCGCTTATGGTTGTGGAATGTTCTTAGCAACTGAAATCTATTCAATATTATTAGACAATGCTACCATTCAGTGGATTTGTAACTGGCTGACTGACCGAACCCAAAGGGTGCTCATCAATAGCTCCTCTTCATCCTGGAGAGTAGTGACTAGTGGGGTGCCACAGGGTTCTGTCTTGGGCCCAGTCTTGTTCAACATCTTTATCAATGACTTGGATGATGGGCTTGAGAGCATCCTGATCACGTTTGCAGATGACACTAAATTGGGAGGGGTGGCTAATACCCCAGAGAACAAGACCCTCCGCTCTTCAAAATGACCTTAACAGATTAGACAACTGGGCCAAAGCAAACAAGATGAATTTTAACAGGGAGAAATGTAAAGTACTACACTTGGGCAAAAAAAAAAAAAAATGAAAGGCACAAATACAGGATGGGAGACACCTGGCTTGAGAGCAGTACATGTGAAAAGGATCTAGGAGTCTTGGTAGACCACAAACTTGACATGAGTCAACAGTGTGATGCAGCAGCTGAAAAACCCAATGCAATTCTGGGCTGCATCAATAGGAGTATAGCATCTAGATCAAGGGAAGTAATAGTACCACTGTATTCTGTTCTGGTCAGACCTCACCGGAGTACTGTGTCCAGTTCTGGGCTCCACAGTTCAAGAAGGATACTGTCAAGCTGGAACGTGTCCAGAGGAGGGCAACCAAAATGTTCAAAGGCCTGGAAACGATGCCTTTTGAGGATCAGGTTAGGGAGCTGGGTATGTTTAGCCTGGAGAAGTGAAGGTTAAGGGGTGATATGATAGCCATGTTCAAATATATTAAAGGATGCCATATAGAGGAGGGAGAAAGGTTGTTTTCTGCTGCTCCAGAGAAGTGGACACGAAGCAATGGATTCAAACTACAAGAAATAAGATTCCACATAAACATTAGGAAGAACTTCCTAAAAGTAAGAGCTGTTCGAGAGTGGAATTTGCTGCCAAGGAGTGTGGTGGAGTCTCCTTCTTGGAGGTCTTTAAGCAGAGGCTTGACAACCATCTGTCAGGAATGCTTTGATGGTGTTTCCTGCATGGCAGGGGGTTGGACTGGATGGCCCTTGTGGTCTCTTCCAACTCTATGATTCTATGATTCTATGGTCTAAAAGTTATGGTCTAAGAATATGACCCGCCCCGCCCCTGTCTTTTCCTTTTGTTTTCCGTTTTTCCTTAAAAAAGGAATGGGAAACAAAAGTCAAACTGGTAAAATCAGCAATGATACACTGGGCCAGAAATATAGGTCGTAATTAGAGCTGGGCGATATATTGATACACTAGTGGCCAAACTTGTGGACACCTTTTGGAAAAAGTGTATTTCTGAGGTTTGATGGCTCATAACACCATTTTATTTATTTTTTAGTAATACCATTAAATTATATATCACCATTAAATTATATATCAGTGGAAATATACTGTAATGAAGAATGTAATGCAACAAAGTTTGTTCAATTATCTGTATTCTATCAAAAGCTATAGTCAAATAACCAGAAAACAAAGTAGAACTTGATTAGGTTTATATGCAGTATCTTTCCTTCATCTGAATGTAGCCAATGAGCATGAGTGTTTAGAGATTTTGTATAGACAATGAGCCAATCAGGGGGTCGTCTTATACACTGGGTCGTATTTCTTATACAGTGAATATATCCCAAACTCTATATTTTAACTGGTAATGTTGGAGGTCATCTTATACGCCGGAATATACAGTAAATAAAATACTGGAGCCCAAACTGAAGTGTTCTGTACGGGATCTTTTTCCAGCTAATGTAGCATTTATATTTCAACAGGTTTCAGCTCCATGTCATGTTGCTGCTGTGTGCAAAAGGTGGTTTTAAGATTATCATATTCCACTGCTTGGAACTGCCTGGGAAAAGCCCAGACTAAAGAGGAGCCGACTAAAGAAACTTGTCAGTCAGAAGCAACCCAGCAATAAAACCCAATTATGAGAGGCAATAATTCAATCTTGGTTTCACCTCGGAAATACACTTTTCCAAAAGTTTTCCACAATTTTGGCCACTAGTGTATATTGTCCAGGACCAGCAGGAAGTTAACATCGTGTTAACTGTTTCCTAATATTTTAACTGGCAACATATGGCGAATCACAATTTGTGTATGGGCTAGGGGGCGATATATTGTTTTCAACATCGCGATAACTCACCACCTGAACACTACAATGTTATCACCAGCTAAACATTGTAATGTAATCATCAAGAAAACTCACAATATCACTTGCTAAACATTGCAATGTTATAAGCAGCTAAACACTGCAATCTACCACAAGGTCTGAAAAAAGGATGGAACTATAGAGAGGCAAGCAGGAAGATATCCTGGCAACTGCTACTGCTACTACTTAGGGGTCTAAAACGGATAAATGACAGTATTATGAATCATCACACACTCAGTTTCATCAGCAGGCAAGCCAAGATGCATCCCAGCAGGACTTTTGGGTTTGGGTTTGGCTACCAAATGGTGGTATTCAGGACCATCCAAAGGATGGAGATTGAGTCATAGTGAATACAGATAATTTGGGACTGTCAGCAGGGAAGTGGGGGTGATGGGGGAGAGTAAGTGGTGCTGGAAGGGGGGGTCCCTGTCGAGGCTCCTCTCCCTTCCTTTTAACCCTTCCATGGACTCCCTCTCTCTGTTTCCCCAGCCAGAAAGGCGCCCCACGATCCCATGGATTCCTGCCAGGGGGAAACCGGGAGAATTGGGGGCCTCAGCTCAGCCCCCAGTCCTGCTTAGGGATGGGGACCCTCGTTGGGACCCCCTTCGCAGGCACCCCATTTCCCTTCCCTCCAAGGCGTCCAAGGGGGTACAGGGCAGCTGAGCATCTCTCGGCCCCCCAGGAAAGAGAAAGGTGAGTTTGGTAATGCTGCTGCCAAGGAGATCTTGCCAGGCAAACCCTGCAGGTGTTGGTCCCCTCTTCCCACCTGGATCGCATGGATCCAGGCCCCTGTCGATGGGCACCAGGGAGGGCGCTTTCTTTAGGGGGGTGTGGGAGGGTCTCTTTGTCCTCCCCTCCCCTCTTACCCCTCCCCCTCTTTTCCCTCTCCCCCTCTTTACCTCTTGATCCTCTCTGGTCCTCCGCCTCCCTAGCTCCAGAATATTCCGCTTTTCTTATGCGCAGTAGAAACATAACAGTTGGTGGTGGGGGGGTTCTTCACCGACGCCCCTCCTCTCTTCTGGCCCCCACTTCTGTACTGGAAACTTCCAACACATTTAGCAAAGACACTTCCGGTTCCTATTGGGATGCCCTTGCCACTAGAGCTACGTCCGCAGAGCAGCCTCTCCCTGAGTTTGGATGGGAAGAGGACGGGGCACCGCTGTCTTTGGCCTCCTGCTCTTGGGGGGGAAGAAGGTAAAACGCGGATCTACACGGATCCTCATGGATCCTCCACTTTTTTAATACTAACTCCAACAAATCCAGTGTCATATCACATCTGGAAGCCACGACTACAGACTGGACTATAAAAAACGTGGATCCAAAACGTTGCTGCCCTGCAGCACCACAAAAACTTGTTTCCAAGGCACGGATCCTCATGAATTCATATGATTTTTTAATTCAAATTAAAAAAAAAACACCATGATACCGTAAACCATGTCTTAGTCTGTAGGCAGCACCAAAAAAATCACGCACCCACTGTTTCGTGGGGTCGCAATGGCCCAAAAACGTGGTTTTGAAGCACGGATCCTCGCGAATCTTCACCTATTTGCATGGGGGCCCCCAAAATTCACCCTCAAATTACATATCATGCCCAGGGGTACAGCCTGCAGCACAAAAATCAAGGATCCACAGCTTCCTGGCGACACCGTGGCCCAAAAACGTGGTTTTGAAGCACAGATCCTCACGAATCGTCACCTTTTTGCATGGGGCCCCCCAAAACCACCCTCAGATCACATACCATGCCCAGGGTACAGCCTGCAACACAAAAATCAAGGATCCACAGCTTCCTGGCAACACCGTGGCCCAATAACGTAGTTTTGAAGCATGGATCCTCATGGATCCTCACGAATCGTCACCTTTTTGCATGGGGCCCCCCAAATTCACCCTCAAATCACATATCATGCCCAGGGGTACAGCCTGCACCACAAAAATCAAGGATCCACAGCTTCCTGGCGACACCGTGGCCCAAAAACGTGGTTTTGAAGCACGGATCCTCGCGAATCTTCACCTATTTGCATGGGGGGCCCCCAAATTCACCCTCAAATCACATATCATGCCCAGGGGTACAGCCTGCAGCACAAAAATCAAGGATCCACAGCTTCCTGGCGACACCGTGGCCCAAAAACGTGGTTTTGAAGCACGGATCCTCGCGAATCTTCACCTATTTGCATGGGCCCCCCCCAAATTCACCCTCAAATTACATATCATGCCCAGGGGTACAGCCTGCAGCACAAAAATCAAGGATCCACAGCTTCCTGGCGACACCGTGGCCCAAAAACGTGGTTTTGAAGCACGGATCCTCACGAATCGTCACCTTTTTGCATGGGGCCCCCCAAAACCACCCTCAAGTCACATATCATGCCCAGGGGTACAGCCTGCAGCACAAAAATCAAGGATCCACAGCTTCCTGGCGACACCGTGGCCCAAAAACGTGGTTTTGAAGCACGGATCCTCACGAATCGTCACCTTTTTGCATGGGGCACCCCCAAAATCACCCTCAGATCACATACCATGCCCAGGGGTACAGCCTGCAAGACAAAAATCAAGGATCCACAGCTTCCTGGCAACACCGTGGCCCAATAACGTAGTTTTGAAGCATGGATCCTCATGGATCCTCACGAATCGTCACCTTTTTGCATGGGGCCCCCCAAATTCACCCTCAAATCACATATCATGCCCAGGGGTACAGCCAGCACCGCAAAAATCAAGGATCCACAGCTTCCTGGCGACACCGTGGCCCAAAAACGTGGTTTTGAAGCATGGATCCTCACGGATCCTCACGAATCTTCACCTTTTTGCATGGGGCCCCCCAAATTCACCCTCGAATCACATATCATGCCCAGGGGTACAGCCTGCACCACAAAAATCAAGGATCCACAGCTTCCTGGCGACACCGTGGCCCAAAAACGTGGTTTTGAAGCACGGATCCTCACGAATCTTCACCTTTTTGCATTCCCCCCCCAAAAAAAATCACCCTCAAATCACATATCATGCCCAGGGGTACAGCCTGCAGCACAAAAATCAAGGATCCACAGCGTTCTGGCGACACCGTGGCCCAAAAACGTGGTTTTGAAGCACGGATCCTCACGAATCGTCACCTTTTTGCATGGGCCCCCCCAAAATCACCCTCAAGTCACATATCATGCCCAGGGGTACAGCCTGCACCACAAAAATCAAGGATCCACAGCTTCCTGGCGACACCGTGGCCCAAAAACGTGGTTTTGAAGCATGGATCCTCACGAATCGTCACCTTTTTGCATGGGGCACCCCCAAATTCACCCTTAAATCACATACCATGCCCAGGGGTACAGCCTGCACCACAAAAATCAAGGATCCACAGCTTCCTGGCGACACCGTGGCCCAAAAAAGGGGTTTTGAAGCACGGATCCTCACGAATCTTCACCTTTTTGCATTCCCCCCCAAAAAAAAATCACCCTCAAATCACATATCATGCCCAGGGGTACAGCCTGCAGCACAAAAATCAAGGATCCACAGCGTTCTGGCGACACCGTGGCCCAAAAACGTGGTTTTGAAGCACGGATCCTCACGAATCGTCACCTTTTTGCATGGGCCCCCCCAAAATCACCCTCAAGTCACATATCATGCCCAGGGGTACAGCCTGCACCACAAAAATCAAGGATCCACAGCTTCCTGGCGACACCGTGGCCCAAAAACGTGGTTTTGAAGCATGGATCCTCACGAATCGTCACCTTTTTGCATGGGGCACCCCCAAATTCACCCTTAAATCACATATCATGCCCAGGGGTACAGCCTGCAGCACAAAAATCAAGGATCCACAGCGTTCTGGCGACACCGTGGCCCAAAAACGTGGTTTTGAAGCACGGATCCTCACGAATCGTCACCTTTTTGCATGGGCCCCCCCAAAATCACCCTCAAGTCACATATCATGCCCAGGGGTACAGCCTGCACCACAAAAATCAAGGATCCACAGCTTCCTGGCGACACCGTGGCCCAAAAACGTGGTTTTGAAGCATGGATCCTCACGAATCGTCACCTTTTTGCATGGGGCACCCCCAAATTCACCCTTAAATCACATACCATGCCCAGGGGTACAGCCTGCACCACAAAAATCAAGGATCCACAGCTTCCTGGCGACACCGTGGCCCAAAAAAGGGGTTTTGAAGCACGGATCCTCACGAATCTTCACCTTTTTGCATTCCCCCCCCAAAAAAAATCACCCTCAAATCACATATCATGCCCAGGGGTACAGCCTGCAGCACAAAAATCAAGGATCCACAGCGTTCTGGCGACACCGTGGCCCAAAAACGTGGTTTTGAAGCACGGATCCTCACGAATCGTCACCTTTTTGCATGGGCCCCCCCAAAATCACCCTCAAGTCACATATCATGCCCAGGGGTACAGCCTGCACCACAAAAATCAAGGATCCACAGCTTCCTGGCGACACCGTGGCCCAAAAACGTGGTTTTGAAGCATGGATCCTCACGAATCGTCACCTTTTTGCATGGGGCACCCCCAAATTCACCCTTAAATCACATATCATGCCCAGGGGTACAGCCTGCAGCACAAAAATCAAGGATCCACAGCGTTCTGGCGACACCGTGGCCCAAAAACGTGGTTTTGAAGCACGGATCCTCACGAATCGTCACCTTTTTGCATGGGCCCCCCCAAAATCACCCTCAAGTCACATATCATGCCCAGGGGTACAGCCTGCACCACAAAAATCAAGGATCCACAGCTTCCTGGCGACACCGTGGCCCAAAAACGTGGTTTTGAAGCATGGATCCTCACGAATCGTCACCTTTTTGCATGGGGCACCCCCAAATTCACCCTTAAATCACATACCATGCCCAGGGGTACAGCCTGCACCACAAAAATCAAGGATCCACAGCTTCCTGGCGACACCGTGGCCCAAAAAAGGGGTTTTGAAGCACGGATCCTCACGGATCCTCAAGAATCTTCACCTTTTTGCATGGCCCCCCAAAAAACTCACCCTCAAATCACATATCATGGCCAGGGGTACAGCCTGCACCACAAAAATCAAGGATCCACAGCTTCCTGGCGACACCATGGCCCAAAAACGTGGTTTTGAAGCACGGATTCTCACGGATCCTCAAGAATCTTCACCTTTTTGCATGCCCCCCCCCCAAATTCACCCTCAAATCATATATCATGCCCAGGGGTACAGCCTGCACCACAAAAATCAAGGATCCACAGCTTCCTGGTGATATCTGGGCGCAAAAACATGAACGGCAGAAGATGAAAATATTGACAGATCAAGTATGGATGTTGGTGATCTGACACTAAGTAAAAGCGAACCGAAAGATGTGCCATGGTCAGATCACTACCTGGTGCAACTTGACTTCTCCACGACTCTTCCCCTCTCCATTGAGGTGGGACCAATTCGGACTTGGGGGTTATCTTTCTGCGGTTTTTAGAAACAGAGGCTGGGCATTTTTGACGGAGCATACTGGGCAAGTATTTTTTGTACGTCTGCAATGCAGCTAAGAATTTGTTCGTAGGCAGATAGATTTCTCTGCTATCTTTCTTTCTCACAAAGCTGTGTTATCGATAATTAGCCAATTACGGGCTATTAATCGCAACAGCCGATTCCCTGGTGGCCCGCTGGAATGTCGAGTTGACCAGGGCTGTTGACTGTTTGGCTCCGAAGCGCCCTCTACAATTGCATGGAGCCTGGACAGCCCCGTGGTTCTCCATGGATCTGAGGGCAATGAAACAATCGTTGAGATGGCTAGAGCGCCGGTGGCGGATAACTCATTCTGAAGCTGACCAGACATGGGTTAGAGCTCAATGTCAAGCCTACCAAGTGGCGGTAGCGACCGCGAATAAGACTTTCTTCACCGCCTCTATTGCATCTGCGGAAAACAGCAGCAGGAGACTTTTTCAGGTGGTTCGCAGTTTAGTGAAACCACCTGCTCCATCGGGGCCCAGTACGGGCCCCATGATCTCCTGCAACGATTTTGCAAAGTTTTTTTGCAGATAAAGTTGCTCAGATTCGGGAAGAGGTAAACTCCACTGTGGGAGCAGGACCGGGGCGGGGGAGCCCTGGAGGTCTGTCTAGTCCAGTTGCGTGCGATCAATTCCATTCTGTTACCTCCAAGGATGTGGACAGGCTGCTTGGACGAGTGAAACCAGCCACCTGTTTCCTTGATCCTTGCCCATCCTGGCTTATAAAAGCTTTGCGGGTTGGTGAATGCTTCTCTCTGTGAGGCAGCCTTCCGAGACCCGCTGAAAGAGGCGGTTATTAAACCGCTTCTTAAAAAACCATCTTTAGATGCGGCCAATATGGCCAACTATCGCCCAGTCTCAAATCTTCCATTCTTGGGCAAGGCGATTGAGCGAGTGGTTGCTGAACAATTCCAGGCACACCTGGAAGAAGCGGACCATTTGGTTCCCTTCCAGTCGGGATTCAGGCCTCATCATGGGACTGAAACTGCCTTGGTTGCACTGGTTGATGATCTCCAGCGGGCTAGGGGCAAAGGTGAGAGCTGTTTCCTAGTTCTGCTGGATCTCTCAGTGGCTTTTGACAGCATCGACCATAACATACTTCTGGACCGTCTAGAGGGGTTGGGAGCTGGGGGCACTGTCATACAGTGGTTCCGCTCCTTCCTCCTGGGCCGTGTTCAGAGAGTGGGGGTAGGGAATGAGTGTTTGGACCCCTGGGCTCTCACTTGTGGGGTGCCTCAGGGCTCTGTCCTCTCCCCCATGCTTTTTAACATCTACATGCAGCCGCTGGGAGAGATCATCAGGGGGTTTGGGCTGGGTGTTCATCAGTATGCGGATGATACCCAGCTCTACCTCTCTTTCAAATCAGAACCAGTGATGGCAGTGAAGGTCCTGTGTGAGTGTCTGGAGGCGGTTGGAGGATGGATGGTGGCTAACAGATTGAGGTTGAATCCTGACAAGACAGAAGTACTGTTTGTGGGGGACAGGAAGCGGGCAGGTGTGGAGGACTCCCTGGTCCTGAATGGGGTAACTGTGCCCCTGAAGGACCAGGTGCGCAGCCTGGGAGTCATTCTGGACTCACAGCTGTCCATGGAGGCACAGGTCAATTCTGTGTCCAGGGCAGCTGTCTATCAGCTGCATCTGGTACACAGGCTGAAACCCTACCTGCCTGCAGACTGTCTCGCCAGAGTGGTACATGCTCTAGTTATCTCCCGCTTGGACTACTGCAATGCGCTCTACGTGGGGCTACCTATGAAGGTGACCCGGAAACTACAACTAATCCAGAATGCGGCAGCTAGACTGGTGAGTGGAAGCGGCCGCTGAGACCACATAACACTGGTCTTGATAGATCTACATTGGCTCCCAGTACATTCCCGAGCACAATTCAAAGTGTTGGTGCTGACTTTTTAAGCCCTAAATTGCCTCGGTCCAGTATACCTGAAGGAGTGTCTCCACCCCCATGGTTCTGCCCAGACTTTGAGGTCCAGTACCGAGGGCCTTCTGGCAGTTCCCTCGTTGCGAGAAGCCAAGTTGCAGGGAACCAGGCAGAGGGCCTTCTCGGTGGTGGCGCCCACCCTGTGGAACGCCCTCCCATCAGATGTCAAAGAGAAAAACAGCTACCAGAAGACATCTGAAGGCAGCCCTGTTTAGGGAGGCTTTTAATGTTTAATTGATTGTTTTATTTAATTTTTCTGTTGGAAGCCGCCCAGAGTGGCTGGGGAAACCCAGCCAGATGGGTGGGGTATAAATAATAAATAATAAATTATTATTATTATTATTATTATTATTATTATTATTATTATTATTATTATTATATTATTATTATTTACAGTGGTACCTCACAAGACGAATGCCTCGCGCAACAAAAAACCCGCAAGACGAAAGCGTTTTGCTTTGCACGAGGGACTCGCAAGACAACGAGGTTTTCTATGACCGCCGCTTCATCTTGCGAAGCGCAGCCATAGAAAGACGAAGCGGCGGCGAGCGGCAACAACAGCTTCCCGCGCTGACAGCTGATCTTCCTTTGCCTTCTTTCTGCGCTACAGCTGGTTCTCCTTTGTGTTCTGCTGGTCTCTGCCAGTTGCCACAAGCGGTGAGCGGCAACCAGCGGAGACCAGCGTAACACAAAGGGGAACCAGCTGTAGCGCGACAAAAAGGCTGACAGCTGATCTTCTTTGCCTTTTTTTTGCCGCGCTACAGCTGTCAAATCACTTATAATGCCCAGGGGCACAGCCAATGTAGGTCTTTCAGGACCGGTGGTACGTGGTCTCAGTGGCCACTCCCAGTCACCAGTTTAGCCAGGGCTGTCTTAAGCATATCCAGCGCTGTAGTGCAAAGATCCCTCCAGCCCCCCACCCCCTCTGTTTCCCAGAGTTGTCGACCCAGCAAGGTCAGGTGGTACCCGGTGCGGATTTTTTTGGTCACACCCCCCATTGAAATTATTAAAATAAGGAAAAATAAGATACTTACAGTTGCAAGTGTTATTTTCTTTTTCTTTTTTTTACATTGTGAGCCTGAGCACTTAAAACCCCCTTTTCCTAATATCAAGATGCATATATGTTTAAGTTCTACTTATTATGAACATGTAAGAAATGGTGCTGAATTTCTAAAGCGACCTCTTTCGGTTTAAGCGCACCTATACATGCCTCTCCCAAAAGCCGTTCCCTTTAAGCTCAGATGTGCAGAGGCTGGTTGTAGCCGTTCAGCACTCTGTCTATGCACAAAGAAACTCTCATTCCTCATTCCTTCACATGTCCCAGGGTCAGTTTTATTGCAGACAGATAACAGAAACATCTCTAGAGCTTTCAGACATGACTGCTCCACACCCCACAAGCAAACAAAACAAACACTCTATATATACTGAGCATCTTAACAACTTAACGACTTAACAACTTAAATCACATGACCTTGCTAATTTGCCAGCGTCTTAGGTTTAAAGTCCTAACAGTCAAGAGGCGAGCAAGTCCGTTTTGCCTTCCTCTTGATTATCAGCCAATATTTAGTGTATGAATAACTAGTGTATGAATGCCCATTTGGTGATATCCATGTGTAGAGAGTCGTCTCTTGTGTTGTTGGAAAAGAGTGTTTGTGATGACCAGCCTGTTCTCTTGACAGAACTCTATTAGCCTTTGCCCTGCTTCATTTTGAACTCCAAGGCCAAACTTGCCAGTTGTTCCTTTTATCTCTTGATTCCCTACTTTAGCATTCCAATCTTCTGTAATGAGAAGAACATCCTTCTTTGGTGTCATTTCTAGAAGGTGTTCTAAGTCTTCATAGAATTGGTCAATTTCACTTTCTTCAGCACCAGTAGTTGGTGCATAAATATGGATTACTGTGATATTAAAAGGTCTGCCTTAGATTCGTATCGAGATCATTCTGTCATTTTTGAGATTGCATCCCATTACAGCTTTTGCCACTCTTTTGTTGACTATGAGGGCCACTCCATTTCTTCTATGGGATTCTTGCCCACAGTAGTAGATATGATAGTCATCCGAACTGAATTCGCCCATTCCCTTCCATTTTAGTTCACTGATGCCCAGGATGTCGATATTTATTCTTGCCATCTCATTTTTGACCACATCCAGCTTACCATTATCCATGGTTCTTACATTCCAGGTTCCTATGCAATATTTTTCTTTACAGCATCAGACTTTCATTTCGCTTCCAGGCATATCCGCAACTGAGCGACCTTTCGGCTTTGGCCCAGCCGCTTAATCAGCTCTGAATCTACTTGTACTTGTCCTCCGCTCTTCCTCAGTAGCATGTTGGACGCCTTCCGACCTGAGGGGCTCAACTTCCAGCGTCATAACTTTTATATGCCTGTTGACTTTGTCCATGGAGTTTTCTTGGCAGGGATACTGGAGTGGCTTGCCAGTTCCTTCTCCAGGTGGATCACGTTTAGTCAAAACTATCCACTATGACCTGTCCATCTTGGGTGGCCCTGCATGGCATAGCTCATAGCTTCTCTGAGTTATTCAAGCCCCTTCGTCACGACAAGGCATTGATCCATGAAGCGACGACTCTACACATGGATATCACCAAATGGGCAGCATCAAAATCAGATTGATTATATTCTCTGCAGCCAAAGATGGAGAAGCTCTATACAGTCAGCGAAAACAAGACCTGGAGCTGACTGTAACTCAGATCATCAGCTTCTTATAGCAAAATTCCAGCTTAAACTGAAGAAAGTAGGAAAAACCACTGGGTCAGTAAGATACAATCTAAATCAAATCCCTTATGAATACACAGTGGAAGTGAGGAACAGGTTTAAGGAGTTAGATATGGTGGACAGAGTGCCTGAAGAACTATGGATGGAGGCTCGTAACATTATACAGGAGACAGCAACGAAAACCATCCCAAGGAAAAGGAAATGCAAGAAAGCAAAATGGCTGTCCAATGAGGCCTTACAAATAGTGGAGGAGAGGAGGCAAGCAAAATGCAAGGGAGATAGGGAAAGATACGGGAAACTGAATGCAGATTTCCAAAAAAATAGCAAGGAGAGACAAGAGGGTCTTCTTAAACGAGCAATGCAAAGAAATAAAGGAAAACAATAGAATGGGGAAAACCAGAGATCTGTTCAAGAAATTTGGAGATATGAAAGGAACATTTCGTACAAAGATTACCATAATAAAGGACAAAAGTGGTAAGGACCTAACAGAAGCAGAAGACATCAAGAAGAGGTGACAAGAATACACAGAGGAATTATACCAGAAAGATATGGAGGTCTCGTACACCCCAGGTAGTGTGGTTGCTGATCTTGAGCCAGACATCTTGGAGAGTGAAGTCAAATGGGCCTTAGAAAGCACTGCTAATAACAAGGCCAGTGGAAGTGATGATATTCCAGCTGAACTATTTAAAATTTTAAACGATGATGCTGTTAAGGTGCTACACCCAATATGCCAGCAAGTTTGGAAAACTCAGCAATGGCCAGAGGATTGGAGAAGATCAGTCTACATCCCAATTCCAAAGAAGGGCAGTGCCAAAGAATGCTCCAACTACCACACAATTGCGCTCATTTCACACGCTAGCAAGGTTATGCTTAAAATTCTACAAGGCAGGCTTAGGCAGTATGTGGACCGAGAACTCCCAGAAGTGCAAGCTGGATTTCGAAGGGGCAGAGGAACCAGAGACCAAATAGCAAACATGCACTGGATTATGGAGAAAGCTAGAGAGTTCCAGAAAAACGTCTACTTCTGCTTCATTGACTATGCAAAAGCCTTTGACTGTGTCGACCACAGCAAACTATGGCAAGTTCTTAAAGAAATGGGAGTGACTGATCACCTCATCTGTCTCCTGAGAAATCTCTATGTGGGACAAGAAGCTACAGTTAGAACTGGCTATGGAACAACTGATTGGTTCAAAATTGGGAAAGGAGTACGACAAGGTTGTATATTGTCTCCCTGCTTATTTAACTTATATGCAGAATTCATCATGCGAAAGGCTGGACTAGATGAATCCCAAGCCGGAATTAAGATTGCCGGAAGAAATATCAACAACCTTAGATATGCAGATGACACAACCTTGATGGCAGAAAGTGAGGAAGAATTAAAGAACCTTTTAATGAGGGTGAAAGAGGAGAGCGCAAAATATGGTCTGAAGCTCAACATCAAAAAAAACCAAGATCATGGCCACTGGTCCCATCACCTCCTGGCAAATAGAAGGGGAAGAAATGGAGGCAGTGAGAGATTTTACTTTCTTGGGCTCCTTAATCACTGCAGATGGTGACAGCAGTCACGAAATTAAAAGACGCCTGCTTCTTGGGAGAAAAACAATGACAAACCTAGACAGCATCTTAAAAAGCAGAGACATCACCTTGCCAACAAAGGTCCATATAGTTAAAGCTATGGTTTTCCCAGTATGGTTTTCCTACAAAGGTCCTGTGAGGGGGAAAGGGTACATAGGTCCCCCCCCCATCCTGAGGAGTAGCTCTTCCACCAGCAGTAGCGTCAGTGGGGAGGGGGAAGAGTCCAGTGAGGAAGGAGGAAGGAGGAGATGGGGCTCTAGCAGCATAGGAGAGCCCCTGCTGCACATGGGACAGGAAGAGAGAGAGGGGGAAGAGGGGGAGAAGGAAAACATGGAAAATAGACCCTTTTCCCCTCCGGTTACGGACTTACGCAGAAGGAAACGCGGGAGGAGATATGGGGTGCCCCGACTCTTATGTTGGAAGAGGACGCGGAGCGCGCCATTCCAGGGTTCTGGGTCAGACTGAGTGGATGTATCCTGTATAGCTCTAGCACTGTAAATAGCCTGCAATTAATAAAAGCATGAAAAGGCAAAGGACTGGAGAGTCATTACTCTAGAGTAGTCGCAACCCATTGCCTGTGACAGGTCCGTATAGTTAAAGCTATGGTTTTCCCAGTAGTGATGTATGGAAGTGAGAGCTGAACCATAAAGAAGGCTGATCGCCGAAGAATTGATGCTTTTGAATTATGGTGCTGGAGGAGACTCTTGAGAGTCCCATGGGCTGCAAGAAGATCAAACCTATCCATTCTGAAGGAAGTCAGCCATCAGTGCTCACTGGAAGGACAGATCGTGAAGCTGAGGCTCCAATACTTTGGCCACCTCATGAGATGATAAGAATCCTTGGAAAAGACCCTGATGTTGGGAAAGATTGAGGGCACTAGGAGAAGGGGACGACAGAGGACGAGATGCTTGGACAGTGTTCTCGAAGCTACGAACATGAGTTTGACCAAACTGCGGGAGGCAGTGGAAGACAGGAGTGCCTGGCGTGCTCTGGTCCATGGGGTCACGAAGAGTCGGACACGACTAAACGACTAAACAACAACAAAGGTACCCCTGACAGTTAGGTCCAGTCATGGACAACTCTGGGGTTGCACTCTCATCTCGCTCTATAGGCTGAGAGAGCCTGCGTTTGTCTGGACAGCTTCCTGGTCATGTGGCCAGCATGACTAACATGGGCGTAGGCAGGGGGCAGGAGGGGGCAGTTGCCCCCCTAGAAGCAGGGCTGCTGGCCAGCCTGCCCCACTGCCCGCCCAGTGCCATCTCCCTTCTCCCTGGCTGGCTGTGGGGCGGGTGGAGGAAAAGCCCCACAGCCGCGCAAAGCGGTTGCCTGGCTTTCCCTCCGCCTGCCCCACAGCCAGCCAGGGAGAATGGAGACGTCCCTTCTAGCCGGCTGGCTGTGGGGCGGGCGGAGGGAAAGCCAGGCAACCGCTTTGCGCGGCTCTGGGGCTTCCCCTCCACCTGCCCCGGTGCCCCCTCACCCCTGCCGATCACGGAGGGGGAGGAGGGAGTCGGAGCAACCCGAAATCGGGCTGCTCTGATCCCCTCCTCCCCCTCCGCGATTGCCGGGGCGGGTGGAGGGAAACCTGGCTTTCCCTCCACCCGCCCCACAGCCAGCAAGGGAGAAGGGAGACATCCCTTCTCCCTGGCTGGCTGTAGGGCGGGTGGCGGGACAGCCCCAGAGCCGCGCAAAGCGGTTGCCTGGCTTTCCCTCCGCCCGCCCCACAGCCAGCAAGGGAGAAGGGAGCTTTCCTTGCCCCACTGTGGCCCCTCCCCCTCCCCTTGGCCCTGCCCCTTGGCACCGCCCCTTGCCCCCCTAATTTTCATCCTGGCTACGCCCCTGATGACTAAGCCGCTTCTGGCAAACCAGAGCAGCACATGGAAACACCATTTACCTTCCCTGTCTCATAGTCCATTGGTGATCTGTTTTTTAGGAGTCCAACTTCTCAGCAGCCTGCACTGAATCAGATGCTGGAGCTACTGTTATATTTTCCTTCAGTCTGAGGAACTTTCTTCCCGATCTACTCTTCTGCCTTTTATTTCGCTTCAACTGTGTGAGCTGCAACCGGTGAGGCTTCCCTGGTTCTGGTGGCATGCCAATAGATTTTTTTGGCAGCTATAATATGGTAGCAAGTCCTGGATGATGGGCAAGAGCAGTTCTCTTTGGGGAAAAGGCAGACAACATAATGCTTTTCTTTACTAACCCTTACCACAAATACACCAAGCTGTGGACAAACATCTATTAATTTGTTCATTACCATGAAGGATCATGGTACCATTTGACAAACTGATGGTGCCTTCTCATAGCTTTCATCTTTCTTAGGCCACAGAAGTTATCCATGATTTGTGATGGATAACAAGCTATATGAGGAAAGACTGTATCTTCTGGTTATTTCAGGGCCAGCTCTAGGTAGACTCCCGGTGGTGCGGTGTGCCAGGGCGCCGGGCTGGTAGGTGGGGCTCTGCGCGACGAAGCTGCGTGGAAACCATGCTGCGCCCTGCGAGGGCGGGAGCGCCGGAGCGATCTCCGCTACTCAGTGCCAGGGCGCCTGACCTGCTCGAGACTGCCCTGGGTGATCTTGAGTGTCTGAAAAACTGAGACCGCAAATGAAAGTTTCCAGTGTTACACAGTCCACGCAAAGTTTCTCTCCAGTAAAATTTTTGCATTGCATGTAAGGATAACACCATTGCTTCCACCGTCAATTCTTTCCATTGTCAAAGTCTTTTTAGAACTGCATGAAAACTCTCAGAGACATTTGTGGTAATTCCACTTTTTTCATTATATATGTCCAGTCTCTTTAGAATCCAGGCCCCAGCATGCTTTATTATTGTTTTGTGCAGGTCTGCCTTAAAGTAGTCTAAGAACGCTTTGCTCCAATTTGTACTGAGTTTATCAAATTTGAATCTGTAGTCTTGCTCAGAATTTGACCTGAGAAGATCAAAAAAGTCAGCAAGGTATAGTTTGGTATCTTCTGAACTGGCCCCATGTTTTTTTCAACCAAAACATGATGTCTCTGCGGATGTCATTCCAGCATACCGCTCTGTGGCTCTTGAGCAAAAGATGCTCCAAAGCATTTTAAATTCCTTTTTCTCTGTCAGACACTATGACAACTTTATCTGAATTGAGCAATGGACACTGTTTTGAAAGGTTTCAAAAAATCTCCTGTGATTGTCCTCTCGCCTGCTGTCATGTATCATGAACATTACAGGAATCAGTGGTGATTCAGCGAAAAGCCTCTCCCCCATGCTTTTCAACATCTACATGAAGCTGCTGGGAGAGATCATCAGGGGGTTTGGGCTGGGTGTTCATCATAGAATCATAGAGTTGGAAGAGACCACAAGGGCCATCCAGTCCAACCTCCTGCCAAGCAGGAAACACCATCAAAGCATTCTTGACACATGCCTGTCAAGCCTCCGCTTAAAGACCTCCAAAGAAGGAGACTCCAACACACTCCTTGGCAGCAAATTCCACTGCCGAACAGCTCTTACTGTCAGGAAGTTCTTCCTAATGTTTAGGTGGAATCTTATTTCTTGTAGTTTGAATCCATTGCTCCATGTCCGCTTCTCTAGAGCAGCAGAAAACAACCTTTCTCCCTCCTCTATATGACATCCTTTTATTTATTTGGACATGGCTATCAAATCACCTTTTAACCTTCTCTTCTCCAGGCTAAACATACCCAGCTCCCTAAGCCGTTCCTCATAAGGCATCGTTTCCAGGCCTTTGACCATTTTTGGTTGCCCTCCTCTGGACATGTTCCAGCTTGTCAGTATCTTTCTTGAACTGTGGTGCCCAGAACTGGACACAGTACCCCAGGTGAGGTCTGACCAGAGCATGAGTATGCAGATGATACCCAGCTCTACATCTCTTTCAAATCAGAACCAGTGAAGGCGGTGAAGGTCCTGTGTGAGTGCTTGGAGGCGGTTGGAGGATGGATGGTGGCTAACAGATTGAGGTTGAATCCTGACAAGACAGAAGTACTGTGTTGGGGGGACAGGAGGCGGGCAGGTGTGGAGGACTCCCTGGTCCTGAATGGGGCAACTGTGCCCCTGAAGGACCAGGGGCGCAGTCTGGGAATCATTTTGGACCCACAGCTGTCCATGGAGGCTCAGGTTAATTCTGTGTCCAGGGCAGCTGTCTACCAGCTCCATCTGGTACGCAGGCTGAGACCCTACCTGCCTGCAGACTGCCTCACCAGAGTGGTGCATGCTCTAGTTATCTCTCGCTTGGAATACTGCAATGCACTCTACGTGGGGCTACCTTTGAAGGTGACCCGGAAACTACAACTAATCCAGAATGTGGCAGCTAGACTCAGGGGCGTCTTTCCCCTTGGGCTGAGTGGCACCCTGGGCCATGTTGCCTGACCAGCAGGGGCGCATTGAGGAGGCACACAGAACCACCCGCGTGTCCGCCTCACCCGCTTCACTCCTTTCCCGGTGGCGGTGGTGGTGGCGGAGCTGCCTCCGTCAAGGGGCTGTGCCCCCACCTGCTCAGCCCAGCCCAGCCGCCCGACGCTGCGCGCTCCTTGGGGTGCAGATTTCCGTGCCTACGACAAAGCCACCTCGAAGGCGGGGAGGGGCACCTGGAACCATAGTTTTTGGTCTGTTTTTTTAAAATTCTGGTACATCGCTCATGCAAAGAAAAGATCCTGCACTGCGTGTCTCAGGCCTGATCGATCAACTTTGGCAGACACAGTAAGGCTGTTGTTTAAAGAGAAAGTACCATAAACAGAGAAGCAACTCCACACGAGGCAGGCTTTTTGAAGGTGAAATAGCAAAAGGTTTATTTGGTAACGCTCTGTCGGAATGCCACTTGATTCGCAAGGACACATCAATTGCAGCATTTTCATTTTAAACCGTTCTCTCAAAGTGAGGCTCCACTTTTCCAAATGCCCCTGCGAGGCAGGGACAACCACCCGCCCTGGCTAAACTGGTGACTGGGAGTGGCCATTGAGACCATGGACCACCGGTCTTGAAAGACCTACATTGGCTGTGCCCCTGGGCATTATAAGTGATTTGACAGCTGTAGCGCGGCAAAAAAGGCAAAGAAGATCAGCTGTCAGCCTTCTTGCCGAGCTACAGCTGGTTCCCCTTTGCGTTATGCTGGTCTCCGCTGGTTGCCCCTCACCGCTCACGGCAACTGGCAGAGACCAGCGGAACACAAAGGAGAACCCGCTGACAGCTGATCTTCGCCTTCTTCCTGCGCTACAGCTGGTTCCCCTTTTTTTGCCACTCGCCGCCGCTTCGTCTTTCTATGGCTGCGCTTCGCAAGATGAAGCGGCGTTCATAGAAAACCTCGTTGTCTTGCGAGTCCCTCGTGCAAAGCAAAAAAATTTCGTCTTGCGAGTTTTTTGTTGCACGAGGCATTTGTCTTGCGAGGTACCACTGTACTTAAAATAATAATAATAATAATAATAATAATAATAATAATAATAATAATAATAATTACCCTGTTTCTCATATTTTAAGACATACCCATAAAATAAGCCATAGCAGGATTTTTAAGCATTCAAGAAATATAAGCCATACCCCGAAAATAAGACATAGTGATAGGCACAGCAGCAATGCTGGCTGTGGCAGGAGGAGGAAGAAAAAAATAAGACATCCCTTGAAAATAAGCCATAGTGTGTTTTTTTTGAGGAAAAAATAAATATAACCACGTTTTTGGGCCACGGTGTCGCCAGGAAGCTGTGGATCCTTGATTTTTGTGGTGCAGGCTGTACCCCTGGCCATGATATGTGATTTGAGGGTGAATTTGGGGGCCCCCCATGCAAATAGGTGAAGATTCGCGAGGATCCGTGCTTCAAAACCACGTTTTTGGGCCACGGTGTCGCCAGGAAGCTGTGGATCCTTGATTTTTGTGGTGCAGGCTGTACCCCTGGGCATGATATGTGATTTTAGGGTGAATTTGGGGGGGCTCCATGCAAATAGGTGAAGATTCGCGAGGATCCGTGAGGATCCGTGCTTCAAAGCCACGTTTTTGGGCCACGGTGTCGCCGGGAAGTTGTGGATCCTTGATTTTTGTGGTGCAGGCTGTACCCCTGGGCATGATATGTGATTTGAGGGTGAATTTGGGGGGGCTGCATGCAAGTAGGTGAAGATTCGTGAGGATCCGTGCTTCAAAGCCAGGTTTTTGGGCCACGGTGTCGCCAGGACGCTGTGGATCCTTGATTTTTGTGGTGCAGGCTGTACCCCTGGGCATGATATGTGATTTGAGGGTGAATTTGGGGGGGTCCCATGCAAGTAGGTGAAGATTTGTGAGGATCCGTGAGGATCCATGCTTCAAAACCACGTTTTGGGGCCGCGGTGTCGCCAGGAAGCTGTGGATCCTTGATTTTTGTGGTGCAGACTGTACCCCTGGCCATGATATGTGATTTGAGGGTGAATTGGGGGGGGGCTGCATGCAAAAAGGTGAAGATTCGCGAGGATCCGTGCTTCAAAGCCAGGTTTTTGGGCCATGGTGTCGCCAGGACGCTGTGG
The DNA here is from genome assembly GCF_963506605.1 of Zootoca vivipara. NCBI lineage: Eukaryota > Metazoa > Chordata > Lepidosauria > Squamata > Lacertidae > Zootoca > Zootoca vivipara. Next base: position 1,873,495 of record NC_083277.1, read on the forward strand.
ATCCTTGATTTTTGTGGTGCAGGCTGTACCCCTGGGCATGATATGTGATTTGAGGGTGAATTTGGGGGGGGCTCCATGCAAATAGGTGAAGATTCGCGAGGATCCGTGAGGATCCGTGCTTCAAAGCCAGGTTTTTGGGCCACGGTGTCGCCAGGAAGCTGTGGATCCTTGATTTTTGTGGTGCAGGCTGTACCCCTGGCCATGATATGTGATTTGAGGGTGAATTTGGGGGGGCTCCATGCAAATTGGTGAAGATTCGCGAGGATCCGTGCTTCAAAACCACGTTTTTGGGCCACGGTGTCGCCAGGAAGCTGTGGATCCTTGATTTTTGTGGTGCAGGCTGTACCCCTGGGCATGATATGTGATTTGAGGGTGAATTTGGGGGGGGCATGCAAAAAGGTTAGTATCCGTGAGGATCCGTGCTTCAGAACCACGTTTTTGAGCCACGGTGTCGCCAGGAAGCTGTGGAACCTTGATTTTTGTGGTGCAGGCTGTACCCCTGGCCATGATATGTGATTTGAGGGTGAATTTGGGGGGGCCCCATGCAAAAAGGTGAAGATTCGTGAGGATCCTTGCTTCAAAACCACATTTTTGGGCCACGGTGTCGTCAGGAAGCTGTGGATCCTTGATTTTTGTGGTGCAGGCTGTACCCCTGGCCATGATATGTGATTTGAGGGTGAATTTGGGGGGGTCATGCAAAAAGGTTAGTATCCGTGAGGATCCGTGCTTCAAAACCACGTTTTTGAGCCACGGTGTCGCCAGGAAGCTGTGGAACCTTAATTTTTGTGGTGCAGGCTGTACCCCTGGCCATGATATGTGATTTGAGGGTGAATTTGGGGGGGGGCCCATGCAAAAAGGTGAAGATTCGTGAGGATCCGTGCTTCAAAACCACGTTTTTGGGCCACGGTGTCGCCAGGAAGCTGTGGATCCTTGATTTTTGTGGTGCAGGCTGTACCCCTGGCCATGATATGTGATTTGAGGGTGAATTTGGGGGGGGGGCCATGCAAAAAGGTGAAGATTCGTGAGGATCTGTGCTTCAAAACCACGTTTTTGGGCCACGGTGTCGCCAGGAAGCTGTGGATCCTTGATTTTTGTGGTGCAGGCTGTACCCCTGGCCATGATATGTGATTTGAGGGTGAATTTGGGGGGGGGCCATGCAAAAAGGTGAAGATTCGTGAGGATCCGTGCTTCAAAACCACGTTTATGGGCCACGGTGTCGCCAGGAAGCTGTGGATCCTTGATTTTTGTGGTGCAGGCTGTGCCCCTGGGCATGATATATGATTTGACAGTGAGTTCGCGGTGGCCCAATGCAGAAATCATGAGGATCCATGAGGATCCGTGGTTTTTAACCACGTTTTTGTGTCATTGTGGCCGCACGAAACAGTGGATGCGTGATTTTTTTGGTGCTGCCTACAGACTAAGACATACTCTACAATATCATGGTGTTGTTTTTTTATTTGAATGAAAAAATCATATGAATTCATGAGGATCCGTTTAAAATCATCTGGATCCGCGTTTTACCCTGACCCGGATATGAGGGTGCTCATAGTGTAGCGTGGCACCCGGGAACCTTAGTTCAATGGCTTCTCAAGAATCAGAGACTCAGAAGTTGGAGAAATTGAAAGCAAGTTTATTGCTGACAGCAACAGGCCCAGAGGAATAATCTCTCAAAGTCTGGACCTCGTACAACAGTGCTCAGAGTTTATATACCCTTTTCCAGATAGCTTTAGATATTACATATTCAGGAAGTTACAGGTAGGTAGCTGTGTTGGTCCGACGCAGTCAAAACAAAATTAAAAAATCCTTCCAGTAGCACCTTAGAGACCAACTAGGTTTGTCATAGGTATGAGCTTTCATGTGCATGCACACTTCTAAGGTGCTACTGAAAGGATTTTTTTATTTTATATTCAGGAAGCTTTTGTTATCGCAGTACCATTTGAGATATTCCTTAATAATTATCCATTCCTTATTGACTTCTTGAGTTGAATTTCCTCTCACTGTTCCCATTCTCTTTGCTAATTGTAAGTATTCTATCATTTTGGCTTGCAACTCAATCTTTGAAGGGATGATTTCGCTTTTCCAATTTCTTGCTACTATCCTCTGAATACTAATCCTCCACCCCCAGGCCATATTTTTCCTCATTCAGCTTCTATATGTTTTTAAATCATCTGCACAGTCTGTTGGGCCTCAGGAGGTTCATATTGACCATTTTGGGAGATCCAGGCCTGAGGCTTTTTTAGAGACTGTGATATTGGCCTGTCAGAGAATGAGTGACAAGGCTTGGTGCTTGCGGTCAGCTGAAGGAGTGCTCAGGTAGGAAAATGTTCTTGGATCTATACCTCCATCTGTTCGCCTTGTTGGGGCAAGTGAGTGTCCATTCTTTCCAGAACTAACTGAAAGTTTTGGAAAGTTCCAGAACATATTTTAGGTTTAAGGCAAACCCTGCAGGTGTTGGGTCCCCACTTCCCACCTGGATCGCATGGATCCGGGCCCCTGTCGATGGGCACCAGGGAGGGCGCTTTCTTTTGGGGGGGGGGTGTAGGAGGGTCTCTTTGCCCTTTTCTTCCCCCTCTTATCCCCCTCTATTTTCCCACTCTCCCTCCTTACCTCTTGGTCCTCTCTGGTCCTCTGCCTCCCTGGCTCGATATTATTCCGCTTTCCTTATGCGCAATAGATGACCCTTGTGGTCCCTTCCAACTCTACAAGTCTAGGATTCGGCTTAGTCATGCTGGCCACACGACCTGGAAGCTATGCGCCGGCTCCCTCAGCCAATAAAGCGAGGTGAGCGCCACAACCCTCTGGTGCAGCGCTCTGCTTTCTGAAACACTGGTTTCTGTCAAGGTGTCATGTTGCGCTAGAAGCGGTTTAGTCCTGCTGGCCACATGACCCAGAAAGCTGTCTGTGGACAAATGCCAGCTCCCTCAGCCTGAAAGTGAGATGGGCGCCGCAACCCCATAGTCGCCTTGGACTGGACTTAACCATCCAGGGGTCCTTTACCTTTAGCTTAGCTCTTCTTTCTGCCTCTCTTCCAACAACCCAACCCACCTCCACCCATTTAATTCACCCTCTATTAAAAACCTTTACTTATGAATACTCGAGCGCCACAACCCAAGAGTTGGTCAGGACTGGACCTAATGGTCAGGGGTCCCTTTACCTTTACCATGTGTAGAGGAAAGTTCGCCCTCTTGTGGGCAGTGGTGGAATGATGCAATGTTGGTTGGTGGGAAGTGTTATTGAGTGTTGCCTTGCCATAGACATACAAGGCCACAACAGGGTCTTCCTTGCAGGCTGAAGTGGTGCAGTCCAGACACAGGCTAAACCCCTGGGGGTGAGGAGGTGGCAGAGACCTTGGGCACAAAGATCTCTCTTGCCACTCCCCACCCTTTCAACACCAAATATAGCAGCACTTCACCTGGAGCAAAAAGGGCGCTCTTTTTTCCTAGGTGCTGATAGGTGGGGGAGCTACGAGGCACCTCCCGAGACTGGGCGACAGGTAGACTTCCACAGCCTCCTGAGGTGGACAGGGAGAAACAGGTCATGTCACACACCCCTCCCGCTGCAAAAGTTCCCCACACCTGAGGAGCCCTCTACAGTGCAGGCCACCCTGAGCCACAAGCAGGGAGCAAGTGGGCTGCACCCAGTTGCCTGTGGAGACTCTGGCAAGTGAGCCCAGCTGCATGCGAAAGGGTGGGTGGAATTCCTTCCTGTTCTCAGAAACGGCCATCAGCTTTGAGTATGGGATCAGTGCTACTATTCCTATAGTAGGGGGGCTTGTGGGGCTTCCCCACCCACTTCCACTCAGCTCCGCCATTCCCAAGGCCGTCGGTCCTTAAAATGGTGGTTCTGGTTAAGCCACTGTGGGGGGTGGGGGGGTGGTGGCACGGAATGGAAGCTGAAGAGTAGGTTTGGCTTTGCTTTCTCCTGGAACATGGCCAGTTTCCTTCTTCCATTTCCCTGAATGCTGAGCAGTGTTGGCTGTGTGGGGAAGCAAAGCTCACCTCAGCACCTCTTTGCAGGGTCCCGGTGAGCCTCCTGGCAAACTGGGAATATCCCTTCGCCCACCCAAGTTTAGGACCTTTCACACTTTTCTGCAGCAGAGTTCCTTTTTCTTTGAGAATAGTAAGTGGTTTATGTAAATGTAAACTCAGCTTTAATAATAAAGAAAACTGTAACAAAATAACACGAGGGAAACCAAATACTACAACATGAGGCAAGTCTTTGGCAAGTTGGTCCCTCTGAACAGTTATTATTTAGATATGTCTAGCCTGGAGAACCGAGGTTCCACTGTAGAAGCATATGGTAATAAATTTGGCTGGCATGCATGTTGATGCATGTAAAGCTAAGGTCTATTTTTAGGTACGTAATTAGGAAAAACTTATTTAGAGTTTTGGAAATGTATAAAGATTAGTTGGACAGGAAAACATCGTTGTGGCTTTCGTCCATAGAAGCAATCTCATAAAAGAAGCTGAACATGGAAAAGAGATGGGTGACCTATAGGGAACTATCGGCCTTCACAGAAGAGGGTGTCATGTTAAAGAAGTCAGAGGATATTAAGATCAGGAGACCGATTGGTTGCAATACTATCAACTGACTGAAGTCTTAAAACAAAATAAGAAGTGTGGGTTTATTAAGCAAAGTTCTCAGTTTGAAAAAGAGTTACTAGAGAACAGAGAAAAAATCATTTCAAAGATGCTCTTAGAATGGCAAATGATAGACAAATGATCTATAATCCATTGGTCTAGAGATGGAAGCATGGGAAAAACTGAGCAAATCAAATGTAAATTTCACATTGTGTTAGGCTTTGAAATAAAATTTTATGAAAATGGTTTATACATAGTATCTGGCACTAAGTAAAGTGGTGACATATACAGTATATATCTTGGAAATGTAAAAAAATAGAAGGTACTTTCCCCCATATGTGCTGGACATGTAAAGCGGTTAGGTGCTTTTGGGAGATGAATTATAACGAGGGGGGAAATTACTTAAGGTGACGGTACTGCAGAAACCATGAAGCATTTCTTTTAGGGATAACAGGGTTAGATGTTCCAAGAAGACAGATGAACGACAGCAGTGAGAGTACTTTATGCACAAAAATGGCAAAATCAAGATACCTACCGGTAGTAAAGAAGAGCTGCAGCAAAAAGTGCTGGAATATCACGAATTGGCATATTTAACTATGGAAAAAGAAGATCAAGAGAGGCAGACTTTAAGGAGGAGTGGAAACCTTCTGTTGAATATTTAAAGAATATTAGTAAACATGTATAAACGCAGGTAGGATCTGAATGAAGAAGAGCCGTTGAATACTTGTTGGAGAAGAGTGCGGAAAAGGTAAGGTGTAGAAAATCTGAAATATACAGCAATCTGTAAATGAAATTTTATATATAATGTAATAGAAGCACTTCCTGCACTGCTTTCAATCAACCCATTTCTGCTTTTTCAGTTTGTTGTTTGTTTCAACTCTTAAAGCTTCTCCTCCTTGTGAGTCCATTGATGATTCGTAAGAACATCAGGACTAAAGCTTTATGTGCAGACCATATAAGTAAGTGGTTTTCCTTTTGTGAGTTTGCTGGTGTTTGCTAAGTTTTCCACTCCAATAGCTCTTTCCACATTCCAGGCATTGAAATGACTTCTACCCTGCGTGAGTCCGTTGATAGCTTTTAAGTGTTCCACTAGCAGTAAGGTCTTTCCACACTCCATACATTTATATGCTTCTCCCCAGGTGAGTCTGTTTATGTCTTCTAAGTTTCCCGTGTGTGAATTAAAAGGTTCCACTCTGAAAGAAACTCTTTCAAAACTCCATACATTTAAATGGTCTCTCTGTGAGCTTGATTATGTGAATTCAGTAGTCTACTGTGACTGAAGCTCTTTCCACATTCCATGCATTTAAATGGTTTCTCCCCTGTGTGAGTCCGTTGATGGATTCTAAGGTCTCCACTGTAAGTGAAGCTCTTTCCACACTCCATACATTTATATGGTTTTTCCCCTGTGTGAGTTTGATGATGAAAATTAAGGCTTCCACTTCTACTGAATCTCTTTCCACACTCCATACATTCATATGGCTTCTCCCCCGTGTGAGTTTGTTGATGTTTTCTTAGTGTTCCACTATCAGCGAAGCTTTTTCCACACTCCATGCAATTAAATGGTTTCTCCCCTGTGTGAGTCCGTTGATGGATTCTAAGTGTTCCACTATAAGTGAAGCTCTTTCCACATGCCATACATTGATATGGTTTTTCCCCTGTGTGAGTCTGTTGGTGTTTTCTTAGTCTTCCACTATCAATGAAGCTCTTTCCACACTCCATGCAATTAAATGGTTTCTCCCCTGTGTGAGTCCGTTGATGGATTCTAAGTGTTCCACTATAAGTGAAGCTCTTTCCACACTCCATGCAATTAAATGGTTTCTCCCCTGTGTGAGTCCGTTGATGGATTCTAAGTGTTGCACTGTAACTGAAGCTCCCTCCACACTCCATACATTTAAAGGGCTTCTCCCCTGTGTGAATCCGTTGATGACTTCTAAGTATTCGATTATCAGTGAAGCTCTTTCCACATTCCATACATTTAAACGGCTTCTCCCCTGTATGAGTCTGTTGATGTCTTCTAAATGTTCTTCTATAAGTGAAGCTTGCTCCACACTCCATACATTTAAAGGGCTTCTCCCCTGTGTGAATACGTTGATGGATTGTAAGTTGTCCACTCTGACTGAAGCTCTTCCCACAATCCATGCATTTAAATGGTTTCTCGGCATTGTGAGTTTGTTGATGTTTTCTAAATGATCCACTGTCAGTGAAGCTCTTTTCACAGTCCATGCATTTATATGGTTTTTCCCCTGTGTGAGTCCGTTCATGGTTTCTAAGGTGTCCAATCTGACTGAAGCTCTTTCCACACTCAATACATTTATATGGTTTCTCCCCTGTGTGAGTGTGTTTGTGTATTCGAAGGTTTGAACGCCAACCAAAGCTTTTTCCACACTCCATGCATTTAAATGGTTTCTCTTCTGTGTGAGTCCCTTGATGTTTTATAAGTGTTCCACTGTCTGTGAAGCTGTTCCCACACTCCATGCTTTCAAATTGCTCCTCCTCTCCCTTTCCAAGCTCCATGAATTTAAATGGTTTCTTCGTTATTCCCATTGGACATGGCCCACCAGAATTCTGACTGCCTTCTCCATTGCCTGTTTTGGAGGCCGGGTGTGTGTGGAGGAAATCTTATTTGTTTTCTAGGAAGAGAACAAATGAATATTACACACAGTAATTAGCATCTTCTCTTATTTTAACTTCTCGTACATTCTCTCCTGTCCTCTATATTTAATTATTTAATTATTGATTAAATTTGTATATTGCTCTTCATCTGAACATCACAAGATAAAAATATGTGTGACCCTGAAAAAGGTGAATATTAAAGGTGAATAACACTGATTGTGGGATAGAAAAGAAAGAAGATGAAACCAGTGGTGTGTCCACCTGAGTGTAATAATGATAATGATAATGATAATGATAATGATAATAATAATAATAAAGTGTAAAGAAGAAACCAATCTTCAAATCAGTTTCATATTTCCTGGCTGTATATTTTAACCACACTTTTTTCTAGAATATCAACTGGACCTCTTTGGAATAGGAGCCAGACATTTTTGGGATTTCATCCAGACATTCCTTAAGTGTGGGCAGCAGTGGAGGAAGGCAGGGCAGGACTCAGCTGCACCTTTTTCTGTCTCCTCTGCTCCCCGGTAAGCCCTATTACGGGAGCCGAGAGCGAGCGGAGTAGAGACGTGGTGCCTTGAGTTAAAGTGCTACCCTGGCAGCGCGTAGCTCCGTGCTGGCAGCCTGTGGAGCAGTGGATTATTCCAAATTAAAGGATTTGGAAACATCGGACACCGTGAGTAAAGAAAAAGGATCTTAAAATAATAATAATAATTGGAAAGAATTGGCCACAGGAGGAGATCTAAAAATGGAAGTCGATCTCCCCCATTGAGCGAACTGAGATGCAGTTAATTTGCCCAAAGCCAGGAAGTTGACAGGAAGCCTTCAATTACCAAAAATTGGATTTAAAACCTTCCCCCTAAGGCAAGGCAAAGGGGAGAAGGGTTGAACTCAGTAAAATTCCCTGTATAGATTTTTTATTCTGGACTGGGGAAAGTCTCCCTGGAAGCTGGAGTTGGGTCCCTGAAGAGATCGGTGAGCCGTCATTATGACATCACAATAGAAAGGAATGTGTTTAGAGAGTGCAAATTACAGGCTGGGTTATGAAGTTTGATAATGCTCTTTTCATAAATTGACACAAGATTATTAAGCAATTATGAAGAACTAAAAAGGAAGTATAACCAGATCGGATATAAATTTGATTTTTGATGTTAATGGAAAGAAGAATCTCACCATCACCTGCTCTACTCTGTTCCCATGAAACTTAAGATAAACAGGATGTCAGCAACCACAACAATATCTTATGACATGGGTTCCCAGGAGGATCTTTTGGGAGCGCTTTTGGAATTCAGAGATGAACTAAGGCAATATAATAAACAGCTGTGTGAACAGCGTGAAAGGAACCAGAATGGGACAGATAGTCAAAATGGAGCAACCCCAGCAGAGGAGGAAGCCAAGCAAGAGGAACAACTAACAGTCTTGAACAGTGTATATGACATGGGCATAGGCAGGGGGGCAGCTGCCCCTCCCAGAAGCAAAAAATTAATGTATTTTACAGACCATAAACAGCACTTTCCCCCTCCAAAAACTGAAGTGGAAAGGGCTTTGCTTTAGCGAGAGCAGCTTGGTCTCCGCTTGCTGGGGGGGGGGGGGCGGGCGGGAACACAGCTGTAACAAAAACACATCAAATAAATAAAGCAAAGTGGCTACCGGTAGTTAAGCAGTTAAGACAATGGAGCAGATTGTCTTCAGGAAAGATTTGATAGCTCACCACTTTACCCTATTGTTCTTCAGTGGGAGTTGTTAATGAGCATTCAGGGATCACATTAAGAGTTCTATTGAGTTCTATTGGCGATTTAATGAGGGTGCCGTGCTAAACCGCGCGGCACAGGGACTCACAGAATGGTGCCAAAAGGAAGTGAATAAGAAAAGGGGGGTGTAGCTTTGATAGACACAGTGATGTTTATAAAAAGCAGTGGTGTTCCAGTTTGCCCCTCCTCCTGCATCTGTATACTGTAAATCAGGGGTGGCCACCTCCCAAGAGACTCTGATCTACTCACAGAGTTAAAATCTGGGAGTGATCTACCCCCTTTTGGGGGGTTCAGGTAAAAGCTGTTGAGGTTTTTTAAGGAAGGGAAGCCCTGTTTTTTGGGGTTTAGGTCAAACTTGTTGAGCTTTTAGGAGGGAGGGAGGCCCATTTTTGTTTAGGGCTTCAGGTCATAGTTCAGCTTTTTTTAGGGAGGAGGAAAATTGTGGGTGAGCTTTTTTTAGGGGTGCCAGTGATCTAGCAGTGATCTACCACAGACATCCAGTGATCTACTGGTAGATCACAATCTACCTGTTGGACGAGCCTGCTGTAAATCAAGCAGAGAGAAAGCTGCTTACAAGGCTCCTTCCTCTTGCTGCAGAGTTCAAGCATCACAGCGTCACCCAGAGGCACCCACAAATGTGAGTTATCCCTCTCTCTATTTCTTCCTTCCTTCCCTCCCTCTTCCATCCTTAATAAAATACTGGGGGGGGGGGCGGATGAGCCCCACATAGAAAGCCCATCAACATGGGGGGGATGACTCTTTCAAATACAGTATTTACCAGTAAAAATTTTTTTTGGGGGGGAGAGGCACCTAGGCCTCTAGGAGTTGGCTGCTATGCCTAGGAGTAGGACAATTCAAGAAAGCAGAATGATGCATATGCTATGGTAATATATCAATAGAATAATAGAATTGTAGTCGGAAGGGACCACAAGGGTCATCTAGTCCAACCCCCTGCAATGCAGGAATTTTTTCCTAAGGTGGGGCTTGTACCCACGACATGGTTGAAATATTATGCTGATATGCAGCAACGCCTCGGAGCCGTCATGACTGCGGCCGTGCCTTGCCTCGCCCACCCTGCCACCCCCTCTCGCCTGCCCGACCCGCCCTTCCTCTCCAGCCAAGCAGGGTAGCCACCGCCGCTGCCAGCCCCAAAAGCACAAGGTGGCCGCTACCGCTGCCGCCGCCACGATATCGTCGGGCCCACTGGCCCTGTAGCCCCGCCCACGTTCCCACTTCATGGCCCCTCCCGTGCCTTGGCCCCGCCCCTGACTGACCATGGCTTGCCCCCCCTACTTTTGATCCTGGCTACGCCCCTGGTATATGAACACAAAAAGATGAAGAAGATACTTGGAATATTGTACCCCCAGTGAGGGGGGGGGGGGGAAACAGAACATATGTTTAACTCAAGAAGTCTCCAAAGAAGAACCAGCATGGAGTGATGTCCTCCCAGTGAGAGTGGGAGGGCAGGATCCCTGCTGGAGCCAGAAGTTAATGAGAGTAAAAATTTAGATAGGACTAGGAGGTGGATGGTTTTGTACTACAGTATTTAAAGAACTGGGGAGGCAGCAGGGAAGGATTGAGGAAGAATGGTGGGTAGGATAGGACAGGGTGGGAGTGGGGTGAGGGGAAATAATAAATTTTTATACTGATTGTTTTAGATGGTCCGAAACTAGAACGACTTATGGAACTCGCTGACGCATCTAGGAGACCCTGAGTCCAGGGAAAGGGGGGCAAGCCATGGTCAAAATTTGTTTTTGAATATTTAATTGTTAGGATAAAAGAATTAATAGTTAATTTCATGATAAGTTCTTGGTAAAAAAATTTATAGGCTAAGGAGAGAAATATTAGATAGAAGAAAGGGAAAAATAATATTTGGATTAATTGATTAATTATGGGTGAAGGATAGATGATGTTTTTAGAATAGAAAAATTGTGAGGTGAGGATAAGATGTGATACAATGATTTAAGATATAAAATGAAAATTGCTTAATTGGGAGTTTAAAATGGACCCAGTGAAGGGGAAATCGAGGAAGTCAACAATGTTAAGTAAAATGTAAGAATCATTATGTTTTACTTTTTGTATTTTTTCCCCCTGTGGATTTTTTTGTATTTCTGTGTTTTGTATGTTTTTGTTTTTTATTCTTTTATAAAATCAATAAATATATTTGGAATAAAATAAAAAATGGACTCAGTGAGAGGGGAATCGAGGAAGTCTACAATGTCAAATAAAATGTTAGAATTGATGTTTTTCTTTTATGTTTTCTTTATGTTTTTTTTGTCTTTTTGTTTTTGTGAATTTTTCTATTTTGTAATGTTTGAAAACAAGGGCGTACCCACCATGGGGCAAGTTAGGGCAGCTGCCCTACTCTAGAAGCAGGGCTGGTGGGCAGAGGCGGAGCACAGCCCGGCGGAGCGCGAGTTCGCCATTCCCGCCGCGCCGCGCCGCACCCTCCCTCCAGCTCCCCGGCGCGCCCTCAGGCAAGGCCAAGCGCGGCGGGGAACCAGGGAGCGCGGCGCGGTGGGCGGGAACGCCGAACTCGCGCTCCGCTGGGCTGGGCTCCGCCTCCGCCCACCAGCCCTGCTGCTAGGGAGGGGCACAGCCCGGCGGAGCGCGAGTTCGCCGTTCCCGCCCGCCGCGCTGCGCCCTCCCTCCAGCTCCCCGTCGCGCCCTCTGGCAAGGCCAAGCGTGGCGGGGAACCAGAGAGTGCGGCGCGGCGGGCGGGAACGCTGAACTCGCGCTCCGCTGGGCTGGGCTCCGCCTCCGCCCACCAGCCCTGCTTCTAGGGAGGGGCACAGCCCGGCGGAGCGCGAGTTCGCCGTTCCCGCCCACTTTGTGGCCCCTCCCCTTCCGTGCCTTGGCCCCTCCCCTTGCCCCCCCTAGTTTTGATCCTGGGTACGCCCATGTTTGAAAATGAATAAATATTATTTGAAGGGGGGGAAGGAAGGCAGGGCAAGGAGAGGGGAAGCTCTGGCGCTGCAGGTTGGCGGACTCACGGTATGTTCCTAAGCAAGCAACCTTGGGGGGGGTGGTGGACAATTTCCTTTAAAAAGCTCTTTCCCTTGCGCTGGCAGGGGTTGCTACACTGCTGAATGTGGACACCTTGGATAGGAAACTTCTATGCTGAGAGGAGGCCTCTCTGGCCCTCCAGATGTGGTTGGACACAAAGCCGAAGCAAAGATGGCCCAAGGCCAGGGATGATGGGAGTCTTATCTGGTGGACACACTTTCCCCTTCTTCCCCCTCTTCTGAAAATGCTTAATATCTGTATTTCATTTTTTCCTTCCTCTGTGATCTTCAACATCTTCCTGATAGTCCAATCAACTGCACACATTCCCAAATCATCCTGCACCATTTACTTCTTTTGATGCTTTGAAGTATTAATCATTAATCCCCCCACAGGTGTCACCTAACAAAGGAGTTTCCCTGTGTTCATCAACACTCTTTGTTTGAGTAGGATTAAAGAACTGGTACACACGTAAGACATTTACACATGCTAATTAACACTTTCCATGCTCATTTCTGATATACCTTCTTGATTACCTGACGCACAGTATTTACACAGAAACACTAATCAAACACATAAAAGCCTTTGCATAACTCCCTTTCTAAGACACATTGAGACTGTCTTATAACATATCCACATTATAACACACAACAAGTTCTAATTAAATCCAAATATTTAATATACCTAAACATTGAGCACCACAGACCTATTATGGCTTCAATTTTTGTGTGATTAAGCCTGAGGTTAAGGACTCTGGACCTAGAAAACGCATGCCAGTATTAAACTTTGCAGAGTGGAGTCTCTTGCATAGATTTTGCATAGTTATTTTGGAACTTGTAACTAAGGCAATATCAGTTCATGAAAAGTTATAGACGGAGAAAATTGCAGGGTTGCTGTAAACAATAATCCCACCCACCAGTTCTCATTCGCAGCCTGTAAATCTGGCAAACTGGGCTTCCCTCCCCCAGGGATGATCCTTCCCTTCATAGAATCCTAGAGACCACAAGGGCCATCCAGTCCAACCCCCTGCCAAGCAGGAAACACCATCAAAGCATTATTGACATATGCCTGTCAAGCCTCTGCTTAAAGACCTCCAAAGGAGGAGACTCCACCACACTCCTTGGCAGCAAATTCCACTGCCGAACAGCTCTTACTGTCAGGAAGTTCTTCCTAATGTTGAGGTGAAATATTCTTTCTTGTAGCTTGAATCCATTGCTCCGTGTCCGTTTCTCTGGAGCAGCAGAAAACAACCTTTCTCCCTCCTCTATACAACATCCTTTTATATATTTGAACATGGCTATCATATCACCCCTGAACCTTCTCTTCTCCAGGCTAAACATACCCAGCTCCCTAAGCCGTTCCTCATAAGGCATTGTTTCCAGGCCTTTGACCATTTTGGTTGCCCTCTTCTGGACACGTTCCAGCTTGTCAGTATCCTTCTTGAACTGTGGTGCCCAGTGGTTCCTCCCTCAGCCCCCCAACTTCCTCTGCCCCCTGTCTCTCTCATTGGCCCAACTCACCCTGCGCCCAGTCTCTGTATCCTGAGGGACCACCTGAAGGGGGGGGAGGGCGGAGAGAGGGAGGGAGGAGGGGTCTCTTTCCAGGCAGCCTCTCTAGGCATCCAGGCTCTCTCGCTTCCCTTAACCCTTACATCGGCTCCTTCTCTCCCGACTTCGCCATCTGCGTGCGCGGCGCCCTGATCGCCCGCAGGATTCCTGCCAGGGGAAAAGGGGGCGACGTGTCGCGAGAGGCAGCGGATGGGGGGGGGGGGCTTGGCTCAACCCCAGTCATGCCTGGAAATGGGGACCCTTGTGGGGACCCCCTTCGCAGGCACCCCATTTCCCTTCCCGCCAAGGCGTCCAGGGGGGGGGCAGGGCAGCTGAGCATCTCTCGGCCCCCCAGGAAAGAGAAACGGGAGTTTGGTGCTGTCAAGGAGATGGTGCAAGGCAGACCCTGCAGGTGTTGGGTCCCCATTTTTGCAGTAGAGTTGCATGGATCTGGGGCCTTGTCGAGGGGTCCCAGCGGGACAGGAGTCTCTGCCCCTTTCCCTCCCCCACTTCTCTTCCCCCCCCCCTTGGCCTCTTTACCTCTGCCTTCTCTTGCTCTCCGCCTCCCTTGCTGATATCACTCCGATTTCCTTTTCTGCAATATAAAGGGGGGCGTTGTCCACTGTCACCCCTCCTCCCCTGCCCCAAACGTCCCGCCTCTCCTCCCTCCAGCCTGGAAACACTTCGTGTGCCCATAGAGCTATGGTTCCCTCCCCGCCTGTGCGAAGCAGACGTGACTGAGCTGCCTTTGGCTCTTGCTCTTTGGGGCAGAAAGACGAAAATACAGAAAGGAGAATGGAGACTCTTTTCAGTCAATATAAGAACGCAATGCTACAGCCAAATTGATTTTTAAACTGGTTTTGACTCATGAATGGAAATGAAATACAAAATATTGTAATATAGGATTTAGCTGTATATTGTCTCCCTGCTTATTTAACTTATATGCAGAATTCATCATGCGAAAGGCTGGACTAGATGAATCCCAAGCCGGAATTAAGATTGCCGGAAGAAATATCAACAACCTCAGATATGCAGATGACACAACCTTGATGGCAGAAAGCGAGGAGGAATTAAAGAACCTTTTAATTATTGTGAAAGAGGAGAGCGCAAAATATGGTCTGAAGCTCAACATCAAAAAAACCAAGATCATGGCCACTGGTCCCATCACCTCCTGGCAAATAGAAGGGGAAGAAATGGAGGCAGTGAGAGATTTTACTTTCTTGGGCTCCTTGATCACTGCAGATGGTGACAGCAGTCACGAAATTAAAAGACGCCTGCTTCTTGGGAGAAAAGCAATGACAAACCTAGACAGCATCTTAAAAAGCAGAGACATCACCTTGCCGACAAAGGTCCGTATAGTTAAAGCTATGGTTTTCCCAGTAGTGATGTATGGAAGTGAGAGCTGGACCATAAAGAAGGCTGATCGCCGAAGAATTGATGCTTTTGAATTATGGTGCTGGAGGAGACTCTTGAGAGTCCCATGGACTGCTAGAAGATCAAACCTATCCATTCTTAAGGAAATCAGCCCTGAGTGCTCCCTGGAAGGACAGATCGTGAAGCTGAGGCTCCAATACTTTGGCCACCTCATGAGAAGAGAAGAATCCTTGGAAAAGACCCTGATGTTGGGAAAGATTGAGGGCACTAGGAGAAGGGGACGACAGAGGACAAGATGGTTGGACAGTGTTCTCGAAGCTACGAACATGAGTTTGACCAAACTGCGGGAGGCAGTGCAAGACAGGAGTGCCTGGCGTGCTATGGTCCATGGGGTCACGAAGAGTCGGACACGACTAAACGACTAAACAACAACAACAACAAGCAGACAGGAGATCCAATATACTTTGTTTTATTCAATTGAATAAAAGTACAGAGAAAACTGGGCCGGCCCCGGAGGACAATAATCCATTCAATTTTATATATAATCCAATAATCCATTCAATTTTATATATTCTAACAAAAGTATCAACTCAAGCAAGGTTACAGCTCAGTAATACAGAACAATAAAGAAAACAGTGTTTGGGCATGCCCAGATGCTGGAAATCGCTTCTGTGCAAGTCCAGAGCGATGATCTGGCCCACGGCCGGAAAACATTGCCGACGCCTGCAAGGGCGTACCCACCATGGGGCAAGTTAGGGCAGCTGCCCTACTCTAGAAGCAGGGCTGGTGGGCAGAGGCGGAGCACAGCCCGGCGGAGCGCGAGTTCGCCATTCCCGCCGCGCCGCGCCGCACCCTCCCTCCAGCTCCCCGGCGCGCCCTCAGGCAAGGCCAAGCGCGGCGGGGAACCAGGGAGCGCGGCGCGGTGGGCGGGAACGCCGAACTCGCGCTCCGCTGGGCTGGGCTCCGCCTCCGCCCACCAGCCCTGCTTCTAGGGAGGGGCACAGCCCGGCGGAGCGCGAGTTCGCCGTTCCCGCCCACTTTGTGGCCCCTCCCCTTCCGTGCCTTGGCCCCTCCCCTTGCCCCCCCCCCTAGTTTTGATCCTGGGTACGCCCATGGACGCCTGCCCTAACACATTCCTGGTAAACTGTTGTTGTTTAGTCGTGTCCGACTCCTCGTGACCCCATGGACCATAGCACGCCTGGTAAACTGATAAGCGGTAATTAACAAGTCCCTAACAAATAGATCATCAGCTTCTTATAGCAAAATTCCAGCTTAAACTGAAGAAAGACAGACAAACCACTTGGCCAGAAAGACACAATCTAAATCAAATCCCTTATGAATAATACACAGTGGAAGTGAGGAACAGGTTGAAGGATTTAGATTTGGTGGACAGAGTGCCTGAAGAACTATGGATGGAGGCTCGTAACATTGTGCCCCATAGCCTTGAGGATCCGCTCTGGACTTGGAGGGGTCTCTGCATGTTCTCTCCTCTTCCTCATCCCTCCTGCCTTAGGAAGAGATGACTTTGCTCTAGGGATGCAGGGGGGGGGGGCTGATCTGTTTCTCTTCTCTACTGTCAGGAGTGACAACCAGCAAGACCTTGCTTAGGGGTGAGGGGGCGTCTCCAATGAAATCTTCCCCCACCTTGAGCCAAGCAGCCCCTATTCCTCTAGCAGAGGATGCTATGGGGCTTGCCCAGCCCCATTCCATTCAGCTCAGCCATTCCCAAGGGGGTCCTTCTCTGAAATTGCAGTTCTTCTTAAGGCATTGCTGCTGGGCTGTGGGGGGGGGTTGTGCTGTAGGGGGGGGGGCTGAAAACTTCTTCTCTTGAGAAGGTTTTGCTGTGCTCCCTGTTGTCCTCAGTCTCCTGGATCGTGGCCAGCTTCCCTCTTTCATTTCCCTGAATGCTGAGCTGTGCTCCAGGCCTCCATGCATGGGGAAGCGAAACTCCCCCGCCCCCCAAACACCGTTCTGCAGCGTCTCCTCTGATGCCAGAAACAAGGGGGCAGAAGGAAGGAGAGGTGGGGGAGGGAGAAGTCCTGCTTCTCTCACCAGGGAGCAGACTGCCTGGATCCTGCCCCTCCTGTCCAGGGACTCCCTTTGCCCCCCTCCTCTTGGTCTGTTTCTTCCACCAATAGGTCTCCTCCTCAGCCTCAGGCAGGAGCTCTATGTCCACCCAAATTATATTGGCACTGCTTGCAAGGAGAAATCTAGCACAGCAGGGTGAAAGGCTGCAGGCCAAACCGTTGCCCCAGTTTCCTGCTTGTGGGGAGTTTATTTTGCTTCTCCTTCCCATTGGCGAGAGGGCAGTAAAAACATGATGCTGCGGCTACAGTGGAACAATCCTTTCTGTCAGTTCAGGACTCTCCCCCATCCCTCCTGACAGGAACCGAGCCGAGTGGGAATTCAGTTCCAAATGTAAATGGTGGACTCCTCAGGATATGGGGTGGGATAGGGGTGGCAACTGACCCAGAAAGCACCACTTGACCCAGGGCTCAGCCTCCAGGGCGGGGTGAGATGAGAGAGGGAGCTGTTCTCTCGGGCTAGCAGACCCTCCAAGTGTCCCTATTTTCCAGGGACAGTCCCTGAGTTGCAGCAGCCTTCCTGGTTTCTAATTTGATCCCAGAATGTCCCTAGTTTCATCACAGAAATGTTGCAGGGGATGGAATACTGATTCAAGAGGGTCCCTTTTTTATTTTTATTTCAGGAACCTGATTTCTACTTTCTTCTCCTTATCAGAAGCTGGCTTGGAATCAGAGCCTTGTAGCGTGCGGCTTATTCCTGGCTTGATCGCTCCTCTGAGCACATGCAGAGTGCACTTACACCTAGGACATTAAGGACAGAGACCAGCACAGACCAGCCTTGCTAGTGATGCTGGACTCAGAGTGGATTGGGCAGGAATTGGGGAGGGGGGAGTGCCAATGGGGGTGCTGTTCTCTCAAACAAGGAGGGTACTTCCTGGGAAAAGGGGGCGGGGGGGGGGGCTGTAAGGGAGCATGATGGAAACTCCGAGAAGAGGAAGGAGGAGCCTGTTAGTTCACTCCGAGAAGAGGGAGGAGGAGCCTGTTTGTTCACTTTCAGATTGTAACCTGTTCAGCCCCTTTTCATAACCATAGAGTTGCAGAGAATTCCTACTGCTCATTCAAGTCCACCTGAGCTTGCATGTAAAGCTTCAAACGCCCTTTTTTAGGGGGGGGGGGAAACTGAGTGTGAGAACTAGAGCGTCTCCTTCCGCTTTGAAGCAAGAGTCAAAATGCAGAGGCTGTCACAAGCTCACAGCTTGCAAACATTTTTGTTGGAACATTAAGAGTCTGCCATTTGCAGTTTTGCATTTAAGCTACAGATTGTTCTCCCTGGCAGAAGACATGCAGGGGGTCTCTGTACATTCTTCCTCTTCCCCCCATCAATCACTCCAGTCTCAGAAAGAGCAAGTGCTTTGCTCTGGTGAGGCTGTTCTGTTTTTCTCCTACGTTCCCACAGAGTGGGGATCCATGGGTCCTGTGGGATAATAGTTTGGTGCTTCACACAACCCACAGCAGGCCCTGAGGATCAGAAGAGCTGGGTTATCAGACTGATAAGGGTCCCTCTGCTCCGGCTCCCTCCCCTGGTCTTCTATTATCTCCCAGAATTTGGCCCTAAATAGACAAGTGGTCAATGTAACCGCTCAGATTGAAATGCTACCCATTTCCTCAACGGTTCACCTTTTCGCTTTGAAATAATAAATATATCCAGAACTTATAGGTGGAGAAAACAGTACTAGAAACAAATCAACAAACTGTAAGATTTATTCGTTGCTTTTGGAAATATGTGAGCTCGTATGAAAAGCAGCAATTGGGCTGCACAGAAGCCATTGGGAAAGTTTTTCAGAAGAAGGAGGGATATTTTCTTCCACGCTGGCAGATACAACCCTGCTTTATGTGTACAAGAAAGATGTTTGGGGTCTCTTCACAACTAAACTTCCCCCAAAAGATGGATGAATCCTTTGGGATTAATGAAACACATGGGGGGGGGGTATTCCTGCATTGCAATGCACAGAATTGCATAAAGCTCTCTCAAAAAATGGAGAGGGAGGTGAATGGTTTTTGGTAAGTGGGGTGGAGATATGAATTAGTATGCCTGACACTCTGCTGGAAGGGAGTCTCCTTGAGCCATGCAGATGCAAGGCAAGGCAAAGCAGGAAAAGCCCCCACAAAAAACTACCCTGACTTAATCACGGAGTTTGTGGGAGGACCTGCAGCCAATCCACAAGCAGAGGTTGGATGCTCCTTTGTCAGAGATGCAGGGGGTTGGGCTCGGCCCACCAGATGTTTTGGGACTACAATTCCCACCATCCCTGACCGCTGGTCCTGTTAGCTAGAGATGATGGGAGTTGTAGGCCAAAAACATCTGGAGGGCCGACTTTGTCTATGCCTGGACTAGATGACCCTTGGGGTCCCTTCCAATTCTACAATTCTATGATTCTATGAAATCCACGATTACTAGACAGTCAGAAGGAAAGGCACCAGGGAATTTCAGAACCTGTAGAGAGGGAACTTAAACTATTGAACCACGGCAAGACATTTAATGTCAGTAAACTGTATACTTTTCTTATTTACTTAAACAGTCTGAGAACAATTGCTTTCTTAGGAGGGAAACATAAAAGGGAGAAAAGTAATGTAAGTCTGCCTAAGAATCTTTGGCTAACAAAATTGTTCTTGAAAGTTAAACATATTATCTAAAAAGCTTCTAAGAATAAGCTGCACAATGAGGTTGCAATTCCTTTCAGCTGATTTATAGCAGAAGAGACTCTTGGCAAAAGAGCTGAGCTGAGAGGGTGTAAGGAAGAGGCTGTCACAAAAGGAATCCTCCATTATCTGAAAAGGAAGGAGAAAGGGAGCTTATGAGTTGGGAGTACTGAGGCTGAGCACCATCTGGGCAGGATGAGGCCCACCCCACCCCTTTGCTGTGGCAAAGCCCCACACCTCCCCGTATGCTTGCATCCCTTACATTTTCCCTGAGCCCATGAAGTGAAACGGGTTCGACTCACATGAGGCCCCTGCGATTGTTCATCCTCATAGCCTTGAAGAAAAGGATGGTGCCAGCGATGATGCCCAGGATGCCAAAGGCCAAGCCCAGGGCACACAGCACGTTCTCCATTGTCTCTGGGATGGGAGAGGGCGCCTTGGAAACTGGGATAGAGAAAGAAAGAGAGGACAGGGCTAAGGAGGGAGTCCTGACACCCACCCCACAGCCCTTAATACACTGTTGTTTAGTCGTTTAGTGAGAACGTGTTTCTTATAAGCCATGAATCTGGGTTCAAGTCCCAGAGAAAAGCCCCAATCCTGCCCGGTGCTTACACCAGATCTTCTCCATCTTTCCCTCTGGGATGCCCCAGTGCTCCACTTGGCAGACGTAGATGTCTCCCTGCTCAGGGACGAAGGGGAGGTAGGAGAACTTGCGGAAAGTGTTGTCCACGCTGGGGTAGAAGTCTGTCTCCTCCACGCCCTCGGAGACCTCCTCGTTGTTCTTCAGCCAGGTGATGTTCAGCACTGGGGGGGAGAACCTGTCCACAAAGCAGATGAGGACGTTGGGGTCCCCCAGTTCCACAGCATTTTCCGGGTACACAGTGGCCGAAGGAGCAACTGAGGAAGGAGATGGAGAAAGAAATGGGATTAAAACCCATCTTCAGCAGTCTATAAATGGAAAGCATAGCAATTAGCTGTTAGGCTGATCTCTCCCTTTGTGTCCCCATATTATCAAAGAAAGGGGCTACAGGCTGAAAAGGAAGTTTAAAACATATATTTGCTCACAGTCAAGCATTCATCCTCAGCATCAACAGCATTAAAACAACATAGACAAAATATTTGATTTCACAGCAAAAAACAACTTCAGGCATGTGCCTGAATTTGGAGCAAGTGGGGGCCTCTCTGCTTCCATCATTGGTCAAAGGGAGAGAGAGAAGAAAATACTACTTTATTCTTCCTCCCCAGGCGTGGGGTGGGGGATAACATCACCCAAATTCCTCTCTACCAATTACATTTCAATGGTCTGAGTCCCTCTATCACCAGTACAGCTCTGTGGACTGGACCCCTTCACATGCTAACTAGCAAGAATATGCATTGTGAGATTTGACTGCAAAATCTCCCACACCATGTGCCCTACATTAACTGCTGTGGGTATTTTTGCACCGGGTGTTCAGTTTGGGAATGCCTCTGAGCATGTACAAAGTGCAATGCTGCCCCTTCCATCAGGTTTTCCTTCCCTTTTAGCCTGTCTCAGTCACCCAGGGGCTGGCTCCCTCCAGCAGAGTTCCATCTGGGTAGGCAGAAAGGGGTCCTGAAGGGGCTTCCGTGTCAGAAGCCAAGAGACCACCCCCTGCTTGCCCCCCAGCTCTCTTCCCTGCCCCCCTGGCGTGTCCTACCGTTCAGGGCACGGGTGCGGTTGCTTCGCTTCATGAGCACCTCCATGTTGTTCTTCATGACGGCGATGTTGGCCAGGGCGCCCTGCACCTCGAAGCTGGTGAAGCGCTGGAAGTCCGGCAGC
Source organism: Zootoca vivipara (assembly GCF_963506605.1). Taxonomy (NCBI): domain Eukaryota; kingdom Metazoa; phylum Chordata; class Lepidosauria; order Squamata; family Lacertidae; genus Zootoca; species Zootoca vivipara. The sequence continues at coordinate 1,894,885 of NC_083277.1, forward strand.
CTCCAGACGTTCTGCTTCTTCTCCCAGTCCACGTGCAGGATCTCCTCGTTGTCAAACTCCAGCAGGAACTCCCCGGACTTCTTCTCTGAAGGGAAGCTCTCCTGGAAGAAGTCCAGCTCCACCAGGGTGTCCTCCACTGCAGGGATGGGAGAGAGAGGGGGAGGCAGTAGGACCCTGCAGGAGGATGAGGGAGAACCTGCCCCATTGCTAGGAATGGGGCCACCACCAGGAAGGCTCTCTAAGGAGGAGGGGCTTGATCTGCCCCCAAACACACACATATGTCAATGTTAGAATCCCCTCATTTCACAGCCATAACAGCCCCAAAAGGTGATCCTGGGGGGCATTTGTGTTTGGGGCGAAAGTAGGAATAATTCTTCCAAGAGACCAATCCATGTCCCCATGTCCCCTAGCTCAGCTTGCAAATTTGTTGTGAATATAACATGGGAGTAAGCTCTCTGCTTTGCTCCTTGCCTCAAAGTGAAACCAGTAATACAAAAAAAGGGATTTCCTCTCTCAAGCGTGGATCACCCACAGTCCCCCCTTGAGTTGCCTCATGGCTGCCACGAATTATTAAAGCTTTGGGCATCTTTTTAAAAGAGATAAAACTGTCGGACACACAGACGGAGCCATTGGCCACGCGCCTCTTTCCTTTCCTGCAGCGACTTCCTTGTGGAGTTCACTCAATCAAACTAAATCGCGTCTTCTCGGGAGTAAGTGCCTTTGTCAGGCAAGTGGGGATAGGGGCAGCCGAAGAAAGCAAGTTCTGCTGCCCTGAGGTTTTTAGGGTCCGCCAGAGTTTCTGGCCCCTTTTGTGCCAGGAGAGAGACCGCTCTGTATTCGGGGGCACTGGGATGGGGGGGCGGGGGGCTGGTGCCTTTTGGAGGCGAACACTGGGGGCTTCCAGACCAAACAGGTCTCTGTGGCAGCCGAGCCCACAAAGAGGAATAATAATTTTTGTTTTATTTTCCTTTCCCTCCTTCTAACAGGAAAGGCTATAGGGGCGCAGACTCCGATCTGTTAAGCTAGGGTGGGGGGGTGGGGATGCTGCTGTTTTCACCCCGTTTACTCCTCTCACTTTTTAAACTAAACCACCTTACTTGAAGGAGCAAATCCTCCTAGCCCGTCACCCTCCCATTTCACACACCTTTTCGTTGGAGGTGGGGAAACATCCACTTTCCTTCCCCCCCCAATCCCTCCCCCTGACAGGTGCAGCCTGTGCACCTGTCAGGGGGAGGGGGCTTCTCCTCCCTGTAGCCAAAGAGACCCCTCCAGCTTTCCCCACAAGAAACGCCCAGGGGCGCAATCTTTCCCCCCATCGGTCCCCCAAACCTCCCGGGACCCCTCCCCAGGCATCTCCCCCTCCCTCTTGAGCCCCCTGACCTTTCAGGGCTCCGGCCCTTGGCGGGGCGAGGAGGAGGGTCGCCCAAAGGCAGCAAAGGGCTCTTCCTCCTCTTCCTCCTCTGGGGTCCATCTCTGCAGCTCTTCCCGGGCTGAGGCGGGCGAGGCGCTTCGAGGGACGACCACCAAAAGGGGCGATTCAGCCAAAGTGTCCCTTGCCCCTTCCTCCTGGATGCTCGTCCTCCTACAAGTGGCTGTGGGGCGGGGGCGGCCAGAAGTTGACTTTGGCTGAGCAGGAAAGTCCCTGCCAGCTCAGCCAATGAAAAAGCGCCCTGGCGATGACCAGCCTGTCTCCAGGTAAACCATCCGCAGGCAGGAGCCTCAGCCGGAGACGGAGCGTAAACAGCAGCAGGAAAAGGGGCAGCTAATTATTTGGGGGTGGGGTGGAGACTGGATCTGCCCCAGAGGGGAGGGTTCTCCTCCAGGCAATGGGCTGCGGGGGCTCCTCTCTGTCTCCCCCCTGTGTCTTCGTGCAGGGGCTCCTCAGACACTAGAACCAGCCCAGGGATGTTTCTTGCAAAGGGGAGCTAGGGGCTAGAGGGGGCTTTTATTTGGGGGAGGGGTCTACTTATTGGGGGGCTGCCAGGTCTCCTCGGGATGCAGGCTGGTGGGCGAAGGGGTGCAGAACCCCTCTCCCTCAGTAGAAAGTTATTCCCCCCTTGAAATCGAAGGAGCGGGGGCTCTCTGGTCTGGTTTCCCCTGGGGGGACATGGCCCTTTTGAGCCTGTGATGACACGCACGAAACTTCCTTACTCTTTCCGGATACATGAAGGAACGAAAGTTTAGCAGTTTAAAAAGCCTGCCAGAGAAAACTTTTGGATGGAACTGACAGTTCTTGTGAAGCTTTATAGCTGAGGGGGGATTTATTCACATGCGACGCAACTATGGAGACATCAGAAGAAGCTGAAAAGGCAAAGAGGAACTTGCAGATCTACCGAGAGCAGAGAGAGACCTTAGTAATGCTCTTTCCAGGAGTTCCCTGCCTGGCGACCGATGACGCTGCCTCGGCTCGGAGGCGGATTGGACGCTCGCGAGGCGGGGAGGTAGAGTGGGCGGGGCTTGGGCAGGAGTTTTCCAGGGGCTGAGCGGAGAAAGTCCCATTTCGGAGTCTTTAGGGGGCGAAGAAGAGAGAAGGATGGGGGGCCCCGGCGCTGCGCCTTTGGCCTTTGGGGGGCTCCTGCTGGGGATGGGGGTGCTGGTGGTCTCCGCTTCGGAGGGGCTGGGCGTGGAGGAGCCTCCAGGTGAGCAAAGATTCTGCAATGGGGGGAGAAGGAAGAGGAGACTCCGCTTAGCGGGACCCCCATCCTTTGGTGATCCCTCCTAGATGGTCTTCCATGATGTTAATAGTCAGTCCGTAAGTGACTATGGCGGCCAAATCTGGATCCACACGTCCTCCTCCCACAGTGGGGACATAGGTTTCTGGGTCGGAGTTGATCGCGGTGAGAGTTTGCCAAGCGTGCCTTCCCCTGGGCGCGTTTCTCCCTTTCGTCCGGAGTTTGAGCGTCTTCAAAGTCTATGAAACCTTTGGTAAAGGCTGTTCTCCAACTGGAGCGCTCGCAGGCCAGTGTTTCGCAGTTGCCGGTGTTTATACTGTACTACATTTTAAAAGATTTTTCTTGGGAGGGTCTTTAAATCTCTTTTGTTGACCACCATCGTTGCGCTTTCCATTTTAAAGTTCAGAATAGAGTAGTTGCTTTGGAAGGCGATAATCAGGCATCCAAAAAAACATGGTTTAGTTCAGCGAAGTTGATGTTGAAGAATAATTGCTTCCTTCCACACTGGTGATCTTTGCTTCTTCCAGGACACTGGGGGCAAAGGGGGAGGAGGGAACGGGAAACACCCTCCCCACTGAAAAAGAGCAGCTCAGGCTTCTTGGATTGGGAAGGAGAGAGCATTTATTTATTTATTGCAATTAATAATATCCCACCTTTCAGGATTAAATCCGACCCCAGCAGCTTACAAATAACATTCAATTGAATTTTAATAAAACCACAATATTCACACATTAAATAGTCTTTCTGCAGGACAGCTGGTGGCAGGCAGCCGGTATGGGGATTTTTTATTTTTATTTTTTGCGGGGCATGTGGGGAGCAACTGAATCTGGCCCTGAGCGCTTCTTCACCTGTTTCTCAAAATCATCCTCATCATTATTAGCCCATTTATCTCCCATCATTCCCAAGAGATCTCATAACCAATCATTAACTCTATAAATGACTCCACATAACGCATAAATATACCTTTCACCTGCTCTTTCTCAATAGTAAGAAACCCATGCATGGGCGTAGCCAGGATTTTTGTTTTTTGGGGGTGGGGGTGGGGGCTAGGCCTTTTGTTAGGAGGGGAAGAACCTCAGTTTGCTATGTATTTTTTATGATTTTTATTTGGGGGGGGCAAAGGCTTTGGGCAACCTGAACTTCTCTCCCCTTCGCGGCAGGTCCCCTCTCCTTGTCCCCACCCCCGCCCACTCTGCCTTGTGGTCCTCTGGGGGCTGAAATGGGCTCCTGCGTAGACAGGTGTCGCTACCTGCGCTTTGACAGGGAAAGCGAAAGTGAAACCGGGTCTCCTGCAAAGGAGGGGGGGTGTCTTCAAAGTTGAGACGGGTCTCCCACCCTCCTTGGTATCTCGCCCTCTTCCTGGTTTCTCTCCCACCCCCAAGATTTCCTCCTCCAGCCGCAGGGGAGGGAGGTTTACGTTTTTTGAAAACTGGAGATAAGCATGGGTATATAGCCAAGCCATCGAGGGCAGGGAGCCCCTCGTAAATAAATAAATTAAATTAAGCAGAGAGCTCGGTTCTCGCCCCCCCCCCCGGCTCCACGGGCTCCACGGCCTTGGAGGTTGTGGCTCCCTCTCCACACCGGCCTTTCGCTGCCGCTCTCTCGCTTTCCTTTGGGAGGAGGTGAAAGGTGGGGGGTCTCCCTGCTCAGCCTCCCCCCTCGCCTGTCATGGGATCACGTGACACGAAAGAGAGATAATGGGAGAGAGAGAGACCATTTCTCCAACTATCCGCTATCGTGGGAGCTGCGCCCTTAAGGGAACCGGAAAGATGAAGCCTCCATCCTCCCCCTTTTCATCCTCTCTCCCCCCGCAGAGCATTTCCTGTACCAGGGGAAGTTCGAGTGCCACTTCTCCAACGGGACGCAGCGGATCCGCTACCTAGACAGGAGCTTCTTAGACCGGCAGGAGCTCATGTACTTCGACAGCGACCGAGGGAAGTTCGTGGTGGTGGCTGAACTGGCGGAGCCCGACGCCGAGAGAGCGAACAAGGACAAGGACCTCCTGCGGAATTACATGGCCAACGTGGATGTCTTCTGCCGGCACAACTACGGGATCTACGAGCCCTTCTCCCAGGCCCGACGCGGTGAGTCCGGAATGGGGGGGGGGGGCGCGTCATGGGAAACGAGGCCCCGGAAGACCCCAAAATAGGGGGCGTGGGGTGGACCCGGGACTTTCTCCCCTCCCAGCTCTTGTCGCTGCTGCCCCTCCCTGGTCCCCTCCCCTCCTGCTTTTCAGAGAGGAAGAGGCAGATACTGGGGGGGGGGAGGGAGGAGGAGTTTCTGTGGTCACTGGAAGCATCATAAACTATTTCGTGTTTTTTTAAAAAAAATTATTTATTTATTTTAGACTTAACAAATCAACAAAAAGTACAAAAGAAAATACAGAAAAAATACAGTGAAATTATAAACAAAAAAGAAAAGAAAAATCCAAAACAAAATATTTTCTAATTTCATCCTTTCACCAATTCCCTCCCCTCCCCCCTTCAGCTTCCCCCCACGCTTTCCCTATTTCTGTTACAACTATAATTACCATTTGTGCATTTGTTTTCTATACAATTGTATATTAATACTCTAGAGCTAATTTTTTATTTTCCTTCATATCTCCTACTCTATGCATGTTAGCATGCCATCTTTCGAACAATGCTTTTTCATATAATCTTCATAGCTTTTCCACTCATTTTTTAATTTTTGTTTTGTCTGGTTCCTTACTGCTGCTGTTAGTCTTGCCATTAACAAATATTCACTTAACTTACAGATCCATTCTTCTTTTGATGGTACTTTTGCTGTTGTCCAATTAGTTGCAATTACTATCCTTGCTGCTGTGCTGGCATATAGGAATACTTTTTTATTTGCTGTTGGTATTTCTTCATTTAGCAAGCCTAATAAATACATATCTGCTTTTTGTGATTGATTTTTTCATCATTTTTTTTATTTCCCCATGTACAATAGTCCAGAATTTTGAGATCTCCTCGCACGTCCACCATATGTGTAAAAATGTTCCTGGTGCTTTATTACACCTCCAGCAAAGATTTGTTTTTAATTTATAGATCTTAGCCAATTTCACAGGTGTTAAGTACCATCTATAGTACATTTTTAAATAATTTTCTTTTATATTATTAGAGGCTGTGAATTTTATATCTTGTCCCCACAATTTATCCCATTGTTCGATGTAAATTGTATGGTCGAGATCCTTTGACCATTTCAGCATCACCTCCTTTGTTCCTTCTTCCAATAAATCCCAATTCAATAACAGGCTACAGTATACAGTGGGCTAGACAATGCTACCATTCAGTGGATTTGTAGCTGGATTACTGACCGAACCCAAAGGGTGCTCATCAATGGCTCCTCCTCATCCTGGAGAGTAGTGACTAGTGGGGTGCCACAGGGTTCTGTCTTGGGCCCAGTCTTGTTCAACATCTTTATCAATGACTTGGATGATGGGCTTGAGGGAATCCTGAGCAAGTTTGCAGATGACACCAAGTTGGGAGGGGTGGCTAACACCCCAGAGGACAGGATCACACTTCAGAATGACCTTAACAGATTAGACAACTGGGCCAAAGCAAACAAGATGAATTTTAACAAGGAGAAATGTAAAGTACTACACTTGGGCAAAAAAAATGAAAGGCACAAATACAGGATGGGAGACACCTGGCTTGAGAGCAGTACATGTGAAAAGGATCTAGGAGTTTTGGTTGACCACAAACTTGACATGAGTCAGCAGTGTGATGCAGCAGCTAAAAAAGCCAATGCAATTCTGGGCTGCATCAATAGGAGTATAGCATCTAGATCAAGGGAAGTAATAGTACCACTGTATTCTGCTCTGGTCAGACCTCACCTGGAGTATTGTGTCCAGTTCTGGGCACCACAGTTCAAGAAGGATACTGATAAGCTGGAACGTGTCCAGAAGAGGGCAACCAAAATGGTCAAAGGCCTGGAAACGATGCCTTATGAGGAACGGCTTAGGGAGCTGGGTATGTTTAGCCTGGAGAAGAGAAGGTTAAGGGGTGATATGATAACCATGTTCAAATATATAAAAGGATGTCATATAAAGGAGGGAGAAAGGTTGTTTTCTGCTGCTCCAGAGAAGCGGACACGGAGCAACGGATTCAAACTACAAGAAAGAAAATTCCACCTAAACATTAGGAAGAACTTCCTGACAGTAAGAGCTGTTCGGCAGTGGAATTTGCTGCCAAGGAGTGTGGTGGAGTCTCCTTCTTTGGAGGTCTTTAAGCAGAGGCTTGACAGCCATCTGTCAGGAATGCTTTGATGGTGTTTCCTGCTTGGCAGGGGGTTGGACTGGATGGCCCTTGTGGTCTCTTCCAACTCTATGATTCTATGATTCTATGATTCTATTTTTAGATAATCATTTCTTTTTATTTTGTATCACCTCTATTTCAAATTTGGAATTTTCTTTGGAGAATCCTTTCTTTTTATCTGCATGAAAAAACTATTTCGTGTATTGCAATGTGGAGGGTGTCTTTATTTATTTATTTATTTATTATATTAATTAATTAAATCTGTATCCTGCCTTGTACCTGTAGGTCTTAGGGCAGCTTGCAACACAACAAAGCAGTATTTACTTCATTTCCTGCCTGTGCATTCCCACCATTCCCCCCCCCCCCGGAGCTCGAGATGGTGTTCTGCCTATTGTTCTCCCTCTCCTCATTCCATCCCCACAACAACCCTGTGAGGGAGGCCAGGCTGAGGGGCAGGGACACCCAGTGAGCCTCAAGGCCCAGGGGGGATTTGAACCCGGGACACAGTCCAACACTGGACTACATTAGAGTTGGGTGCTGCAAGGGGGAATAGGCAGCCATTTCCTTCCCACCCAGTCATAACTATTTTCAGCTATCAGGTTCCCATCTAGCTCTCCCCCCCCCCCGCCCCCCGTTCTCCAGGGATCATCCCTAAATCAAAAGTATCTTGAAAGGAAAGTTACTATAATCACTTGGGCGGGGTGTGTGTGTTTGTGGATTTGCATAACATATGCTGTATATCACACACAAATTGATGTGCTGTTTTCCAGTTGGAGTGAAGGGCCCAAAAATAAATTCATGGTCTCTCTTCCTCACACAAGCACGCGAATGTGCACACAGACATAAATGTGTGATAGGTGAATCTTTCCCAATAATTGCATTTCCACAGGAGAAAAGGGCTTCACCTGTTGAATTTCTACCTGCCACTCAGCTCTAAAAGGCACAGGAACCTCAGCTGTCTTTGTGCAACTCCCATCATCCCTAGCGAGCAGGACCAGTGGTCAGGGAGGATGGGAATTGTAGTCCAAAAAGAGTTGGCAACCCAAGTTTGGGAAACACTGAGCAGACCATTGTACTATAAGTTAAGAATACTGTGCAGTGAATTCTGAATAGCATCCTGTTTGCTAGGAAAATAGGAAGGACAAACTCCTGAGATTCCCAGGACTAGGAAATGAGACAGTAGGATGGAAAGTGTCCCAGGAAGGGAGGGGCATCCCAAGGACCCCCAGGGAGTAGCAGGTCACTGTTTGTGGAATGCCCAGCCTGACCACTGGGGAAACTGGGCTGACTTTGGGAAGAAAAGAAAGATGCTGGAGAAGAGCTAGAAGAGCTATTCTCTCCAAATAGTAATATTGTCTGTGTATCTGGCTTTCATTCAATTTTAAGTAGATCTCCTCGGAGAATCGTAGATCATTTGGGGAACTTGAAGAAATATCATGAAAATATGTAAAATAATAAATAAATGACTATATGTAAAATAACAAAAAATAGTAAATACGGTAAATAATGGAAACTGTGATAATGATCAGGCACATACCAGAGAGTAAGTCCTATTGAACTCAGTGGTATTTACCTCTGAGTAAAATTGCTTAAGAGCACAGAATCTTTAAACAGTTACCTGGGAGTATGTTCCATTGAATTCAGTGGGACTTCAAGTTCTGAGTAGTAAAAGCTTGCAGTTTAAGGCTGTAAAGAATAAAATAAAAGAATAAATACTCCACAAGAATTCTTCAAAAATTGCTGGCTGCTGAACCATTGCAAATAAAGAATTTAAAGTGGATTGGCTACATTTTCCTTCCAAATTTCAGGAAGGGATAAATACAGAGAGCTTTGTATCACATTTCATTCATTGCAGGCATTTTATTTTCAGTATAAAGAAGACTCTGTTTTTCTAGCAGTGCCCTCTCTATGTATTCACATGGTGTAAACATGTATGTTGTCCTTTGATGCAAACACACAGAGAGAGAATGAACACACAAGCAGGCAAGACTCTAAAGTGCTTCTGTTCCCAAAATTCTGATCTCTTCACCACTTTTATTTATTTATTTTTCAAATTATTCATTTTATAAGAATAAGAAAAATAAAAATACAAAAGATTAAAAAACAAAAAGAACATACAAAAAGACAAAAACTGCAAAGAAAATAAACAACAATAACAACAGTATTTCTTGTTACTTAACATTGTAGACTTCCTCGATTTTCCCCTCACTGGGTACATTTTTAATCCATCCTTAACAATTTTAAATGTCAAGGATCAAAAACAGACAGGGGGAAAGGGGAACTAGGATCTTTTTGCAAATTAGCATCATTATAGTGCTTTTAAATTCTGGAGCCACCAGGATGGGCTGTGGTTGGAGGAAGCCTCCCCACCCCCTGCAAACTGAGAGCCTCAGTTGGAGTGGTTGAGACCCTGGCTAGCCCCCCCCCCCAACTACGGCCCTGGAGTATCCACCGGGATGGTGGGAGAGGGTCCCTCATTCCCCTCCCTCCCTTGAAGCCTCTAGGTCCCTCCCTGCCTAAATCTCTGACCTTCCTTCCCAATCTTCCTTGCCTCCCTCCCACAGTCCAGCCCAAGGTGAAGATCACCCCCACAGACAACGATGGATCTTCACCCCACAACACTTTGCTGATTTGCAAGGTGAACCGCTTCTTCCCTGCGAAGATTGAGATCAAGTAGTTCAGGAACGGGAAGGAGGAACCCAAAGTGTGGACCACAGGCCTTACCCGGAATGGGGACTGGACCTTCAATTTTGATTTGGAGCTGGAGACAATGCCAGAACGTGGAGACGTCTACACCTGCCAGGTGGAGCACGCCAGCTTCGAAGGCCCTGTCACGGTGCAATGGGGTAGGACGCCTTCCCAGCCCTGACCCTCCTTCCTCATCTCCTGCCCAAGGGAGTGGGGGGGGGGGAGAGACATTCCTGGGGGACTAGATGGGTCAAGGTTGCTCCCCCCCAGGCCTGCCTCTCCTCACTCAAGGCTTTTTCTTCCTTCAGAGCCACAGTCGGACTCTGCCAGGAGCAAGATGTGGACGGGGATTGTGGGGATTGTGCTGGGGCTGGTCTTTGGGGCCACCGGACTCGCCCTTTACCTGAAGAACAAGAAAGGTGAGGGTGGGGTGCCAGGGGGAGAGGGAGGGTTGGGTGGGTGGGGGCTGGATTGGGCCCCAGGCTCCCCTCCTCTTCTTAGGCAGAGGCTCTGGAGAGGGTTCTGTGTCTTCTCCACTCCTAGGAGGTCCCTCTTGGTGTCTCAAATGGAACCTCAGCTAGTATGGAGATGGGCTGAGGTTTAATCCTGTAGATTAAGGCCTAAACCTCCTATCCAACATATGAGGGAGAAATTCAAAAACATCTCTGGCTCTGAATCCTTTGAGCAGAGTAAGGACACACCTGTTTTGCAGCTTCCTGGTCCCAGCAGTAAGTCAAAGCCTCTCTCTCCATGCTGAGCGAAGGGCCTTTGGGACACTTGCAGTCAGGAGGTGGAATTCATCTCCCTTGCGTCTTTTTGCTGTTTGTGTGTCTGAAATAAATCCCAGAATCAACAACTGGGCAATGCAGAGCACCAAAGGAGGCAGCCTAAGGAATAGGGGAGGGTTTGTGGGGTGGGGGGCATTGGGTAATGGGAAAGAGATGAGTTGGCAAGATGTTCCCCAGGGTCCTTTCTGTATTGGAAATATTTATTTCATACAAAGACTGTTCTTTCACCCCTCATACTCCATTGGACACAATGAGAAAGAAAAAGTTCCTAGTTGTGTGATATCTTGATCTTGGGGGGTGGCATGATCCTAGTGAAGCTATTTCAGGGGATACCTGGTGCTGACTGAATCTTTTTATTCTTTTGTCTCTCTCCCAGGGCAAGCTGTTCCTCAGCCTGCAGGTAACCTTCCTCTCTGCTCTTCCATCCTCCTCATCCTCCCCCAACCCCCTTCTCCTGGCTCTTTGGTGTGCCCCTGCCATGGCTTGCTTTTCAGCCCCAGACCCTTTAGAACAGAGGGGAGGGGCTTTCTAGGGATCAATCCATCCCCTGAGGCACACACTCCAATATCATGTCCGGAAAGTGGATCTCCAGGGGATTTTCCCACCTGGGAGACAGTCAAGGAGGGCTGACAGTGAAGAGAGCAGGGCTGGCGTTTGGCCTGGGGGTCACATTTGGTCCAGGGTCTGTGGTTCCCCATTTCTCATCTAGACAGATCTCCTTGGTCTCTTCTGAACCTCCTCTTCTTCTCCACTGCCAAAGCCAGCCAAGTCTCCCTCCCGCTTCCTCCTTCCCTCCTCAGAGCCTCCCTTGCCAGTCCCCATGGGAATTGTAGTTCACAATCTCCGATGGTCCCTCTCTGGAGTGTCCCCTGAATCTCGCCAGGGATTCTTCTCCCCCTTTCTCCCCACAGTGATGGGCTTGTCTCTCTCTCCTCTGCCTGCAGGACTCATGGATTAGACTTTGCTGCTCCATCAGGATCCTGGGATGTGGAGAAGCTCTGTTCTTCCTGCCAGTTGCCCTCTGTCCATGCTCAGAGGGTGGAAACCTCCTTGGAAGGTGGATGGAAGGAGTCACAGATCCAGAATAGCAGTGTGCCCCCCCCCCCCGCCACTTCCTTTCTTGCTTGCTTGTCAATACTTTTTTGGGGGGAAGTTTCTTTTGGTGTTTCCCTCTCTGCTTGTTGACTGCAAGTTATCACAACCTGATTTTACTTCTTTGCACTTCTCTGCTAGAGAATTTGTGCTTTGAATGTCCCTGGAGGAGCCTGAGCTGCCCCTAAAAACAACCGTGAATCTCATCAGACTGCAAGGAGTGGTCCTTCAAGCCCTGATGGGGAGCCTGAGCTGGATTGGGGAGGGGACATAGCTGCCAAGTCTCCCGTTTTCCCCGGGAAATCCCCGTTTTTCCAGCTGTTCCTAGCTGAAAAAACGGATTTTTTTGTTTTCCCCCGGTTTATTCTGGCGTGATGGCCATTTTGGAACTGGGCGGAGCATGCTCAGAAGCGACTTTTGATGCTGCTCTGCCTAGTTCCAAAATGGCTGCAGTGTGACTTCTGGCGCGGCGGCCATTTTGGAACTGGGCAAAGCTGCATCAAAAGTCACTTCTGAGCATGCTCCGCCCAGTTCCAAAATGGCGGCAGCGCTACTTCCGGTCTGCTATTTCTGGCCCGGTCCCTTATTTCTCTGACAGCAACTTGGCAGGTATGGGAGGGGAGCACATGTGGCCTCCCAAACCTCTCCCTGCGGCCCCTGGGACTCTCCTAAGCCTTGTGTTGCCCCTTTCTTCAGAGTCTTTGCCTGGCTGAGATTTGTCCTTCAATCTTGTTTCTTGCTTGCCTTGACAGAGGATGGAGAGGGGAGGGTGAGCTTGTGCTGAGACTAGTGTCCTGTGAAAACTTCACACTGGCATTTGATGCTCTGCTCCTGCCCACCAATGGCATGTGGCCCCCAGAAGAGAACATGGCCCTTGGGCTGGAGAAGTGTACACCTAATTCCTTTGTTGCTCTTCTTGCTGTGATGGCACCCCGCCCAGCTGCCCCCTGGATGAGCTGCCCCTCCCCTGGGAACACAGGGTCACTGGAAACTACCTTAGACCGAGTCCATCTGGCTCAGCAACCTTTCCACTAGGTCTGCTCCCATATGACTACACTGACTGGCAGTGGCTCAATTGATATTTCAGAGGGTGAGTCTTTCTAGCCCTTCCTGAAGGTCCCGGGGACTGAACCTTCTGCACTCCAAGCAACTGCCGTTCCGTGTGCAATACTTAAAAGTGCAGTCAAACCAGCAATGCATGCTTTCCTGGAAAGGCACATGATAGGATCTGGAGCTCACAGAATTTTCCCGTAAGTTTTCCTCCTTGTAAACTTTGACTCACTTTCAGTAAGCCCTGTCTTGGAAGGACCTGCCTTCTGGATAAAATAGGAGTCAAAAGACCCATCTCCCCTTGTGGCAAATTAGACTCAACAACTTCCTCGTCATCCAAGTGCGAATTACTCAACGATATTGATACACTCCACCCCAGTCTTTGAGTGGTGTGAGGTTCCAGGGGTCCAGGAAATGAGGCACAGCGAGAACTCTGGTGTCTTTAGGTCATATGGCTTATCGACTCTCACACACACATATATATACCCTAAACCTATGATGGAGGGGCTCACAGCATCAAAACCCCAAGAGGTCCCTTCTTCTCTGACAGCCAAAGCAGCCTTGGATTAAAACAGACCCCAGCAATGGCTCCAAGCCTCTCCCTCCAGCCAGCTGCTTACAGACTGAAACTCCCCCCCCCCCCGAATCAGGCCACAGCAACTGAAATTCCCAAAGCTCAAATCTCTTGTCTCTGCTCACTGATTCGCACCCACATTCCTCATGGTTCATTCTTAGCAGCCATTATCAGTATTCCAGCTTTTGTGCCCCTTCTAGATCTGGAGATTCAGAGACCCTGATTCAACCCATTACTGGTTTCAGGAATTTAGGGGTACCACCCCCACCCCCGAATATAACAATAAATTAAATTTACACATGCCTATTATTCCTCCTCAATCTCTCCTCCTGCCCGCAACATGAGTCCAACTTCCAGGGACAGCCCCTCTCCCACTTTTGCCCTGATGCTTTTTATCTCCACAGATAATTTCTTAATTGCTCTGTAAAGATTCAGGTATTTTGTGTTGATAACGATTTCAAGCCTTGGGATGATTTGCTCTGAGCTTCACCAATAAAGATTGTCCTCAACCCCCCTCTGTTGTCTTTGAACTGTCAATATTCACAGAGTGCCTCACTTGTCCATCCTGGAAGAGAAAAATCTGCCCATTTCCACAAAACTTCACCTGTGAAAAGGTGGTTTTTACACCTTCAGTTATTTAAACTATTTTTAGTTACAAGTAGGTAGCCGTGTTGGTCTGAGTCGAAGCAAAATAAAAAAATTCCTTCAGTAGCACCTTAAAGACCAACTAAGTTTATATTTTGGTATGAGCTTTCGTGTGCATGCACACTTCTTCAGATACACGAATAAACTATTAATAAACTATTAATAAGATACACGAATAAACAAATAAACTATTTTTGTTAGCAGTACAAGATCTAGGGGGCTTGGCGAACCACAAGTGTAACATGAGCCCACAGTGTGATGCAGCAGCAAAAAAAAGAGCTAATGCGATTCTAGGCTGCATCAACAGAAGTCTAGTGTCCAGATCAAGGGAAGTGATAGTCCCACTCTGTTCTTCCTTGGTCAGACCACACCTGGTCCAATTCTGGGCACCACAATTTAAGATGCTGACAAGCTGGAATATGTGCGCAGAGGAGGGTGACCAAGATGCTCAAGGATCTGGAAACTAAGCTTTATGAGGAATGGTTGAAGGAGCTGGGTATGTTTAGCTTGGGAAAGAGGAGACTGAGAGGAGATATGAGAGCCATCTTCAAATATCTGAAGGTCTGTCACATGGAGGAGGGAGCATGCTCGTTTTCTCCTGCTCTGAACCAACGGCTTCAAGTTGCATTGGTTCAGAGCAAAACAAAAAAACTCTGACAGTAAGAACTTTTAAGAAATTCTGCTTGCCATGGGGGTGGTGGTTTGAGGACCTCTGAGGGGCCTTGGAGTCCTCCTGTTCCCACCCACTCAGAGTGCCCCCCCCCCGACTGCTCTGATTTTAGTAAAGCGTGTTTTCTACCTTTGGAAGCCTGGTGCCACCTTTGCACGAGAGATAAGTGTACGATTTTCTCTGATGGGAGATGAAATGATTTAGGATGCTAAACTGTGTAGGCAATATCAGGTGCAGAATGCAGACCCTTACAGTAACTGTGGCCCAGGGAGGGTTAGTTTTTTCTCCCTCCTCTCAGCAGGGAGGGGCTGCACAGGGCCCCAGGGCAGATGTTGGTGGCCAAAGCTCCCCAGTGAAAACTGTCCTCACCAGAGTCAGATTTAGGGGACCACAACTGCTTTGGTTGCACTGGGCGCAGAGCCTTGGTGGGCACTGCCTGGGATGCCACCACTATGATTTACAGTGGAGCATGAGAGGCGGTGGCAGGGAGAGAACAGAATTTTGGCATAGCTGAAACGGAGACCCCAAGATCCGCCACCGTCCTCACCCTCTTGACACCCGGGGCTGCAGCTCTCCCTCCTGACTATCTCAAGGGTTGCTGGCATGGTTGATTCTGGAGGGTTGAGAGTGGCTTCCTGCCCTGCCTTCAGGGCTCGAGAAGAACATCCTCACCCTCAGGCACACACCCCAAACCACCAACAGCCAGGGTTGCAACAAAGACTGACAGTTCACCCCCCCCCCCGCCCCATAAGAAGAATCCATCTCCCATTTTTGCAGAGTGTGTTGCTCAGTTACTGTATTTGCATTGCACTGTAGTAATAAATCTCTTGGGTATTTGATACGTCACTATGTTTCTTTGATGTTGTTGTTTAGTCGTGTTCGGCTCTCATGACCCCATGAACCAGAGCATGCCTTGGAAACTCTCACTTTCTTCTCAATGCTTCTCCTTTTTTATGTCCATGGAGTTTTCTTGGCAAAATACTTGAGTGGATTGCCAGTTCCTTCTCCAGGTGGATCACATTTAGTCTAAAACTCTCAGCTATGACCCGTCCGTCTTGGGTGGCCCTGCATGGCAAAAGCTCATAGCTTCCTGGAGTTATTCAAGCCCCTTCGCCACGACAAGGCAGTGATCCATGAAGGGGGTCTGTGTTTCCTAATATCATATTATTCCATGTATAGTCCCTGCCTCACCCCATCATTCCTGTCTGCATAATGTCGCAAGGAGCACCTGTACAACAGCCATCAACAGGTTTACCACTCCTATCAGCCAATCACCCATTCCCACCACCCTTCTGAGTAATACCCTTCCCCACCCTCTGACTATACATAAGGGTCTGGTGACTTCTGTTTCAGTGTATCTGAAGAAGTGTGCACGCACACGAAAGCTCATACCTATGACAAACTTAGTTGGTCTCTAAGGTGCTACTGGAAGGATTTATTTTATTTTATTTTGAATCCAAATTTTGCTTTTCACTTACATGCTCCCCTGTTTCCAAAAAGAATTAATACAATTCAAATTTTGGATATGTGTTTCCTGTGCTTTTCATTTCCCTTTCAGCTCTGAACAGGTTATATAATTCCACAGCATCAAGGCAAACAGGTCAGGAAAGTTACAGGTAGGTAGCCGTGTTGGTCTGAGTCGAAGCAAAATAAAAAAATTCCTTCAGTAGCACCTTAAAGACCAACTAAGTTTTTATTTTGGTATGAGCTTTCGTGTGCATGCACACTTCTTACTATACTAGCCACTATACTAGCCACTATGGATGTGGAATCTCTATACACCAACATCCCACACAATGATGGTTTACAAGCCATAAGGAACACCATTTCAGATAAAACCACAGCGGACTTTGCTACCAAACTCTGCCACTTTGTCCTTACCCACAACCACTTCAAATTTAGTGATGACCTGTTCCTCCAGATCAGCGGCACAGCCATGGGCACCCGCATGGCCCCACAGTATGCCAACATCTTCATGGCAGATTTAGAACGTTTCCTTAACTACTACCCACTCAAACCTCTCTTGTACCTACAATACATTGACAATATTTTTATTATCTGGACACATGGACAACAGACCCTGGAAACCTTCCACCAGACATTCAATGACTCACCCCACCATCAACCTAACAATGAACCAATCTATGCAAGAAATAGTAGTGATGTATGGAAGTGAGAGCTGGACCGTAAAGAAGGCTGATCGCCGAAGAATTGATGCTTTTGAATTGTGGTGCTGGAGGAGACTCTTGAGAGTCCCATGGACTGCAAGAAGATCAAACCTATCCATTCTTAAGGAAATCAGCCCTGAGTGCTCCCTGGAAGGACAGATCGTGAAGCTGAGGCTCCAATACTTTGGCCACCTCATGAGAAGAGAAGAATCCTTGGAAAAGACCCTGATGTTGGGAAAGATTGAGGGCACTAGGAGAAGGGGACGTCAGAGGACAAGATGGTTGGACAGTGTTCTCGAAGCTACGAACATGAGTTTGACCAAACTGCGGGAGGCAGTACAAGACAGGAGTGCCTGGTGTGCTATGGTCCATGGGGTCACGAAGAGTCGGACACGACTAAACAACAACAACAACATGCAAGAAATACATTTTTGGACACTACTATAAAAATACAGGATGGACGTATAGACACCACCTTATACAGAAAACCAACTGACCGACAAACATATCTACATGCTTCTAGCTACCATCCCAAACATACCAAACAATCCATCGTATACAGCCAGGCCCTACATTACAACCACATCTGTTCCAACTCTACAGACAGAGAATCTCACCTAAGAGATCTACAGCAAACCTTTTTAGAACTAAAATATCCACCTGATGAAGTTAAATAACAGATCAACAGAGCCAGACTGATACCTAGAGAGAACTTGCTGCAAGACAGACCCAAAAAAGAAAATAACAGAACACCACTAGTCATCACATACAGCTCCCAAGTTAAAACAGTACAACGCATCATCAGAGATCTACAGCCTCTTCTGGACAATGACAGCTCCCTTTCTCAAGCTCTGGGAGGAAGACCTTTCATTGCCTACAGACAGCCACCCAATCTTAAACAACTCCTCACCCACAATAATACAACCACCAGACTTAACATGGACACTGGTACCAGAGCCTGCAATAAACCCAGATGCCAACTTTGCTGCCACATACACCCGGACAACACCATTACTGGCCCCAACAACATCCAACATACCATCTCAGGACTATTTAATTGCTCATCTTCTAACATTGTGTATGCCATCAAATGCCAACAGTGCCCTTCAGCCCTCTATATTGGACAAACAGGCCAAACCCTACGCCAAAGGATAAATGGACATAAATCTGACATCAGGAACCAGACTGTATCTGAAGAAGTGTGCATGCACACGAAAACTCATACCAAAATAAAAACTTAGTTGGTCTTTAAGGTGCTACTGAAGGAATTTTTTTATTTATGTCAGGAAAGGCACAGCTTTGCCAGCCAGAAAAGGTCCTGAACGAAGCAGATATTTCTAGGCTAGACCTACATAAATACACAACAAAGCAGTGAGTTTTGGGCCACTTTGAATGGCAGGAGGGGTAGAAACAGGTGCCAGAAAGCAAAGTAGACTTCACTGGTGTCAAATGACTTACGTGTCATGAGGGTCATTCTTCACAGAGGTTGGGTTCTGGATCTGCTGCTGTTCAACATTTTCTTTATATTTCAGGGAAACAAGCGACTTAAAAGGAGAAAGGATTGCACAACAATCAAACCAATAAGGCCTTGCTAAAGTGATAAAAGTAAAGGACCCCTGGACAGTTAAGTCCCGTCAAGGGCAACTATGGGGTTGCGGCAATCATCTCACTTTCAGGCCGAGGGAGCCGGCGTTTGTCCAGAGACAGCTTTCTAGATCATGTGGCCAGCAGGACTAAACCGCTTCTGGTGCAACGGGACACTGTGATGGAAACCAGTGCACACAGAAATGCCACTTACCTTCCCACCGCAGAGGAACCTATTTATCTACTTGCACTGGCATGCTTTTGAACTGCTAGGTTGGCAGGAGCTGGGACAGAGCAACGGGAGCTCACTCCGTCATGGGGATTTGAACTGCCAACCTTCTGATTGGCAAGCCCAAGAGGTTCAGTGGTTTAGACCACAGCACCACCCATGTCCTAAGGTGGTATAATGGTATAAAGTGGTGCAATTAGGCCCATAATGGGCATTAAGGGGGGGGGGAGAAAAGCAGGCCAAATCTATGAGTTTGGTGCGGGGGAGCAGAAAATGTGAAATGTCAGGAGGTGACTCTAGAGAGCTTCTGGTGCGAAGACAGAATCTATTGCACCGAAAGGGCTAACATCTCAAATGGGTGGGATCTAAATGGGCAGGAGTAAATTAATGCAGCAAGGCAGGATAACCAAGGGGAGCCTTCAGCAAAGTATAATGGGAGGGTTATTAGGACAGGACCTTGGGGCAGGATGAGCAGGGGAGCTCCTCTGAAGACTACAGGGCTGGCTTGTCACATTTGGAAGTAAGCAAAATTACATCACATTCCCATTTGAAGGAGCAGAGACCGATAGCGGCCTTCTGTCCCAAGTGTCCAGCATTGCCAGTGAGTGAGAAGGGGTCCTTGCGCCGTGGTCTTTGGGATGAGCATGGCAAAATCTCCCTGTTCCCATCTGTGGAAAGGCTGGAGAACACTTGAGATTTGACAGAAGGTGCACAGCAGGCTCAGCAGCAGAAAGGTTAATCCCCCAAAGTCAGAAGTTTGACAAGGACTGATCCAGAGCTGATGATGATGATGATGATAATAATGATAATGATAAATAATTATTATTATTTATTTATACCCTGCCCATCTGGCCGGGTTCCCCCAGCCACTCACTCTCTCTCTCTCTCTCTCTCTCTCTCTCTGTGTGTGTGTGTGTGTGTGTGTGAGAGAGAGAGAGAGAGAGAGAGAGAGAGAGAGAGAGACCTAATTTTTCCAAGCCTGCTTTGCACCCGCTGCCGGTACCGCCATTTGCCCAGGGAAAGGCTTTCCCTCTCTTGCAGCAGCAGCCTGGGCTGTTCAGCGAGGATAGTGACAAGGGTTGGGTTTTGCAAAAGTGACACCTTCCCTACCTAGCAACCGATGACTGGGCAGCCTCGGAGCCTGTGATTGGCAGGATCAAAGCTCAGCTGCAGGGAAAGTCCCCAGCCAGACAACTCAAGGCTCCCCAAAGGCAGGTCTGGAAATCCCCAGCACGGGGTTCAGCATGAGCAGGGAGGGCTGGGAGGTAGAGAGCGGGGGTGGGGTGGGGGCAGAAAGCAAGCAAGACATAGCGAGCAGCAGCAGCAACAACAGACTTCCTTTGCCCAACCGAGAGTTTTGGCTTTGGCATGTGCTGAGCAGTATAACCAGAGCGGATTAATTTACCTGGACACCATTATCCTTATTCTCCCTTCTTATTTCAGTAATTGAATCAGGTCCACCCGCAAGCATTGGCACCATTTCCAGGGGGTCCTGGGGGCCCGGGCACCCACAAAATTCTTGCTGTGGGCACCCCACCTCCACCCACCCCCCACTGCCGCTGCTGGCTGAGAGCTCTAACAACCACAGCAACTGCGCAAATCAAATTAGGCCTTCTGTTGCTTTCATATAATTAACTATAGGTTCACACAGTTTTTGCAGTTGGGTCAACTGCCTTGTTTATTTCTGTGGTACATTAAAAAAAACCAAATCAAATCTGCAGTTTAGCTTATTGAATCCTAGGCTGGTCAGTCCAACCACAGAGGTGAAAAAAGCCAAACAACTAATTGTGGAGCCCAATGCCTCGGTGTGCCTGTCTCAATCTATGTAGCGAGGTTTAATGTCAGCACTAGGCAACCTTTGTTGGCGCATGTTTTCATGTATTTTCCACAAACATTCCTCTTCCACCATCTATCTCACGACTCATTTCAAAACACCGCTGAAGAATACCAGTTCCTGCGAGTTTCAGGAGGGGAGAGATGAAGCAGCTGTTCTGCTCAGCTCCTGCTAACGGGGGTCTTCCAATTTGGGGCACCTGAACAGCCATTCTGAAAATAGACTCTGCTGGACTTGCAGGTGTCCCTTTCGGCCTGATCCAGCTTTAGGGCTCTCTGTATGTGCTCATGGGCCTCCTTCAGACTACATCCAGGGACCTCCAAGGGAAACAGGGATTCAGCATGTGTTTGTTAGCAACAGGGCACCAGGAGGAGGTGGCAATGCCTGATTATGGCACTGGAAATAATTAAACACAAAACGGCAATGTCTTGTTCAACTTTTGACCATGTGGATCAAAGTATATATAGTACAGTACCTATCCTTACACTGCTGAGCAGCAGATGTCATGCGCAAGGTGGGTGTGGGGAGGGGAAGGCGGAGGAGTTTTTGTTTTTTGTTTTAATCCCCGTCCACCCCCATCATTCAGCCCGGACACTGAGATCCAGCACTGAGGGCCTTCTGGTGGTTCCCTCATTGCAAGAAGTGAGGTTGCAGGGAACCAGACAGAGGGCCTTCTTGGTAGTGGCACCCACCCTGTGGAACGCCCTCCCAGCAGATGTCAAGGCAATAAGCAATTATTTTACTTTTAGAAGACAACTGAAGGGAAGTTTTTAATGTTTGATGCTGTACTGTTTTTAATATTCGGTTGGAAGCCGCCCAGAGTGGCTGGGGAAAGCCAGCCAGATGGGCGGGGTATAAATAATAAATTATTATTATTATTATTATTATTATTATTATTATTATTATGCTGGAGTGCTCACTGGAAGGACAGATCCTGAAGCTGGGGCTCCAATACTTTGGCCACCTCATGAGAAGAGAAGACTCCCTGGAAAAGACCCTGATGTTGGGAAAGATGGAGGGCACTAGGAGAAGGGGATGACAGAGGACGAGATGGTTGGACAGTGTTCTCGAAGCTATGAACATGAGTTTGACCAAACTGCGGGAGGCAGTGCAAGACAGGAGTGCCTGGCGTGCTATGGTCCATGGGGTCACGAAGAGTCGGACACGACTAAACGACTAAACAACATTATTATTATTATTATTATTATTATTATTATTATTATTATTATTATTATTATTATTATTTTCCCTCCGAACCTTTGGGTGGAAGTGAAAGTTCCCTAAACAAACAGCCTCCATTTTATCTCTTCACATAATTTATTTTGCTTTCCCTCTCAGCCACCAGCAAGAGCCCCTGCTTTCCCCCCCTTCACTACAAAACAACAGCAAAACTTCAGTACAGGTTGGGAGGGGAACCCATATTTTGGGGCTCGTAGTCAGTAATCCCCCCCAGAAACATTATTGCCAAATCCACTCTTAGTGACCAGCAGGCTCTGCCTTAGCACGACAAGATCTGAGGACTCAGGCTAAGCTTGCTGTTCATCATTTCTAAAAGGGAAGAGAAGCCAGTACAGTATATTGATTTCTGTCCTGAAGCCCAAAGGCGTAAGCATACAGTACTCTGCATTTGCTCAGAGGCACTGTCCTGTCCAGCCAGCCCAAAGGTAGGAAAGCTGGCGCTGTAACTCCCCAAGGGTTTGACTTCACCTGCGAAGGTGCCCTCCTCCGTTGTCTCCCGAGACAGACCACAAGGTTTTGATAACAGCAAGAAACTGGAAGTCGGGTCTGGGAATTTAAAAAAAGGGGTCCTCTTGAATTAACATTCCTGTACTTTGGAGCGATGGAGTACCCCCCCCCCCAGCCTGGGCTGAAAACCAGGGCAGGTGGTAGTTTTGTTTTTCGGCCATGCCAACACCCCCAAAAAGCAGGACAACATTTTCCTCGAGGTGCCAGGAGAGACTGGGAGGGAGGCGATGGTTCCCGTTTAGCAGGAGAGAGCAACTCCCTCTCTCTTCTCACACACATCTCAATCCTGTGCTTTGGACCTATTGTCACATACCCCAGTAAGTTCCCCACTGAGTCCGCTTGAGTTTCCAAACTGAATTCCCACTCAACTCCACTGGCTTCCACAGGGATGGGCGAGGGTGATGAGGTGGAAGATGTGGAGGCAGAGACCTGAAATGGGAGAACAGATTGTACCAGTGCAGCTGCTGCTGCTGCGTCACATTTTTAATGTTCTCTCCCCCCCCGCCGCTCCCAATGCAAAGGAGAAGGGGGGGAGAATGTCCTGGTAACAGATTGGCGTGCAACATTTATCCCTGCTGTGCTAGATTTCTCATTGCAGGGAGTGCCAATGTAATTTTAGTGTACGTGCAGATCCTGCCTGGGGGTGGGAAGGAGAACGGAGGGGTGTATGGGTGCAAAGGGGGGCTCTGGATAGGAGACTCTCTTCAGCTACTATCTTGGCAGGGGGGGTAAACTTCTCTTCCTCCTCCCCCGTCCCCCCCCCCCTCACCGCCACTGGTCACAGTCCCTGACAACAGAAGCAGGACCTCTAGGCACAGAGTGTATGTGTCCCCCCCACCCCCTCCTCCTTACTTCAGCCCCCGCTGGGAGCAAAGGGGACACGTCCCCATGCATCAAGCACAGCTCAGCATTCAGGGAAATGAAAGAGGGAAGCTGGCCACGATCCAGGAGGCTGAGGTCAACAGTGAGCGCAGCAAAACCTCCTCACAGAAGAGACATTTCTGCTTCCCAAGAGAAGGACCCCCACCCCACGCCAAGCAGAAAGGATTAGCACAAAGGATTAGCAGGTGCAGAACATCTGCTTGGCATTCAGAAACCCCCAGGTTTATTCCCTGATGGCAATTCCAGGTGGAGGAACCCCTGGGTTTGAGAAACCTACATTGGCTCCCAGTACGTTTCTGAGCACAATTCAAAATTGCTGCTGACCTTTAAAGCCCTCAAAGGCCAGTATACCTGAAGGAGTGTCTCACAGAATCATAGAGTTGGAAGAGACCACAAGGGCAGGGCTGGCTCTAGGTAGAGTCCCGGTGGTGCGGGGCACCAGGCTGGTAGGCAGGGCGCTGCGCGGAAGCCATGCTGCGCCCTGCGAGGGCGGGGGCGCCAGAGCGATCTCCACCCCTCAGCGCCAGGGCGCACGACCTGCTCGAGACTGCCCTGCACAAGGGCCATCCAGTCCAACCCCCTGCCAAGCAGGAAACACCATCAAAGCATTCTTGACATATGCCTGTCAAGCCTCTGCTTAAAGACCTCCACCCCCACTGTTCACCCCCACCTGGACACTGAGGTCCAGCTCTGCGGGCCTTCTGGCGGTTCCCTCCCTGTGAGAAGTGAGGTTACAGGGAACCAGGCAGAGGGTCTACTTGGTAGTGGCACCCGTCCTGTGGAACGCCCTCCCCTCAGATGTCAAGGAAATAAACAACTATCTGACTTTTAGAAGACATCTGTAGGCAGCCCTGTTTAGGGAAGTTTTTAATGTTTGATGTTTTATTGTGTCTTTAATATTATGTTGGGAGCCACCTTGAGCAGCTGGGAAAACCCAGCCAGGTGGGCAGGCTATAAATAATAAATTCTTATTGTTATTATTATTGATTTATTATTTTTATTATTAACCCTGGAGAGCCACAGCGCTGAGTTGGTTGGATCAATATTCTGATTCGGTATAGCTTCCTGACTAGCTTGGTTTTTTCAAAGTGACACACCCACCAAACGCATCTGAGAGCGCCGCTGAGAGAGGAGACCTGCTGGATTAAATAAGGCCTTGTCTTGATCCATCAGTCCAGCTCTTCTGATATTCCAAGACAGGTAAATGTCCTCAGTGCTTTCACTGTCACCATTAAAGGTAAAGGGACCCCTGACCGTTAGGTCCAATCGCGGACGGCTCTGGGGTTGTGACGCTCATCTCGCTTTACTGGCCGAGGGAGCCGGCGTACAGCTTCTGGGTCATGTGGCCAGCATGACAAAGCCGCTTCTGGCGAACCAGAGCAGCGCACGGAAATGCCGTTTACCTTCCCGCCACCTCCTACT
Source organism: Zootoca vivipara (assembly GCF_963506605.1). Lineage (NCBI taxonomy): Eukaryota > Metazoa > Chordata > Lepidosauria > Squamata > Lacertidae > Zootoca > Zootoca vivipara. Next base: position 1,919,185 of record NC_083277.1, read on the forward strand.
TGCACTTTGATGTGCTTTCGAACTGCTAGGTTGGCAGGAGCAGGGACCAAGCAACGGGAGCTCACCCCGTCACGGGGATTCGAACCGCCGACCTTCCGATCGGCAAGCCCTAGGCTCTGTGGTTTAATCCACAGCGCCACCCGTGTCCCTAGTACCACCCGTGTCCCTAGTACTGTCACCATTAGTACTGAGCTAATGGACCAATGTTCTGACCCTGCACAGAGCACACAGATTGTTCCTATAATGTTCCTAACCACAGAGGAAGGATGCCTTTGGGAATGCCAGAGCTGAAGGCAAGCATAACAGTGAGGAGAAGGGGAAAGACACGCCCTACTGGAGGAATGGGGCACTAAACCCTTTATTCAAAGTAGGGGGGTGGTATTTCCATGGACGCTCTCCCTCCCATTCACAGGAATATCTTTCGGCCCCTCCTAGAAACATAGGCTTGGAAGGGAACACAAGGGTCATCTAGTGACTACTCTAATGCCATGCATTGCAGGTATTGCAACACAAGAACCCCTGGCAGATGGGCATCCAACCTCTGCTTAAAAACCTCAAAGGAAGGAGAAGCCACCACCTTCCTAAGCGCCGTTTGATTGAGGTTTGGATCCATTGGTTCAGGTCCTACCCTCAACAGCAGGAGAAAACAAGCTTGCTCCACCTTCCATGGGACAGCCATTCCAATGGTTGAAGACGCCTCGCATATCTCCTCTCAGTCTCCTCTTCTCCAGGCTAAACATGCCCAGCTCCCTCAACTTCTTTGTTGTGGTGGTTCTGCTCCTATTGTGACCCACCTTGGATCAGGCCATAATCCACTAGTGGGGTTCCAACCCAGCCACTGAAAACTAGTATTGTATTTGTATCATATTATTGTATTATGTATTGTATTATTGTATTTCAATGTTTTGTTGGAAGCCACCCAGAGTGGCTGGGGTATAATTATTATTATTATTATTATTATTATTATTATTATTATTATTATTCTAAAACGTGTCCCCTACACCCCCAGGGAGGGATTCACTCTTTTATGATATCTGTATCTGGTGTTTTCCCTCTTCTCGCTATTTTGCCCCTATTTTTTTTGTGGGCCTCATTAAAAAAAAAACTTTAATGTTAGTTGAAAAACAGTTGTTCAGCTCTTCCTCCCGACCTGTAAGTCTCCAGGTGTTAAATGATACCTGAGAGTGGAGTTTTTGAGAAGCGTCCTTTCTGGTGCCAAGGCTTGCTCAGGGACATTACAGTGGCCAACAGACAAGGCCCAGCCTGTTGTGCAATATTATACCTTCCGGCTGCCAAGGTTTGACCAGCACTCCATCCTCTCCCTATTTTGTCACTATGTGTTGGGCATGTTGGACCCTTCTAATAGCTGGATCCAGCAAGTATTAAACTGTAAGCCAGGCTTGCTTCCTGATGAGATGATCTCATGGGTGATATATATTGTCGGCAGGCACTCCTGGGGGGGACGGCAGACCCCCAGTACCTCCGAGCTTCTCCCGGTAGGCACGTCTCTGTAATGGCATGTCCCTTCATTCCAGAGTGCCTGCCTGCGACACTTCGCATATGAAAAGTGCACACATGCCTTCTGGCATCACACAGCAAGAAGAAAGAAACACCCGTAGATCTAAACTACGTTTTATTCACACTATATACAGAGAATCCATAATACCGTCTGTGTTCTCCAAACTCTGGCAGAAGCAGAAAGCATACAGCTAAAACGAAAGTACAGTCCAGTAGCACTCACAGACAGAAGAGATAAGACCAGGCGCCCCCAAACTGTGGCCCTCCAGATGTTTTGGCCTACTACTCCCATGATCCCTAGCTAACAAGACCAGTGGTCGGGGAAGATGGGAATTATAGTCCAAAACATCTGGAGGGACAAAGTTTGGGGGTGCCTGGATAAGACAGTCTTCCGTTCCCACACTCTTCTCAGACATCTCATGTGATTTATACCGATCACACTAGCCAGCATTGGCTACTCAAAATCCTAACGTGTGTGTGTGTGTGTGAATAAACCATATATCATAAAGACAGTACAGTCTCCCCTGTGTCTCATTCCCAAAAGGAAAGTGAACTCTGGGTAAGTGCTTAGAACCCCGGGAATCTTGCATCACTCAGAGATTGAGGGGTGGGGTGTAAAACATGGGGAATGCTTCATTAAATATATATATATATATTCTGCAAGTTGAAAGAGTTGTCTGTCCTCCGTCAGGATTCAGAACCCCCCCCCCCTCCCCCTGGCAAATCTTGGCTTTTCCCCTAAAATCAAATATGGGGTTTTGGTTAAGATCTCCCAGCGGCATTTGTGAGAGGCGTCCTTTCTGGTGCCAAGGCTTGAGCACAAACATTCAAGCAGCAAAGATGCAAAGTAAGCAGAGCACAGGGGAATTGGCATCTTCAGCAGAAAGAGTGGGGCGGTGGGCTGGTTGGCCTAACCCATGCAATAATAATTGAAACAATAATTTTATTATTCACATGCTGCCCATCTAGCCTGGTTGCCCTAGCAAGGCTGTCTTGAAGCCTTTTCTTCCCCCACTCCTGCCCCATCCCACCCGTTGTTGCCCAGAGAAAGGCTCTACAAGTGTTGGTTTTTGCAAAAGCTAAACTTCCCCTGCCTAGCAACTGATGACCAGCCAGCTTCGGAGCCTGTCATTGGCTCAGATCAAAGCTCAGCTCCAGGAAAGTCCCCTGCCCTGTTGCTACCCAATTCAGAGGAGAACACAGCAGGGGGTGGGGGTGGGGGGGGGAAGGGGGGGTAGAAAAGCCAGGCCAGCAGCAATAGAACTGTTTGGCCGCCAGCCCAAGAACCACTACGCCCTGCACATTTACTGATCAGCATAACAAGAGCAGATTAATTTGCTATGTTGCCATTTTCCTTATTCTCATGTCATAGTTTAATTTTTTAAATTTCATTTGTGCATTTTCTATTTCGCATATACTGTACAAGCAAAATAAAAACATAAACTTTCCCCATTCTTTATTACAGACCGCCTTTTCCTGGTTTCTAATCCTTCCTGTAAGTTTTGCCATTTTGCATCTGGTTTCTTAGGAAGTTATTTTCAACATTATTTTCAATTTATTATCTGTCATTTCCCAGAAGTCTTTTATCACCTCTTTCTCTTTACATTTCCAGTTTTAGACTTTGATTTATACTTTTTAGCTAATTTACTAGGAGTGAAAAGCACTGATACATCATTTTCATATAGTTCTCTTCAAAGTGTAACAAGCTGTATATTTTAATCCTGTTGTCCATAGTCTCTCCCACATTGCCAATTCAGTATCATAACCAAAATCCTTCACCCATAACCAATTTGACCTGTTCATCTTTTGTTTGCCAATGTAATGAAAGTTTATACATTTTAGAAATTAACTTATGTCACGTTTTTGTAACTGGATCGGGTTCAATCAGCCTGCCCCTGCTACCTTTCGAAGGAAGGAAGGAAGGAAGGAAGGAAGGAAGGAAGGAAGGAAGGAAGGAAGAAAAGTCTCCGCGGCCTGAAAGCCTTGTGTGACTCTATTTACAGTGAAGTAAATGCACTTTGTGCATGCTCAGGGACACTACTCAGTTGCAGGCAATGAGGACAGGGAGACCAGGTTAAGGTACTGGAATTAAAAACAAATCAACAAAAATGGGATTGTTTTTATTGTGCTATATATGTCATTAGGTTGTTCAGCAACAGATAATGCACAAATCTAGCAGGGGGGCAGCCGGGGGGGGGGGAGGAAAACAGCAGAGTTGTGTGTGTGTTTTATTCGATGTCAGCTAGACCTCCTTTGGGTAAAAGTGGAAGTTTTCTGAGCAAACAAACAAGCTCCTTTTCCCTCTTCACAGAATTAGTGGCTAGGCTCCGCTCCCTCCCAGCCACCACTGCTTTTCTCAGGACAGCAACCTTCCCCAATTCCAAATAAATTTCTGCCCAGTCCACTAATGGAGTGAGGCCAGCAACACCAGTTGCCAGCAGACTCTGCCTGAGCGCAGCAAGGCAATAGATAGGACTCAGGCTCAGGAATCATAGAAACGTAGAGTTGGAAGGAACCCAAGGGTCATCTAGTCCAACCCCCTGCAATGCTGTTCGCAATTCATAAAAGCGAAGGCATTGGGACGGACGAAATCCTGGGGCCTGAGCTGGTCTCTGCCCCTAACCCCAAAGGGCTGAGCATATTCTGAATGTGCCCACAGGCACTCTCTCCCATCCAGCCGGAAGCACGAATCGGACTCCAAAGCTGGCATTTGATAATAGCAAGTTGGGCCTGGGAAATAAGAAGGGTTCTTCTGTTCCCAGGCTGAAATCAAGGGCTGATGCAGCTGTTGGCTCTGATTCTACCTTGGTCACGCCAAGCCAAACTCAGCAGAGCACAGCAGCATTTTCCCCAAGGTGTCAGGAGGGGGTGGGGAGATGATTCCCCTTGAGCAGGAGAGAGCAACTCCCTCTCTAGTTTCGTATATTCAATATGCTCAAACTCTGTATCTTCAACTACCATCCTGGCAAGGGGAGAAACTCCTCTCCTCTGGTCCCTCTGAGCCCAGAGCTTGTCTTCCCCCCATCACTCCTCTTCTCTCTGCCCCCATAGGCAGTGGGGGGGGGGAGAGAGAGAGACACTGCAGAGAGGCGCTGGGGGGGGGGGAGTTTCGCTTCCCCATGCCTGAGCACCTCTCAGCATTCAGGGAAATGGAAGAGGGAAGCTGGCCACAATCCAGGAGACTGAGGTCAGTAGAGAGCAAAGCAAAACCTACTCAAAGAGAAGCTGCTTCAGCTCCCCCTCCCCAGTCGCTCCCTGCTTGTGGCTCAGGATGCCCTGCACTGCAGAGGGGGGGGGGGTTTCGTCTCTCAAGGGGGGGGTTTTCTGCAGAGCGAGGGGTGTGTGACGTGGTGGCCTGTTGCTCCCTGAGCAGGAGGCTACAGAAGACTGCCAGCCACCCAGTCCCAGGAGGTACAGTACCTTGTGACTCTGACATCCACCAGCACCAAGGAAGATGAGTGCCCTTTATGGGTCCCTTCCAGATCTCGTTGATCAGTCTGGTGTGGCCACTTTTCAGGGCTCTTTAAAGCAATAGCTGAACCCGTCATTCACAAGCACTGCCTGGTTTGGTGGGCAGTGTCCCAAAGTCTCTGACTCTGCCACCTCCTCACCCCCAGGGGTGTTTGGACTGTGCACCACTTCAGCTTGCAAGGAAGGGCTCCTATTTTGGGACGCATTGATCCCACCACATTGGGACACACTGATTCCAGTCCATCCCTCTGAGTTGCCTCCTCTGCGGTCTGAGGCGGGACAGATCCAGCCCAGCCATAGATCCACCACTCAGGGGAGGATGAGGACAGAGACCTCGGGTGAAACTTGCACTATTAATAATAATTCATCTCCCTGGCTTTAAAGGGACAGGGGGGGTAAGCAGTGGGGGGGCAGTGAGAGAGGAAGGGGGAGGGCCCTGGGTTTGGAGATTCCAAGTCTCTGGAGAGGATGAGGCCCTGAAAAGAGGGGGGGGGAAACCCACCCCATTATTACGAAGGAATCTACCAAATCACAGAGTTAAAGCTTTCACCCATCTAGGCCCAGACTAGGAAATGAGAAATGCCTAGGGTTGCCAGACTCAATAGAGGACAAGACTTCCGTGCCTTGAATTGCTCTGCTCTCTTTTGAGTCTGGAAACCTTAAAGAGAGAAACCAGCAGACCCTTTGTCTAATTTCTTGTTTTAAGGTTTCCAGACTCAAAAGAGAGCAGGGCAATTCAAGGCACGGAAGTCCTGTTGTCTACTGAGTCCGGCAACCCTAGAAAATGCCCTGTGTGGGCAGCTAGATGGGCACCATCCTGCAGAAATGCTCACACAAACACACCTTCCTTCCGCAGACCTGTAGGCGACAAGGCAACACTCGAAGGACGGGCAGCTCCTGACAATTACCGCCCCTCCCCTTTCCACACAGGTGGGCGGGGTTTGCGGCACCTGGGCGGGACTTACCTGGGCGTGTGCCACCCACTGGCTTCGGTTGGGCTTTGCCCCGCCCCCGGCCAGGTAGGTCAATGGATGGCCGGCCGGGGGTGGAGTCAAGGCCGGGGGTGGAGTCAGCCAGGCCTCACTTGGTCTTCCTTCCTTCCAGGATCAGGAACGTCCAGGAGCGTACTCAGGAGGCCGGATTCAGGTAAGTAACGGCCTTTATGTAATTTTCTAGAGGGACCGGGGCGGGGGGAATGGCTTGCTTTTCATGGCGGCGGCCGTTGTTTCTTTCAGTGGCGGTTGCGGGGGCATGAGAGGGCGGTGGGCGCTCTTGCACCGTAGGCCTTGTTATTGGCAGCGGCTTGGGGAGGGGGCGCAAGGCCCCTCCACAGCCGCTGCTCGCCGTGGGCGCCCCGCCAGGCCCGAGAGGGCTGCGAGCGCCCCGGGAATAGGCCGCGCTGCGGCCTTGTAGTTAGGCGGGGCGGGGGGGGGGGCGCGCTCCCGACAACCAACCTCGCGTCATTCCTCCGCCGGCCACGAGAGGGCGAGCTTTCTCTCAAACGCGGTGGAATCGTAGAGTCGGAAGGGACCACGAGGTGTGACGACAAGGGGCAGGGGGGAGGGGGCTTCGCTGTAAAAAGTTTGCAAAACTCCGGTATTACCTTGGAACCCCTGACTCTCGAGGTATTTCTTGATGTGCTTCCTGCAACTGGATTTTGGGATGATAGCTGCGACCCTAGCTCTGAGTAGCAAAACAACTGCAAAGGTTTGGCATTGGTTTGGGGGGAATCCCAAATTTTGGGGTTCGTGGTTAATTTTCCTCCCGGGGGATTCCTCTCCACTCCCAGAAAGCAAAGATCTTCCTTCCAAACAAGCTCTATAATCCAATTTCTTTCGTGAAAAGGTCCCGGCAGCAGCAAGGAATGAAGGCCCCCCCCCAAAGTCCTTCAGAGAACGAAGGTGGCAGATTTAATTTCCTCGCTTCATTTTTGTTGTTCCTACTGGTTTGGAAGGTCCATTTTTATAACACTCCTTTTACCATGGCGGGGGAATCTGGGTAGTTTTTTAAGGGGGGCTGGTGTTTGAAATTGGGCTTTGCTGTTGGGGGGCATAGCTTTGTGGTGGAGCAGTTGTTTTGCATGCAGAAGGAGGTCCTCGATTCAGTCCCCAGCACGGAAGGAGATGCCCCCCCCCCAACCCAGGTGGATGAAGCTTGCACAACTTTGCAGACCTCCCATCTGCAGTCACCCGCTCCCATCCCCACCAACTTGGGGACGGGGGCAATTTCAGGCCGTAGCCCCCCCCCCCAGGACACAAAAGGCTGTGCCTTCACTGCCGGTCCCCATCCTAACACACAGGGGGTGCTCTGTTAGCATAGCTCTATGGGTTCCTGCGTTCAAAAAGAACCGTGAAGTGTCAGAAAATTCCTGGTGGCCCTAAGGAAAGACCCCTGAGAAGTGGGAGGTTTTACAAAGGTGAGAAGGGGTGTCGGTGGAATAGCACGCCCCCCACAGTCTTATTTCTGGGAATAAAACCGGATTCGTGAGCAAAGGAGGCGGATCAGCAGAGAGGACAAAGAGGCGAAGATGCAGTGGGAAGAGGGAGATTAGAGAGGGTGGGAAGAAAAGGACAGAGAGACCCCCACCCGCAATACAAGATCCTTTCCTGGATCCCATCGGCAGGGGCTCCAACCCATGCAACCCAGCTGCAAAGTGAGGACCCAGCACCTACAGGGATTGCATTGCACGATCTCCTTTGCAGCTGTCCTACTGCTTGAGGGCAAGCGATGCTCAGCTGCCCTGCACCCCTGGGGCGCCTTTGCAGGAGGTCCCGACGAGGACCCTTATCCCCAAGCAGGGCTGAATTTGAACCTAGGACAGAAACATAATGCGCCCCGCTTTCTGGCGTCCCCCACCGGAATCCCTCAAGGCGCTCCTGTGCCTTGATGGAGAGACAGAGTCCACGAAAGGGTTAAAGGAAGTGAAATACCGTAGGCCTGGATAGAGACCTCCATGCTCATCTTGGGAGGCCCCTCCGGATGGAGAGGGTGGTGCGCCCTGGAGAGGGTGGTGCGCCCGGGAGAGATTCAGCTCGGCGCAGAGGGCGAGGGGTGAACGGTGGCATGGGGGTTTCTAGGCGCAGGGGAGACTGTGGGACAGAGGGAGGTGGGCAGAGGAAACTGGGGGCCTGAGGGAGGAATGCAAGCATCCCTGAGGGATAGAAGCCCAGCTGGGGAGAGAGGGAGGGGGAGAGAGAGAGACTCTTCCTTTTGGAGACATGTCTCCATCCTTGGGTGCTGGAGGAGGAATCGCCCTCCTGCCCAGGAATTCTTTGCCCCCCCTCCAAGATATCCCACAAGGCAGCAGAGGTTTAGGATCAGAGTTTTCATGATCCTTCTACTGGTTGGGCTCCCTTCCCAGGTTGATGAGCCCCTCACTTCCCTTTACAGCACTTGCAGAAACCACCTGCTTGACTGTTAGTCTCATCTGCTCAAGCTGCCAGAGCCTGTCATCGCATGCAGTGAAAGTTCCTGACTCACCAAGGGATTGAGACCCATCAACTATCCTCACCTGGCTTAGCTGGATTGTCACAGCTGTTTCCTGGGTTGTGTCTCCTGTTGCATGCTTACGGCTTCCAGGACCCACAGGTGAGAGTTGAGTACAGGTTGGGGATTAATGGTGGACAAATTACCCCAGAAAGAGCCCTGTATGTCCCCGACGAGAGGTACTAACCCGGCCCCAACACCCCATGACATAATACTATTAATGTATTTGATAGATCAGGAATAAATTTGTGTCTCCAGCAATAAAACTAACAGCCTCATCCCATGAATGAATCAGTGCTACATATCCAAGGCTGAAGTTTCAATTAAGTACAGTTATACATTGATGTTTAATATTGAGTTTTTTCAGTGTGACACATATTCCTCATTGAAATAGAGACGTACATCCAGGAGTCTCTGGCCAGCAAGGCAAATGGAGAAAGGAACGTAAGAGAGAGGCCTGGGCAGAGAATTTACACTAGGATAGTCGTGTGTCAGAAAACGGGCACGAGATCAGGTGGCACATAATAATGATAAATAGTAATTGGGAAGAGTACGAATTGAACTTGATGTGTGTCATATTCCTTTGTTCTCTCCCATGAAACACCAACAGGATATTCTTTCCCTGCACTCTGAAGCAGACAATGGAGAAGACAGGGAAGAATCCTGGGGGGCCACCTGTAATTTCAAAAGGAATAACGAAGAAACCATTTAAATGTATAGAGTGTGGAAAGAGCTTCAGTCAAAGTGGAGACCTTAGAAATCATCAGCGAACTCACACAGGGGAGAAACCCTTTAAATGTATGGAGTGTGGAAAAAGCTTCAGTGCCAGTGGGACACTTAGAATACATCAACGAACTCACACAGGGGAGAAACCCTTTAAATGTATGGAGTGTGGAAAAAGCTTCAGTGACAGTGGACAACTTCGAGTACACCACCGAACTCACACAGGGGAGAAACCATTTAAATGTATGGAGTGTGGACAGAGCTTCGGTCAAAGTGGACAACTTCGAGTACATCAACGAACTCACACAGGGGAAAAACCATTTAAATGTATTGAGTGTGGAAAGAGCTTCAGTGACAGTGGGACACTTAGAATACATCAACGAATTCACACAGGGGAGAAACCCTTTAAATGTATGGAGTGTGGTAGTAGCTTCAGTCGAAGTGGAACTCTTCGAGTACATGAACGAACTCACACAGGGGAGAAACCATTTAAATGTATGGAGTGTGGAAAAAGCTTCAGTGACAGTAGAATTCTTCGAATACATAAACGAACTCACACAGGGGAGAAACCCTTTAAATGTATGGAGTGTGGAAAAAGCTTCAGTGACAGTGGAACACTTAGAAATCATCAACGAACTCACACAGGGGAGAAACCTTTTAAATGTATGGAATGTGGAAAGAGCTTCAGTCAAAGTGGACATCATAGAAGACATCAACGAACTCACACAGGGGAGAAACCCTTTAAATGTATGGAGTGTGGAAAAAGCTTCAGTCACAGCAGGACACTTAGAAAACATCAGCGAAATCACACAGGGGAGAAACCCTTTAAATGTATGGAGTGTGGAAAGAGCTTCATTGCCAGTGAAAACCTTAGAATACATCAACGAACTCACACAGGGGAGAAACCATTTAAATGTATGGAGTGTGGAAAAAGCTTCAGTGCCAGTGGAAAACTTAGAATACACCACCGAACTCACACAGGGGAAAAACCATTTAAATGTATGGAGTGTGGAAAAAGCTTCAGTGCCAGTGGGAAACTTCGAATACACCACCGAACTCACACAGGGGAGAAACCCTTTAAATGTATGGAGTGTGGAAAAAGCTTCAGTGCCAGTGGGACACTTAGAATACATCAACGAACTCACACAGGGGAGAAACCCTTTAAATGTATGGAGTGTGGAAAGAGCTTCAGTCAAAGTGGAGAACTTAGAAAACATCAACACACTCACACAGGGGAGAAACCCTTTAAATGTACAGAGTGTGGAAAGAGCTTCAGTCAAAGTGGAGAACTTAGAAAACATCAACGCACTCACACAGGGGAGAAACCATTTAAATGCTTGGAGTGTGGAAAAAGCTACACCGAAAGTAGGACACTTAGAAAACATCAACGAACTCACATGGGTGAAGCCATTTAAATATGGAGTGTCGAAGGAGCTTCAGTAAAATGGAAACCTTACAAACCATCAATGAACTTTTACAGGTCAGAAACCCTTTAAATGTAAGGTGTGCGGAAAGTAATGCAGGTAATGTCTTAAAATAGTAGAATGCAAGATGCAATGTTAGGGAGGGGTGTGTGCATCTGGAGAGCTGGTGCAGAGTAATGATGGGCTGAGAGTCACATGATTTTATATATATATATACAATAACCAAACATGAAAAAACAAATCATACAATATACAAATCAAATAATAAATGACAATACACACCAAAAACAACAACTATATTTTCAATCAATCTCATATTCCGTATCTTTATCAACTTCCTCCTTTTCCTCCCGTCTATGTTTCTATATATCACTTACTTAGCACTTTCTAAATCTTGATTCCAATCTTTTTCATAATTATCTAATCTAAATAATACTCTTAATCCCTTCTCAATACATAATATCCAAAATCTCTTAATATAATTCTAATCTTAAAAGCACATAAACATCATATCACATAACTAAATCTTACCACATAATACATTGATCTAACTTCTGAAACCTCCTTTTACCAAATTCTTTGCTAAATATTGCTAATCTTATAATTTTTCTCTAAATAAACTTTAAATTTCTTCCAATTTTCTTCCACTGATTCTTCCCCCTGGTCCCGGAGTCTCCCCGTCAATTCAGACAGTTCCATGTATTCTATCAGCTTCATCTGCCAGTCGTCCACCGTCGGTATATCTTCAGTTTTCCAATTCCTTGCTAATACCATTCTAGCTGCTGTTGTGGCATACAGAAAAAACGCAATATCTTTCTTAGGTAATTCCTCTTTTATTATTCCAAGTAAAAATGCTTCTGGTTTCTTAACAAACGTGTTTTTAAACACTTTCTTCAACTCATTATAAATCTTATCCCAGAAGCTCTTTACTTGGGGCATGTCCACCACATACGGTGAAAGGTTCCTTCTACATTCTTAAATTTCCAACATTTGTTATCCTGTTTGTGGTAAATCTTAGCCAACTTTCCTGGTGTAAGATACCATCTATACATCATCTTCATCATATTCTCTTTTAATACATTACAAGCAGTAAACTTCATATTCTCCTTCCACAACCTTTCCCTCCTATCATTATATTATGTCCTACATCTTTTGCCCACTCAATCATAACCAATTTTGTCTGTTCATCTTTAGTATGCCACTCCAACAACAAATTATACATCCTTGAAAGATTCTTAATTTTTGGTTCTAATAATTCTGTTTCCAATTTTGACTTTACAATTTGAAAACCAACTTTTTTATCCAGCAAATACTTTATCCAGTATTTGATAATACTGTAACCAATCATTCAGATATATCTTCAACTGTTCATATGTTTTTAACTTAAAATGGTCTTTCTCTTCCATCAACAATTCCTTGTATGTCGGCCACTGTTTCCATATTCAATTTTTTATTTACTTTAGCCTCTAAAGGCAAAATCCACCTGGGTGTTTTTCTTTCTAACAAATCTTTATATCTATCCCATACATTGAACAATGATTTTCTTATAATATGACATTTAAAAACTTTATGGACCTTAATCTTATCATACCACAAATAAGCAGAAATTTCCCCAGGACTTGCTCAGATCACAACGCTGTGGCAATGGAACCAAAACTATCTTTGCAGGGTTCTTTTAGATGGAAAATGAATGATGCATTGATGAGACAAGAAGAAATTGTCCAAAAAGGACAAAAGACTCTGGAATATTATTTTGAGTTAAATTTGAATACAGAGACTGAGTTAAGGACGATATGGGATGCCAGCAAGGCGGTGATGCGAGGATTCCTGATTCAACAGAATATGATTAAGAAGAAACAACAAAATGGGAGAAAAGAAAAAATATTGATACAATTGAAGGATAAGGAAAATAAATTGAGATGTAAACCCAAGGATAAACAGATTCAAAAAGAAATCAAGTTGTTGCAAGCACCATTTATTCAAATAACAAATTTGGAAATTGAATGGAAGATTAAAATGATGAATCAAAGGAATTTCGAATCTACCAATTATTAGCATGGCAATTGAAGAAAAGACAGAAACAGAGTCACATGATTTTTGGCCTTTGGTGGAGAGATTGGAAATGCTCATGTTTGAAGTAGGGAAGAGAGAACTGTGAAAGTGGAGTGTGAGACTTCTTGTGTTGCTTTGGAAGTAGAGTCGCATAACTCCCATTGTTATAATTGCAGTAAAGGAACGATGAAGTCACAGGTGTCTGAAAGCATCTTCTTACATGCAGACGGTAGTCTTGAAACCCTTGTATATAGTTCCTATTGTATAAATTAAATGTGTTTACCACACTTCCTCATTTTTGTCTACGTCAAGGGTGAAGTGTTGAAATAAACATTATCTCTGGTGGCATCATATAGCTTGTAGCTGGGACCCAGATACGAAGCCTGCTTGCACCCTTGAATGGAACAAAGTGGTAGTCTAAATGTAGTTTTCCCTTTTAGTTTTATAAGATATGAAACTCGCTTATGCTTGCAATTGGAATCCACACACAAAAATAGGACAACTTTCGGTGTGCTGCTTATGTCAATAGGTTAATGCTGGGGGCGGGCTTTGACCAAATAAGGACAAATAAGGGTTGGACTTCGGGGTCATGGGAAATGAGTATAATCAGGCGGTCTGACAGGTTGTAACCGCTGCGCCGCTGCGCTGCCCTCCATCCAACTGGAGGACAGAGGAGGGACTTTTGCGCCCGGGGGGAGGATAAATGCCTGTGTTGTTCTGACCTGCGTATGCCTGAACAGGGTGGCTTTACTTAGTAGTTACATAACAATCTGTGAGTTCACCTCACATGGAGACTGAGTTCATGTGCTGCTGGCTGAGAGCCAGCAGACAGCAAAACTACATTAAGATAACAACATGGCTGCAGGAGAGCAGTATGGAAGCAAGAGAGAGAAAATGGCTGCGCGATTGGGCTCTTTTATGGCGTCAGCCAGGGCCATGCCCATCTCTCAGGGGGAGGATGCTCCAGACCAGTGGAAGTTCCACTGACTGGAGTAACCTCCCCCTGCCTGTGCCCACCCTAGGGAAACAAGGGATGTTGCATTGGACTGTTCCAATGGATTTCATGCCAAAACAACTTCCTCCAAATGCAGAAGCTGCCCAAAGGCAGCAGCCACCTCTGGGCATTGAGGATGGAAATCCTCTCTCCACCTTTGGAACTGGACTTAAGGCATAGACAGGAAGCGTCCTTTGCACCTAATAGGCTCTGTGAACCTATTTTCGTGACAGCCCCAGGGCTACTGCTTCCTTTGGGTTTAGGGGAAGATGGTGCTCGATTCTTCCATACTTGGCAAGGTGATTGAGCGGAACAACTCCAAGCATGCCTGGAGGATGCGGACCATTTGGATCCCTTCCGATCGGGATTCAGGCCTCATCATCGGACTGAAACTGCCATGGGCGCGCTGGTCGATAATCTCCAGTGGCATAGGGACAAAGGTGAGAGCTGTTTCCTAGTTCTGGATCTCTCAGCGGCCTTTGATAGCATTGACCACGACAACCTCATGGACCGTCCAGAGGAGCTGGCAGCTGGCGGCACTGTTATACCCTACTCCAGTGGTTCCCAACAGGTGGTCCGCGGACCCCCAGGGGTCCGCAAGATGCAGGGCCGGCTCTAGGGAGGGCGCCTGGTTGGGAGTCCGGGCTGAGCTGCAGCCGTCCGGGACTCCAGGAAAGAGCCGAGAGCTGAACAGAGCTCGGAAAGAGCCCTGCAGTGCCCGAAGCTGCCACTGGGGGCGCGGGGAGTCCTCAGCCGCTTGGGCCTAAATGCTCCCTTCTCGCCAAGGCGTGGATTGAAACACCTCCAGGAGCAGAGCCAGGAGCTTGAAAGGGACCGGGTGGGAGACGCTACAAGGAAGAAAATGAAACCGACCAGGAAAAGTACAGTAATTCTGGGAAGTTGCTCGGGGTGCATATTGCTCGGCAAAACTTTGGAGTTCTCTTTTTTCTTTTGCAAAAGCGTATGGGGCGTCTGAAGACTGGAAGCACTTGTAAGGGGGCTCGGGGGGGTTAGTTTTTTCTTTTGCAAAACCGCCGTCTGTTTTCTCAAAGGCAAACCGCAGGCAGGACAAGGGGGCGGTGGTGGTGGAGGAAAGTTTTCGTGGGCGAACAGAGAACGGAGCGCCCTCGTGGAGAACCGGGTGGTTTTGTGTGTGTGTGTGTGTGTGTGTGTGTGTCCGTTTGCACGGAGACTATCCGATCCGATCGGTGTTTGTGAAAACTCTTCAACTTTGCAAGAAGAAAAAGGTGTCTAGCGGGGAGTGGGTGGGAGAGAAGAGGGACAAAAAAGCACCACGAGGAAGGGGGGGGGGATGAGACATGCCTCCCAGGCACTCAGCTATGCAAAAGCAAGCGAGAGGTGAGGGAGTCGGGGAAGAGGATATTTTGTTCCGTAACATTTCCTGCCTTTTCTCTCTGAATGGAGCTGCTTCTGTTGCCCCCCCCCCCCGGGTCCGGCTTTCTTTAAAGAAAACAAACACAAACCTTTTTTTTTTAAAAAAAAAGGTTTCTCCTCCCAAAGCTGCTTTCTTTTACTTTTACATGCTTCTGTTCCCTCTTGATCCCAAAATGGCAACTCTCAGGGTGGGACAGGGTGGGACAACGAGATTGAGGACAGAGGACACAAGCAAGAGAAGCTTCGCCGGGCTTGTAGTTGTGAAGCTTCCTTTCCCTGCCTCTCTCTCTCCTCCGAGATGTTACAAAGCATGTGAGCTGCTCTCTCCCCCCCCCCCACTCGCCTCCTGTCCCTTCTTAGACGCTCTCAGGATGATTCCTGCTTGCTTTTAATCCGGCCAGCAGCAGGGGCACTTTCACCTCCTGAATCCTCAGATACACAAACACATGACGCCTCCAGGAGGGGGGAGGGAAGTAGAGAAGCAACAGCTCCCTCAACTCGGGACCCAAACCCTGGAACCTACAGGGTTAAAAAAAAGTGACCCCCTGTTTGCTCCTGATTTCGATCTGCCCCTGTGCTTTGTCCCATTTCCGCAGCTGTGAAAGCCTCAATTCCCTGCGTCTGCGGCTGTGTGGGGAGGGCTGCATACTGTTGGGTGAGCATTTTTAATCAATTTTCCCCCCACCCAACAACTTTGTGCTCTTTCCCCCTAAGAGAAGCTTAAAAACTCTTTCTGATTCCTGCCATAAATAGGTCAGCTGCTGGCACTCCACCCTTAAAAAAAATGTTCAAAAACTGGCCAATCCTCCCCCCAAAAGGCTCAACAACTCTGGGCAATCACTTCCAACTGGGTAGATCACTGTCCTATAATTATACCAGTATTGTAGAGTTGGATGGGACCCTGTTGGAGATCACCTCTTTACATTTGCTGTCAGCCTTCATTTGCCCTCCTCCTACTATGTAACTTTACATATCTCTCCCTCCCTCACACACAAAACAACAACACACAAACACAGTTGCCTTGGATGCTAGTCCTACTCAGAGTAGACTCACTGAAATGAATTAAAAATCCAAACATTAATTTAGAAGGATCTGCCCTAAGTAGGATTTAGTTGGATGTAGCCTGTTATTATGACCAAAGTATCTTACCCAAAAAGATCTGCACAAACCAGTTTACCTGAGTGCATTATTCTCAGGGTGGGGGGACTCATTTATTTATAATTGCATAATATGGGACTAAATAGCATTATGTTGTAAGGACCTTTTATTAAATCTCAGAATTGTAAAGTTGGAAGGTACCCAAGGGTCATCTAGTCCAACCCACTGCAATGCTTGAAACCTGGATGGAGTACTCTGTTGTAACTGTAAAAAACGTATAAATATAAAATATAAAAAGTCTTAATTTGGCTCTCACTTTTTAATTTTAGGATTAGGAATTAATGGGAGTCCTTGTCACAATAGCGGCTCGATGAGGGGTCCTCGAGAAAATTTTGTTGGGAACCCCTGCCCTACTCTACCTCTCTTCAAATCGGAACCAATGAAAGTGGTAAAGTGGAAGTGGAGGCGATTTCAGGATGTATGGCAGCTAACGGATTGAGGTCGAACCCTAACAAGACAGATGTACTGTTTTGGGGGTGACAGGAGGCGGGCAGGTGTGGAGGACTCCCTGGTCCTGAATGGGGTAACGGTGCCCCTGAAGGACCAGGTGCACAGCCTGGGAGTCATTTTGGGCTCACAGCTGTCCATGAAGGCACAGGTCAATTCTGTGTCCAGGGCAATGTCTACCAGCTGCATCTGGTATGCAGGCTGAGACCCTACCTGTCCGCAGACTGTCTCGCCAGAGTGGTACATGCTGTAGTTATCTCCCGCTTGAACTACTGCAATGCGCTCTACGTGGGTCTACCTTTGAAGGTGACCCGGAAACTACAACTAATCCAGAATGCGACAGCTAGACAGGTGACTGGGAGCGGCCGCCGAGACCACATAACACCGGTCTTGAAAGACCTACATTGGCTCCCAGTACGTTTCCAAGCACAATTCAAAGTGTTGGTGCTGACCTTTAAAGCCCTAAACGGCCTCGGTCCAGTATACCTGAAGGAGCGTCTCCACCCCCATTGTTTTGCCCGGACACTGAGGTCCAGCACTGAGGGCCTTCTGGCAGGGGCGTACCCAGGATCAAAACTAGGGGGGGGGGCAAGGGGCGGGGCCAAGGTACGGGAGGGGCCACAAAGTGGGAATGTGGGCGGGGCTACAGAGCCCAGGTGAAATCAAAATAAACAGTAAAAACTACAGCAAACTGATCACATATTTTAGGAAGGGGTCCCCAGAGTTGTTGACCTTAGGGAACTGACACCACACTTGCGTATTATACCCCAGAGGACAGGATCACACTTCAAAATGACCTTAACAGATTAGACAACTGGGCCAAAGCAAACAAGATGAATTTTAACAAGGAGAAATGTAAAGTACTACACTTGGGCAAGAAAAAATGAAAGGCACAAATACAGGATGGGGGACACCTGGCTTCAGAGTAGTACATGTGAAAAGGATCTAGGAGTCCTGGTAGACCACAAACTTGACATGAGTCAACAGTGTGATGCAGCAGCTAATAAAGCCAATGCAATTCTGGGCTGTATCAATAGGAGTATAGCATCTAGATCAAGGGAAGTAATAGTACCACTGTATTCTGCTCTGGTCAGACCTCACCTGGAGTACTGTGTCCAGTTTTGGGCACCACAGTTCAAGAAGGATACTGACAAGCTGGAACGTGTCCAGAAGAGGGCAACCAAAATGGTCAAATTCTTGAAAACAATGCCTTATGAGGAACGGCTTAGGGAGCTGGGTATGTTTAGCCTGGAGAAGAGAAGGTTAAGGGGTGATATGATAGCCATGTTCAAATATATAAAAGGATATCATATAGAGGAGGGTGAAAGGTTGTTTTCTGTTGCTCCAGAGAAGCGGACATTTGAGCAATGGATTAAAACTACAAGAAAGAAGATTCCACCTAAACATTAGGAAGAACTTCCTGACAGTAAGAGCTGTTCGGCAGTGGAATTTGCTGCCAAGGAGTGTGGTGGAGTCTCCTTCTTTGGATGTTTTTAAGCGGAGGCTTGACAGCCATATGTCAAGAATGCTTTGATGGTGTTTCCTGCTTGGCAGGGGGTTGGACTGGATGGCCCTTGTGGTCTCTTCCAACTCTATGATTCTACATCAACTAAGAATGTGTTATCCCTTTGGTTGATATTTTCCTTTGATGGTCTTGAGTATTTCTTAAGTTGTCCTATTATTTTATTTTTGCCTTTTTTACTGTAATTCAAATCTCAAATGTTTAAGATGAGTAGAAAACATTTAAATACATTAAAAAAAACCTTTTCAGTATCCAGAATATACTCTCTTTACGTGCTTGCTCAAAAGTTAAGTTCCAACTTATGTTTGAATGAGATCGAAATAAATTGTTGGTTCTGGGTCACTATCACTTTTTGAAGGTACACATTAAAAATGGATTATACATAAAAAGTCTTTAAAAAGCCTAAGGGAATGTGTGCACACGCACATGCATATATATAACATATATATGCCACCACTCAATTCACCCTACCACTTGAGCAAGAAAAACTTAAAGAACTGTAGGTTAATTTTGAATAGGGAGCTACTACTAGCTAACTCAATCACTATAGAGCAAGTTTTCAGCCTGTTTTCCACTTCCTCACCCCAACTCCTACCAAAGCATGTAGTATGACAGTGTAGTCTGGCCCATAGGATGAGCCCTGAGTTGTTAAATATATATAATCAACCCCCAGTTTCCAAATTAAATTTTACTAAGATTACAGCTGGAAATATAAATTATGAAGGAGAAAACAGATTGGTAGCATAAAAAAGAAACAGAACACATTACTATCTATGGTAATATTCCAATTCTACAGCAATTTACCTACAGCAATTTACAGCCCACTGAATTTGGCAGACTTACTTCTGAGTAGACATGTAGAGGATTGCCTAACATAGGCTACTTACAGCATAATCTTAAAAAGGATTCTCAAACTTTTTTTGTAGAAAGGAATGATCACACATGATGTTCAACAGATGATATTATTTCCTAAGAAATACTGGTAATCCCCATGTTTAACTTGTGGAATCAGGGGAGAGGATAGATGGGAAGAAGGATTTTCAAATTAGGGGGGGGGAGGCGGACCTGAACCTGGACCTGAACCTGAAGCGACGGCGGCGAAGGGGAGAAAACCAGCGGCCGCCTAGAGGAGAAGAGGGAAGTCCGGGGGTGGGCGGGGGGGGGGGAGAGAAGGGAAGCAGGCTTGGATCGGGGCCTCCGCGGAGGTCTGGAGCGAAGCCCCAGCCTCCGCGAAGCTATCCGAGGCTCCGTTGCTGCAGCGGTCTGGCAGGCGCCGAACGACTCCCGACGTTCGGGAGACCTTTGATCACAGCCGCGCTGTGCGCATGCGCCCTGCACGGCAGCCGCCGGAGTCCACAGCCGCGCTGTGCGCATGCGCCCCGCTTTGCGCGTGCACAAAGGTCTCCCGAACGTCGGGAGCGTCAGCCCTTGCCCCCTCTCACACAGCGCGGCTCGGGTGGACTCCGGCGGGCGCCTCAGGCGCCGCACGGCTCGGGCGCAAGAGACTGCTGCGGGCGCCAAACTCGCGCTCCGCTGGGCTGTACTCCGCCTCTGCCCACCAGCCCCGCTGGCAGCGCCACTCTTGCCCGCAGCTGCCCGACCGGCCCTGCCTCTAGAGTAGGGCAGCGGCCCCCCCCTGCCCCGCGGTGGGTACGCCCTTGCCTTCTGGCAGTTCCCTCACTACGAGAAGCCAAGTTACAGGGAACCAGGAAGTGGACCTTCTTGGTAGTGGCGCCTGCTCCGTGGAATGCCCTCCCACCATATATCAAAGAAATAAACCACTATCTGATGTTTAGAAGACATCTGAAGGCAGCTCTGTTTAAGAAAGTTTTTAATCATTGATGTTTTAATGTATTTTTAAATATTCTGTTGGAAGCCACCCAGAATGGCTGGGGAAACCCAGCCAGATGGGTGGGGGTATAAATAAATTTGTTGTTGTTGTTGTTATTTTGAACTAATTCTTTCAGTCATGCTTCTGGGGAGTCTTCCTGCAAGCAGACCACTGTGCACATCCGGGTTTCCCAAACCTGGGTTTCCAGATGTTTTTGGAAGGCAACTGCTAAAGACATAGGAAAACAATAATTGGAAAACAAATATTGATATATATTTATGAAGGCAACCCAGTTTAGGGAAGTTTTTAATGTTGATGTTTTACTGTGTTTTTAATATTCTGTTGGAAGCCGCCCAAAGTGGCCGGGGAAACCCAGCCAGATGAGCAGGGTATAAATGATAAATAGAATATCGACTATAAAAATGATGATATTGCCAAAAATTCTATTCTTGTTTCAGATGTTACCGATCATTGGGAAAAATGAGATCTTTGATAATTGGAGACGAGATTTAAGTAGATATATTTGGGGTAAAAAGAAACCTAGAATCCCATTTAAAATCCTAACAGATAGCAAAGAGAGAGGAGGTTGGGGTGGTGGGCATCGCCCCTCGAGATGACGGCCCGGGGGGGGGGGGGAGGAAACAAAGAAAGATGGGTAACATATCAAGACCTGATAAAAGTGATAGACAACCAATATATCCTGAAACCATATGAGGAAATTAAGAATCACTGTGCAAGCTGGCTGCAGTACAATCAAATACAAAGTCTGTTTATGAAACATAAGGGAATTGGCTTCCAAGAAAAAAAATCAAAATTACAAGAGATGTTAATTGAAAGTGGGGGAAGACAATTGGCAGCATTATATAAATTCCTGTTGGAGTGGAATCTAAAAGATGAGACAGTTAAAGTTGTTATGGTAAAGTGGGCACAGGATTTTGGCAGAGTTATTGATTGTACACAGTGGGAGAAATTATGGACAGAAAGTATAAGATTCACAGCCTGCACAGCGATAAAGGAAAATATCTTGAAGATGGTATATAGGTGGCACTTAACGCCAGGAAAATTAGTAAAGATTTATAAAAAAGGCTCAAATAAGTACTGGAAGTGCCATGTGCAAGTAGGAACGTACATGCACTGCTGGTGGCAGTGCAAAAAAATACAAGGGTTCTGGAATATGATTTATGAGAAGTTAAAGAGGATGCTAAAGTGCACATTTGGAAAGACCCCAGAGCTGTTCTTACTAAGAATGATACCCGAGGGTATACCCAGTGACAGGAAGAACATCTTACTGTACGCGGTGGTAGCGGCAAGGACTCTTATAGCACAGAGATGGAAAGGGGAAGAGACACCGACATTATGGGATTGGCAAAATAAATTAATAGAGTATATGAACTTAGCAAAGATGACAGCCTACATAAGAAACACCCCAAATCAAAAAATCCAAAGGGAATGGAAACTACTAGAGGAATATTTAACAAAGGAGGGTTTAAAATCGGAGTTGGTGATATGCTTAAATTAAAATCTGTACAAATAGACAACATATTTCAGGTAAAAGTAGGTAAATTTACCCAGAAGGGGCCGGGGGTGAAAGTTGGAGTAAAACAAGTAAAGAAAAGACTACAATACAAGACACCAGTACGCAGACAATCGGAAGTACTTTGGGTTTTTTTTGTTTTTTGGGTTTTTTTTGTTCCTTATTTTTGCTTCCATGGCATTTTTCTGACTTTCCGTTTTGTGTATCATCTTTTGTGTTTTTCTTTCGGTTTTTTTTCGCATCATGCTTGATATTTAATGTGCGAGTTATTTGGGAATCAGTTAGCTTTTTGAGTTAGTATATATATGCATGTATGTACATATATATATATACACGTTATTTCTGGTCATTATGTTTGGTTATTATGATTTTTGTATGTTTGGTTTGGTTTATGTTTGAATTTGAGTTCTGGTTCATGTATATTGTTTACAGATTACTTGGTTTTTTTTCTTTGTTCTTCTCAGTTTCTGTTTTTGTGTGTTTCTTTACTATGTAAATTTTAAGAATTTTGAAATAAAGTATTTTAAAAAATTAAAAAAAATGATAAATAGATAAACAGATTAGACAACTGGGCCAAAGCAAACAAGACGAATTTTAGCAGGGAGAAATGTAAAGTATTACACCTGGGCAGAAAGAAGAAGGGCACAAATACAGGATGGAGACACCTAGCTTGAGAGCAGTACATGTGAAAAGGATCTAGGAGTCTTGGTAGACCACAAACTTGACATGAGTCAACAGTGTGATGCAGCAGCTAAAAAAGCCAATGCAATTCTGGGCTGCATCAATAGGAGTATAGCGTCTAGGTCAAGGGAAGTAATAGTACCACTGTATTCTGCTCTGGTCAGACTTCACCTGGAATACTGTGTCCAGTTCTGGGCACCTCAGTTCAAGAAGGATACTGACAAGCTGGAACGTGTCCAGAGCAGGGCAACCAAAATGAGGAACGGCTTAGGGAGCTGGGTATGTTTAGCCTGGAGAAGAGAAGGTTAAGGGGCGATATGATAGCCATGTTCAAATATATAAAAGGATGTCATATAGAGGAGGAAGATTGTTTTCTGCTGCTCCAGAGAAGCGGACACGAAGCAATGGATTCAAACTACAAGAAAGAAGATTCCACCTAAACATTAGGAGGAACTTCTTGACAGTAGGAGCTGTTTGACAGTGGAATTTGCTGCCAAGGAGTGTTGTGGAGTCTCCTTCTTTGGAGGTCTTTAAGCAGAGGCTTGACAGCCATCTGTCAGGAAGTTCAGGTGATTAGCTGTGGGCGGAGCTAGTCAGAGCTTGGAGTGCAGCGGCGCGCGCCTAGCGGCGCGCGCAGTTTAACCCATCTTTTTCACCTAGGGCAGCAAGTCTCTTACGTTTGTTAGGGGGGACCTAGGCCTCTTCCTCTTTCCCCCTTGACCTCAAGGTTTTCAAGATGGAGGTGGAGGGAACAACCATTGTCACCTGCAATTCCTGTGCAATGTTTGTTTTCTTGCCAAAGGATGTGGGTAGCTACACCTGCAACAATTGCAAGTTGGTTGCCCTACTAGAAAACAAGGTTGCCCTTCTGGAAGAGAAGGTGTAGCAGCTTCAGGGGCGTGTATCTACGCTCCAGAGAATTAAAGAGCTGGAGCTTTTCTTGGATGCAGCAGAGCACACTGTCTGCACCAAGGAGGAGACAGGGGATCTCCCTGAGGAGGAGGTCAGTTCCCCAACACAGCAGCCAGATGTATGGAGGAATGTGACTCATAGAAGTAGAAGGCCCAGGGATCGCTCTGAGTGCTTAGAATTACACAACCGTTTTGAAGTGCTCATGGAAGACGAGGAACAGACTCCACCTGAGGATCTCTCCCTTATCACAGTTGATGAGGAATATGAAGACGAGCAACCAAGTCAGTCCTCTGGAAATATGCAGGTAATCTTGGAAGGGACAGCACATAGAAGAATCCCAACCAAGCCTATGAAGAGGCGTGTAGTGGTGATTGGGGATTCCCTACAGAGGGGTACAGAAGCAGTGATCTGTGGGCCTGACAAGATGTCTCGAGAGGTGTGCTGTCTACCTGGGGCCAAGATCAAAGATGTAACAGAACGGCTGCAAGGAATCATAAAACCCACTGACAAATACCCCTTCCTTTTGGTGCATGTGGGAACCAATGACACTGCAAGCCATAGCTTACAGAAGATCAAAAATGATTATGAGGCTCTGGGCAGGAAGTTGAAGCAATTAGATGCACAAATTGTCATCTCTTCTGTCCTCCCAGTTGAACGACATGGCCCAGGGAGAGAGGGAAAAATAGGGGAAGTGAACAACTGGCTTCGCAAATGGTGCAAACAGGAACGGTTTGGATTCCTAGATCACGGTCTGCAGTTTCTTGAAGATGGACTTCTGGCAAGTGATGGACTGCACCTCACAAAAGTTGGGAGGAATGTTTTTGCCACAAAACTCAAAAACCTCATCAGGAGGGCTTTAAACTGACTTATGTGGGGGAGGGAGACAGTGGTCCTGAAGGTAGGAGTCTATCAAATGCTGAAGATGATCATCCAAATGTCAAGGACCAAATGGAGCAAGCAGCATGCAGACCTAGTGGTGGGACGAAAATATCCTTAAATAAGAGACATGGGGGAATGATCAACGGTCTTCAATGTCTGTATACTAATGCACAGAGCATGGGAAATAAACAAGATGAACTTGAGCTCTTGGTACAGCAAACTAAATATGACATAATAGGCATCACTGAAACCTGGTGGGATGAGTCTCATGACTGGAATGTAGTAATAGAGGGATACAATCTATTTAAGAGAAATAGACCAAACAGGAAAGGAGGAGGAGTAGCTTTATATGTTAGGGATATGTATACCTGTGAAGAGATCCAGGATTTAAAACTTCAAAGCCAAATTGAGAGTATCTGGGTCAAAATTAAGGGAGAGAAAAACAACAGTGACCTCATTGTGGGAGTTTACTATAGATCCCCAAGCCAAACTGAGGACACAGATGATGCCTTCCTGGAACAGATGGCCAAGCATTCCAAAGGAAGTGAGATAGTAGTAATGGGGGATTTCAACTATCCTGATATTTGTTGGATGTCAAACTCAGCCAAGAGCATAAGGTCGAACAGATTCCTCACTGGCCTTGCAGACAACTTCATTGTCCAGAAAGTGGGAGAAGCAACAAGAGGATCAGCCATTTTAGATCTGGTCCTAACCAATAGTGATGACTTGGTTAGTGGGGTAGAAGTGGCAGGATCATTAGGTGGGAGTGACCATGCTCTTCTGGAGTTTATTATCCAGCGGAAAGGAGCAACCAAGCATACTAAGGTCCAAATTCTAGACTTTAAGAAAGCCGACTTCAGAAAACTTAGGGAAACGCTGGGTGAAATCCCATGGACAGTAATACTAAAAGGGAAGGGAGTTCATGATGGTTGGGAGTTTGTTAAAAGGGAGATATTAAAAGCACAACTTCAGGCAATACCAATGAGACGGAAACATGGAAGGTGCCTAAAGAAGCCAGGCTGGCTATCTAAAGAACTTTTGACTGAGTTAAGATTTAAAAGGGATATGTACAAAAAATGGAAAAGGGGGGAAATCTCCAGAGAGGAATTCAAACATATAGCCAGCACGTGTAGAGACAAAGTCAGAAAAGCTAAAGCACAGAATGAACTCAGGCTCGCCAGAGAGGTTAAAAGCAACAAAAAGGGCTTTTATGGGTATGTCCGTAGCAAAAGGAAAAACAAGGAAACAGTGGGGTCACTCAGAGGAGAAGATGGTGAAATGCAAACAGGGGACAGAGAAAGGGCAGAACTCCTCAATGCCTTCTTTGCCTCAGTCTTCTCCAAGAAAGAAAACAACGCCCGACCTGAAGAATATGGAGCAGATGATTCAGCAGGGGAAACACAGCCCAGAATAAGTAAGGAGGTAGTACAAGAATACTTGGCTAGTTTAGATGTATTCAAGTCTCCAGGGCCAGATGAACTACATCCAAGAGTATTAAAAGAACTGGCAGAGGTGATTTCAGAACCACTGGCAATAATCTTTGAAAATTCCTGGAGAACAGGCGAAGTTCCAGCAGACTGGAGGAGGGCAAATGTTGTCCCTATTTTCAAAAAGGGGAAAAGAGAGGACCCAAACAATTACCGCCCAGTCAGCCTGACATCAATACCAGGAAAGATTCTAGAGCAGATCATTAAGCAAACAGTCTGTGAGCACCTAGAAAGAAACTCTGTGATCACTAAAAGTCAGCATGGGTTCCTGAAAAATAAGTCATGTCAGACTAATCTGATCTCATTTTTTGACAGAATTACAAGCCTGGTAGATGAAGGGAACGCTGTGGATGTAGCCTATCTTGATTTCAGCAAGGCCTTTGACAAGGTGCCCCATGATATTCTTGTAAAGAAGCTGGTAAAATGTGGGCTAGACAATGCTACCATTCAGTGGATTTGTAGCTGGCTTACTGACCGAACCCAAAGGGTGCTCATCAATGGCTCCTCCTCATCCTGGAGAGTAGTGACTAGTGGGGTGCCACAGGGTTCTGTCTTGGGCCCAGTCTTGTTCAACATCTTTATCAATGACTTGGATGATGGGCTTGAGGGAATCCTGAGCAAGTTTGCAGATGACACCAAGTT
This sequence comes from Zootoca vivipara, assembly GCF_963506605.1. Taxonomy (NCBI): domain Eukaryota; kingdom Metazoa; phylum Chordata; class Lepidosauria; order Squamata; family Lacertidae; genus Zootoca; species Zootoca vivipara. The sequence goes on from NC_083277.1 coordinate 1,945,341, forward strand.
GGGAGGGGTGGCTAACACCCCAGAGGACAGGATCACACTTCAGAATGACCTTAACAGATTAGACAACTGGGCCAAAGCAAACAAGATGAATTTTAACAAGGAGAAATGTAAAGTACTACACTTGGGCAAAAAAAATGAAAGGCACAGATACAGGATGGGAGACACCTGGCTTGAGAGCAGTACATGTGAAAAGGATCTAGGAGTTTTGGTTGACCACAAACTTGACATGAGTCAGCAGTGTGATGCAGCAGCTAAAAAAGCCAATGCAATTCTGGGCTGCATCAATAGGAGTATAGCATCTAGATCAAGGGAAGTAATAGTACCACTGTATTCTGCTCTGGTCAGACCTCACCTGGAGTATTGTGTCCAGTTCTGGGCGCCACAGTTCAAGAAGGATACTGATAAGCTGGAACGTGTCCAGAAGAGGGCAACCAAAATGGTCAAAGGCCTGGAAACGATGCCTTATGAGGAACGGCTTAGGGAGCTGGGTATGTTTAGCCTGGAGAAGAGAAGGTTAAGGGGTGATATGATAACCATGTTCAAATATATAAAAGGATGTCATATAAAGGAGGGAGAAAGGTTGTTTTCTGCTGCTCCAGAGAAGCGGACACGGAGCAACGGATTCAAACTACAAGAAAGAAAATTCCACCTAAACATTAGGAAGAACTTCCTGACAGTAAGAGCTGTTCGGCAGTGGAATTTGCTGCCAAGGAGTGTGGTGGAGTCTCCTTCTTTGGAGGTCTTTAAGCAGAGGCTTGACAGCCATCTGTCAGGAATGCTTTGATGGTGTTTCCTGCTTGGCAGGGGGTTGGACTGGATGGCCCTTGTGGTCTCTTCCAACTCTATGATTCTATGATTCTATGATTCTATGAATGCTTTGATGGTGTTTCCTGCTTGGCAGGGGGTTGGACTGGATGGCCCTTGTGGTCTCTTCCAACTCTATATGATTCTATGAAATAAATAATAGTCACACATAAATAAATGTGTGTATAATTTAAACTACTGTACACAAATATAATTGCAATAAACCAGCATGGCCCCTGCGTCTTATTACTGCCTCCTTATTAGCTAATCCTGTTTTAAGGAGACATTGATGAGCCTACGTAAGACCCTCAACTTAACTCTAGTAAAATGATACAATAACAAAAGTAAATAAGGAAAAATAAGGGTGCAGCTGCCACCCTGCTGTGAAAGGAAACATAAAACCATGAACTCATGCACAAATAGCAAGCCACCCGCTCCCGCCTCCATTTCGACTCTCCGCTGTGGGGAGGAGAGGCAACTTGGGGGGGGGGGTTCCCGATGGAGCCCCAAGAGCAGGAGGCCAAAGGCAGCGCCATCTCTTCCTGCAGGCAGGGGCTGCTCTGCGAACGTAGCTCTAGAGACGCGCGCGTTCGACAAGGAGCCCGAAGTGTCTATACCGGTAGGTGGGAAGTTTCCAGGCGGCCAAAAGGACCCCTTGAGAAGTGGGAGGTTTTCCGAAGGGGAGGAGGGGTGTTGGTTGACTAACCCCTCCCCCCACTCCTATCCTCCGCTTTATATTGCGGGGAAGAAAAACGGAACAGCGAGCGAGGGAGGCGGAGGGCAAGAGAGGACAAAGAGGTAAAGAGGCTGCGTGGGGAAAGTGGGCTATTGGGGGGGGGGTTGGAAAAGGAGAGAAAAATACAGAGACCGCTCCCGGAAACAGAGCCATGGCTATGAGGATGGGGCTAGCCGGGTGTTGTTTTTTATTGCACCAGGTGACGACTCCAGCAGGGCGCCATTGAGGATGTCTTTGTGTGGACGCAAAAAAGCCCTTCTCTGCGCCTCATAAGCAGGGGCTCCGATCTCCGCAATCCAGCTGCGAAGTGGGGGCCCAATACCTGCAGGTTTTGCGTGCCACGATCTCCTTTGGAGCTCCCCCCCCCCCAATGTTTCTTTTTCCTGGGGGTCCAAGAGGTGCTCAAGGCCCCCGATCCATGCAATCCAGCTGCGACCTCCTTTGCAGCGCCCTCCCCTCCACACACGTCTCTTTTTCCTGTGGGCTCAAGCGATGCTCAACTGCCCTGCACTCCCTGGGCGCTTTTGCCTTAACTTAAACATGATGCCCACCAAGGGGGTCCCAACGAGGACCCCTGTGCCCAAGCAGTCTTGGATTTGATCCTAGGACCCAAACATGACGTCCTCTGCCGTTCCCCCCTGGCAGGAATCCCTCGAGGTGCTCCTATGCCTTGATGAAGAGACGGAGTCCACGAAAGGGTTAAAGGAAGAGAAATAGGCCAGGATAGAGACCCACCTCCCACCTCCCTGCTCGTATTGGGAGGCCCCTCCGGATGTAGAGGTTGGTGCGCTCACCCGGGAGAAATTCGGCGCAGAGGGCGAGGGGTGAGCGGTGGCAAGGGGGGTTTCTGGGCGCAGGGGAGACTGTGGGACGGAGGGAGGTGGGCAGAGAAAACAGGGGGCCTGAGGGAGGAATGGCAGCATCTCTGGGGGATAGAAGCCCAGCCGAGGAGAGAGAGAGAGAGAGAGAGAGAGAGAGAGACAGAGAGAGAGAGAGAGAGAGAGAGTCTTCCTTTTGGAGAAATATCTCCTTCCTTGGGCGCTGGAGGAGGAATCTCTGGTGGGTCTGCCTTGGCTCTATGATCCTCCCCTTTGATCCTCACGAACTACTGTATTGCATGCTGTGGGCTGCATTATACCAGGTCAAACCATTGGTCCACCTTGGAGAGGAGAATAGAGAAAAAGCTGGAAAGTCCTGAGAGGGAGGAGGGAGGAGGAGGCCTTCTCCAAAGTGGCTCTTTGCTTCTGGAATCCCCTCCCAGGAAGTAGCCAGAGACCTTTTCCTCTCTCTCAGGCTTCCATTGCACTGCATGGTTCATCGATGATGATGATGTACACCAATCTAGGAATATGGGGGAAGGATGCTATAGAAAGGCTTTCAGGGTTTATCTATAAGAATATCCTGAAGGCATTTCTATTACTTTTATTTTTTGTAGGCAATGTCAGAGTGAGTTACAAACGGAGATACAATCTATCTGCATCCAAAGATAGTAAATCCATGAGCCGTCCCAGTCTGGGGCATTTTCATGATAGACAATACCTGTGGCCGGATGCTCTACACCCAGGGCTGTGCATCTGCAGGCCAGAAATTGCCAGTATTCTAGGCAAGGGGTGTGAGCTTGCCAAATTTACAGACAGTATGTGAGTGAGAATTCCAAAATAACCATGCAAAATCTATGGAGAGACTTGCAGGATAATGGAGATGCGAGTATTCCTGGTCCAGAGTCCACATCCTCAGCCTGCAGCCCACAAATGCTGAGACCATAATACTTTTATTGGCCCTTAATGGGACACCTGATACTTTCTTATACTTTCTTCAACAGATGAATATTTTTGAATGCTTTTACAGTGACATAAATAGCACTTCCGTTTTACTTATTCCGCACAGGAGAGGCTCTGATCTGCAAATCTGAGCTCAACTCCTCGCTTGAAACAGAAAAATACAGAGACTTTGTCCTGGACCAATTGAGAGGTATGTCCTTCCTCTTACCTGGGAGACTGTATCTTTGTAGGTCTCATTTCAGTTTGTGGGAACTTAATAAAAGTGCTGTTGGATTAGGATCAGGGCCCACCTCATCCAGCATCCTCTTCCCACTAGAACCAGCCAAGGAGAACCCCCCCCCCCCAAACAGGGCCAACAGCTCTCTCCCCACTCAGGATTCCCAGTCCCTGGGATTCAGATGAATAATTCCTCTGTAGGGGAGGGGGAACTAATAGCTGGGAACTGAAGGACTGCTACTGAAAATAGTGGGTGATTCTGAGAAGGTGGACACAATCGAGCCGCCTCAGGAAGTAAATGGTGCAGGATTAGGGAATGTGTGTAGTTGCTTGGAGTGTATCAGGAAGAATGTGCAGAAATCGCTTTCTTGACCGTTGGAGCCACTCTTGGTCTCGTCCGCTCAATCCACCAGAGCCTGTCTTCACATACAGCAAAAGGCCCTAACTCCCTGAGGGTTTGTGACCCATTGACCATCCTCAACAGGTTTAGCCAGCCAGTCAAAACTGTTTCCTGAGTTGTATCCGCTGCTGCATGCTGACTGCTTCTTGGACCCACTGGAGTTAGCTGAGTGCAGGGTAGGGACCAATGTTGGACGAAGGAGCCCTATATGTCCCCCACGAGAGGTACTACCCCTGCGCCAACAACCCATGACATAATTTGTTGTTGTTGTTTAGTCGTGTCTGACTCTTCATGACCCCATGGACCAGAGCACGCCAGGCACTCCTGTCTTCCACTGCCTCCCGCAGTTTGGTCAAACTCATGTTCGTAGCTTCGAGAACACTGTCCAACCATCTCGTCCTCTGTCATCCCCTTCTCCTAGTGCCCTCCATCTTTCCCAACATCAGGGTCTTTTCCAGGGAGTCTTCTCTTCTCATGAGGTGGCCAAAGTCTTGGAGCCTCAGCTTCACGATCTGTCCTTCCAGTGAGCACTCAGGGCTGATTCCATGTCATAATACTATCAATGTATTTTAAGATAGATTAGGAATAAATTTGTGCCTCCAGAAATAACACTAACAGCTTCATGCCATTAATGAATCAAATTAAAGAAGCTTTTAATAAGGGTGAAAGAGGAGAGCGCAAAATATGAATCTCAACATCAAAAAACTAAGATCATGGCCACTGGTCCCATTACCACCTGGCAAATAGAAGGAGAAGAAATGGAGGCAGTGAGAGATTTTACTTTCTTGGGCTCCTTGATCACTGCAGAGTTTCCATTAAGTACAGTTATGCAGGGTAAGTCTTTAAAAGATGCCCTGTGGCAATCTGTGAGTTGGTCTCACTTGGAGACTGAGCTCATGTGCTGCTGGCTGAGAGCCAGCAGACAGCAAAATTACATTAAGCTAACAACATGGCTGCAGGAGAGCAGCATGGCTGCAAGAGAGAGGAAATGGCTGCGCGATTGGGCTCTTTTATGGCGTCAGCCAGGGCCATGCCCATCTCTCAGAGGGAGGATGCTCCAGACCAGTGGAACAGGAAGTTACACTGACTGGAGTAACCTCCCCCTGCTTGTGCCCACTCTAGGGAAACAAGGAATGTTGCATTGGACTGTTCCAATGCATTTCATCCCAAAACAACTTCCTCCAAACGCAGAAGCTGCCCAAAGGCAGCAGCCACCTCTGGGCATTGAGGATGGAAGTCCTCTCTCCACCTTTGCAACTGGACTTAAGTTCTGCCCTCTTCCTCATGCTTTTTAACATCTGTATGAAGCCGCTGGGAGAGATCATCAGGGGGGTGGGCTGGGTGTTCATCAATATGCGAATGATACCCTGCTCTATCTCTCTTTCAAATCGGAACCAGTGAAGGTGGTGAAGGTCCTGTGTGAGTGCTTGGAGGCGGTTGGAGGATGGATGGCGGCTAACGGATTGAGATTGAATCCTGACAAGACAGATGTACTGTTTTGGGGGGACAAGAGGGTAGGCAGGTTTGAAGGATTCCTGGTTCTGAATGGGGTAACTGTGCCCCTGAAGGACCAGATGCACAGCCTGGGAGTCATTTTGAACTCACAGCTGTCCATGGAGGCGCAGGTCAATTCTGTGTCCAGGGCAGCAGTCTATCAGCTCCATCTGGTACGCAGGCTGAGACCCTACCTGCCTGCAGACTGTCTTGCCAAAGTGGTGCATGCTCTAGTTATCTCCCGCTTAAACTACTGCAATGCGCTCTACGTGGGGCTTCCTTTGAAGGTGACCCGGAAACTACAACTAATTCAGAATGCGGCAGCTAGACTGGTGACTGGGAACGGCCGCCGAGACCACATAACACCAGTCTTGAAAGATCTACATGGGCTCCCAGTACGTTTCCGAGCACAATTCAAAGTGTTGGTGCTGACCTTTAAAGCCCAAAATGGCCTCGGTCCAGTATACCTGAAGGAGCGTATCCACCCCTATCGTTCTGCCTGGACACTGAGGTCCAGTATCGAGGGCCTTCTGGCAGTTCCCTCTTTGCGAGAAGCCAAGTTGCAGGGAACCAGGCAGAGGGCCTTCTTGGTAGTGGCGCCCGCCCTGTGGAATGCCCTCCCATCAGATGTCAAAGAGAAAAACTGCTACCAGATTTTTAGTAGACATCTGAAGGCAGCCCTATTTAGGGAGGCTTTTAATGTTTAATCGGTTATTTTATTTTTCTGTTGAAAGCCGCCCAGAGTGGCTGGGGAAAAGTCAGATGGGCGGGGTAAAAAGGTAAAGGTAAAGGGACCCCTGACCATTAGGTCCAGCCGTGACCGACTCTGGGGTTGCACGCTCATCTCGCATTATTGGCCGAGGGAGCCGGCGTATAGCTTCCAGGTCATGTGGCCAGCATGACAAAGCCGCTTCTGGCAAACCAGAACAGCACATGGAAAGGGGAGGAAGGCAGAGAAGGGGGATGCGAGTGCTGAGGGCATGGGGTTCAAGGCGAGCAAGGGGTGGTTTGACAGATTCAAGAGGAGGGCGTACCTTCACAATGTTAAGCTAAGGGGAGAGGCAGCTCCTGCCGACACAGCAGCCGCATCAGCCTATCCCACACATTTCCAGGAAATCATTGAGGAAGGCGGGTACCACCCGAAGCAGATCTTCAACATGGATGAAACGGGGCTGTTCTGGAAGCGCCTGCCTTCTCGCACATGCGTTTCCACCCAGGAGGCAAAGGCGCCGGGACCCAAGGTTTCAAAGGATCGGCTGACGCTGCTGCTGGGGGGTAATCTAGAGGGTGATGCGAAGCTAAAACCCCTTCTTGTGTACCACTCAGAGAATCCCAGGGCGCTGAAGGGGACCCCCAAATCAGCTTTGCCCATTTTGTGGCGTTCCAACAGAAAGGCATGGGTCACCCGCGAAGTTTTCAGCGACTATATCAGGAGCTACTTTTCTCCTTTTGCGGCTGACTATTGCCGGGAGAACAACCTGGACAACAAAGTGCTTCTCCTGTTGGACAATGCCCCTGGCCACCCTGTCAGCAGCCATGACTATTCCCACAATGTCCGTGTTGTGTTTCTGCCTGCCAACACGACTTCATCATTGCAGCCTATGGACCAAGGTGTCACTGGCAAATTCAAGGCTTACTACCTCCAGCTTGTCATGAAACACGTAGTCACGAAGAGTGCCGAAGACAACAACAGAAGCCTCGGGGACATCTGGAAAGAATTCAACATAAGGAAGGCTGTGGATTTTATTGCTACAGCTTGGTCAATGGTTACAAAAGAGACTCTAAACGCTGCCTGGAAAAGCTTATGTCCCAAGTATGTTGGTGATCACAGAGCGCTGGCAAAGGAATTGCCCGCTGCACATAAGACTATTGTGGACCTGGCAGCGCAGGCTGGCTTTGAGGGTGTGGATGAGGAGGACGTGCGAGAGGTGCTTGCGTCTCACACGGAACGCCTTACAAACGAGGAGCTGATTCAGCTAGATGAGCAGTGCTTTGGCGGGAAGAGGGAAGAGGGTGAGGGTGAGGGCAAGGAAACGGAACAGAAAGTTATTGGCATGAAAACTCTAACTCAAATGTTGGCGCTGCAAGGTGGCTTACTGTCCGTGACTGGGGAATATGACAACAACTTCGAGTGTGCTCTAAACGCAGAATGGATGCTCGGTGAATTGATGGAGCCCTACACGTTTCTCCGTGACAAAAACCAGAGGGAGGCAAAGCAGCCCACAGTCCACGATCCTTTTCATAGGCAAGCAAAAGACAGCACTTCTGATCTCGAAGCTTTGCCTTCCACATCTGGTTATGTTCCTCCCGAAAAGGCAGTTGCCATCAAGGAAGAGATCGTGGTCATTGAGGTGAACGCGGAAGAAATGGAAACTGAACCTGCAGACAGAACTGATTCGTAGTCTTCCATTTCGTTGAGTTTGTCTTGCCATGCACCATCGCCTTGAATACAATCTTGTTAAGGATTGGGATAAGGAGAACCTTAAAATAGTAAAGGGACCCCTGACCATTAGGTCCAGTTGTGACCGACTCTGGGGTTGTGGCGCTCATCTCGCTTTACTGGCCGAGGGAGCCAGCGTACAGCTTCCAGGTCATGTGGCCAGCATGACAAAGCCACTTCTGGTGAACCAGAGCAGCGCACGGAAACACCGTTTACCTTTCTGCCGGAGCGGTTCCTATTTATCTACTTGCATTTTGACGTACTTTCGAACTGCTAGGTTGGCAGGAGCTGGGACCAAGCAACGGGAGCTCACCCCGTCACAGGGATTCGAACCGCCGACCTTTTGATCAGCAAGCCCTAGGCTCAGTGGTTTGTTGTTGTTGTTGTTGTTGTTGTTGTTCAGTTTGTGGGAACTTAATAAAAGTGGTGTTGGATTAGGATCAGGGCCCACCTCGTCCAGCATCCTCTTCTCACTAGGACCAGCCAAGGAGACCCCCCCCACAGGGCTAACAATTCTATCCCCATCTTCTCTGGCAGGTTTGCCCCATTTAAAAATGCAAAAATCCGGACAGAGATGTTCAGCTTTTTTTGGGATAAATTATCCCCAGAATAAGCAGCTTCTGAAGTTCTTGATTATTTTCCCCATAGAAACAGCAGTCTTACCCTACGACTAGGTGGCCCTTTTGCCAATCTTGCGACAATCCTCCCGGGTGCTATTTTAAGTGCTTGATTCTCGGGAGGAAACAGACGTATGGCAGCCCTACCTTCCCAGCTCTGCTGATATGGTCCAAAGGGAAGCAGAACAATATGTTTGGCACCAGCTTGGCCACAGGAGGTACCAGAAGGAGGTGTACAAGGCACCATCCAACATGTTGTGATGTATTTGAACCGATAGAAGCCCCATATGAAGCACTGTATTTCCAGAGGGCTTTATTCCAGTTGCAGCCCTGCAGCATCACAAAGTACCATAACTCAGTCTTCCTACATACAGAGGAGAAGCCAGTGTGGGGAAGTCAAGCATACCTCTGTATACTAGCTGGCTATAGACCAATTTGGCAGCGCCCCATCTCTAGGGATGCTGACTCACCACATGAAACTGAGTCAGCATTTCCACTTAGCATAGAGGGTTAACTCCTTGATACCCACAACACTCCAACACAGTCATCTTAAGGACTCCACTCGCAATTCATGTACGGTTTACTTCTTAGCCTCTTCTTTTCCTGAAGATATTCACACAAGGCAGCAGAGGTTTAGGATCAGAGTTTTCCTGATCCTTCTACTGGTTGGGCTTCCTTCCCAGTTTGATGAGCCCCTCACTTCCCTCCACAGCACTGGCAGAAACCACCTGCTTGACTGTTGATCTCGTCCGCTCAATGTGCCAGAGCCTGTCATCGCATGCAGTGTAAGTTCCTGCCTCACCAAGGGATTGAGACCCATCAACTATCCTCAGCTGGTTTAGCTGGACTGTTGAAGCTGTTTCCTGGGTTGTGTCTCCTGTTGCATGCTTACGTCTTCTACGACCCACAGGTGAGAGCTGAGTACAGGTTGGGGATTAATGGTGGACAAATTACCCCAGAAAGAGCCCTATATGTCCCCGACGAGAGGTACTACCCTGGCCCCAACACCCCATGACATAAAATTAATGTGTTTGATGGATCAGGAATAATTTTGTGTCTCCAGCAATAAAACTAACAGCCTTATCCCATGAATGAATCAGTGCTACATATCCAAGGGTGAAGTTTCCATTAAGTACAGTTATATATTGATGTTTAATATCGAGCTTCTTCAGTGTGAGACATATTCCTCATTGAAATAGAGGAGTCCAGGAGTCTCTGGCCAGCAAGGCAAATGGAGAAAGGACCGTAAGAGAGAGGCCTGGGCAGAGAATTTACACTAGGATAGTCCTGTGTCAGAAAACAGGCACGAGATCCGGTGGCACATAATAATGATAAATAGTAATTGGGAAGAGTACGAATTGAACTTGATGTGTCTCATATTCCTTTGTTCTCTCCCATGAAACCCCAACAGGATATTCTCTCCCTGCACTCTGAAGCAGACGATGGAGAAGACAGGAAAATATTCGGGGGGGGGGCATCTGTAATTTCAAAAGGAATAACGAAGAAACCATTTAAATGTATAGAGTGTGGAAAGAGCTTCAGTCAAAGTGGAAACCTCAGAAACCATCAGCGAATTCACACAGGGGAGAAACCCTTTAAATGTATGGAGTGTGGAAAGAGCTTCACAGATAGTGGGACACTTAGAAAACATCAACGAACTCACACAGGGGAGAAACCCTTTAAATGTACAGAATGTGGAAAGAGCTTCATTCAAAGTGGAGAGCTTAGAAATCATCAGCGAACTCACACAGGGGTGAAACCCTTTAAATGTATGGAGTGTGGAAAAAGCTTCAGTGGCAGTGGGACGCTTAGAAATCATCAGCGAACTCACACAGGGGAGAAACGCTTTAAATGTATGGAGTGTGGGAAAAGCTTCAGTTACAGTGGGAAACTTCGACTACACGTCTGAACTCACACAGGGGAGAAACCATTTCAATGTATGGAGTGTGGAAAAAGCTTCAGTGAGAGTGGGACACTTAGAATACATCAACGAACTCACACAGGGGAGAAACCATTTAAATGTATGGAGTGTGGACAAAGCTTCATTCAAAGTGGGCAACTTCGAAGACACCACCAAAGTCGCACAGTGGATAAACCCTTTAAATGTACGGAGTGTGGAAAAAGCTTCAGTGAAAGGGGGAAACTTAGAATACATCACCGAACTCACACAGGGGAGAAACCATTTAAATGTATGGAGTGTGGAAAGAGCTTCAGTGACAGTGGGACACTTAGAAAACATCAACGAACCCACACAGGGGAGAAACCATTTAAATGTATGGAGTGTGGAAAAAGCTTCAGTGGCAGTTGGACACTTAGAAGACATCAACGAACCCACACAGGGGAGAAACCCTTTAAATGTAGGGAGTGTGGAAAAAGTTTCAGTGACAGTGGGACACTTAGAAAACATCAACGAACCCACACAGGGGAGAAACCATTTAAATGTATGGAGTGTGGAAAAAGCTTCAGTGCCAGTGGGAAACTTCGAATACACCACCGAAGTCACACAGGGGAGAAACCATTTAAATGTACGGAGTGTGGAAAAAGCTTCAGTGAAAGGGGGAAACTTAGAAAACATCAACGAACCCACACAGGGGAGAAACCCTTTAAATGTATGGAGTGTGGGAAAAGCTTCAGTGACAGTGGGACACTTAGAATACATCAACAAACTCACACAGGGGAGAAACCCTTTAAATGTACAGAATGTGGAAAGAGCTTCATTCAAAGTGGAGACCTTAGAATACATCACCGAACTCACACAGGGGAGAAACCATTTAAATGTATGGAGTGTGGAAAAAGCTTCAGTGACAGTGGGACACTTAGAAAACATCAACGAACCCACACAGGGGAGAAACCATTTAAATGTATGGAGTGTGGAAAAAGCTTCAGTGGCAGTTGGACACTTAGAAGACATCAACGAACCCACACAGGGGAGAAACCCTTTAAATGTAGGGAGTGTGGAAAAAGCTTCAGTGACAGTGGGACACTTAGAAAACATCAACGAACCCACACAGGGGAGAAACCATTTAAATGTATGGAGTGTGGAAAAAGCTTCAGTGCCAGTGGGAAACTTCGAATACACCACCGAAGTCACACAGGGGAGAAACCATTTAAATGTACGGAGTGTGGAAAAAGCTTCAGTGAAAGGGGGAAACTTAGAAAACATCAACGAACCCACACAGGGGAGAAACCCTTTAAATGTATGGAGTGTGGGAAAAGCTTCAGTGACAGTGGGACACTTAGAATACATCAACAAACTCACACAGGGGAGAAACCCTTTAAATGTACAGAATGTGGAAAGAGCTTCATTCAAAGTGGAGACCTTAGAATACATCACCGAACTCACACAGGGGAGAAACCATTTAAATGTATGGAGTGTGGAAAAAGCTTCAGTGCCAGTGGGCAACTTCGAATACACCACCGAACTCACACAGGGGAGAAACCATTTAAATGCTTGGAGTGTGGAAAAAGCTACACTGGAAGTAGGACACTTAGAAAACATCAACGAACTCACATGGGTGAAGCCATTTAAATATGGAGTGTCGAAGGAGCTTCAGTAAAATGGAAACCTTACAAACCATCAATGAACTTTCACAAGTCAGAAACCCTTTAAATGTAAGGTGTGCGGAAAGTAATGCAGGTAACGTCTTAAAATAGTAGAATGCAAGATGCAATGTTAGGGAGGGGTGTGTGCATCTGGAGAGCTGGTGCTGAATAATGATGGGCTGAGAGCTGATCTTCCTTTGCCAGGGGGGACGGAGCCGAAATGAGGCGGTGCAGTGGCTGCCCCTGCCTGTCATCCCCTTGGCTTGGGGAAGACAGGCGGGGGCAAGCAGCGCCCACTGCGATTCGGCTCCGTCCCCCGGAGCCACCGCACAGCCGCGTACACCATGCCAGGAAAGACAGGCGGGAGGTGGCAGGGGGGAGAAGTGCTGCCTCGCCTCGACGCGCACCGCTGGCATGGGACGGGGCTTCGGAGAAGCTGGAGGTGCGCGGCAAGGCAGCGGGGGAGAGAAGCGCTCCTCCCCCCTCGCTGCACACTGCCGGCATGGAACGGTGCTTCCTCGGCGAAGGCAAGCAGGCAGACAGCCTGCTCGCTTGCCTTTGCCGAGGAAGCCGAAGCGCAGGCGGGGTGGGGGGAAAGCGCAGGATCTTTCCACCTGTCACATAGCGGGGAGAGGACCTCTACGCATCCGCAGCAGCAAGACTCCTAATTGGAAAACAGTGGAAAGGAGAGAGAATCCTGACTATTTTAGAATGGCAGGAGAAATTAGTAGAATTTATGAATCTCTCAAAAATGACAGCAGCAATTAGGAATACCCCCAGACAAATTTGTAAAAAAGAATGGAAGTATGTTGAGGACTTTTTGAAAAAAGAAGGAATGAATATAGATCTGGTGATTTGCTTAGACTGAAAGATATAAAGGGAAAATTAGAGAACATGTGTAAAAATTAACTGAGGTAAAGCAAGATAAGGGGACGACAGAGGACGAGATGGTTGGACAGTGTTCTCGAAGCTACGAACATGAGTTTGACCAAACTGCGGGAGGCAGTGCAAGACAGGAGTGCCTGGCGTGCTATGGTCCATGGGGTCACGAAGAGTCGGACACGACTAAACGACTAAACAACAACAAAAGCAAGATAAAAGAAATTATGTAAAGAAAAACGGTATTCAAACAACAGGAAGTAATTTTTTTTCTTTTTTCTTTTTTCCCTTCCTCTTTTCTGCCTTATTATCCTTTTACTATGATATAGAATTGATATATTATTAATGTATATTTGATATAAAATTGATTATCGGGAATATTCGTTGCATAATATCCCATATGTAGTTTTTTTCTTTTTCTTTTTTCTTTTCTCCCTTTCTTCTCCCTTCCTTTTAATTTCAACTATTTGATAAGTTTGATGTTTATTTTCTGACTATATTTCCATAGTCTGTCTATTTTTGTATCATTTTCATTTATCCGTTTATCTGTTTATGGTTTTATGTAATCTTTTTAAAGAATTTAAATAAAGCTCTTTTTATATATATTTATATATATATATATTTTAAAAAACATAGCGGGGAGAGGACGAGGCTTCTCAAGCCCCGTCCCATCCCCGTTGTGTTCCTCGCGTTTCGGCTTGGGGACTTGCAGTGGCAGCACTTGCTCTCTTGGCTCGGGAAAGGCAGGCAGGCAAGAGAGCAATTGCCTGCATGCCTTCCCCGAGCCAAGAGAGCAAGCTCCGCCGCCGCCGCCAGTCCCCCGGAGCCCATAGGAACGCATTGATTAATCCTAACAAGACAGATGATTAATCCTAACAAGACAGAGGGTGGGCAGGTTTGAAGGACTCCTGGTTCTGAATGGGGTAACTCTGCTCCTGAAGGACCAGGTGCACAGCCTGGGAGTCATTTTGGGCTCACAGCTGTCCATTAAGGCACAGGTCAATTCTGTGTCCAGGGCAATGTCTACCAGCTGCATCTGGTATGCAGGCTGAGACCCTACCTGCCTGCAGACTGTCTCGCCAGAGTGGTGCATGCTCTAGTTATCTCCCACTTGGACTACTGCAATGCACTCTACGTGGGTCTACTTTTGAAGGTGACCTGCAAACTACAACTAATCCAGAATGCGGCAGCTAGACAGGTGACTGGGAACGGCCGCCGAGACCACATAACACCGGTCTTGAAAGACCTACATTGGCTCCAAGTATTTTTTGAGCACAATTCAAAGTGTTGGTGCTGACCTTTAAAGCCCTAACGGCCTTGGTCCAGTATACCTGAAGGAGTGTCTCCACCCCCATTGTTCTGCCCGGACACTGATGTCCAGCACTGAGGGCCTTCTGGCAGTTCCCTCACTACGAGAAGCCAAGTTACAGGGAACCAGGAAGAGGACATTCTTGGTAGTGGCGCCTGCTCTGTGGAATGCCCTCCCATCATATATCAAAGAAATAAACCACTATCTGACGTTTTGGGAAGTTTTTAATGATTGACGTTTTAATGTATTTTTTATATTCTGTTGGAAGCCACCCAGAATGGCTGAGGAAATCCAGCCAGATAGGTGGGAGTATAAATAAATTTATTATTATTATTATTATTATTATTATTATTATTATTATTATTATTATTTTGAACTAATTCTTCCGTCATTCTTCTGGGGAGTCTTCCTGCAAGCAAATCACTGTGCACATCCGGGTTTCCCAAACCTGGGTTTCCAGATGTTTTTGGAAGGCAACTGCTAAAGACATAGGAAAAACAATAATTGGAAACCATATATTGATATATATTTATGAAGGCAACCCAGTTTAGGGAAGTTTTTAATGTTGATGTTTTACTGTGTTTTTAATATTCTGTTGGGAGCCACCCAAAGTGCCCGGGGAAACCCAGCCAGATGAGCAGGGTATAAATGATAAACAGATAAACAGATTAGACAACTGGGCCAAAGCAAACAAGATGAATTTTAACAGGGAGAAATGTAAAGTATTACACCTGGGCAGAAAGAAGAAGAAGAAGGGCACAAATACAGGATGGGAGACACCTGGCTTGAGAGCAGTACATGTGAAAAGGATCTAGGAGTCTTGGTAGACCACAAACTTGACATGAGTCAACAGTGTGATGCAGCAGCTAAAAAAGCCAATGCAATTCTGGGCTGCATCAATAGGAGTATAGCGTCTAGATCAAGGGAAGTAATAGTACCACTGTATTCTGCTCTGGTGAGACCTCACCTTGAGTACTGTGTCCAGTTCTGGGCACCTCAGTTCAAGAAGGATACTGATAAGCTGGAACGTGTCCAGAAGAGGGCAACCAAAATGGTCAACGGCCTGGAAACGATGCCTTAGGAGGAACTTCTTGACAGTAAGAGCTGTTTGACAGTGGAATTTGCTGCCAAGGAGTGTGGTGGAGTCTCCTGCTTTGGAGGTCTTTAAGCAGAGGCTTGAGAGCCATCTGTCAGAAATGCTTTGATGGTGTTTCCTGCTTGGCAGGGGGTTGGACTGGATGGCCCTTGTGGTCTCTTCCAACTCTATGATTCTATGAAATAAATAATAATAGTCACAGATAAATAAATGTGTGTATAATTTAAACTACTGTACACAAATAATTGCAATAAATCAGCATGGCCCCTGCGTCTTATCACTGCCTCCTTATTAGCTAGTCCTGTTTTAAGGAGCCATTGATTATGTCTTTCTTCATATTCTGGCCTTTTTGAGGAGCCAGGAAGAGGCTACATAAGACCCTCAACTCTATTTAAATGATACAATAAAAGAAAAATAAGGAAAAATAAGTGTGCAGTTGCCACCCTGCTGTGGATGGAAACATTAATCCATAAACTCATACAGAAATGGCAAGCCATCCGCTCCCGCCCCCATTTCGACTCTCCGCTGTGGGGAAGAGAGGCAACTTGGGGGGAGGAGGGGGCAATTTCCCGACGGAGCCCCAAGAGCAGGAGGCCAAAGGCAGCGCCATCACTTCCTGTTTCCATCCGCACACAGACAGGGGCTGCTCTGCGAACGTAGCTCTAGAGACGCGCGCGTTCGACAAGGAGCCCGAAGTGTCTATAGGTGGGAAGTTTCCAGGCGGCCGAAAGGACCCTTTGAGAAGTGAGAGGTTTTCCGAAGCGGAGGAGGGGTGTTGGTTGACTACCCCCCTACTCCGCTTTATATTGGGGAAGAACAGCGAGCGAGGGAGGCGGGGGACCAGAGAGGACAAAGAGGCTGCGTGGGGAAAGTGGGCTATTGGGGGGGGGGCGAGAGAAAAGGACAGAGACCACCCTGGAAACAGAGCCATATCTATGGGGGGGGGGCTAGCCGGGTGTTTTTGTTTTATGGACCAGGTGAGTCCTCCAGCAGGGCGCCATTGAGGATGTCTTTGTGTGGACGCAATGTCCCAAACTGGGTCTTTGACTCGGGTGAAATTAAGCCAAGTTTCTCCCCTGCCCGCAAAAAAGCCCCTCTCCTGGGCCTCCTAAGCAGGGGCTCCGATCCCCCGCAATCCAGCTGCGAAGTGGGGGCCCAACACCTGCAGGGTTTGCGTGACACAATCGAGGCCCCCCATGTTTCTTTTTCCTGGGGGTCCAAGAGGTGCTTAAGGCCCCCGATCCACGCAATCCAGCTGCCATCTCCTTTGCAGCGCCCTCCCCTCCACACACGTCTCTCTTTCCTGGGGGCTCAACCGATGCTCAACTGCCCTGCACCCCCTGGGCGCTCTTGCCTTAACTTAAACTCCTTGATGGAGAGACGGAGTCCACGAAAGAGTTAAAGGAAGTGAAATAGGCCAGAATAGAGCCCCCCCTCTCCCCCTCCCTGCTCGTCATGGGAGGCCCCTCCGGATGTAGAGGTTGGTGCGCCCACTCGGGAGAGATTCGTCGCAGAGGGCGAGGGGTGAGCGGTGGCAAGGGGGGTTTCTGGGCGCAGGGGAGACTGTGGGGCGGAGGGAGGTGGGCAGAGGAAACTGGGGGCCTGAGGGAGGAATGGCGGCATCCCTGGGAGATAGAAGCCCAGCCGGGGAGGGAGGGAGGAGAGAGAGGGAGAGAGGCTCTTCCTTTTGGAGAGATGTCTCCAGCCTTGGACGCTGGAGGAGGAATCTGGTGGGTCTCCCTTGCCTTCTGCCTCTTGCCCAATAATCTGCCACTCTTTCAAGTTGACCAGAGAGAGCTGCCTGATAAAGGGGAGGGGGAATTTCCACACCCTTTCCTTCCTGGAAGCTCAATCTTCTCCCTGTTCATGCAAACTACTGCATTGCATGCTGTGGGCTGAATTATACCAGGTCAAACCATTGGTCCACCTTGGAGAGGAGAAGAGAAAAAGCTGGAAGGTCCTGAGAGGGAGGAAGGAGGAGGAGACCTTCTCCAAAGCGGCTCTTTGCTTCTGGAATCCCCTCCCAGGAAGTAGCCAGAGACCTTTCCTCTCTCTCAGGCTTCCATTGCACTGCATGGTTAATCGATGATGATGATGTACACCAATCTAGGAATAGGGGGGAAGGATGCTATAGAAAGGCTTTCAGGGTTTATAAGAATATCCTGAAGGCATTTCTATGGCTTTTATTTTTTGTAGGCAATGTCAGAGTGAGTTACAAATGGAGATACAATCTATCTGCATCCAAAGATAGTAAATCCATGAGCCGTCCCAGTCTGGGGCATTTTCATGATAGACAATACCTGTGGCTGGATGCTCTACACCCAGGGCTGTGAATCTGTAGGCCAGGAATTGCCAGTATTACAGGCAAGGGGTGTGAGCTTGCCAAATTTACAGACAGTATGTGAGTGCAGGGCCGGTGCTAGGGTTTTTTGCGCCCTAGGCGAGATTACCTTCTGCCCCCCCCCCCCGGCCAATCCTATTTCAAACACAGATGTATTTCACATCCAACCTGTTCCTTGTAACCATGATCTCTGCTACATGTTCCAAAGCAGTGGCAGTCCTGCTACCACAGAATAAAAGTGCAGGGTGGGGAGGGAGGGGGAAGAGAGAGAGAGAAGGAAGGAAGGAAGGAAGGAAGGAAGGAAGGAAGGAAGGAAGGAAGGAAGGAAGGAAGGAAAGAGAGGGGGGAGGGAGAGGGAAGGAAGAGACAGAGAAGGGAGGGAGGGAGGGAGGGAGGGAGGGAGGAGGGGTGAGTGGGAAATAGAGAGAGAGAGGGAGGGAACTTTTTATTTTTGAAACATAAAGTGATTTATAAATCTCAGTAGCTTTTTGAAGAGATGATTTGGTTTGTCAATAGCTGATTAAAACACATTAACTTGATCAAATTCTTTTGCTGAAATGTATGCCTCTCCCACAGCTTTACAAAGCAAGCAATACTTGAAACTGTGATTTGGCTGAAAAACACCTATCAGTTTGGATTCACAAATGTCTTTCATTAATTTACTGGAGAAATAATTAAACAAGAAATTAGGATTAAATCTGAATTCCAGACCTTTTACAGCCTGCAGCCCACAAATGCTGAGACCATAATACTTCTATTAGCCCTTAACGGGACACCAGGTACTTTCTTATACTTATTCGACAGGTGAATATTTTTGAATGCTTTTACAGTGACATAAATGGCACTTCCGTTTTACTTATTCCGCCCAGGAGAGGCTCTGATCTGAAAGTCTGAGCTCAACTCCTCGCTTGAAACAGAAAAATGTAGAGACTTTGTCCCTGCACCAATTGAGAGGTATGTCCTTCCTCTTACCTGGGAGACTGTATCTTTGTAGGTCTCGTTTCAAATTGGAACCAGTGAAGGTGGTGAAAGTCCTGTTTGAGGGTCTGGAGGATGTATGGCGGCTAACGGATTGAGGTTGAATCCTGACAAGACAGATGTACTGTTTTGGGGGACAGAGGGTGGGCAGGTTTGAAGGATTCCTGGTTCTGAATGGGGTAACTGCCCCTGAAGGACCAGGTGCACAGCCTGGGAGTCATTTTGGACTCACAGCTGTCCATGGAGGCGCAGGTCAGTTCTGTGTCCAGGGCAGCAGTCTATCAGCTCTATCTGGTATGCAGGCTGAGACCCTACCTGCCTGCTGACTGTCTCGCCAGAGTGGCTCTAGTTATCTCCCGCTTGGACTACTGCAATGCGCTTTGAAGGTGACCCGGAAACTACAACTAATCCAGAATGCGGCAACTAGACAGGTGAATGTGCGTGGCCGCCGAGACCCAGTACGTTTCCGAGCACAATTGGTGCTGACCTTTAAAGTCCTAAATGGCCTCGGTCCAGTATACCTGAAGGAGCGTCTCCACCCACATCATTCTGCCTGGACACTGAGGTCCAGTACGGTGGGCCTTCTGGCGGTTCCCTCGTTGCGAGAAGCCGAGTTACAGGGAACCAGGCAGAGGGCCTTCTCGGTAGTGGTGCCCGCCTGTGGAACCCCCTCCCATCGGATGTCAAAGAGAAAAACAGCTACCAGATTTTTAGAAGATATCTGAAGGCAGCCCTGTTTAGGGAGGCTTTTAATGTTTAATTGGTTATTTTATTTTTCTGTTGGAAGCCGCCCAGAGTGGCTGGGGAAACCCAGCCAGATGGGCGGGTATGAATTAATAATAATAATAATAATAATAATAATAATAATAATAATAATTCAGTTTGTGGGAACTTAAGAAAAGTCCTGCTGGATTAGGATCAGGGCCCACCTCGTCCAGCATCCTCTTCCCACTAGGACCAGCCAAGGAGAAACCTCCCCCCCCGCAGGGCTAACAATTCTATCCCCATCTTCTCTGGCAGGTTTGCCCCATTTAAAAATGCAAAAATCCGGACAGAGATGTTCAGCTTTTTTTGGGGATAAATTCTCTCCAGAATAACAGCTTCTGAAGTTCTTGATTATTTTCCCCATAGAAACAGCAGTCTTACCCTACGACTAGGTGGACCTTTTGCCGATCTTGCGACCATCCTCCCGGATGCTATTTTAAGTGCTTGATTCTCGGGAGGAAACAGACGTATGGCAGCCCTACCTTCACAGCTCTGCTGATATGGTCCAAAGTGAAGTAGAACAATATGTTTGGCAACAGCTTGGCCACAGGAGGTACCGGAAGGAGGTGTACAAGGCACCATGCAACATGATGCAATATATTCGGACCCGTAGAAGCCCCATATGAAGCACTGGCTTTGTTCCAGTTGAAGCCCTGCAGCATCATAAAGTACCATAACTCAGTCTTCCTACATACAGAGGAGAAGCCAGTGTGGGGAAGTCAAGCATACTTCTGTATCCTAACTAGCTGGCTATAGACCAATTCAGCAGCGCCCCATCTCTTGGGATGCTGACTCACCACATGAAACTGAGTCAGCATTTCCACTTAGCATAGAGGGTTAACTCCTTGATACCCACAACACTCCAACACAGTCGTCTTAAGGACTCCACTTACAATTCCTGTAGTGTTTACTTCTTAGCCTCTTCTATTCCTGAAGATATTCACACAAGGCAGCGGAGGTTTAGGATCAGAGTTTTCCTGATCCTTCTACTGGTTGGGCTCCCTTCCCAGTTTGATGAGTACAGGTTGGGGATTAATGGTGGACAAATTACCCCAGAAAGAGCCCTATATGTCCCCGATGAGAGGTACTACCCTGGCCCCAACACCCCATGACATAAAATTAATGTGTTTGATGGATCAGGAATAAATTTGTGTCTCCAGCAATAAAACTAACAGCCTCAACCCAGGAATGAATCAGTGCTACATATCCAAGGCTGAAGTTTCCATTAAGTACAGTTATATATTGATGTTTAATATCGAGCTGCTTCAGTGTGAGACATATTCCGCATTGAAATAGAGGAGGTACGTCCAGGAGTCTCTGGCCAGCAAGGCAAATGGAGAAAGGACCGTAAGAGAGAGGCCTGGGCAGAGAATTTACACTAGGATAGTCCTGTGTCAGAAAACGGGCACGAGATCCGGTGGCACATAATAATGATAAATAGTAATTGGGATGAGTACTAATTGAACTTTATGTGTGTCATATTCCTTTGTTCTCTCCCATGAATCCCCAACAGGATATTCTCTCCCTGCACTCTGAAGCAGACGATGGAGAAGACAAGCAAGAATTCTGGGGGGTCATCTGTAATTTCAAAAGGAATAACGAAGAAACCATTCAAATGTATAGAGTGTGGAAAGAGCTTCAGTCAAACTGGAAACCTCAGAAACCATCAGCGAACACACACAGGGGAGAAACCCTTTAAATGTACAGAGTGTGGAAAGTGCTTCAGTCAAAGTGGAGACCTTAGAAAGCATCAGCGAACTCACACAGGGGAAAAACCCTTTAAATGTATGGAGTGTGAAAAAAGCTTCAGTGACAGTGGAAAACTTCAAATACACCACCGAACTCACACAGGGGAGAAACCATTTAAATGTATGGAATGTGGAAAGAGCTTCAGTGACAGTGGGCAACTTCGAGTACATCAACGAACTCACACAGGGGAGAAACACTTTAAATGTATGGAGTGTGAAAAGAGCTTCAGTCAAAGTGGACAACTTCAATTACATCAACGAACTCACACAGGGGAGAAACCCTTTAAATGTATGGAGTGTGGAAAAAGCTTCAGTGACAGTGGGAAACTTCGAATACACCACCGAACTCACACAGGGGATAAACCATTTAAATGTATGGAGTGTGGAAAGAGCTTCAGTGACAGTGGGCAACTTCGAGTCCATCAACGAACTCACACAGGGGAGAAACCCTTTAAATGTATGGAGTGTGGAAAGAGCTTCAGTCGAAGTGGACAACTTCGAGTACATCAACGAACTCACACAGGGGAAAAACCATTTAAATGTATGGAGTGTGGAAAGAGCTTCAGTGGCAGTGGGCAACTTCGACTACACCTCCGAACTCACACAGGGGAGAAACCCTTTAAATGTATGGAGTGTGGTAGTAGCTTCAGTTGTAGTGGAATTCTTCGAATACATAAACGAACTCACACAGGGGAAAAACCCTTTAAATGTATGGAGTGTGGAAAAAGCTTCAGTGACAGTGGGACACTTAGAAAACATCAACAAACTCATACAGGTGAGAAAACATTTAAATGTATGGAGTGTGGAAAGAGCTTCAGTCAACGTGGAGACCTTCGAAATCATAAGCGAATTCACACAGGGGAGAAACCATTTAAATGTATAGAGTGTGGAAAGAGCTTCATTCAAAGTGGAAATTATAGAATACACCAACGCACTCACACAGGGGAGAAACCCTTTAAATGTATGGAGTGTGGAAAGAGCTTCAGTCAAAGTGGACATTTTCGAATACATCAACGCACTCACACAGGGGAGAAACCCTTTAAATGTATGGAGTGTGGAAAGAGCTTCAGTCAAAGTGGAAAACTTCGAGTACATCAACGAACTCACACAGGGGAGAAACCATTTAAATGCATGGATTGTAGTCGTAGCTTCAGTCGAAGTGAAATTCTTCGAGTACATCAACGAATTCACACAGGGGAGAAACCATTTAAATGTATGGAGTGTGGAAAGAGCTTCAGATACAGTGGAAAATTTAGAATACATCAACGAATTCACACAGAGGTGAACCTCAAATCTGAAAATTTGCCGAAAAGTTAAATACCTGGGAATATGGATAGCGCAAGATACATCAAGCTATTTCAAGACAATTACATTAAGACTTGGACAGAGATTAAATGAAATCTAGAGATATGTAGCAGAAATGGAGTGGCCCTCATAGTCAACAAAAGAGTGGCAAAAGCTGTAATGGGATGCAATCTCAAAAATGACAGAATGATCTCGATACGAATCCAAGGCAGACCTTTTAACATCACAGTAATCCAAGTTTATGCACCAACTACCGGTGCTGAAGAAAGTGAAATTGACCAATTCTATGAAGACCTACAACACCTTCTAGAAATGACACCAAAGAAGGATGTTCTTCTCATTACAGGGGACTGGAATGCTAAAGTAGGGAATCAAGAGATAAAAGGAACAACTGGCAAGTTTGGCCTTGGAGTTCAAAATGAAGCAGGGCAAAGGCTAATAGAGTTCTGTCAAGAGAACAAGCTGGTCATCACAAACACTCTCTTCCAACAACACAAGAGACGACTCTACACATGGATATCACCAAATGGGCAGCATCGAAATCAGATTGATTATATTCTCTGCAGCCAAAGATGCAGAAGCTCTATACAGTCAGCAAAAACAAGACCTGGAGCTGACTGTAACTCAGATCATCAGCTTCTTATAGCAAAATTCCAGCTTAAACTGAAGAAAGTAGGAAAAACCACTGGGCCAGTAAGATACAATTTGAATCAAATCCCTTATGAATACACAGTGGAAGTGAGGAACAGGTTTAAGGATTTAGATTTGGTGGACAGAGTGCCTGAAGAACTATGGATAGAGGCTCGTAACATTATACAGGAGGCAGCAACGAAAACCATCCCAAGGAAAAGGAAATGCAAGAAAGCAAAATGGCTGTCCAACGAGGCCTTACAAATAGCGGAGGAGAGGAGGCAAGCAAAATGCAAGGGAGATAGGGAAAGATACAGGAAACTGAATGCAGATTTCCAAAAAACAGCAAGGAGAGACAAGAGGGTCTTCTTAAATGAGCAATGTAAAGAAATAGAGGAAAACAATAGAATGGGGAAAACCAGAGATCTGTTCAAGAAAATTGGAGATATGAAAGGAACATTTCGTACAAAGATTACCATAATCAAGGACAAAAGTGGTAAGGACCTAACAGAAGCAGAAGACATCAAGAAGAGGTGGCAAGAATACACAGAGGAATTATACCAGAAAGATATGGAGGTCTCATACACCTCAGGTAGTGTGGTTGCTGACCTTGAGCCAGACATCTTGGAGAGTGAAGTCAAATGGGCCTTAGAAAGCACTGCTAATAACAAGGCCAGTGGAAGTGATGATATTCCAGCTGAACTGTTTAAAATTTTAAAAGATGATATTGTTAAGGTGCTACACCCAATATGCCAGCAAGTTTGGAAAACTCAGCAATGGCCAGAGGCTTGGAGAAGATCAGTCTACATCCCAATTCCAAAGAAGGGCAGTGCCAAAGAATGCTGCAACTACCACACAATTGCGCTCATTTCACACGCTAGCAAGGTTATGCTTAAAATTCTACAAGGCAGGCTTAGGCAGTATGTGGACCGAGAACTCCCAGAAGTGCAAGCTGGATTTCGAAAGGGCAGAGGAACCAGAGACCAAATAGCAAACATGCGCTGGATTATGGAGAAAGCTAGAGAGTTCCAGAAAAACGTCTACTTCTGCTTCATTGACTATGCAAAAGCCTTTGACTGTGTTGACCACAGCAAACTATGGCAAGTTCTTAAAGAAATGGGAGTGCCTGATCACCTCATCTGTCTCCTGAGAAATCTCTATGTGGGACAAGAAGCTACAGTTAGAACTGGATATGGAACAACTGATTGGTTCAAAATAGGGAAAGGAGTACGACAAGGTTGTATATTGTCTCCCTGCTTATTTAACTTATATGCAGAATTCATCATGCAAAAGGCTGGACTAGATGAATCCCAAGCCGGAATTAAGATTGCTGGAAGAAATATCAACAACCTCAGGTATGCAGATGACACAACCTTGATGGCAGAAAGCGAGGAGGAATTAAAGAACCTTTTAATGAGGGTGAAAGAGGAGAGCGCAAAATATGGTCTGAAGCTCAACATAAAAAAAAAACAAGATCATGGCCACTGGTCCCATCACCTCCTGGCAAATAGAAGGGGAAGAAATGGAGGCAGTGAGAGATTTTACTTTCTTGGGCTCCTTGATCACTGCAGATGGTGACAGCAGTCACGAAATTAAAAGACGCCTGCTTCTTGGGAGAAAAGCAATGACAAACCTAGACAGCATCTTAAAAAGCAGAGACATCACCTTGCCGACAAAGGTCCGTATAGTTAAAGCTATGGTTTTCCCAGTAGTGATGCATGGAAGTGAGAGCTGGACCATAAAGAAGGCTGATCGCCGAAGAATTGATGCTTTTGAATTATGGTGCTGGAGGAGACTCTTGAGAGTCCCATGGACTGCAAGAAGATCAAACCTATCCATTCTTAAGGAAATCAGCCCTGAGTGCTCCCTGGAAGGACAGATCGTGAAGCTGAGGCTCCAATACTTTGGCCACCTCATGAGAAGAGAAGAATCCTTGGAAAAGACCCTGATGTTGGGAAAGATTGAGGGCACTAGGAGAAGGGGACGACAGAGGACAAGATGGTTGGACAGTGTTCTCGAAGCTACGAACATGAGTCTGACCAAACTGCGGGAGGCGGTGCAAGACAGGAGTGCCTGGCGTGCTCTGGTCCATGGGGTCACGAAGAGTCGGACACGACTAAACGACTAAACAACAACAACATCACCATCTCTTGTCACCATCCTATATATTTCTAACATATATACTTGTTCTTTCGAACTTGGCTTCCTCTTTCCTCTCTCTTGGTTTTATATTTTTTCTCTTTTTCTGCGCTTTATCATTTCTTCCTTGCCATTGTCTTAAAAAAAATTTTTTAAAGCTTTTTTTACAGACAAGGTGTCACAGTGGCCGGAGTGGACTACTTCAGAGTAACGACGCTACGCAGCTCTGCATTTTATTCTTTTATTGGTGCTGCGTATTTACAGTGCTCAAGTCATTGCTATTTACACGGAGCGATGTTGTCAGTCGGTTTCAGAACCTCCTAATGGCTTTTGGCGCGTCTTTCTCCAACACAAAAGCTTTGGCAGACCCATCCTCTTGCCCCTCCTCTTCCTGCGTAATTCTGGAGTTGGAGGGATGGGTCTTCCCCCCTTGCTTGCCCCTTCCTGTCCCACCTGGGACCCTGGCTCCTCTACCTTGCCTGAGCCTCGGACACGACTTCCTGCTTCCCCACTGGAATCGGAACTCTCCCTGCTTTCCCCTTTGCTCGGGGACGGGCTTGAACTCAGGAGGGGAGGGACTTCGCGATATCCCCTGTCCCTCACATCCACCCCCCTCCCAAGCTCTCCTTCACCCCTCCCCAGGCCCCCCCCATGTGTCGGTGACGACTGGAAGCCTAAGAACTCAGTGCTCTCCGAGCCCGTTGGTGTGAATACCTCCCCCCAGTCCTGCGAGCCCCCCCCTTCCGCCTGGGCGGACGGGAATCCCAAAAAGTCCGTGGCGTCAGAGCTGGTGGGGGTAAAAACGTTCTGCCAATCTGCTCCTTCCTCTGACTGGGTGGATCTCGGTGACACCCATACCTCATCCTCTGGTTCCTCAAACTCCGCTTCCCAGCGCCATGGTGAGCTGCTCTCCCGTGCCTCCTCCTCCTCCCCCTCCCTTTCCATGTGCCAGGGCTTGGGTCTGTGGGGAAAGAGGGCGTGAAATTCTTCCACCAAGAATTCCTCCTGTATCTGAGTGGCTGGGACCCATTCATTCTGGGACGGTGGAGCATCCTCCCATGCCATGAGGTACTCCAGTCCCCCCACCCCCCACCTTGAATCCAGGATGGCCGTGGCCTCATTGAGTTGCTCCCTGCCTTCCCTCTCCCCCCCTCCCTCGGGGGTTTGTTCGCTGTCTCGGAGCCTGCTGCTTTCCCTGTACGGCGACAGCAGCGATCTATGAAACACTGGATGCACCCTCATGTCCTCTGGCAGTGCCAGCCTGTATGCCACCGGGTTTACCTGTTGCGTGACCGTGAAGGGGCCCAGCCTTTTGGGTGCCAGCTTTTTGCACCTCCCTCTGGTGGGAAGGCCCTCCGAGGACAACCACACCTTGTCCCCCACCCTGATGACCTCCCCTTGTCGCCTGTGGCGATCTGCCCCCTTTTTGTACGCTTCCTTGGCCCTCTCCAAGTGTTCTCTGAGCTGCTGGTGCACCGTCTCCAGTTCCTCTGCCCAATCCTCAGCCTGTGGGCCCTCCTCCTCCTCCTCCTCCCTCTCCCTCTCTGGGAAAGATCTGAGGTCGCGCCCGTAATTGGCCTTAAAGGGCGACACCCCTGTGGAGACGTGCACTGCATTGTTGTAGGCAAATTCTGCTAGTGGCAAGCGATCCACCCAGTCCGTTTGCCGCTGGCTGACGTAGCATCTCAGGTACTGCTGCAGAATGGCGTTGACCCTCTCCGCTTGTCCGTTGGTCTGCGGGTGTCTAGCCGTCGACAAGCTGACCTCCACCTGCAGGAGGTTCATGAGCCGCCGCCAGAACCTGGAAACAAATTGGCGGCCACGATCCGAAATAACCCTTAAAGGTAATCCATGCAGTCTGAAAATGTGATCAACAAACAGTTTGGCTGTCTCTTCTGCCGAGACTGCCCTGGCACACGGTATAAAGTGACACATTTTGGACATAAGGTCCACCACCACCAACACTGCAGTCTTACCCCTGGACGAAGGCAGATCTGTGATGAAGTCCATGGACACCACTTCCCACGGCCTGTGTGGTGTGGCTAAGGGCTCCAGCAACCCTGGTGGCGCTGCTCTGACCACCTTCGCCCGCTGGCAGGTGGTACAGCCCCTTACATAGTCTCGAACATCTTCCCGCACCCCTGGCCACCAGAAGTGTCTCATGACTAGGTGAGCGGTTTTGTCCCTTCCAAAATGCCCCGCTGTAGGGTTGTCGTGCATCTGCTTGAGGACCGTACGTCGAAGCTGGGTGGTGGGTAGGTACAGCGCACCCTTGTAGAAAAGCAGCCCTCTGCGTTCTGCAAAGTCTTTTGCCTGCTCCCTCCCCCCTCTCAGTTCTCTGAAGATGCGGTTGGCAAATTCATCCGCTGCCGTCAGTGCTGTGAGTTCTGCCTCGCTCACCACAGCTGCTCCGCAGGACCATGCCGACGGGGGGAAAATGTGCCTTGGGGCTGGTGGCGCCTCCTCCTCCATGTACTCTGGCTTGCGGGAGAGGGCATCCGCCCTGACATTCTGCTCCCCCGGGATGTAGTGGATGGAGAAGTTGAAGTTCGAGAAGAACTCTGCCCACCGTATCTGCCGCTGGTTGAGCACCCTGGCAGTTCTCCAGAACTCCAGGTTCTTGTGGTCTGTGCACACCTGGATGGGGTGCTTCGCGCCCACCAGGAAGTGTCGCCAGTGCTGGAACGCAGCGTAGATCGCAAGAAGTTCCCTATCAAACACTGTGTAGTTGCGTTCAGGCTGTGTCAGCTTCCTGGAGAAGAAGGCACAGGGTCTCCACTCCCTGTTGGCGTCCAGTTGCAACAAAATTGCGCCCACAGCTTTTTCAGAAGCATCTGTCTCAATGCGTAGGGGCGCGTCCTGCACCACATGGAACAGGTTTTGGTCTGAGGCGAACACTCTCTTGAGGCTTTCGAACGCTGCTTGCGCCTCTGGTGTCCACTTGAACTTCTGCTTGCCTCTCAGGCAGTCCGTGATGGGAGCCGTAACGCGAGAGAAGTTCTTGATGAACTTCCTGTAGAAGTTAGCGAAGCCTAGTAGGCGTTGGGCATCTTTGCGCGTCCTGGGGCTGTGCCAGTCCAGGATGGCCTGCACCTTGTCCTTGTCCATCGCCAGCCCCTTGTCTGACAGCTTGTAGCCCAGGAAGTCCACCTCTTTGGTGTGAAACTTGCACTTCTCCAGCTTCACATACAGGTGGTGCTCCTTCAGGCGTTGCAACACCTCTCTGACATCTTTCACATGCTGCACTGGGTCATTCGAGTAGATAAGGATGTCATCTAGGAAGACCAAGCATTTCCTGAAGAGGAGGGACCCCAGGACGTGGTGCATGAAGGCCTGGAAGCATGCTGAGCCCCCTTGCAAACCGAAGGGCATCACCAGATATTCAAAAGAGCCCAGAGGCGTGAACATCGTGGTTTTCCATTCATCTCCTTCCCGGATCCTGATCAAGTTGTACGCCCCCCTTAGGTCCAGCTTGGTGAAAATCTTGCCCCTGCGTGCCGCTGTCAGGAGATCATCCACTCTGGGCATGGGGAAAGCCACGGGCTCTGTCACCGAATTCAGCCGTCTAAAGTCCACCACAAGACGGCGCTGTTGCGTGTCTTTCTTGTCCACCCAGAAGACCGGGCTGCCCCCTGCTGCCTTGCTTTCCCTTATGAACCCCCGCTTGAGGTTCTTGTCGATGAAAGCGCGCAGATCCTCCAGCTCCTGGTCTGACATGGCGTACAGCTTGGCTGGGGGTATCGTCGCCCCTGGCACCAGGTTGATCTGGCAGTCAAAAGGCCTGTGCGGGGGTAGGTGGTCGGACTCCGCTTCGCTGAAGACCTCCTGCAGGTCCCAGTACTGCTTGGGTATTGCCTCACCCCCTTTGATATGCATGGTGGCCACCGTGGCTATCGGAGGCCCCTCCCCTGGTTGGTGCTGCATGCAATGTTCCAGACAAAAGTCTGACCCAAACGTGATGCACCTCTGGTGCCAACTGATGGAGGGGTCGTGGCGCGCCAGCCAGCTCATGCCCAAGACGATGGGGGGGTCTGAGATGGTGGTGACGTTGAACGCCAGTGTCTCTGAGTGCCTTCGCACCGTCATTCTCATGGGGGGGGTTTGATGTGTGATGGCCCCTCCCAGCAGCTCCCTGCCGTCAATGGTTGCTACGTGCAGAGGAAAATCCAACTGCAAAAGCTGGATTTGGTGCTCTTCTGCAAAGCTTCTCGAGAAGAAGTTGGCGGACGCCCCACTGTCAATTAAGGCGAGGACCGTCAGGGGATAGCCATTTGGGAGCGTTAGCGTCACTTCTAGAACCACTCCTGCTCTGGGAGGGGTGGGCTGGCTCTGCACCTCTCTGTGCGGGTGGGCGGGCTGGGGCTGTTGTCTGCTGACTGTGCCTGGCTGCTGCCCCTTGTCTCCTGCAGCCAGGCTTTCCCGTTTCCCTGCTGTGGTGCTGCGTCAGTGGGGGAGGGCACCACCGTTCCCGCCTTTCCTTGCCACTCCCTGCGATGTGGGCAGTCTCTGACGAGATGCTGGGGTGAGTTGCAGAGAAAGCAATTCCCGCCCCTTCCCTCCTTGCGTCTTGGCGCCGCTGGGGTTTGAAAAGCCCGCGCGCGCGCGCTATCAATCTGCATGGGCTCCTGGTCCTGGCTGGCTCCAGGCGTGGCCTGAAAGGGTTGTTGAGGGAGTGGCTTCTCCTGCGACCGTGGGAACCAAGCCCGCTTTGCGCGCGTCGCTTGCTTGTCGTTCCACCGGGATTCCTGCCTCACCCCCACCGCCAGAGCTGCTTTGCTCAGCTGATCCATAGTACTGGGCTTTGGACCTCTCGAGAGTTCATCCTTCACCTCCTCGCTCAAACCCAAGTAAAACGCAGCTTGCATGGGAGGCGAATCCAAAACCCACCCCAGTCTGTGCACCAGCATGGTGAATTTCGCCCAATATGCGCGAACTGTCATATTTCCTTGGCGTAAATTATGCAGTTCCTCCTTAGTCTGGTCCAAATGACTATCGGACGAATACATCGTCCTCAAACCTTCTAGAAATTGTTGGACATTTTTCATGCAAGGATTCTTGGTTGCGATTAATGGTCTTAGCCACTCCCTGGCTGCTCCGGTGAGATGTTCCACAATAAACGCTACTCTGTGCTCATCATCGGGGAACTCATTCTGGTGCAGCTCAAGAGCATACACGATCTCAGTCTCAAAGCCCTGAAACTCCTTCGGGTCTCCATTGAACTTGCTTACAAGGGTCCCTGCTCTCCTTCCTGGCAGCACTTGGACTTGGGGAGCCCCTCCCGCCTTGTTTTTCTCTGCATCCAGCTTGTTTTGGAGGTCTACCGCCACCGCCCTTAAATGCTGCTCTTTTTCCTGGAGCTCTCTCACCTGTTCCGCAAGTTGTAGCCGGTCGTCCTGGACCTTCTTAGTCTCCTCTTTAGCTGCCTTCAATTCTCCCTGCGCCTGCAGCGACAGCTGTTGCAGTTCTAGCTGGGCTTGCTCAGCGATCTGCCGCCACTTCTCCGCCTCGGACACGCTCATCCCGGCAACTCCGAAGTAGCCCAAAAATGATTAGGAGGTTGCTGTCACAGTGGCCGGAGTGGACTACTTCAGAGTAACGACGCTACGCAGCTCTGCATTTTATTCTTTTATTGGTGCTGCGTATTTACAGTGCTCAAGTCATTGCTATTTACACGGAGCGATGTTGTCAGTCGGTTTCAGAACCTCCTAATGGCTTTTGGCGCGTCTTTCTCCAACACAAAAGCTTTGGCAGACCCATCCTCTTGCCCCTCCTCTTCCTGCGTAATTCTGGAGTTGGAGGGATGGGTCTTCCCCCCTTGCTTGCCCCTTCCTGTCCCACCTGGGACCCTGGCTCCTCTACCTTGCCTGAGCCTCGGACACGACTTCCTGCTTCCCCACTGGAATCGGAACTCTCCCTGCTTTCCCCTTTGCTCGGGGACGGGCTTGAACTCAGGAGGGGAGGGACTTCGCGATATCCCCTGTCCCTCACACAAGGCTATATATTTTTTATCTTTGTTAGGTTAATCCTACCAGTGTTTTTACATTTTTGCAATAGTCCTTTCAGTAGTCTACAAATTTACCCCATTCCTTATGAAACCTTTGTTCTTTCTGTTCTCTCATTCTCTCTGCCAACCTTGCCAATTCTGAATATTCCATCATTTTCTCTCTCCATTCATCTACTGTTGGAATTTCTGGTGTTTTCCACTTTTGGGCTAATATCATTCTGGCCACAACAATTTTTGGTCATCCTTATTAATTTGTCTTCCCATTAAACCCAGTAACATGGCTTCTGGTTTTTTTTGGGAAAGTATATCTCAACATCCTTTTTATTTCATTATAAATTGATTCCCAAAATATTTTGATATTTTCATACAGCCACCACATATGGTAGAAGTCCCCGTCTTTTTGATTACATTTCCCACATTTCCTGTTTCTCATTCAGTAGATTTTGGCCAATTTGACGGGCGTTGGATGCCAATGGTACATCATTTTCATGATGTTTTCTTTTAGTACCGTGCATGCTGTGAATTTTATATGATAGTTCCATAATTTAAGCCATTGGTCAAAGTCTATATTATATCCAAACTCCGTTGCCCATTTTATCATGCACTCCTTAGTTGCCTCGTCTTTGGTGTTCCACTCTAGAAGTAGATTATACATTTTTGTCATCAATTTCTCTTCTCCTTCTACCAGCTCAATTTATATATTTTTTATTTTCAAATCCACAGTTCTTTTTGTCCTCCCTAAACAAATCATTAATCTGGTGATATTGCAACCACCCTGTCACTCTTCTCTTTTAATTGTTCGAAAGTTTTTATTTTCATACCTTCCTCTGTTTCAACTAATATCTCCTCGTATGTTAGCTAGTTTGATTCCAAGTTCTTTTTCTAGTCAGTACCTCAGTGGGCGACAACCACCTGGGCGTTTTTCTTTCCAGTAGATTTTTATATCTTGACCAGACTTCATACAGTGGTTTTCTTATTACATGACATAAAAAGAATTTATGAACTTTTATAATAATAATAATAATAATAATAATAATTTATTATTTATACCCCGCCCATCTGGCCGGGTTCCCCCAGCCACTCTGGGCGGCTTCCAACAAAACAAATTCTAAAATACAGAAATCCATCAAATATTAAAATACAGGGATCCATCAAACATTAAAAGCTTCCCTAAACAGGGCTGCCTTGAGATGCCTTCTAAAGGTCTGGTAGTTGTTGTTCTCTTTGACCTCTAGTGGGAGGGCATTCCACAGGGTGGGAGCCACTACCGAGAAGGCCCTCTGCCTGGTTCCCTTTAACTTGGCTTCTCGTAGTGAGGGAACCGCCAGAAGGCCCTCGGCGCTGGACCTCAGTGTCCGGGCAGAACGATGGGGGTGGAGACGCTCCTTCAGGTATACCGGACCGAGGCCGTTTAGGGCTTTAAAGGTCAACACCAACACTTTGAATTGTGCTCGGAAACGTACTGGGAGCCAATGTAGGTCTTTCAGGACCGGTGTTATGTGGTCTCGGCGGCCGCTCCCAGTCACCAGTCTAGCTGCCGCATTCTGGATTAGTTGTAGTTTCCGGGTCACCTTCAAAGGTAGCCCCACGTAGAGCACATTGCAGTAGTCCAAGCGGGAGATAACTAGAGCATGCACCACTCTGGAGAGACAGTCAGCGGGCAGGTAGGGACTCAGCCTGCGTACCAGATGGAGCTGATAAACAGCTGCCTTGGACACAGAGTTGACTTGTGCCTCCATGGACAGCTGTGAGTCTAAAATGACTCCCAGGCTGCGCACCTGGTCTTTCAGGGGCACAGTTACCCCAGGCATACCTTGTTATGCCACAGATAACTGTGCCACCCATATAAGTTATTGAACCCTTCGAGGTCTAGCAGATCTGTGTCCTTTACTGATGTCCATTCCTTAATCCATGCCAGACAGGATGCCTCATAGTACGTTTTAAGGTCAGGCATGGAGAATCAATCTCTATCCCTTTTATCTATTAACAACTTATGTTTTATTCTCGGTGGTTTCCCTTGCCATACACATTTTGACAATACTTTCTTCCACTCCTCGAATTGTCCTGTCCCCTTAACTATAGGCAGCATCTGAAATAGGAACAGCATCCTCGGTAAGATGTTCATTTTTATTGTAACAATCCTTCCCCACAATGACAAGTACAGATTATTGCATGTTTCAATGTCTTTCCATATTTTTACATAATTTTATTGAATAAATTTATGTTTCTAGGGGTTAGCCAGATTCCTAAATATTTTACCACCTCTATGCCAAATTTATATTGTAGTTTTTCCGTCTCCTTTTTGGTCAAGTTTTTCACCATTTTAGTTTTTCATTTATTCAATTTGAACCCTGCTAATCTCCCAAATTGTTCCATTTCTCTCATCATTTCTTCCATACTAATTTCCGGTTCCTCTAGCATTAGTACAAGGTCGTCTGCGAAAGCCTTCTGTTTATATTCTTTCATACCGATCATTATCCCTCTTATATCCTTATTCTTCCTTATGTTTTCCATCAACACCTCCAATACTGTTATAAACAATAGAGGCGACAGGGGACACCCCTGTCTGGTGCCCTTTGTTATCTCCAACTCTTCAGATAAAGTGTTATTTACAATCAGCTTTGCTCTTTGTTTTGAATATATTGCATCAATGCCCTTTATAAATCTTTCTCCCAAATCCATTATATCCAATTGCTTTTTCATAAATTTCTAGGATATATTGTCAAAGGCTTTTTCAGCATCAACATATATCAATGCAGCCTTCTTATCTATTTGAATCTCTAAATATTCAATTATATCTACTACTGTTCTAACGTTATTTCTCATCATTCGTCCTGGTAAAAAACCTGATTGGTCTTTATGGATTGTTTCGTTTAATACCCTTTTCAATCTACTTGACATGATGTCAAGTAGTCCATATTTAATAGGGAGATGGACCGATAGTTTTTTACATCCAACAGATCTGCATTTTCTTTTGGTATTAGAGTTACGTATGCCTCCTCCCACGTTTTTGGTATCTGCCCCTTTTCAAAAATACCATTCATCACCTGTACCAGCACTGGCATTACTTGTTCTATGAGTTCTTTATAATATTTTGATGTTAGCCCATCTGGCCCCGGAGCTTTTCCTAACTTCATTCTTTTAATTCCTTCTTGTATTTCTGCCGATGTTATTTGGGCATTCAACTGGCTGTTCTGTTCTTTTGATAGTTTTTTAAATCTCTGATTTTTAAATAGTTCTCCATTTCATTCTAATCCTCTTTTCCTTTTTGGTATAAATCTTTATAAAAATTTTGGAACACTTTTCTAATTTCTTTCGGGTTTTCAGTCACCTTATCCTCTTTCTGTATTTTATTTATAAAGTTTTGTTTTTGTCTTTTCTTGAGTTGCCATGCTAATAACTTACCACTTTTGTTTGCATACTCGAAATTTCTTTGTTTTGCCCATTTAATTTCCATTCTATCTCTTGATTTATTAGCATAGAAAATTGAGTTTGTAACATTTTTATATTTTGTCTTATTTGTGTATTTCCTGGTTTGGACAACAGTGATTTCAGAATTAAACATAAACTTTTAATTGACATTTAAGAGAAGGGATTCTCCCTGCTGGATTTAAAACTATATTATGAGGCGGCCTGCCTTACCTGTATCCGGGATTGGTGCACATTACAGTACAAGACTCAGACCTACTAGATCTGGAAGGCTATGACAACCGATATGGCTGGCATGCTTTCCCAGGATACGATAAATTAAAGTTCCACAAAAGCTTTCTAAATCATATTATAAGAAAACCCCTTTACATGGTCTGGGCAAAATATAAAGATCTTTTGGAACCGAAAACACTGTGGTGGATATCCCCCATAGAAGCATGTGCTGTGAAAAAGAAAAATATGAAAGAAAATTGGCCAGTATATAAAATACTACTAAAGGAGGAAGAGAACCAATTGAGACTTATATTTTTTATGAAGAAATAAGAGAACAGTTGGAGTAGAGATTATATGCAGTTAAAAATAAAACTTAACATGCCAGGTGGGGGGAGGGAAGTCACAGGTTTCGGCGAATCCCATTTTATGGTTTTGACATTGTTTTTGTGTACAAATTTGTTTATCTGTGTAATTGTATTTGTTATTGTGTTTTCTTCCTTTCTTCCTTTTTGTTGAAAATTTAATTAAAATGTTACATAAAAGGGATAGGGTTTCCGTCAAAATGGACATTATAGTCAGGGGAGAAACCATTTAAATGCATGGAATGTGGAAAAAGCTTTGCAATTAACACAAGGCAAAACATCAACAAACTCACATGGGGAAACCATTTAAATGCATGGAGTGTGGAAGGAGCTTAAATGAACACACACCTTCATATACTTTAACAATCTCATGCATTCAATCTCATGTTCATCTGGAGAGCTGGTGCTGAATAATGATGGACTGGGAGTCACTTGAGTTTTGGTCTTTGGTGGAGAGATTGGAAATGTTCATGTTTGAAGTTGGGAAGAGAGGGTTGTGAAAAGTGGAGTGTGAGACTTCTTGTGTTGCTTTAGATGTACAGTTTGTTAATAAACGAAGAGTCACGTAACTCTTATCTGATATCTGAGTGTATCTGAGGAAGTGTGCATGCACACGAAAGCTCATACCAAAATAAAAACTTAGTTGGTCTTTAAGGTGCTACTGAAGGATTTTTTTAAAATTTTGTAACTCCCATTGTTATAGTTACAGGTAGGTAGCGGTGTTGGTCTGCCATAGTCGAAATAAAATAAAATAATTCCTTCCAGTAACACCTTAGAGACCAACTAAGTTTGTTATTGGTATGAGCTTTCGTGTGCATTCACACTTGGTATCTGAAGACGTGTGCATGCACACGAAAGCCCATACGAAAGACAAACTTAGTTGGTCTCTAAGGTGCTACTGGAAGGAATTTTTTTTATTTTGTTCCCATTGTTATAATTCCAGTAAAGGAACAATGAAGACACAGAAATCTGAAAGATCTTCTTACATGCAGACGGTAGTCTTGAAACCCTGGAATATAGTTTTTATTTCATAAATTTATTAAATTGTATAAACTGCACTTCCTCATTTTTGGCTACTTCCAGGATGAAGTGTTGAAATAAAACATTATCATTGGTGGCATAAAGAATAAAGGACGTATTTAGTGACCTAACCAGGAAAGACTCAGCTCCCAGCTGCACATCTTGCATGAGGAGGGGAGGTGGCACAGCAGAGAGTGGGAACCGCCTGAGCATCTAAAAGCAATGTGCCAGGCGGGAGGGCGTTGGCACAGGTGTGTGTTAAATGCATCACTGTGAGCTCGAATATCTATCTATTCCCTGAATAACAGACAGGGGAGAAGCCATACAGATGAGTGTAATGTGGAAAGAGATTCAGGCAATGTCCCAACCTTAGAGTGCTAAGGGGCAACTTCCTCCAAAATGCACCAGGTGCCCAAAGGCAGGAGCCACCTCTGGGCACTGAGGGTGGAAAGCCTCCCTCCACCTTTGCAACTAGACTTAAGAAATACTGTTACCTGCTATTACAGCCAACAGGAAGCATCCTTTGCACCTAATAGGGTGAAGGGAGGGTCCATGGATAAGGGGAGGGTTAACTCTGACCATGGCACTAGGAGAAGGGGACGACAGAGGACGAGATGGTTGGACAGTGTTCTCGAAGCTACGAACATGAGTTTGACCAAACTGCGGGAGGCAGTGCAAGACAGGACTGCCTGGCGTGCTATGGTCCATGGGGTCACGAAGAGTCGGACACGACTAAACGACTAAACAACAACAACAACTCTGACCATGCCATCCATGGCACAAGCACACTCACCGTGCTTTCTTCATACTGCAATTGAATAATGGAAAGACTTATTCTAAGCCTACTTCTGAGACGAGGAAGGAGGGGCTGCAGGTACCAGGGGAGTCTCAGGAGCCCCAGGGCTACTGCTTCCTTTGGGTTTGGGAGAAGACGGTGCTTTTTGAACTGATTCTTCAGTAATGGTTCTGGGGAGTCTTCCTGCAAGCAAACCACCGTGCACATCAGGGTTTCCTGTTTTTGGAAGACATAGGAAAAACAATAATTGGGGACTTCTGGTTTACCGCCATTTGCCAATCGGCGGGGGATTTTTCGGGCTCCGAAGTCCCCAGCGCCACAGAGGAGGGGGAAGGCTGCTGGAGCGCCGCAGCCACCCTGAGAACCCCCGGATTGGGCTTTCTGGGGACGTGGGATACCCAGCTGAGCTCCCCAAAGTTCTGGCTCAGGGCCCAGGGGTGCAGGGCATGCAATCCAGCTGCGACCTCCTTTGCAGCGCCCTCCCCTCCACACACGTCTCTTTTTCCTGGGGGCTCAAGCGATGCTCAACTGCCCTGCACCCCCTGGGCGCTTTTGCCTTAACTTAAACATGATGCCCACCAAGGGGGTCCCAACGAGGACCCCTGTGCCCAAGCAGTCTTGGATTTGAACCCAGGACCCAAACATGACGTCCTCTGCTGTTCCCCCCTGGCAGGAATCCCTCGAGGTGCTCCTGTGCCTTGATGAAGAGACGGAGTCCACGAAAGGGTTAAAGGAAGAGAAATAGGCCAGGATAGAGACCCACCTCCCACCTCCCTGCTCGTATTGGGAGGCCCCTCCGGATGGAGAGGTTGGTGCGCTCACCCGGGAGAAATTCAGCGCAGAGGGCGAGGGGTGAGCGGTGGCAAGGGGGGTTTCTGGGCGCAGGGGAGACTGTGGGACGGAGGGAGGTGGGCAGAGAAAACAGGGGGCCTGAGGGAGGAATGGCGGCATCCCTGGGGGATAGAAGCCCAGCCGAGAAGAGAGGGAGGGAGGGAGAGAGAGGGAGAGGGAGGGAGGGAGGGAGGGAGAGACTCTTCCTTTTGGAGAAATATCTCCTTCCTTGGGCCCTGGAGGAGGAATCTCTGGTGGGTCTGCCTTGGCTCTATGATCCTCCCCTTTGATCCTGGCAAACTACTGCATTGCATGCTGTGGGCTGCATTATAGCAGGTCAAACCATTGCTCCACACTGGAGAGGAGAATGGAGAAAAAGCTGGAAGGTCCTGAGAGGGAGGAGGGGGGAGGAGACCTTCTCCAAAGCGGCTCTTTGCTTCTGGAATCCCCTCCCAGGAAGTAGCCAGAGACCTTTTCTTCTCTCTCAGGCTTCCATTGCACTGCATGGTTGATCGATGATGATGTACACCAATCCAGGAGTATATCCTGAAGGCATTTCTTTGACTTTTATTTTCTGTAGGCAATGTCAGACTGAGTTACAAACGGAGATACAATCTATCAGCATCCAAAGATAGTAAATCCATGAGCCGTCCCAGTCTGGGGCATTTTCATGATAGACAATACCTGTGGCCGGATGCTCTACACCCAGGGCTGTGCATCTGCAGGCCAGGAATTGCCAGTATTCTAGGCAAGGGGTGTGAGCTTGCCAAATTTACAGACAGTATGTGAGTGAGAATTCCAAAATAACCATGCAAAATCTATGGAGAGACCCGCAGGATAATGGAGATGCGAGTATTCCTGGTCCAGAGTCCACATCCTCAGCCTGCAGCCCACAAATGCTGAGACCATAATACTTTTATTAGCGCTTAATGGGACACCTGATACTTTCTTATACTTTATTCAACAGATGAATATGTTTGAATGCTTTTACAGTGACTATCACTTCCATTTTACTTATTCCGCCCAGGAGAGGCTCAGATCTGCAAGTCTGAGCTCAACTCCTCGCTTGAAACAGACTTTGTCCTGGACCAATTGAGAGGTATGTCCTTCCTCTTACCTGGGAGACTGTATCCTTGCAGGTCTCATTTCAGTTTGTGGGAACTTAAGAAAAGTCCTGCTGGATTAGGATCAGGGCCCACCTCATCCAGCATCCTCTTCCCACTAGAACCAGCCAAGGAGAACCCCCCCCCCAAACAGGGCCAACAGCTCTCTCCCCACTCAGGATTCCCAGCCCCCGGGTTTCAGATGAATAATTCCTCTGTAGGGGAGGAGGAACTAATAGCTGGGAACTGAAGGACTGCTACTAAAATAGTGGGTGGTTCTGAGAAGGTGGACACAATGGAGCTGCCTCAGGAAGTAAATGGTGCAGGATTAGGGAATGTGTGTAGTTGCTTGGGGTGTATCAGAAAGATGTTACATATCACAGAGGTAGGAGGGAACAATACAGCTATTTAGCTTTTACAGAGGAGGATGAAGATGGAGAAAGTGTGTCCCTCCAGATGTTGTTCCAGTAGAAGTCCCATCATCTGTGGTCGTTGGCCACCCTTGCTTGGGCTGACGGTACTTTGAGCCCAACCACATCTGGAGGGCAAGAGGTGTCCCACCTCAGCATAGATGGTTCAGTCTAGGAGCTCAGTATCACTTGGGAGGTCAAGGTGGGTGTGGATACCAAGGGTTACTGAGACGCGTTTTCAGGGATTATGATTGATACGTAGACTCCAAATCCAAGGGGCCCACACTAAATGAAGCTCTGGATGGTACCCTCAAAGATGTCTGGTTTATATTCCAGAAGATGTCCAGGGGATAGATCTGAAGGTTCTGAACTGAATTACTATCGAGATTCTGAGTTTCAATTCAGGCTGAGAAATGGAGGCAGGGATCATAAATGTCATCTAAAGATGGTTCCCCCCCCCCACACACTCTCTTATGGTGGAAGCATCTCTGATTGCACCTCCTCTCTCAAAAGTCAGATTCTTTCCTTCCACCCCCTTTTGTCGACATCCATCTGCCTCGAAACACAATGTAGAGTCTCCATGAGGTTGAAGTCAAACAGGGGTGTTAGAAGCACTGACATGGCCCCCACGGAATACAGGCCTGGGCAGTGTGTATATGGGGGTCCTGGGCTGGCTACATGGCAAGGCCATCTTCTCCAGCAGGGTTGCCCTGTTTGAAAATGCAAAAAACCAGAGAGAGGTGTGGAGTCTTTTTTGGGATAAAATTTCCCCAGAATAAGCAGCTTTTGAGCTTTCCTGATGATTTCCCCCATAGAAGCAGCAGTCTTGCCCTACATTTAGGTGGACTTTTTGCCGATCTTGCGACAATCCTCCCGGACG
Organism: Zootoca vivipara; assembly: GCF_963506605.1. Taxonomy (NCBI): domain Eukaryota; kingdom Metazoa; phylum Chordata; class Lepidosauria; order Squamata; family Lacertidae; genus Zootoca; species Zootoca vivipara. The sequence goes on from NC_083277.1 coordinate 1,985,610, forward strand.
CTATTTTAAACGCTCAGTTCCCGTGGTGAAATGGACCTCTGGCAGCCCTACCCTCTCAACCTTCTTGATATGGTCCGAGGGGAAGCAGAGCAATATGTTTTGTACCAGCTTGGCCATAACTCAGTCTTCTTACATACTGGGGAGAGTGTTAACTCCTTGATACCCACAACACTCCAACACAGTCATCTTAAGGACTCCACTCACAATTCCTGTAGGGTTTACTTCTTAGCCACTTCTTTTCCTGTGTTAGGGCAAAATTCTGGGTGCGAGAATGCTCAGCCACCCAGATCATCAGGCAAGCGCCTGTGGTCGTTGTGGAGTATAAAAGGAAGGAGTCCAGCCATGATCCGAAGCAAACAGAAAGGTTTATTACTGCGCAGCAGGCTCAATGCCAGACTGAAAACCGTGAACAGGGCTGCAAGAACTTTTAAAAGTTCCCACCACCACCCCATAATGCACATCGAAAGCATCATACATACATCACTTGTGACAAGGTAAAACGTCAGAAAAGGGGAAGGTGCAAGGGGCATTAGCATACAGGTAAACAGGATTAACATAAGGTAACAATGCACGATGTCCCAGGACATTGATAAGCAAGTGCCAGTAAGTATCTGGGAGGGGATCCTTGAGTACCTTTGGGGGGGGGGGACAATGGGTCCAGGTGTGTGTATTGCCTCTGGCTTCAGAGGGTCAGGAGTGGCAGGAGATGGTACCTGAATGGATTATGGATATGCAGAGGAGCACCACCCTGACTACGTGACCTCTCGCTTAAAGGATTATGGCTGTTCCCTGCATCCCTGGGAGCCCTTGGCCAGAGTAGCAAAAGGGGGTTACATTCAGAAATACAGATACAGTAGTACCTCTACATACGAATAACTCTACTTATGAATGTTTCTACTTACGAATGGAGCTCCGTCCGCCATCTTGGATGCGGTTTAGATAGGATTTTTTCTACTTATGAATTTTTTCTCCCAATGCATTCCTATGGGATTCGACTTACAAATGTTTTCTACTTACAAATGTGGGTTTGGAACGCATTAAATTCGTAAGTAGAGGTACCACTGTACACGGTATTCATTCATAAAGAAATATGGTTACACTAGCTGGCCCTGCACGCGATGCTGTGCGTTAGTCTGTGAAATGGAGGGTAATAGCCCCCCCCTTCAGATCCCCCTGAGTCGAGGCGATATACTGTGGAGAGGGCAGGTTTCATCCCTGTGTCTCCCCCCACCCTGTTCTGACCCATTACGTATCCCTGCTCCCTATTCGGCCTCCCCCCCCCCTCCGCATCCCCTCCAGGCAGGCCCCTACCTCCACTTGGCAATGTTGGTTATTTTGCAATGTTGGGGGCCTAGGGGTCTGATAATGGCCGCCTTGGTGGTTTCAGTTGCTTGGTTGATGATGTCATTTGGTTTGTGGGTGTGGCTTAGATTTCACAGGAAGGGAGGGGGTGGAGGAGGGTATTATGCCACTTGAGGGCGCTGTTTGACTTGGTGGAAAACCAGGTCTATACCTGCCCAGGTGTGTGATTTGAGGGATTTTTGTCCCCAACAAAATCGGGGAGTGGCCTGCATCTTTGTGTCGATCGGTCACGCGGTGACGGAGAAAAGTGGAAAATGCAGTTTCGCGATTTTTATATGTATAGATAGAGTCTAAGGCAACAGTGAAAGGGTAGGAAAGGGAGCCTTTATTACACAGGGCTTGATCTTGAGGGGTTTGATCGAGGTGTTCGTGTTGGTGCGATACTAGAGTGGTGTCATAGTATCAGATGGGGTCCCCTTGAGGGCATTTGTGCCAATCTTGATTCCCAAATGAAGCCTCGTTTGGGTCCAACCCCCCTATAAAATTCCCTAACACCTGAATATATTCACACAAGGCAGCAGAGGTTTAGTATCAGAGTTTTTATTCTACTGGTTGGACTTCCTTCCCAGTTTGATGAGCCCCTCACTTCCCTCCACAGCACTGGCAGAAACCACCTGCTTGACTGTTGGTCTCGTTCGCTCAATGTGCCAGAGCCTGTCATCGCATGCAGTGAAAGTCCCCGACTCACCAAGGGATTGAGACCCATCAACTATCCTCACCTGGTTTAGCTGGACTGTTGAAGCTGTTTACTGGGTTGTGTCTCCTGTTGCATGCTTACGTCTTCTAGGACCCACAGGTGAGAGCTGAGTACAGGTTGGGGATTAATGGTGGACAAATTACCCCAGAAAGAGCCCTATATTTCCCCAACGAGAGGTACTACCCCAGCCCCAACACCCCATGACATAATACTATTAATGTATTTGATAGATCAGGAATAATTTTGTGTCTCCAGCAATAAAACTAACAGCCTCATCCCATGAATAAATCAGTGCTACATATCCAAGGGTGAAGTTTCCATGAAGTACAGTTATATATTGATGTATAATATCGAGCTTCTTCAGTGTGACACATATTCCTCATTGAAATAGAGGAGGTACGTCCAGGAGTCTCTGGCCAGCAAGGCAAATGGAGAAAGGACCGTAAGAGAGAGGCCTGGACAAATAATTTACACTAGGATAGTCCTGTGTCAGAAAACAGGCACGAGATCAGGTGGCACATAATAAGTATAAATAGTAATTGGGATGAGTACGAATTGGACTTTATGTGTGTCATATTCCTTTGTTCTCACCCTTGAAACCCCAACAGGATATTCTCTCCCTGCACTCTGAAGCAGACGATGGAGAAGACAGGCAAGAATTCTGGGGCGCCATCTGTAATTTATAAAGGAATAACGAAGAAACCATTTAAATGTGTAGTGTGGAATGTGCTCCAGTCAATGAGCACAATTCTTTCACATTGCAGATAGTGTCAATTCAAACCTTAATGTGCACAAACAGAATCACACAGGGGAGAAACCATTTAAATGTATGGAGTGTGGAAAGAGCTTTAGTTTGAATCAAAACCTCAGAAAACATCAGCAAACTCACACAGGGGAAAAACCCTTTAAATGTATGGAGTCTGCAAAGAGCGGAACACTTCGACTACATCATCAAACTCACACAGGGGAGAAACCATTTAAATGTATGGAGTGTGGAAAAAGCTATACTGAAAGTGGGACACTTAGAAAACATCAACGAACTCACACAGGGAGGAAACCCTTTAAATGTATGGAGTGTGGAAAGAGCTTCAGTCAAAGTGGAGACCTTAGAAATCATCATCGAACTCACACAGGGGAGAAACCATTTAAATGTATGGAGTGTGGTAGGAGCTTCAGTGAAAGTGGAAACCTTAGAAGACATCAACGCATTCATACAGGGGAGAAACCCTTTAAATGTATGGAGTGTGGAAAGAGCTTTAGTGTGAATGGAAGCCTTAGAATACATCAACGAATTCACACAGGGGAGAAACCATTTAAATGCTTGGAGTGTGGAAAGAGTTTCATTAGAAGTTCAAAACTTAGAACACATCAACGAACTCATACAGGTGAGAAATCATATAAATGTATGGAGTGTGGAAAGAGCTTTAGTGTGAATGGAAACCTTAGAATTCATCAACGAATTCACACAGGGGAGAAACCATTTAAATGCTTGGAGTGTGGAAAGTGCTTTAATGTGAATGGAAACCTTAGAATTCATCAACGCACTCACACAGGGCAGAAAACCTTTAAATGTGTGGAGTGTGGAAAGAGCTTCAGTGACAGTGGGAAACTTCAACAACACAACCGAACTCACACAGGGGAGAAACCCTTTAAATGTATGGAGTGTGGAAAGAGCTTCATTGTAAGTTCAACACTTAGAAATCATCAACGAACTCACACAGGGGAGAAACCATTTAAATGTATGGAGTGTGGAAAGAGCTTTACTGAAAGTGGGACACTTCGACTACATCATCGAACTCACACAGGGGAGAAACCATTTAAATGTATGGAGTGTGGAAAGAGCTTCACTGTAAGTTCAACACTTAGAAATCATCAACGAACTCACACAGGGCAGAAACCCTTTAAATGTGTGGAGTGTGGAAAGAGCTTCAGTGACAGTGGGAAACTTCGACTACACCACCGAGCTCACACAGGGGAGAAACCATTTAAATGTATAAAGTGTGGAAAGAGCTTCACTCAGAGTGGGACACTTCGACGACATCAACGAACTCACACAGGGGAGAAACCATTTAAATGTTTGGAGTGTGGAAAGAGCTTTAGTGTGAATGGAAACCTAAGACAACACCAACGAACTCACAGAAGGGAGAAACCCTTTAAATGCATGGAATGTGGAAAGAGCTTCGATGAAAGTGGGTTACTTCTAAAACATCAACAGATTCACACAGGGGAGAAACCATTTAAATGTATGGAGTGTGGAAAGAGCTACACTAATAGTGGGATGCTTAGATTACATCAACGAACTCACACAGGGGAAAATAGATTTAAATGTTTGGAGTGTGGAAAGAGCTTCAGTCAAAGTGGAAACCTTAGACTACATCAACGAACTCACACAGGGGAAAAAACATTTAAATGTTTGGAGTGTGGGAGGAGCTTCAGTCAAAGTGGAAACCTCAGACAGCACCAGCGAACTCACACAGGGGAGAAACCATTTAAATGTATGGGCTGTGGAAAGAGTTTTAGTGCGAATGTAAACCTGAAAAAACATCAACAAACTCACACAGGGGAGAAACCCTTTAACTGTATGGAGTGTGGAAAGAGCTTCACCGAAAGTAGGACACTAAGACTACATCTACGAACTCACACAGGGGAAAAACCATTTAAATGTATGGAGTGTGGAAAGAGCTTCACTGAGAGTGGGAAACTTAGACTACATCAACGAACTCACACAGGGGAGAAACCATTTCAATGTATGGAGTGTGGAAAGAGTTTTAGTGTGAATGGAAACCTTAAAATTCATCAACGAACTCACACAGGGGAGAAACCCTTTAAATGTATGGAGTGTGGAAAGGGTTTCACTGTAAGTGGGTCACTTAGGAGTCACCTACGAACTCACACAGGGGAAAAACCATTTAAATGTATGGAATGTGGAAAGAGCTTCAGTAATAGTGGAAATCTTCGACTACATCATCGAACTCACACAGGGGAGAAACCATTTAAATGTATGGAGTGTGGAAAGAGTTTTAGTGTGAATGTAAACCTGAAAAATCACCAACGAACTCACACAGGGGAGAAACCTTTTAAATGTTTGGAGTGTGGAAAAAGCTTCAATCAGAATGGAAGCTTTAGAAAACATCAGCAAACTCACATAGGGGTGAATCTCAAATCTGAAAATTTGCCAAAAAGTTAAATACCTAGGAATATGGATTACTCCAAAATTGTTGTTGTTGTTGTTTAGTCGTGTCCGACTCTTCATGACCCCATGGACCAGAGGACACCAGGCTGTCCTGTCTTCCACTGCCTCACGCAGTTTGGTCAGACTCATGTTCGTAGCTTCGAGAACACTGTCCAGCCATCTCATCCTCTGTCGTCCCCTCATCCTAGTGCCCTCAATCTTTCCCAACATCAGGGTCTTTTCCAGGGAGTCTTCTCTTCTTATGAGGTGGCCAAAGTATTGGACCCTCTGCTTCAGGATTTGTCCTTCCAGTGAGCACTCAGGGCTGATTTCCTTCAGAATGGATAGGTTTGATCTTCTTGCAGTCCATGGGACTTTCAAGAGTCTCCTCCAGCACCATAATTCAAAAGCATCAATTCTCCAGTGATCAGCCTTCTTTATCGTCCAGCTCTCACTTCCATATATCACTACTGGGAAAACCATAGCTTTAACTATACGGACCTTTGTCGGCAAGGTGATGTCTCTGCTTTTTAAGATGTTGTCTAGGTAGGTTTGTCATTGCTTTTCTCCGAATAAGGGGGCGTATTTTAGTTTCGTGACTGCTGTCACCATCTGCAGTGATCATTGAACCCAAGAAAGTAAAATCTCTCACTGCCTCCATTTCTTCCCCTTCTATTTGCAAGGTGGTGATGGGACCATGGCCATGATCTTAGTTTTTTTGATGTTCAGCTTCAGACCATATTTTGTGCTCTCCTCTTTCACCCTCATTAAAAGATTCTTTAATTCCTCCTCACTTTCTGCCATCAAGGTTGTGTCATCAGCATATCTGAGGTTGTTGATATTTCTTCCAGCAATCTTTATTCCGCCTTGGGATTCAACCAGTCCAGCCTTTCACATGATGATTTCTGCATATAAGTTAAATAAGCAGGGAGACTATATACAGCCTTGTCATACTCATCAGTTGTTCCATATCCAGTTCTAACTGTAGCTTCTAACTGTCCCACATAGAGATTTCTCAGGAGACAGATGAGGTGATCAGGCCATTTATTTAAGAACTTACCATAGTTTGCTGTGGTCGACACAGTCAAATGCTTTTGTGTAGTCAATGAAGCAGAAGTAGACGTTTTTCTGGAACTCTCTAGCTTTCTCCATAATCCAGCACGTTTGCAATTTGGTCTCTGGTTCCTCTGCCCCTTCGAAATCCAGCTTGCACTTCTGGGAGTTCTCAGTCCACATACTGCTTAAACCTGCCTTGTAGAATTTTGAGCATAACCTTGCTAGCGTGTGAAATGAGCGCAATTGTGCGGTAGTTGGAGCATTCTTTGGCACTGCCCTTTTTTGGGATTGGGATGTAGACTGATCTTCTCCAATCCTCTGGTCACTGCTGAGTTTTCCAAACTTGCTGGCATATCAAGTGTAGCACCTTAACAGAATCATCTTTTAGATTTTAAATAGTTCAGCTGGAATATCATCACTTCCACTGGCCTTGTTATTAGCAGTGCTTTCTAAGGCCCATTTGACTTCACTCTCCAAGATGTCTGCCTCAAGGTCAGCAACCACACTACCTGAGGTGTACGAGACCTCCATATCTTTCTGGTATAATTCCTCTGTGTATTCTTGCCACCTCTTCTTGATGTCTTCTGCTTCTGTCTTCCAAAGTACATCAACCTATTTAATGACAATTACATTAAGACTTGGACAGAGATTAAGAGAAATCTAGAGATATGGAGCAGATTAAATCTATCTTTTTTAGGGAGGATATCCGCCATCAAAATAAATGTACTACAAAAATTACTTTTTTTTATTCCTGACAATGCCTGTGATGGGGTACGGATGGACAGACTACCTATAAAACTGGCCAAGAGATATTTCTAAGTATATCTGGCAGGGGAAAAGACCCAGAATTAAACATAAATTCTTAATTGACATTTAAGAAAGGGGGTTCTCCCTACCGGATTCAAAACTATATTACTAGGCGGCCTGCCTTACCTGTATCCGGGATTGGTGCACATTACAGTACAAGACTCAGACCTACTAGATCTGGAAGGCTATGACAACCGATATGGCTGGCATGCTTTCCCAGGATACGATAAAGTAAAGTTCCACAAAAGCTTTCTAAATCATATTATAAGAAAACCCCTTTACATGGTCTGGGCAAAATATAAAGATCTTTTGGAACCGAAAACACTGTGGTGGATATCCCCCAAAGAAGCATGTGCTGTGAAAAAGAAAAATATGAAAGAAAATTGGCCGATATATAAAATACTACTAAAGGAGGAAGAGAACCAATTGAAACTTACATTTTTATGAAGAAATAAAAGAACAGTTGGAGTAGAGATTATATGCAGTTGAAAATAAAACTTAACATGCCAGTGGGGGGGGGGAGGGAAGTCACAGGTTTCGGCGAATCCCATTTTATGGTTTTGACATTGTTTTTGTGTACAAATTTGTTTGTCTGTGTAATTGTATTTGTTATTGTGCTTTCTTCCTTTCTTCCTTTTTGTTGAAAATTTAATTAAAATGTTACAGAAAAGGGATAGGGTTTGCGTCAAAATGGACATTATAGTCAGGGGAGAAACCATTTAAATGCATGGAATGTAGAAAAAGCTTTGCAATTAATACAAGGCAACATCAACAAACTCACATGGGAGATACCATTTAAATGCATGGAGTGTGGAAAAAGCTTTGCAATTAATACAAGGCAACATCAACAAACTCACATGGGAGATACCATTTAAATGCATGGAGTGTGGAAGGAGCTTAAATGAATGCACACCTTCATATACTAACAATCTCATGCATTCAATCTCATGTTCATCTGGAGAGCTGGTGCTGAATAATGATGGGCTGAGAGTCACATGATTTTTGGTCTTTGGTGGCGAGATTGGACATGTTCATGTTTGAAGTTGGGAAGAGAGGGTTGTGAAAAGTGGAGTGTGAGACTTCTTGTGTTGCTTTGGATGTACAGTTTGTTAATAAACGAAGAGTCACGTAACTCTTAGCTGATATCTGAGTGTGTCTGATGAAGTGTGCATGCACACGAAAGCTCATACCAAAATAAAAAGTTAGTTGGTCTTTAAGGTGCTAATGAAGGAATTTTTTTATTTTGTAACTCCCATTGTTATAGTTACAGGTAGGTAGCGGTGTTGGTCTGCCATAGTCAAAATAAAATAAAATAATTCCTTCCAGTAACACCTTAGAGACCAACTAAGTTTGTTATTGGTATGAGCTTTCATGGGCATTCACACTTGGTATCTGAAGACGTGTGCATGCACACGAAAGCCCATACGAAAGACAAACTTAGTTGGTCTCTAAGGTGCTACTGGAAGGAATTTTTTTTTAATTTTGTTCCCATTGTTATAATTGCAGTAAAGGAACAATGAAGACACAGAAATCTGAAAGATCTTCTTACATGCAGACGGTAGTCTTGAAACCCTGGAATATAGTTTTTATTTCATAAATTTATTAAATTGTATAAGCTTCACTTCCTCATTTTTGGCTGCTTCCAGGATGAAGTGTTGAAATAAAACATTATCATTGGTGGCATAAAGAATAAAGGACGTATTTAGTGACCTAACCAGGAAAGACTCAGCTCCCAGCTGCACATCTTGCATGAGGAGGGGAGGTGGCACAGCAGAGAGTGGGAACCGCCTGAGCATCTCAAAGCAATGTGCCGGGGGGAGGGCGTTGACACAGGTGTGTGTTAAATGCATCACTGTGAGCTCGAATATCTATCTAGTCCCTGAATACCGGACAGGGGAGAAGCCATATAGATGAGTGTGGGGTGAGAGGGGGTGTGAGCTGAGAGGGTTAATAGCTCAGCAGTCGTCCTGGATCATGGGGTCTGTGACGTGTCATGTAAACAGGAAACAGGAAGTAGTACCTGTTGCTGTTGTATCTGTAATATATGACATTGTCTGTTTCTGTTCTGTTCTGTTCTGTTGTGTGTCGCAGTTTCCAGCCGAGGTGGACCTGACTTCTCCCGGCTGGAGTTAGCCTTAATAAATCTTCTTTGTTTTAATGAGCAAGGGAGTGGACAGTGAGTTATTTTCTCAGGCACGAAAGGGCACTGAAAGCTAGATAAAGTTTCCGCTGCAATTGGACTGTTATCTGAGCTTCAGAAGGAAAATTCCTGGACCGTTTAGAAACGAGGTTTGATATTTGGACGGAAGTGTACTGGGCAAGGAGTTTTTTAGCAATGCTTCTACAACACAGCCAAAGCTGTCGTAGGCAGATCGATTCTCTGCTATCCTTCTGTCTCACAAGGCTGTGTTTATGGTTGTTTACCAATTGCATAATTGGACAACACATTCTACAGAGTGTAATGTGGAAAGAGATTCAGGCAATGTCCCAACCTTAGAGTGCTAAGGGGCAACTTCCTCCAAAATGCACCAGGTGCCCAAAGGCAGGAGCCACCTCTGGGCGCTGAGGGTGGAAAGCCTCCCTCCACCTTTGCAACTAGACTTAGGAAATACTGGTACCTGCTATTACAGCCAACAGGAAGCATCCTTTGCAGCTAATAGGGTGAAGGGAGGGTCCATGGATAAGGGGGGGGGTTAACTCTGACCATGCCATCCATGGCACAAGCACACTCACCGTGCTTTCTTCATACTGCAATTGAATAATGGAAAGACTTATTCTAAGCCTACTTCTGAGACGAGGAAGGAGGGGCTGCAGGTACCAGGGAAGTCTCAGGAGCCCCAGGGCTACTGCTTCCTTTGGGTTTGGGAGAAGACGGTGCTTTTTGAACTGATTCTTCAGTCATGGTTCTGGGGAGTCTTCCTGCAAGCAGACCACTGTGCACAAAAACAACTGCTAAAGACATAGGAAAAACAATAATTGGAAAACGAATACAAATTGACGTATATATTTATGAAGGCAACCCTGTTTATCGTCTTTTTAATATTCTGTTGGGAGCCACCCAAAGTGGCTGCGGAAACCCAGCCAGATGAGCCAGGTAATAACTAAGAAATAAATTAATAACAATAATAAAAGTCACACATACATATAAATGTATATAATTTAAACAATACAAATAATTGTAATAAGTCAGCACGACCCCTGTGTCTTATTGTAAAGGTTAAGGGACCCCTGACCATTAGGTCCAGTCACAGACGACTCTGGGGTTGCAGCGCTCATCTCGCTTTACTGGCCGAGGGAGCCAGTGTACAGCTTCCAGCTCATGTGGCCAGCATGACAAAGCCACTTCTGGCGAACCAGAGAAGTGCACGGAAACGCCGTTTACCTTCCCGCTGTAGTGGTACCTATTTATCTACTTGCACTTTGACGTACAGTACTTTTGAACTGCTAGGTTGGAAAGAGCAGGATTGGAGCCACCGACCTTCTGATCAGGAAGCCCTAGGCTCTGTGGTTTAACCCACAGCACCACCAGTTTTCAGGAGACATTGATGATGTCCTTCTTCATCTTCTGTCCTTTTTGAGGAGCCAGGAAGAGCCTACGTAAGACCCTCAACTTAACTCTATTAAAATGATACAATAACAAAAGTAAATCAGGAAAAATACGGTAAGTGTGCAGCTGCCACCCTGCTGTGAAAGGAAACATTAATCCATAAACTCATACACAAATAGCAAGCCACCCGCTCCCGCCCCCATTTCGACTCTCCGCTGTGGGGAGGGGGGGCAACTTGGGGGGGGGGAGAGGGGCAATTTTCCGACGGAGCCCCAAGAGCAGGAGGCCAAAGGCAGCGCCATCACTTCCTGCAGGCAGGGGCTGCTCTGCGAACGTAGCTCTAGAGACGCGCGCGTTCGACAAGGAGCCCGAAGTGTCTATAGGTGGGAAGTTTCCAGGCGGCCGAAAGGACCCCTTGAAAAGTGGGAGGTTTTCCGACGGGGAGGAGGGGTGTTGGTTGACTAACCCCTCCCCCCACTCCCATACTCCGCTTTATATTGCGGGGAAGAAAACCGGAACAGCGAGCAAGGCAGGCGGAGGGCCAGAGAGGACAAAGAGGTAAAGAGGCTGCGTGGGGAAAGTGGGCAATTTGAGGAGGGGGGAAATAAAAAAAATTCCTTCAGTAGCACCTTAAAGACCAACTAAGTTTTTATTTTGGTATGAGCTTTCGTGTGCATGCACACTTCTTCAGAGGAGGGGGGAGAAAAAGACAGAGACCACCCCATAGCTGTGGGGGTGGGGCTAGCCGGGTGGTGTTGTTTTTTGCACCAGGTGACGCCTCCAGCAGGGCCCCATTGAGGATGTCTTTGTGTGGACGCAAATGTCCCCAATTGGGTCTTTGACTCGGGTGAAATAAAGCCTAGTTTCACCCCTGCCCGCAAAAAGACCCTCTCCTGGGCCTCATAGGCAGGGGCTCCGATGCCCCCCATGTTTCTTTTTCCTAGGGGTCCAGGAGATGCTCAGGGCCCCCAATACACGCAATACAGCTGCGACCTCCTTTGCAGCGCCCTCCCCTCCACCCACGTCTCTTTTTCCTGGGGGCTCAAGCGATGCTCAACTGCCCTGCACCCCCTGGGCGCTTTTGCCTTAACTTAAACATGAGGCCCACCAAGGGGGTCCCAACGAGGACCCCTATCCCCAAACAGCCTTGGATTTGAACCCAGACTTAAACATTATGCACCCCGGTTCTCTGCCGTTTCCTGCTGGCAAGAACCCTTGCACCTTGATGAAGAGACGGAGTCCACGAAAGGGTTAAAGGAAGTGAAATAGGCCTGGATAGAGCCCCCCCTCCCTCTCCCTCTCCCTGCTCGTCTTGGGAGGCCCCTCCGGATGGAGAGGTTGGTGCGCCCACCCGGGAGAGATTCGGCGTAGAGGGCGAGGGGTGAGCGGTGGCAAGGGGGGTTTCTGGGCGCAGGGGAGACTGTGGGATGGATGGAGGAATGGCAGCATCCCTGGGGGATAGAAGGCCAGCTGAGCAGCGAGGGGGGGGGGACGTTGCCTTTTGGAGAGAGGTCTCCATCCTACCCAGGAATCTGCCACTCTTTCAAGTTTACCAGAGAGAGATGGGGGCGGGGGGGGGGGCTTTCTACTGATTCCCACACCCTTTCCTTCCTGGAAGCTCTATCTCCTCCCCGTTGATCCTTGCAAACTACTGCATTGCATGCTGTGGGCTGAATTATAGCAGGTCAAACCATTGGTCCACCTTGGAGAGGAGAAGAGAGAAAAAGCTGGAAGGTCCTGAGAGGGAGGAGGGAGGAGGAGACCTTCTCCAAAGTGGCTCTTTGCTTCTGGAATCCCCTCCCAGGAAGTAGCCAGAGACCTTTCCTCTCTCTCAGGCTTCCATTGCACTGCATGGTTGATCGATGATGTTGTTCCCGGCCTTAATTTTCTGTTGTTGTCGTTTAGTCGTTTAGTCGTGTCCGACTCTTCGTGACCCCATGGACCATAGCACGCCAGGCACTTCTGTCTTGCACTGCCTCCTGCAGTTTGGTCAAACTCATGTTCGTAGCTTCGAGAACACTGTCCAACCATCTTGTCCTCTGTCGTCCCCTTCTCCTTGTGCCCTCCATCTTTCCCAACATCAGGGTCTTTCCCAAGGATTCTTCTCTTCTCATGAGGTAGCCAAAGTATTGGAGCCTCAGCTTCACGATCTGTCCTTCCAGGGAGCACTCAGGGCTGATTTCCTTAAGAATGGATAGGTTTGATCTTCTTGCAGTCCATGGGACTCTCAAGAGTCTCCTCCAGCACCATAATTCAAAAGCATGATGATGTACACCAATCCAGGAGTATATCCTGAAGGCATTTCTTTGACTTTTATTTTCTGTGGGTAATGTCAGAGTGAGTTACAAACGGAGATACAATCTGTCATCATCCAAAGATAGTAAATCCATGAGCCGTCCCAGTCTGGGGCATTTTCATGATAGAAAATACCTGTGGCTGGATGCTCTACACCCAGGGCTGTGAATCTGCAGGCCAGGAATTGCCAGTATTCTAGGCAAGGGGCGTGAGCTTCCCCACTTTACAGACAGTATGTGAGTGAGAATTCCAAAATAACTATGCAAAATCTATGGAGAGACTTGCAGGATAATGGAGATGCGAGTATTCCTGGTCCAGAGTAGACATCCTCAGCCTGCAGCCCACAAATGCTGAGACCATATTACTTTTATTAGTCCTTAACGGGACACCAGATAATTTCTTATACTTTATTCAACAGATGAATATTTTTGAATGCTTTTACAGTGACATAAATAGCACTTCAGTTTTACTTATTCCACACAGGAGAGGCTCTGATCTGAAAGTCTGAGCTCAACTCCTCCCTTGAAACAGAAAAATATACAGACTTTGTCCTGGACCAATTGAGAGGTATGTCCTTCCTCTTACCTGGGAGACTGTATCTTTGTAGTTTTTTGCAGATAAAGTTGCTCAGATTCGGGAAGAGGTAGACTCCACCGTGGGAGCAGGGCCTGGGCGGGGGAGTGCTAGAGATCTGTCTAGTCAAGTTGTGTGGGATCAATTTCAGTCTGTTACCTCCGAGGATGTGGACATGCTGCTTGGACCGCTTCTTAAAATATGGCCAACTATTGCCCAGTCTCAAATCTTCCATTCTCGGGCAAGGTGATTGAGCGAGTGGTTGCTGAACAACTCCAGGCACGCCTGGAAGAAGCGGACCATTTGGATCCCTTCCAGTCGAGATTCAGGCCTCATCATGGGACTGAAACTGCTTTGGTCGCACTGGTTGATGATCTCTGGCGGGCTACGGAAAAAAGGTGAAAGCTGTTTCCTAGTTCTGCTGGATCTCACAGCGGCTTTTGGCACTATCGACCATAACATCCTTCTGGACTGTCTAGAGAGGTTGGGAGCTGGGAACACTTATACAGTTGTTCCGCTCCTTCCTCCTGGCCGTGTTCAGAAAGTGGTGGTGGGGGATGAGTGTTCAGACCCCTGGGCTCTCACTTGTGGGGTGCCTCAGGGTTCTGTCCTCTCCCCCATGCTCTTTAACATCTACATGCATCCGCTGGGAGAGATCATCAGTGGGTTTGGGCTGGGTGTTCATCCGTATGCGGATGATACCCAGCTCTACCTCTCTTTCATATCAGAACCAATGAAGGTGGTGAAGGTCCTGTGTGAGTGCCTGGAGGCGGATGGAGGATGGATGGCGGCTAACAGATTGAAGTTGAATCCTGACAAGACGGAAGTACTGTTTGTGGGGGACAGGAGGCGGGCAGGTGGGGAGGACTCCCTGGTCCTGAATGGGGTAGCTGTGCCCCTGAAGGACCAGGTGCGCATCCTGGGAGTCATTTTGGACTCACAGCTGTCCATGGAGGCGCAGTTGTTTTCTGCTGCTCCAGAGAAGCGGACACGGAGCAATGGATTCAAACTACAAGAAAGAAGATTCCACCTAAACATTAGGAATAACTTCCTGGCAGTAAGAGCTGTTTGGCAGTGGAATTTGCTACCAAGGAGTGTGGTGGAGTCTCCTTCTTTGAAGGTCTTTAAGCAGAGGCTTGACAGGCATATGTCAAGAATGCTTTGGTGGTGTTTCCTGCTCAGCAGGGGGTTGGACTAGATGGTCCTTGTGGGTGTAGCACCTTAACAGCATCATCTTTCAAAATTTTAAATAGTTCAGCTGGAATATCATCACTTCCACTGGCCTTGTTATTAGCAGTGCTTTCTAAGGCCCATTTGACTTCACTCTCCAGGATGTCTGGCTCAAGGTCAGCAACCACACCTCTTCTTGATGTCTTCTGCTTCTGTTAGGTCCTTTCCACTTTTGTCCTTTATTATGGTAATCTTTGTACAAAATGTTCCTTTCATATCTCCAATTTTCTTGAAGAGATATCTGGTTTTTCTCATTCTGTTGTTTTCCTCTATTTCTTTGCATTGCTCATTTAAGAAGGCCCTCTTGTCTCTCCTTGCTATTTTTTGGAAGTCTGCATTCAATTTCCTGTATCTTTCACTATCTCCCTCACATTTTGCTTGCCTTCTCTCTCCCGCTATTTGTAAGGCCTCATTGGACAACCACTTTGCTTTCTTGCATTTCCTTTTCATTGGGATGGTTTTCGTTGCTGTCTCCTGTATGATGTTACGAGCCTCCATCCATAGTTCTTCAGTCCACCAAATCTAAATCCTTAAACCTGTTCCTCACTTCCACTGTGTATTCATAGGCGGTTTGATTTAGATTGTATCTTACTGGCCAAGTGGTTTTTCCTACTTTCTTCAGTTTAAGCTGGAATTTTGCTATGAGAAGCTGGTGATCTGAGCCACAGTCAGCTCCTGATCTTGTTTTTGCTGACTGTATAGAGCTTTTCCATCTTTCGCTACAGAGAATATAATCAATCTGATTTCGATGCTGCCCATCTGGTGATGTCCATGTGTAGAGTCGTCTCTTGTGTTGTTGGAAGAGAGTGTTTGTGATGACCAGCTTGTTCTCTTGACAGAACTCTATTAGCCTTTGCCCTTCTTCATTTTGATCTCCAAGGCTAAACTTGCCAGTTGTTCCTTTTATCTCTTGATTCCCTACTTTAGCATTCCAATCCCCTAAAATGAGAAGAACATCCTTTTTTGGTGTCATTTCTAGAAGGTGTTGTAAGTCTTCATAGAACTGGTCAATTTCACTTTCTTCAACACTGGTAGTTGGTGTATAAACTTGGATTACTGTGATGTTAAAAGGTCTGCCTTGGATTCGTATCGAGATCATTCTCTCATTTTTGAGATTGCAACCCAGTACAGCTTTCGCCATTCTTTTGTTGACTATGAGGGCCACTCCAGTTCTTTTACGGGATTCTTGCCCACAGTAGTAGATCTGATAGTCATCCAAACTGAATTCACCCATTCCCTTCCATTTTAGTTCACTGATGCCCAGGATGTCAATATTTATTCTTGCCATCTCATTTTTGACCACATCCAGCTTACCATTGTACATTCCAGGTTCCTATACCATTGTACATTCCAGGTTCCTATGCAATATTTTTCTTTACAGCATTGGACTTTCCTTTCGCTTCCAGGCATATCCGCAACTGAGCGACCTTTCGGTTTTGGCCCAGCCGCTTCATCAGCTCTGAATCTACTTGTACTTGTCCTCCGCTCTTCCTCAGTAGCATGTTGGATGCGTTCCGACCTGAGGGGCTCATCTTCCAGCGTCATAACTTCTATCTGCCTGTTGTCTTTGTCCATGGAGTTTTCTTGGCAGGGATACTGGAGTGGCTTGCCAGTTCCTGCTCCAGGTGGATCATGTTTAGTCAAAACTCTCCACTATGACCTGTCCATCTTGGGTGGCCCTGCAAGGCATAGCTCATAGCTTCTCTGAGTTATTCAAGCCCCTTCGCCACGACAAGGCAGTGATCCGTGAAAAGGGAGTAGCACCTTAGAGACCAACTAAGTTGGTCATTGGTATGAGCTTTCGTGTGCATGCACACTTCTTCAGATACACTGAAACAGAAGTCACCATATCCCCACATATAGTGAGAGGGTGGGGAGGGGCCAGACTGTTTATTGCTGCATTTGGTCTTACAGGAAGAATTTACGACTGTTTACGATTGGTCCCACAGGAAAAGCAAGGGGTGAGATGGTTAAAGATAGCTTTATCATGTATAGTGAGATAAGAATCCAATATCTTTGTTTAGACTAGGTCTGGAGATAAACTGCAGTTCAAAAACCTCTCTTTCCAGTCTATTTCTGAAATTATTTTGTAATAAGACAGCTACTTTGATATCTTGTATAGAATGTCCTGGGAGACTGAAGTGTTCTCCTACTGGTTTCTCTGTCTTGTGATTCCTGATGTGAGATTGTATGTTTGTTGTTGTTCGGGCCAGTAATGGTGTTGTCCGAGTGCATGTGGGACCCAGGTGGCGCTGTGGGTTAAACCACAGAGTCTAGGGCTTGCTGATCAGAAGGTCGGCGGTTTGAATCCCTGCAACGGGGTGAGCTCCCGTTGCTTGGTCCCAGCTCCTGTCCACCTAGCAGTTTGAAAGCACATCAAAGTGCAAGTAGATAAATAGGGACTGCTCCGGCGGGAAGGTAAACGGCGTTTCCGTGCGCTGCTCTGGTTCGCCAGAAGCAGCTTTGTCATGCTGGCCACATGACCCGGAAGCTGTCTGTGGACAAACGCCGGCTCCCTCGGCCTATAGAGCGAAATGAGCGTCGCAACCCCAGAGTCGGACATGACTGGACCTGATGGTCAGGGGGGGCCCTTTACCTTTATCTTTTATGTGGCAGCAAAGTTGGCATCTGGGTTTATTGTTTTTATTTACTGTAGTGTTTACTTCTTAGCCTCTTCTTTTCCTGAAGATATTCACACAAGGCAGCAGAGGTTTAGGATCAGAGATTTGCTTCTACTGGTTGGACTTCCTTCCCAGTTTGATGAGCCCCTCACTTCCCTCTACAGCACTGGCAGAAACCACCTGCTTGACTGTTGGTCTCGTCCGCTCAGTGTGGCAGAGCCTGTCATCGCATGCAGTAAAAGTCCCCGACTCACCAAGGGATTGAGACACATCAACTATCCTCACCTGGCTTAGCTGGCCTGTCGAAGCTGTTTCTTGGGTTGTGTCTGCTGTTGCATGCTTCTGGCATCTAGGACCCACAGGTGAGAGCTGAGGGGTGGTACTACCCCTCCCCCAGCACCCTGTGACATAATACTATTAATGTATTTGATAGATCAGGAATAGATTTGTGTCTCCAGCAAGAAAGCTAACAGCCTCATCCCATTAATGAATCAGTGCTACATATCCAAAGCTGAAGTTTCCATTAAGTACAGTTATATATTGATGTTTAATATTGAGCTTCATCAGTGTGACACATATTCCTCATTGAAATAGAGGACGTACATCCAGGAGTCTCTGGCCAGCAACGCAAATGGAGAAAGTATTAGGAAATAATATTGGGGAACATTGGGTATTAAGAGTGCTAAGATAAATCATATAACCCCAGTTTCCCAGTGGCCCTTCAACATACGCTTCACGCAGAGTTTGTAGAAAAACAAAATACACAAACAGAAGTTGACTTGGCTAAAATACACCACCAAGAGTTTAAAGACCAACCTAGCATGAAACCCCCGACTAGCAGTATACCTGTTTAAAGTATACAGAAGAAAAACAAAAGGTTGGTTTTCTCTAACAGAAAAACAAACTCAGAAGAGACTTTAAACTAAAGATAAACACTCCCTCTCCCAACAACTTTACATACCCACATTCCAAACCTCCTACCATACTCCCACACAACAACCACACAAAATGCTTTCCAACAGAGCCTTATATACATGTAGAGCCCACACCTGTGAGCAATTAAACAGAAATTACCAGCACCTGTTTTTCTTAAACAGACAGTATTGGCATTAGACCGGTTCAAAAGAAACTTTGATTATTCAAGAAACCCAACAGAAAGGACCGTAAAAGAGAGGCCTGGGCAGAGAATTTAAACGAGGATAGTACTGTGTCAGAAAGCAGGCATGAGATCAGGAGGCACATATTAATGATAAATAGTAATTGGGATGAGTACTAATTGAGCTTGATGTGTGTCATATTCCTTTCT
Organism: Zootoca vivipara; assembly: GCF_963506605.1. Lineage (NCBI taxonomy): Eukaryota > Metazoa > Chordata > Lepidosauria > Squamata > Lacertidae > Zootoca > Zootoca vivipara. The sequence continues at coordinate 2,004,276 of NC_083277.1, forward strand.
TCTCACCCATGAAACCCCAATAGGATATTCTCTCCCTGCACTCTGAAGCAGACGATGGAGAAGACAGGGAAGAATTCTGGGGGGCCATCTGTAATTTCAAAAGGAATAACGAAGAAACCATTTGAATGTATAGAGTGTGGAAAGAGCTTCAGTCAAAGTGGAAACCTCAGAAATCATCAGCGAACTCACACAGGGGAGAAACCCTTTAAATGTATGGAGTGTGGAAAGAGCTTTACTGAAAGTGGGACACTTAGAAAACATCAACGAACTCACACAGGGGAGAAACCATTTAAATGTATGGAGTGTGGAAAAAGCTACACTGAAAGTGGGACACTTAGAAAACATCAACGGACGCACAGAGGGGAGAAACCCTTTAAATGTATGGAGTGTGGAAAGAGCTTCAGTGACAGTGGGAAACTTCGACTACACCACCGAACTCACACAGGGGAGAAACCCTTTAAGTGTATCGAGTGTGGAAAGAACTTCACTGAAAGTGGGACACTTCAACTACATCATCGAACTCACACAGGGGAGAAACCCTTTAAATGCATGGAGTGTGGAAAAAGCTACGCTGAAAGTGGGACACTTAGAAAACATCAACGAACTCACACAGGGGAGAAACCCTTTAAATGTATGGAGTGTGGAAAGAGCTTCAGTGACAGTGGGAAACTTCGACTACACCACCGAACTCACACAGGGGAGAAACCCTTTAAATGTATGGAGTGTGGAAAGAACTTCACTGAAAGCGGGACACTTCGACTACATCATCGAACTCACACAGGGGAGAAACCATTTAAATGTATGGAGTGTGGAAAGAGCTTCAGTCAAAGTGGAGACCTTAGATATCATCAGCGAACTCACACAGGGGAGAAACCATTTAAATGTATGGAATGTGGAAAGAGCTTCAGTCGAAGTGTATATTATAGAATACATCAACGCACTCACACAGGGGAGAAACCCTTTAAATGTATGGAGTGTGGAAAGAGCTTCATTGACAGTGGGAAACTTCGACTACACCACCGAACTCACACAGGGGAAAAACCCTTTAAATGTATGGAGTGTGGAAAGAGCTTCATTAACAGTGGGAAACTTCGACTACACCACCGAACTCACACAGGGGAGAAACCCTTTAAATGTATTGAGTGTGGAAAGAGCTTCACTGAAAGCTGGACACTTCGACTACATCATCGCACTCACACAGGGGAGAAACCCTTTAAATGTATGGAGTGTGGAAAAAGCTACACTGAAAGTCGGACACTTAGAAAACATCAACAAACTCACACAGGGGAGAAACCCTTTAAATGTATGGAGTGTGGAAAGAGCTTCAGTGAAAGTGGGAAACTTCAACTACACCACCGAACTCACACAGGGGAGAAACCCTTTAAATGTATGGAGTGTGGTAGTAGCTTCAGTCGAAGTGAAATTCTTCGAGTACATCAACGAACTCACACAGGGGAGAAGCCATTTAAATGCTTGGAGTGTGGAAAGAGCTTCAGTAGCAGTTCAAAACTTAGGAGACATCAACGAACTCATACAGGTGAGAAACCATTTAAATGTACAGAATATGGAAAGAGCTTCAGTCAAAGTGGACACTATAAAATACATCAACGAATTCACATGGGTGAAGCCATTTAAATATGGAGTGTGGAAAGAGCTTCAGTAAGAATGGAAACCTTAGAATACATCAACGAACTCACATGGGTCAGAAACCCTTTAAATGTAAGGTGTGCGGAAAGTAATGCAGGTAACGTCTTAAAATCGTAGAATGCAAGATGCAATGTTAGGGAGGGGTGTGTGTATCTGGAGAGCTGGTGTTGAGTAATGATGGGCTGAGAGTCATATGATTTTTGGTCTTTGGTTGAGAGATTGGAAATGTTCATGGTTGAAGTTGGGATGTGAAAAGTGGAGTGTGAGACTTGTTGTGTTGCTTTGGATGCACAGTTGGTTAATATACGAAGAGTCACATAACTCCCATTGTTATAATTGCAATAAAGGAACAATGAAGACACAGAAATCTGAAAGCATCTTATTGCATGCAGGCAATAGTCTTGAAACCCTTGTAAATAGTTCTTATTGTATGACTTTTTTAAAAAAACAATTTTTATTAGATTTTCACTTTCAAACCAATCATATCATATCAATTATTCCAAATTATACAAATACATATCTATTAAACCAAATATTATGCCAAATCTTTTTTTTTTACTTTCCATGCTTCAAAGTCTGAGGATTCTGAGTATCATTATAGTCCAATATAATCCCGATCTTTCCCAACAAGTCTATTCTTATTTTTCTTTCTCTTGTCATAGCTTCTGAGATGATTTCAAACAAGATTTAACACAAAGTCACTGTTTCTGTGAGGATTTTCTGTCCAGCCTCCCCATAAATCCTTGCATTCCTTTTTCAAACTGAGATGTTTCCCAACAGTCCAACACGAGCAGTCGCCATCTTAACGATCCCATAACTCATGTCCCGGCTTCTGCTCAATAAATCCACCAATTGCAGAATTGCAGCTTTATCAGGTGAGTGTCAGCCAAAAATAAACCATTAACACATTTCTTATCACAGACTTATGGCTCTCCTTGCCCTTTAACTTCTACTCCGCTCTCCATGTTTGCAGGCTTAATTAAAAAGTGTGTCACAAGTAATTCCAGTAAATCCTCTTAAAACTGTTCACAAAGAATTTTAACGAGCTCCAGCAGTTGGTACATCCTTGTTGTTGTTTAGTCGTTTAGTCGTGTCCGACTCTTCGTGACCCCATGAACCATAGCACGCCAGGCACTCCTGTCTTCCACTGCCTCCTGCGGTTTGGTCAAACTCATGTTCGTAGCTTCGAGAACACTGTCCAACCATCTTGTCCTCTGTCGTCCCCTTCTCCTAGTGCCCTCAATCTTTCCCAACATCAGGGTCTTTTCCAAGGATTCTTCTCTTCTCATGAGGTGGCCAAAGTATTGGAGCCTCAGCTTCACGATCTGTCCTTCCAGGGAGCACTCAGGGCTGATCAATGCCTTGTCGTGGCGAAGGGGCTTGAATAACTCAGAGAAGCTATGAGCTATGCCATGCAGGGCCACCTAAGATGGACAGGTCATAGTGGAGAGTTTTGACTAAACGTGATCCACCTGGAGAAGGAACTGGCAAGCCACTCCAGTATCCCTGCCAAGAAAACTCCATGGACAAAGACAACAGGTACATCCTTAGGGAGGCTTTAATCTTACAGACTTAGCAAAACCTCTTTGAATAGATCATCTATTGTGTATACTCCAACATCTACACAGTTTATTTTTATAACTTCTTGTTTGTTCTAAATACTTCGACCGTCCATAGGGAAGGTGTTAAGTGTCATCTTGAAATATATAAATAAAAAGAAATTCACTTCCCTTTTTGTTCAGTCCAGCGTATCATTTTCTTTCTTTAATATGGTGTTTCCTTGACTCTCTTATCACTCAGAGGCTAGAATTTCTGGCAGTATCTTCCTCCCCATGATTTGAAGCATGTCCATAAATTTAAATCCAATTATTCCTCTTAAATCATGGAACTCGCGCTTGAACAGGGTGGCCTCCAGGAGTTCCGGCCCCCATGGGTGCTCGGCCCAGGCCCCCCCACCCCCTCAAAAGGTTGGGGTGGGTTAAGGGGCATCTGCGGGCCAGCGGCCCCTCCCGTCGCCCCAGGAGGGTGGGGAGGCTGCTTTACTCCCCCAGCAGCCGCCAGATTCCCCCATGGGGGTCGGGAGAGATGACCACCGTTGACCACCGAGCGTGCCGCCTCCGTGGGATGTGCCAGCAATGAGGAGGAGGAGGAGGAAGAAGAGGAGGCGGCACCTGCCCCTCTGGCTCCCACCACGGCCGCCACAAGCCCCAGGCTGCCCTTGGAGCTGTCTCCCCTGGTGGCAGGGAGGGGGACGGGGACAGCCAGGCTGAGGCCAGGCTCCAAGCTGCCTCCTCCTCCTCCCCCCCGCCTCTCCCGATGGCGCTCATGGAGTCCCGGGCCAGCAGAGTCACTCCAAGCAGCTTCTGCGCAGGCACACCTTATTATCCCTCTTAAAAGAATAAAGACACAATAATCTTTCCTTAAAAAGTAACACAAATTTTACTCACATTTCATTTCACAATCTGATCCCAGAAAGGCTGGCTTTACTTAGTAGTTACATAATAATCTGTGAGTTCATCTCACATGGAGACTGAGCTCATGTGCTGCTGGCTGAGAGCCAGCAGACAGCAAAATTACATTAAGATAACATGGCTGCAGAAGAGCAGCTTGGCAGCAAGAGAGAGATTGAGGTTGAATCCTGACAAAACAGATGTACTGTTTTTGGGGGACGGGTCGGGCAGGTTTGGCGAATTCCTGGTCCTGAATGGGGTAAGTGTGCCCCTGAAAGACCAGGTGCACAGCCTGGGAGTCATTTTGGATTCACAGCTGTCCATAGAGGCACAGGTCAGTTCTGTATCCAGGGCAGCTGTCTACCAGCTGTATCTGGCTGAGACCCTACCTGCCCACAGAGTGTCTCGCCAGAGTGGTGCACCAGTATGTTTCCGAGAACAATTCAAAGTGTTGGTGCTGACCTTTAAAGCCCTAAATGGCCTTGGTCCAGGATACCTGAAGGAGCGTCTCCATCCCCATCGTTTTGCCCGGACACTGAGGTCCAGCGCCGAGGGCCTTCTGGTGGTTCCCTCACTATGAGAAGCCAAGTTACAGGGAACCAGGCAGAGGACCTTTGTGGTGGTGGTGCCTACTCTATCTAACACCCATCATGTATCAAATAAATAAACCACTATCTGACGTTTCGAAGACATCTGAAGGCAGCTCTGTTTAAGGAAGTTTTTAATGATTGATGTTTTGATGTATTTTTAATATTCTGTTGGAAGCCACCCAGAATGGCTGGGAAAACCCAGCCAGATGGGTGGGGGTATAAATAAATATTAATATTATTGTTATTGTTATTTTGAACTAATTCTTCCGTCATTCTTCTGGGGAGTCTTCCTGCAAGCAAATCACTGTACATATCAGGGTTTCACCAACCTGGGTTTCCAGATGTTTTTGGAATGCAACTGCTAACCACATAGGAAAAACAATAATTGGAAAACAAATAAATATTGATATTTAATTAAGAAGGCAACCCAGTTTAGGGAAGTTTTTAATGTTGATGTTTTACCGTGTTTTTAATATTCTGTTGGGAGCCACCCAAAGTGCCTGGGGAAACCCAGCAGATGAGCCTGGTAATAAATAATAAACAGATAAATAAATAATAATAGTCACACATACATATATATGTTTATTATTTAAACTATACAGATAATTGCAATAAATCAGCATGGCCCCTGCGTCTTATCACTGCCTCCTTATTAGCAAGTCCTGTTTTAAGGAGACATTGATTATGTCCTTCTTCATCTTCTGGCCTTTTTGAGGAGCCAGAAAGAGCCTACATAAGACCCTCAACTTAACGCTACTAAAATGATACAATAACAAAAAATAAATCGGGAAAAATAAGTGTGCAGTTGCCACCCTGCTGTGGATGGAAACGAGCTTGGAGTGCAGTGACTGAGGAAGGAGCAGAAGGTGAGCTGAGCTTGGGAGACACTCTGTAGGTTTTGTGGTTTTGTCTTTTGGGGCTGTGTGTGAGTAAGTTTGTGTGCTTATTTGTTTTCTTACTTGTTTGTGTGCTTGTGCTGGTTTTCTAGGGCTGCTGCCTCTTGGATTTGGGTGACTGTCCAGGCTTGTGTGGGTGTTTGTTTCTGGCTGTGACCTTGTTTGTTTCTGGCTGTGACCTTTCACCTAGAAGTGTGAGTCAGGAAGTTCAGGTGATTAGCTGTGGGCGGAGCTAGTCAGAGCTTGGAGTGCAGTGACTGAGGAAGGAGCAGAAGGTGAGCTGAGCTTGGGAGACACTCTGTAGGTTTTGTGGTTTTGTCTTTTGGGGCTGTGTGTGAGTAAGTTTGTGTGCTTATTTGTTTTCTTACTTGTTTGTGTGCTTGTGCTGGTTTTCTAGGGCTGCTGCCTCTTGGATTTGGGTGACTGTCCAGGCTTGTGTGGGTGTTTGTTTCTGGCTGTGACCTTGTTTGTTTCTGGCTGTGACCTTTCACCTAGAAGTGTGAGTCAGGAAGTTCAGGTGATTAGCTGTGGGCGGAGCTAGTCAGAGCTTGGAGTGCAGCGGCGCGCGCCTAGCGGCGCGCGCAGTTTAACCCATCTTTTTGACCTAGGGCAGCAAGTCTCATACGTTTGTTAGGGGGGACCTAGGCCTCTTTCTCTTTCCCCCTTGACCTCAAGGTTTTCAAGATGGAGGTGGAGGGAACAACCATTGTCACCTGCAATTCCTGTGCAATGTTTGTTTTCTTGCCAAAGGATGTGGGTAGCTACACCTGCAACAATTGCAAGTTGGTTTCCCTACTAGAAAACAAGGTTGCCCTTCTGGAAGAGAAGGTGCAGCAGCTTCAGGGGCGTGTATCTACGCTCCAGAGAATTAAAGAGCTGGAGCTTTTCTCGGATGCAGCAGAGCACACTGTCTGCACCAAGGAGGAGACAGGGGATCTCCCTGAGGAGGAGGTCAGTTCCCCAACACAGCAGCCAGATGTATGGAGGAACGTGACTCATAGAAGTAGAAGGCCCAGGGATCGCTCTGAGTGCTTAGAATTACACAACCGTTTTGAAGTGCTCATGGAAGACGAGGAACAGACTCCACCTGAGGATCTCTCCCTCATCACAGTTGATGAGGAATATGAAGACGAGCAACCAAGTCAGTCCTCTGGAAATATGCAGGTAACCTTGGAAGGGACAGCACATAGAAGAATCCCAACCAAGCCTATGAAGAGGCGTGTAGTGGTGATTGGGGATTCCCTACTGAGGGGTACAGAAGCAGTGATCTGTGGGCCTGACAAGATGTCTCGAGAGGTGTGCTGTCTACCTGGGGCCAAGATCAAAGATGTAACAGAACGGCTGCAAGGAATCATAAAACCCACTGACAAATACCCCTTCCTTTTGGTGCATGTGGGAACCAATGACACTGCAAGCCATAGCTTACAGAAGATCAAAAATGATTATGAGGCTCTGGGCAGGAAGTTGAAGCAATTAGATGCACAAATTGTCATCTCTTCTGTCCTCCCAGTTGAACGACATGGCCCAGGGAGAGAGGGAAAAATAGGGGAAGTGAACAACTGGCTTCGCAAATGGTGCAAACAGGAACGGTTTGGATTCCTAGATCACGGTCTGCAGTTTCTTGAAGATGGACTTCTGGCAAGTGATGGACTGCACCTCACAAAAGTTGGGAGGAATGTTTTTGCCACAAAACTCAAAAACCTCATCAGGAGGGCTTTAAACTGACTTATGTGGGGGAGGGAGACAGTGGTCCTGAAGGTAGGAGTCTATCAAATGCTGAAGATGATCATCCAAATGTCAAGGACCAAATGGAGCAAGCAGCATGCAGACCTAGTGGTGGGACAAAAATATCCTTAAATAAGAGACATGGGGGAATGATCAACGGTCTTCAATGTCTGTATACTAATGCACAGAGCATGGGAAATAAACAAGATGAACTTGAGCTCTTGGTACAGCAAACTAAATATGACATAATAGGCATCACTGAAACCTGGTGGGATGAGTCTCATGACTGGAATGTAGTAATAGAGGGATACAATCTATTTAAGAGAAATAGACCAAACAGGAAAGGAGGAGGAGTAGCTTTATATGTTAGGGATATGTATACCTGTGAAGAGATCCAGGATTTAAAACTTCAAAGCCAAATTGAGAGTATCTGGGTCAAAATTAAGGGAGAGAAAAACAACAGTGATCTCATTGTGGGAGTTTACTATAGATCCCCAAGCCAAACTGAGGACACAGATGATGCCTTCCTGGAACAGATGGCCAAGCATTCCAAAGGAAGTGAGATAGTAGTAATGGGGGATTTCAACTATCCTGATATTTGTTGGATGTCAAACTCAGCCAAGAGCATAAGGTCGAACAGATTCCTCACTGGCCTTGCAGACAACTTCATTGTCCAGAAAGTGGGAGAAGCAACAAGAGGATCAGCCATTTTAGATCTGGTCCTAACCAATAGTGATGACTTGGTTAGTGGGGTAGAAGTGGCAGGATCATTAGGTGGGAGTGACCATGCTCTTCTGGAGTTTATTATCCAGCGGAAAGGAGCAACCAAGCATACTAAGGTCCAAATTCTAGACTTTAAGAAAGCCGACTTCAGAAAACTTAGGGAAACGCTGGGTGAAATCCCATGGACAGTAATACTAAAAGGGAAGGGAGTTCATGATGGTTGGGAGTTTGTTAAAAGGGAGATATTAAAAGCACAACTTCAGGCAATACCAATGAGACGGAAACATGGAAGGTGCCTAAAGAAGCCAGGCTGGCTATCTAAAGAACTTTTGACTGAGTTAAGATTTAAAAGGGATATGTACAAAAAATGGAAAAGGGGGGAAATCTCCAGAGAGGAATTCAAACATATAGCCAGCACGTGTAGAGACAAAGTCAGAAAAGCTAAAGCACAGAATGAACTCAGGCTCGCTAGAGAGGTTAAAAGCAACAAAAAGGGCTTTTATGGGTATGTCCGTAGCAAAAGGAAAAACAAGGAAACAGTGGGGTCACTCAGAGGAGAAGATGGTGAAATGCAAACAGGGGACAGAGAAAGGGCAGAACTCCTCAATGCCTTCTTTGCCTCAGTCTTCTCCAAGAAAGAAAACAACGCCCGACCTGAAGAATATGGAGCAGATGATTCAGCAGGGGAAACACAGCCCAGAATAAGTAAGGAGGTAGTACAAGAATACTTGGCTAGTTTAGATGTATTCAAGTCTCCAGGGCCAGATGAACTACATCCAAGAGTATTAAAAGAACTGGCAGAGGTGATTTCAGAACCACTGGCAATAATCTTTGAAAATTCCTGGAGAACAGGCGAAGTTCCAGCAGACTGGAGGAGGGCAAATGTTGTCCCTATTTTCAAAAAGGGGAAAAGAGAGGACCCAAACAATTACCGCCCAGTCAGCCTGACATCAATACCAGGAAAGATTCTAGAGCAGATCATTAAGCAAACAGTCTGTGAGCACCTAGAAAGAAACTCTGTGATCACTAAAAGTCAGCATGGGTTCCTGAAAAATAAGTCATGTCAGACTAATCTGATCTCATTTTTTGACAGAATTACAAGCCTGGTAGATGAAGGGAACGTTGTGGATGTAGCCTATCTTGATTTCAGCAAGGCCTTTGACAAGGTGCCCCATGATATTCTTGTAAAGAAGCTGGTAAAATGTGGGCTAGACAATGCTACCATTCAGTGGATTTGTAACTGGCTTACTGACCGAACCCAAAGGGTGCTCATCAATGGCTCCTCCTCATCCTGGAGAGTAGTGACTAGTGGGGTGCCACAGGGTTCTGTCTTGGGCCCAGTCCTGTTCAACATCTTTATCAATGACTTGGATGATGGGCTTGAGGGCATCCTGAGCAAGTTTGCAGATGACACCAAATTGGGAGGGGTGGCTAACACCCCAGAGGACAGGATCACACTTCAGAATGACCTTAACAGATTAGACAACTGGGCCAAAGCAAACAAGATGAATTTTAACAAAGAGAAATGTAAAGTACTACACTTGGGCAAAAAAAATGAAAGGCACAAATACAGGATGGGAGACACCTGGCTTGAGAGCAGTACATGTGAAAAGGATCTAGGAGTCTTGGTAGACCACAAACTTGACATGAGTCAGCAGTGTGATGCAGCAGCTAAAAAAGCCAATGCAATTCTGGGCTGCATCAATAGGAGTATAGCATCTAGATCAAGGGAAGTAATAGTACCACTGTATTCTGCTCTGGTCAGACCTCACCTGGAGTACTGTGTCCAGTTCTGGGCACCACAGTTCAAGAAGGATACTGATAAGCTGGAACGTGTCCAGAAGAGGGCAACCAAAATGGTCAAAGGCCTGGAAACGATGCCTTATGAGGAACGGCTTAGGGAGCTGGGTATGTTTAGCCTGGAGAAGAGAAGGTTAAGGGGTGATATGATAACCATGTTCAAATATATAAAAGGATGTCATATAGAGGAGGGAGAAAGGTTGTTTTCTGCTGCTCCAGAGAAGCGGACACGGAGCAACGGATTCAAACTACAAGAAAGAAAATTCCACCTAAACATTAGGAAGAACTTCCTGACAGTAAGAGCTGTTCGGCAGTGGAATTTGCTGCCAAGGAGTGTGGTGGAGTCTCCTTCTTTGGAGGTCTTTAAGCAGAGGCTTGACAGCCATCTGTCAGGAATGCTTTGATGGTGTTTCCTGCTTGGCAGGGGGTTGGACTGGATGGCCCTTGTGGTCTCTTCCAACTCTATGATTCTATGATTCTATGATTAATCCACATAAACTCATACACAAATAGCAAGCCACCGCTCCCGCCCCCATTTCGACTCTCCGCTGTGGGGAGGGGAGGCAATTTGGGGGGAGGAGGGGACAATTTCCCGACGGAGCCCCAAGAGCAGGAGGCCAAAGGCAGCGCCATCACTTCCTGTTTCCATTCGAACACAGGCAAGGGCTGCTCTGCGAACGTAGCTCTAGAGACGCGCGCGTTCAACAAGGAGCCCGAAGTGTCTGTAGGTCGGAAGTTTCCAGGCGGCCAAAAGGACCCCTTGAAACGTGGGAGGTTTTCCGACGGGGAGGAGGGGTGTTGGTTGACTAACCCCTCCCCCCACTCCCATACTCCGCTTTATATTGCGGGGGAACAGCGAGCAACCGGAACAGCGAGCAAGGGAGGCGGAGGACCAGAGAGGACAAAGAGGTAAAGAGGCTGCGTGGGGAAAGTGAGCAATTGTGGGGTGGGGTGGAAGGGGGAGAGAAAAAGACAGAGACCCCTCTCGGAAACAGAGCCATAACTATGGGGGTGGGGCTAGCCGGGTGTTGTTTTTTCCACCAGGTGACGCCTCCAGCAGGGCACCTTTGAGGATGTCTTTGTGTGGACGCAAAGGTCCCAAACTGGGTCTTTGAATCGGGTGACATAAAGCCAAGTTTCATCCCTGCCCCCCCAAAAGCCCCTCTCCTGCGCCTCATAAGCAGGGGCTCTGATCCCCGCCATCCAGCTGCGAAGTGGGGGCCCAACACCTGCAGGGTTTGCGTGGCACGATCTCCTTTGGAGCCTCCCCCCACCACCCGTGTTTCTTTTTCCTGGGTGTCCAGGAGCTGCTCAGGGCCCCCGATCCATGCAACCCAGCTGCGCCCTCCCCACCAAGGGGGTCCCTACGAGACCCCTATTCCCAAGCAGCCTTGGATTTTATCCCAGGACCCAAACATGATGCCCTCTGCCACCCGTTCCCCCCTGGCAGGAATCCCTCGAGGGCTCCTGCGCCTTGATGGAGAGACGGAGTCCACGAAACGGTTAAAGGAAGTGAAATAGGCCTGGATAGAGACCCCCCTCCCTCTCCCCCCTCCCTGCTAGCCTTTGGAGGCCCCTCCAGATGGAGAGGTTGGTGCGCCCACCGCCCACCCGGGAGAGATTCAGTGCAGAGGGCGAGGGTGAGCGGGGTCAAGGGGGGGGTTTCTGGGCGCAGTGGAGACTGTGGGAAGGAGGGAGGTGGGCAGAGGAAACTGGGGGCCTGAAGGAGGAATGGCAGCATCCCTGGGAGATGGAAGCCCAGCTGGGGAGGGAGGGAGGGAGAGAGAGAGAGAGAGAGAGAGAGAGAGAGAGAATGAATCTTCCTTTTGGAGAGATGTCTCCATCTCCATCCTTGGGCGTTGGAGGAGGAATCTCTGGTGGGTCTGCCTTGGCTTCTCCCTCCTGCCCAGGAATCTGCCACTCTTTCAAGTTGAACTAAAAACTGGGAAACACGTGACCAAATTCAAACGAACAGAATGTATTTACAACATATGTAATATAAAAAACAAGACTAGAGACTGAGCATAAATATGATTCACATGAAACACAAATTCTATAGGTCTCTGTTGATATGAATAGAACCAAAAGGCAAAAAGTCATTCAATAAGAAACAAGCTGAAACAAGGAACACAGAGGTTTGATATCCAATTATCGCCCTGTCTCAAATCTCCCATACTTGGGTAAGATAATTGAAAGAGCGGTTGCCGAACAGCTTGGTAGGTTTCTGGATGAAACATCGGCTTTAGATCCATTCCAGTCCGGCTTTCGTCCTGGCCACGGGACCGAGACAACACTGGTCGCCCTAACAGACAACCTCCGTAAACAGCTGGATCAAGGCGGGTCGGGGCTGCTGATTCTTCTAGACTTGTCAGCCGCCTTCAACATGATCGATTATGAGCTTTTAGACCACCGCCTTGACGACTGGGCACAGTCCAACAATGGGTGCGTTCCTTTATCTCAGGTTGGGGACAGAGGGTGGTGCTAGGGAGGGGGTTGTCGCCGCGGCACTCCTTGGTGTGTGGAGTCCTGCAAGGTGCAATCCTTTCCCCGATGCTTTTTAATATCTTCATGCGCCCCCTCGCCCAGATTGTCCGGAGTTTTGGGCTGGGATGTCATCAATATGCTGATGACACCCAGATTTATCTGTTGATGGACGACCGTCCTGCCTTGGCCCCGTACACACTGACCAAGTGCTTGGAAGCTGTGGCTGGATGGCTACGTGGGAGTCGGTTGAATCTAAATCCTTTGAAGACAGAGGTCCTCTGGCTGGGTCGGGGTGACATGGGTCGGGGGGGGGGGCTAACTTCCATCTTTTGCTGGGGCTCAATTGGTGTCAGCCCCTTCTGTCAAGAGCTTGGGAGTAACCTTGGATGCCTCCCTTTCCATGGAGGCGCAGGTTGCAACCACAGCCAAGGTGGCAATTTTCCATCTCTGGAACTGCATTAAGCAGTTGGTCCCCTACCTTTCTCAACCTGATCTGGCCACAGTGATCCATGCGATGGCCACCTCTAGGCTTGATTATTGTAACTCGCTCTACGCGGGGCTGCCCTTGAAACTGACCCGGAAACTCCAGCGGCTGCAGAATGCCGTGGCGAGACTCCTTACAGGGTCCCAGCCGTGGGATCACATTCATCCAGTGCTTTACAAGCTACACTGGCTCCCGGTGGAGTACAGGATCAGGTTTAAGGTGCTGGTTTTGACCTTTAAAGCCTTATGCGGCTTAGGACCCTTGTACCTACGGGACCGCCTCTCCCAGTATGCCCCGCAGAGGACATTAAGGTCCACAAATAATAACATACTGGAGATCCCGAGTCACAAGGTGGTTAGACTGGCCTCGACCAGGACCAGGGCCTTCTCAGTACTGGCCCCGACCTGGTGGAACACTGTCTCAGGAGACTAGGGCACTGCGGGATTTGTCATATTTTCGTAGGGCCTGCAAGAAAGAGCTGTTCCGCTTGGCCTTTGGTCTGACGCAGTCTGACCCCGGGGTTACCCTCCCCTAAGGTTTTATCTTATAATGGTTTTATCTCACTTGTAGATTTCTAATTTTAAAATTGAATTTAACATTGTATTAATCTGCATTTTAATTGAATTGTTTCTTTTTTACTTGCGTTGATATTTTTGCTGTTAGCTGCCCTGAACCCGGTCTTGACTGGGAAGGGCGGGGTATAAATATTATTATTATTTGTTCTTACTCTTTTAGATGCCTTATAAGGGGGGGAGGGTGTTCCACTGATTCCACCCTTTCCTTCCTGGAAGCTCCTCCCCGTTGATCCTCGCAAACTACTGCATTGCCTGCTGTGGGCTGAATTATACCAGGTCAAACCATTGCTCCACCTTGGAGAGGAGAAGAGAGAAAAAGCTGGAAGGTCCTGAGAGGGAGGAGGGAGGAGGAGGCCTTCTCCAAAGTGGCTCTTTGCTTCTGGAATCCCCTCCCAGGAAGTAGCCAGAGACCTTTCCTCTCTCTCAGGCTTCCATTGCACTGCATGGTTAATCGATGATGATTAGGGGGGAAGGATGCTATAGAAAGGCTTTCAGGGTTTATCTATAAGAATATCCTGAAGGCATTTCTATTACTTTTATTTTTTTGTAGGAAATGTCAGAGTGAGTTACAAATGGAGATACAATCTATCAGCATCCAAAGATAGTAAATCCATGAGCCGTCCCAGTCTGGGGCATTTTCATGATAGACAATACCTGTGGCTGGATGCTCTACACCCAGGGCTGTGAATCTGCAGGCCAGGAATTGCCAGTGTTATAGGCAAGGGGTGTGAGCTTGCCAAATTTACAGACAGTATGTGAGTGAGAATTCCAAAATAACTATGTAAAATCTACGGAGAGACTCGCAGGATAATGGAGATGCGAGTATTCCTGGTCCAGAGTCGACATCCTCAGCCTGCAGCCCACAAATGCTGAGACCATAATATTTTATTAGCCCTTAACAGGACACCAGATGCTTTCTTATACTTTATTCAACAGATGAATATTTTTGAATGCTTTTACAGTGACATAAATAGCACTTCCGTTTTACTTATTCCACACAGGAGAGGCTCTGATCTGAAAGTCTGAGCTCAACTCCTCCCTTGAAACAGAAAAATACAGAGACTTTGTCCTGGACCAATTGAGAGGTATGTCCTTCCTCTTACCTGGGAGACTGTATCTTTGCAGGTCCTGTTTCAGTTTGTGGGAACTTAAGAAATGTCCTGCTGGATTAGGATCAGAGCCCACCTCATCCAGCATCCTCTTCCCACTAGGACCAGATAAGGAGACACCCCCCCCCCCGCAGGGCCAACAGCTCTTTCCCTACTCAGGATTCCCAGCACCCGGGATTCAGATGAATAATTCCTCTGTAGGGGAGGGGGAACTAATAGCTGGGAACTGAAGGACTGCTACTGAAATGGTGGGTGGTTCTGAGAAGGTGGACGCAATGGAGCCGCCTCAGGAAGTAAATGGTGCAGGATTAGGGAATGTGTCCAGTTGCTTGGAGTGTAGTTAGCTGAGTGCAGGGTAGGGACCAATGTTGGACGAAGGTGCCCTATATGTCCCCCACGAGAGGTACTACCTCTGCCCCAACAACCCATGACATAATTTGTTGTTGTTGTTTAGCCGTTTAGTCGTGTCCGACTCTTCATGACCCCATGGACCAGAGCACGCCAGGCACTCCTGTCTTCTACTGCCTCCCGCAGTTTGGTTAAACTCATGTTTGTAGCTTTGAGAACACTGAGTGCTCACTGGAAGGACAGATCCTGAAGCTGAGGCTCCAATACTTTGGCCACCTTATGAGAAGAGAAGACTCCCTGGAAAAGACCCTGATGTTGGGAAAGATGGAGGGCACTAGGAGAAGGGGACGACAGAGGATGAGATGGTTGGGCAGTGTTCTCGAAGCCACCAACATGAGTCTGACCCAACTGCCGGAGGCAGTGGAAGACAGGAGAGCCTGGCCGTGCTCTAGTCCATGGGGTCATGAAGAGTTGGACACGACTAAATGACTAAACAACAACAACAACATATATCCAAAGTTGAAGTTTCCATTAAGTACAGTTATGCAGGGTGAGTCTTTAAAAGATGCCCCGTGGATACAGAGTACTCATGTTCCACGGGGCTCTTTTAAAAGACTCACCCTGTATATTGTCATTTAATATTGAGCTTCTTCAGTGCCATACATATTCCCCATTGAACCATAGGTGGTACACCCAGGAATCCTGGAGCACCCACTCCAAAGCAGAAAGGAAAGTGAGAGAGGCCTGCACAGAGAATTTCCACTAGGATACTCCAGTGTCACAAGCTGAACATGAGATCAGGTGGCACATCATAATTATAAACAATAATTGGGGTGGGTGTTTCAATTTCAGATTCCCGAAATTGAAACCTGCTTTCCTTCTGCACCTCCAGCAATTCCCATGCAATGCAAGGCTGAGAAAGGGAGGTCCAGATCCAAGAACATTTTCCTTCCAGCCGTCCCCAAGCACCAACCCTTACCAGACAGACCCATACCACAGCCCCTGGAAAAGACTCAGACCTGGGTCTTCCAAGATGGTTACCAAGGACCTCCTGAGGTGAAAGGGACTGTGCAGGCGATTAATAAACATCTAGAGGTCAAAGGGGTTAAAATGTAGCCCAGGAGATGGAGGATTATCATGCAAGGCAGAGGATGAAAAATGGCATTCGGAATGCTGAAGCTGAGAAATAGAGGGAAGGTTGATGGACAGAGAGCGCCTGCCTTCCCTGCGAGAAATTATTTTCCTTAAAAAGGCTATTCTGCAGCAAACAGTTTTCTAATATCATGCTGTTTTCATAAGGATTATGAAAGGTGCATGATACATTACTATTATTTAACATTAATCTCCTTTTCATTTCCTAAACATGTGGGACATAGGGAGGATGTGGGGGATGTATAAGATGTTAAAATAAGACAATATGCTAATTGCACTTGATTTGTGTCACATTCCTTAAAACACCTACAGGATTCTATTTTCCTGCCACTCTAAAGCAGGTGATGGAGAAGAAAGTCAGAATTCTGACTGCAGATCAACAAACTCACACAGGGAAGAAACCATTTAAATGCATGGAGTGTGGAAAGCAGTTCACTTATAGTGGAAATCTTAGAAAACATAAACGAATTCACACAGGGGTTAAACCATTTAAATGTTTGGAGTGTGGAAAGAGCTTCAGTCAGAATGGAAACCTAAGACAACACCAACGAACTCACACAGGGGAGAAACCCTTTAAATGCGTGGAATGTGGAAAGAGCTTCGGTGAAAGTGGGACACTTAGAAAACATCAACAGATTCACACAGGGGAGAAACCATTTAAATGTATGGAGTGCGGGAAGAGCTTCATTGAAAGTGGGACACTTAGAAAACACCAGCGGACTCACACAGGGGAGAAACCATTTAAATGTATGGAGTGTGGAAAGAGCTTCAGTCAGAAGGGAAACCTTAGAGAACATCAACGAACTCACACCGGGGATAAACCATTTAAATGCATAGAGTGTGGGAAAAGCTTCACGTTTAGTTCAGCATTCAGACAACACCAACGGACTCACACAAGGGAAAAACCATTGAAATGTGGAAAGATCTTCCCTGATACTGGAAATCTTAGAGAACATCAACAAACTCACACAGGGGGGAAACCATTTAAATGTATGGAATGTGGAAAGGCCTTCAGTCAAAAAAGAAACCTTAGACAACATAAACAAACTCACATGGGAAAGAAACCACACAGGGATAAAACCCTTTAAATACAGAGTGTGGACAAATCTTCGCTGTTGGTGGAACACTGTGAATATATCAATGGACTCACAGAGGGGGGAAACCATTCAAATGTATGGAATGCAGAAAGAGCTTCACTTAAAGTGGATCACTTAGAAAACATCAACAGACTCTCAGAGGCGAGAAATCATTTGTATGTCTGGAGTGTAAAACATATGTTAAATGTATAGAAGTCTATGTGATGTTCTGGTATTTGTATATAAACTGGTACATATTTGTCATTGTTGTCGTTGTTGTTGTTGTTGTTGTATTTCTACCCTGCCCATCTGCCTGGGTTCCCCCAGCCACTCTGGGCAGTTTACAGCATATTTAAAATATGCAGATAATAATAATAATAATAATAATAATAATAATAATAATAATAATAATAATTTATTATTTATACCCCGCCCATCTGGCCGGGTTCCCCCAGCCACTCTGGGCGGCTTCCAAAAAAACAAATTCTAAAATACAGAAATCCATCAAACATTAAAAGCTTCCCTAAACAGGGCACGTCTTACAATAGTAGGTATAATATAAGATGCAATGTAATGTTAGGAAGGGGGAGAGTGTGAATCTGGAGTGCTGGTGGTGATTTTTGGTCTTTGGTAGAGAAAGTTGGAAGGATTATTAAGATAGGAACAGCCGCATTACTTCCATTGTTGTAATCGCAATAAAGGAACAAGGAAGACTCAGAGTATCTTATATGCAGAGAGTAATCCTGAAGCCCTCTTGTATTGTTTATATTTCATAAATTAATTGTCTAATAAATAAAACAAGAATATTGGGCAGGGGTCCATCTCACTAGTGCTCTGTTGTAACAGGTTCATGATAATCATGTTCGACTGGTGGAAAGTTGAGAGCTCTGGGCACTTCCTCAGAAGTAGTGTGAGTCCCCTCGTGGGTTTTTAGTGGAGGTAAAAGGTAAAGGATCCCTGGACGGTTAAGTCCAGTTGAATCTGACAATGGGGTGCAGAACTCATCTCTGCTTTCAGGCCGAGGGAGCCGGCGTTTGCCCACAGACAGATTGCCGGGTCATGTGGCCAGCATGGCTAAACCGTGACGGAAGCCAGAGCGCACGGAAATGCCATTTACATTTACCAGTAGAAGAATGACAGCTGGTGGGGGGGTCATCCCTGCACCCACCAATACACATTTTGGTTAATCCTGTGAATTTAGGAAGAACGCCACCCCACCCACCCCCAAAAGGGGACAGCTCTCTAACCAGCACCCTGTACCCTCTTGCACATCTCGGGCATTGGACCTGGTGACCTCTCACCACGGAAGTGAGAGGGGAAGGCCTAGCAGCCTCTTGGGTAAGAGGACATTTCTAGTTCACACACACACACACACACACACACACCTACAACACGCAAAATAACTTTCTATCCTGTTCCTGCTCCTCCCTGAGGATGTTTCACTCCGCAACAGTCTGTTCGCCAGGGTGCTTCCCCCCCCCAATAATTTTCCCTCCCCCCACCCAACTTCCCCCCACCCATGTGAGATCTTATTGGCATTTGCATTATTGTTTCTTGTTGTGTTAGCAGTTATTTATACTTAATAGTCATATCCTTTATAATATCATCTTGTATCCTTGTGAGTCTTTCCTTTTACGTTTGTTAAACTTAATTTCTATATCCACATTTTTTCATATATATCTCTACACACTCCCACTCTCTCTTAATTTTTTGCTTGGGGCAGCCCCTAATTGATGCCGTTAATTTTGCCATCTACATAAATTCACAGATCTTAATTCACCATTCTGATAATTCTGGTATTTTTCCTGTTTTCCAATTTTCTGCTGCTACGGTAGCAATCTAGCCGCTGCTGTCACATAGAAGAATATATTCTTTTTATCTTTGGGGATATCGTTGGTTATTAAGCTTAACAGATATGCTTCTGGTTTTTTGAGAATTGTGCTCTTATTCTTTTCAACTCTTTATGTATCTTGGTCCAAAATAGTTTAATCACCTTACACCCCCACCACATATGGTGCATTGTTCCCACCTCTGCTTTACATCTCCAACAAAGGTTTGAAAGTTTTTTATAGATCTTTGCCAATTTTACCAGGGTGCTTTTTCATTGGCTGAGCTGGCAAGGATTTTCCTGCTCTGCCAGGGCTGCCCACCGTGACACCCCAAGCAGGAACAAACTTGGACAATATGGAGCCTGAAGGGAGGCAAATTTTGACACACACACACCCCAAAAAATATTTCCTATTTCACAATAATTCCTTTTGATACAGTTGTTTTTTAAATAGATCTCCTCAACAGGCGATCACCTCCCCATTTCACTCTGTGCATGCTCTCAAGTGCACCATGCTATAGTTGTGGCAACTGAAACACCCGTCTGACCAGGGCCATCTCAAGAGACAATGGAGTGCGTCTCCAGGGGTGAAGCCCAACCGCTGTGTTGGCAACCCCAAAGTGGCCTCCCCGGGGCGCAATCCTGGACAGTGTGTATGGGGGTCCTGGGCTGCCCAAATAACTATAGGTTTATATATTTTATATATATTATTTTTCCTGTTTGGGGAAGTTTTTAATGTTTGATGTATTTATTGTGCTTTTAATATTCTATTTGGAGCCATCTAGAGTGGCTGGGGAAGCAACAGCCAGATGGTGGGATATAAATAAATTATTATTATTATTATTATTATTATTATTATTATTATTATTATGCGCCCCTTCAGCTTGTTGCCATTGGTTGGGGAATCACCTGCACTACCCTAAATCTGACGTTGTCCCCAAGCAACTTTGGAGCCATGCAGACAAGAGGAGCGGACAGTGTAAGCCAGGGGTCAGCAAGGTTTACCAGCCATGGGCTGGATCACTTCCATGGAGATCGTCCGTGGGCCGGACTGGCGCAGCGCGACGCCGGAAATCGTGTCTGCGCATGTCCGTGGCGCCGGAAATTGCTTCCTTGCATGCCTAGACGCTGAAAATTGTGCTGGTGCAGAAGCGATTTTCAGTGTCTGGACATGCGCAGACACAGTTTCTGGCACCGCTCGGCAAGTCCCCACGCAGGCAGCTCGGTTCAGGGGTGGCTTGTGGGCCGGTAAAACTGTCTTCATGGGCCGCACATTGCCGACCCTGGTGTAAGCCCTTCCTTGGGTCACCTCTTTGCCCTCCTCCCAGGAAGAGATGTTGAGATGGACCCAAGAGGAGGGTCTGGTGGGAGTTGTAGTTCCAAACATCTGGATGGTACCAGACTGAAGAGGGCTGAGTTACAGGTTAGTTTTTGTTACAGCTTACAAATTTCAGGCAGTGTTTTACTTTTCTTGTGTATTTTGAACTCAAGTTTCTCAAAGCTCAAACTTATAAAAACGTTGCTAAAGAGATTAGTTGGCTTGGCAATTTCATCTGTTGAACACGCACACATAGCATTGGCACTGGATCTGAAGGAATTAGTGACAAAATCTGCAAAGGAACAGGCAGGCCGAGTGAGATTTTGATGTGCCTGAAATGGAAACTTTTTAAGTGCCTTGAATTTTAAGACCACAATTTGCAAGGTTATTCCAAATGATCCGTGCGCTAGAACATTTTCTTTGCTATTTGCTGTGGTACTTACTCTGGCAATATGAAATAAACTTGGCAATTTCAAGTTTAGTGCTCTTCATTTTCTCGTTACATCTGTTTCTGAAAACTGAAGTTAGCAAATTTGGGGGGTGGGCTCTGTGTGTGTGTGTGTGTGTGTGTACAAGTAGTTAGCCTTGCCTAGGGTGCAAAATAGCCTGGCACCGGTGCTGTTGTTTAGTCAACAACAACAACAAAACCGTTTATTGTGAGGACCATGCCTGTACACTATATTCCTTGTATTATCTGAAATTTGTCTCCCTGGAAGGAAACCTGCTTGGTCTGGATGTATCACTTTTTTGTATTGTATTGCCTCTTTCAGTCTGTTTGCTAGAATATTAGCAAAAATCTTATAATCGCAGCTCAGAAGCGATATAGGTCTATAATTTGACGTAGTATCTGGGTCACCTCCTTGTTTGGGGATGAGGGTTATGTAAGCCTCTTTCCAAGAATCCAGTGTTTTCCCTTCCTGCAATATTCCATTCATTATCTCTTTTAATGGTGTTATCAGTGTTCCTGCCAACTTTTTATAATATTCAGACGAGAGTCCATCGTTTAGTCGTTTCCGACTCTTCGTGACCCCATGGACCAGAGCACGCCAGGCACTCCTGTCTTCCACTGCCTCCCGCAGTTTGGTCAAACTCATGTTCGTAGCTTTGAGAACACTGTCCAACCATCTCGTCCTCTGTCGTCCCCTTCTCCTAGTGCCCTCAATCTTTCCCAACATCAGGGTCTTTTCCAAGGATTCTTCTCTTCTCATGAGGTGGCCAAAGTATTGGAGCCTCAGCTTCACGATCTGTCCTTCCAGGGAGCACTCAGGGCTGATTTCCTTAAGAATGGATAGGTTTGATCTTCTTGCAGTCCATGGGACTCTCAAGAGTCTCCTCCAGCACCATAATTCAGAAGCATCCATTCTTTGGTGATCAGCCTTCTTTATGGTCCAGCTCTCACTTCCATACATCACTACTGGGAAAACCATACCTTTAACTATACGGACCTTTGTAGGCAAGGTGATGTCTCTGCTTTTTAAGCACCGGTGCTAGGAACATAAGAAATGAGAATGGAAAAAGCGGGAAAGGCATAGCCAGGATACTGGGGGCAGGGCAGGACGCCCACCTGTTTGCATCCTCTCTGACTCTTTTCTAGCAGTAGCAGATTCAGAATGAAATGTCTCAACAACAGTTGTTTTCTATTACTTTCTTTTGACCCTAAGTGCTCAGAAAAACCTGTCAAAATCTTTTTGCGTTTTCTACTTTTAGTTAAGCGTTTTTATTTTTTTTACTTGCTTTAGGTGAGGGAGCTGCCTCCTCCCCACCCCCGGCGAAACGGGAAGCATAAATAATAACACTGGCACTGTTTTCACATATTCCATGCGTCTACCGAGGCTGCTTTCAAGATGTGTGGCAGCTGTGCCCTGTTACTATATTAAATGAGATGTCTCCAAAACTTCCCAAAGGCTTCCGGCTTAGTCCTACCGGACAAGAGAATTCCATGCTCTGCAAGCCTTTTCTGTATATGGCATACATACCCCAGACCTTACCCCACTATAGCCCACTATCAGTCTCCTGTGATGTCGTCTTCCACTTCTGAACAGTAGTAGTTCATCCGTTTTGTTGCATTAAACCAAATAATTTAAATTGGATTTCAGATAAATGTGCAATTAATTGCTGCTGCTGCTGCTACTCTTAAATTTCCTTGTGCTATTCTCTTGCAAACCACTATCCTGAAAAAGGCTTTCGGGGCACCCAGGACGGTGGAAAAGTTTTAGGAAATGCTGGCGTAACCCTTGGTTTGCACCTCCCCACCCCCCACAAAAAAAGCTACCAGGAGAAGCACAAAATAAAAGGGTAATTTGCACAGGCACAGACCACTTTGCTGGTCGCCCCTGCAAGGGTTAAAGCCACGTGCTGCAAAGTCATAGAGAAGCTGTGTGGGGGGGGGGGTCGGGAGAAGAGGAAGAAATGAAATATGGTTACGTCACTTCCTCATTCACCCCCCTCCTCCCTCCCCAACTCAAAGAGAGAAACAGAGGCAGAGAGAGAGAGAGAGAGGAAGAGGAAGAGGTGGGAGGTCTATGGTGAGTTTGCAATGTGAGGTTTTTTTGGAGGGGGGTTGAAATGATGGGGGTGGGGTTGCCGGGGTGGGGGTGGGGAAGGGTTCTTTGGGAAGCAAGTTGAGAAGGGGAAAGTCTTTCCAGCTCTCCCTCTCCCCGGGAAAAGACACACCCCCATCTCACCCTTCTTGAGAAGGGCACTCTGCCATGCAAGCATTTTGGGGAAGGACCCGCTTTGCAGGGCGGCTCTTCCTTTGCGCGTTTAAACCTTCCATAGAGCTGTAAGGGACCCCCAGGGGCCATCCAGTCCAACCCCCCGCAGGAATCCCAGGCGGAGAATCCCAGGCATGTGGGCGAAAGAGAGTTAGCCCGTTCCTCTCTCAAACGGCTCTTACTTGAACCATTCCTTTATTGGAGAACCAGGTGGACTAGAACCTTATCTTGCGATGGCAGCAGAGGGGGGGTTACTCTAGCTCAGTGGCGGAGCAATTAAACTGGATTGACTTGGTATAAGTGTGTCCCTATTTTCCTGTTTTAATTCTCCTTTTACTGCGAACCATGAGCACTGGGACATAATATTTGGGGAGAAGGACCACAGTTCAGTGCTTTGGTATGAAGTGTGGGTTCCTGTGCTCCTGTTTAAATTATCCCACATCAATGAGGACTGGAACCTTACATTATTATTATTATTATTATTATTATTATTATTATTATATTTTGTGGGGAAGCAGCTAAGACTGTAGCTCAGTGGCAGAGCATGTGCTATGCTTGCAGAAGGTCCCAGGTTCGATACCTGGCATCTCCAGGTACCGTATTTCTCCAAAAATAAGACACCGTCTTATATTTCCCCCCTCAAAAAAAACACACTATGGCTTATTTTCAGGGGATGTCTTACTTTTTCCTCCTCCTTCTCCTGCCGCAGCCGGCATTGCTGCTGCGCCTATCACTATGTCTTATTTTCGGGGTATGGCTTATATTCCTTGAATGCTTAAAAATCCTGCTATGGCTTATTTTATGACTACATCTTAAAATAGGGGAAACAGGGGGGTTGGGAGAGAATCCCTCTCTGAAACTCTGGGGAGCCTTTGCTGGCCAGTGGAGGCAATACTGAGATAAATAGATGGGTGGACTGAGTTGGTATAAAGCAGCTTCCGGTGGATCGTTGCTCCTGTTTTCAGTGCAAAAGGTCTGGCTTGGTATCGGTGTGTGTTCCTTTGCTCCTGTCCAGACCACACCAGCGTTGGGGAACCATGAGGACTGGGATCATTGCAGTTAAAAGTGCTTCCAGGTAGCTGGACTACGATTGGTGAAGGCTGCTTGGGGACATCCTCCAAATTTCGGGGACATCCTTCATAAGCTGAGTCAGTATACAGTGGTACCTTGGTTCTGAAACTTAATCCTTTCCAGGAGTCCGTTTCAGAACTAAAGCATTCCAAAACCAAGGCATGCTTTTCCATAAAAAGTAATGAAAAACAGATTAATCCGTTCCATACTTTTAAAAACAACCCCTAAAGCAGCAATTTAACATGAATTTTACTATCTAACGAGACCACTGATCCATAAAATGAAAGCAATAATCAATGTACTGTACTATAAAAATAAGACAGTATTGCAGATGATAATTTTTTTTTAAAAAAATTCCTTACCTGCATCAATGATAGCTTTTATCCATTTCCGCAGTCACCCAATCACTCAATCAGTAGCTGAACTGGGTTCCACACAGTCAAAAAACAAATTAACCGGAAAAGCCTCAAAATTGGTGCATGCGCCCCGGAAACAATGGCTGACAGCCGCATCGGACATTCAGCTTCTGAAAAATGTTCGAAAACCGGAACACTTCCAGGTTTTTGGTGTTTGGGAACCAAGGCTTTTGAGAACCAAGGTACCACTGTATAAATAATTTTCTTGGACTTAGGGAGTGCTCACACCGCACTGCCTGAGAGGCAGCGCGGAGTAGTGGTTAGTGTGCTGGACTAGGACATAGGAGACCAGGATTCAAATACCTGCTCACCCACAAAGCCCACTGGGTGACTCTCAGGCTGACCTACCTCACAGGGTTGTTGTGAGGTTAAAAAATTGAGAGCGGGCAAAGTGTGCACATCCCCTTGAGCTCTTTGGAGAAAAGGTGGGTTAGAAATGTAATAGGAATTTTAAAAAAAAATCAAGTTACTGACCTGTTAAATTGGTGGTAGAACTCTCAGGGCAATCTAGAAGCGATTATACAAGACAC
Organism: Zootoca vivipara; assembly: GCF_963506605.1. NCBI lineage: Eukaryota > Metazoa > Chordata > Lepidosauria > Squamata > Lacertidae > Zootoca > Zootoca vivipara. The sequence goes on from NC_083277.1 coordinate 2,029,212, forward strand.
TTTCTTCTGAGTGGACTTGCCATTGTACAGATACATGGTGCAACCGTGTTTGTAATCCTGTGTATGGTTCTGGTCACACCTCACCTCCAAAAGGATATCGCAGAGTTGGGAAAGGTTCAGAAAAGGGCAGGCTCAAATGTTCAAGGGGATGGAGCGACATAAGGAAAGGTTGCAGCCTTTGGGACTTTTTAGTCTGGAGAAAAGGCGAGTCAGAGGAGATGTGATAGAAGCTTATAAACTGATGAGAAAGTGGAAAAGGAGAAAATGAGTTCTTCCTCTCATAACACTAGAACTCGTGGACGTCCAATGAAGGTGAATGTTGGGAGATTCGGGACAGATAAAAGGAAGCCCTTTTTCACACAGCGCAGAGTTTAACTGTGGAACTCCATCGGTACATGACACAATCTCTCATTCTTGTTTTCTTTTCCAAAGGGAGAATCTTGAACTGACTGCTGTTTTGGCTAAAACTCACCTGCTTGCCTGTAGACCAGCAGTGCATTTCCTTCGTGTGTCTACTCAGATGTAAGCCCCCCTGATTTCAACAGGACTCCACTCCCAGGAGTCCAGCATATAGGATTCCACCCTTTTAGGTCTAATCAGGGGCCTCTTCATACAGTTTTTGTCCTGGGAATGGAAGGAACTTTGCAGCAAGAGGACTTTTTGGTCTGGAAGGGACCTGAGATGGATCTCAGAGGTAAAATGTGTCTTCCAGGCCCAGCAAGGGAGGCATCAGGAAAAGGCCCTGACTCATTTGTAACTGAGAACTCTGGGGAATTCCAAAAAAGAAGAGGGCAGAAGATCCTGGATAAAGAAGCAGTTAGTTCAAACACTCTCTGCCGGCGCTTCAGGCATTTCCGCTACCAGGAGGCCGAGGGCCCCCGCGTGGTCTGCAGTCGACTCCACCGTCTCTGCCGTCAGTGGCTGAAGCCAGAAAGGCACACCAAGGCTCAGATGCTGGATCTAGTGATCCTGGAGCAGCTCCTGGCTGTCCTCCCTCCGGAGATGGAGAGCTGGGTCAGGGAGTGTGGGCCAGAGACCAGTTCCCAAGCGGTGGCCCTGGCCGAAGGTTTCCTCCTGAGTCAGGAGGAAGACAGAAAGCAGGAAGAGGATCAGGTGAGAAAGTTGAGCACCCTGATAGTTCTAAGGAGCTGGGATTGTACTCAAGGAGAGGTTATATTTTGACATGCAGTCCCTTGCAATGGAGAGATTTCACTACCTCTAGAGGCCGATTGTTCCGCTGGTCTGACAAGGCCATCTGACTTTGCCTGTGGCAAACCTGCAAGCAGGACACAGGCACAAGAGCCCTCTCCTCCCCTGAGGTTTCCAGCAGCTGGTTTCCGGAACCACTTCTGGCTGCAACTGTGGAGGGCAGAGCATGGCCACCATGGATTGCCAGATGGTTATCCACAATGTGCTGGGTGGGGTGGGGAGGCCCAGACATTCTGCCTGCCCCATTGATTTCAGCAGGGTTTTGCAGAGACTTAGGGGAGGGAGGCGTGAATCCGTCCCTCGGTCAGTGTTGTTTCTCTCAACTCCCCCCCATTTCCCTGGATGGGATCCTTACTTCTGTTTCAGGTGCTGGAAGTGATCATCGATTCCCCCAAGGCAGAGTTTGGCCTGCCCAGTACCTGTCATATCCCGTTATTTGGGGTAATCAACCAAGAGGATCGTCCATGGAACATGTTACTGGGTAAGGGAGGATCCCTTCTTGGTGGGGGTGTGAAGTTCTCAGGAGAAAGTCCAGCTTCCCTTCTCCTCGAACCCACAGTTTGCTGACATACTACTGCTTTCCACATTTTGTCTCCACCACTTCTTCACAGGGAACGGGATGACACCACCGCCACCCCCTGAAATGTCTCTTAACGGCAGAGCAGAAGCAGCTGCTGTGCAACCAGCTCAGGTAAGGAAAGGATCATTGAAAAACATTTGCAAGGCAGGGAGAGACTGATTGATATCAAAACTCTCTGTGTGTGTCCGTGTCTATGTGGGACTTATTAGAGGAGTGGCCATCTTTACCTGCCCAGGTGAGAGCTAGAGAAAGGGAGTGAGGAGACGGCAGCCTTCACCAACCTGGAGGAGAGGGGAGTAGTGGTAGTAGTAGTAGTAATAGTAATAATAATAATAATAATAATAATAATAATAATAATAATATATTTATACCCTGCCCACTCTGGGTGGCTCCGAACAGAATATTAAAAACACGCTAAAACATCAAACATTAAAAACTTCCCTAAAGAGGGCTGCCTTCAGATGTCTCCTAAAAGTCAGATAGTTGTTCATTTCCTTGACATCTGACACGAGGGCGTTCCACAGGGCGGGCACCACAACCAAGAAGGCCCACTGCCTGGTTCCCTGTAACTCACTTCTTGCAGGGAGGGAACCGCCAGAAGGCCCTCAGAGCTGGACCTCAGTGTCTGGGCTGAACGATGGGAATGGAGATGCTCCTTCAGGTATAATGGGAGAACTGCTCTTGTGCTCGGGTTCATTTGTGGGCTTCCCAACAGAGCATCTGGCCGGCCACTGTGAGAACAGGATGCTGGATTAGGTGGGCTCCCTTTGGCCTGATCCAGAAGGCTCTTCTTATGTTCAGGCTAGTGAAGACTCATAGAAATCTGCTGTGCCTCTGAGTATGCCTAGGGCAGATTGCAGTGACTTTTTTTTTAACCTACCACATCTAAAGCAGGATTAAATGTCACAGACCCTGAGAACCTACTTTGCTCCAGACATGTCCACCAAGCAGAAGCTAAAATCTCTATTCATTTTCTCTTTTTTGCTTTATTTATACGCTACTGCGTTTTTGCTTATAGTCACTGGAATGTTTTCTAATTTTAAGTGCTGTTGTTATCTGACATCTGAAGGCAAACCTGTTTAGGGAAGTGTTTAATGTTTAATGCCTAGGACTTGCTGATCAGGTCGGCAGTTCAAATGCCTGTGATGGGGTGAACTCCTGTTGTTCAGTCCCAGCTCCTGCCCACCTAGCAGTTTGAAAGCATGTCAAAGGGCAAGTAGATAAATAGGTACCGCTCCGGTGGGAAGGTATACGGTGTTTCCGTACGCTGCTCTGGTTCGCCAGAGTGGCTTAGTCATGCTGGCCACATGACCCAGAAGCTGTGGACAAACGCAGGTTCCCTCGGCCTATAGAGCGAGATGAGCGCTGCAACCCCAGTCGTCCGCGACTGGACCTAACTGTCAGGGGTACCTTTACCTTTATTATTTTGTTGGGAGCCACCCAGAGTGGCTGGGGAAACCCAGCCAGATGGGTGGGGTATTGTTATTATTTTATTATTAATGAACTGCTTTGACACCAGCATTTATTGTTGGAAAAGCAGAATATTTTTTTATATTATATTAAATCCCCCCTGCAGGGAAATTACCTTCCCTTGCACACATCAAACATCTCTCTCCGCATTTGGGAGTGAAGCAGGGAATTCTCCTTTAACTTGCCTGTTAACAGGGGAACACCATGTTCTTTCTCTTTCTCCTCCTCCTCCTCCTCCTCCTCCTCCTCCTCCTCCTCCTCCTCCTCCTCCTCCTCTTCCAGGGTCCCCTGTCCTTTGAGGAGGTGGCTGTGTGTTTCACCGAGGATGAGTGGTCTCTGCTGGATCCAGGCCAAAGAACATTGTACAGAGAAGTCATGCTGGAGAATTCCCGGAATGTGGCCTTGCTGGGTAAAGGATTTCGTATTATTATTTTACTTTAGCAGTTTCGATATTGCCTTAAGTGCATGAGTCTATAATCTGTGTACAAGAAATGCAGTTCAGGGAAGATTCAAATAATTAGTTAAAATGGTGAATTAAGAATTCACTTAAAGGTTCAATCTTTGCTCTGAGTTTAGGTAGCTGGGGAAGAACATAAGGAAAGGCTGCTGGATCCAGCCAATGGTCCATCTAGTTCAGCATCCTGTTGTAGCAGTGGCCAACCAGATGCCTGTGGGAAACTCATAAGCAGAACCAACCTGAGTCCAAGAGCACTCTCGCCCTCTGCCGTTTCCAGCAGCTAGTACAGTACTTAGAAGCAGCAGCATCATGGCAAGTAGCCATTGATAGCCTTTACCTCCACAAAGCCATCCACATTGATGGGCATCACTGCCTCCTGTGGGAACAAGCTCCATAGTTCAACTATGTGTTGCATGAAGATGTACTTCTCATTTTATTAAAGCAATAATTGAATTGCTTCAACACCTCTAAGGGCAGATCCATTGAAAATGTGCATTCAAAACACATGACTTCCCTCGAATCCTGAGAACATTCTGACAGAGTTACAGTTGCCAGCACCCTTGATAAACTATGGTTCCCAGGATTCATTTGAGGAAGCTTGAATGTTGGAAAGGACCACAAGGGTCCTCTAGTCCAACCCCCAGCAGTGCGGGAATATCAGCCAAAGCATCCATGACAGATGGCCACCCAACTTCTACTTAAAAACCTCCAAGGAAGGAGAGCCCACCACCTCCTGAGGGAAACCGTTCCACAGTCAAACCACTCTTACTGTCAGAAAGTTCTTCCTGAGGTTTAGTCGGAATCTCCTTTTTAGTACCTTGAATCTATTGGTTTGGATAAACCTGGTGGGCCTTGAGTAAACCACATGTGTGCAGCCTCTTCTCTATGGGAGTGAATCTGGTTTGATGAAAAGCTTTCCGCCCTTTCTAACCAGGCTCCTCTCCTTTATTCCAGAAGGTGATGGGTGGCCCAGTAAGGATGAGGAGGGATCATCCGGAGAGTCATCAGAAAGGAGCAAGTATCAAGAGACAGAAGAGGAAATCAGAAATCACGAAGGGCCAAAAAATCAGGAGGGGAATCAGCTGGAGGTGTGGGTGAACGAATCAGTTACTTGGCAGGGCAGCAGCTTCCCCAAAGTTCCTATTCAGCAAGAAAAGCAGAAAGGAGCAAAGAGGAACGTCTGCCCGGTGTGCGGGAAAGGGTTCAGTCACAAATCGGACCTTAACGTTCACTGGCGAATCCACACAGGAGAGAAGCCGTTTAAATGCCTGGAATGTGGCAAGAGCTTCACCCAGCGCGCAAACCTTGCGTTGCATCAAAGAATCCACACGGGGGAGAGGCCGTACAAATGCGCCGAGTGCGGAAAGGGCTTCTACGACAAATCGAGCCTCGCTATCCACCAAAGAATCCACACGGGGGAGAAGCCGTATCAGTGCTTGGTGTGTGGAAAGAGCTTCCACCAGAGCTTTGGCCTCACCTCTCACCAGAGGATCCACACAGGGGAGAAGCCCTACGTCTGCTCGTACTGCGGGAAGGGCTTCTACGACAAGCCGCACCTCACTAGGCACCAAAGAGTCCACACCGGGGAGAAGCCATACAAATGCCTGGTGTGCGGGAAGAGCTTCAGCCAGATCACGAGCTACACATCCCACCAGAGAATCCACACAGGGGAGAGGCCCTTCATGTGCTCCCACTGCGGGAAGAGCTTCTACGACAAATCCAACCTCCTCACCCACCAAAGAATCCACACTGGGGAGAAGCGGTACAAGTGCCTGGAGTGCGGGAAGAGCTTCAGTCAGAAGAAGAACCTGACTTGCCACCAGAGCATCCACACCGGTGAGAAACCTTATCAGTGCCTGGAGTGCGGGAAGTACTTTCGCCAGCACACGGACCTCACTTCCCATCAGAGAATCCACACGGGGGAGAAGCCGTACCAGTGCCTGGAATGCGGAAAGAGGTTCTATAGGAAAGCCGATCTAAACAGGCACCAGAGGATACATGTCGGGGCAGGGAACCCCATAATTTCCTGGAACGTTGAAATGCCTTCGGAGGGGGTGTCGGTCTTGCGTCCTATCAGAGAATTCACCCAGGAAAGCCAGTACGTCACCCCCGAGATGCTGCTGAATCACCCCTTGTTGGTCATTGATGAATCCACATAGGAGAGGCTCCTCCTAGTTCCCCCAAATAAATATTTGGGGTGTGGAAAGGGAGCAAGCTACGGTATATAAATATGCAGACTTTTAGGATTAGGGAGCCCACCTAATCCAGCATCCTGTTCTCACAGTGGCCGGCCAAACATCAATGCAGACACAGACTGATGCTGGTAGCTGTCACCCTCCTTTCTGAGAAAAAAAAGAGTAGGCCCCACATTTATTTACTTGGGTATATTATAGCCTATGGCATCCTTCTGGTGATTTCGGACTACAGCACCCATCAGCCGCACACTAGTACGGCCACTGCAGTCCCAAAACCTCTGAGGGAGGCTGCTACAATGCATGTTTTTACGCCTTACTGGGTCCTGTTATTATTTCTTGACTGGTTTGCATGAAGTTTCCTTCTATTTCCCCTGTGCCTTAGTGTGTGTGTGTGTGTGTGTGTGTGTGTGTGTGTGTGTGTGTGATTATGATGAATATACAGTATACTGTATATACATACATTTGATGCAAACTATTTCTCTCCATTGGCCTGGATTTCTGACTGCCCCGGCCTTTTGTAGTCAATGCACATTAAAACATGTTTAGCTAATTTTAGAGTCGCTGCTTCCTTGTTTGGGTCTGAGTAGTCCCAGGATTCTTGTGGGATGTCTGGGTGTTCCGTATCCATTCCAGACCCTGGAAGTGGTTCCTGAGTACAGATGTTCATCAAACAGAAGCTTGCAGGATGTGACTTTTATGGTACAGCCATCGATAATGCCAAAAATGGGAGGCTCCAGCCAAATCCAACCCTGGCCTAGGCTACACCAGATGTGGTGGCCTACAATCCATAGAATCACAGAGCACATAGGTAAAGGTAAAGGAACCCCTGACCGTTAGGTCCAGTCGTGGACGACTCTGGGGTTGCGGCACTCGCCTCGCTTTACTGCCCGAGGGAGCCGGCGTACAGCTTCCGGGTCATGTGGTCAGAATGATTAAGCCACTTCTGGCGAACCAGAGCAGCACACAGAAATGCCGTTTACCTTCCCACCGGAGCGGTACCTATTTATCTACTTGCAATTGACATGCTTTCGAACTGCTAGTTTGGCAGGAGCTGGGACCCAGCAACGGGAGCTCACCCTGTCGCGGGGATCCGAACCACCAGCCTTCTGATCGGCAAGCCCTAGGCCAGGCACCCTCAAACTGTGGCCCTCCAGATGTTTTGGCCTACAACTCCCATGATCCCTAGCTAACTGGAGCAGTGGTCAGGGATGATGGGAATTGTAGTCCAAAACATCTGGAGGGACGAAGTTTGGGGATGCCTGCCCTAGGATCTGTGATTTAACGCACAGCGCCACCCGCGTCCCTCATAGAGTACATAGGGCGCATCTAGTCCAACACCTTGCAATGCAGGGATTGAAGAATCTCTGACAAGTGGCTATCCAAGCTCCGTTTAAAAACCTTCGAGGAAGAAGAGTCTACCACCTCCTGAGGTAGTCCTCCAAGCTCTCTAAAGTCCCAGGAAGACTTGGTTAAATTATTTGTGAGAATTGACTAGAATGGATAAAGAGGTATGGTTTTGTTGACACCATCCCCCTCACTCACCGGGAGACGGGGGGACAGGACACATCCATCTAGAAGAGCCCTTTTTAATGTGAAAGGTCTCAAACTCCACATTCTGAGGAAGAATTACTTCACTGGCTCTGTGTTGCAGTCAGGTCTGGCATATGGGGACAAACTTCAGGGGCCTACAGCCCACAAGGCCTTCAAATGACCACCGAGAGAGCCAGTGTGTTGTAGTGGTTAAGAGCAATAGACTCGTAATTGGTGAACTGGGTTTGATTCCCCGCTCCTCCACGTGCAGCTGCTGGGTGACCTTGGGGCTAGTCACACTTCTCTGAAGTCTCTGAGCCCCACTCACCTCACAGAGTGTTTGTTGTGGGAGAGGAAGGGAAAGGAGATTGTTAGCCGCTTTGAGACTCCTTCGGGTAGTGATAAAGCGGGATATCAAATCCAAACTCTTCTTCTTCTGTGTGGAAAATTCTTCCCTCAACTATCACCACATAAAAATTTCCTTCGGGCCCACCTTTAAATAAACCCTGCTGGATCAGGCCAAGTGGCCCATCTGGTCCAGCATCCTGTTCTCACGGTGGCCAAATCTAACACTGGAGAGAACGAACCATTAACCAAGACTGTTTTTTAAAGGCACATGAATACCATCAAGAGGATACTGGTACCGACTTGGTGGCTTTTGATGTGCTCAGTGACCGTTTCTGTGGACTCGATGGCAGTTGCTGACCCCAGCCTCTAAAAGGCAAATTTACCTCAGGCCAAAGACCCTAAACCTCCACCTTGGCCATGTATGCTCACAACCCGGTTTAGCTACTGGGGACAATCTGCCTCTGGCCATAGGTGCCAACTCCCTGGGGCCCTGGGTATGTGAGTACCCAACAAAATTCTGCATGAAGGGGCTGGGCACCCACAAATTTTGGTGCCAGGGCCATGCACATTGCATGGCAACTACGGCCCCGGGCACCCACAGCCGCTAGGCCAAGCTGGTGCTCCTGCCTCTGACCGTTCCGCCCCCAAAGCTCCTTTGGTTGTATTTCTGGCTGCTTGACCAGCTTGGCCAATCTCTTTAAAACTTGCTTTGTTGAAATCTTTAACTTAAGGCCTTTTTTTTACGCAGCGCAGCCTCGGCCTGGCACAGCTGCCAGCTCCCCTTAACTGGCCCTAATGGCAGCCCTCATATCCAGCCCTCAGCTTCCTCTCAGCTCTTTGCCTCACACCTTCCCTCACCAACTGACATTCCCAACTGTCACTATTTCTGCCAGCTGTTAGTCAACTCCCTTTTCTTTGCTGGCCAATCAGAGTCTTGTTGCGTTCCGTCCCAGACCAATCAGCATCAACGTGACTGCTGATAAACTGATTATCCCTATATCATCTATGGGCCCTATCATTTCTTGAAACTTTAGTTTTCTTGCAATTCACAGCCAGCTGTTCTCTTTGGCAGTATCCTGAAAATGCCCTCGTCCAAGGCCATTCAGTCCAACCCCCTGCCGAGAAGGAAACACCATCAAAGCATTCTTGACATATGCCTGTCAAGCCTCTGCTTAAAGACCTCCAAAGAAGGAGACTCCACCACACTCATTGGTAGCAAATTCCACTGCCGAACAGCTCTTACTGTCAGGAAGTTCTTCCTAATGTTTAGGTGGAATCTTCTTTCTTGTAGTTTGAATCCATTGCTCCATGTCCGCTTCTCTCGAGCAGCAGAAAACAACCTTTCTATTATTATTATTATTATTATTATTATTATTATTATTATTATTATTATTATTATTACCCCACCCATCTGGCTGAGTTTCCCCAACCACTCTGGGCGGCTTCCAACAGAACATAACATTAAAATGCAATAATCTATTAAACATTAAAAGCTTCCCTAAACAGGGCTGCCTTCAGATGCCTTCTAAAAGTCTGGTAGTTGTTTTTCTCTTTGAAAAAGAGGGCGTTCCACAGGGCGGGTGCCACTACAAGCACAAGATCTCAAACTGCGACAGAAATAGGCTTATTTTCCCCACTTTCAAAACATAAATAATGATAATAGCATTTTGAGCTTTTAAACTGTTCAGTCGCACACACTCTTTTTCTCAATCGGGGTTTGCAAATCCTTAAAAGTTTGTTTTTATTCACTCCTAACAGAGCAGGAATGAGGGAGCAAAGCATGGAATAGCTTTGGAAGGAGGGGGCTGGTTAGCGGGAGGAGAAATGCTGGTCAGGTTCAGGATGCAAAATTAGCTGTGATTCTGGCCCTGCCGGGGGTTTGGACTAGATGACCGCTTTGTGTCCCCTTCCAACTCCCCGAATATTTGATTCTATGAAAATCGCACCGTGGGCTGCACCTGATTCCTGCGACTTGGCAGAAGGGCAAAATTGTTCCAAGGGCTGTTCTCCATCCCCGCAAACTACAGATGTGCAAGTTACAAGAAAGGAGATGCCATCTAAATGTCAAGAGGAACTTTCTGTCTGTAAGAGCCCTTCAAGGGTGGAACAGACTCCTCCCTCGGAAGGCGGTGGACTCTCCTTCAGTAGAGGTTTTTTTTTAAAAAAACACAGAGTTGGCTGTCCATCTGTCTGGGGTTCTTTAACTGCAGGGGGTTGGACTAGATGACCCTCAGGACTCCTTCCAACTCTACCATTCACAACCAAGAGCCCTCCTTCCACCTCCCTCTCTGCGCCCTTGCCGGAGCTGAACTCTTTCTCCCTCTCTTTGATTTTTGACTGCGGCCATGTCCACATCGTATATTTATTTTAGGGTGGCAGAGCCCCCTTTTACTTGCTTGCTTCGCTTGCGTCCTGGGCAGACAGAGCCTATTCAGGACTTTAAGCGCCCAGGACCTTTGGCACCCCTCATCTGAAATCTTGGGAGAGCTGCTGCTGCCAGTCAGTGCATGCAATAGGACTCAGCATAAGGCAGCTTCCCAGGCTCCAGCCTCCGACGTGGCTGTCCTTCACGGGAGACTTTTAAGCAGAGGTTGGGTGGGCCCCCTGTCACGTATGATCTAGCTGTGAGCTCTGCATCACAGGGGGTTGGGCTAGATGACCCCTCGGGGTCCCATGCAACTGATTTCATGGTCTCCCTTTGCTGCCTTGAGAAACCCCCACCAGCACTGCAGGATTTCCTGCAAATCGCACCCATCCCCACCCCTCCCTTTTTCCACCAAGATGTGGGAGGAGGAAGCCACTATTCCCAGTGACCTCTCTAGGGCTGCGAACAATTCCTTTTAACCCTTGGGGGGCGTGCGTTCCCTTTGCAAAAAAATAATAAAATAAAGGGGGGAAGCCACTGAGAAAGAGGAGGCTGGATGCCTAGAGAGGCAGCTGTGGGGAAGGAGGAGGAGAGGAGCAGCTGAGCTTCTGCAAGAGCTCTCCTCTCTCCGCTTCGCGTGTGGGAAAGAAAGACAATATCTTCCCAGGTGTTGCGTCCCTGGATGAGGTGAGTGACAACTGCCCCCCCAATAAATCCCACTTCCCCACAACATGGGCTCAAGGGGCGTCCCGGGGCCAGGGAGGGGGGCGCGAAGGGGGACGGGATTTGGGTGCAAAGATCTGAACAGTGAATGGAGGCTTTAAAAGGAAGAAAGGCAACAGAGGTCAAAAGCATATAAAGATTTTCAAAGCATTTTTAGAGATGCTGAAGCATTAGTGCAGAAGGCTTTTCGATCCTTTCCAATATGACTGGGCTCAAAACAACTCTGCATAAGGGCATCAGTTTAAGAAGACCTTTAATCTGTTTTCATCTCTTTTTTTGGCTTGGCTATAAATCTCATTTTTTTTATGTGAGTCCACTCTTTCCCTTAAAAAATGTGAGCCCGTGGCAAAGATTAAGCAGATTTACCTATCTTTTCTTTTCCCTCATTTTTTGTTACCTCCCCCCCCCCACACCTTGAGAGTTATGGGTACAAGTTCTGCAAGATGAGAGTTTTATATGGAGTTAGTTTTGCTGATAGAATTCCGCCTGTCACTCTCGATCCTGTGCTCACAAGCCCCTGCAGGCTTCTCCACTGAATCACGCCTCCCCAAACTGCTATTGATAATCTCCGAAAGTGCTTGACCAATTGCTTCGGAAGTTTGACACAACGTTGCCACACAGTACACGAGTGTTTTTATATACCTAGCTTATATAGAAGTCTCACCTGTAACCTTCTTTTTTAGAAAAAAACCACCCTCCAACTTTAGTTGTATGACCACCTGCTGGATGTCAAAGCAGCACAGCTGAGGATGTCTCAGCTGCTGACATTGGCTGCAGAGTATCTGTGACATCACAATAACATGGCATTGCCCAGCATTGCCTAGCCAGGGGGACAGACCAGGCCCAAGATGCACATGGGGTGTGCGGAGAGAGAGGGGTTGGGGTGACGGGTTCCATCACACGTGAGGAAGATGACGGCACGCAGCGGGGGAACCAAAGAGAAAGGTGTCGTGATGTCTGGGGTGAGGAACGGGGCTGTGGAGAGGAATGGGGGCGCTCAGTGGAGGAGGGCCGTGCCTTTAGGGAGGGGTGGGGGATTGGGGAGGAATGGGGCGATCGGAGCAAGGTGGGGGGAATGATTGCCACAGCAACGCGTGGCCAGGAACAGCTAGTAAGAACAGAACAGGCCCATTAACAGACTGTTAATGAGCCCAAAGCCTGGTTGTAGAGAAAAGTTTTGCCTGGCACCTAAAGATGTATAATGAAGGCACCAGCCGAACCTCCTTGAGGAGAGCATTCCACAAATGGGGAGCCACTGCAGAAAAGGCCCTTTCTCATGTTGCCACCCTCTGGACCTCTCGAGGAGGAGGCATACGAAGAAGGGCCTCAGATGGTTATATTAGTGTCCGGGCCAGTTTACAGGGAGAGAGGCGGTCCTTGAGGCATTGTAGTCCTGAGCCATTTGATGCTTTATAAGACAAAACCTGTACTTGGAATTATGTCCAGAAACTAATTGGTAGCCAGTGCAGTCGAACCAGGATCGGTGTAATGAACTCAAACCATCTTGCTCCAGTGAGCAACCTGGCCGCTGAATTTTGCACCAGCTGAAGTTTCCAAACCGTCTTCAGAGGCAGCCCTACATATTACGCATTGCAGTAATCTTACCAGAGCATAGACAACAGTAGTTAGGGTATCCCTGTCCAGATAGGGGCATAGCTGGGCCACCAGCTGAAGCTGATGGAAGGCACTCTGTGCCACCAAGGCCACATGAGCAAAGGATCGAGGAGGATCCCCAAGTACCAACCCGCTACCAACTTCCAGTCCATTACCAAGGCAAGACCTCAGGGTCATCAGCATAGTGCTTACAGCGTACTCCAAACCTCCGGATGACCCCGCTCAGTGGTTTCATGTAGATGTTAAATCGCATAGAAGATAGGTGTTGAATTTTACAACTTTGTTGATTCTTTCCTGTATTACCTTTATGCGTTTGTTAAATACGGTTCCAGTGTTTTAATTGTGTGCTAAGCTGGGGCGTTTGGGCAAATGACAACTTGTAAATATCTAAAACGAATGCATGTTCTTGTTGTTCAAGTCTTCTTGGAAGCTCAGCTGCTGCAGAGAACAAAGATGGAAGAGCAAGGGTTAGCTGGGCGTGAGGCTGGAAAAGGACCCCATTTAACCCAAGCTGGGAGCAGTGGGGACTTCTGGGAAAGGGCACAACAGAAGACCCTCGATGAGGACAATGCCAACCCAGACGCTCAGCGCCAGCGCTTCAGGAAGTTTGGCTACCAGGAGGCTGAGGGGCCCCGCGTGGTCTGCAGCCGACTCTACAGTCTTTGCCGCCAGTGGCTGAAGCCAAAAAGGCACACCAAGGCGCAAATGCTGGACCTGGTGGTTCTGGAGCAGTTCCTGGCTGTCCTCCCCCCGGAGATGGAGAGCTGGGTTAGGGAGTGCGGAGCAGAGACCTGTTCCCAGGCGGTGGCCCTGGCAGAAGGCATCCTCCTGAGCCAGGCGGAGGGGAAGAAGCAGGTGAGAGTTGTTTAATCCTTGCAGGGCCAAAAGGTGGTGTCAGGCTTGAGGAATTTTCTCCCTCCCCTGATGGCAGCAAGAAGAAGGGAGGAAACAAAGAGAGTTTATTCAGTCATCGTGGTGAGAGACAAAGAAATTCAGTCATTCCTCAATAATGGCACTGCTCACACTGAGCGCCTCCCCCCTCCCTTTCTAGCAACAGCATCTGTTTCTACGGTGTCTGCCGTGGTCAACTGTTTCTGCGCCCTTTGTTCTTGCGCTCTTAACAAACGCCGAGTTCTAGGGGATAGGGGATCAGCTATGTTGTCCAGTGACAATGTGTCAGCTGGCTCTGCCTCCCCTCCCACTTCACCTCCCAACTCATTTGTTCGTCTGCCTCTGTGCTGTGATCTTCCTTGAAACCCTTCTGTAATTCAATGCTGCCATCTTCTCTGGAAGCTACAGGAGAAGGGGTGGGTGGTCTCCACCATTCCTCCTCCTCTTCAGTCCATTCCCCGACAGGTGGATGGCATGATCCATAGGATTCTGAAATCCACACCTTTTGACCTCCCTTTAGCTGCCTCCTTCCTCTTCTAATGCCTCGTCCTTCTTCTTCTTTCAGGTGGAGGGGTGGAGAGAAGTGGTCAGAGGTCCCCTCAAGGCAGAGGAGGACACCCTGGGCCCCATGCAGAGGCCACAGTTCAGGTGGATCGTGCTGGAGGGTGACGGAGGAACTGCCTCGCCAGGTGAGGGGCCACAGGTGATCTTGAATCTCTCCATGTTCCACTGGAGTTGGGGGGCAGGGCAGAAACATTTGACTCCATCTCCTCCCACAGTTCATGAAGATGTGCTCACCTACAAAAGCTTTGCTTTCACTCAAGGAGATGGACCGAAGCTTAAAAAACAACAACAACTTATTTAGCTCCAATCCATCACTTTGAAAGGAAGCAAAGTGTGATGTGAGAAGGGAGGGTTGTTGTTCTTTTTTTCCCTGAACAGGCGCTGAACTGTCAAAGGTGTCTGGATGAGAATGTCTTTCTTCCATGGCTTTGGTTTCTTGTAGAGCAGATCCTCCTGGGGGGGAGCCCCTAGGGTGGTTGGATGGCGCCTTGTCCGCCTCCTTCTGGCAACTCCTGCCGCCAAGCTGGTGCCCAAAGTCTTGCTCTGCTTTCGTTTGGACCACATCAGTCTTCTCATCCAGGCAGCCCAGGACCACCACACACACTGCCCAGGCGTGCGCCTCGCAGAGGTCACTTCATTGTCTCTCAAATCTGTCTAATCTTCAGAAGAAGGCTAGCAGTGGCCATTTGGGGCCTTTGCTACTAAGGTCCAGTGCCCCGAACAGGCAGCTAACAGGCTCAACCATCACCCCATCATTTTGTGTCCCTCCCAGGCGGCGAAATGACCCTGGAGCGGCCTTCTGGCCCTTTTCCTCTTTGGCATGGAGCAGAAGCGGTTCTTACCAAGCCCCTGGATCAGGTAAGAGGAGACTGGTTTGAGAGATTGGAGGAAGGGGCAGGCTGGGTGTCTCTGGGTTCCCCTTTTGAACCTTCCACAGCTGCCCAATAGGAAGCCTTTGGATGCGGATGCTGTTACCTGTGTGTGGGGGAGGGGGCAAATAGGTTCTTCTTACCTCTTTCAGAGCCCAGTGATCCTTGAGGAGGTGGCCGTGCACTTCACGGAGGAGGAGTGGGCACTGTTGGATCTGGGCCAGAGAGCTCTGCACCGGGAAGTCATGGAGGAGATCTGTGGGAACCTGAGCTCTCTGGGTAAGGGTCACTCTTTGCTCTCTTCTGGTGTTTGGGGAAACCTATGTAAGGTAATAGGGACGTGGGCGGTGCTGTGGGTTAAACCACAGAGCCTAGGGCTTGCCAATCAGAAGGTTGGTGGTTCAAATCCCCACGACGGGGTGAGCAGCTCCCGTTGTTCTGTCCCAGCACCTGTCAACATAGCAGTTCGAAAGCACCTCAAAGTGCAAGTAGATAAATAGGTACCGCTACAGCGGGAAGGTAAAAGGCGTTTCCATGTGCTGCTCTGGTTCGCCAGAAGCGGCTTTGTCATGCTGGCCACATGACCTGGAAGCTGTACGCGAGCTCCCTCGGCCAATAAAGCGAGATGAGTGCCGCAACCCGCAGTCATCCGCGACTGGACCCAATTGTCAGGGGTCCCTTTATGTAGGGTAATAGTGGGGTAGGGTCCACATTCCCTCCCTCACTCTGAGGTGGTGAAGTGGTTTTTTGGCACTACACAAAAAACCACTTCACCACCTGTGAAGCCATCAGCTGGGTTTTTTAATGCGTGTTTCGCTAACCCCCTTTACTTCTGCGGCCACCACAGATAACATTTTTGGGAATTCTCCAGCCCGAGCATAGCCAAGCCTGAGGAATGTTTGAAGATGAGGTGGTGGACCCTCGTTCTTTATAGGCTTTTAAACAGCGGTTGGGTGGCCACCTCTCAGGGGCCTTCTAGTTGTATATCATCATGACCCTTGGGGCCCCTCTACAGTGTATAGCTTAAGTCTTCGTTTATTTGTTTCTTTATTACAACGACAAGAATGGCTACTATACTGCTGCTCCCACAGTACTGAACTAGCCCTGCTTCACATCCAACGCGAACTAAACGCAAACTTGCAGGGTGTTAGGCATGGAGAGTACTCCTCTCCCTCCGGTAACCTCACAGATAAGAATTAACAAGCAGTTAATTCCTTTTATTACAGCATCATGTTGCAAGCGCAAAACACACATCTCTCCGTAAGGAGGGCATTTGTCTAGTCTAACTCCTCCCTTCCACTTCCCCAGCAGCATCCTGAGCGCCAACGGGAAGTTACTCCCCCTCTCTGCCTTCTCTGATATGATTGGACCGCCTAGATTTTGGGGTGGAGGGTCCCCCCACACTCTCCAATGATGTATCTGCTAGCTGATCCTGCTCGTCTCTCATTATCTCATAGCTAGGCAACTCCGGGGGAATGTGTTCTGCATGCACACGAAAGCTCATACCAATGACAAACTTAGTTGGTTTCTAAGGTGCTACAAGAATGATTTTTTTTTAAAAAAATTTGTTTCCACTATGGCAGACCAACACGGCTACCTACCTGTAACTGTGTCTGCGTCTATATCTCTCTCTGCTTCTGAAAATGCTGGAGGCGGGGGGGGGGCAATTCCCCCCCCTCTTCTGAGAGGTGCTGATCTGCCTGTGAATGCATTCCCCAGTCCTTGTCTTCAGACCATTCCCTGACATGGGGTTGGACTAGATGACCATTGGTGGTTGCTTCCAGCTCCACAATTCTATGATTCAATGAATCTCAATTGCTTCTCCCCCAACATTCAAACTCCCTCCCAAACTCTCGTCCAATCATCACTCACCACCCAACAATTCAAACTCACTACCCCCCTCCCCATCTAACATTTAATTTAATTTTTCTTATATTCTAATTCTGCTTCTATTACATAAAATACTAGGTATGGAAATACCAGAACCTCACACAGGGCAAATGCAGAAGTCCCACCCCTGCTCCAGATAATAATAATAATAATAATAATAATAATAATAATAATAATAATTTTATACCCCACCCATCTGGCTGGGTTTCCCCAGCCACTCTGGGCGGCTCCCAACAGAATATTAAAAACACGATAAAACATCAAACATTAAAAACTTCCCTATACAGGGATGCCTTCAGATGTCTTCTAAAAGTCAGACCACCAAGAAGGACCTGCCTGGTTCCCTGTAACCTCACTTCTCGCAGGGATGGAACCACCAGAAGGCCCTCGGAGCCCGGCCTCAGTGTCTGGGGCTGCACAGTGGGGGTGGGGACGCTCCTTCAGGTCTACTGGTCTGAGGCATTGAAAGGGAAGATCTGAAGATTGCTGTTTTATTGCTATGGCCGATGGCTGACGCAAATAAAGATTCATTCATTCATTCTGAAGAGTGACTCTTAAGTGCGTTTGTGTGAGCCTGCTTAAATTCTTAGTTGTAATTGCAAACCCTGATCTAGTGGTGACCCCACTTGCAGGCAGGATTCATTTTATTTGTTTACCTTATTTAATTCAGAGCATGCTTACAAATTCCAGGGTGGGAGATCAGCAACCTCAGAATAATACACCATTTGGTTAGGTGAAAAAATATTCTCCTAGATTTCAACCAAATGACTGGGTAAATAAATAGGTGGCTGAGAGGTAGAACATTGCGTGCTGGAGGCAACAGGTTCAATCCCCAATGGCATCTCTAGGTAGACTGGGAGAGATCCTGGCCTGAGCTAGGTGGAACAAGAGACGGAGGCAGCTTTCTGTGTTCCTATGCCTTCAGAAGGTGCCTGAAGCTCCTCTGGGCTAGCACCAACAGAATCTGGGGGAAGGGCCATAGCTCAAGGATAGAGCTTCTGCTTTCCAGATGGAAAATCCCAGGTTTTTCTCCCCAGCATCTCCAGATAGGCTGGGTGGGTCTGTTGCCTGAAACCCTGGAGAGCTGCTGGCTGTCGACCAATGAGCTCACTCAGTATAAGGCACCTTCCTATTTTCAGGATCTGTGCATCGAATGCATTCTTCCTTCCGTGATTCTAACAGTGTTCTTTTGAAAAGGGCTCAGAATCCCTACTGAGACCTCCTGTCCCTATACAGAAAGATCTGAAGGGGAGCTGGTGCCTGCAGGGGGTTTGGGGGTGGGCCTTGCATGCACATAAAAGAGAGGCAGCTAATTGGGCTTGTCCCTGATGAGGTCGTTGGTTTCTGCCTTGTCATCCTAACAGGATTTCCTTTTCCTTTTCCTTCCGTTTCCCAAGCAGAAGGTGGTCAGTCCAGCGAGAATTACCTGCAATCACCTGCAGAGTACAAAATGTCGAAAGAGACATTTGGAAACCAAAGGGGACCCGAAATCGTCAGTCCGAATAAGCGACATTGTCAAATCAATATAAGCATCCAGACCGGGGAGAAACCGTACACGTGTGTTGAGTGTGGAAAGAGCTTCAGCAACAGAGGAGACCTTGCTACACATGAAATAATCCACATGGGGGAGAAACTGTATAAATGCATAGCTTGCGGAAAGACCTCCTGCACCAGTGGGGATTTTAGTAATGAAAGAATGCATTCAGGCTGGGAGCCATTTGTATGTGCCGAGTGCGGAAAGAGCCTTGGCGATAGCAGATCACTTGCTAAACCTCTAGGAACTCACACAAAAGAGAAAGCAGATGACTGTGCGATGTGTGGGAAGTGCTTCAGGTGTACTGGGAAGTCCCCAAAAGACAGGAAGAAAGCTGAGAAAAAATTGGCCCTCATGGCAAGGAGCAGGAGGGCTAGAACTGCCCACACACTGAAGGTTAAGCTGGAGGTGGTGGAGCGTGCAGAGCGGGGGGAACGAAACAAAGACATCTCTTCAGCCATGGGTTTGTCGAAGTCTACAGTCCGTACCATATTCAACAACCGCGAGAGAATAAAAGCAAGCGCTGAAAATCTGCAGAGCGAAAAGTTAACCAAGGTGACAACAGGGCGAGCAGAAATTTACGAAACTCTGGAGAGGCTGCTGGTTCAGTGGATTGACTGCCATTGCGACCGGGACGCCCCATTGTCCTTCCTCCTCATTCAGGAGAAAGCACTGTCCTTGTTTGAGGACCTGAAGAGGAGGAAGGCAGAGAAGGGGGATGCGAGTGCTGAGGGCATGGGGTTCAAGGCGAGCAAGGGGTGGTTTGACAGATTCAAGAGGAGGGCGTACCTTCACAATGTTAAGCTAAGGGGAGAGGCAGCTCCTGCCAACACGGCAGCCGCATCAGCCTATCCCACACATTTCCAGGAAATCATTGAGGAAGGCGGCTACCACCCGAAGCAGATCTTCAACATGGATGAAACGGGGCTGTTCTGGAAGCGCCTGCCTTCTCGCACATGCATTTCCACCCAGGAGGCAAAGGCGCCGGGACCCAAGGTTTCAAAGGATCGGCTGACGCTGCTGCTGGGGGGTAATCTAGAGGGTGATGCGAAGCTAAAACCCCTTCTTGTGTACCACTCGGAGAATCCCAGGGCGCTGAAGGGGACCCCCAAATCAGCTTTGCCCATTTTGTGGCGTTCCAACAGAAAGGCATGGGTCACCCGCGAAGTTTTCAGCGACTATATCAGGAGCTACTTTTCTCCTTTTGCAGCTGACTATTGCCGGGAGAACAACCTGGACAACAAAGTGCTTCTCCTGTTGGACAATGCCCCTGGCCACCCTGTCAGCAGCCATGACTATTCCGACAATGTCCGTGTTGTGTTTCTGCCTGCCAACACGACTTCATCATTGCAGCCTATGGACCAAGGTGTCACTGGCAAATTCAAGGCTTACTACCTCCAGCTTGTCATGAAACACGTAGTCACGAAGAGTGCCGAAGACAACAACAGAAGCCTCGGGGACATCTGGAAAGAATTCAACATAAGGAAGGCTGTGGATTTTATTGCTACAGCTTGGTCAATGGTTACAAAAGAGACTCTAAACGCTGCCTGGAAAAGCTTATGTCCCAAGTATGTTGGTGATCACAGAGCGCTGGCAAAGGAATTGCCCGCTGCACATAAGACTATTGTGGCCCTGGCAGCACAGGCTGGGTTTGAGGGTGTGGATGAGGAGGACGTGCGAGAGGTGCTTGCGTCTCACACGGAACGCCTTACAAACGAGGAGCTGATTCAGCTAGATGAGCAGTGCTTTGGCGGGAAGAGGGAAGAGGGTGAGGGCAAGGAAACGGAACAGAAAGTTATTGGCATGAAAACTCTAACTCAAATGTTGGCGCTGCAAGGTGGCTTACTGTCCGTGACTGGGGAATATGACAACAACTTCGAGTGTGCTCTAAACGCAGAATGGATGCTCGATGAATTGATGGAGCCCTACACGTTTCTCCGTGACAAAAACCAGAGGGAGGCAAAGCAGCCCACAGTCCACGATCCTTTTCATAGGCAAGCAAAAGACAGCACTTCTGATCTCGAAGCTTTGCCTTCCACATCTGGTTATGTTCCTCCCGAAAAGGCAGTTGCCATCAAGGAAGAGATCGTGGTCATTGAGGTGAACGCGGAAGAAATGGAAACTGAACCTGCAGACAGAACTGATTCGTAGTCTTCCATTTCGTTGAGTTTGTCTTGCCATGCACCATCGCCTTGAATACAATCTTGTTAAGGATTGGGATAAGGAGAACCTTAAAAAAGTAAAGGGACCCCTGACTATTAGGTCCGGTTGTGACCGACTCTGGGGTTGTGGCGCTCATCTTGCTTTACTGGCCGAGGGAGCCAGCGTACAGCTTCCAGGTCATGTGGCCAGCATGACAAAGCCACTTCTGGTGAACCAGAGCAGCACACAGAAACGCCGTTTACCTTTCTGCCAGAGTGGTACCTATTTATCTACTTGCACTTTGATGTGCTTTCAAACTGCTAGGTTGGCAGGAGCTGGGACCGAACAATGGGAGCTCACCCTGTCGCAGGGATTCGAACCACCGACCTTCTGATCGGCAAGCCCTAGGCTCTGTGGTTTAACCCACAACGCCACCCGTGTCCTGAAGGAGAATCTTGCGGGACTTCAAATGATTGTCTGCAGAAAATGTTTCAGTTAGCACAAACCATGGTTGTATTCAACTAGCTTTTACTCTAAGAAGACTCATAGACACTAATGACCATAACTATCTTAGGTCCATTAATTTTAATGGGTCTACTCTGAGTAAAAGCTAGTTGAATATAGTCCCATTTATCTACATTGCAGGAAAACAGGCAGGACTAAAAGGGGTGCTTTTAAAAAATAATGGGTTTTTAAAATTAGCTTCCCATGTAATTTTTCCAAAATATCCAACTAAATACAAAAGACAAGAGCACATTTTTTCAGTGCTGATAAATATAATGTATGTTGTTTCATATTGTTTGCTGTAGGTTTGCTGTGACCTGATAAAACATACACTGCTTAAAAAACCCAAGTTGAGGAAAATGAGGGTAGGAATAAGGTAGAAGAAAAGAGAAGAGAGAGAAAAAGGACCAAACCTTTTGTAAGCAAAACAATAACCTAAGAGGATTTTTATGACAACCAGACATTTCTGTTAACTTGTGGCATTAAGTCACATAGATTTTTTGTCATTAGCATATTACATGAAGCCACCCCACACCACACCGAAAAGAAGTCCTGTGGCTGTGCTTTACCTGGAACTAGTCTTAACTTTGATGTAAATCCCCCCCCCAATTGCAATATTCTATGCATTCTTGTACCACATTTATATATTCAAGTTGTTGAGTTCCTCCCAGTGCTGTACAAAAGCTCAACTAAGCTGCAAATATTAAGACGGTGATAAATTGTTTGAACGTTAAATCTTTATTTCTACCATGAAACGATGTTTAAAAAGAACGTTCCGGAGCAAAGTTTCTATGTATTGCTAATAGTTCTTTGTGAATCGGGGACCAGAATGTTTGAATGAGTGGTAACTTCCACCATAGACAAAAGCCGGTCCCTTTAGTATCTCAATCATGGCAACAAATAAGGCTTATTACAGCTGATGTAATATGTGCTAGTTGGGCTATATATGTCCCATACCATCTATGCCATATTTTGTTTGAGAGTTTTCTAATATTTGCCAACACAGATTTACTTGCCAACCACAGCCCTTTTCTGATGGAATCTTCAGTATTTGTTACTAAATCGTATTCCCACACCGACTTTAAGCTGGACAAATCACTTAGCTGATCAGAGAATTCTGAAACTCTTCCTTTACCTCTTTTTCCTTGGCCAGGCAGCGGTCAATAGAGCAGCCCCCTCCTCCCTCATCTGCCCTCACAAGCCCACCTCTCTATCCACTCACTTGCCTTTTCTTTTGTGACGCCACAGGCAGGCAGCCTCCTCAGGCCCCACAACAATCTGTGGTAGGTGCAATTCAATAGTAGCTCTTGCCCCGCAGAGTCAGGCCCAGCTGAACCACTGAGGGGCCAGCCAGGTGAAGGGCTTGTGGCATTTTCAACCCGGGGACATCTCCTGCCTCTCACACACCTGTAGTTGCTGCCAAGTATCCCTGCCCAGCCCACAGTGGGGGGGGGGGATAGTTTGGTTGGATTGTCTGGCTAAATCCTGGCAGTTTGTTAAAGGTGCTGGGAATTCATTCTTTGTGTTTCGAATGTAAATATCATAGAATCATAGAGTTGGAAGAGACCACAAGGGCGATCCAGTCCAACCCCCTGCCAAGCAGGAAACACCATCAAAGCATTCTTGACATAGGCCTGTCAAGCCTCTGCTTAAAGACCTCCAAAGAAGGAGACTCCACCACACTCCTTGGTAGCAAATTCCACTGCCGAACAGCTCTTACTGTCAGGAAGTTCTTCCTAATGTTTAGGTGGAATCTTCTTTCTTGTAGCTTGAATCCATTGCTCTGTGTCCGCTTCTCTGGAGCAGCAGAAAACAACCTTTCTCCCTCCTCCATATGACATCTTTTTATATATTTGAACATGGCTATCATATAACCCCTTAACCTCCCCTCTCCAGGCTAAACATACCCAGCTCCCTAAGCCGTTCCTCATAATGCATTGTTTCCAGGCCTTTGACCATTTTGGTTGCCCTCCTCTGGACACGTTCCAGCTTGTCAGTATCCTTCTTGAACTGAGGTGCCCAGAACTGGACACAGTACTCCAGGTGAGGTCTGACCAGAGCAGAATACAGTGGTACTATTACTTCCCTTGATCTAGATGCTATACTCCTATTGATGCAGCCCAGAATTGCATTGGCTTTTTTAGCTGCTGCATCACAATGTTGACTCATGTCAAGTTTGTGGTCTACCAAGACTCCTAGATCCTTTTCACATGTACTGCTCTCAAGCCAGGTGTCTCCCATCCTGTATTTGTGCCTTTCGTTCTTTCCCCCCCAAGTGTAGTACTTTACATTTCTCCTTGTTAAAATTCATCGTTTGCTTATTGTTTTTATATGCTGTGGTGCCATCTACTGTCGGGCTCCCTGCCTTCTGCCCTACCAGTCACAATGGAGTCAGACTTGGACCTTGGAGGGAGGGCAAGATGGGAAAGGGATTCTTCTCTTCCCTTCACACCCTGGACCACCTGCCTGTGAGTTGGCTAGGAAGCATGCTGGGTGGTAGAGGAAGGCAGAGGCATGTCACGTGGTGAATGGTACCCCTGCCCAGTACACCAAAGCCATGTTTCTTGGGGAAGTTGGGAAGGTAGTGCCAAAAGAGCCATTTTGCCCTGTGTGGAAGGGTCAAAGCTCAGTACCTACTTTTGAGTGTGAAAAGTCCGACTCAATCCCTAGCATCTGGGAGAGAGCCTGGTCTGAAATCCTGGATGGCTGCTGCCATTCAGTAAAGACAATGCTAGTCTTGATGGCCTGACTTAGTATAAGGCAGTTTCATACATGATGGTGCTGCTGTTAAAACAGTACAACGCATCATCAGAGATCTACAGCCTCTCCTGGACAATGACAGCTCCCTTTCTCAAGCTCTGGGAGGAAGACCTTTCATTGCCTACAGACAGCCACCCAATCTTAAACAACTCCTCACCCACAATAATACAACCACCAGACTTAACATGGACACTGGTACCAGAGCCTGCAATAAACCCAGATGCCAACTTTGCTGCCACATACACCCGGACAACATCATTACTGGCCCCAACAACATCCAACATACCATCTCAGGACTATCTAATTGCTCATCTTCTAACATTGTGTATGCCATCAAATACCAACAGTGCCCTTCAGCTCTCTATATTGGACAAACAGGCCAAACCCTACGCCAAAGGATAAATGGACATAAATCTGACATCAGGAACCATAAGACAGAGAAACCAGTAGGAGAACACTTCAATCTCCCAGGACATTCTATACAAGATCTCAAAGCAGCTGTTTTATTACAGAAAAATTTCAGGAACAGACTGGAAAGAGAAGTTTCTGAATTGGAACTCATTACCAAGCTTAAAACCATGGAGCCACCTGGGATGAATAAAGACATTGGATTCTTATCTCATTATGCATGATCAAGCTTTCTTTAGCGCCTCAGCCCTTGCTTTCCCCCCCAGGACCAATTGCAGTCATCTGCAGTTAACAGCCATCTACAGGTTTACCGCTCCCATCAGCCCATCACCCATTCCCATCACCCCCACCCCCACCCTCTGAATATACATAAGGGTCTGGTGGCTCCTGTTTTCAGTGTATCTGACGAAGTGTGCATGCACACGAAAGCTCATACCAAAATAAAAACTTAGTTGGTCTTTAAGGTGTTGCACTAGGGTTTGGGAGAAGAGGACTTAAATCTCCATACTGGGGATTTAGTGGCCAGACACTGTGCCTTAGCCTAACTCACCCCACAGGGATGTTCTTGTTGTGAGGATAAAGTGGGAGGAGTAGAACCATATAGGTCACCTTGAGTTCCTTAGAAGAAAGGGAATATAGGTGCAGCCAGGAGAGATCCCAGCCACAACTGGCAATTGAAGAAGTTGAACTGCTCAGGACCGCTACTTTAAATGGCTCAGGACCGCAATACTCAGTGCCTGGAGGCGGTTGGAGGATGGATGGTGGCTAACAGATTGAGGTTGACTCCTGACAAGACAGAAGTACTGTTCGTGGGGGGACAGGAGGCGGGCAGATGTGGAGGATTCCCTGGTCCTGAATGGGGTAACTGTGCCCCTGAAGGACCTGGTGAGCAGCCTGGGAGTCATTTTGGACTCACAGCTGTCCATGGAGGCACAGGTTAATTCTGTGTCCAGGGCAGCTGTCTATCAGCTCCATCTGGTACACAGGCTCAGACCCTACCTGCCCACGGACTGTCTCGCCAGAGTGGTGCATGCTCTAGTTATCTCCCGCTTGGACTACTGCAATGAACTCTACATGGGGCTACCTTTGAAGGTGACTCGGAAACTACAACTAATCCAGAATGCGGCAGCTAGACTGGTGACTGGGAGCGGCCGCTGAGACCACATAACACCAGTCTTGAAAGATCTACATTGGCTCCCAGTACGTTTCCGAGCACAATTCAAAGTGTTGGTGTTGACCTTTAAAGCCCTAAATGGCCTCTGTCCACTATACCTGAAGGAGCATCTCCACCTCCATCATTCTGCCCGGACAGTGAGGTCCAGCACCGAGGGCCTTCTGGCGGTTCCCTCGTTGCGAGAAGCCAAGTTGCAGGGAACTAGGCAGAGGGCCTTCTCGGTGGTGGCGCTTGCCCCGTGGAACGCCCAACAGATGTCAAAGAGGAAAACAACTACAGTACCAGACTTTTAGAAGACATCTGAAGGCAGCCCTGTTCAGGGAGGCTTTTAATGTTTAATAGATTACTGTGTTTTATTTTTCTGTTGGAAGCCGCCCAGAGTGGCTGGGGAAACCCAGCCAGATGGGCGGGGTATAAATAATATATTATTATTATTATTATTATTATTATACCTCAAGGACCGCCTCTCTCCATATGAACCTACCTGGACCTGCAGATCATCCTCTGAGGCCCTTCTTTGTGCATCTCCTCCATGAGAGCTCTGGAGGGTGACAACATGAGAACGGGGCCTCTCTGCAGTGGCTCCCCGTTTGTCGGATGCTCTCCCCAGGGAGGTTCATCTGCCACCTTCATTATACACCTTTAGGCATCAGGCAAAAAACAACACGTTCGGGACGTTGATGCTGCAGCGATGGGGGGGGGGCAGCCGCTGCCTTGACCTCAACCGCCATGTTTCCCCTTCCTCTGAGGCTTCTATCTCCTTTCTCTATGAGCCTGGGCAGCCCCTGAGTTGTTGGTTCTTCAGTGGTGGTGGTGGGGAAGTGGTGCGCAGTGCATCAGGCATGGAAGGTGGAGAAGGCGGGTCGGGAGCGGTGGCGACAAGGCTCGGGCAGCACAATGCCTCCCTTCCCATTGGGGCAGCCCCAATCCCATTCCTACTTGCGTGCAAGCAGGAGGGGGCGGGGATCCCTCAGCTGGGAAGGGAGGCTTCCCATTGCCTAACTGAGATCCCTGCCCCCTCCTGCTTGCACGCAAGTAGGAGTTGAGAGGCTGCTCCGATAGGCAGCATGAAGCCTCCCTTCAAAGCTTAGTTGCTGAGCTCAGGGAAGGTGGAGGCAGCCCGGAAGCTGCATCTTGGAGCCCCTGCACCACCATCCATGGGGACTTCCAAGCAGCTCCTGAAGCCAGTCAGAGCCAACTGCTCTGGGCTGCTGAGACTGCTGCTGCTGCTGCGTTTCCCGGGGACATTAGATGAAATCTGGGGACATTCCAGGGATGGAATTTGTCCGGGGACTTATTCGCAAATCCGGGGACTGTCACCGGGAAACGGGGACATCAGGTAACCCCCTAGACTAAGCAGGAGGTGGGAGCTGATAGTGAGGACCATCTCCTGGTCTGTTTGTGGAAACTGGGTGGAGGCAGACAGGTTGGTAGGGCAGTGCCCCCCTGGCCCATATGGACCACCCTCCACTGGCTGTTTGGTCTGACCCAGGTGTACTGCTTTTCTAATGCTCTTGTCACCAAAGTTCGGGCAAAACACTCTCTCACACACAACCGATGCCAAATTTGGAGCTGTATCTGTAATCCCTCGCAAACATATTTTCCTCCAGTGCTGCACCTGCCACTCAAGTCACACAAATGATTTCAGGATGTTGTGGGGATGAGCTTTCCTCCTAGTTACAATTACATCCAAATCATAGTGATTTATTCTTGCCAAAGCTCGAGAGAGATTTCTGGAGATCGCCTAGACACTGGAATAAAGGCTAGTGAGGTTATCTGCTGTGTTCTTCCAGGGGGAGGGTGGGGAGTTGGTGCACAACGTATCTCCTGCGTGAGACACAAACTGAGAAGACACAGAGCAGGTGAAACCTAGAAGCTGAATGTACCTGTACGGGTGAAGCCGCTGTGGGTTTGGCCTGGCAAGAGTTCTCGCCATCTTCTGATTAGCTGGCTCTGGAGGAGAGACAGGTGCAGGAGGCAGAGCCAGGATGGTACCCTTGCTGGTTCTGCTGGTTCTGCTATTGATACCCCACGGAGTCTGTGGGAACCTGAAGGCAAAATGCCCCTTGAACCTGGTCATAGAAAAAGAAGCGTGGAGTTACTTCCGGCCCGGAGACTTCCTCATTAGCGGGATCATATCGCCACAATATCCTTATAAGCAAAACTTGTACAACTTTTCTCAGCTCCCGCTAACCAGCTTTGACCGGTAAGTCGTTATATGCAGATGGAAGTTATACTTCTCCAGTTTACAACAGAAATTGTCCATGTATCAAGGCTGAGGACCACCCAAATGTCACTGGGCTATCATCCCTGACCATTGGCCATGATGACTGGGGGCTTATGGGAGTTTGAGGGGTTCCCAAGATATCTGTCCCATTCTCTTTTTAAAATATTTTTTATTTGATTTTTTAAAAATATAAACATATAACAAAAACCATTCAAAATCCATATATCGAGATTACTCTGAATCTCCTGACTTCCCCCCATCCCTTCCATGGGTCCTAATAATAATAATTACAACTGCATATCAATACCTGTCCAAATTTTTACCCTTTCAAATTATTCATACTTTTGTTACTTTACAAGTGTGATTAAAATCCGGCTAATGTTTTAACCTGCTTACAATGCTCTCGTAAATAAATTATAAACCTTTCCCATGATTTCTGAGCTCCCCAGTTAATTTTGGCATTTGCCACTCTTCTCTGGTCGGAGGATACCTGTCTTATTTTCTAGTTCCCTTTGTCATCCCTGGGAAGAGATTCTAGCTGCTATGATGCAGTGTTGCCTGTTGAAGAATGTAAGTAAACCTGCTCAGCAAAATGATGCATTGAAGCGAGGGTGTCACCCAAGTCATGCCATTTCCTACGGGCAAACAGATGCCAGAACTTCTATGGGTGTGTGCCTGTGCCTGTGTGAGTGCACATAGGTTTCTTCCTGGTACAGCAGCTCAGGCACAAATCCTTCCTAGGTTTCCATCCTGCCTCCTGAGACCTTTTGCTTTTGTGTCGTGTCTTTTTTTGGCGATAAGCCTGAGGATAGGGGCCCTCGTAACAGTGACATTTTAAACCTGCTCTGGGAGACATGTTTGGCGGAAGAGCAGGATAAAAAGCTTTTGATGAAATGAATAATATTTTAAAAACAAAAAAAAGCAAGCCAGGAAGTCATAGGACCTCCTCATTACCAGTGTCCAATCTCCAAAATTTGAGAAACAACTATTCAGTTTTTTGAACTACAACTACAACAACCCACTAGGCTTCATTCGTAAGTAAAGATGTATTGATGGTTTTGGTGCTTCCTAATTACCAGGGATGGGACCCAGGTGGCACTGTGGGTTAAACCACAGAGTCTAGGGCTTGCTGATCAGAAGGTCAGCGGTTTGAATCCCTGCAACGGGGTGAGCTCCCGTTGCTCGGTCCCAGCTCCTGCCCACCTAGCAGTTTGAAAGCACATCAAAGTGCAAGTAGATAAATAGGGACCGCTCCGGTGGGAAGGTAAATGGCGTTTCCGTGCGCTGCTCTGGTTCGCCAGAAGCAGCTTTGTCATGCTGGCCACATGACCCGGAAGCTGTCTGTGGACAAACACCAGCTCCCTCAGCCTATAGAGCGAGATGAGCGCCGCAACCCCAGAGTCGGACATGACTGGACCTGATGGTCAGGGGCCCCTTTACCTTTACCTTTAATTACCAGTGATATTCTGTTTTTGACCCTTGTGTTGCCTTTTGAAGAATCATTGAACCCTGAAGCAACTCCTAACCTAAGTAGGATCACATACAAGGGGATAACTGTGGGGTTCCTGAGTTATTTCCACCAAAGTAAAAACTTTTATTGTTAAGTGGTAAATGGGTTTTCATCTTGCAACAAGGATATGATTTTTCTCAGTCCTCACTGTAGAAGTACAGGCCATTATGCGGGGAATCAAAACAACTTTATAGTAGCTGAATGGTGAATAGCAGTTTCACATTTTTTAAAAAAAAGTCTTTCTTTATTGCAGTTTGTCAGGTAGGATGTACTGGCACATCTTGTCCTTCTTGTTCACCATCCAGGAGATCAACGGTGACCCTGGGCTCTTACCCAACATCACCCTGGGCTACAACCTCTATGAGAGCTTATTCAATGCAAGGATAACTTCTGATGCCATGCTAGACCTGCTTTCGGGTGGGGAAAGCAACATCCCAAACTATACCTGTGGAAAAGGGAATCATAACCTGTTGGCTGTTCTTGAAGGGGCCAATTCTGTGATTTCCAAACACATTTCAACCATGTCAAGCATCTACAAAGTACCACAGGTATGAAGGGGAAGGGGCAGCATGGAGGGACAGAGTAGAAATTCAGAGGCACTTTCTCTCCAGGGAGATCAAGGCAGGGCATCCAAAAGTAAGTTAAAACGCTGCAGATTGGATCCAAGGCTCTTTCTCCAGAACTCAGTCTCTGCCCACCTGGCATCCCAACCCCTTGATGTTTCAGACCAGCACCAGTTTGTCCAATATTAATCATTTCAGGTTAATAAAAGTCTGGTTCTTATCCTGAGACCAAAGCGAAGCACGGATCTCTTCCTTTCCTCACTAGATCAGTTATGGTTTTAATGCTCAGGCTACGGATGACAAATCCCAGTTCCCTTTTGTCTACCGGTTGCTCCCCAAAGGGGATACCCAGTACCGGGGGATTGTCAAGCTGCTCCTGCATTTTGGATGGACGTGGGTTGGCCTCTTTGCGCCAGACAACGAGAATGGAGAGAGGTTCATGAATGCCCTGACATCTCTGATGATCCACCATGGAATCTGTGTTGCCTTCACAAAAAGACTAACAGAAGGTACTCCCTATGAAGGGTTCGTATCCGGGGTACCCACTGCCGTATGGAGACAAGTCACTGTGCTTGTTTACTATGAAAACACTCGCATGGGATGGGTGCCAATCATCACACTACAAAAAAAGATTGAGGAACAAGTTGGAGCAAGGG
The DNA here is from genome assembly GCF_963506605.1 of Zootoca vivipara. Taxonomy (NCBI): domain Eukaryota; kingdom Metazoa; phylum Chordata; class Lepidosauria; order Squamata; family Lacertidae; genus Zootoca; species Zootoca vivipara. The sequence goes on from NC_083277.1 coordinate 2,059,395, forward strand.
TCTGGATCACAACAGGTTTTCAGGACATCAACGTGGTATTGCATGGCAAAGGTTTTCGGTACACCCACGGTTCTTTCTCCTTTATATTTAAGACCCCAAAAAGGACCACACACGACTACTATGCACCATATTCCTATCTTCTTCATCAGTTTTGGGATGAGGCATATCGTTGTTCGTATTCAAAGCACGCCTTGTCCGTGAAAGGTCAGATAAGATGCACAGAGGAGGAGGAGGAGCAGCAGCAGCAGCAGCAGCAGACTCTGCCCAGAGAGGAGCTGGAGAGAGCCCTGTCCCAAGACAGCTACATCATTTACTTCCATGTCCAAGCCATGGCGCACGCTTTACATGCTGCATGTTCATCAAGATCAAAACGGATGCTGATGGCGGATGGGGGAGACAGGTTGGGACATCAAAGGCTGCAGCCATGGCAGGTATTCCCTTTCCCTCTTTGCAAAATGCAATGCACTTTACAAGCCATAGAATCTAACACTAGTGTTTCCAGCATTGGCACTTGGGATAATGAAGGGCACTAACTTTCTTACTGTATATAAAGATATGCTTCTGTTTCTGTGAGTAGCTGCCAGGTGCTGGTGAATGGCTAAAAGCCTAAAAATTGAAGCATGGTACCAAAGGGTCTGGTCAGTAGCACTAGCAGAAAAACTAACATGCCAAATCCACACAGCCAAGGGAAGGGAATGCCTCTCTTCCTTTCCACAGCACAACAACTGCTTATATCTTTCATGAGACAGGACGAACAGACAAGGGCTCCCACACAGCCTCATGGTGGCCTTTATGTATGCTGTTTGCACAATGTGACAATGCATTTTAGCTTTCATTCATGATACTTTGAATGCTCTAGTTGGTGAGCAATGCAAGGGCAGTCAAGGTGTTTGTAGCAGTTCTTCTTTATGATTAAATTGCAAAAGGAAACAAAAACATTTTCTGACATTTGGTAGTGAGGGGAAGGAAATGTCCATTTGTAAGGGAAATGCAATTGGTGAGGCATCTGGTGGAGGCCTTCCAACTTCCTGTGGTTCCTCCTTGGTGCTCTGAGAGAGATCCAGCCATTTTAGCTGAAGTTGTCTCTGCTGAGTCTCAGCAAGCAGCTAGAACATAAAAAAGGTAAAGGACCCCTGGACAGTTAAGTCCAGTCAAAGGCGATTATGGGGTTACGGCGCTCATCTCACTTTCAGACCATTTGTCCACAGACAGCTTTCCAGGTCATGTGGCCAGCAGGACTAAACTGCTTCTGGCGCAACAGAACACCGTGACGGAAACCAGAGCGCAGAGAAATGCTGTTTACCTTCCCACCTATTTATCTACTTGCACTGGCATGCTTCTGAACTGCTAGGTTGATAGGAGCTGGGACAGAGCAATGGGAGCTCACCCTGTCCCGGGGATTCGAACTGCCGACCTTCTGATTGGCAAGGCCAAGAGGCTCAGTGGTTTAGACCACAGCGACACCCACGTCCCATAGAACATAGATGCAGCAGGCACATAGGCCTTCTAGTCACACAAGTCTGTCAGGGCATATACACTAGCTGAGTTTTACACTTGCCAAACTTCATGGGAGCTCAAAGGGAGCAGGGCTGAGAGGTCTAATACGGTATGCTTTCTATATCCTGGTGTTTTCCTTGTCATTCCAGCTTCACCCTTTCTTGAGAGCAATCCGGTTTTCTAATACCTCAATAGATGAACTGTATTTGAATGAGAATGGGGAGCTGCCCGGCAGTTATGATATTGTGAACTGGGTGATGTTTCCCAACAAGTCTCGTGCCAGAGTGAAAGTTGGGAGTATAGAGAGAGAGACATCCACTGACATAAAGTTCAAGATTAACCCCAAAGCTATTGTGTGGCCCCAACGGTTTAACAAGGTAAAGGTAAAGGGACCCCTGACCATTAGGTCCAGTCGCGCACGACTCTGGGGTTGCAGCGCTCATCTTGCTTTATCGGCCGAGGGAGCTGGCGTACAGCTTCCGGGTCATGTGGCCAGCATGACTAAGCCGCTTCTGGCGAACCAGAGCAGCGCACGGAAATGCCGTTTACCTTCCCGCTGGAAGGTATTTATCTACTTGCACTTTGACGTGCTTTCAAACTGCTAGGTTGGCGAGAGCAGGGACCGAGCAACGGGAGCTCTCCCTGTCATGGGGATTCGAACCGCCGACCTTCTGATCGGCGGCACCTGTTAAGATGTAGAAAATTGTTGAAGACTGCAAATGGGACTTGATTGCAAACTTTTAAACACTTACCAGGGAGCAAGACTTACAGAATAGTGTGCAACATGGGAGCAGCATCAAAGGGGTCTCATGTTCATACATCGAGCTTCTTATCCATGAAAGGGGCATGGATGAACCACATTCCATTTTGGAATGTGGAAATTCAGAGTTGACAGCAACAGCAGTTAGCCATTGGCCCCAGCACCTCAGACGGTTCCCTCACCAGCCTGGCTCAGCTCTGCTCCCTTGACCACCCTCCTTTTCAGGACCCTGGAGAGCACCTTCAGCAACTGAGCAGGCAGTGGCACCGCTTTTGAACAGGAACAGTGTCTGGTTTCCATTCTCAGTGGCTGTCCACCATGTTAAATTACCCATTATGTAACCCCCCGCCCTACAGAACTATGAAATGTTAGTCCGCCACTTAAATAAGGGGTAAAATACATGATAAGAATCAACCCACAAAAGTGCATCCCATTGAGATAGCTGTTCATCACCCAAGTTTTGTTTTGTAGTTGCTGTTATTCTTGGCTTTGGATTTTGTGCTTTTTGTCCTGTATCCTGAGCCTAGTAGGAGCTCCTCCACACTTTTGCTAGGCAAAGGTCTGAGAGTTTTTTCATTTCAAAACCCATTGTTTACTGCTGAATCATAACAAACGCCAGTCGGGTTTTCTGAGAATTGACTTCACTCTGATTACCAGCGGTAAACAGCACTTTTTCTCAGAGAAAGGGGTGGGGCAAATGAAAAGCTTCTCAGACCCAGGCCTAGGAGGAAGGGGACAAGCAGAAGAAAACACAGGAGAAGTGGAAGTGTGGATGAGCCCTAAGACATAGAAAAGAGGAATAATAAATGTAGACGCAAACAAACAAACACACCAAAATAGCATGCATCAAAAGAAAATGGCCTTGGGGTTCAGTGGCGCTCAGTGGGGATTGCCTTAGAGTTCAGCAGGATTCAGTACCAGGGTCCTTTCCAAACTCTAGGAACCAATTCTAGATACAGTATACACCTAACACTTTCCCCTTACTGCACCTTCTTGTATTACCAATTAGGCTGTGCCTCCCTCCAGGTGTACTGAAAGCTGTCACCCTGGATATGCCAAGGCGGTTCAGGAAGGAAAACAAGTTTGCTGCTATGCTTGTTCCCCATGTGCAGAAGGGACCATCTCCACTAGAAAAGGTGAGTGACTCCTTATCAAGGGCAGATGGCAGAGATTGATTCAGAGACAAACTCTGGGAGGGACTGGGAGCTATTTCAGCATCAGCATCAATTTATTATATGCATTCCATCTAACTGGGTTGCCCCAGCCATTCTGGGTCACTGAATAGGGTTCTTGCTTCGGCTTTTGTTTTTTAAACACCTCCCACAAAACAAAATACTTTACCTGTGAAAGCCCAAGGTTAAGAGATGTGTCTTCAGCATGCAGAGAAAGATGTACAATGAAGACTATGGTTACCAGCTTTTTTTCAAGGAATCCGGGGACACTTGTTAAAAATTTTTTTAATGCTTTATTATTTTAGGAAAGGGTAGCCCAGAATTCTTTACCTTTTTTTAGGGGGGGGCGCCAAAGCTGTCAGGCGAGCACCTTGACACAATAATAACAATAACAATAACAATAATAATAATTTATTATTTATACCCCGCCCATCTGGCCAGGTTTCCCCAGCCACTCTGGGCGGCTTCCAACAGAAACATTAAAATACACTAATTTGTTAAACATTAAAAGCCTCCCTAAACAGGGCTGCCTTCAGATGTCTTCTAAAAATCTGGTAGCTGTTTTCCTTTTTGACATCTGATGGGAGGGCGTTCCACAGGGCAGGCACCACCACCGAGAAGGCCCTCTGCCTGGTTCCCTGCAGCTTGGCTTCTCGCAATGAGGGAACCGCCAGAAGGCCATTGGAGCTGGACCTCAGTGTCCGGGCAGAACGATGGGGGTGGAGACGCTCCTTCAGGTATACTGGACCAAGGCCGTTTAGGGCTTTAAAGGTCAGCACCAACACTTTGAACTGTGCTCGGAAATGTCCTGGGAGCCAATGTACATCTTTCAAGTCCGGTGTTATGTGGTCTCGGCGGCCGCTCCCAGTCACTAGTCTAGCTGCCGCATTCTGGATTAGTTGTAGTTTCCGGGTCACCTTCAAAGGTAGCCCCACGTAGAGCGCATTGCAGTAGTCCAAGCGGGAGATAACTAGAGCATGCACCACTCTGGCGAGACAGTCTGCAGGCAGGTAGGGTCTCAGCCTGCGTACCAGGTGGAACTGATAGACAGCTGCCCTGGACACAGAATTGACCTGTGCCTCCATGGACAGCTGTGAGTCCAAAATGACTCCCAGGCTGCGCATCTGGTCCTTCAGGGGCACAGTTACCCCATTCAGGACCAGGGAGTCCTCCACACCTGCCCGCCTCCTGTCCCCCACAAACAGTACTTCTGTCTTGTCAGGATTCAACCTCAATCTGTTAGCCGCCATCCATCCTGCAACCGCCTCCAGGCACTCACACAAGACCTTCACTGCCTTCACTGGTTCTGATTTGAAAGAGAGGTAGAGCTGGGTATCGTCCGCATACTGATGAACACCCAGCCCAAACCCCCTGATGAGCTCTCCCAGTGGCTGCATGTAGATGTTAAAAAGCATGGGGGAGAGGACAGAACCCTGAGGCACCCCACAAGTGAGAGCCCAGGGGTCCGAACACTCATCCCCCACCACCACTTTCTGAACACGGCCCAGGAGGAAGGAGCGGAACCACAAGGCAGGCAGAGAAGCCCATCTACAAACACACTGACGCCCCCCAAAAAGAGGTTGGGGGGAGGAGAGAGATCGAGTAAAGGCTCACGCTGGTCTTGGGAAAACACGCATTAAAACACACACACACAAGGCACCAGCTTCCCATAACCGGGAGACCGCCGGAGGGCGAGTGCAGTCTCTATGGAGATTTAACTGGCGGTGGTGGTGTCTCATTACCAGACGTGGACGGACAGTGGACTCGGACACAGCCCTCCTCACAAGAGAGGCTGCTGGTGCCGGAGGAGGGAGGGAGGGAGGCTCAGCCTCCCGAGAACGTTCCAACCCCCGTGCCCCGCTCCTTGCTCCCGGCAGGAAGGCAGCGCAGCACCGTTGGGGACAAGGGGCGCCACAGCGCCATCCTCGCCCCCTTGTTAAACTCACCATCTCCACAGTGGTAGTTTTCTATGCTTCTCCTCCTCTTCTTCACCGCCTCAGAGCCTCGCTTGCCCCCCCCTCACGTGTGCAGAGCCCACAGCAGAAGAGCACCACGGGCTCTTCTGCTGCGGGCGGCTTTGCGCGAGTTCGGGGCAAGCGTTGATCGAGGAAGTGAGCCAGAAGGAAGCTCTCTGGCTCGCAACTAGTTTAAATAGCTCCCCCCCCCCAAGCCAGCAGATTGGCTGGCTGGAACTTTGACTTGGCTGGGACCTCTGATGCTGCTTGCTGCCATGGCGCTCGCCATGTTGCCTCACCAGAAGTCCCCAGGCAAAAATCCGGGGACATCAATTAAAATCTGGGGACATTCCAGGGACAGATTTTGTCCGGGGACAGATTGGTGAATCCGGGGACGCCTGGTAACCCTAATGAAGACTCCAGATGCACCTCTGGAAAGAGGTCACAGTTTCAGTTTTCTCTTCCTCAGATGCCAGCCACTGCACCAAATGTCTGGAAGATGAACATCCAAACAAAGACCAAGATCAATGTGTTCCCAAGATTATCACCTTCTTGTCCTATGAAGGGTATTTGGGGATCATCCTGACTACCTTTACCCTACTCTTCTCCTCAACCACAGGCTTTGTGTTGGCAATCTTCATTAAATACAAAGAAACTCCCATAGTCAAAGCCAACAATCGGGACCTCTCCTACATCCTCCTCATCTCCCTCCTTCTCTCCTTTTTGTCCTCCTTCCTCTTCATTGGACGGCCAAGGAAAGTGACCTGCCTTTTGCGACAAACAGCCTTCTGCACCATCTTCTCAGTTGCTGTCTCTTCTGTCTTGGCAAAAACCATCACTGTGGTGCTGGCCTTCCTGGCCACCAAGCCAGAGAATAGGGTGAGGAAATGGCTGGGGAAGAGTTTGGCCCACTCCATTGTCATTTCCTGTTCCACTGTCCAAGTTCTCATTTGTACCATTTGGTTGGGCATCTCACCCCCGTTCCCAGACTCTGACATGAGCTCCCAGCCTGGAGAGATCATCCTGAAGTGCAACGAAGGCTCTGTGGCCATGTTTTACATTGCCCTCAGCTACATGGGCTTTCTGGCTGCCATCTGCTTCACGGTGGCTTTCCTGGCTAGGAAGCTGCCTGGGGCCTTCAATGAAGCCAAGCTGATCACCTTCAGCATGCTGGTCTTCTGCAGTGTTTGGGTGTCCTTTGTTCCCACCTACCTGAGCACAAAGGGAAAATACATGGTAGCCGTGCAGGTCTTCTCTATCTTGGCCTCCAGTGCTGGGCTCCTGGGCTGCATCTTCATTCCCAAATGCTACCTTATTATACTAAGACCTGATCTGAACAAGAAGGAGCACCTGACAGCAAAATACTAAACTAATTATATATAGAGAGAGTCTCTGTGAAATCATTTGTCCTTCCATTTGTCTGTATTCAAGGTATTGTCAATCATTTTCAATAGATGATGCTGAGTTTTCATTCTATGCTCCAATTAATATAGAAAGGACAACAACAACAAAAATTGCTGGCATATTGATAATTTTATATTACGAAATGAAAATGTCACACAGGATCTGACATCTATATTAAGAAAATATCAATAATTCTGTAGAGTTGATAAACATTCTATATGGGAGACTTCAAAGGCAATAATGAGAGGTCAAATAGTTCAAAAGCTTCATATTTGAAAGAAGAAGAAAAAACATCAAGGGAGAAAGCACTGAATGATGAGGTTGAAATTGAAAAATTATAAATTGTTAAAAACCTAAAACTACCTGCTCTTAAAAAAAATTATAGAAAACCAGAGCTACTTAGATAGCAATCTCTTAATATTTGCTCAGAAAGATAGAAAAAGCTAAGGTTGTAAGTGTTTATTTGAAAAAGGGAACAAAGCTGGCAAATTGTTAGCACATTTTTACACAAACACACACTTATACATTTTCAACAATTAAAGATCAAAGAGGATAACAAGATCTGATGGGATCACAAATGAATTGATTTTTTAAAATAAGAAATCATATACATCTGATTATCACAAAAAGATGCTATTGAAGCCTTTTTATATCTAAAAATAATAAAAAATACAATGTCTAACCCAATCTGGTTCTGATAAGCTCCAATCTGCTATAACGCTCCCCAAAACTCTGCAGAATGGTTAATGTGTTAAAATACAATGAAGCCCCCAGACTGGATAATTTCACAGCCAAGTAATATTAAAAATTATTGAATGAATTAAGAGTAATCTTTGAAAGTGACATTTAATAAAATTATGCTAAGTCCCGTTTTTCCTAAAACATGGCAAATGGCTAGAAATTGATCACATATTTAAAAAAGATGAAGTCCAGTCATACTGTCCTACAGCATTGCTGAATCAGGACTTTGCTTCACAATTCTAGCAAATAGATTAAATATAGTAATACATAAATATATAGCAGAAGATCAAACTGGATTTATTATGGGACATAACCTCTCTTGAAACATATGTAAGGTTCTACATTTCATTCATGTTACCAATAAAGTGAAACAACTATACAGTATTTGTTGTTGTTGTTTAGTCGTTTAGTCGTGTCTGACTCTTCGTGACCCCATGGACCATAGCACGCCAGGCACTCCTGTCTTCCACTGCCTCCCGCAGTTTGGTAAGACTCATGTTCGTAGCTTCGAGAACACTGTCCAACCATCTTGTCCTCTGTCGTCCCCTTCTCCTAGTGCCCTCAATCTTTCCCAACATCAGGGTCTTTCCCAAGGATTCTTCTCTTCTCATGAGGTGGCCAAAGTATTGGAGCCTGATGAGAAGAGAAGAATCCTTGGAAAAGACCCTGATGTTGGGAACGATTGAGGGCACTATACAGTATAGCATATTATTTTTTTGATGCGGAGAAAGCCTTTGATTGTTTAGAATGGGGCTTTTTATAGCCTTTATTGGATTATATAGTGCAGGGTTGGCCAGCTCCCAAGAGACTGCGATCTATTCACAGAGTTTAAAACTGGGGGTGATCTACCCCTTTTTTGGGGTTCGGGTCAAAGTTGTTGAGGTTTTTTCCAGGAGGAGGTGAAATGTTGAGCTTTTTTAAGGGGAGCCACAGTTGTTCAGCTTCTTTGGGGGAACCAATGATCTACCAGTGATCTACTGCAGACGTTCAGTGATCTACTGTTGGACATGACATGCCTGATATAGGGGATCTATGACATGGATCAAGTTAATACATTTCAATCCTAAACAAAATCTGAAGGGCAGCATGTTGGTGACTCCTGTTCTAAAAATGCTGAAGGCCAGGTCAAACCCAGCTTTCCCTTAAGAATATGACACTCCCTCCACTGTTTGAGGCAGGAAGACTCTGAGTGCCAGTTGTTGGGTATCACATGTAGGGAAAGGGCTGAGACACTGACCCCTTCCTTGTGGCCTTCCCTTTGAGGTAACTGGTTGTGCATTTTGAGAAGAAGATGCTGGAGTTTCAGGGCCCTTCACCTGATCCAGTTTCAGGGCTCTTCTGATGTCAATCATGTTCAGCCAAACTCAACTTTCTCCCTCCTTGCACCTTGTCAGTCTCTTGAGTCAACATGTTTTTCTCCTGCTCTGCACCTGCTCCTAGAGGAGACCTTTCTTCCGCTTACAATTATCAGAACCACAGAGATCTGTTCTTATCCCCCATGAACACCCTTCAAATGTTGCCTTTGGGAACAATAACACAAACATCAAAATCAAGAGCAGCAGCAGGTTATTTACTCCACCATGCCTGAAAAGTTTGATATATAAAATCTATTTTGTGCCAGAGTCCTTGCTCTAGGGGAGGTGAAAGGGTGCAGGAGATAAGTCCACGTAAAGTTTAATCAGTTCATAGAAAGCTGCCTTCCAGCTTAGTACTATCTACTGACTGTAAGCTCTCCAGGTAGAGGACATCCTCAGCCCTACCTGGAGCAGACAGCAGAGGTTGAACCCGGCACCTTCTGGCTGGAAAAGAAATGCTCTACCACTGAGCTATGGCCCTTCCTCTTTGGCTCGCTGGACTAGTCTCAGCAACCTCTGCCCAGCAAGAGTTTAGGTTTCTTCTGATTAGCTGGTTATGGAGTTAAGAGAAACAGTCCGAAGGGAATTGTAGCAGGCAGATTCAGAATGATAACACTGCTCCTGTTGCTACCTCTTGTAACCTGTGGGATGGAGCAAAAGGCAAAATGCCCCCTGAATTGGATCAAGCATACAAATTATGCTGTGAATTTTTACAGGCCAGGAGGCCATCTCCTTAGTGGTGTCATATCTTCAAGATTCATTGGAGATCAATTTCCCTCCACCTTTGACAGGAGCCCATTTATCTGGGTTGATCCATGAGTAATGTATTGATGTGTTTCTGCTTTTATATATATATATATACATGTCTAGACAATGTTACATACAAACAACAGAAACTCACATACGCTGCATACATTTAAGAATGATTTCCTGTTGTTGATGTGAAATAAAGTGTCAACTCAGAGAAACACGTTCTACACTCTAAATGGTTCCACCCCATGGAAGTCAGTAGATGTTTTGGAAAAGCATTCCATAATAACCACAGCAGATCCCACACTATTTCTATTTAAACCATTTCTCTTATTTGAGTTAATTGATGGCTTGTAGAGTTTCCAGCCTTATAACTCTTACCCCTCAGAGTCTTTTGATGGTTTCTAAGACTTCCACTACAACCGAACCTCTATAGACTTCCCTAGCACTTATATGGCTTCTCCCCTGTATGAGTTTGTTGATGAATTCTAAGCTTTCCACTGTGACTGAAGCTCTTTCCACACTCCATGCATTTAAATGGTTTCTCCCCCGTGTGAGTCCGCTGATGTTTTCTAAGGTCTCCACTGTTACTGAAGCTCTTTCCACACTCCATGCATTTATATGGCTTCTCCCCCGTGTGAGTCCGCTGATGTTTTCTAAGGTCTCCACTGTTACTGAAGCTCTTTCCACACTCCATGCATTTAAATGGTTTCTCTCCTGTGTGAGTCCGTTGATGAATTCTAAGGTGCCCACTGTGACTGAAGCTCTTTCCGCACTCCATGCATTTAAATGGTTTCTCCCCCGTGTGAGTCCGTTGATGTTTTCTAAGGTCTCCACTGTTACTGAAGCTCTTTCCACACTCCATGCATTTAAATGGTTTCTCTCCTGTGTGAGTCCGTTGATGAATTCTAAGGTGCCCACTGTGACTGAAGCTCTTTCCACACTCCATGCATTTAAATGGTTTCTCCCCCGTGTGAGTCCGTTGATGTTTTCTAAGGTTTCCACTGTGAGTGAAGCTCTTTCCGCACTCCAGGCATTGAAATGGTTTCTCCCCTGTGTGAGTCCGTTGATGAATTCTAAGGTATCCACTCTGACTGAAGCTCTTTCCACACTCCATGCATTTAAATGGTTTCTCCCCTGTGTGAGTCAGTTTATGAATTCTAAGGTGCCCACTGTGACTGAAGCTCCTTCCACACTCCATACATTCAAATGGTTTTTCCCCTGTGTGAGTTTGATTATGTAAATTAAGGCTGTCACTTCTACTGAAGCTCTTTCCACATTCCTTACATTTAAATGGTTTCTCTCCTGTGTGGATACGTTGATGTTTTCTAAGGTTTTCACTCTGACTGAAGCTCTTTCCACACTCCATGCATTTAAATGGTTTCTCCCCCATGTGACTCCGTTGATGAATTCTAAGGTATCCACTCTGACTGAAGCTCTTTCCACACTCCATGCATTTAAATGGTTTCTCCCCCGTGTGACTCCGTTGATGAATTCTAAGGTATCCACTGTGACAGAAGCTCTTTCCACACTCCATGCATTTAAATGGTTTCTCTCCTGTGTGAATCCGTTGATGGTTTCTAAGGTGTCCACCCTGACTGAAGCTCTTTGCACACTCCATGCATTTAAATGGTTTCTCTCCTGTATGACTCCGTTGATGAATTCTAAGCTGTCCACTGTCAGTGAAGCTCTTTCCGCACTCCATGCATTTAAATGGTTTCTCCCCCGTGTGACTCCGTTGATGAATTCTAAGGTCTCCACTCTGACTGAAGCTCTTTCCACACTCCATGCATTTAAATCGTTTCTCTCCTGTGTGAGACCGTTGATGTTTTCTAAGGTATCCACTGTGACAGAAGCGCTTTCCACACTCCATACATTCAAATGGTTTTCCCCCTGTGTGAGTTTGATTATGTAAATTAAGGCTGTCACTTCTACTGAAGCTCTTCCCACACTCCATGCATTTAAATGGTTTCTCTCCTGTGTGAGTCCGCTGATGACTTCTAAGCTTTTCACTCCTACTGAAGCACTTTGCACATAGCATGCATTTAAATGGTTTCTCTCCTGTATGACTCCGTTGATGAATTCTAAGTGTTCCACTGTGACTAAAGCTCTTTCCACACTCCATGCATTTAAATGGCTTCTCCCCCATGTGAGTCCATTGATGTGTTCTAAGGTTTCCACTAGTAGTGAAGCTCTTTCCACACTCCATGCATTTAAATGGCTTCTCCCCCATGTGAGTCCGTTGATGAATTCTACGGAGCCCACTGTGACTGAATCTCTTTCCACACTCCATACATTTAAATGGTTTCTCCCCCGTGTGAGTCCGTTGATGAATTCTAAGGTGCCAACTGCGACTGAATCTCTTTCCACACTCCATGCATTTAAATGGTTTCTCTCCTGTGTGACTCCGTTGATGAATTTTAAGCTGTCCACTGACAGTGAAGCTCTTTCCGCACTCCATGCATTTATATGGTTTCTCTCCTGTGTGAGTCCGTTGATGAATTCTAAGTGTTCTACCCCAAGTGAAGCTCTTTCCACATTCCATGCATTTAAATGGTTTCTCTCCTGTGTGAATACGTTGATGTTTTCTAAGGTCTCCACTCTGACTGAAGCTCTTTCCACACTCCATGCATTTAAACGGTTTATCTCCTATGTGAGTCCGTTGATGAATTCTAAGTGTTCCACTCTGACTGAAGCTCTTTCCACACTCCATGCATTTAAATGATTTCTCCCCCTTGTGAGTCAATTGATGCTTTTTCAGTGTTCCGCTGTCATTGAAGCTCTTTCCACACTCCATACTTTCAAATTGTTTCTCCTTTCTCTTTCCACACTCCATGCATTTAAATGGCTTCTTCGTTATTCATATTGAACATGGCCCCACAGAATTCTGACTGCCTTCTTCATTGTCTGGTTTGGAGGGCGAAGTGGGGAGGAAATCCTATTTGTTTTCTACGAAGAGAAGAAAGGAATATTACAGACATCAATCAGCACCTGCTCTTATTTTAACATCTCATACATTCTCTCCTGTCCCCCATATGTTCCACATTTTTGGAAAATGGAAATGAACTATTGTGAAATAATGGTGATGCATCATCAACCTTTTATAACCCTTAATCATCATTAATGAAGCAGCAATATCTCAGAATATGGTTGAACTGTGGTCTTTACTTTTTAAATAAAGAGGTTTCTCACAGGAAAGGGAGCTGCTCTGAACTTCCGGTTGACTGCGCCATCTTCTCCAGTCAGAGGTCCGTTCAGCGGAGCGGACCTCGGTGCTTAAGAGGTGGGGGGAAGCACTCCAGTACAGGGGACCCCCCAAAAAACCCCAAAACGAGCGTTTTGGGGGCTGAATGTCCAGTAGGCGCCATTTACGGGCTCCCTCCTCCCCGGTTCGGCTCTGTTTTGAGCCCCCGAGAGTGAAGAGGTAGAGCTGCGGCGCACGGACAAAGACCGCTAACTGCAAAGACCACTAACCTTATATTCCCCTCTGAAGCAGGGTAAAGGGGGAAGAGCCTTTTGTTAATAAAAAATCCCTGCAAAAATTTGTAACTGGCTTGAGGAAAAGCCTCGCTTTGCCCCGAAATCAGCACCCCAGGAGAAGCAGCGAGACACCATTATGATGTCATAAAGGATTGGAATGTGTTTATTATCAATAGGAGGTGAACTGTTGCAAGAAAGAAATAATCACGTTTGACAGCTGTCATTAAAATTGCAATCGTTCTTTTACTGGATGGTTATAAAAACTCTTTAGTTTTGAAAGGAACTTGTATGGAAACGTTCTTTTCAGCCAATTTGGTTCTATGAAACTGACTCCATTATCCTTCGTTCTCAAATCTCGGCTTTGCCCTTGAAGCTGGAAAGAATGTCAACATCCGGAGCAGCACCTGGGTTTCAACAGACAGTGCTAAAAAAAGTTATGGGAGTTTACATGTGTGGTGCACTGGCTCAGTTTACAGATGGAAAGGAATAATAAAATATTGGAATAATAATAATAATAATTTATTTACTTATAACAAGCCCATCTGGCTGCGTTTCCCCTGCCACTCTGGGCGGCTTCCAACAGAAAAATAAAACAGAATAATCTATTAAACATTAAAAGCCTCCCTGAACAGGGCTGCCTTCAGATGTCTTCTAAAAGTCTGGTAGTTGTTTTCCTCTTCGACATCTGTTGGGAGGGCGTTCCACAGGGCAGGCGCCACCACCGAGAAGGCCCTCTGCCTAGTTCCCTGCAACTTGGCTTATTGCAACGAGAAAGGAATAATAAAATATTGGAGGACAAGGAAGATGGATTGGAACTACAAGAAATTACAGTGGAGAAAAGAAAAAAATGAAGAATTTGTTCCAGGGGACAAGGTGAAAGATTTTAAAGGGAAAAAAGAAGGAAGGCTCCAAGCTGGAGAGAAAACTCTACAAAGTAGTATCATGGAACTTTCTTAACCCAGCAACGGAAGAACAAGAACCATTATTGGGACTTAAGGAAAATGACTAATGACTGGCAAGGGAGAGTCTTTATGGTATCAGTAGGGCAGAGGGAGGGGAGGACAGAATTTTGGGCTAAAAACAGAGGTAAGAATGGGAGTAGGATGAAGGGGAAAAAGGAAATTGTGGTTTTATAGGATTGGATAAAAATGGTTTTGAATTTGGGCTATATTATGGAACTTGCTGTATCGATTGAGGAAGACGAGACCGGGGGGAGGGGGGGGGAAGAGGCTGAAGTTCAAGGAGAAAATGTAGATGATATATGTGAAATTAAAAGGAATGATTAATTGTAGGATCTTTTATTTATGTTTTCTTCCTTGGAGGAGATTTAGGCTAGGGAGGGAAACTATGATAATGTAATGTGTGAATTGAGAAATATGTTTAGCATAGTTAAATAGCAATTGTAGGGAATTAGATAGTTGAGCGGATTTCTGCTTCTGTTCCTCTTTCCGCCCTGGAGCCTCTTGGTGGCAGGGGGAGGCTCTGGGGGGAGGGGGGTGGTAGGGAGAAGCTTAACTTTAAAAAAGGACCACCTCCAACTGTCCATTCATCCTGGGACCTTCTTGTGGCAGGAGGAGGCCCGGGGATGGGGGGATAGGAGGAGGTGGATAAAAAGTGAAAAAGAAATAAGAGGGGAAAGTTTTAGAAATATGATTAGTTTGAAATAATGTTTTGTCTCTAGGATAAGGGTTGAAGTTTTGATATATGAAAACTGCAAAGGATAAAAACAATTTTGAAAATGAAAATCAGAAGGGTGGGATTTGAGGAAGTCCACAAAACAATGTGAAGTAAAAATGAGGGCAAAAATATTGATACCGTATTTTTCGCTCCATAGGACACACTTTTGTCCTCCTCAAGAGTAAGGGGAAATCTCTGTGCGTCTTATGGAGCGAAGGTGTGGTCCCTGGAGCCAAATTGCCCAGGGGCGAAAAGCACATTGTGCTTTTTTAAAAAAAGAAAAATGAAGGGGGTGTTAAAGGAAGCTGCTCAGCAGCTGATCGGCAAGATCAGGAGAGAGATTAGGCGGGCCGAAGCCATGAGGCTGTTTCCTTGCCCTCTTCTTCGGGCGGCAGTCGCTCCCTCTCCTTCTCCTGCGGAGGGCTGGTAAAGGCGAGCATGGCTGTGGCCCTGGTGTTGCTCGCCGCCGCCACCCCAATACTAAGCAACGCCCCCTCCCACTGCCACACTGCGCTCACTCCCCCCACCTGCCTGAGACTGCCCAGCCCTTTCCTTCCCGACCTCAGCCTGGAACGCTGAGGGTGGAAAGCCGGCAGGAGAGGGGAGGGGGTCGAGAGGGCTGCTTTGTGCCTGCCTGCCTGCCTGGCACACTTTGTCCCCTCAGCTCTGCCTCAGAAGCGCTCTCTGGAACATTTAAAAGTAACCCAGTTTCCCAGTGAAAACACCCGGGAGCCTTCTGGCGAGGCTGTTTAGCCAAGCCAGCTCTCCGCAATAATAGGAGGTGGGGGAGAGAGCGAGGCAAGGTGGCGACATTATTTTGCAAGAGGAACTAATGGGTTTTTAAAGGACAAGTGAGCTAATCCGGGGACAGAAGAAGAAAGTGGTAGAAGCAGAAGCAGCAGGCAGGAGGGAGGGGCGGGACTCGCTTCCCTTCACAACATGATGATTTTGGGGTCCTGTGATGGTCGAGGGAGGAAAGAGAAAAGATAGCAGCACCTGTGCAAATCCTCGGAATCCTAGCCCAGAAGGTGGGAGGTCAAAGCGAGAAAGAGAAGAAAAGCTCTTGAGCAGCTTTTTAAACTTGTGGCAAATTAACAGAAACAAAAAACAAACCTCCTGCAATGAACAGCAAACAAGAAACCGTTTTAAAATCCTCCCCAGGTGAAACAGCAGTCCCTTTGAGCTGCAGGGCAGTTAAAATGAGCCCACAGGGACCGATTGCAAACAAACACAATGGGGGTGTTGAGTAAGGTTAAAGGCTGGCAGCACAGGGAAAGACAACACGTGGACCGAACGCCCGTGCTGTTTTTATTCCCTTCAGCTGTCGGCTCCTAAAAGGAGCCACAGTAATTCGACAACAGCAGCGAGGTGCTTGTGGCTTAAGGGGGGATTGGATCCACACAACAAGAGGGACAATTGGAACCACACACCCCAACCCTGCACGCACCAAGCTGACGCCTCCCCAGGGACAAAAAATATAGGAACAGAGGCTTGGGTATCGGAGGATTGCGAGCTGCTTGTCTTAGCCACGGGCAGGGAATCCCCCGAGAGAGGAAGAGGCTCACAAGCAGCAGCGGCATTATGGGCATGTGGGGAACCGGGACACAAAGAGTTTAAGGGGATCCAACGCAGGGGAGGAGAGAGGGTTAACTGAACATTTGCATGTAGATTTCCCATTCTCTCAACTTCTCTAGCTTTATTTGTTCAGTAATAAAATCCCTTTTCCTGTATCAGATCTGTGAGTTCTTATGTAAACAAATTGGGGTGGCCAGTTGGTGGGTGTACAGAGAAAGTTACAAAGACTAAACAACAACACATACTGTGGGAGACAGAAGTTTAAAAAGTGGAATGAAGGGATACAGTGTCCAATAATCAAGACAAAAATGCATACAGTTTATAACCCAATCGCAACAAGTTTTCCTTGAGGTTCAGAGTTTTATTTATTTTCAGATCAATACGTTTGTATCCCCTTTCAGGCAAGATCTGACATCTCACTTTACCCTCTTGTTCTATCAGTTGCTAATGAGAGCATTAGGAGTTCTATTGGCTGTTTAAAGAGGTGTGCGGACGTTCCATTTGGCTGAGGTGGCTCTGCAAAGTTACTACAAGGAATTGAAAAAGGAAAGGGGGGCGGGGCTGTAGCTTTGATAGGCACATTAATGTTTCCAAAAGTGGTGGTGTCCCCCTCTGCCCCTCCTCCCACTTCTCTGTGAACCAAGCAGAGAGCGAGAGAGAGCTGCTTACAGGGATCCTGTCCTCTACAGGGATCTCCTCCTGCTGCTCTGAAGTTCCAGCGTCACAGCATCACCCACAAATGTGAGTCCTCCCTCCCTCCCCCCCCCTCTTCCAACTTTAATAAAATATTGGAGCGGGCAGGTAAGCCCCGCCGCACATGCCCTCAACATGGGGGGTGACTTTCTCAAATACGGTATTTAATTGGCGGGGAGGGTGAAGGCACCTAGGCCTCTAGGAGTTGGCTGCTATGCCTAGGACAATTCAAGGAAGCAAAATGATGTATATGCTATAATATATGTAATATCACTATATTTTCCTGCAGAAAACCTCCCCTATTCTGATAAGGATGATAAAGCAGAAAAGACTAGCGTATAAGATTCCTTTTAAACGTGTTAAAATATTATGCTGATATATGGTACCGGTTGTTTATTAAATAGTTTAGTACCACATTTGATTCAGAATATTCCCCCCCCCTGTTTTCCTCCTCTAAAAACTAAGCGCGTCCTATGGAGCAAAAAATACTGTATGTTTGTCTGTATTTTGTTAAATGTTTCTGTTATGTATTTGTTTAGTTTCTGTCTTTATTGTATTATGTCTTATTATAAAAGGAATAAAAAAATTTGGGGGGAGGAAGGGAGCTGCTCTATGTCCATGAACCTGTCCACTATTGATCAGGTTCCTAAGGTCACCATGAAGTTATTCATACTCTGCAGTATAATCCTCCACCCTTTGGGCCATATTTTGTCCCCTTTGACCTCTAGATCTTTATTAATCACCTGCACACTCCCCTTTGACCTCAGGAGGTGCATATTGACCATTTTGGGAGAACCATACATTCATACCTCGGTTTACAACCACCTCCGTTTGCGAACGGCGCAGACCCATCTGGAATGGATTAATTCACTTTCCATTACTTTCAATGGGAAAGTTCACTTCAGGTTAAGTACGCTTCAGGTTAAGTACAGACTTCCAGAACCAATTACACTCATACTTCGGGTTAAGTACGCACAGATGTGAGAACTGATATAGTGGGAATAATGGAAACCTGGTGGAATTGAGAGGAGTGGGGCACAGGTATCTCTGGGTAGGAACCCTTTAGGGATGCGGGTGGCACTGTGGGATAAACCACAGAGCCTAGGGCTTGCGGATCAGAAGGTCGGCGGTTCAAATCCCTGCAATGGGGTTATCTCCCGTTGCTCGGTCCCAGCTCCTGCCAAATGAGCGCTGCAACCCCAGAGTCGGTCACAACTGGACCGAATGGTCAGGGGTCACTTTACCTTTACTTTTACCTTTAGGAACCCTTTAGATGTTTCTCCACAGAGACACAGGCATGTGGGTGAGACGTTAGTTGACAAGACAAAAGCCTCAAAGGATGGAAATAATAAAGTGGGCTTCCTCCCTTTCCTCTTTCTCCCAATGGTTAGACTCACTATAACAGCCCCCAGCACCCCATGCAGGAGCTGACCTGGGACTTATGGCAGGGCAAGGACTGAGCTTCAAGGGAGGAGAGGGTGGGTGGATCAGGCCTCCTGTTCAGGGATCTCTCCCTGATCTCTCCCAAGGAGATTCCTGGGCAGGAGGGAGAAGTCAAGGCAGGCAGCCCCCAAATCTCTCTCTCTTTCACCAAGATGGCTTTGATTCCTCACCCAGGGATGCTTCCCTCCCTCCCTCAACCCCCTAACTTCCTCTGCCCTCCTCCCTCCGCCCCTGAGGGTCCCCTTTGCCCAGAGCCCTCCCTGGCAGGCTCACCATTCGTGCCAAATTGCTCCCAAGCACTCCCACCTCTCCATCCAGAGGGGCCTCGCCAGATGAGCAAGGAGGGGGAGAGGAGGGAGAGCAGGGGGGGGGGTCTCTATCCAGCCCTATCTCGCCTCCATTAACCCTTCCATGGACTCCCTCTCTAGACCAGGCATGTCCAAAGTGCGTTTGGGGGACCTAATCTATCTGCATACTCTCTCTGCGTTCTAAAAAAGGTCTACAACTTTGGGGTAAAATCGTAAAAAAAGGTCAACAACTTTGGTCGGCCCTCATGCATGTTCACTTCATTAAATCTGGCCCTCTTTGAAAAAAGTTCAGGCACCCCTGCTCTAGATAAAAGGGACCCACCAAGCCTTGCCTTGGTACCCGGGCAGAGCCAGGAGCGCCCCAGGGATTCCTGCCAGGGGGAACCCAGAACATGCAGAGGGGCGCGGAATTGAGGCCTCAGTTTGGGGATGGGGGTCCTCGTGGGGCTTCCCATTTCTATTCCCTCAAAGGCGCCTGGGGGTGGGCAGGGGAGCTGAGCATCTCTTGACAGCTGAGCATCTTGCAATGCAAACCCTGCCGGTGCTCCCTCTGCAGAAAGGCCCCCCCTGCACCCCCACCCCGCTGCAATTCCCATAGTAAAAGGCAGGAAGGCGGATTTCTTTTTGGGGGTGGGGCTTGCAATGCGAACCCTGCGAAAGGAGGGTCCCCATCTGCAGCAGGATTGCATGGATCGGGGCCTCTGCAGATAGCGCCCAGGAAGGAGTTGTTCTTGGGTGGGGGTCTCTGTCCCTTTCTCTCCTCGCCCATCGCCCCCTTCCCCCCCCTGCAGCTCTACCTCTTTGTCCTCTCTGCTCCCCCTCCCTTGCTCGCTATTCTACTCCTATTTCCCTTCCCGCCGCAATCTAAAGGGCTGGGGGCTCTCCAAGAATGCGCCCCCTCTGGGGGAGGGGCTCCTTTATCCCAGCAGGGCCCAAATCAGCCCCTCCTCCGCTCGACTCCCCCGCACTCCCTTACTCCCTCTCATCCGCCCCTCGCCCAAAAGTCTGCCCTCCCGAGTCCCTTCCCAGCTGCCCTGTTTGCAGATTCAGGTGGAGGAAAAACGCATCCTTCTCCCCCTCCCCACAACCTCAAATCTCCCCCCACCCCCCCAAAATTTTTTGCACCTTTTTTCTTCCTCCTCTGCAGAGCTGCTCCTCTTCTGGGAATGTGAATGGCGTCCCCTCCCCCTCCCCCCTTGGCTCCCCCCTCCAATCTTTCCTGCCTCTCTAGGAAGTGGAGCTCACTGACCCTTGGGGGGAGGAATGAGTGACGCCTCCCTCCCAGAAGACACAAATTCTCCTCCTTCCAAACAAGCTCTAAATATCCTTTTTCTTTCCTGATAATCTCCCAGGTTCGATCCCCGGAGGCGGCAGGGAAAGAGACCCCCCCCCCCAACCTCCGAAAAAGTCATCCGGGGCACGAAGGTTACATTCCCCCTTCATCTCTTTTAAACCCTTGCCGGGAGGGGGGACATGGGGATCCGGTCATTTCCACACCCATTTCCCAACGTGGCGTAGGGTGTCCCCGTTACAACAGCCCTGCAAAGTAGACTGGACTTGTTATGCGCGTTTGAGGCTTGGAATAGGAATTTACGACAACCCTAAATGGTGTTATCCCTTGACATTATAACATACAGAACCATAGCATCACAGAATCTGAGAACTGGAAGGGCCTGGAGAGTCATCTAGACCAACCCCCTGCAAGGCAGGAATCTCAGCTAAAGCATCCAGGACAGATGGCCCCCCAACCTCTGCTCATTTAACTAGGCCTTTGGTTGATTTGATTGACATCCTGTGCCCTTGTAAAATGTTTTTTTTTCGGGGGGGGGGGTTGGGTTGTTGTTTTTATTTTGCTTGTGTATTTTGTGGTTTTATATTTTGATTTTATTCTGTGAACCGCTCTGAGACCTCCAGGTATAGGCCGGTATATAAATTCAATAATTAATAATAATAATAATAATAATAATAATAAAATAGAGTTATCTTTTTTTGTTGCTGCTTCACCCTGTGGACTCATGTTAAGCCAGTGGTCCACCAAGACCCCTAGATCCTTTTCACATGTCCTGCTAGTAAGCCAGGTGTCCCCCATCCTCTCTTTGTGCAGGTGGTTCTTCCTGCCTAAGTGCAGGGCCTGACATTTCTCTCTGTTGAAATTCATTTTGTTATGCAAGGAGGTGCCCCAGCAGAGCTGCTATTCCTGTTACAGGAAATATCAGGGGAAAACTAACAGCGCAAGTTGCACCCAAATTCTCAGTCTTCATTTTCCCAAGCGGTGGATCTATGGCTGGGCAGGATCTGTCCCGCCTCAGACTGCAGGGGAGGCAGCTCACAGGATGGACTGCTCTCCAGTGCACGCCTTTTCCCAAGGGAGGAGGGTCCTGCCTGACTTGGTTTGCTTCCCCAAGTGGTGGAACCAATGTGTCCCAGAAAACAGGGTCTTCTTTGCAGGCTGAAGTGGTGCAGTCCAGATCCAGGCTAAACCCCTGGGGGTGTGGAGGCCTCACTTGTGAATGATGGGTTCAACCGTTCCTGGAAAGAGCCCTGAGAAGTGGCCACACCAGGTCCATGTGCCCCTATGACGTTCAAAGGAAGCTTCCTGTCGGCCTCCAGGCAGCTTGTGGATTTGTAGAAAGTTTACCCTTAAGTTTGGGACCTGCCAAACGCACACTATAGACATCCATAGGGCAAGATGTGCAACTAGGAGGCGAGTCCTTCCTGGTTATGCCGCTAAACAGCCCATTTATTTCTGATGCCCCCAGAGATAATGTTTATCTGAACACTTCCTCCTTGACATAGCCAGGAATGAGGAGGTATTGCAACACAATCTATCATATACAGTATAAAAATGGTGAAGGTGCATGTGTGTTATTCCCCACTTTTCTCCCACAAGCACTTACCCAATCGCCCTGAAATTTGGCCACAACTTCAGAGTCACATGAGAGCAGGTAAACATGCACTTACACTGACCAGCTGACACACCTAACACAGGTAAAAACCTGGATTTGTGGTTAAAAAATTGCCCCCTCCAGTGGACATCCAACAAACAACATCCAACATAGTGGCAAAATCCTGCCCACTCCCCATCCACCCCACCAAACAACATCCAACCTACTGGCAAGATAACGGCCACTCTCCATTCACCCCACCACCCCGGGAAACAGACCAGACCTCTGCCAGAGACCAGCCCATCCCAACAGTACCCCGATCCCCAAGGATACCCTCCCGCCATGGAGGTAACTACCCCAGAGACTCCCTATGGCGTTTCACCTCTAGGGGACCAGCAAGAGTTAAGTTGTAAGGGAGGTGAATAGCCAATAGGAGCTCTCCAGGCAGAAGTAGGGGGATCTACGGAGAAGCAGGCAGGGATGAGAGGAGTGGAGTTGATGAGAGAGGTGGAGAGGATTTGAGATAGAGAGGGTTAGAGAAGCTAGTGAGGTGAGCTGTTGTGCTGAATCTGAGAGAGAATTAATAAGGGAACTACAGTCAGGGAGGAAAGTGGGGAACTAATACTAAAAGTTAAGTTTAAGCAAAAGTACCTGAGAAACCGTGAAGCATTTATATGCTTGTAAGATCATCACCTAAATAAACTTAATTGTTTGGTTCACCTTATACCTGACTGGATTCCAATATATGTGTACCAGTACACAGACTTACTGGTTGGTGGCAGCAAAGAAGAATAGAGGTGAGGGAGGTACTGGGTCAAAAGATCATGAAACGTCTGGGGGCCCTTTGCCGGTGTAACTCATCACCCCCCCCACTCCCAATAGATCCCCCCCCATAGGTCTCGGCCTTCAGATTCCTACCCGATCCACAATCCACACCCTCCGCTCATCTCGCCTGATTCATGATCCCTGCCCTCCGAGGTTAAGGCCCCTACACAATCGAGCCCTCCCCATCAATCGCCCACCCCCATCAATCGCCCACCCCCCAGCTCACCACCTAAACCACAGTGGGGCCTACAGAGGAGTCTGAAGGGGGACTCTGAGGGCCCATTTAAGAGACTCAGCCAAAGTGGGGCCTACAGGGGGGTCTGAAGGGGGACTCTGAGGGCCCATTTAAGGTG
The DNA here is from genome assembly GCF_963506605.1 of Zootoca vivipara. Classification (NCBI taxonomy): domain Eukaryota; kingdom Metazoa; phylum Chordata; class Lepidosauria; order Squamata; family Lacertidae; genus Zootoca; species Zootoca vivipara. Next base: position 2,082,268 of record NC_083277.1, read on the forward strand.
CTCAGGAACCTTTCTTGATTGTCATTGTCTGAAGCAAAGAGGCCCACCCATGTCCATCTGAAGTGCAGGAGGAGCTGGACCAACCCCTGGTTATGAGCTTCTTCATTTGGGACCATCAAGTTGACAAAAGGGGACTGTTTTTTATCATGAAGAACAAAGCCAGAACTGAGCTGGTGAGATAAGCAGTTAAAAAAGAGTCAATAGGAAAAAACGCAAGAAGGTACATCTATCAAAACAAACTTCAATTAAAATGCCCGCAGGAAGAATAATAATAAATCTTCATCAGGCCGCATGAGGTCATAGAATCATAGAGTTGGAAGAGACCACAAGGGCCATCGTCCAACCCCCTGCCAAGTAGGAAACACCATCAAAGCATTCCTGACAGATGGCTGTCAAGCCTCCACTTAAAGACCTCCAAAGAAGCAGACTCCACCACACTCCTTGGCAGCAAATTCCACTGCCGAACAGCTCTTACTCTCAGGAAGTTTTTCCTAATGTTTAGGTGGAATCTTCTTTCTTGTAGTTTGAATCCATTGCTCCATGTCCGCTTCTGTGGAGCTGCAGAAAACAACCTTTCACCCTCTTCTGTATGACATCCTTTTATATATTTGAACATGGCTATCATATCACCCCTTACCTTCTCTTCTCCAGGCTAAACATACGGCCTTTGACCATTTTGGTTGCCCTCCTCTGGACACATTCCAGCTTGTCAGTATCCTTCTTGTTTGTCAGTATCCTTCCAGCTTGTCAGTATCCTTTTTATTCATTTTCAAATAAATCAAAATACAAAAATACAAAACAGAAAAAATGAAACAATAAAGAAAAATTACAGGACATAGAAAATAAAAGGGGGAAAAATAATTTAAAATCTAGTTTATTAACATTGTAGACTTCCTCACATCTCCCTCAGTGAGTTCATTTTTATAACCAAACTAAGCAGTTTTCATTTATATCTTGAATCATTCTAATATATTTTTAGAAACCTTAAACAATTTCTCATTATATCTTATATCATTCAACATATTTTTTCCTTAACCTTGAACAATTTCGTAATACATCTTAACCTATACTTAAATCATTTCTAATTTCATATTCACCTGCAAATATCATTCCCAGATCAATTAACCTAATTCTAAAAAAACATAACAACTAATCCCTTTAACTTTTATTTCTCCCCAAAGCCCTTATTTCATTCCCAAAAATATCCATATAAACAGATACTATTTCATCTAATCACAAGTAAACATTTAAATCTAGTTCACACACCCCCCCTTTGGAATCAGTGTCTCCAGAAGACACAGCTAGCTCCTTAAATCATTCCAGATTCGAACCATCTTAATCAATCAGAGAAAATCATATATTGAAAGCTTTCACCCCACTCCCACTCTGACCCATTCCAACCACTGCTCTACCCTCTTCGTCCCCTGCTGTCTCCCCAATTCTTTAACTGTTGCACAATACCATCCAACTGTTGTTGTTGTGTTGTTTAGTCGTTTAGTCATGTCCGACCCTTTGTGACCCCATGAAGACCATCCAATTGTATTTCCACATTTCAACCCTCTTCCATAATTTGTTCCCCTCAAACTCTGTCCCCAGCATGCATCCTGCCCCCACCCTCTCACTGGACGGGCATCTTTCCATGCTGGTTCTTCTCTGAAGGTCTTTTGGTTCAAACATGGATCCTGTTCCCCCCCTCCCACTGGAGGAACAATGATCCATGCCTCTTCTTCTTCTTTAAGTATTTCATGATTCAAGTCTGATGGTATTTCAACTTTGTTCTCTTCATTCCCTGTTGGGATTGGTACTTTTCCATTGTGCTTACGCATCTTATCTCTAAAGTCCAAAAGTAATTCCAAAAATTGTTTTTCAAAGGAAAAGGAAATGGAAGAAAGCAAAATGGCTGTCCAACGAGGCCTTACAAATAGCGGGGGAGAGGAGGCAAGCAAAATGCAAGGGAAATAGGGAAAGATACAGGAAACTGAATGCAGATTTCCAAAAAATAGCAAGGAGAGACAAGAGGGTCTTCTTAAATGAGCAATGCAAAGAAATAGAGGAAAACAATAGAATGGGGAAAACCAGAGATCTGTTCAAGAAAATTGGAGATAGGAAAGGAACATGTCCTACAAAGATTACCATAATAAAGGACAAAAGTGGTAAGGACCTAACAGAAGCACAAGACATCAAGAAGAGGTGGCAACAATACACAGAGGAATTATACCAGAAAGATATGGAGGTCTCATACACCCCAGGTAGTGTGGTTGCTGACCTTGAGCCAGACATCTTGCAGAGTGAAGTCAAATGGGCCTTGGAAAGCACTGCTAATAACAAGGCCAGTGGAAGTGATGATATTCCAGCTGAACTATTTAAAAATTTAAAAGATGATGCTGTTAAGGTGCTACACCCAGTATGCCAGCAAGTTTGGAAAACTCAGCAGTGGCCAGAGGATTGAAGATCAGTCTACATCCCAATCCCAAAGAAGGGCAGTGCCAAAGAATGCTCCAACTACCGCACAATTGCGCTCATTTCACATGCTAGAAAGGTTATGCTTAAAATTCTGCAAGGCTTTCAAACACCAACAACCTGGAAGTGAATGCTTCCATTTTCAAACGCAATTTGTAAATAAAATTATAAAATTATCTATATATATAAAAATGTAGGCATTGCGCGCGCAGAGGTCACAGCCTTTCTCCGTAACTGCTGAACCAAATTGCATCAAATTAGGACAAAGTGTACCTTGCCCATCAGTGAGGGATCTGGCACATGGGTGTACCCAGCAAGGGGGTGCAGCTGCCCCCCTAGAAGACCAAACTGCGGGCCCGACTAGGGAAGCAAATACCCTGCGCAGGCGCCTCGCTTGTTGACACGGGAGGGGAGAGGGGGAGGAAACGCTGCTTGTGCACGCTGCTGGTGCCCGCCCTGCCTATATTTGCACCAATTCCCGCCCACTAAAGCCTTCGCGCCTCCCAATGGAAAGCCCTGCCGGGCGGCAACCTCTCCTTCCTAAGAGTTCTGCTGGGCTGGCAAGCGAAGGAGATGCGGGTCCCTGCAATGGTTGCAGCTGCTGCCGCGCTCTGCCTCCCGGTAGGCTGCACTGCGACCGTCGGCGCCGCGGGCTGGGAATCGCCCCCTTCCCCCCTCTGCACCCCCCTACCCCCCCTGAGTTAGGAGTTGCTACTGAGACTCCTCCTGGGCCGGGAGAGGAAGTGCACCGACAGGAGCCAGTTCAGCCTCGGCGGGCAGAAGCCCGCAAAGGAGGAGTGGGGGGTGGCGCCCGAAGGCGGTGGTCATGGCTGCTGCAAGGAAGCTGCATGGGGGCGTTTGCGCCGGATTGCCAGCGGCAGGAGTAGCCCAGCGGCAGTGACCCTTCCTCGCTGCCCCCCACCCCCGGCAATAGGAAAGGAGCTGCCTTGGGGGGCAGCACAGCTCTCCGCTTCCTCCTGCGTGCATTGCCCTCTCCGGGCATTGGCTGCTGTTTCCTTCTTTGCAATGCGCCCCCCCAGCCGCTCTCCCTTGCTGCCCCTGCTGAGAGAGGGGCGTTGAGGGCGGGGGAGCCGCCGCCAGGTCGCAGCTGGGGGCTCACTCACTTGCCTGCACTGCGCCACCCCACCTTTCCCATCTTTTGCTCCCTTGCGATGGGGAGGCGGCGGTGGCAGCTTCTTCTTCTTTGAGGGTCTCAGCTTGGCGGGGGGGGGTCCCCAGTATCCTCCCAGGCCACGGGGGGATGGCCCCCCAGGACTAGCAGACCTCTGAGCTCCTTCCCCATCCCAGATATATAGGGTGGGAACTGGCAAGGCTTCGGGGGGGACCTGGAGGAGGGAAAGCGGGGCCCAAAGGGGTTTTTCAGGGGGGTGGCTAGCCGTAAATGGATGGGAGCGGTGTTTTCAGAGCAGGGCTGTCTTAAGCATACCTGGTGCCCTGGCACCGTGGTGTGACGGATCCCTCTGGTGCCCCCACCCCGCCCCGTTTCCCGGCACGGCGGGCACAGCTCACTGCGCGGCTGCCGCCTGGAGGGCCGAAGCCCTGCGCAACCCAGCCTGGCCGTAGGGCCTGCCCTGGGCCAGGGGGTGCTGCCCGCCCCCTGTTGCGATGCCCCTGTGCGCGGCGGCCCCAGGCCCGCACGCCTCCGGAAAGCAGCCTGAAGCCGATGAACAGCTGAGAGGCGCGCCTGGGGCGGCCTCCGCCGCGCCTCTCAGCGGGCACAGCGGCGCCCCTGGTGGCCTGGCGCCCCGCGCCACCGGACCCGGGCCTAGAGATGGCCCTGCTTCAGAGCAGGGGGATTTCATGTGAGAGAGTTTAGGGAGTTCATTTAGCGGCTGCAGCCGCCGCCGCAGAGTCGTCGGGCCCGCTGGCCCTGTAGCCCCGCCCACATTCCCACTTTGTGGCCCCTCCCCTCCTGTGCCTTGTCCCCGCCCCTGAACGACCATGGCTTGCCCCCCCCCCAGTTTTGATCCTGGGTACGCCCCTGATCTGGCATAATTCCCTCCCCCAAAAAGCACAGCTTTCATACCTTAAATAGTGATTAAACGTAAAAAAAAATGTGGTGCACTAATTAGACATCACCAGCAAAAGCTCTGAAGACTCCAGCAGCATCCAATAGAAAGGCAGATTGCACGCTGTTACCAGCAAAAGCTCTGAAGGGTGGTGCCAAATAATGACATCATCAACCAAGCAACTGAAACCACCAAGGCGGCCATTACCAGACCCCTAGGCCCCTGCCAGGCTGCTAGGCCCCCACTAGGCCCGGGGGGGGGAGGGTGAGCGCCCGGATCGCAGACTGCAGCACGGCCTTTGTTTTATGTAGGCCCCTACCAGGCCGCCAGGCCCCCACTAGGCCCCGGGGGGGGATAATGGATTTTTAATGGAACTGAACAGCTCGGGCACTTCAGAACTCACCTTCTGTTGCTATGGGGCTGTGAGTCTTCACTATTTGATTCCACCCCACCCCCCGGTCGGGATTATTAAAGTAGTTCTCTAGGTCACCTACTCCAAAATTAGAAAATCCAAATAAAATTTTTAAAAAACCCACAAAAGCCCCCAAAACACACAACAACGCCCAAATCATACAATACCCACCAAAATAAATGACAACCCAAAAAATAAAATTAAACAATAATAACTTCTGTTTCTCATGTTCTTATTTCAAAAATTTTAAATCTAAATATATAAAAATGTTCACGATGCGTGCGCAGGGGCCAATGTATGGAGATACAGGGGGGAGGGGACAACACTCCCCGGGGAAAACAGAGGGAAGGGTATCCTACCAAAACACAGGGATGAGCCAGGGGGTTGGAGGGAGGAGGGGCGGGATACGTCATGGATTGGGACAGGGTGGGGGGGAATCACAGGAATGACCCACAGCAACGCGTGGCTGGGCCAGCTAGCATATAAATAAAATTATATATACGGTATCTGTAAAGCACTGGAAGCACTTCCCGCACTCATTCCATTCAAACTGTTTATGATTTTTCAGTTTGTGGATTGTGGATTGTAGGGTTTCAACTCTTAAAGCTTTTCCTCCTTGCGAGTCCATTGATGTTTTGTAAGAACATCAGGGCTGAAGTTCCATATAAGTACGTTCCATATAAGTAAGTGGTTTCCCTTTTTGAGTTCGCTGGTATTTGCTAAGGTTTCCACTTCTATTGTGGCTGGGGGAACCCAGCCAGATGGGCGGGGTATAAATAATAAATTATTATTATTATTATTATTATTATTATTATTATTATTGCTCTTTCCACACGCCATGCATTTATTTGCTTGTCCCCGAGTGAGTCTGTTGATGTCTTCTAAGTGTCCTGTGTGTGAATTTAGGGCTCCACTCTGAAAGAAACTCTTTCAACACTGCATAAATTTAAATGGTTAATCCCGTGTGACTCCGTTGATGTCTTCTAAGGTGTCCACTCTGACTGAATCTCTTTCCACACTCCATGCATTTAAATGGTTTCTCCCCTGTGTGAGTCCGTTGATGTCTTCTAAGGTCTCCAATAATAGTGAAGCCCTTTCCACACTCCTTACATTTAAATGGTTTCTCCCCTGTGTGAGTCCATTGATGTTTTCTAAGGTCTCCACTGCGACTGAAGCTCTTTCCGCACTCCGTGCATTTGAATGGTTTCTCCCCCGTGTGAGTTTGATTATGTGAATTCAGGAGTCCACTGTGACTGAAGCACTTTCCACATTCCATGCATTTAAATGGTTTTTCCCCAGTGTGAGTCCGTTGATGATTTCTAAGTGTTCCAGTACAAGTGAAGCGCTTTCCACACTCAATACATTCAAATGGTTTTTCCCCTGTGTGTGTTCGATGATGGATTCTCACTGCTCTACTATCACTAAAGCTCTTTCCACATTCCATGCATTTAAATGGTTTCTCCCCTGTGTGAGTCCGTTGATGTCTTCTCACTGCTCCACGATAAGTAAAGCTCTTTCCACATTCCATACATTTATATGGTTTTTCCCCTGTGTGATTTCGATGGTGGATTCTAAGTGTTCTACGATCAGTGAAGCTCTTACCACACTCCAGGCAATTAAATGGTTTCTCCCCAGTGTGAGTCTGTTGATGTTTTCGAAGTGTTCCACTGTCACTGAAGCTCTTTCCACACTCCATACATTCAAATGGTTTTTCCCCTGTGTGAGTCTGATGATGGATAGTAAGTGCTCTACCATTAATAAAGCTCTTTCCACATTCCATGCATTTAAATGGTTTCTCCCCTGTGTGAGTCCGTTGATGTTTTCTTAGTGTTCCACTATAAGTGAAGTTCTTTCCACAATCCATACATTTATATGGTGTTTCCCTTGTGTGTGATCGATGATGGATTCTAAGTCCTCGGTTATCAGTGAAGCTCTTACCACACAGCATACATTTAAATGGTTTCTCTCCTGTGTGAGTTCGATGATGTAACTTCAGCTTTCCACTCTGACTGAAGCTCTTTCCACACTCAATACATTTAAATGGTTTCTCCCCTGTGTGAAACCGTTGATGGCTTCTAAGGTTTCCACGCTGACTGAAACTCTTTCCACACTCCATGCATTCGAAAGGTTTCTCGCCTGTGTGGGTCCGTTGATGTTTTCCAAATGTTCCACTATCAGTGAAGCTCTTTCCACACTCCATACATTGATATGGTTTTTCCCCTGTGTGGGTCCGTTGATGGTTTTTAAGGTGTCCAATCTGACTGAAGCTTTTTCCACACGCCATACATTTATATGGTTTCTCCCCTGTGTGAGTGTGTTTGTGTATACGAAGGTTTGAACTCCAACCAAAGCTCTTTCCACACTCCATGCATTTAAATGGTTTCTCCCCAGTGTCAGTCTGTTGGTGTTTCCTTAGTGCTCCACTTTCAGTAAAGCTCTTCCCATACTCCATACTTTCAAATTGCTTCTCCTCTCTCTTTCCAAACTCCATGAATTTAAATAGTTTCTCCATTATTCCATTTTCTTCTTTCGACGGGGAGGAAATCTAGGAAGAGAACAAAGGAATATTACACACATCCATTAGGACCTGCTCTTATTTTGACATCTTGTACATTTTCTCCTGTCCTCATATGTTCCCAGTTGCACCTGCCTCCTGACACTGGACTAGGGAATCTCCAGTAAGATAGTCCAGTGTCAGGAGGCGGGTGCGAGATCAGGTGGCATATAATTATAGCAAATAATAATTGGGTTGCATGTTTTAATTTGGCCTTCCCAGGATTCAGGCTCCAGCTGCTTCCTCCTTTGCAGTGGGTGGCCAAGGGCTTCTGGATATACTATCTCTGCTCCTACTGGGAATTATTTATTAAATTTGTATACCTCTCTTCATCTGAATATCACAAGATAAAAACATGCACGACACTGGAAAAGGTGAAAATTAAAGGTGAATAACACCGATTGTGGGAAAGAAAAGAAAGACGATGACTCTGGAGAAAGGAAGTATTTCTCATCTACAATTGTGATTCATAATCTTAGCCAAACGTTCTTCTGGAGTATCAACTGGACCTCTTTTGAATAGGAGCCAGAAATCTTTTGGGATTTCATCCAGATACACCTTTAGTGTGGGCAGCAGCAGAACAAGGCAGGGCGGGGGGAGGGGCAGCTCTGGTGCTGCAGGTTGGCGGAACCCACTGTACCTTCTTAAGCAAGCAACTTTGGGGATGAATACTTTCCTTTAAAAAGCTCTTCCCCAGGTGCCGGCAGGGGTTTCTACGCTGCTGAGTGTGGACACCTTGGATTTATAAGATCCCTTAAGATCCAGTTCCAACTTCGGGGGCCTAATTCGGCCCCTGTGGCAGCTTATTTCCTGTGGTAAAAGTCTAAAAAAAGGTCAACAACTTTGGTTGGCCCTTTGATCGGCCCTCAGGGCCCTTCACTTCATCAAATCTGGCCCTCTTTGAAAAAAAGTTTGGACATCACTGCCGTAGGGGAAACCTTGTATGCTGAGGTGAGACATCTCTGGCCCTCCAGATGTGGTTGGGCACAAAGTGCTATCATCCCAAAGAAAGAGGGCATATGGCCAGGGATGATGGGAGTCTTATCTAGTGCGATGCACTTTCCCCTTCTTCCCCCTCTTCTGAAAATGCTGAATATCTGTATTTCACTTCCTCCTTCTTCCATGATCTCCAGTATCTTCCTGATACAGTCCAACTGCACACATTCCTAAATCATCCTGCACCACTGACTTCCCGAGGCTGCTGGATTTTGTCTAGGACACTGGCAATGAGACAGCACCTTCCACTGGATGAGAGGATAGAGGGTGAAATCAGGGCAGGCCAAATGGCACTCAGCTCAGTCCCCTCCTTGCCGCTCTCTGCATCTGCTGCCTGAGGGGGCTGCCTCAGTCTCCCTCACGGTGGAGCAGGCCCTGAAAACAGCCTTCTCTCTGCCCCCAAAATACAGGAAACATAACAAAGAAGACCTTGAAGTGTCACCCTTATCAGGAACATAATGATAATGATAATGACCTTAGAGTATCACCGTGGAACATAACAACAACAGGAACAAGAACAACAACTAATAGGTTGAATAAATAAATAACAACAATTGCAATAATAATAATGCAGGCTCTTGAGGGGGGAACACAGGAACCCACCTGTGAGGGACAGGGGATATCGCGAAGTCCCTCCCCTCCTGAGTTCCAGCCCATCCCCGAGCGCCGGGGAAAGCAGGGAGAGTTCCGACTCAAGTGGGGAAGCAGGAAGTGGTGTCCGAGGCTCAGGCAAGGTAGCGGAGCCATCGTCCCAGGTGGGACAGGAAGGGGGAAGCAAGGGGGGCAGACCTATCCCCCCAACTCCGGAATTGCGCAGAAAACGTAGGGGGAAGAGGCTGGGTCTCCCCAAGTTGTTATGTTGGAGAAAAACGCGCCAAACGCCATTCGGAGGTTCTGACTCAAGCGGATAAGATGTGTCTCTGTAAATAGTACTGCCTTTAGCACTGTAAATACGCAGCACCAATAAAAAGATAAAATGCAGAGCCGTGTGGAGTCGTTACTCTGAAGTAGCCCACCCAGGCCACTGTGACAGCAACCTCCGAATCTTTTTTTGGGCTACTTTGGAGTTGCCGGGATGAGCGCGCCAGAAGCGGAGAAATGGCGGCAGATCGCGGAGAAAGCCCAGCAGGACCTGCAGCAACTGGCGTTGCAGGCACAGGGAGAATTAAAGATGGCTAAAGAAGAAACGGAGAAGGTCAAGGAGGACAGGCAGAACCTTGCTGAACAGGTGAGAGCGCTACAGGAGAAAGAGCAGCAGTTACGGGCGGTAGCGGTAGACCTCCAGAACAAGTTGGATGCAGAGAAAAACAAGGGAGGAGGGGGGCCCCAACTCCAAGTGCTGCCAGGAAGGAGAGCGGGGACCCTAGTAAGCAAGTTCAACGGAGATCCGAGGGAGTATCATGGCTTTGAGACTGAGATCTTGTATGCCCTCGAACTGCACCATGATGAGTTCCCTGATGATGCGCACAGAGTAGTGTTTATAGTGGAACACCTTACCGGGGCAGCCAGGGAGTGGCTTAGACCGTTAATAGCGGCAAAAAATCCGTGCATGAAGAATGTCAAACTGTTTCTAGAAGCTTTAAAAGTAATGTATTCGAGTGATAGCCATCTGGACCATACCAAAGAGGAACTGCATAATTTGCGCCAGGGAAAAATGACAGTTCGCGAATATTGGTCTAAATTCACCATGCTGGTGCACAGACTGGGGTGGGATCTTCACACGCCTCCGATGGAAGCTGCGTTCTATTTGGGGTTGCATGAGGATGTCAAGGATGAGCTCTTGAGAGGTCCAAAGCCCAATAATATGGATGAGCTTAGCAAAGCGGCTCTGGCGGTGGGGGTGAGACAGGAATCCCGGTGGAACGACAAGCAGACAACGCGCGCAAAGCGGGCTTGGTTCCCACGGTCACAGGAGAAGCCACTCCCCCAACAGCCCTCCCAGGCCACGCCTGGGGCCAGCCCAGACCAGGAACCCATGCAAATTGATAGCGTGCGCGGGGGGGGGCTTTTCAAACCCCAGCGGCGCCAAGACGCAAGGAGGGAAGGGGCAGAAACTGCTTTCTCTGCAACTCCCCTCAGCATCTCGTCAGAGACTGCCCACATCGCAGGGAGTGGCAAGGAAAGGCGGGAACGGTTGTGCCCTCCCCCACTGACGCAGCACCACAGCAGGGAAACGAGGCAGCCTGGCTGCAGGAGACAAGGGGCAGCAGCCAGGCGCAATCAGCAGACAACAGCCCCAACCCACCCACCCGCACAGCGAGGAGCAGCACCAGCCCACCCCCACCCCCCAGAGCAGGGGTGGTTCTAGAAGTGACGCTAACGCTCCCTAATGGGTATCCCCTGACGGTCTTAGCTTTAATCGACTCGGGGGCTTCGGCGAACTTCTTTTTGAGGAACTTTGCAGAAGCGCACCAGATCCAACTTCTGCAGCTGGATTTTCCCCTGCACGTCTCCACCATTGACGGCAGGGAGTTGCTGGGAGGGGCCATCACCCACCAGACCCCCCCATGAGAATGACAGTGGGACGACACTCAGAGACACTGGCATTCAACGTCACCACCATCTCAGACCCCCCCCATCGTCTTGGGCATGAGCTGGCTGGCGCGCCATGACCCCTCCATCAGTTGGCACCAGAGATGCATCACGTTTGGATCGGACTTTTGTCTGGAACATTGCATGCAGCACCAACCAGGGGAGGGGCCTCCGATAGCCACGGTGGCCACCATGCATGTCAAGGGGGGTGAGGCAATACCCAAACCGTACTGGGACCTGCAGGAGGTCTTCAGCGAAGCGGAATCCGACCACCTACCTCCCCACAGGTCCTTTGACTGCCAGATCAACCTGGTGCCAGGAGCCACGCTACCCCCAGCCAAGCTGTACTCCATGTCAGATCAGGAACTGGAGGATCTGCGCGCTTTCATCGACAAGAACCTCAAGAGGGGGTTCATCAGAGAAAGCAAGGCAGCAGGGGGCAGCCCGGTCTTCTGGGTGGACAAGAAAGACACGCAACAGCGCCGTCTGGTGGTTGATTTCAGAAGGCTCAACAGCATGACGGAACCGGTGGCTTTCCCAATGCCCAGAGTGGACGATTTGCTGACAGCGGCACGCAGGGGCAAGATCTTCACCAAGCTTGACCTGAGGGGGGCGTACAACTTGATCAGGATCCGGGAAGGCGATGAGTGGAAGACCACGATGTTCACACTGCTGGGCTCTTTTGAATATCTGGTGATGCCCTTCGGTTTGCAAGGGGGCTCAGCATGCTTCCAGGCCTTCATGCACCACGTCCTGGGGTCCCTCCTCTTCAAGAACTGCTTGGTCTTCCTAGATGACATCCTTATTTACTCCAATGACCCAGTACAGCACGTGAAGGATGTCAGGGAGGTGTTGCAGCGCCTGAAGGAGCACCACCTGTATGTGAAGCTGGAGAAGTGCAAGTTTCACACCAAGGAGGTGGACTTCCTGGGCTACAAGCTGTCAGACAAGGGGCTAGCCATGGACAAGGACAAGGTGCAGGCCATCCTGGACTGGCACAGCCCCAGGACGCGCAAAGATGCCCAACGCCTACTAGGCTTCGCCAACTTCTACAGGAAGTTCATCAAGAACTTCTCGCGCGTTACGGCTCCCATCACGGACTGCCTGAGAGGCAAGCAGAAGTTCAGGTGGACACCGGAGGCGCAAGCAGCGTTCGAGGACCTCAAGAGGGTGTTCGCCCCAGACAAGAACCTGTTCCACGTGGTACAGCACGCGCCCCTACGAGTCGAGACAGACGCTTCGGCCCGAGCGGTGGGCGCGATCTTACTGCAATTGGATGCCAACAGAGAGTGGAGACCCTGTGCCTTTTTCTCCAGAAAGCTGACACAGCCAGAGCGCAACTACACGGTGTTTGATAAGGAACTTTTGGCGATCCAGCCTGCGTTCAAACACGGGAGACACTTCCTGGTGGGCGCCAAGCACCCCATTCAGGTGTGCACGGACCACAAGAACCTGGAGTTCTGGAGAACGGTCAGGGTGCTCAACCAGCGGCAGATACGGTGGGCAGAGTTCTTCTCGCACTTCAACTTCTCCATCCACTACATACCGGGGGAGCAGAATGTCAGGGCGGATGCCCTCTCCCGCAAACCAGAGTACATGGAGGAGGAGTTACCACTAGCACCCCGACACGTGTTTCCCCCATCGGCATGGTCCTGCGGAGCAGCAGTGGTGAGCGAGGCAGAACTCGCAGCACTGACGGCAGCAGATGAGTTCGCCACCCGCATCTTCAGAGAGCTGCGAGGGGGGAGGGAGCAGGCAACAGACTTTGAGGAAAGGAGGGGACTGCTTTTTTACAGGGGAGCGCTGTACCTGCCCACCAACCAGCTCAGAGGTAAGGTCCTCAAGCAGATGCACGACAACCCAACGGCGGGTCATTTTGGAAGGGACAAAACCACTCACCTAGTCATGAGACACTTCTGGTGGCCAGGGGTGCGGGAGGATGTTCGGGACTATGTAAGGGGCTGTAACACCTGCCAGCGAGCAAAGGTGGTCAGAGCAGCACCAGCAGGGTTGCTGGAGCCATTAGCCACACCGCACAGGCCATGGGAAGTAGTGTCCATGGACTTCATCACAGACCTGCCTTCTTCCAGGGGCAAGACTCTGGGGCAAGCTCAGTCCCCTCCTTGCCGCTCTCTGCATCTGCTGCCTGAGGGGGCTGCCTCAGTCTCCCTCACGGTGGAGCAGGTCCTGAGAACAGCCTTCTCTCTGCCCCCAAAATACAGGAAACATAACAAAGAAGACCTTGAAGTGTCACCCTTATCAGGAACATAATGATAATAGTGAGAATAATGGAAAGCTGGTGGAATGGGGAGGAGTTGGGTACAGGTATCTCTGATCACCAAAGAATTGATGCTTTTGAATTCTGGTGCTGGAGGAGACTCTTGAGAGTCCCATGGACTGCAAGAAGATCAAACCTCTCCATTCTGAATGAAATCAGCCCTGAGTGCTCACTGGAAGGACAGATCCTGAAGCTGAGGCTCCACTACTTTGGCCACCTCATGAGAAGACTCCCTGGAAAAGACCCTGATGTTGGGAAAGATTGAGGGCACAAGGAGAAGGGGACGACAGAGGACAAGATGGTTGGACAGTGTTCTCGAAGCTATGAACATGAGTTTGACCAAACTGCGGGAGGCAGTGGAAGACAGGAGTGCCTGGCGTGCTCTGGTCCATGGGGTCACGAAGAGTCGGACACGACTAAACGACTAAACAACAACAACAATCTCTGGGTAGGAACCCTTTAGGTGCTTCTCCAGTGAAACACAGGAATGTGGGCGAGACTGTAGTTCCTAAGACAAAAGCCTCAAAGGGCGGAAATAATAAAGTGGGCTTCCTCCCTTTCCTCTCCCCCCCCCCAATGGTTTGACTCGCTATAACAGCCCCCAGCGCCCCATGCAGCAGCTGATCTGGGACTTATGGCAGGGCAAGGACTGAGCTTCAAGGGAGGAGAGGGTGGGTGGATCAGGCCTCCTGTTCAGGGATCTCTCCCTGGTCGACTTGAAGTCATGGCAGATTCCTGGGCAGGAGGGCGAAGTCAAGGCAGGCAGCCCCCAAGTCTCTCTCTCTTTCTCCAAGATGGCTTCGATTCCTCCCCCAGGGATGCTTCCTTTCCTCCCTCAGCCCTCCACCCCCGAGTCTCTCCTTCGCCCAGAGGCCACCCCATGTCAGCTAACCCTTCGCCCTGCCTGCCAAATCTCTCCCAAGCGCCGCCACCTCTCCATCCGGAGGGGCCTCGCAAGAAGAGCAGGGAGGGGGGAGAGGAGGGAGACGGGGGGGTCTCTATCCAGGCCTCTCTCGCCTCCTTTAACCCTTCCATGGACTCCCCATCTCTAGACAAAAGGGACCCACCAAGCCGCGTCTTGTCACCCAGTGGGGGTCAAAAGCGCCCCAGGGATTTCTGCCAGGGGGAACCCGGAATTCGCAGAGGGGCGCGGAATTGAGGCCTCGGTTCAAGTCTCAGCCCTTCCACAGAAGGGAGGGGGAGGGGGAGTACTCGCATACTTTCCTTTTATCCCTCCCCATCGCCCTCAATCCTGCCCTCCCTTCCCAGCTGCCCTGTTTGCCGATTCAGGGGGAGAAAAAGCGCATCCTTCTCCCCGCCCCCAACAATATATAAATATATTTTGCACCTCTTTTTCTTCCTCCTCTGCAGACCTGCTCCTCTTCCGGGAATGTGAATGGCGCCCCTCCCCCTCCCAGCCTCTCTAGGAAGCGGAGCTCACTGACCCTTGGGGGGGGGATGAGTGACGCCTCCCTCCCAGAAGACACAAATTCTCCTCCTTCCAAACAAGCTCTGAATATCCTGTTTCTTTCCTGATAATCTCCCAGGTTCGATCCCCGGAGGCGGCAGAGAATGAGGACCCCCCCCCCCAACCTCCGAAAAAGTCCTCTGGTTCACGAAGGTTACATTCCCCCTTCATCTCTTTTAATCCCTTGCCGGGAGGGGGGAGATGGGGATCCGGTCATTTCCCCACCCATTTCCCAACGTGGCGTAGGGTGTCCCCGTTACAACAGCCCTGCAAAGTAGACTGGAGTTGTTATGCGCGTTTGAGGCTTGGAATAGTAACTTACGAAATACAATGCCCCCCCCCATTCGTAACAAAGAGATATTCCACCGCCCCTCCTCTCCATGGGCTGGCGACCTCCAGATCCAGGGCTCTCCCCCTTCTCCCCACTGCCCCTTTGAAGAGCCATAGCATCACAGAATCTGAGAACCGGAAGGGCCTGAAGAGTCATCTAGACCAACCCCCTGCAAGGCAGGAATCTCAGCTAAAGCATCCAGGACAGATGGCCCCCCAACCTCTGCTGAAAAACCTCTCATGGGAGTCTGTTCCCCTGCCAAGCAGCTCTTGCTGTCAGAGAGGCTTTCCAAATGTTTGTCAGAATCTCCTTTCTTGCAACTTGAAGCCATTGGTTGGAGTCAGACCCTACAGCCTAGAATAGAGTTATCTTTTCGTTGTTGCTGCTTCACCCTGTGGACTCATGTTAAGCTAGTGGTCCACCAAGACCCCTAGATCCTTTTCACCTGTCCTGCTAGGAAGCCAGGTGTCCCCCATCCTCTCTTTGTGCAGGTGGTTCTTCCTGCCTAAGTGCAGGGCCTGACATTTGTCCCTGTTGAAATTCATTCTGTTACTCGTTTTGTTATGCAAGGACGTGCCCCAGCGGAGCTGCTATTCCTGTTACAGGAAATCTCATGGGAGTATTAATAGGGCAAGTTGCGCCCAAATTCTCGGTCCTCATTTTCCTGAGCAGTGGATCTCTATGGCTGGGCAGGATCTGTCCCGCCTCAGACTGCAGGGGAGGCAGCTCACAGGATGGACTGCTCTCCAGTGCACCCATTTTCCCAAGGGAGGAGGGCCCTGGCTGGACATCTCCCCACTGACTTGGTTTGCCTCCCCAAGTGGTGGAATCAATGTGTCCCAGAAAACAGGGTCTTCCTTGCAGGCTGAAGTGGTGCGGTCCAGATCCAGGCTAAACCCCTGGGGGTGTGGAGGAGGCTGAGACTTTGGGCCTCTCCCTCCCTTCCCCACCCCGTTGAGAGCACTTGTGAATGGATGAGTTCAACCGTTCCTGGAAAGAGCCCTGAGAAGTGGCCACACCAGGTCCATGTGCCCCTATGACGTTCAAAGGAAACTTCCTGTTGGCTGCCTCAATGCTCAGAGGTGGCTCCTGCCTCCAGGCAGCTTGTGGGTTTGTAGAAAGTTGACCCTTAAGTTTGGGACCTGCCAAACTGAGATCCAGCACCGAGGGGCTTCTGGCGGTTCCCTCACTGTGAGAAGCAAAGTTACAGGGAGCCGGGCAGAGGGCCTTCTCGGTAGTGGCACCCACCCTGTGGAATGCCCTCCCATCAGAGGTCAGAGAGATAAACAACTACCTAAATACCTAAAGGCAGCCCTGTTTAGGGAAGTTTTTAATCTGTGATATTTAATGTATTTTAATGTTTAGTGGCGGGGGAGACCCAGCCAGATGGGCGGGGTATAAATACTGTAATAAATTATTATTATTATTTTAATTATATATCATTGTAATCCATCCTGCGGCTTTATGGTATAGAGCAGGTGAGAAATCTTAAAGAAATAAACAATATAGTGAGTGTGGAATCATTTGTCTTTCTTTTTGTGTGCATTCAAAGTATCAACCATCATTTTCAGCCTTTCGTTTCCCAGAAATAGTTTTTGAGAAGTAACCTGGATGGCAGACAGCATCTTTAATTAATCTTTGCAATAAAGGTTTATATATTATTGGGCTGTTTGGTGTATTTCACAAGCTGATTGGCTTTCTAAAGGACAATCATGATTTGCTGCCATTTGTATTGTTTTGTCTTCCCTGTGTGTATTTTTCGAAGTGAAGGAAGGCTTGAGCTGAAGCTCTTTTCACACTCCAAGCCTTGAGAATAGGGGCTGTGAATTCTCCTGCGCAAGACCCTGGGTTGAACCCTCCACATTAGCAGTTGGAAGGATCTCAGAAGGTCCAGGGGAGAGTGCTGTCAATGTGTGGGGCAGGAACTCCACCCGCCAGGCCTTCTCTTGATTTTAGGAGTGGCTGTGAGATTCCAACCCAGTGTTGCAGGTAAAAATGAGGTTTGTGTGGAATCCAGGGCGACAGAGAGGGGCAAAGGCCAGTTATTCATTAATAGACGCACAGATTTCCAAAAAGCATTTCTTTGATTTTGCACCAAAAAGCCAATAAGCATTCACATCCTTTCACAGCAAATGTTCACAGACCTACAAATGCAGAACCAAAGCAAGGGAAACATCATAAGAGCCTGCTGGATCAGTCTAATGGCCCATCTACTGCAGAATCCTGTTCTCAAAGTGGCCAGCCAGATGCCTGTGGGAAACCCCCCCCCCCCCGCAAGCAAGATCTGAGCGCAAGAGCAACACTCCCCTCCTGTGGTTCCAGCAACTGGCATTTGAAAGCATTAGCACCTCCAGCTGTGGAGGCAGAGAAAAGCCATCTGGGCTATTAGCCACTGAGAGCCATTTCCTCCAAGAAATGTCTCCCACTAAGAACGTTGCTTTGCTTCCTTAATTTTAGTCCTCTCCCCCCAGTTTTCCTGAGCTGCGCCATTTAATGTTAAGGCGATCCATACATATTGCTTCCTAGCGATATGTATTTGTTTAACTGATGGTTTATATTCAACCATGATTTTCATTACATTTAATTAAATATCTAAAGAGCTGCCACATGGAAGATGGAGCCAGCTGGTTTCTCCCACTCTGGAGTGTAGGACCTGAACCAATGGCTTCAAGCTATGAAAAATAAATTTTCGACTAAACATCAGGAGTAGCTTTCTGCCAGTAAGAGCTTTTTGGCAGTAGCAGGTACTTCTTTGAAGGAGGTGCACTTGTTAGAAACAAAGCTTGCCCTGTCTCATGGATATAGCAAATACTCACATGAGTCATTGAATGGAGAAGGAGTCTTCTTGTAATTTATTTTATTTTATTTTATTTTTCTACAGAAATGACCAGGAGGAATTTCTTTCCAAATTCTCTGGCCCCATTCTAACACATTCCATAGCATTTTATACATCAATAAAGCACATTCCACAAATTCAATTAAGTTTAAATTTCCTATCCAATTCAAACACTGGGCTTACCTCACCCCATTTTCCTTTTAAGGCACCAACCCATGTGATTGCTCTAAAATTGCCACAGTGGAAAGCCTGTGTACTGACTACCAGTTTAAACAAAGGAGCTTCCTCGTGATCTGCTATAATTTTATTGCAGGATTAGATTTCACCTCCAGTTACCAACCAAATCCTTCTGAGCATGGTATGATTCTCTGTATTTCACTACTACAGACTCTCCTTCATTTGAGGTTTCAAAGAAAAGGTTGGATGGCCACCAGAGTCCAGACACGTTAGCAGTGCCCCATTTGTCCACTGGCTGTTTGGACTGACCCATTTGTAAAAAAGGTAAAGGGACCCCTGACCGTTAGGCATACCTGCCAAGTCCCGGACTGCAGAATCCGGGACTGGCAGCCACGTGACACCGGAAGTTGCATAGACGCAACTTCCAGTGTCGCTTTGCCCATCTATGGGCACCAAAAATGGCCGCCGACACCAGAAGTCATGTCTACGCACTTCCGGACATGTGCAGACGCGACTTTCGAAGCCGCCGGCGGCCATTTTTGGTGCCCATAGATGGGCAAATCAGGGGAGGGGGGAATGGCCGCCGGCAGGAAAAAATAATGGAGAAAAACGGGAGACGAAGTGATACGGGGGACTGCTGGGAAAAGGTAAGTAAAAACAGGGGTTTCCCGGGGAAAACGGGGTACTTGGCAGCTATGCCGTTAGGTCCAGTTGTGGACAACTCTGGGGTTGTGGCACTCATCTCACTTTACAGGCCGTGGGAGCCATTTGTAGGGCTCTTTTAATACTACAGTATTGTCAAAAAAGTTCAGGCCAAACTCTCTCTTGCACACAAACACATGGCTGGTGTCAGATGTAGAGTTGCATCTGCCATCCTTCACAAACATGTTTTTCTCCAGCTCTGACGCTTCCCCTCAAACCACACAACGCCTCCAGGATGTTGCAGAGATGAGTTTTCTTCCTATTGTAATTACGGAAATCATGGTGATTTTCTATAGCCGAATCCCAAGAGAGATTTCTGGATGTTGCCCAGGCTTCAGAATCAAGGCCCAACATGAGGTTACTCATTGCATCATTCCTGGGGGAAGAATATCTGTGTCAGAGGCAGAGTGAGTCAAGATTTAGAGCAGGTGAAAGTGGGGGAGATGTGTGTGTGGTCTTTAAAAGCTCTGAAGTCATCAGTGGCCACTAGCTCTATGGGTGACGACACTGTAGCTTTGGTCTTGCATGAGATTTCCCCTTGCACAAGCTCACAGGAGAGGTGCAGGAGCTACAGCCAGAATGGGATCCCTGCTTCTGCTTCTTCTTCTTCTGCTGCTGCTGCTCCTATTGATGCCTCATGGGCTCTTTGGAAACCCAAAGGCAAAATGCCCCCTGAATCTGATCAGGGAAGAAAAGGGAGCACAGAATTACTTCCGGCCTGGAGACTTCCTCGTTAGTGGGGTGATCTCTCCAAAACAATTCTTCGATCAACTTCCATATGTTTTTTCTCAGCCCCCATTTACTAGGTTTGATGAGTAAGTAACTGTATTCTGATGTCTCTTACGCTTCTTTACACACACACACACACACACACACACACAGAGAGAGAGAGAGAGAGAGAGAGAGAGAGAGAGAGAGAGAGAGAGAGAGAGAGTCCCACTCCTTACTTATTAGGGAAATTGACTCTATGATTCATGGCTGGGACCATCATGATGTTGCTGGACTCCATCTCCCTGACGCCTGGTCACTGGCTAAACCACCTGGCAGTTTGGTTTTTTCGCAATAATTATTATTAAGTTTTTTTCCCATTTTTCATATATTCATTATTTATGCCAGGCACCCCTAAACTGCGGCCCTCCAGATGTTTTAGCCTACAACTCCCATGATCCCTAGCTAACAGGAACAGTGGTCAGGGATGATGGGAATTGTAGTCCAAAACATCTAGAGGGCCGAAGTTTGGGGGTGCCTGATTTATGCCTTTGACATTAACGTTTATCATGGCTTTATATCTGCATAAATTTCATCCAAATAAAAAGAAAAGAAAAGAAATTTCCATTTCCATATTCGTTACTTATGCTTTTAACATTAACATTTATCATGATACACCACCTGGCAGTTGATGGGAATTGGAGTCCTGCCACATATGGAGGGCCACAGGTTCCCCACACACCTGTCCTGTTTCCCCTTGTCATCCCTGCTGTGTTGCTTGCTCAAAGGAATCTGGTCAGGGATTGAAAGGATGCGATGAGGTGAGGGAAGAAGATGCCAGGACTGGATGTGGTGGTGGTGGTGGTGGGGATAGACTTGTAGGCTGAGCTCTCCATTTCAGCAACTGGGCATATATGCAGGAAGACAAGGAGACCCCCAAAGCAACTGCAACCTTGGCAACAAGGCCCCCCACATTTCACAAACCTTCAAAAAATAATGTCTTCATTCAGTTTTGTTTTTTGAAAGCTGTGAGTTTTTCTGCTTCTGCAATGGAGAGAGTACACCTCACAATTTTTATTCCTTTTTTTAAAATGTATTTTTTATTAAAGATTTCTTGGTTTACAAAAGTATGAGCAATGTCTCTTTTTTCAAGTTACATTTTCTACAGGTAAGATTCATTTGTTGAGACATTAGTGTTACATTAGGAAGAAAGGGGAGGGGGAGGGGCCATGGTGAGTGGGGTTGGGGTCAGGTGACGGTGTTTCTATTTCACTTAATGTATGTGTGGTGCTTTGTGTCAGCATTGCTTCTGCAGGTTCTCTTTGCTATTCGCTTGTGTTCCTTTGGTGGTGAGAGAAGGTGGGGTTGGCCTAGGGTGGGGTTGCTTGTTTGTGATTGGCTGTGGTGAATTTTGTTTCCATGTGCGAGTGGGGTGGGTGTTTTAGAATCAGATTAGCCATACTGATTCATATGCTGTTGGTGGATTCTTGTCGTTGTCCTGTTGGGCTGTGTATGTGATGAAGGGGAGCCATACCAGGCTGAAGCGGTCTTAGAATCATAGAATCAAAGAGTTGGAAGAGACCACAAGGGCCATCCTGTCCAACCCCCTGCCAAGCAGGAAACACCATCAAAGCATTCTTGACATATGCCTGTCAAGCCTCTGCTTAAAGACCTCCAAAGAAGGAGACTCCACCACACTCCTTGGTAGCAAATTCCACTGCCGAACAGCTCTTACTGTCAGGAAGTTATTCCTAATGTTTAGGTGGAATCTTCTTTCTTGTAGTTTGAATCCGTTGCTCCGTGTCCGCTTCTCTGGAGCAGCAGAAAACAACCTTTCTCCCTCCTCTATATGACATCCTTTTATATATTTGAACATGGCTATCATATCACCCCTTAACCTTCTCTTCTCCAGGCTAAACATACCCAGCTCCCTAAGCCGTTCCTCATAAGGCATCATTTCCAGGCCTTTGACCATTTTGGATGCCCTCTTCTGGACACATTCCAGCTTGTCAGTATCCTTCTTGAACTGTGGTGCCCAGAACTGGACACAGTACTCCAGGTGAGGTCTGACCAGAGCAGAATACAGTGGATAGAATACTTCTATTTGTCCCCATGTCAGTTTCAGTTCATTGGTTAGTTTTTCTAGTAAGGCTGTTTTCCATATTACTTGGTGCCATTGGTCCATGCTTATTCTTGACAGGTCTCTTCCAGTGTCTGGTAATGGCGTTTCTGGCTGCTGAAAGTAGGTGGATTATGAGTTCTTTGTGGTGTAGGTGAGCATTATTTTATTGGAAGATGTTTAGTAAGTCCAATTCTGGGGTGACTTCTAATACTTGCATAGCACCATTTTTATTCTGAAGCAGGAAATGGATTTTCACCTTGAAACACCCCTCACGACAAACATAACAGCTATTCTTTGGTGATCAAATCAGAGTTATTTTCATTAAATGGTGAAGAACAGTTTCAAATTGTTTTATTAATCTGTTTGTTGCAGTTTATTGCCATCAGCTAGACACTACTGGCACATCTTGTCTTTCCTGTTCACCATCCAGGAGATCAACGGTGACCCCAGGCTCTTACCCAACATCACCCTGGGCTACAACCTCTATGAGAACTATTTTGATGCAAGGATGACTTCCGATGTCATGCTAGACCTGCTTTCGGGTGGGGAAAGCAACATCCCAAACTATACCTGTGGAAAAGGGAATAATAACCTGCTGGCTGTTCTTGAAGGAGCCAATTCTGTAATCTCAAAACAGATTTCGACCATGTCAAGCATCTACAAAATTCCACAGGTATGAAGGATAGTATAAAACCCCACTTTTTCTCCAAGGGAGTCAAGATTCTTATATTGAGACCAAAACAAATCACTAATCTCTCCCTTCTCTCACTAGACCAGCCATGGTTTTAATGCTCAGGCTATGGATGATAAATCCCAGTTCCCTTTTGTCTACCGGATGCTCCCCAAAGAAGATACTCAATCCCAGGGGATTGTCAAGCTGCTCCTGCATTTTGGATGGACGTGGGTTGGCCTCTATGCTTCAGACAATGAGAATGGAGAAAGGTTTGTGGGTGCCCTGACATCTCTGATGATCCACAGTGGAATCTGTGTCGCCTTCACACATAGACTAGCAGAAAGCAATCCGTATCAATCACTCTCACCAAAGGTGCCATTTATCATATGGAGACAAGTCAGTGTATTTGTTTACTATCAGAACACTTACACAGGATGGGGACCAATCATGGCACTACAAAATATAATCATGGGAGAAGTTGGGGTAAGAGTTTGGATCACAACAGATTTTCAGGACATCAACATGAATTTGCATTCGGATCCAAAGGATTTCCAGAACATCCATGGTTCCTTCTCATTTATAATGAACACCAAAAAAATGACCAGACGTGATTACTATACACCATCTTCATATCTCCTTTATTGGTTTTGGAGGAAAGCATTTTATTGCTTATATTCAAAGCATACCTTGTCTGTGAAAGGGCGGACAAGATGCGCCCAGAAGGAGAAGCTGGAGACTCTGCCCCAGGAAGAGCTGGAGAGATCTCTGTCCCAAGACAGCTACAGCACATACTTCCATGTCCATGTTGTTGCACACGCTTTACATGCTGCATGTTCATCGAGATCAAAACGGATGCTGAGGATGAGTGGAACAGACAGTTTGGGATGTCAAAGTCTACAGCCATGGCAGGTATTTCCTTTAACCTTTTTGCAAACTTCAATCCATCTTCCCAACTGTGGAATAAAATCTAGTAGCGAGACAAAGAATTTGTCCTTTTCTGAAGCAAATCCAATTGATGAGGTTCTTGTGCAGATCAACATTTCTTCCCACCATGGGGATTTCATAAGAAGACCCTCCCACTTTCCGATGGTTTACTCCTTAGTGCTCTGAGAGAAACCCAGACATCTTGGCTGAAGTTGGTCTGTCCTCATCTCCTCCTCTGCCTCTGCTGGCCTTCGGTGAGCAGCTGCAACACAGATGGAGCAGGGACACAAGCCTCCTGGTCACACAGGTCGGCCCCATGATGCTGAGATGTTTTCTAATTGAGCCTTTTCTATTTTAATGTTTATATGCTTCTCTCTCTCTCTCTGTGTGTGTGTGTGTGTGTGTGTGTGTGAGAGAGAGAGAGAGAGAGAGAGAGAGAGAGAGAGAGAGAGAGAGAGAGAGAGAGAGAGAGAGAGAGAGAGAGAGAGAGAAAGCTGCTTGGTTTATAATATATCAACAGAACAGAATTATATAAAGTGCTGAAAGTTTCAAAACAGTACCAACCAACTGTGTACAGTATAAAACAGAAGACAAAAAGAATAACCAGAGCAGGGACCTTTTTCTCGTGCTGAAAATGTTTAAAATAATTGGAACTTTCTAACTTTGTGTCCAATTATTTAACAGCTTTGCTTTCAATAACATTTTCAGCATGAGGAAAAGGTCCCTGTTATGGCTATTCTTTTCATTTTCTGTTTAATAATTGGAACTTCCTAACTTTGTGTCTGGGATGTGGGTGGCGCTATGGTCTAAAACCATTGAGCCTAGGGCTTGCCGATTGGAAGGTCATAGAATCATAGAATCATAGAGTTGGAAGAGACCACAAGGGCCATCCAGTCCAACCCCCTGCCAAGCAGGAAACTCCATCAAAGCATTCCTGACATATGGCTGTCAAGCCTCTGCTTAAAGACCTCCAACGAAGGAGACCCCACCACACTCCTTGGCAGCAAATTCCACTGTCAGTGGTTCAAATCCCCAGACGGGGTGAGCTCCCATTGCTCTGTCCCAGCTCCTGCCAACCTAGCAGTTCAAAAGCACGTCAAAGTGCAAGTAGATGAATATGTACCACTCCGGCAGGAAGGTAAACGGCATTTCTGTGCACTGCTTTGTTTTCGCCAGAAGCAGCTTAGTCATGCTGGCCACATGACCAGGAAAAACTGTCTGCGGGCAAACATCGGCTCCCTCGGCCAGTAAAGCAAAATGAGTGTTGCAACCCCAGAGTCGTTCACGACTGGACTTAACTGTCAGGGGTCCTTTACCTTTACATTTTTTAACCTTGTGCAGAAATTAGCACCATGGGTGTAACAAGGCAGTGTTTGTCACAATTGGCACTGTTTCTGTTCTTCTACAATGTTTCACTTCTACTAAGATGTATACTGGGATGGAATGACTGGCTCTCAAATTGAACTACGGTAGGTCAGTGGTTCCCACTGGGGGTCCCTGTAACTGTAACTGGAGTCTGTGGCACCATATATATGTTTCATTCCAGCTTCATCCCTACTTAAGAGCAACCCAGTTTTCTAATACCTCCATGGGTGGAATGCATTTGGATGAGAATGGGGAGCTGCCAGGCAACTATGACATTGTCAACTGGGTGATGTTTCCCAACGAGTCTCGTGCCAGAGTGAAAGTTGGGAGTATCGAGAGAGAGACATCCGTCGACACAAAGTTCACTATCAACCCAGATGCTATTTTGTGGCCCCAAAGGTTTAACCAGGTGGGGGACACTTTTTCTGTATGGTATCTGTTGATATACATTAATTTCTGGAATAAGTATGGTTTATGTGTGTGGTATGGAAGCTGTACTTCTCAGGATAGAGCAGGGCTGTCCAGAATTATTAAAACAGCAGAAAGCATTATTGGCTGCTCACTCTCCACCTTAGAACAAATCTACACCACCAGGTGCCATAGAAAAGCACTAGACATATCAAGAGATCCAACGCACCCTGGTCACCATTTCTTTGAGCTCCTGCCATCGGGACGGAGATACAGAACAATGCAGGCAAGAACAAGCCATCTCAGGAACAGTTTCTTCTCCAGAGCGATTTTGGCCTTAAATGGAAAGCCTGGACTTTGAAGTCATCTTATTTTACTTGTTATTTTGTATTATATTTGCTGTTTTTAATTAGGTTTTGTAGTAATTTTGGATTATGTGGAATGCTTTATCTGAGTGGATGTAGCAACTGAGTAATTTCGTTGTTTCCGCAAGGGGACAATGACAATAAAGATATCTTAATCTTAATCTTAATAATTTACACAGAACTTGGACTACACTCCTTTGCCCAGTGAAGGGGTGGGAGCTGATATCCAAGGGTGTCCCCCTCATACCGTGAGCCCCATATCCATGGACATGGAATAGCCACATTCCATTTTGAAATCCGGAAATTTGGGGTTGACAGTGACACCATATATATGAATAGAAAGGAGGAGAATGAATGTTGAAACAAACAAGGAGACACACCAAAGAGGTTTTTTTTGAGGAACGTACCAAAAGTCCTGGCAGGGTTAGTGGTCCATGAGATGCTGTTGGCTCCATTCCAAACTCTATCAACCACTTCCATAGACAGAAATTGTCCCCTTGATGCACCTTCCTCTCTTTGTGCTTAGACTGTGCCTTGCTCCAGATGCACCGATAGCTGCCACCCTGGATATTTCAAGGTGATTCAAGAAGGAGAGCCGGTTTGCTGCTATGCTTGTTCTCCATGTGCAGAAGGGACCATATCCACTCAGAAAGGTGGGTGAAGATACACTCAGACATTTTCTGTTGAGATCCAAGAGCAATTTCTAAACAGGAATCTAGGGCTGGATCTAGACATAAAAAAAAAAAAAGTTTCAGGAAAACGTGTTGTAAACATCATAATGGGAAATCACATTGCCAAAAGACAGAACTCTACAGTGCCATCTGGTGTCACAGTGTTATAACACATTTAAAACACTTTTTTATTTGTTATGTTACTACTGTAGCTGAGTCCCTGGTTCGGCTTCAGAGTTTGTACTCATCTCCCACAAAACAAAAAACAAAACAAAACAAAACACACCTTCACTGCCAAGGTGAAGGTACAGAAATGTGTTTTAACCAGGCAAAGAGAGCCGGACAATGAAGATACCTCTGAGATACCTCTGGAGGGAGGTCATTGCAGCTCAGCTTTACCTACATCCCAAGGGGATGAAAAGTGAGAAAAATCTTGTGTGTCAACTCTATGTCCTTGGAGGAAAGGAGGGATGCAACAGTGAAAATTAAATAAGTACACTAACAAAACATTATAGATGCAAGGAATACTAAAGGCACTCTTTTTCTCATTCTCAGATGCAACACACTGTACCAAATGTCCAGAAGATCAGCATCCAAACAAGGACCAAGATCAATGTATTCCCAAGATTATCAACTTCCTAGACTATGAAGAGTATTGGGGAATCCTCTTGGCTTCCCTTTCCCTCTTCTTGTCATTAGTGGCAGCATTTGTGTTGACAATCTTCATTAAATTCCTAGAAACTCCCATAGTCAAAGCCAACAACCGGGACCTCTCCTACATCCTCCTCATCTCTCTATTGCTCTGCTTTTTGTCCTCCTTCCTCTTCATTGGCCAGCCAAGGAAAGTGACCTGCCTTCTCCGACAAACAGTCTTCAACATCACCTTCTCAGTTGCTGTCTCTTCTGTCTTAGCAAAAACCATCACTGTGGTGCTGGCCTTCCTGGCCACTAAGCCAGGGAACAGGGTGAGGAGATGGCTGGGGAAGAACTTGGCCCACTCCATTGTCATTTCCTGCTCCAGTGTCCAAGTTGTCATCTGCATCACCTGGCTGGGACTTTCTCCTCCATTCCCAGAATTTGACAAGAGCTCCCAGCTTGGAGAGATCATTGTCCAATGCAACGAAGGCTCTGTTGCCATGTTTTACACTGCCCTTGGCTACATGGGCTTCCTGGCTGCCATCTGCTTCACGGTGGCTTTTCTAGCCAGGAAGCTGCCTGGGGCCTTCAATGAAGCCAAGCTGATCACCTTCAGCATGCTGGTCTTCTGCAGTGTTTGGGTGTCCTTTGTGCCCACCTACCTGAGCACCAAGGGGAAATTCATGGTAGCCGTGCAGGTCTTCTCCATCTTGGTCTCCAGTGCTGGGCTTCTGGGATGCATCTTCATGCCCAAATGCTACATTATTTTACTGAGGCCTGATCTGAACACGAAGGAGCATCTGACAACAAAACACTAAGGACAACATCGGATCTGTAATAGGGCAGAACTCTAATAAAGAGTTTGAAGCAGCCCCCTGCCCAATTGAACTCTCTTGTTCAGGTGTTGGAAGGCAACAGAGTATCTCCTCCTGTCACCTTCTCAACCA
This sequence comes from Zootoca vivipara, assembly GCF_963506605.1. Lineage (NCBI taxonomy): Eukaryota > Metazoa > Chordata > Lepidosauria > Squamata > Lacertidae > Zootoca > Zootoca vivipara. The sequence continues at coordinate 2,109,863 of NC_083277.1, forward strand.
TATATTTAATTAGGCTTAATTTGGGGCTAGATCCAGGGGGGTATGTCCCGAATTGGCCTGGGTTGGGTAGAGGAGGAGCTGTGCACTACTCCTTAGTAGTAAGTAAAATACTTACTAAAATACTTACTAATAAATACTTCCTCAGCAGAATCTGAACCAGAACCATGGCTTCCTGTTGGGACAAAAACCATTTCTGGATGGGATCCATTCCACAAGTATGTTATGGTGCAGAAATATGGGGATTTCTAAAATGAAAGAAATAAAGAAAAAAGAATACAGAAATTCCCCAGAATAAATAGAGTTGTGTTAACTTTTTATTAGGCATCATACCTCCCTCCACCTCCCAAAAATGACCTGTTTTGCCATCTGAGTGACAATATTAAGGAGAAATGTTTGTGGTGTTGATAAGTTAGATTCTTCAGGGGATCAAACTCTTCCCTGAGAGAATTCCTGGTTTCAATAATTATTTTAACTGTGTAATGCATTTTATTGTGTTTTAAGTTTTTCTTTCTTGAAACGGCTTCAGCTATACAAATAAATAATATTCATATTCATATTTGGATAGGATCCAAGGCGTGTGGCTTTCTAATTCGCTTCTTTTTCCACAGCACAATAGTTACTTATTTCAAACTTCCATACATCATACTATTCTGTTCTATTTGGAGTGGTTCTGCAGTTTTTGGAGTGGTTCTGCAGTTCCTTGCTTCTGTCATTGAATACATAAACAGTCTTTTATTTTCTTTAGGTAGTTCCGCACCTATTGTTGTTGTTGTTTAGTCGTTTAGTCGTGTCCGACTCTTCGTGACCCCATGGACCATAGCACGCCAGGCACTCCTGTCTTGCACTGCCTCCCGCAGTTTGGTCAAACTCATGTTCGTAGCTTCGAGAACACTGTCCAACCATCTCGTCCTCTGTCATCCCCTTCTCCTTGTGCCCTCAATCTTTCCCAACATCAAGTTCTTTTCCAAGGATTCTTCTCTTCTCATGAGGTGGCCAAAGTATTGGAGCCTCAGCTTCACGATCTGTCCTTCCAGTGAGCACTCAGGGCTGATTTCCTTCAGAATGGATAGGTTTGATCTTCTTGCAGTCCATGGGACTCTCAAGAGTCTCCTCCAGCACCATAATTCAAAAGCATCAATTCTTCGGCGATCAGCCTTCTTTATGGTCCAGCTCACACTTCCATACATCACTACTGGGAAAACCATAGCTTTAACTATACAGACCTTTGTCGACAAGGTGATGTCTCTGCTTTTAAATATGCCATCTAGGTTTGTCATTGCTTTCCTCCCAAGAAGCAGGCGTCTTTTAATTTCATGACTGCTGTCACCATCTGCAGTGATCATGGCGCCCAAGAAAGTAAAATCTCTCACTGCCTCCATTTCTTCCCTTTCTATTTGCCAGGAGGTAATGGGACCAGTGGCCATGAACTTAGTTTTTTTGCTGTTGAGCTTCAGGCCATATTTTGTGCTCTCCTCTTTCACCCTTATTAAAAGGTTCTTTAATTCCTCTTCACTTTCTGCCATCAAAGTTGTGCCATCTGCATATCTGAAGTTGTTATTTCTTCCGACAATCTTAATTCCGGCTTGGGATTCATCCAGCCCAGCCTTTTGCATGATGAATTCTGCATAGAAGTTAAATAAGCAGGGAGACAATATACAGCCTTGTTGTACTCCTTTCCCAATTTTGAACTAATCAGTTGTTCCATATCCAGTCATAAATAAGCGTTCCAACAAAACCTATTCTCATGACCTTCTAAATCCAATAGATTAGTGCTTTCAATATTATCCACTCCTTTAGTCAGCGGAGGCATGCTGCCTCATAGTACTAACAGAAATCTGGCAGTGAGAATCCACCTCACTTCTAAGTATCCGTTATAACTATTCTTGGTTTCTTCTCCTGCCAGATAAATCTAAAATGTGTTCTGGAACTTTCCAAAACTTTCAGTTAGTTCTGGAAAGAATGAACACTCACTCGCCCCAACAAGACTGACAGATGGAGGTCTAGATCCAAGAGAATACTCCTACCTGAGCACTCCTTCAGCTGACCACAAGCACCAAGCCTCGTCACTCTTTCTCTGACAGGCCCATACCATAGTCCGTTAAAAACTCAGACTGGAGCACCCCAGGAGTGGTTCTAATTGTTTAATTATTGAAACAGTTTGTTGTTGTTTCAATTATATATTGTTGTAATCCATCCTGACACTTTATGGTAAAGAGCAGATAATAAATCTTTTAAAAAGAAATAAAAATATACAGTGTGAAATTATTTGTCCTTCTTTTGGTTTGTATTCAAAGCATAAAGCAGGAAAGTGAGTAACCCTAGCATAAATTATTGGGATGCTGTTCAAAGAATACTTAGATACCTGAAAGGTACGCAAAACTAGTGTATAAAATTATCTGCATCTAATTCTAGTGATTTACAGGTGTTTGTGGACAGTGATTTCACAAATTGTCCATCAACTAGAAAATCAACAAGCAGTTGGTCTAGTGGTCATGTTCAGAAATTCACTAATTGGTTGGAAATCCAAAAAGCAAGGTTTTGTTGCCACATCTACATATGAAACAAAATTTTCTGCGTTATCGGACTTCTGGTCTAGCTGCCATTGAAAGCCGGCGGGGAATATTCGGGCTCCGAGGTTCCTGGCGCCCCAGAGGGGGGGTAGAGCCGTTCGAGCGAAGCAGCCACCCTGAGAACCCCCAAATTTGGCTTTTTGGGGACCTGGATACCCAGCTGAGCTCCTTCAAGCCCCGTTCGCCGCCCGACAACCTCCTTTTTCGAGGGGGTGATGTGCGCAGGCAGAGCGGGACGGAGCCTTGGGTCAATTCGCTACCTCTGAGGCGTTAAGCTCCGAGCCGGCAACAACGCGCGCTAGATACCTTCAAAGCAATGATCTGGATTTGTAAGTAAGGAAATCTTTTAATTTGGAAGAAATTTGGACTCAGGAGGGGAATTTAAAAGCAAACGGAGGTCGTTCCCCCCCCCACCGAGAAATTAATCTGCAATTGCCGAGCCTGCAGCCATAGTGCTGGAACGGGACTTTGGACTTTGCAAAAAATTCATTTAAATACCTCCCTGGTGGTAGCGGAGCCAAAGGGAGGTGAGTGACTGTTCAGTTTGGATCTCTGCAAAACTTGGGTTTAAAAAAGAACGAGCTCTCCGGTAGCGGGGTGGCAGAAACCTGGATGTACTGGCCAGCTAGTAAGGATTTCCTCTTGGTCACAACAGCCCATGCGCCATATTGCAACTTGAGAAGACAAAGGACTGAGCTAGTCAAAATAATCGGGCATGATGTGTGAGAAAATGATGCAAAGTGTGTGGGGAAAAGTCCAAGAGATGATGACGGGAGTTAAAGAATATGCAAGACTCACAAAGTTATGCATTGTAACACTACACCGACCTCTTTCTGATGACATTGTGACACAGACTGAAACAACTGAAAGTAATAACATTAATCTTTCGAGAGAAGAACTCCAAGAGGAGCTCCAGACACTGAACGAAGTGCAACCGGTGGGAGAGACTGCAGGGACGTAGGTTGCAAAAAAAGAGCTACACTGTATAGAGATGCCCAGGAACTGTTTCTCTCAGTGAGAGAGGGAGAGCAAGTTCCTGGAAACAATCAAGCTGTGTCAAAGACTAAAGAAATGGCCTGGACTCGAACCTCCCTAGTGAGAGAGGGGAGGCAAGAACCAGGCGAAGATTATGCCAATTGGGACGTCAAAGAGAAAGGAAAATTGGACTGGGGTTGGCAGATGGGCCGGTGGAATGAAGAAGCTGGGCTGGAGTGGGTGAGAGATGGAGTGGGATGAGAGGTTTATCGTATTTTAAGGACTGATTAAATGGTTTGGAAATGGATTGTACGCAGGAGTTGGTTGGGATATCCAGGGGACTGTCATCCGGTGGAGGAGAGGGGATTTTAGGTTCTAATTATGAAATGGGGTGAAAGAATTTTAGATTTTAAAAGTTAGAATATTTTTAGCAAAATTAAGAGGCTAAAGGGGAATAATTAGAGGATTAATAATCAGAGTAAGAAGAAATTTTCATGTGTTATATGGAATTTTGATGTTTGGTATAATGTTAGATTTTTAGAATTGTTTAACAGGAAAATTGCCAATTAGGGGCTAAAATTAGGCTCGGGATGGGGGGAGCGGGGAAGTCAAAGCTATGAAAGTGTTACCGGTATGAATATTAGATTGGTCTTTTGCTTTTTTGTTCTTCTTTTTTTCTTTTTTCTTTTTTTTTTGCCTTTGTTCTTTGTTTTTTCCCCTCTCTCTTTCCCTTTTTTGATGTTTGTTTTTATGATATTATGATATTATGATATAAGATGAAGAAACAAATGGGAATTTTAAGTTTAAAATGCTAATAAAAATAATTTGAAAAAAAAATTCTGCGTTATCACATGGTATATGCAGGTACTGAATGACCTAGGGAATGGAGTGCTATTGCCTGTGACAATCTATGAGGATAATCAGGCTTGTATTTGCAATTGCTAGTTCAGGGAACACTACAGCACGTGTAAAACGTGGTAATAAAGTTTTTCAACATTAAACATTATGTACAACACAAGGTTTTTAAGCTTGTTTATTGTCAATCACAGGAAAATCTTTCAGATTCATTTACTAAAGCTTTTCCTAGAAAAATAAAAAAAATCCTTCAGTAGCACCTTAAAGACCAACTAAGTTTTTATTTTGGTATGAGCTTTCGTGTGCATGCACACTTCTTCAGATAGAGTGCAACATGTTAATTTAATTGTAAGACTGAATCTTGTGGATAAAGTATGTGAATAAATTAATTTTTTATCTTTATATACTTCTGCTCTTCAAACCTTTAGGGGAGTGTCATGTGACAAATGTATTTGAGAGCAGAAGCCATAAAGGAAGCAGTAAAGGAGTCTAGAAATGTTGTGAAATGCTGAAAAGCTGCAGAATCATTTAGCATGCTGAATCACTGTGACTCATCTTGAAGATGACTCTTTCTCTGTATAAGGATTGTAAATGCTTGCAGGCAGACTCAGTCTCTCTCTCTCTCTCTCTCTCTCTCTCTCTCTCTCTCTCTCTCTCTCTCTCTCTCTCTCTTGTGTGTGTGTGTGTGTGTGGTGGAGCCTGTGCTCTGCGAAGCCTGTGCTCTCAATTGAGGCTCCGTGTGACTCAGTAACTCTGTGTATGCTCTGAAGCTAGTTTAATCTTCTGTCCACTATGCTGTAATTCGCAAACGAGTTTATTTTAACTCAGTAAAGCTTTATTCTTCTACTGAAAAAGACTGTGTTACTTATTTACACTGTGCGTCAGTTAGTGACCCCTGTTCTAGAATGGTAAACATTAAAAACATTTGGAAAAATGAAAAAGCTTGGTTGGGAGTAAGGATTTAAAATAAGAACTCTGCCCTACTTAAAAATGAGAGACAGGCTGACATGAGCACACCTTGTGTCTGTCCCAATGCTTCACATTGGCACAAGGCAAAGTCACTTCCACTCCATCCACTGAAATCACTCTTAGTGTTGTATCTGAGCTCGGGATTGAAAAGTTAGGCAGCTGCGAAGGACGCTCAGAGACGTGGAGTATTTGAAAGTGAAAAAAATTATTCATTGCAGGCTTGCAATAAACAATATTTGACTCAGCTTTGGTTTTCCAAAGAGCTGGCCCAGAACACAGTTTTGCATCAAATTTTATACCTTAGGAATAAACCTTACATCATAAAACAATTCATTAGATTGGTCAGTTTCAAACAAAGAAGAACCAATGATTTTCAGGCATGAGCCTTCCGCTTTTCCACCTTGAACCAAATATGGGGCATCCGGAATGGCCACACAGGATGAGCGCATCCTATCCTTATTAGGCATAGTGAATTTGCAAGAGGTACAACCTTTATACCACACATACTGAAACCTCTGTCCTAGTTATCAGCATTCAGTTTCCTTGGGTTTCCAAACCCCTCCTTTCTCTGTATAAGCTCACGTCCAGCGTTCAACCTCTATAGAGACAAGCTAGGTAAAGCTCCAACCTAGGTACATCCCTATTTCCAATACAGTTACAGACAATCATTGGTATACAGAAAAAGCAATACAATAATCAATACAGAAAGACAAAATGGTTAATTGATACATTCAAAGCATAAACTTTTAATGTTTGATGGATTTATGTATTTTAATATTTTGTTGGAAGCCGCCCAGAGTGGCTGGGGGAACCCGGCCAGATGGGCGGGGTATAAATAATAAATTATTATTATTATTATTATTATTATTATTATTATTATTATTATTAGCCCTGGCTAAAAGGCAAGAGACACGTACAGACATTTATATTTACCCAAAGCCTATTTCCAAGAATGTCCTTCTCCTCATCATAAAGTCCCGGGCGTCCTACCAACTTAGGAACAAAACATTCTGGAAAGGAGAAGTTTCTACCAGGTGGCTTATGTAAACAAGGATACTGGCTGTCAAAACATTTCTCAGCGTCCCTCATTATCTCTTTAGCAGGGAAAAGAGACTCAGAGAAATGATTTTTAAGAACCTTTATAACAGAAAGACTTTTATGACTCATTTCTCACAGTGATGTATCTTGGGGAGAATAGGCCTCTACCTGAGAAAGCATAGACTCACACCTTATGGTCTACACACCCAGGTACAACACTCGGCAGTTGGGGTCTCTGGCCTGGTGTTGGAGGACCACAGCCATGCAGAGGTTGTCACTGCGCTGGACTGGGACTTCATCAGCAGATCACAACCCTGCTCCGAGATCTTCAGTGGTGGCTCCTTTGTTACTGAGCCAAGTTCAAGGTTTTACCAAAGCTCCTAACAGCTTGGGAAGAGTTGGTTGGAGGAATTGCCTTATTCCATATGTGTCCACTTATCTGCTTTAGGTTGAAAAACTGGCACAATTGCTGGTGCCTAGTGTTTTTTGAAAAAGAAAAAGAAAAGAAAAAGTTGCTGGTACTCACCATGAAGTGTTACTCATAGCTGCCAAGTACCCCGTTTTCCCCGGGAAACCCCCGTTTTTACTTACCTTTTCCCGGTGGTCCCCCGTATCACTTCGTCTCCCGTTTTTCTCCGTTCTTTTCTCCTGCCGGCGGCCATTTTTTTCTTTCCGGTTTGCCCTTCTATGGGCACCAAAAATGGCCGCCGGCGGCTTCAAAAGTCACATCTACGCATGTCCAGAAGGGCATAGACGCGACTTCCGGTGGCGGTGGCGGTGGCGGCCATTTTTGGTGCCCATAGATGGGCGGAGCGACACCGGAAGTTGCGTCGACGCAACTTCCGGTGTCACGCAGCTGCCGGTCCTGGATTCTGCAGTCCGGGACTTGGAAGGTAAGGTGTTACTTCATGCCACACCTTGAATATTTTTTTGGGGGAGGTGCCACTACTGTGTACCGTTGAGTCCGCCCAGAGAAAAGCACTGCTGGTGCCACACAATGACAGCTTCACTGTATTCTTTTCAGTGCCTGGGAAAACAATTTTTATTGAGGGATAACTGTTCAGTGTAGAAGTTGAGTTGTTCTTTAGTCTATCTTTAGCTTCATTTTTTACTTAACAATATTTTGGATTTCTAAATACATCAGTTTTTATATTGTCTTCTCCCTAGATTTTTTATTTTTTTATTTTTGTGGTTTGTTATGTAATCTTCTATCTACAATAAAGTGGTCTGTGAATTTTGTTTAAAAGAAAAATAGAGATTTAGGCAACATCATGGAGATGGATAAGGCTATAAACAGCTACTAGCCCTTATGAATATGAGCTGCTGCACTGACTCCTTCCTTGTGGGGCTCCCTTTGGGGCAACTGGCTGTCCATTTTGAGAAGAAGATGCTGGAGTTTCAGGGCCCTTCACCTGATCCAGTTTCAACATAGCTGCCAAGTTTTCCCTTTTCTCGCGAGGAAGCCTATTCATAAGGGAATTTCCCTTTAAAAAAGGGAGAACTTGGCAGCTATGAGTTTCAGGGCTCTTCTGATGTCAATCATGTTCAGCCAAACTCAACTTTCTCCCTCCTAGAAACTTGTCAGTCTCTTGAGTCAACATGTTTTTCTCCTGCTCTGCACCTGCTCCTAGAGGAGACCTTTCTTCCCCTTATAATTATCAGAACCACAGTGATCTATTTTGTCCCCCATGCATACCCTTCAAATCAAGAGGAGCAGGAGGTTATTTGCAAGAGTTTAGGCTTCTTCTGAGCTGGCTGTGGAGTTGAGAGGAGCAGTCAGAAAGGAAGTGTAGCAGGTGGATTCAGAATGATAACACTGCTCTTGTTGCTCCCTCTTGTAACCTGTGGGATGCAGCAGAAGGCGAAATGCTCACTGAATCTGATCAGGGATTTCAATTATGCTGTGAATTTTTACAGGCCAGGAAACCATCTCATTAGTGGAATCTTATCTTCAAGATTCCTTGGAGATCGTTTGCCCTTTACCTTCTACAGCACCCCCTTTAACTCTGTTGATACGTGAGTAATGTGTTGATGTGTTTCTTCTACACTCGCGTTCTCTTGATGCACGTGGGTCAGCCCCTCTGAGATGAAAGCGACTGAAGTTAGGGTGGGTCTCTCCTGGAGGACTATGGGGTCCTGGAGGTTTATGGAGGTATATGGGGTGTGGCTGTTGCAGGTCTTCAGTAGTCAGCAAATTGACATTCATTCTCTCATTGTGTCTCATGGAACCCGGGAGCATTTTTTGGCACGAAAACTGTGAATTCCTCCAACTTTCAACCCAATAAAATCCTCTAGAAATTTACGAATTAGTGTCCCAGGACTGAGCCACTACCCTCACCTAGAGATGAATGAGAGATTGGTTCTCTCATTCAGAAAAGTGGAAGTTGAAAGACAAGCTTGTTGTTTATAGCTCAGTGCAATGATAGATGGGGAGCACAATTTTCAATGCACAATTATTTTCCCCAGGCACAAAGCAATCTATGCAACTGAAAAAAAATCTAACTCTCTCTTATGCTTAGGCAGGTGCTCTTCTCATGCTTTGATTCCAAATATGCCAACCCTTTTATGGGAAGCAATGTTTGTGAGATATAGAATGCCTGGAGAAGACCTTAGAGACAGTGGTAGCTACTGATCACTGGACAAAGCGGAGCTGGGCTTCCTCCCTGCCCTCATGGGGTGGTGGATTACAAGCTGTGAAAAGCTGCTGAGTGTGAGAGATTGAAACAAAAAAAAATGGAAGCTTTTCATTTGTAAAAAGATACATGTATAAAGTAGGATTTCCCCACAGGGTAAGGTTAACATGTGGAAATGTATCCCAGTACTGCCCACCTAACCAAAGGCTTTACTGTACATATGTATTCTCTAAAGTTGCCCAACTCGGGAGATTAAGACCACCAGCAGGTCTCCAGTGTCTGATACTTGTCAATCAATAAGCATGATAATATAATTCCAGATTTGGAATTCCAAAGCCACCTTCCTTAATTTGTAATGGCACTTTCTGCAATGATATTCTGAGTACATTTGACCTCCAAAGACATTTCCTAACCAGGAAATTTATATTTTGGAAATATGTTTGGGATATTAAAACTGGAAGTCTTCTCAGGATATAAATAAATATGGGGATAATGTTCATTTTGAGAGAGTTCACCCTTTGTCACTTTTTGGATTAGTTGCAGTTTCTGAGTCACCTTCAAAGGTAGCTCCATGTAGCGGGAGATAACCAGAGCATGCACCACTCTGCTGAGGCAGTCTAAGGGCAAGTTTTCAGCCAGCGTACTAGATGGAGATGGTAGACAGCTGCCCTGGACACAAAATGGACCTGCGCCTCCATGGACAGCTGTGAGTCCAAAATGACTCCCAGGCTGCGCACCTGGTCCTTCAGCGACACAAATACTCCATTCAGGACCAGAGAGTTCCCCACAACTGCCCTCCCGCTGTCCCCACCAAAACAGTACTTCTGTCTTGTCAGGATCCAACCTCAATCTAGATTCAGGTAGGTAGCTGTGTTGGTCTGACACAGTTGATAGAAATAAATAAATTTTGTCCAGTAGCACCTTAGAGACCAACTAAGTTTGTACTGGGTATAAGCTTTTGTGTGCGTGCAAACTTTTTCTTTCGTGCATGCACACAAAAGCTTATACGCAGAACAAACTTAGTTAGTCTCAAAGGTGCTACTGGACAAAATTTATTTATTTCTATCAACTGTGGGTTAAACCACTGAGCTTGCTGATCAGAAGGTCGGCGGTTCGAATTCCTGCAACGGGGTGAGCTCCCATTGCTCGGTCCCAGCTCCTGCCAACCTAGCAGTTTGAAAGCACGTCAAAAGTGCAAATAGATAAATAGGTAAACAGCGGGAAGGTAAACAGCATTTACTTCTGGTTTGCCAGAAGTGGCTTAATCATGCTGGCCACATGACCTGGAAGCTGTATACCGGCTCCCACGGCCAATAAAGCGAGATGAGTGCTGCAACCCCAGAGTCGGTCATGACTGGACCTAATGGTCAAGGGGTCCCTTTGCATTTACCTTTAAGGTGCTACTGGACAAAATTTATTTATTTCAACGTCAATCTGTTAGCCACCATCCATCCTCCAACTGCTTCTAGACACTCACACAGGACATTCACCGCTTTTACTGGTTCTGATTTAAATGAGAGGTAGAGCTGGGTATAATTTGCATACTGATGAACATCCAGCCCAAACCCCTAATTTGTGTCCTGCTTTTTTCTCCATTCCCCTCTCCTGCAAAGATATCATGGACATTGTCCTACTGTTCTCTGCTGACTGGGCTCCTTTCCCATTGGGTTTGATTTATACAAAAAAGAATGTGACTTTCAATTTCACTGAATCAAATGTCACTATGTGGCATAATTCTTTTTGCAGTTCTGTGAATAAGAGGGGATGGCAAATTCTCAGCTTCTTGCTGGCCGTTCAGGATGTCAATCATAACCCCAGGCTCCTACCCAACATCACCCTGGGCTACAGCATGTATGAGACCTATTTTGATGGAAGAACCACTTCTGATGCTCTGACAGATCTGCTTGCTGGTGGGAAAATCAATATTCCAAACTACACCTGTGGAAGGCAGAAAAGGTTACTGGCTGTTCTTGAACGGGGTGAATCCGACATCTCCATGCACATTGCCAGCATATTGGGAATTTACAAAATCCCACAAGTAAGAATGGGCTTTGCCATCTCATGAAACAATAAATTATGCTGAGGATACTATAACCATTTTAATAAATAAATTGAGCAAAATGATAGTAATAAAGGGACATAATGCTAAATGTACAACTGCTTCTATATAAATATTCTTTAATGTGCATTTACGCACCAATAAATAACTGATCTTTTTCCTTGTGAAATCTACAAATAGTGTAATAAAAAACCATGCTAAAGGTGAAATAATACTTGGATGATAATATAATCATAATGGTATGATTTCATCTACGATTGACATATCTCAAAAAAGGCAATCTAGCCAAGACCTTTAAAGAATAATGGAAGAAAATAGCTTAATAGATATTTGGAGATTCTAAAATCCTACTGATAAGGACCTCACTTTCTATTCTCATGTCCACAATTCATATTTCCATTGAGATTTTCTCTATTTGCTTCATGCCCATTAACAAAGATGACTAAAACTGAAATCCACCCTATGACTTATGATTATGTCCCTTTATAAACTTTACACTGATAACAAGTTAATACAACAAGGATCTACAAATCTTCCACCCCTCAAAAAAAACCTCCTAGCGTTCAGAAGCTATAATTATATCTATTCCTAACAAATGGACCTAAACCAGCTGAATAATATAGAACACCTCCTTTGATGCTAAGATATGGTCCTGTGTAATTGCTAAGCTTTTAAGTGGTTTATACATTGCAAAAAATACAAATAAATTTATTTATTTCAAATAAGTTTGAGGTTGATAATTAAATTTGTCATCCAATATTTGTCCTGGAAAGCAAAGCATCAGTCTCTCTTCTCTCACCAGCTCAGTTCTGGCTTTGTTCTTCATGATAAAAGACAGTCCCCTTTTGTCAACTTGATGGTCCCAAATGAAGAAGCTCAGTACCAGGGGGTGGTCCAACTCCTTCTGCACTTCAGATGGACATGGGTCGGCCTCTTTGCTTCAGACAATGACAATGGAGAAAGGTTCCTGAGCACATTGACACCTCTGATGAGCAAAAGGGAAATTTGTGTTGCCTTCACTGAAAGAGTACAACGGGAAACGTCCTTGTGGTTTCCCCATGAACCATCTGCCATATGGAGACAAGTCAATGTATTTGTTTACTATGCAGACTCTCAGTATGGATTTTTTGTTGTCATAGAGGTACAATCTTTCTTTGAAAGGACACAAACCAGGGGGAAAGTCTGGATCACCACAGGTGATCTTCAGGACAACATCTTGTTTTATGAGACGGAAGCCTTCCGATATGCCCATGGTTTTTTGTCATTTGTAACGAAGTCCCTAAAAGGGGCAAAAAAGAACCACTATGAGCCAATAGCTTCTGCTCATTGGCTGGAAGCATTTGTATGTTCAGATTCAAAGCATGCCTTATCTGTGAGAGGTTGGGAAAGATGCTGGGAGAAGGAGAATCAGATGCTGCTGCCCCAGGAGGAGATTGAAGGAATCCACTCCCAAGACAGTTATATCACTTACTACAGTGTCCAAGTTGTGGCTCAGGCCTTGAATGCAGCCTATTCATTCAGATCAAAGCGGAGGTTGATGGTGGGTGCAGGAGATGAGAGGAAACTTCAAAGTCTACAACCATGGCAGGTATGGCCACTCAACACACACACACACACACACACACACACACACACACACACAATTTATTGTTGTTGTTTAGTCGTTTAGTCGTGTCCGACTCTTCGTGACCCCATGGACCATAGCACGCCAGGCACTCCTGTCTTGCACTGCCTCCCGCAGTTTGGTCAAACTCATGTTCGTAGCTTCGAGAACACTGTCCAACCATCTTGTCCTCTGACGTCCCCTTCTCCTAGTGCCCTCAATCTTTCCCAACATCAGGGTCTTTTCCAAGGATTCTTCTCTTCTCATGAGGTGGCCAAAGTATTGGAGCCTCAGCTTCAATTTATTAGTTTACATTTATTAGTTTACAAAAATACATGCATTGTCTTTTTTCAGGTTCTGCTTGCACAGATTGGTTTCATTTGGTGTGAGACATTAGTGTTACATACAGGGTTAGTTTAGGAAGAAAAGAGGGGGAAATAGGGGGAGGAGGAATGGTGTGAGAGAGGTTGGGCACGGCTTAGGTGTGGTTGATTGTGCAGTGAGATTTGGTTTTGTGTGTGAGTGGGGTGTGTGTGTATTTTTTGATCATGTTAGCCAGAGTAATTTGTATGCTGTCAGCGGATTCTTGTCATTCTCTTGTTGGGCTATGTATGTGATAAAGGGGAACCATACTGGGGTGAAGGTGTCTTCTTCTATTTGTCCCCGTGTCAGTTTCAGCTTATTGGTTAGTTTTTCTAGTAAGGCTGTTTCCCATACTTTTTTGATACCGTTTGTCCAATTTTTAGCCGTGACAGTAACAGGCTGTTTTTGAAATGAAAGGCACAAATACAGGATGGGGGGATATCTGGCTTGAGAGCAGTACATGTCAACAGTGTGATGCAGCAGCTAAAAAAGCCAATGCAATTCTGGGCTGCATCAAGAGGAGTATAGCATCTAGATCAAAGGCCTGGAAACAATGCCTTATGAGGAACAGCTTAGGGAGCTGGGTATGTTTAGCCTGGAGAAGAGAAGATTAAGGGGTGATATGATAGCCATATAAAAGGATGTCATCTAGAAGAGGGAGAAAGGTTGTCTTCTGCTGCTCCAAAGAAGCAGACACGGAGCAATGGATTCAAGCTACAAGAAAGAAGATTCCACCTAAACATTAGGAAGAACTTCCTGACAGTAAGAGCTGTTCGGCAGTGGAATTTGCTGCCAAGGAGTGTGGTGGAGTCTCCTTCTTTGGAGGTCTTTAAGCAGAGGCTTGACAGGCATATGTCAAGAATGCTTTGACCACAAGGTTTTTGAGGATCGTATCCATTTCCTCCGGGGTGATAGGACTGTCCATGAATTCCTGTTCCTCGTCAGTTAAGGTTGTCATGCTCAGTCCTGCTAGGAATCTTCGGATATCCTCCTTGGGCGGGTTGTGTGAGAGGTGTATAGGTTGGAGTAAAATTCCATGGATTATTGAGTTATTTCTTTGGGGGAGAATGTTATGTTGCCGTCTTTTTTGGTGATACAGTGTATTCTTGTTTTGCATATAACATGTTGATCTTTTTTGTTGTTGTTGATTTCTAGTGAGTCTAGTACCCTCCTTTTTTGTTCTATAAGTTTAAGGCGTTTTCTAGCTCCTTTCTAGTGTTCCTCCTTTTGTAGCGTGATGAGAGGGCCGTGATGTCTTGTTCTATTTTGCTCATTTTTTAAGAGGTTTGTTTTTTTAAGGGATGCTTTCTCTTTTATGCAAGCTCCTCTTGTGATCGCTTTCATTTCATCTCAAAGGAGGGGGGTTGTTATATTGTCTATCTACATCATTTTCTTTCAAGTAGTTTTGGAGAGTTTTTGTGAGAGTCCCTCTAATCCCTCTAATTAGCTTATTTGTGTTTGGGACGGGACTGAAGGACCATGATGGGGTGGTTTGTGTTTCTTCTCCTAACTTCTACTTGTTTGTTGATTCAACCAAGGGGATCAATGCTGGTGTGAGCAGAATGCTATCTAGTCTGGACTGTGCTGTGGTGCCTGGAATGGAATGTGTAGCCGGTGTATCCCAGGTTTTCTTCACCCCATATGTCATAGAGACCCCTGTGTTTTTTAGCCATTTGTTGTTGTTGTTTAGTCGTTTAGTCGTGTCCGACTCTTCGTGACCCCATGGACCATAGCACGCCAGGCACTCCTGTCTTGCACTGCCTCCCGCAGTTTGGTCAAACTCATGTTCGTAGCTGCGAGAACACTGTCCAACCATCTTGTCCTCTGTCGTCCCCTTCTCCTAGTGCCCTCCATCTTTCCCAACATCAGGGTCTTTTCCAAGGATTCTTCTCTTCTCATGAGGTGGCCAAAGTATTGGAGCCTCAGCTTCACGATCTGTCCTTCCAGGGAGCACTCAGGGCTGATTTCCTTAAGAATGGATAGGTTTGATCTTCTTGCAGTCCATGGGACTCTCAAGAGTCTCCTCCAGCACCATAATTCAAAAGCATCAATTCTTCGGCGATCAGCCTTCTTTATGGTCCAGCTCTCACTTCCATACATCACTACTGGGAAAACCATAGCTCTAACTATACGGACCTTTGTAGGCAAGGTGATGTCTCTGCTTTTTAAGATGCTGTCTAGGTTTGTCATTGCTTTTCTCCCGAGAAGAGCCATTTGTAAGAGTCCCTAATTGTTTGGGGTTGCCTTCAGAGGAAGGTTGCCCATGGTGTTGTAGGGTGGGTGTCTTTCAGGAAGATGCTTCTCATATTTAGGTTGAGGTCACACTCCAAGGACTGCTTCCCCTTTGGAGAAGGAGAGGAACTTGTTTAGAGTTTTCTGGATGAACTCGAGTTGTTTTGAGTTTAGGGCATATATGGAGCCAATTGACAGTTTAGCTTTGCCATCTAGTGTCCCTTTAGCGAAAATGAATCTGCATCTTTTGTGTTTTAGCACTGTCTCGTGGCTTTGAACTTCAGGTCTCTACTGAGTATTATGGCTACTCTGCGGGCCTTTCCTGAACCTGGTGCAATCCATTGTTGACTGAAGCAGGGATCACTCAGGAATTTGCTTCCTTTGGGTGGGTTGTGTATTTCCTGTAGGAAAGGAATGTGTGGTTTCATGGTGTTTGCATACGAGGTGATGCATTTTCTTATGATGGGGTTTCCCAACCCCCTCACATTTAATGTAATTGCTTTTAGGCTAGCCATCTTGCTTATCTAATTTGGGTTGCCCTATGTCTCTCACCTTGTATTTTCTATCAAACCTACTAAGTTGCGCTGACATAAAGTGTGATGGGTGGGGAAGGAAGGGTAGAATTAGATATGGGTTAAAGAGTGGGGGGTAGGTTACAGAAATGGCCTCTCGCTTTTTGAAGATTGTGATTTATTTTCAAACGCTGGAATAATCAAAATAGGAATATAACATACTCTACAGGTGTCTTGGGAAAACTGGGACAGCTCATTTTCTTCTCATGTGCGCACAGCAGCCATGTCCCCATATAACAAGTGAATGAATATCCAACCAATGATTTCCACCTCCAAATATCTTTAAAATCAATATATGCCACCCAACATGGCTTTCTCTTTTGTTCTAGCTTCATTCATTCTTGAAAGAAGTCCATCTGTCTTCTAATACTTCAACTGATTCACAGCACTTGGATGAGAATGAGGCACTGGCCATTGACTTTGATATTGTGAATTGGGTGCTGTTTCCTAATAATTCTCATGCTGGTGTGAAAATTGGGAGCATAGAGAGACAGAAGTCCTCAAATTTAAAGTTCACCATTAACCCAGAATCAATAGTATGGCCCACACTGTGTAAGAAGGTAGGATAAATGTTAATATCTATGGTATATTCTACATCCTAACAGCTTGTTGAACATTACTTATGAGGCTTTTATTGCAGTCATTAACACTTCCTTGGCGCTAAATAACAATGAGCTTAATGGATCTCACTGTTGAATAAGCACGTATAAAATCTGACAATGAATAAGAGGCTTACAAAATCTGACAATGAATAAGAGGCTTACAAAATGAATTGCAAAACGAACAGCTGTAACAAATATTTATTAATCTAGTTGGGAAAGCTTCCTAAAATGAAAATTGGAAGTGCAGATATGCCTCACGAGCAAACAGGGTGCCGCCTTCATGCCAACCTCAACAATGCCATTTAGCCTTTGGAGCAAAGCAGAAATCAGTCAGTCCGGACTTATTTCACAACTGCACAAACACATAGCGGATGTGATGGTAACTGTACCAGGAGTTGTTTTAGTGCAGCACTTTGTAGGAATTTTTTTATGATGGCTGGTTCAATTCTCATGTTTGTTCTTATTTTTATCCTAGCATTGCCGTTAGGCTCCTCCATGCTACCTGGATTGTCTGTATGTGTAAGGGTGCTGTTGCGGCTACTCTTGAGTAACAACATCCTAGTCTGCTCTGTCTTTAAGAGTTCTATTTTGCATAGTATTTACAGTGCAGAGATAGCAAAAACATGACCTCTCAGTCACTCGCGGAATCTGGGAGTGGACGCCTCCTGTTACGCATCTAGCATAAGAGCTTGGGAACCCCAAAATGCCCCCCCTGACCTTACGCTTCGGCGCGCACCTTAAATCAGAAGCGGCTGCCTGTTCCCCTCCACCTGTTGATCAGGGCGGTGCAGGGGCTCTCCTACATCGCTGAGCCTTAACTGCTCCACCCCGCTAACTTCCTCATTTCCCCCACCTGACCCGCTGCTGCTGATCTCACTGGTCGAGGTGCTGGTGTGGAGGGTGGACGGAGGCTCCCTGTGCTGGGCGTCCCCTGACAGTATGTATAGAAAAGTGCAGTTTATCAATGTTAAAGGGAAGAAGCAGAAACACTAAAGAGATTTCACAGCTATGCTGCTCTACAAAAAGCTAAAAAGAAATCACTCCTAATTGGGGCCTGAGCTCACTTTGGGCCATTGGAAGTAAAGATGCTTTTAATGTTTCAGTGTTAGTGTTATTCCGGGGATCCTTCCAATACTGAACAATCCATTTCCTAGAGCCTTGATGCTCCTCCTTCTATTGATTTCCAGACCACACCTCATGCAAGATGCACAAAGAGTTGTTGCCCTGGATATGCCAAGAAGATTCAGGAAGGGAAGCCTCCGTGCTGCTATGACTGTGCTCCCTGCTCAGAAGGGACAGTCTCCACTCAGGAAGGTAAGACACAACATCAGTGGAAAGAAACCATGGATTGAAACTTCTCTACCAGTGAACACAGTGTCCTTTCTTGATCTCATATGCCAACCATTCCTCACAATGTTAACAGCATTCAGACTGTTCTGGGGGTAAGACTGTTAGCATACTGAAGTCTCTTTTTCTCTGTGCAGATGCCAACGAATGCACCAAATGTCCAGAAGATCAGCATCCAAACAAGGAGCAAGATCAATGTGTCCCCAAAGCAATCACCTTCTTGTCCTATGAAGATTTTTTGGGGAAACTCCTGGCTTCCTTTGCCATACTCTTTTCCTCAACCACAGGCTTTGTTTTGGGAATCTTCATGAAATACAATGAAACTCCCATAGTCAAAGCCAACAACCGGGACCTCTCCTACATCCTCCTCTTCTCCCTCCTGCTCTGCTTTTTGTCCTCTTTCCTCTTCATCGGCCAGCCAAGGAAAGTCACCTGTCTTCTCCGACAAATGGTCTTCACCATTGTTTTCTCATCTGCCATCTCTTCTGTGTTGGCAAAAACCATCACTGTGGTGTTGGCCTTCTTGGCCACCCAACCTGGGAACAGGCTGAGGAAATGGCTGGGGAAGAGTCTGGCCAACTCCATTGTCATTTCCTGTTCCACTGTCCAAGTTGTCATTTGCATCACCTGGCTAGGACTTTCTCCCCCATTCCCGGACTCTGACATGAGCTCCCTACCTGGAGAGATCATCTTGCAATGCAACGAAGGGTCTGTTACTATGTTTTATTCTGCCCTTGGCTACATGGGCTTCCTGGCTGCCATCTGCTTCACGGTGGCTTTCCTAGCAAGGAAATTGCCTGGGGCCTTCAATGAAGCCAAGCTGATCACCTTCAGCATGCTGGTCTTCTGCAGTGTTTGGGTGTCCTTTGTGCCCACCTACCTGAGCACCAAGGGGAAATACATGGTAGCTGTGCAAGTCTTCTCTATCTTGGCCTCTAGTGCTGGGCTTTTGGGATGTATCTTCATACCCATGTGCTACATTATTATTCTGAAGCCCGAACTGAACACGAAGGAGTACCTGATGGCAAAAATATAAACAGAGAGAGAGAGAGGGTCAGGTCTGGCGTAGGCATGTGGATTAGCTGAGGCACAGGATACCCAGCAGGAGTGATGACGAGGGACCAAACACCCCACATTAAATGAAGAGTTGCTGTCCCCGAGTCAGGTGGAGATGCCTGCACTGATTCATGACCCACCAGGGCAGTCAGAAGGTGTGCTCCCTGCTGGGAATACTGAGCTGGCAGAAGATAATGAGTTGGGGGGGGGGCTTTAGGAGGGACAGCTGTAGCCGATACTCCTGAGGAGACCCCTCAGCCTCAAACCCCTAGTGTCACAACACCTGAAGTGAGACGATCTAGTAGAAGTCGCAGGAAGCCACAGTCCCTGAAAGACTTCGTGTGCAATTCTCACTAAGTGTGTGGGGGGGTGTTGTGTATTAAAGTAATAGCACAGCCAAGTATGTACTGTAATATAGAGTTTATTGTAGTGTATTACAGAGTTTATTTGAATGTACAAGTCCCAGCGGGAATGTCTATCATTTGCTGGTTCAGAGCGCAGGATTTGGATCCACTGCCGGATTGGTTTCTGCTGGAGGGAATCCTTGCCATTGGTTCCCGCCAAAATGTATCTTTCCCCTGCTAGTTCTCTGTTACTATACAAGCCCCAGTTTTCCCTATTCCCTGCGTTCTGGCTCTTACCTGTTCTTTGAAGTAAAGAGATGTTGTACCAGATCCTCGCCTCCTGTTTCTTATTTGCACTGAGCTGAAATCACTGAAGACCCACTACCATACCTACCACGTTTCTGTGGGAGAAATAAGGGACCGGACCGGAAGTAGCAGACTGGAATTAGCGCTGTCGCCATTTTGGAACTGGGCGGAGCATGCTCAGAAGTGACTTTTGATGCTGCTTTGCCCAGTTCCAAAATGGCCACCGCGCCAGAAGTCACACTGCAGCCATTTTGGAACTGGGCAGAGCTGCATCAAAAGTCGCTTCTGAGCATGCTCCGCCCAGTTCCAAAATGGCCACCGCACCAGAATAAACCGGGGGAAAACAAAAAAATCCGTTTTTTTCAGCTGAGAACAGCTAGAAAAACGGGGGTTTCCCGGGGAATACGGGAGACTTGGCAGCTATGCCCACTACACTACACCTAGGCCTTGGGGGGCTCTGGCACCCAGCACAGTTGTTTCAAATGACCTTAAACCCTAAGAGTTTAAAATAGATAGGTAATTTAAAGATCTATGATCTATGGATATTGGTTACAGGTAGGTAACCTTCTGACATAGTCGACACAAAAAATAAAATAAAAAAATTCCTTCCAGCAGCACCTTAGAGACCAACTAAGCTTATGCTGATGAAAGCTCATACAAATGACAAACTTAGTTGGTCAGTCTCTAAGGCGCTACTGGAAGGAATTTTTTAATTTTATTTTTTGTTTCAACTATAGATACTGATACCTGCTGAATGCCCCCCTTGTTTGGGCCTGTGATGGACAGCAGAGCCAGACCAGTCAGCGGATTTAGTCCCTCCGAAATTCCCCCAGGGAGCTGGAGCCTCGCTCTGATTGGCTGCCAAGCCAGCGGGGGCGGAGCCAGCCCTTTTGGAGGGAAAATGAAAGGCTTCTTTTCTGAGGGAGGGAGAAAGGGGGGATGGGGAGAGGGGTGGTCTGAGGGGGGACCTTGGAGGGGAAGGTGGGGAGGAGAATCTCTCTGGCCAGAGGAAGGAGTCAGGCGGGAGTTCAAGGGGAGAAGCTGTGGGGAGGCAGAGAGAGATTCGAGGGAAAGGAGACGCACACACCCCAACCCAGAAGAAGGGGACCCCCTGGGTCTGTGGGGCTGACTGGGAATCCCTCCCTCCGGAGGGGCTGAGAGAGGGGGGAGCGGAGGGAAAAAAGGGCCCCTCAAGTCTAAATCCACCAGAGCCTTGAATGGTGAGTGACACCTGTCACAACTCAGTCCAGGAAGGAGAGGGAAGAGGGGAGGGCAGAAAGTGAGGGAAACATTGGACCCCCATGTCTGGAAAGTGGAACATCGAACTGAAAGGGAACAACGAAGAAAAGCTGCACCTGGACTTCTGCAATTAATGCCCTGACAGCCTCCAAGTTGGAGCAATAAGTTGACTTCTGCTTGAAAGAACCCGTCTCCTCCTGACACCAGCTTTTTCTTGGAAAATAGGACTTTTATTCTCTGTTCAGCTTCTGCCCAAGACTCTAAATCACTGTTTCCCCTCACCCAAGACAGGCTGTGGTCAATGGCAGAAATTCATTGAATGGGTTCCGCTATATTTAATTGGGGGTCGTTAGCAGGGACATAATGCGGCTTTATTAGTGGGAGGCTTGAGGTGGGATCCGCTACAGGGCCATTATAAAATTATCAGAAGGAGTTGTAGAGTTGGAAGGCATTTATGCCAAATATAGTAAGTGAAGAATCAATATATGTTTTTGGATAATAATATCACCTAGACATTAGTTAAGTATAAATGGAATTGGAAATGTTAACTCTTATAATGATTTAGTGTATTATTATTATTATTATTATTATTATTATTATTATTATTATTATTATTGTCTTTGTCCATGGAGTTTTCTTGGCAGGGATACTGGAGTGGCTTGCCAGTTCCTTCTCCAGGTGGATCACGTTTATTATTATTATTATGTGTTGTTCAATTACACTGATCTTTTAAAATGAAAAAAATGCTGTAGTTTAAAAATAATGATAGTAAACTGTAAGGTTGGACCCTGAGGGACATCTAGTCCCACCCCGTACAATGCAGGAATCTTAGCGAAATGGGTGAAGTTTCCCAGTCCTCAGGATGGACTAGAGGATCCTCAGGTTTCCCTTCCAACTCCAAAATTCTACGGTTCTAGATGGAGGGCACAAGAAGGAGACGACAGAGGACGAGATGGTTGGACAGTGTTCTTGAAGCTACAAACATGAGTTTGACCAAACTGCGGGAGGCAGTGGAAGACAGGAGTGCCTGGCGTGCTCTGGTACATGGGGGGTCACGAAGAGTCGGACACAACTAAACGACTAAGCAACAACAACATAAAGGACAAGCCTGCCTTTCAACATTCAATTTTATGAGTCAGCGAACCAATCTCTCATTCTTCTCCAGGTGAGGATAGTGGCTCAGTCCTGGGGCACTAATTCATAAACTTCTAGAGGATTTTATTTGGTTGAGAGTTTTCATGCCAAGAAATGCTCTAAGGTTCCATCAGACACAATGAGAGAATGAATTTCATTTGGCTAACTACTAGGGTTGCCAGACTCAATAGTGGACAGGACTTCTGTGCCTTTCCAAGCAAAGGGTCTGCTGGTTTCTCTTTAAGGTTACCAGAGAGCAGGGCAATTAAAGGCACAGAAGTCCTGTCCACTATTGAGTCTGGCAACCCTACTAACTACAGAAAACCTGCAACAGGCACAACCCATAGACCTCCAGGACCCCATAGACCTCGAGAAGAGACCCACCCAGGTGCATCAAGGGAACTGGATTGTAGCAGAACCACAATACATTACTCACGCATCAACCCAGTTAAAGGGGGCCCAGGAGAAGGTGATGGGCAAACGATTTCCAATGTATTTTGAAGATATGATTCCACTAATAAGATGGTTTCCTGGCCTGTAATAATTCACAGCATAATTGAAATTGCTGGTCACATTCAGTGAGCATTTTGCCTTCTGCTGCATCCCGCAGGTTACAAGAGGGAACACCAAGAACAGTGTTATTCTGAATCCCTCCTGCTGTTCCCTATTGACTGTTCCTCTCAACTCCATAGCCAGCTAAGTAAGGTAAAGGTAAAGGGACCCCTGACGGTTAAGTCCAGTCACGAATGACTCTGGGGTTGTGGCGCTCATCTCGATTTACTGACCGAGGGAGCTGACGTTTGTCCGCAGATAGTTTTTCCAGGTCATGTGGCCAGCATGACTAAGCCGCTTCTGGTGAAACCAGAGTAGCACATGGAAACGCCGTTTACCTTCCCGCCGGAGCGGTACCTATTTATCTACTTGCACTTTGACATGCTTTCAAACTGCTAGGTGGCAGGAGCTGGGACCGAGCAATGGAAGCTCACCCTGTTGCAGGGATCCAAACGGCTCAGTGGTTTAGACCACAGCGCCACCTGCGTCCCCGCCAGCTAAGTAGAAGAAGCCTAAACTCTTGTAAAGATGTGTCCAGCTCTGGCTTCAGATACAAAGAGGAAAGGGTATAGCTGAGTGGTAGAGCATTTTTTTGCACCCCAAAGTGCCAGGTAGGTTCAACCTCTCCTAACTGTTCCAGGTAGGGCTAAGGATGTCCTCTACTTGGAGAGCTGCTACCAGTCAGTAGTAGATAGTACTAAGCTAGAAGGCAGCTTCCTACGTTCTGATTAAGTTTCACAAGGACTTATCTCCTGCAACCCTCACCTGACTTCTATCTTGACTGCAAGGACTCTGTGGCACACAATATATTTTATATATCAAACTTTTCAGGCATGGTGGAGGAAATAACCTCCTGCTGCTCTTGATCTTGATGTTTGTGTTATTGTTCCCAAAGGCAACATTTGAAGGGTGTTCATGGGGGATAAGAATAGATCTCTGTGGTTCAGATAATTGTAAGGGGGAGAAAGGTCTCTAGGAGCAGGTGCAGAGCAGGAGAAAAACATGTTGACTCAAGAGACTGACAAGGTGCAAGGAGGGAGAAAGTTGAGTTTGGCTGAACATGATTGACATCAGAAGAGCCCTGAAACTGCATCAGGTGAAGGGCCCTGAAACTCCAGCATCTTCTTCTCAAAATGGACAACCAGGTGCCCCAAAGGGAAGGCCACAAGGAAGGGGTCAGTGTCTCAGCCCTTTCCCTACATGTGATGCCCAACAACTGGCATGCCCCCCCCAATTCAGCGGCCACAGCCTGCATGGGGTTGGGGCGTCTTAGGGGTGACCCGGGTGTGGTGTCAGAATGCATGCAAGTGGCCCCAGAGGAACTGAACGGACCTGCCTGGGTAGGAGGAAAGAGAAAAGCAATGGGGAAAGAGGAGAGTGAATGGCAGGATACCAGGATACCGTGGGCGCCAGCAGCAGCTGCTCCCAGCGTGGCCATTGAGCTTCCTCTCCTCCTCTTCTTGCCATTAAGCAGAATCAGTGAGACTCCTGTCTAGAGTGGCAGCAGACGCATGGTGCCACTCTAGGCAGAAGTCTCGCTGATTCTCCTTCATGGGCAAGAAGAGGAGGAGAGGAAGCTGGCTGCCACCGCCATGGGCACCAGCAGCGGCTGCTCCCAGACACCAGCCAGCCCGTTCGGCGCCCCTTCAGCGCCCCTGATGGCCAGGCGCCCTGGCACCCCGCGCCACCCAGCCCAGGCCTAGAGCAGGGAACAAGCCATGGGAGCTCACCCTGTTGCGGTTATTGTAGATAGAGGGGCACTAATATGGTGTCCTCCAGATTTTGTTTGATTATAGCTCCCAGCAGACAGGTCTTGTAATTTATTTTTTCCTCTCATCATTTATATTGTTAACCAATAGTTTTATGTTTATTAAACTTAAGACCTGCTTCCTCACCAAAAACATTTTATCTCTTGTGATACTTTTGGGATTGACTCTATTGGTTCTTCTACAGCACGGGTGTCAAACACAAGGCCCGGGGGCCAAATCCGGCCTGCCAGACCTCGTCATGTGGCCCGCCGAGCGCCCCAGCCAGCGGGACCCAGCAGCGGGACCTTGCTGCTGAAGCGCCACGCTGACAAAGCGCCGACAAAGAGCTGGGGCCGGGCGGGGGGGTAGAAAGGTGGCCGGAGCAGCGGCGCATGGAGAGTCCCGAGCCTCTGCGATGCAGCAGTGCTCTGTAGCACTTTGAATCCTCCTCCTGCCACGGCTCGGTGCCTGGAAACGGCTGCTGCTGCTGCTGCTGCTGAAGCACAGACAAAGCACCCAGCAGCGCCGCGTGGAGGAGGAGGAGGATTCAAAGTGCTACAGAGCACTGCTGCGTCCCAGAGGCTCGGGACTCTCCGCACGGCGCTGCCGGGCACTGACCCGGCAAGCCTCCTCCTCCTCCTCCTCCTCTTGCCTCACCTCCTCCTCCTGCCGTGGCTCAGCCTCATGAACGTGAGCTCAGCAGCGGCTCAGCCTCACGAACGTGCAACTCTGAGGCTTTATGCACTTCTCCTAAAACGGACATCTGCTGCCTCACGCTGCACGGGAAATGCTTTTTGCCCCTGGGTCCCTTCGCGCTCTTTTCTGGCGCTGAATCAAGGCGGCGACCCCCCCTTCCCTTTCTTTCTTCCTCTCTCTCGTTCTTATTCTTTCTTTCCCTCTCCTTCCTTCTTTATCTCTGTCTTCTCTCCCTCTTTTTCTTTCCTTCTTTATTCCTTCTTTCCTACTCTTCTTTCTCTCACCTCTTTCCTTCCTCTCTCCCTCCTGCTCCCTCTTTTCTTCCTTCCTTCCTTCCTTCTGCCCTTCCCATCTTTCTTCCTCTCCCCCATTCTTATTCTTTCTTTCCCTCTACTTCCTTCCTTATTTCTCCCTTTCCGTCTTCTCTCCCTCTTTCTTTTCTTTCCTTCTTTATTCCCTTCCTTATTTCCTACTCTTCTTTCTCTCCCCTTTCCTTCCTTCCTTCCTTCCTTCCTCTCTCCCTCCCACTCCCTCTTTTCTTCCTCCCTCCCTCCCCTCCCTCTCCTCAGAAACATAGGATGCTGCTTTATACTTCTGGCCCTTAAACCCTGGAACCAGGAGAGCAGCTCCAGTGAGTCAACCTCAGCCAGTCCCTTTGGTGAAGGGTGGTGGCTCACTGGCA
This sequence comes from Zootoca vivipara, assembly GCF_963506605.1. NCBI lineage: Eukaryota > Metazoa > Chordata > Lepidosauria > Squamata > Lacertidae > Zootoca > Zootoca vivipara. The sequence goes on from NC_083277.1 coordinate 2,135,438, forward strand.
GAACATCTGTCCTGCATGCAGAAGGACCCCAGCATCTCCAGGTACCAGTAGCTCTGCAAAGCTCCTGCATGAAACCCTAGCGAGCCTCCACCACCCAGTGCAGTTACCAAAAATCATTTTTCAATAAATTGTACAATAATTGTACATTTGAATATCTACTTGCCATTATTCTGACTATGTTTCTGCTTTCAGAGCTAGTTACTACCGTACTTACATTATTACAAAAAACAGTAATAATTGAATGCAGTGACAATAATTTATGATAATAAAGAGTGGACACATAGTCCTACAGATACAACCGGCCCTTTGAGGGTGACCAAACTGCTGATGCGGCCCCCGATGAATTTGAGTTTGACACCCCTGTTCTACAGAGTGGCTGGGGAAAACCAAAACCAGCCAGATGTATAATAAATTGTTGTTGTTGTTGTTGTTGTTGTTGTATATCACCACATCGTCTGCAAATGCTTTAAATTTATATTGCCTCTGTCTCACTCTTACTTATGGACTCATTGTTAAAACCGTGTTTATGCGAGACAATTTTACTCAGCTACGAGTGATCTCCAAAAAAGAAGATACCTTTAATGTCTTGATTACATCTTATTCTTTGTGCCAATACTTCTAAAACTATTATAAACAACAAAGGTGACAATAGGCAACCTTATTTTGTTCCTTTAGTTGTTTCATAATTCTCCGTCAGGACATTATTAACTATCAACTTGCCTTTTTTTGCCTACTCTCCACAACTCAAATATTCTAAAATGTTAAATTCACTGAATCTGAAGCAGTCGATAAATCTTTTTTTGTTCTCTCACAGTTTCCTATATTCTTATAAAGCTGGTTTTGTGTGGATATACATATTTCTGTATAGTATAACTCAACAGCTTAGCAATTACAGAGGACCATATCTCAGCATCTTGGTTTAGCAAAGTCTTCTATATGATTCAAGTAGTTTAGCTCCATTTGTTAGGAACAGGTGTAAGGATAGCTTCTGAACTCTAGGAGGTTTTTTGGGGGGAAAGATTTGTAGATCATTTTTGTATTAACTTATTTTATCAGTGGAAAGTTTTTTTTAAAAGGTTGCTTTTGTTTTGCAATGAATAAATTGTGCTTATAATCATAGAATGCCATCCAGTCCAACCCCCTTCCAAGCAGGAAACACCATCAAAGCATTCCTGACATAAGAGAAGGTTAAGGGGTGATATGATAGCCATGTTCAAATATATAAAAGGATGTCATATAGAGGAGGGAGAAAGGTTGTTTTCTGCTGCTCCAGAGAAGCGGACACGGAGCAATGGATTCAAGCTACAAGAAAGAAGATTCCACCTAAACATTAGGAAGAACTTCCTGACAGTAAGAGCTGTTCGGCAGTGGAATTTGCTACCAAGGAGTGTGGTGGAGTCTCCTTCTTTGGAGGTCTTTAAGCAGAGGCTTGACAGGCATATGTCAAGAATGCTTTGATGGTGTTTCCTGCTGGCAGGGGGTTGGACTGGATGGCCCTTGTGGTCTCTTCCAACTCTTTGATTCTATGATTCTATATGCCTGTCAAGCCTCTGCTTAATACCTCCAAAGAAGGAGACTCCACCACACTCCTTGGCAGCAAATTTCACTGCCGAACAGCTCTTACTGTCACTGCTTTGTAACTCTTTGTACCAGGGGTCCCTTTACCTTTACCTTACCTCTTCTTCAGTGACTTATAACTCTAAGAATAAGACTTTGAGATATTGCGCTGGAACTTTAGGCTTGGGCATTGCCTCTTTACACTCTGTGGCTGCCTGGCTGTTGGCTAGGCTAAGTGTGGGGCAAGTGACTGCCAAGCATCTGGCGCTGGGCTCGACGCAGCCATGGTCTTCTGCCTCTGCACCACCATTCAAGGAAGACAGAGTCCTCTTGATGTTGCCCAGCCTGCTCTGCCTACTTGCTGTGCGCCATGCAACACCTGCTGGCCACAGATAAAAAAATACCAATGGTAGCAAAATCATCATTGTCCTTTAGTAAGCCAATATCTTTGCTACAAAGATATTAAGGACGCTGTCTGCCATTCAAATTACTTCTCAAAAAGTATTTCAGGGAAGCGGCAGGCACAAGAAAAGATTCCTGGAATAATAAAAAGCTTGGAGCATGTGAGGACAGACTGATGTGTTTATTTTGGTTTTTCAGTAGAGAGAAGCTAGAATTAAATCAAGTTCTGAACTTCTTGGAGAAACACTAGAACTCTACACTGCCTGCTGAAAATTATGGACGATGCTTTGAATACAAACCAAAAGACGGACAAATAATTTCACACTCTCTGTATTTTTACTTATTTCTTTAAGATTTTTCACTTGCTCTTTGTCATAAAGCTCCAGGATGGATTACAATAATTAAAACAACAATAACAAACTGTTACAATAATTAAACAATTAGAACCATTCCAAAGAGAACAAAATAGTATGACGTATGGAAGTTTGAAATAAGTAATTAATTCTGCTGTGGAAAAAGAAGTGAATTAGAAGGCCACAAGCCTTGGTTCCCATCCAAATATAAATATGTATATTATTTATTTGTGTGGCTGAAGCCGTTACAAGAGACAAAAAATTAAAACAGAATAAAATGCATTACACAGTTAAAATAAATATTGAAACCAGGAATTATCTCAGGGAAGGGTTTGCTCCTCTGAAGAATCTAACATAAACCCCACAAACTTTTCTCCTTAATATTGCCACTTTGAAAGCAAAACAATCCGTTTTTCAGTGGTGGAGGGAGATCTGATCCCTAACAAAAAATTAACACAACTATATTTATTCCAGGGTATTTCCAAGTTCTTTTTTCTTTATTTCTTTCATTTTAGAAATCCCCATATTTCTGCACCATAACAGATTTGTAGAATGGATCCTATCCAGAAATGGTTTTTCGTCCCAACAGGAAGCCATGGTTCTGATCCAGATTCTGCTGTAGGAAGTATTTTAGTAAGTATTTCACTTATACTAAGAGGTAGCATACAGCTCCTCCTCCACCCAATCCAGGCCAATTCGGGGCATACCCCCCTGGATCTAGCCCCAAATTAAGCCTAATTAAATAGATGGTTGAGAAGGTGACAGGGGAAGGAGATACTCTGTCTTCTTCCAAACCTGTACAAGAGAGAGAGAGAGAGAGAGAGTTTGGATTTGATATCCCGCTTTATCATTACCCTAAGGAGTCTCAAAGCAGCTAACATTCTCCATTCCCTTTCTCCCCCACAACAAACACTCTGTGAGGTGAGTGGGGCTGAGAGACTTCAGAGAAGTGTGACTAGCCCAAGGTCACCCAGCAGCTGCATGTGGAAGAGCGGGGATGCGAACCCGGTTCCCCAGATTACGAGTCTACTGCTCTTAACCACTACACCACACTGGAGTTCAATTCTGCAGGGGACTGCTTCAAACTATTTATTAGAGTTCCACCCTATTACAGATCCAATGTTGTCTTTAGTGTTTTGTAGTCAGATGCTCCTTTGTGTTCAGATCATGCCTCAGTAAAATAATGTAGCACTTGGGCATGAAGATGCAGCCCAAAAGCCCAGCACAGGAGACTAAGATGGAAAAGACCTGCACGGCTACCATGTATTTCCCCTTGGTGCTCAAGTAAGTGGGCACAAAGGACACCCAAACACTGCAGAAGACCAGCATGCTGAAGGTGATCAGCTTGGCTTCATTGAAAGCCCCAGGCAGCTTCCTGGCTAGAAAAGCCACCGTGAAGCAGATGGCAGCCAGGAAGCCCATGTAGCCGAGGGCAGTGTAAAACATGGCAACAGAGCCTTCGTTGCATTGGACAATGATCTCTCCAAGCTGGGAGCTCTTGTCAAATTCTGGGAATGGAGGAGAAAGTCCCAGCCAGGTGATGCAGATAAGAACTTGGACACTAGAGCAGGAAATTACAATGGAGTGGGCCAAGCTCTTCCCCAGCCATCTCCTCACCCTGTTCCCTGGCTTAGTAGCCAGGAAGGCCAGCACCACCGTGATGGTTTTTGCCAAGACAGAAGAGACGGCAACTGAGAAGATGAGGCTGAAGGTTGTCTGTCGGAGAAGGCAGGTCACTTTCCTTGGCCGTCCAATGAAGAGGAAGGAGGACAAAAAGGAGAGCAATAAAGAGATGAGGAGGATGTAGGAGAGGTCCCGATTGTTGGCTTTGACTATGGGAGTTTCTTTGTATTTAATGAAGATTCCTAACACAAAGCCTGTGCTTAAGGATAAGAAGAGAGCAAGGGAAGCCAAGAGGATTCCCCAATACTCTTCGTAGTCTAGGAAGTTGATAATCTTGGGAATACATTGATCTTGGTCCTTGTTTGGATACTGATCTTCTGGACATTTGGTGCAGTGTGTTGCATCTGAGAATTGAGAAAAAGAGCGGCTTTAGTATTCCTTGCATCCATAATCACGTAGCTTCTAATACTTTTTTTTGAGGGGGGGTGCTGATCTTCTGGAAGTTAGGAAATTACAATGTGAAAGATATAGTTTTATCTGTGTATACAAAATTTTCCTCACTTTTCATTCCCTTGGGATGTAGGTAAACTGGGAGGCAATGACTTCCCTCCAGAGGTGTCCCTGCCTTCTTCATTGTCCCGCTCTCTTTGCCTGGTGAAGACACATTTATGTACCTTCAGCTTTGGCAGTTAAGGTATTTTGTTTTGTGGGAGATGATGACAAACTCTGAAGCCAAACTAGGGACTCAGCTGCAGTGGTTAAAAATAAAAACATTAAAAATGCTTTATAACATTGTGACACCAGATGACACTGTAGGGCAGGGGTAGGCAATCTAAGGCCCGTGGGCCAGATGCGGCCCAATCGACTTGACAATCCGGCCTGCGGACGGTCCAGGAATCACCATGTTTTTACATAAGTAGAATGTGTCCTTTTATTTAAATGCATCTCTGGGTTATTTGTGGGGTCTACCTGGTGTTTTTACATGAGTAGAATGTGTGCTTTTATTTAAAATGCATCTCTGGGTTATTTGTGGGGCATAGGAATTCATTCATATTTTTTTCAAAATATAATCCGGCCCCCACATGGTCTGAGGGATGGTGGACCGGCCCACAGCTGAAAAAGGTTCCTTGCCTCTGCTGTAGAGTGATTTCCCATTATGTTTACAATACGTTTTCCCGCAACTTTTTTTTAATATGTCTAGATCCAACCCTAGATTCCTGTTGAGAAATTGCTCTCGGATCTCAACAGAAAATGTCTGAGTGTACCTTCAGCCATGAATGCCCTCACCCACCTTTCTGAGTGGAGATGGTCCCATCTGCACATGGAGAACAAGCATAGCAGCAAACCGGCTCTCCTTCTTGAATCACCTTGAAATATCCAGGGTGGCAGCTATCGGTGCATCTGGAGCAAGGCACAGTCTACACACAAAGAGAGGAAGGTGCATCAAGGGGACAAATTCTGTCTATGGAAGTGGTTGATAGAGTTTGGAATGGAGCCAACAGCATCTCATGGACCACTAACCCTGAAATTCCAGCTGTTTTTTCAAAAAGTAAATAAATAATAATAAACATAATGAAAAAATGAAAAACCCGTGTTTGTCTTTCTTACATACTTATACTTGTAAACAAAAACTTTATCCATATTCTTTTACCAAATTCTGTTCAATTCTTAACAAAAATTACCAGAAAAGATTACTAACAAAAATCCTCCTACCTGACTTCCTGTCTAATCCCTTTGCATATTTTAATTTTTACTTTCAATGTACCCAACTTCATTCCTCTATTCTCTAGCTTTTATCTATTACATTCTTACATTTTATCCCATTAGTCCCTTCTCATTCAGTAAACCAAGATCACTCAAAAGCTGCCATAGACATAAAACCTTTAGTATATCCTTGCACATATCTCTTGTATTTATCCCCATTGTTCCTCCTTTCTATTCCTATATATGGTGTCACTGTCAACCCCAAATTTCCGGATTTCAAAATGGAATGTGGCTATTCCATGTCCACTTCATGGATATGGGGCTCACGGTATGAGGGGGACACCCTTGGATGTCAGCTCCCACCCCTTCACTGGGCAAAGGAGTGTAATCCAAGTTCTGTGTATTCAGAAATTAATGTATATCAACAGATACCATACAGAAAAAGTGTACCCCCACCTGGTTAAACCTCTGGGGCCACAAAATAGCATCTGGGTTGATAGTGAACTTTGTGTCAGCGGATGTCTCTCTTTCGATACTCCCAACTTTCACTCTGGCACGAGACTCGTTGGGAAACATCACCCAGTTTACAATGTCATAGTTGCCTGGCAGCACCCCATTCTCATCCAAATGCATTCCACCCATGGAGGTATTAGAAAACTGGATTGCTCTTAAGAAGGGAGGAAGCTGGAATGAAAGTTGCTGGGAGTCACAGGCGGGCAGACTGCTTTTATTATGTGAATGGTGCCACAGACTTCCTGGGTGGGTTACAGGGACTCCAAGTGGGAACCACTGACCTAGATCAATTTGAGAGCCAGTCATTCCATCCCAGTATACATCTTAGTAGAAATGAAACATTGTAGAAGAACAGAAACAATCACTGCCTGGTTACACCCCTGGTGCTAATTTCTGCACATAGACACAAAGTTTAAAAAGGTAAAGGTAAAGGACCCCTGACAGTTAAGTCCAGTTGTTAACGACTCTGGGGTTGCAGCACTCATCTCACTTTACTGGCCGAGGGAGCCGATGTTTGTCCGCAGACAGTTTTTCCGGGTCATGTGGCCAGCATGACTAAGCCGCTTCTGGCGAACCAGAGCAGCACACAGTAACGCCACTTACCTTCCCATTGTAGCAGTACTTATTTATCTACTTGCACTTTGACATGCTTTCAAAGTGCTAGGTTGGCAGGAGCTGGGACCGAGTAATGGGAGCTCATCCCGTCATGGGCATTTGAACCGCTGACCTTCCGATCGGCAAGCCCTAGGCTCAGTGGTTTAGACCACAGCGTCACCCGCATCCCAGACCCGCGTCCCAGACCCGCGTCCCAGTTAGAAAGTTCCAATTATGAAACAGAAAATGAAAAGAATAGCCATAGCAGGGACCTTTTCCTCATGCTGAAAATGTTTATTGAAAGCAAAGGTGTTAAATAATTGGACACAAAGTTAGAGAGTTCCAAATATTTAACATCTTTGCTTTCAATAAACATTTTCAGCATGAGGAAAAGGTCCCTGCTATGGCTATTCTTTTCGTCTTCTGTTTTATACTATGCACAGTTGGTTGGTACTGTTTTGAAACTTTCAGCACTTTTTATAATTCTGTTCTGTTGATATATTATAAACCAACCAGTGTTTACACACACACACACACACACACACACACACACACACACACACACAAGCATATAAACATGAAAATAGAAAAGGTTCAATGACAGTACACGTCAGCATTGTCGGGCAGACCAAAGGCCAGCAGAGGCAGAGGAGGAGATGAAGACAGCCCAACTTCAGCCAAGATGTCTGGGTTTCTCTCAGAGCACTAAGGAGTAAACCATCAGAAAGTGGGAGGGTCTTCTTATGAAATCCCCATGGTGGGAAGAAATGTTCATCTGCACAAGAACCTCATCAATTGGATTTGCCTCAGTAAAGGACAAATTATTTGTCTCGCTACTAGATTTTTATTCCACAGTTGGGAAGATGGGTTGAAGTTTGCAAAAAGGGAAAGGAAATACCTGCCATGGCTGTAGACGTTGACATCCCAAACTGTCTGTTCCACTCATCCTCGGCATCCGTTTTGATCTCGATGAACATGCAGCATGTAAAGCGTGTGCAACAACTTGGACATGGAAGTAAGTGCTGTAGCTGTCTTGGGACAGAGATCTCTCCAGCTCTTCCTGGGGCAGAGTCTCCAGCTTCTCCTTCTCGGTGCATCTTGTCCGACCTTTCACAGACAAGGTATGCTTTGAATATAAGCAATTAAATGCTTTCCTCCAAAACCAATAAAGGAGATATGAAGATGGCGTATAGTAGCCATGTATGGTTCTTTTTTTGGTCTTCATTACAAAGGAGAAGGAACCATGGATGGGCTGGAAAAACTCTGAACCCATAAGCAAATTAAAGTTGATGTCCTGAAAATCTGTTGTGATCCAAACTCTTGCCCCACCTTCTTTATTGTAGCTTTGTTGTAGGGCCATGATTGGTATCCATCCCAAGTAAGTGTTCTCATAGTAAAGAAATACATTGACTTGTCTCCATATCATAACTGGCACATTTGGCACAAGTGATCGATATGGATTGCTTTCTGCTATCCTATGTGTGAAGGCGACACAGATTCCACTGTGGATCATCAGAGATGTCAGGGCACCCACAAACCTTTCTCCATTCTCATTTTCTGGAGCAAAGAGGCCAACCCACATCCACCCAAAATGCAGGAGCAGCTTGACAATCCCCTGGGACTGAGTATCTTCTTTGGGGAGCATCCGGTAGACAAAAGGGAACTGGGATTTATCATCCATAGCCTGAGCATTAAAGCCATGGCTGGTCTAGTGAGAGAAGGGAGAGATTAGTGATTTGTTTTGGTCTCAATATAAGAATCTTGACTCCCTTGGAGAAAAAGTGGGGTTTTATACTGTCCTTCATACCTGTGGAATTTTGTAGATGCTTGACATGGTCGAAATCTGTTTTGAGATTACAGAACTGGCTCCTTCAAGAACAGCCAGTAGGTTATTATTCCCTTTTCCACAGGTATAGTTTGGGATGTTGCTTTCCCCACCCGAAAGCAGGTCTAGCATGACATCGGAAGTCATCCTTGCATCGAAAAAGTTCTCATAGAGGTTGTAGCCCAGGGTGATGTTGGGTAAGAGTCCAGGGTCACGGTTGATCTCCTGGATAGTGAACAGGAAGGATAAGATGTGCCAGTACATCCTATCTGACACACTGCAATAAACAGATTAATAATAACAATGTGAAACTGCTTCACCATTTAATGAAAAAAACTATGATTTGATAACCAAAGAACAACTTGTATGTTTCTGGTGAAGGGTGAGAAGAGTCCTATTCTTGCTTTAAGGTGAAAATCGATTTCATCACGCTTCAGAATAAAAATGGTAAGGTGTACTCTCTTCATTGCAGAAGCAGAAAAACATACAGCTTTAGGTTGTAGATAGTACAATGTTGAGAATTAAGTATTGTTAGAAATAGGTTTAAGTGAGTTTAAAAAAAGAAATGGTAGAGATGGTAAAATTTAAAGATATAATCAATATAGAATTAAGATTGTTTTAAATAAAATTAGATGTTGTATAAGAATAAGAAATTACTAAAGGTGAATTATATTGAAACACAGTAAGAGGAATGAGGAAGCCATCAGAATTAGATTATAATTAAGATTGTAATGTAAGAGTTTTTGTTTTGTATGTATTTTTGTATTTTGATATTTTTGTAGTTTTGTATTGTGTAGTTTTTTGTGGTTTGTATTTTGTATGTTTTTGTATTTTGTGTTACAAAATTTCAATAAATATTTTTTTAAAAGAAAAAGAAAAACACACAGCTTTTTAAAAAAACTGAATGAAGACATTATTTTTTGAAGGTTCGTGAAATGTGGGGGGCCTTGTAGCCAAGGTTGCAGTTGCTTTGGGGGTCTCCTTGTCTTCCTGCATATATGCCCAGTTGCTGAAATGGAGAGCTCAGCCTACAAGTCTATCCCCACCACCACCACATCCAGTCCTGGCATCTTCTTCCCTCACCTCAACGCATCCTTTTCATCCCTGATCAGATTCCTTTGAGCAAGCAACACAGCAGGGATGACAAGGGGAAACAGGACAGGTGTGTGGGGAACCTGTGGCCCTCTATATGTGGCAGGACTCCAGTTTCCAACAGCCCCCAGGCAGCATAGCCAGTGACTAGTGGTCAGGGAGATATTCTCTCTGTGTGTGTGGCCAGTAAAGAGGCCGCTGCCTAACTGCTAACAGAATTGTTAGAGTGAAAGGGTTTTTTACTATTGTTATCACTTCTTATGGCTTCTGGCTAACCACCCCGGATTACATTTTCCAGTGTTGAGATTTTAAACATCAGAGCAGCCTTTTCGTGTACTTGCGCTCCAATCTTAAGGAAAATTGCAAAGACGTTTTGGATGTTGTAGCTCCTTGCAGGATCTGGATACGATGTCAAAAAAGTGCTAGTGCTTTGATTAAGCTACAAAGGCGAGGAATGGGATCGGCTTTACCATCTATATGCCTCTCAAATCTTCATACACTTGACAATAAATGGATGATCTGCACCTTATTAATCAAGGAAACTCAAGGAAACTCTGATATGCTAAAGAGGAGGGTTCGAGGAAAGGAGACGGAAATTTGTACAACCAAGCTAGGAGCGCACTGGCGAAGGAGATTATAGTGACAAAACGAACCTATGATTCGGACTCAATTCTCAAACATGTCTCAGCTACTCTTCGGAAGAATTTACAGAACATTTCTGAATATAAGAGAACATCTTCTTTTACTGAATATAAGATAACATATTCTTCTGCTCCGGAGAGTCAAAAATTGGCAAACGACCTGAATCATTTTTATAGCAAAGTCAAGCGTTATCAACTAGAGCAATTCACACGGCACCAGAGGCACCAACAGCCACCTCAACCTGTTCTGAAGTCACTACAGGGACAGAAGGCAAAAGCTCCAGGCGCAATCGGAGTGGCTCCTCTTTGCTTGAAATAGTGTTCTGCACACTCCGATCGTCACACAGATATTTAACAGATATTTTGTATAAAGTATGTTTACATTGTAAAATTAGCCAAAGCAAATTCCAAGTATGTAGGTACTTGGCGAATAAATTACTATTCTATTCTATTCTATTCTATGACATCAGAATACAGTTACGTACTCATCAAACCTAGTTAATGGGGGCTGAGAAAAGACATATGGAAGTTGATCGTAAAATTGTTTTGGAGAGATGACCCCACTAACAAGGAAGTCTCCAGGCCGGAAGTAATTCTGTGCTCCCTTTTCTTCCCTGATCAGATTCAGGGGACATTTTGCCTTTGGGTTTCCAAAGACCTCGTGAGGCATCAATAGGAGCAGCAGCAGAAGAAGCAGCAGCAGCAGCAGGGATCCCATTCTGGCTGTAGCTCCTGCACCTCTCCTGTGAGCTTGTGCAAGGGGAAATCTCATGCAAGACCAAAGCTACAGTGTCGTCACCCATAGAGCTAGTGGCCACTGATGACTTCAGAGCTTTTAAAGACCACACACACATCTCCCCCACTTTCACCTGCTCTAAATCTTGACCCACTCTGCCTCCAACACAGATTTTCTTCCCCCAGGAATGATGCAATGAGTAACCTCGTGTTGGGCCTTGATTCTGAAGCCTGAACAACATCCAGAAATCTCTCTTGGGATTCGGCTATAGAAAATCACCATGATTTCCGTAATTACAATAGGAATAAAGCTCATCTCTGCAACATCCCGGAGATGTTGTGTGGTTTGAGGGGAAGCGACAGAGCTGGAGAAAAACATGTTTGTGAAGGATGCCAGATACAACTCTACGTCTGACATCAGCCATGTGTTTGTGTGTGAGAGTTTGGCCTAAACTTTTTTGACAATAGCATTAGAGGAGCCCTACAACAGTTTTTTAACAGTTAAGATCAGCTTGACAGTGGAATGGTCTCCCTTGGGGGGAGGGTGTGGACTCTCCTTCCTTGGAGGTTTTTAAGGAGAGGTTGAATGTCCGTCTGTCATGGATGCTTGAGCTGAGGTTCCTGCATTGCAGGGGGTTGGACTAGATGACGCTTGTGGGGTCCCCTTCCACCTCTATGATTCTGTGATTTACACATATATACATACACCTGAGTCCAGGCGGAGAGAGAGTCCAAAGCTTTCGCATGACACAAGGGTCTTCCCAACTCCAGACACCAACTGCCAAGCTCTGGCCCTCAACTGCCTCCTCACTCAGGTTCAACCCTCGCTTTCAAACTCCCAGCCAATCATCACTCGCCACCAACATTCCGGTTCTCTCTCCCAGGGCTGGCCCACCAATGAGGCAAGGGGCTGCAACCGCTTCAAAGGGCAGGATCCACAGGGGCAACAACAGCTGAGGCATTGCCCCTTCCATGGCATCCCTTCCCCTGCTGCTTCTTGGTGAACAGGAAGGGCTGGTGGTCTCCCTCCCCCTCGTTCCCAATGTAGCTCTTTGTTCCCCCCTTGTTTCCGACGTAGATCTTCACTCACCCAGTCTTCCTTGGCAGGTGGGCACCATTTTGTGGTTCTTCTCAGATGGCAAAATGTCTTGGGCCAGCCTCTGGCTGACCCTTAAGGGGTGGTGCTTGTATAAATAAAGGCCCACTTTTTCACTTAAATCCTTGGTCTGCTGGCATTCCTCTGCGGAATCAGGAGATTCATTTGGGAGAGGAAATAAAACCCTAACGAGGAATGTATTTGAAGGCTTTATTAACCCAACCTACAAAGAAAACCCATAGAATAACACCCACTTAGGTTAGGAAGCTATCGGATATTAGATCAATAGATATAGGCAAGCTCTAACACTTACACGAGTTTCTCAGTTAGGAGAAGGTAAGCAGTTTTAATTAAGAGTAGAAATCCAATAAATGAGAAAAGCATCACAGGAAGACAAGACGGGCAAGTTTCCAGCAGGGTCCACAGCATGCCAAAAATGATCCAGCTGACATTGTGTAGCTCGGTTTTGTGAAAATGTCTTCTACCAAAGACTCCTGAGCAAACCTCTGTTTGGCCGCTGTGAGAAGCGGCATGCAGTCCAGGACTCACTGCACCTCTGCCCCCGAAGGTATCCACTTCCTTGGTGTGGTGAGGAAGCAACATAAATGAAAAACGACGGCAAAATAAATGCCCCCATGTGGCAAAGGCAGGTGAGAAAGGGGATCCATCCTTGTGGTCATGGATACTCACACTGAAACCAGGAGGCAAACAGGATGGGATCGCAGAACAGCAGCCTTCACCTTTTTCACACCTTGGACCCACCTTTCACCAAAGCAGGATTCATTTCTTGATTTTGTAGGGTGCTAGTGCCCTCTGTAGTGAAACACCTTGAGACCGAGACGCAACCTGGCAAGAGGGTGAAAGAACTTCCTCATGCAGCGCACAGTTAAACTACGGAACTGCCTGCCACAGGAGGCAGGAATGGCCACCAACTTGGATGGCTTTAAAAGACGATTAGACAAATTCATGAAGGAGGAGCAGGCTATGGGTGGCTCGGCTCTGCCTGCACAGCTGGAGGGGGCAATGCTTCTGAATACCAGTTTCTGGAAACAACAGGAGGGGAGAGTTGCTCTTGTGCTTGTGGGTTTTCTATGGGCACCTGATCAGTCCCTGTGAGAACAGGATGCTGGACTAGATGGGCCACTGGCCTGATCCAGAAGACTCTCCTTATGTTTTTATGTTAAGATGAAATGCCAGACAACATGAAGCCTCTGAGGGCAGCCGATTTCTCAACCCCACACATTATCTAGAGGACAGTTTGCATGCTGGTTGGGTTCATTGGCCTGTTGGGTCTGATAGACTAGGAAAGCTAATCTAATAGTTCATACATTTCTTCTTGGAAGGTGGTAGACTCTCCTTCACTGGAGGTTTTTAAAAAGAGGCTGGGAGGCCACCTGTCAGGGATCCTTTTGCTGTGATTCCTGCACGGCAGGGGGTTGGACTAGATGACCCTTGGGTCTTCCTTCCAACTCTATGAGTCTATGACCACCAGAGACACAAGTCATTTAAATGGTAGGACCAATGCACCATCTCAAGTTCTGGGCATTTCTAAAAATTCCCCAGAGTTTCTCCCGTTTTAAAAAAATATCACTGATCTATGGTTTCTCTTCCGGCACAAGTTCGACACACTGAACATTTATGTGGTGCTTCAAGTGATAAGCAAGGCTGTTGCTTCGGCTGAAGCTTTTCCCGCACTCAGAGCACTGGTACGGTTTTTCCCCTGTGTGAGTCCTCTGGTGCGAGGTGAGGTTGATCCGCTGGCTGAAGCCCTTCCCGCACTCCGAGCACTTGTAGGGCTTCTCCCCGGTGTGGATCGTGCGGTGCAGAGTCAGGCTCACCCTCTGACTGAAGCTCTTCCCGCACTCGGTGCACGGGTACGGCCTCTCACCCGTGTGGACCGTCCGGTGCCGGGTGAGGTTGATCTTCTGGCGGAAGCTCTTCCCGCAGTCCAGGCATTTGTATGGCTTCTCCCCAGTGTGGACCCTCTGGTGCTTGTACAGCGTGGAGCTCTCGCTGAAGCGCCTCCCGCACTCGGAGCACTCGAACGGCTTTTCGCCCGTGTGGATCCTTTGGTGCCTCAGGCGGCTGTTGCTGCACCGGAAGCTCTTCCCGCACACCGTGCAGATCCACCACTCCTCCCCTGTGTGGACTCGCTGGTGCCTAGTGAGGTGGTACCTCTGGCTGAAGCTCTTTCCGCAAACTGAGCAGATCCACCACTTCTCGCCTGTGTGGACTCGCTGGTGCCTGGTGAGGCTGTAGCGCCGGTTGAAGACCTTTCCGCACTCGGAGCATTCCAGGAGGGTCTCCCGCTTGTTGATTCTCTGATGTCTTCGGGCACTGGGCTTGCTTGCCAAGTTTCCCGCGCACAAGGGAGGGAGTGCCTGCCTTTCATTCACATCCCAACATTTTTCTTGCGTCGGGGCTTTGTGGAAATCGGCTCCTTCAAGCAAGACACTCTCCGCCTTGCAAACCGGTTCTCGCGGCTCCAAGTCACTTCTCTGCTGTTTGGCAATGATCCCGCTCTCCATTGCTTCACCTGAAGGGAGAAAGGGGAGAATGAACCTCACGCCAACAAGCAAAAGCCCAACTCACTTCTACAGTGGTACCTTGGTAGTCGAACGGCTTAGTTGTTGAACAAATCGGCTCCCAAACATCACAAACCCAGAAGTGACTGTTTGCAAACCTGCTATGGAAGCCGAACTTCCGGCGTGGCTTCCACGGCTTCCGATTGAGTGCAGGGAGCTCCTGTAGCCAATCGGAAGCTGTGCCTTGGTTTTTGAAGCATTCCAGGAGTTGAACAGACTCCCGGAACGGATTAAATTTGAGAACCAAGGTACTACTGTGGTACCTCAACTTACGAAGGCGATCTGTTCTGCGGCGCTGTTCGTAAGTCGAAACCTTCGGATGTCGAAGTGTCCATTTGGCGCACGCACACACAGCGAAAATACTTCTGGGTTTGCCGGCTTCGTAAGTCGAGGCATTCAGAAGTCGAGGTACCACTGTATATCACAATTATATCATACAAAAGTGTGGTGCAACTGCGTTTGGAGTATTGTGTGCAGTTCTGTGTGCAGTGGCTAAGAGTGCCTTGCACCAGATTCAGCGGATAAGACAGCTACAGCCGTTTCTTGACCAGGATAGCTTGACCTCTGTGACCCATCACTGCATAGCTTCTGTTAACAGGGGGAAAGGTGAGCCTTACCCAGAGAAACCAAGTTCCCATAATTCTCCACCATGACCTCCCACTGCAGGGATCTTTGGTCTGGATGCAGCAGAGCCCACTCCTCCTCCGTGAAGTACACGGCCACCTCCTCAAATGTCACCGGGCCCTGGAAAGAAGGGGGGGGGGGAAATGCTCATCACAACTAATGGAGCAATTAAAAAGAGAGAGCTGTGATCCCTACGTATGCAGGCTGAGACCCTACCTGCCCACAGACTGTCTCACCAGAGTGGTGCATGCTCTAGTTATCTCCTGCTTGGGCTACCGCAATGCGCTCTACATTGGGCCACCTTTGAAGGTGACATGGAAACTGCAACTAATCCAGAATGCGGCAGCTAGACTAGTGACTGGGAGCGGCCGCAGAGACCACCTAACACCGGTCTTGAAATACCTACATTGGCTCCCAGTACATTTCCGAGCACAATTCAAAGTGTTGGTGCTGACCTTTAAAGCCCTAGACGGCCTCTGTCCTGTATACCTGAAGGAGCATCTCCACCCCCATCATTCAGCCCAGACACTGAGATCCAGCTCAAAGGGCCTTCTGGTGGTTCCCTCCCTGCGAGAAGTGAGGTTACAGGGAACAGACAGAGGGCCTTCTTGGTAGTGGCGCCTGTCCTGTGGAACGTCCTCCCAGCAGATGTCAAGGAAATAAACAACTATCTGACTTTCTGAAGACATCTGAAGGCAGCCCTGTTTAGGGAAGTTTTTAATGTTTGATGTTTTATCGTGATTTTAATATTCTGTTGGGAGCTGCCCAGAGTGGCTGGGGAAACCCAGCCAGGTGGGCAGGCTATAAATAATATATTATTATTATTATCATTGTTATTGTTATTGTGATGATGATGATGATGTTACAGGGGACTGGACTAGATGACCCTTTGGTCCCCTTCCAACTCCACAATTCTATGATAAACATTTGAAAGGGATGGAGGCTCTCCCTGCAAGATCCAGAGCTCCCTCAGGGATGCTCAGATCCTTCCCAGCTTTGGAACATCCTTTGAAAGGGGTTAAGAGACACATCCTTTCAGGCCCACAGGTGTGTGCAGGTGATGGAGGCACCCAGGTTGACCCTCCTTCCTCAGTTCCCCAGTTCTTCTGCTCCTACCTGTCCGGGCAACTGCACAGCAACCATTTCCGGTCTGTCACACATTAAGGAAGGGCTGAGACCATCCGCCAGAGGAGCTTGGCTACCTGTGAAGGAAGAGAAAGGAAGGAAGTGGGAAGGTTGAGTGCCTGTGGAATTGTAGCAATTGAATAGCGATTTGCGATTTTAGCGATTGTATGGTAACTTTTGCGGGCTTGCAAGATCAAAGGCTTAAATTGGCTCGGAGTTACAATTCTACCAACCGCAGCGATTTTCAGCCTGTAACCCGATTTTAAGGGAGCTGCTTATATCCGGGTATTGTCTTTTTTTATTTTCCCCACTTAAATTTTAAAGGTGCGGCTTATTTGTGGGCCAATGCAGTACTTAAGAGATCTATATGCTTGTCTTGAGGCTACTTTCTGGTCCTCAAATATGAACGCTGAGCAGAGCAACAACTTACATATTTTTTACAGGTAGGTAGCTGTGTTGGTCTGATGCAGTCAAAACAAAATAAAAAAATCCTTCCAGTAGCACCTTAGAGACCAACTAAGTTTCTCATAGGTATGAGATTTCATGTGCATGCACACTTCTTCAAAAGCTCATACCTATGACAAACTTAGTTGGTCTCTAAGGTGTTACATATTTTTGTTAGATCAGCAGTTTTACATTTGAGTTCTTTGAGATGTGTCCGGTCAGGGTGATTTGTCAGTTTTTATTTTACCTACTGGGCCCAGAATTTCATTTGTCCCCACTACTATCTCGGGCATTTTTCAGCTGGAAGTCACCAAAATTCAGTTCCGGCAACTCTCAGGTAGGCTCCATTGCCATGATAAGAGAAGAGGTAATAATAATAATAATAATAATAATAATAATAATAATAATAATATATTATTATTATTATTATTATTATTATTATTATTTATACCCCGCCCATCTGGCTGGGTTTCCCCAGCCACTCTGGGTGGCTTACAACAGAAAAATGAAATAAAACAATTAAACATTAAAAGCCTCCCTAAACAGGGCTGCCTTCAGATGTCTTCTAAAAATCTGGTAGCTGTTTTTCTCTTTGACATCTGATGGGAGGGCGTTCCACAGGGCAGGCGCAACTACCGAGAAGGCCCTCTGCCTGGTTCCCTGCAACTTGGCTTCTCGCAACGAGGGAACCGCCAGAAGGCCCTCGGCGCTTGACCTCAGTGTCCGGGCAGAACAATGTGGGTGGAGGCGCTCCTTCAGGAGGTGAGTTCCACCTCTTTTCACTGTTACCATCCACCTTGTAGTTCCCCAGACCCCCTGCCTGCAGAGCTTCGTTCAGGCCCTGGGATCTGCCTTATAGCCTCTGTCATACAGACGGATTCAAAGAGTTCATTGAGCTTCTCCGCAATCTCCTTATCCTCCTTTAGCACTCCTTGGGCTCCCTTGTCTTCCTTTGCTAAGCTCACCTGGAGAGCCTTTGCTTCGGATTCCTCCATTTACTATTAATATTATCATTTATTCATAGAATCATAAAATCACAGAGTTGGAAGAGACCACAGGGGCCATCCAGTTCAACCCCCTGCCAAGCAGGAAACACCATCAAAGCATTCTTGACATATGCCTGTCAAGCCTCTGCTTAAAGACCTCCAAAGAAGGAGACTCCACCACACTCCTTGGCAGCAAATTCCACTGCCGAACAGCTCTTACTGTCAGGAAGTTCTTCCTAATGTTTAGGTGGAATCTTCTTTCTTGTAGTTTGAATCCATTGCTCCGTGTCCGCTTCTCTGGAGCAGCAGAAAACAACCTTTCTCCCTCCTCTATATGACATCCTTTTATATATTTGAACATGGCTATCATATCACCCCTTAACCTTCTCTTCTCCAGGCTAAACATACCCAGCTCCCTAAGCCGTTCCTCATAAGGCATCGTTTCCAGGCCTTTGACCATTTTGGTTGCCCTCTTCTGGACATGTTCCAGCTTGTCAGTATCCTTCTTGAACTGTGGTGCCCAGAACTGGGCACAGTACTCCAGGTGAGGTCTTATTAATTAAATTTAAAGCGCACTTCTCCTCCCAAGACTGTGAAAAACAGTAACAATAATCTTTTCCCAACCAATTGCCTTGCCATTTAACAGCATTAAGAACCACCTTGATTGACATGCAATTCAAACTGAGCCATTCCGGGGGGGGGGGCGCATTGGGGCATCGGGGGGTGGGGGTGGCTCCATGAGAAAAGGATGTTGCATTATGTGGGCCACTGACCTGATCTAGCAAGGCTAATCTTACATACCCACCTTCCCATTTCATCCTCACAACAACCCTGCAAAGTAGGTCTGGCAACGACGCAGTAACTCTTCTTACGTCCTAAAAAGCAACGTCCAGATTCTAGGCAACCCCCTTGAGAGACTGAGATCAAGCCAAAATGTGCTCCCAATTCCTCCTTACCCAGCAAGGTAGAAGCATCCCCTCCAGCGCCCCCCGGAATGGCTCCTCGGAACAGCTGCCTCCTCCTGGTGGCTGGCGGGACCTTCTCTACTTTGGGGGAAGAAGGAGCTCCTTTTCTCGTCCCTTGAACCTGAAACAAAATTTGGGGAATGGAGAAAAGGGATTAGGAAGAGGGATTTGAATGGGAACTTCCATTGGACTCAGTTGGAATCAGTTTGGGCAGAGAGTTCCTCAGCAAACAGGTAGTGTGACCCTAAAAGGAATATTTTACAAGCTTCTGTTCCACTGGAACAGTGTCGTTCAGCCTGGACAATGAGGTCCAGCTCTGAAGGCCTTCTGGCGGTTCGCTCTCTGCGAGAAGTGAGTTTGCAGGGAACCAGGCAGAGGGCCTTATCGGTAGTGGCGCTCGCCCTGTGGAATGCCCTCCCAACAGATGTCTTGGGATAAAGAACTACATAAAGAAAGAACAGGGAATGAAAGCAGCACCTCTTAAATGCTTCCAGAATTATTATTTTTGTCAAATCTGGGTGGGGTGGGGGAATGAGAAGTCCGCCCATGACAGAATGGACAATCAGGAACACAGTATGCATGGTTAAGCTAATGAATGCAGCAAAAACCAGAAAGGACAGAAAACAATATAAAGTCTGTATCAAGAAATTGAGTCTTTTAATATAAAGGTATTGGAGCAATAACATGCAGGATAAAGTAAATCCATTTGTGCTGCTTGTGTAATTTATTGAATTTTGCTCCTATCTCATTAGTTGTACATACCCCTTCTGCTTTTGCTTTATTTTATTTGGCCTCTGTTATTAAACTTTGCTTTCTTTTATTATAACAAATTAATGGGGCGGGCGGGGGGGGGGAGGAATTCCTGGGGGCTGGACTCTGGCTCCTTCCCAACTCCCATGATTTAAAGAAAGCGCTCTCACCTCCTCCTTTTCTTCCTGCCTCTTCTCTTCCACCTGGCTTAGGAGGAAGCCTTCGGCCAGGGCCACCGCCTGGGAACTGGTCTCTGCTCCACACTCCCTGACCCAGCTCTCCATCTCCGGGGGGAGGATAGTCAGGAACTGCTCCAAGATCACCAGGTCCAGCATCTGGGCCTTGGTGTGCTTTTCTGGCTTCAGCCACTGGCGGTAAAGGTGGTGGAGGCGGCTGCAGACCTCGCGGGGGCCCTCGGCCTCCTGGTAGCAAAACGCCCGGAAGTGTTGGCGCTGGACGTCTGAGCTGACATTGCCCTCGCCCAGGATCTGCTGGACATTCCTTTCCCAGACCTCCCCAGTGCTCCCAGTCTGGGTGACATGGGGGTCCTTTCCTCCCCAGGGAGCCGCTGAGTCTGGCGTTTCCATCTCCCAAAGTTCCCCCAAGGAATCCAAGGATTGCCTTCCGCCACAGACAATTTTGTTCCCAAACCAAAGGCTGCCGGAATTTGATTGGCGTTGGAGGGAAGGGAATCGATGCCTGGCAAAGTTTGCAAGCCCCCCTCTTGCACACACTTAAGGGAAAGATGCTTTGCTAGGAGCAAAGGGTGACCCCGGCTGGGACCTGAAAAAGACGGCAGAGACTTATAAGCAGCCAAGACAAAGTCGTCCCGTCCCCTGTCCCTGTCCCTGATATTATTGCAGAGAAGTTGGTAAAATGTAGGCTGGGTGAGGTAACTGTTAGGTGGATTTGTAGCTGGTTGACTGACTGAACCCAAATAATACTCATTGATGGTTCCTCGTCATCCTGGGGAAAAGTGACAATTAGGGTGCCAGAGAGTTCTGTCCTGTGCCCTTTGTTGTTCAACGTCTTTATAAATGACTTGGACAAAGGCATTGAGGGGAAGATTCAGGTAGGTAGCCATGTTGGTCTGACACAGTCGAAGTGTGTGTGTGTGTGTGTGTATATCCAGTAGGATCTTAGAGATCAACTAAGTTTGCTCTTGGTATAAGCTTTTGTGTGCATCCACATTTCTGAAGTGTGCATGCACACGAAAACTGATACCAAGAACAAACTTAGTTGGTCTCTAAGGTGCTACTCTAAAGCTCCAATACTTTGGCCACCTCATGAGAAGAGAAGACTCCCTGGAAAAGACCCTGATGTTGGGAAAGATGGAGGGCACTAGGAGAAGGGGACAACAGAGGAAGAGATGGTTGGACAGTGTTCTTGAAGCTATGAACATGAGTTTGACCAAACTGCGGGAGGCAGTAGAAGACAGGAGTGCCTGGTGTGCTCTGGTCCATGGGGTCACGAAGAGTCGGACACGACTAAGCAACAACAACAAAGGTGCTACTGGACAATATATATGGTATATATATTTCAAATTCATCAAATTTGCAGATGTCATCAAATTTGGAGAGGTAGCTATCACTGAAGAAGGCGGAATCGGGATTCAAGGTTCTTACACTTAGGCAAGAATAACAGCTGCACAAATATGAGATTGGGGACACCTGACCTACCCCCATGGGGCAGTTGAGAGGTTCAAAACTTGGGACGGGAGGCCTGCCTCTCTCCTCTTTGGAGAGAGAAAAAACAAACTGAATAAACAAGACCAATCAGCAACAAAGGAGGCTAAAAATCAGCTTTCTGCTTGCCAACACCACAGCGAGATGGAGCCCCCTTAGCCCCGCCCTACCCTTGAGCCCCAGCCCCCCAACTGCTGTGCTTCCCCAACCAAAACCCAACACCTATTTCTCTCCTCCTAATGCAAACTGGTTTGATACTGGTTCCAGCGCAAATCTTTTGTTCTGACCCTGGTAGCCGGGAGATGAGGTGGGAGAGGGCTGGCCAGAGCAGCCCACCTCTTTTTGGAGGAAGGGAATAACTGGAGGGGGGGAGGCGGAGAGAAGATCTCTCCCACCCTTTCTCCCCAGCCAAGCGCCTGGTACCCCTCCCTTGTTTTGTCTCCACCCGCTGCTGAGCCTTTTCCCTCATCTCACCCTACCCCCACCTTTGCAGCCCGAAATGAATTTGCCACTCACCTGCTCCCCACTCCCACCCACAGCTTGGAGGAAGAGCCAACCTGGGTGGGTGGTTGGGGGGTCCCGATGGTGGTGGGAGGAGGGGAGAAAAACCCCAGGCTCCTTTGATGCTCTGTGCGCAGCGCAACCACCCGCCCTCTCCCCTCCTCCTTGCACGCCTCTCCAGGAACACAACCTCGCTCGCTTTAACTCCTTCCTCGCCGCGGACCCACACAGAAAGGGCCTCCCTCCCCATCGCCCCCCACCCACCTCCGGGATACATTTGCAAAAGCCCGGAGAGCAGCCGCTCCTGCAAGAGGACTGGGGGCGCCGCTGCTCTCTGGCGCGGGGCTCTCCTTCTCTTCCTTCCCTTGCGCCTTTTGGGGGGGAGTTAAAGACCCCCCATTTCTTGGAGGGATCACTTCCTGCTCTTCCCCCACATGCTACTCCCGGGGGAGGCATTTGATCCTCCTGGGTGGGTGGGTGGGGTCTGGATAGGAAGGGTCTTGCATACAGAAGCCCGCCCACCCCTCTCCCTCTCCCTCTGCCTGCTGCCACCCCCACCCCCTCCACGCTAAGGGGTCCACCGCGGCTGCAGAAGCGCACCTGGGGCTTTTCCCATAAAAGAGCAGCCCTGTGACATGAAGCCCCCAGAGGTTGACCCCCCTGGAGTCCGCTGGAAAAGGAATCCAGTTTCTTGAAAGATGCCTCGTATCAAGACGCGGGGGAATGAATTCGCAAATCCTGCTGCGCCCCAAGCATTGGGGGTGGGGAGCAGGTCTTGGCACATATGCCAAAGATCCCCGAGCTCGTGCCCGAGATCCCTATAGTATAAGCTTCCGAATCGGCCCAAGTCTTGCATGCTGAGCTCTAGTTCACCAGCTGTCTTTGGACTACAAATCCCATCATCCCTAGCTAGCAAGACCGGGATGGTGGGAATTGTAGTCTGGAAAGAAAGAAAAACAGCTGGAGACCCAAGGTTGGGAAACACTGCAGTCTTGTTGGTCTTCTTCTGGTTTGTGGGGGCCTCTTGTGTTTTACTCCCCTCCAACATTTCTCCAATGAAAAGAGGAGCGTCCTAATCACCCTCTTCATTTTACTATTTACACCCCGCTCCTCTGACTGGGTTGCCCCAGCCACTCTGGGCGGCTTTCAACACATATAAAAACATAGTTCTAGTTACAAGTAGGTAGCCCTGTTGTTCTGATGTAGTCGAAACAAAATAAACAAAAATCCCTTCCAGCAGCACCTTAAGACCAACTAAGTTTTTTATTTTGGTATGAGCTTTCGTGTGCATGCACACTTCTTCAGATACACTGAAATAGAAGTCCCCAGACACTTATATGTAGAGAAAGCTCATACCAAAATAAAAAAAAACTTAGTTGGTCTTTAAGGTGCTGCTGGAAAGAATATTTTTATATATAAAAACATAATAAAACATTTTTTAAAAAAAACCTTCCCTATACAGGATTGCCTTCAGATGGCTCAGGGGTCAAATAACTCCATCCCTCCAACATTCCTCCGATGGAAACAGAGATGTCCTGAGGAAAAGCTGGACCTTCTGGGATCAAATCAGAAACCAGAGCGGCTTTTCTAAACCAGGGACTGTCCCTGGAAAACAAGGACACTTGGAGGGCCTGTCTACTGGGAAGTTTTTTTATGTTTGATGTTTTACTGTGCTTTTAATATTCTGTTGTGAGCAGCCCAGAGTGGCTAGGGAAACCCAGCCAGATGGGCAGAGTATAAATATGTTGTTGTTGTTGTTGTTGTTGTTGTTGTTGTTGTTGTTGTTGTTGTTAGTCTATTTATACCCCGCCCATCTGGCTGGGTTTTCCCCACCACTCTGGGCGGCTTCCAACAAATAGCAAAATACATTAAAATATCACAGATTAAAAACTTCCCTAAACAGGGCTGCCTTTAGGTGTTTTCTAAATGTCAGGTAGTTGTTTATCTCCTTGATGGGAGGGCGTTCCACAGGGACATATTATTGTTATTATTAAGGCACTTTAAAGATCCGTACTTTCCAGACCCTAAATGTCACATCTGCTGTGTTTGCAAAGCCAGAGAAGCCATAATGAAGCCTTCTTCCTAAAACCTTTGCTATATGGGAGGGGAAGCAGTTACAGGAAAGCAAAGGAAATTGTTGAAAAGCTTGGAAAGGTCTGTTAATAATGGCTGCCCACTTGGGTCCACCCAGGCCTAGATGCCTTCGGGCTGGCAATCTGATGGATTCCGGAAAGGCTAGGGGAGATCCCCTTCTTCTGGAGCCCAAAGACTGAAGTGGCCTTGATGGGGGGCCCTCGTTGAGCCACTGAAGTTCACAGACAGTACAAAATCGTGTGGAGACTGAATGTGTCCCAAGGGTCATCTAGTCCAACCCCCTGCAACGCAGGAATTGAATCTGTGTTACATATTATGCACGTACAGAATCATAGTTGGAAGGGGCCTCATCTGGTCCAGTCCTGCTCTCCAGGATTACCCACCAGATTCATCACCCAATTCGTGTTTGTTTGTTTGTTTGTTTGTTTGTGAGGGAAACTGACAAAATAACCTCCATGTCAACCGAGGTTTGAGGGAACCTCCTGGAGGTTATGTTGTCAGATTCCCTCAGAAACAAAAAAAGGGGGGGGGGTGAGGAGTCCATCAATCCTCAAGTTTAATTTTGACCGTGGCCATTAAGGAAGCAAATAAATGCCCTTGTAAGCGTTCCCACGAATGTCCATTGCAAGGGCCTTCCCCTTGGAGAGGGCCGGAAGCCTTCGAATCCTCACATAACTGAAAATCTTGAGGGGATTCGTATTTAGCTGTTCATCTGACTGCGGCCCCCTAGGCGAGGGTTTTGACCCAGACGTTTTGCCACCTTCAGGAAAAAGAGCGGGAAACTCCTCAGATGGAGGGAGGCTCCCTTGTCTCTGCCCAGATTAATAATAATAATAATAATAATAATAATAATAATAATAATAAATTATTTATACCCCGCCCATCTGGCTGGGTTTCCCCAGCCACTCTGGGCGGCTTCCAACAGAAACATTAAAATACATTAATTTCTTAAACATTAAAAGCCTCCCTAAACAGGGCTGCCTTCAGATGTCTTCTAAAAATCTGGTAGCTGTTTTCCTTTTTGACATCTGAGGGGAGGGCGTTCCACAGGGCAGGCACCACCACCGAGAAGGCCCTCTGCCTGGTTCCCTGCAACTTGGCTTCTCGCAATGAGGGAACCGCCAGGAGGCCTTCGGAGCTAGACCTCAGTTGGTAATTTAAAGACGTCGATGATCTATGGATATTGGTTACAGGTAGGTAACCGTCTGACATAGTCGAAACAAAAAATAAAATAAAAAAATTCCTTCCAGCAGCACCTTAGAGACCAACTAAGTTTATGCACATGAAAGCTCATACCAATGACAAACTTAGTTGGTTGGTCTCTAAGGCGCTACTGGAAGGAATTTCTTTATTTTATAATAATAATAATAATAATAATAATAATAATAATAATAATAATAATAATAATAATTTATTATTTATACCCCGCCCATCTGGCCGGGTTCCCCCAGCCACTCTGGGCGGCTTCCAAAAAAACAGAAATTCTAAAATACAGAAATCCATCAAACATTAAACGCTTCCCTAAACAGGGCTGCCTTGAGATGCCTTCTAAAGGTCTGGTAATTGTTGTTCTCTTTGACCTCTAGTGGGAGGGCATTCCACAGGCTGGGTGCCACTACCGAGAAGGCCCTCTGCCTGGTTCCCTGTAACTTGGCTTCTCGTAATGAGGGAACCGTCAGAAGGCCCTCGGAGCTGGACCTCAGTGTCCGGGCAGAACGATGGGGGAGGAGACGCTCCTTTAGGTATACTGGACCGAGGCCGTTTAGGGCTTTAAAGGTCAGCACCAACACTTTGAACTGTGCTCGGAAACGTACTGGGAGATTGATCATATATTGATCCCTGCCTGTTCTGAGGAAAAGTGTGTCCCACCTTTTCTCCACAGAAACATCTCTGGAAACTCTCCAGGATTCCCCTCCAGTCTCCTCACCCCCCCTTTTTTTGTTTCTGAAGGAAACTGACTCAATAACCTCCATGGCGACCGAACTTTGAGCGACTCCTCATCCCCTTTTTTGTTTTTTGGGGGAAACTGACCCAATAACCTCCATGGCGACCAAGCTTCGAGGGAACCTCCTTGAATCCCCCTCAGCACAAAGAGGGAACACAATGGTTGCCCATGTAACCACAATCTGCCACACCATACAAGTCTCTGGCAGTGACGATACAAAACAAATCTGAGGCCCAACAACTTCTTGACCTAAACCCCTGAGGCTTCAGGGTTGGAAAGCATGGAGGTGATCCTTTGTCTAATGTAGTATTGGCTTTATTAATCACAGACCTTACTCAAATCTCACAAACCCTGGATTACTACCTTTTCTAGCAGCTGACAGACTCTGGGGAAAGGGGACACAGCATCAGCCACCAATGTAGGAAACAACCACCACCTTGTGGGGCATAATATAATATTAGATTTGGAAGGGACCCCAAGGGTCATCTAGTCCAACCCCTGCAATGCAGAAATCTCAGCTGAAGCAGCTTGTGAAATACAGTGTAGGAGAGAAGTGTGGGTGGGTCAGGCTGTGCTCACAGATTGCCGTTAAAGTGCATTAAAAAAATGTCCCCCTCTCCAAAAAAAAAAATAAGAATCTTGATAATGTTGGTTTATAGAAAGTAGTTTTGTTGGGTGTTACATTGGAGTGGATGAGTTGAATAACGTTTATATATATCGTAGCTGACAGACGAAGAATCAC
Source organism: Zootoca vivipara (assembly GCF_963506605.1). Classification (NCBI taxonomy): domain Eukaryota; kingdom Metazoa; phylum Chordata; class Lepidosauria; order Squamata; family Lacertidae; genus Zootoca; species Zootoca vivipara. Next base: position 2,162,019 of record NC_083277.1, read on the forward strand.
AAGTTATTTATTCTCTATTTCCTTTCCCTTTCTCATCTCTTTGTCTCTCTCATTATTTCCTCCCTGTTTCTCTTCACTTTCCCCCTTTATTCCTTCTCATGCCCTTTTCAAATTCTAATAAAAATTACTCCAAAAAAAGAAAAAACAGAATTTTTAACTTAGCGAAGTACAGATTCAGTTTGTGGTGTTTGGGGGCTCATTCTTTAGAAGCTAATAACATTTGTTACTGCTTTTTATGACTTGTATTTTTGCTTAATTGGCCAATTAGCCTTTATCAATTACTAGCTGGCCCTGCCACGCGTTACTGTGGCATTGTGTGTGAAATTAGGAAGAAAAGAATAAGATAGTTGATGTTTGAAAGTCTGGTCTGTCGGCGGAGTGGGCGTCGTTGGGGTTTGGGCTTCCTCTTGGGGTGTGTGCAGTGGTAGTGTGGGACGGTCTCTATCGGTGAGGGCTCGGTGGGGAGTTAGGAGGAGGTGGAAGAAGAGCATGTATTTGCCATCTGTTCCTTTGATGTCCACTTGAGGGCGGTATATTGTGCCCTTTTTTGAGAAAATCATTTTTTAGGTGTGTTAGGGGTGGGATCTTAACAGTCTAAGGTTCTGCAAACACTCTCATATTGGCAAGGAACGCTGTGTCCAAATTTGAGCGGAATCGGTCAAGCGGTTTCCAAGAAAAGTGGACTATAACAAACATGGCCCTTTAAAAAATATTATTCATTACTGGATTTGTGCATTACCTGCGCTAGAACTTATAGGTGACTTACATACATTCAAATGGTTTATCCCTGAAGCTCTTTCCACACTCTATACAGTACTGTACATTTAAACTGTTTCTCCCCAGTGTGGGTTATCTGATGTAAACTAAGTTGAACACTCTGACCAGGGTTTGAAATTAGCAGGCGCCAGGAGCATTTTGTGCCTAAAGATTATCCATTTGTGAGCACCTCAAAAAAGTCTGGGTGCCATTTTTTTGCATAGAAAATATGTTAAGGACTTTTGGGGAAGCTACTCACCCATCCCTTGCCTGGCCCATCCCTTCTTCCTCCATCAGATCCTGCACACCTTCCTCTACCTGCCCTTCCTCTACCTCTTCCCCTGGCTCCTACCTTGTGGGTGTCATGACACCCCATAAATCCCAGGGCCCCTCCCCTCTCACTTCCCGGCCCCCTTCCTCTGCCTCATGAGGAGTGCAAGCAGCACTCAATTATTTTGTTTTTTGCAGTCCTCAGCAACTTTTGACACCCCACCAGCCCTCACACCATAGCTGCCAAGTTATCCCTTATTTTAAGGGATTTTCCCTTATGCTGAATAGGCTTCCTCGCGAGAAAAGGGAAAACTTGGCAGCTATGCCTCACACCACCTTCCCAAAGCGGGGAAAGTGAGGTGTGAGGGCTCTGTCAGGGTCCTGGAGTCCTCCTGCCTCCTTCCCAAAGCCAAGTTAGCACTTCCCAAAGCCAAGTTAGAGCGGTAGACTCGTAATCTGGTGAACCGGGTTCGCGTCTCCGCTCCTCCACATGCAGCTGCTGGGTGACCTTGGGCTAGTCACACTTCTCTGAAGTCTCTCAGCCTCACTCACCTGACAGAGTGTTTGTTGTGGGGGAGGAAGGGAAAGGAGATTGTTAGCCGCTTTGAGACTCCTTAGGGTAGTAATAAAGCGGGATATCAAATTCAAACTCTTCTTCTTCTTACCCAGCTTTGGGAAGTAGGTGGGAGGGCTCTAAGATTCGGGCCATGCGTTGATATTTGATGTGCATCTGAGCACATGGTATCCCAAAGAGCTTCACCAATAGGACAAAGTGAAGAGCTGTTCGGATCGCAAAACTTTATTTAGAATAAAAGATAGGGGGAAGGCAAGAAAACAGGTTGAAGAGATTACGAAATAAAGCAGCTCAGGTTTTAAGGTCTGGCACCACCATCCCCTTGGAAGGACTGGCCTGTGATTCTTTCCCTATGTGGAGAGTCTGATGTAATAAATAGTCACAGTCAGTTATATCACATTTCCCAACAAAGCACTCTAAGCATACCAATGCCTTTCACCACACCTCTGACCAAGTGGCTAAACTTTGCCTCCTTTCTTTCTCCACTTACTGCGTTAATAATAATATGCCAGATGGCCAAGACATTAGGCAGAATGGGGAGAGCATCTTGGGCAATTAGCATAGCAGTGCTAGGAATTTCTTATTTTTCTTAGAGGCAACAAAACCTATTATTGTGCATTTTCAGGTGCCACAAGATGCTTGTTTCTACACTCAAGTTTCCTCCCTGTTATAGTTCTTCCATGTGTGGTAAATACTTCAGTTTCTAGTGAAGTGCTGTTTACACTCAGTGAATCTTGATGTTTCTCCCTCTGTAAATTCTTCTGTGTTAAGCAAGTTTGCTGCATTTCCTGCTGTTCTTCATATTCCAATCACTTAAGAGACGTTCTCCCCTGTGTGAGTTCTCAGATGCTGTCAGGTCTTCACTCCCACTGAAGCTCTTTCCACACTCTCTACATTTTAATGGTTTCCCCTAGTGTGGGCTCTTTGATGTACAGTAAGACTTCCACTATATCGGAAGCTCTTTCCACACTCGATGCAGTTAAACGGTTTCTCCCCAGTGTGAGTTCTGTGATGAAATGTAAGTGCACTCGCACAACTGAAACTCTTTCCACACTCCACGCATTCATATAGTTTCTCCTTCGTGTGGGTTCTTTGGTGCAAAGTAAGTTCACTCCTACAACTGCAGCTCTTTCCACATTCCATGCATTCATATGGTTTCTCCCCAGTGTGCTCTCTTTGATGTACTGTTAGTGCAGTCCTCCGGTTGAAGCTCTTTCCACACTCTGTGCATTCAAACGGCTTCTCCCCGGTGTGGGTTCTTTGATGTGTAGTAAGGCTTCCATTCCGACTGAAGCTTTTTCCACACTCCATACATTTAAATGGTTTCTCACCTGTATGGGCTCTTTGATGCACAGTAATTGCACTCCTACAGCTGAAGCTCTTTCCACACTCCATGCATACATAGGGTTTCTCTCCAGTGTGGGTTCCTTGGTGTGCAGTAAGGCTTCTTCTCTGTCTGAAGCTGTTTCCACACTGCATACATTTAAATGGTTTCTCCCCAGTGTGGGTTCTTTGATGTAAAGTAAGTGCACTCCTATAACTGAAGCTCTTTCCACACTCCAGGCATTTATGCAGATTCTCCCCAGTGTGGACTCTTTGGTGTAAAGTAAGATGGTGATTGAGACTGAAACTCTTTCCACACATCATACATTTAAATGGTTTCTCCCCAGTATGGGTTCTTTGATGTGCGATAAGCAAACTGCTTGTACAGAAACTCTTTCCACACTCCATGCATTTATGCGGTTTCTCCCCAGTGTGGGTTCTTTGATGTAAAGTAAGATGGTGATTGAGACTGAAGCTCTTTCCACACAACATGCATTTAAATGGTTTCTCCCCTGTGTGAATTCTTTGGTGGGCAATAAGGTTTCCACTCTGGCTGAAGCACTTTCCACACTCCATGCATTTGAATGGTTTCTCCCCTCTGTGGGTTTTCTTATGCTTAAGAAGGTTACCAGTGCTGCTTAAGCTCTTTCCACATTCCGTGCATTGAAACGCTTTCTCCCCTGTTTGGGTTCTTTGATGTAAACGAACGTTTCCACTCTGACTGAAGCCCTTTTCGCACTCCACACTGCTCCTTCCTGTGTATTCCTCCTGTGAGTTCAGGGTTACATGGACACCAATGTCCTGAGTAGTGGAAGACTTCATTTTCCCATTATTTGACATGTTTCTGCCTATATGCTTTTGGCGTGGCAGTTGATTTACAAATGTCTCTTTCCCTGCTTCATGCTCCACATTTCCTGATGGCTCCTCATAATTCTCCCTCCTCTGCCCATTACCTGTTTTGGGGGTGGAAGAAAAAAGAAAATGTTATTCAAATTGCAAGGTAGAAGTAGAGACTCTCATTGAGATTCGAGCCCAGTTCTCTGCCTCTTCCAGCATTTTCAAGCATGTCCCCCACTTATCTCCCCGCACAGCTGAATCTGAAGTTACTTTCTCAAGATAACACCACAAGTCCCTTCTTGATCCACCTCATACAAGCTGTCACCAAGCACTTCTGTGTCTGCTGATCTCTCCCTTTTCTTAGAGCACCATCCAACCGGATCTTCCCCTTCCACCCAAGAGATGAAGTCTGGTTTGGGAAATGTTTTCAAAGCGGCCAGTTAATTCTGAGTGCAATATTCCGAGTGCAAAATACCCAGACATGCCTAGCCCTGCTACTGCCATGGCTCCTTTCCCAAAATAAGGGAAACGCAATATTATAACACTCCTACTGAGGGATAGAAGAAGGGCACCTAGAATCATAGAGTTGGAAGAGACCACAAGGGCCATCCAGTCCAACCCCCTGCCAAGTAGGAAACACCATCAAAGCATTCCTGACAGATGGCTGTCAAGCCTCCGCTTAAAGACCTCCAAAGAAGGAGACTCCACCACACTCCTTGGCAGCAAGTTCCACTGTTGAACAGCTCTTACTGTCAGGAAGTTCTTCCTAATGTTTAGGTGGAATCTTCTTTCTTGTAGCTTGAATCCATTGCTCCATGGATTCAATGGACCCAGCAGAATCCACATGGACCCAGCAGAATCCACCTGGCACTTGTGAAGAGGATCTCACTATACATTAACCTCAGAGGCAATGTAGAGGCTATTTTAAATGTAAACCTCAGCCTGGATGCAATCTCCGCTTTTTATAAGAAAACCCTGTTGGACCCTGTGCAGGCAGTTTTTTACAGCCTGAGGGCTGCATGCTGGCACTTTTGGACCAGAGGCAGAACTGGGTATAACAATGAATGTAAATGCAGCCTTTGGACAGGAGCGGTTCCTACACACCCCTCTCTTTCCTCTACCCAGGCAAGCAAGAAACACCATCAGATTTTAAGGATACAACCAAGACATGGAAAAAGGACTCAAGGAGGATGTGAAGCAGAGGTGGTCATGGCCTGGGGAAAGTGGTGACTGGGGAGGAGAGAGTTCCATGGGCTGACCCCCTGGTCTATTTAGTCCAAGAGTCCTATAGGAGGCAACTAGATGCTGACAGGAAGCCCAGAAACAGGACATAAAGGCAAAAGGTTTCTGCTCTCTTTCCAAACTGTTACAAGGGGTGTGCATGTGAATATATGGATGCTGCTCAGAGAGCAAAGCTGCAAATATCGTAGGGTACATCTGCAAAAAGGGGAATCAAAGCAGGCTATTCTTCTTAAATTACTCCTACTCTGCATGAATGAATGGCACAAAGAGCTGCTTGACACCTTCAATGTCTGGCAGTCCAGAGGGATATAAATGTGCCCTTACCCAGAGAGGCCACCATCTCATAATTCTCCTCCATGACTTCCTTGTGCAGAGCTCTTTGGCTTGGATCCAGCAGAGCCCACTCCTCCTCCGTGAAAAACACAGCCACCTCCTCAAAGGTCACCAGAACCTGGAAGAAGAAGAAGAAGAAGAAGAAGAAGAAGAAGAAGAAGAAGAAGAAGAGGAAGAGGAAGAAGAAGAAGAAGAAGAGATGACTTCTCTTAGATCCCCCTCATCAATGTCTGTTTCGTTGATTGGTCGTAAGCCTCTTTGGATTGCCCTGGGCAAGATAAATCCACTAACATAAATAATAACAAACATTCCCCACGCAACACAGAGGGAGGCTGGTTTGTCCCCCTCTCTTCCTCTTCTCCCCTCTCCTCCCCACACCCGATGCTCTTACCTTACCTGAGGGAGCTGCCTGGCACCTCTTTCCATCCCACCCCTAAGAAGAGACGGTGGTGCCTCTGAGGCCATTGCGCTGCCTGTGGAAGACAGAGGGAACGGAGGCGTGAACTGGGATACTCCTGGGATTCTCTCAGGTGTTGCCATGATGCACTTCAAAGCAGGGAGCAGCTCTCAAGTCGGGCCATTCCTGGGCCTGCAGAGGAAAGACAGGGAATGGGAAGGATGTCAGGAACACCATAATATTAAAAGTTGCTTCAGTTTTTAGGGGATTGTAGTTTGGGGGGGGCGGAGGCATGCTGACGATCTATGGCGCCCCATGCCTTCCTCTAAGGAATGTGCATGTGTGTGTGAACTCTTTTCTCTTAGAATCATAGAGTTGGAAGAGACCACAAGGGCCATCCAGTCCAACCCCCTGCCAAGCAGGAAACACCATCAAAGCATTCTTGACATGTGGCTGTCAAGCCTCTGCTTAAAGACCTCCAAAGAAGGAGACTCCATCACACTCCTTGGTAGCAAATTCCACTGCCAAACAGTTCTTACTGTCAAGAAGTTCTTCCTAATGTTCAGGTGGAATCTTCTTTCTTGAAGTTTGAATCCATTGCTCCGTGTCCGCTTCTCTGGAGCAGCAGAAAACAACCTTTCTCCCTCCTCTATATGACATCCTTTTATATATTTGAACATGGCTATCATATCACCCCTTAACCTTCTCTTGTCCAGGCTAAACATACCCAGCTCCCTAAGCCGTTCCTCATAAGGCATCGTTTCCAGGCCTTTGACCATTTTGGTTGCCCTCTTCTGGACACGTTCCAGCTCGTCAGTATCCTTCTTGAACTGTGGTGCCCAGAACTGGACACAGTACTCCAGGTGAGGTCTGAATACAGTGGTACTATTACTTCCCTTGATCTAGATGCTATACTTCTATTGATGCAGCCCAGAATTGCATTGGCTTTTTTAGCTGCTGCATCACACTCTTGACTCATGTCAACTTTGTGGTCTACCAAGACTCCTAGATCCTTTTCACATGTACTGCTCTCAAGCCAGGCATCTCCCATCCTTTATTTGTGCCTCTCATTTTTTTTGCCCAAGTGTAGTAGGAAAGTGAGGTAGGAATGGGAAGGATGTCCTCCTTTATACAGAAACTTTGTAATATTTTATAAGCTGCCTCAGTTTTTAGGGGACATTCAGCTTTGCTTTGTGCAGCTACTCAAGACAGTAACGTTTCAGGGTCAAATCCAAAAGCACTTAATGAAGCCTCTCAGTCCCTTTGCAGACCTCTCTTTTTGTTTCCTCCAAAATGGCCACCCAGGATACCCCTTTTCTGGCCTTTTGATACATTTACAATAAAGGGAAAAGGGAAAAAAGGAAACCTCCAGGGGGTCAAAACTAGCCACAGGGCATCCCTCCCAAGCACAGGCTTGAACCCACCTCTCTCCTGATACAGTCTGTAGTAAATGTTAAGTATTCCTCCTGGCAAGATTGATATTATAAACACATGCAGAAATGCAAACATTTCCAAGCTCTCTCTCTCACACACACACAGAGATGTCCAGAATTCAGGAATAATATAAAGGGAGGAGGGACTGAAGGGAAAGAGGGCATTGTGGGTGAAAGCAAGTGAAAAGTGCCTTTCCCTCTAGTGAGCAAGGGGCCCAGCAGAGGACTGTCAGAAATGGGCAAAAAGCAAAAAATGATAATATTTAATTATCTGTTCTAGGACCTTCCCTGGTATCGATGTCAAGCTCACAGGTCAGTACGTAGTTACCTGGGTCTTCCTTTTTTCCTCTTTTGAAGATGGGGGCAACATTTGCCCACCTCCACTCTGCAGGGACCTCACCTGTTCTCCAAGATTGCTCAAATATAATAGACAAAGGCTCTGAAATTACATCCGCCAGCTCCTTTAGAACCCTTAGGTGCAGCTCACCAGGCCCTGGAGATTTTCCTGTCATGGGCTGCACCTCCCTCTTTGCATCACTTATTCTGTTATCAGCAGGTTGGGCATCACTTTCGTTTTGGATGAAGACAGAAGCAAAGTAGGTGTTGAGGAGTTCTGCTTTCTCTCTTGTCACCCAATAGCATTTCTCTGTCTTCTGCACGCAGAGGACCCACCACTTGCTTGTTGCTGAGGGATGCCAAAAAAGGCCTGGGGGGCTGCATGCAGCTCTGGTGCAACATGAGACCATCTTGCTCAGCCTACATTATAATGTTTTGAAGGCTAGCGAGGAGACTGGGCAGGAGTGAGGCTGGCAGCAATAGAGGCCAGATCCCTCCCCCATGCCCACCCACGCCAGCTTTCATCTGCCCCCAACAAGCTTCCCAGAAGATGTCTAGAGAAGCCTCTTTTTGGAGACAGCATCAAAATCTGTCCAACTGTCCCCAAGTCCAACTGGGGGAGTGGGCATTTATTTAATTCCTCTGGTCTTTTGCCATGAGGCTTTTAAAAGTGCCCTTAAGACCACAATGAATTTCAAATACCACCATCCATGCACCCATTTTCCTTGCCTAGCAGGAGGGAGACTGAACGCGTGTTTTTTCAGGCTCCAGGAAATCCAAAAGTTGCCCCTTCCCTCCTGTTTTGAAGCAGGGACTCCTCCCCATTTGCCTCCCCCCTCAACATGAGCAACCTCAGGAAGACTCATTTGTTCCAAGGAAACCACAGTCCATCACCCCCCCCCACTATATACGAGTTCTGAAAGGGGAGCTGGGGGACTCCCCCCCCCAAAAAACCCCACATTTTAATTCCCTTTGACTCTTTCCAATAACAACCTCTTTCTTGCTAAGGAACCTCACAAGATGATCAAGGGTCTGGAAACCCGGCCTTATGAGGAACGGTTGAAGGACTTGGGTATGTTTAGTCTGGAAAAGAGGAGACTAAGAGGACCCAGGTGGCACTGTGGTTAAACCATTGAGCCTAGGGCTTGCTGATCAGAAGGTCGGCGGTTCGAATCCCTGTGACAGGGTGAGCTCCCGTCGCTTGGTCCCAGCTCCTGCCAACCTAGCAGTTCGAAAGCACGTCAAAATGCAAGTACAGTGGTACCTCTACTTACGAATTTAATGCGTTCCGAACACACATTTGTAAGTCGAAAAAAAAATGTAAGTCAAATCCCATAGGAATGCATTGGGAGAAAAAATTCGTAAGTCGAAGCAACCCTATCTAAAAATTCTTAAGTAGAAAAAATCCTATCTAAACAGCATCCAAGATGGCGGACGGAGCTCCATTTGTAAGTAGAAAAATTTGTAAGTAGAGTTATTTGTAAGTAGAGGTACCACTGTAGATAAATAGGAACCGCTACAGCGGGAAGGTAAATGGCGTTTCCATGTGCTGCTCTGGTTTGCCAGAAGCGGCTTTGTCATGCTGGCCACATGACCTGGAAGCTATACGCCGGCTCCCTCGGCCAATAATGCGAGATGAGCACGCAACCCCAGAGTCGGTCACGACTGGACCTAATGGTCAGGGGTCCCTTTACCTTTACCTTTAAGAGGAGATAGGATAGCCATTGTCAACTACCTGAAGGGCTGTCATGTGGAAGAGGATGCATGCTTGTTTCTGTCCTGCTCTAGAGGGTAGGACTTGAACCAAGGGCATCAAGTTACAATGAAGGAGATTGTGGCTAAACACCAGGAAGAACTTCCTGAGAATAAGAGCTGTTCAACAGTGGAGCCATCTCCCACAGGTGATACCGGTAGTGGACTCTCCTCCTTTCCTCCGAGGTTTCTAAGCAGAGGTTGGATGGCCATCAGTCCTGGATGCTTTAGCTGAGATTCTTGCATTGCAGGGGGTTGGACTAGATGAGTATTGGGGGGTCCCTTCCAAACTCTACAAATCTATCATTCTAAGGCCGATTGCCTTTAACATTTTGTCTGCTCCTCAGCCCCACCTCCTATTCAAACTCTCCTCCATCTCCCGCAACCCAAAGGCGTCTCTGCTCTCCAGCTCTGGGGCTACAAAAGCAGCTCACCAAGCCCCCCCACCCCACCCATAGTGGAGGCTGATTCTACTGCGCCCAAGCCTTCCTCCCCGCTGCTATCTCCCCCTCCCCAAGGGACGGAGGGAGGAGGATCGCAAATATAAAAGAGGGGTCGCAAATATAAACGAGAGCGCTTTTAGGTAGGACGGACAGAGTAGGACTTACTTCTGAGTAAACATGAATGAGACTGGGCTGCACAGCGGTGCTTCCCGAAACAACGAGATCCACTTGGGAGGCGGACTACAGATCCCAAGAGGGCAAGGGGGGAGCGGGGAGACTTTCCTTTGCAAAGGGAATCCTTTCCCTCTCCCCCCCCCCCCCGCCAGCTGCTTGCGGATTCCGGTGCAAGGAAAGCAAATATTTCCCCTCTCCTCCTCCTCCCCCACCCACCCCGAAACACCCCCAAATACGCAGCACCTCTTTCTCCTCTCCAGCCCTCCTCCTTGCCTGGGAATGTGCGTGGAGACCCCTCCCCTCCCATTTTGCCTCTACAACCCCCAACCCCACCCCCGCCACAAACCTCCTGCCTCTCTAGGAAGCGGAGCTCATTGACCCTGGGAGAGGAGGGGGGAGTGGCAGGAGATCCGCCCTCCCCCTCCCTGCAAACAAAAACCCCCATTTCTTTTGTGAGAAGGTCGCGGGTTCGATCTCCGGTAGCGGCAGGGAAAGAGACCCACAGACCCCCACTCTGGAAACGCTACTCCTGGACATGAAGGTTACACAGGTTTACATTTATCTCTGTTAAATGGGGGGGGAGATCCCCCTACTCACTGTGACACCCAAAGTAGGCCGATGTTGTACTGCCCATTTTGCTGGAGGGGTCAAAGTCAGTTCCCTCTTTTTTTTGAGGGGGGGGAAGCAATGACAGAGCAGTTGCTTTGCATGTACTGTACAGGGAAGTCCCTGGTTCGATCTCCGGCGTGGAAAAAAGACCAACCCCTGTTAGGGAATTCACAGGGGGGGGCACATCTTTATTATAAATATTATGCATAAATGTATCCTTTCGACTTGACAGCTCAGGGAAGTTACCTAGTTTTAAAAATCATATAAAATCAACTCCAGTTTCCCCATTCCAACACTATTTTGCCCTTAAAAAGGGACTCCAGGAAGTGCCCAGAGGCACTTTGCTGAGCTGATTTTTGGCCAAGCCTAATCCCATCACCAGCAGGGACCCAGGTGGCGCTGTGGGTTAAACCACTGAGCCTAGGGCTTGCTGATCAGAAGGTCGGCGGTTCGAACCCCCGTGACGGGGTGAGCTCCCGTTGCTTGGTCCCAGCTCCTGCTAACCTAGCAGTTCGAAAGCACATCAAAAATGCAAGTAGATAAATAGGAACCGCTACAGCGGGAAGGTAAACGGCGTCTCCATGTGCTGCTCTGGTTCGCCAGAAGCGGCTTTGTCATGCTGGCCACATGACCTGGAAGCTGTACGCCGGCTCCCTTGGCCAATAATGCGAGATGAGCGCGCAACCCCAAAGTCGCGACTGGACCTAATGGTCAGGGGTCCCTTTACCTTTACTTTAATCCCATCACCAGACCCACCCAGGTGACAGTCGATGCAAAGCCAGGACCTTATTGTTCCTTTTCTGTGGATACTCAAGAAGTTCCTCCTGGTATTTATCACACATTTACTTTTGCCCTGAACCATTGCCCTTATGTTAATCTTGTTTACCAGTATGTTAATATTGTATGTACCTCCCGTTTTCTGGCGTTTAGCTATGTAACAGTGATGTAGGAATGACCCAAGACACCCAAGATAACGGACAGAAAAAGAGTTTTAGCTCCCTGGCCTGTGACCTTGCCTCTCATGTATAACTTCTATGAGCCAATGCCTCTACATTTCTTTCAAAGCTATTTTAAAATGAACTGATTTGGAGTCCCTGATGCTATAGCAATAGCTTATTTCAAAATAAACTGGGTCCCTTCGGGACGTTGAGCTTTTCTATCCCTGTGTTGTGTTTTTCTTTGAAATGTTATTCCTTCCCCTCGACATGAACCATTGAGAGTATGTAGTGTAAACACCGACAATTGGGAAACTCTGACCTGTGAGTGCTCCAATTGGAGAACAGCCTTCAGCAAAGGTATCATGGACTGTGAAGGTGCTGGAACCCATGAAGAAAGGGGGTAGTGTGCTAAGAGGAAGGCACATTTGGCAAACCCTCACCACAACCAACTCCCGCCTGGAAACCTATGTCCCCACCAGCAGCGTAGCTAGCTACTTCCCTGGGAGCTGGGGCAGGGCAGGGTGCACCAGAATCCCAGTGCCTGAGTCCTGTTCTGCCCCTGCACCCTGCAGACCCCTGTTTATTTTTTGGGCAGCGCGAAGCCTTCATGCATCCAAGTCACTGCGTTACTCCCAGGAGAGACACATGGCTCTGGCAGTTAAGTTGTACTCCCTGCAGTGTGGCACTTAGTTCCCCTCTCTACATCTCGGGTCCCCACTGTGGAAGGACATGTGGCTCCAGAATTGGCCTCGACAGTCACCTATGGACACACCATTAAGACCGTGTTCATGGAAGACAAACACATATTCGGCTATGAGGGATCACCAAAGAAGGAAGAGGAGGAAGCAAATTATTACCATGTATCATAAAGCCTGAAATGAACTGTTTGTAAAGAGGTAGTCAGATTTCCCTCACCCAGTTCCTCCCTGGGTAATGCCTTCTATAAAGTGGCTCCTAGATCTGGAATGAACTTTCACAAAGTAGCCCAACACACTTTTCCTCTCAGAGGCGAGCTCTTGATTTTGCCACCTCTGCTCTTAGAACTGCTATATTGTGAAACATATTGTAAATATGTGGGTATTCCCGAATCCTGAGGTTTTCCTCTGAAAGTATTGACCTTTAGTAGGTCTGGTGGTTGTGGTCAGTACAGCTGGCCTGTACTGGTTGTTGTCAGGCTGAAGTGTGACTGACAGCAGAGCCAGAGTCTGGCCATTCAGTCCCCCAGAAATTCCAGCAGAGGGATGGAGCCTCTCTCTGATTGGCCAACAGCACTTTTGGAGGAAGAACAAAAGGGGCCATTTCTGAGGGAGAGAGTTTGATTTGAGAGAAGATGGAGAGGGATTTTGGGGAGTTGGGGGGGAATAGGATTTGTCTGAGGGAGAACTGGTTCTGGTTTGAGTTGAACACCCACCCTGAGGAGACTGTTCATACTGAAAGGAAAGACCCTCCCAGCTTGGAGAGGAAGACCTGGTTGGGGGTCTGGGGAAGGTCTACTGACAGGGGTGTCCTGGGAGGCCTGACTCTGAGGCAGGAGAAGCAGATCCTGAGGGGATTCAGGCTCCCCCTGGGTCTCCTTCCAGGGGGAGTTTGTGTAGGGAGAGAAGACCCCCCTCAGCCAGTCACAAGGGGGGAAGGGGATCCCCTGGGTCTATTAGACCAAATTGGAATTACTTCAGGAGTGGGGTTGCTGAAAGAGAGAGGGGCCTGAGGAAAAATGCCCTTCACTCATGAACCAGGGCATTGATCGGGGAAGTAAGATGTGTTATATTATTTAACTGAACCACCTCTCATAAGTAAGTAGCAGAAATTGAAGTATAACAACTGATATTTGAGTAAAGAGAGGCTACGTAACACTGCGCTTAAGCCTCAGGCAGGTTATAGTTATAGTTTAAGTAAATAAGTTGACTTCTGCACAGGAAAACGCATTTCCTGACCCACTTTCTTTCACAAACTTCTTTTTTGTTAATGAAACTTCCCTTGTTGTTTGTTTCACTCACTAAAAGATAAACTGTGGTAAGTGGGCAAGATTTTTTTAAAAAATTTGGCGTACTGGGAGGGTCCCTGAGCATCCTGTATATAGGAAGAACTGAATAGGGAAGAACTGGCCCCCCTCTCAGTCCTAAAGGAGATGGGGGGCACCCCCCACCCCCACCCGACCCAGGCGCCTCCCATGCAAGTCCTGGGGAAATCCTCAGTGCAGGTTCTCAACCGAGCACAGGGAGGGGCTGCTCTTCCCCTTCGTAGCTCTATGGGGTTGACATCTCCAGGCAGGCGGGGGAAAAGGAGGAGCGTTAGAGGGGGGGGGCTCTGCTCTTCCTACTGCAGAAAAAGACTTCGGAAGAGCGAGCAGTGGAGGCGGATGGGCCGAGAGGAGAAAGAGGTAAAGATGCAGCGATGGGGAAGGGAGGGGGTGGAATGGGGAGGGGGGAGAAAGGGACAAGGCCTTGCAGGGTTTCTGCTTTGAAGCACCCCCGCCCCGCACATTAGCTCCTGGGGGGAGAGAGGGAATCAATGGAAGGGCGAGAGAGAGGCCTGGATAGAGACCCCCCCTTCCTTCCCTCCCCCCTGCTCGCTTTGTGAGGCCCCTCCGGAGGGAGAGGTGGGGGCGCTCGGGGTGAGCAGTGCCAAGGGGGGTTTCTGGGCGCAGGGGAGGCGGAGGGAGGAGGGCAGGAAAAGTTGGGGGGCTGAGGGATCAATAGAAGCATCAGTGGGGAGCCCTGCCAAACAGAGAGAGAGAGAGAGGCACGTGGCCTTTGGGAAGAGATTTCTCCATCTTGTGCGCTGACGGGCGGGGAAATCTCCGGGGGGGGGGGTGCCTTAGCTTTTCCCTTCCTGCCAAGAAATGTGCCTTTGAGAAAGGGATAGGAAGGGATCCCTGAACAGGGGGATCCCATTGGGGCTCCAGACGGAGGACTCTTCTTTCTACCAAGTCCAGCCATTGGAAAGAAAAGGTAGGGAGATCCTGGGAGGAAAGCCCTTCCTTAAGTTACCGGAAACTCCCCCCCCCACTCAGGCTTTGAGTTTCACGTGAGTGCAGGAAGGGGGGTCCCGTGTGAATGGTCCTTGCCCACCTCTGTACTGGCAGGGGGTCAAACCTTTCCAGAGGGTAGCCCTGGTACATAGAATGCTTAGTGTTTAGTCTTATTATAAGTTATTGTAAGTTTAAGTTGAGCCTCCTGCAACTGGATTTCTTATGGACAGTACCAATATTCAATGTATTGGATTTGTGACCGTTATGCTGATTTGCCTTCAGTAGCAGTAAAGCTCTGCTGGATGAAAAAGAAATGCCTCTGGTCTATTTTCTGAGAATCCTGCAATGTGTTTTAAGTTGTTACTCTGCTATACATTAGCAGACTCCCTGGAAAAGACCCTGATGTTGGGAAAGATGGAGGGCACTAGGAGAAGGGGACGACAGAGGATGAGATGGTTGGACAGTGTTCTCGAAGCTACGAACATGAGTTTGACCAAACTGCGGGAGGCAGTGGAAGACAGGAGTGCCTGGCGTGCTCTGGTCCATGGGGTCATGAAGAGTCGGACACGACTAAACGACTAAACAACAACAACAACTATACGTTGGAGATCTGCTCTGGTTCAATATTGGGTAGAATATATAACGGACCCTTAGGAGCTCCCCAGAGTAAAATGTCCCACTGTGGGACCACTGAATTCCTTTATCCTAATAAGTTGTCTTCCTTTTTCTTCCTGTTCTTCCTGTTTATTTCTTGCTATACAGTTACCTGCTTAACCACAGACTGAACTGGCAAGGGGGTCGTCTTGTCCATCTCAAAAGTTTTACTTCCTTCCAGGGGAGAGGGGGTGTTGACAACTCACACGGGACCCCCCTTCCTCCCTGCAGAGAAGGAACCTATCACGGTAAGCAGCAATGTTCACTTTCCCAGTCTGGTGGGCTTCAAGGGTAAAGGACCCAAGATCATGATAGACAATGCCCATCACTGGAGGGTTTACATGTAGGCATCTGAATAACAATAATAGTTCATTTATATGCCGCCCATGAAAGATTGAGGGCAATAGGAGAAGGGGACGACAGAGGACGAGATGGTTGGACGGTGTTCTCGAAGCTACGAACATGAGTTTGACCAAACTGCGGGAGGCAGTGCAAGACAGGAGTGCCTGGCGTGCTATGGTCCATGGGGTCACGAAGATGGGATCAGTGGCCATGATCTTGGTTTTTTTGATGTTGAGTTTCCGACCATATTTTGCGCTCTCCTCTTTCATCCTCATTAAAAGGTTCTTCAATTCCTCCACACTTTCTGCCATCAAGGTTGTGTCATCTGCATACCTGAGGTTGTTGATATTTCTTCCGGCAATCTTAATTCCGGTTTGGGAATTAACCGTTATGCTGATTTGCCTTCAGTACAGTAAAGCTCTGCTGGATGAAAAAGAAATGACTCTTGTCTATTTTCTGAGAATCCCGCAATGTATTTAAGTTTTTACTCTGCTAACTGTACATTGGAGATCTGCTCTGGTTCAATATTGGGTGGAATATATGACAGGGACCCTTAGGAGCTCCCCAGAGTAAAATGTCCCACTGTGGGACCACTGAATTCCTTTATCCCAATAAGTTGTCTTCCTTTTTCTTCCTGTTCTGTTGTTTATTTCTTGCTATACAGTTACCTGCTTAAGCACAAACTGGACTGGCACAAACTGAACTGGCAAGGGGGTCGTCTTGCCCATCTCAAAAGTTTGACTTCCTTCCAGGGGAGAGGGGTTCTTGACAACTCACACGGGACCCCCTTCCTCCCTGCAGAGAAGGAACCTATCACAGTAAGTAGCAATGTTCACTTTCCACTGCACAACTGATCATGGATGCTGTTGTACAGCGGTCCAAAACAATGGTTGGAGGGTGCTATGGAAATGCTTTCGGGATTCATAGCTCCTAGATATATTCAAAGCATCTCTGTTACTTCTTGTTTTTGGTAGAGTGAGTTACAAGCTGTGATACAATGCATCAGCATCAAAAGATAAGAGATGTATGCACTTTCCCAGTCTGGTGGACTTCAAGGACCCAAGATCATGATAGACAATGCCTATTGCTGGAGGGTTTAGGTGTAGGCATCTGAATAACAATAATAGTTCATTTATTTGCTGCCCATCTGACTGGGTTGCAGGACGAGGAATGCCAGTATAACAAGCAAGGTTATACTTGTTAGCATACACGCAGAAGACCTGGGCCACCAAGCCCCCCCCCCCCCGGTAAGCATCTGCTGGGTGTCTTCTCCCTCCGGTAGCCAACTGTAACACGATCCAGGCTCCCAGAGTCTGGACACGTTATCTGCAGAGTTCATTTCCAGCGTTAGCGTGGTTTGGCAGCAGCAGCAGCAACAAGAAGAAACTCAGAGAGAAGTCCTTGCATATTTACAAGCGTTTATTCTAAAGCATCTCGGAAGATAGACCAAACGTGTCTTTCTTCATCAGCAAAGCAAAAGCAACAGAAACTAACATTACAATAGTACAACAAACGGAAGTATACATCATGTGACACATTCAACATCCTCTTCCAAGCCTGTTCCTGTTTAAGGTGGAACAGAATCTACTATTAAATCCTAACAATACTTGCCAATCTTACAAACTGTGTAAGAGAGAAGTGGGTGGGATAATAGTTTATAGGAATCCTGTGATTTTGTCCTCCTGTAACTTTTCTTGTGCTGATAATTGTGGTACATCCTTGGTACAGTTTCTGAAGTAAACCTTCAAAATCTACAAAGAGACTCACAGGTTCATGGTGAAATCAGTTTTCTTGTCTACATCAATCGAAATGCTGCCCACAAAAACAAGAGTCATCATATCTTTAGGGGACTTTTAATTGTCTGCCAGATACTTTTGGCTTTGTTTCTAAAGATAGATATTTCTGAATACTTTAACAATCACATAGGACATCAATAGCACTTCTGTTTTATTTATTCCACTTAGGAGAGACTCTGATACACCAGTCTGAGCTCATTTCCATTGAAACAGAAAAATACAGAGACGTTGTCCTGGACCAATTGAGAGGTCTGTAATTCCACTTTTCTGTGAGACTGTATCTTTGTGTGTCTCATTTCAGTGTGTAGGAACATAGAAAGAGCCTTTCCAGATTTGTAGGATATTAAGGAATATTGTTACAGTGGTACCTCTGTTTAAGTACACAATTGGTTCCGGAAGTCTGTACTTAACCCGAAGCGTACTTAACCTGAAGCGAACTTTCCCACTGCTACTTGGGTCCAATACTATTTCCCCAAACTGGCCTCTTAGCAAAGTTCACACACGCAGCAGCATTCAGAGCGCAGGAAACTGAAGCACGAAGAAGAGGTCGAAATCCACATGACATTCCAGGCTTCAAGTAGAATGGTTTACTACTGTCAAATTACATCTGAATGCTTGAAAATCTTTCGCTCTCAGTCCTGAAACAGTCACAATCCAGGTGGAAAGTGTGAGTCATCAAGTCACAGTGCACAGACTCCCCTCTTAAATTCAGTTTCACTTTTTCAATTTCCATAGAAACAATGCAGGCCAAATGACTTTATTTCTTTGACCTCGCAGGTGGTGGGCAACTCCCCAAAACTCTCCTCATGCAGATAATTAACATAGATAGTGGTTTTCTGAGAACAACTGACCTAGTTTTTATGCCAGTCCCCAACGCAGGAGGACCCCTCTTTTCCAGCATCCTGTTCTCAGAGTGATCAGCCCAGGAGAAACTCACCAGCAGGGCCTGAGGGCAAAAGCTCCCTCCCCACCCGTGATTCCCATCCCCTGGGATTCAGATGAATAATACCTCTGAAGGTGGATGGAGAAGAATGCTGGTAGCTGGGAAGTAACTGACTCAAATAATTTCAGTTATAGGAAATTAAGTGATAAAAGGGAGAGAAAAGGGAAATGTGCAAAAATTAAATAAATACCATAATATTATTATTATACTATATATATGGTCATTAGAAACCTGTTATATTCTCTATGAAAAGGGACACAGGTGGCGCTGTAGTCTAAACCACAGAGCCTAGAGCTTGCTGATCAGAAGGTTGGCGGTTCGAATCCCTGTGACGGGATGAGCTCTCATTGCTCGGTCCCAGCTCCTGCCCACCTAGCAGTTCGAAAACACGTCAAGTGAAAGTAGATAAATAGGTACCACTCCGGCAAGAAGGTAAACGGTGTTTCCATGTGCTGCTCTGGTTCACCAGAAGTGGCTTAGTCATGCTGGTCACATGACCTGGAAGCTGTCTGCGGACAAACGCCAGCTCCCCCGGTCTATAGAGCAAGATGAGTGCACAACCCCAGAGTCGGTCGCGACTGGACCTATAGGTCAGGGGTACCTTTCCCTTTAACTTTATATTCTCTATAAATTCATTCCACATGTCAATATTGTTGTAACTCGGCTCAGGGTTCAAAAGGTTAAAGGCAGCGGTGAAGAGACTAATAACATCCAGAGACGTGGAGTTGATGTGAAAGTACGAAAATACTTTATTGCAAGCATGCAAGAAAGTGACTCAGCATAGGATGCTGGCCCAGAATGAACATTGTCAATCCATCTTATACCTTGGACCATACAACCTTGCAACACAAGACAACCAATCAAATTCATCCTAGGAGAACAAAGAGTGGCCAATCCTGGTAGCCAAGGCCCAGATCCGTTGGACCATATTTGAGCAATACCAAACCCTCTTGCTTAGAGTCCACACATGACCCACTGCCCGATTTCACAAGAACAGGCAGCCCTGTTTAGGGAAGTTTTTAATGTTTGATGTTTTATCATGTTTTTAAAATTCTGCTAGGAGCTGCCCAGAGTGGCTGGGGAAACCCAGCCAGATGGCCGGGGTATAAATGATAAATTATTATTATTATTATTATTATTATTATTATTATTATTATTATTATTATTACTATTGATTAAGGGGAAACATATCTTTATTCCTCTAATTCATCAGTATCAGTCTCTTGGCCACATTTAGGAAACATAATCCATTTTGTAATCCAGATGACAGCTTCCATACAGTTGGTATATAATTCCAAAGGATATTTTCCTCTGAAAGTCTTGACTGTTAGAATTCAGCTTTTTTCAGTGTCACACATATAATATAATGCAATCAAACCTTAACTGGGTAGTTGGTTGCAACATTTTCAAATTAATCAAATATTTCAAAAAGATATAAAAATCGGCTTTAATAAAGAAATTTCTAAATTAGATGAAATATTAATAAGGGGCAAGGATAAATACATTAAAAAAATCTTTACGGTTTATTATTGGAATGGGAAACCAAAGACAAACAAGTAAAAGAAACAATGATAAGATCGGGACAGGATTTAGGGAAAACAATTCTGTTAGGAAAATGGGAAAATTTGTGGCAGAGAGACACAAAATTTACGCTCAATTATGATTTAAAGGAAAACCTAATGAAAATGCAATATAGGTGGCACCTAACGCCGGAAAAAATAGCAAAAATGTATAACTGAAGCAATAATGTATGTTGGAGATGTCAGAATGAAATTGGTATATATATACATATTTGGTGGTACTGTAAAGAGATTAAGAAATGTTGGGAGATGATTTATAAAGAACTTAAAAAGATGCTCAAATTTTCTTTTAAGGAAAATCCAGAATTATTTTTATTTGGAATGCTAGATGAGGAGATTCCAGCGAAAGATACATGTATACTAATAAAATAGACGTGTACACGTCAGCAGCAACCAGACGTCTCATAGCAAGTAATTGGAAAAGTGACAGAATACCCAGTAAAGGGAGGCAGTGGAAGACAGGAGTGTCTGGCGTGCTATGGTCCATGGGGTCACGAAGAATCGGACACGACTAAACGACTAAACAACAACAACCCAGTAAATAAGATTGGCAAATAAAAATGATATTGTATTATAATTTGGCAACAAAAATAGCAGATATTAAAGGAATAAATGAACACAAAAGAGATAAAGATTGGAAAGAATTTAAGGATTATATAGCAGGTTTTGCAGAGAATGCTGATCTTGTAGCAGGTTTGTGAAGGTTCAAACAAATTATCAAAAGAGGAAAATATGGACATAGGTATATATAAGAACAAAGAATATAAAAGTGCAATACAAGAAAGGCTGGAAATCATTATGGGGTGTGCGGGTGGTGGTGGTGGTGGTGGAGGGAGGGAGGGACAATACTTATTTGCGAGAAGCAATTGTTTTTTTCTTGGTATTTGATTAACCTTTTCTTACTACTTAATGTTTTTGGATTTTTTTGGTAATTTCTAAAACGTATTTAATTATAATTTATTTATTTTTAAAAGAAAGTCTTGAATGTTAGAATTCAGCTTTTTCAGTGTCACACATATTCACTTAGCCACCCATCCTAAAGGAGAAAGGAAAGTGAGAGAGTCCTGGACAGAGAACTTCCACTGGGGTAGTTCTGTATCACAAGACAGGCATGAGATCAGGTGGCCCATTCCCTGGCCATACTTCCTCAGGGAGACACAGAGGAGAGGGGAGAATCTAGGAGATACTAAAAAACAAAGACGGTGGTGTTAATTAGACTCACTTTGTGTTAAGTACCCTTTCCCTCTTCCTTGAAACCCTAAAAGGATTTTCTTTCCCCCCAAAGGAGAAGGCGATCCGAATTCTGAAGAGACAATGGCATGCTCTGACCCATAGGGTCACGAAGAGTCAGACACGACTAAACATCTAAACAACAACAAATGTAGACAACGTTAAAATTTATATAATGTGCTTCTGCTAGTGTGAACACTGAGTTTACAATAATGAACTCAACAGAAGAGAAACCATCTAAAGCTATGGAGTGCAAAAAGAGCTTAAACTGGAGCAAAACTCTTAGGAAACATCAACAAACTCCCAAGGGACAGAAACCAGTTAAATGTATGGAGTGTAGAAAGAGCTTCAGTCACCGTGGAGCACTTAGAACCCATCAAAGAATACACACTGGGGAGAAACCATTTAAATGTATTGAGTGTGGAAAGAGCTTCCGTCAAAGTGGAGACCTTAGACTGCACCAAAGAACTCACACTGGGGAGAAACCATATAAATGTGTAGATTGTGGAAGGAGCTTCAGTCAAAGTGGAACTTATAGAACACATAAAAAAACTCACACAGGGGAGAAACCATTTAAATGTATGGAATGTGGAAAGAGCTTTGGTCGTAGGGATACCCTTACAATACATCAGCGAACTCACACAGGGAAGAAACCATTTAAATGTATGGAATGTGGAAAGAGCTTCAGTCAAAGTGGAAACCTTAGATCACATCAGAAAACTCACACGGATAATACATTTAAATGTATGGAATGTGGAAAGAGCTTCAATCAAAGTGGAAGCCTTAGATTACATCAGAAAACTCACACAGGGGAGAACCCATATAACTGTATAGAGTGTGGAAAGAGCTTCAGTCAAAGTGGAAATTATAGAACACACCAAAGAACTCACACAGGGGAGAAACCATTTAAATGTATAGAGTGTGGAAAGAGCTTTAGTCATAGTGGAACCCTTAGAATACATCAACGAATTCACACAGGGGATAAACCATTTAAATGCATGGAATGTGGAAAGAGCTTCACTTCAGCCAAAAACCTTAGACTGCACAAAATAACTCACACAGGGGAGAACCCATATAACTGTATAGAGTGTGGAAAGAGCTTCAGTCAAAGTGGAAATTATAGAAGTCACCAAAGAACTCACACAGGGGAGAAACCATTTAAATGTACAGAGTGTGGAAAGACCTTCAGGAATAGTGGAAACCTTAGACTGCACCAAAGAACGCACACAGGGGAGAACCCATATAACTGTATAGAGTGTGGAAAGAGCTTCAGTCAAAGTGGAAATTATAAAAGACACCTAAGAACTCACACAGGGGAGAAACCATTTAAATGTATGGAGTGTGGAAAGAGCTTTACTCGTAGTGGAAACCTTACATTACATCAGCAAACTCACACAGGAAAGAAACCATTTAAATGCTTGGAGTGTGGAAAGAGCTTCAGTCAAAGTGGAGCCCTTGGAAGCCATCTACGGACTCACACAAAGGGGAAACCATTTAAATGTATGGAGTGTGGAAAGCGCTTCCTTCAAAGTGTACACCTTAAGAATCACCAGCGAACTCACACCAGAGAATAACCATTTAAATGTATGGAGTGTGGAAAGAGCCTCGGTCAAAGTGGACATTTTAAAGACACCAGAGAACATTCGCAGCAGGAAAAAAAGCATTTATATGTGAGGATTGTGTGTGCGAACAGCTTACTGATAGTGGAGCACATAGAAAACATCAATAGACATGCAACGGCGAGAAATCATTTAAATATATGGAGTATGGAAAGAGCTTCCATCAGAGTGAAAACCTTGCAAAACAATAGTGAATTTGCATGGGAAGAAACCATTTAAATGCATGGAGTGTGGAAGGAGCTTCAGTTTGACTGCAGATCTTAATATACATCAACCGTTAGATGCATAGAGTATATGTGAAGTTCTGGTGTCTACATGTAAATTTGTACCCATGTACAGTGGTACCTTGCAAGACGAATGCCCTGCAAGAGGAATTTTTCGCAAGACGAATTCGTTTTGCGTGGAATTCGTCTTGCGAATCGCAGTTTCCCATAGGAATGCATTGAAATTTAATTAAGGCGTTCCTATGGGCAAAAAATTTTTTTTGATGCATTCCTATGGGAAACTGCGATTTGCAAGATTAATTTTTCGCAAAACGAATTGACTCGCGGAATGAATTAAATTCGTCTTGCGAGGTACCACTGTATTCAAGTAATGAAGGTGATGTCTCACAATAGTAAATGCAATATAAAATGTCATGAACTGTAAATCTGCAATCCTGGTGGTGAATGTTCATGCTCTTTGAGTCGACTGAAGATCGGTCTTTGGTAGAGAGAGTTGAAAATGTTGGTGTTTTGGGGGTGCTAATAGAGCTTTGAGGAAAACAGAGGGTTAATGTTGTGATGCTTTGTTAGCAGGGTTAGTTAAATTGGTAGTACAGGAACAGGAGTATAACACCCATGCTTGTAATTACACTAAATGAACAATGAAGACACATAAAGAGTGAGGCCATCTTCTTATGTGCATAAAGCCCTTCTGTAGTTTTTATAATTGATAAACTAATTGTGTTACAACACTTCCTCATCCTTGGTTCTCTGAAGGGCGCAATTTTCAGATAAAACATTATTTCCAGTGGCAGCAGGAAAAGAGGAATGAAGAAAGCAAGGGTTCCTGGGGTGTCCAGAGGGGGTGTGAAAGAGACCCCCCATGCCCACTCCTCTAGATGGAGAAAAAGCAACCATGGGGAGAGAAGGTGGTAGAGAGAAACATGGCCTATGGTGGGTGATTCTGTTTTGGGTGCTGTCAATAACTTCTCCAGAGGCGCTCCGAGGCATCCTTTGCTACTCTCTCCTTCCCAAGAGCCTGTGGCTTCTCCAAGTGCTCCTAGAGAAGGATCCATTAAAACGGCTTGGAGGGAAAGATTGTTCAATTTTATTACTATTATTATTATTATTATTATTATTATTTTATTTCAAACAACCGCCAACATACAAAACATACTACAAATACTAACATACCAACATACAAACCTACAATACACTTACAAAACAAAACACAAACACAGAGGCGTCTTAGCCATAGAGGCTACAGTCACCACGGCCTGGAGGGCGCTTTGGAGGGCGCCTCTGCCCTGCCGAGCCGTGCCCAGAGTCTCCTCCTGCAGCACCGCTCTCGCCCGCCTCTTCTCGGACTGCGGGCAAGCCGGCCGCGAGCCTCCCATTGGCGCGGCAACCAAGGCTCCCTGGGCGGCAGCACCGCGCAGCTGCTTCGGCTGAGCAGGCAGAGGCGGAGGCGAGGTGGCAGCGCCCCTGCCTCCCTTTCTGCCGCTGCTGTTGCCGCCTCCGGCTTAGTGATCTTTGGGGGGGTGGAGGAGCCGCACGGTGGCCCCGTTTGTGCTCTCCAAGGAGCGTGTAGGAGGGAGGGAAGGGGGGGGGCTCCCGATAGATCCTTGCACCACTGTGCCAGGTAGGCTTAAGAGTGTCCTGCACAAATGCCTATATTACAATACACATACGAAAATATACTCATATCATCCATATTCATTCTTAGCAAATATAACTTATTACAACAATGACTATAAGAGAAACATATATTCATACTTTTTAGCCCTCTGTTCTTGACAGTTGGGCCATATTTCTATATTGATCTTAATTTTTAAACTTCCCTATTCTATCTCTTCATTAAACTAAGATAGATAGCAAATTGAGAAAATATAAATATGAGAGTGTTCTAGACGAGCTCCTGCAGCCTTGTTTCTCTTGGGGGGGGGCTGGATCTTCCTTCTGTATCTGCCCCCACGTTTTGCAACCTCTCAAGTTGAGACTGAACTGGTGTGCCTGTTGTAAAAGTAGTTAACCCATTTAGAATATGATAGAATTAATATAACGTACCAGTAAATGAATGTATCAGGGCTTTAATTATTTCTAGGCTACTTGGACTTCTCAACCCCGACTTTCACCCACTTATCTTTTGAACTACTGTTTATAAAGTTTAGAAATAGAAAATTTATGTGACAGACTCTTCTTCCCTTGAGTCTTCTTCCCAGGCGTTGGGAGCTATTGGAATGGTAAGCTAGAATCATAGAATCATAGAGTTGGAAGAGACCACAAGGGCCATCCAGTCCAACCCCCTGCCGAGCAGGAAACCCCATCAAAGCATTCTTGACATATGCCTGTCAAGCCTCTGCTTAAAGACCTCCAAAGAAGGAGACTCCACCACACTCCTTGGTAGCAAATTCCACTGCCGAACAGCTCTTGCTGTCAGAAAGCTAAGGACTTTCTAAAGGTCTGGTTGTCAGGGAGATGGACAATAAACGAGTGAAATGTAAATCCTAAGACAGCAAGGCACCAGGATACCCAAAATAATGGTCAGAAGAACAGTTTTAGCTCCTTAACCTGTGACCTTCCCTTACATGTATAAGTTCTATGAGCTAATGCCTATACCTTTCTCTAAAAAGTTGTACTAAAATGAACCTCTGGTTTTGAGTCGCTGGAACTATTGCAATAGCTTATCTCCCAATAAACTGGGTCCCTTCCGGATGTTGAATTTTCCTATCTCTTGGCTGCATTTTGGGGTTGCTAATAGAGCATTGTGGAAATTAGAGGGTGAAAGTCATGGTGCTTTGGAAGCAGGGTTGGTTAAATTAGAAGTATACAAACAAGCGTATAACACCTATTGTTGTAATTACACTAAATGAACAAATAAGACACAGAAAGAGTGAAGTAATCTTTTTATGTACATAAAGTAATGTTGAAACCCCTGTATAGTTTTTGTAATTGATAATTGTGCTACAACTCCTCCTCATTCTTACTTATTTGAAGGACTGAATGTTCAGTTAGAACATTATCTCCTGTGGCAGCAGGAATAAAGGATTAAAGAAAGAAAGTTTAAGCCCTGGCACCCAGGCCCTCCACTCTGTGGCTGGGCTGCACCTCTGTAACTCAGGAGATCTGAGACCATCACGGTCAGTGACACTCAAGTATCAGCTTGAAGCAGGCAGTACGATTGTGGTGGACACCAATCTCCCTTTCCCCTTGGATCATGTTGTGCTGGAGGCTGTTGGTTAACCCATTTAACAAGCAAACAATAGATTTCATATACAGTGGAACCTCTACTTACGAATATCTTAACCTACGAATGTTTCGACTTACGAACGGAGCTCCATCCACCATCTTGGATGTGGTTTAGATAGGATTTTTTCTACTTACGAATTTTTAGATAGGGTTGCTTTGACTTACAAATCTTTTCTCCCAATGCATTCCTATGGGATTCAACTTACAAATTTATTCGACTTACGAATGTGCATTCGGAACGCATTAAATTCGTATGTAGAGGTTCCACTGTAATTTAGCACTGAATGAAATGTATGTATTTTTGTAATATCTACAACTATTCTCTGTGATGCAATCTATGTAATGTAAGATTTCTATGCTATGTGGACTTCTGAACTCCTGACTCCCATCCCCTTTGTCAGGAACTGGCCTGGGGGTGAGAAGAACGCTCCGGATTCCGGCACCTCTTGCCCCATCCTGACGAATGATTTACAACCTGAGGCATGCGAGCTCCCAGGCACGTGTTGCAGAGGATAATTACTCAATTAGCACAGCAGTGAACCCTGAGGTGTGCACAAACTACTTTTATTGCTAAACTACAAAGTACAGAGAGTAGTAAAACATGTCTTCTCGTGTCCGAGAGAAGAGCAGGGGGGGGGAAACCGAAAGCAGTAAGCAGGAAACAGAATACAACAGACTTCCGTCTCCCGTGACTCCAACTGTACATCTGTCTGGAAAGTAAACATGCAGTCTTGTGACTGCCCCAAAGGCTGCACCGTGGGATACAGAAACCCAACACCCTTATCATTCTAACAGCTGTTTAAATCGTTTTAGAAATAGCACGTTTATGTGACCGACTGTTCTCACCTTGAGTTTTCCAGGCATAGGAAGCTATGGGAATGGTATGCTAAGTCTTGGTAGACAAACAAAAATTAAGTGAGTGAAACGTTAATCCTAAGATTCGAAGACACCTGGACACCCAAGATAACGGACAGAAAAAGTGTTTTAGCTCCCTGACCTGTGACCATGTATAACTTCTATGAGCTACCGTGTTTCCCACATTTTAAGCCGTAGTCATAAAGTATGCCATAGCAGGATTTTTAAGTGTTTATGAAATATAAGACATACCCCGAAAATAAGCCATACCTCCGCGGAGCGAGACCAAGCGCCCCAGCCACCCAGTGGGACCCAGCACGCCAGCCACGGTAGGAGGTGGAGGAGGCTTGCTGGGTCGGCACCCAGCAGCGTGTGCAGAGCGCCCCGAGCCTCTGCAAACCGGCAGAGAGGCCTCTGTGTCTATGGCGGGCTACGAAGGGTAGAACAGCTGCGGAGGAATCCAGGATGACGGTGCTGAGCGTTCACCACCTCTTTCTCCCCCCGGCCTGCGTCCTCCGCTCCTTCCCTCACCCCACACCCCAGTCTTCCATCTGTGCAGGCAGCATCTCCCTCACCCATCCCACACCCCAGTCTTCTTTCCGTGCAGGCTGCATCACCCATCCCCTCCTCTTCTCCCTAAAAAAAGCTCAACAACTTTGAGCCAAACCCCTAAAAACGGGGGTAGATCACTGCCAGATTTTAATTCTGAAAGTAGATCAGTCTCTTGGGAGTTGGCCACGCCTGACTTACAGTAATAATAATAAAAAAATACACCCACCGAAAATAAGCCACCCTGTGTTTTTTTTTAGGAAAAAAAGTTTTAAGACGGTGTCTTTAAAAATGGGAAACACGGGTAATGCCTCTACATTCCTTTCAAAGCTATTTTAAAATCAACTCCTGATTTGGACGCTATAGCAATAGCTTATCTCAAAATAAACTGGGTCCCTTCCGGACGTTGAGTTTTTCTATCTCTTTGTTGCCTTTTTCTTTGAAGTGTTATTCCCTCCCCTGGACATGAACCGTAGAAAATATGTACAGTGGTACCTCTACTTACGAATAACTACTTATGAATGTTTCGACTTATGAATGGAGCTCCGTCCGCCATATTGGATGCGGTTTAGATAGGATTTTTTCTACTTACGAATTTTTAGATAGGGTTGCTTCGACTTACGGATTTTTTCTCCCAATGCATTCCTATGGGATTCGACTTACAATTTTTTTCTATTTACGAATGTGCGTTCGGAACGCATTAAATTCGTAAGTAGAGGTACCACTGTACTAGAAGCATCGACAATCGGGGAACTCTTATCTGCAAGTGCTCCAATTGGAGAACAGCCTTTAGCAAAGGTGTCATGGACTTTGAAGGTGCTCAAACTCATGACGAAAGGGGGAAGTGTGCTAAGAGGAAGGCACATTTGGTAAACCCTTACTACAACCAACTCCCGCCTGGAAACCTATGTCCCCACCACCGGCGTAGCTAGCCACTACCCGGGGCGGCAGGGTGCACCAGAATCCCAGGGCCTGAGCCCTGTTCTGCCCCTGCACCCTGCAGACCCCAAGTCATTACGTCACTCCCAGGAGAGACACATGGCTTAGTTGTGGTAAGTGGCACTCCCTGCAGTGTGACGCTCAGTTCCCCTCGCCCCCTAGCTACATCTCGGGTCCCCACTGTAGAAGGACATGTGGCTCCAGAATTGGCCTCCACAGTCACCTATGGACACACCGTTAAGACTGTGTTCATGGAAGATAAACATATTCGGCTATGAGGGATCACTAAAGGAGGAGGAGGAAGCAAATTCTTACCATGTATCATTAAGCCTGAAATGAACTGTTTTTAAAGAGGTAGTCAGATTTCCCTCACCCAGTTCCTCCCTGGGCAATACATTTTCTAAAGTGGCTCCTAGATTCTGGAATGAACTTTCACAAAGTAGCCCAAAACTTTTCCTCTCAGAGGCGAGCTCTTGATTTTGTAGATATGTGGGGATTCCCGAATCCTGAGGTTTTCCTCTGAAAGTATTGACCTTTTGTAGGTCTGCTGGTTGTGGTCAGGGACAGAAATTGCCTACAGTTGACCTGTACTGGTTGTCAGGCTGAAGTGTGACTGACAGCAGAGTCAGAGTCTGGCCATTCAGTCCCCCATAAATTTCACCAGAGGGATGGAGCCTCGCTCTGATTGGCCAACAGCACTTTTGGAGGGAAAACAAAAGGGGCCATTTCTGAGGGAGTTTAATTTGAGAGAAGATGGAGAGGGATTTTTGGGAGTTGGGGGGGGGGAATAGGATTTGTCTGAGGGAGAACCTGTTCTGATTTGAGTTGAACACCCACTGTGAGGAGACTGTCAATGGCAAAAGTCCCTCCCATCTTGGATAGGGAGACCCGGTAGGGGGTCTGGGGCAGGAGAAGCAGATCCTGGGGGGATTCAGGCTCCCCCTGGGTCTCCTTCCAGTCTGGAGGGGGCAGTTCCTATAGGGAGAGAAGACCCCCCCAGCCAGTCACAAGGGGGGAGGGGGTCCTCTGGGTCTGTTAGACCAAATTGGAATTACCTCAAGAGTGGGGGGCTGAGGAAAAGTGCCCCTCCGAACCACCTCTCATAAGTAAATAGCAGAAATTGAAGTATAACAACTGGTATTTGAGTAAAGAGAGGCTAAGTAACACTGCGCTTAAGCCTCAGGCACGTTATAGTTATAGTTTAAGTAAATAAGTTGACTTCTGCACAGGAAAACGCATTTCCTAACCCACTTTCTTTCACGAACTTCTTTTTGTTAATAAAACTTCCCTTGTTGTTTGTTTCACTCACTACAAGATGAACTGTGGTAAGTGGGCCTCCCATGCAAGTCCTGGAAAAATCCTCAGTGCAAGATCCCATCCGAGCACAGGGAGGGGCTGCTCTTCCCCTTCGTAGCTCTATGGGGTTGA
Source organism: Zootoca vivipara (assembly GCF_963506605.1). NCBI lineage: Eukaryota > Metazoa > Chordata > Lepidosauria > Squamata > Lacertidae > Zootoca > Zootoca vivipara. The sequence continues at coordinate 2,191,794 of NC_083277.1, forward strand.
CGTCTCCAGGCAGGCAGGGGGGAGGAGCGTTAGAGGGGGGGGCTCTGCTCTTTCTATTGCAGGAAAAGACTTCGGAAGAGCGAGCAATGGAGGCGGATGGGCCGAGAGGAGAAAGAGGTAAAGATGCAGCGATGGGGAAGGGAGGAGGTGAAATGGGGAGGGGGGAGAAAGGGACAAGTCCTTGCAGGGTTTCTGCTTTGAAGCACCCCGGCCCCGCACATTAGCTCCTGGGGGGGGGGAGGGAATCAATGGAAGGGCGAGAGAGAGGCCTGGATAGAGACCCCCCTTCCTTCCTTCCTTCCTTCCTTCCTTCCTTCCTTCCTTCCTTCCTTCCTTCCTTCCTTCCTTCCTTCCTTCCTTCCTTCCTTCCTTCCTTCCTTCCTTCCTTCCTTCCTTCCTTCTCTCCCCCCCCCCCCTGCTCGCCTTGTGAGGCCCCTCCGGAGGGAGAGGTGTGGGCGCTCGGGGTGAGCGGTGCCAAGGGGGGGTTTCTGAGCGGAGGGCAGGAAAAGTTGGGGGGGGGCTGAGGGATCAATGGAAGCATCTCCGGGGGAGGGGAGCCCTGCCAAACAGAGAGAGAGAGGGGCACGTGGCCTTTGGGAAGAGATTTCTCCATCTTGTGCGCTGGCGGGCGGGCGAATCTCCGGGGGGGGGGCTGCCTTAGCTTTCCCCTTCCTGCCTAGAAATCTGCCTCTGAGAGAGGGATAGGAAGGGATCCCTGAACAGGGGGATCCCATTTCCCCACCCACTTCTTTCCGGGAAGCGGAATCCCCTCCCCCTTAGGTGCTCTGACAAGACGCTGGGGGCTCCAGACGGAGGACTCTTTTTTCTACCAAGTCCAGCCATTGGAGAGAAAAGGTAGGGAGATCCTGGGAGGAAACACCTTCCTTAAGTTACCGGAAACTCCCCCCCCCTCAGGCTTTGAGTTTCACGTTAGTGCAGGAAGGGGGTCCCCATGTGGGTGGTCCTTCCACCTCTGTACTGACAGGAGGTCAGACTTTCAAGAGACAGGTAAGTAGCCCTGTTGGTCTGACGTAGTCGAAAAAAATAAAAGAATTCCTTCCAGTAGCACCTTACAGACCAACTAAGTTTTTATTTTGGTATGAGCTTTTGTGTGCATGGTCCTTGCCCACCTCTGTACTGGCAGGAGGTTAAAGTTTCAAGAGGGTAGCCCTGGTACATAGGATGCTTAGTGTTTAGTCTTATTATAAGTTATTGTAAGTTTAAGTTGAGCCTGCTGCAACTGGATTTCTTATGGACAGTACCAATACTCATGTATTGGATTTGTGACCGTTATGCTGATTGCCGTCAGTAGCAGAAAAACACTGCTGGATGAAAATGAAATGTCCCTGGTCTATTTTCTGGGAATCTGGCAACGTGATTAAGTTTTTACTCTGCTAACTAAAAGTTGGAGATCTGCTCTGGTTCAATATTGGGTAAAATAAATGACAGGGACCCTTAGGAGCTCGCCAGAGTAAAATGTCCCACTGTGGGGCCACTGAATTCCTTTATCCTAAGAAGTTGTCTTCCTTTTTCTTCCTGTTCTGTTGTTTTTCTTGCTATACAGTTACCTGCTTAAGCACAAACTGAACTGGCAAGGTCTTGCCCATCTCAAAAGTTTTACTTCCTTCCAGGGGAGAGGGGGTGTTGACAACTCACACGGGACTCCCCTTCCTCCCTGCAGAGAAGGAACCTACCACGGTAAGTAGCAATGTTCATTTCCCAGTCTGGTGGGCTTCAAGGGTAAAGGACCCAAGATCATGATAGGCAATGCCCATCACTGGAGGGTTTACATGTAGGCATCTGAATAACAATAATAATTCATTTATATGCTGCACATCTGACTGGGTTGCAGGATGAGGATTGCCAGTATAACAAGCAAGGTGGGTCAACTTGCCAATCTTACAAACTGTGATTTTGTCCACCTGTAACTTTTCTTGTGCTGATAATTGTGGTACATCATCGGTACAATTTCTGAAGTAAACCTGCAAAATCTACAAAGAGACAGGTTAATGGGGAAATGAGCTTTCTTGCCTACATCATTGGACTGCTGCCCACAAAAACAAGAGTCATCATATCTTTATTGGACTTTAATTTGCTGCCAGATACTTTTGGCTTTGCTTCTAAAGATTTCTGAATACTTTAACAATCACATAGGACATCAATAGCACTTCTGTTTCATTTATTCCACTTAGGAGAGACTCTGATACACCAGTCTGAGCTCATCTCCATTGAAACAGAAAAATACAGAGACGTTGTCCTGGACCCATTGAGAGGTCTGTACTTCCACTTTTCTGTGAGACTGTATCTTTGTGTGTCTCATTTCAGTGTGTAGGAACATAGAAAGAGCCTTTCCAGATTTGTAGGATATTAAGGAATATTTTTATTTCCCTCATAATTCACTGACTACTTGGGTCCAACACTATTTCCCCAAACTGGCCTCTCAGCAAAGTTCACACACGCAGCAGCATTCAGAGCGCAGGAAACTAAAGCACGAAGAAGAGGTAGAAATCCACATGACATTCCAGGCTTCAAGTAGAATGGTTTACTACTGTCAAATTACATCTGAATGCTTGAAAATATTTCGCTCTCAGTCCTGAAACAGTCACAATCCAGGTGGAAAGTGTGAGTCATTAAAGTCACAGTGCACAGACTCCCCTCTTAATTTCAGTTTCACTTTTTCAATTTCCATGGAAACAGTGCAGGCCAAATGACTTTATTTCTTTGACCTCGCAGGTGGTGGGCAACTCCCTTAAACTCTCCTCATGCAGATAATTAACATAGATAGTTGTTTTCTGAGAACAACTGACCTAGTTTTTATGCCAGTCCCCAACACAGGAGGACCCCTCTTTTCCAGCATCCTGTTCTCAGAGTGAGCAGCCCAGGAGAAACTCACCAGCAGGGCCTGAGGGCAAAAGCTCCCTCCCCACCCGTGATTCCCATCCCCTGAGATTCAGATGAATAATTCCTCTGAAGGTGGATGGAGAAGAACGCTGGTAGCTGGGAAGTAACTGATTATTCTCATACTATATATGTGGTCATTAGAAACCTACTATATTATATGTTTCTCAAAAGTCTAAGTCTATAAGCAATCCATCCAGCCCTTGTGATTGCAGTCATATTGTCAATCCATCTGAAAGCAGCCCTGTTTAGGGAAGTTTTTAATGTTTGATGTTTTGTCATGTTTTTAAAATTCTGTTAGGAGCTGCCCAGAGTGGCTGGGGTATGAATAATTCATCAGTATCAGTCTCTTGGCCACATTTAGGAAACGCATAATCCACTTTTTGTAATCCAGTTGACAGCTTCCATACAATTGGTATATAATTCCAAATGATATTTTCCTCTGAAAGTCTTGACCGTTAGAATTCAGCTTTTTCAGGGTCACACATATTCCCTTTGTCACCAACCCCAAAGTGGAAAGGAAAATGAGAGAGTCCTGGACAGAGAATTTCCACTGGGATAGTTCTGTATCACAAGACAGGCATGAGATCAAATGGCCCATTCTCCGGCCACACTTCCTCAGGGAGACATAAAGAGCAGAGCGGAGAACCTAGGCAATGTTTTAAAAAATAAGATAAAAAAATTCCTTCAGTAGCACCTTAAAGACCAACTTAGTTTTTATTTTGGTATGAGCTTTCGTGTGCATGCACACTTCATCAGATACCTGTAACTAGAACTATGGAAGGCACCACATTGAGCCGCATGATCTGATGAAGTGTGCATGCACACAAAAGCTCATACCAAAATAAAAACTTAGTTGGTCTTTAAGGTGCTACTGAAGGAATTTTTTTATTTTGTTTCGACTCAGACCAACACGGCTACCTACCTGTAACTAAAAAAATAAGGTTAGGCTTGCTTTCTGCTGAAGTTCATTTTTCTTCAGAGTTTAGCTGCAGTTCATCCATTATCAGCTTTGCATTCTTGTTATACAGAAAGCGCAACTAGATATTACGTTGCGCCAATAATCTAATCTAATCTAATCTAAACGTGCCATTTAGATCCTAGCTTTCATATATCAGTTTACATGCCCCCATGTATTTCCCTGTATAATATGCCCCTGTGTATTTTTTGAGCCCAAAATTAAGAAATAAATATTTTCAACATTCTGTGTATAAAACGACCCCCAATTTAAAACTTTTTTGGGGTGGGAAATATAGTCTTATACACGGAAAAATTAACCCAAGTCTCACACAGAAAGGGGGGAACCTCACCTGGGAGCCTTCCTTTCTTCTTGCAGCTCCAAACCATGGGAGATCGTCCCTTTCCTGCCTCTTACACAGGGTCCTTCACAAATCATTCAACACCTTCAGGTGTGGACCCAGCCCACAAAAACATAAGTAATAATATGTTCATTACCCTTTAACTTGCGCTAATAATTGTGGTACATAGAGGGTGCTGTGAAAATGCTTTTGGGATTTATATATCAATTATATATTGAAATGATCTTTATAACTTCTGGTTTTGGTAGAGTGAGTTAAAACCTGCAATACAATCCATTGGCATAAATTGAGAATAGATGCATGCACTTTGCCAGTATAGTGGGCTTCAAGGGTAAAGGACCCAAGATCATGGTAGACAATGCCCATTGCTGGAGGGTTTACATGTAGGCATCTGAATAACAAATATCATTTCAGTTATAGAAAATAAAGTGAGAAAATATAAGTGAGAGAGAAGAGAAAAAAGTGCAAGAATTACTAATCTTATTCTCGTACTGCATATATAGTTATTAGAAACCTACTATATTCTCTGTGAACTCATTACGAACATAAGTATATTTATCCAAACAAAGTCTATGTCTTTAAGCAATCCATTCATCTTTTGGTTACAGGTAGGTAGCCGTGTTGGTCTGGATCGAAGTAAAATAAAAAAATTCCTTCAGTAGCACCTTAAAGACCAACTAAGTTTTTATATTGGTATGAGCTTTCGTGTGCATGCACACTTCTTCAGATACAGTGAAATGGAAGTTTCCAGGCACTTATGTAGAGAAGGGGTGGGGAGGGGTGGGGATGGGGAGGGGGGAATCACTCAGAAGGGTGGTGGAAATGGGTGATTGACTGACTGATAGCTGTGGGTGGGAAAGCTCTGGGAGGAAGACCTTTCATTGCCTACAGACAGCCACCCAATCTTAAACAACTCCTCACCCACAATAATACAACCACCAGACTTAACATGGACACTGGTACCAGAGCCTGCAATAAACCCAGATGCCAACTTTGCTGCCACATACACCCAGACAACACCATTACTGGCCCCAACAACATCCAACATACCATCTCAGGACTATTTAATTGCTCATCCTCTAACATTGTGTATGCCATCAAATGCCAACAGTGCCCTTCAGCTCTCTATATTGGACAAACAGGCCAAACCCTACGCCAAAGGATAAATGGACATAAATCTGACATCAGGAACCAGAAGACAGAAAAACCAGTAGGAGAACACTTCAATCTCCCAGGACATTCTATACAAGATCTCAAAGTAGCTGTCTTACTACAAAAGAATTTCAGAAATAGACTGGAAAGAGAAGTTGCTGAATTGCAACTTATCACCAAGCTCAAAACCATGGAGGGACCTGGTTTGAACAGAGATATCGGGTTCTTATCTCATTATACATGATAAGCGATCTTCAGCCATCTCAGCCCTTGCTTTTTCATGCAAATCCATTTGCAGTCGTTTGCGGTCATCAACAGCTATCAGTCAGTCAATCACCCATTTCCACCACCCTTCTGAGTGATCCCCCCTCCCCATCCCCACCCCTCCCCACCCCTTCTCTACATAAGTGCCTGGAAACTTCCATTTCACTGTATCTGAAGAAGTGTGCATGCACACGAAAGCTCATACCAATATAAAAACTTAGTTGGTCTTTAAGGTGCTACTGAAGGAATTTTTTTATTTTACATTCATCTTTTGTGAGTGTTGACATTTCATCAGTTCATCTGAAGGCAGCCCTATTTAGGGAAGTTTTTAATGTTTGATGTTTTATTGTGTTCTTAATATTCTGTTTGGGAGCCACCCAGAATGGCTGGGGAATTCCAGCCAGATGGGCGGGGTAGAAGAACAACAACAAAAACAACAACAACTATTATTATTAATTAAAGGGGAACTTATCCGTATATAATTCCAAAGGATATTTTCCTCTGAAAGTCTTTACCATTAGAATTCACCTTTTCAGTGTCACACATATTCCTTTAGCCTCCCACCCCAAAGGAGAAAGGAAAGTGAGAGAGTCCTGGACAGAGCAGAGGGAAAAATCTAGGAGATGTTTAATTAAAAAGTTCATTTTTCTTCTTCTTTTAAACGCTAACAAAAAAATTTCCCTCCACTGGCAAACAGGAAACAGAGAAGGCATTCGGAATTCTGAGAGGCCACCTGCAATTTCACTGGGAATAATGAAGAGAATATGAAAATGTGTGTAATATGCTTCAGCTGGTGTATGCACTTAGTTAACATCAATGTTTCAAGCCGTAGAGAAAACATTTGAAACTATGAAGTGCAGAAAGAGCTTGAACTGGAGTGAAACTCCTAAGAAACATCAACAAACTCGCACAGGAGAGAAGTCATTTAAATGTATGCAGTGTGGAAAGAGCTTCAATCAGAGAGGAGCCCTTACAATACATCAACGAACTCACACAGGGGAGAAACCATTTAAATGTTTGGAATGTGGAAAGAGCTTCAGTCAAAGTGGACACTATAAAATACATCAGCGAACTCACACAGGGGAGAAACCATTTAAATGTTGGGAGTGTGGAAAGAGCTTCAGTCAAAGTGGACACTATAAAATACATCAGCAAACTCACACAGGGGATAAATCCTTTAAATGTTGGGAGTGTGGAAAGAGCTTCAGTCAAAGTGGACACTATAAAATGCATCAACGAACTCACACAGGGGAGAAACCATTTAAATGTATGGAGTGTGGAAAGAGCTTTGGTCATAGTGAAACCCTTAAAATGCATCATCGAACTCACACAGGGGAGAAACCATTTAAATGTATGCACTGTGGAAAGAGCTTCAATATAAAGGGAAACCTTAAATTACATCAACGCACTCACACAGGAGAGAAACCACATAAATGTATAGTGTGTGAAAAGAGCTTCACTTCAACCAAAAATCTTAGGCTACACCAAAGACATCACACAGGGGAAAAACCATTTAAATGTATGGAGTGTGGAAAGAGTTTCAGTCAAAGTGGAACCCTTAAAATGCATCATCGAACTCACACAAGGGAGAAACCATTTAAATGTATGGAGTGTGGAAAGAGCTTCGGTCATAATGAAACCCTTAAAATGCATCATCGAACTCATACAGGGGAGAAACCATTTAAGTGTATTGAGTGTGGGAAGAGCTTTTGTTATAGTGTAAGCCTTAGAGTACATCAACGAACTCACACAGGGGAGAAACCATTTAAATGTATGGATTGTGGAAAAAGCTTCAGTGAATGCGGTAAGCTTAGACTACATCAACGAACTCATACAGGGGAGAAACCATTTAAATGTATGGAATGTGGAAAGAGCTTCAGTGATAATGGGAACCTCAAAAGCCATCAGCGAACTCATACAGGGGAGAAACCATTTAGATGTATGGAATGTGGAAAGAGATTCAGTCAAAGCGGACACTATAAAATACACCAGCGAACTCACACAGGGGATAAACCATTTGAATGTATGGAGTGTGGAAAGAATTTCCGTAATAATGGGAACCTCAGAAGCCATCAGCGAACTCACACAGGGGAGAAGCCATTTAAATGTATGGAGTGTGGAAAGAGCTTCAGTCAAGGTGGACATTTTAAAATGCATCAGCGAACTCATACAGGGGAGAAACCCTATAAATGTAAGGAGTGTGGAATGAGCTTCATTAATAATCAGTACCTCAGAAGCCATCAGCGAACTCACACAGGGGAGAAACCATTTAAATGTATGGAGTGTGGAAAGAGCTTCAGTCAAAGTGGAAGCCTTAGAAAGCATCAGCGAACTCACACAGGGGAACAACCATTTAAATGTATGGAGTGTGGAAAGAGCTTCACTGAGAATGGAAGCCTCAGAAGCCACCAGCGAACTCATACAGGGGAGAAACCGTTTAAATGTTTGGAGTGTGGAAAGAACTTCCGTAATAATGGGAACCTCAGAAACCATCAGCGAACTCATACAGGGGAGAAGCCATTTAACTGTATGGAGTGTGGAAAGAGCTTCGGTCAAAGTGGAACCCTTAGAATACATCAGCGTACTCACACAGGGAAGAAATCGTTTAAATGAATTGGGTGTGGAAAGCGCTTCAGTCAGTGGACATTTTAAAATACACACGAACTCATTTATAGAGAGTTGGAAGAGCTGCAGTGAATTTGGACATTTTAAAATACATCAGCGAATACACTCATGGGAGGAGGAAATTAAATGTGTGGGTTGTGTGTGCTAAGAGCTTCCCTAAGAACGTGCATGCACACGAAAGCTCATACCTATGACAAACTTAGTTGGTCTCTAAGGTGCTGCTGGAAGGAAATTTTTTATTTTGTTTCGACTACGTCAGACCAACACGGCTAGCTACCTGTAACTAGAACAGTGGATTCACGCAGGGGAGAAACAATTTACATTTATTGAGTACTAGCTGGCCCGGTCACGCGTTGCTGTGCCTGACTCAGGGTCCTTGTTTCCCGGGAAAGGGTGAGGATGTGTCCCTTCCCCCTTGGGCTATGTGCGCCCCCCCATTGTTGTGCCTCATCCCTGTGATACCTCCCATCCTGTTGCGACCCATGAGGTATCCCGTCCCCTCCTCCCCCTACCCCCGGGTCATCCCTGTGACTCCCCCCACCCTGGCTCAACCCATGACCTATCCAGCCCCCACCCAGGGCTCCACTCAGCCTAGTCTGTAAAGTCTGTAGGCCTCGGCTCAGCCTAGTATGTAAATGCGAGCCAAGGCCTCCGCCCTGTATTGCCATACCTTAGCCCCCACCCTTGGGAAAGGCACTGTGAACTTCTGGGTTCTATTTCCCAGCATCCCCGGCTGTCTGAGTTTTGTGTTCGGAAGCAGTGGGTTTTACCTGCTTTCCTGCCATAGGTGTGACATCTATCTACGCATATTCGCATGTGATGTGTCCAAATTTGAACGCAATCGGTCAAGCAGTTTCGGAGAAAAGTGGAGTCTAACCCACATGCCCAGTTTGCATTTATATATACTGTATATAGATGAAAAGAACTTCAGTGAGATTGAAAACCTCTCAAAAGAATAGTGAACTCGCATGTGAATAAACCATTTTAATGCATGGAGTGTGGAAGGAGCTTGAGTTGGAGGGAAGATCATAATATACATCAACCATTAAATCCATAGAGTATATGTTATTTTCTGGTGTCTGCATGTAAAGTTTTACGCATGTTTTAAAGTAATGAAGGTAATGTCTCACAATAGTAAATGAAATATAATAGGTCATGGACTGTTTGAAGTTTGCAGAGAGCGTGAATCTGCAATGCTGGTGGGAATGTTGATGCTCTTTGAGTCGGCTGAAGTTGGGTCTTCAGTTGAGAGATTTGGAAATGTTGGTGTTTTGGGATTGCTAATAGAGCATTGCGGAAATTAAGAGGGTGAAAGTCATTATGCTTTGGAAGCAGGGTTGGTTAAATTAGTAGTATACAACCGTATAATCGTATAACACCTACTGTTGTAATTACACTAAATGAACAAATAAGACACAGAAAGAGTGAAACAATCTTCTTATGTACATAAAGTAATGTTGAAACCCCTGCATAGTTTTAGGAATTGATAGTTGTGCTACAACTCCTCATTCTTGCTTATTTGAAGGACTGAATGTTCAGCTAGAACATTATCTCCTGTGGCAGCAGGAATAAAGGATTAAAGAAAGAAAGTTTGAGCCCTGGCACCCAGGCCCTCCTCTCTGTGGCTGGGCTGCACCTCTGTACCTCAGGAGATCTGAGACCGTCACGGTCAGTGACACTCAAGTAGCAGCTTGAAGCAGGCAGTACGATTGTGGTGGACACGAATCTCCCTTTCCCATTGGATCATGTGCTGGAGGCTGTTGATTAACCCATTTAACAAGCAAACAGTAGATTTAATATAATTCTGCATTGAATGAAATGTATGTATTTTTTGTAATATCTGCAACTACTCTCTGTGATGGAATCTAACATATGTAATGTAAGAATTTCTATGCTATGTGAACTTCCCGACTCCCATCCCCTTATCATTCTAACAACTGTTTAAATCATTTTAGAAATAGCACCTTTATGTGACCAACTGTTCTCACCTTGAGTTTTCCAGGCGTAGGAAGCTATGGGAATGGTATGCTAAGGATTGGCAGACAGACAAAAAGCGAGTGAAACGTTAATCCTATGATTCCAAGACACCTGGACACCCAAGACACCTGTGACCTTGCCTCTCATGTATAACTTCTATGAGCTAATGCCTGTACATTTCTATCAAAGCTATTTTAAAAAGAACTGCTGGCTTGGAGTCACTGATGCTATAGCAACAGCTTATCTCAAAATAAACTGGGTCCCTTCCGGACGTTGAGCTTTTCTATCCCTTTGTTGCCTTTTTCTTTTAGTGTTATTCCCTCCCCTGGACATGAACCTTAGAAAATATGTACTAGAAGCACTGACAATCGGGGAACTCTGACCTGCGAGTGCTCCAATTGGAGAACAGCCTTTAGCAAAGGTGTCATGGACTTTGAAGGCTCTCAAACTGATGATGAAAGGGGGTAGTGTGCTAAGAGGCAGGCACATTTAGTCAACCCTCACCACAACCAACTCCTGCCTGGAAACCTATGTCCCCACCAGCAGCGTAGGTAGCCACTACCCGGGGCAGCAGGGCAGGGTGCACCAGAATCCCAGTTCCTGAGCCCTCTTCTGCCCCTGCACCCAGCAGACGCCTGCTTATTTTTCGGGCAGCGCAGAGCCTGCATGCGCCCAAGTCACCACGTCACTCCCAGGAGAGACACATGGCTCTGGCACAGTTAAGTGGTACTCCCTGCAGTGTGGCACTCAGTTCCCCCCACCCCCGAGCTACTTCTCAGGTCCTCACTGTGGAAGGACGTATGGCTCCAGAATTGGCCTCCACAATCACCTATGGATACACCGTTAAGACCGTGTTCATGGAAGACAAACATATATTCGGCTATGAGGGATCACCAAAGAAGGAGGAGGAGGAAGCAAATTCTTACCATGTATCATAAAGCCTGAAATGAACTGTTTTTAAAGATGTTTTTAAAGATTTCCCTCGCCCAGTTCCTTCCTGGGTAATGCCTTCTCCAAAGTGATTCCTAGTTTCTGGAATGAACTTTCACAAGTTAGCCCAACACACTTTTCCTCTCAGAGGCAAGCTCTTGATTTTGCCACCTCTGCTCTTATAACTGCTGAAAGTATTGACCTTTAGTAGGTCTGGTGGTTGTGGTCAGTACAGCTGACCTGTACTGGTTGTTGTCAGGCTGAAGTGTGACTGACAGCAGAGCCAGAGTCTGGCCATTCAGTCCCCCAGAAATTCCAGCAGAGGGATGGAGCCTCTCTCTGATTGGCCAACAGCACTTTTGGAGGGAAAACAAAAGGGGCCATTTCTGAGGGAGAGAGTTTGATTTGAGAGAAGATGGAGAGGGATTTTGGGGAGTTGGGGGGGGGAATAGGATTTGTCTGACGGAGAACTGGTTCTGGTTTGAGTTGAACACCCACCCTGAGGAGACTGTTCATACTGAAAGGAAAGACCCTCCCAGCTTGGAGAGGGAGACCCGCTTGGGGGTCTGGGGAAGGTCTACTGACAGGGGTGTCCTGGGAGGGCTGACTCTGAGGCAGGAGAAGCAGATCCTGGGGGGATTCAGGCTCCCCCTGGGTCTCCTTCCAGTCCGGAGGGAGCAGTTCTTCTAGGGAGGGAAGCCCCCCAAGCAGGGTGGATAAAAATAAATTATTATTATTTTAATCAAATAAGTTGAATTTTTTAAAAAATTTAAATCAGATTTTTTTTAATAAAATGCCTTTTGAGGAAAATATATTACCATCCAAAGGTTATTCCATCATGAAATAAAGATTAGTTTTTTTCATTATCCTATATAATAATGTCCAAGTTGTCCCTGCGTCCAAGCTGTCCCGTTTGTCCCTGGGGTACTGCGCATGTACCCCAGAGACACAGGGATTGGACGGAGGGACAACGGCCAACCGCCGCTCCGCCAACCGCCGCTCCGAAGCCCAGTCTCATGCTGGAGGTGCACGGCGAGGCGGCGGGGGAAAGAAGCGCTCCCCCCGGCAGCCTTGCCGCGCACCTCCGGCATGGGACGGCGCTTCCTCGGCGAGGGAAGCTGGCTTTGGCTTGGCGGCGGCGGGAAGAAGAGGAGGAATTCCTCCTCTTTTTCCCGCCGCCGCCAAGCCAGTCCCCAAGCCGAAGTGCGGCGCGGCGGGGGCTTTTCGCCGTTTGCCTTCCCGGAGCGAAGGGGGAGGCAAACGGCGAAAAGCACCCGTCGCGCCGCACTTCGGCTCGGGGACTGGCTTGGCGTGCGTGGCGAGGCGGTGGGGGGGGAGAAGCGCTCCTCCCCCCCCCCGCCGCCTCGGCACGCAGCGCCGGCATGGGACGGAGTTTCGGAGAAGGTCTCCGAAGCCCCGTCTCATGCGGGAGGTGCGCAGCGGGGGGGGCGGGAGAAGTGCTTCTCCCCCCCCCACCGCCTCGCCACGCACCTCCCGCATGAGACGGGGCTTCGGAGACCTCCGAAGCTCGGTCCCATGCCGGCGCTGCAGGACAGCAGCGTTCTAGCGCCCGTTTTTAAACGGGCTGAATTCCACTAGTGTAGAATAAGGTTTTATATGTTTAATTTTTTGGGTAAATAAATTCCATTAATCCATTCACAATGTCATGCTCTTCCAGAGGTTTTTGTAAAATTATTGGGCAGTTTCTCTGCCTACATTACCACAGATGCTTGGTTTACTTTTGCAGTTCTCAAAACTGAATTTGACTCAGCAGAGATCACATGCCTCTTCTTCACAGCAAAAATGTTATAACATGAGCAGAGTTGAGAAAAAGACCTTAATCCTATTGTTCTACAAACCTATGAAAACAGAATCAACCCCTTCACTGCTAAGTTTCAAGAAGTTCAGTGAATAGAATAGAAACAATGTTTTTCTGATTTTTTTGAGTGGACAGTATTTAAGTTTTTCATGTTTAGGCTGGGCTGACAGTCTATGTTTCTTAAAATATACCGGTATATATTTTGTTTTTGTTTAGCCAAATTAGTTAACAAACATGGATGTTTGTTTAAGCAAATAACATAGGCTGTAATGTTATTGTTTCAGTTGAATAAATCTATTTAAATTGTTATTATTAAGGTAATGATTATTTTTCTCCTTCCTAAGTACAACAAAAAAGTTGTCCAAATATGAATGATTAACCTATTAAACTGGGGGTAAAAAACTAATATGAAAAGTAGTTATTCTAAAAATCTTCATCTACTTGCATAGTAAAGGTAGGTAGCTGTTTTGGTCTGAGTCGAAGCAAAATAAAAAAATTCCTTCAGTAGCACCTTAAAGACCAATGGTGTGAGCTTTCGTGTGCATGCACACTTCTTCAGATACACTTGAAACCTTGAAATACACTTGAAATTTCATGAGGCTTTTTCATTCATCTGGCTCAGGCAGGACATTTGCAACCTTTCCGTTCCAACCAAACCAAAGTGTATCTGACGAAGTGTGCATGCACACGAAAGCTCATACCAAAATAAAAACTTAGTTGGTCTTTAAGGTGCTACTGGAGGAATTTTTTTATTTTGCATATTAAAATTATACCAGCAAGAATTAGTCTTTATGTAGAAAACTATGATTTAAATCAGTTTGATTTTAAATCAAATCCGCCCTTCCCCCCCAAGCCAATTACAAGGGGGGAAGGGATCCCCTGGGTCTGCTATGCCATTTTGGAATTACCTCAGGAGTGGGGTTGCTGAGAGAGAGGGGGGGCCTGAGGAAAAATGCCCCTCACTCATGAACCAGGGCGGCATTGATAGGGGAAGTAAGATGTGTTGTATTATTTAACTGAACCACCTCTCATAAGTAAGTAGCAGAAATTGAAGTATAACAACTGATATTTGAAACAAAATAAACAAATTCCTTCCAGCAGCACCTTAGAGACCAACTAAGTTCGTCATTAGTATGAGCTTTCATGTGCATGAACACTTCTTCAGATTGGTATTTGAGTAAAGAGAGGCTAAGTAACACTGCGCTTAAGCCTCAGGCAGGTTATATTTATAGTTTAAGTAAATAAGTTGACTTCTGCACAGGAAAACGCATTTCCTGACCCACTTTCCTTCACAAACTTCTTTTTGTTAATGAAACTTCCCTTTTGTTTGTTTCACTCACTACAAGATAAACTAAAAAAATTCCTTCAGTAGCACCTTAAAGACCAACTAAGTTTATATTTTGGTATGAGCTTTTGTGTGCATGCACACTTCTTCAGATACAGACCAACACGGCTACCTACCTGTTACAAGATACTGTGGTAAGTGGGTGAGATGTTTTGTTTTTTTAGTTCGCGTACTGGGAGGGTCCCTGAGCATCCAGTATATAGGAAGAACTGAATAGGGATGAACTGCCCCCCCTCTCAGTCCTAAAGGAGGTGGGGGGCACCCCCCACCCCCACTCGACCCAGGCGCCTCCCATGCAAGTCCTGGGGAAATCCTCAGTGCAAGTTCTCATCCGAGCACACGAAGGGGCTGCTCTTCCCCTTCGTAGCTCTATGGGCTTGACGTTTCCAGGCAGGCGGGGGGAAAGGAGGAGCTTTAGAAGGGGGGGCTCTGCTCTTCCTATTGCAGGAAAAGACTTCGGAAGAGCGAGCAAGGGAGGCGGATGGGCCGAGAGGTCAAAGAGGTAAAGATGCAGCGATGGGGAAGGGAGGGGGTGGAATGGGGAGGGGGGAGAAAGGGACAAGGCCTTGCAGGGTTTCTGCTTTGAAGCACCCACGCCCCGCACATTAGTTCGGGGGGGGGTAGGGAATCAATGGACGGGCGAGAGGCCTGGATAGAGACCTCCCTCCCCCCCCTGCTCGCCTTGTGAGGCCCCTCCGGAGGGATAGGTGGGGGCGCTCGGGGTGAGCAGTGCCAAGGGGGGTTTCTAGGCGCAGGGGAGGCGGAGGGAGGAGGGCAGGAAAAGTGGGGGGGGGCTGAGGGATCAATGGAAGCATTTCCTGGGGAGGGGAGCCCTGCCAAACACACACAGAGAGAGAGGCACGTGGCCTTTTGGAATAGATTTCTCCATCTTGGGCGCTGGCGGGAGGGGGAATCTCCGGGGGGCTGCCTTAGCTTTCCCCTTCCTGCCTAGAAATCTGCCTCTGAGAAAGGGACAGGAAGGGATCCCTGAACAGGGGGATCCCATTTCCCCACCCACTTCTTTCCGGGAAGCGGAATCCCCTCCCCCTTAGGTGCTCTGACAAGACGCTGGGGGCTCCAGACGGATGACTCTTCTTTCTACCAAGTCCAGCCATTGGAGAGAAAAGGTAGGGAGATCCTGGGAGGAAACCCCTTTTTCCGGAAACCCCCCCCTCAGGCTTTGAGTTTCACGTTAGTGCAGGAAGGGGGTCCCCATGTGGGTGGTCCTTCCACCTCTGTACTGACAGGAGGTCAAACTTTCAAGAGACTGGTAGGTAGCCCTGTTGGTCTGACGTAGTCGAAAAAAATAAAAGAATTCCTTCCAGTAGCACCTTACAGACCAACTAAGTTTTTATTTTGGTATGAGCTTTTGTGTGCATGGTCCTTGCCCACCTCTGTACTGGCAGGAGGTTAAAGTTTCCAGAGGGTAGCCCTGGTACATAGGATGCTTAGTGTTTAGTCTTATTATAAGTTATTGTAAGTTTATTTTGAGCCTGCTGCAACTGGATTTCTTATGGACAGTACCAATACTCAATGTATTGGATTTGTGACCCTTATGCTGATTTGCCTTCAGTAGCAGTAAAGCTCTGCTGGATGAAAAAGAAATGTCTCTGGTCTATTTTCTGGGAATCCCGCAACGTGCTTTAAGTTTTTACTCAGATAACTATACGTTGGAGATCTGTTCTGGTTCAATATTGGGTAGAATATATGACACTTACAGGGACCCATAGGAGCTACCCAGAGTAAAATGCCCAACTGTGGGACCACTTAATTCCTTTATCCTAAGAAGTTGTCTCCCTTTTTCTTCCTGTTCTGTTGTTTATTTCTTGCTATACAGTTACCTGCTTAAGCACAGACTGAACTGGCAAGGGGGTCGTCTTGCCCATCTCAAAAGTTTGACTTCGGGGCCCCCCTTCCTCCCTGCAGAGAAGGAACCTATCACGGTAAGTAGCAATGTTCACTTTCCACTGCACGACTGATCATGGATGCTGTTGTACAGCAGTCTAAAAATATGGGTGGAGGGTGCTATGGAAATGCTTTTGAGATTCATGGATCATTGATCTA
Source organism: Zootoca vivipara (assembly GCF_963506605.1). NCBI lineage: Eukaryota > Metazoa > Chordata > Lepidosauria > Squamata > Lacertidae > Zootoca > Zootoca vivipara. Next base: position 2,208,187 of record NC_083277.1, read on the forward strand.
TTGAAAGCATCACTACTACTTTTTGTTTTTGGTAGAGTGAGTTACAAGCTGTGATACAATGCATCAGCAACAGAAGATAAGAGATGTATGCACTTTCCCAGTCTGGTGGGCATCAAGGGTAAAGGACCCAAGATCATGATAGACAATGCCCATCGCTGGAGGGTTTACGTGTAGGCATCTGAATAACAATAATAGTTCATTTATATGCCGCCCATCTGACTGGGTTGCAGGACGAGGATTGCCAGTATTACAAGCAACTTGCCCATCTTACAAACTGTGATTTTGTCCACCTGTAACTTTTCTTGTGCAAATAATTGTGGTACATCCTTGGTACAGTTTCTGAAGTAAACCTGCAAAATCTACAAAGAGACTCACAGGTTAATGGTGAAATGAGCTTTATTGTCTACATCAATCGGAATGCTGCCCACAAAAACAAGAGTGATCATATCTTTATGGGACTTTAATTGGCTGCCAAATACTTTTGGCTTTGTTTCTAAAGATGAATATTTCTGAATACTTTAACAATCACATAGAACATCAATAGCACTTCTGTTTTATTTATTCCACTTAGGAGAGACTCTGATACACCAGTCTGAGCTCATCTCCATTGAAACAGAAAAATACAGAGACGTTGTCCTGGACCAATTGAGAGGTCTGTACTTCCACTTTTCTGTGAGACTGTATCTTTGTGTGTCTCATTTCAGTGTGTAGGAACATAGAAAGAGCCTTTCCAGATTTGTAGGATATTAAGGAATATTGTTACAGTGGTACCTCTGTTTAAGTACACAATTGGTTCCAGAAGTCTGTACTTAACCTGAAGCGAACTTTCCCATTGAAAGTAATGGAAAGTTGATTGATCTGTTCCAGACAGGTCCATGGAGTACTTAAGCTGAAAGTACTCCAACCGAAGCATACTTAAACCGAGGTATGACTGTATTTCCCTCTTAATTCACTGACTACTTGGGTCCAATACTATTTCCCCAAACTGGCCTCTTAGCAAAGTTCACACACGCATCAGCATTCAGAGCGCAGGAAACTGAAGCATGAAGAAGAGGTAGAAATCCACATGACATTCCAGGCTTCAAGTAGAATGGTTTACTACTGTCAAATTACATCTGAATGCTTGAAAATCTTTCGCTCTCAATCCTGAAACACTCACAATCCAGGTGGAAAGTGTGAGTCATTAAAGTCGCAGTGCACAGACTCCCCTCTTAAATTCAGTTTCACTTTTTCAATTTCCATAGAAACAGTGCAGGCCAAATGACTTTATTTCTTTGACCTCGCAGGTGGTGGGCAACTCCCCAAAACTCTCCTCATGCAGATAATTAACATAGTTGTTTTCTGAGAACAACTGACCTAGTTTTTATGCCAGTCCCCAACGCAGGAGGACCCCTCTTTTCCAGCATCCTATTCTCAGAGTTACCAGCCCAGGAGAAACTCACCAGCAGGGCCTGAGGGCAAAAGCTCCCTCCCCACCCGTGATTCCCATCCCCTGGGATTCAGATGAATAATACCTCTGAAGGTAGATGGAGAAGAATGCAGGTAGCTGGGAAGTAACTGACTGAAATCATTTCAGTTATAGGAAATTAAGTGATAAAAGGGAGAGAAATGGGAAATGTGCAAAAAAATACCATAATATTATTCTCATACTATATATATGGTCATTAGAAACCTGTTATATTCTCTATGAAAAGGGACGCGGGTGGCGCTGTGGTCTAAACCAGTGTTTCTCAACCTTTTTTGGGCCAAGGCACACTTGTTCCATGAAAAAAATCACGAGGCACACCACCATTAAAAAAGTTAAAAAATTTAACTCTGTGCCACCCTATATTGACTATATAATTATGACTGTAAGAAACACTTGCCAATTGCTGTGTTGGTTGCAATCTCCTGTAATAAGGCTTCACAAGCCGCTGATTTCTCTGCCAGCACAATCCTTTGCTCAGCAAGTTTCAGGTTGAGCTCATCCAGCCAGCTTCTTTAAGTTTGTCTAAATTTTAGTTTAGTTTGTCTAAATTTTGCCGCGGCGGGTCAGTGTTGTTTATTGGCGGCCGCCAGGCACGTGACAATGCAAATCGCCCTTCTCGTCACCGCACGTCCCGGCACACCAGCCAGCGTCTCGCGGCACACTAGTGTGCCGCAGAACAGCGGTTGAGAAACGCTGGTTTAGTCGTTTAGTCGTGTCCGTTATATAATTATATAATTATCTTGAAATAAATTAATGTTCTTTGAAGTTAACCAAATTCCCAAATATTTAATTTTTTTGACCACCTCTATATTTGTTTGTTCTTGAATCTTTTCTATCGTTCCTTTGTCCTTGTTTTTAGCTAACATTTTGGTCTTTTTTCTCTTTAGTTTAAAACCTGCAATTTGTCCATATTCTTCAATTTCCTCTAGTACTATCTTAGCACTGTCTAGTGGTTCTTCTATTGTCAGTACCAAGTCATCGGCAAAGGCTTTCACTTTATGTTCCTTTCTTCCGACCGTAATTCCTTTAATTCCTTCTGTCTTCCTGATTGTCTTTAGAAGGACTTCGAGTACCGATATATATAATAATGGTGACAATGGGCACCCTTGTTGTCTTGTACCTTTAGCAATTTCAATGTTTTCGGTCAAGATGTTATTCAGTATAAGTTTCGTTTTTTGCTCCAAATATATCGCTTTTATACTTCTTATAAACCTTTGTCCTAAACCCATTACCTCCAGATTTTTCATCATAAATTCCCAAGATATATTATCAAAGACCTCCTGTGCATCTACAAAAATCAGTGTTGCTTGCTTTTCATTCCTGGCTGTTAAATATTTGATAATGTTTACAACATTTCTTATGTTACCCTTCATCTGTCTGCCAGGAAGAAAACCTGCTTGATCTTCATGGATTGCCTCATTCAATACCATCTTTAACCTATTTGCTAGAATGCTAGCAAATATTTTGTAGTCATTATTTAGTAATGAAATCTGCCTATAATTTTTAACCTGCAATAAATCTGAATCAGGTTTAGGTACCAATGCAATATATGCTTCTCTCCACATCTCCGGCACTTTTCCTTCTCTTGATATACCATTCATTACTTCTTTAAAAGGTACCAGTAGGGTGTGACTCAGTTTTTTGTAATATTTTGCCATGAATCCATCCGGTCCCGGTGCCTTCCCACTTTTTAGATTTTTAATTGCTTTCAAAAAAAAATCTTCTATTCGTTCAATCAGTCTTATCTTTTGGAATCTGTTGCACCTCCTTATTTTTAAATATTGTTCAATTTTTCCTATGGTTTCTTTTCCAGTTTTTTTAATACAATTGTCTATAAAAATTTTACAAAGCTTTTCCTGATCTCTGTCGGGTTTTCTATTTCTTTTTTCTTCCACTCTAATTTTATTGATTGTATTCTGAAATTTCCTTTCCTAATTTGCCATGCCAACCATTTTCCTGTTTTGTTAGCATGTTCAAAAACAATCTGCCTCATCATTTAAATTTTCCATTCCTGGTTAAAAATCAATGAGAATTGACTTTGTAGCATTTTAATATTTTGACTTATCTTTACATCATTTGGTTTTTTTTGGTTAGCTTTTTCTCATTCTCTATTATTGGATTTAATAGCTCCATTTTTTCTTCTCTCAACTTTTTCTTTATACTATTCTGTTGAATGAAAAACCCTCTCATCACTGCCTTACTTGCATCCTATATTATGCTTTTTTTGTTTCTTGGTTTCTATTAATTATAAAGTAATCAATCAATGTCTTCTTTGCTTTCTCTTCTATCTCTTGATCGTCAAGTAAATGTTCATTTAATCTCCATCGGAAGTTTTTTGATGTTTTATCGTGTTTTTAAAATTCTGTTAAGAGCTGCCCAGACTGGCTTCTTTGGCCACATTTAGTAAACATAATCCATTTTGTTATCCAGTTGACAGCTTCCATACAATTGGTTTATAATTCTAAAGGATATTTACCTCTGAAAATTTTAACCGTTAGAATTCAGCTTTTTCAGTGTCACACATATTCGCTTAGCCACCCCATTCCAAAGGAGAAGGAAAGTGAGAGAGTCCTGGACAGAGAATTTCCACTGAGATAGTTCTGTATCACAAAACAGGCATGAGATCAGGTGGCCCATTCCCTGGCCATACTTCCTCAGGGAGACATAGAGAGCAGAAGGGAGAATCTAGGAGATGCTTTGGAAAAAAGGCGGTGGTGTTAATTAGACTCACTTTGTGTTAAGTTCCTTTTCCCTCTTCCTTGAAACCCTAAAAGGATTTTCTTTCCCCCCAAAGGAGAAGGCGATCTGAATTCTGAGGAGACAATGATAATGTGCTTCTGTCAGTGTGAACACTGAGTTTACAATAATGAACTCAACAGAAGAGAAACCATCTAAAGCTATGGAGTGCAAAAAGAGCTTAAACTGGAGCAAAACTCTTAGGAAACATCAACAAACTCCCAAGGGACAGAAACCAGTTAAATGTATGGAGTGTGGTAAGAGCTTCAGTGCAAATGAAAACCTTAGACTGCACCAAAGAACTCACACTGGGGAGAAACCATATAAATGTGTAGATTGTGGAAAGAGCTTCAGTCAAAGTGGAAATTATAGAACACATAAAAAAACTCACACAGGGGAGAAACCATTTAAATGTATGGAATGTGGAAAGAGCTTTGGTCGTAGGGATACCCTTACAATACATCAGCGAACTCACACAGGGAAGAAACCATTTAAATGTATGGAATGTGGAAAGAGCTTCAGTCAAAATGGAAACCTTAGATCACATCAGAAAACTCACACGGAGAATACATTTAAATGCATGGAATGTGGAAAGAGCTTCAATCAAAGTGGAAGCCTTAGATTACATCAGAAAACTCACACAGGGGAGAACCCATATAACTGTATAGAGTGTGGAAAGAGCTTCAGTCAAAGTGGAAATTATAGAACACACCTAAGAACTCACACAGGGGAGAAACCATTTAAATGTATAGAGTGTGGAAAGAGCTTTGGTCACAGTGGAACCCTTAGAACACATCAACGAATTCACACAGGGGATAAACCATTTAAATGTATGGAATGTGGAAAGAGCTTCACTTCAGCCAAAAACCTTAGACTGCACAAAATAACTCACACAAGGGAGAACCCATATAACTGTATAGAGTGTGGAAAGAGCTTCAGTCAAAGTGGAAATTATAGAAGTCACCAAAGAACTCACACAGGGGAGAAACCATTTAAATGTACAGAGTGTGGAAAGAGCTTCAGGAATAGTGGAAACCTTAGACTGCACCAAAGAACACACACAGGGGAGAACCCATATAACTGTTTAGAGTGTGGAAAGAGCTTCAGTCAAAGTGGAAATTATAAAAGACACCTAAGAACTCACACAGGGGAGAAACCATTTAAATGTATGGAGTGTGGAAAGAGCTTTACCCGTAGTGGAACCCTTACATTACATCAGCGAACTCACACAGGGAAGAAACCATTTAAATGTATGGAATGTGGAAAGAGCTTCACTTCAACCGAAAGCCTTAGACTGCACCTAGGAACTCACACAGGGGAGAAACCATTTAAATGTATGGAGTGTGGAAAGAGTTTCAGTCATAGTGGAACCTTTGCAAGCCATCTACGGACCCACACAAAGGAGAAACTATTTAAATGTATGGAGTGTGGAAAGCGCTTCCGTCAAAGAGTACACCTTAAGAATCACCAGCGAACTCACACTAGAGAATAGCCATTTAAATCTATGGAGTGTGGAAAGAGTCTCGGTCAAAGTGGACATTTTAAAGATACCAGAGAACATTCATAGCAGGAAAAAAAAGCATTTATATGTGAGGATTGTGTGTGCGAACAGCTTACTGATAGTGGAGCACATAGAAAACATCAATAGACGTACACCAGCGAGAAATCATTTAAATATATGGAGTATGGATAGAGCTTCAGTCAAGAGTGAAACAATAGTGAACTTGCATGGGAAGAAACCATTTAAATGCATGGAGTGTGGAAGGAGCTTCAATTTTACTGCAGATCTTAATATACATTAGATGCATAGTATATGTGAAGTTCTGGTGCCTGCATGTAAATTTTTAGCCATGTATTCAAGTAATGAAGGTAATGTCTCACAATTATAAATGCAATATAAAATGTCATGAACTGTAAACCTGAAATGCTGGTGGTGAATGTTGTTTGGTGCTCTTTGAGTCAACTGAAGTTCGGTCTTTAGTAGAGAGAGTTGGAAATGTTGGTGTTTTGGTATTGCTAATAGAGCTTTGAGGAAAACAGAGGGTTAAAGTTGTGATGCTTTGTAAGCAGGGTTGGTTAAATTGATAGTACAGGGACAGGCGTATAACACCCATGGTTCTAATTACACTAAATGAACAATGAAGACACAGAAAGAGTGAGGCTATCTTCTTATGTGCATAAAGACCTGTAGTTTTTATAATTGACCTGTAGTTTTTATAATTGATAAATTAATTGTGGAGAGAGAGAAACATGGCCTTTGATGGGTAATTCTGCTTTGGGTGCTGTCCATAACTTCTCCAGGACGCAGGTGGCACTGTGGTCTGAACCACTGAGCCTAGGGCTTGCCGATCGGAAGGTCGGCGGTTCGAATCCCCGCAATGGGGTGAGCTCCCGTTGTTCAGTCCCAGCTCCTGCCAACCTAGCAGTTCAAAAGCACTTCAAAGTGCAAGTAGATAAATAGGTACCGCTCCGGCGGGAAGGTAAATGGCGTTTCCGTGCACTGCTCTGGTTCGCCAGAAGCGGCTTAATCATGCTGGCCACCTGACCCGGAAGCTATCTGGAGACAAAGGCCAGCTCCCTCGGCCTATAGAGCAACCCCAGAGTCATCCGCGACTGGACCTAACGGTCAGGGGTACCTTTACCTTTACCTTTAATAACTTCTCCAGAGGGGCTCCGGGGTATCCTTTGCTACTTTCTCCTTCCCCAGAGTCTGTGGTTCCTCCATGTCCTAGAGAAGAATCCATTAAAAAGGCTTGGAGGGGAAGAGTGTTCTAGACCAGTTGCTGCAGCCTTGTTCGCTATGGGGGGAGGGGCTGGATCTGCCTTCTCTATCTGCCCCCAACTCTTGCAACCCGAGACTGAACTGGTGTGTCTGTTATAAAATTAAAAACATTCCTTCCAGTAGCACCTTAGAGACCAACTAAATTTGATATTGGTATGAGCTTTCATGTGCATGCACACTTCTTCAGATATCTTAGTTGGTCCCTAAGGTGCTACTGGAAGGAATTATTTTTTATTTTTTGTTTTGTTTTCACTACGGCAGACCAACACGGCAATCTACCTGTTGTAAAATTACCGTAGTTAACCTATTTAGCATATGATAGAATTCATATAACTTAACAGTGAATGAAACATATGTACCTTTGTTATACCTTCATTTTACTTTCTGTGATGGAAGCTACGTGGACTTCTCAACCCTGACTCCCACCTGCTTATCTTTCAAACTATGTTTAAAAAGTTTAGAAATAGAAAATTTATGTGACTCTTCTTCCCTTGAGTGTTCTTCCCAGGTGTTGGGAGCTATTGGAATGGTAAGCTAAGGACTTTCTAAAGGTCTGGTTGTGGCAATAAATGAGTGAAATGTAAATCCTAACGAAATAAAAAAAAATCCTTCAGTAGCACCTTAAAGACCAACTAAGTTTTTATTTTGGTACTAGTGTATTTCAGCCCATTCAATAACGGGCGCTAGAACATCCTGGAGTTCGGAGAAGCGCTTGCGCAGCGCTTCTCCAAACCCTGGGACCTGTCCTTGCTGTCGGCGCTGCTTTCTCCTCCTCCGTTCCTGTCCCCCAGCCGCCGACAGGAAGGAGACATCCCGGGGTTCGGAGAAGCGCTGCGCAAGGGCTTCTCCGAACTCCAGGATGTTCTAGCGCCCGTTATTGAATGGGCTGAAATACACTAGTACCAAAATAAAAACTTAGTTGGTCTTTAAGGTGCTACTGAAGGAATTTTTTTATTTGCGCAGCGCTTCTCCGAACCCTGGGACCTGTCCTTGCTGTCGGCGGCAGGGGGACAGGAACGGAGGAGGAGAAAGCCGCTGACAGGAAGGACGCGGGACACAAACGCCTACCTCGCCGCCGCTGCTTCGCGGCCTCCCGCCACTCCTCTCAAGGGCCAGGGAGGGTTGTGAGGAGGAGGCCTCCGCCGGCCTCCACACTCGCTTCCCTGACGTGCCCTGCAGTGAGGCGGTGTCCGGCCGGGAGCGGCGGTTGGAGGAGGCAGAGGGGGGGAGAGTGCGCGCGTGCAGTCTCTTCGTCCAATCCCTGTGTCCCTGGGGCACATGCGCAGTAACCCAGGGACACACGGGAAAACTGGACGCAGAGACACAGGGACTTTATTATATAGGATGAGCTTTCGCTGTTAACGACTGTTAATGACTGCAATTGGTCTTGCAGGGAAAAGCAAGGGCTGAGGTGCAAAAGAAAGCTTGATTATGCATAATGAGACAAGAATCCTATGTCTCTGTTCATCCCAGGCCCACCACCCTCTGAATATACATAAGGGTCTGGCTATTCTGTTTCAGTGTATCTGACGAAGTGTGCATGCACATGAAAGCTCATACCAAAATAAAAACTTAGTTGGTCTTTAAGGTGCTACTGAAGGAATGTTTTTTTATTTTGCTTCGACTCAGACCAACATGGCTACCTACCTGTATGTAAATCCTAAGGCAGCAAGACACCAGGATACCCAAAATAACGGACAGAAGAACAGTTTTAGCTCCCTGAGCTGTGACTTTCCCATACATATATAACTTCTATTAGCTAATGTCTGTACCTTTCTTTAAAAACCCTCTCAAATTTGTACTAAAATGAACCTCTGGTTTGGAGTTGCAATAGATTATCTCTCAATAAACTGGGTCTGTTCCAGACGTTTAATTTTCCTATCTCTTGCCTGCATTTTTCTTGAGGTCTTATTCCTTTTCTTGGCCCTGAGCCGTTGAGGGGTGGTTTGGAAGGAAATTATTACCCCATATCTTAAAGCATGAAATAAACTATTTTGAAAGGGATAAGGGAGTGTCAGATTTCCCTCACTCCCTTTCCATCCTGGGAACGGCCTTGTCTGAAGTGGTTCCTGTTTCCTGGTTCTCTTCCTCTCACAGGCAAACTCCTGTTTTCCCCACCTCTGCTCTTAGAACTGCTATATTGTGAAACCCAAGGCGATGTAGATACATGGAGATTACAGATTCATGAAGTTTTCCTTACAAAGTATTGACCTTTAGTAGGTCTGGTGGTTGTGATGAGGGACAGAAATTGCCTACAGCTGACCTGTACTGGTTGTTGTCAGGCAGAAGTGTGACTGACGGCAGAGCCAGAGTCTGGCAATTTCAGTCCCCCAGAAATTCCACCAGAGGGATGGAGCCTCTCTCTGATTGGACAACAGCACTTTTGGAGGGAAAACAAAAGGGGCCATTTCTGAGGGAGAGAGTTTGATTTGAGAGAAGATGGAGAGGGATTTTTGGGAGTTGGGGGGGGGGTAGGATTTGCCTGAGGGAGAACTGGTTCTGGTTTGAGTTGAACACCCACCCTGAGGAGACTGTTCATACTGAAAGGAAAGACCCTCCCAGCTTGGATAGGGAGACCCGGTTGGGGGTCTGGGGAAGGTCTACTGACAGGGGTGTCCTGGGAGGGCTGACTCTGAGGCAGGAGAAGCAGATCCTGGGGGGATTCAGGCTCTCCCCCCCCCGGGTCTCCTTCCAGTCCGGAGGGGGCAGTTCTTCTAGGGAGAGAAGACACCCCACCCCCCAAACCAGTCACGAGGGGGAAGGGGATCCCCTGGGTCTGTTACGCCATCTTGGAATTACCTCAGCAGTGGGGTTGCTTAGCTGGGGAAAAGCATAACAACTTTTTTCTCTCTTTTTTAGTGAAGAGAGTTTAAGAGAAACTGTGACTGTAATCCTGTGTTTAAGCCTGAGACCACTTATAGTTTAAGAAAATAAGTTGACTTCTACCCGGCAGAACACATTTCCTGACCCACTTTCTTTCAAAAACTTATTTTTATTAATAAAACTCTCCTTGTTGTTTGTTCGACTTCTGCCCAAGACGACATTCACTCACTACAAGATAAACTGTGGTAAATTGTATAGATTTTTGTAGTTTGCTTATAGTGAGATGTGCACACTATATTTAATAGGGGGCAGTTAGCGGGTGACTGGTGCTTAATCAGAGTTGGAAGGGACCCCCGAGGGCCATCAAGTCCAACCCCCTGCAATGCATGAATCTTTTTGCCCAATAATAATATTAATAATATTAATAATAATAATAATTTTTGTGGGACTTGAACTCACAACCCTGAGATTAGGAGTCTCGAGCTCTGCCAACTGAGCTATCCCAGGACAATTGAGCGGTTGGGTTCGCTATAGTTTAGACCAGGCATCCCCAAACTGTGGCACTCCATATGTTTTGGCCTACAACTCCCATGATTCCCAGCTAACAGGACCAGTGGTTGGGGAAGATGGGAATTGTAGTCCAAAACATCTGGAGGGCCACAGTTTTGGGGGTGCCTGGTTTAGACTCATTTTCACTCTTTGGAAAGCCAGTAACCATTGGTTCCTACTGTCTTGGCTTCTTGCAGTCCTAGGCTGTCAAGCAGTTCAATAACCTCCAGCTTTTGGGTTAGAAGATCAGATGCATCTTCTCTCTCTACTTGGGCACCTAGATAGTGGGAAACATATTTGAGTTGTTCCTTTACTTCGACTTCAAGTCATCCAGAAATGCCAAAACATAAGGACAATGTCAATTTTTTCATTCGGGGAACAATCACTTGTTTGTGTGACTTGAACTGACCTGAACATATGGGAATGTCCAAATTCAGGAATAATATATTGGGAGGAGGAAGAGGAGGGAAAGAAGGTGTTGGGGACGCCTTTAATTGGAGTGGTCAAAGGAATCCTGGAGCAGAATAGATGCTCAGAAATAAGCACTTTCCTCCCCCCCCCCCCCCCGGGACCACTTTTTAATCCTGATTTCCCTGCAGAAACCTCCCCACAGTCAATGGAGCATGGGTGTATGTGTGCGCACGCAATTTCCCTAGGGGACCCAAAGAGCAGGAGGCAAAAGGCAGCGCTGCCACATCCGGTTCCCATCGAAGCACAGGGAGGGGGCTCCTCTGCCATTGTGCAGTATTTTCTTTTTGAAACAGGAGCTTCCTTCACGATTAAACAATTTAAATGGCAAGTTCAAAAGTTAAGCACTTTGGAGCATTGCCAAATGAAAGAAATGTGATGCTGATATTGTGATGCCAACACACTTTATTTATCCCTTCCTGTAATATTGAAGGAAAATGTAGTCAATCCACTTTGAATTGAATCCTACATGCCTGTACATGTCTAGAAGGAAGTCCCACTTTAAAGGTAAAGGACCCCTGGCAGTTAAGTCCAGTCGAGAACGACTCTGGGGTTGCGGCGCTCATCTTGCTTTACTGGCTGAGAGAGCCGACGACGTTTGTTCGCAAAGTGGAAAGTTTCAAATACCCTGCGTTGGATTAAGGCTTGAAAATGAACAAAGGTGAGGCTTCAGATCTTCTGACTTCAGTCTTCAAAAGTGATATTCAAGATGCAATATCCAAACATACCCAGAGTTTTGAAAATCCTCCATACAATGCCAGTTTCAGTTGCCCCAAATGAAAGGAGCTTTAGCAAACTAAATCTGGTAACTGTGTGGTGGGATTTAATCCAGTATAACAGGGGTACCCAAACTAAGGCCTGGGGGCCGGGAATCAGCATATTTTTACATGAGTAGAAGGTGTCCTTTTATTTAAAATGCATCTCTGGGTTATTTTTGGTGCATAGGAATTCGTTCATTTTTCCCCAAAATATAGTCCAGCCCCCTACAAGGTCTGAGGGAAAGTGGACCGGCCCCCTGCTGAGAAAAGTTTGCTGACCCCTGCAGTAGAATCTGGTCATGTGTCTGGGCGGCAGTGAAACCTAGAATCATAGAGACCACAAGGGCCATCCAGTCCAACCCCCTGCTGAGCAGGAAACACCATCAAAGCATTCTTGACATATGAACCTCTGGTTTGGAGTTGCAATAGATTATTGCAACAGATATACCCAGTAGAGTAGATATAGGCTGTCTCCAGAGTAATTAACCTTGAAATTCAGATAACACACACAGCCTGTAAACACCAGCTGTGCTTTGAGAATCTTAGAGGCAACTTAAAGACCCAGAATGTTCTAGAAACTTCTGGTAGATTCTGCACCCATAAAAGGTACCCCTTGACAAATATCACAAGGAGGTGGAAGATGTCTTATTGCTGGTGGGCCATCTAATAGCTAGTTCACATAGACCATGCTTAAAGCATAGAAGGAAGAAGCAGGTAAACTTAACAAGCAGAGATACAAGGGGCCGGTGGGGTGGGGCCAGAGGGAGAGTGTGTGCTGAGGGGGGGCTGTCTGTGGATGCACATGTGCGCACAGACCTACGCACTCATACACACAAGTGGGGTGGGGTTAGGGCTTCCTAATAAAAAGTTGAAAATTAAAGGCTCTCTCGATGGCCATGGCGGCAGAGGCTGGTAAATGGTTTTGGGGGGGGGGCAGCTCCACTGTGTTACCTGCTCAGCTCTGGAGGCCTCCGGACGTCTGAGCTCTACTGGTTCGCTGCTGGGGTGATCCCAGTCCTGGTGGAGCCAAGGTCATTGGGGAAGGGGTAGGGGGAGGCTTCGTACAGCCCTCTCAATCTTTGCGTTGGGCAGCCCTGGCTCCCACTTGACCAGCCAGAGAGCCCTGTTGGTACTGGTGGTCCCTACGAGCTCAGCACAGCCGCGATGCTCGCCATCTTTCATAGCCGGAATTCCATAGCCCTACCCTTCTTATTCCCTATCTGTTATCCTTTCAAAACAGCAAAAATATACGGCCACTCAAGACAGTCAAATGCCTTGAAGGCATCGAACGTGATAGAAGTCCCAGGCTGACAGAAGGCCTTAGCATTTCTAATTACATTGAGCAGCCATTTAATGGAATCTGAGATCTGCCTTCCCGGTAAGCAACCTGCCTGGTCTGGATGAACATATAGAATCATAGAGTTGGAAGAGACCACAAGGGCCATCCAGTCCAATCCCCTGCCAAGCAGGAAACACCATCAAAGCATTCTTGACATATGCCTGTCAAGCCTCTGCTTAAAGACCTCCAAAGAAGGAGACTCCACCACAATCCTTGGTAGCAAATCCCACTGCCAAACAGCTCTTACTGTCAGGAAGTTGTTCCTAATGTTTAGGTGGAATCTTCTTTCTTGTAGTTTGAATCCATTGCTCCATGTCCGCTTCTCTGGAGCAGCAGAAAACAACCTTTCTCCCTCCTCTACATGACATCCTTTTATATATTTGAACATGGCTATCATATCACCCCTTAGCCTTCTCTTCTCCAGGCTAAACATACCCAGCTCCCTAAGCCGTTCCTCATAAGGCATCATTTCCAGGCCTTTGACCATTTTGGTTGCCCTCTTCTGGACACGTTCCAGCTTGTCAGTATCCTTCTTGAACTGTGGTGCCCAGAACAGGTGAGGTCTGACCAGAGCAGAATACAGTGGTACTATTACTTCCCTTGATCTAGACGCTATACTCCTATTGATACAGCCCAGAATTGCATTGGCTTTTTAGATGCTGCACCACACTGTTGACTCATGTCAAGTTTGTGGTCTACCAAGACTCCTAGATCCTTTTCACATGTACTGCTCTCAAGCCAGGTGAAGTGATGAAGTGATTCCTCTATTAAATCGCACCATAATAAGCATTGTAAACATTTTTCTGGTCCTGGCTTAGGAGTGATATGGGACACTTAAAACTCCATTTTTTTTCTGGGTCCTTCCCTGCTTTTGGGGATTATCACCATTCTGGTCCAGGATTCAGGGACCATATCACCATCTAGTACCCCATTAAAAAGGGTGGGACTAGGATCTCCTTAAAACACTTATAAAAATCTGTCTGGATAAGGGGACTCCACTGATGAGAGTTTGGACACAGACTGAAACAATAGTAAGAATAAATAATGCCCCTCAGGATCTCTCTCCTGGCGTTTTGAACACCATTCGTGGGAAAAGGTAAAGGTCCCCTGGAGGGTTAAGTCCAGTCAAAATAAACTATGGGGTGCAGTGCTCATCTCAACTTTCAGGCTGAAGGAGCCAGTGTTTGCCCACAGACAACTTTTCCGAGTCATGTAGCCAGCATGACTAAGCTGCTTCTGGGGCAACGGAACACCATGACGGAAACCAGAGCACACGGAAACACCATTTGCCTTCCCGCCACAGTGGTACCTATTTATCTACTTGCACTGGTATGCTTTCAAACTGCCAGGTTGTCAGGAGCTGGGACAGAGGAATGGGAGCTCACCATGCAGCAACAGTGGGGCCCCTCCCCTCCTCCCCTGATGGGTTGCGTACATGCAGCCTGAAACTACGGAAGTCATAGCTGCTCTTCACTTTTCAAGCTCCTCCTGGTTCTACAAGAGAGTGGGGCAGAGGAAGGTGGAGAATCTACTGACCTGTTTTTCAGCTGGACTGTCCCTTCTTCCTCCATTACGTCCTGCTTTAAGGGTAGAGTGACACCCCATAAATCACTCAAGGCAACACATTCAGCAGCTTTAAACTAAGCATCCTTTATGAGACTGAGTTGGTGCTATCAAAATGGCAAAATGTGTAGCCCATCTTCCCTTTTAAGAGGAGAATTTGGTAATATGAATCCAAAATGTTTGGTTATCTTCACATTTGTCAGAGACAAAATTTCTCTTTTGGATCAAAGGGAAATTTGATTCGTAGGACATTTGTATACGGGGAAATAAACCGAAGAGGTGGTCAGATTGTGAACTTTATTTATAATAAAAGATCGGGCAAGAAAACAGGTTAAATTGATTACAAAATAAAGCAGAGCACTGTAGCTCTGCACCTGGACTAATCACAGCCTACCCACAAACAATATAGTTATTCCTACTGTAATCTTTTTTTCTCTTTCTTTCTTTGGCAATCACTCGTAGCCGAGTAAGATTGTGTTCCATAAACACAGTTTTAACAATGAATCCGTGACTGTGGAGGCAAATTCTGGATCCACATGTCCTTCCACAGTGAGGACATTGGTTTCCGGGCGGGAGTTGATCACGGTGTGGATTTGCCAAGTGTGCCTTCCTCTTAGCACGTTTCTACGTCCTGAGTTCGAGTGTCTTCAAAGCCCATGACACCTTTGGTAAAGGCTGTTTTCCAACTGGAGCGCTCGCAAGCTAGTGTACTAAAGTGTAGCCCAATGTGTAGTTTCTGGCTGGTATGGAAGATGCAGTGCAGACCCAGTGATGAAGGGGGCTGAGGGGAAAGCTCATATTTTAAGGTCTGGGGTCACCTTCTCTCTGGGAGGACTGGCCTGTGGCTCTTTCTGTACATGTATAATCAGTTATATCACATTTCCCAGAATGGGGAGACCATTTAATATTCTACTTAGTGACTAAGCTTTGTCTTCACTGCTTCTCCACCTCTGGGATTCACACCTGTTTCTATGCAGGTGTGCAATAAAGTTTCTACTCTGGCTGAAGATCATTCCACATTCCATACATTTAAATGGTTTCTGCCCAGTATGGGTTCTTAGGTGTAATGTAGGTGCCGGGCCGAACATTAGGCAGAAAGGGGAGACCGCCTTGGGCAATTAAAAGTTGCAGTGCTAGCAATTCCTTCTTTTTCTTAGGGAAGATGAAACCTTACATCATAATGCATTTTCAGATGGTTGTTTCTACACTCTAATTTCTTCCCTGTTTTGGTTCCTCCCTGTGCAGTGATGGCTTCAGTCGCTAGCGAAGAGCTGCTCACATTCCATCTATTTTGTTAGTTTTTCTCTCTGTGTGAATAATATTGCGTGAAGTTAGGTTTGCTGCAACCATTGCAGCTCTTTTCATATTCCATTTACTTGGAGGGTTTCTCCTCTGTGTGGGTTCCCGGATGCAGTCAAGTCAGCATTCTCACTGAAGCTCTTTGCACACTCCATGCATCTTAATGGTTTCTCGCCAATGTTGATTCTTTGATGTAAAGTAACTGTAGTCCACTGAATGTTCTTTCCACACTCCATACATTTTAATGGTTTCTCTCCAGAGTGGGTTCTCTGATGTAAAGTAAGTGCGCTCCTACAACTGAAGCTTTTCCCACACTCTACGCATTTAAATGGTTTCTCCCCAGTATGGGCTCTCTGATGTATATTAAGTGTAGTCCTTCGACTGAAGCTCTTTCCGCACTCCATACACTTAAAAGGTTTCTCCCCGGTGTGCATTCTTTGATGTGCAGTAAGGCTTCCGCTATGCCTGAAGGCCTTTCCACACTCCATGCATTTAAATGGTTTCTCACCAGTGTGGCCTCTTTGATGCACAATAAGTGTACTCTTACGACTGAAGCTCTTTCCACACTCCATGCAATCATATGGTTTCTCCCCGGTGTGGGTTCTTTGATGTAAAGTAAGGGCACTTCTACAACGGAAGTTCTTTCCACACTCCATACATTCTAATGGTTTCTCCCCAGTGTCTGTTTTATGATGTTCTATAAAGCTTCTGTTTTCAAACTCCATACATTTAAAGGGCTTCTCCCTGCTGTGTCTTCTTTGGTGTACAGTAAGTGTACTCTGTCGACTGAAACTCTTTCCACACTGCAAACATTTAAATGGTTTCTCCCCAGTGTGCGTTCTTTGATGTACAATAAGTGTAGTACTCCGGCTGAAGCTCTTTCCACACTCCATACACTTATATGGTTTATCCCCAATGTGGGCTTTTTGATGTAAAGTAAGGTAGTAATTGACACTGAAACTCTTTCCACAAACCATACATTTAAATGGTTTCTCTGTTGTGTGGGTTATTTGATGTGCAGTAAGCCTGCCACTCTGTTTGAAGCTCTTTCCACACTCCATACATTTAAATGGTTTCTCTCCAGTGTGGGCTCTTTGATGTAAAATAAGTGTAGTTCTCCAACGAAAGCTCTTTCCACATTCCATACATTTAAATGGTTTCTCTCCACTGTGCATTCTTTGATGCAAAGTAAGGTAGTAATTGAAACTGAAACTCTTTCCACACACCATGCATTTAAATGGTTTCTCTGCTGTGTGGGTTCTTTGATGTGCAGTAAGGCTTCCACTTTGGCTGAAGCTCTTTCCGCACTCTGTACATTTAAATGGCTTCTCCCCAGTGTGGGTTCTTTGATGCACAATAAGGATGCTACTCGCACGAAAGCTCTTTCCACACTCCATGCACTTATGCAGTTTTTCCCTAGTGCGGGCTCCCTGATGGAAAGTGAGATCATGATTGAGTCCAAAACTCTTTCCAAACACCACAGATTTACATGGTTTCACCCCTGTGTGCGTTCTTTCATGCGCAGTAAGGTTTCCGCTCTGGCTGAAGCTCTTTCCACACTCCATACAATTAAATGGTTTCTCCCCCGTGTGGGTTCTTAGATGTAAAGTAAGTTTGCTCCTACGACTGAAGCTCTTTCCACACTCCATGCATTTAAATGGTTTCTCCTCTGTGTAGTTTTCTTGATGCAAAGTAAGCTGGCAATTGGGGCTTAAACTATTTCCAAACACCATGGATTTAAACGGTTTCTCTTGAGTGTGGGTTCTTTGATGTTTAGTAAGGTTTCCACTCTGGCTGAAGCTTTTTCCACACTCCGTACATTTAAATGGTTTCTCCCCAGTGTGCTTTCTTTGATGTACAGTAAGGAAACTACTGGTACAGAAGCTCTTTCCACACTCCATGCATGTATGTGGTTTCTCCCCAGTGTGCGTTCTTTGATGTAAAGTAAGATGGTGATTGAGACTGAAGCTCTTCCCACACACCATACATGCAAATGGTTTCTCCCCTGTGTGGGTTCTTTGATGTGCGGTCAGGTTCCCACTCTGTCTGAAACTCTTTCCACACTGCATGCATTTAAATGGCTTCTCCGCTGTGTGGGTTTTTCTGTGCTTCATAAGGTTACCAGCACTACTTAACCTCTTTCCACACTCAATGCATTGAAATGCTTTCTCCCCTGTTTGGGTTCTCTGATGTAAACTGAAGCTTCCACTCTGACTGGAGCTCTTTCCACGCTCCACACTGCTGCTCGCAGAGGATTCTTCATGTGATTTCAGGTCGACATGGACATCCATGTCCAGAGGAGTGGAGGATTTCCTTTCCCCCTTTTTCAACATGGTTCCTACATGCTTTTGGGGTGGTCGCTGATTTACAAATTTCTCTTTTGCTGTATCACACTCCGCATTTTCTGATGACCCCACAGATGGCTCTCCATGGTTCTCGCTCTTCTGCCCATTACCTGTTTTGAGCGAGAAAAAGAAAATGCCATTCATATTGCAAGGCAGAAGCAGAGACCCTCATTACACATTGAACTCAGTTCTTTGCTTATACCTTTTTTCAAGCTTGTCCCCCTCCCTCTCTCTCCCTGTCCAGCTGAACCTGAAGTTAATTTCTGAATGTGCTACAGTCTCAACGTCCCTTTCTGCTCCACCTCCCACCTGCTGTGACTGAGCGGAGCTGTGTCTGCTTATCTTTCCCTTTCCCTAGAATCCCGTCCAAAAGAACTTCTATTGGAGGTTACCGCCCACACAGTTTGGCTGCGATTTCTGCTTGTGTGGTGGCACCTCCTTGTAGCAGAGTATTTCCCCGCAGGCAGACGACAAGAACAGTAGTCCTAGTCAAATTCCCCAGTCAAGACCTTCTATATTGCTTGACTTGTTGCACAAGCATTTCAGTTACTAATATATACACACCATTTACATGCCTACTATACCTCTCCATCACTGTATAAACTCAGTGTGTGTGTGTGCTTTCCTCATGTGGAATTGCAGCCTGCAACTTCCTTCATTTGCACTTCCTGCTGACACCAATCATGCCAAGAGCGGCACTCCCACACACTAAAGAAAATTATGGAATCCTCTTTAAAGCTTAAAGGATCTTTTATCTGTTTCTTGAATAATGTTTTCCTAACATCTTCTCCTTCCACCCAAGCGATGAAGTCTGGTTTGGGAAATACTTTCCCAGAGGTCAGTTAATTCTGAGTACAATATGCCCAGGCACTCCTATTGCTACTACTGCCATGGCTCCCTTCCCAAAAGCTGGGAAATGCAAGATCTTAAACCTCCTGCTGGGGGAGACATGTGGACCCAGCAGAATCCACCTGGCACCCGTGAAGAGGATCTCACTGTACACTGAGTTCAATTCAAGGGAACCACAGAGGATATTTTGAATTTAAGGGAATATCTCAGCACATTGGAAGGGAAAACTCAGCCTGCAGGACACCTCTGCTCTTTAGAAGAATAGTACTGCTGGATCAGGCCAAAGGTGTCCCAGACATTGCCAATTTTTTCAGCTTCAGGTATACATGTTCATGCTCTGTGGGGCCAGGGGCAGAAGGGGGTGTAACAACAAATGCAAATGTCACCTTTGGACAGGAGCAGAGTTGCTACACCCCCCTCTCCCTCGTCTATCCAAGCAAGCAAGAAGCACCATCAGATTTCAAGGAACCAAACCAGCCAGGGGAAAAACACTCAAGGAGGATGTGAAGCAGGACATAAAGGCATCAGGCTTCTCCTCCCTCTCTTCCTGGAGCAAAAGCCCCCCCCCCCAACACTGGTACCTGCTGAGCTCTCCCCTTCTTTGGGGTCCTGGAGGAATGGACCTTGTCCTTCTTCCCAACAGGAACTGAGGTCTGATTCTGCCAAGGAAAGAGACATTGTTAGCTACTTTGGGCCACAAAACTCTCAGTCATTTCAAATCGATCCATATCTACGTCGACAAAGGCAAAGAGGAGGGATTACCATATCCAGATCCTATAAAGACACGCAACATGAGCAGGAGAGGGCCTTGTGGTCCCCATTGTCACAAGGGGTGTGTGTGTGAATATATGGATGCTTCTTCGGAGAACAAAGCTGCAAATATTGTAGGGTACATCTGCAAAAATGGGGATCCAAGCGGGCTATTTTTCTTAAATTATTCCTACTTTGTATGAATGAAAGGCACAAACAGCTGCTTGACACCTTCAACGTCTGGCAGTCCAGAGGGATATAAATGTGCCCTTACCTAGAGAGGCCACCATCTCGCCATTCTCCTCCATGACTTCCTTGTGCAGAGCTTTTTGGCCTGGATCCAGCAGAGCCCACTCCTCCTCCGTGAAAAACACAGCCACCTCCTCAAAGGTCAAGAGGGCCTGGAAGGTCACCGGACCCTGGAAGAAGAAGCCAAGACAACTTCTCTTAGATCCCCCTCATCCCTCCCTTTCTGTTTGGCTTCTTGGTTCTCGGCTGCTTTTGGTGGCCCTGGGCAAGATAAAGCAACTAACGAATTCAATCATTAATCATCAATAATACCCAACCAACTCCTACCTGCCCTCCCCCCGATGCTCTTTCCTTACCTGAGGGAGCTGCCTGGCACCTTTTCCCACTGCACCTGTAAGAAGAGATGGTCCAGAGGGTGTCTCTGTGGCCATCAGGCTGCCTGTCGGAGAGAAGGAGAATGAGGAGGCCTGAGGAGCACATTTCAAAGCAGGAAGCAGCTCTCTAGAGAAGCCCTGCAGGGGAGAGACAGGGAATGGGAACGATGCCATCCTTTATACAGAAACTTTCTAATACTATAATACAAATGCCGGCTCCCTCGGCCAGTAAAGCGAGATGAGCGCCGCAACCCCAGAGTCGTCCGCGACTGGACCTAACAGTCAGGGGTACCTTTACCTTTATGCAATGGGGCTCCACAGAAAGCATTACGATCAGTACTTCCGCACTTGCTCCAAAACAGCCATCCAGGAAATCCCCTTTCTGACCTTTTGACACTTTTCTGACCTTGTGCTTTGATGGTGTTTCCTGCTTGGCAGGGGGTTGGACTGGATGGCCCTTGTAGTCTCTTCCAACTCTATGATTCTATGACACATTTATAAATAAAGAAAAGCCCTAAAATATTGACAAGACTCTCTGGTTGGAAAAAAAGCTGACACCTGGAGGGCCCCAGGGTGCAGAGACTCCATCTCAGCTCAAACATGGATTGTAGTTTGGGGGGCAGAGATAGGAAGTTTAGTGACTCATGGCCCTCCAGGGCTTCCTCTAAGAGTGTCGGTGTGTGTGAACTGTTTAATATTGCAACACAGTGAGGTGGAACAGGGTGAGAAATAACCAGGGGGTCAAAATAGGCTGCAGGGCATCCCTCCTGAGCACAGTTTCAAATCCGCCTCTATCTTGATGTAGTACATAGAAAATAATAGCAAGATTGATTATACACACAAGGCAAAAATGCAAACATTTCCGAGCTCTCTCTCTCACCCCCCCCCAAGAGATGTCCAAAATTCAGGAATGATTTACAGAGAGGAGAGACAGAAGGGAAAGAGGGCATTGAGGGCGCAATGTGCTGAGATATTCCCTCAAATTCAAAATATCCTCTGTGGTTCCCTTGAATTGAAGTCAGTGTACAGTGAGATCGCCTAGTGACCAAAGGAGTCCAAGAGTGAACCCTCGGAAGCAGGCAATTGGCAGTAATAACAACAGAAAACCTCGCCGTTCATGGAGAGGAAGTTTCGCAAAGGTTTCAGTGAGGCACACCAAGTCCTCCAACCTTTATCCTTGCAACAAGAGCAGTGCAGCAACCCTCCCCATTTGCCTCCCCCCTCAACTCCCCCTCCAAAAGTATCATTCATTTCTTTTAAATAAGATCTATATATTGAAGTGACTGAAGTACGAATACGGAAAGGTTTTTGGTGAATAGAAGTATCTTGCCATTTTCTCTTTTCTTTCTTTTCTCCTTCTCCTTCTATTTTTTCTATCCTTTCTTTTTTTCTTCTCCCTTTATATATCACATGTCTATTTATCCACTTTCTATTCTTCTTTTTTCACTTCTTAGTCTTTAGCTGTCATATTTTTAGAATTTATTGCGGAAGATATGTATATACGTAAGTCTGCATATAGTATTGTGTACAGTGTTCTGCATTGTATTTTCTCCCCCCCTCTTTTTTTTCTTTTTTGCTTTGTAATATAAATAAATAAATAAGAAGTTCCATTTGCCTCCTTCTCACATCAGCCTCTTTCTTGCTAAGGAAGCTCCCAAAGCCAATACTAATAACAATACTAATAATTTATTTATTTATTTATAATAATAACTTATTCATTTATTTAGATCTAATAACTTATTTATATACCATCCATCTGACTGGGTTCCCCCAGCCACTCTGGGCGGTTTCCAACAAATCAAAACACATGAAAAAAAACTTCCCTGGCATTCTCCATTCCACAAAACCCACACCTCCCCATTTAAAATCCCCTCCCTCTCTGGGAACGCAAACTGCCTGTATTCTCCTGTTCTGGGGCTACAAAAACATCACAGCAACAAACAAACAAAACAAACCTGTCCCATGTTATCTAGTTATCTCCCGCTTGGACTACTGCAATGCGGTCTACATGGGGCTACCTTTGAGGGTGACCCGGAAACTACAACTAATCCAGAATGCGGCAGCGAGACTGGTGACTGGGAGCGGCCACCGAGACCACATAACACTGGTCCTGAAAGACCTACATTGGCTCCCAGTACGTTTCCGAGCGCAATTCAAAGTGTTGGTGCTGACCTTTAAAGCCCTAAATGGCCTCGGTCCAGTATACCTGAAGGAGCGTCTCCACCCCCATCGTTCTGCCCGGACACTGAGATCCAGCGCCAAGGGCCTTCTGGCGGTTCCCTCATTGCGAGAAGCCAAGTTGCAGGGAACCAGGCAGAGGGCCTTCTCGGTGGTGGCGCCTGCCCTGTGGAACGCCCTCCCATCAGATGTCAAAGAGAAAAACAGCTACCAGATTTTTAGAAGGCATCTGAAGGCAGCCCTGTTTAGGGAGGCTTTAAAGTTTAATGTTTAACAGATTGTTTTATTTCATTTTTCTGTTGGAAGCCACCCAGAGTGGCTGGGGAAACCGAGCCAGATGGGCGGGGTATAAGTAATAAATTATTATTACTATTATTATTATGTCCCTTCCTCTCAAACTGTTTCCACTGTACAAGAGCAGCCTCCCTGCCCCCCTCCCTATCGCCTCCCCACCCCCACAGCCTGGAAGGAGCAGTGGCTGAAGGAAGGAAGGAAGGAAAGGGTCATAGGGTGATGAGGGGGTGGCAGGAGGTGGGGGGTTGTACGACAAAGCCGGAGCATCCCTAGCAAGGATGGGGGGGCTGCAACCCTTCCGAGCTCAGTAGGACTTGCTTAATTCTGAGCAAGCATGCGCGGGAGTCCCCAAAGTTTACCCGCTGCTCAGTGTGCAGAGATGCACAAAACATCGTTTGAGAGCGCAGGAGCAAACCCCGAATGAAACATTTGTGATCGATATATAACCATCACATTTTATGCAAGTTGATCATCGTGGGAGGGGGAGTAGCTGTCACCTGGCGACTGTTCAGCGTCCCAGTCAGATTGCACCAAAATGTCTTCGCCTGCTTCCACGTACGGAGATCTTGCAAAAGGCAAGCCCGGAGGGAAAGGGTGGGGGAGCCAATTCCCTGCTTTCGTCTCATTCCCCACGCCGCCACCCCCCCCCCAATAAAACCCTTTCCCTCCTCCTCCCCCAGCTGCGCTGTTTGCAGATGCAAATCCTACCGGCGCCTTTTACTCCTCCTCCTCCTCCTCTCCTCCTCCTCCTCTCCGCGGCTGCTTCTCTTCCGGGAATATGGTTGGAGACCCCACCCAGACTGCCTCCCCCCCCTCCAAAACATCCTGCCTCTCTAGGAAGCGGAGCTCGTTGACCCAGAGGGAGGGGTTGGGTGGCAGGAGATTCCCACTCTTTCTCCTCCCTGCAAGCAGAAATTCCCTTCCCCGCTGCAAACGAACTCTGTAATCCCATTTATTTTGCAAGAAGGTGCAAAATTCAATCCGCGGCAGCGGCAGTAATTTACGACAACCCTAAAGGGTAGTCCAGTGTTGTTATAATGCACCCTTTTAAAAAAAAAGTTGTATGGGGGGCGCAGCTCAGTGGCAGAGCAGCAGCTTTGCATGCAGAAGGTCTCAGATTCAATGCTTTGCATGCAAGAGGAGACACCAGGTTCAATCCTCGACAGGGAAAGAACCACCCCCCTTTGGAGGGGAAAAAAAACTCTAGTGGATGAAGGTTGCAGAGTTTTACTTCCCTCCCCTGTGCATATTTTGCACACAGCCTGACTCGCTTCAGGATCCTGAAATGCAGGCGGAGGCTGCTGTGAACTATAGTTCTATGGGCCTGCGCGTTCAAAGGGGAACCCGAAGTGTCGCCACTCAATGTGTCGGAAGTTTCAAGACAGAGGCGGGGGCAATAGGAGTCCCTCGAGAGGCGGGAGGTTTTAAGGGGGAGGGGTGTGTCGGTGGAGGAAGACGCCCCCTTTTTTATTGCAGGAATGGAAACTGGATTAATGAATTAGGGAGACAAGCGGCCGGAGAGGTAAAGATGCAGCCTGGGGGTGGGGAATGAGAGGGGGAAGGGAAAAGAAGAGGACGAATAGACCACACACACACACACCCCGCACAAGAGCCGTTCCTGGGACCCATCGGCAGGGACCCAGATCCATGCATCCCAGCTGCAAAGTGGGGACTCAACACCTGCAAGGTTTGCATTGCCCTTTGAATCCGCCCCACCACCAGCTCACCCTCCCCCCCCCCACTTTCAAATTCACTATGGGGTGTGCAGCGCGGTGTGGGGTGTGCGATGTCTTCCTACAGAGGAAACGCCCGCAGGGGGATTCCATCGCACAGTCTCTTTGAGGGCCGAGGGATGCTCACCTGCCCTGCTGGGGTCCGAGCCGAGGTCCCAAACCTGGCAGGAGATCCCTAGGGGTCTCCGTGTGTTGCTCCTTGCCGGGTCCTTTTGGCAGGAGAGATGGGAGAGCAGGGAGTCCGTGCAGGGCTTAAAGGAAGCGAGGGAGACCAGGAGAGAGACCCCCGCCTCCCTGCTCCTCTTGCGAGGCCCCTCCCTCCGGATGGAGAGTTTTACGTGCAGTTCGGGGCGCAGGGCGAGGGGTGAGCTGCGCCAAGGGTGTTTCGGGGATGGAGAGAGGAGGACAGAGGAAGTTGGGGGGCTGAGGGAGCCATGGAAGCATTGGGGGGGGGGAGCCAAGGCCAGCATTGCCAGTAGGTGGAAAGGCATTTGGGGAACAGAATTTCCTTTGTTCTTGTATTTGCTTCCCTCCCCCCAATCCACCATAGCTGCCAAGTTATCCCTTTTTTACAGGGATTTTCCCTTATGCTGAATAGGCTTCCTCGCGAGAAAAGGGAAAACTTGGCAGCTATGCAATCCACTCCTCCACCAATTGCATTTTTCCTTTCTGTGATGGGGAGACCATTGAACCAAAAGACCTGAGGGTTACACACACATTAATGCTCAGGGGCCTCCTCCTGTCCCACCCACTTTCTCTTGCTCTTCCTCCCTTACCAGGGTTTTCTTCTCTTCTTTACCTGGACTACCTTACGGGGACCGTTAGGAGCTCCCCAGAATAATATGCCCCACTGTGGGACCACTGAGTTCTTTTATCCTAAGATGTTGTCTCCCTTTCTCTTCCTGTTCTGTTGTTTGTTTCTTGCTATACAGTTGCCTGCTGAAGCACAAAGTGAGCTGGCGGAGGGGGTCCTCTTGCCCATCTCGGGAAGAGGGGAGTGTTGACAACCCACACGGGACCCCCTTCCTCCCTGCAGAGAAGGAACCTATCACGGTAAGAAGCAATGTTCACTTTCCACTGCATGGCTGATTATTAATACTGTTGGGTACCAGCCCAAAAAATATGGGTGGAGGGTGCTATGGAAATGCTTTTGGGTTTATATATCATTTATATATTGAAAGCTTCTTTATTACTTCTTGATGTTGGTAGAGTATGTTACAAGCTGCGATACAATCCATCAGCATCAAAAGATAATAGATGTATGCCCATTCCCAGTCTGGTGGGTTTCAACGGTAAAGGACGCAAAGTCATGATAGACAATCCCTATTGCTGGAGGGTTTGCATGTGGGCATGTGCATATGCAGGCCAAGGATTGCCAGTATCACAGCTGAGGTGTCTGTGAAAGTTGGTGGGTGGAGTTGCAGTTTATAGCAACCCTGTAATTTTCTCAGTCTGAAACATTTCATGAGCAGATTTTGTGGTGCATCCTTGATACCGAGACCAAAATATCCAGTGTGGTGTAGTGGTTAAGAACGGTAGACTCCTAATCTGGAGAACCAGGTTCGTGTCTCTGCTCCTCCACATGCAGCTGCTGGGTGACTTGGACTAGTCACACTTCTTCAAAGTCTCTCAGTCCCACTCACCTCACAGAGTGTTTGTTGGGGATGAAGGGAAAAGGAGATTGTTAGCCGCTTTGAGACTCCTTCAGGTAGTGATAAAGTGGGATATCAAATCCAAACTACTCTTCTTCTTCTTCTTCTTCTTCTTCTTCTTCTTCTTCTTCTTCTTCTTCTTCTCTTCACAAAGACTCACAGGTCAATGGTCACATGAACTTTCGTGTTCTACAGTGCACATCATTGGAATGCAGTTTACAAAGATATAAGCCATAATATGCTTATTTGCCTTTAATGGGCCACTAGATATTTGTTGTCTGTGCTTTTACAGGACATGAATAGCAGCTCATGTTTTATTTATTTCACATAGGAGAGACTCTGATCTGCAAGTCTGAGCTCAACTCCTCCCATTTAACAGAAAAATGCAGAGACTTTGTCCTGGACAAATTGAGAGTTATGTCCTTCCACTTTGCTGTGATACTGTAGCTCTATGTGTCTCATTGCAGTGTGTAGGGGAACATAGAAATATCCCCTCTGGATCAGGATCAGGGCCCCTCTTGTCCAGAATCCTGTTCTCACAGTGACCAGTCAAGGAGAAACCCACCAGCAGGGCCTGAGTGCAAAAGCTCCCTCCCCTCTCGGGATTCCCAGCTGCTGTAATTCAGACGAATAATACCTTCAAAGGTGGAGGGAGAAGATTGCTAGTAGCTGGGAACTGAATGACTGTTACTGAAATGGTAGGGTATTCTGACAGTGTAGACACAACAGAGGAGCCTCAGGAAACAAATGGTGCAGGATTAGGTAATTTGTACGGTTTGTTGGTAAGTATCAGATCATGGAGGGAGGAGGAAATGGAATACAGATATTTAGCATGTTTGGCGAAGGGGAAAGATGGAGAAAGTGCAGCCCTCCAGATGTTGCTGCACTACAACTCCCATCATCCCTGGCCATTGGCACTTGAAGTCCAACCACATCTGGAGGGCCAGAGGTGCTGCATCTTACCATAGAAGTGTTCAGTGTTACTTGGGAGTTGAAAGCAGAACTGAATACTAAGGGTTCTTGAAACAGTTTTCAGGGATTACTATAGATATCATACCCTACAAAATCTAAATTGCCCGCACTAAATGAATGTCTGGATGATATCTGTCTGGCTTACATTCCAGAAGATGTCCTGGCGATACTCCGGAAGGGAGCGTAGCAAACGTTCCGAAGCACAGTCCAGGCTAAGAAATGGTGCCAGGGGGAAATGATCCTGGTTTGAAGATTGATTTCTTCTTCACACACAAGCTTTTAATCTCTTCTAGTGGAAACATCTACTCTTCTAGTGGAAACATCTTCTCATTACAGGGGATTGGAATGCTAAAGTAGGGAATCAAGAGATAAAAGGAACAACTGGCAAGTTTGGCCTGGGAGTTCAAAATGAAGCAGGGCACAGGCTAATAGAGTTCTGTCAAGAGAACAAGCTGGTCATCACAAACACTCTCTTCCAACAACACAAGAGAAGACTCTACACATGGATATCACCAAATGGGCAGCATCGAAATCAGATTGATTATATTCTCTGCAGCCAAAGATGGAGAAGCTCTATACAGTCAGCAAAAACAAGACCTGGAGCTGACTGTAACTCAGATCATCAGCTTCTTATAGCAAAATTCCAGCTTAAACTGAAGAAAGTAGGAAAAACCACTGGGCCAGTAAGATACAATCTGGATCAAATCCCTTATGAATACACAGTGGAAGTGAGGAACAGGTTTAAGGATTTAGATTTGGTGGACAGAGTGCCTGAAGAACTATGGATGGAGGCTCGTAACATTATACAGGAGGCAGCAACGAAAACCATCCCAAGGAAAAGGAAATGCAAGAAAGCAAAATGGCTATCCAACGAGGCCTTACAAATAGCGGAGGAGAGGAGGCAAGCAAAATGCAAGGGAGATAGGGAAAGATACAGGAAACTGAATGCAGATTTCCAAAAAACAGCAAGGAGAGACAAGAGGGTCTTCTTAAATGAGCAATGCAAAGAAATAGAGGAAAACAATAGAATGGGGGAAACCAGAGATCTGTTCAAGAAAATTGGAGATATGAAAGGAGCATTTCGTACAAAGATTACCATAATCAAGGACAAAAGTGGTAAGGACCTAACAGAAGCAGAAGACATCAAGAAGAGGTGGCAAGAATACACAGAGGAATTATACCAGAAAGATATGGAGGTCTCGTACACCCCAGGTAGTGTGGTTGCTGACCTTGAGCCAGACATCTTGGAGAGTGAAGTCAAATGGGCCTTAGAAAGCACTGCTAATAACAAGGCCAGTGGAAGTGATGATATTCCAGCTGAACTATTTAAAATCTTAAAAGATGATGCTGTTAAGGTGCTACACCCAATATGCCAGCAAGTTTGGAAAACTCAGCAATGGCCAGAGGATTGGAGAAGATCAGTCTACATCCCAATTCCAAAGAAGGGCAGTGCCAAAGAATGCTCCAACTACCGCACAATTGTGCTCATTTCACACGCTAGCAAGGTTATGCTTAAAGTTCTACAAGGCAGGCTTAGGCAGTATGTGGATCGAGAACTCCCAGAAGTGCAAGCTGGATTTCGAAAGGGCAGAGGAACCAGAGACCAAATAGCAAACATGCGCTGGATTATGGAGAAAGCTAGAGAGTTCCAGAAAAACGTCTACTTCTGCTTCATTGACTATGCAAAAGCCTTTGACTGTGTCGACCACAGCAAACTATGGCAAGTTCTTAAAGAAATGGGAGTGCCTGATCACCTCATCTGTCTCCTGAGAAATCTCTATGTGGGACAAGAAGCTACAGTTAGAACTGGATATGGAACAACTGATTGGTTCAAAATTGGGAAAGGAGTACGACAAGGTTGTATATTGTCTCCCTGCTTATTTAACTTATATGCAGAATTCATCATGCGAAAGGCTGGACTAGATGAATCCCAAGCCGGAATTAAGATTGCCGGAAGAAATATCAACAACCTCAGATATGCAGATGACACAACCTTGATGGCAGAAAGTGAGGTGGAATTAAAGAACCTTTTAATGAGGGTGAAAGAGGAGAGCGCAAAATATGGTCTGAAGCTCAACATCAAAAAAACCAAGATCATGGCCACTGGTCCCATCACCTCCTGGCAAATAGAAGGGGAAGAAATGGAGGCAGTGAGAGATTTTACTTTCTTGGGCTCCTTGATCACTGCAGATGGTGACAGCAGTCACGAAATTAAAAGACGCCTGCTTCTTGGGAGAAAAGCAATGACAAACCTAGACAGCATCTTAAAAAGCAGAGACATCACCTTGCCGACAAAGGTCCGTATAGTTAAAGCTATGGTTTTCCCAGTAGTGATATATGGAAGTGAGAGCTGGACCATAAAGAAGGCTGATCGCCGAAGAATTGATGCTTTTGAATTATGGTGCTGGAGGAGACTCTTGAGAGTCCCATGGACTGCTAGAAGATCAAACCTCTCCATTCTTAAGGAAATCAGCCCTGAGTGCTCCCTGGAAGGACAGATCGTGAAGCTGAGGCTCCAATACTTTGGCCACCTCATGAGAAGAGAAGAATCCTTGGAAAAGACCTTGATGCTGGGAAAGATGGAGGGCACAAGGAGAAGGGGACGACAGAGGACAAGATGGTTGGACAGTGTTCTCGAAGCTACGAACATGAGTTTGACCAAACTGCGGGAGGCAGTGCAAGACAGGAGTGCCTGGCGTGCTATGGTCCATGGGGTCACGAAGAGTCGGACACGACTAAACGACTAAACAACAACAACAGTGGAAACATCTCTCGTTTGAACCTCCTCCCTCTAAAGTAATATTCATTCATTTCATCCTTACAAGTGATCTTTAATATTAACTATTTTCAGCGCCACACATATTCCCTGTTGGAGCAGAGATGGTACATGAGAGGGACAGGGAATTTCCACTGATATTCCTATATTACAATATGGGCAGAAGGTCAGGCAGAACATTCCCTAACTAGTCTTCCTCAGGGAGACATAGAGGGGGGAGGATCTAGGAGATGTTAAAATAAGAGGTGCTAATTGTGTGTTAAGTTCTCTTTTTCTCTTCCTTGAAACACTTAACAATAATTTCTTTCCTCCCCACTCCCAGAAAGGCAACAGATAAGGCATTCAGAAATCTGAGGGGCCACCTGCAATTTCATTGGGAAAAACAAACAAAATGTTTAGATGAAGAAAATATTTAGACATGTGAAATGTGCTTCGGTCAGTCTGCACGGTTATCACATCAATGAACTCATACAGTGGATAAACCATTTAAAGGCATGGAGTGTGGAAAGAGCTTAAGTGGAACTCTTGCAAAATGTCAAACTCAAACTGAGAAGAAACCATTTCAATGTATGGAGTGTGGAAAGATCTTCAATCATAGTTCGCACCTTACTGTACATCGTCGAACTCACACGGGTGAGAAACCATATAAATGTTCAGAGTGTGGAAAGAGCTTCAGTAATAATGGAGCCTGTAAAAAACACCAACGAATTCACACAGGGAAGAAACCATATAAATGTTTGGAGTGTGGAAGGTGCTTCAATAATAGTGGAAACCTTACTGTACATCAACGAATTCACACAGGGGAGAAACCATTTAAGTGCGCACACTGTGGAAAATGCTTCAGTTGTAGTGGAAAACTTAATTTACATCAACGAACTCATACAGGAGAGAAACCTTTTAAATGCACACAGTGTGAAAAGTGCTTCACTAATAGTGGAAGTCTTAATTCACATATCCAAACTCACACAGGAGAAAAGACATTTGTATGTATGGAGTGTGGAAAGGGCTTCTGTCATAGCGGATCTCTTATAACACATCAGCGAACACACACGGGAGAAAAACCATTTACATGTATGGAGTGTGGGAAAGGCTTCATTCATAGTGGAAATCTTAATTTGCATCTACGGTCTCACACAGGGGAGAAACCATTTAAATGTACAGAGTGTGGAAAGAGCTTCAGGCAAAGTGCACATTTTAGAATACATCAAGTAGCCCACACAGGAGAGAAACCATTTAAATGTATGGAGTGTGGAAAGCGCTTCTGTTATAGTGGAAATCTTGATATACATCTACGAACTCATACAGGGGAGAAACCATTTAAATGTATGGAATGTGGAAAGAGCTTCACTCAAAGTGGACATTTTAGAACACATCAACAAAGCCACACAGGGGAGAAACCATTTAAATGTATGGAGTGTGGAAGGAGCTTCCGTGATAAAGGAAGTCTTACAAAACACCAACAAACTCACATGGGGGAGAAAACTTACAAATGTTTGGAGTGTGGGAAGGGCTTTAGTGAGAGTGGTGCTCTTACAGAACATTGTCAGACTCACACAGGAGAGACCATTTAAATGTATGGAGTGTGGAAAGAGCTTCACTAAGAGTGGAAGCCTTGCAAACCATCAACAAACTCACAGAGGAGAAACCGTTTAAATGGATGGAATGCTGAAAGCTCTTCAGTTATAACTGAATGCTTACGAAACACCCCCTGCCCTCTCATGATGGGGAAACCTTTTAGTTGTATGGAGTGTGGAGAGTATTACCCTCGGATTTCGCTCTTCCCATGACATCACGGACTCCCATAGGGGGAAATCGGTGGTGGAAGAATGGTGTATATTTGATGTATTTGGTGTTTCCATGTAAAGCTATACGTAAATGTGTTAAAATAATGAAAGTATCTCACAACAATAAGTTTAATAATATGCAATGTACTGTGTGAATCTGTTGATGTGAATGATGGTGGGCTGAAGAGAGAGAGAGAGAGAGAGAGAGAGGAAGGAAGGAAGGAAGGAAGGAAGGAAGGAAGGAAGGAAGGAAGGAAGGAAGGAAGGAGAGAGAGGGAGGGAGAGAGAGAGAGAGAGAGAGAGAGATATCCAATCTGCCTCACTGGGCAAAGGATTTGGGGCATAACATTCAGATTGCAGATTGGGAAAGATTATGGAAAACAAATATGAAATTCATGGCATGTTGTACACTGAAAGAAAATTATATGAAAATGATGTACCTGTGGTATTTGATTCCTAGTAAGTAGATAAATAATAGGAGGGACCCAGGTGGTGCTGTGGGTTAAACCACTGAGCCTAGGGCTTGCTGATCAGAAGGTTGGCGGTTCGAATCCCTGCGACAGGGTGAGCTCCCGTTGCTCGGTCCCTGCTCCTGCCAACCTAGCAGTTCAAAAGCACGTCAAAGTGCAAGTAGATAAATAGGTACCACTACAGCGGGAAGGTAAACGGCGTTTCCATGCGCTGCTCTGGTTCGCCAGAAGCAGCTTTGTCATGCTAGCCACATGACCTGGAAGCTATACGCCGGCTCCCTTGGCCAATAACACAAGATGAGCGCGCAACCCCAGAGTCGGTCACGACTGGACCTAATGGTCAGGTGTCCCTTTACCTTTTAAGCTACCAAAAATGTATAGAACAAGTAC
Organism: Zootoca vivipara; assembly: GCF_963506605.1. Classification (NCBI taxonomy): domain Eukaryota; kingdom Metazoa; phylum Chordata; class Lepidosauria; order Squamata; family Lacertidae; genus Zootoca; species Zootoca vivipara. The sequence continues at coordinate 2,240,788 of NC_083277.1, forward strand.
AAATATGTGCTGGGAGTGTAAAGAAAAAGAAGGCACCTTTTATTATATGTGGTGGTTGTGTAAGGTAATAAAGTCTTTCTGGGAAATGATATATAACGAACAGGGGAAAAAAAGTTTAAAATAACTTTTTTAAAAAAACCAAAACACCCAGAAGCCTTCTTATTAGGAATTGTAGGCACCGACATTCCAAAGGAACAGAAAAGGCTCTTCATGTATGTTGTAATAGCAGCGCAGAAGCTATTAGCCCAGAGATGGAAAGAAGAAAGACCCTCTACCAGAGAGGAATGGCAAACTAAGCTGTTAGACTATGCTGAAATGGCAAAACTGACCAGAAATCTCATCAGGGACCAAAAAGAAAAAATCTTCAAGAAAGAATGGGGGAATTTTATAATTCACTTAAGAGAGTACTGTAAGCAGATGAAAACATTAGCAGGATATTTTATCCTCATCCCCCTTCCCCCTTCTTGTCTTGCCCCTCCCACCCACTCCTTTCTTCCTTAATGCTGGGGGGGGGGCCCCACAACATCCTCTTTCATTTAATTTTTGTTGTGGCATCAGTGCTATGATATCTTGGGGGGAGGGCTTACTTCCAACCAGAAGCCAGAAACAAGCCATTTTTAAGAGGAAAAAGTGGGCGTCCAATTCCCCTAGCCCCCTTCCTCCCCGGGAGAGGCCTTCTCCAAAGTGGCTCCTCATTTCTGGAATCTCCTTTCGTAGAAGTTGCCAAAAACGTTCCTTTCACAGGCTTTCAGTTTTATGTGCTTTCCCCACTGCTTCATTGAATGATTGTTCTGTTGATGAAGAAATATGGGCGAAGGATCCTATGGAAAATGCAATTATTTATCATTTATATGTTTGAAGCTTTTCTGCAATACGTACTTCTTTTTTTGCAGAGTGTTGGAATGAGTTACAAGCTGGGATGCAGTCCACCAGCATCAAAACATAATACAGTAGTACCTTGGTTCCCGAATGGCTTGATTGCCAAACAAATAGGCTCCAGGACGCAGCAAACCCAGAAGTAAGTGTTCTGGTTTGCAAATATTTTTTTGGAAGTCGAATGTCCTGCATGGCTTCCGCTTGAGTGCAGGAAGCTCCTGCAGCCAATCGGAAGCCACGTCTTGGTTTTCGAACTGTTTCGGGAGTCAAACGTACTCCTGGAACGGCTTAAGTTCGAGAACCAAGGTACCACTGTACTGTACAGTTTTTTAATGTCTCCGATGAAGAACATTTCGGAAGTTAACGCTTTGGTTTTCGAACACGTCTCGGAAGTTGAACATGCCACGCGGCTTCTGCTGAGCGCAAGATGCTGAGGCCTAGCTGTCAGCTATTGAGCTTTCAGTTTTTGAACGTTTCAGAACTCGAACGCTTTCTCAGAATGGATTACATTTGAAAACCAAGGTGCCACTGTATATGCATGTACCGCGAACTGTTGTGAACTTCCAACAGGCTTAGTGCCTGAGCCAGTTCCCCATAGAGCCCCATCCTTGGGCGTCCTAACATCTTCCATTCTGTGCACATGACCAAACCAGTGTGGTTAACACTGCAACATAAGTGGGGTGGGGTGGAGGGTTATTGGTTAGCGGGGTGTTTATTGCTCTTGTTTTTATGATGTACAGTATTTTGTATTTTTTCCTTGTATTATTATGTTGTGAACCACTCTGAGATCTATGGGCAAAGAAAATAAATAAAAAAATAGAGTACATCTTTGAGAATCTTTGAGGGTGTAAGTTGCCCGTGAACAGGATCCAGTGATCGTAGTACACAAGCTTAACATGAGTCCACAGTGTGATGCAACAGCAAAAAAAGCTAACGCTGTTCTAGGCTGCATCAACAGAAGTCTAGCATCCTGATCAAGGAAAGTCCTAGTCCCTCTCTGTTCTGCCTTGGCCAGACCACACCTGGAGTACAGTGTCTAGTTCTGGGTGCCACAATTTGAGGAGGATATTGACAAGCTGGAAAATGTGCAGACCTTAAAGGATCTTGAAGCCAAGCCTTATGAGGAGCGGTTGAGGGAGTGGGGTGTGTTTAGCTTAGATAAGGGGAGAATGAGGGGAGATGTGAGAGCCATCTTCATATATCTAAAGGGCTGCCCCTTGGAAGATGGAGTGTAGGACTCGAACCCATGACTTCCACATTACAAGAAAGGAGATTCTGACTAAACATCAGGAAAAACTTTCTGGCAGTAAGAGCTGTTCGACAGTGGAACACACTCCCTCAGGAGGATGTGGCCTCTCCTTCACTGGAGGTTTCTGAGCAGAGGGCCATCTCAGGGATGCCTTAGCTGAGATTCCTGTATTGCAGGGGGTTGGACTAGATGACCACCAGGACCCCTCCCAATTCTACAATTATACAATCAGTGATAGAAGTGACTTAGAGCACTGTGTCACCTTATCATTTGGTTGAAGTACCAACTTTATTTCAGAAATAGTTTTTGGGGGCGATGTTTACACCCACCATATCAGCACACAGAATATACAGGCTTCAGTGAAGATTTCAGTCACATAACCTTAGTTAATAGATTGATTTATTTAAGATGCTAGTGCTAGTAGTAGTATTAGTAGTATACTGCTGTTCATCCATAGATCTTACGACAGTTCAGGATTACAGAAGATAGAAATGTAAGGTTGTTTTTACACACATATAGAAAATATATTCTAAAAAATCAATGCAAAAGAATTCCAAGTTGTCCAATTGCAGAGTTGAGAAAAAACGACTAATTTCCTTGTCGCAAGCCTGATTTCTCTCAGCAAATAAAAGGCTGAGTTAGTGCCCCAAAGGTGGCAATCTATATAGCCCATCTCTCCTTTGAAGAGAATTTTAGTATGATATGCATCCAAAATGATTGGTTATTTCCACAATGGCCAAAAGGAGATTTCTCTTTTTGATGAAAGGAAATATGATTTGCAGGGTATTTGTATATGTGAAAAGTAGGAAATAGCTGTAATATGAGGGCTACACTTACAACTGTTTTAATCTGAGCAAACTTTACATTGATATTCAGTCAAAATAAAAAATTAAAAAATAAATTTAAAAATAGTCCAGTAGCACCTTAGAGACCAACTTCATCTTTCACCTTAGTTAGTCTCTAAGGTGCAACTGGACTATTTTTTTTTATTTTGACTGCGTCAGACCAACACAGCTACCTACCTGAATCTAGAATTGATATTCATTGTTCTTCTAAGTACCGGTAGACTAAAAGCTGGTACTCATAAGAGCTTCAGTGATAGGACAAAGCGAAGAGCTGGTCAGATTGTGAAACTTTATTTTGAATGAAAGGTAGGAGGACAGCAAGTAAACAGCTAAACAGATTACAAAATAAAGCACAGTACTGTCGCTTTGCAGCAGGACTAATCATAGCCTACCCACAAACAATATAGTATTCCTAGTGTACTAGTGAGCAGCCCAGAGGATGGCCCGTTTCCTGGTGGTATGGGAGATATAGTACAGACTCTGTGGTGAAGGCAGCTGGGGTCACACTGCTAAGACATCTCAGGCTTCATAAGCTTGCACACAACGCTCACACTCTTTGAAAGGAGTGGCATGTCGTTCTTTCTCTACACGGAAAGCCATAGCCAGTTCTATTACATTTCCCAAGGAAGCACCCTACCTGACGGATGATACCCGAGATGCAGTTGTGTTTTGCTCAAAGGAAACGGTGATGGAAGCAGACCAATGACTTTCACTGACCCCCTGACCAAGTGGCTAAACTTTGCCTCCTCTCTTTCTCCACATCTTGGATTCACAATGACAACTGGGCTGGCCCAAATAGTAGGCAGAATGGGGAGACCATTTCTTATTCTTCTTAGTGGCAAAGCTTTGTCTTCCCTGCTTCTCCACCTCTGGGGTTCACACTGGTTTCTACGCTGTGTGCGTTCTTTGATGTGCAATAAGGTTTCCACCCTGGCTGAAGTTCATTCCACATTCCATACATTTAAATGGTTTCTGCCCAGTATGGGTTCTTTGATGTAAAGTAAGGTTACTCCTACGCCTGAAGCTCTTTCCACACACCATGCATTCATATGGTTTCCCCACTGTGTGGGTTCTTTGATGTGCGGTAAGAGCACTCCTACAACTGAAGCTCTTTCCACACTCCATGCATTCAAATAATTTTTCACCGGTGTGGGTTCTTTGATGTAAAGTCAGATAGTAATTGAGACTGAAACTCTTTCCACACACCATACATTTAAATGGTTTCTCTGTTCTGTGGGTTCTTTGATGTATGGTAAGGTTTCCACTCTGGCTGAAGCTCTTTCCACACTCAATACATTTAAAAGGTTTCTCCCCAGTGTGCGTTCTCTGATGTGCAGTCAGTCTTCCACTCTGCCTGAAGCTCTTTCCACACTCCACACATTTAAATGGCTTCTCCCCAGTGTGGGTTCTTTGATGCACAATTAGGACACTACTTGCACGAAAGCTCTTTCCACATTCCATGCATTTGAACGGTTTCTCCCCGGTGTGGGTTCTTTGATGTAAAGTGAGAGAGTAATTGAAACTGAAACTCTTTCCACATACCATACATTTAAATGGTTTATCTGCTGTGTGGGTTCTTTGATGTGCAGCAAGATTTCCGCTCTGGCTGAAGCTCTTTCCACACTCTGTACATTTAAAGGGTTTCTCCCCAGTGTGGGTTCTTTGATGTAAAGTAAGGTTACTCCTACAACTGAAGCTCTTTCCACACACCAAGCATTTATGCAGTTTCTCCCCACCATGGGTTCTTTGATGTAGAGTAAAACGGTAATTATGACTGAAGCTATTTTCACACACCATAGATTTAAATAGTTTCTCCTCGGTATGGGTTCTCTGATGCGCGGTAAGGAAACTATTGGTACAGAAGCTCTTTCCACACTCCATGCATTTATGCAGATTCTCCCCAGTGTGCGTTCTTTGATGTAAAGTAAGATGGTGATTGAGACTGAAACTCTTCCCACACACCATGCATGTAAATGGTTTCTCCCCTGTGTGGGTTCTTTGATGTGCAATAAGGTTTCCGCTCTGGCTGAAACTCTTTCCGCACTCCATGCATTTAAATGGCTTCTCCCCTGTGTGGGTTTTTTTATGCTTGACCAGGTTACCAGCACTACTTAACCTCTTTCCACACTCAATGCATTGAAACGCTTTCTCCCCTGTTTGGGTTCTCTGATGTAAACTAACACTTCCACTCTGACTGAAGCTTTTCCCACACTCCACACTGCTGCTCCCTGCACATTCTTCCTGTGGATTCAGAGTGACATGGATATCAGTGTCCTGCGTAGTAGAGGATTTCCTTTCCCCATTTTTCAAAATGTTTCCTATATGCTTTTGGGGTGTCTGTTGTTTCACAAATGTATTTTTCCCTGCTTCATGCTCCACATTTTCTGATGACACCATCAATGGTTCCCCATAATTCCTGCTCTTCTTCCTGTCACCTGTTTAGGGAGAGGGAGAAAATGAAAATATCATTCACACTGCATGGCAGAAGCAGACATGCTCATTGTGCACTGAGAACAGTTCTTTGCTTCTCTTGTGGTCAACCATGTCCCTTCTCTTCCTGCAAAGCTGAATCTGAAGTTAGCATCAGAATATGCTACAGCTCCACGAGTCCCTTCCTGTTCCACCTTCCACATGCTGTCACTAAGCACAATTGTGTCTGCTGATCTCTCCCGTTTCTCAGAGCCGCATCCAACTCGATCTTCTCCTTCCACCCAAGCAATAAAGTCTGATTTGGGAAATAGTTTCAAAGAGGGCAGTGCAAATTCCGAGTGCAAAATGCCCAGACACTCCTACTGCCATGGCTCCCTTCCCAAGAGCAGGGAAAGGCAAGATCTTAGCCCTCCTGCTGAGGGATAGCAGAAGGGCACATGGGCGCTTTTGAAAAAGAATCTCATAGTACATTAACCTCAGCTCAGTGGCACCACAGAGGATATTTTAATTTGAGGCATAGCTCAGCACAAAGGAAGGGAAAACTCAAGCCTGGAGGACACCTCTGGTCTTTAGAAGAATTGTCCTCCTGGACCAGGCCAAAGGTCTCCCAGACATGATCAATTTTTGCAGCTTCAGGTGTACATGTTCATGCTCTGTGGGGGCGGGGGCGAACGAAGCATGATCGGTACCTGGGGCGGGGCAAACCGACTGTATGGCGCATGCACAGCGCCACGATGTATGGCGTATGCGTGCACCGTCCATATGGCGGCAGGATCGCCTGCCTGCAGCTGCAGCGGCCGCCGCCACCAGTACAAACAGTTTGCTGACAGTGCCGCAAACATCTGCGCGGCTCTGCTCCCTCCCTCTGCCTCACGCGCCCAGCCCATCAGAACAGTCAGGCACCGGGTGTGTGAGAGAGGGAGAACAACAAATGTAAAACATTTTATGATGTTTTATGATGTTTTTGTATGTACTGTAAGCTGGTCAGGGTGGCTGGGGAAACCCAGCCGGATGGGCAGGGTATAAATAATACAATTGTTATTATTTTTCAATGTTGCCTTCAGGGAGCAGCGGAGTTACTACAAAACCCACCCTCTGTCCTCCAATCAGGCTAGCAGATTTCAAGGACACAACCCAGCCAGGAAAAAAGGACTCAAGGAGGATGTGAAGCAGGGCAGGTAATGGGTCGTGGCCTGGGAAGGGAGATGGCCAGGGAGAAGATAGCCCCAAGGGTCAGCTGGAGAGCGTTTGAAGGATGCATTTGCCCACCTGGTCTATTTAGTCCTACAGAAGCCAACTAGATGCTGTGAGAGGAAGCCCAGAAGCAGGACATAAAGGCAACAGGCTTGTGCTCCCTCTCTTTCTGGAGGGAAAAAGACCGACAACACATCTAAGCAGCTACCTTCTGAGATCTCCACTTCTTTGGGATCCTGGAGAAATGGATCTTGTCCCTCTTCCCAACAGGAACTGAGGTCTGATTCTGCCAAGGAAAAAGACAATATTATCTACTTTTGGCTGCAAATCATCCAGCCGTTTCAAATTAATCTGTATCCATGACCTCAAAGGCAAGAGAGGGAAGGGATTACGTAAACAGAGCCTATAAAGATGCACCACACCACGAGTAGGGGAAAGCAAAGTTGCAAATATCGTAAGAGTACATACAGGATTTGACCTAAAGATTCACACCTTCAACGTCTAACAGCCAAGAGCAGGCACCCCTAAACTGCGGCCCTCCAGATGTTTTGGCCTACAACTCCCATGATCCCTAGCTAACAGGAACAGTGGTCGGGGAAGATGGGAATTGTAGTCCAAAACATCCGGAGGGCTGAAGTTTGGCCTTACCAAGAGGAATAAAAATGTGCCCTTACCTAAAGAGGCCACCATCTCATAATTCTCCTCCATGACTTCCTTGTGCAGGGCTCTTTGGCCTGGATCCAGCAGAGCCCACTCCTCCTCCGTGAAAAAGACAGCCACCTCCTCAAAGGTCAAGAGGGCCTGGAAGAAGAAGAAGAAAGCAGAGCTTCTCTTAGATCCCCATCATCCCCACTCATACAGAGGGAAGCTGGGTTGTCCCATCTGTGCCTCTTCCCTCCTCCCTGCTCCCGTTACTCTTTCCTTACCTGAGGAAGCTGCATGGCTCCTCTTTCCACTCCACCTTTAAGAAGAGACTGTTCAGAGGGTGTCTTGGAGACCATTTTGTTGCCAGTGGAAAGGACAGAGGAGGAGAAGGAGGCGTAAACTGGGCCACTTCTGGGACTTTCTCAGCTGTTGCCACGATGCACTTCAATGCAGGGAGCAGCTCTTTAAGGAAAACAATGCAGAAATTAGTATTATTATTATTATTAATTGAATTTACATACTCCCCTATACCCGGAGGTCTGAGAGCGGTTCACAGAAAGGCGGATTTATTTAGGGTGGGAGACATTTACACAGATGGCATACCTTTGACTGGGGAACAAATATTAAGTAAAGCTGGACAACAGCTGGAATTTTCTAAACATGCATCAATTTTTTCTAACAAACCCAGCACATGCCTCTTTAAACTTCGGCTGAAATTCTAATTGCTAATACAAATGCAAAATCCAAACACGTATTATCAAAAATGCATTAAAACAGTTGGTGGTATTCATTTAGGCAAAACCAACTTGGTGGAACATACCTGGGAATCAGAGCTGGGGACAGTAATCGAAGAGGCCAGCTGGCAGAGACTGTGGGATAAGTCAGTATGTATACGAACACATAATAGAAATCCCCTTTAAACTCCCACACTGCTGCTTCTAGCAACAAAGCTATATTCCATCTCCGCTGGAACAACTATACATGTGGCAGGCTCTTTTCATTGGGGGGGGGGAATTGTTTATAAAATAAGCTTGATCCCGAAACAAAAAATCATACATATCCCAACTTTGGAATTGTTAACTATTTTTAAAGATGAAAATGCTAAAATGAAATATAAAGAATTCACCACCTTTATTTCAGCAGGGGCTAAACAACCCATTGCTTAAAACGGGAAATCTCTGGAACACTTGTAATTATCACAATGGAAGCAGAAAATCTGGACTATTGCACTTTCAAAAAAACCGAACACAGATTTTATACCTACTGCTTTTTGTATTTTTACTGTTGCTACGATAATTGCTTTTGTTTCTTATGTATTTGATTTGTGTTATATTTGTTTTCTTGTTCTCTTCTGTGGGCTATCTTGAAAATCTAGACTAATCAGATTATGGTCATCTAGAAAAAAAACCCACAACCTGACAAAAAATGGTGTTGAAGCATTTGCTGGAAAAAGAAGTACTGGGGATGATTTCGCTGTGACCAGGTAACGTTTCACCCCTTACTCTAAAGACCATCAACTGCCTTGGCATCCACCAGATTCACATCTCACACTTTGGAACAATGTTTTCCCATACGGACACACATTTGTGTGTGTGTTTTGATGGGGAGTTAAGTTTTTGTTTGCTATTTTCAACTTTTTGGGGGGTGGGGAGGGAGAATTTAAAGGGGGAAAAGCAGGGACCAGCACTCAAGGGGGGCCATTCTGGCGGCTGCAGAGGAGAGACACAATCTTTTTGGCCTTAGCCCTGCACCCTAACTGTGGGGTGGGGAACACCAGACCCAGGGGTCAAATCCAGCCCTCGAGTCCCCACCCATCAATTGGAAGGCTGCTCAATTTTTATTTTAGCAAATTCCTTGTCCCTCAGCTGCCCTTTTACCAGCTCCTGCATGAAGGGGGTATTTATTTAATGCCTCCAGCCAATGCCTTGAGACCATCTGGAAGGTGCTTAAGACCAACTTGCACATTCTTGTTCCCAGTCTCCCAGCCCCCCAGCTATGATTTCTGAAATGGGGACCGGGGGGGGGGGGCTCCCCCTTCCCAAGAAGCAAATCCTTGCTTCCTTTTGCTTCCTTCTCACATCAGCCTCTTTCTTACTCAGGAAACTCCGGAGGCCGATTTCCTTTGACATTGTCCATCTCTCACCACCACCCCCAACTCGAAATCTCCTCCCTCTCTCCCAATCCAGAGGCGACTCTGTTCTCCAGCTCTGGGGATAAAAAAAAGCCACACAGCACTCCTGGAATGGCACACAAAAGATGAACAGGTTAAATCGGTAATGATATATTGGGCAATGGATTTAGGACATAACTGCAGCAAAGCAGAGGGAGGGGGTGGATTAAGAGGCTGCGTCTAAAATACCTTTTGGGGGGGGGTGCGCCTGGCTGTCACCTTGTGACTGTTCAGTATCCGATTCAGGTTGCATGGGGGTGGGGGGAGCGAGCGCCCTTTTCTGGTACTCAAGCACTTTGTTCCCCACCCCCACCCCAAAGAATATCTTGCAATGAAAACCTTGTTGGGGGAAACCCCACTTTGCACCCCTCCCACCCCCTACAGACTTTCCTTGTTTTTTTCTCATTCCGCCCCCCCCCAAAAAACCCTCTCCCTGCTGTCCTGCTTGTAAATTCAAGGGGAGGGGACATAAACCCTTCTCCCACCCCCTACTTCAATTCCTTACCCCCACCCCAACAAAAAATATACTGCACCTCTTTCTCCTCCTCTGCAAACCCTCTTCTCTTCTGTTAATATGCATGGAGACCCCTCCCCTCCAACAATGCCTTTACACCCCCCAAAAACTTCCTGCCTCTCTAGGAAGCGGAGCTCATTGACCCAAAGGGAGGGGGGGAGTGACAAGAGATTTCCCCCCTCCCCCTCAAAGAGGAGGAAGGCAAAGGCAGCGCCGTCATATTCGGTTGCCATGCGAACGCTGGAAGGGGCTTCTCTCCGGAAGTTTGGTCGGAAGTTTGCAAAAGGAGCCCCTCTAGAAAAGCAGGAGTTTTTCAAAAAGGTGAGGGGAATACCTGGAGGACAAAGAGATAAAGATGCTGCGTGGGGGAAGAAATGGGGAGGGGGAGAAAAGGGCAGAGTTTGCAGTTGCGAAGCGGGGACCACCCAACACCTGCAAGGGTTTCCCTTGCGCCGTCTCCTTTGAAGCCCCACCACCAAACACGGTTTCCCACCAAGGGAACTCCTGAATGGGGGGCCATCCAGAGAATTTGAAGGGGGAAAGTTCCCATCACAGCTCACTAGCAGGATATTCTTTCAAATTCTTAATTTGCAAGCTGGGCGAGGTGAAGATGGAAGAAACTCTAGAACGAAATTTATACATACTTATATACATATACATACATGTATGTATGTATGTATGTATGTACGTACATACGTACAGTACACTAATGTATACATCAAGCTGGAACGTGTCCAGAAGAGGGCAACCAAAATGGTCAAAGGCCTGGAAACGATGCCTTATGAAGAACGGCTTAGGGAGCTGGGTATGTTTAGCCTGGAGAAGAGAAGGTTAAGGGGTGATATGATAGTCATGTTCAAATATATAAAAGGATGTCATATAGAGGAGGGTGAAAGGTTGTTTTCTGCTGCTCCAGAGAAGCAGACATGGAGCAATGGATTCAAACTACAAGAAAGAAGATTCCACCTCAACATTAGGAAGAACTTCCTGAGAGTAAGAGTTGTTCGGCAGTGGAATTTGCTACCAAGGAGTGTGGTGGAGTCTCCTTCTTTGGAGGTCTTTAAGCAGAGGCTTGATGGGCATATGTCAAGAATGCTTTGGTTGTGTTTCCTGCTGGGCAGGGGGTTGGACTGGATGGCCCTTGTGGTCTCTTCCGATTCTATGATTCTATGATCTATGGATCCAGCCCATTGCATGAGTATAAGAGATTGGCAGAAAGCAGATGCCAACTTAGCCACCTTGAAAGTTGGAAATCAGCTCAGCCTGCCCAGCATGACAGGAGGCTTGGGGTGGGGTGGGGTGGCCTGGCAACTGTAGGATGTTAAAGATTCTGGGAATTGTAGCTCCGCGAGGGGTAAACTACAGCTCACTGGATTCTTTGAAGGAAAGAATGTGCTATAAGTTTATATCTCGTACACAGCCTTTGGAGGCAGGTTGTTCTGGACAATTCCAGCAAAATAGGGTTTTTTGGTGATCCAAACAGTTTCTGTGGGTTCTAAATCTATGCCTCCCCCTCCCCGCCTGCCCCATGCCAGAGCGGTGGATGCTATGTTCACAGCCCAGCTCTAAATCTCCAGGACGTCTCCTGGGCTCTGAATTCTTCCTTGGCGTCTTTGGGAACTCCGTCCATCTCCCATCTCCCATGAGCCAGCCAGCTGTGGTTGGAGGGGGGCGCTCTCCTGACTGCACACAGCTGGGTTGGCCTTTATTTTTTTGCTGAGTTTAATTCATAGAGGTGTAAGGGGGTCCAGGGGGCCAACTAATCCAATCACCTGCGATGCAGGAAAAACAAAAGCTCCCCTTTCCTCCAAGGAGGTTGAGGAGACCTCTGTGGTTCTCCCACTCCCTTTAAATCCTCAGAACAACCACCCTGCGAGGGAAGCTGAGATGCAGTGGAGAAGAAAATCAGAATTTTGGGGGACCACTTGAAATTTAATTTGGAATAAAAAAAGAAACGATTAAAAGCTGTGGAATGTGTAACGTACTACAGTCAGTGAACGCATATCAAGGAATGCACACAGCAGAGAAACAATTGGAAGATATGGAGTATGTGAAGAATTTCAGTGGGAGGCGGCGGCTTCTAAAACATGAACGGATTCACACAGAAGAAAAACAATTTATATGTATACAGTGTGGGGAAAGCTTCCCTCATAGTAGGAGCCTAATAAATCACCAGCGAATGCACACAGGGGAGAAACCATATAAATGCATGGAATGTGGAAAGAGCTTCATTCACAGCGGAGCCCTTAATAGACATCATAGAACTCACACAGGTGAGAAACCATATAAATGCATGAAGTGTGGAAAGAACTTCATTCAGAGCGGAGCTCTTAGTAGACATCATAGAATTCACACAGGTGAGAAACCATATAAATGCATCGAGTGTGGAAAGAACTTCAGTCGAGGTGGAGATCTTAGAGGCCATCATAGAACTCACACAGGTGAGAAACCATATAAATGCATAGAGTGTGGAAAGAACTTCAGTTACAGCGGAGCTCTTAATAAACATCATAGAACTCACACAGGTGAGAAACCATATAAATGCATCGAGTGTATGCTTTTTGAAGTTGTTTTGCTAAGTTGTAAGAGTAAAACCTCCCCAGTTGGCTATGTTTACACTGGAGTTTGCCTAGATACCATCTGGACAATTATAAGAGGATTTATGAGCTGTGACGCACTTTGAATTTGAAAGATAAGAGTTGCCTAATTTAAGATTCAGGAGGTAGAGAGGAGCTAAAGGGTGGGAGAGCCATAAATATGTCATAAGAGTATGTGAATATCCTTAATTGGCTGTTCCCTGCCTGAAACAGCTGTATCTCTGCAATCGATGGATTTTTTGAGGAGAGGCTGGAATACGATCTGAGTCTTTCAAGATGGCGTTTGCCCGTGCTCAATTGACGACGTGGCCGGAGAGGCACTCCAGTTTATAGAAGGGATCTATGGGAGGCTGGACTGGACAAAAATCCCACACAGGAAGAATAATTTCGTGTTAAATCTTGTTTGATGTTTATCTCGGAGGATGTGACAAAAGAGAAGATAACAACTAGAGGAATTGTTGGAAAAAGATCGGGACTATATTGGACTATAAGGATAAGATTTTGAAATCAGGATTAGGATGGCAGTGAGTACCGTTACTCAGAATCCCCAGATTTTGAAGCACGGGAAGCCAAAAAAATTTATGATTTGGCATAATATTCAGTTTAATTGATATGTATTTGTATAATTTGACATAATTGATGTGATATAATTGGTTTGTAATTGGAAAATTTAATAAATTGTTTGTTTGTTTGTTTGTTTTAAAAAGAGAAAACGTCCATGTAGGGGAGAAATTCAGCTGCAAGTGCAGGAGGTTTATGTGGAGTTCTGGTGTTTGTATAATAGATTTTAGAGGGGGACCCCCCTAAACCCTAGAAAGGAATAAATGCTAGGGGTTTGACTGAGTGGAATATGGTTTAAAGTCGAAGCTGAAGAACTCTGCTAGACAGGGAATTCCTGGCTGGCTTCGTGAAGAGGAAACCTGTTAACGTGACAAAATGAGTTGTTGGGCCATCAGAGAGGAATGTTTTGGGCTGAGGATTCAGAAATATGAAACCAGATCAAACTGTAGAACAGAAACCCAAAGTCAATGTTAAATTGCATTGGGAGCTTTTATTGTGTCCCCAATCCCCCGGGTGTTTTATATCTGTGTGGATCTAGCCCATGGCATGGGTATAAAGGTTTGGCATGACACAATACGACAGGTGGTTGGGACGTGGGTGGCGCTGTGGTCTAAACCACTGAGCTTCTTGGGCTTCTAAATCCGGCCCGTGAATGGCGTGAATCAGCATGTAGACTGTGTCCTTTTATTTAAAATGCAACTCTAGGTTATTTGTGGGGCATAGAAATTCGTTCATTCCCCCCCCCCCAAATATAGTCCACCCCCCCAGGGTCTGAGGGACAGTGGACTGGCCCCCTGCTGAAAAGGTTTGCTGACCCCTGCCCTTGGGCTTGCCGATCAGAAGGTTGGCGGTTCGAATCCCCTCGATGGGGTGAGCTCCTGCTGCTCAGTCCCACCTCCTGCCAAGGTGTTGTAAAAAGGGGGGGGGTTGTAAAAAGAATTATTGGTTTTTACAAAAATAAATTTATCACAAAAATATTTATATAATCATTTGTTGAGATTCTCTGAATCTCCTGACTTCCCCCCTTCCCTTACATGGGTCTTAATAACAATATTCATTCCAAGTGTGCTTTAAAGTCTGGTCGGGATTTTTTCTTCCCAGGGCCGGCTCTAGGGGAAGGCTGGGTGGCCCAGGGCGCCGGGCTGCCAGGGGGGTGTTGTGCGGTACACCTGCCCACCAGCCGCGGCAAGAAATGGGGCGGGGGCGCCGGAGCGATCTCCGCACCACAGTGCCCGGGCGCCCGACATGCTTAAGACGGCCCTGTTTCTTCCTTCCATCTTTGTGCTAGTAGCATCTGTGCAGCAGTTTTCACATACATAAAGAGTCTTTTCTGTTCTTTTGGGATCTCGGTACCTATAATTCCTAATAAAAAAGTTTTTTAAAACTTCTTTTTTTCCAAATTCATTATATACCATTTCCCAAAATGATTTTATTACTTTAGAACAGGCATCCCCAAACTTTGGCCCTCCAGATGTTTTGGACTACAATTCCCATCATCCCTGACCACTGGTCCTCTTAGCTAGGGATCATGGGAGTTGTAGGCCAAAACATCTGGAGGGCCGCAGTTTGGGGATGCCTATTCTAGAACATTCTGGGTCTTTAAGTTGCCTCTAAGATTCTCAAAGCACAGCTAGTGTTTACCATAGCATAGTGTTTACTATGATTCTATGATTCATTTAAAAGGTCCTTAAAACCATAATCACTTTCAAACCCCTTCACCGATGCACCCATTCCCCTTGTATAGCAGAAGGGACAGTGAACAGGTGCTTTTTCAGGGTTCAGGAAATCCAAAATGTGCCTCTCTCCTCCAGTTTTGGGACACAAAAGCAGCATAGCCAACCATAGCTGCCAAGTTTCCCCTTTTCTCGCCTATTCAGCATAATGGAAAATCCCTTTAAAAAAGGGATAACTTGGCAGCTATGTAGCCAACCCTCACAGATTGCTCCCCTCCTCCACCTGAGCATTTCCAGCCAGGGTGTTTCCTTTCTAGCAAGGCAACCCCAGCCTGCCAGCCCCCCATCCTTGAAAGGGGGGCTCTTCCCACCTTTGAAAAAAGCAAATTCCTTGCTTTTTTTTGCCTCCTTCTTATATCAGCCTCCGACTGGGTGTGGCTTTCGGTCATTAGCTACCTCTCCCAGTTTGATGCCATCCGCAAACTGGTGGTTTGACACCCCCCATAAACCACTTGAGGCGACACATTCAGCTGCTTTAAAATTAAGCATCCTTTATGAGACCAAGTTGGCGCTACCAAAATGGCAATATGTGTAGCCCACCTCCCCTTTTAAAAGAATTTGGTAATATGAATCTAAAATGCTTGATTATCTCCACATTTGTCAGAGAAATATTTCTCTTTTGGATCAGTGGAAATCTGATTTGTAAGCGATTTGTATATGTGAAAAGAAAGCAATGGTTCTATTATGAAGGCTACCACTGCAGCAGTTTTGATCTAAACATCCTTTATTTGACGTGCTTCTGAATAGACTAAAGGTTGGTACCCAAAAGAGCCCCAGGGACAGGACAGACTGAAGAGCTGGTCAGATTTTGAAACTTTATTTAATTAGAATAAAAGGTAGGAGAAGACCAAAAAGCCAAACAAAACAAAACAAAACCCCTCCACGACCCAAGGTTAAAGAGATTTCAAAATAAAGCAGACTGCTGTAGCTCTGTACCTGGACTAAGCACAGCCTATTCACAAGCAATATAGTATTTCTAGTGTGCTAATGAGTAACACAGCTAATGGCCAGTCTCCCGCTGGTATGGAAGATGCAGTATGGACCCTGTCATGAAAAGGGGGGGGAATAAAACTGCTAGGGCAGATCAGGTTTTAAGGTCCTGTACCCCCTTCTCTTTGGGGGGGGGGAGTTAGCCTGTGGCTCTTTTTCAACATGTAGAGACACAGTCAATTCTATCACATTTCCCAAGTAGACATCCTAGGCCACCAGAAGACTCTGAATACAGGCCACTCCCAATTGGCGTATGATGGTGAAGCACTCATAAGCCTGCCTCACCTCTGCCCCCTCCCCATTCTGCCCCCTTTTCTGGCCACATCTGCCTCATCACAATGCATGTCTGTGCAGTCACGCACATATCAAATGCATGTCAATCAGTCGTTGCTTGTAGTCGCCTTGTGATACCTGAGATACGTGACCGTTTTCCTTAAAGGAAAGGGTGATGGCAGCAGACCAGTGCCTTTAGCCACAGCTCTGACCAAGTGGCCACGCTTTGTCTCCTCTCCTTCTCCACCTATTGGATTTACACCGAATCTGTGTCCCATTCAAATTTACAAACAGGGCCAGCCCAAACATTAGGCAGAGTGACAGGTACTTAACATAGCGGTGCTAGGAATTTCTTCTTCCCCCTTATAATTATGGCGGCTGTGAATAGGTCTAAACCACAGAGCCTAGCGCTTGCCGATCAGAAGGTTGGCGGTTCGAATCCCTGCAAGGGGGTGAGCTCCCGTTGCTCGGTCCCAGCTCCTGCCCACCTAGCAGTTCGAAAGCACATCAAAGTGCAAGTAGATAAATAGGTACTGCTCCCGCGGGAAGGTAAATACCGTTTCTGTGTGCTGCTCTGGTTCGCCAGAAGCGGCTTTGTCATGCTGGCCACATGACCCGGAAGCTCCCTCGGCCAATAATGCGAGATGAGTGCTGCAACCCCAGAGTCGGTCACGACTGGAGTTAACGGTCAGGGGTCCTTTTACCTTTACCTTTTACTCTGCATAACTCTAAGATGAAACATAACTGCCATACATTGTACTTTGGCAACAAATATTCATACAATAATTTCAAAAAAAGATTATACATGATTTATCAGTCTTGTGAGAGACGTCCTTACAAAATGCCACAGAGATTTACAAATTACTTGAACCAAAATTAACTTATAACATCTACTTTGATTAGATTTATCCAAGTGCTTAACTCAGTTTTTTTGTTGTCTTTGTTTTTTTTAATGGGTTTATGAAGATTTAAGCAGAAGGTAAGTTTGATGTTCTTCATACTAGCCGTGGGGTGGTGATGGATTACTTTGCATAACTCTAAGATGAAACATAGCTGCCATACATTGTACTTTGGGCAGTTCAGTTCCATTAGACTTCACTGTTGAGTTTTTTCTCACCAAGCAGGGACAAAACCTTACATCATAATACATTGCAGATCTTTTCATACTCCATTTTCTGCTATGTGGGTTCTTTGATGTGTAGCAAGGTTTCCACTCTGGCTGAAGCTCTTTCCACACTCCATACATTTAAATGTTTTCTCCCCAGTGTGGGTTCTTTGATGTAAAGTAATTCCTACGACAGAAGCTCGTTCCACACTCAAGATATTGAAATGGGTGTTCGCTGTATGGGCTCTTTGATGCACAGTAAGTCCACTCCTACAGCTGAAGCCCTTTCCACACTCCATGCATTTAAACGGTTTTTCTCCAGTGTGGGTTCTCTGATGTACTGTAAGTGCACTCCTACAAGTGAAGCTCTTTCCACACTTCATGCATAAAAATGGTTTCTCCCAGTGTGGGTCCTTTGATATGCAGTAAGATAATAATTGACACTAAAGCTCTTTCCACACTCCATACATTTGAATGGTTTCTACCCGGTGTGGGCTTTTTGATGGAAAGTAAGGTTACTCCTATGACGAAAACTCTTTCCACACTCCATGCATTCATACGGTTTCTCCCTTGTGTGTGTTCTTTGGTGTACAGTAAGTGCACTACAATTAAAGCTCTTTCCACACTCCATGCATTCAAACGGTTTCCCCCTGGTGTGGGTTCTTTGATGTAAAGCAGGGGTCTCCAGACTACGGCCCGGGGGCCACATATGGCCCCCGAAGCTCTTTTATGCGGCCCCCGGGGACCCTTGCCACCCGCTGCCGCCGCCCGCTCTTACCGGTGCAGTGCGGTGTGGCTGCCGACTTCTGACCTGGAAAAGCGACGGAAATAGCTTGTGCGCACACGCAAGCGTCATTTCCAGTGTACTTCCGGGTCGGAGGAGACTTTTGGGCATGCGCACAAGCTATTTCTGGCGCTTTTCAGGTCGGGAGTGTGCCAGAAATAGCGTTTGCGCATGCACATGGGCGCGCACAACCACGCACTCCCGTGTCCCCGCGCACACTCCCCCACCCTCCGGCCCACCACGCAATCAGTGCGGCGGGCATCCGGCCCAAAGCCGGGTAAGTTTGGGGACCCCTGATGTAAAGTAAGAGAGTGACTAAAAGTGAAACTCTTTCCACAAACCATACATTTAAATGGTTTCTCCCCAGTGTGGGTTCTTTCATGTAAACTAAGGTTACTCCTGTGACTGAAGCTCTTTCCACACTCCATTCATTTATACAGTTTCTCCCCAGTGTGGGATCTCTGATGTAAAGCAAGATGGTGATTGAGACTGAAACTCTTTTCACACAACATAGATTTAAATGAATTTCCCCCAGTGTGAGTTATTTGATGCACAATAAGGACACTGCTCGAACAGAAACTCTTTCCACACTCCATGGATGTATGTGGTTTCTCCCCAGTATGGATTCTTTGATGTAACATAAGATGGTCTACGATTCTCAGGGAGTGTGTCGAGGTACCCAGACATCTCCCCCCCCCCAATAACTCACACTTCACACAGAATTAAAGTTTTTTTGGCATTAATCTGGCCACAACTTTATTTAAATACAACTAATGTGATTGCTAGGGCATTGGTTCCAGCCATCTGTCCCCCCCCCCCGGCCTGGGACAGAACTGACTCCCGCTAGCGTACTAGGGAAGCCAGTATAGGTGAGCACCCTCTGAGAGAGGACAGAGCTGGGAGCCCAAACCCTTCACCTCTCCCTCGGATGCTCCCCAAGGCTCATGCGTGGTCCTAGCCCCTACCGGGGATACGGACAAACATGTGGAGCCCCAGGATTCCTTTAACGGAATACCTGGCAGCAGCAATTTTGAGGGGCAGGCCCAGCCAAATCCTTACCCCTCCACCATCCAATTTGATGGCCTAACCGCAACCTTACAAGTTGTGATGATTTGCTACACAGTAGGCAAAAACCACATGGCACCAGCCAATCAGCCAAGTGGACAAAATCCTTACCAGGCCCCTGATCCAAAACAGGTGACCCCATGACAGGCATAGCAATGTCAAGCGCAAAGAACCCCTAAAAATAGGGAGGGAGGGAGATCCATTGCAAGCAGCAAAAGTGAATCTGCAAGCTGCTTGCTATGAATATAAAAGGCTATGGCTGTCAATCAAATAACTTACAACATACCAATTTCCCCAACAACAGCAAACCCCCAATCACACTTGTGGCCAACTAGTCTGACCCATAAAAGGATGTCATATAGAGGAGGGAGAAAGGTTGTTTTCTGCTGCTCCAGAGAAGCGGACACGGAGCAATGGATTCAAACTACAAGAAAGAAGATTCCACCTAAACATTAGGAAGAACTTCCTGACAGTAAGAGCTGTTCGGCAGTGGAATTTGCTACCAAGGAGTGTGGTGGAGTCTCCTTCTTTGGAGGTCTTTAAGCAGAGGCTTGACAGGCATATGTCAAGAATGCTCTGATGGTGTTTCCTGCTCGCCAGAGGGTTGGACTGGATGGCCCTTGTGGTCTCTTCCAACTCTATGATTCTATGACCCGCCCAACAAACCTAGGGATGTCTTGTTAACCCTTCCACAACCCGAGCTCTCTCAAAATATGAGAGAGACATTGTACACACCTCTGTAAATCAAGAAAATCTTCAATAAAAAATTATTCATGGGGGGGATTGATTAGGTTCAGTCTTTTGGCTCTTCTCTGGCATCCATTAATGACTGATTATACAAATGTGTTGCAGGCCTTGCAGCCTTTAACACTCTTTTGGAAGGAGTGTATTTGTGGGCTGGGCCATAGTCGTTGATTTTACAGGCAAGCAAAGCAGAAACAGTGCCGTTGTCTAATAATGCCATCCTATCCTCTGTAACTATATTTCTCACCATACTAAACACCCTTTCAGAACTGGCATTGCTGTGGGGAATACAGAGTAACGCCTTCATTAATCTTGGCAGCTCCCTGAACCTCACATCCTTCCCTAGTAGGCCCCAGAATCTGTCGATTTTTTCTTCTTGGAAGACTTGCTTGCTGTCTGTCAGCTGGTAGACAAGGAGTTCCTCTCTCAGCCTATCTTCGTTCAAGCTCAACTGAGGGAGCAGGGCCACTAGACTTTCCACTGTAAAACAAAACAAGTGTTTGACTGAACATTGCTGATCTAAACTAAATCATTCTATCAATGGGAAGCTGTCCCAAACGTCTACCTTTCCCACCCCGCCTTGGCCACAGTGATCCATGCGACGGTCACCTCCAGGCTGGACTACTGTAAGTCGCTCTACGCGGGGCTGCCCTTGAAGCTGTCCCAGAAACTCCAGCGGGTGCAGAATGCTGCAGCGAGGCTCCTCACGGGGTCCCGGCCGCGGGATCACATTCATCCAGTGCTTTTCCAGCTGCACTGGCTCCCGGTGGAGTACAACCTTTAAAGCCCTTTATGGCAGTGTTTCTCAACCTTTTTTGGGCCAAGGCACACTTGTTCCATGAAAAAAATCACGAGGCACACCACCATTAAAAAAGTTTTAAAAAATTAACTCTGTGCCGCCCTATATTGACTATATAATTATGACTGTAAGAAACACTTGCCAATTGCTCTGTTGGTTGCAATCTCCTGTAATAAGGCTTCACAAGCCGCTGATTTCTCTGCCAGCACAAACCTTTGCTCAGCAAGTTTCAGGTTGAGCTCATCCAGCCAGCTTCTTTAAGTTTGTCTAAAACCACCCTCCCGTGGTGGTGGCTGTTGAGAGCTGCGCTCGCCCCGCGTCGTGACCCAGCCGGCTTTCTTTCCGGCGGGTCAGTGTTGTTTATTGGCGGCCGCCAGGCACGTGACAATGCAAATCGCCCTACTCGTCGCCGCACGTCGCGGCACACCAGCCAGCGTCTCGCGGCACACTAGTGTGCCGCGGAACAGCGGTTGAGAAACGCTGCTTTACGGCCTAGGACCCTCGTACTTACGGGACCGTCTCTCCCAGTATGCCCTGTGGAGGACCTTAAGGCCCACAAACAGTAACACCTTAGAGGCTGCATTTTAATGTTAATGTTAATTTAATTTTGTTCTTATGTTACAATTCAATCAGCTGTTTTATATCCGGTGTTAGCTGCCCTGAGCCTGGCCTTGACTGGGGAGGGTGGGGTATAAATAAAATTTATTATTATTATTATTATTATTATTATTATTATTATTATTATTATTACCTGCCTCTGGAGTAACATCAAGGCAAGCAGCAGGGTCCAGCACTTTCAAGTCCCTCAGGAGGGGATTGTCGAGGGGAAAGGAGGAGAACATCTGCTGAAGCACTGCTTCGTAGAATCTTCTCACAGTTCTGCAACAGCATAAGAGTGAAAAAACTGATTAGTGGCAACATTTTAGGCACACAGTCTATACTCTCATACAGAGATGATATCATGATTACATAACTGCTGGGTAACATACTCACTGAAAGATTTTCTTCTCGGCGGACGCAGGAAGCTCTGTGCTTCTCATGAATGCCTTTGTGTTTGCTCCAATAAAGAGGTCTTCATCAGCCAACTGATGTCCTTCTCCATACTTCACCTCCCTGAGAGGTACACCCACCAAGGCCCTGGCTGGTACGAGGAAGCCCAGGATCTTCTTGATCAGCTTGCACATCTCCTCTTTAAGCCTGTGAATCTGCACTTCCTCTGACTGCAGAAAATATCAAAAAACAGAGAATTAGGAATGCTACAATTAGCACAATCCTATTTATTTATAAGGGACGCGGGTGGCGCTGTGGGTTAAACCACAGAGCCTAGGGCAAGCATCCCCAAACTGCGGCCCTCCAGATGTTTTGGCCTACAACTCCCATGATCCCTAGCTAACAGGACCAGTGGTTGGGGAAGATGGGAATTGTAGTCCAAAACATCTGGAGGGCCGAAGTTTGGGGATGCCTGGCCTAGGGCTTGCTGATCAGAAGGTCGGCGGTTCGAATCCCTGCGACGGGGTGTGCTCCCGTTGCTCGGTCCCAGCTCCTGCCAACCTAGCAGTTCGAAAGCACGTCAAAGTGCAAGTAGATACCGTATTTTTCACTCCATAACCCACAATTTTCCTCTCCTAAAACGATAGGGAAAAAGTCACTGCGGGTTATGGAGCGTTGGAGATGTCCCTTCTAGCCGGCTGGCTGTGAGGCGGGCGGAGGGAAAGTCAGTCAAACGCTGCACACAGCTCTGGGGCTTTCCCTCCACTCACCCCACAGTCAGACATCCCTTTTCCCCAGCTCTCTGTGGGGCGGGTGGAGGGAAAGCCCCAGAGAGCAGGCATAGGAGCCTGTGCCTGCCCTTGCGAGAGGCGGGCATTGACAGCAGCGGAGGGACGAGCGGGAACCCTCCTCCTCCTCCTCACTACCCCTCGGCTCGCCTCCCCCCGCCGCCTCACTGCTCTGCGTGGCCCTCATGCCACCCTCGCCCTCCTCCTCCTGGCCGCTGCCTCCGCCTCCTGCTCCCCACAGGATAGGCATGCAAGATGGTGAGCCGGCAGATGGACAGCACCTCCTCTCTCCCCTACACTTTCTCCCTCTCTTGTCTCTTTTCTCTTGGTTTGCATGGAGGAAAGAGTATTGTGTGTGCACGGTCTCTGCAGTGGCTCCCGTGTGTTGGGCTTTGGGCTTCATGGGCACACCAGAACAGGAGCAGCCACTTGCCTCCACCAGTTGCCCTACAGCGTCACCCACAGCCACCCACAAAGAATACCAGTATTTGTTTTCTTGTTTTCCTGCTCTAAAAACTAGGTGTGTGTTATGGTTCGGTGCGTGTTATGGTCCGTAAAATACGGTAAATAGGAACCGCTACGGTGGGAAGGTAAACAGTGTTTCTGTGCGCTGCTCTGGTTCACCAGAAGCGGTTTTGTCATGCTGGCCACATGACCTGGAAGCTGTACGCCGGCTCCCTCGGCCAACAATGCGAGATGAGCGCGCAACCCCAGAGTCGGTCACGACTGGACCTAATGGTCAGGGGTCCCTTTACCTTTACCTATTTATTTATTTATAACTATTATTCACACATACATACAATGTCACTGGTACCCACCTGGAAGGCAATATTAAATTCAGATAAAGGCTTAAGGGCAGCAGCCAGGAACAAGAAGTAGATCTTCACGACCGGATCACCCAGATGGCTGGCTATATCACGTAGATTGGCGCTCTTCTCCACCTCCTCAAGGCTATTAAAGTAGGCCTGCAGGACATAATTAAGATGAAAACAAAGCACAGTAAAGCGTGTATATATCTGCTGCACTTAACATCCTTACCGTTAGTGCGGCCCATTGGTTCAACACTCTCTGGATGCAGGTTAACAGACTCAGCCATCGGGTGTTGCAGTAGTACCTGAGCAGTTTCAGGTGGTCTGAATCAGTAAAATCTACAAACTCCTTGTCGACTTCACATCTTTTGGCACTGTAATATAGAAAATAATTTTGTTAGTGGCTGGATAGGTATGTGTATGTTTGCAAGGCCTATCTAATAATAATGTCCATGAATTCACCTTTTATCAAAGTGGGTGTATATTCTGACCAGGATGTCTTCAACAGGTACCTGCGCTTCTCTGATGGCACAGCCAGTGGCCAGCTGTACTAGGTGGCAGATGCAGCCAAGATCCTGAATGTGGGGCTGTGTGGTCTTCAGTCTGCTGATAACAGAGTCGTGTTTGTCTTTCATGACACTCGCATTATCAGAGTTGAAGGCTATCAGGTTCTCCCACGGAATGCCTCTTTTTCTAAAGGAAAAAAGAAAAAAATGCAACAAAATGTCAGACAAAATGTAAGGTTATAGTTAAGAGCAAACTACTGCAAATGTCTGTTGTCTTTGTCCATGGAGTTCCCTATCCATTCTGAAGGAAATCAGCCCTGAGTGCTCACTGGAAGGACAGATCCTGAAGCTGAGGCTCTAATACTTTGGCCACCTCATGAGAAGAGAAGACTCCCTGGAAAAGACCCTGATGTTGGGAAAGATGGAGGACACAAGGAGAAGGGGACGACAGAGATGGTTGGACAGTGTTCTTGAAGCTACGAACATGAGTTTGACTAAACTGTGGGAGGCAGTGGAAGACAGGAGTGCCTGGTGTGCTCTGGTCCATGGGGTCACGAAGAGTCGGACACGACTAAACGACAACACTGCAAATGTCAACAACACAGTGTGGCGTCCCTACCTTAATGCTTCACTAAGCTTTTCATAAAGATTTTCTGCATTTCCAACGTTGCATATGGGCATCTCAAAAAATCTGGTAACGACCTGCAGATTGGCCTCATCGTAGAGTCTAGCCATGATGACAAATTCTTTGTCTGTTTTTCTGTTGTTCAATTCGTCACACATCAATGAAAAGGGCTGAGATCGGCATGTTTTTGACACCTCGTCATCTAGCTCTGCTGCTATGGCACCTGTTGAGTAAGAGCACAGTAACGTTAGCTAACAATAAGCCGACAATATTACAGTGGTACCTCAGTTCTTAACCCGAGGTACCATTGTTTTCTTAATTTGAATCAACTTACCTTTTATGATTTGCGCAGTTTCGGTTCTCCCCGCAGAATATTTCCGTGCAATGGCAGAGTCCGGGAACATGTCAGCTACACACTTGTTGTAGTCGTCGCAGAAGGTGAAAGAAACATTGTTTTTGGCACACAGCATGGCCATTGTAACCTCTGCCTTTATGACCTTGCCAGCCTTTATGACCGTGCCAGCCTTTTTGGTATTCCTAGTCACAAATGTGGACATTGTCGGGGCATGTTTCTGTGCCTTTACCCCGTGATTGTGTTTGGCTGATTTTGTATGCTGAGTGACAGCCGTCCTTCCCCCGTGGGAGACACTAAAATCGCAACAGCAAATGGTGCAGAATGCGTAACGGTGGCCCACTCTGCTTTTCTTCAAGAAGCTAAATTCGCTTTCCCATCTCTCGAGATACTTGCACATCGTCTTGGCTTTCTTCAAAGGAATGTCTCCTCCACCTCCACCCATCTTTTTCCTTGTTTGGAAAAGAAGAAAAGCAACGCATCAGAGTAGCCACACATGCAATTTGCAAAGAGATTGTTCTCCTGTAGCAAGCCTACCCTCAGGCCGCCGCTGGAGGGCAGGAAGGCCATAAAGACCTCCCGCCGCCCGGCACACTCCCCGGGGGATGGGGACAGGCCGCGGAAAGCAGCGCTGCCCCAAACGCGGCCCACACCGCTGCCGGAGGCTTCGGAAGGCCGAAAAGGCCTCCCGCAGTCACCCGCTCCTCACCAGGCCTGCCCGGGGAAGGTCCCAAGCTGCGAGACGTGGCGAGGCCTCCCCCACGCGGCCCGGGCCACCACCGGAGGGTGGGCCACGGAAAGCGGTGCTGCCCCAAACACGGCCCACGCCACTGCAGGGGCGAAATTGGGCCCTTTAAGAAAAGGGGTGGAATCCACTTCTAAAAGAGAATCCCAAAGCGTTCCCCCCACCCCCAGCCAATCGGGCCATGTGTTGGGCGGGGGGGAGGCAAAGGCCCAGGCCCAGGCATACCTCTGCTCCAGACATACCTTATTTTCCCTGGCAAGGGTGGGCCGTTGGAGCGCCTCCGAGCCAAAGGCCAAAGGCAGAAAGCGCAGCCAGCAGCCAAACGAAGCCTCAATTGGTGGTTCCCACAGCGCAGCGACCTGGAAAAGGGACACAGCAGCAAGGAAACCACACCGCTGGGAAGCGCTGAAGCAAAAGCGAGTCTCCAGGCAATGCAGCCAATTTTCTCAGCACAAGGCATGCAAGCTCCGCCCCCCCAGTCGTTCTCAGACTCCTATTGGCGAGCAACGCAACTGAGAAGCCTCCCTGGCCGACAGGAGCTGCTTCCTTATAATAGCAACTTAAAAATTAACAATGTGGGGAGACCCCCTCCCAATGAATTATCAATTCTGAACATGTGCACAGTTGCTTAAAAGTTGTAGGAATCAGAAAATAAAGGAGGCTGACATACTTGTGTTCCCCTCAATAGCACGTAAAACAACACTCCCCCCCCCAGCAATGAGGACAGGGCAGCTGCTGGCAAGGAATTCCCCCAGGCAGGGAATCCCCCCCAACTCAAGTAAACAAAATAGGCACTGGACAAGACGGCGACCCGCCACGTTCTCCGTTCTCCAACGAAAGCAAGCAGCCGATTTTAAAGCAATGGGCAAAGCAGGGGAAACCCAGGAGGCCCCCACTAAACGCAAAAGTAGCGGAGGGAGGGGGGCAGCCGAATTGAGAAGGGGGGGCTGCGGAGATCCCCTGTGGAGATAAAAGAGGCGGGGAGGCAGCAATCAGCAGCACAGAGCAAATACTGTGAGCCCAAAAGACCTTCACAGAAAGAAGCGTGGACAGTCAGTTAGCCTCCCCCTCACACTCAACTATGCTCACCCAGGCTTCTACAGCCACCCCCCAGCCACGCACACCAGCACACAATATTCTGCGGAGATAGGGCAAACACTGCAGAGCAATAATAATAATTACCCGCCACACACACACACACTCTGACTGAGCTACTCTCACAACAGCTACCAAGCCAATATATAGCCACGAGAGAAGGAGGAAGGTAAGGAGGCTCAGCAGAGGCTGCAGAAAAATCCCCTCCGAAGGCAGGGGACGTATTATTGGAAGGCGGGGGTAGGAAGCCACGTGGACTGAAAGAACTTGACCCGCACAGAGGACACAATGCAGATCCGATATGGTGCAGCAGCAGAAAGAGGGTTTGAAATGCTGCCGTGCCGGCCTAAATGTAGTCAAACCCCGCCCCCCAGCCGGCTCTATTGGTCAGCCAAGAGGCTCGGCACAGCACGGCAGCAGGGATAGGCTGGCTGGAGCAGGGGGCCGAAACACGCCCCCCTGCTTAGCGCGGGAAGTGGATCCCATTCGCAAAGTCTCCCATCTCGAAAGAGGAGAGATCTTCCTTGTAAATCGGGAGAATTGCGGGATATTTTCCCATTAGGAATAGCAGCGGGAAACAGATTTAAAAACGGGGGTTTCCTGCGAAAAACAGGAGACGTGGCAGCTATGGTTCTTTGGTGTAAACTAAAGCTTCCACTCTGACTGAAGCTCTTTTCACAGTCTACACTGCTACTTCCTGTGGCTTCAGGAATACATGGACACCAGTGTCCTGAGTAGTAAGGGAGTTCTTTTTCCAGTTCTTCAACATATTTCCTACATACCTTTCGGTTGATTGTTGATTTGCAAAGGTCTCATTCTGTGCTTCATGCTCCATGTTTTCTACAGCCACCATGGATGGCTCATAATAATTCTCACTCTCCTGCCCATTACCTGTTTTGAGGCAGAAAAATAAAATGTCATTCAAATTGCAAGGTAGAAGCAGAGACTCTCATTGCAGTTCAAGCCCAGATCTCAGCTTCTCTGGTTTTACCATTTTCAGGCATGTCTCTCTACTTCTCTCCCTCCTCAGCTGAATCTGAAGTTAGTTTCTGAATATCCTACAGTATCAACTAAGCACCTACCTGCTGATATCTCCTCTTCTTTGGGATTCTGGATTAATGGATCTCGTCTTTCTTCCCGACAGGAATTGAGGTCCAATACTTTCAGGGAAAGAGACAATATTAGTTACTTTGGGCCGCAAAATATAAAGCCATTTCAAATCAATGCATATATCTATGACCTCAAATCCAAGATACAAAATAATAATAATTATAATAATAATAATATTCCGACTAAACACCGGGAAGAACTTTCTGACGGTAAGAGCTGTTCAACAATGGAACAGACTCTCTCTGGGGGTTGTGGACTCAACTCTCCTTCCTTGGATGTTCTTAAGCAGAGGTTGGGTGGCCATCTGTCATGGATGCTTGAGTTGAGATTCTTGCATTGCAGGAGGTTGGGTTAGATGACCCTTGGGGTCCCTTCCAACTCTACAATTCAATGATCCAATGAAAAGGGATCACATATCGGAACAGATACATCACTTGAAAATTTGTCACTGACCCAACTGACCCATGCTAAACTAAAGTAAGAAACTCCAGGGAAACAGGTACTCTTAAAAGTGTGTTGAAAATAATAATAATAATAATAATACTATTGTAGTTAGCCTTTTCCAGGAGTCCAGTTGCACCAGGAAGTGATCTGACCATGGCACTTCTTTTGTTTCACTTTTACTTAGCGTCAGATCACCCACATCCATAGAGGTAAACACCAGGTCTAAGGCATGTCCGTGGCTATGAGTTGAGCCAAACCTATTCAGGGACAGCCCCATGGAGGCCATGCTTTCCACAAAGTCCCGAGTGGCCCCTTGTAAGGTCGTGTCAGCATTGATGTTAAAATCCCAGAGGACAACCAAACTAGGTGTCTCCAGGAGAAGCAGCTCAGGCAGGGAATCCTTGGTGCAGCAGGGAGGTCGGTACACCAAAAGGAATCCTGTACTGCCCCTATTGCCCAACTTCCAGAACATGCACTCAGAAAATTTCCCACAGGGGGCAGTGATGGCCACAAACATGGATGGCTTTAAAACAAGATGAGGCCGGGGTGGCTCTGCTTGCTCCTACATGGCATGAATGAATGGCTTAAACAGCAGATTCACACCTCCAACATCTAACAGCCTAGAGCAGGAGTCCCCAAACTAAGGCCCGGGGGCCGGATGTGGCCCAATCACCTTCTAAATCCGGCCCGCGGACGGTCTGGGAATCAGCATGTTTTTACATGAGTAGAATGTGTCCTTTTATTTAAAATGCATCTCTGGGTTATTTGTGGGGCATAGGAATTCATTCATATTTTTTATCAAAATATAGTCCGGCCCCCCACAAGGTGTGAGGGACAGTGGACCGGCCCCCCTGCTGAAAAAGTTTGCAGACCCCTGGCGTAGAGGAATAAAAATGTGCCCTTACATAGAGAGGCTGCCATCTCATAATTATCCTCCATGACTTCCTTGTACAGAGCTCTTTGGCCTGGATCCAGCAGAGCCCACTCCTCCTCCGTGAAAAACACAGCCACCTCCACAAAGGTCAAGAGGGCCTGGAAGAAGAAGAGGAAGAATAAAACAGAGCTTCTCTTAGATCCCCATCATCCCCACTCAACACAGAGGGAAGCTGGGTTGTCCCATCTGTGCCTCTTCCCTCCTCCCTGCTCCCGTTGCTCCTTTGCTACCTGAGGAAGCTGCCTGGCTCCTCTTTCCATTCCACTTATAAGAAGAGACCGTTCAGAGGGTGTCTCGGAGGCCATTGCGCTACCACTTCTCGGACTCCTTCACCTGTTTCCAAGATGCACTTCAAAGCAGGGAGCAGGTCTTTGATGTGAACAATGGAGAAAGACAGATTTATTTAGGGTGGGAGACATTTACACAGATGGCAGACCTTTGGCCGGGGAACAAATATTAAGCAAAGGTGGACATTATCTGGAATTTGCTTCCCCTTCTCAATAAGCAAATTATTGTTTCCTTTTACCTCCTTCTCACATCAGCCTCTTTCTTACTAAGGAAGCTCCAGAGGCCGGTTTCCCTTAATGTTGTCCCTCTCTCACCCCCCCCCACTTCAAGATCTCCTCCCTCTCTCCGAATCCAGCTGTTACCCCTGCACCAAAGCAGACACACACCCACACCCAAACTTGCCCTCCCGATCTCCACCATGGGCAGCTGGCTCTACCAGGAGCCCACTGAGGCAGGGCCTGGAAGGAGCAATGGAGGGGGTGGGCAGGCAAAAGGGGGCAGTGGTGAGAGGGGAGATGGAGGCTGGAACAGAGCAACTTAGCATCACTAGGTGGAATGGGGCTGCAACCCCTTTGAATGGAGTAGGGCTGACTTCTGAGTAAGCTTGCACATGATGGGGGCTGCAAACCTATTTGCAGTTAGGTTGCATGGGGGCAGGGAGCACCCTTTTCTGTTTAGTCTCAGACAGCCCCCCCTCGCCCCCCCCTCCTATCCCCTAGGGATGTTGGCTTGATCTCTCTGCTTCAAAGAGGATATTGCAATGCAAACCTTGTTGGGGGAGGAGGGCCCTATTTTGCAGCCGGATTGCCTGGCTCCCACCCCCACCCCCCGGATCCTACTTGCCTCTCTTCCCCCTCCGCCAATCCTCCCTCCCCTTCCAGCTGCCCCGTTTGTAGGCTCAGGGGGAGGAAAAGCAAATCTTTCACACACACCCCTCCCACGCCCAAATATGCTGCACCTCTTTCTTCCCTTCAACCGGCCTGCTTCTCTTCTGGGGATGTGCATGGAGACCCCCTCCCTCCCCTCCAACTTTGCCACTTCCCTCCCCCTGCAAAAATACACAAAACCCTTCCTGCCTCTCTAGGAAGCGCAGCTCGATAGGCCCACCCAAGCGGAAATCCTGAAACACGCCCCTCCCCCCAGCAAGCTATATGCAATCTCGTTTATTTAGTGAGAAGGCCGCAGGTTCGATCCCCGGCAGCGGCAGCGAAAGAGACCCCTGGAAAAACGGCGAGGGAAGAAGGTGACCCTTCTCCGTTCCACTTGTTGCTGTTTTGCTGGAGGGATGGGAAGGGTTGGGAGACAGCAGTTACTTGCGACCACCCTAAAGGGAAGTGGAACCGGGACCCCAAACCTGACGCCCCTCTGCGGGTTCCGGACTCCTCGCGACGCGTCGGCCGGGAATCTCTCGGGGCGCTCCGGGCTCCGCGCATCTGTGTTGTGCCTTGGGGGGGGGGTCCCTTTCGGCTGCAGAGACGGACAGAGGGAGGCCGCCTAAGGGTTAAAGGACGCGAGGGACGCCTGGATAGAGACCCCCCCCCCTGCTCTCCCCCCTCCCTGCGAGGCTCCTGCGAATGGAGATGTGGGCGCGCTCGGGAGAGACTTGGCGCGCGCAGGGCGAGGGGTGAGCTGTGCCGAGGGAGGTTTCTGGGCGCAGGAGAGTTTCAGGGAGGGAGGGCAGAGGGTGCGGGGGGGGCGGGAATGGAAGCATCCCTGGGCCAAGAACAAGAAAAGCCCAATCGAGCAGTGTTGGGGGGGGGTGGAGACAGAGAACGGGTCCGCTGCCTACTCGACCCTCCCATAATATTTTATTCAATTTGGCACCCCTGCCTGGAGGGGTCTTCCTCGGCTTCTCCCTCCTGCTGCCTAGGAATCTGACTCTGCTCCAAGTCCGCTGAGAGATGGATCTCCGAAAAAGCGAGTGGGTCCAAATCACACACCCGTTCCTTCCTGGGAGCTGAATTTGTGACTGAATCACTGTCTTTGGATAAAACTTCAAAATGTTGAGTTGCTTTGCAGGCAGACACAAATTCCTTCAGGTGTTGCGAAGATGCAGCAAGAAGCAGGATAGAGAGGGGCAGAGTTAGGCTTCCCATATGTCAGGAAAATTCCTCACATGTCCTTGGTTTTGGGGTGTAAAAATGGCATTGTGAGTGAATTTGGCAACATCTCAGGGGAAACCCTAGGGAGAATTAATTTTGATTTTTTTTAAGTGGAAAAGCTAGTTTTTCGGCAAATATATGGTTGTTGTTGTTTAGTCGTTTAGTCGTGTCCGACTCTTCGTGACCCCATGGACCATAGCACACCAGGCACTCCTGTCTTGCACTGCCTCCCGCAGTTTGGTCCAACATCAGGGTCTTTTCCAAGGATTATTTTTCTTTACAGCATCGGACTTTCCTTTCGCTTCCAGGCATATCCGCAACTGAGCGTCCTTTTGGCTTTGGCCCAGCTGCTTCATCAGCTCTGAATCTACTTGTATTTGTCCTCCGCTCTTCCTCAGTAGCATGTTGGACGCCTTCCGACCTGAGGGGCTCATCTTCCAGCGTCATAACTTTTATATGCCTGTTGTCTTTGTCCATGGAGTTTTCTTGGCAGGGATACTGGAGTGGCTTGCCAGTTCCTTCTCCAGGTGGATCACGTTTAGTCAAAACTCTCCACTATGACCTGTCCATCTTGGGTGGCCCTGCATGGCATAGCTCATAGCTTCTCTGAGTTATTCAAGCCCCTTCGCCACGACAAGGCATTGATCCATGAAGGGGAAATATATGGTACAGGGCCTTATAATGAGACCAGAGTGAGTAAGAAAAGGCCTGCATAACTGAGGCATTGTGTCGTTTATTCTTTCTATGATGTTTACATCAAGTTCCTGGAAGTAAAGCTTTTAAACTCAGTCCACTCAGTAAAGCATGAGACTCTTAATCTCAGGGTTGTGAGTTGGAGACCCATGTGTGGCAAAACATTCCTGCATTGCAGGGGGCTAGATTTATTTTCTTTTTTTAAAGGAACACGGGAGAAGGGAGCATGTATGAAATGTTAAAGAAATGTTAACACAAGAGAAGGTGCCATTGCTTTGTTCCCTCTCTTGAAACACTAACAGGATTTCCTTTCCCCCAACTCCCAACCAGGTGATGGAGAAGGCAGTCAGAATTCAAAGGGGCCATCAGAGATTTCATTAGGAATAAAAATGAACTCAAACAGTGGAGACACCATTTAAACAAGGTATGGATTATGAAAAGGACTTCTGTGGGAGTGGAATTCCTTCAAAACATCAAGGAACTCACACAGGGGAGAAACCATATAAATGTATGGAGTGTGGAAAGAGATTCCTTTTGAGTAAGCACCTTAATACACATCATCGCACTCACACTGGTGAGAAACCATTTAGATGTATGGAGTGCGGAAAGACCTTCAGTCAGAGTGGAAACTTTAAAAGACATCAGCGAACTCACACTGGGGAGAAACCATTTAAATGCATAGAATGTGGAAAGTGCTTCAATGATAGTGGAAACCTTACAAACCATCAACGAACTCACAAAGAAGAGAAGCCATTTAAATGCATAGTTTGTGAAAAGAGCTTCAATTGTAGTGGAAACCTTAGAAGACATAAGCGAATTCACACAGGGGAAAAGTCATTTAAATGTATGGCGTGTGAAAAAACCTTCCGTGAAAGGGCAAAACTTAACATACACCTACGAACTCACACAGGGGAAAAACCATTTAAATGCATGGAGTGTGGAACATGCTTCCGTCATAGAGAATCACTAAGACTGCATCAATATACTCATACAGGAGATAAACCATATAAATGTTTTGAGTGTGGAAAATGCTTCAGTCAGAGTGGAAGCCTTAATGTACATCTACAAATTCACACAGGGGAGAAACCATTTAAATGCATGGAGTGTGGAAAATGCTTCAGTCAGAGTGGAACGCTTAGAAGACACCAGCAAACTCACACAGGGAAAACCATTTAAATGAACGAATGGATGAATCTTTCTTTGCGTCAGCCATTGGCCATAGCGATAAAACAACAATACAATATACAAAGAGTAGAAATAAAAAGTTAATTATATAAAATACATTTCGGGGCTTTGAATCAATAGTCAAGTGGTGGATCTTATTCTGATTGCCCCAGCTGAAAACCTTGCAACCTTTGCTGTCACCTGCTCATCCTGTTCTGCTAAGAGAAAGGACAATGTGGCAGTGGTTGGGCAATGCAGAATGGACAATAAAAGAGAGGTGATAATCTCATTCCTCAAGCCTCTATAAAGAGGGCAAGCCAGGAGGGCATGTGCCACCGATTGGGGACTGCCATATCCACAGGGAGATTTTTCATTTGGAATATGTTGGAATTGTCCCTCAAGTACAGCCGAGGTCAATACATTCAATCTTACGAGAGTAAAAGCGCACCTATAATTTAGAATTGCTAGGTTATGCAGATAGGGTGCCAGAGAGTTGAAATGGGAAGGTGGAGAATAGTCATACCATGAGCAAAATTTCCTTATTGTGCCCAAATTTAAATGTATGTGTGGTTGCAAAATAACCACATCTGGAGGATGTGGACCATTTGGACTGCATTTGTTTCAGTTTGGTTTCAGGTCCTGCCATTGGACTGAGACTGCCCTGGTGGCGCTGGTT
Organism: Zootoca vivipara; assembly: GCF_963506605.1. Classification (NCBI taxonomy): domain Eukaryota; kingdom Metazoa; phylum Chordata; class Lepidosauria; order Squamata; family Lacertidae; genus Zootoca; species Zootoca vivipara. Next base: position 2,274,683 of record NC_083277.1, read on the forward strand.
GGTTATCTCTGGCGGGCTAGGGACAGCTGTTTCCTGGTTCTGCTGGATCTCTCAGTGGCTTTTAATAACATTGACCATGGAATCCTGTTAGCTATTTGCGATAAAAAATATATGCCTTATCAAATTCACTGATTATGGTTCTTTACTGTTCAGGCTGGCAATAGTTGAACCACGAGTATTATTTACAAACTCCTTCAGTCATTGTGTACACAAAGTCCCTACACCTCTCAGCAGTCAAGACACAGTGATCTGAATTAACCAAGCATGTGCCACCTCGTTTCCCCAATGCCACCTGTGCTTTGTGAAATACATTCCCAAGGAAATGACATTACAATGGCTAACATATCCTCCTGGACGGTCTAGGAGGGTTGGGAGTTAGGGGCACTGTTAGGCAGTGGTTCCACTCCTTCCTTCTGGGCCGTGTCCTGAAAGTAGTTTGGGGGTGACCCCTGGGTGCTCACTTGTGAGGTGGCTCAGGGCTCCATCCTCTCCCCACACTTTTTAACATTGCCTTCCCTCTGGGTGGTGTAAATCCCAAAAGCTGAAACCTCTACAAAAATAGCCCTTCGCCATCACTTTCAGTTCCCATGCAACAATGGCAGGGGCTACTATTCCGCTTGTAGCTCTATGGCAGGGGTCAGCAAACTTTTTCAGCAGGGGGCCGGTCCACTGTCCCTCAGACCTTGTGGGGGGGGCGGACTATATTTTGAAAAAAATATATGAACGAATTTCTATGCCCCACAAATAACCCAGAGATGAATTTTAAATAAAAGGACACATTCTACTCATGTAAAAACATGCTGATTCCCGGACCGTCCATGGGCCGGATTTAGAAGGGGATTCGGCCGCATCAGGCCCCCGGGCCTTAGTTTGGGGACCCCTGCTCTATGGGCCTTGAGATCCAAAATGAACCTGAAGTGTCACCCCTAAATCAGACATTTCTGGGTCAATTAGGCGAAGCTGGTGGGGTGTGTGTGTTTGAAAAGGGAGGAGGGGTGACAGTGGACAATCTGTCCCCCTCTTTAAATTGCAGTACAGTGGTACCTCTGGTTACGATTTTACAGTAATTCGTTCCGGAGGTCCGTTCTTATCCTGAAACCGTTCTGAACCTGAGGTACCACTTTAGCTAAGGAGGCCCCCTGCTGCCACCAGGCCGCCGCGGCATGATTTCTGTTCTCATCCTGAAGTTAAGTTCTTAACCTGAGGTACCGGTACTACTTCCCGGTTAGCGGAGTCTGTAACCCAAAGTGTTTGTAACCCGAGGTGTTTGTAACCAGAGGCGGGTGGCAAGGGAAGACAAAAATAAGATGCTGCATGGGGGAAGGTGGTGGTGAGAGGGAGGAGGGGGGAGAAAAGGACAAAGGGACTTCCCCACCCCCAAAACGCCTCTGCTGGGACCCATTGGCAGGGACCTGGATGCCCGCAGTCCAGCTGCCAAGTAAGGAACCCAGAACTGCAGGGTCTGCATTGCACCATCTCCTTTGAAGAATCACACATGTTTCTTTTTCTCCTTGAAGGCATAACAACAACAATTTTTTTGAACCCAGCCACTTATGAATACATAATAAAACATTAAACCTTAAGCTTCCCTATTCAGGGCTGCCTTCAGATGTCCTCTAAAGTTTAATAATAATAATAATAATAATAATAATAAATATCATTTGTTTTATCATGGTATGTTGGCGGAGACCCTACCTGTCTGCAGACTGCCTTGCCAGTGGTGCATGCTCTGCTTACCTCACCCTTTGCCTATTGCAATGCGCTCTTTGTGGGGCTACCTTTGAAGGTGACTCGGAAACTACAACTAATCCAGAATGCAGCCGAAGACTGGTGACTGGGAGTGGCTGCCGGGACCATATAACACCAGTCCTAAAGGAGGTAAATTGAGTCCCGGTACGTTTCCGAGTAGAATTCAAACTGTTGGTGCTGACCTTTAAAGGCCTAAACGCCCCACCCCCACCCCCATCGTTTAGCCCAGACACAGGTCCTCTTCCAAGGGTCTTCTGGCGGTTCCCTCAGTGGGAGAAGCAAATTTACAGGCAACTAGGTAGAGGGCCTTCTTGATATTGGCACCCTCCCTGTGGAACACCCTTCCTTAAGATGTCAAGGAGATAAAGATTTACAAAAGTTTTGGCACGTATTGTTTAGGGAAGTTTTTAGTGCTTGGTGTTGTACTATTTTTTTTACTATTTTTTGTTGGGAGCCACCCAAAGTGGCTTGGGAAACCGAGTCAGGTGGGTGGCCTACAAACAATAAAATTATTATTATTATTATTATCATCATCATCATCATCATTATCATTATAGGCGCCCCTATGAAGTCTCCCATCTCCAAACAGAAGCCCCCAAACAAGCGCCCCACGGGACGCACCCCCCATTTCCCCCTGGCAGGAATCCCAAGGGCGCTCCTGGCTGCGCGCGCCTCTTTTGGCTGGAGAGAAGGAGAGTTCATGGAAGGGGTTACGGAAGCGAGAGGGCCGAGATGCCTAGAGAGGCCTTGAAAGAGACCCCTCCCTCACCAACTTCCGTCTCTTCCCCCCTCCCCCCTCGTCTTGGGAGGCTCCTCCGGATGGAGAGGTCGGTGCGCTCGAGAGAGATTCTGCGCGCAGGGCGAAGGGTGAGCCGGGCCGGGTGAAGGGAGGGGGGCAGAGGAAGGGGGGGAGGAAGGAAGGGAAGCCTCCCCTGGGGGAGGAAAGCCCCGTCCAGCATTGGCAGGGAGTGCCGAGAGAGAAAGAGACGCTGCCCATTGGAAGGGAGGCCTCTCCACTTGGGCGCTGGCGGGGGAATCTCCGGAGGGGCTGCCTTGGCTTTTCCCTCCTGCCCAGAAACCTGCCTTGGAGAGAGGGATCCCTGACAATGGGCTCCCGGGTCCAATTCCCCACCCACCCCTCCTCCCTGGAAGCTGGACTCTCCTTCCCCCCTGCCTGCCCAGGCCAGCTGCTGCTGGGGGCTCCAGAAGCGGGACTGCTGCTGCTGCTGCGTTACACCAAGCCAGGCCATTGGTCAAGCTGAGGAGGAAAGGACAGGAAGTTGATGAGAGGAAGGAGAGAGGGTTGTCCAGAGCAGGTCTTTGCTTCTGGAATCTTCTTCCAGGAAGGGCCAGAAACCTGTTTGCGTCTCGCAGGCTTTCAGTTCTAAGCCTCAGTTCCACTGCATGGTTAATTGGCGGTGATAATGTGGTCCACTATTCAAAAAAACATGACTGGAGGTGCTATGAAAATTCTTTCAGGATTTGTATATAATTTACATCTGGACAGCCTTTCTATACCTTTTTTGGTTTAGGCGATGTCAGAGGGATTTACAAGCTGAGACACAACCCATAAACAGTAAATGCATGCACCTTCCCAGTCTGGGGTGCTTCAAGGGCAAAGACCCGTTATCAGGATAGACAATGCCTGTCTCTCTTTTTTTAAGATGCTGTCTAGGTCTTTTATTCAAAAGATGAATTTTTCTTAATACTTTGACAGTCACATATGACATGAACAGCATTTCTCTTTTACTTGTTCCACACAGGAGAGACACTTATTCACAAGTCTAAGCACATCTTACAAGAAAAAGAAAAATACATAAACGTGAAGGGGAAATTTGGAGGTAAGTCCTTTGAGTATGCAGTGAGACATTTCACTACGTAAAAACATCGAAAGCCCTGCTGCATTGAGAGGATGACCCATTTATCGCTTGCCATCTGCAATTTCACCCATTTACCCATGTTTCTGTGGAGAGACATTGCCTCCAGTCTGCCCTTCCCTGACCATTGCTAGGCAGGTTGTAGGCAGAGATACCTTTTTAAAAAACCTTTATGCAGAGATAACTACGTCCCACTCCTCTCCATACCACCAGATTTCCAGTATTACAACTATATGAAATTTCATGTCTGTGGGACTGAAGGGATCAGGAAGATTGCTACTGAAATTCAAGGGTTCTTGTAGTCCATTATTATGACTGACTGATTTTGTTAGTCACTTTATATTACCAGGGAAACCCAAAGATACTTGCAACCAAACATTTAAAGAATTAGGACAGGGGTCAGCAAACATTTTCAGCAGGAGGCTGGTCCACTGTCCCTCAGACCTTGTGGGGGGGGGCGAGACTGTATTTTTTTGGGGGGAATGAATGAATTCCTATGCCCCACAAATAACCCAGAGATTCATTTTAAATACATGGAAAAGCACGCTGATTCCCGGACTGTCCACGGGCTAGATTTAGAAGACAGTTGGGCCGGATCCGGCCCCCGACTTTAGTTTGCCTACCCATGACAAACAAGTCATTAGGAATTCTGACCCTGAGAAATAAAGGGCATAGAATCATAGAGTTGGAAGAGACCACAAGGGCCATCCAGTCCAACCCCCTGCCAAGCAGGAAACACCGTCAAACCATTCTTGACATATGGCTGTCAAGCCTCTGCTTAAAGACTTCCAAAGAAGGAGACTCCACCACACTGCTTGGCAGCAAATTCCACTGCCGAACAGCTCTTACTGTCAGGAAGTTCTTCCTAATGTTTAGGTGGAATCTTCTTTATTGTAGTTTGAATCCATTGCTCCGTGTCCCTTTCTCTGGAGCAGCAGAAAACAACCTTTCTCCCTCCTCTATATGGCATCCTTTTATATATTTGAACATGGCTATCATATCACCCCTTAACCTTCTCTTCTCCAGGCTAAACATACCCAGCTCCCTAAGCCGTTCCTCATAAGGCATCGTTTCCAGGCCTTTGACCATTTTGGTTGCCCTCTTCTGGACACGTTCCAGCTTGTCAGTATCCTTCTTGAACTGTGGTGCCCAGAACTGGACACAGTACTCCAGGTGAGGTCTGACCAGAGCAGAATACAGTGGTACTATTACTTCCCTTTGAGGAGTTCTTGAATCCAGTCCTTTTTCTGTTCCACATCTCCCACTTGTGGAACATTCTGCCATCCTTCTTCTTCCTCTTCCTGTTGCGCCAGTTCTCCGTCTGTCATAAAGATGTCCAGTGTTTGTACTTTCTTTTTTTCCTCCATGCCCAATTTAATAATTTCCATGTCCATACCTCTTTCTGTGCAGCTTTCTCCATTATCCTCTCTTGATTGTTTCTCCTGGTTCAGTGTCAGAGCGCATTCCCGCAGCAATGTGGTATACAAGTTCAAACCCTTTCTGATGTCATGTAGCTCTGCAAATATCTTGTGCCAAGGCTGGTCTTTTGCAGCTGCTGTGTCCGAAGCCATCTTATCTGCTCTAGTCCCGTGGGAAACCAACCAGTTGCACTACAGGAAATGTCGGAGGGCTCATTCCATAACTTTGTATTCCATTTTGTTGCCCAAACTGGTTACTTTGTCTTTTAATTCTCTTGCAATCACCTCACTTTTTTTTTTTAGTTGTTCACTTTGTATCCCAGTCCAAATGTCCTTTCTTTTAATTTCTTTTTAATTACATTCTTCTTCTTCTTTTTCACACTTCCTTCACTCAGGGTTCGCTAGATCTGGTTCCCTGGGGGTACTTCTTTTAAGCCAATTGTTAATAAATTATTTAATTCGTTCCCCTTCGCGGCAGGGGATCGGTTACTGTATCACAGTCTCTCAACTGGAAGAGGTCGGCTTCCTTTTTATACCTCTTCCGTGTCCAATTCCATCAATTAAAAATTTTTTTTGAATCCTTTACTCACGGTTCCCAATTTCGATTTCTTTTCGTTGGAAGAATCTGCTGCTCTCCGCCGGCGGCAACGAAGCTTTGCTGCCGCGAGGGTGACAGCGACGCTCAAGATGGCCCCTTCGACTACCACCCCACTCTGCTGGGACTCTTGTCGAGTTTGCCGGCCAGTAGAGGAGTCGGAATTCAGGCCCTGCTGAGCACATTCGTCCTCATAAAGCTCAATATGAGGCTCTTACGGGCAGCCGTGACGCTTTTCGCGGCTTTCCCCCCCCCCTCGCGGCGCCGTTTACCTCGGAGTTCGAGGCGAACGCAGCCGGACGGCGCTCGCAGCAAACCGGAAGCCCCCCCCCCATTTTGCATTAATTTTTATGGGAAAGTGCACATAGGTTTTGGAACGCTTTGGTTTTTGAAATTCGGGAACGGGTTAAGTTTGAGAACCAAGGTACCACTGTATGTAAATTGGCAATTCCAGAGTAGATACAGTAATTGATCATTGATTATTAAAAGTTGATGGTGCATTACTGTTATCTGACATTATTCCATTTCCTTAAAAAAAAAATGTAACATAGAAGAAGGAAGAATGTCTGAGATGTCAAAGTAAGAGAAGGTCCTAAAGGCACTTGATGTGTGTTATATTCGTCTGTTCTCTTCTCCACAGGATTTCCTTTCCCCTTACTCCAAATCAAGCAATAGAGAAGACAGAACAATCTGTACTTTCATAAGGAATCATGAACAAACCATTTAAATTTGAGGAATGTACAATGCGATTCAGTTAGTAAAAACCCTTACATCACCTCAATGAAGTGAAACAGTGGAGACACCATTTGAAGGCATGGATTGTGGAAAGGACTTCAGTGGGAGCGGAACTCCTACTAAACATCAAGGAACTCACACAGGGGAGAAACCATTCAAATGTATGGAGTGTGGAAAGAGCTTCAGTCGGAGTGGAGCCCTTAGAAGACACCAGCGAACTCACACAGGAGAGAAACCATTTAAATGTATGGAGTGTGGAAAGAGCTTCAGTGACAGCGGAAAACTTGGAAGTCATCATCTAACTCACACAGGGGAGAAACCATTTAAATGCATGACGTGCGGAAAGAGCTTCAGGGATAGGGGAAAGCTTACCATACATCAACGAACTCACACAGGAGAGAAACCATTCAGATGTATGGATTGTGGAAAGAGCTTCAGTTATAGTGAAACCCTTAGAATACATCAGCGAACACACACAGGGTCAACACCTTTTAAATGCATAGAGTGTGGAAAGACCTTCAGAGAGAGTGGATCGCTTAGAAGACATAATCGAATTCACACAGGGGAAAAACCATTTCAATGCATGGAGTGTGGAAAGAGCTTCATTTGCAGTGGACAACTTAAAAACCATCAACAAATTCACACAGGGCATAAACCATTTAAATGCATAGAGTGTGGAAAGAGCTTCAATTATAGTGGAAACCTTAGAAGACATAAGCGAACTCACACAGGAGAAAAACCATTTAAATGCATGGAGTGTGGAAAGAGCTTCAGTTGCAATGGAGACCTTAAAAGCCATCAACAAATTCACACATGGGAAAAACCATTTAAATGCATAGAGTGTGGAAAGAGCTTCAGAGACAGTGGAACGCTTAGAAGACATAATCGAATTCATACAGAGGAAAAACCATTTAAATGCATGGAGTGTGGAAAAAGCTTCAATTGTAGTGGAAACCTTAGTAGACATAAGCGAACTCACACATGGGAAAAACCATTTAAATGCATAGAGTGTGGAAAGAGCTTCCGTGATAGCGGAACGCTAAGAATCCATCAGCGAACTCACACAGGGGAGAAACCATTTAAATGCATGAAGTGTGGAAAGAGCTTCAATTGTAGTGGAAACCTTAGAAGACATAACCTAACTCACACAGGGAAAACCATTTAAATGCATGGAGTGTGGAACATGCTTCCGTCATAGAGAATCTCTAAGAATACATCAATGTACTCATCATAGCTGCCAAGTTATCCCTTTTTTACAGGGATTTTCCTTTATGCTGAATAGGCTTCCTTGCGAGAAAAGGGAAAACTTGGCAGCTATGGTACTCATACAAGAGATAAACCATATAAATGTTTTGAGTGTGGAAAGTGCTTCAGTCAGAGTGGGAGCTTTGATGCACACCTACAAATTCACACGAGGGAGAAACCTTTTAAATGCATGGAGTGCGGAAAGGGCTTCAGTCAGAGTGGAGACCTTAAAAACCATCAACAAACTCACACAGGGCAGAATCCTTTTAAATGCATAGAGTGTGGAAAGAGCTTCAATCGTAGTGGAAACCTTAGAAGACATAAACTAACTCACACAGGGGAAAAGTCATTTAAATGTATGACGGGTGGAAAGACCTTCCGTGAAAGGGCAAAACTTACCATACACCTACGAACTCACACAGGGGAAAAACCATTTAAATGCATTGAGTGTGGAACATGCTTCCGTCATAGAGAATCACTAAGAATGCATCAATATACTCATACAGGAGATAAACCATATAAATGTTTTGAGTGTGGAAAGTGCTTCAGTCACAGTGGAAATCTTAATATACATCTACAAATTCACACGAGGGAGAAACCTTTTGAATGAATGGATTGAGGAAAGAGCTTCACTAATAGCGGAACGCTTAGAAGACATCAGCAAACTCACACGGGAATAACAATTTAAATGTATGTTTGGTTGCAGAATAAGTCCTGGCACATCTGGAGGAAGTGGACCATTTGGACTGCATTTGTTCCAGTTGGGTTTCAGGCCCTGCCATCAGACTGAGACCGCCTTGTTGGCGCTGGTTGATTATCTCTGGCAGGTGAGGGACAAAGCTAAAACCTGTTCCCTGGTTCTGCTGGATCTCTCAGTGGCTTTTAAAGCCATTGACCACAGTGTCCTGTTAGCTATTTGTGATTTAAAAAAATATGCCTTACCCAATTCATTGAGAATAAAGCTTTACTTTTCAGGTTGGCAACAGTTGAACCATGAGTATTATTTACAAACTCTTCCATCCATCGTCCGCACGAAGTCCCCACACCTCTCGCCTCTCAGCTTGACCTCTCAGCAGTTAAGACTGAGCAAACTGAATTGACCAAGAAAGCGCCACCTCATTTCCCCAATGCCACCTGTGCTTTGTGAAATACATTTCCAAGGAAATGACATTACAAATGCTAACATATCCTCCTGGACGGTCTAGGAGGGTTGGGAGTTAGGGGCACTGTTAGGCAGTGGTTCCGCTCCTTAGTTTTGGGCTGTCTCCAAAAAGTGCTTCCTCTCCCCACGCTTTTTAACATTGCTTCCCCCTGGGAAGCAGGTCACAGGAAAATGCTTATAATTTACCCAGTCCTTGAATCACAGCATTTTTAAAAAGAGTTTGTAATCATTTATGTAAACACTGCCAACAGTACCTTTTTGCCTGTGTTAAGAAAAGCTGGAATTTCTACAAAAATATTCCTCCCCCGTGCAACAAAGGCAGGGGCTGCTCTTCCACTCGTAGCTCTATGGGCCCCGTGGTCCAAAACAAACCTGAAGTGTTCCCCCTAAATCAGATGTTTCCTGGGCAATTGGGCAACAGGAGCCCCTGGAAGTGGGGGGGGGGCATTGGAAAGGAGAGGAGGGGTGACAGTGGACATTCTGCCCGTGTCTATAAATTGCAATAAAGGGAATTTGAAAAGTGAACAAGGGAGTTGGGTGGCAAGGGAGGACAAAAATAAGATGCTGCATGGGGGAAGGTGGTGGTGAGAGGGAGGAGGGGAAAGAAAAGGACAAGGGGACTTTTCCCCACCCACCCCAAAAAGCGCCTCTGCTGGGACCTATTGGCAGGGACCTGGATGCCCACAGTCCAGCTGCCAAGTAAGGAACCCAGAACTGCAGGGTCTGCATTGCATCATCTCCTTTGAAGAATCACACATGTTTCTTTTTCTCCTTGAAGGCATAACAACAATTTATTTGAACCCAGCCACTTATGAATACATAATAAAACATTAAACCTTAAACAGCTTCCCTATGCAGGGCTGCCTTCAGATGTCTTCTGAACGTTTAATAATAAATAAAATTATCATTTATTTTATCATGGTATGTTGGCTGAGACTACCTGCCTGCAGATCGCCTTTTCAGAGTGGTGCATGTTCTGCTTACCTCACCCTTTGCCTATTGCAATGCACTCTATGTGGGGCTACCTTTGAAGGTGACTCGGAAACTACAATTAATCCAGAATGCGTCAACTAGACTGTTTACTGAAAGACCTACATTGGTTCCCAGGACATTTCTGAGCACAATTCAACTTGTTGGTGCTGACCTATAAAGCCCTAAACGGCCTCCCCCAGCCCAGACACGGAGGTCCACCTCTAAGGGTCTTCTGCTGGTTCCCTCATTGCGAGAAGCAAAGTTACATGGAACCAGGCACAGAGGATTGTTGTTGTTTAGTCGTGTCGGACTCTTCGTGACCCCATGGACCAGAGCACACCAGGCACTCCTGTCTTCCGTTGCCTCCCGCAGTTTGGTTGGCATAGCTCATAGCTTCTCTGAGTTATTCAAGCCCCTTTGCCATGACAAGGCAGTGATCCATGAAGGAGGCAAAGAGAATTACACAACTTATAAAAGATAATTGAAGGCAGCACTGTTCAAGAAAGTTTGCTGTAATGTGTTTTTGTTGGGAGCCACCCAGAGTGGCTGGGGAAACCCAGTCAGGTGGGGGGCATACAAACAATAAAATTATTATCATTTATAGGTAGGTAGCTGTGCTGGTCTGACATAGTCAAAACAAAACAAAAATCCTTCCAGTAGCACCTTGTTGTTTAGTCGTGTCTGACTCTTCATGACCCCATGGACCATAGCACGCCAGGCCCCCCTGTCTTCCACTGCCTCCCGCACTTTGGTCAAACTCATGTTCGTAGCTTCGAGAACACTGTCCAACCATCTCGTCCTCTGTCGTCCCCTTCTCCTTGTGCCCTCCATCTTTCCCAACATCAGGGTCTTTTCCAGGGAGTCTTCTCTTCTCATGAGGTGGCCAAAGTATTGGAGCCTCAGCTTCAGGATCTGTCCTTCCAGTGAGCACTCAGGGCTGATTTCCTTCAGAATGGATAGGTTTGATCTTGCAGTCCATGGGACTCTCAAGAGTCTCCTCCAGCACCACAATTCAAAAGCATCAATTCTTCGGCGATCAGCCTTCTTTATGGTCCAGCTCTCACTTCCATACGTCACTACTGGGAAAACCATAACTATACGGACCTTTGTTGGCAAGGTGATGTCTCTGCTTTTTAAGATGCTGTCTAGGTTTGTCATTGCTTTTCTCCCAGGAAGCAGGCGTCTTTTAATTTCGTGACTGCTGTCACCATCTGCAGTGATCAAGGAGCCCAAGAAAGTAAAATCTCTCACTGCCTCCATGTCCTATGTTCCCACTGTGGAAGGCTTGACTACGAGGGTTCGCCACAGAAGAAGACACAACATGAATAAATGGCTCAAACAGTCCATGGGACTCTCAAGAGTCTCCTCCAGCACCATAATTCAAAAGCATCAATTCTTCGGCTATCAGCCTTCTTTATGGTCCAGCTCTCACTTCCATACGTCACTACTGGGAAGTGTGCATGCACACGAAAGCTCATACCTATGACAAACTTAGTTGGTCTCTAAGGTGCTACTGGAAGGATTATTATTATTATTATCATTATCATTATCATTATTATTACCATTCTGCCCATGTGGCCGGCCAAGCGATGCACAACTGCCCTGCACCCCTTTGGCACCTTCGGTCAGTCAAATCCACCTAACAGTTACCTTATTCAGCCCACATTTTACCAGCTTCCTCACATAAATATCGTGGGGACTTTGTCAAAAGCCTTACTGAAATCAAGATGCACCATTTCCACAACAGTCCCCCGATCAACAAAGTTTGTAACTCCAACCAAAAAAGGGAGGAGAGATTTCTCTAGCTTTACTAGATCTGCCTTCCCGGTAAGCAACCTGTCTGGTCTGGATGAACATATAGAATCATAGAGTTGGAAGAGACCACAAGGGCCATCCAGTCCATCCCCCTGCCGAGCAGGAAACACCATCAAAGCATTCTTGACATATGCCTGTCAAGCCTCTGCTTACAGACCTCCAAAGAAGGAGATAAAATAAACCTTTTGTGCGCATGCACACAAAAACCTATACTCTCAGCATCCTTCGATAGCATTGATCACGACAACCTCATGGACCGTCTAGAGGAGCTGGGAGCTGGCAGCACTGTTATGCAGTGGGTCTGCTCCTTTCTCCTGGGTCGTATCCAGAAAGTGGTGTTGGGGGATGAGTGTTGGACCCCTGGGCTCTCACTTGCGGGGTGCCACAGGGTTCCATCCTCTTCCACATGCTTTTTAATTGGGGGTGGGCTGGATGTTCATCAATATGTGGATGATACCCAGCTCTACCTCTCTTTCAAATCGGAACCAATGAAAGTGGTGAAAATCCTGTTTGAGTGTCTGGAGGCGGTTGCAGGATGTATGGCGGCTAACGGATTGAGGTTGAATCCTGACAGGACAGATGTACTGTTTTGGGGGGGCAGAGGATGGGCAGGTTTGAAGGATTCCTGGTTCTGAATGGGGTTACTGTGCCCCTGAAGGACCAGGTGCGCAGCCTGGGAGTCATTTTGGACTCACAGCTATCCAAGGAAGCGCAGGTTAATTCTGTTTTCAGGGCAGCTGTCTACCAGCTCCATCTGGTAAGCAGGCTGATATCCTCCCTGCCTGCAGACAGTCTCGCCAGAGTGGTGCATGAATCATAGAATCACAGAGCTGGAAGAGACCGCAAGGCCCATCCAGTCCAACCCCCTGCCAAGCAGGAAACACCATCAAAGCATTCCTGACATATGCCTGTCAAGCCTCTGCTTCAAGACCTCCAAAGAAGGAGACTCCACCACACTCCTTGGGTGGGGAATTGGACCCCCTCCCATTTTCAGGGATCCCGCAGCAAATTCCTTTGCGGGAATAGAATTGAGATGCACACCAAGGCCATCCCTATGAGAGCCCCCATCCCCAAACAGGGCTGGGGGTTCAACCTGTTGTAACGTGGGGTTTGTGATTTCAGCTCTCTTGACAAAACATGCTGGAGACAGTTCTCTAGTAACAGCTCTTTATTAAAGTGAACAAGACTGACTGTGAGGGCAGGAAGGCTACATTTATAGGGACAGGGGACTAGCTAGGAAGGGATACATTTTGGAGGGAACAATATCAAGCAATCACAGTGCTGCCTTTTGGAGGTGTCACAGTGGCCGGAGGAGGCTGCTTCAGAGTAACGACGCTACACAGCTCTGCATTTTATTCTTTTATTGGTGCTGCGTATTTACAGTGCTGAAGTCATTGCTATTTACACGGAACGATGTGGTCATTCGGTTTCAGAACCTCCGAATGGCTTTTGGCGCGTCTTTCTCCAACACAAAAGCTTTGGCAGACCCATCCTCTTTCCCCTCCTCTTTCTGCGTAATTCCGGAGTTGGGGGGATGGGTCTCCCCACCTTATTTGCCCCTTACTGTCCCACCTGGGACTCTGGCTCCGCTACCTTGCCTGAGCCTCGGACACGACTTCCTGCTCCCCCACTGGAATCGGAACTCCCTCTGCTTTCCCCTGTGCTCGGGGATGGGCTTGAACTCAGGAGGGGAGGGACTTCGCGATATCCCCTGTCCCTCACATCCACCCCCCTCCCAAGCTCTCCTTCTCCCCTCCTCAGTTCCCCCCCAGGTGTCGGTGACGACTGGAAGCCTAAGAACTCAGTACTTTCCGAGCCCGTTGGTGTGAACACCTCCCCCCAGTCCTGCGAGCCCCCCCCCTTCCGCCTGGGAGGACTGGAATCCCAAAAAGTCAGTGGCGTCAGAGCTGGTGGGGGTAAAAATGTTCTGCCAATCTGCTTCTTCCTCTGACTGGGTGGATCTCGGTGACACCCATACCTCGTCTTCTGGTTCCTCAAACTCCGCTTCCCAGCGCCATGGTGAGCTGCTCTCCCATGCCTCCTCCTCCTCCCCCTCCCTTTCCATGTGCCAGGGCTTGGGTCTGTGGGGAAAGAGGGCGTGAAATTCTTCCACCAAGAATTCCTCCTGTATCTGAGTGGCTGGGACCCATTCATTCTGTGACGGTGGAGCATCCTCCCATGCCATGAGGTACTCCAGGCCCCCCACCCCTCTCCGTGAATCAAGGATGGCCATGGCCTCATTGAGTTGCTCCCTGCCTCCCCTCTCCCCCCCTCCCTCGGGGGTTTGGTCGCTGTCTCGGAGCCTGCTGCTTTCCCTGTACGGCGACAGCAGCGATCTGTGAAACACTGGATGCACCCTCATGTCCTCTGGCAGTGCCAGCCTGAAGGCTACCGGGTTGACCTGTTGTGTGACCGTGAAGGGGCCCAATCTTCTGGGTGCCAGCTTTTTGCACCGCCCTCTGGTGGGAAGGCCCTCCGAGGACAACCAAACCTTGTCCCCCACCCTGATGACCTCCCCTTGTCGCCTGTGGCGATCTGCCCCCTTCTTGTACGCTTCCTTGGCTCTCTCTAAGTGTTCTCTGAGCTGCTGGTGCACCGTCTCCAGTTCCTCTGCCCAATCCTCTGCCTGTGGGCCCTCCTCCTCCTCCTCCCCCTCCCTCTCTGGGAAAGATCTGAGGTCACGCCCGTAATTGGCCTTAAAGGGCGACACCCCTGTGGAGACGTGCACTGCATTATTGTAGGCAAATTCTGCCAGTGGCAGGCGATCCACCCAGTCCGTTTGCCTCTGGCTGACGTAACATCTCAGGTACTGCTGCAGAATGGCGTTGACCCTCTCCGCCTGTCCATTGGTCTGCGGGTGCCGGGCCGTCGACAAGCTGACCTCCACCTGCAGGAGGTTCATGAGCTGCCGCCAGAACCTGGAAACAAATTGGCGGCCACGATCCGAAATAACTCTTAAAGGTAATCCATGCAGTCTGAATACGTGGTCAACAAACAGTTTGGCTGTCTCTTCTGCAGAGACCGCTCTGGCACACGGTATAAAGTGGCACATTTTGGACATAAGGTCCACCACCACCAACACTGCGGTCTTGCCCCTGGATGAAGGCAGGTCTGTGATGAAGTCCATGGACACCACTTCCCACGGCCTGTGCGGTATGGCTAAGGGCTCCAGCAATCCTGCTGGCGCTGCTCTGACCACCTTTGCTCGCTGGCAGGTGTCACAACCCCTTACATAGTCTCGAACATCTTCCCGCACCCCTGGCCACCAGAAGTGTCTCATGACTAGGTGAGCGGTTTTGTCCCTTCCAAAATGACCCGCCGTTGGGTTGTCGTGCATCTGCTTGAGGACCTTACGTCTGAACTGGGTGGTGGGCAGGTACAGTGCACCCTTGTAGAAAAGCAGCCCCCTGCGTTCCGCAAAGTCTCTTGCCTGCTCCCTCCCCCCTCGCAGCTCTCTGAAGATGCGGGTGGCGAACTCATCTGCTGCCGTCAGTGCTGTGAGTTCTGCCTCGCTCACCACTGCTGCTCCGCAGGACCATGCTGACGGGGGGGAAATGTGCCTGGGTGCTGGTGGCGACTCCTCCTCCATGTACTCTGGCTTGCGGGAGAGGGCATCCGCCCTGACATTCTGCTCCCCCGGGATGTAGTGGATGGAGAAGTTGAAGTTCGAGAAGAACTCTGCCCACCGTATCTGCCGCTGGTTGAGCACCCTGGCAGTTCTCCAGAACTCCAGGTTCTTGTGGTCTGTGCACACCTGGATGGGGTGCTTGGCGCCCACCAGGAAGTGTCGCCAGTGCTGGAAAGCAGCGTGGATCGCAAGAAGTTCCCTATCAAACACTGTGTAGTTGCGTTCTGGCTGGGTCAGCTTCCTGGAGAAGAAGGCACAGGGTCTCCACTCTCTGTTGGCGTCCAGTTGCAACAAAATGGCTCCCACAGCTCTATCTGAAGCATCTGTCTCCACGCGAAGGGGCGCATCCTGTACCACGTGCAACAGGTTCTGGTCTGAGGCGAACACCCTCTTGAGGCTTTCGAACGCTGCTTGCGCCTCTGGTGTCCACCTGAACTTCTGCTTGCCTCTCAGGCAGTCAGTGATGGGAGCCGTAACGCGCGAGAAGTTCTTGATGAACTTCCTGTAGAAGTTGGCGAAGCCTAGGAGGCGTTGGGCATCTTTACGCGTCCTGGGGCTGTGCCAGTCCAGGATGGCCTGCACCTTGTCCTTGTCCATCGCCAGCCCCTTGTCTGACAGCTTGTAGCCCAGGAAGTCCACCTCCTTGGTGTGAAACTTGCATTTCTCCAGCTTCACATACAGGTGGTTCTCCTTCAGGCGCTGCAACACCTCCCTGACATCCTTCACATGTTGCACTGGGTCATTGGAATAGATAAGGATGTCATCCAGGAATACCAAGCAGTTCTTGAAAAGGAGGGACCCCAGGACGTGGTGCATGAAGGCCTGGAAGCATGCTGAGCCCCCTTGCAAACCGAAGGGCATCACCAGATATTCAAAAGAGCCCAGTGGCGTGAACATCGTGGTCTTCCACTCATCGCCTTCCCGGATCCTGATCAAGTTGTACGCCCCCCTCAGGTCTAACTTGGTGAAGATCTTGCCCCTGCGCGCCGCTGTCAGGAGATCATCCACTCTGGGCATGGGGAAAGCCACTGGCTCTGTCACTGAATTCAGGCGTCTGAAATCCACCACAAGACGGCGCTGTTGCGTGTCTTTCTTGTCCACCCAGAAGACCGGGCTGCCCCCTGCTGCCTTGCTTTCTCTGATGAACCCCCGCTTGAGGTTCTTGTCGATGAAAGCGCGCAGATCCTCCAGTTCCTGATCTGACATGGCGTACAGCTTGGCTGGGGGTATAGTTGCCCCTGGCACCAGGTTGATCTGGCAGTCAAAAGGCCTGTGTGGGGGTAGGTGGTCGGACTCCGCTTCGCTGAAGACCTCCTGCAGGTCCCAGTACGGCTTGGGTATCGCCTCACCCCCTTTGACGTGCATGGTGGCCACCGTGGCTATCGGAGGCCCCTCCCCTGGTTGGCGCTGCATGCAATGTTCTAGACAAAAGTCCGACCCAAACGTGATGCATCTCTGGTGCCAACTGATGGAGGGGTCGTGGCGCGCCAGCCAGCTCATGCCCAAGACGATGGGGGGGTCTGAGATGGTGGTGACGTTGAATGCCAGTGTCTCTGAGTGCCGTCCCACCATCATTCTCATGGGGGGGGGTTGATGGGTGATGCCCCCCCCCAGCAACTCCCTGCCGTCAATGGTGGCTACGTGCAGGGGGAAATCCAGCTGCAGAAGTTGGATCTGGTGCTCTTCTGCAAAGTTTCTCGAGAAGAAGTTCGCCGACGCCCCACTGTCAATTAGGGCGAGGACCGTCAGGGGATAGCCATTTGGGAGCGTTAGCGTCACTTCTAGAACCACTCCTGCTCTGGGAGGGGTGGGCTGGCTCTGCTCCTCGCTGCGCGGGTGGGTGGGCTGGGGCTGTTGTCTGCTGACTGCGCCTGGCTGCTGCCCCTTGTCTCCTGCAGCCAGGCTTTCTCGTTTCCCTGCTGTGGTGCTGCGTCAGTGGGGGAGGGCACCACCGTTCCCGCCTTTCCTTGCCACTCCCTGCGATGTGGGCAGTCTCTGACGAGATGCTGGGGGGAGTTGCAGAGAAAGCAATTCCCGCCCCTTCCCTCCTTGCGTCTTGGCGCCGCTGGGGTTTGAAAAGCCCGCGCGCGCGCGCTATCAATTTGCATGGGTTCCTGGTCTTGGCTGGCCCCAGGCGTGGCTTGTAAGGGCTGTTGGGGGAGTGGCTTCTCCTGCGACCGTGGGAACCAAGCCCGCTTTGCGCGCGTTGCTTGCTTGTCGCTCCACCGGGATTCCTGCCTCACCCCCACCGCTAGAGCCGCCTTGCTCAGCTGATCCATATTACTGGGCTTTGGACCTCTCGAGAGCTCATCTTTCACATCCTCATGCAAACCCAAGTAGAACGCCGCTTGCATAGGGGCTGACTCTAGTTCCCACCCCAGTCTGTGCACCAGCATGGTGAATTTCGCCCAATATTCGCGAACTGTCATTTTTGCTTGGCGTAAATTATGAAGTTCCTCCTTAGTCTGGTCCATATGACTATCGGACGCGTACATAGTTTTTAAAGCCTCTAGAAATAGTTTGACATTCTTCATGCAAGGATTCTTTGTCGCGATTAACGGTCTTAGCCACTCCCTGGCTGCCCCGGTAAGGTGCTCCACAATAAACGCTACCCTGTGCTCATCATCAGGGAACTCAGCATGGTGCAGCTCAAGGGCATACACAATCTCAGTCTCAAAGCCATGATATTCCCTCGGGTCTCCATTGAACTTGCTTACTAGGGTCCCGGCTCTCCTTCCTGGCAGCACTTGGACTTGGGGGGCCCCTCCCGCCTTGTTTTTCTCTGCATCCAGCTTGTTTTGGAGGTCTACCGCCACCGCCCTTAATTGCTGCTCTCTTTCCTGAAGTGCCCTCACCTGTTCCGCAAGTTGTAGCCGGTCGTCCTGGACCTTCTTGGTTTCTTCTTTCGCCGCTTTTAATTCCCCCTGCGCCTGCAGCGCCAGTTGCTGCAGGTCTTGCTGGGCTTTCTCCGTGATCTGCCGCCAGTTCTCCGCCTCTGACGCACTCATCCCGGCAACTCCAAAGTAGCCCCAAAAAAAGATTCGGAGGTTGCTGTCACAGTGGCCGGAGGAGGCTACTTCAGAGTAACGACGCTACACAGCTCTGCATTTTATTCTTTTATTGGTGCTGCGTATTTACAGTGCTGAAGTCATTGCTATTTACACGGAACGATGTGGTCATTCGGTTTCAGAACCTCCGAATGGCTTTTGGCGCGTCTTTCTCCAACACAAAAGCTTTGGCAGACCCATCCTCTTTCCCCTCCTCTTTCTGCGTAATTCCGGAGTTGGGGGGATGGGTCTCCCCACCTTATTTGCCCCTTCCTGTCCCACCTGGGACTCTGGCTCCGCTACCTTGCCTGAGCCTCGGACACGACTTCCTGCTTCCCCACTGGAATCGGAACTCCCTCTGCTTTCCCCTGTGCTCGGGGATGGGCTTGAACTCAGGAGGGGAGGGACTTCGCGATATCCCCTGTCCCTCACAGGAGGGAACCAATAAGACAGAGGATCCAAATACAGCAGCTTAAATGAGCCAATAGTAGCTGTACCCTCTGGAACCAAAAGGCAGTTACTTTATCCTAATGCAATACAGACAATAATAATACAGATATAAAATCCTTTGACTCAATACACAACACCCCTCCCCCCCTAGTGAGCACAGCAGACGTAATCCCTCAGGTACTGTGGGGTCCTACAACTTCTACTTGATCTCCTGACAACAGGTGTTGCAGGTTCTGGATTGGGTGTTACCTGTGGTGGAGGGGCTGCTATAGGGGTTTCGTCAGGAACAGATGGAGTCCCAGACATCTCAGGGTCCCCTACCTGTACCTCGTCATCCTGAGGACTAGCAGACCCTGGTTCATTTGCTGAAGCACCTGGTGACTGCACCTCTGGACCATTTTCACTCTGGTCTCGCAGCTGTGCATCGTTAGCCAGGGATGAATTATCTGACTCCTCCCTGCTGAGCGCCCGGCGCCTCAGCTGATCTATATGTCTCTTCCAAACTTGCCCATTTTCCAAGGTCACATAATAGGACACAGGTCCACTAGCCCGGGTGATCACACCGGCCACCCACCGCGGACCTCGTGAATAGTTCCTCACCCAGACCAGATCTTCAGGGGCGAGATACCTTGTTGTGTCAGTCTCAGCCTGGGGGGTTGCTCTTGTATTACGGTTTGGCATTTTATCTGGGTGGACATAATCCAGCACCGTTACCAGTCTTCTACCTAAGAGCAGCTCAGCTGGCGACTTGCCCGTCACAGTACACGGCGTCGCATGCTGCAAAAATAACATTCGCGCAATGCGAGCCGACCAGTTACCCTCCATTAAGCGTGCAATGGATTCTTTGGCTGTTCTTACCATGCGCTCAGCCTGCCCATTGGAGGATGGGTGAAAGGGCGCGAATGTGACCCCTCTTATGAAGTTATCAGCCAAGAATGCCCTGAATTCTTGGGATACAAAAGCTGCCCCATTATCTGATACAATGGTCTCAGGTAACCCGTGGGTTGCAAAAAGCTGCCTCAACACCTTGATTACGGCAGCTGATGCCATGCTAGGGACCATCGCCACTTCTAACCATTTGGAATATGCATCAACGATAACCAAAAAGACCTTCCCTTGGAATGGCCCAGCAAGGAATGACTGCAACTCCGTCTTGTTCTGTGGTCGTGGTGCCTCGATGATGGCCTTAATCTTAGCATCTGTGGGGTGGATGCCTGATGCATCAATTTTAAACCCCAATAAATCCACAGTTGGCACCCCAAAACTGCATTTTTCTTTTTTCAGTTGCAACCCCACCTCCTTGAACTTGAGCAACACTGCACGGACACGCACAACC
This sequence comes from Zootoca vivipara, assembly GCF_963506605.1. NCBI lineage: Eukaryota > Metazoa > Chordata > Lepidosauria > Squamata > Lacertidae > Zootoca > Zootoca vivipara. The sequence goes on from NC_083277.1 coordinate 2,294,712, forward strand.
AGTTCCTGTGGGTCTTTTCCAGCAATCAAAACGTCATCAAAAAATGGCAAGACCCCCGGCAGACCCCTTAACAGGCGTTCCATGAGCCCTTGAAAAATCCCTGGGGCCACACAAACTCCGAACTGTAATCTGTTAACTCTGAACGCCCCTTTATGTGTGACAATAGTCTGTGCTTCCGCTGATTGTGGGGTTACTGGCAGCTGTTGGTAAGCTTGTGCCAGGTCAATTTTGGCGAACACCTTGCCCCCAGCCAGTTTAGCCAACAGATGTGATACGACTGGAATGGGGTATGAGTTTCCCCTGAGTGCCTTATTGATAGTACATTTGTAATCTGCACATATCCTGACTTCCCCATTTGCTTTAAGGGGCGTGACGATTGGAGTCTCCCACTTAGCAGAGTCCACGGGTGAGAGAACTCCCTGCTTGACCAATTTATCCAGCTCTGCCTCGATCTTGGGTTGCAGTGCAAATGGCACTCGCCTTGGTTTGAGTCGGATTGGCGCCACCCCGGGGTCCAACTCGAAGTCAACTGGGGGCCCTTTATAACAACCCAGTTTTCCATTAAAGAGACCAGCAAATTCCTTGCATAATGCCTCGCTCATCTCAGGGCAGGTTTGGATTGAATTAAGCCCTGAGATACTCAGTCCCAGGGCGGGGAACCAGTCAGTGCCCAGGAGACTGGGGCGACTGCCTTTTGCAATCACCAGTTTGAGTACAGCCTGTTTGTCCCGGAACTGTACTCTCACGGCACACATTCCCATAACATGGATGCGGCCTGCTGAGTACGACTGCAAGGTTGCCGGGAAGGGCTCCAGAGGGGGCAACTTACCCCTGGGGAAGAATGTCTTCGCGGTCTGGTCCGACACAATGGTGAATGCAGATCCAGAGTCCACCTCCATGTCGCACTGCTGACCCTCAATCTTCACCTTGACGTGTGCCTTGCCTTGCGCTGGAAACTGCACGGCCCTCCCGTTGATCTCCGTTATGTAGTGGCAGTCCTTTCGAACATGAGTTGCTGTGGGCGGTCTGCGATGCTCCAGTCTAGGTGCTCCTGTTGCTCCTGACGCCGCCGATCTACAGACCCTGGCGATGTGACCCGTCTTCCCGCACATCCGGCACATAGCATCCCTGAAACGACAACTCTTCCGCTCATGGTTTCCTCCACAACCTGGGCAACTGCCTCGGTGATCTTTGTGCACTGTGCAGGCCTGACGCACCAACTCTACCCCACGGACTGGGCTCTGGCTCGGAGTAGCCTCTAGCTCGTCCATGGCATGCGCAACTTCTATCTGTGGCTTAGTGGCCTTGCGACTGGCATCAAGCTCCTCTCTTTCATAATTCTCCGTGGCGGTGGCCTCCTTCAAGGCTGAAGCAAGGGTAACCTCTTCTTTAGCCACGATGCGTCTTCTGGCTTTCTTGCTGCTCAGACCACCAATAAACCAATCCAGGAGAGTCTCTTCCAGATTTTGGAAGCCGCAGTGCTGAGCGAGCTTCCGGAGTTCAGCCAGAAATGCGGATACAGACTCCCCAGCATGCTGCTGCCTCTTATGGAACTCCATCCGCCGGGCCATCTTGGTCTCAGTAGGCGCCAAGTGGCTTGTTAGGCAGGCAAGAATATCTTGGAGAGATGTCTCACTCAGCTTCGCTGGAGCAAGTAATGCCTTGGCTAGCTTGAAGGTCTCGGGCCCACAGTAGCTCAGGAATGTGGCCCTTCTTTTGCTGGCATCGGTGATCCCTTGAGCCACTGCGAAGAACTCGAAGCGTTCGACGTAGTCTTCCCAGGTGTGGGGCTCTGATGGCTGGAAGGGCTCCAATACCCTTGGACTCTCCATTGTCCTAGCGGGCAGGGTCGTCTTCTCAGCTGGCCAGTGAGTCTTGTTCTCAGCTGCAATCCAGACTCTGAGGCAGGGTTGTGTTTAACCGCTCCTCAGCATTCCGGATCCCACCTTCGTCGCCAGTTGTTGTAACGTGGGGTTTGTGATTTCAGCTCTCTTGACAAAACATGCTGGAGACAGTTCTCTAGTAACAGCTCTTTATTAAAGTGAACAAGACTGACTGTGAGGGCAGGAAGGCTACATTTATAGGGACAGGGGACTAGCTAGGAAGGGATACATTTTGGAGGGAACAATATCAAGCAATCACAGTGCTGCCTTTTGGAGGGAACCAATAAGACAGAGGATCCAAATACAGCAGCTTAAATGAGCCAATAGTAGCTGTACCCTCTGGAACCAAAAGGCAGTTACTTTATCCTAATGCAATACAGACAATAATAATACAGATATAAAATCCTTTGACTCAATACACAACACAACCGAGACCACCAAACAAGCCCCCCTTGGAACGCGCGCCCCCATTTCCCCCTGGCAGGAATCCTCAGGGGGGGGTCCTGGCTGCGCGTGTGTGGCTGGAGAGAAAGAGAGTCCATGGAAGGGGTTAAAGATGCGAGAGTGCCAGTGCCGAGATGCCTAGAGAGCCCTTGAAAGAGACCCCTCCCTCCCCCACTTCCGTCTCTTCCCTCCCTGCTCGTCTTGGGAGGCTCCTCCGGATGGAGAGGTCGGTGCGCTCGAGAGAGATTCTGCGCGCAGGGCGAGGGGTCTCTGGGCGCAGGGGAGACTTGGGGGTGAAGGGAGGGGGGCAGAGGAAGTGGGGGGGGGAGAAGAAGGGAGGGAAGCCTCCCGTCCAGCATTGGCAGGGGGTGCCGAGAGAGAAAGAGACGCTGCCCATTGGAAGGGAGGCCTCCCACTTGGGCGCTGGCGAGGGAATCTCCGGAGGGGCTGCCTTGGCTTTTCCCTCGTGCCCAGAAACCTGCCTTGGAGAGAGGGATCCCTGACAGTGGGCTCACGGGTCCCATTCCCCACCCACCCCTCCTCCCTGGAAGGTGGACTCTCCTTCCCCCGTGCCTGCCCAGGCCAGCTGCTGCTGGGGGCTCCAGAAGCGGGACTGCTGCTGCTGCTGCTGCGTTACACCAAGCCAGGCCATTGGTCCAACTGGAGAGGAGAGGAGAGGGCAGGAAGTTCATGAGAGGAAGGAGAGAGGGTTGTCCAGAGCAGGTCTTTGCTTCTTGAAACCAGTTTGCCTCTCCCAGGCTTTCAGTTTTAAGTGTCAATTCCACTGCATAAATTCTTTCAGGATTTGTATATACTTTACATATGGATAACCTTTCTATTATAAAATACCTAAAGGCAGCCTTGTTTAGGGAAGTTTTTAATCTGTGACATTTGATGTATTGTAATGTTTGTTGGAAGCCGCCCAGAGTGGCAGGAAAGCCCAGCCAGATGGGCGGGGCATAAATAATAAATTACTATTACTATTATTATTAGGCGATGTCAGAGGGATTTACAAGCTGAGACACAACCCATCAGCATCCATAGACAGTAAATGCATGCACCTTCACAGTCTGGGTGCTTCAAGGGCAAAGACCCGTTATCAGGGTAGACAATGCCTGTGACTGGAGGCTTTACACGCAGACATGCACATATGCAAGCCAAGGATTGCCAGTATTACAGGCGAGGTGTGTGAGATGGCCGTATCTATAAACACTTTGTGTGATAGTAAAAGGGAGAGGATGAACTATTTAAAATTTTAAAAGATGATGCTGTTAAGGTGCTACATCCAATATGCCAGCAAGTTTGGAAAACTCAGCAATGGCCAGAGGATTGGAGAAGATCAGTCTACATCCCAATTCCAAAGAAGGGCAGTGCCAAAGAATGCTCCAACTACCGCACAATTGCGCTCATTTCACACGCTAGCAAGGTTATGCTTAAAATTCTACAAGGCAGGCTTAAGCAGTATGTGGACCGAGAACTCCCAGAAGTGCAAGCTGGATTTCGAAAGGGCAGAGGAACCAGAGACCAAATAGCAAACATGCGCTGGATTATGGAGAAAGCTAGAGAGTTCCAGAAAAACGTCTACTTCTGCTTCATTGACTATGCAAAAGCCTTTGACTGTGTCGACCACAGCAAACTATGGCAAGTTCTTAAAGAAATGGGAGTGCCTGATCACCTCATCTGTCTCCTGAGAAATCTCTATGTGGGACAAGAAGCTACAGTTAGAACTGGATATGGAACAACTGAGTGGTTCAAAATTGGGAAAGGAGTACGACAAGGTTGTATATTGTCTCCCTGCTTATTTAACTTATATGCAGAATTCATCATGCGAAAGGCTGGACTAGATGAATCCCAAGCCGGAATTAAGATTGCCGGAAGAAATATCAACAACCTCAGATATGCAGATGACACAACCTTGATGGCAGAAAGCGAGGAGGAATTAAAGAACCTTTTAATGAGGGTGAAAGAGGAGAGCGCAAAATATGGTCTGAAGCTCAACATCAAAAAAACCAAGATCATGGCCACTGGTCCCATCACCTCCTGGCAAATAGAAGGGGAAGAAATGGAGGCAGTGAGAGATTTCACCTTCTTGGGCTCCTTGATCACTGCAGATCAAGGCAGTGGAAGACAGGAGTGCCTGGCGTGCTATGGTCCATGGGGTCACAAAGAGTCGGACACGACTAAACGACTAAACAACAACAACAAAAGGGAGAGGATGGGATTATGGTTTATAGCAATGCTGTAATTTTACCCGTAACATTTCGTGAGGTGATATTGCAGTGCAAATTCCAAAACAGCTATGCAAAACCTACAAAGAAACTCACAGGTTAATGTTGGCGTGAGCTTTCCTGGTCCACAACCCACAGCATTTGCCTGCTGTCCACAAAGGTTTAGGCCATTATACGTTGATTAGCCTCCAATGGGCCACCAGGTGCTTTATTGTCTTTTCTTCAAAAGATGAATGTTTGTGAATACTTTTGACAGTCACATATGACATAAACAGCACTTCTCTTTTACTTGTTCCACACAGGAGAGACTCTGATTCACAAGTCTAAGCAAATCTCGCAAGAAAAAGAAAAATAGAGAAACGTGAAGGGGAAATTGAGAGGTAAGGCCTTTGAGTATGCAGTGAGACATTTCACTACGTTAAAACATATCAAAAGCCCTGCTGGATCGAGAGGATGACCCATTTATCGCTTGCCATCTGCAATTTCACCCATTTACCCATGTTTCTGTGGAGAGACATTGCCTCCAGTCTGCCCTTCCCTAGACAGGTTGTAGGCAGAGATACCCCCCCTTTATGCAGTAATAACTACGTCCCCCTCCTCTCCATCCCACTCAATTTCCAGTATTAACCACTACATCAATTCTCATGTCTATGGGATTTAAGGGATCAGGAAGATTGCTACTGAACTTCAGGGGTTCCTGTAGTCCAGGCACGTCCAACAGACTGCGATCTATTCCCAGTATAAAAAACTGGCAGTGTCACTGGAGGACCGAGGAGTGGAGTGCATGGGTGGAAGGAAGTGGCAAACTGTCATGTGGGAGGGGGGAGTTTCAGTGGGGGGGAATTAAAGGGAGGCAAAAGTTCTCTCCCCCCTCCACCTTAGCAGTTCTCTCCCCCCCCCGAAAGTCAGTCCTTTCTCTCTCCTCCCCATCAAAGGGAAGTGCGCAGCTGGCGTGTATTGTTGTGCCCCCCCCCCCGGCCACTGGCACCGCTGGGAAGACCGAGCCAGGTGACATTCCTTGCTCTTGCCGCCCTGCCCAGCCTTCTCTGCTGCTGCTGCAATGGCGGAGGGACCCAGCGCTGGGAGCCGGGGTGTGTGTGTGTCACATTCCTTGCCCACTTTACTTAATCCCACGATTGACTAGGATCACTCCCATGATCTATTGGTCGATCGCGGTCGACTGGTTGAACATGTCTGTTGTAGTCCATTATTATGACTTGTTGACTTTGTTAGTCGCTTGATATTACCAGGGCAAGCCAAAGAGACTTGCAACCAAACGTTTAAGGGATTAGGACAAAAACGTCATTAGGAATTTTGAACCTGAGAAATAAAGGGCATGTTCATGGAGAGAGGGGAACCCTTTATTCAAATTGCCAGTTTTAGAGAACCACTGTATAAGAATATGCTGCACTATTAACAATAATTGATTATTATTAAAAGTTGCTGGTGCTATGCTATTATCTGACAGTATTTCATTTCCTAAAAGATTGGAACATAGAAGAAGGAAGAAAGTACGAGATGTTAAAAGAAGCGAAGGTACCAAAGGCACTTGATGTGTGTTATATTCCTTTGTTTCTTCTTTACAGGATTTCCTTTCCCCCTACGCTTAAGCAAGCCATAGAGAAGACAGACAAAGCAATCTGTACCTTCATTAGGAATCACGAAATCATTAAATTTAAATACAATGTGATTCAGTCAGTGAACATCCTTAGTTCACATCAAGGAACTGAAATAGTGACGGCACCATTTAAAGGCATGGATTGTGCAAAGGACGTCAGTAGGAGTGGAACTGCTACACAACATCAAGGAACTCACAAAGGGGAGAAACCATTTAAATGTATGGATTGCGGAAAAAGCTTCAGTCAGAATGAAACCCTTAGAATACATCAGCGAACTCACACAGGAGCAAGACCTTTTAAATGCATGGAGTGTGGAAAGAGCTTCCTTTTGAGTAATCACCTTAATGCACATCATCAAACTCACATTGGTGAGAAACCGTTTAAATGTATGGAGTGTGGAAAGAGCTTCCTTTTCAGTAAGCATCTTAATGCACATCATCATCGCACTCACACAGGTGAGAAACCATACAGATGTATGGAGTGCGGAAAGGGCTTCAGTGAGAGAGGAGGACTTAAAAGACACCAGCGAACTCACACAGGGACAAAACCTTTTAAATGCATGGAGTGTTGGAGGAGCTTCAGTCAGAGTGGAGACCTTAAAAACCATCAACGAACTCACACAGGGCAGAATCCATTTAAATGCATAGAGTGTGGAAAGAGCTTCAATCGTAGTGGAAACCTTAGAAGACATAACCTAACTCACACAGGGGAAAAGTCATTTAAATGTATGGTGTGTGGAAAGACCTTCCGTGAAAGGGCAAAACTTAACATACACCTACGAACTCACACAGGGGAAAAACCATTTGAATGCATGGAGTGTGGAACATGCTTCCGTCATAGAGAATCACTAAGACTGCATCAATATACTCATACAGGAGATAAACCATATAAATGTTTTGAGTGTGGAAAATGCTTCATTCAGAGTGGAAGCCTTAATGTACATCTACAAACTCACACAGGGGAGAAACCATTTAAATGCATGGAGTGTGGAAAATGCTTCATTCAGAGTGGAAGCCTTAATGTACATCTACAAACTCACACAAGGGAGAAACCTTTTAAATGCGTGGATTGTGGAAAGAGATTCACTAATAGCGGAACGCTTAGAAGACACCAGCAAACTCACACGGGGAAAAAAAATTAAATGTATGTTTGGTTGCAGAATAAGTCCAGGCACATCTGGAGGATGTGGACCATTTGGACTGCATTTGTTCCAGTTGGGTTTCACGCCCTGCCATCAGACTCAGACCGCCTTGTTGGCGCTCGTTGATTATCTCTGGACAGAGGTAAAACCTGTTTCCTGGTTCTGCTGGATCTCTCAGTAGATTTTAATGCCATTGACCACAGTATCCGGTTAGCTATTTGTGAGAAAAATATCTGCCTTACCCAATTCGTTGAAAATAAATCTTTACTTGTCAGGCTGGTTAACAGTCGAACCACAAGTATTATTTACAAACTCCAGTCATCATGTACACGAACTCTCCTGGGGAATAACATTTAAATCATAGAATCTTCAAATTATTGATTTGGAAGGACCCCCACAGGTTACCAATACCTAGTCCAACCCCTGGCAATACAGGAATCCCAACTAAAGCATCCATGCTGTTCTTCCTGCTATAAAATTCTTTCTGATGTTTAGTCAGTATCTCCTTTCTTGTAAATTCAAGCCATGGATGTAAGTCCTACTGTCCAGAGCAGGAGAAAGCAAGCTTGCTCCCTCTTCCATGTGACAGCCCTCCAGATATTTCATGGAATCATAAAATCATAGAGACACAGCCTTTGAAGTGAAAGGAGTGGGGAAAGTCCTTCACTTATAATAGTGTGCTTAGGAATTGTTGTTGTTGTTGTTGTTGTTGTTGTTGTTGTTGTGTTGTTTAGTCGTGTCTGACTCTCCGTGACCCCATGGACCAGAGCACGCCAGGCACTCCTGTCTTCCACTGCCTCCCACAGTTTGGTCAAACTCATGTTCGTAGCTTCGAGAACACTGTCCAACCATCTCATCCTCTGTCGTCCCCTTCTCCTAGTGCCCTCAATCTTTCCCAACATCAGGGTCTTTTCCAGGGAGTCTTCTCTTCTCATGAGGTGGCCAAAGTATTGGAGCCTCAGCTTCAGGATCTGTCCTTCCAGTGAGCACTCAGGGCTGATTTCCTTAAGAATGGATAGGTTTGATCTTCTTGCAGTCCATGGGACTCTCAAGAGTCTCCTCCAGCACCATAATTCAAAAGCATCAATTTTTCGGCGATCAGCCTTCTTTATGGTCCAGCTCTCACCTCCATACATCACCACTGGGAAAACCATAGCTTTAACTATATGGACCTTTGTTGGCAAGGTGATGTCTCTGCTTTTTAAGATGCTGTCTAGGTTTGTCATTGCTTTTCTCCCAAGAAGCAGGTGTCTTTTAATTTCGTGACTGCTGTCACCATCTGCAGTGATCAAGGAGCCCAAGAAAGTAAAATCTCTCACTGCCTCCATTTCTTCCCCTTCTATTTGCCAGGAGGTGATGGGACCAGTGGCCATGATCTTGGTTTTTTTGATGTTGAGCTTCAGACCATATTTTGCGCTCTCCTCTTTCACCCTCATTAAAAGGTTCTTTAATTCCTCCTCGCTTTCTGCCATCAAGGTTGTGCCATCTGCATATCTGAGGTTGTTGATATTTCTTCCGGCAATCTTAATTCCGGCTTGGGATTCATCTAGGCTCATTGCTAATTTCCCCCAAAATGACACCCATGGGGAGAAACCATGCAGGGGTGTACAATGTGGGGAAAGGTTCAGTCGGGCTTCCAAAGTCAAAGCACTAAAGAAGCTATTCCTATTAGGTAGTCTGCCTACTCCAGGAATCCCCACCCCACGGGATCCGCAGCACCGACAGAAACTACCATAGAGACAGCAAAAATTTCAAAAGTGGGGGTCCATGACTTTACTTTTGAAAAACAGGTTATGCAGAACTTGGCCAATTGGGAAAACCTGTTTCTCTGGAGCTCAGTGGTAATGACTTCTGAGTAAAAATACTTAGGCTTGCCCAAGAGTTTTTATTCAATGGGGTTTACTCCCAGGTAGTTAAAAGACTAGAACAGCGTTTCTAAAGGGGGTGGGTGGGAATATGGATATTCCAAGGGGGCCACAGGTGAAGATCGTGTAAATGGGGGTTGGGGGCACAGCACGAGATTCGGGGCCACGGAGGGAAGTGAAGAAAAGAAAGCCGAAAAGTGCCCGTGCTTCGCATTGGATTTCTAAATAAAACGGGGGGGGGGAGGTGTCCTTCTCACTACATTCCTATGACTCGACTTCCAGGATGGAGGGGGAATCTCCTCCCCTCCCCCTGGGTCAATGAACTCGCTTCCTGGAGAGGCAGGAAGTGACGCAGGAAGGCGGGGGGTAGAGGCAATGTTTGAGGGGTGGGGTCTCCATGCACATCCCCGGAAGAGAAGGAGGCCTGCAAAGGAGGAGGGAAAAGGTGCAACATTTCGGGTGGGGGGGTGGTGATTTAATTTAGGGTGCAGGGAGAGAGAAGAATGTGATTTTCCTCCCCTTGAATCTTCAAACAGGGCAGCGGGGAGGGGGATGGAAGCAAGGAAGGCCCCCGCCTCTCCCTTTGGGAACCAGCAGTCGGCTGCGGGGGGAGAGGGGTTCCCCTTCTCCAAACAAGGTTTGCATTGCAGGATCCTCTTGGAAGCGCTGATATCAACCAGCCTCCTTGTGGGGGAGGGTAAGATATTTGGTGCCTGAGACTCACCAGAGAAGGGAGCCCCCCCCCAATGCAACCTGACTGGGACACTGAACCAGTTGTGCCAGTTTCACCCCACGACCATGGGTCCCCGGGGCTGAGGGTGCCGTGCAGCGTACATTGCCCTGGCACCGAAATTTGTGGGTGCCCGGCCTCTTCATGGGGAATTAGGTGGGTGCTTGGAGACCCAGGGAGCTGGCACCTATGCACTGAAAGACGCCAGGTGAAGCCCCCACCCCTATCTTAGACCCAGCCTCCTAACCCATTTTTATGTATTTCTTTACACTCAGCCTGGAACACCCCCCTCCCTTGGCCTCCTGCGTCAGGGAGCCGATCTGGACCCTGATCTGCCCCCCTCCGAAATCTGCTGCTGAAGCCCCTGCCTCAGTGGGGCGGAGATCGGGAGGGCAAGCAGGGGAGAGGAGGTGGAAGCAGCTGGAGAACAGAGTCGCCTCTGGATTGGGAGAGAGGGAGGAGATTTCGAATTGGGTGGGGGGGTGAGAGATGGGGAATGTCAAGGGAAATCGGCCTCAGGAGCGTCCTTAGTAAGAAAGAGGCTGATATGAGAAGGAAGGGGGAGGCCCCCCAGCTCCCCTTTCAGAAATCCTAGTCTGGCAGGCTGAGGTTGCTTTGGCACAAAGGAAAGAGCCTCTTGGGTTTTCCATGTTGGGGGTGCAGTTGGGGAGGGTTTGCTGTGCTGCTTTTGTGCCCCAAAACTGGAGGGAAGAGGTGCATTTAACATTTCCTGAAATATGAAAAAAATACCTCATCAGTTTCCCTCCTGCTTGGCAAGGGAAATGGGCCCATGGATAGCAGGATTTGAAACTGATCAAGGTCTCGGGAGCCCTTTAAAAAGCTTCAAGGCAAAGACTGGAGGAATTAAAGAAATGCCCCCTCCCCAGCTGGACTTGGGGGAAAGAGCGGGGGATGAGTTTTTGATGATTTTTCTTTCCAAAAAGAGGCTTCTCCAGGTATCCTCTTGGGACTTTGTAGGAAAGGAGAATCAAAGGACCCAGGAGTGGGAGATCTGGCCTGTCTTGCAGGATTGGCCCAGCGCAGAGGTGCTGAGGGACTTTTTCTGCCCGTTCTGGCAGCCTCACTCCTGCCTGGCCTCATCCCCATCCAGGTTGCCAGGAGAGTCTTATAATACTTAGGTGATCTAAAGCCAACCACCTGGGCAATGCTCACACAAGAACCCTGCAAGGTGGGCCACTAAAGGTCTTGGGCAATGCCCCCTAGGTCAGGCGATGCTTTTGACTAACTATTTCATATATTTTTTCATAAGTGTTTGGAGTTTGCATTTGTAATTAGAATTTATATTAGTTTTTTAATCTTGGTATTTGTAATTTGTAAAAGGTATGCCATCGGTGTAAATGTCTCCCACTCTAAATTATTCCGCCTTTCTGTGAACTGCCCTGAGAACTCTGGGTATACGGCGGTATATAAATTCAATAAATAATAATAATAATAATAATAATTTTTGCATTGTTCTCCTTAAAGAGCTGCTCCCTGCATTGAAGTGCTTCGTGGCAACAGCTGAGAAAGTCCCAGAAGTGGCCCAGTTTACGCCTCCTCCTCCGTCCTTTCCACTTGTTATGGAAATCACGAAGGGGGCACACCTTTAAAGTTGTTAAATGACACACTAGCAACGCAATGGCCTCTGAGAAACCCTCTGAATGGTCTCTTCTTAAAGATGGAATGGAAAGAGGAGCCAGGCAGCTTCCTCAGGTAGCGAAAGAGCAACAGGAGGAGGGAAGAGGCACAGATGGGACCACCCAGCTTCAGTCTGTGTTGAGTGGGAATGATGGGGATCGAAGAGAAGCTCTGTTTTATTCTTTTTCTTCCAGGCCCTCTTGACCTTTGAGGAGGTGGCTGTGTTTTTTACGGAGGAGGAGTGGGCTCTGCTGGATCCAGGCCAAAGAGCTCTGCACAAGGAAGTGATGGAGGAGAATTATGAGATGGTGGCCTCTCTAGGTATGGGCACATTTTTATTCCTCTTGGCCGTTAGATGTTGGAGGTGTGAATCTGCTGTTTGAGCCATTTATTCATGCTGTGTCTTCTTATTTGGCAACCCCTCAAGTAAGATTATCTTCCACGAACACGTTCTTAACGGTGTGTCCGTAAGTGACTGTAGAGTCCTATTTTGGATGCACACATCCTTCCGCAGTGGGGACATAGATTTCCAGGCGGGAGTTAATCACAGTGAGGCTTTTCCAAATGTGCTTTCCTCTTAGCCTGTTTCTCCCTTTCATCCTGAGTTTGTCCTTCAAAGTCCATGACGCCTTTTGTAAAAGCTATTCAGCAATTGGAGCACTCACAGGCCAGTGTTTCCCAATTTTCTGTGCTTATACTGCATTGTTTTAGATGTGGGTTGAGAGCATCTTGAAACCTCATTTGTTGTCCTCCGGTATTTCACTTTCCATCCTTAAGTGGTAGTTGCTTTGGCAGATGATAATCAGGCATCCGAACAACATGACCAGTCCAACGAAGTTTGTAGTTTATAGAAGCACTGTACATTTGTCAGTAGGCAACTCTTCATAAGCTGATATTGTGGTATGAATTCCCCTCCCCCCCTAAAAAAACCACCCTGTGTATAATATACAAAGAGACTCATAGGGTAATAATGATGGCATGAGGTTTCCTGGTTCACATCATTTATTAACTTTTAATGGTCCACCAGATACTTTGCTGTCTTTGCTTCAAAATATTAATACTTTTGTATATTTTACAGTCACATATTCATAAACAGCACTTCTGTTTTACTTATTTCACATAGCAGAGACTCTGATACTCAAGTCTGAGCTCATCTCCTCGCTTAGAATAGAAAAATACAGGGATGTTGTCCTGGACCAATTGAGAGGTACATACTTCCGCTTTGCTGTGAGGCTGTATGTTTCCTTTCAGTGTGTAGGAATATAAAAAGAGCCCTTTTGGATCAGAACGAGGGCCCATCTTTTCCAGCATCCTGGTGCAGGTTTAGGTGATGTGTACAGTTGGTTGGAATGTATCAGCAAGATGCTAAACACCCTGGGAGGAAGGAGAAAACTGAACACAGAAGCGTAGCAATTTCACAGGAGAGGGAAAGTGTCTGCCTCTGGATGTTGCTACACTACAACTCCCATCATCCCTGGTCATTGGCTATCCTTGCTTGGGTTGAGGGTACTTAGAGTCCAATCACATCTGGAGGGCTATAGATGCTTGACCTCAGCATAGAAGGTTTCTCTTGGTGCTCAATGTTACATGGGAGTTGAAGGTAGAAATGGATACTAAGGGTTATTAAGACTTTTTTCAGATTTCATTTCCTTTCCTATTAATTTGGTACATAGGAGAAGGAGGAATGCTGGAGGTGTTAAAAGAGGAGAAGGTGCTGATTGGTCAGGCTGTGTGTTAAGTTCTCTGGTTCTCTTCCTTGAATACCTAACAATATTCTCTTTCTCTCCCACTTTAAACCAGGTGATGGGGAAGGCAATCAGAATTTTGAGCGGCCATCTGTAAAGTACTTCAGTGTGAGTGAACACCTTAGCACACACCTACAAACTAACACAGGGGAGAAACCATTTAAATGTATGGAGTGTGGAAAGAGCTTCAGTAAGAATGGAACTCTTTTAAGACATCAACGAACTCACACAGGGGAGAAACCATTTAAATGTTTGGAGTGTGGGAAGAGCTTCAGTGAGAATGGATCTCTTGCAAAACATCAACGAACTCACACAGGGGAGAAACCATTTAAATGCATGGACTGTGGGAAGGGTTTCATTGAGAGAGGAGCTCTTACAAAACATCAACGAACTCACACAGGGGAAAAACCATTTAAATGTATGGAGTGCGGAAAGAGCTTCAGTGAAAATGGAAAACTTACTGTACATCAACGGACTCACACGGGTGAGAAACCATTTAAATGTATGGAGTGTGGAAAGAGCTTCATTTGTAGTTGGAAACTCACTGAGCACCAACAGAGTCACACCGGGGAGAAACCATTTAAATGTAAGGATTGTGGGAAGGGTTTCAGTGAAGGTGCAAAACTTACAATACATCAACGAACTCATATAGGGGAGAAACCGTATAAATGTATGGAGTGTGGGAAGGGTTTTATTCAGTGTGGAGCTCTTACAACGCATCTACGAACACACACAGGGGAGAAACCATTTAAATGTAAGGATTGTGGACAGAGCTTCAGTTACAATGGAATACTTACTGTACATGAACGAACTCACACGGGTGAGAAACCATTTAAATGTATAGAGTGTGGAAAGGGTTTCATTGAGAGTGGTGCTCTTACAAAACATCAACGAACTCACACAGGGGAGAAACCATATAGATGTTTGTATTGTGGGAAGTGCTTCAGTCAGAGTGGAGCTCTTACAAGACATAAACGATCTCATACAGGGGAGAAACCGTTTAAATGTTTGGAGTGTGGGAAGTGCTTCATTTGTAGTTGGAAACTCACTGTGCACCAACATAGTCACGCTGCAGAAACCATTTAAATGTATGGATTGTGGGAAGAGTTTCAGTGAGAGTGGAGCTCTTACAACACATCAACGAACTCACACAAGGGAGAAACCATTTAAATGTATGGATTGTGGAAGCTGCTTCAGTAAGAGTGTAACTCTTAGAAAACATGAACAATCTCACAGACAGTGCCAGATTTACGTATAAGCTAAACAAGCTGTAGCTTAGGGCCCCACTCTCTTGGGGGCCCCAATTTTTTTTGAAGGAAAACAAAAACTGAATGTACATTTCCAAAATATAAGATAAAAAACAAATAAAATAAAATCTACATACAGCAACAGTGTTTTGTGTTGTGTAGGCTCCATTACCTTCAGTAGTTTAGGGCCTCACCAAACCTAAATCCGGCCCTGCTCAGAGAAGCAACTGTTTAAACGTGTGTGTAGAAAGTGTTTCAATTATAGTGCAGTTCCCCAGAGAGTTGATTTTGTACCTCATATCAGCAAACTCGTATAGGGAAAAATAAACCGTAAATGCATGGAGTGTATTTGATGTTCTGGTCTTTGTATGGAAAGTTGTGTGTGTGTGTGTTTTAAATATAGGTTGAGGGTCCGTTGATATTTGGTCTTTGGCAGAGGGAGTTGTGAGTGGAGAGTTGTGACTAGTGGAACGCGACAGTTGTAACTATCTGGCTGGCTCACGGCTTAATAAGCAGCAAGTAGACAGCTTTACACACTGGAAGACACTTGGAGCAGCAGCAACAAGCTGCTGAAGCATTTGGATCCTGGATCCAGCACCAGCAGAAAGGTTTCCAGAACTCCGCCCTCTGCTTCCTTGACTGGCACTTTGTCCTGAGCCTTCTTAGCCTAGGCACAAGGGGATTCTGGATGGCATTCCCCCTCCCCCTCTAAGGAGTCCTCCCTAACTAGCTTTCTTGCTGGAGAGTGCTTATCACTGTCTTGGCCTCCCTCCAGCTCACTCTCTCCTTCATGAGAATCTATATCCTCTCCTCTGAGCAGGGAAGAGGGAGGTTGCAGGTTGTCGTAATCAACTGGCTGAGAAGGAGAAAAAGCCACCCTTTCCTTGTCCGGCTCTCTGTCCCATTCAGACTCCTCAGCACCGTTCTGGGAGGCCAAGTCCCTGACAACAGTGGTGTTTAGGAAGCACGATTGGCTCTAGAATCCTAGAACTGTAGAGTTGAAACAGACGCCAAGGGTCTTCTAGTCCAACTCCCTGTTATAGGAACAGCAGCATAAAGCCCATTTTTATAATTGCAATGAAGGAACGATGAAAACACGGAAAGTCTGCAACGGTTGTCTTATGTGGACAAAATAAGCTTTAAACTGTCCTATGTTGTTTCTATTTTAAGCATTCATTGCTTTACAGTACCTTCTCAGTCATGGCTTTATTAACGGCAAAGTGGATAAAATCCCTGGTGGCAGCCGGAATAAAGGAGGTGCTGGGGGAACAACCAATATGGGGAGGGAAGATTTCCCTGTGGAGAGAGGAATCTCTCTGCCCACATAACTGGCCCATCTTTCAGAAATCTGTAGAAAGAGCAGGAAGTATAGGAAACTGAAAGCAGAGTTCATCTGGAGCTGCTCCTCCCTCTGCCAGCATTGATCATTTGCCCATGACATGAAGCAGCCACAGCAGGTCCTGCAAGCTGCCCACAATTGGACTTCACCCCCAAAGGCCCCCTCCTCCACCGCCTCCCGAGACAGACGGATGCCAACAGGGGTCTCTCTGCCTGCCAGGATTGCACCTGGCACCGTCTTCTGCATGCAAAGCATTGAATTCCAGACCTTTTTAAAAAAAGAAAGAAAGAAACAACCAACAGCATTCATTTATTCAAAGTAAATACAGCTTTGTCCACTGCCATAATATCACAGAATGATCACTCCAATCCTCAGTCCCACATCACAGTCATGTTGCCTCCCCCAATACCCTCAATAGCAACCAAACTACCGATCTGCTTGGCTAGACATTTCCAATCATTATAATGTTCTCCACAAACACCTCCGAGATGATGATGATGGTATTAAAATGCCCTGTTCTTCTTCAATAAAGGGAGATCAGATTGCGTCAAAGGTATATTTTTTGGAGATGCCTTTGATTAGGTGGTATGTGAGGCGTTCCGATAGAGCAATGGTCCAGATGTTATTGATCCAAGCTTCTATGTTATTTTAGAGGTTTCCTTCCATCATTGGACAATAACTGGTCTAGCGGCTGTGATTGCCGGAAGAAATATCAACAACCTCAGATATGCTGATGACACAACCTTGATGGCAGAAAGTGAGGAGGAATTAAAGAACCTTTTAACGAGGGTGAAAGAGGAGAGCGCAAAATATGGTCTGAAGCTCAACATCAAAAAAACTAAGATCATGGCCACTGGTCCCATCACCTCCTGGCAAATAGAAGGGGAAGTAATGGAGGCAGTGAGAGATTTTACTTTCTTGGGTTCCACGATCACTGCAGATTGTGACAGCAGTCACGAAATTAAAAGACACCTGCTTCTTGGGAGAAAAGCAATGACAAACCTAGACAGCATATTAAAAAGCAGAGACATCACCTTGCCGACAAAGGTCTGTATAGTGAAAGCTATGGTTTTCCCAGTAGTGATGTATGGAAGTGAGAGCTGGACCATAAAGAAGGCTGATCGCCAAAGAATTGATGCTTTTGAGGCAGTGGAGGCAGTGGAAGACAGGAGTGCCTGGCGTGCTCTGGTCCATGGGGTCACGAAGAGTTGGACACGACTAAATGACTAAACAATAACAACAGCGGCTGTGCACAGAAATGAAATTAATTCTTTAGATTGAAACATAGGATTTGGGGTCAAATCTAGTTATAATAAGGCAAGTGCTGAACTAGGATGGATATATTGGTTAGTGATTTTGGAGGTCAGATAAAAAACTTTCCCCCAGAAGACTTGGACCATGGTACACTCCCACCAAACACGAAAATAGGAATATGAGACCTTCTGCATGCAAAGCAACTGCTCTGCCCCTGAGCTGCTCCCCCCCCCGTTGCAACCCGCCTCCCAAATAACAGAGCCTAACTTTCTCCATCAGCTCCCCATTTTTTTAAAAAAAGGTACACATTGTATTGACACGGGTGGCACTGTGGTCTAAACCACTGAGCCTCTTGCCCAACCTACGTAGCAGTTCGAAAGCATGCCAGTGCAAGTAGATAAACAGGTTCTGCTGCGGCGGGAAGGGAAATGGGGTTTCCGTGCGCTCTGGGTTTCGTCATGGTGTTCCATTGCACCACAAGCAGTTCAGTCCTACTGGCCAGACGACACGACACGGAAACCGGACAAACACCGCCTGAAAGTGAGATGCTAGTTGCTATTGATTGGACTTAACCATCCAGGGTGGACCACATTTTAGGGTTGAGGAGGAGGCTTTTCAAAAATCGGTGTGTGTGTGTATGTTGTCTTTCGCTGCCGCTGCTGGGAATCGAACACATGAATTTCTCACTAAATAAATGGGAATATACAGCTTGCCGGCTGGGAAGGGCATTTCTATTTGCAAGGAGGGGGAGGCGGTTCTCCTCCACCTGGGTCAATGAGCTCCGCTTCCTAGAGAGGCAGGAAGTTTTTTTTTTTACGGGGGGGGGGGAAAGGTTATTTGCAGAAGAGGGGTCTCCATCCTCATTCCCAGAAGAAAGGCGGACTTGGAGAAGAGGACAAAGAGGTGCCGCATATTTGGGGGTTATTTGGGGGTGGGGGTGGGAGAAGGATTCGCTTTCCCTCTCCCTGAATCTACAAACAGGGCAGCTGGGAAAGGAGGCGGGAGGATGGGGGGGGAGAAAGGAAAGCAGGGAGGGGCTCTGCTCTTTCCCTGTGGGAATTGGGGGGGGGAGCTGGATGCAGCCCATCCTGTTGCAAAGTGGGGTTGCCCTCCCCCAACATGGTTTGCATTGCAAGATCCTTTTCGAAGCGCAGCGATCAAGCCAGGCTCCCATGGTGGGGTGGTGGTGGGGGGGGGGGCAAGACACTTAAGACGAACCGAAAAAGGGTGCCGCCCCCCAGTGCACCCTAACTACAAAGGGATTTGCAGCCCCACCCTGTGCATGTTAACTCAGAAGTAGGTCCTAGCTCGTTCAAAGGGGTGACAACCCCATTCCACCTAGTGATGCTCCTCTCTGTTTAACAGCTTCCATCTCCCTTCTCACTGCTGCCCCCCTCCTGCCCCCCCATCGCTCCCCACAGGCTATGCCTCCTCTCCTCCTGTCAGGGAGCCAGTCTGGACGGCAGGGGAGGGGTGGGCTCCTCCAGGACCCTGATCTGCCCCCCTCCGAAATCTGCTGCTGAAGCCCCTTCCTCAGTGGGGCGGAGATCGGGAGGGCAAGCAGAGGAGAGGAAGTGGAAGCAGCTGGAGAACAGAGTCACCTCTGGATTGGGAGAGAGGGAGGAGATTTCGAATTGGGTGGGGGGTGAGAGATGGACAGTGTCAAGGGAAATCAGCCTCCGGAGCTTCCTGAATAAGAAAGAGGCTGATGTGAGAAGGAAGGGGGTGGCCCCCCAGCTCCCCTTTCAGAAATCCTAGTCTGGCAGGTTGAGGTTGCTTTGGCACAACGGAAAGAGCCTTGTTGGGTTTTCCATGTTGGGGGTGCAGTTGGGGAGGGTTTGCTGTGCTGCTTTTGTGCCCCAAAACTGGAGGGAAGAGGTGCATTTTCCATTTCCTGAAGCATGAAAAAGCACCTCATCAGTTTTCCTCCTGCTTGGCAAGGGAAATGGGCCCATGGATGGCAGGATTTGAAACTGATCAAGGTCTAAAAAAGGTAAAGGGGCCCCTGACCATCAGGTCCAGTCGTGTCCGACTCTGGGGTTGCGGCGCTCATCTCGCTCTATAGGCCGAGGGAGCCGGCGTTTGTCCGCAGACAGCTTCCGGGTCATGTGGCCAGCATGACAAAGCTGCTTCTGGCGAACCAGAGCAGCGTACGGAAACGCCGTTTACCTTCCAGCTGGAGCGGTCCCTATTTATCTACTTGCACTTTGATGTGCTTTTGAACTGCTAGGTTGGCAGGAGCTGGGACCGAGCAACGGGAGCTCACCCCATTGCAGCAGGGATTCGAACCGCCGACCTGATCAGCAAGCCCCAGGCTCTGTGGTTTAACCCACAGCGCCATCTGGGTCCCGCCATCAAGGTCTTAGGAGCCCTTTAAAAAGCTTCAAGGCAAAGACTGGAGGAATTAAATAAATGCCCCCCCCCCAAAAAAAGCTGGACTTGAGGAAAAGGTGGGAGGAGGAAACTGATTCCCCCCTCGCAGATTTTGATGCTGTTTCTTTCCAAAAAGAGACTTCTCCAGGTGTCCTCTTGGGACTTTGTCGGAAAAGAGAATCAAAGCTCCTAGGAGTGGGAGATCTGGCCTGTCTTGCAGGACTGGCCCAGCGCAGAGGTGCTGAGAGACTTTATCTGCTGGTTCTGGCAGCCTCACTCCTGCCTGGCCTTGTTCCCATCCAGGTAGCCAGGAGGGTCTTATAATACTAAGGTGATCTAAAGCCCACCACCTGGGCAATGCTCACACAAGAACCCTGCAAGGTGGGCCAGGGTGACAGCCTGTTTAGTGTTTGAGACAGAGGTAGAGACAGTTGTCAAGCCTGAGGGCCACATTCACTCCTGAACAGTATTTCCAGGTGCCACTTTCCATTGATGGGCAGGGCCAGAGAACAGAGTTGAAGGAGCTATGGAGCTGACCAGGAGCTTTGTCCAGGAGCTGCCTGCCTTCCAGGGATATTTTCCAACCACACAAAAGCCCCCAGGAAGCAGCCGAGGAGTGTTGGAAAGAGGGTGTGGCGCTGGGGAAATTCCTGAGGGCCAGAGAGAGGGCCCCTGGGTCTGAGGTTCCCCACCCTGCAGTCTGGGTGCTGGGCTTACACCAGGGAGACCCAGTCTCTCATCCCCATGCTCAGGAGGGATGCCTTGTGGCCGGTTGGACCCCCTCATTATTTCTCCTCCTGTCCTTACACTGTAGGGAAGATAAAAGACTACACACACACACACACACACACACACACACACACACACACACACAGGTTCCTAAGAGGAAGGACTAGGGGGTCATAAGCCACTGAACTTCATATCTCTGTCCCCTAAACTACAATCCATGTTAGTGCATAAAAGTAAAAGGTAAAGGACCCTTGACAGTCGCGGACGACTCTAGGGTTGCTGCGCTCATCTCGCTCTATAGGCTAAAGGGAGCCAGCGTTTGTCCGCAGACAGCTTCCGGGTCATGTGGGCAGGATGTCAAAGCTGCTTCTGGCGAACCAGAGCAGTGCACGGAAATGCCGTTTACCTTCCCGACAGAGCAGTACCTATTTATCTACTTGCACTTTGACGTGCTTTCAAACTGCTAGGTTGGCAGGAGAGCTCACCCCATCATGGGGATTCGAACTGCCGACCTCAGTGGTTTAGACCACAACGCCACCCGCATCCTGTGTTAGCTCATAGAGTGCTCTAAATATTTCCATCTGCTCCGCTTGGATGGAGCTTCTGCACCCTGGTGTCCTCCAGATGTTGCTTTTCTTCCAACGGCAAATTCTGCCCATAATTTAGGAGATTCCCTTATTTTCTTTATTCTAAATGTATCAAAGGGTCAGAAACTGGTTTCCTGGATGGCGGTTCGGAGGAAAGGAAAAGCGAGGTTTGCAGAGGTACTGGCCTTAATGCTTTCTGCGACTTCGCGATATCCCCTGTCCCTCACACTTCATTAAGAGTTTGGGATTTGATCCTAGAACTTTACAAACTGAAGCTGAATGTCCCCTAAAGACTGAGGCAGCTTATAGTATTATAAAGTTCCTGTAGAAAAGTTTAAGTCCCTCTAGTTCCCTGCCTTGCACTCCCTGGAAGGGACCCACAGGAGGCCTTGTCCCTGCTTGGTTTTATACACACACACACACACACACACACACACACACACACACACACACACATCGGTACATACATACATACATAGATATATACACATATGGTACATATACATACAAATACTTACACCAAAAGTAAATACTTCCTGTTTCTATTGTGATCATCTCAATGATTGAATTTCTGATATCTCAAATTAGCATTTGCATCTATAAAAATGATTAACAATCCCAAATTTGGGGTACATAGTTCATTTGGTTTTCACTATTTCATATATGTTTCATAATATGTGTTTGGATTTTGCATTTGTAATTGGAATAATAATTTCTCCATTGTTCTGCATTGCTCCCTGCATTGAAGTACATCGTGGCAACAGCTGAGAAAGTTCTGGAATTGGCCCAGTTTATGCCTCCTCCTCCTCCGTCCTTTCCACTGGCAACGCAATGGCCTCTGAGACACCCTCTGAACGGTCTCTTCTTAAAGATGGAGTGGAAAGAGGAGCCAGGCAGCTTCCTCAGGTAGCGAAAGAGCAACGGGAGCAGGGAGGAGGGAAGAGGCACAGATGGGACAACCCAGCTTCCCTCTGTGTTGAGCGAGGATGAGGGGGATCTAAGAGTTTTCTTCTTCTTCTTCCAGGCCCTCTTGACCTTTGTGCAGGTGGCTGTGTTTTTCACGGAGGAGGAGTGGGCTCTGCTGGATCCAGGCCAAAGAGCTCTGTACAAGGAAGTCATGGAGGAGAATTATGAGATGGTGGCCTCTCTAGGTAAGGGCACATTTTTATTCCTCTTGGCTGTTAGACGTTGGAGGTGTGAAACTGCTGTTTGAGCCATTTATTCATGTTGTGTCTTCTTCTGTGGCGAACCCTCGTAGTCAAGCCTTCCACAGTGGGAACATAGGACATGGAGGCAGTGAGAGATTTTACTTTCTTGGGCTCCTTGATCACTGCAGATGGTGACAGCAGTCACGAAATTAAAAGACGCCTGCTTCTTGGGAGAAAAGCAATGACAAACCTAGACAGCATCTTAAAAAGCAGAGACATCACCTTGCCAACAAAGGTCCGTATAGTTATGGTTTTCCCAGTAGTGACGTATGGAAGTGAGAGCTGGACCATAAAGAAGGCTGATCGCCGAAGAATTGATGCTTTTGAATTGTGGTGCTGGAGGAGACTCTTGAGAGTCCCATGGACTGCAAGAAGATCAAACCTATCCATTCTGAAGGAAATCAGCCCTGAGTGCTCACTGGAAGGACAGATCCTGAAGCTGAGGCTCCAATACTTTGGCCACCTCATGAGAAGAGAAGACTCCCTGGAAAAGACCCTGATGTTGGGAAAGATGGAGGGCACAAGGAGAAGGGGACAACAGAGGACGAGATGGTTGGACAGTGTTCTTGAAGCTACAAACATGAGTCTGACCAAACTGCGGGAGGCAGTGGAAGACAGGAGTGCCTGGCGTGCTATGGTCCATGGTGTCACGAAGAGTCGGACACGACTGAACAACAACAATGGGCCAGCAGATACTTTATTGTCTTTGCTTCAAAAGATTCATATTTTTGTATATTTTTAGAGTCATATAAAGTAATATTTCTGGTTATAAACCATCCTTGCGAAAGCTTCGGTTTACGAGCTACGCTAACCTGGAAGTAGATGCTCCTGGTTGCGAACTTTGCCCCAAGATGTGAGTGGAAATCGCCCCATTAGTGAAAGCGTGCCTCAGGTTAAGAACGGTTTCGAGTTGAGAATGGACCTCTGGAACAAATTAAGTTCGTAACCAGAAGTACCACTGTATTACCACCAACTCCCATCTCTTGTGGGTGCACAATTAGTGCCAGCGCCTTCTGTCAAGAGTTTGGGTGTAATCCTCGACGCTTCCCTTTTTATGGAAGCGCAGGTTGCAGCTACAACAAAGGCGGTATTTTTCCATCTCCCCCAAGCTAAGCAGTTGGTCCCTTACCTCTCTCGCTCTGATCTCGCCACTGTGATCCATGCGACGGTCACCTCCAGGCTTGATTATTGTAACTCCCTCTATGTTGGGTTGCCCTTGAAGCTGACCCAGAAACTCCAGCGGGTGCAGAATGCCATGGCAAGGCACCTTACGGGGTCTTCACCGCGGGATCACATTCATCCAGTGGTATACCAGCTGCACTGGCTCTCCGTGGAGTACAGGATCAGGTTAAAGGTGCTGGTTTTAACCTTTAAAGCCCTATACGGCCTAGGACGGACTATACGGGACTGCCTCTCCTGGTACGCCCCACGGTGGACCTTACAAATAATAACAGCCTGGGCCTTAGGGACATTAGGCTGACGCCCTGCCAGAAGAGATCAGGGCCCTGTGGGATTTGACATTTTTCCACAGGGCCTGTAAGACAGAGCTGTTCCGCCAAGCCTTTGGTCAGGGCTCAGCCTGACTCCCCTTCTCTTTTTTTTTATAAGTTCAAAAGAGGCTTACCAGCATTCTAACAGGACCATATAAGATCAGCGTACACAGTTGGGCCTGATGAGCATTTGCTGTTCCCAACCCTAATATTGCGGAAAGCCATATAATTCAGGTTTTAATTTGATCCTGACTTGTTTTTAGGACATAATATAATTATTATGTGAGTGTGAGTCAGGAAGTTCAGGTGAGTCAGGAAGTTCAGGTGATTAGCTGTGGGCGGAGCTAGTCAGAGCTTGGAGTGCAGCGACTGAGGAAGGAGCAGAAGGGCTGCTGCCTCTTGGATTTGGGTGACTGTTCAGGCTTGTGTGGGTGTTTGTTTCTGGCTGTGACCTTGTTTGTTTCTGGCTGTGACCTTTCACCTAGAAGTGTGAGTCAGGAAGTTCAGGTGATTAGCTGTGGGCGGAGCTAGTCAGAGCTTGGAGTGCAGCGACTGAGGAAGGAGCAGAAGGGCTGCTGCCTCTTGGATTTGGGTGACTGTTCAGGCTTGTGTGGGTGTTTGTTTCTGGCTGTGACCTTGTTTGTTTCTGGCTGTGACCTTTCACCTAGAAGTGTGAGTCAGGAAGTTCAGGTGATTAGCTGTGGGCGGAGCTAGTCAGAGCTTGGAGTGCAGCGACTGAGGAAGGAGCAGAAGGTGAGCTGAGCTTGGGAGACACTCTGTAGGTTTTGTGGCTTTGTCTTTGGGGCTGTGTGTGAGTAAGTTTGTGTGCTTATCTGTTTTCTTACTTGTTTGTGTGCTTGTGCTGGTTTTCTAGGGCTGCTGCCTCTTGGATTTGGGTGACTGTTCAGGCTTGTGTGGGTGTTTGTTTCTGGCTGTGACCTTGTTTGTTTCTGGCTGTGACCTTTCACCTAGAAGTGTGAGTCAGGAAGTTCAGGTGATTAGCTGTGGGCGGAGCTAGTCAGAGCTTGGAGTGCAGTTTGACCCATCTTTTTGATCTAGGGCAGCAAGTCTGACACGTTTGTTAGGGGGGACCTAGGCCTCTTCCTCTTCCCCCTTGACTTCAAGGTTTTCAAGATGGAGGTGGAGGGAACAACCGTTGTCACCTGCAATTCCTGTGCAATGTTTGTTTTCTTGCCAAAGGATGTGGGTAGCTACACGTGCAACAATTGCAAGTTGGTTGCCCTACTAGAAAACAAGGTTGCCCTTCTGGAAGAGAAGGTGCAGCAGCTTCAGGGGCGTGTATCTACGCTCCAGAGAATTAAGGAGCTGGAGCTTTTCTTGGATGCAGCAGAGCACACTGTCTGCACCAAGGAGGAGACAGGGGATCTCCCTGAGGAGGAGGTCAGTTCCCCAACACAGCAGCCAGATGTATGGAGGAACGTGACTCATAGAAGTAGAAGGCCCAGGGATCGCTCTGAGTGCTTAGAATTACACAACCGTTTTGAAGTGCTCATGGAAGACGAGGAACAGACTCCACCTGAGGATCTCTCCCTCATCACAGTTGATGAGGAATATGAAGACGAGCAGCAAAGTCAGTCCTCCGGGAATATGCAGGTAACCTTGGAAGGGACAGCACATGGAAGAATCCCAACCAAGCCTATGAAGAGGCGTGTAGTGGTGATAGGGGATTCCCTACTGAGGGGTACAGAAGCAGTGATCTGTGGGCCTGACAAGATGTCTCGAGAGGTGTGCTGTCTACCTGGGGCCAAGATCAAAGATGTAACAGAACGGCTGCAAGGAATCATAAAACCCACCGACAAATACCCCTTCCTTTTGGTGCATGTGGGAACCAATGACACTGCAAGCCATAGCTTACAGAAGATCAAAAATGATTATGAGGCTCTGGGCAGGAAGTTGAAGCAATTAGATGCACAAATTGTCATCTCTTCTGTCCTCCCAGTTGAACGACATGGCCCAGGGAGAGAGGGGAAAATAGGGGAAGTGAACAACTGGCTTCGCAAATGGTGCAAACAGGAACGGTTTGGATTCCTAGATCACGGTCTGCAGTTTCTTGAAGATGGACTTCTGGCAAGTGATGGACTGCACCTCACAAAAGTTGGGAGGAATGTTTTTGCCACAAAACTCAAAAACCTCATCAGGAGGGCTTTATGTGGGGGAGGGAGACAGTGGTCCTGAAGGTAGGAGTCTATCAAATGCTGAAGATGATCATCCAAATGTCAAGGACCAAATGGAGCAAGCAGCATGCAGACCTAGTGGTGGGACGAAAATATCCTTAAATAAGAGACATGGGGGAATGATCAACGGTCTTCAATGTCTGTATACTAATGCACAGAGCATGGGAAATAAACAAGATGAACTTGAGCTCTTGGTACAGCAAACTAAATATGACATAATAGGCATCACTGAAACCTGGTGGGATGAGTCTCATGACTGGAATGTAGTAATAGAGGGATACAATCTATTTAAGAGAAATAGACCAAACAGGAAAGGAGGAGGAGTAGCTTTATATGTTAGGGATATGTATACCTGTGAAGAGATCCAGGATTTAAAACTTCAAAGCCAAATTGAGAGTATCTGGGTCAAAATTAAGGGAGAGAAAAACAACAGTGATCTCATTGTGGGAGTTTACTATAGATCCCCAAGCCAAACTGAGGACACAGATGATGCCTTCCTGGAACAGATGGCCAAGCATTCCAAAGGAAGTGAGATAGTAGTAATGGGGGATTTCAACTATCCTGATATTTCATAGAATCATAGAATCATAGAATCATAGAGTTGGAAGAGACCACAAGGGCCATCCAGTCCAACCCCCTGCCAAGCAGGAAACACCATCAAAGCATTCCTGACAGATGGCTGTCAAGCTTCTGCTTAAAGACCTCCAAAGAAGGAGACTCCACCACACTCCTTGGCAGGAGTATTTGTTGGATGTCAAACTCAGCCAAGAGCATAAGGTCGAACAGATTCCTCACTGGCCTTGCAGACAACTTCATTGTCCAGAAAGTGGGAGAAGCAACAAGAGGATCAGCCATTTTAGATCTGGTCCTAACCAATAGTGATGACTTGGTTAGTGGGGTAGAAGTGGCAGGATCATTAGGTGGGAGTGACCATGCTCTTCTGGAGTTTATTATCCAGCGGAAAGGAGCAACCAAGCATACTAAGGTCCAAATTCTAGACTTTAAGAAAGCCAACTTCAGAAAACTTAGGGAAACGCTGGGTGAAATCCCATGGACAGTAATACTAAAAGGGAAGGGAGTTCATGATGGTTGGGAGTTTGTTAAAAGGGAGATATTAAAAGCACAACTTCAGGCAATACCAATGAGACGGAAACATGGAAGGTGCCTAAAGAAGCCAGGCTGGCTATCTAAAGAACTTTTGACTGAGTTAAGATTTAAAAGGGATATGTACAAAAAATGGAAAAGGGGGGAAATCTCCAGAGAGGAATTCAAACATATAGCCAGCACGTGTAGAGACAAAGTCAGAAAAGCTAAAGCACAGAATGAACTCAGGCTCGCTAGAGAGGTTAAAAGCAACAAAAAGGGCTTTTATGGGTATGTCCGTAGCAAAAGGAAAAACAAGGAAACAGTGGGGTCACTCAGAGGAGAAGATGGTGAAATGCAAACAGGGGACAGAGAAAGGGCAGAACTCCTCAATGCCTTCTTTGCCTCAGTCTTCTCCAAGAAAGAAAACAACGCCCAACCTGAAGAATATGGAGCAGATGATTCAGCAGGGGAAACACAGCCCAGAATAAGTAAGGAGGTAGTACAAGAATACTTGGCTAGTTTAGATGTATTCAAGTCTCCAAGGCCAGATGAACTACATCCAAGAGTATTAAAAGAACTGGCAGAGGTGATTTCAGAACCACTGGCAATAATCTTTGAAAATTCCTGGAGAACAGGCGAAGTTCCAGCAGACTGGAGGAGGGCAAATGTTGTCCCTATTTTCAAAAAGGGGAAAACAGAGGACCCAAACAATTACCGCCCAGTCAGCCTGACATCAATACCAGGAAAGATTCTAGAGCAGATCATTAAGCAAACAGTCTGTGAGCACCTAGAAAGAAACTCTGTGATCACTAAAAGTCAGCATGGGTTCCTGAAAAATAAGTCATGTCAGACTAATCTGATCTCATTTTTTGACAGAATTACAAGCCTGGTAGATGAAGGGAACGCTGTGGATGTAGCCTATCTTGATTTCAGCAAGGCCTTTGACAAGGTGCCCCATGATATTCTTGTAAAGAAGCTGGTAAAATGTGGGCTAGACAATGCTACCATTCAGTGGATTTGTAACTGGCTTACTGACCGAACCCAAAGGGTGCTCATCAATGGCTCCTCCTCATCCTGGAGAGTAGTGACTAGTGGGGTGCCACAGGGTTCTGTCTTGGGCCCAGTCTTGTTCAACATCTTTATCAATGACTTGGATGATGGGCTTGAGGGCATCCTGAGCAAGTTTGCAGATGACACCAAATTGGGAGGGGTGGCTAACACCCCAGAGGACAGGATCACACTTCAGAATGACCTTAACAGATTAGACAACTGGGCCAAAGCAAACAAGATGAATTTTAACAAGGAGAAATGTAAAGTACTACACTTGGGCAAAAAAAATGAAAGGCACAAATACAGGATGGGAGACACCTGGCTTGAGAGCAGTACATGTGAAAAGGATCTAGGAGTCTTGGTAGACCACAAACTTGACATGAGTCAGCAGTGTGATGCAGCAGCTAAAAAAGCCAATGCAATTCTGGGCTGCATCAATAGGAGTATAGCATCTAGATCAAGGGAAGTAATAGTACCACTGTATTCTGCTCTGGTCAGACCTCACCTGGAGTACTGTGTCCAGTTCTGGGCACCACAGTTCAAGAAGGATACTGATAAGCTGGAACGTGTCCAGAAGAGGGCAACCAAAATGGTCAAAGGCCTGGAAATGATGCCTTATGAGGAACGGCTTAGGGAGCTGGGTATGTTTAGCCTGGAGAAGAGAAGGTTAAGGGGTGATATGATAACCATGTTCAAATATATAAAAGGATGTCATATAGAGGAGGGAGAAAGGTTGTTTTCTGCTGCTCCAGAGAAGCGGACACGGAGCAATGGATTCAAACTTCAAGAAAGAAGATTCCACCTAAACATTAGGAAGAACTTCCTGACAGTAAGAGCTGTTCGGCAGTGGAATTTGCTGCCAAGGAGTGTGGTGGAGTCTCCTTCTTTGGAGGTCTTTAAGCAGAGGCTTGACAGCCATCTGTCAGGAATGCTTTGATGGTGTTTCCTGCTTGGCAGGGGGTTGGACTGGATGGCCCTTGTGGTCTCTTCCAACTCTATGATTCTATGATTCTATGATTCTATGATTATATAATTATGTGTTATATATTTGATGTTTGCCGTCCTGAGCCCAGTCTTGGCCGGTGAGGGGGGGATACAAATAAAAGTTTTTATTGTTGTTGTTGTTGTTGTTGTTGTTGTTGTTATTACTGCTGCTGCTGCTAATACAGCACTTCTGTTTTACTTACTCCACATAGCAGAGACTCTGATACTCAAGTCTGAACTCATCTCGTCGTTTGGAACAGAAAAATACAGGGATGTTGCCCTGGACCAATTGAGAGGTACATAATTCCACTTTGCTGTGAGACAGTAACTTTCTATGTCTCCTTTCAGTGTGTAGGAATATAAAAAGAGCCCTTTTGGATCAGAACAAGGGCCCATCTTTTCCAGCACCCTGGTGCAGGATTAAATGATGTGTACAGTTGGTTGGAATGTATCAGTGAGATGTTACATATGAGGGAAGAAGGAGAAAACTCCTTATTCAAAGGAGGCGTAGCAATTTCAGAGGAGGAAGATGGAGAAAGTGTTCCCTTCAGATTTTGCTGCACTACAAATCCCATCATCCCTGGCCATTGGCCATCTTTACTTGGGTTGATGGTACTTAGAGTCCAACCACATCTGGAGGGCCATAGATGCCTCACCTTAGCATAGAAGGTTTCTCTTGGTGTTTCTCAGTGTTACATGGGAGTTGAAGGTATAACTGGATACTAAGGGTTCTTGAGACTATTTTCAGATTTCATTTTCTAAAAATTTGGGAGAAGGAGGAATGCTGTAGGTGTTAAAATAGGAAAAGGTGCTGATTGGTCTTCCTGTGTCTTACGTTCTCTGGTTCTCTTCCTTGAATACCTAACAATATTTTCTTATCTCCCATTTTAAACAAGGTGATGGAGAAGGCAATCAGAATTTTGAGGGGCCATCTGTAAAGTACTTCAGTGTGAGTGAATACCTTAGCACACATCTACAAAGTAACACAGAGGAGAAACCATTTAAATGTGTGGAGTGTGGAAAGAGCTTCAGCAAAAATGGAAATCTTACCACACATCAACGAACTCACACAGGGGAGAAACCCTTTAAATGTACGGAGTGTGGAAAGAGCTTCAGTCACGGTACATCTCTCACAAAACATCAAAAAATTCACACTGGGGAGAAAGCATTTATATGTATTGAGTGTGGAAGGACCTTCAGACAGTGTTCACATCTTACTAAACATCAACGAACTCACACAGGGGAGAAACCATTTAAATGTATGGAGTGTGGAAAGAGCTTCAGTCACAGTGGAGATCTTACAAGACATCTCCAGACTCACACAGGGGAGAAGCCATTTAAATGTATGGAGTGTGGGAAGAGCTTCAGTGAAAATGGAAAACTTACCATACATATACGAACTCATACAGGGGAAAAACCATTTAAATGTATGGAGTGTGGGAAGAGCTTCAGTGAAAGTGGAAATCTTAGCGTACATCAACGAATTCACACAGGTGAGAAACCATTTAAATGTATGGAGTGTGGGAAGTGCTTCAGTGAGAATGGAACTCTTACAAGACATCAGCGAACTCACACAGGGGAGAAACCCTTTAAATGTTTGGAGTGTGGAATGTGCTTCATTTGTAGTTCGAGACTCGCTGTGCATCAACAAAGTCACACCGGGAAGAAACCATTTAAATGTTTAGAGTGTGGTAAGTGTTTCCTTCAGTACTCACACCTTACTGTACATCAACGATCTCACACAGGGGAGAAACCCTTTAAATGTATTGAGTGTGGAAGGAGCTTCAGACAGTGTTCACACTTTACTAGACATCAACGAACTCACACAGGGGAGAAACCATTTAAATGTATGGAATGTGGGAAGAGCTTCAGTCACAGTGGAGGTCTTACAACACATCTACAGACTCACACAGGGGATAAACCATTTAAATGTATGGAGTGTGGGAAGAGCTTCAGTGAAAATGGGAAACTTACCATACATGTACGGATTCATACAGGGGAAAAACCTTATAATTGTATGGAGTGTGGAAAGAGCTTCCGTGAAAGTGGAAATCTTACTGTACATCAACGAATTCACACAGGGGAGAAACCATTTAAATGTGTGGAGTGTGGGCAGAGCTTCAGTCGGAATGGAACTCTTACAACACATCTACGAATACATACAGGGGAGAAACCATTTAAATGTAATGATTGTGGACAGAGCTTCAGTGACAATGGACACCTTACTGTACATCAACGAACTCATACAGGGGAGAAACCATTTAGATGTATGGAGTGTGGGAAGTGCTTCAGTCACAGTGGAAACTTGAGACAACATCAGCGAATTCACACAGGGGAGTACCCATATAAATGTATGGAGTGTGGAAAGAGCTTCACCGAGAATGGAACGCTTAGAAAACATCAACAGACTCACACAGGGGAGAAACCATATAAATGTATTGAATATGGAAAGAGTTTCATCTATAGTGGAACACTTAGAAATCATCAACGAACTCATACAAGGGTGTAGGTGTATGGAGTCAGAAGGAATCACTAAGAATCAATCTACGAACTCGTACAGGGGAGAAACCTTTTAAATGTTTAGAGTGTTGAAAGTCCCTCACACATACTGCTTGCCTTAGAAAACATCAACAGACTCACACGGAGGAGAAACCATTAAATAGAGCTTCAGTCATTGTGGAAACATCGTGGAAAAAAATCTCAGCAGAAGAAAAATATTTAAGTGAAAGGAGTGCGGGAAGTGCTTCAGTTTATTCATTTGTGCTTTTAATTAATTATCTTATCTCACTTAATAGACAAACACACACAATGGAAAACCAAAATAATAAAATGACAGCAACAAACAAAAGACAGGAAAATAAAAGGAAAAGAAAGAAAAAACATACATACAACCATAAATCCATAAGTTCCATATTCTTTCATCCCAATTCCTTTTCTTCTCTAATAGACCCTAGATTTCAGACTAAGGGCCTCTCCCACATGCCGCTGGGTGGGTGGGTGATCCTGGGACCTTTTTCTTGGATGCAATGCAGATAGAATAACAAAATTATATTTAGTTAGTTAATTTCATAAATTCAAACACTGCTTGATTGCAGAAACCCTCAAAGCAGTTAAAAATCAGATGAAACTAAAAGATCGAGGAAAATTCACAGCCATGCAGTCCAATCCTTTCCTGAGAACAGCAGCGTCAATGCCTATGATTTCAGAATCACAGCTGAACAATCCCCAAGAAATGAAAATCGAAGTTGACAACAGGACAAGAAAAATGGATTCTTTGTACCCCAAAGAATGTATGATTGCCAAGAGGCTGATACTGATGAACTAACTGGAAGAATAAAAAACATGACAACATGATAGAAGATGCAGCACATGAATGGATTGCCTATAGATACAGACTGTGTTTGGACATATATATTGATATTAGGAATGAATTCATGCAAAATGTAGTGGGTTATTAGTAAACATGTATGTATTAGGATAGTAACATCACTTATATGTAAAAACAGGTGAAACTCGGAAAATTAGAATATCATCGAAAAGTGCATTTATTTCAGTAACGCAACTTAAAAGGTGAAACAGATACCGTATATCCTGGCGTATAAGACGACTTTTGAACCCAGGAAAATCTTTTCAAAAGTTGGGGGGGCCGTCTTACCCGCCGGGAATAAGATTCTGCGGTCGCTGCATACGGTGGGGGGAGCTCAAAAACGGCCGCAGCCGCATCCCCACCATATGCAGCGACCGTGTAAGCGAGAGGGGACGCGGCACGGGGCTTTCCTTCCTCTTCCCTGCAGGGAAAGCAGCAGCAGCTTACTCGCATGCAAGCAGGCACCGCTTTCTTTCGCGGAGCTTTTTTCCCTCCTCCCGCCTGGGAAAGAAAGCGGCACCCGTTTACGCGCGTGTAAGCAACTGCCGCTTTATTTCCCTGCAGGAAGAGGGGAAAGAAAAACACGGAAAGATAGCAGCTTCTTTCTTTCTCTCTCTCTCCCCCCCCCCACTCGCCTCCATGCCTGGAACAATAGAGTGCGAGTGGAGCCGGCTCTGGGCTGCGCTCCCTCCCCTTCTCCCTCTCTCCACCTCTCCTCCCCTCCCTCCGAATGAAATCTACGGTAGTTCAAAATGCTACCTGTAGTTCTTAGCATGCCTGCAAGTAAGTGCATTTAAACATCTGTGCATTTAAGCACTGGTGTCTCTCTTTTGGCTTCATTTACTGGTATTTAAAAAGCGGGGAGAGGAAGAGATACAGAAAAATTTTATTTGGTGTGTGTTGGAAGTTTGGGATAAACTATATTTTGACTGGAAAAGTAGGGAGTCGTCTTATACGCCCAGTCGCCTTATACGCCAGAATATACGGTATATGAGATAGATGCATGACATGCAAAGCAATATATATCAAGCCTTGATTGGTTGTAATTGTAATTATTTGTCGTTAGGCAGGTCAATTATGAATGGAATGGAATTAATGAAATGTCATAGCGATGTTTATTTTTGTTTGTTTTTTGTATTATTGTAACTATTGGTTTTATTCCTGTGGAATTTCCAAAAGAAAGCATTTGTCAAAATAAAAATAAAAATAAAAAAAAACAATCAGTTGCATTACTGAAATAAAGGCACTTTCTGACGATATTCCAATTTTCCGAGTTTCACCTGTAATAATGGATCAAAATGAAATTTAAGTAAAGTCAAGAAAAAAAAGAAGAATGTGGGGTGGGGGATAAAATGGGCAAAGGTGTAGTGTGTTACATTCAGTAATTATGCTGCTGTTGTAGTCGCTTAGTCGTGTCCAACTCTTTGTGACCCCATGGACCAGAGTACACCAGGCATTCCTGTCTTCCACTGCCTCCCGTAGTTTGGTTAAACACATTTCAGTAGCTTTGAGAATCACTGTCCAACCATCTCGTCCTCTTTTGTCCCCTTCTCCTTGCTGTACTTTCCCCCTAAAACATTATCTCTGGTGTGCATTTTGCACAAGGTATGACAGGTTGGTTAGTATTTTCAGAACAGCAGTACATATAACAGCCCTAATAAAGGAACAACGAAGACACAGAAAGACTGAAACCATCTTCTTATGTGCACAAAGTAATCTAGAAACCCTTATATATGGTGTTATTATAAGTAAATAACAACACCTTGTCATTCTTGGCTACGTGGAAGGAGAAGTGGTCAGATAAGACATTATCTCTGGTGGCAGCAGGAATAAAGGGGGTGTTTAGTAGGAGAACCAGGAAAGACCCAACTCCTCTCTGAATGTTTGCACGATATGGGGAGGTGGCACAGGGGAATGTGGGAGCATCTCGAATCAAGCAGGTGTGGGACAGGAGTGTGAAAAATGTTTCAATCATTGCTCATTGCTAATTTCCCCCCAAATGAAACCCACAGGGATAAACCATACAGGGCTCCCGAAATCAGAGCACTTGTTCCCAACAAGTAGGTAGTCTGCCCACTCCAGGTAACCCCTCCCCCCCTCCGGGGATTCGCAGCACCATTCACATAATAGAAATTACCATAGAGACAGCAAAAATCTCAAAAGTGGGGGTCCATGACTTTGCTTTTGAAAATCAGGTTCTGCAGAACTTTGCCAATTAGGAAAGTCAGTCCTATAGAACTCAGTGGGAATTACTTCTGAATAAAAATCCTTAGGATTGAATTTTAGGATTAAACAGGATGTTTACTCAGATGTCAGTCCCACTCAATTCAATGGGGTTTAATCCCAGGTAACTGGTTAAAGACTAAAACAGTGTTTCTAAAGGGTGGGGGCATATGGATATTCCAAGGGGTCCACAGGTGAACATCATATAAAAGGGGGGCCAGGGTACGACACTCGGGGGCCAGAGAGGGAAGTGAGAAGTGAAGGAAGACAATCAGAGAAGTGCCCGTGCTTCGCAGTGGATTTATAAATAGAAACTCTACATAAGAAACAGGTAGGAAGCCGTGTTGGTCTGACGTAGTCGAAACAAAATTTAAAAATTCCTTCCAGCAGCACTTTAAAGACCAACAGACTGGAAAGAGAAGTTGCTGAATTGCAACTTATCACTTTCTTATCTAAATAAGAAAGGTCTATGTACAAGCAAAACATTTAAATAGCTATCTTTCTACCGTCAGGAGACGGGGCGTGTGGCAAAGGAAGAAAAAAGGTCGGGAGGGGGCCATGGTCGGGAAAAGGCTGAGGGGCGCTAGGCTCCATGACCCGGGGGTGGGATGGGATCCTTCCCTACTACATTTCTAGGTCTCCGCTTGTAGGGGGGGGAGGGGCAATCTTCTCCCCCCCCCTCTGGGTCAATGAACTCGCTTCCTAGAGATGCAGGAAGTGACGGAGGAGCGCG
Organism: Zootoca vivipara; assembly: GCF_963506605.1. Classification (NCBI taxonomy): domain Eukaryota; kingdom Metazoa; phylum Chordata; class Lepidosauria; order Squamata; family Lacertidae; genus Zootoca; species Zootoca vivipara. The sequence goes on from NC_083277.1 coordinate 2,329,870, forward strand.
GGAGGGGGTAGAGGCAATGTTGGAGGGGTGGGGTCTCCATGCATATCCCCGGAAGAGAAGGAGGCCTGCAAAGGAGGAGGAAAAAGGTGCAACATTTCGGGCGTGGGGGGGGGGTAATTTAGGGTGCCGGGAGGGAGAAGAATTTGATTTTCCTCCCCTTGAATCAACAAACAGGGCAGCGGGGAGGGGGAGGGGGATGAAAGCAAGGAAGGTCTCCCCCCTTTCCCTCTGGGAACCAGGAGCGGCAATCTGCAGTCGACTGCCAGGTGTGTGTGTGGGGGGGGGGGGGTGTTCCCCTTCTCCAAACAAGGTTTGCATTGCAGGATCCTCTTGGAAGCGCTGGAATCAACCAGCCTCCTTGTGGGGGAGGGGAAGATATTTGGTGCCTGAGACGAACCAGAGAAGGGAGCCCCCCCCCCCAATGCAACCTGACTGGGGCACTGAGCCAGTTGCGCCAGTTTCACCCCACGACCATGGGTCCCCGGGGCTGTGGGTGCCGTGCAGCGTACATTGCCCTGGCACCGAAATTTGTGGGTGCCCGGCCTCTTCATGGGGAATTGGGTGGGTACCCAGGGAGCTGGCACCTATGCACTGAAAGTCACCAGGTCTCTCTCTCTCTCTCTCTCTCTCTCTCTCTCTCTCTCTCTCTCTCTCTCTCTCTCTCTCTCTCTCTCTCTCTCTCTCTCTCTCTCTCTCTCTCTCACACACACACACACACACACACACACACACACACACACACACACACACCATCTTAGACCCAGCCTCCTAACCCATTTTTATGTATTTCTTCACACTCAGCCGGGGACACCCCCTCCCTTGGCCTCCTGCGTAAGGGAGCCAGTCTGGACGGCAGGGGAGGGGTGAGCTCCTCCAGGACCCTGATCAGCTGCTGAAGCCCCTTCCTCAGTGGGGCGGAGATCAGGAGGCCAAGCAAGGGGAGAGGAACTGGAAGCAGCTGGAGAACAGAGTCGTCTCTGGATTGGGAGAGAGGGAGGAGATTTCGAGGGGGGGGTGAGAGATGGAGAATGTCAAGGGAAATCGGCCTCCTGAGCTTCCTTAGTAAGAAAGAGGTTGGTGTGAAAAGGAAGGGGAAACCCCCCCCCCCAGCTCCCCTTTCAGAAATCCTAGTCTGGCAGGCTGAGGTTGCTTTGGCACAAAGGAAAGAGCCTTGTTGGGTTTCCCATGTTGGGGGTGCAGTTGGGGAGGGTTTGCTGTGCTGCTTTTGTGCCCCAAAACTGGAGGGAAGAGGCGTATTTTCCATTTACTGAAGCATGAAAAAGCAGCTCGTCAGTTTCCCTCCTGCTTGGCAAGGGAAATGGGTCCATGGATGGCAGGATTTGAAACTGATCAAGGTCTCAGGAGCCCTTTAAAAAGTATCAAGGCAAAGACTGGAGGAATTAAAGAAATGCCCCCTCCCCAGCTGGACTTGGGGGAAAGAGGGGGGGAAAATGAGTTTTTGATGCTGCTTCTTTCCAAAAAGAGGCTTCTCCAGGTGTCCTCTTGGGACTTTGTCGGAAAAGAGAATCAAAGCTCCTAGGAGTGGGAGATCAGGCCTGTCTTGCAGGATTGGCCCAGCGCAGAGGTGCTGAGGGACTTTTTCTGCCCGTTCTGGCAGCCTACTCCTGCCTGGCCTCATCCCCATCCAGGTTGCCAAGAGGGTCTTATAATACTTAGGTGATCTAAAGCCCACCACCTGGGCAATGCTCACACAAGAACCCTGCAAGGTGGGCCAAAACTAGGGTGGATTTCCTGGAGCCTGGAAAAGCACTTGATCAGTTTCCCTCCTACTTGGCAAAGGAGGGTGGCAGGATTTGAAACTGATTAGATTCTTAGGGGACCTTCGAATATCCTCGGGGCAAAGACTGAAGAGGAATTAAAAGCCCCCTCCCCCACTGGAATTTCTGGGGACAGAAATGGAGTGTGGTTTCTCTTTCAGGATTGGCCCAGTGGGGGGGTCCTGAGAGTCTTTCTCCTCTCTTGCTGCCACCCTCACCCCAGGAGGGCCTAGTAATGAGGGGGGATGACAGCACAACAGCCCTGTAAGGCGGGTCAGTCTCAGTATAATATAGCTATTGTAACTGTGTGGGCGTGTTCTCCAGCCAGAGGGCCACATTCCCTCCTGTGTGGGCGTGTTCTCCAGCCAGGGGCCACATTCTATTGATGGGTGGGGCCAGAGTTCAGAGTGGGTAGAGCTATGGGTGCAAATTTGACCTTTGTCTAGTAGCTACATCCATTCCAAGGATCGTTTCCAGCCATGCAATAGGAGGATCCAGGGCAGTGGTTTAAAAAAGGGGGGGGGTGGCCTGGGAGATTGCTGAGGCCTCGAGGGCTGGATTTGGCCCCTGCTACTGAGGTTCCCCAGCCCACAGTTAGGGTGCTGGGCTTAGACCAGGGAGACCCACACTTTGCTACGCAGCTCCTGGGTGACCTTGAGTTAAAGGTCTGGAAACATGTGCAATTAATGCAAGGATTGTTAGATGCATATTTTGCCAATTCCAGAAGTTGTCTAGCTCTACTTAATATTTGTTCCCCAGACAAAGGTCTGCCATCTATGTAAATGTCTCCCAACCTAAATAAAACCGCCTTTCTCTATTGTTCCTGCTTTGAAGTACATCGTGTCAATAGCTGAGAGAGTCCCAGAAGTGGCCCAGTTTACGCCTCCTCCGAATTGCCTACAGGCAGCGCAATGGCCTCAGAGGCACCATTTGGACCGTCTCTTCTTAAAGCTGGAGTGGAAAGAGGAGCCACACAGCTTCCTCAGGTAGGGAAAGAGCAATGGGGAATCAGGGAGGAGGCAGGAAGCACAGATGGGACAACCCAGCTTCCCTCTGTGTTGAGTGGGGATGATGGGGATTTAAGAGAAGCTCTGTTTTCTTCTTCTTCTTCCAGGCCCTCTTGACCTTTGAGGAGGTGGCTGTGTTTTTCACGGAGGAAGAGTGGGCTCTGCTGGATCCAGGCCAAAGAGCTCTGCATAAGGAAGTCATGGAGGAGAATTTTGAGATGGTGGCCTCTCTAGGTAAGCGCACATTCCCCCCCCCCTTGACTGCTGGATGGTGGAGGTGTGAACCTGCTCTTTGTGCCATTTATTCATGCTGTTTAGGGACAACGTAAGGGCACCTGCTGGCCACGTTCGAAATTCCCCGGGCATCAGTCATGTCCACCTGCAACCTGATGACGATGTCCTGCTGCCAGGTTTGGCAAGTGATATCTCCACCACCTGGCTGGTGTGCTGGTGTGCAGCAGCGTTTTCTCCTGCTGCACCACCAGCAGGGCAGCAGAATTGGTGATAAGATTTTGTTCCAAGACGGTGTTTCTCTCCCTCGGGGCTAGGTAGGGCTCAGCAACCCCTTAGCCAAACCCTGCTTGCTTAGGATAGCTGGTTTGGGCGCCTGACAAGAAACAAAGTGGGGGTGTATGAAATTCCAGACAGAGACACCTCCCTCCCCCGCTAGAGCTGGGCTCAGGCCATCCCTCTGCTTTCTGGCTTCAAGGATCCTGCCTCTCCTTCCCCCCAAATCCCATGTGAGTTAGTTACTCCCTATTGTTCAGGGCTGCGGCAGAGCTGCCACCCTCCACTTCCCTTCCTCCCACTGTCCCTTGGGCTCTGTCTCGTAGAATCGTAGATTTGGAAGGGAAACCAAGGAAACGTTTCCGAGCACAGTTCAAAGTGTTGGTGCTGACCTTTAAAGCCCTAAACGGCCTCGGTCCAGTATACCTGAAGGAGCGTCTCCACCCCCATCGTTCTGCCTGGACACCGAGGTCTAGCTCCGAGGGCCTTCTGGCGGTTCCCTCGCTACGAGAAGCCAAGTTGCAGGAAACCAGGCAGAGGGCCTTCTCGGTAGTGGCACCCACCCTGTGGAATGCCCTCCCACCAGAGGTCAAAGAGAACAACAATTACCAGACCTTTAGAAGGCAGCATCTCAAGGCAGCCTTGGTTAGGGAAGCTTTTAATGTTTGATGGATTTCTGTATTTTAATATTTTGTTGGAAGCTGCCCAGAGTGGCTGGGGGGACCCGGCCAGGAAACTCCGATGATGATGATGATGATAATTTATTATTTATACCCAGCCCATCTGGCTGGGTTTCCCCAGCCACTCTGGGTGGCCCCCAACAGAATATTAAAAATAGAATCAAACATAAAAAACTCCCCTAAAGCATCCACAAGAGATGCCCCCCTCCCTCTAAAGCCGCTGAAAAAGGGTTCGGAGCACAGCAACTGCCACCGCCCGCCTTTTCAGGGCTTTTGCAGGGCTGGCTCAAGAGAGTTGTGAAACGTGACACGCCCCCCCCCCGTCCGCACCCCGCCCTACTGGGAACTGCTTAAGGAAAAGGTACCTTTGCTCCTTGAGGGAATTCTGCAGGTGTGAGGGACACTCCTCAATGGAGGGGGACCCGCTGAGAAGAGGGGAGAAGGAGAAGAGAAACCGGGTGGCTTGTGCCCCTCGCCCAGCTGCAGCCGCCACAGCTCCTACAGCTTTCAGTCATTGCTGTGTGTATGTGTGTGTGACACACACACAGACAGACAGACAGACAGACAGACACACACACACACACACAAAGCTGTGCCAGCCCTGATTGGCACGTCTGGTTCTCCTCCTATTTTAACCATTTCCATGCCTCCTGTTTTGCAAATTACAATCACTACAAGAAGAAAAAGGTAGCAAATCAATCTTCTATCATGAATCTTTATCGACTTCCTCCATTCCATCCCAACTACATTTCATTATATTACTTCCTTAGTACTTTCCAGATCTTGATTACAGTCATTTTAATGATTATCCATACCTATTAAAACTCTTAATGGCTTATCATTACTGTAAATCTCTAATGCATTTGTGTTTTTTTCGAGCTTGCAGTTGGAATGAATGGGATATAGCTGTATTCGTATTACAACCGCCCTTTCTCTCCGGATGAGGAGGGTGCTGGAATAAATCGCTGTCTGTCTAAAATGCCGGTTGAGTAAAAATGAAAGAAAGGCAGTTGTGACGGACGGCAGAGCCGGACCAGAGCCTGGCCATTCAGTCCCCCAGAAATTCCACCAGAGGGATGGAGCTCCTCTCTGATTGGCCAACAGCAGTTTTGGAGGGAAAACAAAAGGAGCCGTTTCTGAGGGAGAGAGTTTGATTTGAGCGAAGATGGAGGGGGCTTGTTTGTGGATGGGAGTTAGGGAGGAGGATAGGATATGCCTGAGGGAGAACTGGTTCCCTGAGGGGACTGTCCATGGTGAGAGGAAAGACCCTCCCAGCTTGGATAGGGAGACCCGGTTGGGGGTCTGAGGAAGGTCTACCGACAGGAGAGGCCTGAGAGGCCTGACTCTGAAGCAGGAGAAGCGGGTCCTGAGGGGATTCAGGCTCCCCCTGGGTCTCCTTCCAGTCAGGAGGGGACAGTTTGTGTAGGGAGAGAAGACCTCCAGCCAGTCACTAGGGGGGGAGGGGACCTCCTGGGTCTGTTACGCCATTTTGGAATTGCCTCAGCAGTTGGGTTGGTGAGAGAGAGAGGGGCCTGAGGAAAAGTGCCCCTCACTCATGAACCAGGGCATTGATAGGGGAAGTAAGATGTGTTGAATTATTTAACTGAACCACCCCTCATAACTAAGTAGCAGAAACTGAGTCCAGCATTTTGCCACCTGTTGTGGAAACAAGAACACCTGCCTGAAGTGTACCAACTGAGTTCTTTAGCAACTGAAGTTTAAGAAGAGCTATGCCTATAGTATTGTGTTTAAGTGTGTGTCATCTTTATGTCTGGTTTTAGTAGTAAGTTCTACTCGAACGAACACATTTCTGTGGACCCACTTGCTTCCACCACCTCTTTTTATTTAGTGAAACTTTTCCTGTCTGTTGGATCAACTCTTGCCTGAGACTCTATGTTGGGGAGACCCAGTCCACCTGTTTTCTGGGGTTTATACCATCTTCTTTTATTAACTCTAGGTTTCTTACCCCATTACAAAATTTATAGATCACACTTTGCCAACTCTTTAACTCTGTCTCTGATATCTTAATTGGTAAGATTCTAAATAAAAAAAATATCCTGGACAAAATTTTCATTTTAATTATCGCTATTCTTCCAAACCTTGAAAGCTTAATTTTCTTATATTCCTCCAGCTTTTCCTTAATTTCCTTCTTTAATTTGTTAAAATTCTCTTCTTCTAAATTTTCTTTATCTTTATTCCCAAGTACTTTATTACATTTCTTAATTTTATAGTTATTTTTATTTTCTTCAAAAAATTTCATTTTTCATCTTCATCATAGTTCAATGTGCCTCTGTTACCTGCATATTTTCCAACAGGTTTTCCAAGGTTTCATCTGCAAATAAGCTTATTTTCTCTTTTCCTTTATTGCTTATTCCTTTTATATTTCCATCTTCTATAATTACATTGGCCAGAGTTTCAATGACCAATACAAATAAAATTGGGGGAAAGGAGGCATCCTTGTTCGGTGCCCCAGGATAATGTTATTTGTTTCGTTATACCATCGTTCACTACAACATATGCCTTGTTCCGCAAATATAATTGATTTATTAATCCCTTAAATCATTCTCCAAATCCTAAGCTTTCTATAATCATTTTAACCCTGGCAGTCAAATGCCTTAATAGGAAGTTTTACAGTGCTAGTATTCCAGCTTTCAATTTATTTCTTCTTATATCTATTTTATTCAACACACTTCCTATTAAACTATACATCTGTCTTCCTGCTACAAAGCCACATTGGTTTTTATTTATATATTTATACATAAAATTATTTCTTAATTTTGGGCTCAAAAAATAGGGGTCATCTTATACATGGGGGCATCTTATAGATGAAAAAAATACTGTATTTCCCTATCTTATTTACTGTTTGACTATTATTGAAGACCCTCGTATCCTCCATCTTCTGGCTTCCTTGTAATCTTTCTTTATTTTTAATAACATATTAACCAATGTGTGGTCAGTTACCTTTATTATTCCAATTTCCGTATTCATTATTTTCGATATTAGGTTTTTTGAAACAAAGATATAATAGATCTTTGAATAGGTTTTATGCACTGGTGAGAAGAACAAAAATTTATTCTCTCCTCCGTTCATCACTCTCCAAACATCTTTCATATCTTTCCTTTTCATAATTTTAGTTAATCCTGTAATGTTATTACATCTTTCCTCCGAGGTAGGATTTGACTTATCCAATCGTTTATCTAATACCATATTGAAATCTCCTGCCATAATCATATAGCCCTTTGGAATATCCTCCATTTCCTTAAATACTTTATCAAAAAATTCCACCTGGTTTTCATTAGCAACATAAATATTAATTATAATGTATTTTCCCCTGCTATTGTTCTGCTGAGTGTAAGATCCTGAGGCCTAGCTGTCGGATGCTGGGTTTTTGGTTTTCGAACGCTTCAGAACTCAAACAATCTTCCATAATGGATTACGTTCGCTAGCAGGGCCTGCCCCCCAAATGTGTATTTTAAATGTATGTTTTTGTTTGGTTTTTGGACTAAAATATTGTAAGTTGTGTTGAGTTCCCACACCCCCAAAAGTAACAAATACATTGAAGAAATAGGCAGCAGCAGGACCTGGTGGCTTGAGTTTTCCTGGTCCGCAGTGCACATCATCAGACTGCAGCCCATTGAAGTTTAGGCCATAATATGTTTATTAGCCTTTAATGGGTCACCAGATATTTTGTTCTCTTTGATTCAGATGATTATTTTAGAATATTTTTGCATATGACATAAATAGCAGGTCTCTTTTACTTATTCCACGCAGGAGAGATTCTGATACCAAAGTCCGAGCTCTTCTCCTCGCTTGAGACAGAAAAATACAGAGATGTTGTCCTACACAAATGGAGAGGTAGGTGCTTCCACTTGGCTGTGACACTGTAGGTTTGATTGCTTCATTTCAGTGAGTATAAAAAGAGCCTTGCTGGATCAAAATGAGGGACCATCTTGTCCAGCATCATCTTCTCACAAGGACCAACCAGGGAGAATCCCACCAGCAGGGCCCGAGTACCAAAGCTCTCTCCCCATGATTCCTGGCCACTTGGATTCAGATAAATAATATTTCCAAAGGCGCGGGGAGAAGATTAGCTGAGAACTAAAGGACAGCTACTGAAATGGTGGGCGGTTCTGACAGTGGAGACACAACTGAGAAGCTTCAGGAAGTAAATGTTGCAAGATTAGGGAATGTGTACAGTTGGTTGGAATGTATCAGGAAGATGATATAGATCACGGAGGAAGGAGAAAATGGACTGTGAATATGTAGCATTTGCAGAGGAGGGGAAAGAGAGAGAAAGTGCGTCCCTACAGATGTTACTACACTGAAACTCCTATCACCACTGGCCATTGGACATGCCTGCTTAAGCTGATGGTTGAGTTCAATCACATCTGGCTTCTACATCTGCTTGGAACATTCCTCTTTGTGCTCAGCATTACTTGGGAGCTGCACATCGTAGTGGATACTAACAGTTCCTGAAACTATTGCTAGGAATTCTTTCCTTTCCTTTCCTGAAAATCTGGTCAGTGGAGAGAAGGTGGGGATTGGTCTTACTGTGTGTTAAGTTCTCTTGTTCTCTTCCTTGAAATCCTAACAAGATTTTATTTTCCCCTACTCTCAAGCAGACGATGGAGAAAGAAGTCAGAATTCTGAAGGGCCATCTGTGAAGTGCTTCAGTGTGAGTGAGCATCTTATCACAAATCTACAAACTCACACAGGGAAGAAACCCTTTACATGTATGGAGTGTGGAAAGAGCTTCAGTCGGAATGGAATTCTTACTGTACATCGACGAATTCACACAGGGGAGAAACCATATAAATGTATGGAATGTGGAAAGAGCTTCAGTTGTAGTGGAAAACTTCCTATACACCAACGAACTCATACAGGGGAAAAACCATTTAAATGTATGGAGTGTGGAAAGAGTTTCAGTGACAGTGGAGCATGTACAAAACATCAACGAACACACACAGGGGAGAAACCATATAAATGTTTGGAGTGTGGAAAGAACTTCAGTGAAATGGGAGCACTTACAAGACACCAACGAATTCACACAGGCGAGAAACCATTTAAATGTATCGAGTGTGGAAAGTGTTTCATTTGTAGTGGAAGCCTTAGTGTACACCAACGATCACACACGGGGGAGAAACCATATAAATGTATCGAGTGTGGGAAGAGCTTCAGTGAAAGTGGAAAACTTACAAGACATCAACAAATTCACACAGGAGAGAAACCATTTAAATGTATGTGTGGAAAGTGTTTCAGTGATAGTAGAGCACTTACAAAACATCAACAGACGCATTCGGGAGAGAAACCATTTAAATGTATGGCATGTGGAAAGAGCTTCAATGAAAGTTCCCAGCTGACTTTCCATCTACGAACTCACACAGGGGAGAAACCATTTAAATGTATGGAGTGTGGAAAGAGCTTCAGTACAAGTGGAAAACTTACAAGACATCAACGAATTCACACAGCAGGGAAACCATTTACATGCATGGTATGCGGAAAGAGCTTCAGTCAAAGTGGAAGCCTTACTGTACATCAAAGAACTCATACAGGGGAGAAACCATTTAAATGTGTGGAGTGTGGAAAGAGCTTCAGTGCAAGTGGAAAACTTACAAGACATCAACGAATTCACACAGCAGAGAAACCATTTACATGCATGGTATGCGGAAAGAGCTTCAGTCAAAGTGGAAGCCTTACTGTACATCAAAGAACTCATACAGGGGAGAAACCATTTAAATGTGTGGAGTGTGGAAAGAGCTTCAGTGAAGGTTCAAAACTGACCGTCCATCTAAGAATTCACACGGGTGAGAAACCATATAAGTGCTTAGAGTGTGGAAAGTGCTTCAATGTGACTGAACACCTTTATATACATCTACGAACTCACACAGGCGAGAAACCATTTAAATGTATGGAGTGCGGAAAGAGCTTCAGGGATAGGGGAAAGCTTACTGTACATCAACGAATTCACACAGGGGAGAAACCGTTCAAGTGTATGGTGTGTGGCAAGAGTTTCAATCGGAATGGAATTCTTACTGTACATCAACGAACTCATGCAGAAGAGAAACCATATAAATGTATCGAGTGTGGAAAAAGCTTCACTGAAGGCCCACAACTTACCATACATCTCCGAACTCACACAGGGGAGAAACCATTTAAATGTATGGAGTGTGGAAAGAGCTTCAGTCGGAAAGGAATTCTTACTGTACATCAACGAACTCATACAGGGGAGAAACCGTATACATGTATGGAGTGTGGAAAGAACTTCGGTTGTCGTGGAAAACTTACAAGACATCAACGAATTCATACAGGGGTCAAACCATATGAATGTATTGAGTGTGGAAAGAGCTTCAGTGAAGCTTCAAAATTGACCATACATCTGCGAACTCACACAGGGGAGAAACCCTTTAAATGTATAGAGTGTGGACAGAGCTTCAGTCACAATGGAATACTTACTGTACATCTTCGAACTCACACAGGGGAGAAACCATATAAGTGTATGGTTTGTGGAAAGAGCTTCAGTGAGAGTGGAAGCCTTACTCTACATCAACGAACTCATACAGGGGACAAACCATATAAATGTTTGGAGTGTGGAAAGAGCTTCATTTGCAGTGGGAAACTCAGTGTACACCAACAAAGTCACACTGGGGAGAAACCATTTAAATGTATGGAGTGTGGAAAGTGCTTCAGTGAGAGTGGAGCTCTTACAAGACACCAACGAACTCACACAGGAGAGAAGCCATTTAAATGTTTGGAGTGTGGAAAGCGCTTCAGTGAGAATGGAACTCTTAGAAAACATCAGCAGTCTCACAGAGAAGCAGTTGTTTAAATGGAAGGAGTGTAGAAAATGTTTCACTTATAATGGAGTTTTTAATAAACACCTACCGACTCTCACAGGCGAGAACCCATTTAGATTTATGGAGTGTGCCAAGTTTTTCCCACAGAGTTCACTTTGTCCCTCATATCAGCAAACTAATACTGTATAGGGAAAAATCAATTGTAAATGTTGTTGTTTAGTCGTTCAGTCGTGTCCGACCCTTCGTGACCCCATGGACCATTGCACGCCAGGCACTCCTGTCTTGCACTGCCTCCTGCAGTTTGGTCAAACTCATGTTCGTAGCTTCGTGTCATCTGCATATCTGAGGTTGTTGATATTTCTTCTGGCAATCTTAATTCCGGCTTGGGATTCATCTAGTCCAGCCTTTCGCATGATGAATTCTGCATATAAGTTAAATAAGCAGGTAGACAATATACAACCTTGTTGTACTCCTTTCCCAATTTTGAACCAATCAGTTGTTCCATATCCAGTTCTAACTGTAGCTTCTTGTCCCACATAGAGATTTCTCAGGAGACAGATGAGGTGATCAGGCACTCCCATTTCTTTAAGAACTTGCCATAGTTTGCTGTGGTCGACACAGTCAAAGGCTTTTGCATAGTCAATGAAGCAGAAGTAGACGTTTTTCTGGAACTCTCTAGCTTTCTCCATAATCCAGCGCATGTTTGCTATTTGGTCTCTGGTTCCTCTGCCCTTTCGAAATCCAGCTTGCACTTCTGGGAGTTCTCGGTCCACATACTGCCTAAGCCTGCCTTGTAGAATTTTAAGCATAACCTTGCTAGCGTGTGAAATGAGCGCAATTGTGCGGTAGTTGGAGCATTCTTTGGCACTGCCCTTCTTTGGAATTGGGATGTAGACTGATCTTCGCCAATCCTCTGGCCATTGCTAAGTTTTCCAAACTTGCTGGCATATTGGGTGTAGCATCTTAACAGCATCATCTTTTAAAATTTTAAATAGTTCAGCTGGAATATCATCACTTCCACTGGCCTTGTTATTAGCAGTGCTTTCTAAGGCCCATTTGACTTCACTCTCCAAGATGTCTGGCTCAAGGTCAGCAACCACACTACCTGGGGTGTACGAGACCTCCATATCTTTCTGGTATAATTCCTCTGTGTATTCTTGCCACCTCTTCTTGATGTCTTCTGCTTCTGTTAGGTCCTTACCACTTTTGTCCTTGATTATGGTAATCTTTGTACGAAATGTTCCTTTCATATCTCCAATTTTCTTGAACAGATCTCTGGTTTTCCCCATTCTATTGTTTTCCTCTATTTCTTTGCATTGCTCATTTAAGAAGACCCTCTTGTCTCTCCTTGCTGTTTTTTGGAAATCTGCATTCAGTTTCCTGTATCTTTCCCTATCTCCCTTGCATTTTGCTTGCCTCCTCTCCTCCGCTGTTTGTAAGGCCTCGTTGGACAGCCATTTTGCTTTCTTGCATTTCCTTTTCCTTGGGATGGTTTTCGTTGCTGCCTCCTGTATAATGTTACGAGCCTCCATCCATAGTTCTTCAGGCACTCTGTCCACCAAATCTAAATCCTTAAACCTGTTCCTCACTTCCACTGTGTATTCATAAGGGATTTGATTTAGATTGTATCTTACTGGCCCAGTGGTTTTTCCTACTTTCTTCAGTTTAAGCTGGAATTTTGCTATAAGAAGCTGATGATCTGAGTTACAGTCAGCTCCAGGTCTTGTTTTTGCTGACTGTATAGAGCTTCTCCATCTTTGGCTGCAGAACTCTATTAGCCTTTGCCCTGCTTCATTTTGAACTCCAAGGCCAAACTTGCCAGTTGTTCCTTTTATCTCTTGATTCCCTACTTTAGCATTCCAATCCCCTGTAATGAGCAGAACAACCTTCTTTGGTGTCATTTCTAGAAGGTGTTGTAGGTCTTCATAGAATTGGTCAATTTCACTTTCTTCAGCACCAGTAGTTGGTGCATAAACTTGGATTACTGTGATGTTAAAAGGTCTGCCTTGGATTCGTATCGAGATCATTCTGTCATTTTTGAGATTGCATCCCATTACAGCTTTTGCCACTCTTTTGTTGACTATGAGGGCCACTCCATTTCTACTACGGGATTCTTGCCCACAGTAGTAGATATAAAATAAAAAAAATTCCTTCAGTAGCACCTTAAAGACCAACTAAGTTTTTATTTTGGTATGAGCTTTCGTGTGCATGCACACTTCTTCAAAGACAGACCCAAAAAAGAAAATAACAGAACACCACTAGTCATCACATACAGCTCCCAAGTTAAAACAGTACAACGCATCATCAGAGATCTACAGCCTCTCCTGGACAATGACAGCTCCCTTTCTCAAGCTCTGGGAGGAAGACCTTTCATTGCCTACAGACAGCCACCCAATCTTAAACAACTCCTCACCCACAATAATACAACCACCAGACTTAACATGGACACTGGTACCAGAGCCTGCAATAAACCCAGATGCCAACTTTGCTGCCACATACACCCAGACAACACCATTACTGGCCCCAACAACATCCAACATACCATCTCAGGACTATTTAATTGCTCATCCTCTAACATTGTGTATGCCATCAAATGCCAACAGTGCCCTTCAGCTCTCTATATTGGACAAACAGGCCAAACCCTACGCCAAAGGATAAATGGACATAAATCTGACATCAGGAACCAGAAGACAGAAAAACCAGTAGGAGAACACTTCAATCTCCCAGGACATTCTATACAAGATCTCAAAGTAGCTGTCTTACTACAAAAGAATTTCAGAAATAGACTGGAAAGAGAAGTTGCTGAATTACAACTTATCACCAAGCTCAAAACCATGGAGGGACCTGGTTTGAACAGAGATATCGGATTCTTATCTCATTATACATGATAAGCGATCTTCAGCCATCTCAACCCTTGCTTTTTCATACAAAACCATTTGCAGTCGTTTCCGGTCATCAACAGCTATCAGTCAGTCAATCACCCATTTCCACCACCCTTCTGAGTGATCCACCCCTCCCCCTCCCCACCCCTCCCCACCCCTTCTCTACATAAGTGCCTGGAAACCCCCATTTCACTGTATCTGAAGAAGTGTGCATGCACACGAAAGCTCATACCAAAATAAAAACTTAGTTGGTCTTTAAGGTGCTACTGAAGGAATTTTTTTTATTTTACTTCGACCCAGACCAACACGGCTACCTACCTGTAACCAGTAGTAGATATGATAGTCATCCGAACTGAATTCGCCCATTCCCTTCCATTTTAGTTCACTGATGCCCAGGATGTCGATATTTATTCTTAAAAAAATTCCTTCAGTAGCACCTTAAAGACCAACACGGCTACCTACCTGTAACCAGATATTTATTCTTGTCATCTCATTTTTGACCACATCCAGCTTACCTCCATTCATGGTTCTTACATTCCAGGTTCCTATGCAATATTTTTCTTTACAGCATCGGACTTTCCTTTCGCTTCCAGGCATGTCCGCAACTGAGCGTCCTTTCGGCTTTGGCCCAGCCGCTTCATCAGCTCTGAATCTACTTGTACTTGTCCTCCGCTCTTCCTCAGTAGCATGTTGGACACCTTCCGACCTGAGGGGCTCATCTTCCAGCGTCATAACTTTTATATGCCTGTTGTCTTTGTCCATGGAGTTTTCTTGGCAGGGATACTGGAGTGGCTTGCCAGTTCCTTCTCCAGGTGGATCACGTTTAGTCAAAACTCTCCACTATGACCTGTCCATCTTGGGTGGCCCTGCATGGCATAGCTCATAGCTTCTCTGAGTTATTCAAGCCCCTTCGCCACGACAAGGCATTGATCCATGAAGGGGCAGTTGTAAATACATGGAGTATATTTGATGTTCTGGTGTTCGTATGGAAAGTTGTACATATATGTATTAAGGCAATGAAGGTAATGTCGCATAATAGTAAGTATAATGAAAGATATGTACTGTTAGGGATATGCAGAATGTGACTCTGGAGTCATTGTCAGTGAACATGTGCTGAGACTCCGTTGATATTTGGTCTTTGGCAGAGAGAATTGGGAATGGAGAGTTGTGAAAAGTGGAGCATGACAGTGGTGTTTAAGAAGCAGGATTTGTTACAGAATCCCAGAACTGTAAAGGGTGCGCTGGTCCCGTGGGTAATCCAAGAGGCGAGGTCCAGGTCTGCTCCATGGTCCAAAGAGTCTACGTAGAGTCAGCCCGATGTAGCCGAAGCAGGTTGCAGGGCAGGTAACCAAGCAAGGTCAGGCACAGGAACAGAGGCAGGAAGGCAGGGCAGGCCAGGAACAGGAACATGGGCAGGATCTGGCAAACGGCAATGTTGCTCCCTCAACCTGGGGCGGGGTCTGACCGCCTTTTATCTCTGATGGGGTAATGGCCAGTCCCGATCCCCCGATGACTCACCACCCTGTCTCGCCAGAAGATGACTCACCACCTTGTCTCAGACGGTAGTGGGTCAGCTGTCCGTGATGACCTAGCTGATGGCAGCGAGGTATTTCCCGTATCTGGAGCCAGGACAGGCTCAGGCCCCTGACTCGGCCCAGCTGGTGCTTGTTGCAGAGGAATCTGTGCAGACTGAGGCTTCTCAGAATCAGGACTTGGTTCAGCCAATGCCCGAGGCAGAGGATCCTGTGCAGACTGAGACTCCTCTGGTTCCGAGTCCAAGCCCGAGTCCCAAGCCAACACAAAGGGACTCCAAGGGTCTTCTAGTCCAATTCCCTGTTATAAGAACAACAGCATAAAACCCATTTTTAGAATTGCAATAAAGGAACAGTGAAAATACAGAACGACTGAAACCATCGTCTTATGTCCTATGTTGTTTATATTTTATAAATTCATTGTTTTACAATACCTTCTCATTCATGGCTACATTAATGACTAAGTGGATGAAATCCCTGGTGGCAGCCGGAATAAGGAGGTTATGAGGGGAACAACCAATTGGGGGGGGGGGGAGGTGGCACAGGAAAATGTGGGCATTGCCAGTGGTTTCAGGAAAGTCATTTCCCTGCGGGGAGAGGAATATCTCTGTGGACCGGGCATGCATTCTTGGGCAAGGTGATTGAGCGGGTGGTTGCTGAACAACTCCAGGCACACCTGGAAGAAGCGGACCATCTGGATCCCTTCTAGTCGGGATTCTGGCCTCACCATGGGACTGAAACTGCCTTGGCCGCGCTGGTCGATGATCTCCGGCAAGCTAGGGATAAAGGTGAAAGCAGTTTCCTCGTTTTTGATCTCTCAGCGGCCTTTGATGCCATCGACCATGACATCCTTCTGGACTGAGGAGCTGGGGGCACTGTTATACAGTGGTTCCGCTCTTTCCTCCTGGGCCATGTCCAGAAAGAGTCTGACCCTTTTTCATTTAATTCGATTTCTGAGTCTTAACTCTTCACTTGCGATCTGGGGGGGGGGCACGTTCCTGACACTGGATGATACCCACCTCTTCCTTTCCTTTAAATCAGAACCAGTGAAGATGGTAAAGGTCCTGTGTGTCTGGAGGCGGTTGCAGGATGGATGGCGGCTAACATATTGAGGTTGAATCCTGACAAGACAGCAGTACTGTTTTTGTGGGACGGGGTGGGCAGGTGTGGAGGAATTCCTGTGTCAGGAACCTGGCTCCCCAGCAGACAAGACATCACTGGAGAATGAGCGTGCAGGTGAGGCAGAAGGCTCGACTTTCCTAGTTGACACCCCACAGCTTCAACCCCGCTTCCCTACTGGACCTGGCACTCCGATATCAGTTGGAAGGGAAGGGCTGGAAGACAGCCAAGACGAGGGCAGTCTGCCAAAGGGTCAGATATCTCTGGAAGCATTATCTAGTGACAGTGAAGCAGAGCCAATTAACCCTATCAGCCAGAGGAAGAAAAGGCAGGCGTAAGGGTTGTTGGCGCAGATCTTGCTGGGGGCGGAGCCGTGAGGATTCAGATTAGGACATCTTTGATGTGGAATGGTTGTGTGTGAGAACCGCTCTGCAATTATGTTTGTAAATAAAGACTAATTGAACTCACTAGAAATGTCCCCGTGCTTGATGGGCTGTTTGCTGCTATGATAATTATACCTTGATCCTGAATGAGGTAAGTATGCCCCTGAATACAGGTGTGCAGCCAGATGGGCAGGGTATAAATAACTGCCATAATATCACAATTATCACTCCAATCACTCTAATGTTATTTTAGAGGTTTCCTTCCATCGTTGGGCAATAACTGTAGTCTAGCTGCTGTGAAGAGAAAGGAAATATTAATAATAATAATAATAATAATAATAATAATTTATACTCTGCCCATCTGGCTGGGTTTCCCCAGCCACTCTGGGTGGCTTCCAACAGAAAAATAAAATACAACAATCTATTAAACATTAAAAGCCTCCCTAAACTGGGCTGCCTTCAGATGTCTTCTGAAAATCTGGTAGCTGTTTTTCTCTTTGACATCTGATGGGAGGGCATTCCACAGGGCAGGTGCCACCACCGAGAAGGCCCTCTGCCTGGTTCCCTGCAACTTGGCTTCTCCCAACGAGGAAACCGCAAGAAGGCCCTCGATACTGGACCTCAGTGTCTGGGCAGAATGATGGGGGTGGAGACGCTCCTTCAGGTATACTGGACCAAGGCCATTTAGGGCTTCCAAGGTCAGCACCAACACTTTGAATTGTGCTCAGAAACGTGCTTTAATTAATACTTTAGATTGAAGCGTACAATATGGGGACGATTTTGGTTATAATAAGGCAAATGCTGCCTTATTGGAGGTCTGATAAAAAACTTTCCCCCAGAAGGCGTGGACCACCCTCCCACCAAATGTGAAAATAGGAATCTGAGATCTTCTGCATGCAAAGCAACTGCTCTACCACTGAGCTGCATGCTCCCAATAACACGGCCTAACTTTCTCCATCAGCTCCAGCTTCTTACAAAAGGCACACATTGAAATGACACTGGACCACCCTTAGGGTTGTCTCAAGTTACTGCTCTAAACCCCTTCCCCGGAGGAGGCTTTTCAAAAGTGGGTGTGGGTGTGTGTCGTCTTTCGCTGCTGGGAATCGACCCATGAATTTCTGACTAAACGGGAATATAGAGCTTGCCTGTTGTCTTTCTCCATGGAGTTTTCTTGGCAGGGATACTGGAGTAGCTTGCCAGTTCCTTCTCCAGGTGGATCACGTTTAGTCAAAACTCTCCACTATGACCTGTCCATCTTGGGTGGCCCTGCATGGCATAGCTCATAGCTTCTCTGAGTTATTCAAGCCCCTTCGCCACGACAAGGCATTGATCCATGAAGGGGGAAATCAGCCCTGAGTGCTCACTGGAAGGACAGATGGTGAAGCTGAGGCTCCAATACTTTGGCCACCTCATGAGAAGAGAAGACTCCCTGGAAAAGACCCTGATGTTGGGAAAGATGGAGGGCACTAGGAGAAGGGGACGACAGAGGACGAGATGGTTGGACAGTGTTCTCGAAGCTACGAACATGAGTTTGACCAAACTGCGGGAGGCAGTGGAAGACAGGAGTGCCTGGCGTGCTATGGTCCATGGGGGTCACGAAGAGTCGGACACGACTAAACAACATACCGGTAGAGCTTGCCGGCAGGGAAGGGCATTTCTGTTTGCAGGGAGGGGGGAGGGGATCTCCTGCCACTCCCCCTCCCTCTGGGTGAATGAGCTCCGCTTCCTAGAGAGGCAGGAAGTTTTTTTGGGGGGGGGGAAAGCAATTTGGAGGGGAGGGGTCTCCATCCTAATTCCCAGAAGAGAGGCGGACTTGGAGAAGAGGATAAAGAGGTGCCGCATATTTGGGGGTTATTTGGGGGTGGGAGAAGGATTTGCTTTCCCTCTCCCTGAATCTACAAACAGGGCAGCTGGGAAAGGAGGCGGGAGGAGAAAGGAAAGCAGGGAGGGGCTCCGCATTTTCCCTGTGGGAATCAGTGGGGGGGCGAGGGCTGGATGGAGGCCACCCTGTTGCAAAGGGGGGTCCTCCCCCTCAACAGGGTTTGCATTGCAAGATCCTTTTTGAAGCGCAGATATCAAGCCAGGCTCCCATGGTGGGGGGAGGGGAGGCGGCGAAGACACTTGAGATGAACCAGAAAAGGGTCTCCCCCCCCCCCAGTGCACCCTAACTAGAAAGGGATTTGCAGCCCCACCCTGTGCATGTTGACTCAGAAGTCAGTCCTTCTCCGTTCAAAGGGGTGGCAGCCCCATTCCTCCTAGTGATGCTCCTCTCTCTTTAACAGCCTCCATCTCCCTTCTCACTGCTGCCCCCCCATGGCTCCCCCCAGGCTCTGCCTCCTGCATCAGGGGAGGGGTGAGCTCCTCCAGGACCCTGTTCTGCTCCCCCTCCGAAATTGGCTGCTGAAGCCCCTTCCTCAGTGGGGCGGAGATCGGAGGGCAAACGGGGAGAGGAAGTGGAAGCAGCTGGAGAACAGAGTCGCCTCTGGATTGGGAGAGAGGGAGGAGATTTCGAATTGGGTGGGGGGGTGAGAGATAGGGAATGTCAAGGGAAATCGGCCTCCGGAGCTTCCTTAGTAAGAAAGAGGCTGATGTGAGAAGGAAGGGGGAGGCCCCCAACTCCCCTTTCAAAAATCCTAGTCTGGCAGGCTGAGGTTGCTTTGGCACAAAGGAAAGAGCCTTGTTGGGTTTCCCGTGTTGGGAGATACAGTTGGGGAGGGTTTGCTGTGCTGCTTTTATGCCCCAAAACTGGAGGGAAGAGGCGCATTTACCATTTTCTGAACCATGAAAAACCAAGTCAATGTTTTTGAGCTTTTTGAGGAGAGTAAAATGTTGACATTTTGTAAAGGGGAAAGGTAAAAGTCGCTCACCAAAAGATGACTAAAGAAAAAAACTCACACTGTGAAAACTCCGTCTGCAGTTCAAGCGGTCCTGCGTAAATGGAGGATGGGGTGAGGGGGCAGGACCAGATGCTCTTTGTTGTTGTTTAGTCATGTCCAACTCTTTGTGACCCCATGGACCATAGCACGCCAGGCACTCCTGTCTCCCACTGCCTCCCGCAGTTTGGTCAAACTCATGTTCGTAGTTTCGAGAACACTGTCCAACCATCTCGTCCTCTGTCGTCCCCTTCTCCTAGTGCCCTCCATCTTTCCCAACATCAGGGTATTTTCCAGGGAGTCTTCTCTTCTCATGAGGTAGCCAAAGTATTGGAGCCTCAGCTTCAGGATCTGTCCTTCCAGGGAGCACTCAGGGCTGATTTCCTTCAGAATGGATAGGTTTGATCTTCTTGCAGTCCATGGGACTCTCAAGAGTCTCCTCCAGCACCAGAATTCAAAAGCATCAATTCTTCGGCGATCAGCCTTCTTCATGGTCCAACTCTCACTTCCAGACATCACTACTGGGAAAACCATAGCTTTAACTATACGGACCTTTGTCGGCAAGGTGATGTCTCTGCTTTTTAAGATGCTGTCTAGGTTTGTCATTGCTTTTCTCCCAAGAAGCAGGCGTCTTTTAATTTCGTGACTGCTGTCACCATCTGCAGTGATCAAGGAGCCCAAGAAAGTAAAATCTCTCACTGCCTTGATTTCTTCCCCTTCTATTTGCCAGGAGGTGATGGGACCAGTGGCCATGATCTTGGTTTTTTTGATGTTGAGCTTCAGACCATATTTTGCGCTCTCCTCTTTCACCCTCATTAAAAGGTTCTTTAATTCCTCCTCACTTTCTGCCATCAAGGTTGTGTCATCTGCATATCTGAGGTTGTTGATATTTCTTCTGGCAATCTTAATTCCGGCTTGGGATTCATCTAGTCCAGCCTTTTGCATGATGAATTCTGCATATAAATTAAATAAGCAGGTAGACAATATACAACCTTGTCATACTCCTTTCCCAATTTTGAACCAATCAGTTGTTCCATATCCAGTTCTAACTAGCTTCTTGTTCCACATAGAGATTTCTCAGGAGACAGATGAGGTGATCAGGCACTCCCATTTCTTTAAGAACTTGCCATAGTTTGCTGTGGTCGACACAGTCAAAGGCTTTTGCATAGTCAATGAAGCAGAAGTAGACGTTTTTCTGGAACTCTCTAGCTTTCTCCATAATCCAGTGCATGTTTGCTATTTGGTCTCTGGTTCCTCTGCCCCTTCGAAATCCAGGTTGCACTTCTGGGAGTTCTCGGTCCACATACTGCCTAAGCCTGCCTTGTAGATTGATCCTTCATGGATCAATGCTTTGTCGTGGTGAAGGAGCTTGAATAACTCAGAGAAGGTATGAGCTATGCTGTGCAGGGCCACCCAAGATGGAAAGGTCATAGTGGAGAGTTTTGACTAAACGTGATCCACCTGGAGAAGGAACTGGCAAGCTACTCCAGTATCCCTGCCAAGAAAACTCCATGGACAAAGACAACAGATGCTCTTATGCCACTGCAAAGGAAAAAGACCGCGATCGACTAGAACCTCCAGGGAATCAAGCAGTCAATCGGGATCGACCTGTAGGACATCCCTGCTATAGGTGATCTAAAGCCCACCACCTGGGCAATGCTCACACAATAACAGGGCCAGGATGACAGCCTGTTCCATGTTTGGAAAAGGAGTGGAGACACTTATTCAGCCTGAGGGCCACATTTGCTCCTGAGCAGTCTTCCAGGGGCCACTTTCCGTTGATGAAACGGGCCAGAGGACAGAGTTGAAGGAGATATGGAGCTGACTCTGAGCTTTGTCCTGGAGCTGCCTGCCTTCTTGGTATTTTTTCCAGCCACACAAAAGCCCCCCAGGAGGCAGCTGGGAAGCGTTGGAAAGAGGGTGTGGTGCTGGGGAAATTCCTGAGAGCCAGAGAGAGAGAAAACTTGAGGGCCAATTTAGCCCCTGAGACTGAGGTTCCCCACCCTGCAGTCTGGGTGCTGGGCTTACACCAGGGAGACCCAGTCTCTCATCCCCGTGCTCAGGAGGGATGCCCTGTGGCCAGTTGGACCCCCTGATTATTTATCCTCCTGTCCTTCCTCACAGTGTAGGGAAGATAAAAGGGCACACACACAAACACACACACATATGTTCTTAAGAGGAAGGACTGGGGCCCATAAGCCACTGAACTTCATATCTCTGTCCCCTAAACTACAATCCATGTTAGCACATAGAGTGCTCTAAATATTTCCATCTGCTCCGCTTGGATGGAACTTCTGCACCCTGGTGCCCTCTATATGTTGGTTTTATCCTGACAGCAAATTCTGCCCATAATTTAGGAGTTTCCCTTATTTTCTTCATTCTAAATGTATCAAAAGGTCAGAAACTGGTTTCCTGAATGGCTGTTCGGAGGAAAGGAAAAGCGAAGTCTACAAGGTACTGACCATAATGCTTTCTGTGAAGCTTCATTAAGAGTTTGGGATTTGATCCTAGAACTTTGCAAACCGAAGCAGAATGTACCCTAAAAACTCAGGCAGCTTATAAAGTTCCTGTAGAAAGGATTACATTTTTCCAGTTCCCTCCATTGTAATTAGAATTTATGAGTACTGTGGACCCTCTGGTTACAGATTTAATTCATTCCAGGGGTCCATGCAAACCTTTAAAAAAGTAACCAAAGGTGCCTCTTCTGCGCATGTTTGGGTGCAATAAAGCACTTCTGCTCATGTGCTGCTTTTGCGCATGTGTGAGCGATGAAACCCGGAAAAATACTTACAGGTTTGCCGCTGTTGCAACCCGAGAATTACGTATCCAGAGAAGTATGTAACCCATGGGTCCACTGTATTAATTTATTAGTTCTGGTATTTGTAATTTGTCAGATATATGCTATCTGTGTAAACGTCTCCCACCCTAAATAATACGCCATTCTGTGAACCATTCTGAGACCTCTGGGTATAGAGTGGCATATAAATTCAATAATAATAGTAATAATAATAATAATTTCTCCAATGTTCTCCTTAAAGAGCTGCTCTCTGCAGTGAAGTACATCGCAGCAGCTGAGAGAGTCCCAGAAGTGGCCCAGTTTATGCTTCTTCTTCCTCCTCCTTCATCCTTTCCACTGGCAACGCAATGGCCTCTCAGAAACCCTCTGAATGGTCTCTTCTTAAAGGTGGAATGGAAAGAGGAGCCAGGCAGCTTCCTCAGGTAGGGAAAGAGCAATGGGGAATCAGGGAGGAGGCAGGAAGCACAGATGGGACAACCCAGCTTCGGTCTGTGTTGAGTGGGGATGATGGGGATTTAAGAGAAGCTCTGTTTTCTTCTTCTTCTTCCAGGCCCTCTTGACCTTTGAGGAGGTAGCTGTCTTTTTCACGGAGGAGGAGTGGGCTCTGCTGGATCCAGGCCAAAGAGCTCTGCACAAGGAAGTCATGGAGGAGAATTATGAGATGGTGGCCTCTCTAGGTGAAGATGCATTTTTATCCCTCTTGGCTGCTAGACATTGAAAGAGTCAATCGCTCTTTGTTCCATTTATTGTTGTTGTTGTGGTTGTTGTTTAGTCGTTTAGTCATGCCCGACTCTTCGTGACCCCATGGACCATAGCACGCCAGGCACTCCTGTCTTCCACTGCCTCCCGCAGTTTGGTCAAACTCATGTTCGTAGCTTCGAGAGCACTGTCCAACCATCTAGTCCTCTGTCGTCCCCTTCTCCTAGTGCCCTCCATCTTTCCCAACATCAGGGTCTTTTCCAGGGAGTCTTCTCTTCTCATGAGGTGGCCAAAGTATTGGAGCCTCAGCTTCAGGATCTGTCCTTCCAGTGAGCACTCGGGGCTGATTTCCTTCAGAATGGATAGGTTTGATCTTCTTGCAGTCCATGGGACTCGCAAGAGTCTCCTCCAGCACCATAATTCAAAAGCATCAATTCTTCGGCGATCAGCCTTCTTTATGGTCCAGCTCTCACTTCCATACATCACTACTGGGAAAACCATAGCTTTAACTATACGGACCTTTGTCGGCAAGGTGATGTCTCTGCTTTTTAAGATGCTGTCTAGGTTTGTCATGGTGTGTTCGTGTCTGTGGAGTCCAATTCTGGGTGCACACATCCTTCCACAGTGGGGACATAGGTTTCCATGCGGGAGATAAACACAGTGAGGCTTTTCCAAATGTGCTTTCCTCTTAGCTTGTTTCTCCCTTTCATCCTGAGTTTGTCCTTCAAAGTCCATGATGCCTTTTGTAAAAGCTATTCAGCAATTGGAGCACTCACAGGCCAGTGTTTCCCAATTTTCTGTGCTTATACTGCATTGTTTTAGATGTGGGTTGAGAGCATCTTGAAACCTCATTTGTTGTCCTCTGGTATTTCACTTTTCATTCTTAAGTAGTAGTTGCTTTGGAAGATGATAATCAGACATCCGAACAACATGACCAGTCTAACGAAGTTGATGTGGAAGATTGTAGTTTCTAGCAATGCTATACATTTGTCAGTAGGCCACACTTCATAAGCTGATATTGTGGTATGAATCCCCCCCCCAAAAAAACACCCTGTGTATAATATACAAAGAGACTCATAGGGTAGTAATGATGGCATGAGGTTTCCTTGTTGTTGTTTAGTCGTTTAGTCATGCCCGACTCTTCGTGACCCCATGGACCATAGCACGCAAGGCACTCCTGTCTTCCACTGCCTCCCGCAGTTTGGTCAAACTCATGTTCGTAGCTTCGAGAACACTGTCCAACCATCTTGTCCTCTGTCGTCCCCTTCTCCTAGTGCCCTCAATCTTTCCCAACATCAGGGTCTTTTCCAAGGATTCTTCTCTTCTCATGAGGTGGCCAAAGTATTGGAGCCTCAGCTTCACGATCTGTCCTTCCAGGGAGCACTCAGGGCTGATTTCCTTAAGAATGGATAGGTTTGATCTTCTTGCAGTCCATGGGACTCTCAAGAGTCTTCTCCAGCACCATAATTCAAAAGCATCAATTCTTCGGCGATCAGCCTTCTTTATGGTCCAACTCTCACTTCCATACATCACTACTGGGAAAACCATAGCTTTAACTATACGGACCTTTGTCGGCAAGGTGATGTCTCTGCTTTTTAAGATGCTGTCTAGGTTTGTCATTGCTTTTCTCCCAAGAAGCAGGCGTCTTTTAATTTCGTGACTGCTGTCACCATCTGCAGTGATCAAGGAGCCCAAGAAAGTAAAATCTCTCACTGCCTCCATTTCTTCCCCTTCTATTTGCCAGGAGGTGATGGGACCAGTGGCCATGATCTTGGTTTTTTTGATGTTGAGCTTCAGACCATATTTTGCGCTCTCCTCTTTCACCCTCATTAAAAGGTTCTTTAATTCCTCCTCGCTTTCTGCCATCAAGGTTGTGTCATCTGCATATCTGAGGTTGTTGATATTTCTTCCAGCAATCTTAATTCCGGCTTGGGATTCATCTAGTCCAGCCTTTCGCATGATGAATTCTGCATATAAGTTACATAAGCAGGGAGACAATATACAACCTTGTCGTACTCCTTTCCCAATTTTGAACCAATCAGTTGTTCCATATCCAGTTCTAACTGTAGCTTCTTGTCCCACATAGAGATTTCTCAGGAGACAGATGAGGTGATCAGGCACTCCCATTTCTTTAAGAACTTGCCATAGTTTGCTGTGGTCGACACAGTCAAAGGCTTTTGCATAGTCAATGAAGCAGAAGTAGACGTTTTTCTGGAACTCTCTAGCTTTCTCCATAATCCAGCGCATGTTTGCTATTTGGTCTCTGGTTCCTCTGCCCTTTCGAAATCCAGCTTGCACTTCTGGGAGTTCTCGGTCCACATACTGCCTAAGCCTGCCTTGTAGAATTTTAAGCATAACCTTGCTAGCGTGTGAAATGAGCGCAATTGTGCGGTAGTTGCAGCATTCTTTGGCACTGCCCTTCTTTGGAATTGGGATGTAGACTGATCTTCGCCAATCCTCTGGCTATTGCTGAGTTTTCCAAACTTGCTGGCATATTGGGTGTAGCACCTTAACAGCATCATCTTTTAAAATTTTAAACAGTTCAGCTGGAATATCATCACTTCCACTGGCCTTGTTATTAGCAATGCTTTCTAAGGCCCATTTGACTTCACTCTCCAAGATGTCTGGCTCAAGGTCAGCAACCACACTACCTGAGGTGTACGAGACCTCCATATCTTTCTGGTATAATTCCTCTGTGTATTCTTGCCACTTCTTCTTGATGTCTTCTGCTTCTGTTAGGTCCTTACCAGTTTTGTCCTTGATTATGGTAATCTTTGTACGAAATGTTCCTTTCATATCTCCAATTTTCTTGAACAGATCTCTGGTTTTCCCCATTCTATTGTTTTCCTCTATTTCTTTGCATTGCTCATTGAAGAAGACCCTCTTGTCTCTCCTTGCTGTTTTTTGGAAATCTGCATTCAGTTTCCTGTATCTTTCCCTATCTCCCTTGCATTTTGCTTGCCTCCTCTCCTCCGCTATTTGTAAGGCCTCGTTGGACAGCCATTTTGCCTTCTTGCATTTCCTTTTCCTTGGGATGGTTTTCGTTGCTGCCTCCTGTATAATGTTACGAGCCTCCATCCATAGTTCTTCAGGCACTCTGTCCACCAAATCTAAATCCTTAAACCTGTTCCTCACTTCCACTGTGTATTCATAAGGGATTTGATTCAGATTGTATCTTACTGGCCCAGTGGTTTTTCCTACTTTCTTCAGTTTAAGCTGGAATTTTGCTATAAGAAGCTGATGATCTGAGTTACAGTCAGCTCCAGGTCTTGTTTTTGCTGACTGTATAGAGCTTCTCCATCTTTGGCTGCAGAGAATATAATCAATCTGATTTCGATGCTGTCCATTTGGTGATATCCATGTGTAGTGTCGTCTCTTGTGTTGTTGGAATAGAGTGTTTGTGATGACCAGCTTGTTCTCTTGACAGAACTCTATTAGCCTTTGCCCTGCTTCATTTTGAACTCCAAGGCCAAACTTGCCAGTTGTTCCTTTTATCTCTTGATTCCCTACTTTAGCATTCCAGTCCCCTGTAATGAGAAGAACATTTTAGTTCACTGATGCCCAGGATGTCGATATTTATTCTTGTCATCTCATTTTTGACCACATCCAGCTTACCTCCACTCATGGTTCTTACATTCCAGGTTCCTATGCAATATTTTTCTTTACAGCATCGGACTTTCCTTTCGCTTCCAGGCATATCCGCAACTGAGCGTCCTTTCGGCTTTGGCCCAGCCGCTTCATCAGCTCTGAATCTACTTGTACTTGTCCTCCGCTCTTCCTCAGTAGCATGTTGGACGCCTTCCGACCTGAGGGGCTCATCTACCAGCGTCATAACTTTTATATGCCTGTTGTCCATGGAGTTTTCTTGGCAGGGATACTGGAGTGGCTTGCCAGTTCCTTCTCCAGGTGGATCACGTTTAGTCAAAACTCTCCACTATGACCTGTCCATCTTGGGTGGCCCTGCATGGCATAGCTCATAGCTTCTCTGAGTTATTCAAGCCCCTTCGCCACGACAAGGCATTGATCCATGAAGGGGATGAGGTTTCCTAGTCCATGTCATTTAATAGCTTTTAATGCGCCACCAGATACTTTGCTGTTTACTTCACAATATTAATATTTTTTATGTGTCTGGACAGAGTGGGGGGAATCACAGGAAAGAACCACAGCAACGTGTGGCCGGGCCAGCTAGTTTTTGAATATTTTTACAGTCACATATGACATAAACAGCCCTTCTGTTTTACTTATTCCACATAGCAGATACTCTGATACTCAAGTCTCAACTCATCTCCTCACTTGGAACAGAAAAATACAGTGATGTTGTCCTGGACCAATTGAGAGGTACATACTTCCACTTTGCTGTGAGACAGTAACTTTGTACGTCTCCTTTCAGTGTGTAGGAATATAAAAAGAGCCCTTTTGGATCAGAACAAGGGCCCATCTTTTCCAGCATCCTGGTGCAGGTTAAGGTGATGTGTACAGTGGGTTGGAATGTATCAGCAAGATATTACAGATGAGGGAGGAAGGAGGAAACTGAATACAGAGGCGTAGCAATTTCACAGGAGTGGGAAGATGGAGAAAGTATATCCCTCCAGATTTGGCTGCACTACAACTCCCATCATCCCTGGTCATTGGCCATATTTGCTTGGGTTGATGCTACTTAGAGTCCAACTACATCTGGAGGACCATCGATGCCTCACCTCAGCATAGAAGGTTCTCTTCGTGCTCAGTGTTACATGGGATTTAAAGGTGATCTACACTGTTGGTTGGAGGAGTGCCTGGTGTGCTCTGGTCCATGGGGTCATGAAGAGTCGGACACAACTAAATGACTAAACAACAACAACAACAACAACAACAGTAACAGTTGGTTGGAATGTATCAGTGAGATATTACAGATCAAGGAGGAAAGAGAAATCTGAATACAGAGGAATAGCAATTTCACAGATGTGTCCCTTCAGATGTTGCTGCACTACAACTCCCATCATCCCTCGTCATTGGCCATCTTTGCTTGGGTTGATGGTACTTAGAGTCCAACTACATCTGGAGGGCCATAGATGCCTCATCTCAGCATAGAAATTTCTCTTGGCGCTCAGTGTAACATGGGAGTTGAAGGTAGAACTGGATACTAAGGGTTCTTGAGTATTTTCAGTTTTCCTTATCTTTCCTAAAAATTTAGCACATAGGAGAGGGAGGAATGCTGGAGATGTTAAAATAAGAGAAAGTGCTGATAGGTCTTTCTGTGTGTTGTGTTATCTTGTCCCTTGAATTTCTAACAATATTCTCTTTCTCTCCCACTTTAAACCAGGTAATGGAGAAGGCAATCAGAATTCTGAGGGACCATCTGTAAAGTACTTCAGTGTGAGTGAACACCTTAGCACACATCTACGAACTAACACAGGAGAGAAACCCTTTAAATACAGGGAGTGTGGAAAGAGCTTCTGTGAAAGAGGAAAGGTTACTGTACATCAACAGGTTCACACAGGGGAGAAACCATTTAGATGTATGGAGTGTGGAAAGGGTTTCATTGAGAGTGCAGCTCTTACAAAACATCAACGAACTCACACAGGGGAGAAACCATTTAAATGTTTGGAGTGTGGAAAGGGTTTCATTGAGAGTGCAGCTCTTACAAAACATAAACGAACTCATACAGGAGAGAAACCATTTAAATGTATGGAGTGTGGGAAGGGTTTCATTGAGAGTGCAACTCTTATTGTACACCAACAAACTCATACAGGGGAGAAACCATATAAATGCTTGGAGTGTGGGAAGAGCTTCATTTCCAATGGGAAACTCACTGTGCACAAACAAAGTCACACCGGGGAGAAACAATTTAAATGTAAGCATTGTGGGAAGGGTTTCAGTGAAGGTGGAAAACTTACAAGACACCAACGAACTCATACAGGGGAGAAACCATATAAATGTATAGAGTGTGGAAAGAGCTTCAGTGAAGCTTCAAATCTGACAGTACATCTACGAACTCACACAGGGGAGAAACCCTTTAAATGTATAGAGTGTGGACAGAGCTTCAGTCACAATGGAATGCTTTCTATTCATCATCGAACTCACACGGGTGAGAAACCATTTAAATGTATGGAGTGTGGGAAGTGTTTCATTCAGAGTGGAGCTCTTACAAGACATCAACGAACACACACAGGGGAGAAACCATTTAAATGTATGGATTGTGGGATGTGTTTCATTGAGAGTGGAGCTCTTACAAAACATAAACGAACTCACACGGGGGAGAAGCCGTTTAAATGTATGGAGTGTGGAAATAGCTTTAGAGAAAATGGAAAACTTACTGTACATCAACGTACTCACACGG
Source organism: Zootoca vivipara (assembly GCF_963506605.1). NCBI lineage: Eukaryota > Metazoa > Chordata > Lepidosauria > Squamata > Lacertidae > Zootoca > Zootoca vivipara. The sequence continues at coordinate 2,359,240 of NC_083277.1, forward strand.
GTGAGAAACCCTTTAAATGTATGGAGTGCGGAAAGAGCTTCAGTCGGTGTTCACAACTTACTATACACCTACGGATTCACACAGGGGAGAAACCCTTTAAATGTATGGAGTGTGGGCTGAGCTTCATTCACAATGGAATACTTGCTGTACATGAACGAACTCACACGGGTGAGAAACCATTTAAATGTATGGAGTGTGGAAAGGGTTTCATTGAGAGTGGAGCTCTTTCAAAGCATCAACGAACTCACACAGGTGAGAAACCATTTAAATGTTTGGAGTGTGGAAAGAGCTTTAGTGAAAGTGGAAAACTTACTGTACATCAACGAACTCATACAGGGGAGAAACCATATAAATGTTTGGAGTGTGGAAAGAACTTCATTTGTAGTGGAAAACTCACAGCGCACAAACAAAGTCACACCAGGGAGAAACCATTTATATGTAAGGATTGTGGAAAGGGTTTCACTGAACGTGGAAAACTTACAAGACATCAACGAACTCATACAGGGGAGAAACCATTTAAATGTATAGAGTGTGGACAGAGCTTCAGTCACAATGGAATGCTTTCTATTCATCATCGAACTCACACGGGTGAGAAACCATTTAAATGTATGGAGTGTGGGAAGTGTTTCATTCAGAGTGGAGCTCTTACAAGACATCAACGAACACACACAGGGGAGAAACCATTTAAATGTATGGATTGTGGGATGTGTTTCATTGAGAGTGGAGCTCTTACAAAACATAAACGAACTCACACGGGGGAGAAGCCGTTTAAATGTATGGAGTGTGGAAATAGCTTTAGAGAAAATGGAAAACTTACTGTACATCAACGTACTCACACGGGTGAGAAACCCTTTAAATGTATGGAGTGCGGAAAGAGCTTCAGTCGGTGTTCACAACTTACTATACACCTACGGATTCACACAGGGGAGAAACCCTTTAAATGTATGGAGTGTGGGCTGAGCTTCATTCACAATGGAATACTTGCTGTACATGAACGAACTCACACGGGTGAGAAACCATTTAAATGTATGGAGTGTGGAAAGGGTTTCATTGAGAGTGGAGCTCTTTCAAAGCATCAACGAACTCACACAGGTGAGAAACCATTTAAATGTTTGGAGTGTGGAAAGAGCTTTAGTGAAAGTGGAAAACTTACTGTACATCAACGAACTCATACAGGGGAGAAACCATATAAATGTTTGGAGTGTGGAAAGAACTTCATTTGTAGTGGAAAACTCACAGCGCACAAACAAAGTCACACCAGGGAGAAACCATTTATATGTAAGGATTGTGGAAAGGGTTTCACTGAACGTGGAAAACTTACAAGACATCAACGAACTCATACAGGGGAGAAACCATTTAAATGTATGGAGTGTGGGAAACACTTCAGTCGGGGTTCACACCTTAATGTACATCTACGAACTCACACAGGGGAGAAACCATTTAAATGTACGGATTGTGGGAAATGCTTTAGTAAGAGTGTAACCCTTAGAAAGCATCAACTATCTCATAGAAAAGCAACTTTAAATGGAGGAAATGTGGAAAATGTTTGAATTATAATGGAATTCTTAATATATACCAGTATCTTTGGAGTCTCACAGGGGAGAACCCATTTAGGCATATGGAGTGTGCTATGTTTCCTTCACAGATTTTACTTTGTCCCTCATATCAATAAGCAATGAAGGTTATGTCTCATAATAGTAAGCATAATGAAAGATAACATGTACTGTTAGGGATGTGCAGAATGTTATCCATGAGTGAACATGTACTGAGACTCCATTGATATTTGTTCTTTGGCAGTTACAGGTAGGTAGCCGTGTTGGTCTTCCGTAGTTGAAACAAAAAAATAATAATTCCAGTAGCACCTTGTTTTGTTTAGTCGTGTCCGACTCTTCGTGACCCCATGGACCAGAGCACGCCAGGCACTCCTGTCTTCCACTGCCTCCCACAGTTTGGTCAAACTCATGTTCGTAGCTTCGAGAACACTGTCCAACCATCTCGTCCTCTGTCGTCCCCTTCTCCTAGTGCCCTCCATCTTTCCCAACATCAGGGTATTTTCCAGGGAGTCTTCTCTTCTCATGAGGTAGCCAAAGTATTGGAGCCTCAGCTTCAGGATCTGTCCTTCCAGTGAGCACTCAGGGCTGATTTCCTTAAGAATGGATAGGTTTGATCTTCTTACAGTCCATGGGACTGTCGAGAGTCTCCTCCAGCACCATAATTCAAAAGCATCCAGTAGCACCTTAAAGACCAACTAAGTGCCATTGGTATGAGCTTTCGTGTGCATGCGCATTTATTCGGAAGTGTGCATGCACACGAAAGCTCATACCAATGATAAACTTATTTGTTCTCTAAGGTTCCACTGGAAGGAATATTTTTATTTTGTTCTTTGGCAGAGCGAGTTGGGAATGGAGAGTTGTGAGAAGTAGAGCATGGCAGTGGTGTTTTGGAAGCAGAATTGGCTCTGGAATCCTAGAACTGTAGAGTTGAAAGGGACTCCCAAGGATTATTCTAGTCCAGTTCCCTGTTATAAGAACAGCAGCATAAAACCCATTTTTATAATTGTAATAAAGGAACAATGTAAACACATAAAGACTGAAAAGAAATATTTAAAGCGTCCTATGTTGTTTCTATTTCATAAATTCATTGTTTTACAATTCATTCTCAACTGAAATCAATGGAAAGTGTAACAAGCCATGTTAGACTGGCTACAATATCATCAGTTGCATGAAATGTTTAAAACGGACAGGAATTTTTCTTCTTCTGAACAAAGCTCACTATTTGAATAAAAGCTGCTACAAGATAAAGAATTTTTTTAGACCTTGTGATAATGTTGAAGACCCTATAAACTCACTACTGAAATATTTACTGGACAACTTCATTGTCCAGAAAGTGGGAGAAGCAACAAGAGGATCAGCCATTTTAGATCTGGTCCTAACCAATAGTGATGACTTGGTTAGTGGGGTAGAAGTGGCAGGATCATTAGGTGGGAGTGACCATGCTCTTCTGGAGTTTATTATCCAGCGGAAAGGAGCAACCAAGCATACTAAGGTCCAAATTCTTGACTTTAAGAAAGCCGACTTCAGAAAACTTAGGGAAACGCTGGGTGAAATCCCATGGACAGTAATACTAAAAGGGAAGGGAGTTCATGATGGTTGGGAGTTTGTTAAAAGGGAGATATTAAAAGCACAACTTCAGGCAATACCAATGAGACGGAAACATGGAAGGTGCCTAAAGAAGCCAGGCTGGCTATCTAAAGAACTTTTGACTGAGTTAAGATTTAAAAGGGATATGTACAAAAAATGGAAAAGGGGGGAAATCTCCAGAGAGGAATTCAAACATATAGCCAGCACGTGTAGAGACAAAGTCAGAAAAGCTAAAGCACAGAATGAACTCAGGCTCGCCAGAGAGGTTAAAAGCAACAAAAAGGGCTTTTATGGGTATGTCCGTAGCAAAAGGAAAAACAAGGAAACAGTGGGGTCACTCAGAGGAGAAGATGGTGAAATGCAAACAGGGGACAGAGAAAGGGCAGAACTCCTCAATGCCTTCTTTGCCTCAGTCTTCTCCAAGAAAGAAAACAACGCCCGACCTGAAGAATATGGAGCAGATGATTCAGGAGGGGAAACACAGCCCAGAATAAGTAAGGAGGTAGTACAAGAATACTTGGCTAGTTTAGATGTATTCAAGTCTCCAGGGCCAGATGAACTACATCCAAGAGTATTAAAAGAACTGGCAGAGGTGATTTCAGAACCACTGGCAATAATATTTGAAAATTCCTGGAGAACAGGCGAAGTTCCAGCAGACTGGAGGAGGGCAAATGTTGTCCTTATTTTCAAAAAGGGGAAAAGAGAGGACCCAAACAATTACCGCCCAGTCAGCCTGACATCAATACCAGGAAAGATTCTAGAGCAGATCATTAAGCAAACAGTCTGTGAGCACCTAGAAAGAAACTCTGTGATCACTAAAAATCAGCATGGGTTCCTGAAAAATAAGTCATGTCAGACTAATCTGATCTCATTTTTTGACAGAATTACAAGCCTGGTAGATGAAGGGAACGCTGTGGATGTAGCCTATCTTGATTTCAGCAAGGCCTTTGACAAGGTGCCCCATGATATTCTTGTAAAGAAGCTGGTAAAATGCGGGCTAGACAATGCTACCATTCAGTGGATTTGTAGCTGGATTACTGACCGAACCCAAAGGGTGCTCATCAATGGCTCCTCCTCATCCTGGAGAGTAGTGACTAGTGGGGTGCCACAGGGTTCTGTCTTGGGCCCAGTCTTGTTCAACATCTTTATCAATGACTTGGATGATGGGCTTGAGGGAATCCTGAGCAAGTTTGCAGATGACACCAAGTTGGGAGGGGTGGCTAACACCCCAGAGGACAGGATCACACTTCAGAATGACCTTAACAGATTAGACAACTGGGCCAAAGCAAACAAGATGAATTTTAACAAGGAGAAATGTAAAGTACTACACTTGGGCAAAAATAATGAAAGGCACAAATACAGGATGGGAGACACCTGGCTTGAGAGCAGTACATGTGAAAAGGATCTAGGAGTTTTGGTTGACCACAAACTTGACATGAGTCAGCAGTGTGATGCAGCAGCTAAAAAAGCCAATGCAATTCTGGGCTGCATCAATAGGAGTATAGCATCTAGATCAAGGGAAGTAATAGTACCACTGTATTCTGCTCTGGTCAGACCTCACCTGGAGTATTGTGTCCAGTTCTGGGCACCACAGTTCAAGAAGGATACTGATAAGCTGGAACGTGTCCAGAAGAGGGCAACCAAAATGGTCAAAGGCCTGGAAAAGATGCCTTATGAGGAACGGCTTAGGGAGCTGGGTATGTTTAGCCTGGAGAAGAGAAGGTTAAGGGGTGATATGATAACCATGTTCAAATATATAAAAGGATGTCATATAAAGGAGGGAGAAAGGTTGTTTTCTGCTGCTCCAGAGAAGCGGACACGGAGCAACGGATTCAAACTACAAGAAAGAAAATTCCACCTAAACATTAGGAAGAACTTCCTGAGAGTAAGAGCTGTTCGGCAGTGGAATTTGCTGCCAAGGAGTGTGGTGGAGTCTCCTTCTTTGGAGGTCTTTAAGCAGAGGCTTGACAGCCATCTGTCAGGAATGCTTTGATGGTGTTTCCTGCTTGGCAGGGGGTTGGACTGGATGGCCCTTGTGGTCTCTTCCAACTCTATGATTCTATGATTCTATGATATTAGGAAAAAATCTGGAATTTGGACAGGTACCACGTTTTAAATTGAATAAAAATAAACCCACACTCTTAGTGAAGAATGTTTCAGAGCAAGACAAAAAGGAAATACAGCAATAGAGAGATAGATAGATAGATAGATGGATATGTGTATGTATTAAATATTTGGGAATATGGTTGACAGCTAAGAATATTAATATATTTAAAGATAACTGGAAAATTATGGACAGAAATAAAAAGGAATTTAGAAATTTGCAGAAGGATGAATTTATCTTTATTGGGCAGAATTTCAGTAATTAAGATGAATGTATTGCCTCAAATGGGACGCGGGTGGCGCTGTGGGTTAAACCACTGAGCCTAGGGCTTGCCGATCAGAAGATCGGCGGTTCGAATCCCCGTGATGGGGTGAGCTCCCATTGCTCGATCCCAGCTCCTGCCAACCTAGCAGTTCAAAAGCACCTCAAAGTGCAAGTAGATAAATAGGAACCGCTACAGCGGGAAGGTAAATGGTGTTTCCGTGTGCTGCTGTGGTTCGCCAGAAGCAGCTTTGTCATGCTGGCCACATGACCGGGAAGCTGTACGCCGGCTCCCTCGGCCAATAATGCGAGATGAGCGCTGCAACCCAGAGTCAATCATGACTGGACCGAATGGTCAGGGGTCCCTTCACCTTTACCTATTGCCTCAAATGTTTTTATTTCAATCAAATCCGGTCATAAGCAATATGAGCTGCTTCAAAGAATGGCAAAAATATAACTCAAGATTTATCTGGAGAGGGAAGAAACCAAGAATAAAACATAAATTACAGTGGTACCTTGGGTTACAAATGTTTCAGGTTAAAAATGCTTCAGGTTACAAACTCCGCTAACCCAGAAATAGTACCTCAGGTTAAGAACTTTGCTTCAGGGTGAGAACAGAAATCGTGCTCTGGCGGCGGGCGACAGCAGGAGGCGCCATTAGCTAAAGTGGTGCTACAGGTTAAGAACAGTTTCAGGTTAAGAACAGACCTCCAGAACACATTAAGTTCTTAACCAGAGGTAAAGGTAAAGGTAACGGGACCTCTGACCATTAGGTCCACTCGTGTCCGACTCTGGGTTTGTGGCACTCATCTTGCGTTATTGGCCGAGGGAGCCGGCGTACAGCTTCCAGGTCATGTGGCCAGCATAACCAGAGGTACCACTGTACTAATAGATGGCAAAGATAGAGGAGGTTTCTCTCTACCGGATTTAAGATTATATTATGATGCATCTTGCATTTGCTGAATCCAGGATTGGATAACTTTAAAAAATGTAGATTTGTTAGATTTGGAAGGTCATGATAAAAGATTCAGTTGGCATGCATATTTATGATACCATAAGGCAAAAGTACCTACACAAAAGTTTCCAGAATCATATAATAAGAAATTCGATTTTTAAAGTTTGGGAGAAATACAAAGACTTAGTAGAACAGAAAACATCATGGTGGCTTTCCCCATTAAAAGCAATATCACTGGAAAAAGTGAACATGAGAACAAGCTGGCTGACATATAGAACTATTAACAGAAATGGGTAATCAAAAAGTTCTGTCTTCTTCTTCTTCTTCTTCTTCTTCTTCTTCTTCTTCTTCTTCTTCTTCTTCTTCTTCTTCTTCTTCTTCTTCTTCTTCTTCTTCTTCTTCTTCTTCTTCTTCTTCTTCTTCTTCTTCCAGGCCCTTTTCACCTTTGAGGAGGTGGCTGTGTTTTTCAAGGAGGAGTGGGCTCTGCTGGTTCCAAGCCAAAGAGCTCTACACAAGGAAGTCATGGAGGAGAATTACTAAAAAAATACCTCCGTGATGATGATGATGAGGCGTTCTGATAGAGCAATGGTCAAGAGGTTATATTTTTAATTTTTATAATGTATTTTTAATCTTTGTTGGAAGCTGCTCAGAATGGCTGGGGAAACCCAGCCAGATGGGCAGGGTACAAATAATAAATTATTCTTATTTTTATTCTTATTTTAGATGTTTTTTCCATCATTGGGCAATAACTTTAGTTCAGCTGCTGTGAACAGAAAGCAAATTAATTCTTTAGATTGAAGCCTAGAATATGGGGTCAAATATTGCTATATTAAGGCAAATGCTGCATTAGGACAGATAGACTGAACAAAAAAAAAAAATCCTTCCAGCAGCACCTTAAAGACCAACTAGGTTTTTTATTTTGGTATAGATACCTATAGACTGTTTAGTGATTTTGGGGGTCAGATGAAAAAGTCTTCCCCAGAAAGTGTGGACCACGGTACACCCCCACCAAATAGGAATCTGGGACCTTCTGTATGCAAAGCAACTGCTCTACCACTGAGCTGTATTCCCCCCCCCCCCAATATCAAAGCTTAACTCTCTCCCGCTTTCTAAAAAAGGAACAGTTACCGGAATTTATGGAAATTTATGAAATTTACCAAAATCATCACAATCACTCCTGCAAATGTCCCTACAAAACACTTGATCAACTAGTTTTCCAAATGTAGCAATTCACTGATAAATGTAGCTATGAACAGGCTCACTGGTAAAACTTTAGAAAGTCATATAACAAAGCCAAACTTTGTCCATCAGCTCCTTCTTTTTGCAAAACGTACACTGAAATGACACTGGACCACCATTTAGGGCTGTCTTAAGTTACTGCTCTAAACCCCTTCCCAGGAGGAGGCTGTTCAGAAATTGGGGGGGGGGGTCGTCTTTCGCTAGCGCTGCGGGGAATGGAACCCATGAATTTCTTACTAAATAAATGGAAATATAGGGCTTGCCGGCTAAGAAGGGAATTCCTGTTTGCAGGGAGGGGGAGGCGGATCTCCTCCCCCTCCCCCTCCCCCTGGGTCAATGAGTTCCGCTTCCTAGAGAGGCAGGAAGGGGGGTTATGAGGGGGGGTATTTGGAGGGGTGTGGTCTCCATTCTCATTCCAAGAAGAGCAGCGGACTTGGAGAAGAGGAGAAAGAGGTGCCGCATATTTCGGAGTTATTTGGGGATGGGGGTGAGAGAAGGATTTGCTTTTTCTCTTGAATCTACAAACAGGGCAGCTGGGAAAGGAGGCGGGAGGATGGGGGGGGAGGAGAGAAAGGAAAGCAGGGAGGGGCTCCGCCTTTTCCCTGTGGGAATCAGAATCAGTTGGGGGGGGCTGGATGCAGACCACCCTGTTGCAAAGTGGGGTCCCCCTCTCCCAACGGGGTTTTGCATTGCAAGATCCTTTTTAAACGCAGAGAGCAAGCCAGCCTCCCATGGTGGGGGGAGGGGAGGGGGGCGAAGACACTTGAGCTTAACCAGAAAAGGGTGCCCCCCCAAAAGGATTTGCAGCCCCACTCTGTGCATGTTGACTCAGAAGTCAGTCCTTCTCCATTCAAAGGGGTGTCAGCCCCATTCCACCTAGTGATGCTCCTCTCTCTTTAACAGCCTCCATCTCCCTTCTCACTGCTGCCCCCCTCCTGCCCCCCCATGGCTCCCCCCAGGCTCTGCCTTCTCTCCTCCTGTCAGGGAGCCAGTCTGGATGGCAGGGGAGGGGCGAGCTCCTCCAGGACCCTGATGTGCCCCCCTCCGAAATCGGCTGCTGAAGCAGGGGGAGAGGAAGTGGAAGCAGCTGAAGAACAGAGTCTCCTCTGGATTGGGAGAGAGGGAGGAGATTTCGAATTGGGTGGGGGGTGAGAGATAGACAATGTCAAGGGAAATCGGCTTCCTGAGTGTCCTTAGTAAGAAACAGGCTGATGTGTGAAGGAAGCAAAAGGAAACAACAATTTGCTTCTTGGGAAGGGGGAGGCACCCCAATAGTTCGTCTTGGTGCAAAGAGGGAAGAATGAATCTGATTCCCCCCCCCTCGCAGATTTTGATGCTGTTTCTTTCCAAATAGAAGCTTTTCCAGATATCCTCTTGGGACTTTGCCAGATAGCAGGATCAAAGCACCCAGGAGTGGGAGATCTTGCCTGCCTTGCAGGATTGTTCCAGCGTAGAGGTGCTGAGAGACTTTCTCTGCCGGTTCTGCCAGCCTCACTCCTGCCTGGCCTCATCCCCATCCAGGTAGCCAGGAGGGTCTTATAATACTGTGTAGATGATGTAAAGCCCACCACCTGGGCAGTGTTCACACAATAATCCTGCAAGGTGGGCCAGGATGACAGCCTGTTCCATGTTTGGAACAGGGGTGGAGACGCTTATCCAGCCTGAGGGCCACATTCGCTCCTGAGCAGCCTTCCAGGGGCCACTTTCCATTGATGAAACGGGCCAGAGGACAGAGTTGAAGGAGCTATGGAGCTGACTCTGAGCTTTGTCCTGGAGCTGCCTGCCTGCCAGGGATTTTTTCCAGCCACACAAAAGCCCCCCAGGAGGCAGCTAGGAAGTGTTGGAAAGAGGGTGTGGTGCTGGGGAAATTAGTGGGGGCCAGAGAGAGAGAGAGAGAGGACTTGAGGGCCAATTTAGCCCCTGGATCTGCGGTTCCCCATCCTGCGGTTTGGGTGCTGGGCTTACATCACCATGCTCAGGAGGGATGCCCTGTACCCAGTTTTGACCCTCTGATCATTTCTCCTCCTGTCCATCCTCACAGTGTAGGGAAGATAAAAGAGTACACACACACACACACACACACACACACACACACACACACACATGTTCTTAAGAGGAAGGACTAGGGGCCCATAAGCCACTGAACTTCACATCTCTGTCCCCTAAACTACAATCCATGTTAGCGCATAAAGTGCTCTAAATATTTCCATCTGCTCCGCTTGGATGGAGCTTCTGCACCCTGGTGCCCTCCAGATGTTGGTTTTATTCTGACAGCAAATTCTGCCCATAATTTAGGAGTTTCCCTTATTTTCTTTATTCTAAATGTATCAAAAGGTCAGAAACTGGTTTCCTGGATAGCTGTTCAGAGGAAAGGTAAAGTGAGGTCTGCAGAGGTACTGGCCTTAATGCTTTCTGCGAAGTTTCATTAAGAGTTTGGGATTTGATCCTACACCTTTACAAACCGAAGCTGAATGTCCCCTAAAATCTCAGGCAGCTTATACAGTAGTATTATAAAGTTCCTGTAGAAAGGATTACATCCTTCCAGTTCTTTGCCTTTGTAATTAGAATTTATGAGTATTACTGTAGTTTATTAGTATTGATATTTGTAATTTGTAAAAGGTATGCTACAGTCATACCTCGACATCCGAACGCTTCGACTTCCGAAGGTTTCGACTTCCGAAGTCGACAACCCCTGGAAGTCCTTTCGCCGCATGCGGTCTGTACATGCACAGAAACACGAAATCACGCTTTGTGCTTGCGCCGTAGTGGCGCTTCGACATCCGAGAACCTTACAAAGACGGCCGCGGAACGGATCGTCTTCATAAATCGAGATACCACTGTATCTGTATAAATGTCTCCCACCCTAATTATATCCATCTTTTTGAGAACCACCCTGAGACCTGGTTTATAGGGCGGTCTATAAATTCAACCAGTAATAATAATAACTTCTGCATTATTCTCCTTAAGGAGCTGCTCCCTGCATTGAAGTGCATTGTGGCAACAGCTGAGAGAGTCCCAGAAGTGGCCCAGTTTATGCTTCTTCTTCCTCCTCCTCCGTCTTTTCCACTGTCAACGCAATGGCCTCCGAGACACCCTCTGAACAGTCTCTTCTTAAAGATGGAGTGGAAAGAGGAGCCAGGCAGCTTCCTCAGGTAGGGAAAGAGTAACGGGAGCAGGGAGGAGGGAAGAGGCACAGATGGGACAACCCAGCTTCCCTCTGTGTTGAGTGAGGATGATGGGGATCTAAGAGAAGCTCTGTTTTCTTCTTCTTCTTCCAGGCCCTCTTGACCTTTGAGGAGGTGGCTGTGTTTTTCACAGAGGAGGAGTGGGCTCTGCTGGATCCAGGCCAAAGAGCTCTGCACAAGGAAGTCATGGAGGAGAATTATGAGATGGTGGCCTCTCTAGGTAAGGGCACATTATTATTCCTCATGGCTGTTAGACGTTGGAGGTGTGAATCTGCTATTTGAGCCATTTATTCATGCCGTGTCTTCTTTTTTGGCTAACTCTTCTATGTCTTCCATGAACACAGTCTTAACGGTGTGTCCATAAGTGACTGTAGAGTCCAATTCTGGATCCACACATCTTTCCACAGTGGGGACATAGGTTTCTGGGTGGGAGTTAATCACAGTGAGGGTTTGCCAGATGTGCTTTCCTGTTAGCTAGTTTTTCCCTTTCGGCCTGAGTTTGTTTTTCCTCAAAGTCCATGATGCCTTTGGCAAAGGCTTTTCTCCAATTGGTGCTCTCTCTGGCCAATGTTTCCCAATTTTCTGTGCTTATACTTCATTTTTTTTAGATTAGCCTTGAGAACATCTTGAAACCTCTTTAGTTGTCCACCTGTATTTCACTTTCCATTCTTAAGTTGGGATAGAGTAGTTGCTTTGGAAGACAATAATCAGGCATCCGAACAACATGACCAGTCTAACGAAGTTGTTGTTGAAGATTGTACTTTATAGCAATGCTGTACTTTTGTCAGTAGGCAACTCTTCATAAGCTGATACTGTGTTATGAATTCCCCAAAAAACCTAAAAAGGGAAAATCTACAAAGAGACTCAGAGGTTAATAATGGTGGCATACGGTTTCCTTCTCCACATCATTTATTAGCTTTTAATGGGCTAGCAGATTTTTTATTGTCTTTGCTTCAAAGGTTTAATATTTTCGTATATTTCTAGAGTCATATAAAGTAATATCTCTGGTTACGAACCGTCCTTGCGAAAGCTTCGGCTTACGAGCTCCGCTAACCCGGAAGTAGGTGCTCCTGGTTGTGAACTTTGCCCCAGGATGTGACCGGAAGCTGCCCCATTAGCGAAAGCGTGCCTCAGGTTAAGAATGGTTTCAAGTGGAGAATGGACCTCCGGAACGAATTAAGTTCGTAACCAGAGGTACCACTGTATTACTAATACAGCACTTATGTTTTACTTCTTCCTCATAGCAGAGACTCTGATACGCAAGTCTGAGCTCAACTCGCTTGGAACTGAAAAATACAGGGATGTTGCCCTGGACCAATTGAGAGGTACATACTTCCACTTTGCTGTGAGACTGTAACTTTCTATGTCTCCTTTCAGTGTTTAGGAATATAAAAAGTGCCCTTTTGGATCAGAAAAAGGGCCCATTTTTTCCAGCAACCTGCTGCAGGTTTGGGTGCAGGATTAGGTGATGTGTACAGTGGGTTGGAACAGTGGACAGTGTTCTCGAAGCTACGAACATGAGTTTGACCAAACTGCGGGAGGCAGTGGAAGACAGGAGTGCCTGGCGTGCTATGGTCCATGGGGTCACGAAGAGTCGGACACGACTAAACGACTAAACAACAACAACAGTGGGTTGGAATGTATCAGCAAGATATACAGATCAGGGAGGAAGGAAAAAACTGAATACAGAGGCGTAGCAATTTCACAAGAGGGGTAAGATGGAGAAAGTGTGTCCCTTCAGATGTTGCTGAACTACAGCTCACATCATCCCTGGTCATTGGCCATCTTTGCTTGGGTTGATGGTACTTAAGAGTCCAACTATATCTGGAGGGCGATAGATGGGAGTTGAAGGTAGAACTGGTTACTAAAGTTTATTGAGGCTATTTTCAGATTTTCTTTCCTAAAAATGTGGTACATAGGAGAGGGAGGAATGCTGGAGATGTTAAAATAAGAGAAGGTGCTGATTGGTCTTGCTGTGTGTTAAGTTCCCTGAATACCTAACAATATTTTCTCTCTCTACACCCCCACCCCCCGCCGACACTTTAAACCAGGTGGTGGAGAAAGCAATCAGAATTATGAGCGGCCATCTGTAAAGTACTTCGCTGTGAGTGAACACCTTAGCACACATCTTCAAAATAACACTGGGGAGAAAACCTTTAAATGTATGGAGTGTGGAAAAAGCTTCAGTGAAAATGGAAAACTTACCGTACATCAACGAATTCACACAGGGGAGAAACCATTTAAATGTATGCATTGTGGAAAGAACTTCAGACAGTCTTCACACCTTACTGTACATCAACGAACTCACACAGGGGAAAAACCATTTAAATGTACGAAGTGTGGGAAGTGCTTCAGTGAGAGTGGAAGTTTTACTCTACATCAACGAACTCATACAGGGGAGAAACCATATAAATGTATTGAGTGTGGGAAGTGTTTCAGTGAAAGTAGAAAACTTACTGTACATCAACAAATTCACACAGGGGAGAAACCCTTTAAATGTATGGAGTGCGGAAAGAGCTTTAGTCAGAATGGAAGCCTCACTGTACACCAACAAATTCACAGAGAGGAAAAACCATTCAGATGTATGGAGTGCGGAAAGAGCTTCAGTCAGAGTGGAAGCCTTACTACACATCAACGGTGTCACACAGGAGAGAAACCATTCAGATGTATTGAGTGTGGGAAGTGCTTCAGTCAGTGTTCACACCTTACTAGACATCAGCGGACTCACACAGGGGAGAAACCATTTAAATGTATGGAGTGTGGGAAGGGCTTTAGTCACAATGGAATACTTACTGTTCATCTACGAACTCACACAGGGGAGAAACCCTTTAGTTGTACAGTGTGTGGGCAGAGCTTCAGTCACAATGGAATGCTTACTGTACATCAACGAACTCACACAGGGGAGAAACCATTTAAATGTATGGAGTGTGGAAAGACCTTCAGTCAGTGTTCACACCTAACTATACATCAACGAACTCACACAGGGGAGAAACCATTTAAATGTATGGAGTGTGGGAAGGGTTTCAGTCATAATGGAATACTTACTGTACATCAACGAACTCACACAGGGGAGAAACCATTTAAATGTATGGAGTGTGGGAAGGGTTTCAGTGAGAGTGGAGCTCTTACAAGACATCAACAAACTCACACAGAGGAGAAACCATTTGGATGTATGGAGTGTGGAAAGAGCTTTAGACACACCTCACACCTTACTCTCCATCTACGAACTCACACAGGGGAGAAACCGTTTAGATGTATAGAGTGTGGGAAAAGCTTCAGTCGGTGTTCACATCTTAATATACACGTACGAACTCACACAGGGGAGAAACCCTTTAAATGTATGGAGTGTGGGAAGGGTTTCATTGAGAGTGGAGCTCTTACTAAACATCAACGATCTCACACAGGGGAAAAACCATTTAAATGTATGGGTTGTGGGAAGTGCTTCAGTAAGAGTGTAACTCTTAGAAAACATCAGCAAACTCACAGAGAAACAACTGTTTAAATGAAAGTGTTGAATGTGTTTCATTTATAATGGAGTTCTTAACACCTATGGACTTTCACAGGGGACAACCCATTTAGATGTATGGAGTGTTCCAGGTTTTCCCCACAGAGTTCACTTTGTGCTTCACATCAACAAACTCATATGGGGGAAAATCAATTGTAATTGTATGGAGTATATTTGATGTTCTGGTGTTTGTATGGAAAGTTATACATATATGTATTGAAGCAACGAAGGTAATGTCTCATAATAGGGAGTATAATGAAAGATACCATGTACTGTTAGGGATGTGCAGAATGTGACTCTCGAGGGCTCATTGAGAGTGAACAGGTGCTGAGAGTCCATGGATATTTGCTCTTTGGCAGAGAGAATTGGGAATCGAGAGTTGGGAAAAGCGGAGCACGACAGTGGTGTTTAGCAAGCAGGCATGGCTCTGGAATCTTAGAACTGTAGAGTTGAAATGGACTCCAAGGGTCTTCTAGTCCAACTCCCTGTTATAGGAACAGCAGCATAAAACCCATTTTTATAATTTCAATAAAGGAACAATGAAAACACAAAATGACTGAAAAGTAATCATTAACCCTTCCTACATTGTTTATATTTTATAAGTTCATTGTTTTACAATACCTTCTTATTCATGGCTACATTAGATTAGATTTCTTGATTGTCATTCTGTAATTACAATGAAATTGGATGTTATCCCATAAAAACAAAAACAAGAAACAAAGCAAAAACAACAACACATTTTCAGTTACACATGCACATGCCTACACAACTCTTCAGATCAATTATATTGTTACAGTATTTAAGATGGATATACCTTTTGGGTAGAAACTGTTTTAATGACTACTGGTAAGTGGTTATAAAATCCCTGGTGGCAGCCGGAATAAAGGAAATATTGGGAGGGAAGGTGGCACAATGAAATGTGGGCATTGCCAGTGGTTTCAGGAGAGTCATTTCCCTGTGGAGAGAGAAATCTCTGTGCTCATGTGATTGGCCCATCTTTCAGAAATCTGTAGAAAGAGCAGGCAGTATAGGAGGCTGAAAGCAGAGTTCATCTGGAGCTACTCCACCCTCTGCCAGCATTGAGCGTTTGCCCATGACATGAAGCAGCCACAGCAGGTCCTGGAAGCTGCCAACAGTTGGACTTCACCCCCAAAGGCCCCCCTCTCCATCGCCTCCTGAGAATGACGGATGCCAGCAGGGGTCTCTTTGCCTGCCGAGGATTTCACCTGCGACTTTCTGCATGCAAAGCATTGAATTTGGGACCTTTTAAAATAAATCATTTATTCAAAATAAATACAGCTTTGTCCACTGCCATAGTATCACAGAATGATCAATCCTCAATCCCACATCACGGCCACGTTGCCTCCCCCAATACCCTCAATAGGAACCCAACTACCAATCTGCTTGGCTAGATATTTCCAATCATATCCCCTCCACAAATACCTCCGTGATGGTGGTGATGATGATGATGATGACAACATGAAAATCTCGTTCTTCAATAAAGGGAGACCAGATTGTGTCAAATGTATCTTTTTTGGAGATACCTTTGATTAGCCACCAATGGTATGTAAGGCGTTCTGATAGAGCAGGCATGTCAAACCTGCGGCCCTCCAGATGTTTTGGACTACAATTCCCATCTTCCCCAACCACTGGTCCTGCTAGCTAGGGATCATGGGAGTTGTAGGCCAAAACATCTGGAGGGCCGCAGGTTTGACATGCCTGTGATAGAGCAATGTTCCAGATGTTATTGATCCAAGCCCCTATTGGATCTTTTAGAGGTTTCCTTCCATCGTTGGGCAACAACTGTAGTTCAGCTGCTGTGAACAGAAAGAAAATTAATTCTTTAGACTGATGTATAGAATTTGGGATAAAATCTAATTATAATGAGGTAAGTGCTGGATTAGGACAGATAAGATTGTTTAGTGATTTTGGAGATCAGATAAAAAACTTCTCCAGAAGACATGGACCACACAGTACACTCCCACCAAACAGAAAATAGGAATCTGAGACCTTCTGTATGCAAAGCAACTACTCTACCACTGAGCAGTATCCTCCACACAACAAAGCCTAACTTTCTCCATCAGTTCCCGCTTTTTAATAAAGGAATTGTTACCAAAATTTATGGAAATTTATGAAATTTACCAAAATCATCACAATCACTCCTGCAAATGTCCCTACAAAACATTTCATCAACCAGTTTTCCCATCTATTCAAAGGGCCTCCGCTGCAGATTTCCAAATGTAACAATTCAACGATGAATGATAAATGTACTGGCTCATTGGGAAAACTTTAGTTACAGGTAGGTAGCCGTGTTGGTCTGCCGTAGTCGAAACAAAATAATAATAAAAATCCTTCCAGTAGCACCTTAGAGACCAACTAGGTTTGTGATTGGTATGAGCTTTTGTGTGCAGGCACACTTCTTCAGATATTGTAGAAAGTGTCATAAAATTGCTCCAGTATTGTATTTGTGCCATTCCAGGTTTGTTCTGTTCAGGAAAGGAATGGGCGTCTGGGACATGGGCAGAGGCAGCCATAATCCCTGGAGCCTGAGACCAGCCTCATTGCCTGGCCGATAATCACTGGCATTCTGGCTCCTGAGTGGTAGCCATATCAGAAACAAGGTAATCCCGACCACAGTTTTTTCTAGGATCTTGGTCAAGACAAAAGCGTGTGATTAACTTTGACCCGGAGAACAGGAACATGTACATCTGGCATGTTCAACAGGTTAATCACGATCTACCTGTTGATCACGGGACATCATTGGTCGATTGCTGTCAATCACAGGACCTTTAGTGATCTGCGCGACCAAAAAGAAAAACATTTGCAGCTGTGCCCCCCATAAAAAATGCTCGAAAACTTTGGTTCCCCCCCCCAAAAAGCTCAACAATTAGTTCATCAACTTTGCCTGTCAATGCCAACAGGTAGATCACAGCCAGTATTTTAACTAACACTGTGAGTAGATCACTTTTTTGTACCTAATGTACATAATCATGATGTATATATGATGTATGTATAATGTTTCACAACCTTGATGGCAGAAAGTGAGGAGGAATTAAATAATCTTTTAATGAGGGTGAAAGAGGAGAGTGCAAAATATGATCTGAAGCTCAACATCAAAAAAACTAAGATCATGGCCACTGGTCCCATCACCTCCTGGCAAATAGAAGGGGAAGAAATGGAGGCAGTGAGAGATTTTACTTTCTTGGGTTTCATGATCACTGCAGATGGTGACAGCAGTCACGAAATTAAAAGACGCCTGCTTCTTGGGAGAAAAGCAATGACAAACCTAGACAGCATCTTAAAAAGCTATGGTTTTCCCAGTAGTAATGTATGGAAGTGAGAGCTGGACCATAAAGAAGGCTGATCGCCAAAGAATTGATGCTTTTGAATTATGGTGTTGGAGGAGACTCTTGAGAGTCCCATGGACTGCAAGAACAAACCTATCCATTCTGAAGGAAATCAGCCCTGAGCGCTGACTGGAAGGACAGATCCTGAAGCTGAGGCTCCAATACTTTGGCCACCTCATGAGAAGAGAAGAATCCTTGGAAAAGACCCTGATGTTGGGAAAGATTGAGGGCACTAGGAGAAGGGGACGACAGAGGACGAGATGGTTGGACAGTGTTCTCGAAGCTACCAACATGAGTTTGACCAAACTGCGGGAGGCAGTGGAAGACAGGAGTGCCTGGCGTGCTATGGTCCATGGGGTCACAAAGAGTCGGACACAACTAAACAACTAAACAACAACAAAAAATGTTTCAGTAAGGGTGTTGAGTGTAAAAGGGGAAGCTTATAAAAAGATAGCTTCTTCCTGCTTCTGCCAAATGGTGGGTGGAAGTCCTGTTGCAACAATAAAGATCCCAGTAGGAGGCTTTTCAGAAATCAGGGTGTGGAGGTGAGGGGGGGGGGGGGTCGTCTTTCGCTGCCGCTGCAGGTAATCGAACCCATGAATTTCTCCCTAAATAAACGGGAATATAGAGCTTGCCAGCTGGGAAGGGCATTTCTGCTTGCAGGGAGGGGGAGGCGGATCTCCTGCCACTCCCCCTCTCTCTGGGTCAATGAGCTTCGCTGCCTAGAGAGGCAGGAAGTTTTTATTGGGAGGGGAGGCAATCTGGAGGGGAGGGGTCTCCATCCTCATTCCCGGAAGAGAAGCGGACTTGGAGAAGAGGAGAAAGAGGTGCCGCATATTTGGGGGTTATTTGGGGGGTGGGAGAAGGATTTGCTTTCCCTCTCCCTGAATCTACAAACAGGGCAGCTGGGAAAGGAGGCGGGAGGGTGGGGGTGGGGAGAAAAAGGAAATTAGGAGGGGTTCTGCTCTTTCCCTGTGGGAATCATGGGGGGGGGGGAGGCTGCATGCAGCCCACCTTGTTGCAAAGTGGGGTCGCCCTCTCCCAACGGGGTTTGCATTGCAAGATCCTTTTTGAAGCGCAGAGATCAAGGCCGCCTCCCATGGTGGGGGGGAGGGGAGGGGGCGAAGACACTTGAGATGAACCACAAAAGGGTCTCTCCCCAAAAAAGGGATTTGCAGCCCCACCCTGTGTATGTTGACTCAGTTGACTCAGTCCTTCTCCATTCAAAGGGGTGGCAGCCCCATTTCACCTAGTGATGCTCCTCTCTGTTTAACAGCCTCCATCTCCCTTCTCACTGCTGCCCCCCCATGGCTCCCCCCCCCCAGGCTCTGCTTCCTGCATCAGAGAGCCGGTCTCGACGGCAGGGGAGGGGTGAGCTCCTCCAGGACCCTGATCTCCCCCCCCCCCTCCAAAATCTGCCTGCCTCAGTGGGGCTCCTCGTATTGCCGGCTCCATGGGGGGAAATATGGAGGACAGGCAGCGGCTGATGTGAAAAGGAGGCAAAAGGAAACAAGGATTTGCTTCTTGGGAAGGAGGGGTCCCCCGTCCCCCACCCATGTCGGCAGAGTGGGGAACAATGGGGGAGGGTTTGCTGTCCTGTTTATGAGCCCCTGAAGTGGAGGGAAGAGGCACATATTGGATGTTCCGGATCTTGAAAAAAACACGTGATTGGTTTCCCTCCTGCTTGTTGTTGTTTAGTCGTGTCTGACTCTTTGTGACCCCATGGAGCATAGCACGCCAGGCACTCCTGTCTTCCACTGCCTCTCGCAGTTTGGTCAAACTCATGTTGGTAGCTTTGAGAACACTGTCCAACCATCTCGTCCTCTGTCGTCCCCTTCTCATAGTGCCCTCCATCTTTCACAACATCAGGGTCTTTTCCAGGGAGTCTTCTCTTCTCAAGAGGTGGCCAAAGTATTGGAGCTCAGGATCTGTCCTTCCAGTGAGCACTCAGGGCTGATTTCCTTCAGAATGGATAGGTTTGATCTTCTTGCAGTCCATGGGACTTTCAAGAGTCTCCTCCAGCACCATAATTCAAAAGCATCAATTCTTCGGCGATCAGCCTCCTTTATGATCCAGCTCTCACTTCCATACATCACTACTGGGAAAACCATAGCTTTAACTATACGGACCTTTGTCGGCAAGGTGATGTCTCTGCTTTTTAAGATGCTGTCTAGGTTTGTTATTGCTTTTCTCCCAAGAAGCAGGCATCTTTTAATTTCATGACTGCTGTCACCATCTGCAGTGATCAAGGAGCCCAGGAAAGTAAAATCTCTCACTGCCTCCATTTCTTCCCCTTCTATTTGCCAGGAGGTGATGGGACCAGTGACCATGATCTTAGTTTTTTTTATCCCTCCTGCTAATCAAGGAAAATGGGCACATGAGTGGCAGGTTTGAAAACTAATCAGGCAGGTTCAGGTCTGTGCTCATGAGGAGCCTGTTTTGATCCTCCGGTTATCTTTCCCCCTGTCCTATCTCACAGAGTTGGGAAGATAAAAGCGCATCTCCTTGCTCTGAAGTACAGCTGAGAGAGTCCCGGAAGTGGCCAGTTTTACGCTTCCTCCGAATCCCCTACAGGCAGCGCAATGGCCTCAGAGGCACCATTTGGACCGTCTCTTCTTAAAGCTGGAGTGGAAAGAGGAGCCAGGCAGTTTCCTCAGGTAGGGAAAGAGCATCAGGGAATTGGGTAGGAGAGAAGAGAGGCAGGTGGGACCACCCAGCTTCCCTCTGTGTTGAGTGGGGATGATGGGGATCTAAGAGAAGCTCTGTTTTCTTCTTCCTCTTCTTCTTCCAGGCCCTCTTGACCTTTGAGGAGGTGGCTGTGCTTTTCACGGAGGAGGAGTGGGCTCTGCTGGATCCAGGCCAAAGAGCTCTGCACAAGGAAGTCATGGAGGAGAATTATGAGATGGTGGCCTCTCTAGGTAAGGGCACATTTTTATCCCTCTTGGCTGCTAGACATCGAAAGAGTGAATCTACTGTTTGAGCCATTCATGCCATGAAGGAGCAACACAGGAATAGCCTGCTGGATTAGGCCAGTGACCCATCTAGCATCCTGTTCTCACACTGGGAAAGGCAGGTGTCTGTGGGAAACCAGCAAGCAGGATTTGAACACAAGAGCACTCTTGCCTCATGTAGTTTCCAGCAACTGGTATTTCGAAACATTGCTGCTTCTGACTGTGCTGGCATTGCAGAGCCATCAGGGCGAGTGGCCGGCAATAGACCTCTCCTCCCTGTATTTGGGCCATCATTGCTGCCTGTGGGATCGAGTTCCCTAGCTTAACTATGTGCTGTGTGAAGAAGAACAACAACAATTTATTATTTCTACCCCAGCCATCTGCCTGGGTTTCCCCAGCCACTCTGGGCAGCTTCCAACAAAATAAAAAGCATAATGAAGCATCAAACATTAAAAACATCCCTAAATATTTCCTTGACATATGATGGGAGGGCTCTGCCTGGTTCCCTGTAACCTCACTTCTTGCAGGGAGGGAACCGCCAGAAGGCCCTCGGAGGCAGACCTCAGTGTCCGGTCTGAACAATGGGGGTGGAGATGCTCCTTCAGGTATACTGGACTGAGGCCATTTAGGGCTTTAAAGGTCAGCACCAACACTTTGAATTGTGCTCGGAAACGTACTGTGAGCCAATGTAGGTAATTCAGGATCGGTGTTATATGGTCTCGGCGGCCGCTCCCAGTCACCAGTCCAGCTGTCGCATTCTGGATTAGTTGCAGTTTCTGGGTCATCTTCAAAGGTAGCCCCATGTAGAGTGCATTGCAGTAGTTCAAGCGGGAGATAACTAGAGCATGCACCACTCTGGTGAGACAGTCTGCAGGCAAAGAGGGTTTCAGCCTGTGTACCAGATGGAGCTGGTAGACCGCTGCCCTGGACACAGAGTTGACCTGCACCTCCATGGACAGCTGTGAGTCCAATATGACTCCTAGGCTCCACACCTGCTCCTTTAGAAGTACAGTTACCCCATTCAGAGTCCCCCCACACCCGCTCGCCCCCTGTCCCACCAAAAGAGTACTTCTGTCTTGTCAGGATTCAATCTGTTAGCCGCCACCCATTCTCCAACCGCCTCCAAGCACTCACACAGGACCTTCATCGCCTCCCCTGGTTCTTGAAAAAGAGGTAGAGCTGTGTATCATCCGCATACTGATGAACACCCAGCCCAAACCCCCTGATGATCTCTCCTAGCAGCTTCATATAGATATTAAAAGGCATGGGGGAGAGGAGAGAACCCTGAGGCACCCCACAAGTGAGAGCCCAGGGGTCTGAACACTCATCCCCCAACACTACTTTTTGGACACGGCCCAGGAAAAAGTAGCGGGACCACTGTATAACAGTGCCCCCAGTTTTGAGCTCCCCTAGACGGTCCTCAAGTTTGTCATGATCAATGGTATCAAAAGTCGCTGAGAGATCCAGCAGAATTTCGCCTTTGTCCCTAGCCCGCCAGAGATCATGGTTTGCATCCTCCAGGCTTGCCTAGAGTTGTTCTGCAACCACCCGTTCAATCACCTTGCCCGAGAATGGAAGATTTGAGACTGGGCGATAGTTGGCCATATTGGCCAGGTCTAAAGATGTTTTTTTAAGAAGTGGTTTAATAACCGCCTCTTTCAGCGAGTCTGGGAAGACCCCATCACTGAAGGAAGCATTCACCACCCCCGCAGAGCCCATTGCCTTCCCGGCTCGCTTTTATGAGCCAGGATGGGCAAGAATCAAGGAGACAGGTGGTCGGTTTCACTCATCCAAGCAGTCTGTCCAGACCCTCAGAGGTAACAGATTGGAATTGATCCCATGAAACTTGACTAGACTGCCCTTGCTCTCATGGTGGAGTCTACCTCCTTCCAAATATGAGCGACTTTATCTGCAAAAAACATTGCAAAATCATTGCAGGAGATCTTGGGGCCCTTAGTGGGCCCCGATGGCGTAGGTGGTTCTGTTAAATTATGAACCACCTGAAAGACCCTCCTGCTGTTTTGTGCAGGTGCAATAGAGGCGGCAAAGAAGGTCCTCTTCGCTGTTGCTATTGCCACTTGGTAGGCTCAATGTTGAGCTCTAACCTGTGACCGGTCTTATTCAGAATGTAGCCGTCTGAAGGATTGTTTCATTGCCCTCAGCTCCGGGGAGCTCCATGCAATCGGAGAGGGCGCTTCAGAACCAGTCAGTCAATAGCCCTGGTTAACTCCACATTCCAGCGGACCACCAGGGAATCAGCAGAAAGGCCATCATCATGGCATAAAATATCCCCTACCAATCTCTGGAAACCATTTGGATCTATTAAGTGGCAAGGGTGGACCATCTGAATCGGCCCCACCTCCCTGCAGAGGGGAAAGGTCACAGAGAAGTCCAGTTGCACCAGGAAGTGATCTGACCATGACACTTCTTTTGTTTCGCTTTTACTTAGTGTCAGATCACCCACATCCATAGAGGTAAACACTAGGTCTAAGGCATGTCCGTGGCTATGAGTTGGGCCAAACGTATTCAGGGACAGCCCTATGGAGGCCATGCTTTCCACGAAATCCTGAGCGGCCCCTTGTAAGGTCGTGTTGGCATGGATGTTATAATCCCCCCAGGACAACCAAAGCAGCTCGGGCAGGGAATCCTTGGTGCAGCAGGGAGGTCGGTACACCAAAAGGAATCTTGTACTGCCCTTATTGCCCAACTTCCAGAACATGCACTCAGAAAAATGGGTCTTCCCAATAGGGTGCCTGGTGCAAGCTAATGACTTCCTAAAAATCATTGCAACCCCTCCTCCCCGCCCATATGACCTGGGTTGCTGTGTGTAAGAAAAACCTGGTGGGCAAGCAGCAGCAAACAGGCCGATCTGCTTCATCCAACCAAGTCTCTGTTACACAAGCCAGGTCAAGTCCTCCATCCACGATCAAGTCATGGATGGCAGTGGTCTTATTAATCATAGAATCATAGATGTCAGAGGTGTTGTGGCTACTCCTGAGTAAACACGCTCAGTGCTGAGCCCTTTCACTGCTTCGCTCACTTCCTGGCTCTCTCCTCCTGACCTGCTGCTCACGCTTGTACTCAGCTTGACCTAATGATCGGAGGCTGCTCCCTGTAAGGGTCCCCCCTGACAATAGAGTTGGAAGAGACCACAAGGGCCATCCAGTCCAACCCCCTGCCAAGCAGGAAATCAATGACCTGGCATTGCACAGCAGCACCTTCAGGTCATATGGGTCTCCGTTGCTGATTCTAATATCCTTCTGGTCAAGACCGGACCCAGAGGCAGGAATAGTATACAAACAACGACTAAACCTGCCTCCTTCGTAATGACAAGGTCTAAGACATTACCTAGAAGAGGCAGGAGAAAATGGACTGCAGAAATTTAACACTTTCAGAAGAGAGGGAAGGTGGAGAAAGTGTGTCCCTCCAGATGTTGCTGCACTGCAACTCCTATCATCCTGGCCATTTGACTTTCCTGCTTGGGTTGATGATAGTTTGAGTTCAGCCACATCTGGAAGGCCGTAGGTGCCCCACCTCAGCATAGAAGGTTTCTCTTGGTGCTCAGTTTCACATGGGAGTTCAAGGTGGAACTGGACACTAAGAGACAATTTTCTTATATATCTACATATTTATATCATCTATCTATCTATATCTATCTAAATCTTATTTACCATTTTCATGTTTACACTTGAAACATTAACCATGCTTCCAATACAAAACACACAATTGATACTGACTCCCCTTCCATGGTTCATTTTGTTAATTTCTTTCCCAGATATCTTATTTTATCTCAGTTTTATATCTCAGTATTCTTACTGCTGAATTCATTCTTTTACTGGTATCTTTTTAATGTGTTTACAATAAGTTTTCAAAGTAATCTACAAAGCATTTTCAATCTTCATTTTTAAATTATTTATAATTTTAATTTATATACGTTACAACAATTCTTTTGCCTCGTTTTAACATTTTTGACTCCCTCCCATCTCTTTCTGCGGTTCCTTACATTAATTGTCTTCCTTTCCTGCATAATCCAATTTGTCTTAACTTATTCTTTTATTCATGTATTCTCACATATCTCTAATATATATTTTTAAAGCTGCAGGTTTTTTACAATAATCCTGCCAATGTCTTCATCTGTTTACAGTTTGTAAATATTCAATAAACCATTTCCATTCCTTTCTAAAAAGTTTGTTATCTTGATTTCTTATTCATCTGGTAAGTTTCACCATTTCTGCATACTCCCATTAGTTTCTGTACTCAATCTTCTTTCGTTGGGACCCCTTCATTCTTCCATTTTTGGACAAATAACACATTATGTATGTGTAGTCACATACATAAATAAATTTCTATACTGTTTGGGTAGTTCTAAGCCTAAAATTCCCAAGAGAAAAAACTTCTGGGTTTTTTAATGAAAGTTTTTTTAAACATCTTTTTCAATTCGTTATATATAATTTCCCAGTAAGCTTTAACCTTATTACAAGACCACCACATGTGGAAAAGGTGCCTTCTTTCTCTTTACATTTCCAACATTTATTTGACTTTAATTTATATATTTTTGCCAAGCTACTAGGTGTTAAGTGCCATCTATATAGCATTTTCATATAATTTTCTCTTAACCCATAACATGCTGTAAATTTTATATCTGTATTCCATCATCTTTCCCATGCTTCCATTTCTATATTATGACCAACATCTATTGCCCAGTGTACAGTGGTACCACAAGTTAAGAACCTTTTTTTTTTAATTTTTTTAAAAGACTTTATTGTTTAAAATAATACAGAGTAGAACATATGCATGATATGAATACAACGATAATTTTCTCCTCGTCGTATCTCATACAAAAGAAAAATAAATAAATACCGAAGAACTAAATACATAATTCAAAATAAATTCTTCTTCGCAATGTGAACCGTATATTATCTTTATGTTAGATCCTATTTCTTCCTTCTTAGAAACTTCCCGTCCTTCCAATATTACAATTTCAAATTCTTTGTTTTCTACGGGTCTTTGTTATAACTTTCTTCCTTTCTTCTCTATTTTCCCTTAATCTCATTTTTATATTACAAACGTTATTCTATATCTGCCAATATGGAATTAATTTGTTCCGGAGGTCTGTTCTTAAACTGAAACTGTTCTTAACCTGAGGTACCACTTTAGCTAATGGGGCCTCCTGCTGCCGCCGCACCACTTGCACACGCTATTTCTGTTCTCATCCTGAGGTAAAGTTCTTAACCCGAGGTACTATTTCTGGGTTAGCGGAGTTTGTAACCTGAAGCGCCTGTAACCTGAAGCGCCTGTAACCTGAAGCGCCTGTAAACTGAGGTACCACTGTATCATTGAAGATTTCATTTGTTCATTCTTTGTCTCCCATTCCAATAACATTGTGTACCTTTTAGACATCACTTTAACATTACAACTTAACATGTCTCTCTCAAATTGTGATGCTTGTTCCCCAAACCCCCACTTAATAATAATAATAATAATAATAATAATAATAATAATAATAATAATAATAATATATTATTTATACCCCGCCCATCTGGCTGGGTTTCCCTAGCCACTCTGGGTGGCTTCCAACAGAAATATTAAAATACAATAATTTATTAAACATTAAAAGCTTCCCTAGACCTTTTAAATATCTAATTCAAATGATGATATTGTAACCATGTTGTTAACATTCCTGGTAAATCCTTCAACTCTTTTAATTTAAATTCTCTACTCTCCTCTCTTAATAAATTTCTATAAGTTGCCCAATTTTCCATCATATTTTTCTTTTTCACCTCTATGGCTTCCAAAGGTGAAAGCCAAAGTGGTGTTTGTTTCCAATAATTTTTTATATCTGTCCCATATTCTATACAATTTTTCCTACTTATATGGTTTGTAAAGCTTTTATGTACTTTCACCTTTTCAATTCCACAGTTAAGCATGGCAACCAAAAAATATTATCATGACCTTCCAAATCTAAGATATGCGGATTCTTCAATAGCAACCATTCCTTCAACCAGCACAGACAAGATGCTTCATAATATCATATCCAGCAGGGAGAAACCCCCTCTATCTTTCAGTTCTATCAGTATTTTTTATTTTATTCTCTCCACACCCACACCCCCGCTTGCCAGATATACTGTATTTAGAAATATATTTTTTTGCCATTTTTGAAGCAATCAGTCTTGCAGATCATTGACATTTCCAATCTTCTTCAAATACTTTTTATCTTGCTCTCTTATTCTATTTGTCAATCTTTCCATTTCTATATATTCTATTAATTCATCTGCCATTCCTCCTTTGTTGACATCCTCCTTCCACTTCTGATCATACGCCATACGTGTTGCTGTAGTTGGACACATAAAAAGAGATCTATGATCCCTAGATATGTTGTTGTTGTTTAGTCGTTTAGTCGTGTCTGACTCTTCGTGACCCCATGGACCATAGCATGCCAGGCACTCCTGTCTTGCACTGCCTCCCGAAGTTTGGTCAACTCATGTTCGTAGCTTCGAGAACACTGTCCAACCATCTCGTCCTCTGTCGTCCCCTTCTAGTGCCCTCAATCTTTCCCAACATCAGGGTCTTTTCCAAGGATTCCAAGGATTCTTCTCTTCTCATGAGGTGGCCAAAGTATTGGAGCCTCAGCTTCACGATCTGTCCTTCCAGTGAGCGCTCAGGGCAGATTTCCTTAAGAATGGATAGGTTTGATCTTCTTGCAGTCCATGGGACTCTCAAGAGTCTCCTCCAGCACCATAATTCAAAAGCATCAATTCTTCGGCGATCAGCCTTCTTTATGGTCCAGCTCTCACTTCGGCGATCAGCCTTCTTTATGGTCCAGCTCTCCCTAGATATACTTGCATCTATTATACCTAAAAGAAAAGCATCTATATACAAGCATCTATTATACCTAAAAGAAAAGCATCTATATACAAGCATCTATTATACCTAAAAGAAAAGCATCTATTATACCTTTTAACAAAGGTCCTCTTAAACATTTTTTTCAGCTCATTAAATATCATTTCCCAGAAGTTCTTAACTGTTTTGCATGTCAACCACATATGATAAAAAGTAACTACTTTCCCCTTACATTTCCAGCAGATATCTGATTCAGTCTTGTACATTTTAGCTAATTTACTTGGTGTCAGATACCACCTATATATCATTTTCATAAAATTCTCCTTCAGTGTGCAACATGCTGTAAATTTAAAATCTTTTTCCACATGTCACCCAAGCACTCATCTCCATATTGCCCACCCATTGTTACCATATAATCTTCTCATCCAAATAATCAAACAACTTCTCCTTAAAAAGCTGTGTTTCCCCCCCTCATTTGATGCAATGACTCTCACCAAGAACATTTTTTCTCCTTCAGCAATTGCCTGTACCCTGATAATTCTGCCTTGGTCATCTTTAAATAATTGTTATGGGTTCAAACCATGTTCTATATGCATTACAACACTTCTCTTTTTAGTTTTTCTGAGGTTATAAACTCTTCAACAAATATTTTGTTTACTAATACTCTGCTGTGTCGACTTGCAACATATGTTTCCTGCGCTAAGAGACTATTTTCTGGGATTATTTCCTTTCCTAAAAATGTGGTACATAGGAGAGGGGAGATTGTTGGAGGTGTTGAAACAGAGAAGGTGCCGATTGGTCTTGCTGTGTTAAGTTCTCTTGTTCTGTTCCTTGAAATCCTAACAATATTTTCTTATCCCCCTCTTTAAACCAGGTGATGGAAAAGGCAATCAGAATATTGAAGGGCCATCTGTAAATTACTTCAGTGTGAGTGAACACCTTAGCACAGATCTACAAACTAACACAGAGGAGAAACCCTTTAAATGTATGGAGTGTGGAAAGAGTTTCAGTGAAAGAGGAAAACTTACCGTACATCAACGAATTCACACTGGGGAGAAACCATTTAGATGTATGGAATGTGGGAAGTGCTTCAGTCAGTGTTCACACCTTACTATACACCAACGAATTCACACCGGGGAGAAACCATTTAAATGTATGGAGTGTGGAAAGAGCTTCAGTGAGAGTGGAAAACTTACTGTACATCAGCGAACTCACACAGGGGAGAAACCTTTTAAATGTATGGAGTGTGGGAAGAGCTTCAGTGTAAGTGGAAAGCTTACTATACATCAACGAACTCACACAGGAGAGAAACCCTTTAAATGTATGGAGTGTGGAAAGAGATTCAGTCAGTGTTCACAGCTTACTATACATCAGCGAACTCATACAGGGGAGAAACCATTTAGATGCATGGAGTGCGGAAAAAACTTCAGTGTAAGTGGAAAACTTACTGAACATCAACAAACTCACATAGGAGATAAACAATTTAGATGCATGGAGTGCGGAAAGTGCTTCAGTTGTAGTGGGAGCCTTACTGTACATCAACAAAGTCACAAAGGGGATAAACCTTTTAAATGTATGGTGTGTGGAAGGTTCCTCAGTAGTAGGGGAGCACTTAAAAAACATCACTTAACTCACACAACAGATAAACCATTTAAATGTATGGAGTGTGGAAAGAGCTTCATTGAAAGTTCACAGTTTGCCATACATCTACGAACTCACACAGGGGAGAAACCCTTTAAATGTTTGGAGTGTGGAAAGAGCTTCAGTACAAGTTCACAGCTTACTATACATCAGCGAACTCACACAGGGGAGAAACCTTTTAAATGTATGGAATGTGGAAAGAGCTTCATTGAAAGTGGAAAACTTACTGTACACCAACGAATTCACACAGGGGAGAAACCATTTACATGTGTGGTATGTGGAAAGAGTCTCAGTAGTAGGGGAGCACTTACAAAACATCAACTAATTCATGCAGGGGAGAAACCATTTAAATGTAAGGAGTGTGGAAAGTGTTTCAGTGAAAGTTCACAACTGCTCATACATCTTCGAATTCACTCAGGAGATAAACCCTTTAAATGTATGGAGTGTGGAAAGAGCTTCAGTCGGAAGGGAGTCCTTATTGTACATCAACGAACTCATATGGGGAAGAAACCATATAAATGTTTGGAGTGTGAGAAGAGCTTCAGTTGTTGTGAAAATCTTAATTTACATCAACGAACTCACACAGGGGAGAAACCCTTTAAATGCTTGCATTGTGGAAAGAGCTTCAGTAATAGTGGAAACCTTACAAGACATCAACGAACTCACACAGGAGAGAAACCCTTTAAATGTATGGAGTGTGGAAAGTGCTTCAGCAGTAGTGGAGCACTTACAAAACATCAAGTAACTCACACAGGAGATAAACCATTTAAATGTATCGAGTGTGGAAAGAGCTTCAGTGAAAGGGGGAAGCTTACTGTACATCTACGAATTCACACAGGGGAGAGACCCTTTAAATGTATGGAATGTGGAAAGAGTTTCAGTGAAAGTGGAAAACTTACTGTACATCAACGATCTCACACAGGGGAGAAACCATTCAGATGTCTGGTCTGTGGAAAGTGCTTCAGTCGGAATGGAATCCTTACTGTACACCAACAAACTCATATACGGGAGAAATCATTTAAATGTATGGAGTGTGAAAAGAGCTTCACTAAAGGATCACAACTGATCATACATCTACGAACTCACACAGGGGAGAAACCTTTTAAATGTTTGGAGTGTGAAAAGAGTTTCACTTGTAGAGGAAGCCTTACTGTACACCAGCGAACACACAGAGGGGAGAAACCATATAAATGTTTGGAGTGTGGAAAGAGTTTCAGTCGAAGTGGGCATTTTAGAATACATCAGCGAACTCACACAGGGGAGAAACCATTTAAATGTATGGAATGTGGGAAGTGCTTCATTGAGAGTGGAGCTCTTACAAGACATCAACGAACTCACACAGGGGATAAACCATTTAAATGTATGGAATGTGGAAAGAGCTTCAGAGAAAGGGGCAAACTTACTGCACATCAACAAATTCATGCTGGGGAGAAACTATTTAAATGCATGGAGTGTGAGATGTGCTTCAATGAGAGTGGAGCACTTACAACACATCAAGAAGCTCACAGAGAAGAAACCTTGTAAATTGAAGGAGTGTGGCCAGTGCCTCAGTTAAGGTCATCTACATACTCTCACGGGAAAACCCATTTAGATGTTTGGAGTGTTTCTAGTGTTTACTTTGTTCTTCACATCAACAAACTCATATCAATTGTAAATGCATGGAGTGTTGTTGATGTTCTGGTTTTTGTATGGAAAGTTGTACACACATGTGATAAAGTAATGAAGGTAAATATAATAGTAAATAGTAAATATAATGAAAGATATGATGTACTCTTAGGGATGTGCAAAGTGTGAATCTGGAGTGCTGTTGGTGAGTGATGACTGGGCAATAATAGGCCCTTTAGCAGCAAACAAGTTTAGTCTTCTCATTTTGTACTGGAAAATCCTCTTCAAGAACAGGGTGCACTTTCTAATTAGTGCACCCTGTCCCGGATTGACAACATTCACTGTCTAGGACCTGTTACAGAAAGTGATTTTGTATTAACTTTGAAACAAGGGAAAGCCAATCCTGTTCCAATAGCAGCAATCACCACACAGTCATTCCTCCCTCTTTTGTATGTGTGAAAAACCTCTTCATACACAAAACTCAGACAAATTTTGGCTGTTCTGTCCTGGTTGCGCTGCAGTCCATAAGCCTGAACTTGTATTGTCTTCAAGGCTGACAGCGTACGAATCAATATGGCTGACTTGAGCCAACAACCCTTTACCCTCACACATCCAAACAAAACTCGCTGCAGCCCACTTAAGGCAACCAACCATGGCCTGGGCCACCCAACCTCTCTCACCGCCAATGAAAACTTAAAAATGAATAGAAAGAGAACCTACCCACGTGATGCTGACACAGAAACCTTGCACATATGCTGTATAAAAGAACCAACATTTACTACCCCCTCTCTCCGCCTCTTTCTCCCCCCCCCCAACTTTATGTCTCACGTCGAGTATAATATAATATACGGTATAAAATCTTTATTGCGGTCCAAAGCCCCGTAACATAGATTCAGAATAAAATACAGATTTATACAGACACCCCCACCCCCCCGGGAGAGGAAGACTGAGACAATATTTGTTCAGTCTTGAGTATGATGGTCTTTGATACGTATTACTACCAAAACAAACTTTGCCACAGCCACTGTGATATCATTAGACTTGTAATCCAGAAGATATTTGGTATAGTAGGCTTCAGATTTAGCCAACCGATTTGCCAGTAGGGGTTTAATCAATATATCTCTAGCTTGCTCATACTGTCCGCAATGCCATAGGATATGCCTCATACAATCAACGTCCTGAGAGCATATACAGAGCCTCTCAGTCTGCCATTTAGCACTTCTGATGGAAATGCATTTAATCTGGCTTTGGTAAAAAGATGCCGATAAATTGGTACAGGCAAATTTCTAAGATATGCAGGTTTCTGAAAATTGTACCCGTAATGAATTCCTACTGCTATCGAGCCACAGATAACATGAGATTGAGATCGGAGATCACTATGTGATTATGTCCCAGAGCCTTTGCCTCAGAGATTCAAGGGCGGTATCAAATCCCAGATGGTAAAAGAGAGAAGGTGGCATTCCAGTCAAAGTGGCTTTTCTGAGCATAGTTTTCATCCATGGGCTGATAAACTCCTCGTTGTTTAGAGTAACCCCTATTCCCCAGGCCAAAGACAGATCTTAATCCAGTATCTCAGGGCAGCCCACCATACTTCTGTTGAGAGAGGGCATTCACCTGTTTCTAAAAATAGAATTGCATTTGGAACACAATTTGGAACCTGTAAAAGGGACCAGTGAAACTTTGCCTGGAACCCATCAAACATGGGGAATGAACCATTGAACCAGACGCTTGGGCGTAGAGGAGTTGAGAGACATTAAATACCCTAATGGCTGATGGAACATAATGGCCTCCCCTTGTATAAAAGAATTAAAGTATAGCTAGTTTACTTACCTCCACCTTTTGATAGGTGGTCTGCCAATGGTGTTTCCAGAACTTAGAATGATGGAATAGAATCCTTAGGTACTGGAGGTATTTGGTCTGCTCTAGTTTGTGACCATGTGATCATGGCCACTGGTCCCATCACCACCTGGCAAATAGAAGGGGAAGAAATGGAGGCAGTGAGAGATTTTACTTTCTTGGGTTCCTTGATTTCTGCAGATGGTGACAACAGTCACAAAATTAAAAGACGCCTGCTTCTTGGGAGAAAAGCAATGACAAACCTAGACAGCATCTTAAAAAGCAGAGACATCACCTTGCCAACAAAGGTCCATATAGTTAAAGCTATGGTTTTCCCAGGAGTGATGTATGGAAGTTAGAGCTGGACCATAAAGAAGGCTGATCACCAAAGAATTGATGCTTTTGAATTATGGTGCTGGAGGAGACTCTTGAGAGTCCTATGGACTGCAAGAAGATCAAACCTATCCATTCTGAAGGAAATCAGCCCTGAGCGCTGACTGGAAGGACAGATCCTGAAGCTGAGGCTCTAAAACTTTGGCACCTCATGAGAAGACTCCCTGGAAAATACCCTGATGTTGAGAAAGATTGAGGGCACAAGGAGAAGGGGACAACAGAGGACAAGATGGTTGGACAGTGTTCTTGAAGCTACCAAAATGAGTGTGACCAAACTGCGGGAGGCAGTGGAAGACAGGAGTCCTGGCATGCTATGGTCCATGGGGTCACGAAGAGTCGGACATGACTAAAAGACTAAACAACAACAAAGGTTTGTGACCATCCAGCACCCATTTACTCAGGAGAATCTTTTCTCAAACACCAGGACTTCTGGTTTTTCAAAATTAATGCATAACCCATTACCAGAGCAGTAGTCTGAGAATTTCCTTAGTTGGTAGTTCAGGCCAGGTCTGGATCGGGAGAGGATGGCTGCGTCATCTGCATGCAGCAAGAGAGGGGTATTTGTTCCTATTTTTGGAAGGTGGCCATCAGGATCCATCGAGTATAACTGATCTGTAGAAAGGACTTTATGAAATGAAAATAGAGGTGGTGTATGTACTTTTGTAACCCAATAAAATCTTTAATAAAATAAAAATTAAAAAACAACGCCAGTATTTGAGATAGGCTAGATCAGTTCCTGCCTCTTATTGAGGGGAGACCCAACTCGGATGAGCCGCCAGAATCCCAGGACGCCCCAAAATCTGCCTTCTAGTTTGGATTCCACACTAATTCCCCAGACCTCAGCCCTGTAAAGCATTTGGGCAATGATCTTTGACACATAAATTTTAATGTCTGGATTGATTGACGGCTCCCACCCTTCAAATGGAAAATACCAGTATAGTTGCCCAGTTGAGTGGGCAGGTAATAACTTGATTGAATTCAGATGTATTGAAGTATTGTTGGAGGTAAAGACTCAAAAGGTTTATCTACAAAACCTCATTGAATTAGGTTCCAAAATTTGAATTAATTCCCTTCAATAAGAGCCCAAACCCAAAGATTTCCAACTATTTTCATAATGTTCCATTTTTTAAAATCTTTTTCATAATGTTCCATTTTTAAAATCCTTTTCATAATGTACCACTTTCTCTCTCTCACTGTTGCAGTTATAAAAGAGAAGTGGCATCATCTGATCAGGCAAACTGAACCAGTATCTGAAGAAGTGTGCATGCACACGAAAGCTCATACCAAAATAAAAACTTAGTTGGTCTTTAAAGTGCTACTGAAGGAATTTTTTTATTTTCCATGTGTTTATGTTAGCTATTTTTGAGTTATTTAGAGTGATGCAGTGGTTTCATCCTCAAACTTCAGTGATGAAGTAGACTCCACATACAAGACTTGAAGATTAACATTTACTTCTCAGGGTGACAACAACTGAGCAATTTGTACTATTCATCTATATTAAGCCTAAAGCAATGTGAGCTTGAGCCCAAGAGAGGGTTTAGTCTTTTTGCTTTGTGTATTTCATATTTTGAGTCCTGGCTCCCTTGACCAATTTCCTTCTTTCTGTGGCTCCCCTGTGGGTCTGAGGAGCCCAGTTATGTCCCCCCTTTTTGAACACCCCTTAGCCTCCTCTCCCCTCTCCTTGAGAGTCCTCTGGGCAGCTGCTGCTGCATTCTCTGGGCTGCCCCCGCCCCCAAAAGAGGTACCTCCTCACACTGCCCCACAGGGGCCTGGGAAGAAGGTGCTCCCAGTCTTAGTGGCCCAACAGAGACTGGCCAAAGGTGAACGTGACGTCAACATCTTACCTTGGGAGGCAGCAGTGGCAGCAGCGGGTGCTGCTGGGCCTGCATGGCAGAAAGGCTCCCCTTCAGCACCGGGCACTCAGCTCCCAAGCAGGCCTTGCACACAACAAGCACAAGAAAGGCCAGGATGGTGCCTGCCTGGCTCCCACTTGTCTGTCCATTCCCAACCACAAGGACTGGTGGATTGGCTGGATGAGCTACCTTGACTGCTTGCTTGCTTGCTTGCTTGCTTGCTTGCTTGCTTGCTTGCTTGCTTGCTCTGAGGACGCCTCAGCTCCTGGTACCCAGTACCCCCTGGCCAGCCCAAGAAGCACCATTCACCAACACAGCTTGCAGCCAGGGCTGTTGCAAAAAACAGCCTTTGGGAGGCAGAGACACAAGGGGAGGGAGGGAGGGGAAGAAGACTAGAGGCCAGTGTTGCCTGCCGCACCCCTGAGCATAAAATTATTATTATTATTATTATTATTATTATTATTATTATTATTTATATCCCACCCATCTGGCTGGGTTTCCCCAGCCACTCTGGGCGGCTTCCAACAGAAAAATGAAATAAAATAATTCATTAAACATTAAAAGCCTCCCTAAACAGGGCTGCCTTCAGATGTCTTCTAAAAACCTGGTAGCTGTTTTTCTCTTTGACATCCGATGGGAGGGCATTCCACAGGGCAGGCACCACCACCGAGAAGGCCCTCTGCCTGGTTCCCTGCAACTTGGCTTCTCGCAACGACGGAACCGCCAGAAGGCCCTCGGTACTGGACCTCAGTGTCCGGGCAGAACGATGGGGGTGGAGATGCTCCTTCAGGTATACTGGAGGTATCATTCAAGGCACCCCAGGGTGCCAAGGCACGCTGGTTGAAAACCACTGTTTTAGGGAACCCTCTGATATTAACATTTGGGCCTCTGTGGTTTGCAAAATCTCTCTTCAGTGGGGACAATCTCTTCAAGGAGCCTCTGGAGAAGGTTCTGGTGGAGACCAGGGGCTAACGGAAGGCTCTCCAGAGTGCCAGGAAGGACCGCAAGAAGGGAAAACCAGTGTTCCTTTCACTCCTCCTGATACTCCTGCAGCCACAGGACATCAAATTACTTTCTCTCCTGCTGGGACAAACCAGAGAGGTTCCCGCACACCAGCTGGTAGTGGCTTAATTTCCAGATTAAACAAAGGCCCCAAGAAGGGAAGGAGCTCCCCCTTAACTACCAATAAGAGGCAGACTACGGCACTTTGCCCAGGTGTGGGCAGAGAGGACCTTGGGCAGATGGGTCAACTGAAAGATCTCTTGGGATTACTCCTTAGAGGTTTCAAATAAGCCAAGGGAGATGTTTGTGGGTATGCGCCCCCATCCAATATAACAGACAAACACAAGGCTGACATGAAGCCAATAGGAGACCTGAGAAGCATAAGGGCAATTGAGCTCATCTCACACAAGGAGCAGGATTGGTTCTGTTATCACCATGTTGAGCACTGAGCTTTCCTTTTGGGTGATGACAGAGGCAAAGTAGGGGTTGAGCAATTCCACCTTCTCTGTATCACCCAATAGCATTTCTTCATACTCTTCTTTCATTATTTCCCGATTCCCTGGTGGCCTGCTGGAATGTAGAGTTAACCAGGGCTATTGACTGTTTGGCTCTGAAGCGCCCTCTCCAATTGCATGGAGCCCGGACAGCCCCGTGGTTTTCCATGGATCTGAGGGCAATGAAACAATCGCTGAGACGGCTAGAGCGCCGCTCACTCTGAATCAGACCGAACACGGGTTAGAGCTCAATGTCGAGCCTACCAAGTGGTGGTAGCGACGGCGAAGAATACTTTCTTCACCGCCTCTATTGCATCTGCAGAAAACAGCAGCAGGAGACTCTTTCAGGTGGTTCACAGTTTAGTGGAACCACCTGCTCCATCGGGGCCCAGTTCGGGCTGCATGATCTCCTGCAACGAAGTTATCTGCAAACGAAGTTTTTTTGCAGATAAAGTTGCTCAGATTCGGAAAGAGGTAGACTCCACCATGGGAGCAGGGCCGGGGCAGGAGAGTGCTAGAGTCCTGTCTAGTTCAGTTGCGTGGGATCAATTTCAATCTGTTACCTCCAAGGATGTGGACAGGCTGCTTGGACAAGTGAAACCAACCACCTGTCTCTCCTTGATCCTTGCCCATCCTGGCTTATAGAAGCTAGCCAGGAACGGCTGGGCGATGGGCTTTGCGGGTTGGTGAATGCTTCTCTCTGTGAGGGAGCCTTCCCAGACCCACTGAAAGAGGCGGTTATTAAACCGCTTCTTAAAAAACCATCTTTAGATGCGGCCAATATGGCCAACTATCGCCCAGTCTCAAATCTTCCATTCTTGGGCAAGGTGATTGAGTGAGTGGTTGCTGAACAACTCCAAGCACGCCTGGAAGATGTGGACCATTTGGATCCCTTCCAATTCAGGCCTCATCATGGGACTGAAACAGCCTTGGTCACACTGGTTGATCTCCAGTGGGCTAGGGACAAAGGTGAAAGCTGTTTCCTATTTCTGTTGGATCTCTCAGCGACTTTCATACCATCGATCATGACAACCTTGAGGACCTCTAGGGGAGCTTGGAACTGGGGGCACTGTTATACAGTGGTTCCGCTCCTTCCTCCTGGGCCGTGTTCAGAAAGTGGTGGTGGGGGATGAGTGTTCAGACCCCTGGGCTCTCACTTGTGGGGTGCCTCAGGGTTCTGTCCTCTCCCCCATGCTTTTTAACATCTACATGCAGCCGCTGGGAGAGATCACCAGGGGGTTTGGGCTGAGTGTTCATCAGTATGCGGATGATACCCAGCTCTACCTCTGTTTCAAATCAGAACCAGTGAAGGCGGTAAAGATCCGGTGTGAGTGCCTGGAGGCGGTTGGAGGATGGATGGCGGCTAACAGATTGAATCCTGACAAGACAGAAGTACTGTTTGTGGGGGACAGGAGGCGGGCAGGTGTGGAGGACTCCCTGGTCCTGAATGGGGTAACTGTGCCCCTGAAGGACCAGGTGCGCAGCCTGGGAGTCATCTTGGCGCATTTCTGTGTCCAGGGCAGCTGTCTATCCGCTCCATCTGGTATGCAGACTGAGACCCTACCTGCCCGCAGACTGTCTCGCCAGAGTGGTGCATGCTCTAGTTATCTCCCGCTTGGACTACTGCAATGCACTCTATGTGGAGCTACCTTTGAAGGTGACCCAGAAACTACAACTCATCCAGAATGTGGCAGCTAGACTGGTGACTGGGAGTGGCCGCCGAGACCACATAACACCGGTCTTATCTACATTGGCTCCCAGTACATTTCCGAGCACAGTTCAAAGTGTTGGTGCTGATTAATGTTTAATAGATTATTTCATTTTTCTGTTGGAAGCCACCCAGAGTGGCTGGGGAAACCCAGCCAGATGGGCGGGGTATAAATAATAAATTATTATTATTATTATTATTATTATTATTATTATTATTATTTCTTCCATTTCTTATTATACACACCCTTCTTAAATCTTAGCTCATTTGTAAACACGGTGCAAGCTTGCTGAGTTGGTGCCCAGAAGGTGGCAATATCGACAGCCCATCTCTCCTTTAAAGAGAATAATTCTGATATGCACCCACAATGACTGGTTATCTCCACAATTGCCAGAAGGGATTTTTCTCTCTTAGATCAAAGTATATCCAATTTGTAGGATCGCTATATATGTGTGTGAAAAGCAAGCAAGATTAAGGCTACTGATAGAGCTGTTTTAAGCATCCTTTGCTGTGCTTCTTAGTGCCCTAAAAGCTGGCACTCAAGATCGTTTCAGTAATAGGACAAACTGAAGAGCTGGTGGGATTGTGACACTTTATTTAGAATAAAATAGGGTTGCCGCTGCCGCCCCTTGTCTTTGAACACCCTGCCCCAAAGAGAAGTGCCTCCCAGAGGCAGCATTCGCCCGCAGAGCTTGTACCCAGGGCAAACAAACAGCTGTGCAAGCCTTTGGGAGGCAGAGATATGAGAGGGAGGGAGGGAGGGAGGGAGGGAGGGGGGAAGGAAGGAAGGAAGGAAGGAAGGAAGGAAGGAAGGAAGGAAGGAAGGAAGGAAGGAAGGAAGGAAGGAAGGAAGGAAGGAAGGAAGGAAGGAAGGAAGGAAGAGGGACCGAGGCCAGTGTTGCGTGTAGCACCCCTGACCGTCCTTCAAGGCAGACTGGTTGAAAACCACTATCCTAGATGGAAAGATGGAGGGCACAAGGAGAAGGGGATGACAGAGGATGAGATGGTTGGACACTGTTCTCAAAGCTACGAACATGAGTCTGGCCAAACTGCGGGAGGCAGTGGAAGACAGGAGTGCCTGGCGTGCTCTGGTCCATGGGGGCACGAAGAGTCGGACATGACTAAACAACTAAACAACAACAACAGGAGTCTGGCCACAACAACAGGAGTCTGGCCAAGCCTTCTCTCCTGACGAACTCCAACCTTCTATGCAGGAAGGAGATTGCCTCTACAGGCTCCCAAGGGAAAGATTCTCCCACCTCCTGTCTCTGCCCTCAGATGGTGCTTTTTGAGCTTGGGGGGGGCGCAAAATGAAGAGAAATAATGATAATAATTTATTTTTTTCTTTATTTCATAAAATTCCTGCATGAAACTGCTTGATTATAAAAAGAAGCAGCACCACAACCTCAAAGCGGTACATGAAAAAGATAAAATTATAAATAAGAAAAACTAACAAAAATAATGTGAAAATTTCCAAAAGTTTATATTACAATAGACTGAAAGCAGGTCAAAACTCACATTAAGCATCTGGGTAGACTTGTCTAAACAAGCTTGAGCAGTCACTGAAAAGAGCACAGTACCTCATGTCACGAGGCAGTGAGTCCTTGTACAGTGGTACCTCTGGTTGCGAACAGGATCCATTCCGGATCCCGAAGCACCGCGTCTGCTCACGTGCATGACGCAATTTGGCGTTTCTGCACGTGCGCCAACCCTAGAAGTAACCCGTTCCGGGACTTCCGGCTTTGGCGCATCCGTTTTCTGAAAAGACGTAACCCGCATCGGACATAACATGAGGTATGACTGTATCATAAAACAATTTCAGGCACTAGTTACAGGTAGGTAGCTGTGTTGGTCTGACGCAGTAAAAAATAAATAAATAAAATCCTTCCAGTAACACCTTAGAGACCAACTAAGTTTGTCATAGGTATGAGCTTTCGTGTGCATGCACACTTCACAAGATTATTGTTTCTACACTTTGGTTTATTCTGTTCTGGTTCTTCCATGTCTAGTAAAGACTTCAGTTGCTAAAGAAGTGCTGTTCACACTGAATGAATCTAGATTGTTTCTCCACCTGTGGATTACGGTCTTTTGTGTGAAGGAAGTTTGCTGCTCATATTTCATTCACTTAGAGTTAGTTACCTGGTGGAGTTCTCAGGTGCAAAGTCAGGCCACCAATCCCATTGAAACTCATTCCACACTCCATACTTTTCCTTGGCGTGGGGTTTTTTATGTAAAGTAAGGAAACCCCCATTATGGAAGTGCTTTCCACAATCTAGGCATTCATACAGTTTCTCCTGTATGGGTTCTTTATTGAACAGTAAGTGCAATCAGATTGATTATATTCTCTGCAGCCAAAGATGGAGAAGCTCTATACAGTCAGCAAAAACAAGACCTGGAGCTGACTGTAACTCAGATCATCAGCTTCTTATAGCAAAATTCCAGCTTAAACTGAAGAAAGTAGGAAAAACCACTGGGCCAGTAAGATACAATCTAAATCAAATCCCTTATGAATACACAGTGGAAGTGAGGAACAGGTTTAAGGATTTAGATTTGGTGGACAGAGTGCCTGAAGAACTATGGATGGAGGCTCGTAACATTATACAGGAAGCAGCAACGAAAACCATCCCAAGGAAAAGGAAATGCAAGAAAGCAAAATGGCTGTCCAACGAGGCCTTACAAATAGCGGAGGAGAGGAGGCAAGCAAAATGCAAGGGAGATAGGGAAAGATACAGGAAACTGAATGCAGATTTCCAAAAAAAAGCAAGGAGAGACAAGAGGGTCTTCTTAAATGAGCAATGCAAAGAAATAGAGGAAAACAATAGAATGGGGAAAACCAGAGATCTGTTCAAGAAAATTGGAGATATGAAAGGAACATTTCGTACAAAGATTACCATAATAAAGGACAAAAGTGGTAAGGACCTAACAGAAGCAGAAGACATCAAGAAGAGGTGGCAAGAATACACAGAGCAATTATACCAGAAAGATATGGAGGTCTCGTACACCTCAGGTAGTGTGGTTGCTGACCTTGAGCCAGACATCTTGGAGAGTGAAGTCAAATGGGCCTTAGAAAGCATTGCTAATAACAAGTGATGATATTCCAGCTGAACTATTTAAAATTTTAAAAGATGATGCTGTTAAGGTGCTACACCCAATATGCCAGCAAGTTTGGAAAACTCAGCAATGGCCAGAGGATTGGAGAAGATCAGTCTACATCCCAATTCCAAAGAAGGGCAGTGCCAAAGAATGCTCCAACTACCGCACAATTGCGCTCATTTCACACGCTAGCAAGGTTATGCTTAAAATTCTACAAGGCAGGCTTAGGCAGTATGTGGACCGAGAACTCCCAGAAGTGCAAGCTGGATTTCGAAGGGGCAGAGGAACCAGAGACCAAATAGCAAACATGCGCTGGATTATGGAGAAAGCTAGAGAGTTCCAGAAAAACGTCTACTTCTGCTTCATTGACTATGCAAAAGCCTTTGACTGTGTCGACCACAGCAAACCATGGCAAGTTCTTAAAGAAATGGGAGTGCCTGATCACCTCATCTGTCTCCTGAGAAATCTCTATGTGGGACAAGAAGCTACAGTTAGAACTGGATATGGAACAACTGATTGGTTCAAAATTGGGAAAGGAGTACGACAAGGTTGTATATTGTCTCCCTGCTTATTTAACTTATATGCAGAATTCATCATGCGAAAGGCTGGACTAGATGAATCCCAAGCCGGAATTAAGATTGCTGGAAGAAATATCAACAACCTCAGATATGCAGGAGGAATTAAAGAACCTTTTAATGAGGGTGAATGAGGAGAGCGCAAAATATGGTCTGAAGCTCAACATCAAAAAAACCAAGATCATGGCCACTGGTCCCATCACCTCCTGGCAAATAGAAGGGGAAGAAATGGGAGACAGTGAGAGATTTTACTTTCTTGGGCTCCTTGATCACTGCAGATGGTGACAGCAGTCACAAAATTAAAAGACGCCTGCTTCTTGGGAGAAAAGCAATGACAAACCTAGACAGCATCTTAAAAAGCAGAGACATCACCTTGCCAACAAAGGTCCGTATAGTTAAAGCTATGGTTTTCCCAGTAGTGATGTATGGAAGTGAGAGCTGGACCATAAAGAAGGCTGATCGCCAAAGAATTGATGCTTTTGAATTATGGTGCTGGAGGAGACTCTTGAGAGTCCCATGGACTGCAAGAAGATCAAACCTATCCATTCTTAAGGAAATCAGCCCTGAGTGCTCACTGGAAGGACAGATCGTGAAGCTGAGGCTCCAATACTTTGGCCACCTCATGAGAAGAGAAGAATCCTTGGAAAAGACCTTGATGTTGGGAAAGATGGAGGGCACTAGGAGAAGGGGACGACAGAGGACGAGATGGTTGGACAGTGTTCTCGAAGCTACGAACATGAGTTTGACCAAACTGCGGGAGGCAGTGGAAGACAGGAGTGCCTGGCGTGCTATGGTCCATGGTGTCACGAAGAGTCGGACACGACTAAACGACTAAACAACAACAAGTGCACTCCTACAACTGAAGCTCTTTCCACACTCCACACATTTATGCAGTTTCTTCCATGTTTTTTGAGGTACTGTAAAGTGAGATGGTGATATAATAATAATATTAATAATAATAATAATAAATTCTTTATACCCCGCCCATCTGGCTGGGTTTCCCCAGCCACTCTGGGCGGCTTCCAACCAAATACAGTGGTACCTCTACTTACGAATAACTCTACTTACAAATGTTTCTACTTACGAACGGAGCTCTGTCCGCCATCTTGGATGCAGTTTAGATAGGATTTTTTTCTACTTACGAATTTTTAGATAGGGTTACGAATTTTTTCTCCCAATGCATTCCTATGGGATTCGACTTACAAATGTTTTCGACTAACGAATGTGCGTTCGGAACGTATTAAATTCATAAGTAGAGGTACCACTGTATTAAAAACAGTACAGCATCAAACATTAAAAACTTCCCTAAACAGGGCCGCCTTCAGTTGTCTTCTAAAAGTAAAATAGTTACTTATTGCCTTGACATCTGCTGGGAGGGCGTTCCACAGGGCAGGTGCCACTACCGAGAAGGCCCTCTGTCTGGTTCCCTGCAACTTGGCTTCTCGCAATGAGGGAATCGCCAGAAGGCCCTCGGTGCTGGATCTCAGTGTCTGGGCTGAATGGTGGTGGTGGAGACGCTCCTTCAGGTATACAGGACCGAGGCCTGATAGACTGAAGCTCTTTCCACATACCATACATTTAACACAAAAATAAAGAAATCCTTCCAGTAGCACCTTAGAGACCAACTAAGTTTGTCATAGGTATGAGCTTTCATGTGCATGCACACATTTAAGCAGTCTTTCGCCTGTAAGGGTTCTTCGATGTGCAGTGGGTTCTTTGATGTAAAGTAAGGTGGTGGTTCAGGCTGAAACTCTTTGCACACACCATACATTGAAACGGTTTCTCCCCTGTGTGGGTTCTTCGATGCACAATAAGGTTTCCGTTCTGGCTGAAGCTCTTTCCACACTCCATACATTTAAATGGTTTCTCCCTGGTGTGAGTTCTTTGATGTAAAGTAAGGTTTCCGCTCTGACTGAAGCTTTTTCCACACACCACACATTTAAATGATTTATCTGCTGTGTGGGTTCTTTGATGTGCAGTAAGGCTTCCGCTCTGGCTGAAGCTCTTTCCACATGCCATACATTTAAATGGTTTCTCCCCAGTGTGAATTCTTTGATGTGCAGTAAGGTTTCCACTCTGACTGAAGCTCTTTCCACACTCCGTGCATTTAAATGGCTTCTCCCCGGTGTGGGTTTTTTGATGTAAAGTAAGGACACTCCTAATACGGAAGCGCTTTCCACAATCTATGCATTCATATGGTTTCTCCCCTGTGTGGATTCGTTGATGTTCTGTAAGTGCACTCCTACAAGTGAAACTCTTTCCGCACTTCATGCATATATGCAGTTTCTCCCCTGTGTGGGTTTTTTGAGGTACAGTGAGATTGTGATAGAGACTGAAGCTCTTTCCGCACACCATAGTTTTTAATGGCTTCTCCCCTGTGTGGGTTTTTTGATGTGCAATAAGGCTTCCACTCTGGCTGAAGCTCTTTCCACATTCTATACACTTAAATGGTTTTTCCCCTGTGTGGGTTCTTTGGTGTGCAATAAAGTTCCCACTCTGGCTGAAGCTCTTTCCACACTCCATGCATTTGAACGGTTTATCCCCTCTGTGGATTTTTTTATGCTTGACAAGGTTACCAGCACTACTTAAGCTCTTTCCACACTCCATGCATTGAAA
Organism: Zootoca vivipara; assembly: GCF_963506605.1. Classification (NCBI taxonomy): domain Eukaryota; kingdom Metazoa; phylum Chordata; class Lepidosauria; order Squamata; family Lacertidae; genus Zootoca; species Zootoca vivipara. The sequence goes on from NC_083277.1 coordinate 2,403,583, forward strand.
CGCTTTCTCCCCTGTTTCTGTTATTTGATGTAAACTAACACTTCCAGTCTGATTGAAGCTCTTTCCACACTCCACACTGCTACTTCCTGTGAATTCTTCCTGTGGATTCAGTGATACATGGATATCAGTGTCCTGCATGGTAAGGGATTTGGTTTTCCAGTTCTTCAACACATTTTCTACATGCTTTTCAGGTGATCGTTGATTTACAAATGTCTCCTTCTGTGCTTCATGCCCCACATTTTCTATAGACACCACAGATGGCTCCCCATAATTCTCAGTCTTCTGCCCATTACCTGTTTTGAGGCAGAAAAAGAAATTGTCATTCAAATTGCAAAGCAGAGACTCTCATTATGGATTGAGCACAGTTCTCTGCTTCTCTGAGTTTACCATTTTCAAGCATGGCCCGCTCCTTCCTTCCCTGCCCAGCTGAATATGAAGTTAGCTTCTGAATATGCTTCTGAATACGAATATGTTGTCTCAAGACAAAAACACAGGTCCCTTCCCACTCCTCCTCAAACTTGCTGAGCTGTGTCTGCTCATCTCTCCCCTTCCTCAGAGCCCCATCCAACTGGATCTTATCCTTCAACCCAAATGATGAAATACAAAATAGCCAGACACTCCTAGTGCTACTACTGCCATGGCTCTGTTCCCAAAAGCAGGGAAAGGCAAGATCTTAACTCTCCTGCTGAGGGATAGCAGAGGGGACACCTGGACTCAACAGAACCCCCCTTGTCCCCGTGGCACGACAGAGGAGATTTTAATTTGGGGTGCATCTCAGCACATGGAAGGGAAACCTCAGCCTGGAGGCCGTCTCTGCTCTTTAGAAGAAGACCCTGTGTTGGCAACAGTTTGTAGTTTGAGAGTGGCTTGCCTGTATACTGTGGGGCCAGAGGCATTTACAACTAATGTAAATGTGACTTTTGGACAGGAGCAGAGCTTCCAAACACCCTTCTCTGTCCTCCATCCAGGAAAGGAAAAAGTGCCATCAGATTTGAAGGAAGACAAAAAACACTCTAGGAAGATGTGAAGCAGGTCTGGTCAGGGGTCAAGGCCTGGGGAGAAGAGAGTCCCAAGGGCCAGGTGGAGAGGTTTGATATTCTGTTGGGAGCCGCCCAGAGTGGCTGGGGTATAAATTATTTATTAATTTATATTTATATTACTGGAGCAAAAAGGGCCCCATGACACAACTAAGTGCACACCTGTTGAGGTTTCCCCTTCTTTGGGGTTCTGGAGGAATGGATCTTGTCCTTCTTCCCAACAGGAACTGAGGTCTGATTCTGCCAAGGAAAGAGTTAATATTAGCTACTTTTGGCCACAAAACACCCAGCCCTTTCAAGTCAATCTGTATTTTTGACTGCAAAGGCAAAGAGGAGGGATTGCCATATGCAGATCCTATAAAGACATGCAACATGCGTAAGAGAGGGCCTTGTGGTTCCCACTGCCTCAAGGTGTGTGTGTGTGTGTGTGTGAGAGAGAGAGAGAGAGAGAGAGAGAGAGAGAGAGAGAGAGAGAGAGAATATATGGATGCTGCTTCAGAGAGCAAAGCTGCAAATACACAAATAGAGGGACCCAGCAGGCTATTCATAAATTATTCCTACTCTGCATGAATAAATGACACAAAAGAGTGGATTCACACCTCCAACATCTAGCAGTCCAGAGGCATAAAAATGTTTCCTTACCTAGAGAGGCCACCATCTCATAATTCTCCTCCATGACTTCCTTGTGCAGAGCTCTTTGGCCTGGATCCAGCAGAGCCCACTCCTCCTCTGTGAAAAACACAGCCACCTCCTCAAAGGTCAAGAGGGCCTGGAAGAAGATGAGGAAGAAGAAGAAGAAGAAGAAGAAAAGATAATTTTGTAAAGGTCCCTTCCTTACTTGGCACACAAGCAAGCGTAAACTGGGCCACTTCTGGGACTCCCTCACCTGTTGCCAGGATGCACTTCAAAGCAGGGAACAACTCTTTGATGTGAACAATGGAGAAATACAGATTCATTTAGGGTGGGAGACATTTACACAGATAGCATACCTTTAACTGGCGAACAAATATTAAGCAAAGCTAGACAACATCTGGAACTGGCTAAATGTGCCTCAAATTACACATTTTCTAACAAACCAAACAGTTACTCCACATGCCTCTAGTCTAGACCCTAGACCCTTACCTCAAAGTTGAAATTCTAATTACAAATACCAAGCCAAAATCCAAACACATATTATCAAAAAATTAAATGGTGGAAACAAAACATCTTATGTAACCCCAACTTTGGTATTGTTAATTTTTTTATTTTTTTAAAGAGATAATAATGCCAATTTTGAGCTTTAAAGAACACATCACCTTTGTTTTAGTAGCTGCTCGACAAATCATTGATCAAAATTGGAAATCTCTGGAATACTTGCAGTTATCACAATGGAAACAGACAATCTGGATGATTGCACTTTCAGAAAAACTGACAAAGGTAGCTCAAGCATTAGCTGGAATAAGCCATGAGGGTGACACTGTTGTGACACTTACGTTATGTTATCCCACAGAGACACACATTGGGGGGATGCTTTGATGGAGAGTTGTTTTAATATGTTTGTTATGTTCAACATTTTGGAAAAAACAAAACTTATACAATACATATATATTTAAAGGGAGGGGAAGAAGCAGGGACTGCAAGTGAGAGACAGACAACAGGAAGAATGTCAAACTTTACACAAAAGCTTTAGAAAACCATGTCTTTGTCTTTAGGGGACATTTAGCCTGGGTTTGCCCAGTCACTCAGGTTTTTGAGGTTTTAGGATCATTCATATCCAAAACCTTTTAATGAGGTTTCATGGAAAAGCTGCCTCTATGGGAAGCAGAAGGTGGTTGGCAGGAGATTCCCCCTCTTCTCCCTGCAAACATAAATTCCCTTGCTCCCCCCAAAAGCTCCATTTCCCCATTTGCTTTCTGAGAAGGGCCCAGGTTCAATCCCTGACAGAGGCAACAAAGGAGACCCCCCCCCTCCCAAAAAACTCATCATGTGAATGAAGGTTGCACAGTATTACATTCCTCCCCCCCCAACCCCATGGGACAGGCACCCCCAAACTGCGGCTCTCCATATGTTTTGGCCTACAACTCCCATGATCTCTAGCTAACAGGACCAGTGGTCGGGGAAGATGGGAATTGTAGTCCAAAACATCTGGAGGGCCAAAGTTTGGGGATGCCTGCCATGGGAGAAAAGATCCCTCATTATTACACCTGTTTACAAAGGGAGGCAGGGCTGTGTCTGAGGGTGCCCCCCCCCTTTATAACAGCCTCTCAGAGCAGTCTGGTGTCGCTAGGCCCGTTTTGCTAGAGGGATTTTGAGCAGCACCTTACGACAACCCTAAAGGGTAGTCCAGTGTCATTATTATGGATAGCGGCTTTTTTTTTTTAAGGCAGGGTCCTGCAAGTTGGGCTATGCTATTAGGGGAGGGGTGGTTAGCTCAATGGCAGAGCAGCTGCCTCGCATGCAGAAGGATGTGCCCGGTTCAATTCTACGATTCCTCAGGGCCAGCCTTACCATTGGGCAGCCTCAGGTGGTTTCCTCAGAGGGCAGGATCCAGGGAAGACGCAGAATGGAGGCGAAGCCTGTCTCTCCCCTGGAGAGGAGCAGCAGCAGCAGCCGGGGCGGAAGAAGATGAATGACCAAGACGCAACAGCTTCAATGGGCTTCCAGCTTCCGGCTCCCCTGATTGGTTCGCCGCCGCCTCTCGGTTCTCTTCTGATTGGTTCTCTTTTTACCAGGTGTCCATTCATTGTGCGTTCCCTCCCTGCAGCAGCAACGCGGAGTCACTTTTCGCTTTGTAGAGACGCGGGTACTGTATTATGATGTTGTTTTTTTAAGCGCTTACTCAGAAGTAAGTTGATGCTATTTCGCTTCCAGGTAAGTGCATGAGCGTAAAAGCCTGACTTGGGATGCATGTCTCGCCGCTGGTCCCAATAAAGGGAGAATTACTCGCACTTCTTAGCATTCTTCTGGTTATGGATATCCTTTTCCAATATTATTTCATTCCAAATTATATTCCAAACTGTGTCAGAAATATTTCATTTTGTTTTAGTTGAGATCCCTGCATTGCAGGGGGTTGGACTAGATGACACTTGGGGACCTTTCTGGTTCTAACTCCTCCAGTTAATTGGGGCGGGGGAGGGGCAGTTTCTCAACGAAGCCCTAAGAACAGGAGGGCAAAAGGCAGCTCCCCCACAGGCAGGAGCTGCTCTATGGCTGGGCAGTCTCCAGGCGGGGCGGGAAGGTGTCAATGGACGAGAAAGGAAATCAGGAAGGGGAGGGCTGATTGCCAGAGAGGACAAAGAGGTAAAGATGCAGAGTGGTGGAAGGGCAAATAGTGGGTCTGGTGACTTCTGTTTAGTTGTTGTTGTTGTTTAGTCGTTTAGTCGTGTCCGACTCTTCGTGACCCCATGGACCATAGCACGCCAGGCACTCCTGTCTTGCACTGCCTCCCGCAGTTTGGTCAAACTCATGTTCGTAGCTTCGAGAACACTGTCCAACCATCTTGTCCTCTGTCGTCCCCTTCTCCTAGTGCCCTCAATCTTTCCCAACATCAGGGTCTTTTCCAAGGATTCTTCTCTTCTCATGAGGTGGCCAAAGTATTGGAGCCTCAGCTTCACGATCCGTCCTTCCAGGGAGCACTCAGGGCTGATTTCCTTAAGAATGGATAGGTTTGATCTTCTTGCAGTCCATGGGACTCTCAAGAGTCTCCTCCAGCACCATAATTCAAAAGCATCAATTCTTCGGCGATCAGCCTTCTTTATGGTCCAACTCTCACATAAAGACCCAGGTGGCGCTGTGGGTTAAACTACAGAGCCTAGGGTTTGCCGATCAGAAGGTCAGCGTTTCGAATCCCTGCAACGGGGTGAGCTCCCGTTGCTCGGTCCCAGCTCCTGCCCACCTAGCAGTTCGAAAGCACATCAAAGTGCAAGTAGATAAATAGGGACCCCCTCCGTACATGCCCCTTCAGCCAGCATCGTGTTACACAAGCGCCACCAGATCACAGGGAGACCTTTCCCCAAATAGAGATGGGTTTTCCCTTTCCCTTTCCAGTTTAATGACTGCCTCTTTCAGTGGTGCTGGGAAGACTCCCTCACAGAGGGAAGCATTCATCACCCCGCAGAGCCCATCACCCAGACATTCCTGGCTCGCTTTTATTAGCCAGGATGGGCAAGGATCAAGGAGACAGGTGGTTGGTTTCACTCGTCTGCGCAGCCTGTCCACATCCTCGGAGGTAACAGATTGGAATTGATCCCATGCAACTTGACTAGACAGGACTCTAGCACTCTCCCGCCCTGGCCCTGCTTCCATGGTGGAGTCTACCTCTTTACAAATCTGAGTGACTTTATCTGCAAAAAAAACTTTGCAAAATCATTGCAGGTGATCTTGGGGGCCTTATTAGGCCCCAATGGCTCAGATGGTTCCATTAAAGTATGAACCACCTGTCTCCTGCTGCTGTTTTCTGCAAATGCAATTGAGGCGGCGAAGAAGGTCCGCTTCACCATCGCTATCGCCACTTGGTAGGCTCAACGTTGAGCTCTAACCCGTGTCCAGTCTGATTCAGAGTTTTCCGCCCTGGGGCTCTAGCCATCTCAACAATTGTTTCATTGCCCTCAGCTCTGGGCAAAACCACGGGGCTTTCTGGGTTCCATGCAATTGGAGAGGGCGCCAGACAGTTGATAGCCCTGGTTAACTCGACATTCCAGCGGGCCATCAGGGAATCAGCTGAAAGGCCATCTACATGGGATAATACACCCCCTACCACTCTCTGGAAACCATTTGGATCCAACTCAGTCCGACCTTCCTGCAGAGGGGAAGGGTCATGGAGAAGTCCAGTTGCACCAAGAAGTGATATGTCCATGGCACTTCTTTTGTGTCATTTTTACTTAATGTCAAATCACCCACGAAATCACCCACGTCAATAGAGTTGAACACCAGTTCTAAGGCATGTCTGCGACTATGAGTTGAACCAAACTTATTCAGGGACAGCCCCATGGAGGCTGTGCTTTCCACGAAGTCCCGAGCAGCCCTTCGTAAAGTCATGTCAGCATGGATATTAAAAACCCCTAGCACAACCAATCTAGGTGTCTCTAGGAGCACATCTGCCATGACCTGAAGCAGCCCGGCCAGGGAATCTTTGGTGCAGCGGGGAGGTCGGTACACCAAAAGGAATCGTGTTCTTCATCAATCTTTCATAATCCTCAATCATAATGGATTATTGAACGGGCTGAAATACACTAGTAATGGATAAAGCAGTATTTATACATTTTTGCCATCTTAACTGGTGTCATATACCATCTGTACATCATTTTCATATAGTTTTCCTTCAGAACAAAGAACACCTTGGTGGCTATCACCAATTGAAACTTCATTACTCAAACCGCTTGGCAAAAGGGGGAAGTGGCCTACATACAGAGACTTAGTGAGAGATCAAGAAGGAAAATGGAAATTAAAAGATTATGAAATAAAGACCATGTTCAGAGTTGGTTGCATTACAGACAACAAAATGAGATGTATAAGGAAGATAAAAAAGGGTTTATCTATACAATTTCTAGATTCCAAAAAAAGGTTATAGAAGAAGATGTGAAGCTACTGAAGAAAGCATATAGTATTCTGCTAGAATGGGAAAGATGAAGAGGTTAAATCAATTATGATTAAATGGGCGCAAGATATAGGATATAACATACAATTTGAGAATTGGGGGAAATTGTGGAAGGTAGATCTGAAATTTACAGATTGTTCTCTTTTAAAGGCTTTCTCCCCCCCCCCCCGGTATTACTTTGTTTTGTATCCCGGGAAGCTTTGCAAATAAGTTGTAGTGAAAGAGGGAAAACAGGAAATCAAATATCAAAATATTAGATTAGAGGGGAAGTACACCGTGAGAGAGTAGAGTCAGAGATTAAGGATGGAATTACAGTGATACAGTGTGGCTAAAAATAATTGCAGGGTTTTTTTTCTTTTTCTTTAAGTATTTCCCTATAATAAAGGACAGTGCGCCATCTTGTGATATTTGGATATAATTACAAGCATTGGTAGGAAAAGAAATAAAATACTTATTTTATTTCTTATCTTTCTCTCCTCCCTCCCTTTTGCTTTATCTCCTCTCTCTATAGAAATATATAATATATAAATGTAATTGTTGAAAACTGCTTAGTTATTCTGAGTTAATATCTTAAATAATAACTGGAACTTTATTTTTTATTTGTTACTTGTATTCTGATATGCTTTTTTGTGTTTGCTTCTATTGTTGCAGACAAAACTATGGCTAATACAGGCAGAAAAACCACCTCCAGGCCCAACTACAACACCACGTCAGAGAAAATGATCAATTGCAGAAGGGGACACAAAGTCTGATTTAACATCAATTTTATTAGAAATGAAGAAAGAGATGAGGTAAGGAATACAGAGGCTGGTACAAAAAGCAGATTTTAATACAGCGGCAGCCACAAATTTAACAACAGAAATTAAAGAATTGGAGAAAACAGGACAGGACAGTTACTATAACTGAAAGCCAAAATGTAATGAAAAATGCCAAATCAGGAAAGTCGCCTGGCCCCAATGGGATACCTGTTGAGCTATATAAAAAACTTGAAGAGATATTGATAACACCATTGAAAGCAGTAGTCAATGATATTCTTAAAGGAAAGATGCCGGATTCTTGAAATAATGAATACGCGATTCTAAACAATGAAGTGACTTAGAGATAACTTCCAATTACAGACCAATATCTTTGCTGAACTGCAATTATAAAATCTATGCAGGCATTTTAGTAGATAGATTAAAAAATGTACTAAAAGATATAATTTATCCAAACCAGGTAGGATTCCTTCCAGAACACCAGATTCAACATAATACCAGGAACATCATCAACATATTAGAATATCTGGAGCTCAAAAATGAAAAACAACCATGATGTTCATAGATGCTGAAAAGGCGTTTGATAATATCTCATGGAGCTTTATGAAAAAATAGATGAACTTAGTGGGCTGCGGAGAAAGGTTTGAAAGGGTATAGAATCCACCTACTCTACACAAAGGGCGAAACTAATAAGCAATGGCAATATCACGGATAGCATTGAAATCAGGAAAGGTACGAGACAAGGGTGCCCCCTATCCCCCCTTTTATTCATACTACTGCTGGAAACCTTGCTGAATGAACTTAGGAAAGAAGAAAGAATAAAAGGTATCAAGATTGGAGAAAAAACATACAAGATAAGAGCATATGCAGATGATGTGATAGTGACAACGGGAAACCCCAAAGAAGGTATCCCATTGGCAATAGAGATAATTAATGAATTTGGACAATTGGCAGAACTCTAAATTAATAAAAATAAAACCAATTTATTAGTTAAAGTAATGTTTCAGAGGAAAAATTAATTACAGGAAATTACTGGCTTAGAAATTAAGAAAAAAGTAAAATATCTGGGAATTTGGCTGTCAAATAAATGTATATCAACATAATTACATTAAGCTATGGAAGGAGATTAAGAGGGACCTGGAAATCTGGAGTAGGCTCCATCTCTCCTTTTGGGGCAAATTTTCTGTAATTAAAATGAGTGTTTTGCCAAAATTGATGTTTTTGTTACAATTTTGGAGTGGCCGCCGAGACCATATAACACCAGTCTTGAAAGACCTACATTGGCTCCCAGTTCATTTCCGAGCACAATTCAAAGTGTTGGTGCTGACCTTTAAAGCCCTAAATGGCCTCGGTCCAGTATACCTGAAGGAGCGTTTCTACCTGGACACTGAGGTCCAGCGCCGAGGGCATTCTGGCGGTTCCCTCACTGTGAGAAGCCAAGCTACAGGGAACCAGACAGAGGGCCTTCTCGGTAGTGGCACCCGCCCTGTGGAATGCCATCCCACCAGATGTCAAAGAGAAAAACATATACCAGATTTTAAAAGACATCTG